>NC_142504.1:44918579-47418579 GCF_057876585.1 Rhinolophus sinicus
AACGTTTGTATCATAACCTAATGAATAGATATTTTTTAAATTAATAGATAATTTTTAGAGCAGTTTGGGGTTTCAGAAAAATTGAGCAGAAAGTACAGAATTTTCATGTTTCATTTTTCAAAAAAAGAGTTAATGTCAGCATTTCTAGTCAGTGATAACAAACTACCTTTGCATAATATTTTTAGGTGCTTGCCACAAGAACCCCATTGTTTCCAAGTCATCCATCTGCAGTCTAGCTGATGTTTGTAGTTTTTCTTCTCATGTTCCAATAGCATAAATAGCAGTGTGTGGACCGAGAGTATGGGGTGATACAGTTGTGATCAACTGTGAGCCTCTAATATGGGTTGTACAAGCATAGGCAATTGTGGACCTATAATTTGGGCTGTAGAGTTGTAACTAATCATGAGCCAAAGATATGGAGAAGTACAGTTATATTAATATCAAATCATGGGCCTATAGTGCAGGCTTTGCATTTGTAATTAATTGTGGGCCAATAATATTGCAGTTGTAATCAAAGATTATGAAAAAGAAGCCAAGAAGAAGGGAACTAACATTTTATTGAACACCTGGTATGTGCCTCAAAATGTCGTGTGGACTTTACCTGTTATTTAGTTCTCACAGAAATACTATAAATTAGGTGTTATAATTTCTATGATGAGAAAAATGAAAGCTAAGGGAGGTTAACTCACTTCCCCCAAGCCCCACATATGTAAGATGTGGGACAGGATTTTGAATTATAAAATCTATTCTTTCCACACCACAACCCTTCTACCCATGACTTCGTTTGTCTATAAATAGCAACTATATAGCATTTGAGGCCAGTAGCAGACCTTCTTAATTGATCCTAAAACATATTTCTGCCCCTGACTTGGCCCTGAATTTCTTCTCTTCACTGTACTCTAGGTAGCCATTATCAGTTAACTATGATTAGCATATAAAGTAGAACCTCTTTATCATCGCTAATCTTAGTTACAGTACATAAATTCCATTTCTTTAATAATCACTTGTCTGCATTAAATCTCCCTTTTTTCTCTTTTTGAATGTTACCTCACACAAACATCAGTGCTGGTTTGAATAGGTCTTTATTTGGGTCTATGAACCTTTGATGCTTGTTAGCCTGTGCTTGAAGATTTGAAACTACAGTGTAGCTCCAAATATCACCACCAACAGTTCTTAATTTGTGTGACAAATAATTAATTCTTCTTCATTGTCACTTTTGAGTTTGAGTGTAAGAGGGCAGTGTCATACACCAGATGGCCTGAGAAGAAAAAAAAAAAAAGGTTTCTCTAACAGCTCTTTAAGCAGACCTGAGAGCACACTTCCAAGGTATGTCAGCAGCATGTAAGTTTGAGCTTGTTCTCAGTTCTGTACTATGCCCAGCAACATCTTCCTGAGGATTGACAATGGCACAGATTTCACAGATTTAAAAATACAGTTTAGGATTGCAGAATTGCACAGTTGAAACCTATGAAATTTTACTCACTGTTGTCACCCAATAAATTTTAATGAAAGAAAATAGATAATAAAAGTGCAGTTTAGTTCCTTCATAAGCTCCCAACCACCTCAAACGAAAAGACAAGTAACAACATTTGTAATGAAGATCCCACCTAAAGGCTCCTGGAATGCACAATCAGTAAATAAATAGTGTGTTTTCATCAGGATAATCCTTGCTGGGCTCAACCATATGGCGTTGCTTAAACCCCATCTCAGATAGAAAGTCTGGAGAGGCCACTGGTTTTAGAATCCATAATTATATTATTTTCCTCTTTTAACTGTAGTTATTTTATTTACGCTCTTGTAAGGAAGAGACTCTCTTAAATTAGCTTCTCTAATGGGATTTGTTATACTCTCATAGAAGCATGGAAACAGTTAAAGCACTTAGCCTCAGTGAGCCAGGAAACATAGCAAAGTCACACCCCGGGAGGAGCAGGACCTGTGGGCTGTCAGGCCACAGGGTCTTCATTCTTATGCTTCACCATTACCTGGGGTCAGGTACTCTCTTGACCTCTCTTTCTATGTAAATTAGCTACATCACCCTCTACTCTGTATTTTCAACTGACTCTTGACTTCTGCGTCCTCTTAATTTCTACTTTCTCATAATTTGGGCATATACATGGCCTATGACAGTCTCTCCAGATATTGTCTGCGTTATATTTTTTCTCTCAGCCTCAACTCCCACTGTTCTCAACTCATGTATCTTTATTTTCTGAGAGTGAGAATCTAATTGATCTAACATGCAATTTGAAAGAAAATAAAAAGCATCCAAATATTTAGAGACAAATGCCATTATCATATTTACACAACTCCTTCCAGTCTATTTTTTAAAAACTCATGAGTGTACAAAAGATAATTATAAAATTAGGCCCATATTACATACAGTTTTCCATTCTCATTTCACATTGTACCTTATATCCCTGGCAACTTCTAATGAGATTCAATATTACTTAAACATGTGTCTTTAATGGCTACATGTTGAAAGCCTTAACTTCAACATTGTCTTGAAAATATCCTGTGCTTTCTTTTCTTACACTTAGTAAGAGATATTGGTGCTGTAATTTCATAGAGAGCAACTGTTAATTTGACAAGTATTTATAATTAATTAATTTAACAAAAGCAGGATAGAGAAAGGCCATTGATTTCTTCTCCTTGGTTCATCATGTTCCCTGAAAATTCCATCTTCTGCTGAAGGTGAAGCTTCTCCAGCCCCTGGTTGAGTCCCAGCAACACCGCATACATTACTGTATTCGATGCACAACACAGGATTGACCTACGCCATACACGAAATATTGCGGATTTCCATAAGTTCACTGGCGAGCACAGGTAGACATATTAGTTTTTAATTTAGAATCAGAGAGTTCAGAGTGAGATCAGTGCTTTGGCAGAACTGACCAATTAGGTTCTTTGGACTAAGATCAGTAAGGTTTTTTTTTTAGAACACACAATTATGAAAACGATGTCTCCCTTTTTGTTATATTTATGGAATTTTTGAAAGGTAAAAATAGCTCATGGATTTAAGTATAAGTCATGCGGATTATTAAATATCACAGACATGAATATGAATAGTCTAATAATCAAAGTGCTTGGAGAACACAGAAATTTGATTAGCTTAATTTTATAGTCAGCTGAAGTTTAAACAAAAACATCTAAATTTTATTAAGATAACATTTATTAAGCACCGACTACCTCCCAGATACTCTCTTCGGTGCCATTGTGCATAAGTCTCCTCTTATCTGTGGTTTCTCTTCCTGCGGTTTCAGTTACCCACAGTCAGCTGCAGTCTAAAAATAGTAAGTGGAAAATTCCAGAAATAAACCATTCATGAGTTTTAAATTGTACACTGTTCTGAGTAGCATGATGACCTCTCATGAGTCTTGTTCCCTCTTGTGGGCGTGAATCCCCCCTTTGTCCAAGGCATCCATGCTGTTACGCTGCTTCCCGCCTCTGAGTTAGGAGAGATTAGGAGCCTCTGGGTTATCAGATCAACTGTCACAGTATCACAGTGCTTGTGTTCAAGTAATTATTATTTTACTTACAAGTGGCTGCAAAGCACAGAGTACTGATGCTGGCAATTCAGATATGCCAAAGAGAAGCTGGAAAATCCTTCCAGTAAGTGAAAATGTGAAAGTTCTCAACTTATAAAGGCATTGTATCATCTCACATCATCACAAGAAGGGTGAGTACAATACCTGGCCGGCAGGTGCCAAAAAAAGTGTATACAAGTGGACACTTTGGTCAACGTTGCTGAAGCAGTAGTTTGCCATAATCAGAAGTGTCTGGACGCTGATGGTAACCACTTTGAGCACCTCTTGTAGTTGCAGAAGTCAAGCATGACTTATATTCATCTTTTGTCATTGGCATATGTTGAGTATTACCATTTCGATAATTTTTTCCTTTCTTAAAAATATGTATACTTTTTTTGGCACGCTCTGTACAAGTTATTATGAGAAAGAGAGAGAAAAACAGAGAGAGAGAGAGAGAGAGAGAGAGAGAGAGACCACATTTTATGTAACACTTATTACAGTATATTGTGATGGGTTCTATTTTATTATTATTTATTGTTAATCTCTTAATGTACCTAATTTATAAATTAAACTTTATCATAGGTATGTATGTGTAGGAAAAAAAACATAGTATTGAAAGAGTTCAGTACTATCCAAGGTTTCAGGCATCCACCTGAGGACTTGGCATGTATCCCCTCCCCATGGATAATATGGAACCACTGTATTTATCAGAGTACATTTCTCCCTGACTCCGCACAGGAATTATATCAAGTGTTGCTATTGTCCCAGTTTTATAAAGAAAGACACTGAGACTGATAACTTATTTATGCACAACTATAAATGATAGGTTTTTAATTTTAACTTATGCTTTCTCATTCTGGGTCCATTCGTTCACTCAAAAATATTTAATGAGCACCTACGACATGCCAGAGATGGTGCTGGACCTTGGGAATACAATTATGGACAGACAAGGTCCATTCTTCATGAGGTTGTAGCCCAGTAGGGGAAGCATATTTTAAAAATAAGGAAAAATAAGAATTTCAGACAAAGACAAATACTAGATGGTATCACTTGTATGTGACATCTAAAAAAGCCGAACTTACAGAAACAGAGACTAGAATGGTGGTTACCAGAAGCTGGGAGTTGGAGAAATGGGAGAGATGTGAGTCAAAGGGTACAAACTTTCAGTTTGAAGATGAATAAGTTCTGGGGATCTAATGCACAGCATGGTGAGTCTAGGTGATAATGCTGTGTTATATACTTCAAAGTTGCTAAGACACTAGATCATAAATTTTCTAACCACAAAAAAGAAATGATCACTATGGGACATCATGAAGGTGTGAGCTATGGTGGTAATCAGGTAGTAATTAATTGCAGTACATAAGGTCATCAAATAAACAACTTGTACACCTTAAACTTACACCAAATTATGTGTCAGTTATATCCCAGTTAAAAATAATTGTGCTACAAAAGATAGCTACAGGATTCTATGGGATTATTAATGATGGAAACTGACCAAATTTGTGTCTCTGTATTAGAGCTACCGCCCATTCTTTCAGTCTGTGTTGCACCTGTTCATTGGGAACTTACGACAGGTAGGCATCATGTTAAACCTTATGTAAGTGACTTAATTCAGTCCCTTCAACAACCCTAAGAACTAAATACTGTAATTATTTCCAGTATATTCATAAAGGCACTTGAGGGGTAGAGAAGCAAAGTAATTCACCCAGGGAAACAATGTGGAAGCTGGGATTTGAACTCAAATTTGTCTAATTTCAAGACCGTGTGATCCACCCCAGGATGATTCAAGGCATTAGTGTTTCGTGTTCATTTTTCTTGTGCTACATATTCATGACTTTTATATTCTTCTTTTTCTCCCTTTCTGTTTTTCACCTACCCCTTCCCAACTGATTTACTAACTGTTCTTAGAAAGTGTGCTGACCTCTGCTCAAATGCCGTCCCTTGTGATCACTAAACTATAACACATTTTATTTGGTGTAATGTATAATATTGGGAACATTAGAAATGATAAAATATATGTAGGCTACAGGGTGAAAGTGTAATCCAGACCTGCCTGTGGTTCTCCCTCTTTGATACTTTCTTAACTGTTAGATAGATACATGCCTAGTTCTTATTACCTGTATTCTCCCATCTATATAGTGCTTTTCTGATTTTCCAGAACCTAAACTCCTCGCGTGTATTTTCTAAAATTACTAAGTTCCTCCCTATCTTTAGAGTTTTCCATTAAGTGGATTTGTTATCCTGGGATAAATGGTTCATGTTTAAAGTAACTCTACTGCATGCATCATTAATAAGATAGTCATTTCTTTTCCTAGATGGCATACACAAACTTGAGCTGTATAATCTGTAACATAAATCTCTAAGTTGAATTGTATTCCTGTCCATTTTCCCTGTACCTCTGCCCTGTTGTTTTCTCAGTTTCTTCCCCACTCTCCTTCCTCCCTCCTTGTACTTCTCTTGTTTTTATGATTTCTGTTTTTCTCAAAAGTATGCATTATATTCACGATAAGCTAACATTTTGAAAGAACAGTTTTTCACTCTTGCTTATATTTGATTAAAGTCAAATGATAAATTGTATTTGAGTTCCTCTCTGAGCAGAGACAATTTATACAATTACACTCACCTGCCCCCTCTTGGATTAGCAAACAACACAGGGGAAGTGGAGATTTGATCTACCATCTTCTTTCACTACCATCCCTGTGGCAGTGTCTCTTCAGATTTTAGTGCTTTACTACTAACTTTTTTTTCAATCTTGCACTTTAATACACATGAGACCAGGTAGAAAGATATGGATCAATTCTCAGGAATACAAAGAGTTGAGGATGTGCTGCAGCATTAACACAATTTTATGCTACACCTGCATATTCACTGAAATACACTGACTGAGAAGATAGTAAGTTAAAGCTAGAAGACGTAATATTAGAAAAGAAAGCTGAGAGAAGTTGATAAGGCGTGTGTAGGTCCCTATCTAGACTGAGATAGCTGAAGGTCTAGCATCAGATCACTAAAGATTTGTTTCAAATTACTTTTCCCTTTGAGAATATCATAACCTTACATATCGGGGGGGGGGGGGAAACAGACAGATCCAAACTCAAGGCAGTTTCTTAAATTTCCTGTTATTCATTTACTCTATACATTATTCTACCCTTTTTACCTTTAAAACAACATAAAGTGGTACATTGTAATTAGGTTACCATAATACAGATTACAAAGCATTTCTGGATATATATCAGAATATTTTGGAGACTTTGGTCAGTGTTTTAAAACCACTAAATTTCCCACTAAATATCTAACTCATGTAGCATTTCCAAATCTCTGTTTCCTCATCTTTAAGAGGGGTGAGGGGAGCTGTGTGATGTCATTTCTAAGGGCCATTTAAGCCTTAAAATTTTGTGATTCTGTCTAAATAAAATACAGATAATCTCTGTTCTCATACTGAGCACAATGTCAAGCAGAGGGAATTTAAAATATGTTCTGTGGGTTTGAAAAATGTTTAAGGACAGCATTAAGTAAGATTGTTTTTCAAACAACAGCAACAAAAACAACACTCGCACTACCCCAGGAGAACCTCGTTAGATTTCTGAAATGATGTTACCTCTTTTGTGGATTGTTTGTAGTTCCACTTCTTAGGAAGGAAACAGAAAAAACAATGGTCAGGAATATGAGCAGAAGGCAGAATTTAAACCTGGAAAACAATTTGTCCATGAAATTTAGTCCTGGGGGAAACATGGATTTGAAAGGACTTGCATACTATATTTTAATGGGTACATAATTTTATCTCTGAAGTATTTTAATAAACACTCACAAATAGTATGACATGTTATTCTTCATAATAATTACATATACCATGACTCCTTTGTAATATCTAGTTATTAAGTTAGCTGCCATTGCCAAGGTCATATATAATTAAGCTGAAAATGTTAAACAATGGCATTCACTTTTCTCATCTACCCAATTAAAGGAAGATTGTTAAACACTGGAAGGAGTATCTTTGAGCAACTTTTTCTCTCTCTGATTCTCTGTGCAAGTATTGACCTGAATATCTGAATGTATTCTAATAGGCAGGAATTATTGTAATACAAGATATTCAAAGATTATTTTGACCTTGAAGGGACACTTTCTAAGAAGTGTCTTTTCAATTATTACCATCTTGAATTTTCCATGTTAAGATTGAGGTCTTTTCAGAGATTTGGAGTTAATAGTGGCCTATAAACTAATTTACTACAACGCATGTGTACATAAAATTCTTAAGAAAACAGAGTGCACTTGATTCAATGCTCTGCTGTCACTGTCTTGAAATTCTTAACAGTTCGGAACATGAGGCTCAGCATTTTCATTTTATGCGAGTTATTTGCACAAGTTATGAAGCCAGTTCCGACCATCTGTACACTACATGAGCTGTAGTTACCTGCTATGCTCCTGTCTTAGCTCCTTTGTCTGCTTCTCTCCTCACTTGTTTCTGCTAGTCCCTCTGATCTCCTCTCCTCCCCTCTCTGCACTATGGTTTACACTTAGCATGGCTCTGCTATTTTTCTGTGTATCTTCTGTATATTCTCATAGGTTTTGGTCTTTTTCTGATCCTACTCCCCAAAAGAGTGTCCTGTTAGGATTATTAAGCACTATATCCCAAAAGAACAGTTTTATCCATTTGGAATTATAAGAATAAATTTTACAGCCAGCTTATAACTTTCCAAAAGCCTCTGAAAAATCTTTACCACCGAAAAAAAAAAAAAAAAAACCCAAGAAACAAACAAACAAAAAACTATTTTAGCTCCAAAAAAGAAGAGAAAGCTGCAATATCAAAATTATCAAATATTCAAATGATATATTTAAAATTCAGCAATGGTTAAATTTACTGTTTATGAAAGGTTCATGACATATGCAAGTAACTTTGTCAGATGTTTCTCAATGCTGAAGAGTTTCAGAGGAGCAATATTTATGATGCATGGCCAGTTTTAATGACAGTGTTTTATTCATAGAAAATGAACAAAATAATTTTTTAAACAAACTTTATATGCATACCTTTTATATACTATATATGACATGAGTTGGTTTGCTACCCAAATGAGTATGCATAGAACTTAAGTAGGTATTAAACTAGCCTGCAGTCCAACACAGCAAGCCATTCTTGGACAGTACTCTTTTTTTTTTTCCTAAATGTGTTGCTTTTATTTTTTTTATTTTTTTTTATTTATTTATTTTTTTTCAGGTGTACAAAACAATGTAACAGTTAGACATTTATCATTTATATCCCTCACACAGTGATAAACCCCGTCCCCAATCTACTACCCCTCTGACATCGCATACAGCCATTATATTTTCACTGTCTCTATTCCTAATGCTGTACTCCGCTTCTTGTAAATACATATATATAATTATAGTTGATACACATTATTGTTCAGCTTCAGCTTCAGGTGTACAGTGCAGTGATCAGGCATCTACATCATCCCTGAGGTGGTCTCCCTAATGAGACAAGTGTCCATTGGATACCCTACAAAATCTTTACATTATTGATTACATTTCCCAAATTGACTTTCATATCCCTGTGGCAATCTTGTGGTTACCAATTGTGCTTTCTAATCCCCTTACCTTCCCTCTTATCCCCACCCACCCTCCCATATAGCAACCCTCAGTTTTTTGGACAGTATTCTTATGGTGGGCCACATTATACAGTTCTAGCTTCCCACATGTCTGACTTATAGGCGTGTATATTTGCATTAGGCTCCCATCACTGGTGGAGTCTATTGCGGTTCAGATTTCTGTATGATTCCAAGCATGGTATGATAATGACACTGAAAGTTCCACAGCCTGACCAGTATTTTTCCCATTTACAAATTCATTCTAAACTTTTCTTTGTTGTTGCAAAGTAGCAAAATAAATGTACTATTAAATACTCGGTGCTTAACTGCATTTTAGTTTTTCTTTTTTTGTTGTTGTTGCTTGATTCTTCTGGATTATTTTCAATATACTTTATAGGACATGTTTGCAAAAAGGTGTTTTAGATATTCTGAACAATGCTCTGCTGCACAACAATGAAAATGGCTGGATTAATTATTTTCAAAATGTTTTCACATGCTGTACTGAGCTGTGAGCTGGCAAAATAACGATAATGATAGGAAATAAAATCTTTAGGAGATATCAGTGCCCTTCAGCCAAAAGCCAACAGGAACATACCTGGAGTTATATAGGTTGGGATTTATTACTCACTTCACTGAGGGAGAACATTCACCACAGGAAATCATGGGATGTCTCAGTAAAAGCATGTTAGAAACAACCTACTATGTAGCACTTAAACTTTAGTTAAATAATTTGGAGAGGGATCTAAGGAAACAGGCTTTTCCTGTAGATTGAATGCATTAAAAATGCAAGAGCAATTCTATGATTCGGTATCTCAATTTTATCTAGTGGGAGGGGAGACTAGAACAAGGATAAAGCAGTGATTAGTAAAACAAACAAACAAACAAAAAAGTATCATTCACTCATTTTAGCCGAGAGAGTGATATTTGGTGCTTGTGGGTGACACAGTGACCTTGTTTTTGTCAGTGTTTGGAGAAAATTAGGAAGTGGCTTTTGTCTCACTTTATCATGGTCTCATAGTCACTTTGCCTGAGGTTGGTATTCTGTAAGATTATGTTCAACAGAAAAATAACAGGACCTAATGGCCTAGTGGTGAGTGCCAGGCTTGCTTCCAGATATCAGGGGCTACCTTTCAATTTCTTCTCAAGGCGAAACAAAATGAAACCAAGAATTCAAAGTTAAGCAAACATGAAAGTTGGCTTTTAACCAGGAGATTTCCACTGACCCAAACCCATATTCATTGTCAGATGGGGTAAAAAAAATGACAGGAAAAAAATTAAGGCCTTCTTAAGAAATTATATCTTATCTGAGACACATAATATGACATCAAAGAGGCCACATGTTTCTTGTCTCCCTCCCCACAACCCTTCACAGAAAGCGATGACCAGGAAATTTATTTGTCTTGATGTTGATATTGAGTGGAGAGAAGAGAACAGTCCACTGAGAATTGGACAAACAAGCCAGTCCCCATGTGTGCACAGGACCCCAATTTCACACATGTGTGACCAGAAAATTACAACAACAACAAACCTCAAGCTGAAATTTAAGTTTGAAGTGCAGTGGTTCTCGGTTGGTAATGCATCCAACTCTGAAGATGGCCACTGGGCCTGCCAGCCCCGGGGCCTCCTGGGAGGGAAACTGCTGCAGGTCAAGTTCAGCTGCCATCTTTTGCCCTGCCCATGGTCACCTGGCATGAGCCACAAAGCAATCGAGAGATGGCCGCTGCCCACACTGTGTTTGGAGGCGCCCTGAGAGACAAAGCTGTGAACCAAAACTGACGTAATAAGGCTGCTTAGCCAGAGGTATGGGATACGCCGAAGCCAGATGCTGCTTATTAGGGTTTTGTGAACCTTTGAGGGATTTTTAAGGAATCACAGCATAAGCCAAGGCAGGTAGTTTGTAGGAAAAAGCCACTGGAAGCTGCTTGGGGGGGGCCTGAAAGTTGGGTGAGGTGTGGTCTCAGGGAAAGTTGGGTGGGCAAATGAAAGGTGATAGCCAGTTTGATGGAAACTGATACTGTGTCTGCCTGCATCTGCATGCAGGAAAGGGGAGGGCTCAACAATGAAACAATGGCTTTTGCCAACTCATCTCTAGTCCTCACCCTGACACTAGACAATTCCCTGTATGTCCCTGGTGCCTTTCAAGTTGCTGACCCAGGACTGGAGCTCAGAGCAAGTGATACCATCAGTGAGTAAGTCCATGCGTGGGCCCTTTAAGAGGGATGCCCAGGAGTGTAGCTCCTCTCTGTGTCACTCAGCCACAATCTTTGCTGGTTTTCACAGCCAGAAGTTATGGGGACTTCTCTACTAGGTATTGGAACTTTGGGCAGGGGCGGGGGCTGGGACCCCTCCTCAGGGTTGGACCTCCACAGCCGAGATATCCCCCCAGATTTTTAATTGGTCACATTCGTGTGTGGGACCAGCCCATTCTGCATTTCTGTCCCTCCTACACATCTGGACTTGGCTTCTGTATGTCCTCAGTTGTAGGGCTTTGGTTCAGCTGGACCTCCTGCAATTCTCAGTAATTGTTGTTCTGTGGTTTAGTTGTAATTGATGTGGTCCTGAGTGGAGGTGAGCAGAGCGTTTATTTACTCCATCATCTTGACTGGAAATCATCCATAACCAACTATTCTTTACTGAATTCTCTTGAGAGATAAAAAGATACAAGAAGCGATTGAAATATGAATAAAGAATAAGAAACCATAAAAATAACAAAGCAGATTAAAAACACTTTAGCATTTAAAAAGTATAATGATTAAAATAAAATGTTATAACCAAACAAATTAAGAAAAGAAGTA
Organism: Rhinolophus sinicus; assembly: GCF_057876585.1. NCBI lineage: Eukaryota > Metazoa > Chordata > Mammalia > Chiroptera > Rhinolophidae > Rhinolophus > Rhinolophus sinicus. Next base: position 44,930,475 of record NC_142504.1, read on the forward strand.
TAAATCAGTTCTTAAATGGTTATGTATCTGTTAGCAAAAATTAAAGTTTAATTAATCAAGTATCTTAGTAATTACACCCACAATTAACTGGCAGGGCGCATAGATCCTTCATGTTCTAGCCTCTTTATCACTTTTTAGCCTCATTTATTTTCTCTATACAGAGTTTTTGGAGTTCCCTGAATATTTTCTCACCAGCTTTCATCTACATACTTGCATTATTATATTTGTCAAGTTGTTTTGTAGATCTTATTGCATGCCTTTTTTCTTGCTGAACTGTGAACTCATAAAAAGATCTTATGAATTAATATTTCATTTCCTATTAGTATTTGATATACAATGTGAAATTTGTATTAAACATAATGTTTGTTGAAAAACATTGAATTCTCCAACTTCCAATTTATTCACATTTTTAATCATGTCATCAGTTCTCTGTCCTTCAACCTTTTTTCCTCTTTGAGTGGGAAGAATGAAAAATTATGAAAACAGTAACTTCCTGCACATTGAGCATATTGCTTTTTGGATTTTAAAATCATAATTTATTTGTATGTCTTCTTTGGAGAATGTCTCTTCAGATCCTCTGCCCATTTTTTAATTGGACTGTTTGTTTTAATGTTGTTGAGTTGTATGAACTCCTTATATATTTTGGGTATGAGCCCCTTATCGAGGCATTGTTTGCAATAAACATTAAAAAATGCTCAACATCACTAATCATCAGAGAAATGCAAATCAAAACCACAATGAGATATCACCTCACACCTATTAGAATGGCTATCTTCAACAAGACAAATAGTAACAAGTATTGGAGAGGCTGTGGAAAAAAGGAACCCTCATACTCTGTTGGTGGGAATGCAGATTGGTGCAGCCGCTACAGAAGGCAGTGTGGAAGTTCCTCAAAAACTTAAGAATGGAATTACCATATGGCCCAGCAATCCCTCTCCTGGGTATCTACCCCAAAAAATCTGAAAACATTTATCCGTAAAGACATGTGCTCCAATGTTCATTGCAGCTTTATTTACAGTGGCCAAGACGTGGAAACAACCAGTGTCCTTCAATAGTTAAATGGATAAAGAATTTGTGGTATATATACGCAATGGAATACTATTCGGCCTTAAGAAAAGATGAAATAGGACCATTTGTGACAACATGGATGGATCTTGAGATTATAATACTAAGCGAAATAAATCAGACAGAAAAAGTAGAGAACCATATGATTTCACTGATATGTGGTATATAAAACTGAAAACAACAAAAGAAGAATACAAACAAATGAAGAAACGAAAACTCATTGACATAGACTGTAGATTAGTGGTTACCAGAGGGTAAGGGTGGGGGAGGAGAGGGTTAGAAGAGGGTAAATGGGGTCAAATATATGGTGATGGAAGGAAAACTGACTCTGGGTGGTGAACACACAATGTGAGATATAGATGATGTATTACAGAATTGTACACCTGAAATCTATGTAACTTTACTAACAATTGTCACCCCAATAAACTTTAATTTAAAAAAATATATAAATAAAAGATAAAAGCATGATCCTCTTAATTTAGCAACCTATCTTACCCAGAAACCACAGGAACAGGTCATTTTAGTCTTTGTTGTTTTATGTAACTTTGGGTTTTGTAAAGTGTTTATTTTGTTTGGTAATCTACGTTTCCTGACACTATTAATTAGAAAAGCACAAATATTTAAGAAATTTCCTTGTGGCAGTTCTTAAACTTAATGACTTATGTTAGCATAAATCACCAAAACCTGTACTAATATTATGGTTTGTGTTTCAAATTTAGGACTTTTATAGAGTACCAATTTATCTGGAATATTTATACGTTTATTCAATATTAATGTCTAAATATTTAATGTGGTAAGTTCAAAGCTAAAACTCACTGAAAAACACCTTTAATCTTACAATACTTCCAGTAGAAAGGGAAAAGTCATTTATCTTTCTGACTTAAAACGTAGAAATGAAGAGTCAAAAACAAAATGCGACAACATTCAGTGGTAGAATATTCTGGCTGTTGTTGTTGTGTGTGTTTTTTCTGAAGTAAAAATATGTGTTACATGTAATATTATTTCATTGTTATTTCTGTATCAATTGTTTCAATGTCTAGTTAGTGGAAAAGAATTTAATGTGTTTCCTTAGACTTTACCTATTTCATGTACTGTTGCTCTGATCTTTTGCAATTCTGACCAATGTCACTAGTAGAATTATTAGAATAAGCTTTGGATAGTTGATTTTTATGAATTAAACCACAAAGTGATTTATGAAATCACAATGAAATTGATAGGAACACAGCATTTATTAAGATGTATTACAGTGACACACATATTTCACCAATTAGAATAAAGGACACACCAAGCAAAGACTCAGTCTCATGCTCGGCAGTATTTCACCTTCATGCTTGGAGAACTCTAATGGGCCATCATAGTGAGAGACTTACATTTCCATAGTTTGGGCTATAGTGGAGAAGAGTTTAATGTTTACTGAGTTCTAAAAACCTCCTTCCACTGCTTTTATAGCACACGCTATCACCATCCCTATTCAATATATGCAGAATAAACAATGTCCCCTAAAATGTGGAATGGTATTAAGATATTATTTAAGTAATTAATTTTATTACAGATGCTTATAGTACAGGAATTATGGGGGACTTGAAAAATTAACTGTGATGCTAGATAATAAAATGTATATATAATTCTAGTCTTATTCAATAGATATATGTAAATCTTTTATATGCTTATATACTGGGAGTCCCCCAAAATTTTATACAAGTGGACACTTTGGTCAACGTTGCTCAAGCAGTAGTTTGCTGTAATCAGAAGTGTCTGGAAGCTGATGGTAACCACTTTGAGCACTTCTTGTAATTGCAGAAGTCAAATATGACTCGTATTCATCTTTAGCTATTAGTATATATTGAATATTACAATTTTAATAGTTTTTTCCTTTCTTAAAATGTGTATACTTTTTTTGGCAACCAGTATTTTTTTCATCGAACTGTGTACTTATATCAATAAGTTTATTAGCACAACATAAGATTGTCCTTAATTTCATTGTTTCATGAAACACACACATACATTATTGTATATGTGTTACACACTCATACAAAACTGTTTGTATATAGACATTTTCACGTGTTGTTAAAATCTAATATAGCCTATTGCCTTTATGTTTCAGTAATGTTAGGTCTATGCATAAAGAACTATGCTGTATTATTATTTTATATTTTATATTTTTTTCATAAAAGTTAAGATCCCTTTTGTATAGATATGGTATTTATCACTTTATATCTCTTCCTTCCTTTCCTTAATTTAATGAAGATAATTTAACACATCATCCACACTGTGTCTTAATTTACACTATTTAATGGTAAAATGAGTGCATGTCTTTCAAGTTTCCGTGGTTTGACTGATGTAACCTAAAATATGTTTAACAGGTATATGCCCACTGATAACAGGTCTTGCTGGCTAGTACAGTAACTGTCATAACAGAACCTTGATACCCTGTTATAAACTCATTAGCAAAGTAGTCTGTTATGTTTTTATTCCTGTTACCAAATCGGAAAAGATAAGCATATCCTTATTTTTTTCTGTTTTCTAATACATTCATTCCCGTAATGGGCACTGGATAGAACTGTACCATTGTTATTTTATTTAATTTTAAAAGAAAATGATATGATTTTCTTCTAGAATCTAGGTAGAAGACCTCAGTTACCATTTCTTGAAATACAGTAGGATAATATGAAACATGCCAAATCTACTAAATACCTTTTTAATGAGGCACTACATTTCTTCCTCAAAGAATTTAACTTTTAGAAAATATTTGGTTTATGTTTAGATGGTAACCAGATACCTTTTTCTCCCACCATGCTTTAAAATAAACCTTGATTTATTAAACTTTGGTGCCAGCATCATGCCGTAGAAGGTGCAAGTTGGACCCAGCAGAGTTCTGTTCTCAGTTCTAAATCTGACTAGTTTTGTGACTTTCAACTAGTTTTGTAAATGCCCCAAGGTTTAGTTTCTTCACGTATAAAATAGGAATCATAATACTTAGTCTTAAAAAGTTTCCAGACTTTCTTGCATTCTAAGTATTTTTCCTTTCGAAAATGCCACTTGTATTTGTTTGCTAGGGCTGCCATAACACAGCACCACAGACTGGGTGGCTTAAACAACAGGATTTTTCTTCCTCACAGTTGTGGAGGCTGGAAGTCCAAGATCAATGTGTCGGCAGAACTAGTTTCTTCTAGTTTCTTCTAATCTCTTGTAATGAAAGACACCAGTTATATTAGTGGCCACCCCAAAGGTCTCATTTAAATTTAAAAAAATTTTGAAGACCCTAATCCAGGTACAGTCACATTACTACTACTCAGGGTTAGTTACGACTTCAACATGTGAGTTTGGGCGGGTCACAGTTCAGCTAATAACATGACTCCATAGCAAATCAGACATATTAAATAATTTTTAAAATATTTTTGAATTAATTATAGATTCATAGGAAGTTGCAGAGGTAGTATGAGAGATCCTGTGTATTTGTGTATCTTTCACCTAAATTCCCCAAATAGTTACAGCTTACATATTTATAGTACAATACCAAAAGCAGTAGTTTGCATTGGTACAAAACATGTGTATTGTTTTGTGTCATTTTGTCACACGTGTAGATTCATATAAACATCATAATCAACATACAGAGTTAGTCCATCATCACACAGATTTCTCTTGTGCTACCCATTCAGAATCACAGTGATCCCTCCTCCCCCCAATCGCTTCTAATAACCCCTGGAAACCACTAATCTGTTTTCCATCTTTACAACAACTTGGTTAGATCTTAAGGGCATTATGCTGAGTGGAAAAAGTCAATCTCAAAAGGTCACATATTATGTGATTCAATTTATGTAACATTTACAAAATGACAAAATTATAAATAAGTATTTTAAGTTTACTTTGTTGAGGTATAATTTACAAATAATAAAATTCACCCATTTTAAGCATATACTTCAATGAATCTAGATATATGTGTGTGTCCGTGTAACCAGCACCCTAATTAAGATGTAGAACATTTCAATCTCCTCCAAAAGTTTTCTTGTGTTCTTGTACAGGCAAACCTCACCTCCTACCACAGGAAAACACTGATCTGCTTTACATCAATATAGGTTACATTTACTCTCATGTAAATGACAGACTATAATAAAAACCTCTTGTGAACAGCTTCATTTGCTCAATATAATGTTTTTGAAGTTCATCCATGAGTTGCTGAGAAGTACTCTGTTGCATAAACGTATGCAATTCATATGTTACTCTATTGGCACATATTTGGATTTTTCTGGTTTAGGAAAATTATGAATAAGGGTACCATGAACATTAAACAAGTTTACAGTGAGGGACACTGTTTTCTTGATTTGCTTGGGTAAATAATAAGAAGTGAAATTGTTTGGTTACATAGTAATTACATATATAAATTAATAAGAAACTATCAAACTCTTTTCTAAAGTGATTATACCATTTTACACTTCAGCAGTAACGTATGAGAGTTCCAGTTGCTCCAGATCCTTGCCAACACTTTGTGTTATGAGTTGTTTGTTTCTTTGTTTGTTTTTTTAATTTTAGCCATTCTTGGTATGCTGTGGTATTTTACTGAGGTTTGAATTTGAGGTTTGAGGTATGGACGTTAGTTAGGCTAATGATGTGTAGCATCTTCTCATGTGGTTATTGGCTATTCATTTATCTTTTTTGAAGTGCCTGTTACGATCTTTTCCTAAATTTTAAAATCCAGTTGTGTATCTTTTTAGTAAGTCCTGAACATTCTTTATATATTGTGGATACAATGCAGATATGAATATGTGAATATTTTCTCTCAGTCTATGCCCTGCTCTTTTCATTTTCTTAATATTATCTTTTGAAAAACAGGTTATTAATATTGGTGAAGTCTAATTTATTAAATTTTTATGTTCAGTGTTTCTGTGTCTCATGAGAGAAATTTTGGTTTACTAAAGATTGTGAAGATGTTCTCCTATGTTTTCTTCTAAGAGTTATATGATTTCAACTTCTATATTTAGATCCAAAATCCATGTCAAGTTCATATTTATCCATGATGTGATACAGAAGATGAGGTTTTTGTTTTTCATAGAGATATTTAATTATTCCAACAATATTTGCTGAAAAGATCATCCTTTCCCTAATGAATTACCTTGGCAATATGTCAAAAAAAAAAATCTACATTGAACATTTTTCAGTCTATTTGCAGACTCTATTATATTCCACTCAGCTGTCTTTTATTACATTAAATCTAGATATAGGAATGCCCTCATATTCAAATCAGTATTTCTAGGCTCATGAGGTGACCTCAAGATTAAATATTACTTTTACATTAATATCATAATAATTATGTATTTCCTGAGAGAGCATGAACTTTATAATTACTCAAGCATAAATGCATTTAGTATAAATATATTATTACTATCATATTGATTACTTTTTATCTAGCTGTTTTTCATTATAAGTAACAATTAGTAAATTAAAATAAGTAAATACAAGATAATTGAAGCTTAAAATGAAATAGGGACCTCTATAATTGCTATGTTTTGACAGAGATTTGATTCATTCCTATCCAAGGTCACAGTAGCATTTAAAGATATAGTTTGGGCGAGTTTTTGAAATTCAGAATAATTTAATGCAAAAATAACTTGAACAAATAAATGTTAAAATAAGCCCATAGTGCATGAAAGAAGTCTGCTGTCAAATTCCAGATTGAAATAGATTGTTCACCTCTATGAAATAGTGTGAATTTAGGAAAATGAACCCTTAACTACATTCCCGGGTAAAGATTTCTAGAAAAAATAATCAATATTTTTTAATTAAAATAAGTATGAGGCATTAGAATAGAATGTATTTAATTGCAAAAATTATCCATGTAGAAATGAAATAAATTTTTTACATCTTTACAAGTGAAAATCATTAATGGATTCTGCCTCTGTGCTCTACCTTTACATCCTTGATTTATTTTATTACTTCTCCAGAAGTAAGAGCATAGGTTATGCCTCTGTGTCTTCAGTGGAACAGGCAGGGAACAAGACTGTCTTAGAATTAGCAAGTCTTGAATCAATCTTAGCTCTGCCCAAACCAGCAGTGTGCAGTCCACTTGGACACATTAGGATTTCCTTAATGTGTACACTAAGTGAATTTGGTTAAACTTTATCTTACGGCCAATTTCAGCTCTCAAATCTATTCTAAGATGTTTTTAATGTGTAAATGTTTTCAGTCAAATTATGTTTTCATAAAATCATATGTGTTTATATGCACCATGAGTACTGCACCATAGTTCAAAACAAAAAGCTACCATGTTTCCCCGAAAATAAGACTTAGCCGGACAGTCAGCTCTAATGCGTCTTTTGGAGCAAAAATTAATATAAGGCCTGGTCTTATTTTACTATAATATAATATAATATAATATAATTAATATAATATAATATAATATAATATAATATAATATAATATAATATAATATAATATAATATTATAATATAATATAATACCAGGTCTTATATTAATTTTGGCTCCAAAAGGCGCATTGGAGCTGATTGTCTGGCTAGGTCTTATTTTGGGGATACAGGGTAGACAAACATACAGCCAGGGATGAATCTCAAAACCAGTGCTGACAAGTCTTCATCACAACAATGTGCTTTGCAAAAGCAAAAATACTTGAAACAACCCAAATGTGCATCAATGAAGGATCAGCTAAATACATTGTCTTCCATCCATACAGTGAAATACTACACAGCTACAAAAAGAAATTAAAAATCTTTCTATATATCATTATGGAGTACTCTCCAGGATATGATGTTTGTGGGGGGGGGGGGAAATCAAGGTAGAGGAAATAATACATGAATGCTACATTTTGTCTAAGAGAGGGAATACAAATAATCCCAATATTTATTGTTTGTAAAGAGAAGACTAAACAATACCAGCACACAGGTAAGCTATCAAAGACTGCTGGGTCATGACAGAAAGATTCAAAAGCCAACTGTAAGAGGCTTTTATCTGTTGCCCATAAAATGGTACAATCTGAACATCAATAAAAGAAGTAGCGGTGGTGGATTAAACACCAAACATTTTATAATCCATGAGCTCATCATAATAAAGAATTAAATTTTTTAAAAAACAAACAAACAACTCCTGGGTTCTTTGGAGGATGCTAGTGAAGCAACTCTACTCTGAAATCTGGTAAATAAATGGGAGAAGGGATGAAGCCAGCATTTCACTTGACTTTCTCATAAAAACTGCAACTAAGTGGTAGACGAAAATAAATTTCCCTTTTTAGAAATACTCTAGTTAATGAAGAAGGAATGATAAAATTAGAATATCACTGTAGTCTGCAAATCCTTAATGTAATAATGGATCTACATAGTGATTGACAGTGGCTATTATTAATATGACCAAAAGAGAGACGTCTGGACATCACGTGACTCTTGTTGGAAGTACAAAACACTGCCTATGAATTAATCTTGCCCGAAATCAAACCTGAATGAGGTTAACCCTTTAGATTTAGTCATGAGTTTATATGAAATTCAAGAAGCTAGGGACATGTTAAATGATATTACAGGATGCAATGTTTTAAGACACATACAAATCATATGCAATGTGTGGAGCTTATTTGGTCATTCAAACAAATCTTCTATTTTAAAAATCTGAATTAACTTGGAAAATTTGACCACTGACTTAGATATTTGATGATGTTAAAGGCTTTACCACAATTTCTGAGTGTAATATTGGTATTGTAATTGTTTTTCATAAACCAATCACTGTTAGTGGAACTGGGAATCAGCCTTGATCTATTTGTAACCATAAATTCTATCCCCATATATGGGACAGCAGTCTCAGACAGCAGTGGCGCCTGAAGCCCAGAACACACTGAGAACTTGGCTACCATTTCAGTGTCAGCCCTGGCCACATTCCAGGACTGGGGTTGTGGGTGTGGCAAGAAAAAGAGCTATACCATTTCCTTAGGGTGACGTTTCCCATTCTGTGCTCCTAGAATGCATCTCTACAGTATACTCATCAAAAAAATAGGGATTTAGTAACCACAGCTATAATGAAGCCCGAGATAAATTCTGAAATCAAGAGAACTTTTAAATTTGTCATTACCCAATGAATCTCAAATTTATTTGACCACAGGACATTTATTTTCACATTTTAGCTATTAATAGCTTATAGAACTAACTTCAGGAAAACTGTTTTAGCTATTATATTGCTTCCAATATAAAGAGAGAGAGAAGAAGGTGCTTTCCTTGTTTCTGTCATTCTGTCAAGAAATCATGGTTGGCTGGATGTCCAGCTCTGGCCAGATATCAAGAAAAAAGTTTAAATGTAAAATTTTATCTTGGATTATTGAATGTTTAATCTTATCTTGCCATTGACAACCTGCATGAATGAAAGGCAGGCATCTTGTCTAAAAAGTGAGCAAGATGTAAGATTAACAAAGTAATTTTTATATCTGACTTTTTGAAACTGCTCAATTTGTTAAAACTGAATTTTCAGAATTGGGGTTTTTATGGGGTTCACCAATGTTAAAATTTATCACTGGCACTCATTTCATTTATCCTCTGATTTGTACATCATTCTTTCACTGTCAGTTCATCCTCTTTATCCACCCATTACTTTATTCTTCCCTTCATTTCCTGGGGTTAGGTTTTGTTTTGTACATTGGGAATGCCCAGAGTAAAATCCCTGAAAATACAGATATGTCTTACAAATCTACCATAGAGCTTGTGGTGTTACAGGGATGGGAGCTTGAGATCCTTAAACTAGCTGTAATTGCCTACGCCATGCTTAATGTGCTTTAAGCAAAGAGGAGACAGCCAGAATTACCATCTGTATCCACTGCTACCTTGAATTCTTGGAAGAGCATTCTGCCATCTTCAATTGTATAGAATAGATTAATTTAACAGTGTGTCCTGGACTAGCATCATTAATTGACAATCACATAGGAAATGTGTCCACTGCCCGACACATACGATGTGGGGAGGAATGCTGCAATGAAAACAATGAATCAAACATAGCTTGATACCAACTGTCTGAAACTCCTCAAGTCAATTTCCCTATTAGAGTACTGGCTCCCTCAGATAGGGATAAAGATACACACTTTGCTTTGTTTACCATTTAATGTTTTTGAAATGAAATGAGATAGTACATATAAAAGTTCTTTGTAAACTATGAAGGTTTATATATATACAAGGTTTTATTTAATGTAGTTCACCCTAACTTATTAGTTTGTCAAATCGTACAATGTGGCCTTTTGTGGTTGAGAAAGTATGAATCAGTTATGAGCTGGCTATTCTTGTTCTGATTCCCAGTTTTTCCTGTGAGAATTTTGCACATACCTATGTTATAAAATGTCATAGACGCTCACCATATATATTTCTATTGAAATTATTCCATTTACTGGCTGAACACCAAAAATCATTTAACAAAGTTTTTAGTTCAAATATTTTCTTAGAGCCAAAATTAAAGAAACATATTTTCTCATATAATTTACAGAATTATGAATTGGGTTTTTAGCACATTCTTTTTCACATATACTTATGTTTAGAAAAATAGCTCACCAAATCTAGATTGAATCAGAAATTCTATGTTATTTAGAGGGAAAGTTCTTCTTAATTTAAAAAAATGATTTTATTAATTAGAATAATGAAAAACCTAAGTTCATGAGCAGATATAGATGCTATTGTATGTATTTTTAATCTTAATCACATTTGAGCCAAATTCCTGTGCACCTTATGATGTTGGTTAAAATAATTCTCTTTTGAAGTTTATATAATTATACCTTCACCTATTTTTAGAAAGATTATGTAAAAGGGGATTCATGCTTTTTTTATATCCTAATTCATTAACATGATAATGTTGTCATGTTAAGAATGTTTATGTGACGCAAGGCAGCTGTGTTACTAATATCAGGTAGATAAAACCCTAATTTTTCAAATACTACATCATGTGGAACATATAGTATGAGTCATATTGGAGTGTTAACGGATTTTCACTGCTTTTCATTCTAAATGTCTCATAAAGTAAAACTCAGTTTATAGTAGAACAAACAATAATTCACCTTAAATTGCAGAACAACATCACCTTTTTCCTTGTTTTTTTTTAAGAATATAGTAATTCAAGAATAGTCATAGGTTTGGAAAGTAGATATTCCCAAGCAAATACATTATGAAAAGGATTGCATGCTTTTCAATGTATTATGTATTGAGAAACATCTGTAGAGGTGATTATTTCCCTTTTAATAAGCCTAGTAGGGGAAATTGCAGAACTTTAAATATCTAAGTCGTAATCATTAAGGTTTACATTTAGGATATCAGTCAAATTGCCATTCTGCTCTAGACAGTTACTGAGAGCCCTAATTTCTTATTAGTCATGCATCTTTCTTGAAGTTAATACAAGATTAGATAGCAGTTAAATCTGGGAAAGCTGCCAGTTATTATTGCCATATTATTATCCTTTGTATTTGAAAGTACTGCTGAAGCAGACTTCTACCATGACCAGGGCCGAGGGTGAGTGGCTTTTTATTATGTGTTTATGGTCAGTATTGAATTAGTCACATTTGCCTGCTGCCATTTTAGTTACGCTCTGGCTAATTGACAAGTGCGGCAGCTAGGAGTGAAGATATAGTTATAACTCCCTGGAGAAAGTTCCCTGTGTGTGTGTTTTATAACTTCAGTTATAGTTCTGCTCTTCCGCAAAGATTGTGCATAATTATATTGGCCTTCATGATAATGAAGTCTATACCTCTGAGCTTTTGAAAAAAACAATAGGAAATACAAATTACATGAGTTTCAAAATAAGACTTGTGGGGAAAAGGCTGATTGAACTGGGAAAGGAAGTAGCAAAATGACCTGACCCAATTTTTCATTTTAGCAACTGGGAAATTCTTTTGTAAATATTGGAGTTTGTATAGAGGACGATATAGGCTATACATCTCCGCAGCCACAATCTGGATACCAGGTTATTACATTGAAATGTAATTTGAAAGGTCATTTCATTACACTTGAAAGGTCAAATTCAAGCAAACATATCAACATTTATTATCAAGCAGGAGAAAAAGAAAGAAACAGGACAGTTGTACAACTTTCTCAGCCTTTGGGCACTGTAACAGCTTCATGCATAGAAGATGCACACCTTGGAGCATTCAGTAGTATGATGGCAAGACCAGTAATCTCTATTCAGGGTGGGCTCATGGACATAAGACTAGCAAGGAGCTAGGATAGTGTGCCTCAGTGTAGCATTACTTTTTTTTTTTTTGCAGACCATTACTTTTCTAAAATATATTTAAAATGTACCACTAGACATTTTTTTAATAATACAAGTCCCTGGTGGGTTTCGTTGGGGTGCCTTTTTGTTGTTGTTAGATTTAAAACTCAAAAACAAAAAATTATTATGAAAAATTACTATAAATACTTCTTACTCTCAATTTCTGAACACTATCAAGCAGTTCACCCGCCATCACTGGATTAAACATTATGTAGAACTCATCTAGAAGATCCAGAGCCCTGTACCAGGTATATTTAGATTATTAGGCTAAATTATTATGCTCTGTTCACATGATAACAATGAAGCCACTACAGTTTTTCTAACCAACTATTATTCTAAACACTATTTTGTCAGTAGAAATTCATTATAACATTCCTTATGCTAATGTCGATTTTAAAACAATATTTGAAATCCCTAAGTAATCTCCTCTGTAGTGTTGAGTCTTGATGAAGGTATTTTAATGCTCACTCTCCCTAAGGTATAGGTATAGGTACAGGCATAGGTTAAAGTTTACTTACCCATCTCACACACACACACACACACACACACACACACTCTCACACACATGTACACATCCACATGTTTACTCCCAAGTATCTTTAATGAAAATTATAAGACATATTATAAAAAAAAAAAGAGGCACAACCAAAATGGTTATTTGAGTTGGCTTTAAAGAAAGACTTCCATCAGTTAGGTGATCAAATAGTATAAACTCTTTAGAAAACATAAGACTATATGCCTCCTTTGGATTGATACATTTTGAGGCATGTTTGTCCGTAGTACATCACTTTCTGAACACTTCCAGTGTAGATAATACGTGGAAAAGTTCTGTGTCCAGGATTTTTTTCACCAATACTAAAACAAAGACTGGAGAAGAAGCAAAGACGAGTCCTCTAGATGGAATAGATCTAAGAACATCCTTCAGTCAGATCTTCTAAACCAGGACTTGCGGTTCAGAAGTCTCCTGGTTTCTAATATTTTTGATAAAACAATTTTATGAGAATTCATGTATTTATTAATGAATTCCTGTCTCCTATTACAGTTATTTCTCATCACTGGGAAATAATTTGTCACAGTATTTGAAATAACTCCACCCACCTATAGTCTATTCTACCAAAAATTTCTTTAGAACTATGGAAATGTTATAGTGATTCCAGATTTTAGAAGGTTAAAAAGTTACTTTCTTGACTGGCTACATCCAATAATAATGACCGATGAAATTCCGATATCCTTGACCATATGCTTACTACTTTGTAAATATTCTGTTTAGAAACTCTTTCCTTTGACTAATGTTCATTGATGCAGGCTTAATTTGAATAATAGATCCTCTAAAAGTTACACTGGATGGTTTCTACTTCAAAATTTTACATATTTTAAAAATTCAACATTAAGTTAACTTAACAATACTAAGCAAACCTAAACTTGATGTTCCACTTTCAGAATGTGTAATATGCCCGGCAGTTTTATATTGATTGAAACCAGGGGAATTATAGAGACTATTTATTTAGCAAATACACTTTTGAAGCATGAAAAATTACGTACTAAAAATAATTGTATTTGTCATTTACTTTTCCTTATGGTGATCTGCTAAGTCAAAAGTTTTCATTTTTACTTAATATACAAAGGGTGCCAAAAAATGTATACATATGTTAAGAAAGGAAAAAACTGTATTAAAATTGTAATAATATATACCAATAACAAAAGATGAATACAAGTCATGTGTATACATTTTTTTGGCACCGTGAGTAGATTTAAGCTAAGGGCTAAAATGATGTTCCAGAATTGGTGCTATCATTTTCTAGTACATTCTTGTAACATGATAGCATACTTGCATAATAATTAATGTTCTATACAACTTCATACCTTGTGTGAATATATTGAAGGTAGTAAGGATTTTTAATTTTATAGTTGATGATTCTTTTCTATAATGTGATTGCTAAAGATGAAATTTTGGATGACAGATCTAAGTCAATTTTTATATAACATTTACAGCCGGAAATAAAACTCATTACTCATAAATCATACACTTTAATTTCAAATAAGCTTTTTCTTACAAAAATGTGCTTTGATTATGGGATATTTTTTATTATTAATAGAATAAACAAAATATGCATTTTACATCAGGAAGCCAAATTCAGTAAACCATTTTTTCATACAGACACCTTTAATCAAGACATAAAACTGGACCTCAAGATGCCATCAATTAGCTATTTGGACCAAAATATAGAGTTGCTATAATTTATAAGATTTGCTAATTGCCCTTCATGATCATGGATATTCATCTAGCTCTTTTTAAAATTTATTTATGTACTTTTTCAGTTACAGCTGACGTTCAATATTATTTTATCATCTAGCTCTTAATATAAATAAATCATGGAGCCTTTTAAAATTTTAATGTAGGAAAATTAGGCATTTTTGAGACATAACAGGATCTTATTCTTGTGCTGGGCTGTTACTGGTTTATCATCTCTCCAAAAATGCTGATTATTTGCATCCATTTTAATTGTCAATGAGCAAATACCTATTGTATACCTACTAAATGTCAGACTCTGCTCTGTCATAAAACTTACATTCTAAGGAATACCTTAGATGGTAAATAAACGGGCAAATGTGTAATATAATTTTAGGTACTAGTGACTGGTCTGTAAATAGGTGGAGTAGGAACAGTGAATGATGAGGGGGAGGTTGTGGTAGATGAGTACATTTAGACAGGGTGGGGAGCAATATTTGAGCAGAGATATGAACCAAGTATAGCAGCAAAAAGGAGGTAATTTTAAACATGATGTTTAAGAGCGAGGGATAGAAATGTTGCAGCTCCTTGGTGATTTGTATCATGCTTATAAACAACGTGATTGCTATCTATAACCCTTCGCATGCTGATGAGGTGATAGTTGTTTAGAAATAATGGTAATGATTTATTGAGATTCTGTTTCTGAGAGCTGCTTTGAAGGTAATCAGTGATAAGTTCCATATCAGTATTCCAGGCTTTTGCAATTTCATTATGGACTTGTGACAACAATATTTGCATACAAAATGTCCTTCAGTATTGTATATAAATAATCTAAATCATATAAATTGAAAAGCGTCCTCCTAAAATACATTTTTAGGAACTGTATTCCCAAGGAGAATTCTGGGATTTCTGTTCTAATTTTCTTACTATTGCCTGGTTTTAAGTGGCATATAAGATCAAATGTTTGAAAGGGATGTGCCATGATAATAACACTCTCATTGGCACAGTAGATTTTTTCTTCTGTTACCTTCTTTGTCGTTCATCCATCCAACATGTAATTGATTCCACGAGGTCTGTGGTCTGTCAGGTCGCCACATGCTTAGAAACAAAACAAAATACCTCTCTCTCCCAACAATCCAATCTCTGCCATTGTTGCCATCATTTTTTTCAATCACTCAGCTGGAAATCTTGGTGACATCTTTGATTCTTTCTTGGCCGAATCCAAATGCATTTCAGTCACCAACTCCTGTTCACTCATGTTTTGTTTCTTAAAGAATTGAGGTCAGCATTTTGTATGTGAGGCTGGAGCCTGAACTTGAAACCAGGCTTCAAGTCTAAAAATTTCAAGTCATCAAGTATAATGATAGCTACAAAAATCAATAAGGATTGCTCATTGGAGAGGGTCTTTATTTAAAATGATGTTTTCTGTCAAATATAAAGCCCATATGTAGTAAATCATCCCTAAAAAGCAGCCTTTTTATGAAATATTTCAAATATTTTTATTATTACCTAACAAAATTAATAGTACCATGTAGATAGTATTAAAACAAGATTATTCCCAGATCAATGGATACTTTATTTTTAAATAATGAGAATTTCAAACATACCTCCAGATTTTTCAAGTCAGCAATTAGATATTATCTTTAAAACTATTACTCAGAAAAAACTAGAAATAATTGTACTATTTTGTGAAAATTATTGTGCAGAACGGAGGTTTAAAAATCATTGTTTTTCTTTTCTTTTAAGAAGGATTTTAAGAAGTATATCATAAAAACACATGGATGAGTCAATCAGTGCTGCTGCTACCACAGAAAATATTAAGTATTATTGGCCATATACTTCCAAAAACAAAAAATAAACAGACTATTTAAAAATATAAGACATATTTTTCATACTTATTTTCAAGAACAAAATTAAAACTCTTAGATTATAGACGTGATTATTTAGCAAAAGAAAGTAAAAGTTCATTCAAATGAGATTTTTACACTACAGGGTTAATTATATAAAAGCCACTTTCATGACCTAGCAAATAGTTCACAGTATCGGTCCAAAGAAGAAATATGTAGTAGCGGTAGAACCCTCTTTTATAAAGGAAGCATTTCTGAACTGTTATAAAATTCACTTATTATCTATTGTTGCATTAATGGACAAGTATTTAAAATATTTATCATTATTAGGAGAATCATTTAAGTCATCAACTGAACAGGAGTGTAATTCAATTAATACTTATTGAATCCCAGTCAATTATAAGGCACTATGCTAAGCTTTAAAGAATAAAAATTGTATTAGGCAGGAAAATAAAATTTGTCACAAATGAAGAAAAGCAAAGTTTGTTGCTACTACCTCCTGATTTTCTAGATACAATGGTAATGCTCTATGATAAACGTGAGTCATTGGACAGCATAGAAATATTTTCTATTTCTTGGGCCTACCCACAGGAAGTAGTTAACCTTCAGCTTCCTTCAATACTACTACCACTTTACCACCATCCCAAAATGGGAAATCATGCACAGTATATGTATATATGTGTATGTGTGTGTTTACATACATCCTCCCCCCTTGTCAGATTCATTCTTCTTATTCTCCTCTCTGCTGTTATCCTTCCCCTAAGAGCAGTAAAATTCTTTTCCAATAAAGTTTGTAGCCTCTAAGATTTTTTTCTTCACTGCAAAATATATTCTTAGTAGTCACATGACATTTTCAAAAAAATTTGTTGTTAAAAACAAATAGTAATAGTTCAGTAAAAATGGAAGTTTATTTCAAAGAGATATTTTCAGTAGGCTTTCATTGCAAGCAATTGAAAGGAGAACCAGGGTTTTGTTTTTGTTCTGTTCTGTTTTTTGTTTTGTTTTGTTTAAGATGACAACCTCTAAATACCCTTTTATCAGTTCAAAAATCAGATACAATTTTCTATGTAATCAGGGAACAGAAGGCAATTGAGAATGCTGTTGGTTAATTGTATGTTCTTCTTTCCCATTCCTGGCTAAGTCTTCCCTATATTTCTAGAGGCATTATAGCCCCAGATGTCTAAAGTAGATTTTTAGGAAATTTTAATTGATAGTGTTCAGGTACGTATAATTGAATTTACTAATTTATACACTATGCCTGTCAAGTATATAAATAGCTCCTAAAACTCTAGGAGGGTGTAATTTTATAATTCAGTGAAAGTCCATTATATTACAGCTCACTTTCACAGTCCTTGGCTACCTGTTTGATGCATATACTACCCTTCCAGCCACTTGGGGGAACAACACACTTGCCACTTGGCAACTGACAAAGCTATCTTTTCCAGCTTCCAGTGCTTGGGTTTTTTCCTCTCACTTCCCTGTCCAATGCAATCTCAGACATCATGTGGGTTAAGCCTCTCAAACCCAGTTTTTGCTTCTTATTTCTCTCCTGAGTAAGATCAGGGCCCTGTCTCTCAGTGTGAGAAAAAAAAACCTAGGAGAACAAGAATGATGAAGAACTCTTCCTGTGTCCTTCCTCCACCATTATTTTCATAGCCTCCAAGGCCATTTTCTTACTTCTGATTGCCCACCCATTCTGCTTTGCTAACACATACACCCATGCGTGCACGCACACAAACACATCCTATTCCTTGAATGATGTATCAACTGAGTTCTGTGAACCTAGATTACTTCTGTTATCTGATGATACCGTCTAGGTTTTGTAAACTTCAATTTTCTACGATAATCCCCTGCTCTTGTCTTTCCTACTGAATCTATACTATATGTCCTCATGTATTGGGCAAGAATGGTGTGAATAAAAGGGTTGAGGGGTACAAATTATTGTACGGAAAGGTATTTAAGACTTTTTGGGTAATTTTGAGTTATAAAATATTTTTATTTATTTTATTTTTTTACTTTAGTTTTTAAGATTTTTATTAAAATATAGCTAACATATGATATTATATTAGTTTCAGGTGTACACCATGGTTATTCAACATTTATATACCTAAAGAAGTGATCACCAGAAGTCCGGCAACCATCTGACACAGTACCACATTATCACAATATTATAGACTATATTCCCTATGCTGTACATTACATCTCCATGACTTATTTGTTTTATACCTGGAAATTTGAACCTCTTATTCCCCTTCATCTTTTCCATCCTTTTTAATTTTTCAATTAAAGTTGACATTCAATGTATTTTATATTAATTTCAGGGGTACAGCTTAGTGGTTAGACATTTGTATAATTTAGGAAATGATCTCCCTGACTAATTTAGTACTCACCTGGCACTATACATAGTTATTACCATATCATTGACTATATTTCCATGCTTTACTGTACATCTCCGTGACTATTTTGTAACTACCTATTTATACTTCTTAATTCCTTCACCTTTTTCACCCAGGCCCTCAACCCCCTCCCATCTATCACCCCGATAAATCTAGCACCCATCTGTACCATACATAGTTACTATAATATTGTTGACTACATTCCTTAGGCTGTAAGCTACATCACCATGACTACTGTGTAACAACCAATTTGTACTTCTTAATCCCTTCCCCCTTTTCACTCACCCCAAACCCCCTCCCAGCTGATAACCATCAAAATGTTCTCTGTATCTATGAGTTTCTTTCTGTTTTGTTTGTTTATTTTGTTCTTTGGATTCAACATATAAGCAAAATCACATTGCATCTGTCTTTCTCTGTCTTACACTCCACTCAGCACAATACCCTCCATGTCCATTCATGCTACCACAGATGGCAAGAACCCATTCTCTTCCATAGCCGAGCAATATTCCGTTGTATATACGTACCACTTCCTCTTTATCCATTCTTCAATCAACAGACACCCAGGCTGCCTCCACATCTTGGCCATTGTAAACAATGCTGCAATGAACATATCAATGCACACATCCCCTCCAAGTAGCATTTGGTTTCCTTCAGATAAATACCCTGTGGGATTACTGGTTCTTTGTTTCTTGTTATAGCCTTTGTTTTAAAGTCCATTTTTCCTGGTATAGGTATTGCTACCTCAGCTTGTTTGTTTGTTTATTTGCTTGTTTTATTTCCATTTTCATAAAATATCTTTTTCCATCCCTTTACTTTCCATCAGTGTGTTTCTTTCTATCTGAAGTGAGTCTCTTGTAGGCAGCATATGTAAAGGTCTTGTTTTCTTATCCATTCAGCCCTCCTATGTCTTTTGATTAGAGCATTTAATCCATTTACATTGAAAGTAATTGTTGATAGATATGTAGCTCTTGCCATTTTATTATTCATAATTTTATCTTTTTTTCTTTTTTCTTCTTAAAGAAGTCCCTCTAATATTTTTTGTAATACTGGTTTAGTGATGATGAACTCCTTTATCATTTTCTTGTCTGGGAAGCTCTTTATCTGTCTTTTGATTCTAAATGATAGCTTTGCTGGGTAGAGTAATCTTGGTTGTAGATCCTTACTTGTCATCACCTTGAATATTTTGTGCCAATCCCTTCTGGGGTGCAAAGTTTCTGTTGAGAAATCAGCTAACAGTCTTATGGAAACTCACTTGTAGGTAACTAATACCTTTTCTCTTGCTGCTTTTAAAATTTTCTCTTTGCCTTTAAACTTTGCCGTTCTAATTATGATGTGTCTTGGTGTGGACCTGTTTGGATTCATCTTGTTTGGGACTCTCTGTAATTCCTGGACTTGTATGTCTATTTCCTTTGCCAGATTAAGAAAGTTTTCAGTCATTATTTCTTCAAATACATTCTCAATCCCTTGCTTTCTTCTCCTTCTGGTACCACTATGATGTGAATGTTGTTATGCTTGATATTGTCCCAGAGTTCGCTGAAACTATTCTCATTTTCTTTTTGGATTACTTTTTCTTTTTACTGTTCCAAAGGGTGTTTTCTGCTACCTTGTGTTCCAAATTGCTAATCGTTCCTCTGCTTCATCTATTCTGCTGGTGATTCCTTCTAGTGCATTCTTCATTTCATTTATTTTATTCTTCACTTATGACCGGTTCTTTTTTATGGTTTCTATGTCCTCTTTAATGCTTGCTGTCTCTTTGCTGAAGTTCTCCCTGAGGTCACTGAGCATCCTTACAACCATTGTTTTGAATTCTGTATCTGGTAGATTGCATGCCTCCATTTTGTTTAGCTCTTTTTCTGGAAATTTCTCCTTTTTTTCATTTGGAATAGATTTCTTTGTTTCCTCAGTTTGGCTGCCTCTCTGTTTGTTTCTGTGTATTAGATAGGTCTGCTACATCCCCCAAGCTTGGCCTTATGTTGTAGGGGCCCAGTGGCACAGTCTCCCTGGTCACCTGCTTTGGGTGCTCCAGGAAGGTCCCTTGTGTGGGTTGTGGGTCCCCTCCTGTTATAGTTGAGCCTTGGTTGCTATTGGCATGTCAGTGGATGGGATTGATCCCCAGGCTGATTGGCTGTGGGGTTTGGCCATATCCACAGCTTACAGGCTGCTGTGCATGTGGCTTACCCCACTAAGTGGGATTCTCCCCAGTGGGCTCTAGTGCCTTTTGAGACCACCCTTTTGGTGTGCCGATTGTGGGGCTAATTGGGCAGTGCTCTGCTGTGGTCTGAAGCCAACCTCCAAGTATTTTGGTTCTGGGTCCTCTTGCGAAGGTTTCTCGTGCAGGTCCAGGTCACCCACTGCCTATGAGTAGATAGGAACTACCTAGTATGAGCTACAAAGTGATCCGAGGTTGTTTGCTGTCAGTGCTAACCCTGGAGATATATGGGAGAGGTCACGCTGTGAACTGAGATGGCTGCCACTAGTACCAGCCTGGAGTATCTCCACAAAATGACAAGACACCCCAAGGCCTGCTGCCACCTGCTGGCTTCCTTAAGGTTCAGCTGCTGATAAAGCCTTGTGTGGTATGCAAGTTGGGTAAGGAAATATCTCAGGTAGTCACTAACATGGGAAGAGTTGTGGTTACCAGGGTAATGTAAATGCTGGTTTGGTGCCAGTGCTGAGCCTGAAGTTATTCAGCAAAAGTTTCAGATCACATCGAGGCCATTCACCACCCACCTGGGCTCTGTAGGACTCTAATAGCTTTCCAAGACAGAGTGCAATAAGGGAGGGGCTGGTTGGTCTTGGAGAAAGTGACTCTGGCATTGGAGGATTTGTGTCAGGTGGATTTTCAGTGAGTCAGCAGGGTATAGTAGCGGAGCTCACCAAGCCAATCAGATTCAGATTTGGCCTGTGTGGGTGGGCTCAGCACAGGAGAAAAATGGTGCCCACCTGCTGGCTGCACAGGAGGAGGACTTCCCACAGGAAAATGGCAATGGTCCTCCACCCCCCTCTACCCAAAGCAACACAACTCAGTCTGCTCCCTATATGTCTCCTACACCCCCTGAGTTACTGTCTTTTTTCTGGAGCCCAAGGTAAGTACCTGCAAGTGAGAGAGTCTGTGTGTGGGCTCTTTTAGAGGATGCCTGGGTTTCCCACCTCCTTCTGTCCCATGAGGATGGTCAGAATCCCCACTCTTTTTCACAGCCAGTTGTTGTGGGGGCTCCTCTACCTGTCAGGGGTACGTTGGGCCTGGGAGGCCAGTGTGGGGCTGGGGTTTCTTGCTCCTCTGAGGGGAGCCTCCATGGCCAAGCTATCCCTTTTGGTTCTCAACGGCTATATGGAGTTTTGGGGTTAGCCAGTTCTGCACCTCTGCCTCTCCCACCATGCTCGGTGTGGCTTCTTCTTTATATCTTTAGTTTTAAAACTTCTGTTCAGCCAGACTTCAGATGGTTCTCCAGGTTGATTGTTCTATAATTTAGTTGTAATTTTAATTTGTTCGTGCAAGGAAGCAGGCACAGTGCTTATCTACTTCACCATCTTGGGTCTCCCAGTAATAAAGTATTTTTATTAATGCCAAGGAAATCAGAAAGTAATTTTGTGTTTGTTTCTAAAATAGGAAAGGGAAAGATTATAGTCCATTGTTAGAGTGAAATCAGACCAAATGGATAAGGGCAGTACAAACTGAGGCAGCCAAGACCTCCACATTAACTAAGGGATGAGCGTCTCCAAAGAAAAAGAGTTTTGTCTGAGTAGGATTGAAATAGACATTAGTACCTTAGCAGGATGTTCATTCCACCAGGACCCTTTATATAACCCTCTATGCAAATTATAGACTTTTAAATTGTACATAGAATTTATCCTCCTAGCTGGCTACCCACTCTTAACCCATCCTTCCCCTGAGCAATCTTTTACACTATCGGCAAGAATCCCCACCAGGGTCTTGGAGCTAACAACGTTCTTTGTGAAAAAAGGGGTTTTGAATTTTTAGAACCTATCAGCCTGACTTGGAACTTTAGCCACATCCTGCTGCTCCAACCGTCTAGAAAGCATTGTTTGTTATACACGGCATTGTATAACAACAATGTATTTCCTGCATACCATGAATAATGTGCTTCAGATGCCTAATTAATTTTTTAAAAATGTATAGATGGACCAAAGACATAATTATAATATACAATATTATTTCTATGGGAAACATTATTCTGCATTCCAGATAAACTTGTGTAAACATGTGTCTAAAATTGTTAGTAATTTCATTGATACTGATTAATCATGACACAGCCTATAGAAGATATATTAGCTTCTTCTTTGGAACCAAATTTGTGAGGAAATTTCTGTGTATTATTGTAAAATGGGCTCACAAATAAAGCCGTGTTATGCTTTGTTTTGGGACCATTTATTATACCAGGTCATCTGGTAGTTTTAAAGTTGTCGCAGGTTAGCAAACAATAAAATGAGAGGACTGACTTTGTTTTATAGTTCTCAAAAAACATGAAATAATGTCAAGTGTTTAAAGATCTAATTCTGCTAACCCCCAACAATTTAACTCATAAGTATCACCTCTTAAAAAATATAAGTTTTTTGTTGACTTGGGCATAGTAGCTTACAAATATAAAATGAAATAATCTTGAATATTAACTGTTTAAATATCACTCACATGTTCACTTTTAGTTTTATAAATAAATGTGTTTCAGGCATACCCAGTATAAACAGTTTATTTTATGCTTTGATAAATTAGTGCAGGTAAATTCTTAAATTGAATTTTCCAACAATTGTGATGATTTTGTCACTGCACTTTTTAAAATTTAAGCTTAAACTTTGAAATAAAATGTAAAAAGCAGAAACTAATTCCCTTAGTGAAAACATTTTGCCTGCTGAATTATGTAGATAATTTGGACAATAGGTTCTTTCTTTGACCTTTGTAATTTTATGTAGAACCTTAATGCTTTGAGATTTATTAACCATCAATGATGTTAAATCCATTCATAACTATCCTAATAGATTATTTTTTTAAACTTATAGTAGTATAATCTCAGTTTTTAAAAAATGGATTGAATTTGGGTCAGATTCCATTTCAGCTATATATATTTTTTCCTTTGTTATGCTGAATTTGTTGTGACATACTGCTTTTTATAAAGATCATCTACTGCTTAAGAATTAGGTGAGTCAAAGAAATTAACAGAAAATACCCTATTCCTACACTGAATTAGCCATTTTGAGACGTAGAAAATTTAGTTATACTTGAGATTATTTTCAACTATATGCCCATCATTTAAATTTCTTTATTGTAAAATTTTGGGTAATGAATGTACATCGCCTAGCACAATTCCAGGCATATAGCAAGTATTCATTTTCCCTTCTCCATGGGCGCCTATAATCATAATTATAAGAATAACTTTCACATTTACTTTGAGACCAAGGCTAACAATGAAAAATGAAATTCAATAATAATATCCCATCTGTGCAATAGTAGGGGGAAGGAAATGATAAAAAGCCATTTTCAATAGAGCTAGAGATTATTATAAACCACTTACATTTATCTCTGTCATTTTCTCTGAAATACCAATTATTCTCTCTAGTTTTGAATCTTCTAATGATCTGCAACGATTTAATATATTTTTGTTGTCTCTTTTATTATTGTACTTATGATATGAAATATGGTGCTACTAAATTCTTGAAGAAAAACAATGCACAAAAATATTAAACCATGTTGAAAAGGATTGACTATACTCTGTAACATTATGAGTAAAATATGGAAGTGATACAAATTTTTATATATCTAACTGTTTCCAGCTATGGAAAAGCAATTAACAAAGACATTTGTAGTGAGTTACCACGGGGCCTATATGTGTGCTCCTATTTAAAATTATTATTGTTAAAATTATTTGGAAGAAGCACAATTTCACTGACTCATAATTTATAGAACATCTAGTATAGATTCAACGCATCAGTGATTTGGTGCAGTACTCTAGCCACCTGAAGATGGACAGTTTTCCAGATTATCAGAAACCAAAAATACAATTTTCCACCTAAAAAAGGGATGGAGACTGCGCCGGCAGACTGGATTAGATATGTCTGTCACCTATTTTGTGATTGTGGATTGTAACAGAATCAATCAACTTCTCTGTGATTTATTTCTCCATTGTTGAGGTGAGCCAAGCAGAAACTATTTTTGCAAAAGAAACATGGCAACAAGTCTCATAGTGCTTTTCTACTGTCTATTCCTCTATTTCCCCATCATCAAATAAACTAACATAAAATAAATTCTCAATTACCCGTGAGCATATCTTAAGGCATATGGATAGAACTTTCTCTTCTTCCAATTCATATATTTTGCTTGGTTATTTTACTACTTATTTGGCAAAGACAATGTATGAAATTATTTTTTAATTGATGATTTTAGCTTCATAGACAATTCAGAAAATAAAAAGCAATATCAAAGGGAGATTATCCATGGTTTTATTTCTCATATGGTATAAGTAATTTGTGGTCTGTAATTATAACTAGTACAATAATTCAGTTGTCTGATTACCAAAAAAGAAAAAAGAAAAATCCCCAAACTCTAAGATGTACTTAGTAAGGACTTTACATGGAAGCAAGGAGTTTAGTAGGTATACACCTACTGTTATGAACTGTTTGTGGCTCCTCCAAAAGTTTCGTGTTGAAATCCTAATGCCCGATATGATGGTATTTGGAGGTGAGTCCTTGGGAAGTAGTTAGATCATGAGGGTGGAAATCTCATAAATGGGATAAGTACCCGTATAAACGAAAACACCAGAGAGATGACTTCTCTCTCAGCCACGTGCAGATACAAGGAGAAGTTGGCCACCTGTATACCAGGAGTAGTGCCTCACCAAACACCTGAACTACCAGCTCCTTGATCTTATATTTCTCAGCATCAAGAACTGTGAGAAATAAATATCTGTTATTTAAGCCACACTCTAATGGCTTTCTTTGAATTGTCTCAGTAAGGGCAGGGCAGATGGACTAAAAGTCTAACCACATTTATGCAAAATACAGCCACTCAAAAAAGGAACTCAGAGTGCTGTTACCAAAAGAAGGTAGTGGGAGATAAAGCAGAGATGGGTACAAAAAAGAATAAACAAACAAATAAAAATCAAATGCCCACTTCAGCATCTTGTGGAGTAGAAATGGGGGCGGGGGAGCGAACTGAGATAAAGAGAAGCAGAAATAAATGAGCTCAATAGAATGTTAAAGTAGCCAGATTTGGCAGAAACACTGGAGGAATAAATGACATCAGAATGAACCAGACTTTAGCTCGCTGATCATCTCACCTTCCTCTTTCTATGCTTCCTACCATCCCAATGAGTGAACCGCTCTCCCCAGTTTGCATTAAATTTATAAGGTGCATGTCAATTTCAGAAGTAGTGGAAAGGGAAGTTTGAACTAGTGTTCAGGCCCATGAATTAGGGATGGGACTACTCTTGCCAGCTACTAGCAATCAGACACTTGGCATAAACATTACGAGCCTGACATGTTTCTCCCTCAGTCTTAGGAAGAGTGGTTAGCTTTAGCTACAAGGCTAAGGCTAACAATTTTCCTTAAGGAATATGCCAGAAGGATTCTGTCCATCTAAGCCAAGCAGCGTCTTCTTCCTTTGCTTTCTCAGCCTGGGCATTGAAGTAGTGGAGGGAACAAAGCAGTTCTACAGGAGGCATTTCTGAAAACTGGAAACTATAGAGATATACACCATCTTCAAGGGGTAACGTTTAGAATTTTCTTCCCAAGTAATCCATGGAGTTGCTCCCTGTCTCACACTCCCCATCTTTGCTCTGAACCCAATGCCAAATAATGTGTGTGAGCTTCACTTTCCTCATTTGCAATATGAAGTGTTTGAATTACGTTCTCTCCTAAGGGTTCTTTTTAACTTACATTTGGATGTCAGGTTGAAAAGCTTGTTTGGAGTCATGTTGAGAAAGGACTTGACTGTTTTGTACTAAGAAGTTTGGTCTTCAGACTGTAGATGTTCTTTAGAAGCAGAATCATAGGGTTCCAATCCTTCCTAGATTTCTCTGACAAATGTGTGATTTGAAATGATACTACATCTTTCAATGTGTTGTTTCTTTTTGTAAAATAAAGGAAATAATTCTTTCACAGTTAAATGAAATATCTCAATAACTATTAAAATATAGTAAGTGAATGCCGCTGATTTTTTTTTTTAAGAGTACGACAGCTAAGAGACAGTGAACTTGACAGTGCTATGCTTAATGTAAGTATTGATGTAGGTATCTTATAAGCTACCAGATCCAGGTATCAGTAACAAATGACAAAGCAGAAACTATAGACAAACAATAGCAATAAAACCAAAAATTATAACTGTGGCAAATAAAGTAGCAGATTCTTTATTTACTTCAATAATAGATAACACTTACTGAAAACTAAGTCATTTTTTATTTGTTTGTTTTTAGCTTCCTTTAAAATATTAACTTACATACCTGAAGTTAGGTAGTCTTGAGACCTGGACTCTATTTTTAAGCACAGTCATTGCCCACTGTCTGTTGCTTAATTTTTCCCTGAAAGAAATCTATAATTAAGGAAAAACATTCCTTTAAATGTGTGTGTACATATACATGTAAAGCATTTCTATACACATATATATCAATTGGGATCATATACAGTTGCAAATGACAGAAAACGCATAATAGTTTTAGAATATGAGTACACACTTTTTCTCATATAGCAAGAAAGCCTAAGGTAAGTACCTAGTTGCTTATATTATTTGGGCTGCTCAATGAAGCCATAGAGAATCCAAGCTATTTCTGAATTCAACTCCAGTATCCTCAGTATGTTGGATTTTTCCCTTGGGTGAGTCGTCTGTCTCATGGTCAGAATATGGCTACTACAACTCAGATATCAAGTCTAGTTCAATGAATAAAGAAATCACCTCCTTCTCTGTTAGGTCTTGATGGCCAGAACATAGCTACAAAAAGCTGTCAGGGCAGCTAGGAAAGTGGGGAACAAGGTTGTATGATCTCCGTGATCTGTCATGGAGCTGAGCATGTTTGGACATGAAATTAAATCAGGATTCTTAATTTAAAAAGAATAGAGGAAAGAATATTGGGTAGGCAGCCAGCAGAATTGTCCATAATCAAGATAGTGGTAAATAAGATTGCATTACTTGAAGGATACTATAATAAATTGTGAAGGATGATAAAGTATTTGTGAAACAAGAGGTGGAAAAATTCCTTTCAAAAAAATACATCATTTGGGCCGACCTGATGGCTCAGGTGGATAGAGCTCCATGCTCCTAACTCCGAAGGCTGCCGGTTCGATTCCCACATGGGCCAGTGGGCTCTCAACCACAAGATTGCCAGTTCAATTCCTTGAGTCCCACAAGGGATGGTGAGCTCCGCCCCCTGCGACTAAGATTGAACACAGCACCTTGAGCTGAGCTGCCTCCCAGATGGCTCAGTTGGTTGGAGCGCGTCCTCTCAACCACAAGGTTGCCATTTCGACTCCCGCAAGGGATGGTGGGCTGCGCCCCCTGCAACTAGCAACAGCAACTGGACCTGGAACTGAGCTGCGCCCTCCACAACTAAGATTGAAAGGACAACTTGAAGCTGAATGGCACCCTCCGCAACTAAGATTGAAAGGACAACAACTTGACTTCGAAAAAAGTCGTGGAAGTACACACTGTTCCCCAATAAAGTCCTGTTCCCCTTCCCCAATAAAATCTTTTTTAAAAAATACATCATTTGTGATCATTCATTTTAATTAATAAAAAATTTTATATCAGTTTTCAGAAGCTTCAGCAGGCCCTGCCATGGAAAAAAAGAGATATTGATATAGTGATATTGATAGATTAGATCAAAAGATATGTTAAAGTCATTGAATGAATAGACAGGCTTTTTTTGTTGTTTTCTTATGTAGATAAACTTTTGAGAGGGCTAATGTAGTATATTTGTAGTGGCAGAGATGGTTTACTCTGATAACATTTTCAGGAACAACGATCATCCTTACATGTGAGCTTATCCATGTTACATTAGGTGAGTGATTCTAGATTACTTTAGTGGACAGAATACACCTGTTGTTCTATAGATAGCATATTCCCCGGGCTGCCAAAAAGCATCTCACCACTTGGCACATCCCACATATTAGACAGAAAGAAAAAGGAAAAGAAAGATGGAGTGCAGTTGTTGAAGGACCTGTAAACTTAGAATTCGGCAGAAACAACAGCTGAGAATAGTCAGGCATGATGCTTGCTCTGTAGCTGCAGTGAATTATTATAACAGCAAGGATAGGCACGTTCTGCTGACTGGAAAAGACCAAGGGAGAAAAACAGAATTTCAGGATTTCTAATTATAAACTACTTCCGTGTGATGTCAACAAGTCCAACATATGGAAATGCAGGGCATTTGGAGGTATAAATAAAGAGTAATTGTTGATGTGTGTGATAGCAGTTTCAAGTGACTTTCATTTCTGCTCTGCTTCTTTGACTGAGAAAATGGTTTTGAATTTGGAAAATATATGTGCAAGCACTCTGGGTGTAATATTTATGTGCACCCAATAAGCAATATGTTTTGTTTTGATACCATTTTTTTCCACATATTATATTATATTATGGAGAAGTACATTGAGACTATTTATTGAAATATATAAGAAACCATGTGATTTCACTGATATGTGGTATATAAACCAAAAACAACAAAAGAACAAGACAAACAAATGAGAAACAGAAACTCATAGACACGGACAATAGTTTAGTGGTTGCCAGAGGGTAAGGGGGGGGTGGGGGGGGAGGTGAGGGTAAGGGGGATCGAATATATGGTGATGGAAGAACTGACTCTGGGTGATGAACACACAATGGGATTTATAGATGATGTAATACAGAATTGTACACCTGAAATCTATGTAATTTTACTAACAATTGTCACCCCAATAAATTTAATTTAAAAAAAAAATAAAAAAAAGAAATATATAAGAAACATTGTTTGGAGAGGGAGACTTTTGGTAGTCAATGCATTTAAAAATACTATTTCTTATGGCATCTTACTGAGGCTGTGCCAGCAGATTAGGCGACAACTGAAACAATGGATTTGGAAACTTCAGAAATATTGCAATATACCAGGAGTGCCAAAAAATATATACACCTGCCTTGTATTCATCTTCTGTTATTGGTATATATTGAATATTACAATTCTAATACATTTTTTTCTTTTCTTAAAATGTGTATACATTTTTTGGCACCCTCAGTATAGTTTGCAAATATATTAACTACTGTTTGAGTACAAGGTGTTTGTGTCACACATGTGCACACCCACATAATGCTATTTTATGGGCTCATGGTCGTGCAAATAGACTGATGAATTGCAATTTTGAGATTCAAAAGGGTTTCAACAGAATATGATTTTTGTGACTATTACAAATTTTCTATTTCTTCTATCATTAATTTTTTTGTCTTGGCTCAACTACCCTAATGTGTTTGAAATGGTAAGGTCTTTAGGAATAGGAATTTTTACTTATATTTTTGTAAGTATTTTGAGATATAATTTATTCTTTCAATTATAAGAATAATAAGAGCCTTAGATAAATCTTCATAATTTAATATAATTCTTTAAATATGAAATTAGCCTTTGATATATCCACAATATTGGTTTTCTTACCTATAGACCAGCTTGTTTTTCATTAGATTGTAATGGCAATTAAACTCAAAATTATTTCTATCATAATAATATAATTATTATTATTATAGTGATAAAAATACTTAAATTATTTAAAATCTTGTATCGAGTTAAAAACATCTCCACATATTTTATAAGACAGAAATTACTTTGATTTTATAAAGGGAGTAAAGTAGTAATATTTGTGTAGTTATTTTTCTTTAATGTTTCATATCATTCTACTTATCTCAATCCATAGTTACTTTAAATAACAAAAATCTTTTCAAACCTTGAAGACATACTAAGTGAAATAAGCCATTCACAAAAGGGAAAATATTATATGACTCTACTTATAAAAGATACATGGAGTAGTCAAATTCATAGAGACAGAAAGTAGACTGTTGCTTGACAAAGGTTGGGGGAAAGGGAGAATGCAAAATGGGGGGACGGAGGGAGGGATTTTTACCTATTCAATGAGAGCTATTTCAGTATCAGTTCAGGAGTAATATGTAGCTTTGCCTTCATTCTAAATGAAAAATAAATGAACAAATTCATGTAAAACACTGAACACAGAACTGGTGGACAATTATCTCAGTAAATGTTATCCTTTATTATTATGGCAGTAAACGTTTCAGAAGGTCAAAAGAGCAATGTGAAATAATGCATCTTTTAAATGGGTTCATGATTATACATATGACAGAAGCAAATTATATACATACTTAAAGTATTTTCCAGCATTTTTTATTAAGAAACTCTATTCTTCTAGGAGGAATTGTTGATAAGGATCTTCGTCACTACCTCAACTTACGATTTCAGAAGGGTTCTGTGGACCACGAACTTCAGCAAATCATTCGTGACAACCTCTACCTCCGCACCGTGCCGTGTGAGTACAACAGGCTGTTAGCTTCTTTCTATGTTAACAGATAAATGTTCAGCAATATATCCATTGTTGAAAAGAAAAGTTAAATCACACTGGCTATTTATGGTGGGCTTTTAGAACAGAAAACTGGTTTGAAATATGGACATTTGAAATGCAAAAGCTTATGACTGCAGTTGTGGGGTTTATAATGAAATTGTAGTCAGAAAAGACTTGGGATTTTCAAGCCATAAAACCCAACTTACTTCTCCAGTAAAGACTGAGAAATATGAATTCTTGTCCAGGATGTTGGTGATTCAGAATGAATCATGATTGGTGTAGAACTCCACACCAGGAAACTGGAGAATGCAAATTCAAGTTATTAGCTGAAACAGCTATTCTCTGGTTTGCAGCAGGGAAGTCTCACAAGTGAAAAGAAAATTATGCATTGGAAAGTGAAGCTAAATATTCTTAACTCTTAGCAAGTGATGATGTTGAGTGTTGGGTATAAATTTCTTCTATGCAACCTATAGAAATCCACAAATAATCTCTGATTATGAACAGGTGCTACTTCAAAGGAGAGGAATTGGCAAAATGATAAAATTCACAAATGAACTTCTTAGTACCTGCTTCAGCTCATTTGAGAATCTTCTATAACTTCATGACAATTCAAGGACTTTTCAAGTCAGGTCCTTGATCTCAGATAGATATCAAAATCTGTTTCCTTCATGGTAGATTAAATGACCTACAGAGACTTTCCAATCTCTCCAGAAACGCTGATCTACAGGTATCCTGTGTATTCTTTTCACTTTAGTTCTGTTCTAAACTTTAATAAATGCAAAGCTATGGACACTGAGAAGTTGATATTAAAGAAAGAAAAACTTGGCTAGGATAAATGATACAAGCAAATACACACACACACACACACACACACACACACACACACACACACACATTTCTGGGACTGAGCTGCCAGAACTATGTATTAGGTTGGTGCAAAAGTAATTGCAGTTTAAAAGATTAAAAATAACTGCAAAAATTGCAATTACTTTTGCACCAACATAATGAAAGCTATAGATGATGGACGATTATACTGAAAACAGACAGAAGTAAAATGAATAATTCAGCACCCAACCCTTTTCACCTACACACATCCTAGGAGTGGTGGACTCTTGCCATTGTTAGCATTGAATGTTCATTAAAGCAGAAATGCCAGGACACCATTATCAAATATCCCTAAACAAGAATGCTTGCTGATTGACATCTTGTTAGTTCAAATGCTACCTCTGTCAGTGTGAGCTGGTTAAGTGAATAGACTTTTGGAATCTTGCTTTAAAACTAGAAACTGAGAAAAGTGCATTCTTCAACTTGTAACATTGACATTAGAGTGATGGGCAGAGGAAGATGGATTAAAGTGACTGAACTATTTATAAGGGAACGGGTGGACTCATTTTCAAAGCTGTGATGTTGTCAGTGCAGCCGTGTAAATTTATCTTTTGTGACATGAAGGAAAGGAGATCTGAAATACCAAATAAAGAATCCAGGCACTTTATTACATTTAAAAGCTGAGGGAACTAGATAAGAGACTGACATTCAGAAATACCTGTAGTCCTTGCTAAGGCAATGACATAAATAAGAAGTCTTAATTAAATATGAAGATAATAGGAGTAAATTTTGCTTTAGTTAATTAACTTCTTGAATAAGTCATTTTTCTTTGGAGTACAAAAGACATACTATGAAGGAAAAATAAATATAATGATAAAATAAGGAGGCTTATATGAATAAACATAAAGAGTTGCATGATGTGATTTCAGTACAAGGTCATAAATTCAATTAGAAATCCTTGAATAGTTCCTGTAAAGGAGACGATTAGAAACTCAATGAATATTATAATCAAACAATTATTTTTCATGTGTAGCCACCACTCCTAATAGATAATTCCAATAACTCCACTCATTAACAATGTTCTTAACTTGACATAAAAGTGAAGGGAAGCATCTAAGATAGAGGTGATTCTGATTTATATTATCAATAATCACTTTGTTACTGATGAATTGGACCTGGGCAATCCACTATCTTCATTCAGTATATCTTTTAGTGAAATGTTCAGACATTTTCAGACAGTATGCAGCAAAAATATGTCAGTAGTGTTAAAAACCCTGCCATTGTTTAGAATTGTTAGCTATAGGTATATTCAAGATATCTACTGGCCTTGAGTAGAGAGTGACATTTCTTACATATTCCCTTTTTGTCAAAAAATTCTCATTGGTTTTCAGGTATCCAGCACCATAAAAGGAAAATGTATTACTGAAAATGATATCACTGCTCAAATATGCACATACGTTAATATACATACACTTCTTTAATCTATTAATGGCACCATGAATAGCTCCTATATAACTCCATGGAAACAAAATTGTAGTCAACTTGTAACTATGTGAGTTTGGTTTAACTTTTTTTACAAGGCAAAACACAACTGAGTAATACTACTCACAACCACCACCAACTACAACTGAGAAGAAAGGAGCGAAGTCTTGGAGCTGGATTTCCTTGGTGCCTAGGGAGTAAGAAAGAGTTCTGGGATGAGGGCTCCAGAGACCCCCTTACACACACACACACACACACACACACACACACACACACACACACACTCAGCCCAACCCAGCTATGGAAACTTGGCTCCTATTCCCCCTTCTGAAGGAAGCCTGGCTGTTGACCAACCATGGGATGGAGGTGGACAGTCCAGTATTCTATGGGGCCTTAACTATAGATATTATAATACACACTTTCATCAGTCTAGTTCTTGCCCATAAACAAGGGTTGACTGTATTTAGCCTTTTCATTTTGTTTCCCTAGAACCTTATCTCAGAACCTGATTCTTCAAAACTATATTTTTAAAGTTGTGTCTCTAGGCACGGAAGGCAGGACTTGTTCATGGACAGGATTGTTGGGCATATAGTTAGCATGAGTGCGTACACACACACACACACACACACACACACACTGAGGCTCATCAGTTCATCATTCTTTCAAATTGAATCATGGAGAAAAGATTCTTAGGAACTGATTCGATATATTCTGTAGAAGATTAACCAGTCATATGATTCATATCCATCAAAGACCTAAATTTGTACCTAAATATGTGCCTGTAGTTGCTAACTATATAATTTATGGGAGTAATAAAGGTCTAAAGAGGATCCTGGTGTTCTAAAGTGAAAGTTACATTTTTTAAAATGAATATTGTAAATGAATCTTTCTACTATTAGACTTCAGGCTATATAGGATTTTTATGTAATGGAACTTCAGGGAAAATGAGTAAATAATGATGAGCCAACACTGTTGTAATCTGGAATGTGATTAAAGACTAACCAATAAAATATATATAGATAAAGGACTCAGAGTTTAGAACATCCATCAAATGGGATTCCAATTACCTTGACAGCACACAAAAGGCAATTTCAGAAGCACTAAGTTAGCAGCATCTATTTGGAGTTTCCATGGGATTGTTTCATCATAGCATGTTAAATGGACAAAGTTAAGGCAGAATGAGTTGTCCTTCTCATAATATAGATTCAAAAGTATATGAAGGAAATTAGTGGAATTAATAGAGAATACGATTGGATTGATTTTCAAATGTGTAAAGAGTAAAAATGAAGTTTATTTTGGTTTTAATATTCTACTGAGCATAATGATTGCATATAGTTGTCTCGAGTCTAATCAACTATGATTAAATTGACTGTCTTCTTAAATATGAGAAAATAATTACTTCCATTTATTGATGAAGTTCTGGTCCTTTCTATCCTTAATATTTTTAGTGATACAAATTAATTTTTGAGATAGGTATGAGCACAGATACACATTTTTAGATACCTTTTCCCCTATTATACCAGATGACATTAGGAAGAACATCAATGACCTATTTTAAAATTTTCAGAATGAAATGGAAGTTAGTTAAAATTAACTTCTCTTCCAAGACCATACTTTGTCCTTGGTGAGATGGTTTTATTGGGAAATATTTTTAATTTATTTGAAGCCAAAAGAAATGTCAGTGTATACCAACTAAAAGACAAATATCAATAAAACTGAAGTTCTAAAACTATTCCATAAAAAGCAAATAAAATGAAAAACATAGATTTAAGATATGAAAGAAATTACTTTTATGGAAAAGCCGATGGAGGTGTAACTCACAATGATGTTTGTATGTATTTAAGCATTTTACGTTAGTATAACTATGCCATGTTAAAAAGAAGCATTGTCAACAATAAAATTGTGAGTTTCTAATATATTTTTAAATTTTCTGTTATGCTAAATCATTTTTCATGGAGAAGCAAACAGAAGCAGGGTCTTTAAAAGTTATGGGAGCTGTCTCCTTTTAAGAAGAACAGTTACCAACACACCAAAAGGTACAGCTATGCAAGGGGTCAACATCGCTTTACCCTAATTA
The DNA here is from genome assembly GCF_057876585.1 of Rhinolophus sinicus. Lineage (NCBI taxonomy): Eukaryota > Metazoa > Chordata > Mammalia > Chiroptera > Rhinolophidae > Rhinolophus > Rhinolophus sinicus. The sequence goes on from NC_142504.1 coordinate 44,966,154, forward strand.
TATAATCCTATATAGGACTATGGTCAGAGAGGACTATTGGAAACAAGCTGGAGATCACATATCTATTGAAAAAGTATTAAATTAAAATTAGGACAGAATTTTCTAGTATACTGCATGGGGGGAAATAATTTTAATTTTTAAGCAAAAATCAATATTTTTGAAGCTTGTAAAATATGTAATATTCAATAAGGCAATATGTTTTTGGAGCATGAATGAATCTTTCCCATTATTTTCCTCACAAATGTATATTTCAAAGCGTGTGGTAAGAAGGGGGAGTAACATCAACCTGTGGATTATATGACTGAAAAAAGTTGTCTTTCTTCTGTGAAATGAAATTCTCTCAGTTGAAGGTAATCAAGAACATGATTAAATACTCAAAATATCTTTAAGAAATACAGGCCTATGTGCTGGGATAGACAGACTATGGATGGACAGACTATGGCTAGACAGACTATGGATGGACAGACTATGGATAGACAGACTATGGATGGACAGACTATGGATAGACAGACTATGGATAGACAGACTATGGATAGACAGACATCCAGGCATAGGACTAGAGATATCAGAATCAACTGAATGTTAAACCAACATGTTAAAACAGCTGTATTTTGATATCTATCTTAACCTTAATGTTATTGCTTCAAATAAATATGAAGTCAGAAGCTCTTATGTGAAGTTGCTTTTAGAGTGTGAATCATATTTTTCACAATTATTTCAGAATCAAGATGCCAGATTTTCGTTCTTTGAAAATGAATTTGATTTTTAAAAATAACCTCATGATATTTGGTACTAAGTCTTGACAAAAGGGTTATTAGAGAATGAATACATTATTAGCATCATGGGCCAAATGAGAAGGAAATCTATAAACAAATGAAACTAAATTTCTTAAGGGGTTTATAAACTCCCCTGGAAAGCTAGGTCAAAAGAAAAATTTCTAAAGCTTCTGAGTAGTTGCAAATACTCACAAGGATTCTACTCATTTGCTCATTCTTGTGCCTATTTATTAAAAATGTGTGTTACTATTTATTTAAATGTGTGTTACTTTATAGAAAGCTGTATTAGGTTTACCCCCTCCTCCTTATCACTGAGAATAGTAAGATCTAGCTTCATGTCATATATGTGAAAGTACAATAGATTTTTTTGTTGTTTTTTAATTGAACAAAAATGCATCTTTTCTGGTCAGTTAGTAACATTCATTGGTTTATTTGACAGATTATTCTACAGAAGAAAAATGGCCTCAAAATGTTGCCTAAAATGGAAAGTCAACGTACATTAGAAGTGATTGTGTTGATTTATCCATTGGACACCACAGGGCACTAGTTTTAGAATAAAGGATTGTATCTGGCACACAAGAAGAGGAGTAAACAACAATAGTAAACAACCTTCTTGACCTTCCAAACCACATAAAATTCCATTTACCGGGACTTGATCATCTTTTCTGGTGGCTATGGCACAATTTCTCCTCTTGGTTTTTCAATTTTGATTTGTGTTTCTCTCCTCTTTATAAGAGGAAGATTTTCCGTAGGAAACCTGGATTTCTGGACCATGGATGGAGTAGGCAGATGGTATGAACCACTTGGGCTTCAGTTGTTCCAGCACGTGGCCCAAGGGAGAATTGGAGATGAGTGCCTAAATCTTTGTCCACCTTCAGAAAAGCCAGTAATTACTTTCAATGGAAAATACCTCACCTTCCAGGGGTTCCAGAATATGCTCTCTGCAGACTTAAAAATTGTAGCTCAGTTGTATCCAAGAAGGTCAACACATCTCATTTGTACATCATGGAGCTTTCTGAACAGAAAGAAATAGGACTCTGTTGGGTCCAGACATACCCAAGTTCCCAAAGTCTGCTGACTAATATGGAGGCTGTTGGAAAGATGTAGGCAGAAGGCATTGGACACCAGTGTAATCAAGGGATTTTAAGGCTGGAGATTTGTGGTAGAGCACTCACTTTTTAATTCAAATGCATCTGGCCAAAAGAACAACAAAAAAGGAATACTAATTGTGGTAAGTGATATTCTAATGTATAGTGCACTGGTCAGAGTTGTTTACATATTGCTGTTTATTTAGCATTGCTAGAGCATAGTGAGTAACAATAACCCTTGGCTTTACCTATTTGCAACATGGTACTATGGACAAAACACTCCTCTAAGAACTGATAGCCACTGGTTGTGGACTAGGCTCTGCCACTAACTAACCACAGGGCCTTGTCAAAGGCCTTACCTTTGGAACTAAGAGGAGGAGGGAAAGGAATAAAGTGAACTCTTAACAGTCTTTCAGCTCTAAAGCCCTGTGTTTTTCTGATTCTGCTGGCTTGTTTTCTTTATTATGTCATTATTCAAATCAGATCATCAAATTGGCTTAAATTATTCTGAGTATGGAATACTCTTGATATTGAGCAGGTGTAAACAGCTTATGGAAACTGAAGATATATCAAATACAGCAGACACTTCAGGGAAAAATAGAGCTGGATTTAAATTAAGTGCAGTTCTGGATAAAACAAGCCAAGCGTGTACTTTCAGATTTTTCTATGAATGTCAAGTTAAGGATGCCATCATAACTCTGATGTTCCTTGAAATCTGTCTTCACTATTCATGCAACTCTGAAATATGGTCCAGTCCTAGTAAGTGGATGAGAAAATAAACATAATGAGAAATACAAAGCTTTTAAAAGTGTTCTCCTCCTTTGGAATGTGTAATGAGTTGAGATGTGACATAATGACTTCTGAAGTATGAGGCGTATTGTCATGAAAATGTGATCGTAATCTTTATGATAAGATATTTAATGTGAAATATAGTGTCTTCTAATATTGAACTTTAATAAATGTCATTCATGCAGGTGAATGGCCTTGGGGGAATACCCAAATAGATTTAACTAAGGGGAGATTAAATCAGTGCTCAATCAGGAGAGTCCAGAGACAGTTTAGGAGAGTCAGTGGTTTTCTCATGCAAGGTAATTAAAAGGTAAGACTAACATAAAATTGACAGTCAATTCAATTAGAAAATGCACATAGATCCTGCTTTCTTAGGCAAGTCAGAAATTGAGAATTGGATCAATTACCAATTAGTTTCCGAGTTTCTATTCCAAGATCTGTTACCTTTTCTATTTACAGGCTAGCTTGCAGAAACGTTATTTTTTATGCACACAAAATTAGGAAATACCTGTGAAAGCTCTGTTGGATAGAGATTCCCTGCTGCTCAACACATCCCTAATGTATGCATAAATGATAATTTCTTAACTTATCCTCCAAAGAAAAGACCAAATTAGGCAGCTAATGCCAAGCTATGCATATCTGTCCCTTCCCATTTTTTGGCAGAAATTCTGATTCCTTTTTTCTTCTTTTTAATTGTTTGACACCAATAAAAAACTGTGAAGATTAGTACTGGACATGCTTATTTGTAGGAAATTGAGACCTCATGTGCTGAATCCAATTTGTCTTAGCATTCCTAGTGGGGGAATGGTGATGAGTCACCAGCCAGGGCCAGTTCTAGGTATGGAACTCCGTAAACATCAACCAAAACAATTCTTTAAATAGCAGCAAATGCCATTTACTGAATACTTCCTATGTGCAAGAAATGTTTTTCGTACATTATCTCTTTGAATCCTCATAGCATCCCTCTTTGGTAAGGTTTATTCCTGCCTTTGGAGATATATGGAGGAACTGAGGCTCTGAGGTTAAGGAAAGGACTGACACCATGTAGCAAGTCAGGGAGGAACAGGGATTCTATCCCAGTGGATTGGTCCCCGCCTACCCTCTACCTGACAGGAACTCTCTAGTGAAAGCTCTGGGAAGTCATGAGCACCATAAGGCTGCTTCCAGAGAGGTTCAGAGATGCTCCTGGGGAAGAAAAAGTAAAAAAAAAGAACTCCGCAAGCTGACAGGCCATCTAGTGAGCATGGAGTTCTACTGGATGACAGACTCTCTGGTGAGCATGAGTGGATGTCCATCAATAGAAAAGACTTTTCTTTTTTTTCTTTTTTTTTCCAAGCAGACATGGATGGAAATTCCCACAATTAAAAACCCATAAGGATAATTATAAGGAAAGTTTTCAAGTGAAGCTCTATTGATTGGCTAGCTTTAAGTCAATTCTTTTCATCTTGACATGAGCCTCTTGATTGGCCATTAGTCAATCGAGTGCTGAATTGTCTTTTCTTGAACACGTCATTGCCAGAAACATTGGACTATAAAATATCTGAGTGGAGAAAAAGAAAATTTTAATAAATGTGTTATTCCAATCATTTGAATGGTTACCTAGTTATAGGAAGTTAAACGGGTCTACATTATCTAAACGCTTTCTTTCATTTCCAATATTTGATGTAAAAACTTATTTAATCTTAGCTCTAGTAGACCTTCTACCTGCATTTCATAGTCTGAATTCTAATCTAAATCTAAAATTCTAACAATATAAAACTCTATTTATAAGTATAAAACCGGTATTTATAAAAATTCCCAGTTTCTCACCTTGGCATTTTATAAAAGCATTTCTTTTACTCACCTATCTGAGGGCGACAGGGGTAAAGTGAGGAAAAGGTAATGAATTAACATTTACCAAATATCAACATGCAAGGGCTATAATTAAGTCACTGCATTTTGCAATTCTATGCAAAATGTGTTGCGGTTCCCATTATTCAGATCAGGATACTTAGGCTTAGAGAGGTTATGAACCTTCCCCAGACCACAGCTACTACGTGGATGACAAGGAATTGAAGTATCTTTGCCTGTCTGATGCCAAGACCCATTTTTCAGATGTATCATGTTACCTCCTTAGTTACTATACTGTGTTTCTCTGAAAATAAGACCTAGCCGGACCATCAGCTCTAATGTGTCTTTTAGAGCAAAAATTAATATAAGACCAAGTATTATTTTAACATAAGACTGGGTATATAATATAATATAATATAATATAATATAATATAATATAATATAATATAATATAATATAATATAATATAAAATAAATACCAGGTATAATATAACATAATGTAATAATATAATACTGGGTCTTATGTTAATTTTTGCTCCAAAAGACGCATTAAAGCTGATGATCTGGCTGGGTCTTATTTTTCTAGGAAAAATGGTAGCTCTGATGTCCCAACAGTTCTGAACAATTCCGTGGAGACCCCAGAACATAGAAGACTGCTTGAATGTATATCTACATTTTTTTATCTAATGTTTCCATACGAGCAGAAAATACCATCAGAATGGATAGTGACTTATAAGACCTCTAAATTACACACTTATTCCCACACCTGCTGTGCAGGAGCCCCACTGGTATCATTCTTCCAAGGGCTCCAAAAAGACCAAGGTCAGTAGGTAATTGATATTGTTCAACAGGGTCATGTCCTCCTGTTCTTATCTGGAGGTAACCAGGGCTATTTATTTCAGAATTCATAACATGTTAGTGGGAAAATGGCCCTGTATTGCTGACAGAAGCACCACTTTCCCATCTCAGCATAACTGGTGCTCCACTGACTCAGCTGTTATCTGTGGCCCAGTATAGTGACAGCTTCTCAGATCTCAAATCCTCTATCTATCTCTCTGAGCGCAGTTCCATGGTGACACAATTGGCATAACTTGTTTGACCCCTTCACCAGGAACACATGGAACTGAGATGTCCACATGTGCCCTCCCAGCTCACATATCCTCCCTGGATTCTGGATAAATAATCCAATCCTGGCTCAAAGGATCTAGGTGACATGCACTTTAATATTTGGTGTCCACTGAGCAACTTAAACCACTGAGGATCCAATGAGTAGGCAGCCAAGCTGAACTTCTGCCAAGCTTTTCTTCTCTTTTTATATTGCTCTCAGTGTCAAAGAATTTTTTGGTTTTCTATTACATAAAGCAAAACAGTATATAATGTGTCATTTAGCCTAGGAAATAAAACTATGCAAGGTATTTTAAGAAAGAAGAGATTTAAGGAATTGGTTGTTTAGAATATTGCTAGAAAAATTTAGAGAAAAGGGCTTCAGATAGGTCCTCAGGAATAATAGTCAAGCAATATAGAACTGCCCTACCCGGGTAACTCAGGCCTGCAGTCATGATTCACAAAGCCAGAACTGAGAAATCGCCACTGTGGCTGCAGCCATCACAACTGCCTCTTGACACTTAAGAATCTGGAGAATGGACACAATTGTCTTGCAGAAAACATCACATCTTCAAAAAATAAAATATCACCTTTAAGCACCTTTCTTTTCCATGATAAACCAATAAGCATATAGTATCAGTGTATTAAATTTGTTATTTTTTTAAAGACTGATCTAAGTTTTAAATTCCTTTTTTGATAAATGTGTAATCAAGTACTTTATTGATATAGATAAGAATTATTTATATTGTTATTTATATAGTCAAGTACTTAATATAGTACTTGACTTATATAGTACTTATATAGTACTTGACTATATAAATAACAATATAAATAATTGTTATCAAATATTAGTGAAAAGATTTACAACACATTTTTTTAAGTAAGATTTTTACTTTTCTACTTATACTCAAGTTCCTAATGATTGATTACCAGCATGCACACTGGTTATATAACAGATACCAGGGAAATGTATTTGTTCTTTAGAAAACCGGGATACTTGTTCATTATCAGTGTATTCTGGAATTTTTCTAATTATAGAATGGAACATTTTAAATGTGTGTAAGCATCTTGGTTCATTTTTTGTTGACAACTTTATTATTAAAAAGTATAAATGTGACACTAACAAAATTTAGTTCATAATTATATTTCTCACATGAAAAAGCAATTGAAAAAAATTGCCTTCAGAACATAATTTAAACCTGGAGCAAGAAAGGGAATCTTAATTAAAAGTGAGGAGTTGAATATATTGTTTGAAGCACTACAGAAAATTAATTATAGTATGAAAGAAGTAAGATGCTCTCAGCACTAAGTGGCACAGCATCTCAACATCTGTGATCAGAGGTCAACACTGGCAGCTTTTTGTAGGTCCCAACATCGTTTCTTTACCTCTAAGTTCATTAAGAGGTCATGCTATGAGTCTTTTACGAGGATGAAATACATCCAAAAAATGCACATACAAGGAAAACATGACTAAGTGCAATTTGGAAAACTTGTAATTAAGCCAGTATGGTGACCTGCATTAGTTTTGGGAAAAAGACATCTGGTTCTCTGATACAAATATGAAAACTTAATTTCTGTTATCCTGTAGTTTGGATGTTATTTTCCTTCTGAAGATGGTTATATTCATAAAAAGTTATACCTAATAATAACCTGCTAAATTCAAAGAGATTAAAAAACATATAAACTTTTACATATTTAAATATTTTAATTCAGGTCAACTAACATTGACAGCTACTGTGTGCATATCACCAGCTAGGTGCTGGCAATATGAAAAGATTAAAACACAGGTCATGTTCTTTAAGGACTTATCCTTACTACCAGTTCAAATGTAGGTAAATAAATATCAATTTTTACTTTACAAATGAGTAAACAGAATATATACAGGTAACTACAGTAAAATAACTACTCTATTTCACAGTTCAGAAATATAGCCAGCCTCAAGATTTTTGGGATATGATTAATTACTAGAAAACTGAGTTAGTTCATCTTTGCTTAAAAATAATCAGTAGATTGAAGATATAGGCCAAGAGGACTGAACTTAATTGAGCAATATGAATCTAATTTGAGGAACTCTGTTCACCCTGCTCTTATATATTTATTCTTCAGATTTCCTTTGAGTAGGGAGAATTTGAAGAAAAGAATGTCAGAAGAAGAAGGAAAAAAAGAGGAACAAATAGCATAACAATCCCTGAAGGACTAAAGGACTTCTTGGGTTGCCCTGTGATGGTACACTTAGTAACATTTACTAGCTAGAAATACATATTTTTTTCTTAGTCTAGAATAAATCAGAATCCTCTATAATCTCTGAACAAAGTGCTTAGACAGGGAAAGATGGATTCAGGGCTTCCCATGGCTTCCTCAGTGGAAATCTGGTAGTAAATGGAGCCTAAGATTGCTAGAGCCTCTTTGATGGTCCATCTTTGCTTGTGTTCCCAGGAAGCCTAGAGTTATATCAAGTGCATGACCTATTAATTTGTTGATGTTCTCTTCATTATTAAAGAGGGGGAAATGAGGCTCAACAAGTTAAGTAAGGAGCCCAAGATCATTTAGCTTATAATTGGCAGAGCTGATTATAAGAGATGAAACTTCAGTTTTTTTCTCTTAATAATAATGTATATGTAGATAGATCTTAATATATATTTATTTAATACATAAATATGTCTTTATACATATGGATTTATGCATATACAAACACATATATTTATTTGTAGCTATATAAAACATGATATATGTGCAGATGTGTTATGACTATATAATATAACACAATAAGCTGTATGTGCCTATATTTGTATGTATATGACATAAGGTCTCTCCTGTCTGTAAGATAATTGACATACATAATACCTGTGCAGGTGGGTATTATATACATGTTACATGGAGCTCACTTCAAGGCCACATATAGGTGATAAATAATAAAACAGGTTTTTAACCCAGTTTGGGTCTGTCTTCAGATAGATGATAGATAGATAGATAGATAGATAGATAGATAGATAGATAGATAGATAGATAGATAGATAGATAGATGATAGATAGAGTAATATATATAATACATATATTATAAATATTATATATTTCTATCACTATCTATTGTATCTATCACAGAATAAATGTTTAAAGGCTATTTTTTTTCCTTCAAAATAGTAAGCACTGAAAAAGCATATTACTCTGTGCTGTAGCAGCCAGGCAGAAAAACCTTTAGGGAAAAGGCAAGCCTTTTAAGTCAGCTTTGGAAACCAAGCAAGTTTGAATAGGTGGCAGGAGTCAGAAGGACTTCCCAGTTGAGAAGAACTTTTGAAGATAATCCCAGTGCGGGTGATAGGCATGAGAAGAATAGTTTCTATGTTTCACGGCATTGGATGGGAAGTCAAAAGAAGTAGAAAGGGTGAAGATTTACAGTGTTATGAAGCTGACTAGAAGGGTTTGAAATTTATTCTTTTTACTGTTTGTAGCATACTAAAGCCCATCCTAGACTAGGAATGACTATATAATATAACACAATATGCTACTCAGAATCAAATTCCAGCTGTACCATTTTCAAACTAGGTGTCCTTAGTTTCCCTGTGACTCAGTTTCATCGTTTGCTAAATGGGGACAAAATAGTCCTTCCTCACAGAAATATTGAAAAATTAAATGAATTAAGATGGTCCAAATAGTGCCTTGCAGAAGTTAAATATTCAGTAAATTTGGCTTTTACAAAAATCCATAAGGATTACAAAAATCCTTATGAGGGGTGGTAAGGGAACAGACCTGTATTTTAGGAATATGACTTTAATAGTAGTTGTTGCCAGTATTTGTGAATACAGTGAGTTGTCAAGTACTTGGGAAGGGGAAGTAGCACTGCCTTGTTGCTAGTTAAACTTGGTATCTACACTTCGTGGGTGAAAACATGATTGGCAGAGTCACTTTTAGGATTCAGAATAAATAACGCCTAGACAATTAAAACTGCACTGTAAGAAGATTGAACATAAGATCTCTGAAGCATGGTTTCTCAACCCTGTCACTATTCATATTTTGGGTGGATAATTCTTTGTTGCGGGGACTTCAGTCTGCATTGTAGGATGTTTAGCAATATCCGTGGCTCCCACCCACTAGATGCCAGTTCACTCCCTGAGTTGTCACAGCCAAAAATGTTTCCAGACATTGCTAAATGTCCCTTGGAAGGCAAAAATTGTCCCAGGTGAGAACCATCACAGAAGAAAAAGAATGTGTCAATATATGTCAAAGAGACACTGAAAAAGGACAGTCAAGTAATTAAGGGTTGATAGTGCCATGCAAAGTATCATGAAGAGAAAAATCATAACCACTGAACTTTAATCTTCCTAGTTACAATGACAAGGATGCCCTAACATGGAGATTAATAACTGAGGTAGGCTAACTGATAGCCACCAGAGTCACATAAGCAATACGACTACCCAACTGTGAAATGTGTCTTGGGTACCTGATGCCATTAAACTCAATTTGTGTAGTTTCTCTAGTTCTGACTATATTTCATCACAAATCAGTCTGTATAAGATATTTTCCCATGGAGTTTTGCCTACCTGATAATATAGAGTTACATATTGATTAGGGAGACATGATATTCTAGACCATGTGAGAATAATTTTTCATTGCAAATTGCTAACTGGATTTCCCATGTGTATTTGGTTATCGTGTCTTATCAGTGCCTAATCCCCCATGGTACTGACCAAAGTCATTCTCCAGGCTTTCAAAGTTAGAGACTAGATTTTCGAATTTGGTGAATTCTTTGAGATACTAACTGCTGGGATTCAATTCAGTTTGGCCATCCTTGACTTAAGTGTTCAGTAAAAATTTAGTGGATGGAAGGATGGATGGATGGATGGATGGATGGATGGATGGATGGATGGATGAATGGATGGATGGATAATAGAATATGTGGCATGTCCAGATGCACCTCAACTGTGAAAGCATGTAAAAAATGTCTATACATACTGTACAGATATAGTTACAATGATAGATTAGATAGATTGGATAGATGATAGATAGATAGATAGATAGATAGATAGATAGATAGATAGATAGATAGATAGATAGATAGATAAAGAGAAGGAAGGGTACAGAGAGGAGCAAGAAAGCCAAGAGCACGTAAAATATTCTGTGGTTGCCATTTGGATCAGGGCATTCTGGGGTGATTGAGGATAGAGTATGTAGCCTGGAAATAGTAGTATTTGACAAGGCTTAGTGTGAAGCCCCAGCCAATTACTCAAGATTACAATGTCCCCCCAACCCCATCCCATGTATATTTGAAAGTAGAAGAAAAGGAATCAAGGTATAGACAAAACATCTCCTAGAATGAGATATGTTTGGAATCTAGGACACAGATCGAAGAGCTCCTACGCCTAAGAATACATGGAAGGGGGACAGGATGTATTCAGAACCAACTGCATGTTAAGATTTTTCTTCTAAATTTAGGATACTGAGATCAATTTCAAATTCATAGCCTGTAACATCTTCCAAAGCATTACTTCTAAGGTTTTTTCTTCCTAGCCTCATTGCACTATCATGTCTTCCGTCAACCCTGCAAAATAAAATGTTTCATGTACTTCATTCAGCAGCAGCCAAGTAAATCAGAACACTTCCCTTGAGAATCTTGCACTTTTCCTACTAATGTATGAGACATCACAGAGAATTGCAATCCAAAATATTTCTGTAATAAAAATATGACAGGTGGTTAAGCCTTGACTAGCATAATGAAATTCATCTTAACAGCCAATTCTTTGAGATAGAGGTAGTTTTTATTTACAGGAGAGTTGAAAATAACAGTAAAACTGCTACTATTAAACAGTATAATTAGTCAACGAAATAGCATGTCCTAGGCTCTTTTTCTATGAGAACAGTTTCCATTCAGATGTCCATACATACTTCTAGTGGGCATAGTTGCAAATAAAGCTACACAGAGCGCCTATGCACATATATTGCTACAGAGTTATAGAACTATTCTTTTTCTGTTGTTTAATTTTAACCTTGAAAGTAGATTGCTTATGCATTTTGATCCAGATCAATTACTCTGTGTCATCATCTGTCTATCTAGGTCTTTTATCTTATCTTTCCTACTAGCTCTAATCCATCCTTCTCCATATTTTGGCTTTAACTGTATACCTGCAGGCTAACTGTATACCTGCAGGCTGAGTGACAATCCCGTGATGTTCCTTGAGTGGTGATTGCACAGTGGTCATTTCATCTGTAGCCATGGCACACAAGAGATTCCATGGCAAATAAAGTATGCTTTCAGCAATGACCATGTGAAATAGCAACAAGCTGTAAAATGTTGTCCAAGTCTATTGACCTTCCTCTTTCAACCATTGTACGTAAGCCAAGTTTACAGAAGATCAATTATACAATAAAAAAAATGCAAACTAATACAAGACTTTAATTAATGGGTTTAATTACGAGATTAAGAGAGGACGTAAACATGTTTCCAGATATTTTCTACTTTTGTTCAAAATGAACTTTCCCTTTTGCAATAGTTGTTTTTTCCTAGGCTTTTGTGTATTTAACAGATATATTGCTGGTTTTGTGCTAGTGTTTAAAATTTCGCCCGTTGTGGGGGAAGAAAACTGCTCAGACTTAATTAAACCAGCTTTTTGTTTGGTTTTGTTTTAATTTCTTGAAAATAATCAAATCTTTTCTGTGGCAGAGCTCAGGTACAGCTGAAGAATACTACAATGTCTTCCTCTATGTTTTGTAGCCTTCTTTGTCATTGGGTTGGGACCATATGACTAGTTCTCGATAATGAATGTGACTGAGGAAACTGTGAGCTGATGCCCTTTCTCCATCTCTCTTCCCCAGCTGGTAAACTGAATGGCCATACATTCCATTCAGCATACCCATCACAAGAATGGAGACTGCTCTGGACTGCACTGAACCTAAACAAGCCCTAGTAAAACTTGCAGTGCTGAGCATTCCATTAATATTTGGAAGTTCATCATTTGTTATATCACAGCAGAGAATAGAATTCTGACTAAAGCAAACCAAAGTGTCCTTCACATGAAAATGAATCCTAAAAAAAAAAAAAGGAAAAAAAAAAGGAAGTGAATCCTAGGACAAAATATGCTAACTCCTTGCTCAGTTCTTGAAAATAAGTGAGATATGCAATTATAAATCTTGTTTTTTCCTTTGCCATATGTGTATATATCACAGTAAAAGAAAAGTGTCTATATAAAGCGTACGTTATTGCATTGTTCATCAGTTGTTCCAAGTTGGCATGCTGGTCATTTATTTTATTTAAAATAAAGAGGAAATGAAACCATCTTTAATAAAATTCATATGCTATTTTATTTGCTACAGTAGAAAAGACTTTCAGACATGATTAATGAGTAAAACAAGGAGAAAATAAAGATTCTGTAGTGTTCTTTGAAATTTTCATCTAGTTTTCACCTTGAACTTGATCACTTTAATCACTTAGATAAATCTGTGACTTGGAATGTTGGTTTATTATGGATGAAAGAAAAGTGTCACATTGTCCTTTATTCTGTAGTTATTGATAAACCTTGAAAATAAGATAATCATTTTTCTTTTTTTCTTTTTTTTAATTTTATTTTATTAAATTTATTGGGGTGACAATTGTTAGTAAAATTACATAGATTTCAGGTGTACAATTCTGTATTACATCATCTATAAATCCCATTGTGTGTTCATCACCCAGAGTCAGTTCTCCTTCCATCACCATATATTCGATCCCCCTTACCCTCATCTCCCACCCCCCACCCCCCATCAGACTCCATGCAAAGACTAGAAAACATAGTTATCAACATGTATGGAACATAATCAGCATTAAGTTGTCATATTTTGGCTGCATTAATGTTAAATTGACATAATAGTCATTGTAAGTGGATGCTCTTCTCTGAAATCAGTTATTGCCTGAAAGATTTTAGCAATTAAAGTTGTATTCATTAGCACACCTATATCTATACTTTTTTCCAACTCATTAATATCATTTTCACCTCCCATTGCCTAAAGTCATGAAGCCATGTAAAGTTACAAAATAACATTTCAACTTCTTGCCTTGTTAGAAGAAGTTCCACATTATTCATTCCCCACACAAATCGTGTTCACTTTCCTTATGAAAATCAATGCCCTCAAAGATTTCACTTTGAGAGAGTTCTTTCAGTTTAATAGCAAATGCTCCAGACCTCAGGGTTGTTCCTTGATTTCTTGCTCCATCACACACGTGTCCATAATCCTCCGCCTGGAAAGACTAAGCCTCCCTCTCCCATCCCTGACTCCTAACTACTCACAGGTGGGTGTGTTTTTTATTATCTTTATACCACGGAAGTAGAAAATGGCATAGTGAAGTATTAAACTAATAGGTGAGCAAGAGACAAAATTAGAGGAAATAAAAATAGTAAAAACCCCACCGTGGTATGTGATAATCAGTTTTATGGTAGAAGACGGACATATGGAGACTTGTTTGCACCTGGGCTTCAGTGCTGACTTTGTGGCTTTTGCTAAATCACTTTAAAATTCTGGTGGCTTTAGTTTGTTCATTTCTACAGGGACATTGTACAGCTACCGTTTTCTTAAGCTCTAGAGTACTAGACTGAAAAGGAATAATTGCTTGGAATGGGCAAGAGATAGAACAAACAGAATGATGGGTTTCTTGAACAAGGAATGGACAAATTTCCCATGGATGGTCTTCATATAGACCAAATCTGAGTTCTGAGGATGGTGGGATTGTTTCATTGCCCATGTGTTTATTTAAAGAGACACAGATTTTTAAATAGATAATGATAGGTATAGTGAGAGAGAGATAGAAAAATGAAAACAACGTAATCTTTTTACCTCATTTTTCTCATATCCAGAATGAGAATCATAATGTTATTTACCATCTTCATGGTAACGTTAGGCTTAATTAGTATTCACGCAAAAGTAATTTGAAAATGAAAAATGTCCTTTAAGTGCTAGTGTTGCTTTAGCTTTGCTTTCTTAAAACACCTAACTCTTCATTAGTCTTTGTAAATGTCCTCTGATGTGTGTCACAGAATTTGTAAACTCCATGCAATAACTGATGGTTTGTGACAAAATACCACTGGATAGAATGCTACTGCCACCACTAAAGACTGATTGAGTTGCATGGAAAACCACACCTGCAGTCTTCTATGGAGTTATTCACACACCTATGCAGCTGAACTAACAAAGATGACCATGCCATGTAGAATGATTAACTTTTCTACAAATCACAATTAAATTAAAAGTAAATACATATCCAGCACACTGTCATAGTCTTTCCTAATTATTTTTCCGTGGCTTAACAGATGAATGTATTATTTGGGGCACCAGGATTAGGCACAGATTTCTATAGAGTATCCTAATGCTGCAGGCAGAAACCACTCCAGTGTACATTAGATGGGGAATAGAAAGTTTAGACTTAGTTTAAACAACATAAAGTGACTACTAGTGAACCATGATAAAAGTAATAATAATAATAATAATAATATTGAAGAAATAATGCTGACCAAGTGGAAAGGGACGATCTTATTTCTTGAGTTATGCAGATAACCTTCCTCATATGGTGTATCTCCCACAGTTGGCTGGTACTTTATTGCCCAGTTATCTCTCTATTTTGTTGTTCATATGACATTAATAAAACAACTCAAACACTGGAATTTGATACTATAAATATTTATTTCAAGGATTATCTGTAGATTAAAAATAATTTTCTCAAACTGAGGATTTTACTGAGCAGTATAATTGAGTCTACTAAATTAAAAGCTTTTGAACCTCTAGTAGCTAAACAGATTCATAAACAGAGAACTATACTGAATAGTAAAACCAAGAACACAATATAATAATTTCCAAAATAATTCGGAATGATTATTGAGGTAACTGCTACCTTAAAATTCATTTCTGAGAGTAGTGACTTTTATGTTTCTAAAGAATAAATATTTGCAAGAGTAGAAATATATTATTTTGAAAATTATATAAAAGAAGCAATAAATATGTCTCTATAATAAAAAAGGTTTCAGAACTTTGAAAATTTAGTAGTGTGTATTTGCTATCTGAAATTTGAAAGGTACATTATTTTACTGCAGAGAAATAATCATTTTATGAGTCAATCCTAAATGATGCAGCTATTTTATACTTCTAATATGTATAGAAACATATTTATATTTTTATATATAAAAATAACAGCTCATAAAATCTAAATGATCTAATAAATGTATTCATTTGCTCCTTGGAAAACATATGTCTTATATAAAAATGCAGCATTAAAGAAAAAGTTGCTTTAACCTTCAAACAATAAACAAAAGCAAAAAATTACATGATTTAAATATTAATTTCTGACATACCTGTATCTAAATATTAAATACTTTAAATTTTTTTTGAAATCTGTAAGTACATATGAAGTACAGAGATAGCAATTAATTTATCAATTTCCAATTAGTAATAACTCAGTAACCCCAAATGCTGAAGGAAGCAGTCAAATTCTCATTCAGGAAGGTTTGTTACCTTCCTAATAGATATTATTTGAACACTAATCAACTTTTAAAACTAACAAAAATTAAAAGGTATGGTGTTCCCTTGAGAATCAAATTTTCTTCTAGGGAATGTATCTCTGTAGAGAATGTAGAGTTGGGTTTTCAGCCACAGAAAAGAGGAAGAAGAATACGTGAAATAAAGTTGAAAATGGATAAAAAGTAAGACATTCTCTTAAAAAAGAAGGTGAATTATGGGACTGAATTGTAGTAATGATGGGAGTAAATTGAAGGATTTCTTGGAATAACTAGGACATACAGATGAGCTGGGAATGCAACGATGGGGCTTACAGAGTGCGCTAAGGTTTGTGGGTATTTTATTTTCCTGTTGTTACTGCAACAAATTACCATAGATGTAATGGTTTATACGACATAAATTATCTTAATATTTCTGGGAGTCACAAGTCTTGAATGGCTTTCACAGGGTAGACATTGTGGTGTTGGGCAGGGCTGCGCTCCCACCAGAAGATCTGGGGGAGAATCCATTCCTTCCCTTTTCCACTTTCTAGAGGCTACCTTCACTCCTCAGCTCATGGTCCCTTCCTTCATCTTCAAAGTGAGACGCATAGCATCATCAAATCTTTTTCTAGCTCTGACCCTCCTGCCTCTTTCTTCTAAGATGCATGTGGTTATATCTGAGCCCATTGAAATAATCTAGGATAATCCCCCCATCTCAAGAGCCTTAATATAATCAATCATATATGTGATTTATTTTGCAAATGAGCTGACATACACAGGTTCTGGAGATTAGAATGTGTGCATCTTTGCGAGGGGAGCATTATTCAGCCAACTGAAGTATATAAATTGGAGTTGTCACAAAAGCCAGACCTCAAGATCAGAAGCAGAACCCAGCAAAATCTACTCAGGGAATCATAGTGTCTGTGACTTGTTGGCTTTCGATTTGCACGTGGCTATTTTAGAAGAAAAACCAGCTGAACCCCACCGTGGTTGTCTGCTGGTTATCTCCTTGCACCCCCAACAATCATTCAGTCCCATAAGTGAGAACTTTTCTGGGAACACAGCTAACTTCACCACTTTAATAGCCCTTTTTCTGTATTTTACTTAATCCTCCTCCTCATCCTCACTGCATTATCATCATTATCTCTTTGTATAATATTAAATGTTGACCATTTTTATGATTTTATTATCAAACAGTAGAGGCAACTCTATAGTGCCTACAAAGAAGGTTCTTAAAGAGAATCAAGTTGGAAGGTTCATTGATTTATTCACTTAGAAAATATTTATTGAGTGCTCACTATGTGTCAAACTCTATTCCAGGTACTGGGGGTAAAGTATAGTTAAAGTGAATAAAATCCCTGCCCTTATGAAGCTACAAGGATCGGTGCTACAAGGAAAAATAAACAAGATGTGGGCTGATAGGTAGTGCTCTGTGTGTGCATGTGTGGTGGGGTGTGTATTTGTTCTATTTTAAATAGGTTTGTCAGGGAAGGTGTCACATATTAGCAGAGATGGCAAGGAAGGAAGAAAGAAGAAAATACATGATAATAGCTAAAGGAAGAAACATCTAGGCAGAAGGGGCAAAAAGCCTCAAGTAGGACCATACTTGGTTTGATGAGCATGAAAAACAGATATGAAGCCAGATTTTCTGGAATAAAATTAATGAGAAGCAAGCAGACTGGTAGAAGATGATATCAGAGGAAGCTTGAGTGAGGGAAATGATATAGTTCCACATAGGGCTCACATATGTTATGTGAGATGTGAAGCTCATTGAACAGTTTTGAGAACAGGAATAATGTTATCGGCCTTGTATTTTAAAAGGATAATTGTGGCTATGTATGGAGACCACTGAGTAGGAGTAAGGGTGGAAACAGGAAGACCAGTTGGGTTAGAAGGCTGTTGCAAGCAGAAGATGGTGACGCAGATCAAGGGGCAACAGTGGAGGTGGTAACGGGTGGTCAGATTTTGGATAAATTTTAAAGCATATGCTGATGGAGTGGATGTTGTGTATAAGAAAAAAAATGAGGAGCTAAGATAAAACCAGTTAATCTGAGCATCTGAATTGATGAAATTTCTTTCTAAAGAGATGCAAGAGACTGCAAGAGGATCAGGTGTGGGGATCATTTTGAGGTATGCTATATGAGGCATCTATTGGACATCCAAGTGGAGATATTAGGTAGGCAGTGGATTTGAGTCTGGAGTTCAGCTGAATCTGGGCAGGAGATATGAATTTTGGAAACATCAGCATAGAGAGTGTATGTAACACTGTCAAAAGTATATAAGTTTACCTAGACACTGAGTGTAGACAAAAGAAAAGAAGTCCTAGGATTGAGCCCTGGGTGCTTTAAATGTTCCATGGAGAGATGCAAAGGGAACCAGCAAAGAAAATTGAGAAGAAATAATTAAAGTGTTTCAAAAATGAGGAAATGATCATCTGACAAATGATTGGTGAAAAAAACCCAAAAATGAAGCCTGAGAATCAACAATTAGAGGACAAGTCTTAAAGCTGTGTTATGTAATAATGACATTGTTTCTGCCTATCAATTATTATTTAAGGTGGGTTTATTAGTGGCTGATAGAAATTGTGGGGATGAGGACGTTAGTCACCTCATATTCAGCAAACTACCGTTGGCACTGTCCCAGGTTATAGAAAGAAAAAGTTCCATTACAAAATTCCAAAAGAGGGCATTCTACTCTAATCTTAGAATACATCCTTAATCTAAAATGATTAACATGATTAACAGCTCTAATCCTAAAAATATTGCAAGAGCATTATTACAACAGTGTTTTTCTTAATACCTAGAAAATTATAGTTTCTATATAAGAACATTTAATTCCCTCTTTGTCGAAAGCTCCATCCCTTATCTCTGGCACTATTTTCTTTCAAAGTGAATTTATTCCCTAAATATAAAACATTGTCCAATAAAATATGATGCAAGCCACACATATACTTTTAATTGTTTTACTAATTACATTTTTTTTTTTTGAGGAGGGCACAGCTCATTGTGGCCCATGCTGGGATTGAACCGGCAACCTTGGTGTTATTAGCACCACGCTCTAACCAACTGAGCTAACCGGCCACTCCACTAATCACATTTTTAAAAATTAAAAGAAACAGATGACATTTTCTAATAATATATTTTATTGTACTCAATTTAAATAATGTTAAGGTAGTCTACATTTTTTTGTACTACATCTTAAAATCCAATATGTATTATAAACTTACAGCATATCAGACTTAGCCACACTTCAGGTGTTCATTAGCCCCGTGTGGCTAATGACTATATTATTAGACAGGAAACCCTGTCTAATAATCCTGTTAAAGCAATTTTTTTCCAGAGAACAGCTCCGAGGGGTTAACTATTAGCACTAGACTTTCTTTCTCATTTTTATCCTTTTAGGATTCTGGGTGATTGTTAAAGAAAGGATTAGAAAGCAACTCAGAGGACCAGAAGATGGTAAAGTGTCCCCTTTCTTTCTAAATAGGTACTTTTCATTAGGTATTCCTTTCCATCTGTATCAATGTTTATAATAGAAAAATTTATTATATTTTGAGATTATGGTTATGAGATTTTAATACCTCGTGGTGAAAGTATACCAGGTTTCAGACCTGCCTGAAGGAAGGTAAAGTCAGACCCTAAATGAAGTTGGGATTCTGGAAATATTGCCTACAGTTCTGAAAGAGAATTAGGAAACTCTGCCTACTGGGCTCGGGACATGTCAGGGAATATTGTCTTTGTTTGAAACTCGCAGTAGTTAAAAAAGGAAAATGTCTTCCATGAGAAATACACACTTCACTTTATGTGACGTGAAACAGCTAAGTCTGAATTTACTCTACCTACACAATGCAGAAATCCCAAGCCAAGACTGTTTCTACATAGCATTACCTATAGATGCAAGCAAATGCAAAAATATTTGTAATTCATTTCTATGACCCAGGTGTATGGGCTACCTAAAGGGAAAAAATACAATTATCTTTTAGGGTCAAAAATTATAAACTATACTAGAATAAATCTATATCAAGAAAAAGCATAACATAAAGAAAGATTAATATTTCCAAGAACTTCAGATTACTAAAACAATCTGAAAGATACTATCAAATCATTATATTAAATGTATTAGGAAAATAAAATATGAAATAGAAAACGTAATGAAAAGCTAGAACGCTGTGAAATAAGAAGCAAATTGGAAACAAAATTGTATTTTATTTCATTTTCTGGAAATTAAAAACAACCATGAAAATTTCAATGAATGGGTTTTAAAAGCCATCAGTAGAAAGAATTAATGAACTGAAAGTTTCATCTGAGGAAATCCTTTAGAATGCAGCACAGAGGGATAAAGAGATGAAAAATATTAAGGAGAAGTTAAGACACAGGGGAGTAAAGAGATTAAACTTCGATCATAGGCTGTTAATTTCATAAGATTAATTATAGAGGAGAAATTAGATAAAATGGAGGACAGGCAGCATTCAAAGAAGTAACTCCTAATAAAAGAAACAATTCTTAATGTTTTAAGAGTGGGATAAATAAAAATAAGTCTGTACTAATATATATTATAGAAAAACTTCAAAAGATTGAAGAAAAAATGTAAGGCAATAGGGTTTAAAAATTACTCACAAATGATCAGTAATTAGATTAACAACAAATTTTTTCAAAAGCGACAATAAAGGCAAGAAGTAAACAATGTACTTCAATATGATGAAAATTGAACAAAGAAGGAAATTGAACACAGAATAACGGTGTGATTTTTAAGAAATGTGGGGATGTAACAAATAATGATAGGCTAAGAAATTGTTAAATCTAAGGTAAAACAACAACAACAATAATAATAGTTAATTTGGGAATGTTTAAATTTAAGATAAAATTGAATACTAGCATTCATAACATAATGAATTCATAGCATTATGGAGGGATGTGATCAAGGCTAAACGTATTTGTTTTGATCAGCTGAAAAACAGAAATGGTGTTATCTAAGTATATGTGGTAGAATTTTAATGGTAATTATGTATTTTTTTTATTAGAAGAGATCATATACTAAGCCATAAAGCATGTCTCAACAAATGACAAGCAATCCATATCAATACAGACCATGTTCTCCCACTCTAATTAAATATTTCCCCACAATCTATTTTTTTGGAAATTCAAGTACACATTTCTCAATGATTAACATGTCTGTCAAAGAACTACATAATTAATGTCCTAAAATATTTAGAACACAATGAAAATGTTTATTGTATATTGACATTTGTGTAATGTGACTAATATAATATTCAGAAGAAAATGTATACCTTAGATGCATTTAAAATTAAAAATTAATGAGTTCTATTTTCAATTCAAATTTTAGATAAAAAGAAGTGATAAAATTGAAAATAGAAGGAAAGATACAATGTAGTGAAGAGCAGAAATTAGTTAAATAAAAAACAAAGAAACAATGGAAAGGGTCAGCATTTTTGGTTAAAAGCGTTTCTTTGTGGATTTAGTAACTTGCCTAAAGTAACTTAGCCAGAAATTACGACAGCAGGTCTCCCAGCAAAGCAAGTCTCACCCCAGTCTATGAATTCTTTACCAGATAATACTTTCTAGAAAACTTTATTTCTATTTTACTGAAATATAAAATAAAGTCCAGAGGAATCTGGCTTAAGTAAAAGTGTTTGCTTAGTGGCAAAGAACGCAGAAACTTTTTTTTTTTCTTTTTTTTAGTTAAAGTTTATTCGGGTGACAATTGTTAGTAAAATTACATAGATTTCAGGTGTACAATTCTGTATTACCTCATCTATAAATCCCATTGTGTGTTCATCACCCAGAGTCAGTTCTCCTTCCACCACCATATATTTGATCCCCTTTACCCTCATCTCCCACCCCCCTCTATCCTTACCCTCTGGTAACCACTAAACTATTGTCTGTGTCTATGAGTTTTTGTTTCTCATTTGTTTGTCTTGTTCTTTTGTTGTTTTTGGTTTATATACCACATATCAGTGAAATCATGTGGTTCTCTGCTTTTTCAGTCTGACTTATTTCGCTTAGCATTATAATCTCAAGATCCATCCATGTTGTCACAAATGTTCCTATATCATCTTTTCTTACTGCCAAATAGTATTCCATTGTGTATATATACCACAACTTCTTTATCCATTCATCTATCGAAGGACATTTTGGTTGTTTCCATGTCTTGGCCACCGTAAACAAAGCTGCAATGAACATTCGAGCACACATGTCTTTATGGATAAATGTTTTCAGATTTTTTGGGTAGATACCCAGGAGAGGGATTGCTGGGTCATATGGTAATTCTGTTCATAATTTTTTGAGGAACCTCCACACTACCTTCCATAGCGGCTGCACCAGTCTGCTTTCCCACCAACAGTGTATGAGGGTTCCTTTTTCTCCACAGCCTCTCCAACACTTGTTACTATTTGTCTTGTTGATGATAGCCATTCTGACTGGGGTGAGGTGATAACTCATTGTGGTTTTTATTTGCATTTCTCTGATGATTAGTGATGTTGAGTATTTTTTCATATGTCTATTTACCATTTGTATGTCCTCTTTGGAGAAATGTCTCTTCGGGTCCTCTGCCCATTTTTCCATTGGGTTGTTTGTTTTTCTTGTTGTTGAGTTTCATGAGTTCCTTGTATATTTTGGATATTAGCCCCTTATCAGAGGCACTGTTTGCAAAGATCTCCCATTCAGTTGGTTGCCTCTTTATTTTGTTGATGGTTTCTTTTGCCGTGCAGAAGCTTTTGAGTTTGATATAGTCCCATTCATTTATTTTAGCTTTTACTTCCCTTGCCTTTGGAGTCAAATTCATGAAATGTTCTTTGAACCCAAGGTCTATAAGTTTAGTACCTATGTTTTCTTCTATGCAGTTTATTGTTTCAAGTCTTATGCTAAGTCTTTGATACATTTTTAATTAATTTTGGTACATGGTGACAAATAGTAGTCTAGTTTCATTCTTTTGCACGTGCCTTTCCAATTCTGCCAGCACCATTTATTGAAGAGGCTGTCTTTTCTCCATTGTATGTTTTTTGCTTCTTTGTCAAAAATGATCTGTCCATATTTATGTGGTTTTATTGCTGGGTTCTCAATTCTATTCCATTGGTCTGTGTGTCTGTTTCTCTGCCAATAAGGTATTAGAGACAATCCACGAATACAGTAAAGTTGCTAGCTACAAAATCAACGTACAAAAGTCCATTGCATTCCTATATACTAACAATGAAATCTCAGAAAAAGAAATTTAAAAAAAAGCAATTCCTCCTGCAATTGCACCAAAAATAATAAAATACCTAGGAATAAACTTAACCAAGGATGTGAAAGACCTACATGCTAAAAACTATAAGACATTTTTAAACGAAATTGAAAAAGACACAAAGAAATGGAAAGACATTCCATGCGCATGGATTGGAAGAATCAACATAGTTAAAATGGCCATATTACCCCCAAAATATACAGATTTAATGCAATCCCCATCAATGGCATTTTTTAAAGAAATAGAACAAAAAGTCATCAGATTTGTTTGGAACCACAAAAGATCCCGAATAGCCAAAACAATCTTAAGAAAAAAGAACAGTAATGGAGGTATCACACTTCCTGACTTTAGCTTGTACTACATACAGGGCTACAATAATCAAAACAGCATGGTATTGGCACAGAAACGTTTTGTCGCCTAATTCAGCATAATATCTAATCAGAAGTAGCTTCACTTGATTCTATTTAATAAGCAGCACCTGTGAATCTCACACCTTAGTATTGATGATATTGATGGACAAGTACATGATCTATAAAAAAAAAAGAATCAGTTTTAGTTTAAACCATCATTTGGCTCTCAGGACCATTTATTTGGATGTCTAACTTCCTGTTGTGTTTTGGCTTGTTCGTTCTATTTTATTTAATAATAATTACAGCTGACATTTATTATTCTGTGCCAGGTAATGCACAGAGATTTTACTTGATTCAAGTTATTTAATTCTCTGAGGTAGGTATAACTATTATGCTATTATTCAGCTGAGGAAACCAAAGAATAGAGAGATTTCATAACCTACCTGGGATCACACAGCTCATAATTGGAAGTGTCAGGATTTACACGCAAGCAGTCCAACTCCAAAGATTGTCCTTGGTTACTAAGCTAAATTGCCTCTCATATGGGCATGGACTGCCTGCGTGAAAATCTGGACACTTCCGTAGATTAGTTGTGTGACCACAGGCCATTAAGGAAATCTAGATACAAAATACTGGGGAAAAAAAAAAAGATGATTGAAGTGTATAAATTTGTATTAACTTATTTTAAAATAGTTTTTAGATTTACAGAAAAGTTGCAAATATATTACAGAGAGTTCCCATATGTCCCATACCCAATTTACTCATTTTTAAAAATATCTTTCATTAGTATAGTACTATTTTAATTACCTATTCACCCCACTATTCAGAGGTAAAAGGGATTCCTAACCTAAGATTTGGGGGATGACTGAACACATGGCACCTGACACTGAACAAATGAGATCAACAGAAGTTTATGAGTCACATATGTATATTCACGACCTGCGGGAGAAGGGCGTGGCATGCTGCCTCGTCTGAAATCAGTTGACTGTATTTGTGGTGGTCAACTTCAGGCTCTTTGGTTTCATGAATCTATGTGTGTATTCTTTCACCCATAACATATTCTCCTGATTATTATACCTTGGTAGGAAGTCTTGACATTGGCTACTTTGAGTACTCTAAGTTTGTTCTTTTTCAGAATTGTAATTATAGGTCTTTTGACATTCCAAATTAATTTAACACGTTGCGTACGGCGGGGTTTAAATCCCTCATACCCCTCTGTTCCGGCAGGTTTTTAAAAGAAACTACCAAAAACAACAAAAGAACAAGACAAACAAATGAGAAACAGAAACTCAGAGACACAGACAATAGTTTAGTGGTTGGCAGAGGGTAAGGGGGGCGGGGGGTGGGGGGTGGGAGATGAGGGTAAGGGGGATAGAATATATGGTGATGGAAGGAGAACTGACTCTGGGTGATGAACACACAATGGGATTTATAGATGAGGTAATACAGAATTGTACACCTGAAATCTATGTAATTTTACTAACAATTGTCACCCCAATAAATTTAATTAAAAAAAATTAAAAAAAAAAAAAGAAACTACTTTAAAATGCACTCTTCTCTTTAAAGCGTAAATGCTTCTGTGTCATTTATTATTTTTCTATGGAATTTTTTAGGATTTACTCACCTATGATGTTAGTAATCCCTCCTGGTGTAATACTGCAGAAAGCAGCTTCCTTTGTGCAGTGGGACACGGCAAAAATTGCATATGTACCGAGTTTCACTTCTCACCGAAGAGTTAAATAAAATAATTCGGTGTTTTTCCAAAAATAACATAATTCAAAATCGCCTAAGGGATACTAAGTTTCCAAATGTTATAAACAAATCACTACAGTTCTGGAAAACTCTGTTTGTTCATACATCCGTTATGAATGTAACACGTGAAATGACTCATGGGTGAAAAAATGTATCCGATTCAAAATCACTATTTTTTTAGAAAAAAAATAATATGAATTCTGAAAAGTGTACATATGATGCAGATTTTATTCATTAATGGCATTTGCCCGTTAGATATTAACGAAACACAAATAATTCAATAAAATATGCAAAGTAAAAAGAGTCAACAGTAAAAACGAGAATTCTCATTATCCGTCCTTAATGCATGGCTCAGAAAAAACGAAGAGTCTCGTGATCTGTACGCAATGTGTTAAGAAATGTTTTCTTAATATCTATAAAACATCTTGCTGAGATTTTCATTATGGTTGCATTGAATCTACATATCAAGTTGAGGAGAACTGACATCTTAACAATATTGTCTTCTAACTCATGAACACAAAATATCTCTCCATTTATTTAGATCTTTGCTTCTTTTCTTCAGTGTTTTGGTGTTTTCTGCATACAGATCCTGTATGCATTTTGCTAGATTTATACCTAAGTATTCCATTTTTTTTCTGTGCTATTGTAATTTTTTTTTTAATTTGAAGTTCTAATTGTTTATTGCTCTTATAGAGCATAAAGAGTAACTTTTGCATGTTGACCATATATCCTGCAACCTTACAACACTTGCTTATTAGTTGCAGTTATTTCTTTTACTTTTTTTTTTTTTTGTATTTTTTTGTGTTCTTAATAGAAAAAGGACAGACATGCTGTGTGTTAATAAAGACAATTTTATTTTTTCTTCTCTAATCTATATAGCTTTTAATTATTTTTCATCCTGTTACACTACATAGGACTTCCAGTATGATATTAAATAAAGTGGTGAGATGGGACATCCTTGCCTTCTTACCAGTCTTAGGAGGAAGGTGTCCAGTTTCTCACCAAAAGCTATATTAGCTGTATTTTGTAGATGTTCTTTATCAGGTTAAAATAATTATCCTCTATTCCTAGTTGATGACAGTTTTCATCATGAACAGGCATTGGACTTTGTTAAATACTTTTTCTGTGATAACTGATTTGATCATAGATTTGTTTTTTCTTTAGCCTGTTGATAGATTGGATTATTTTAATTGATTGTCTAATGTTGAACTAGCCTTGAATACGTGGTATCTATCCAAAATGGCTGTGGTTTGTTACTTATTTATACATTGTTGGATGCAATTTATTAAAATGTTATTGATATTTGCATCTATGTTCATGAGAGATATTGACTTGCCTTTTTCTTTTCTTCTCTTTTAGTGTCGTTACCTTGTTTTGGTATTAGAGTATTGCTAGCCTCATAGAAATAGTTGAAATATGTTCTGGGCCTGGTGTTCTCATTTTTGGAAGGTTATTAACTATTGTTCAATTACTTTAATAGATATTGATCTATTCAGATTGTCTGTTTCTTCTTGTGTGATTTGTGATAATTGTCTTTCAAGGAATTGGTCAGTTTCATCCAAGTTACCAAATTTGCAGGCATACAGTTTTTTGTATTATTTCTCTATTGTTATTTTAAAGTCTGTGTGATCAGTAGTGAGAGCACCAGTTTTATTTCTGATATTTTTTTTTCCTTTTTTCCCCTCCCCATTTATGTTTTTCTTATCACAAATTATTCCTTTTTATGGTGTGCATTAATTTTCAAATTGCAGAAATAGTTTTTGTTTTAAATGCTTTTCCCTCATTAACCTTTATGTTTTAATTGTTTAATACCTTCTTCTGAAATAGAGTTGCAATTTCCTGTTCTGTCTGTCATCTTGATCAAAATTTTGTATACTTTTATCTTTTTGTTTCAGGTAAAACATTTCCTATAATGTAGGTTTTGTGGTGGTAAATTCCCTCCGCTTTTGTTTGTCTGGAAAAGCCTTTATTTCTCCTTCATATCTGAAAATAATTTTTCTGAATCTATTATTCTTGGGTGGAGATTTCTCTCTTTCGATATTTCAAATATTTCATTCACTCTCTCCTGGCTTATAAGTTTTCTGCTCAAAAAATCTAACAATCATCTAATGAGGTTTCCATTATAGGCTGCAGTCTATTTTTCCTCTGGCAGCCTTGAGAATTCTTTCTTTGTCATTAACTTTTGACAGTTTAATATAATGTGCCTTGGAGAAAGTCTTTTTACATTTTGATAATTAGGTGTTCTCTTAGCTTCTTCAATTTTAGGGTCCAGCTCTTTCCATAGGTTTGGGAATTCTCATCAATTATTTGTCTAAATAGGCTCACTGTTCCCTTTCCTCTTTCTTCTCCTTCTGGTATACCCATTATTCTTATATTGCTCCTTCTAACGGAGTCAGATTTCTCACAGATATCTTTCATTTTATTTATTTCAGATCTCTCTTCTTCCACCCAAATCATTTTTATATTTCTATCTCTGAGCTCACATATTGATTGTCTATTCCATCCGGTCTGCTGTTTCCCATGTTCTCTAATTCATTCCTTATGTCATTTATTGAGTTCTTCAGCTCAATAATTTTTTCTTAGTTCTTTTTATAGTTTCAATCCCTTCAGTAAAGTAATTTTGTTTGTTGATTTTCTTCCTGAGTTCATTGAACTGCCTTTCTGAGTTTTCTTGTATCTCATTGAGTTTTTTCAAAATTGCAATCTTCAGTTCTTTGCCATTTAAACCACAGTCTTCCATGTCTGTGAGTTTGGTTTTTGGAGACTTTTCATTTTCTTTGTGAGCTACTTTGTTACCTTGGTTATTCATAGTACTTGACGGGATTATTTCTTTGCTGG
Source organism: Rhinolophus sinicus (assembly GCF_057876585.1). Classification (NCBI taxonomy): domain Eukaryota; kingdom Metazoa; phylum Chordata; class Mammalia; order Chiroptera; family Rhinolophidae; genus Rhinolophus; species Rhinolophus sinicus. The sequence goes on from NC_142504.1 coordinate 44,994,371, forward strand.
GGCATTTGAGGTAGTGAACTTTTCTTTTTTAAGGTACTGTTTTGCTGTAAACAATTCAGCAAGTTGATAGAGTTTCTTTTGTTTTCCAGTAGAGGGTGCTACAGCACAAGTTTTTGTTTTCTCTTATCTGCACTACTGGGACTTTCAAGATCTCAGTGGGGCTATGTTGCCTTAGTTGTGAAAAAGCCCCATATTTTCCTAGGAGGTGGTTGTCCCCTCTGTGACAGGGTCACCTCAGTCTCAGAGTACTACCCCCATGGTGGGATATGGTGGGTTATTTGTTCCAAGTCTGTGAGTTCCTGGTTCTCTCTCCTTATCAGAAGCTGCCAGCCACTCTGTGATATCCAAGGTATCTCCACTATCTCCTACAGTTTCCACCATAATGGGTGGGGTAAGGGTGGGAAGGGAGGTAGGTTCTCTATTTTGTGGCTTTGCCTTTTTGCTAGTAATTGTGGCTGCTAGTTTGCACTTGTCACACTGCTATTTTGTGTCTCTCCCCAGGTTTAACCACAGTTGACCCTAGTTACTCAGGCAGGAATGTTGCTATTGCCTCTCCCACCCTCCAGGCTTCCAAATGTGGGCTGCAACCCAACACCTTCACTGTTATCATATCAGCTTGCGCAGGGCAGGTGAGGGGAGGTGGGTTCACATATCTACGGCTTTGCTTTCTCCATTGTAATGGTGGCTGCAACACTGCTGTGTCACCTGGTTTAGCCACAGTGGGCACCACTCAAGCTGCAATGTTGCTTCTGTCCCTCAGCCCTCCTACTGCCAAGTTTGGGCTGCAACCCAACACAGACACTGCTACCACATCAGCTGGGGCCACAGTAGGTAGTGAGCTGCATCTGCGGCCATTGTCTCTTCCCTCCATTCTGCCTCCCCTGCTCATTCTAATACACCCATCTTCAGAAGTCTTGATGCATGGATCTCTCAGACTTGTTTGTGTCGAACAGGGAATCCTTTGTTGAATTATAGCTGTCCAACTTGGTGCAACTTTAAGATGAGAAACTAAGGGGCTTTGTCACTCTACCATGATGCTTATATAACTTGAAGACAGTGTATTTTTATTTTTCACGATAAAGTATTTTTAATTTTGCTGTTAATTTTTCATGTTTTATTATGTCCTTTTTAATGTCCCTCCTTTATCTTTGTTATTTTATCTTTTATGGTGAAATTGCCTATGACCAGTTAGTTTTGTGGTGAAAATGCTCACTGCAAAGATGTATACAGCAAACATGCTCAAATGTTGAAAATACCAGACACATTTTCAAATATATACATTTATTATAATAAATTTCCCACTAAGGACTTTTTTTTTTTAATTTACCTTTTTTTTTTTTTTTTTAAGATTTTATTGGGGAAGGGGAACAGGACTTTATTGGGGAACAGTGTGTACTTCCAGGCCTTTTTTTCAAGTCAAGTTGTTGTCCTTTCAATCTTAGTTGTGGAGGGTGCCGTTCAGCTTTAAGTTGTTGTCCTTTCAGTCTTAGTTGTGGAGGGCGCAGCTCAGCTCCAGGTCCAGTTGCCATTTCTAGTTGCAGGGGGCACAGCCCACCATCCCCTGCGGGAGTCGAACCGGCAACCTTGAGGTTGAGAGGACACACTTCAATCAACTGAGCCATCTGGGAGCTTAGCGGCAGCTCAGCTCAAGGTGCCATGTTCAATCTTAGTTACAGGGGGCGCTGCCTACCATCCCTTGTGGGAGTCGAGGAATCAAACTGGCAACCTTGTGGTTGAGAGGATGTGCTCCAACCAACTGAGCCATCCGGGAGCTCAGCGGCAGCTCAGCTCAAGGTGCCATGTTCAATCTTAGTTGCAGGGGGCGCTGCCCACCATCCCTTGCGGGACTCGAGGAATCGAACTGGCAGCCTTGTGGTTGAGAGCCCACTGGCCCATGTGGGAATCGAACCAGCAGCCTTCGGAGTTAGGAGCATGGAGCTCTAACCGCCTGAGCCACCGGGCCGGTCCCCTTCCCCCACCCAAGGACTTTTTTGACTGAATCCCACAACATTTGATAAGTTGAATTCTCATTTTTATTTAGTTCAAAATATTTTTAAATTTTCTGAGACTTCTTTGACATATGTGTTATTTAGCAATGTGAGTGTTTAGTATTCAAATATTTGAGAAATTTCCAGCCGTCTTTTGCAATTGATATCTACTTCAATTTTACTGTGGTCTGAGAGGATACTTTGCATGATATCTATTTTGTTGAATTTGTTAAGGGGTGTTTTATAGCCTGCAATTTGATCTATCTTTATGAATATTCCACATAAGTGTGAGAAAAATGTGTATCCCTCTGTTTTTAGATGGAGTATTCTATAAATGTCAATTAGTTCAAATTGATTGATGGTTCTATTTATGTAAAATGTATATTTACAGATTTTCTGCCGGCTTGATTTCTCATTCATTGATAGGGGGCTTAGTAGTCTCCAACTCTAAGAGTGGGTTTCTGGTTTCTCCTTTCAATTCTGTTACCTTTGCCTTATATATTTTGGTACTCTTTTGATTGGGTGCATTCACATTTAGGATTGTTGTTTTCTTGGAGAATTGTCCCCTGTATCATTATGGAATGCCCTATTTATCCCTGACAATTTTCCTTGCTCTGAAGTCTGCTTTGTATGAAATTAGTATAGCTATTTGAGCTTTCAATAAATGTTAACTAATTATTATTCAATTATAAGTGCTTTCAAGTGATAGACAATGTTCTCATTTATTTTATTTTTAAGATAACACAGTGTATAGGTCACTGTTGGGCACAGATATGCTCAGTAATAAAAGCTTTATGACTAATTAATGGGAATTAGATGTCTGTGAGTAGTGCGTATTATCGTCCTATAAATAGAGGAATGAAATTACATAAATGTTTCTAAATTCCCAGTAAACATATTCTATGTTTTCTAATGTGCTGAAAACAAGTTGATATGTAAGTTTGCAAATTCAGAAATGACTGCTTCAAAGGGAAAAAAGTGATCTTTTTTAAGTAACAGGATTTTTAAGTGTTCCACAATTATTAAGGTAAACAGAACTAAAAATAATGAAGTTTTTCACTTTACTAATTGGGATTGGATTGAATATTTTTCAACAGTGTAGGATCTATGAATGATGTTATGTATCTTTTCATTGTCAAAATAAGTGTAGATCTTTCAGAGTCTAAGGTTCACAAAGTAAGATGTTAGAGCTAAAAAAATCACCCACAATACAAGGAAAATTATTCCAACTGGCCTTTCCCAATCTCATTTTAAATTATCCTCAAACAAAAAGCTTTGTGATTTAAATGCTAGTAGTTCGAGGAGAATGAAAGATTCAGTAGGGTGTTTTCTAGAGCATACGTTGAAGTACCTTCTCACTTGTTCTTAGAATGAAACTGTAACGAATTAAAAGGGAGATTTTTAAAAATATGTGTACAATTCACTTTAAATACAGAAAGAGGTTGATGCTCACATAGCAGTATGGAGCAAGTCAAAGAATTTTATTCTTTGAGGAGGCAGGATGCTTTCCCAATTGGAAGGGGGGTCCTGTTTAGGACTTGATGCTCATCGCATGCGCTAGCTACATTGGCAGTGTGACTGCTGCAAGCCAAATGCAGCAACATGCTTTGAATGCACACCTTAGATATCTAGCAGTAGAGGGAAAAATGGAGCTGATTCACAGAAATGAGGAGTGGCCAGAGGTGACTATCGTAAAGGGGTGAAGTTGATAAATGCCTTGTAATATGTGATTTCAAGCTACAACAGGGAAAGCAGAAAGATATGTGTCCCATTATTCAGGAACTTGAGTAGCCCCTCTTGTTAGTCCATTATTTCTGGTACTTTTCTTCAAAGGCCTTATTTGCAGGAAAGAGAAAAGAAAGACAATTTGAATAGAAAGAGAGGAAGAAAAGCTTATCCTATTTAGAAAAGTCACTCCTATCACAGATTTTATGTTCAATGGAACAACTAATAAAAAAATCTCTAACAACAAGTCTCTAGAATCCATCATAGAAAATCTATAACTACTACAATTTAAGATGTAAGCTTAGGCTCCTTGTGCAGAGAACTGGAAATGCTATCCATCTATCTACCTTTCCATCCATCTACTTAATGACATTGTAAAGAGTTTTCTCTGTGATATTTATCATTTTGTTTCAACAGAAATAGACATACAAGTTGTAAGCACAGAGGGAGCAACACCCAATAAAGGCAAAAAGAAATTCAGTAAAACAGTGATTACACCTGGAAGGACACACAGGATTATGTACTGCCTCCCAGAAATTAGAAAGTAAAATTATGAAAAAGCAAATTGTGTGCTTTGAAAATTGAGTAGGAAATGTGCTTCTGTACAGGTTATGTGTTAACACTGTTATAGAATCAAAACACTTCAGGGAATATTGTATACTGGGGAGGCCTTATGACTATCAGAACATCTGGCAACCCCTTGTCAAATTAGAATATAAGGAGGACAATGACCTTTTCAGTATATCAGCTCTTATGCCTGACACTTTAGAGGAAACGTTCAGTATATAAGACAGACTTGTTTAAAAGGAAAACCCAACACACACACACATACACACGGCAAGAACATAGAAACTGTTCTTTACTTCAGTTGATTTTAGAATTAAATATCTTCCAAAATAAGCATGGGCCTATACTCTTGGAAACATTAAATATAATTTTTATGAATTTAACTTATTAGGAAAGGTGACCAAATGCTGTACATTTCTGCTGATTGCTTTAGATATACAAAGCACTGTAGGAAAAAAGCACTAGAAGTGAAATATTTAAATTTTTTTGTATAACAAAATCTACAGATGTATTCAATTACAATTATGTGTACATTTCAAATAACTAAATAATGCTTGGAATATATATATATATATATTATGTAATGAATATTTTATCTATTTAGTCATCCTTCTATTGAGAGGATAATTACTGTGAAATCTACCTCAATTTTTCGGTCACTGTCTTAAAGTTTTCAGTAATTCAAAGCATTATTTCAATTGCTAAGAAGAATAAACCTGCATGAGTTAATTTATGCTGTGGATACAAAATCTATTATTTCATTCTCACAATTAGAATATACCAGAAAGTGCCATCATTTTATCTAAAAATATATTGACACTTAAGAAACAACGAAACTAAATTCCTTTATTTTATATTTATACTTATATTTATATTTATATAATTTTATTAGTTTCAGGTGTACAAAACAATGTACTAGTCAGACATTTACACCTCTCACAAAGTGATAACCCTTCTCCACCAATCTACTATCTCTTTGACATCGTATATGGCTGTTACAATTCCATTGACTCTATTCCCTATGCTGTACTTTATAATGTGATCTCTAAGCATATTTAAGAAAATTTTGACAAGAATTTAACTAATTTTTCTATGGTAGAGAAGAAAAACGTTCCTGAAAAGATAAGGGTTTGTTGTTGTTTTTTTACTTTTAATTTAGGAAACATATTTTAGCAGATAATAGGAATATAGGAATTCATGTATTTGTTTTTATCAGCAATCAGATATGTTTTACTGATTAACTCTGCTCTTTTTACATGGTCCCGCTTAGACTGCAGATAATATGTATTTAGAAGTTTAGATTTTTAAGTATCATGTTAGTGCTAAAATATTCAATTATATGTAAGCTGATCATGGTGTAAGCTTGGTTATGAGAAATCTGTGGCCCTTTCATCTATTGTTTCTCAGGTGATATGGGCAAGGCAAACATTTTCAGAACTCAAAAGTGGTACTTAATATTATATGGCTTTGAAAACGCACAATGAATATATTTCTACTTTGTAAGCATCCCAATAGCCATACTAAAGTAGAAATTTTCTGTTTGTAAGTAGAAATAGAAAAGCTAAGATACTCACAAGCCAGTTAACTTTCCACATAGTACTTTCTTCTAAGTATCTTTATTCAGAACGTACTGTATGAGGTGTGACAATTAAGTTCACAAACTTGTTGCAATGATGTTGCTAACATTTTTTTTTTATATCAGAGGGATTATTCATTATGAATTTGTACCAACTGGACAAACAGTTAACCAAGTTGACTATTTGGTAGTGCTGAAAAGGCTATGTGAAAAAGTTGGATGACCTGAACTTTTCACCAACAATTCATAGCTCTTGCATCACGACAATGAACCAGCTCACATGGCACTGTCTGTGAGGGAGTTTTCAGCCAGTAAACAAATAACTGTATTGGAACACCCTCCCTACTTATCTAATCTGGCCCCCAATTACTTCTTTCTTTACCCAAAGATAAAGGAAATATTGAAACGAAGACATTTTAATGGCATTCACAATATCAAGGGTAATATGATGACAGCTCTGATGACCATTCCAGAAAAAGAGTTCCTAAATTGCTTTGAAGGGTGGACTAGGTGCTGGCATCGATGCATAGTTTCCCAAGGGGAGTACTTCAAAGGTGACCATAGTGATATTCAGCAATGAGGTATGTAGCCCTTTTTCTAGGATGAGTTCGCAAACTTAATTGTCCAACCTCATATGTCCTAAGTGCTGTCTCCAAACCCGAAATGCATCAGAGTGTGGAAAAGGATTTCAGAAGCTATGACTGACTGACTTCTGGCCTCCCAGACATTGTTGTGGCATTAGCCTTGACTCCTTTCTTGTAAACCTCCCTTTCCTGTGATCCTGGTTGGCATTTCAGCCATTTGTGATTGTTCTGATACATAGTCACAATCTTTTCTGAATTCAGAAGGTGGAGTTCATTGTTTGTTTGTTTTGTTTTGTTGTTTGGTTTGTTTTTTGATGCATATTTGGTTTTACTGGGGTCAGGGACAGGGCGGGGGCATTCAGGGGTTTGCTGCCATGGTCTCCTTGATCCAGTCCAGGAAGAACAGAAATTAGGTGAAGATGCTGGGTATATTGGGTCAGCCACATGGGGTGTGTCCCCAAGATGTGATTCCTTAAAACACACTGTCATAGATCAGCAGGTCCCCTGAGTCACCCACACAGGTGTCCTTGCCACCCTGCAAGTGTCCAGCACACAGTATGACGTCTGTCACCTTCTGGGGTAGACATTGGCACACACATCATTTGGCAGGAGCTTGAGGTCCACACACTGGAGCTCATCTGGGGACTCAACTGCAGGTGGATCTAGTGCGATGTTGCCACAGCCAGAGGCATTAGCAGGTGCGCCCCAGTTGGGGTTCCTGGGTGGGCAGACCCAGGACCTTCGCAGTATTTGTTATCTGCCAGGTGGAGCAGCATGAGGTAGTAGCTGCAGTCTTCTTCTGGATAGGTGGTGTGGTGCTTCAGGGGGCTCGAGTTGAATTGGGGGTGTGGGAAGCTCTTACTGACCTGGATGAACTGTGCTGTGTCTTCATTTTCAAACAGGTTGTAGTGACCCAGCCAGAGCTGGTAATTACTGGGGAGAGAGAGGGACCAAAGGAATGAGAGAGGAGAGGAAAGGGAGAAGGGGCAGGGCAGCATGGAGGTGGGTCCCAAAGGAGAGAAAGAGAAACAAGGAAAAAACTGAGCACAAAAGGTTTAGAATCACAGAAAAATAAAAACAGTGAGAAAGCAAAAGAATATGACAGTGGGAAAAGCAGATCCAGAGACAAAGAGAAAGGCAGTGAAAAACAGAGAGTGTAAAAGGTTCAGAAAATGAGAAAGGCAGAAGGGAGAACAGAGAGACAGAGGGAGCAGAAAGGAGGCAGGATGAGGGGGAGAAAAGACAGAGATAGTGAGAAACAGACAAATGAAAGAAGCAGGAGTGAAAGAACAGAGCAAGGGAGGCAAGTGAAAAATAGACAAAGTGGAAAAGGGATGGAAAAAGTAAAGAGAGATAATTCATTTTGGGGTTGTTTTTTTTTTAACCTTTCTCCTCAGAGAGCCAAATTTATGGAACTACATTAATCTTTTTTTCCTTTGCCTATAGAAGGAAGTTTTACAGCACGCAAGTGGGGAAAAAGTAGTTTCCGTAATCGCTGAGCTATGTTTGGTCTACTCTGGTCAACAATCATATACACATTTATTTCACAGCTAAGTCTGTGAAATAGATTTCAAGTAGGGGGACTCAGGTGACTTCTATTTGAAATATTATGAATGACTGTATGATCCAGACATGTTATGATTGCCATAACAAGAGGTATTTATTGAGCAAAGTAAGTCATTAGCAAGATGCTGACTATCTCAACAAATATTTATAAAATGGGGTGGGATTTTACTTCAGCGTGTTGGAGTAAGGACTAAATGAAATCACATGAGTACTTTGAAATTACATGAGTACATTGCTTAGCAAAGTGTATGTCACACTGTGAACAATCTTTAAGTGGTATATAATAATTGTGTAGGTCAGTCTTCTTACTGAGAGTTAATAATCTACTTGATTATGAAGATATTATAAAACATACAATACCAAATAACATAAGATGAACATCAAATTTAGAGAAAGAGACCATGACCAAATAACTTAGTCAGGAAATGGGTGGAATGTGGGCTGTTTTTGAGGAATGACGCCATAGATCTGAGTCCTGGTATATCACGTCCAAGCTGCACAATTGTGGGTAGGTTATAATATATCCATGCCTCACTTTCCTCATTTTTAAAGAGAGAATACTGATAGTTATCCACAAGAGGAGGATTTATACCTACAAAATACCCAGCACACAGTAACCACTAATTAATATTGGCTATTATTATCATCATTACTATGATTTCTGAAATGTAGTAATTTTTTTTTTTTTTTTAAGAAGATGGGTAATAATTTCAAATCAACCTTTTTTTTCTAAGTCATCTAACAGGTTAAAAGGGAAGTGTACTGAAATATGATAGGGTTACTCAGTGAATTTTAAGGGTATTAAGCATAAGATTTTTGCTTTAAATTTCAGAGAAAAGAAGATATAGGGACTAAACATTGCAGAAGCTGAATTTTAAAAAAGAGAGAATAGTATGTCCTTATGAACTCTTTTCTTCCCTGGTTTCTTAAAAGTCACAAATTATAAATACCGTCTATCTCAATGGATTACATCATAATAATTAAAAGAGAGAGAGGGGAAAACACCTTAACAAGAAGGGTATTGTGAAGTAAGCAGAAAGGGAAAATAAATTAGTTATGTAGTTATTGATTTTATGTACAGTATCTCATAGTTGATGAATAAAATGGCTTTTTGGAATTTAATGTAGTTGATTAAAATAATATAGAAATACACCTTCTAGAAAGATGTATGCATCAAATAATAGCTGGACAATGCTACCCTATAAAGCTCAGATAAATGTAAAAAAGTCTCGCATTTCCATTGTTATAATTATTTCTATCTGCTAAGTACAATATGGACAGATTCAGGTTCCATAGGTCATTGTGTTGGGTAGATGTCAGTAAAGGTGGTAAAGAAATTCTATTGGCACATGGGAAAATCCTTGTTTATTTTTCTCCTTTGATGGATGCTGGAACCTGTAATCTTGGATACTTTGTATAGGACTTGGGCAAGTCATTTTAGTTCTCTAGACCTCAGTTTCTTCATCCATAAAACAAGGGTGAAAAATAGGATTGTCTCTAAAATCTATTCATTGATTCCACAAAGTCCCAGCTGAATTAAAATATCATGACCCGGAGCAGATGATCTCCAGTTAAGCACACCCAAGAGAACATTCAGAAAACAGTTATTTTAGAGTCTCAAGGCTGCTTATATAGCAACAGTCATTTTGGATAACAGCAGAAAACCAATATCATACATGTGTAGTAATATTCAATATCTGAGATTTGATCCCTATCAGTCACAGTTAAAAAGATGTCTCAACTACTCTGAAAGGGATGATTTCTGATATTCTGGTGACTTGAAATAAAGGTGACATGCTGAGTTTGTAGATAAAATAATCTGATTTCTGGAAGGAAAGCTTAAGTAAAAATAAAAATAAAAAAATTTCTAGGCTAACAAAATGTTAAGATATTTATACTTATTTAACCCTCACTTAAAATAACCCATCTTCTCTTCTACATTCTATCATTATTCTTTCTCCTGCCTCACTTAAGAGTAGCAAAGAGAATATAATTCACTACCATCAAGAAATGTGCTCCAACAATCTTCATAAAGTTATTGAATCTTTTTGGAACTTGAAAAAAATTTTTACTTTCCTGACTTTATTTGTAATGAATTAATCTATTGTCTTTATGCCATGTGGGCATAGCCCCATGTGGTTTAATTGTTTTCAATTAATTATATTATACATTGCATCATGTATTACTAAAATGTTATTTATATACACTACATATATTCTAACATTAACTTATTGTATTTGCATTAATAAAAGTATTTATTTTATGCAAATATAGTTAAATAAATTAATACAAAATATACATACAAAATATTTTACATTATGTAGTATATTAATTCCAAAGAGACATAAGCAATTGCTACAGAAAAGTGGCAGCTTAACTGACTTCTTTTGCCACTAGTCTATTGTTTTAATTATTCTAATCATAAAGAGTATCCCAACCTATCTTATTCTTCTCCTTGATTAGCAGAAACACGCTGTTGCCTCTTATCAAAGGATAGGATGAATAGTTGGGAGAGCAAATGAAATTGTGGTGTAAAACTAGGATGTTAAAAAGATAGTGATAATGATCTTTTGTTATAGAATAGAAAGTAAAGTCATCATAACTTCTAAGAAAACTGGTTTTATTTCTGCTTCCAAATCTGTAGCTTCTACTTGTATATCTTCCTTGTATTTCTTGAGCCCCATGACACCAAAAATGGTTAAAAAGACATTAACAATCAGCCCAGACATCTTCACATGCTGTCGTGCCTGAGTATATCATTGCATCATCTATAGGAAGCAGTTTAGCCATATATCCTCTTGGACATAGTGCTTCCATTTCTGAAAAACTGTCTCAATGTAAATGATGCTAACTATGAAAAAGGCTATTTTTATGAATTTTTTCATTGTACCACAGAAGAGCAAGCAACTTAATTTATTCAGCAAGACACTCAACCATGACAAAGCAGATTGATAAAATAAAACACAACATTAAAATCATGGTATGAGGTGACATAGTTATATAAAAAGTGAAAATCACATAAATAAAAGCATGATATAAAATTATATGTGCTGTATAATTAAAACTGTTTAAAAGGCTGATGGAAAAAATATAATAAAAATATCTCTAAAATTCAAACTTTAATGTTAAGATAATGGGGTATGTATTTAAATATTTTTCTTATTTGCCAAAATAGAAGTAGGCAATATATTATCTAATTATAGTACAGAAAAAGTTAATGAAAAGAAAAAAAAGAGCCTAGATGCTCCAATTCTAGATGTATTAGAAACAATTTAGGAAATCTAGACCAAATAACTTACAGCATTAGCTATGAGTTCTGTTAATTTTAAAATTCATAATATTTTAGAGGCTTATACATATTTTGTTAAATAGAGATAAATTTGCTAACTCGTTTGAGCCATTGAACTAATTCAAAATAAAATTTTATGATCATGAGACTTTGAAATCATATAACCAATGGTTTTCAAACTGTTATTAGAAATGGACTTTCCCCCTAAATAAACATGTGAAATACCAGTAGTTATAACGCAAACAAACAAAAGTCAACACTTTGAGGCTAAACATCCTCTCCCCCAACTTCTCCAGTGACTCATAAACTCTGAGTTATGGAACCCATAATGAATTCTGTGGAATACAGTGCAATAAACAAAACTCAAAAACCTGACTTAGGAAGTCATGATAATTTTAATATTAGGGACAGATCCAGGACTAGAAACTAGGCCTCCAAAGTTCTAATCCATTGTTCTTTCATCTATGTATCTATCTCTTTATCAAGTGTATACTTTTCAAAAAAATGTGGGGGAATGATTTAAACATAGAGCATCTTGCATCAAGCCAGGCTTTTCAAGGGTTATTTTAACTTGTTTACCTGAAAACAGTAAAGCAACTTTGGCTCAAGTATGGAAATTGGTTTCTAGTTTGTTACTTCAAATGCCAGGTTCTCCTTTTGATATATTCCCCACTAGGCCTGTGCCACTTCCAGCAATCCCAGTTAGCACTGCTAGAACTTAGAATCACCTGATGGTCAGATAATTTAAAAAAAAAGAAAAAAGAAAAATCTGAAAGAAAAAATGGTACTAAATATTGTTTCTGTTTCAGATATTTGTTTTTATTGAAATCTTTTTAAGGACATTTATTTTAGCACATTAAGACAAAAGGCTAAGTACCCAAAGATAATATCATTCTTTTCAAATTAAAATGTCAGAAAGGTTCATAATGAAAGTATTTTCAAAGGAAGTGCTTTTTGTATATTAAGCTGTTGGAGGGAAATTAGATCGAAGGTCTACAAACTTTTTTAATGAGCACAGTAGTAAATATTTTAGGCTTGTGGGTTAAAATATTTATCTGTCCACAGCTACTCAATTCTCTCAGTTCTGATGATGCAGGGAAAAAGCAGCCTTGGTAATGTAAACAAATAATATGGCTGTATTCCAACAAAACTTTATTTTAAAAAATATATGGACAACCAACCCATAGTTCATAGACTGCTGACCCCTGAGTTAGATGACAGTAAGTAAACTTCTAAAGTTTGAGTGAGCAGGTGAAGACACATTCCATGAAGGAATATATTTAAGCTTATAAGCAAATGATAATAAAGGAATTAAAGTTTTCTTGAAACTAAAGACTTAAAAAAACCTTCTTTCCCTTCATATGGATCTTGTACAAGTAAATTATTTTTTCTCTTTCTCATAAAATATATAATTAGTGTTTGAGGGTTATGACAAGATATTTAACTTAAACGAGAGTTTAATCATGGCAATATAAAAGGGAGAGAGTTTAATTATTTGATAATTAGAACAAAGATCAAGTATCCATGGTTCCTCACTTATATATATATATTTTTTTTTTTCTCTGCAAGGTAACAATTTTCAAGCCATATATATTTGCCACTTAGTTAAATGAGTTGAATAATGACTACTGCTTCCCTGATCAGGTTTTATTAATCAATGCCAGTAAATTAGCCAGAAACTAGTAGATGAAGGAAACTATTACATTCATAGAACTTTTTTAACAACTTTACAAATTTCAGTAGAGTTTTTTTATTTTTGAAAGTAACTTATGTTTTTCGGAGCATCACAACATAGCATGTATCTTTGTGAAAGAGAGAGAGAGAGAAAGAACGGGGGAGAAAGAGAGAGAGAGAAAGAGAATAGGCCTTGCCTAGTTTGCCTGCCTTAATTATTCATAAATGAGCAGGTGTTAGAAATGGTTATAGCATCTTCCTATGATAATCTGCCCCTTTCAACTATATCTAAGTAAAACAAAACAAAAGTCATGTAATATAGATTAAGCAAAAAAATCAGACTTTTCCATTTGAGGCAAGGTTTCAACTAAGAATGATAGAAATGACTTAGATCTGGACCTCCGAAAATCAAGTTTCCTGCTAGTAGGTTGTATTTTAAATTTGATTGTTTCTAATAACCCTCTATCATTTATTAAAAATTCTTGTTGCTAGTTAAGAGTTTTGATTACTTCAAAGGTTTGTTTCCAGATAGAAAACTGGAAGTGGGATGAGAAAGAGATTATTTTTTTAATGAAAGTATTTAGAAAACAGAATTGGGCCTGGTAACTGACAGGAAGCTTAGCTCTAAAAAACAAGCTAGCAGATACTGTTTGTTTTAAAAGGCACAGAACGTAGGCTACTGTGTGCTGCCATGAGTGGCCGGGGACCAGCATGAGTGGCTGGCAGCTGGTGAGATCTGCCGTGAGCTACTGTGAGTGGCCGACTGACAACTGGCGACCGACTGGGGAGCGCAAGGCTCATAACACCAGCATGGGCCAGGGAGCTGTGTCCTACACAACTAGACTGAGAAACAACAGTTCGAACCAGAGTGGGGAGGCAGAAAAGACGGGGGCGGGGGGTGGGGGGGAGGCACAGAAGTCACTTACTCATGTTGCCTTTGCAAAGTGAACAAAATCAGCTATCAGCTGACATTTTAGTATGGGAGTCAGTTATAATGAGGATCAGTTAGAATGGCAGTCTCCCAGTGTGTAGCTCCAAGTAAACTGCTTAGAGATGCAAATTAAAATTTTCCTCTCTGTCACTGGATAGTCCAGATATCACTGGTTACCTGTCAACTGTGTATTTACAGTGACTAGTTTAGGGCACATAATCCAATCAGAACCAATTCCATATAAGGAAATTTTTTTTTTCCTTCTGGGATACAGAAAAGTTGTGCCTCTCTTCTACGAAAAGAAAGCATTTCCTTTGATGATTTCAGAATGTGAGGCTCAAATCAATGAGAGGAAAGCCTAGAGGGGCCGAGAATGGCAGGGATAAGAAGGCTGCCATTTTTAAGCCTGAGGATGACATTTCCAATATGTAACAGAGAGAATGTGGGAAACCATGTCATTGGTGACATCCTGTGAGCAACTGTGCATATTTCACTAAAGCTAAGCCCTGCTTTTCATTTGCAGCATGAAGATCCCTAATAAGTCCACAAAAATAAGCTCACAAAATTACCTCTTTTTTGAAGTTTAAATTAAACAAGTTCCAAGAGCTAAGGCCTGAAATAAATGCCAAGGATGCCTCAGAAGAGCTGCAACACATAGGGAAATGGGGCAGTAGGGACTTAGAACTGGTATTTTGTCCTGGTGCCCTTCCTGGAGTTGCTTTTACTTTGGAGAGCTTTGAAAAGGATACAGGTCTTATTGGATCATTCCAGGTCTTCACTCCCCAAAGCAAAATCAAGGCTTAAGTTAAAAATAAAGGCTAATGAGGATTACATATCCCTAAAATACTTAGATTGCTTGTTCAATCAGAGAAAAGTGGAAAGAGCACACACCTTGTGATCCGGTAGCCCTGGGTTCAAATTCTGCCTCCAACACTCACTACGCATAATTCTGAAATCTTGTGTAAGAGCTACCTTACTTCTCTCTTGGGCTTACCCTCTCATATGTTAAATAGTGATGATAATACTTACCATGCAGGAATTGTGATAGGAATAAGTGATAGCAACATTTAAGTAGAGTACTTAGTACAGGATCTAACAAAACCCAAGCTTTGTTGCCAATATTAACATTGTTTTATTTCTGTTTTACATTTTCCTGGATATGATTTCTGTAAATTGTGTGTCCCATGACCACTAGAGAAAGAATCTGATAACATTCATTCTTTACTGAGTAGGAAATGTTCATGATTATTGTATTCTAGCAGCAGATTTGGGGAGAGGTAAATACAGTCCTGCTGGCTTTCTTCAATTCCCATCCTAGCCTACACTGATGTAAAATGGTGTCATTGGTTTTTTATGAATAAACAATTAGCTATTCTAAAGTATATCCCATATATTTAATGAACAGAGATAGTAAACAAATATTATGTGACTTTTTTACAGATAGGTTCCAATGCATGTTAGTAAATGTGCCTGTGCTGCTATCCCTCCTCCACCTTTCCTGAACCTGTGCCAAACTTTTCTAAACCATCACTTTTCTGTCTCCTTTGAGTGAGCACCTGCCGTCTAAACTACTCAGAACATGGTACTTTAGGGTGCTACATAGTTGCAATAGATCAGTGTTGGAGGTGGTGTTAATATCTACTTACGATCCTTGTTCTTAGGTATTTCGCTATGTTTATCACATCAGTAAATATTTATTATTTTTGATACCATACATATTTTCTATATAGGCCACACTGCATATTGAAATTAGACACACTAAATTAAAACAATAAATTGCATAGAAAGAGGGTGCCCAAAAATGTATACACATTTTAAGAAAGGAAACACTGTATTAAAATTGTAATAATATATATACCAATAAGAAAAGATGAATACAAGTCACATTTGACCTCTGCAATTGTAACCGGTGCTCAGATTGGTTACCAGCAGCATCCAGACACTTCTGATTACAAAGAACTACTGCTTGAGCGATGTTGATACATAGATAACATCCTTTAAAATGTGTATACATTTTTTTGGCATCCCCGGGATATATTTATGTCATGTAGGTATTGAAATTACACAACAATTTATCAGAACCAGAAACCTTAGAATGGCTCATATCTATATTTCCTGATGCCCATTATATGTGATTAACTCTAAAAGCAATTTCATACAGCCTTCTAGAACAATTCAGTAAATAGCCATAACAACTGACAGGGTCAACAATCCAGACCTGAAAAGTCAGAGTGAGTTCAGAGATTGAAAAGTCATCAACCACACAGTGACATAATATCAGGTGCTGCTAATGTGGTAATGACACATACAACAGTGATTTCCTAAGCAAATATTTATAATTCAGATAGCTGCCATTGTGAAAGGGATGTTATTATATGTTGCTTCAGTGATGTATGTCATGGATTAATGTGATTAATCTCTAACCATTCATTGACAGGTAGTATCTCATTGGCTTTGCCTCAGATGATAATGGTCCATGAAGCTATTATCGTTTCAGAAGGAGGAAAAATTGCAATGATGCATTTCACATTTCTATGTAACTTTTTTGGATTTATTATCATACTTTAAAAATATCCTTTGTCTTCTAAAATAAATGATAGTGTACATTTGGCAGCCCACCACAATCCCTAATGCTTGAAGAATACCGTTTTGAAGGAGTATGATCCAGAAGCACCTATCTATAAGCCAAACGTATCATGCACTGGAGTCGGTTTAGTCTTCACGACCAGTGGGGTGAAGTTGGGTTTCCTGAGAGGTTCTCTTATCTTTCAATATACTTTATGTAGCCAAAATTTTGGATGTATGAAGGATATGAAAGCAATACTATCAATTAAAAAATTACGAGGATATTCCAAAGAGGATTCCAGGAAGTTCTACATGAACACATTGAAGAGGTCTTACAAACAAACTCTGGGCTGAGTTGCAGAGCCAGGGTAGGTTTATTGATTAGCATGAAGCTCAGATGTACCCCATTGTCTATTAGAGGCATCCAACTTGTGATGAAGGATTTTCCTGGACAAAATAGAAGTAAACGTCCTCACTAAATATGGAAAAGTGTATGTTTTTGTAAATGCTATCTTCAGAACTATTTCCATCTTTTGTTTATAATTATCATTAACTCTACATCATGCATAGATTTAGATTCCAGTGAATTCCAGTGGATGCTTTGGACTGGACTCCTAAGTAATCCAGTTGCTCGGATACCAGTTCTGGTACCCCAGGGCCTACAAGTGGCCTCACCCCATTTATTGACTAATGAATGGAGAAACACTTCCTCTTGTGCCCTATCTGACACACATGAGTGGAGCATCCCCATGGGCAGATGCACATGGTCACACAAGTCCTGGTCAGCTAGCTGTAATTACCCATACATTTAATATTGTACTTAAGAAAATTATCATAACACTATTGAAATCTGGTATAATATGAAAAAGGAATTATTTACAATGTCCCTTGCCTTATGATTTGCAGGAAATTACTCGTGACACTGCAATTGGACAGTAAGATGTTGTGTGTCCCTGAGGTTGAGAACTGTAGCAAGAACCGTAACACATGTCTGGGGAGTCTTGGAAAGAGGCTACAGCATCAATGTGGCACACAGTTCTCTGCCAGACTCAAGACCTGTGTCCCCTAACTCAATATAGAGGAGCAGTCCCACCATTGAAGCATTCTACCATGCCTCCACCGTGATTGTGGCATGGCAGCCTGCTAGTACACTTTATTTCTGGCACAGATAGAGGGGCAGATTGGCTGCTAACAGGACCCTCAAATGCTGCTGAAAAGTGCTTTGAGTAGGAAGAGCAAAGGAAAGGCATAGGAGAGCAGGGCTTCAAAAAAGAGAACATCCCTGTGAACTGCTAGCAAAAAAGCAGCAGCCCATATTCCCGTGCCAGGTAAGCATGGCAACAGATTTAATTGGATGGCTTAGTTGGAGCAAAGGTACTAAAAAGAACAGGGGTTTTAGAGGTATTGCCTTAATCAAAGACACACAAGTGAAAACTACAGCTAAAGTACTAGTTTTTTCAGGGAGTGTGTGTGAGACTTTCGATAATACTTTTGAGTCTCACACAGAGATAAAGAGGAAGCATCAGCAGTAGAGTGATATTTGAAAACAGAGAGCATGGACGTAACTAAAGATACCAACACACTAGTTAGAAGTACCAGCTCTGGAACCAGGCTGAGTGTTTGAATTCAGAAGCTGCCATTTGTTGGCTGTGTGATCTTAGTTAGTTAACTTCTCTATGCTTCAGTTCCCTCTTCTGTAAACAGGGGATAATAATTGAAGTTACTTTATATGTTGCTCATGAGGATTAAGTGAGTTTATGGAAAGCATTTCAAACAGTTCTTGGCCTATCATTGTTTTACAGGGCTAAGCTCTTAGTATTTTAAGGGGATGGGATTATTATAAACATCATTTTATGTGTGTACTTAAATTCAGCCAAATTTATCAGGTTGAGTTATGATTTTCGCATTAGGAATATATCTGTAATTGAGACAAATTACATCAGAGATTAAGAAGCTCAACTCAAACCTAAAATATTTTACAAAATATATGTGGAGTAAAACATGCTCCTTTTTTAAAGTTAGGGTTCCTAAAGTCTTTACCTTAATAACATTCAGCAAAACAGGATATTAGTTAAGGAGGGAGAAAACACCCAGCTGTCAAAAGCAATACAATTTATTTATTTTTCCCATGTCTTCATATTGACAGCATTTTGTTGTTTGTTTTATTCTTAAAAGAGTGCCATCCAACCCCCTGTTAGCTACTGCCTTGGTGTAATACCAAGGCAGTAATAATTGTCATTGAATTAAAGAAATGGTCAGTTTCTTCTGAACTTAGAAAATAGAAGTAAAGATAATATGCAAAGGATTTTTGTGATTTTCTCCAATAACACTGTTCTCCAGACAAGATTTACCTTTCTAACCCAGTTACTCCCTCCGACAATGGACCTTTTAGCATCAATAGTATGAGATACGCAGATATTATAATGTTGTTTAGGGAATCAAGGAGCACTGATGGGACACACATTCAGGAGGGAGAATTGGGGAAAGGGAGATTTCTTTACATAAAAACCACATTTACTACAATGTAATGCAAATATGGTAAAATGCAGTTATCCCTCAGTATCTGTGGGGGATTAGTTCCAGGACCCCCCACAGATGCCAAAACCCTCCTATGCTCAAGTTCTCTATATAAAACAGCATAGTATTTGGTACAACCTATGTTGCACATTGTATGCTATTGTGTACATTCTCCCATATACTTTAAATCATCTCTAGTTACTTATAATACCTGATACAATGCAAGTGCTATATAAATAGTTGTCATACTGTATTAGTTAGGGAGGAATGACAAGAAAATAAGTCTGTACATGTTCAGAACAGATGCAGCCATCAATCTTAGGCCTAACTACATAGTACATGTCATAGTACATAGTACAGAGCAACAATGTAACATTTTTTTCAAATATTTTCTATCCACAGTTCGTTGAATCTGGGAACCCAAGGATACAGAGTGCCAGCTGTACAATTATATAAATTATTGTTTAAACATATATACCTATGGGGAAAGACTTGAAAAAAAAATATTAATCCACATGGTTGCAGGCGTCACAAAAGTGGTGTTACTTTCTCCGGGAACTTTTCCTTGAGCTCAAGAGTGAGGTCAATGCCCATCCTATACTGACCGCTAGTACGGCCATTGCTCTCCAGAGTTCATTTATTCATCAACTGTCCAGCTTCACCACTAGGATTTTGTTTGCCTCTTTTTTTAACCCACAGGAGTTAGCAGAGTGCCCTGCACATAGTAGGCAGTCAATAAATATTGAAAAAAATAAAGGAGGAATCTCTGGGTAATAGGAAATCAGTTTCCAAATATTCTAATGTGAGAATATATGGTTTTTATAATGAAAACTAATTGAGTTAATACAATTTAGTAAAAATAATTTTGAAGTGTAGAACCTCAAAAAATAATTATTGATCCAAGAAAAGGAAACAGAAAAGAAAAAAGATAAACAGTAATTTGGGCCAAGTATCAAGATATATACCACCCATGTGTTTGGGGCACTTTGAACAATGAAATATAGGTGTTTTTCATAATAGAATTAGTTTTATTTGTTTGTATTAAGACAATTCACCTTCATCCATTAATTATTCTTTTTTTGTAATATGTGGCATTATTTAATATGTCAGTAACTCATAAGCATAAACTGAGGGTTTGTTTGAGTGAGTGTAGGTTATGACATTACATATATGTATACCTCATTATAAGATTTTGTTTTACTACAAAATAAAATTTGGAGTGAAGGAAAAATAATTGTAAACTTTTTCTAGATTATTAAAATACTATAGGTTCTTATTAAGTGGTCTTTATTGGGAGTTTTTACATTGAATTTATATTGCTGTTTAAAGTTCTCCTTTGATAATAAGACAAAAAAATGGCTCAGTTCATTTTTTCCTTTCAAACACAGGTTAGTATACATCAGCACTAACAGCACTTCTTTTTGGAGACTCATTCTCCTGTTACAATATTCTTTTCATTATTAAATGAAACACCTCATATCACTGCCATTACCTTGGCCATATATAGTGGATTGTATTGTGTAAAGTTCTTAAAAGGCATATCTATAATAACCAGCTTTCCTTTTTATTTTGACTCATGCTTTGTATTGAAGTATAAGGGAAATCTATGAGAATAAAATCATTATATGCTTCAAAAGTTACTTCTTTCCTCCAAGAATCATCACAACTACTTTTCTGTCTAATCTGTTATTATACAGTGAAACACGTCAATAACATTTTGGGGGGAACTATGTTTTTTAAATGCTATACATGGCAATATTACTCTATAGGTCTTTAGCCAGAGCTTTAAAAATGAACATTAAGTGCAGGTCAGGCTAAATTGGGGGAGGGGCATTATAAAGCAGTCGCCCCGTATTGCAGATTCACACTATTGTCAGGAAAAACATCTGGTTGTACATTGTCATCTGGAGACTAATGTATTAATTGGTACAAGCAGTAAGATTCAGTTAGTGTATGCTTTCCCTTGTTTACTGCACCATGCCATGACCTCTTTACCTATGACAATTTGTCCAGTGGAACTCCTTTGGAGTTCCTAATAGAGTCACAGACAGGAATATTATCCAATTTTCTTATCTTTTAAGAAATATATAACGAGGTCTGACAACTAAGTTCACAATCTCATCCTAGAAAAAGTGCTACATACCTCATTGTTGAATATCACTGTGGTCACCTTTGAAGTACTCCCCTTGGGAAGCTATACACCGATGCCAGCACCTAGTCCACCCTTCAAAGCAATTTTGGAATTCTTTCTGGAATGGGTATCAGAGCTGTCATCGTATTACCCCTGATGTCCTGAATGTCATCAAAATGTCTTCTTTCAATATTTCCTTTGCCCTCAGGTAAAGAAAGAAGTCATTGGGGGCTAGATCAGGTGAGTAGGGAGGGTGTTCCAATACAGTTATTTGTTTACTGGCTAAAAACTCCCTCATAGACAGTGCTGTGTGAGCTGGTGCATTGTCGTGATGCAAGAGCCATGAATTGTTGACAGAAAGTCCAAGTCGTCTAACTTTTTCCCACAGCCTTTTTAGCACTTCCAGTCTACTTGGTTAACTGTTTGTTCAATTAGTACAAATTCATAATGAATAATCCCTCTGATATCAAAACAGGTTAGCAACATTGTTGCCACAAGATCTCGAACTTAATTGTCAGACTTTGTATGCAAGGTGGGAGAGACAAACAAAAGATATGCAGAAAGATGCCAAATGAATAGGCACTTGGTGTTGAAAGCGGTTTTCCATAAGAGGTAAGTGGGTTGACAGTGCTCTTCTAGGCTTATAGTATCTGAACACTTGAGGAAAGACTGAATGTTAAGTGAGGATGTATATTATCCTGGATCTCCTGTCCTTAATGGGATACATTTTAGGATGACAAAGGAAAACTTTAAACAGAAATGTAAATTCAATGTAAAAACTCTTATGTCAATGAATGATGCATAGTTTGTCTAATGATTTGTTAACTACAGGAAGGAATAACCTACTGATATTTCAAATGGAAATTTTAAGTATAGCATAGCACCTCAAGGCTACAAGTCATTCTCAAATATTTAGGCCATCATTCCTTTTTTCACTTAAACACTTCCATGATTGTGTTTAAAGAACAGGATGAAAAATGTGGCAAGTTAGAAATAGCCCAATTTCATTTGGTTTCTGGAACATCATCTTTGTGTAGTGAACATTGATTGCAAAATCAGCTTTAAAGAAAATTAAAACGAACAGTGATTTCAGCCCTAGGAAACTGTCTGCAGAACTTTTATTTTTAAAACAGAATCAATATCTTACACCATTAATGATACTAAGCAAAGACAGAGGAGAAAATCCGTGTTGTTGCAAAGATTGATTTTTTTTTCCCTTTATGTACTTTCATATTGATCTAAGAATTCACAACTTAAACTGCTGGGATTATAATTTAAATATTACTAAATAAATAATTTGAAGGGAAATGTCATAATGTTGTAAGTTGTTTTCCTCTTCATTATTTTATTTGTTTGTTTGTTTGTTTGTTTCTTTATTTTAAGGAGGGCGCAGTTCACAGTGCCCCACGTGGGGATCGAACTGGCAACCTTGGTGCTATTAGTACCACACTAACCAACTGAGCTAACAAGCCACCCCTCATTGTTTTATTTTTATACACTCTGAAACCACTCAGCTGTGTTTCATACATACACACACATACAAACACATGAAGCCACACACAGAAACTTTATTTTCATCCTTATTGCAAAAACTACTCATTTTGGAGTGACACTTGATTTACACTTTGAAATAAAAAGGAAGTCAAGTAAAGTTATCACCTTTGTGGGTAAATTTTCACTACTCTTTGGGGCCGTTGGTGCACGTTCCCACATGTACGTTTAGAGAGGTAGCAGATGCCAGATGAAGATATCAGGAAGAAAATTGTTTTGGTGATAGCTCAGATTGGTGGCAAGTGAGGATGTTTTAGGTTAGAAGAAAAGTACAGGAAGCATGTTAAGAGTGTTGATACTAGGAAGGAGAAAGTTTCAGATAATACCTGTCAGCCTACTCCAGATGTTCATCAAACTGGAGAAATTACAAAAGCAGCAGTGAGCATCCCGGCTCACAGATGGCTTCTTCTGCTTATAGTACTTGCTGATTAACTATTTTGAACAAATATTTTACTTTAATATGTCCAATCAATAGACATTCCAAAAATGTGTTTGCCAAATATTTTAATGGGCTATTCCAAAACAGTTAAGAGATTCTTGCTGCTCACACCTGTGTGATTTAATTTCTTGCATGACACCTTACTGTTTAATTTCTTGCATGACATCTTAGTATACACATTTGGAAGTAAAGTAGAATTTTAAAATATCAAACTTACACACTGCACAAGGCATCTTTGCATTAAAATAGCATTAGCTTTCAGGGCCACTTTAATGTCTGCATATGGGAACCAGATGAATTTTCTACATAGCTGAAGGATTTCCCAAAGGCAAATTCTTGAATCTTTTCTTCATGATTACATACAAACCATAACTAAATAACAAGTGAGTATCACCAGGTGTGAAATATTTGTTTCAATTGCCTGGGCAAATGTTTATGAAAAGAAAATAAGTACACTTGTTTTTTTGAAAACTGAATGAAGCAGTTATTTGCAGTACAGTTAGAAGAAGGCTTTGTCTGAGTGAAATGAATGAATGAATGAGTGAATGAGAACAGCTGTTCATACTGTAAAGACAATATAGACACAGCCAAAGAGTTAGCAAGAAAAGCACTGCTTGACAGGGATTTGTTCCAGAATTTCTAGAGATGTCAGACTGGAAATCTGAACTTTTAACCAGCTCCCACGTATTTTTTATGCCCTTTAACGTTTCAGAACTGAAGGAGCATACAGTATATTACAATATAGTCAAAAGGGAGAGAAATATAGAAGAGTACTTTAGAGCCAGGAAATAGAAATGCCCAGCTGAGAGGTTTAGGCTTTATTCAGTAAGGAATGGAGAGCCATTGAATACTTTTAGCAGGAAAAAGACACAATTGAAAAGATACTTTGGGAGAGTTAATGTGAAATGTTCGGGTGTTAGAACAGAAGAAAGAGTATGGCAAAAGATGAGATTGTAAGGTCCCAAACCAGGGTTGGGGCTGTGATAACAGACAAGAAGTGATAGATTAAAATGTACTTCAGAAGAATTCACTATTGATTTCCTGGATATAAGAAATCACAAGGTGGAAGAGGTCAGAGGTGATCATGAAGTTTGGAGTGTGCCTGATTAATGTCATAAAAGAAAGAGCCAAATCAGAAGGAAAGTTGTTGGTTGGGTGAAGTAATGAAGCCAAGATTAAGTTTCACTGTATACATCTTTTGTTTTTTCCTAGGAAGGTAGTTTTCTGTATTTGAATCTTCAGCTAGTAATACATGCTAAAGACCAATATACCCCGCAAATACCGTGTTTCCCTGAAAATAAGACCTAACTGGACCATCAGCTCTAATGCATCATTTGGAGCAAAAATTAATATAAGACCCAGTCTTATATTATATTACTATAATATTATATTATATTATAAGACCGGGTCTTATAGTAAAATAAGACCGGATCTTACATTAATTTTTGTTCCAAAAGACGCATTTGAGATGATTGTCTGGCTAGGTCTTATTTTCAGGGAAACACAGTATACTGAGTTCATACATCTTTGCTAAAGGGGATATTTTTTAGACAATATACTCCTTATATAGTCACATGCAAATAATTTATTTCACCGTGACTTGGCATATTATTACTCAATAAATCAACTAATAAGGAGTATAAGCTTTATTAGCCTTTTTTTCACCCCATTCCCCTATTTCTGCGACGACCACCCCCTACGTCTGGCAAACACTAATCTGTTCTCTCTATGAGATTATTATTTTTTTGTAGTTGTTCCGTTTTGTTTTTTAGATTCTACATATAAGAGAGATTATATGGATTTGTTGTTCTCTTTCTTCTTTATTTCACTTAGCATGATGACCTTGAGGTCCATCCATGTTGTCGCAAACGGCAAGATTTCATTATCTTTTATATTTGAATAATATTCTATGTGTGTGTGTGTGTGTATCACATTTTTATTCATCCATCAATGGACATTCAGGTTGTTGTACATCTTCAGTTTAAAGCAAGTTCATAGAATTAAAAGTACACAACAGAGTTCAAAGCTAACAGCACAATTGGGAAGACAATGACTGAATGGTAAGCTCCTTATGTCAAGATTAAAGGGCAATATTGGCTTTTGACTGTCACTCACATTACATCCATATGTATTTATTTGTAGGTATTTCCCTTTTCTAAAATTTTCATGAGGAAACTTTCCCCATCTGAGGCCCAAATGCCTTGCCTTTACACAGCTACTTTTCCTTTACTTGAACTTAGTAAATTTTGTTTTAAGTTTACATAAGCAAAGCACCATGTTTACAAAGGAACATGTCCTTGCTTTTTCTGATGAAGGATAAAGACTACTCTGTTTTTGTATTATCTTTTTATATATTAGTAGGTTGGAATTCCAGGTAAAGGAACCAGTAATTCTTGCTGAAGGTGGAACTGGATACTAAAAGATGTATGAGAGTTCACAAGACAGAGAACATGGAGATCATTCCATGTTGAGAAATCAGTATACGGAAATGCATGAGCACATGCTTTCAGAATAAATAACACTAAACAATGTGTGAAGTTCATGGTAATCTGATTTTGCTAAGAGTTTTCAAATATCTGTGTCTTAATTTCTAAGTCTTAAATTAATATTGTGGACATCAGCTTGCATTTTTAAAATAATAATGCAAATATGTTATAACAATGTAAACTAATCTTGTTAGGTGAATTATCCAAGAACAACACTGGAAGAGTTTGTGTAATCAAAAGAAACATTTAGAAAGAAATGTGTTAAAATGGGTGTCCCGAGCAACATACACCAAAAGTGGAATTAAACATGTAAGAGATGTATTAAGGAAATCACCAATAAGAAAACATGAGGAAGTGGCTAGGGGATACTAGGACAGCCATCAGCTTGCAATGCAAGTCTTCCCGCAAGAGAAAAGAAGGAAGAAATGGGGGAGGGGGAGCACGGAATGGGAAAGTTTCAGACTGCAGATCAGTTCTAAGGAAAGTTCAGCAAGGCTGTTGGGGCATTTCCTAGACAATGTTGACTGTCAGGGGAGTCCCATATCTCCCAGAAATAAGCCTGCCTTAATATCCCAGCTGTACTCAGTCACTGAATGGAGAAGCCCAATGGGAAACACAATGTTGGTGTAAATGCCAAAATGAATTTCGGAGTGCAACAACTAGGTCCTCATGCAATTACACTCCACGCAATCAAGATATGAGAGGTGTGTCTTCATGGCTGCCACCAGATAGAACTCGTTTATTTTTGTATGGTTGCATTTCAAATGATCTATGTGACAATGAACTGAAATGAAATTAGATTAGCTAGAACATTTAATAACCATTTTCAAGTAATTTTGGCATGTCATTATCTGAAATGAAAAAATTGATCATAGATATTTTGTGTACAAGATCTATTAATAAATAAAGGTATGATAAACTCTGTACTTCTGTTTACCTTGAGCTGCAATGCAGAAATGCATTTTAGCCTCTGATTACAGGCATGTTTTTCTCTGTATACAGTGCTTCTACCAACAGTCACTATGTCAAATATCACCCTAGTATTGTTTTTAGTGCTTTCTGTTCCTTGTTCAAACAGTGATCATGGATAAGGCAGAGGAGGCTAAGACTTGCTACCAGATGAAGAGTTGTAGGATGAATACATTAACGTTGCATTTATCACCTATGAATTGTATCATGGCAGGTGCTTTGTTTATAATTTCAAGTCTAAAGTACAAACAACAAGCAATAATAATCAAAATAACAACTCTAGGCATCAGGCAGTATGTCACCATATGATTGTTGTAAATAATTATAAAACAAATAATTTTAACCAGTATTTGTTTTTTGCAAACATAAGTCCTTCTGTTTTTCCACATTTCATAATAATTTTGCAGTTGAATATCCACAGAATGATGCTTTCACAAAATAATTAAGACTTTATTTTCTCTGATTCTGAATGTTCATATGAACGTTCTCTAGGACCATTATAATGAAGACTTTTTAAAGTATAGTGACTAATTAAAAGTTATTGATTTTTTTCCATAAATTTCCTGAACTTTCTTTGTGACTGGTGGCTATTACCAAAACTTTTAAATAAAACTTTTTTTTTCCACAATTCAGCATACAACTTTGGGATGTGTAACTCTTTTTCTATTCAGATTATTCATAGGATAAAAATGAGAAGCTGAGATACTTAAAAGCACATATGAAAATAAATATATAATAAATTAGGTAAGTGGCATGTTCTTATTGAGCAAATTAATATTTTTAAATGTTGAAATCTTATGTTTCAGTCTTATAAATTTATAGGAAAGCAGAGTAACTGGTGGAATAAGGAAAACCTTTAACTTGAGTTTTATATTTAGCAACAGTTAAATGAGTTTCCTATTGTTTATTCTAGTGTAAACATAATAACTCATTATTTAGAAAACAATCTTATTCTATAAAGTGAGTCAAGTGCATCACTTAACAATCAACCAACCAACAAATATTTTTAGCCATCTATAAGATGCTACTATTTAGTGTCAAACATGTTATTTCCTACCAACCAGCAATAACTGTTTTAATAAACTTAGGCAATCTCAGGGACTAACATGCCATATTTCAAATCAGAGTATAAAAAAGTCACATGAAAATGTATTTACTAATAGAATTTTCTGTTCATCAATTTTAGCCTGTTTCTGAAAAGGTAATATAATTATTCCCCCAAAATTCAAAATTATTTAAGCAAAATATCTAACTCAGTGTACTGTATCATGACTATTTAAGTAAAGAGAACTTTCAAGATGATATGAAGTATTTAATGTTGATAATACTTGAATATCAATTTCATAAAATGTTTAAATATCAAAATTTAAGAAATATGAAAGGTAAATAAACCTACTGCATCTAGTCTGTGTATAGTTATGTACACAACTGTATATAGTTATGTACATAACTACTGACTACTGCATTTTTGCATAAGTAAAATTATAATTTTTCTAAAAATATTCCCCAACCCCTTGTTCCCAAACATTTCTCTCAATTTTATTATTAAAACACAATTTGTTCAACAAATGGCATTTTAATAATAGCTACAGAAGAAATTTTCTTTGGTCAACCCCTAATTTTGATTCAGTAGAGAATGCTACTATTTAGAAAATCCTCTTTACCAATATTCTGACCACAAAAGCCACAAATTACCTCTATTTGAAAAACTGAGACTCAAATCAATCTGCTCTAATCACAAACCACGAAGTACAGTTATATTTAAATTTTCATTGAAGAAAAGAAAAAAAAGTAGAAACAAAAGGCAAAAGGTATATTGGAATAATTCTATGTATGACTATTTTTAAGAAATAATGTACAATGTATTAATATAAAACTGATGATATTTTCAAAATATATAAGTAACATAAATATCTAGTTCTAAAGGCCACTGTATGACAGAGGAGAATGAACCAAGTACCATGAACATTTGGTTTAGTACTTCAATGGTCTGGCCGTAGACAAATTATTTTCTTCTCAGTTTTCCCCTCAGTGAAATGTGAGCTAAAATTATATTATCTTCAAAATCCCATTTTGTTTTAACTTTCAGTTATCCTATATTTCCATCAAATGAACATCATCTCCCACATTTTTATAGAGTTCCTTTTCAGAAAAGTTCTAAGGAAAGTTTATTTGAATATTAGAGGTGGAAATTTATATATTGCTTGGATAATTGCAATTTTAGGAAATGACCAAAAGTCATTTAAAGCCAAGACTAGTCAGCAAGTTAACAAGTGAACAATGTTACTACTATTTTGAGTTTTAAAATGGTGTTTGATTGTAAAGACATTTATTTTATCACACCCCGAAATCAATTCTAAAAATCATGTACATTGGTAAAAACAGTTCAATCTCCAAAAAGTAACAGCTTTGAAAAGCCATCTGCTATTTAATGATATAAATTATGCTTTGTTAAAAATAAATCTCATGAATTCAATATTATAACTAATATCTATTTCTAAGGTCAACCTGTGCAAGTAGGCCGTGATTACAGAGCTGAGAAGAGCCATTTCGTAGTGAACATGAAAATACCTAAACCTGTTTTCATCTGGGCTCACATGTCTCCAGAAGGAATATCATCCACTATAATTTCAAGTAAAACATGCTAAAAGGAGCTCATAAATATAAGCACTGTTCTTCTGTTTCTCTTATCTTGATGTCAAGAGTTTAATCAAACTGTAAGAAATAATCTTCGGGGCATTGTTAAGTCACACCCCTCACAGCACTGTTTTATGAGGGACAGCATTGGTATTGGTAATGAGAGGGTGGGAGGTGGCACAGAGGGATGAAGGAGTTCAAGCACCTTGATAGCAGGGTTTTTACATGTAGTACCTGTTCTCAAAGTGAACGTTCCATCCTTATTAAGGACCATATATTTTTCACTAAACCAAGAAGAGAGTCAGTTATTTTACATGGTCTGAGTGCATACATTGGAAACATTTGCAAGTCATTTATTAAATACTAAACATGATTCTGGCCCTGATACTTTTTTTTTATCAAAACCATAGTTCGCACTAGATTATTTGAGCTGCTGAATGGGTGATTTCCACTGTTAATTGTGAAATTCATTTATTGCTTAGAATATGGATGAGATTCATTTGTTGCTTAGAATATGGTAGCCAGAAAGATCTATACAATGTATTGTTTACCTTGATGGATTTTTAGAATTCCACTCCAATCCATGTAGGTGAAATTCAAGACTAAATCGTTTTGTGTAATGCAGTTTTCTCCAATACATAAAAAATATTTTTAAACTGAAGACCTAGTAAAAAAAAAAAAAAAGGAATAAAATGCAAGTCAAACATTTTGTTTTATGTCAAAGGTATTTTAAAATTATATGATGGACATGTGGGATTTTCTAACAAGCTTCTTATCGGTTCCATTTTTCAAGGGCTGAACATCATCCATAATAAGTACTTGAAAGTTCAATTTATACCCAACTCTAAGATGCATGGAAAGTAATTATCTGCCTGAAAGACAAGTTAGGCTGCAGTGACTACAATTTCAATACACTTAGAAACATTTTAATTTTTCTCTTGTCAAAGCCAGAGGCTTTCTTAATGAGGCACCATCCAATCATAATATTCATAATATTCTAATCCAGATACTTATTTTTAATAGTGAACTTTTTTTGGATCTTGGAATTATTCACCTCTTTGGAATAAACTAATAAGAGAGCAATGCTTCACTGTATAAGAGACTTAACTCTCAAATTTAGTTTCATATGTGAAAGAAAAAAGTCTTACATATAATAATCATATTAGCTACTTAGGAAGCAAAAAGTCTATTTAGTTGCTTAAAATGGTGATTTGAAGACTGAAGTCAGCATTCTAAAAGCAGAGGCCAATTTACTTCTTCTATAATATTTTAAAGATGTTAACTAGCATCACAATTTTCATCCAAATACCCCAAAACAACTGAAAATATTTCTAAAGCGATGGTCCTCAAATTATATAATTATCCAAATTTTCAGTTGTTTTGATTAAAGTAATTACAAATATTTTAATTTTATCCTCTTTCAGACACCAGGCAATAAGTGAGATGCTGAGTAACAAAACCTGACCCAAAATGCCCAGAATGTCATGGAAGTACAGAGCAGGACTATCTTCTGGGCTATTCAGGGAGAGGAAAGGTGAGGAAGGTTGTAAAGATGAAGTAAAATTTAATCTAGGATTGTGAGGATGAAGACTGTATAGGTGGGCACAGGAGTAGTCATTTTGTGTGAAGGAGCAGTGTTTGCAAAGGTACAGAGGTTTGTAGAAACCCAGCATGTCCTGAGAATCATAAATGGTCGGGCAAAGCAGCAGTTAAGGTTCAAGATGGGAGGTCACAAAAAGTGAGGCCAAAAACTCTTCCAGGATCCAACCATGAAGAATAGCCTTGTTTATTTGTTAAAGAAGGGACTCTTTATTTCAAGCTTTTTCATATAGGTGTACTGGTACCCCTGGGTGCTGGCAGAAAACAAGTACAAATATATGTACTAGAGTATAAGAAATCAACAGGATACACATAGCACATTTTTCCCAAGTGTCCGTTTTATTTGACGATTTGAAGGAAAAGAAAAATTTGAAATTACAACACATTTAAGTGTATTATGGAGAAAAATGCACACAGCACATACATTTTAAAGTAAAAATAGATTTCCATGAAATATCATAGTTGTGACTGGCCACGTAGAGGAAATGCCCTGAAACCTGACCTTTGGGTGTTTATGGATATCCCAATATACCATTAGGAATACTTGGGGGAAAAGATTGAGAAATGCTGCTCGGTGAGGGAAATGATCAGATTCACGCTTGAGAATCTGGTCGTGTCATGGAGAATGAAGTGGGGAGGAGGTTGTCAGAGGCAGGAGATCCTTGGAAAAGTTACGGCAATAATCAGTTTGTGGGTGTGAAAATGAAGTAAGGCGAAGACTGAGCGTGAAGAGCAGAGATAGAGGTACAATCTGCAGTAATGTTAGGGTTTTAAGGCCCTGGTTTCCAGTGTTATTTAGTCTCTGTTCATTTACTGAGCATTTGAGTGCCACCACTATGTGTGCCAGGGTCTGAAGATACAAAGATAAAGGAGATATAAAACTTTCTCTGGGAGACTTCATAGTCATTTTTATAAGTCTTCAGTAAAAATAGAGTAAATTACATATATGAGTTAAAAACATTAGGAAAACCTCTTCTATTGCCTTGCATTGTGTCTTTCACATCCCACAGTAATCAGTAAACATTTGCTACATGAATTAAGCTAGTCTTGCTAATACTCTTCATCAAACATAACATTTTTTTTAATGGGAGAATAAAATAGAAACATCTTTCATACAGTTCAAAATGTAAAAAGAGGTTATCTCCACTGAGGACACAAAACATTGCTAGCAATAAATCATTCTTTTGTAGTATGCAAAGGGAAATTGGATATTTTTCCCCCTACTAAACATTTACAATAGCCATTCCAAGAAATGTTCTCCATTGCTAATCTTCCTAAAATGAATTTTTAAACAAAATATTGAAAGCACTCTTTTCAAATCAGTTACCAGAAAGTACAGTAACGGGCAACAGCAAGCACACAAAACTGTGTAATGAGGTCATCGCTCTGGCCCTCCTATGTGGGCAAGCCAGTTATGAATGTAGAAAATTAATCAAAATTAGCATCACTTCCTTAGGCTTTTTCTCTTGAGTAAATATTCTCTATCTTTATTTGCGTGACCTGCTTTCACAGTTGTGAAAGTACAACTCCATATAAAAATCTCTAGTAAAGTTTTGGCAAAAGCCTCCTGTTATATGTTCTATTTTTCTCTACTTGCCTTTTTTTTTTTTTTTTTAAACGAATCAGGTCAACAGCTCAGGAATGAATTTAATGTTTTTTTCAAATATCCCATGCTGTTAAAATAATGCCTTACTTTTTTTTAGTACTTTACAGTTTGTACAATACTTTAGCATAATATCAAACCTCAAAACCGCTCTTTGAAGTTACCAAGGCAGACCTTCTCTTCATTTTACAAATTAATAATAAGCAGAGGCACAGAGAGGATAAGTAGCAAGCACATGTTCTCTGAACTATTGGCAAACCAGGACTAGTTTTTTTATGGTTTAGCTAGCTATGATATTATTGAGAAGATGACATAATAACTGATAGCAAGACTATATTTTTATGTATTCATTTATTCAGGGTTCCAATTAATGCTTATTTTCCACTCACTATGCCCTTGATTCTGTTCTACACACTGCAATAAAATGAAAGACAAGACAGACATGTTTCCCTCTTTCATGAGTTTACAGTCTGTGTACACATTTATATTGCCAAAGATTAATTAGACCAAATATATTGTAATAAAAAATTTTATATCCTATTTATAGACTATTCTATAAATACTTTAGTTATATTTCTGACATTTTATAAAAGGAAAAAGGAAAAGTTAGTTTCCAGTTTTGATTAGAATCGTATGTAACTTGTTACATCTTATCCTACATATTATCTGGAATGATGATTTACCCAAATATCTATAACACACCTTCATTATTATTAACTATTGGTTAATAATCAATATTCTTGAAATGACAACATTTTTGGAAATGTTATATTTAAAGAGAACAACTGTATTTTTTGGCAAAGAGACTAAGAATGTATTCCAGTTATACCTAAATGGTCATGCATATCATAGTAAAAGAATGAAAGAACTATTAGACCAAAATGCATACTCTGATTTTTTCACCTAATCATGGATTATAGGTATTTCTCCTGACTTTTTTCCTTAGGATTTTTTCTTGAAAGTTTAACAACAAAGAGAATAGTAGTAATAAACATCCTATTGAAGCTTAAAAATAATAAAAGTGGTGGGAAATAGGGAGAATCTAACCTCATAAACTATAGAAAGAATAGTACCAAATATAAGCTAGGCAAAACTTAGTATATTGTGTTGCTATCTGGCACAGAATCTGGACGTTTCTATTATTGGGATTAATCTAAATTGGAGGAGGTTTTACCTAATATACTGGACTGTGAAAACCAAAACAAATATAATATTTTTTTTCTTTCAACTATCATATAGTTTATTGATCTGCATCAACTCGACTTCAGATTCTATTTTCGTTTTCACAATTCTTATATTACTTGTCCAAAAATATGCAACTGGAAGCTTAACAGGCAAACATATTTGGGGGGATGAGTGGGGAAGTGAGATGGGTTATGTGATTAGGAAAAGCTTTACCTTTAGGCTTGATCTAGATATTGAAAGATGAAGATTTGTCTTTACAATAATAAGAGGGGGTAATAAGCATGTTTATTAACAATGGAGGGGCATGAATAGAAAGAAGTGAGAGAGAGAGAGAGAGAGACAGAGAGAGAGAGAGAGACTGAGAGAAAAAGATGAAACAGGCTCAGGAAAGTGTTTTCAAAGCAGTAAGCCTAGAGGAGAGGTTTTTCACTGAAAAATAGTAGTCTAAAAGGTTAGAAATTATCTTGTTGGGGGAGGGGTTCTGGTTGCAAAAGACTGCTAGATTGTAAGAAGGCAGGAGCTAGCTACTGAAGGGTTTATAGCAGTGCTTCGACGTGATGGATGAACCTCTCAGTGGTAAACTGCATGGAATGGAGGCAGCTCGGAGGTCAAGGAAGCTACTGAAATGATGCTGGGGAGAAGTGAGGAGGGTTCTGACCAAACTATGTAGCCATCATTTCAAGAGATCAGAATTCGTGTCTTAGCTAACTGGCTGTATAGCTGGCTATAAAGCCCGAACAAGACTCCTAACCTCTGTAGAGATCAGTTCCCTTATAAAATGAACAGAGTTGCCCTGCTACATAATGTCTAAGCCCCTTCCTTAGGAGAAAGGCAAGGCAGGGATTGGATTACAAGATAGTTAACAAGATTTTGTTCTCTCTTGAGGGTCCTTTTGGCTTATTTCAAAGGTGTGCTAACCTAGATGCACAAGAACAATGGACAGAGCTGACTTAAAACCTTTCACTAAAGAAGTTATAGGCCTGGGTGTGACTACCTACCATGACCTGCCAAGTTAGGAACTTATGATTGTATCACTGTGTGAGGTTACATTCCATAGTACCCCCTTTTTTATCCACAGTTCCCCCCTTTGGTCATAAATCAATCTGAAGGATGCATTGATGACAACCTTTTGGTCAGATAGTGTATTCTCACAGCACTAGGAAGGCACATTCCTAGGAAGTCTCAGTATTGACATTGTCTTGTTGACCATTGGGGATGGGGCGATAACATAACCATGGGATTGGAGTTGAGGCTGAATTTTCCCAAAATCGGAAGGGCAAGTAAATGGAAAGCAGTCAGATCTTATGGCTTTTGTTGCAAAAAAAAGAAAAAAACAAAACAAAACAAGAAAGCAAAACATTCTGGATCATTTCTATCTTGTGAACTATCATGATCTGAATGTTGCCTTCTGTTTCATTTTTCTATATTTGGCATCTAGTATAACATTTACATAAGCCATGAAAAGAGTATTCACAGTTACTTTAGACATGTTCAGTAATCATAAACAGTTGGACTATATAGAAAAACCTAAAGAACAAGTATAACTATTATTATTGTTACTGCAGACTCAAAGAGGTCTGCTTGTCTGCACACATCCAAGCCAAAAGAAAACACGAGCAGGAGATTGCAGCAAAAAAAGTAAATGTTTATTTAAGGAGTTTGTGTCACGTCCAGAGACACAGATGAGTTATTGCTCTCAAAAACCTGGCTCCCCAATGGACCTAGTGGTTAGATTATACAAGAGAAAAATCACTAATCATGGTTGCTATAGGAGTGGGGGCTGGGGACTCTACTGATTGGTTGGGGCCAAGGCAGGAATCATGGCTTCCGGTCCTGGTGTCAATCATGGCATTGTTCTGTTCCGGGGGATTCAATCCATGGGGACATTCATGAGTCCAGCTCTTTCATGAGTCCAGAGCTGAAACATAACTGAGGCCAAGGTGGTTAGCTTTGTTTTATTAAAAGCTTATTCATTGTTTGAGGTTTAATTATTATATCCTTGCCATGGTTGATAGGCCTGAAGCTATTTTCTTAAATGAATTTGATGTTGACCAGAACCTAATGTCCTAAGGGCTTAATGATTAAAAAGAGCAGACATTCAGATATGTACAGCTAAAAAGATCTGGGGAAAGAATGCAAGGGGGTCCTAGTTCTATCAGGGTAAACAAAGCTAGCTTGGATTAAAGCAAAATGAATGCTAAAGAAATGAAGTTCATGTGTGGTACGTTATGATTAATATCATTAGCAGGAAAGTAAAGGCAAGCAACTGGATTCTGAATTTAATATCAATATACAGGCCTTGTCAATGTCTTCAGACAGCCATCTACCTCTAATGTCAGCAGCTTCTCATCCTGGAGGATTTTGAATACCATTGTAGGCAAAAACGAGTGTTAGAGACAGGGAAAGATGTCCATTCATGGGTAAGTGCCTGAAAAGGTCCCTTCCAACGAGGTTGGAGAGTGTCTTTTATTTGATGCTCTTTTCAAAAAATAATATCTAAAGTCTGTCTTCTGGGAGCATGCTGTGAAAGGAATCAGTTACCAACTTGGCATTTTCTTGAAGTGACTTTATCAAACCTTGGCAATAGTATAAGATGTCTCCTTTCAATAGTATAAGCTCATAAATTCCTTCATCTAATTTAAGTCCAACTTAAAGACTATGATTCATGAAGAAATATAAAAACAAAAAAAGCCAGGGTGCCGGGAAGAACCAAGTGACCGTCTTGGGTTTCCCATATCCCCAACTATTTGTTTCACTTACTACCATTGTTTATCCATACAATATACCCTGTAAGTTTTTTATCACTTGTTTTACAATGCTTCCCATGCAATTACAAATATTTTGAGGTGTTCCAGGGGTCCCTCTGTAACTCCACAAAGTTATTCCTATGTTATTGAGATTTTAACCCTTAAAACCTCAATGTCTAATAAAAACTAAGAAGTAATCAATTAACATTCTTTAGCTTGAACATTTTATAACCTCTAGAAACATTTTTTGTAGATATAAAAGTCCATTGTTAACATGGATTTATTTTGGTAAAACCCAAGCAAAATAAAGACATGTCTGTTTAACTTAAACCAACAGGTTAAGCTAACTTGTGTTTACTAAGGTTAATCTTAGACCACGTGAACTTGAAAAAGATTTGTGTTAGTTTCTATATTTCTGAGAATTTTACAATGCCTAATTCTTACAAGTGCTTGCCTTTATATTAATTTTAGCAATACCATCTGGAAGTAGAAAATTATCTTACGTTTACAACATACATATACAGGAAGACACAAATAGAGGACAGTTGCATCCAAATTTTGTTTTGGAGGCCTCTTACAATTTATATCTGTCCTTGACAAGTCAAATTCCAAATGACCTTCTTGCTTCTAAAATAGGGACAGCCATTTTTAATACCTCAAAGAATTGGGTTGACACCTAAGCTATATCATAGATTGACCTATTTATCGAAATACTTTATCTCTTTCTTTCTCTTTTATGTAAATCTTTTTACATAGCTTCACTTTAGCTTAGGGAAGAAGGCCTTTTTTTAAGTTCTGAGACAGTCTCTAATAGTTTATTATTATTATTATTATTATTATTATTATTATTAATTCTGCCTAATTTTATAGCCAGCTTTTACTAATTGTGTGTGCAAAAGATTAATTTAGAAGTATCAAAGGATCCTCATTTCGGCCATCTTAGTATTTATTAATGGGAGGCTGACTGTCATGGGACTTTTTGGCCTCAGAGACACAATTTCCCATGTTGATTTTGAGATCTGTAGAGTCTGAACAAACTTCTAGGAAAAACAACCTTTACATGCACATCTCCAGATGAGCCAAATGCAGTGGATATCCCTATAGGACTGTTTTACACCCTATATAAATTTTTTCTTCAGGTAACCCCACTAAGATTCTTAGTCACCTAATACCCAACCAAGGGCCAGCGAGAGCTTATTGAAACCACCAGCACCTCGGAGCTCTCCGATTCATGGGCTCTTCTCTCTCAGTCCCCTCTTTCAGGGTGAACCCATTTTGGGGTGCCCTGTCTTGCTATTGCCAGTTTCTCCGGGATCACCTGGGCTACCTCACTGTACAACATCTGGTGCCCACCTCTGCCACTCTGGATTTGGGGATCCAAACTATTATCGTCACTCCATTTTCTGTTTGGGGTCAGGAAGTAATTTTCTTTCAGATCAAATATTTTATTCAGACTCCCCATAAGGAATCTAATTAAAAAGTAAAAATTAAAAGCAGCAACCTATTTTTCCCCCTTTCCCTGTGTTATCTCAACCCTTATCCACCTGGAGGATTTTCTAAGCACTGCTCAAATAGTCATGGCCTGATGCTTCAAACAGGAATGCCCAAAATTCTGAGAGAAACTCACCCAAGTTTACCTGATATGAAGTGGGGCGCTGGTGAGGCACAATGGGTCCTTGCTTGTATCTAGCACTGGGTCTGGGTTTTCAGGGTGGGCCTGGGAGGGCTTCTTTGGAATCCCTCTGCACTATATCAAGTAAATGTCAATGTCAAAAACTTCCAAACCGGTAGAGAATTTTTATAAGAGTTTATTTGAGCCAAACCGATGACATATGCCAGGGAGCAATATCTCAAATGCCCTCTGTTTTGTTTTGTTAGTTCATTCGTTTGTTTTTGTGTTTTGTTTTATTTTTAGATTCTGTGTGTAAGTAAAACCATACAATATTTGTCTTTCTTTACCTGACTTATTTCACTTAGCATAATACCCTCTGTGTCTATCTATATTGTCGCAAATGGTGAGATTTTATTTTTTTCATGAATGAATAATATTCCGTCATACACATATACGTACCAAATTTGAACCATTCATCTATCAGTGGACATTTAGGTTGCTTCCATATCTTGGCTATTGTAAAAATGCTGCAATCAACATAGGGTTGCATATATCTTTTTGAATTAGTGTTTTCATTTTCTTCGGATCAGAGTGGAATTGCTGGATTTTACGGCAGTTCTACTTTTAATTGTTTGAGGAACCTCCATACTTTTTTCCATAGTGTCTGCACCAATTTACCAACCAAGAGTGCCATCAACAGTGCACAAGACTCCCTTTTCTCCATATTATTGACTTTTTTATAATAGCCATTCTGGAAGGTGTGAAATGGTATCTCATTGTGCCTTTCTACTTGTTGGTGTCCTCTCTCTTTTTTCTTGATGATTCTGGTTAAAGGTTTGTCAATTTTGTTTATCTTTTTACAGAACTAGCTCTTGGTTTCATTGATCTTTTGTATTATTTTATTAGACTCTATTTTGTTTATTTCCTCTTTGATCTGTATTATTTTCTCCCTTCTACTCACTTTGGACTTTGTTTGTTGTTCTTTTTCTAGATCTTTTAAGTGTAAGGTTAGATTGGTTATTTGAGATTTGTTGTGTTTCTTGAGGTACGCCTGTATTGCTATGAGTTTTGCTCTTAGGACTGCTTTGGCTGTTTCCCATTGATTTGGGGTCATTGTGGGTTTTTCATTTTCATTTGTCTCAAGGTATCTTTTGATTTCTCCCTTTATCTCATTGTTAACCTAATCATTATTTAGTTGCATGTTGTTTAGCTTCCATGTGTTTGTGTGCTTTTCAATTTTTTCTTGTAATTGATTTCTAGTTTCATACTATTGTGGTCAGAGAAGACATTTGATAATGATTTTAATCTTTTAAATTTATTGAGACTTGTTTGGTGGTCTAACATATGGTCTCTCTTGGAAAATATTCAATGTGCACTTGAAAAGAACGTATATTCTGCTGCTTCAGAATGAAATGCTCTAAAAATATCAATTAAATTCATCTGGTCTAGTGTGTCATTTAAGACCTCTGTTTCCATATTGATTTCCTGTCTGGAAGGTCTGTCCATTGGTGTCAATGGGGTGTTAAAGTGCCTTACTATGATTGTATTACTGTTGATCTCTCCCATTATGTCAATATTTGCTTTATATATTTAAGTGTTCCTATATTGGCTGCATAAATGTTTACAAGGGTTATATCCTCTTGTTCAATTGATCTATTTATCATTATGTAATATCTGTCTCTTATTATAGGCTTAGTTTTAAGTCCATTTTGTCTGATATAATTATTGTTACCCCAGCTTTTGTGTTTGTTTGTTCCTATCACATGAAATATCTTTTATCATCCCTTCACTTTCAATCAGTGTGTGTCTTACAATCTGAAGTGGGTCTCTTGTAGATAGCACATGTAAGGGTCTTCTTTTCTCATGCATTCAGCTACACTATGTTTTTTGATTGAAGCATTTAATCTATTTACATGTAAAGTGACAACTGATACGTAGTTATTGCCATTTTATTATTCATATTTATGTTCTTTTTCCCCCCCTTTTCCCTAAAGAAATCCCTTTAATATTTCTTGTAATACCGGTTTGGTGGTGATGAACTCCTTTAGCTTTTTCTTATCTGGGAAGCTCTTTATCTGTCATTCAATTTTCAAGGATAGCTTTGTTGAGTATTGTCTTGGTTGTAGGTCCTTGTTTTTCATCACATTGAATATTTCATGCCAATCCCTTGTGTCCTGCAAAGTTTCTATTGAGATATCAGCTGACAAAATTATGGGAGCTCCCTTGTGAGTAACTAATTGCCATTCTCTTGCTGCTTTTAGGATTCTTCCTTTGTCTTTAACATTTCCCACCATAATTTTAATGTGTCTTGGTGTGAGCTTCCTTGGTTATACCTTGCTTGGGACTCTCTGTACTTTGTGAACTTTCTTCATATGGGTTCTCAGTCTCTTGCTATCTCTCTTCTCCTATTGGCACCCCTATTATGTGAATGTTGTTACACTTGATGTTGTCTCAGAGGTCTCTTAAACAATCCTTATTTTTCTTGATTCTTTATTCTTTTTGCTGTTCTGGTTGGGTGTTTTCTGCTACTTTGTCTTCCAAATTGCTGATTTAATCCTCTGCTTCATCTAGTTTGCTGGTGATGTTTTCTAGTGCGTTCTTCATTTCAGTTATTGTATTCTTCATTTCTGACTTGTTCTCTTTTATGGTTTCTCTGTTCTTTGTTATGCTTACTATCTCCTTATTGAACTCCTCACTGTGTTCATCTATTCTTCCCCTAAGTTCATTAAGCATCTTTATAACCACTGTTTTAAATTCTGCATCTGGTAGGATGCTTGCCTCCATTTTATTTAGTTCTTTTTCTGGAGTTTTTTCCTGTTCTTTCATTTGGGACACATTTCTTTGTTTCCTCATTTTGGCTGCCTCTCTGTGTTTTTTCCTATGTATTAGGTAGATCTGCTATGTCTCCTAGTCTTGGCCAGATGGTCTTATGTAGTAAGTGCCCTGTGGGGCCCTGGCACAGTCTCTCTGGTCACCTGTGCCGGGTGCTTCAAGAATGTCCCTTGTGTGGTTTGTGTGTGCCCTCTGATATAGTTGTGCTTTGATTGCTATTGGCCTCCAGATTGACTGGCTGTGGGATTGGGCGATGTTTACAGCTCAAAGGCTGCTGTTTGGAGAGCCTATTCCACTGAGCAGTATTAGCTCTGGAGATCTTTGGTGCCTGCTGAGACCTTCCTTTGTAATTGCCACTTGTGGGGCTAATTGGATGGTGCTCTGCTGTGTTCTGAAGCCAACCACCAGATATGTTGGCTCTGTGGCCTCTTGGGAGGGGCTCCAGTGCAGGCTCAGGTCAGCCACTGCCTGTGACCGGTCAGGGCCTTACCTAGTAGGAGCTACAAAGCAATCCGAGGTTGGTCACTCCCTCTGCTGGGCCTGAAGGTGCATGGGAGAGGCCTCAATGTGAGCCAAGGATTACTGCCTCCAGTACAATGTCTGGGATAGCTCCACAAAAAGCTCAGGACACCCCAAGGCCTGTTGCTGCCTGCCCACTCCCATAAGGCTCAGCTTCTTCTAGAGGCTCATGCAGTACATGAGTTGGGTGACGCAGGGTTTCAGGGAGTCACCAGGTTTGGACAAGTGGTGTTCACCCAGTTAATGTATACTCTGGCTTGGTGCCTGGAACTACTCAGCAAAAGTCTCAGAGCCTGGAGCTACTCAGCAAACGTCTCAGAGCACAGGGAGGTCAACAGCCACCCACCTGGAGCCTGCAAACACTGACAGTTGTTCAAGAAAGAGTATAGCATGGACAGAGCTGGCTGCTGGCTGAAAAAGATTCTTCCACATTGCATGACTTGGGTGGGGTGGGATCCGAGGAAGTCATCAGGGTAGAGTGAGCAGAGTTCACCAGGTCAAGGTAGATTCAGATTAGCCCTGTAAGGGAGGGCTCAACACAGGAAAGATGCTGCCTGCCAGCCAGCTGCATGGGAGAAAGATTCTACACAGGGAAAATGGCTGTCATTTCAGTCACACCCGGAAGCCACACAGTTTGGTTTCTCCCTGTATGTCTCCAACTCCACCTGGGTAACTATACTTCCACCGGAGTCCAGGTTGAGTGCCTGTGAGGGAGTGAGTCTGTGCACTGGTCCTTTAAGAAGATGTCTGGGTTTCTGACAGCCTTCCATCTCACCTGGATAGTCAGAATTCTCACTGGTTTTCACATCCAGATGTAGTGGGAGCTCCTATTCCTGGCACTTTTACTTTGGTCTGGAGAGCCGATGTGGGTCTGGGACCCCTCACTCCTCTGGAGGGTACCTCTGTGGCTCAGATATCCCACCCGATTCCTAACAACCACACACAGGTGTGGGGACAGACCATTTCATGTCACCACCCTTCCTACCAGTCTCAACATGGCTTCTTCTTTATACCCCCAGTTATAGGTTTCTGTTCAACTAGACTTCAGATGGTTCTCCAGGTTTGTTGTTTTATAATTTAGTTGTAATTTTTTATGTGGTCATAAGATAAGGCAAGCACAGTGCTTTTGTACTCCACTATCTTGGATCCTCTACATAGAAATATCTTCACCATCTCTAGAGATTTAACATTCATGTATGCTTATTAATTTTTATGGTTATTTTTGTGTGTTACGTTTAAACTATATAGAGTTTATATTGATGCAAGAAAATATTGGCTTCTGTCTTTGTTTTTATTGTCTACATTATTCTATTTTCTCTAAAATTGTGCTAGATAACATACATTTACTGAGCACTTTCTATGTGCTATGTTCTTTTGTAGTTTTAACATATATCACGTTACTTAATTATCACCAAAATTTTACCCAATTGGAAATTTGTCCAATATTACCCAACCCAATTTTTCTGATAAAGAACTTGAAGCACAGAGGAATTAGGTAATTTATCCATGATTACCCAAGTACCACAGTTGGGATTAGTTTCCAAGCAGATTGTGTCCAGAGACTATGTTCATAATCATTATACTACACTACAACTCTCAATAATCTGTTTCTTCACTGGTTTGTGATATTCCCTCATCAAATAAGAAGATATATGCACTATAACCTGTTTTAATGCTCTCTACATTTTGTATTGATCAGATACTTATATTAATCTCACACTGTTTAATTATTTGAAGAGATATTTTTATATTTGACAGACACCAGACACGATGCGTCTCTCATAATTTATTCTTAACTAGTCTTGACTTCAATCTTTTCAGAAGATACGAGGCCTGACAACTAACTTCGTGAACTTCTTGCAACTATGTTGCTAATCTTTTTTGATATCAGAGGGATTATTCATTAAGAATTTGTACCAACTGGACAAACAGTTAACCAAGTTTACTATTTGGCAGTGCTGGAAAGGCTGTGTGAAAAAGTTAGACGACTTGGACTTTCTGCCAACAATTCATGGCTCTTGCATCACGACAATGCACCAGCTCACCTGGCACTGTCTGTGAGGGAATTTTTAACCAGTAAAGAAATAACTGTATTGGAACACCGTCCCTACTTATATGATCTAGCCCCCAAAGAGTTCTTTCTTTACCTGAAGATAAAGGAAATATTGAAAGGAAGACATTTTGATGACATTTAGGACATCAATGTTAATACGACAACAGCTCTGATGGCCATTCAAGAAAAAAAGTTCCAAAATTGCTTTGAAGGGTAGGCTAGGTGCTGGCATCAGCTCATAGCTTCCTAAGGGGAGTACTTCGAAGGTGACTGTAGTGATAGTCAGCAATGAGGTATGTAGCACTTTTTCTAGGATGAGTTCATGAACATAATTGTAGTACCCTGTTTAGATTTTGGTCAATCTATAAATTCTTTGGAAAGAACGTTTGGGTTTATAATATGCAGACTTTTCTTACAGGAACCTTAAGTTTTACTTTACTCAAATTATATTTTGTGTTTCTAAGAAATTTTATCTAAATAGTTCCTAGAGTTATTTGAAATGATTATTTCTAGGAATGTTGCTGCTGTTCTTGTGAATGAAATCCTTTCACCTCCATTATACATATATAGTAAATTTATATTACCAATGTATGCACATTTATTTATTTATATTTGCTTATATATTTCTCTTTTGTCCAGAAAATGTTGAACTCTCTTGTTGGTAAGATTATTTTTGTTTAGGCTTTCTAGGTATATAATCAGATTCCCTTTAATAATAATTTGGTCTCCTTCCTTATGCTTTGTTTCAAAAATTATTGTTTGGGCCAGAGTCTCCAGAAATATTTTTAATAACAATGTTAAAATTGAGTATTTTTTCTTGTTTCTTGTTTTAATATTGTTTCATTTTTGCGATGTTAGATATTGTATTATTTATTATTTCTGCATTTCTAGCAATTTTTTCATGAAAACATTTTAACTGGTCTAGTAATTTTTCATAATATATGGAAATTATAATAGCTTGTTATATGAGACACTGTGGTGAAACATTTTTGAAATTTGGCAATGTTAAACTATATCAACAA
This sequence comes from Rhinolophus sinicus, assembly GCF_057876585.1. Classification (NCBI taxonomy): domain Eukaryota; kingdom Metazoa; phylum Chordata; class Mammalia; order Chiroptera; family Rhinolophidae; genus Rhinolophus; species Rhinolophus sinicus. The sequence continues at coordinate 45,038,738 of NC_142504.1, forward strand.
TTCTGAATAAAACTTAGTTGTCCATTGTAGTTATTTTAACTTTTTATTTTGAAATAATTTTTGACATAGAAAGTGGCAAATATAGTACAGAGAGTTCCCATATACTTTTTACACAGGTCCTCTAAAGAAATCCTACAGAGTCATAATATAATTATTAAGACTAGAAAATTAATATTAATATACTATTAAACAAACTAAAGTCCTTATTTGAATTTCACCAATATTTCCACTAAAAAGTTATAACTAAAAAAGATTTAATATATCTAATTGATTATCAAATTTCTAAAGATAGTGAAGATAATTCTGTGTAAAAAAACTATAATAGAAGTCAAAGAGGGGAAAATGGACCATTTTATTAGGAAAACATTTAAATATGCCTGCAAGTATGTCAAAATATCATAGACATAAACAGAAAAAAAACTAGCAAAACCTGTTATAGCCAATATGAATAGTTTAATGTCATTATCTTTTAAAGAGCTAGTAAAGGAGGAGAATGCATACAGGTTTCCAGTTTGCATTTAGTCTTTTGTCTCCTCAATCTTTTCTAATCTACCACAGTTTCTCAGTTTTCTTTTTCTTTTATGACCTTGATATAGTTGAAGAATACTGATCAGTTACTTTGTAGAATGTCCCTCAATTTAGGTTCATCTGATGATGTTTTTTTATTATTGGATTGAGGTTTGGCAAGAACATCATGAAGGAATATCATGGCAATATGGCTTATTACTGGTGATTTTAGCCTTGAACACTTGGTTAAGGTTAGATCTTCCAGGTTTTCTACTGTAAAGTTCCAATTTTTGTCTTTGTAACTAACAATTATCTTGTAGAGAGATATTTGGAGACTGTGAAAATATTTTATGTAAAGATTTTTCTCACTGATTTTAGCATCTATTATTAATTCTCCATGCAACTACTACTACTCTAGTAATTTACCTGATGGTGATTTTCTGTTTCTATCATTTCATAATCCACTAAATTTATTAATTAGCAGTCTACTGAAAAGAAGAACTATCTTGATTTCTTATTTTACATTTTAGTTTAATTATTTGTTTTTATTAGTATGGATTAACACATATTTATTTTATTTAGTGGTTCGTAATCCACTACTGTCAGTCCATATTTTGTTGTTTAAATTGTCCTAGAGTTGGTCATTTGGAGCTCCTTAAAGTTAGATCCTCTATTCTCTCAACATGTGCCCCATCCATTTTATGTGGGAACTTTCATACTTTGTGGCACTGAAAGGTATTCCAAACTCATCTTGTGTTTTCCCTCTCCCAGGATTGGTATCATCCACTTCCCCAAGAAACCCTGGTTCCTTTTATTGGAGAGTTGTATATACAAATCAAGACCTGAGATAAACTCATTGCCACTGGGTATCGCTGTCTCTAGGTTCTCTCTCAGTTTATCAGGCTAAAAAATAGATATATGTATACAGACACATCTATATTTATTTCTACAGCTATCCATCTGTAAGCATATTTAAAATTGTAAGTTTCTATTGTTACCTTGGATTCCAATCCAACATTATAGAGTTAGTCTAGCCTTCTCCGTTTTCTTATTTGTAACTCTTTTCTCTGACAGTGAGAAACCAGCATCTGTTGATCCACAATATGTTTACCTATTGGTCAGTCCTAGTATAGATATTACATAGTTTCAGGATACTGAGCTTAATCATGGTGGTTTTTTGACATTTAATTTGTACATTTATATGAGTATATATGAGTAGGGATGGACTATAGTGTTAATTTTAGTACTATCCTTTTCAAGTTTTTGTTGGCGTCAAAACATATAGCAACAGCATTTCCAATACATTAGTTGACAATAATTTTAATGCGAAAAATGCATATATGTTATTTTAATTTATTTCTCATTCTTTATTTTTTTTAATTTATGGACTTATTTTTTATATATTTTCTACATATTATTTTAGATTTTCCTGCAGTTACATTTGTTTTTTGGATAAAAGAAGGTGCATTCCATTCTTATTTCATTGAGGTCATGTGATAATTAAATGAGTTTAATACATCCAAAATGCTTAGAACAGTAGCAAATTGTAAGCATTCAATAAAATATTATTATTATTGGTCATTTTTCTATTTTCTAATTTATTTTTGTCACTATGATTTTAAATTCCTCTTTTCTTTAGTTTTATTTTGTCATCATTTACCTCATATAATTTGTTACATGCTTAATTCATTTGGTTTTTATTTATTATATTTAATAATTAATATTCATATAATTCAGACATTTGGCATTTTGTGAACATACTTTGATTCAGCTGAGGGAACCTGTAAGTGAAGACTTGATATGTATTCATTTTGAGAGTCAGTGTACAAAATAATTATCTCTAAAAAAGGCAGCTTCAATATAATAGAAAAGTTCAGCACAGCTGGATGCCTCTTTTATCTTGGACATAGTTGTTGCAGTAATGAGCATTTCTGAAACATTACAACATGTCTCAGTGGCATATAGAGAGACTGTGAGAGAAACTCAAAGCTAATGGTCTTCCCTGTATAAATGGGCACAACTTTACAGCTCACAGAGTCAATGGAGAGTCAGTGACCTTTGTCTCTCATGCTTATGCTGTTGCTTGAAAATTGAAACACATGTGGCTTGGTAAAGGGCAAAAAGACAACTATTCAATGGCTAATTTAGTTTGTCTTTCTCTTCCTAATTTTTATGTCAATTTCCCATCCAAAAAAATATAATAATAAGAGAGGCATTTTAGGAGTCATTATATATAAATAGTCACTCCATTTCTGATTTATTACTTGCAGTTATAGCTCTCAGATGAACATAAATAGTATGTGCCCTCAAAACTGTGGAAATACCATACATTTCCATTGTCTTTTTACTTCAACTTCTGCCTAAGCAGAAGTATATAGAGACTGGGAACTAGTGTCTTTTCCCCCCCTCAGACTTTCCATTGTTTAAGTCCAAATTAAACCTTTTGATCTGTGACCACTGAATCTAATATTATACACTTATGAAGAAAGAAAAGCGTCGTAAATTTTACAAGCAAATTCACCTAAGACTTTTCAGTTCGCACATTAGGAAAACTGTTGAATGAAAAAGGCTATTCATTATAATATAGATTCTTAAAACCAACAGTGGTGATGATAACAACTAAAAATCTTTCTTATCCAGATATATAATTTTGTATTTAAAATTCTGTGGTATTTATTCTGGAGGAGGTTTAACCCAAGTGCTATCTTTCAAATAAGCCAGTAGAGCAGTTTTTAGCAGCAGGAAATTATTTACTCATTATGGTGATTTTATAATTATCTCTTTGAAAACTGAACCAAATACCTGGGGAGCTTCAGGAAACCTGAACGGGGATTCTTGTCCATTAAAACTATGTACTTTGGTATGAAATAAATTAGTTTAAATCCAACTAATTTATGTAATGGTTAGCCAAATCTCTATTAACATGCCTACATAACGCGATGTTCCATGATGTTCCATGGATGGCATAGGGATGCCCAGACAATTATTGAAGTAGATCATGTTAGGTACTTACAAATAGAAAAACTTCAGCCTTTCAATTTTAAAAACTTGATTCATAATTGAGAATGCAGAAGATAGAAAAGATCAGTAGCTTCATTACTTTGAAGTAATAGTTTACAAGCATAGAACACTACCCTGTAACCCCAATATAATTCCCCTTTGCTTAATCTCCTGCTTTTGCTTTTTCTACAACGTCTTACAGAATCCAAGCTACTAATGTACCTGGGAATCCAAACTGTTGAGCCTTTCCCTATCAGTAGGATATGGTCAGCTATTCTGAGATTGACCAACAACTCCCAGACCTCAGTGGCTTAAGCATCAATGCTTTATTTCTTACTCTACGTGTCCATCATGTTTGTATAGTGGGCTCTTATTCCAATGTGGACATCGCCCTGGGATCCAGAGTCAGAGAAGTTCATGTTGTCTGTAATGATAGCAAAGAAGACAGAGAGTATTGTACACTGGCTCTTAAATGCTTTAGCAAATAAGTGACACATATCACTTGCACTATTTTAATGACAAGAGCAATCATATTGCTGCATCTAACTTCAAGGGAGCAAGGAATTGTGATTTTGCTTAATGCCAGAAGCAAAAGGGGACTTCAAAATCATATGCAATGGTAATGCTTACTATATATCTTAAACATAGCCACCCTCCTTTTTTTCCTAATCAAATCCAACGTTTGAATCAGCATAAATCTATGACCAGTCAGGACCTCTGCTTTTGCAGCTGCCTACACAGCTGCCATTCTTTATTGATGTCTATCCGAGTCTGACCAACTGATCTCAACTACACATCTGTGAAGTATGTCAACACTTTATTTCTGTGCTTGGTTTTATCTTATGGGGCACACACACACACACATACACACACACACACAAATCAGTCATTGATTCAAGAATTAACAGCATAATACCTCATGATTATTTTTTCCTTCTACTGCCACATACAAGGAGAACAACATTTTTCTATTCTCTTAAATATCAAAAGAGATTCATGCTTGCAGTGGTATTTCGTGCAGTGATATGCTTAAATGACCATCAAAAATGTCTATGTTTCCTTACTAACGGCTCAAGTAAAACCTTCAACCCCATTTTTCTTACCTTAAGTACTTAAATAAGGAGACTAGGAAAGAAAAACCAGATTGGCTGCCCTATAAGGCTCTCTCATTATCAGGAATACATAATCCCTAAATCATAATCCTTGAGAATCATGAGCGAAAATGACGTATTAGTATGAAACCAATAAAAGACATATGAGTAAGTCTAGATGGTATAATAAATTATAAGCTAAGAATTAAAAGTAATAAATGGATTTTTTGTGTGTTTCTTATACTTCAAAGTACTGAGCAGTGAGTCCGTGTTTATAATTGTTTCCAGAAGTTCTCTAAATGTTCTTTCTAGCATTTTGGGGGACATTTAAAAAGAGAAATAAGATTAACCCATTGAATATGATTATCCTTATGTTTCCTGGAGATCTTTATGAAGACAAAGAGAGGCTGGAACCTGTTGTTTGCTTTTTTAAAATTTCTCATTAACGTTATTTCTATACATACTAATGAGCTATAATCCTCTGGCTAATTTGCTGGTTGTGAGTTCATCAAAGAAACACTGAAGAAAAACAGAATTACTACAATCTCTTTCAAACATGCTTGATGCCTTTAGGGAATTGTTTTGAGATCTTTACCCTTTTCAGTGTTGCTAAGTTTATAGATAGTCAGGAAATATTTATTGAGCTGCGTTAGCAAGATTGAGTAGTTTGTTTCTGTTTTCCTGCATTGTTGGGAACTGATGCTTTGGTTCTGACAAAATGGAAATGCTAGGGATAACCACAAACTTTTCAACATTTTCTTCTCTCACACACACTTATTAGTAAGGCATAATTATATTCAACTAAAAATAAAATGAACACTCTCCAACACCGCGCACTCTGCTGATGAGAAGACTTAAAACTCATGTGAAGCAACTCAGACTGTCCTGACATGAAAGCCTTAAGTATTAGAGAAGCACATTTATTTAACATATTAAGCTGATTTTACTCTGAATTTATTGGCATCTATTGGAGGTCTGCTCTCATTCTTAGCCTTTGCGGTGGGCTGAATAACGGCCCTTCAAAGATCCTTCGTGTCCTAATCCCCAGAACCTGTGAATACATTAGCTTATATAGTAAAAGGGGACTTTGCAAATGTGATTAAGTTAAGGATCTTGAGATTTGTGGTTTATCATAGATCATCTGGGTGGGACTGATGCCATCACAGTGGTACTTATAAGAAGTACTCAGGGACCTCAGTAGAGTGCCCTATTAGGTGACAGAAGTGGAGATTGTAGTGATGTGTTTTGAAGATGGAGAAAGGGGGCCACAGCCAAAGATTAAGGTGGCCACTAGACCACTGGATGCTGAAAATGACACTGCAAGAGAATGTCCCCTCTGAGTCTCCAGAAGGAAGACATTAGCCAGGAAAAACTGATTTCAGATTGCTGATGCCCAGAACTGTATGAGAATAAACCAGTGCTGTTTTCAGCCACTAAGTTTGTAGTCATTAGTTGCAGCAGCAATAGGAAATTAATACAGTCTCTTAATAGTAAATTGAGATAAGACTCTATTGCAAAAAGAATAAACTTACGATGTTAAAGTAATGAACTTATAGCCCGACTGTCTTAAACTCAATGTTTTAAAATGTTTTCTGCTTCATAGCTATTTTTAAACGTTGACTTTTTTTATCTAACTTTCTTATTCCTGACTTTTCTTATTTTCTGTTGTATTCGTTTTAGTTTCATCTGTGATTTTGTTCTTATTTCAGATAAAATCTCCTCAGTCTCCATTTTCTACTTCCATTATACTTAACACACGTTTTAAATTTTAGGATTAACTATTCTATTCCATCAAATTGTGTTTATAAAAATCATTGTTTCGTATTCCATTGGGAATCTTTTTAACCTCTGGCAGAGCATATTAGCATTGCTATTTTTAAGAAGAAAAAAACAATTAACATTTATTAATTAATAGGTTATTTGATAGAATCTGTTTATTTTCTTGTGGATCAGAGGGACCACCTGGTAATCATGACCTAAACATAGGAGGACAACATGTGCAGTGAATCTCTGCTCGGGCTTAGAAATCTCATCGTTATTTCCATCTTCAAACTTTCTCTTTGTTTAATGTTTCTATCAGTATAAATATGATCATTGTTTTTCTTTGATGTGCACTTCTTGCTGGAGCAGATGTTTTCTGAGAAACAAATTTTAAATGGTAAAATCTAATCTGTAATCTTCAAAGCAGGACCATCAAAGCCCATTTTTAGTTTAATTATTCAGCAAGTATTTATTAAGTACCTACATAAGCACCTTATTTTGTTGACTTGATAATATTTTAAGTTCCTGGGAAACACAAATGTCTTTAGGCATAACGCTAGCCAAGAAGACAGTCCCTGATTTTCCTTTGCCAGTTACCTAAGCAAGGGTGTGTAAATATTGGTTAACCAATGTTCTATTTAACTTGAAGAGAAATGAACCTTCAAGTTCACATGGTATTTCTAGTTCATGAGTTTTTTTATTAATTAGTGTCTGAATAAAACTCGAAGGAACCTCATGACTGCACACGTCAAACAATCCCATAATTAATATTCTAGAAGAGATGTTCTTTGTCATAGTCCAGTTGATGGATTTTTTTCTGCTGGTGGGGTGACGGGCCCCATCTGCCTTTGTTCAGTACTTTCAAGTAATTTTTCTCTAGAGTTTCAGACAGCACATAAAATTCCAGACATTTTTATTAACTAATGTCAGTAAAAGGAACCATTTGCTATGTTTACTTTTTGAAATGTGGAAGGAAATTCTATGCTGTGTATTATTAATAGGTGAAAATAAATATGAATGTCAAGGAAATTCATGAGGGAAGGAAAAAGGCAACATAATTCAGAATTAATTTTAATAAACAAATTTCTGACTCCAAAACTCTTAAAATATGTTCAATGGATAAAATTAACAAAATTTGTAACTGTGACATTTTTCTAAAATTTTAGCACATAACACTTTTAGAGATAGCATAAGCCACCAGTGTGCTATTGCTAATAACATGTTTCCCTGAAAATAAGACCTACCCAGACAATCAGCTCTAATGCGTCTTTTGGAGCAATAACTAATATAAGACCCAGTATTTATTATATTATATTGTATTGTATTGTATTGTATTATATTGCATTACATTACACTACACTACACTACACTACATTACATTACATTACATTACATTACATTACATTACATTACATTACATTACATTACACCCGGTCTTGTATTATAGTAAAATAAGACCGGGTCTTATATTAATTTTTGCTCCAAAAGACGCAGTAGAACTGATTGTCCGGCTAGGTCTTATTTTTCGGGGAAACATGGTAGTTATGAACATGAGTGTGATGCAATGAACTTCCTTGTCATTCAAACACATCAGAAAATTCACTTTTTGAAAATAATTCCTCAGTGTTCTGAATAAGACCCAGAATTGGAGAAAGGAGAAAGGGTCTGTAAACAAATTTAATATTGATTACATTGACTATCTATATTTCTCAACTTATTCGAAAGATTTCTTTTAAGTACAGATTCCCTTAGATTGCCAATTGGTTAAGAAATCATTTAATCCATTTCTGCCTGTGTTTCTGTCACCATTCAGAGTCCTACTTTTAACCCTTCCTTTTCTCTGATATTCGGTTGATATTAGGGCTAGAATCCCATGGACAGAGTGGACAGAGTAGAGAACTGGGGTTCAAGGTAGTTGGATTTTCACTTTCATATCACTACTAACATCCTAAATGAATTTGAACCAGCCATTTGGAATTTAGATATTCTTAATATCTGATTTTGTTTTCTACAGAGCTGAAAATGGCATTAGAGATTATTTAGATCAGTGCCCTGATTTTACAGAATTAGTTTGAGGAGATGGCTCAAAAATGTTGGGTAAAGGTGGGGAAACTAAAATCTAAAGAATTTAGGTAGCATAGCTATTTGCTAGAAGACAAGAGTCTATATTTTCTGATGCCCAGCTTCAGGCTCTTTTCATTATTCTATTACCTCACATAATTCTTTTCGTGTGTGTGTGTCTGTGTGTGTGTGTATGTGTGTGTGTAGTGAGAACTTTCAAAATCTACTTCTCTTAGCAACTTTCAAGTGTACAATACAGTATTGTAAACTATAGTCACCATGCTGCACATTAGATCCCCAGAACTTATTCATTTTATAACTTTGTACCCTTTGACCATCTTCACCCATTTCCACCACCACTTCCCACAATCACCAATCTACTCTCTATTTTTTCTCTATTTTTTTTTATTCCTCATGTGAGATCATATGGTATTTGTCTTTTTCTGTATTACTTATTTCACTTACAACAATGCCTGTGAGTTTTATCCATGTAATAGCAAATTGTAGGATTTAGTTCTTTTTTATAGTTGAGTGATAATTCATTATGTGTATTTATTCAATATTTTTTACACCCTTAACAATTATTTAGGGCATCACAAATCTTTGGTTTATATGGGTTATACTTGTCAGTATTTTCTGTATTAGAAATTAAAACTGTTAATTTTAAAAAGTATTAATATAAAGAATGAAAACCTATTGTATTTTAACATAATTAATATATTCTTTGGAAACTAACTGTATTTTTTAAAGCAAAACAATGTTTTTCCAATTTGATATCTGGATTAATAGAAGCAGTAGTAATAGATTCATAATTGCTTTCTCATTCAGTCTGTTAAGATATCACACATCATGCACTTCTGGAAACTCCGTTGTATACTCATGAGAGTTAAAAAGGCAAATAACATCTCAATTGGAAAACAGTTTGACTGCACAGGAAATCCTCAGACCACACTTTGAGGCCTACTGGATTAGAGATTTGTATATGGGGACAGCAATAGTGAAATGACTGGAAAGTTCAGAAAGACTGTTATCTACAATACTTACCAGAAGAGCATAGAAATTTCACACATTGACAGAAAATAGGACTAGTTTTCCAAACTTGAAAACAGTGTGAGATTTCCATTCCTAACTTTATAGAATATGCTGGTAAATATTGGGTAGGCAGAAATTGTATGTATCCTTATATCAAATGCTGCTTTGTCTTTAATAAAATGCTTTAAGGTCATGTCAGAGGGACTGAAAAATTAGTGTGATGAATCCTGAACAGCCCATACCAGGGTTACTCCCCATTGCAGTTCTGGCCAATCTGATTTGAAATGTTTAAAAGGAGAACAACTACATTTTATTACATTTAAAACCAGTAATGTGTCCAATCCAAATCTGAAATTTGAGACTTTACCCTTGGTCATAAAGCAAAAACTTTAATTTTCTTTTAGGATTTTTAATGGGTAAATCACATGTTAATAAAAGCACTCTTTACCATCTAGCTTTTGAAGAATGCCTCCAACCTAGACAGCACAATCACTAGGTGTGACTGAGGTAAAAATATTGAGCTTTGAATTTGAAATATAATGCTTTGCTCCAAAAAATAATGTAAGAGGAATTTCAGCAAGTTTGCCAGTAGGGGGAACTGTTATTCAACAAATTATAACAGGACTGGGTTTTTCCTGGGCAATCGATGTAGACTATAGATAATCAGGTAGACTGTAGTATATATAGCTGGGTAGAGCCAACTGATAAAGTGTCTGCCAATGCTTCTCCTTCATAACTATCTTGGTATCACTTAGGAAGTCACATTTCCTCATAGTGAAAGGAAAAAGTTGGTTTAACAATGTAGTTAAAATTTATGACTGGCTGAAGGCAATGGTAATAATATAGTAAGAGCTGGTGAAGAGTGATAAATCCCATGTAATAATTGATAATTTTACTGGCTGTGATGATCTTTCCTGGTTTATGATTACCAGAAGTCAGAAAGTTTTGCATTGACTAAAGCATTCAGAGTTTCTGAAGCTATGCATAAGGACCTGTTCCTGACTCCATTCCATGTTTTTTTAAATTTATTTTTAATTGTGGTTGACATACAATATTTTATTAGATTCAGGTGTACAACATAATGACTGAACATTTCTATATCTTATGAAATGGTCATCACAATAAGTCTAGTAACCATCTGGCACTGTACATAATTCTTACGATAGTATTGCCTGATAGAAGTCAGGAAGTTAGGAACAAAAAGCCTCTTATTTTTCAGGCACCTCTTACAATGGAGTGACAGAATAGACACCCTAAAGGATTCAAATATTGTGTGAAACAATGGTTAAGCAACATGGTATTTTAGTTTTGTTTCTTGATTTTTATACTGTAGTAATATTTTGTGGCAGATCAGCTATGGTTTACCCTAACTACAATTTTCAGTATTTTATTTTAAGCCGAATTTAAAGAGATAAGTAAATAGAGGCTAATATTTTGCTTTGAGAATATGGAAGGTGAGAAGAATTGCTTAGAAAAGGAGAAAAACTGAAAGGCAGAGGAACTTAAAAGGCCAAAATGACTTGGAGGATTTAAAATAAAAGGCCATAATGAATCTTACTGAGTAGTTCAAACAAGAAGAAGTCAATAGGGGCGAGAGAGCTTGTTGAACTAAACCACGTACAGTGGGTAACAGAACATAGAGAAACCTACTTTTTAATGGGTCAGAAGTCTAAAACTGTGCTAAGCATAATTGTCCAGTTAGAGTAAGGATAAATTTATGAGCCATGATTTATTTATTTATTTATTTATTTATTTATTTTTAAGGCGTCTTCTTTAGGTTTCTCTTTGGCTATCCCACTATCCTGGGTTATTTTATCCTCATGTTTCATCTTTAAATTAAATACTGAAAACACTGACAAAATAGGGGCAATCTTTCTCTAAGAGACAAAACTTTTAAGTTTTTCATATTCTTTAACGTATTCTTCACCCTGGTAATGTTGAGAATTATAATAAATGGGAATTTTCCCCATACTAAATTTTCAGCTAAATCAATCAATTTTAGAACAACAAATGTGGTTTTATCTCATTGATATAAGAAGAAAAGATAACTGACAATTTCATGTGTAAAGACGAGTATTCAACTGTAGATCATTACGAAAGCTTTTATGAAACTAACATTGAAACTAAAGACAATAGATGTTGTAATAATTATGACATTTATTGAGCACTCTCTGTATTGAAGAAGTTCTTCCAAGTAATTGATATATGTTAGCTCATTTAATCCTAACGACCCTCCTGTGTTATTATTATTTTTTTCATTTACATCTGGTACATAGCGAGGTTAAATAATTTGCCCAAAGTCACACAGTCCCTATGTGAATTCATACCCAATCATTTTGAAAACAGAGTCCATGCTACACTGTACAGTATTCCTGTCATTGGTATTGCAAACCATAGGTTCATAGGGACTCATCTTTATGATTCTCTCCAAAGACTTAATAAAAAATTTAAGCTGAATTCTGAGTTTGACAGAAAATTGAGGGCACTGGGCTTGCCCAGTGTTGGAAGCAACAGAATTCCTTATAAGGGTGCCTGAACCATGACTGATGACAGTAAATGTGATGCCACCTCACTAGGAAATAAAATCTTATTAATTTAACCCTTTCTGAATACATAATCATGTAGCCAACTTTTACCTGTGCACTACCAAAGAAAGAATGGAAGTGAATGAATGGAATGGCATGAGTAAAACTTCAAAGAGAAATATTTAACAAATGCATATTATGTTTTAGAATTGTAAAAGCATGCATTTGCATATAATTAATATGTCTGTTATAAATTAATCACATCTATCCTTTGCTTAAGTCCAGTAAAACCTCTGCTTAGTAATTTTGGTAGCAGTTCCATAGCTTGAATTATCATGTTATAAAACCACATGTAAATTAAAATACCCTGTAAGTCCATTGTTTCAACTAATTCACATGGACTCACTCCAATTAATATATGTATTACTGAACTGCTAACTTCAAAGCTATTTAACACTTTGTTAACTTTGTCGGAATACTGTTATACTATTATTTGATGCTTTTCTTCCTATGTTATACATTATGCAATATTTATGGTAAAACATTGTATACACACACTATCATGCTATGGTAATTTGGACTCTATTTAATCCCATATAACCTATTGCTTTTAAAACATGAGCTAATGATAAACAAGTCTTTCCTGGTAAGATTAATTGTTTTGTATTAATGAATTCATATATTTGTTTACTGTTCTACATGCTTAAAGTCTTCAGGACATTTGGCCCTGTCCAAAATGTCCACTGAAAAAATTGGTCCATGCTAAAAGGTCCTTGATATTTGATTGTGTCCAAAACATCTATGGATGTTTTGGTCCACACTGAAAGTCCTTGAAATTTGGTCCTATCAAAAACATCCATAAGCATATTTGGTTAATGCCAAATTGTCTTTGATTATGTGGGTCAAAAACATTTATGTTTAGAAAATGTCCCTGGGTTCAAATAACCCATGATGTTTATTTATAATTTTGATTTACAGGATTAATACATAAAAATACTATCATGTTTTATTGTTCCAAAATTATTTTGTGGCTGTATTGCCAATAAGGACCTTACTTGCCTCAGTAGCGTAGCTGGTAATGGCACGTGGGTTTAGGTAGATGGGTTGGGGTTCGAACCTTGCAGAAGAATGGGATTTATATTAACTATGCACACCAAGGATGAGACCTATAGTCAGAGAAATGCACAGAGAATAACAAGTCGAGGATGGGATCTCATGATGCATGGTGCATTAATATGTCAATAAATTTCAAGTATCTTTTTGACATAGGTCAAATGTCTCCATGGATGTTTTTGGATAGGACCAAATATCTACCAATCACTTAAAGACTTATTATTGCTTTAGAGAGTGAGTACCTCACTATTTCATTTTGTATGATAAAATCAAAAGTGAGTTGAATTATTCTCATCAGTAGTATGACATCACAAATAGTGAAGAAACAATGTTTTGAATAGGTTTAAGTGTGACTTTCCTGGTGTACGATGTTGGCAAGTGGTTTCCAAAGTAAAGTTATTTAAATATCTAACTTAATCAATCTGTTAAAGTTTTAACAGAAAGACAACTACTGCATCAAAATATGATATACATTTTAAAAGTATTCTTTGGAACAGCTTTTTAGATATGTACCCTCCAAATCACTATTTGAAATTATGGATGCTCTATATTGAGGGCAGACACACCCTTTGGATATCTCTGTTTAATTTTTTGTTTCAGTATTACTTGTAAAATGAGTTTTGTGAGACACATGGACTGTAGATTGCTTTTGGTAAAGGCAAAATAACATTAAAACAGATCACTTCATAACAAGTTTTTCTGGAAATATATATCTGATGTTTAGAATTATTTGTAATTATTTGGAGTTTAATGAATAAGATTATATCACTTTGGAGAAAAAATAATTCCATATATTAATTATTTATCTCTTTTACAAAGTCAACAAGTATATCTTCAAATAGAAATACTCTGACTTTGTTTCCAATGGTTAAATACATTTTTCAAAAAAAATAAAGTTGATACTGATCTATCGTGTGTGATATTTGAGATAAATATTGGTATATAGTTCCCTGTTTCATTTAAAGCCAAAATGATAAAGGGGAAAGCTAGACCTGGGTTAGTGTTTGATTATCAAATGTTTATTGAGCAGCTACTATGGGCACAACATTGTATTAGGCATGTTAAATGTACATTTCATTGTTTCAAATACCTGTCTCTGGTCCATCTAATTGATTATGCTATGGATGTCAAATACACTGCGATTGTTTAAAGACCGGTTTTGAAAGTCAAGACTAAATGTTGGAATTCATCCAGGTTTGGAGATAGAATTGCAGGATTGATCATCATAGATGTAGTACTGAAATAAGGAAACTGTGGAGTAGAATGTACCACAGGAAAGGAAAATATGACCAAGGACGAAACACTGAGGAATACATTTAAAATTGAGATTACAAGGACCGTATAGTCCCCACCATATTCAGACCCTTTGGCTTCTCTTCTTTACAGTCCCCATGCTCCCCCACCCCCATCCCAGTTGGTTTGGTTCCCGTGCTACATGCTCTCCCGGAGAGACCACATTTAACCCCTACCTACTTAACTTCCATTAGTGTGACAGTGACTTAATGTCTCTTTCTCCGGACTTAAAACTCCTGCAGACCGGGCCCACATGTCTACTTACCTACAGAACTGAATTCTGTATTTTTCCTCTCCTAATCTGCTCCTCTTACTTTTACTCTACTTCCTCTCTCAGTTTCATTTAACCCAAATGTTTAAGAGAGGTCCTAGACTCCTTCTTCCTCCATTTTCCATATCTAATTAGCCACCCAGTCATATTAGTTAAAATCTGATATTTGACACTGCTCCAGAACCTAGAACAGTAGTGTCAGTGGTCACTAATTTCTTTAGAATGAATGATTGAATAGGACATTTATTACATTTCTTTTTCTATGTCTGCATTTCTTCCTTTACCTTTTTCTCACCAGAGTCTGAACCAGGATGTTCTGAAACTCTGGGTATTAAATTCCCCTGATTCCAGTATTAGTAACTCCTCCACATCATTCAACACACTGCTGGCAAAGAAGGGTTTTGAAATGGAAACGCAATCATGTATCACCTCAAAATGGCACAGAACAAAGTCTGGATTCTTTGGTGTGGTGTATAAGCCTTAAGGAGTGTAGAGCCTGCATTGTTTGCTTCCCACCTCTTTCCTTTGATGCACCTTGTGATGTAGTCAAAGTTATCTAAAGGTGGTGCCTTCCCCTCCCCCCCCTTGTCTCCCTGTGACTTTACTCCATGCTTTCTGATCTGTCTGCTCTGCTGGTTTCGTTTCATTTACCTGGTGGACTCCTATTCATCCTGCAAGGTTCTATTTTGTGCATCCTCCTCCTTTGTGAAACCTCCATTCAGGCCCTCAAATAGAGTAGACTTACTTTGTCTTCTTTATTATGACAATTATTGCACTACATTTTAAATGACTTTTCATGTTTATCACCCATGCCAATAAGAAATACATTAGTGTTCCTTAAATTTTGGTGTCCCGGTCACCTACCATGGTGTGTAACACATAGTTAGGGATTAGTAAATGTGGAATGAAGGAATGAATGAATAAATGCTATCCAAGACAATAGGAGTAAAGTTCTAATTTATATTTGTTTGTTATTATCAATAATAATTGCTATTACATTTCGCACTTATTTTGTGTTAAGCATTATACATATTTTATGTAGCCCTATCCTCACAAGATATTGTTGTCTCTATTTTACACATGAGAAACTAGACCAAAAGAAATTAAATAGCATGTCCATGTCTTATAGATAGTAATTTGCAGGGATTTGAACAACATCTGCCATACTCCGTTGTTGCAATTCTAAACCATATGCTCATGTGTGAACTACATATCGAGGATTATGCATAATCCATCTCTCCTATATTAAAAAATAATATTTGTCACAATAACGGTAATTCCTAATTCAAAATAATTAGTATATTGAGATATGTAGTCAGACTCTTCCCCAGATTTCCACATAAGTTTTTTCTGTATTTTCTTCTTCTCTCAAGGCATCGTCTCAGAAAGAATCTCTGACAACCGTGTATAAAATAGCAAGCCCACCCCTTGCTATGCCATTATCTATTCCTTTGTCCCGCTCCATTGTTCCTCATTTGTCCTCATAGCACCAGCACCCGGTGGTTTCTTATAGTTTATTGTCTATCTCCCTCCGTGATAACATAAGTTCATGGCAAGTGGAGACTTTGCATTCTCCCCAGCCCCAGGACAGGGCCTGCCACAAGGTACCCACACAATCAATATTTACTGAATGAATGAAAAACTGGTAACCGTACTGTGTGCCAGTAGGTATGAGATGAAGCAACAGCATTTTTTTTTTAATTTTTACAAAAATTCAACCTTACTGTAAATTGGAGAATAAATTGAAAACTTTTTAATTTGAAATAATTATAGATTTACAGGAATTTGTAAACAAAAATAAATAAATAAAGGGAAGTCCTGTTCATCCTTCAGTAGAATAAATTTTTATTTTGCAAAAGAACTTAGAGCACGCTCTCCCTGTGTGTAAAGATTCCCTAGGGCACTTAAAATACAATTTTATTTCTATGCATCTTTTCAAGAGAACTTTGAAATAGAACTCTAGATGCAATTGCACTCTATGGAACTCAATGCCTAATTCAGTAAATGTACCAACTGAATAGGCTCTTCTTAGTATTCATTCACACTGTTATAAAATTGCCAGTATATTTGCAAAAATAAATTTCAGTTATTGTATTTGCAGCTGGTGGCTGGCAGTATTCATGATCCTGCTTTCTTTAATGACTGATTAAATCGCCAAAATCGATTCACACCATGGACCCTCTGCCTTCTCTTTCATAAGTAGTGTTCTCTGAAATGATTGTAGCAGGAACAAATAGTAATAACCTCCTCATATAAAGCTCTACAGAGGTGGAGATAATGTAGGAAGATTTCTCCATGACATTTTCTTCACCTGCTCCTCCAGCTATATAATCTACAAAATGATTCTTAAAACAAAATATGTTTTGAAAACAGCAAAATGTATTTGTTTTATATTTAAGTAATATTTTATAAATGTCTCCTGTATTTTTCTCTCTCTTATTCTGATGATATTCAAGAAAATAAAATTACTTCATTTCCCTGATGTTCTGCTCTGACTTACAGAAAAATGGTCTGTCTCTTTCACATTGTGAAGGTAATGGAAAATATGGTCCATGCTACTACCTCTTGTCCTTTAAATGTCAATTGTTGGAAAAAATATTTCTTTGCTACACAGAAATCTGAAATATTTTAAAATATTTACCCAGTTGTTTTCATTCTTCTGCCAATTTTCTCTAATAATATATTTCTGCAAGAATGAAAAAATGCATGAATCAGGAGCTTCTCATAATGAAGAATAATATTTATTAAAGAAATCATGTTCCAATGCCTTTAATTCAGGTGTCAGTTTGATCGATCTTGGGTTCTTTCTATGAAATACAATATATGTGAAATGCAAAACCATGTTTAGTTACTCCAGGGCACAGAAGACAGATCAATTTATTTCACACAATTACGTTATATTTTATGTGATTTGAAAAACACATAGCTGATACGAAAAATGTATTTTGTTCACTTTACTAAGAATTTAAAGTAAACCATTCATACTGTGGTAAAGCCTAATTAATTGACATTCTTCAGTGTTAACTCACTAAATTACCTTTGTGCTTTGTAGCTGAACATCTAGTAATACTCTCACAAGGAGGAGTCTTTTTTTTTAATGTCTGAAAGATTGAAATATCGTTCATTCATACATTAACAAGTGTTTATTGAATCTTTATCTATGTTAAGAGCTGGGGCTCTCTGAGGGATATATCCTCTTCTTGGGACTCTTTACCAAACCCTTGACCCATCCAGCTAATTGATTGCTTCCTCCTTAAAGTCACATTAATCATCCACACATCTGTATTATGTCATTGTTCCCAGAATATATAATCTACCTTTCTGTATTCTACATGTTCATATTTGCCTTGTCTTTTAAATTATATGGTGTCTGTGACAGCTTCTAGCAGTTGTATAGTCCCTAGAATATAGTAGACACTTAATTTAATATTTATTGAAATGTACAAAAGTGATACACTTGCAGTTTTAAAAAAATCATTGGACCGTTTTAAAAACCAATATGATAATTTAGCATAAAAGACAATCTTTAGATTCATTTTTAAAATTAAAAACGTTTTATACAATTTAAAATTTAGATATAGTTAGTTACTCACCCCATTTGTGACTTTTTAATTTTTATTTTCACTAACAGTCTTTCTGTGGACACAAAGTAAACCCCGATAGAAGAGAATTTTCTAGAAATCCAGTGCTTACTCCACTGTATCTCATCTATTAAGGATATTCCGAGCTTGCAGTATAATGTTAGAGAAAGTCTGATTCAGGTCGTATAACATAATTTTAAAAGTAAACAAAAACTGATAAGGAAAGTCAAAGCTGAAAAAAGCAAAGTCAATTATTACAACCTAAGGAGGGAGTTGACTTTTGAAATGGAGTTTATAAGGCAATTTATTAAAACATAGGCCACAGAATCTATCAGTTCTTTGAGATTATTCTTCAGGAATGTAAATGTTTATATGAAACAAGGGAAATGAATACAAGACAGATTCTAAAATATTGAATGTGCTAAATGAAAATATTACGTATTTCTTTGCCTGATCAGGCATCTAAGCCATGATTTTACTTAAGAATAGAAGTTTTTCCTGAGGAACTGGAAACATTTTATCAAATTAAGTTTAGCTGTTTCCAGGAGAGTATTTCAAATGCAAAGAATTGAAAGTATATAAAGGGTAAGTATAAGCATTTACCAAAATAACCAGTACTTTACCCCCAGTTTAGAAAGTTAGACTATTACACCGTTGAGGAGCTTGGAGCCTTGCAGTAGCTAATTTGGGCAAGAGAAAAGAACCAGAAATCTTACTAACTTGTAAATTTTCCCTGCAAGATCAAAAAAAATATATATATGACTATTTTATTAGTGGCTGTGGAAGATTTGAAATGTCTACTATTTCATAGAATCAAATTACAGATAAATTTTACTCATTTGCTGTAATCAAATGGTGTTTATTGCCTTCCTGCTTTTATCCAAGGCATTCTACACTTATTACCTGAAGTTTTTTAATTGTATAATGGATCCCAGGTGAAGAATTAGGGGGAAATTTCCACTTGATTGATTCTAAGATTTTAGTTGTAATTTGCATCTATTTTAAATTATCAAATACGAAATATTTTTCCTGAGGATTTCAGTGCACGTGCATGAAGATGTATGCATTTATGGAGGAGAGGAGTGGTTGGAAGGAAATTTTTAGAAGGGAATCTAAAGGCTTTGAGATCTAGCATTTATAACATTAGCTTATCTTTACAAGCTCCATAATTAGCACATCTACCTCTATAAGGACCATTATTGCAACTGATAACATGAAGTAGAAGTTTTTTGATGAAAATTATGAGTGCTTTCTTATTGTATAGCTAAAAGGATTTAGAAAGAAAGTTGACGAGAGATAATAATCTAGATCAGAGGAAAATCCTGAAAAGCAAAGCACAAATACTCAGAGAGATTTATTAAGAGAGCAACCTCAGTTCAAAGCCCATGTTTATATTCATAGTTGCTTTTATACAGACTCCTCCAGGCCATTTCTTCTTCAGTCAGTTATTTTATTCACTTTCAGTGTTAGACTCTTTGAGAGCGCATGCCACACTGAGTCTTTCTATGCTATAAACTTACATCCACCCATCCTTGGAAAGTTTCTTGGATAACTCCTATAATCTGGTTGTTGTCTGTTTAAAGTGGGAGAAAACAGTATTTTGGTCTTGGAAAGTTGGCTTACATATATTTTATGAGTAGCATCTTAGGGAAAGATGTGCTAGTATATAGTTACCCTGCAGCAAATAAGCCCCTGACTCTCCAACTCTTTGGAGTCCTACACTCATGATTTTATGCCCAAACATATGGAGAATTCTTTTTCTGGGAGTAGGGAGAAGGTAATTTCCTATTTTCTCTCTGCACAACACTCTATAGCAGTCATCTACATATATTTTTGAACAGAAAATTGAATATATAAAGTGTTACAAATAAATACCTGTTAATTGGGTCCAGCAATGTTTAGTTAATTGCCAAAGTTCACATGACATTCAATGATGAAGCTGCTTCTTTGGATCTGATGTTGTTCTGAGTGCTTTCAACAGCTGCTTAACTTCAGTCTTTGTTGATTTGGTTTCAAACAAGCATTGACATGAATTATGTTAAATGAAATGAAATTATTTGACCTACTTCTGAATATTATTTATAATTAATTTCTCACCACATGTCCACTCTTCTACTTTTAAGCTATAAACACAGCCATTTTATGTCAAAGTCAGAAAACTGAAGTTGAACATATTAATTTAATTTAAAGGAAAAAAACTCTAAGACTCTCTGCATAGCCAACAAAGTCCCCAGAGTTCACCACCCAGCTGATATTGATAATTACTATAAATTCGGAGAACAATAAGGACAATTCCATGAACTGCAAGGATGTGAAAGTTGGCATGTTTTATATTTCAGAGACTATGGTATTTTATTTCTGTAAAACAAATCTAATTACACCATTTGCCTTCTTGACAGAATGTGATGACTCCCTCCCTGCTATTCAATGGTAATTCTGGTGTCTGTGGTTTGGGCCATGGGGCTCTATAGCATCTTACTCTAACTTCACTTTCTGCCACCCCACCAATAGACCCAATGCCCCTTCCAAACCCAGTTTCCCAAATATACCATGTTTCTTCCCTAACTTCTTGTCCTTATAAAAGCTCTTGCTTTCACCTAAAATGCCATTCTCTCTCCTCATTTTTCAAAGCAAATTCTTACTCATGTTTTTCTATCTAACTTAAAGATTCCCTTCTCTTTAAAGCCTTTTTATAGCCCTCAGAGAGAGTCAATTTATCTCTCCTCTTGTCACTTTGTATAATGAATTTATTCAGTGTTTTAGATGGTTAAGTATATCTTGGCTTAGTTGTTTCTTTGTTTGTGTCTTCTTTTAATTTAGAATTTTGAGAGACCTCCTCTCCCTCCAGAAATGTTCTTTTTCATCAGACATTGTTTATCTCTCTGCTTAGAGAATACATTTAGAAACCTACAAGGAGAAAGAGATAATCCTAATTGTTAAATGGAAATTGATAATTCTGAATCATGTGAAAATGAGAACCATGTAAGCGAATGTACTTAGATTCTCTAAGCTTTCAGGAGGCCAAGAGAAAAATGGAATTAATCTTTATTTACTTCGTTGTCAAATCCTAATCTTGAAAGTTGGTATATAAATGTCAATAAGGTTTGACTAGAAAAAAATGATACTAAATTTTTAGCAACTACATTGTCTTTTAAAGTAGTAAGTTATTTTTGTATACCACATATCACTGAAATCATATGGTCCTGACTTGTTCTGTCTGACTTATTTTGTTTAGCATAATAATCTCAAGATCCATCCATGTTGTCATAAATGGCACTATTCCATTTTTTTCTTATGGCAGAGTAGTATTCCACTGTGTATATATACCACATCTTCTTTATCCAATCATCTATGGAAGGATACTTTGGTTGTTTCCATATCTTGGACACTGTAAATAAAGCTGCAATGGTATATAAAACTGAAAACAACAAAAGAACAAGAGAAACAAATGAAAAAAACAAAAACTCATAGACACAGACAATAGTTTAGTGGTTACCAGAGGGTAAAAGAGTGGGAGGTGAGAGATGAGGGTAAAAGGGATCAAATATATGATGAAGGAAGGAGAACTGACTCTGGATGCTGAACACACATTGTGATATATAGATGATGTATTACAGAATCAAACACCTAAAATCTATGTAACTTTACTAACAATTGTCACCCCAATAAACTTTAATCAAAACAAAAAAAGTAGTAAGCTAGAAAAAGTGTTAGGAAAAACACAGAATCCTAAAGGACTCACTAAGACAGATTCCAATCCAATTTGGGAAAATGTGAGACCCAATAATATGGTTTAAAGAAAAATTAGCATCCAAACCCCAGGGTGATAATCTCTACCATGCACTGAGAGAACATAATACTCTCTATTACATCCCATGCTCTTCCACACCCTAAACCCAAGGATAGTAAGGTTTAGCATCTGACATAAAGAACCAGACCAAAGATAGCAAGGGAACCCTTTTCACCTGAGCCAGCTCTTCTTTGGACCATAGGGACCAGACCATTTAGAGAGCTCATGAGCTTCTGTCCTCACTTTGGAGCAATCTCTGGCCTGGGTTTTTCCCATCTCGTGAGCTTGCTGGGCTGTCACCAGCTCCTCTCCTCCCTCATTTCATCCACCTCTACTCCCAGTGTTTTGGTTCCTTAGCTTCTGTAAGAATGGTTTCTTGTACACATGAATGAAGTTCCTGAATTATGCTTGAGATCAAGCTTGACTAGACTCTTGCTGAACGTTTCCCATAGCAATAACACACAGCCCTGCTTAGGTTCTAATATATAAATATGATATACGTGTATATATAATATATATGTGTATGTATATATGTGTATATATATATACACACACACACATATCCAAACTTATTTGTGTATATATACATATATACATATGTATGTATATGAGTACATGTGTATATAAAGTTCCCATTTAGAAATTGAATTGGATCTGGAGATGTTTATGAATTCTATAAGCTATATTACATCATTTTTTCCCCAAAATATAGCACTACTCCTAGCTTGACTACAATTCACCCCCTTTATAAATTATAGAAGTATAAAATTTGGAGAATGTGAAAACTAAAATTTTCATATCACCAGGAATATTATAAGAAAAGCAGAGTAAACCACTGTGTTTCAAGGCTAACATGTAAAAATGCAAACCATGTTGGTAGGAAGACTCGTGTTTACTTTCTTTTTTTTTTCTTTTTTTTTAATTTAATTTTATTAAATTTATTGGGGTGACAATTGTTAGTAAAATTACATAGATTTCAGGTGTACAATTCTGCATTACATCATCTATAAATCCCATTGTGTGTTCATCACCCAGAGTCAGTTCTCCTTCCATCACCATATATTCGATCCCCCTTACCCTCATCTCCCACCCCCCACCCCCTTTACCCTCTGGCAACCACCAAACCATTGTCTGTGTCTATGAGTTTCTGTTTCTCATTTGTTTGTCTTGTTCTTTTGTTGCTTTTGGTTTAAATACCACATATCAGTGAAATCACATGGTTCTCTGCTTTTTCTGTCTGACTTATTTCGCTCAGCATTACACTCTCAAGATCCATCCATGTCAATGATGGTAACTATTGAAGCACAGAAATGGGTAAACGTATCCTAGGGTGATAAAAATGAAGTCAGCATCAGCATCCAGGTCTTTAAAGATGGTGATGATAATGAAAGGAAATGAATATGAAATATCTATTGCAAAC
Source organism: Rhinolophus sinicus (assembly GCF_057876585.1). Lineage (NCBI taxonomy): Eukaryota > Metazoa > Chordata > Mammalia > Chiroptera > Rhinolophidae > Rhinolophus > Rhinolophus sinicus. The sequence goes on from NC_142504.1 coordinate 45,062,183, forward strand.
TCCAAATTCAGTGAGAGGTTTTGCTATCATCTACAAGAATATAAATACACACTAGCAATGAAACATAAGAAAGTAAAGAGTGGGAATCAGCCACATCAGATGCCAAAGGAAACCTTTTCTAGCTATGGCAGAATCAGCTTCTTACCTCAGGGACCTGTAAAACAGGGACACAGTGATGTAGAAGTTCCTCAAATTACAGTGGAGAAAACTCTGAGTCCACAAGCACTAAGTTGTCATACCGCTTCTCTGTACCTGAGGGCCTAAAAACCTCAGCTTCAAAAGCATATATGAGGTCTGACAATAAAGTTCACGAACTCATCCTAGGAAAAGTGCTACATACCTCATTGCTAAATATCACTACAGTCACCTTTGAAGTCCTCCCCTTGGGAAGCTATGCACTGATGCCAGCACCTAGTCCACACTTCACAGCAATTTTAGAACTTTTTTCCTGCAATGGCCATCAGAGCTGTCATCGTATTTTCCTTAATGTCCTGAATGTCATCAAAATGTCTTCCTTTCAATATTTCCTTTATCTTTGAGTAAAGAAAGAAGTCATTGGGGGCCAGATCAGGTGAGTAGGGAGAGTGTTCCAATACAATTATTTGTTTACTGGCTAAAAACTCCCTCACAAACTGCCATGTGAGCTGGTGCATTGTTGCTATGCAAGAGCCATGAATTGTTGGTGGAAAGTTCATGTCGTCTAACTTCTTCACGCAGCCTTTTCAAGACTTCCAAACAGTCAGCTTGGTTAGCTGTTTGTCCAGTTGGTACAAATTCATAATGAATAATCCTTCTGATATCAAAAAAAGGTTAGCTACGTTGTTGCAAGAAGTTTGCGAACTTAATTGTCAGATCTCATGTGTTTGGTCTCCTATTTTCCTGAGTCCAGAATTTCTGCCCTATTTGTTAAAATTAGTCACGGTTTGAGTTATATTCCATACTAAAAAGAAGGAAAACTAAATACTTGTTTTCTTCTAGGTGTTTTAGAATTGATTTTGCTGACATTTTAACAAAAATAGTGAGTTTAATCTCATTGGTGTACATTTCCTGACATTTGGAAAGCTAGTAGGTACATAGCAAAAAGTAAAGAATACAGTCTTCAATAGTTTATCACTTTCCTTTTTTCCATTACTTTCAAAATTACATTTACAACGGCAAATCTCTTCTCTTATTTTATATATTGGTTTATGTATTCAAATTCCCCTTTTGCTATTTCTAAGTTGTAATGGCTGTCTTTGGAAGTAGATATTACCTCATATTTTTTTCTTTAAAATGCACAGAGACATAGTCCACCTGCTTGGAACTTTCTATATCCTAATAACAGGCACATCTCCACACTTTCATTCACAGTAACCTTATTTCTATGTTACTAGTAGCTAACTATAGTCAGAAAAATCTATTCATACCTGTATATTATGACATTATTTTTTATGTCTTTTCTTCCTTCCTTCCTCTCCTTTATTTCCTTCCTTCTTTCTCTTTACTATAAATATTAAGGACTTGCCTGCTATGAGCAAAGAGCTCTCAGGTTTTGAAGTTATGAAATTAGGTAAAACATATTTTCTGTTCTTTAAGGTATCACCTTTGATTTAGATGAATTCACAGACAAATTTTGCAAAGCCTAGAAAACCCCAGATAATGGGTTAGATGTTGGTTTTGGTATGTGACCCATATCTTCCATGCCAGACTAATCGCATTCACTTTCCTAGTCACTGATTTGTCAAAAGTAAAATCAACAGTCCAAATCACCTGTCCCTTAAGTGAGAGGAGTTTTATTAATTAAACTCATAAGATACTTGTTACAACCAGAAGCCCATCTATCAACAAAGACAACATCCCAGATGCTTCTGTTCTATATGATCAGCCTGATATCTAAATTATAATAACATCTAGAAACGGCATTGTAAGCAAAGGAAACAGCATGTGTAAAGGCACGGTGGTGAGCAATAATAAATTATTGAGCCCTTAGTAAATGACAGGCAGTGCTCTAAGCACTGAACATATATTATCCAGCTGGTCATCTTCACAACGTTATAAGATAGAAGCATGGAGAGTCTCAGTGACCTGCCTACGCGTATCCAAGTTCATGAACATAGTAGTAAGTGGCATGTCAGACTTTGAGCTAAGCCCTTGACTGCTGCTTTATATTGCTCCTAATCTTGGGACTAGGAGGAGAGAAGTGTAGCAGGAAGAGAATTCTAGATAGCTTCCAGATTTTGTTTTGGCTTAGGTGATCGATGTAGTGTCATTAATAAAGATAGGAAAAAATAGGAGGAAGGAGTTTGTAGGGAGGATAAATACAATCTTATAAATGCTGAGCATGTGGTTCCTAAGGAATATTCAACCAGAAGTAGCCAGTAACAGTGAAAAACAAAAATTTGAAATGCGGGGCCAGTAAACCCGGGGATAAGATTGTGGGAGCCATCAGTAAAACGATGCGTTTGGGGGAGGGGTAAAAAGGCGTGTATACAGCAAAAGAAGATAATACCTGGGCAGATGAAGCCTTGAAGAGCATACTCAAGGTAAATGAAGGAAGAGAATTAAAAACAAAAATAAGCAGTTTGAAAAGTAGGAGAAAAACAAGAACACTTAGCATCATGGCATTGAATATCTTCTGTTTGTCTATGGTACAGGCTTTCTCCTGAAATTTTTGTGAACAGTGATTGTTAAGAATGGCTTTATTATTTAGTATACTACAAATAGAATATTAGCCACAAGCTACAGAGAGGTGTATTAAGTTCTAAATTTATGATCTCATAACAGTACCAAAAGGGCACAGAGCTTACGTTTAATTATGTCCTCCCCCAGGTAAAAAGGAAAATGTTTTCTCCCATTCTTCAGGTCTCCTGGTGTTATTGATTGTTTCCATAGAATTTTTAAATCCTTGCCTAATTTTATGTTCTGTATTTTCTCATTTCCGTCCCTCATCTTTCTTCTTCCACTGAAATTTTATTCCTATTTTATCCTCAGCTTCTAATACGTTTTGCGCATCTGGCAAAGTCATATTTCTTCATGTGTCAGCTTCAACTTTCTCCTACCCTTAGTGAAGTCATCAACCAAGAGCTCAGCAAAGCATAGTGGAGATTCAGTACTGGCTTAATTCTGGCGAATTCTTCTACACTTCTCTGAATCAGCTGTTCCATTTGTTACAAACCCCAAATGGAGTGGGTTCTTGCAGTTACAAAGAAAACAAGAATGGCATTTATAAAACACACAAGGTGTATTTACGTGCAACCCCTAAGTGTTTTGTAATTTAAACAACTTATAGACAAGGATTTGGTGCTACTTAATGTATTTGAAACCTCAGAATTCATCCTTATTAATTCACCTATCTTTTTTGTACCATATTCCCTCATCCCCATCTCCTAGTTCCCATATCAAATGCCTTGTTGGCTAATGAGTATGAGTGACTAAGGGTAGACTTCGCTGTGCAGCACTGATAAAGAGGAGGCCACTTACACATTTTTAAATATCGAATAATTAGTATTAGATATCTCAAATTGTTCAGCTAGTTCCATAATGTATTCAGAGCTAATTACTGCATAATTGTCTGTCACACACACACACACACACACACACACTTTTTGCCTTTGGTAGTAATATATAGAGAAACAGCAAAACAGGTTTTGATTAAATGTGTCATATTCTTAGTAGTAAGACAAGCAATGAAAGCTATGGCCTTTATTTTACTTTCTCTTCCATTGTTTTGTGTGATTTTTCTATCCTACAATTCTGTTTTACTCGTTGTGGCAGATGGAGCACAAAATTAGTATGGTTTGAGATTCGGGAAGCCCCTACTTGCAAGGGCCCTGAGTAAGGAGGTCTAACAATGTGTTTACATATTTATATGTTTTTGTCAAATTTGCAGAAGATATTTTAACTGCAATCAATTAAGACTGCTGTCTGTTTCCTCTCTCACTTCCCTTCTGTCACACTTCCCCTCAGGTCAGCCAGCAAGGAAGTGACCATGGGGATCTAGGTAAGGAGGAGTGAAATTGAGAAAGCTGTGCATCAGGACACAACACTTTTCAAGGATCCAGTCTCTAAAACGTTTAAATGTGTCATGCATTATCTCCAACATCTTTTCTGTACTCTTCGCCTCAGTGTTCAACTTGTCATGGATTCTACTTTTTCCCTGGGAGAACTGCCAACAGGAATCCAGTTGAGAAACTGCCTTCGGTATCATTAACATATTATTTAATTAAAGAATATATCCCTTTCTGGTAAAAGGAATGTTTGCAAACTTCACACAAGCAACCAACTACAGAGTTCTATTGATTTTTCTCTGTGTGAGATTTTCCATAGTTTTCTAATATAGTTCCTTGTGAATAACAGTGGCATCTGAAAGAGTACTACGCATGTGAATGGCTGCCATTGTTTTGATTGCCACAATTGTAACAAAATGAATATGATCCAAGGTGAATTCAATATTTGATTGGAGTCAAATTAATAGCTCCCAGTGTTATCCCAGATTCTTTGGGACACTATTAATTGGTACTATGGTTTGATTTGACAGCAAACACTTTTATTATAAAATAATTATATTTTATATTTTAAAAGAAACGAAAACTCATAGATGCAGATGACAGTTTAGTGGTTACCAGAGGGTCAGGGGGAAGAGGGGATGATAGAAGAGGGTAAAAGGGGTCAAATACGTGGTGATGGAAGAACTGACTCTGGGTGGTGAGCACACAATGTGATATATACAAGGTGGGATCAAAACATATGGTGAATGTTTAAATTTTAAAAAATTATTATAGTAAAGACACATTGTCATTAATCCCCCTCAAAATACTCCCCCTGGCATCAAACACACTTATCCCATCATTCTTGCCACTTTCTGAAGCAGTTCTGGAAGTCCTCTTTCATGAGTGTCTTTAGTTGTGTTGTCGTGGCTGCATCAGTGTCCTGAATCAACTCAAAAATGTTACCTTTCATGGTCATTTTGACTTTGGGGAAGTCAGAAGTCGCATGGTGCCAGAGCCAGTGAATAAGGTGGATGAGGACACACTGTAATGTTTTTATTTGACGGAAATTGCCGTACCAGAAGTGATGTGTGACATGGAGCCTTTCTGTTGTGATCCGAAAATACTGTGAATGCTGCTGCCAAGTGCCATCCAACGGAAAGGCAGGGATCTTTAATACCGGAAGCAGTGCATCGAACGTAGTAACAATGTGTGACAAGTTTCAACTTGTTTGGTTCAGTCAGTCAGGTGTGAGCTACGGTTGAGAGAAGGTGTGTTTTAAAGTGTGCTATATGTCACCCTCCATCATGACAATACTCTGAGTCACACATTGCTCTGGTATGACAATTTCTGTTAAATAAAAACATTACGTTGGGTCCTCATTCGTCTTGTTCACCGGATCTGGCACCATGTGACTTCTGGCTCTTCCCCAAAGTCAGAATGATTCAGGACATCAAGGCAGCCATAACAGCACAACTAAAGACACTTATGAAAGATGACTTCCAGAACTGCTTCCGAAAGTGGCAAGAACGATGGGATAAGTGTGTTGAAGCGAGGAGGAGTATTTTGAGGGGGATTAATGTGAATGTGTCTTTTACCTTAATAATTTTTTTTAAATTTAAACATTCACTGTATTATTTGATCACACCTCATAGAAGTGTACAATTGAAACCTACGTAATTTTACTAACCACTTTCACCCCATTAAATTTAATTTAAAAAATAATAATGATTATATTTTAAAATCAGAATGATGTAGTGGCATGTGGTGAACATAGGCATACAGTGCATTGGAAAAGTTATTTTGTTAGCCAGAAATCTGAGAGTGTTCATATATATTTTTTTAAATAATGGTATGATTAGTCCCAGCCCAAGTGAGTGTAATTTATTCAGAGTATGAAAAACTCTCTAGGAAAGCCAAATATCATTTTGGAACAAAGTAGTATAGCTTTTTGCATTAATATTTAGGGGAAAATGAGAATTCAAAGAATAAAAATAACAACTACAAAGTTGTCTGAAAAGAAATGAAAAGGTAAATATTATGTTAATAATTCCTATGATTTCACCTTATTTTTACACTTCCTATAAGGTTTGAAAATGCATATACATATATGTGGTAAATTTGGTTAGATTATGTCACTGAATTTTAGTTTTCCTTATTGCTGGGATGTAAAAGAAATTATTTTATTGGATCAGGTTTATTTCCATCTGTTCCTTATGTGCTGAGAAAATAGAAAACTAGCAAAATATAACAGAAGAGTACATATCCTCTGGCAATAACATATTTTTCTGTCAAAGAATTGCTTGTTTCCTAAAAGAATAAAATTTGACTAAATGTCACAAGAATTCTTTTATCTAAAAACAACTTACCTTTGTTAGACAAGAACTGATTGTTTAATTTCCTGTATTGTGAATAAGAGCACTCTTCAATAAAAGCATATTTCATTTGAGTCTGGCTGTGTCTATATGACACAAAACAAAACTGGTGAACTCATACAATATTCTAACCATCTTTGATATAACTTTACACCAAAATAACCACAGTGCTTGCTTGAACATTTCTAACAGGTTATTTTGTGCTTCCACTTCCAAGGAAGAAATTTCAGTTTCTTTATTGTTTCTTAACAATGATAAGATAATAATAATAGTGATATTGGATGGCGTCTATTTCTAAACTTCTCAGCAGATATCATCAGTACTACAGAGGGGAAAAGATAATTTTTTTTTTTCCTTTTGAAAGTACTCTAGCACACACTTGCATTCACCACATCTAAAGTGTTGAGCACTCTATAATATTATTTGATTTACAAATCATAAACTTAATAGGAATAATATTGTCTGATTAGATTGTGTGGTGTGTTGATCTGGATTTTTCAAATCACATATAAAATATAGGATGACTTTTTCCTTCATATCACTAACAGAACAGAATTAAAATTTATTTAGTTTCTGCCCATTTGACTTATGGATATTACAAGGTATTCACTTTCAGATTTCATGAAAATACAAATGGAGGAAAAACTAGAGTTTGAGATGTTTCCTCTAATGCTGATGAATCTTAGCTGATTGATGCACACTCCTGCCTAATTCATCTTGTGACAGATGCCAGAATTAGCAAGATGGCTTCTTGGCTTTAGGTTTGCCATCTGTTGTGAAGCTAATTGGTCTTGCTGTTTTAATCAATGAACCAAAAAATTCTAGAATTTTCTGGGATTCTCAGGACTTAGAGACAACTCATCCTGACTACATATTTACTTATCCATTCAACAAGTATTTACTGAACTCCTACTCTGAATGACCAGGTTTGTATGCTGAGGATACCGTGACAAACAAAAGAGACAAAGTTCATGCTCTCATAGCTCAAATGCTATGATGAAAAGATACAATAAAAAATAAATGTCTGATAAAAATTAGTGTGATTAAGTCCTATAAAGGAAAATAAAGTGGGACTAACAGATGAAGAGTGATAACAGTCAGTGGAATGAAGTTACAATCTTAGAGTGGTCAGGAAGGTGTTTGTAGGGATGAGATTTGATCAGGTATCTGAAAGAAGGGAGGGTGGATGGGAGCCTTTGGAGTGGATGGATGCTCCAGGCAGAGGGCAATGTGGAGGAACCAGAGAGCTTGCTTGATGTGTTCAAGAAATAGCAAAGAGATCAGAAAGACTGAGCTGGAGTGGGAGATGGGAAGAAACATAAGAATTAGATTAGAGAGCAAGCCAGAGACTTTTTCAAACATGCCTTGTAGGGAAGAGCTCTGGAGTTGTATCTAAAGATGATTGGAAAACATAAAGGGAGATTTTTGAGCAGAGGAATCTGTTGTATGTTTTTAAAAGATCACTGACAGTTGCTAGGAGTATGCAGTGCAGGTTGGACCTGAGGTGGCAGCTCGGAGCATTTGTGATGGCCTTATTTAGACATATCTGGGGTTTGGACTTGAGTGGCTGCAATGGAACTTAGTGGAAATGGGGATTGATTCAACTAATTTATGTGCACAAAGTAACACAAGAGCAAAGGGATTCATTCAAAATAAGTTGAGAAAGGAGTTTGGCATCTTCCACTTTGGAAAATGCATCTCAGAACACAATCACTTTTAGAAGGTCCTCTTAACGGCAATAAAATTTTTAAATCATGGCTGTACTTTCATCGAAAGGTTGAGTGAGAACAGGAAAGAAATCTCTAATTTGTGAGCTGCTTTGGCAAGTGAACAAATTAATAAAAACATTTTCTCCTATATTTCTCAATACCTTTGCCCTGTGGTAATTGTGTAGATACCCTCATGGTACAATGGATTGAAGCACTGATAATAATGGCTAACAGTGGTTCCCAACTCAGACTACTGAGTAAATCATCTGGGGTCATTGTTTAAAATATTGAAGGCTACCTCCTCCCCAGATCAGTTAAATTAAGATCTCTAGGATTGTGACACTGAGCTTCAGTGTTTTCTAAAAGCTCACAAGTGATTTTAATGTTTGGTCAGGGTTCAGAACCCTTTTTATACATATATCGCATCATTTAAAACATATAAGAATTTTATGAAGAAGGTGCTCTCACTTTGACTATTTAGTAGATTAGGAAACTGAGAATTATAAAAGCTAAATACCCAGCTGGCATATATGCAAGGTAAGATTATTTTTCTTTCCAAATATTTTTTTTTTTACAGGACTTTATTGGGGAACAGTGTGTACTTCCAGGACTTTTTTCCAAGTCAAGTTGTTGTCCTTTCAATCTTAGTTGTAAAGGGTGCTGTTCAGCTTCAAGTTGTTGTCCTTTCAGTCTTAGTTGTGGAGGGCACAGCTCAGCTCCAGGTCCAGTTGCCGTTGCTAGTTGCAGGAGGCACAGCCCACCATCCCTTGCGGGACTCAATTTGTTGAACCGGCAACCTTGTGGTTGAGAGCCCACTGGCCCATGTGGGAATCAAACCAGCAGCCTTTGGTGTTAGGAGCACAGAGCTCCAACTGCCTGAGCCACCAGGCCGTCCCCCAAATATTTTTATTATGTGATATTCGATACATCAAAAATAATATATAGTAAATGTAAGTTTTTAAACATAATACTAAAATAAGCAGTGAAGCTATCCCATATCCAAATAACTAGAAAATTATCAATACTGTGAAAAATACTTGTGTACTTCCCAATGTCATTTCCATGTCTCCTCCCCAGCCAAACTGCATTCTCAGTTCAAGAGTATTTTAAGTTTGAGATGCATAAATCAGAAATAAGCATTTACAGAAGACAAGTCTACATACTTTTTATTAAGATTTATACAATTGGTGAGCAATTAAAGAATAAATGTATTTATTAATAGTCGTGTGGCAAATCATCTATTAAAGATCCTTTTAACATCATCATCAAAAAATAGTAAGCAATATTATTTCTATATGCTAAGTCCTGAGAACATCAAAATAATCTACCTATGTATACAGGTGAAGCATATACCAGGATTCACTTTTGGGTATCTTGTTTTGTCCTTCCTTTCTTTTTTTGGTATAAAATAATTTTTGAAATATCATTTTGCAATGTAGGATTTGACTACATTTGAACCTGACTCAGATGCATTACTCTTAATGAGTATATCTGTTCCTTCTATTACTTCAAGTTTGGGATCCTATCTATATGTGGGAACCAATTCTTTGGTCATTATTCAAAGGGCTCACACAAGAAGAAATAACTTTATAAATTTAAGTACATATAATCAACCCAAAACATCTTTATTCTCTCTTCCTCAACACTCTCCTGCATAACACCTATTAAGCTGCAGTTCTTGTGACATTATTTCCTTTTCCTGGTGTTTATTTTGTCCCAATTTCATTTCCATGAAAATTTTGACAATGTCATATTAATATCACAGTGAAGTGTTTTGCTTTCTATTTGAAATGTGAACGCTCTTTCTGTTGGGTAAGCATCACTCTTGTAAATGATGCCATAGAAGCCAGAGGTTGCCTGAAGAAGCCAACTCTCTAAAAGAAAAAGCCCTAAATTGTAGTGTTTGCCAATTCCCCTGGTGTAAAATACTCCAACGATGTCCAAATTCAAGTTACGGTATCATCACTGAACACAAAGTTGCAGACATGTGCAATAACACACCATTTTGTAGTATGTCCATCTTACAAATGCAAGACATCAATGTCATCATGAGTATAAATAATAGTGAAATGTAAAATAAGTAGGAATTGATGAATTTGAATATTTATCTTTGCTTATAATACAATTTAACTATAAGTATATATAATTTAATTTTTAATAATGGCTGTGTTTAACACCAGTTCTCAGAATTACTGAGAGTTTAAAGATTGGCTCTTGCAAGTCAGGGTGAACTGGCTCCAGCACACCACTGTCTCTGACAGCCCTGTTTGATGTTGAAAAGTCCAAGGAAGGAGTTGATAAAGCTTTGGGAACAGTGATCACTGTGCCACAGGTGGGATTGCTGCCAATGTAGGAAGAATCAAGTTGGAGATCCTACAGGGACAGAAATTTCTGACCCTTCAATTTGAGTAACAGAGCACACATTTCCTTGATATAAGTTAGAAAAGATGACTTTCTTTCCTTCAGAGGAGTGCTTTGTATATTAAATTATATAAATACATTTAAGTTGAACTTAAAAGTTCTAAAGTATGGCACTGCCAGTCAAATGTACTAACACTGTATTGTGAGTATTTTGGCTCAGTTATATTATGAATTAAATAAGATTCAGTCAACTGATCCGGAAACTCAAGTTCCATTTAGAGAATATAGTTCTTTGAGCAAATATTCTAGGTGCTTCTAACTTAGAGATGGATATTTGAAGCAAAACCACTTAGTAAGCTGGCCATTTTTGTTAAGTATTATTGATTACCTTTCAAATTTTTAACATAGTAGAAATGACACCAAAGAGATGATAAACATCTTTGAAACACACAGCTTGTCATAACAAAATAATGATCTTTATTCACTAATTGGTAAAAGCCAAATAATAGATTGGCTGGATACACAGATATGTCACTTATCATATAAAACACATTTATAAATATTTTTCCCATTCAGAAAATGGGTTTCCTGAATTAAAATCAAATCATCAGATACTTTTATCTTGTGATATATGGATATTTACATTATATTAAAATAGGGCACTTTACTTGTTTAACCTAACAGATTATTTAAGTATTTGTATATCTGCTTTGTATATTTTAATTTGCTCTGACAAGTTTTGAGGATAACTGCTGTAAACTCTAGGTTGACAACTAAATGGGAGCCTAAAGATATTTCAAGTACACCAGGTACTGAATGTATTTATATAAAAAACGAAATAGAAGTAGATGAATGCTGAAATGTAATAGAGGTAGATGTGCTCGCAGAAATGCAAGAAATATATGTTGTCCTTTGTAGGTATATTTGTTGCATAAGAATGAGCTTCTAAATTAACTTGAATTGTCATATAAATTGAAAAGCAATTTTATTCTAAACTTTATTTTGAGAAGTTAGTTCTTCTTATTGAAGCCTAATATTATGAATTAAAAAGGATCACTTTTCCCCTCAATTTAAAACATATGACGATTGAAAGATCTTTCAAGAGCCACATCCTTATATAATTTGGCACATTCACTCATAATTCATTATGCATAAGTATTTTAGGAGGGTTATAAAGTTATGTCATTTCATTTAATCCAAAGAAAATAATTTGTTTAATTTGAACTTTTTTTTTTTTTTTTAACGAAGCTATTAACTTTTTACTCAGTAACACAGAGATTTCCATACTACTGTTTCTGCTAATGAAACCAAGGGAATCGAGTTGACCATACTCTTTCAACCTTTGGAATATGAGGATCTTTAGCGCAAATAATGCTTTGAGTTGAATAGCAGGCCTTTGGAGTTAGCCTTCATTTTTCATCTAAATTGCCTGCATGCGTTTCCTAGAACTGATAAACTGTCAAGTGAATCATGAGATGTGGGCCTTGAAGCTAATCTATAACACTGCCGTCTTCTGTACTGACTAAAGCCACGTTTGTTTTTTTAAGACTCTACATAAATGTTTTTTAAAAACAACTCTGGTTAGTATGTGTCCCATTTTAAGTCCTTTATTATTACAATCTTGAGGGAAAGTTTGGTTAAAAGATAAAGTTCTTGGAAAAGCCATATACAATTCAGGCAGTTTTCTCTTCATGTAAGACCTCTGTTTCAAAATTTTGAAGATGTTTGTCACTTGAGTTAAAAATTATTAACTAGGGGCCAGCTCGGTGGCTCAGGCAGTTGGAGCTCCATTCTCCTAACTCCGAAGGCTGCCAGTTCGATTCCCACATGGGCCAGTGGGCTCTCAATCACAAAGATGCCAGTTCTATTCCTCGAGTCCCCCAAGGGATGGTGGGCAGCGCCCCCTGCAACTAAAGATTGAACACGGCACCTTGAGCTGAGCTGCCTCCGGGATGGCTCAGTTGGTTGGAGCATGTCCTCTCAACCACAAGGTTGCCGGTTCGACTCCCAAGGGATGGTGGGCTGCACCCCCTGCAACTAGCAACGGCAACTGGACCTGGAGCTGAGCTGTGCCCTCCACAACTAAGATTGAAAGGACAACAGCTTGACTTGGAAAAAAGTCCTGGAAGTACACACTGTTCCCCAATAAAGTCCTGTTCCCCTTCCCCAATAAAATCTTTTAAAAAAATTATTAACTAATATTTTAAGTAATGAAAGGCATATTGACTTAAATAGTAATGCAGAGATAAAGTCTAATGTGTGACCTTTACCCCACGTATTTTCTATTACCTCTCATTTTGGACATTTGGGTTCAGAATATTTTCTAAAATATGCCAATTGATTTACTTGTACTTTATGTTTTCTTAATTTACATGTTACTATAGTCATCACCTTTCATCAGTTTTTTTAATCTTAAATTTAAATTGATTTCTTAGAGGTTTTGTGAAAATTTACATTTATATGATGACTTATGAGTGAAATGAGTTTCTTATGAATTGTGTTACCATCGGTCACCCTTATAAAATTTAGACATAAGTTTTACAGATAAAAGGGTTGCTGTACATGCACATGAAGACTTGGTATTACCAATCAAATTTGGTAATGATTTCATATCTCAATTTTTGCATTTACTGGCCATGTTACCTTGCCAAGTCACTTAACCACCTCAAGGCTCTAGTTATCTATAAAGAGAGAGTGATGGTCAGGAGACATTACCTGTGAAAAGTGATTTGACATTCTAAAGTAGTCTATAAATGTTACTTACATTTTCATACATAAGCCCAATTGATAAAACAGTAATTATATTGCAGAGATAAAAGAAGAAACAAGGCAGAGGTTGGAGGCTTGGGGGGCGGGGGAGGGCGGAGGCGAAGATGTGTGTCTGAAGAAAGACTCATACAGGACCAGTTAGTTGATAAGTCTCTGTTCATGGATAATGGCCACCTGTGGTATAGTCATTCACAAAGCAGGTTTTCTTTTCCCAAATGAATTAAAATTGTGAAAACGAGGACATATTTTATGTATATCACTGGATCTCAAACTTCAACATTATAGAATCATCCAGAAAATATCATTATATAGAATTATTATTAAAATATCAGTTGCTGAACTTCACTCCCAGAATTTCTGATTCAGTATGTCAGAATGGGGATGAGAAATTACATTTCTAGAAAGTTCTCTGATGAACTTAAAGATGCTGGTTCAGGAGCCAATTTTGAGAATAACTGATCTAGACTAGAAATAAAAAGAATGTTAGATAACTCCAGTTGGTCATTTAGTAAAAACTTGGCTAGTATTTACCTTGCTGGAAAGAGACTATTTTGGATTAGAGGACAGGATGGCGATTACTGATTGGGTCCTTAAAATACACGAGTCACCATGTAATTTACCATTAGAAACGTATAATTTAGAGTTCAAAGGGAATTTAGAGTTAATCTTCATCATTTTCCAAATGAGAAAATGGAAGCCAAGAGGAGATAAGTGACAAGTAATTACTGAAAAAATCACATAATTATGAAAGTCACACAGAAAGTTCCTGATAAAATGGGGGTAGAATTATCCATGCAGTGCTCATTCTTCTCCCAAATTGCCTCTAGACAATATATCCCTCTTACCTAAGCAGGCAAAGAAATAGAGGAACTTTGAACCAGAGAGGTTTGCTGTTGCCTAGATATTTGTGGGGAGATGGACATAACATATTGTGGGGATTTCTCATGACTCAGCCAGTCAGTCAATCACATTGGCTTTAAGAAATTAAGATGCTCATTACATCCACGGATTTTTCTTTTCAATTATGTAGTTAATAAAGACTCATTAAAGTTGTCAAGAATCAATTAACTTCTCATTAATGCAACACAGGTTTAAGAAGAAAAAGAATACAAAGTCTATTTAGCTTTAGATTGTGCTGTATTTCCACTTAACAGTATTAAAATATTTGTCCCCCTAACCAGAGCCTCACCTGCCTAATGGCTTAGTCTCAGTTGTTTCTCGTTAATATGTAAATCACCCTGTTCACATTCTAAGGTGGAGTAGAATACATCTGCAGGGGATGTGCGAAGGTATGATGCAGAATTGCTTTGGGCAGTTTGTTGATGCAAACACACAGATTGCTGTTCTTTTATATTCACATCTCAGGAGAAGCTGCCTTATGAGATTTCAGGCAATTGTATTTTTGCTGTTCTACAGTGGTAGATTGGTTTGTTACCCTTAAACAGAATCAATCAACTGGAGTCAAATCATTGGGTACAGGATAGCAGGCACAGTCTATCCTTGAGCCATGATGCCAAAGAGCTGAAATGTGTTTTGGTAAAAGGTTTTATGTGCTGGGCTTAGAACTAGCTTCTTCCTAGAGCAAGCAATGATTTATACCCAGCAGATGGTAAAGAATGCTGATTTAATTTAGTTATACTCCACAACTAGAAGAAAGATAGCTAAAATTTAAAAGTATGTGTATATTTGTATACATAGAAATGTGTTAATATATTTTATACAAAACGCGCGCGCGCACACACACACACACACACACACACACTTATCCGATTCCTTGCAATAAGGGATGCCAGGATGCCCTCTAAGCTATCACATGTGGGTGCTGGTTTTAAACTGGCCCATGTTGTTTGGAAAGTGCTCTTGGTGTCCCACTTAAAGTTCATATCAGATAACTAGTTTGACGCATTGTCACATACAACCCCAATATAGTGTAAAGCCTCAGGATTGTGGAAGAGCCTCTGGCATATTGAATTGGTCTTTAACCCTTCTCCTTAGTTTACCCACTTTGGAGAGTAGTATTCCAATAGGAATAGCATCCTGTTGATTTTTTCCTCTTCACTGCATTTTTTTTTTTTTTTTAATTAAATTTATTGGGGTGACAATTGTTAGTAAAATTACATAGATTTCAGGTGTACAATTCTGTATTACATCATCTATAAATCCCATTGTGTGTTCATCACCCAGAGTCAGTTCTCCTTCCATCACCATATATTCGATCCCCCTTACCCTCATCTCCCACCCCCCACCCCCCGCCCCCCTTACCCTCTGGCAACCACTAAACTATTGTCTGTGTCTATGAGTTTCTGTTTCTCATTTGTTTGTCTTGTTCTTTTGTTGTTTTTGGTTTATATACCACATATCAGTGAAATCGCATGGTTCTCTGCTTTTTCTGTCTGACTTGTTTTGCTCAGCATTACTCTCTCAAGATCCATCCATGTTGTCACAAATGTTCCTATATCATCTTTTCTTACAGCCGAATAGTATTCCATTGTGTATATATACCACAACTTCTTTATCCATTCATCTATCGAAGGACATTTTGGTTGTTTCCATGTCTTGGCCACCGTAAACAAAGCTGCAATGAACATTGGAGCACACGTGTCTTTATCTCTAAATGTTTTCAGATTTTTTGGGTAGATACCCAGAAGAGGGATTGCTGGGTCATATGGCAATTCTATTCGTAATTCTTTGAGAAACCTCCACACTGCCTTCCATAACGGCTGTACCAGTCTGCATTCCCACCAACAGTGTATGAGGGTTCCTTTTTCTCCACAGTCTCTCCAACATTTGTTGCTATTTGTCTTGTTGATGATAGCCATTCTGACTGGGGTGAGGTGATATCTCATTGTGGTTTTGATTTGCATTTCTCTGATGATTAGTGATGTTGAACATTTTTTCATATGTCTATTTGCCATTTGTATGTCCTCTTTGGAGAAATGTCTCTTCAAGTCCTCTGCCCATTTTTCAATTGGGTTGTTTGTTTTTTTGTTGTTGAGTTGCATGAGTTCCTTGTATATTCTGGATACTAGCCCCTTATCGGAGGCACTGTTTGCAAAAATCTTCTCCCATTCAGTTGGTGGCCTCTTTATTTTGTCAATGGTTTCTTTTGCTGTGCAGAAGCTTTTAAGTTTCATATAGTCCCATTTGTTTATTTTAGCTTTTACTTCCATTGCCTTTGGAGTCAAGTTCATAAAATGCTCTTTGAACCCAAGGTCCATAAGTTTAGTACCTATGTTTTCTTCTATGCAGTTTATTGTGTCAGGTCTTATGCTTAAGTCTTTGATCCATTTTGAATTAACTTTGGTACATGGTGACAAATAGCAGTCCAGTTTCATTCTTTTGCACGTGGCTATCCAATTCTCCCAGCACCATTTATTGAAGAGGCTGTCTTTGCTCCATTGTATGTTTTTAGCTTCTTTGTCAAAAATTATCTGTCCATATTTATGTGGTTTTATTTCTGGGTTCTCAATTCTATTCCATTGGTCTATGTGTCTGTTTTTCTGCCAATACCATGCTGTTTTGATGATTGTAGCCCTGTAGTACAAGCCAAAGTCAGGAAGTGTGATACCTCCATTATTGTTCTTTTTCCTTAAGATTGCTTTGGCTATTCGGGGTCTTTTGTGGTTCCAAACAAATCTGATGATTTTTTTGTTCTATTTCTTTAAAATATGCCATTGGGATTTTGATGGGGATTGCATTGAATCTGTATATTGCTTTGGGTAATATGGCCATTTTAACTATGTTGATTCTTCCAATCCATGAGCACGGAATGTCTTTCCATTTCTTTGTGTCTTCTTCAATTTCTTTCAAAAATGTCTTATAGTTTTCAGCATATAGGTCTTTCACATCCTTGGTTAAGTTTATTCCTAGGTATTTTATTCTTTTTGCTGCAATTGCAAAAGGAATTGTTTTTTGTATTTCTTTTTCTGAGATTTCATTGTTAGTATATAGGAAGGCAATGGACTTTTGTGCGTTGATTTTGTAGCCGGCAACTTTACTGTATTCGTTGATTGTTTCTAATAGCTTTTTGGTGGAGTCTTTAGGGTTTTCTATATATAGCATCATGTCATCTGCAAAGAGTGATAATTTAACTTCTTCATTCCCAATTTGGATGCCTTTTATTTCTTTCTCTTGCCTGATTGCTCTGGCAAGGACTTCCAACACTATGTTGAAAAGCAGAGGTGATAGGGGACATCCCTGTCGTGTTCCTGAATGTAGATCAAAGGGCTTCAGTTTTTCTCCATTAATTATGAGATTGGCAGAGGGTTTGTCATATATGGCCTTTATTATGTTAAGGTATTTTCCTTCTATACCCATTTTATTAAGTGTTTTAATCATAAATGGATGTTGTATCTTGTCAAATGCTTTTTCTGCATCAATTGATAGAATCATATGATTTTTGTCCTTTATTTTGTTTATGTGATGTATCACATTGATGGATTTGCGTATGTTGAACCATCCTTGTGCCCCGGGGATGAACCCCACTTGGTCGTGATGAATAATCTTTTTAATGCATTGTTGTATTCGATTTGCTAGAATTTTATTTAGGATTTTTGCATCGGTATTCATTAGAGATATTGGTCTGTAGTTTTCTTTTTTTGTGTGATCCTTACCAGGTTTTGGTATCAGGGTAATGTTGGCCTCATAGAATGAGTTAGGGAGTACTGTCTCTTCTTCAATTTTTTGGAAGAGTTTGTGCAGAATTGGTATTAGATCCTCTTTGAAGGTTTGGTAGAATTCACTAGTGAAGCCATCTGGTCCCGGACTTTTGCTTTTGGGAAGGTTTTGGATGACTGATTCAATTTCGTTACTGGTGATCGGTCTGTTTAGATTTTCCAGTTCTTCATGGTTCAGCCTTGGAAAGCTATATGTTTCTAAGAACTTGTCCATTTCTTCTAGGTTGTTGAATTTGGTGGCATATAGTCCTTCATAGTATTCTTGGATGATCCTTTGTATTTCTGTGGTGTCCGTGATAACTTCCCCTTTTACGTTTCTGATTTTGTTAATCAGTGTCTTCTCTCTTTTTATCTTAGTAAGTCTAGCCAAGGGTTTGTCAATTTTGTTAATCTTTTCAAAGAACCAGCTCTTTGTCATATTAATTTTTTCTATTGTCTTTTTGTTCTCTATTTCATTTAGTTCTGCTCTAATTTTTGTTATTTCCTTTCTTCTGCTGACCTTGGGTTTTACTTGTTCTTCTTTTTCTAGTTCTTTAAGGTGTAACATGAGGTTATTTATTTGGGAGTTTTCTTGTTTCTTGAGATAGGCCTGTAGTGAGATAAATTTCCCTCTTAAAACTGCTTTCGCTGCATCCCAAAAATTTTGGTAGGATGTATTTTCATTGTCATTTGTTTCTATGTATCTTTTGATCTCTCCTCTAATTTCTTCTTTGACCCAGTCCTTCTTTAAAAGTATGTTATTTAATCTCCATGTATTTGTGTTTTTTCCCGCTTTCTTTTTACAGTTGATATCCAATTTCAAAGCCTTGTGATCAGAGAATATGCTTGGTATGATTTCAATCTTCTTAAATTTGTTGAGACTGATTTTATGTCCCAATATATGGTCTATCCTTGAGAATGTTCCATGTACACTAGAAAAGAATGTATAGTCTGATGTTTTAGGATGAAGTGCTCTATAAATGTCAATTATGTCCATTTCATCTAATGTGTCATTTAGGGCTACTATTTCGTTATTTATTTTCTGTTTGGATGATCTATCCATAGCTGTCAATGATGTATTTAAGTCCCCTAGTATAATTGTGTTTTGGTCAATTTCTCCCTTTAGTTCTGTTAGTAGTTGCTTGGTGTATTTCGGTGCTCCCTGATTGGGGGCATAAATATTGATGACTGTTATGTCTTCTTGTTGTACAGTCCCCTTCACCATTATGAAATGTCCATCTTTGTCTCTTATTATCTTTTTCACCTTGAAGTCTGTTTCATCTGATATCATTATGGCTACACCTGATTTTCTCTGGGTACCATTTGCTTGGAGTGTCAATTTCCACCCTTTCACTTTGAGTCTATGCTTGTCCTTGTAGCTGAGATGTGTCTCTTGGAGACAGCATATGGTTGGGTTTAGTTTTTTGATCCAATCTGCTACTCTGTGCCTTTTTATTGGTGAGTTCAGTCCATTTACATTTAGGGTGATTATTGATATGTGAGGATTTCCTGTCATTCTATCCTTAGTTTTCTGGTAAGGTTGTGTCTCCATTGTTTCTTTGCCTTTTTGTTGTTGTCTATTATTTCTGTGTGGTGGTATTCTATGATGTTTCCCTCTGTTTCTTCTTTTATTACAGTATATATTTCAGTTCTGGATTTTTTTTTGAGTGGTTACCCTTAAGTTTATGTAAAAGAAAGTTTGATATTTAGAGTATTCCATTTTCTTCAGCACGCTTACTTTCTCCATTCCCATATTCCGGTTCAGGCCTTTACTCTCCCCCTTTTTGAGTTGTGGTTGCCACAAATTGTCCCTGTTGATGGTGGTCAAATAGCCTCCTTTAGTATTTCTTGTAGTGCAGGTCGTGTATTAGAAAATTCCCTCAGCTTCTGTATGTCTGGAAAGGTCTTTATTCCTCCTTCATATCTAAAGGATATCTTTGCTGGATATATTATTCTTGGCTCATGGTTTCTCTCTTTCAATAGTTTGAATATTTGGTTCCACTCCCTCCTGGCTTGTAGAGTTTCTGCTGAAAAATCTGATGATAATCTAATGGGCTTTCCTTTGTAAGTTACCGTCTTCTTTTCCCTGGCTGCCTTGAGGATTCTTTCTTTGTCGTTGATTTTAGACAGCTTCAATACAATGTGCCTTGGAGAAGGTCTGTTGGGATTGAGGTAACTAGGTGTTCTGTTTGCTTCTTGGATTCGAGGGTCCAGTTCTGTCCACAAATTTGGGAAGTTCTCATCGACAATTTGTTTGAATATATTCTCTGTTCCCTTCTCTCTTTCTTCTCCTTCTGGTATGCCCATTATTCTTATATTGCTCTTTCTAATGGAGTCAGAAAGTTCTTGTAGAGTTCTTTCATTTCTTTTAAGTCTCAAGTCTCTTTCTTCTTCAATTTGTGTCATTTCCAGGTTTCTATCTTCGATGTCACTGATTCTTTGCTCCATCTGGTCAACTCTACTACCTAAGCTGGTTATTTCATTCTTAATTTCTTCTATTGAGTTCTTAATCTCCAGAAATTCTATTTGGTTCTTTTTTAAAATTTCAATCTCTTTCGTAAAATGCTCATGCTGTTCTTTGATTGAGTTTCTGAGTTCCTTTAACTGCCTATCTGTGTTTTCTTGTATCTCGTTGAGTTTTTTCAGAACTGCAATCTTGAATTCTCTGTCATTTAAGTCACATATTTCTGTATCTTTAAGTGCCTTCTCTGGAGATTTTTCACTTTCTTTCTGAGCTATCTTGTTGCCTTGGTTATTCATGGTGATTACTGGTTTACTATTTCTCTTCCTAGACATCTACAGGAGTGACTTCTGCAACAGGTTGATAGAAAGCGGTCTTTCTTTTGTTTGCCAGTACTTGTTGGTAGAATGTTTTATTATTTCTCCAACTGCAACTTATTTTTCTTCTCCCACACAGTAATGCTATGTTTTCTCTGCACTATTCCAACTTCTCACACAAAGGGGGGATTCCCTGGGAGACGGGCTTCTCCTCTGTTAATAGTTCGTCTAGGTCACAAGGCGCAGTGTCCCGGTGGGTATGCGGAGAGCTTTTGATGTTCGAAAGCTCTTCCAGCTGCTGATTCAGAGCCCGTATATTTCAGCAGTTCTGTTTACTCCTGCAGGGATCCGCCCAGATAGGTGGGGTCAGGGGCGGGGTGAGTTGTGAGAGGTGGCCCAAAGCAATGGCGGCGACCACCACCACAGCCGGTCCTGCTTCCACAGGTCTCTCCCCTTTGCTGGAACTAGTTGGGCTGTGAATTTGTGTTTGCGGTCCACAGATCTCAAAACAGCAAATTTTCTGTTGTTTTGATCTGACACTGCTACTGTTTCGCTTCTAGCACCGGGCAGGTGGGGGCGGGGCGAGCTCTGGGAGGGGAGGGAGGGGGAGGCTAGTCTCAGTGCCTAAGGCTCCGGTCTCTGCTCGGCAGTGCGGGCTTAAACCACCGTTTTCAGCCTTCTTCCCTCAGTCTTTTCTCCGAGGTCTCTGCCGTGAGCGTTGGGTTCAGCCGTGGTATATGCTGTCCCCTCAGCCCTGTGGAGCCCTGGCGGAGCCCTAGCAGTCCGATCTCCCGCAGCTGAGGTAGTTCTGGGAAGCAGCGAGCTCGGCGCACTGAGCTAGGTCTGCGTCCTGCGCCCGCGCGGCTCCGTCTCCTCGCGCTTCTCCCTTTCCTCCTCCTCCCTCCACTCGCGCGAATCTCCCACCTGTAGGTGATTTCAGTCGGTAGTGGGCCTCTTCATGTTGCCTGTCTGCTGTGCAGGGAGTCCTTTGTGGAGTTTTTGTTGTTCGATTCTTTGTAAATTCCGGGGGAGCTTTACAGAGGCTCACCTCACGCCGCCATTTTTCCGGAAGTCTCTTCACTGCATTTTCTTCACTCAAAATTCAGAGGCCTTGTTAAAGTACAACAAGGAAACATATTTTAGACCTATAATATATGCCAAACCAGAGCAATGAAACTCATGTTTTTGGCATCCAAGAAAGAAGCTCTGAATCTGCTATTGGGACAAGCATATCATACCACATATGCAAAATCAGCTACAATTAACTCTCTGGGATTCCAGTACCCTGATCCAACACACTTTCCCAGTGTGTCTTTTTTGGCACCACTCTGCACTGTTGCTGCCATGGGTCATGTGTCCTCCTCCCAAGCAGAAGGGGGTGGGAGCTGGATAACTAATCAGGGACTGATAACTGGACATTTCTAGCAAAATGAGAACCTATTTAAGTCAAGCTGTTTTATTATAGCACAATATATGGCAGGCAGTGAATGGACCCCTTTGTACATCAGCATACCCCAAAAGTCAACAGTAATGCTTCTTGAACTTATAGGAATGTGTACCTTAAAGATGAACTTTATAAAGAGTTTTGGCTCCTTGAAGATGTGCTTTTTTGTGAAAATCATGGTATTATTTTAGATACACATAAGCAATGTGATTGAAATAGAGTTCTTAACATTATCTTCAATTAACAATTTGTTGTTTTTTGTTTTGTTTTGTTTTAATTAAATTTATTGGGGTGACAATTGTTAGTAAAATTACATAGATTTCAGGTGTACAATTCTGTATTACATCATCTATAAATCCCATTGTGTGTTCATCACCCAGAGTCAGTTCTCCTTCCATCACCATGTATTCGATCCCCCTTACCCTCATCTCCCACCCCCCACCCCCCACCCCCCTTGCTGGTTAAACCCACTTGCATGCTGAGGCATGAAATAATTGCATGTGGTTCCCAGGAAGGTCTTCTATATGTACCAATTAAACTCTATATTGTCTGTCTTAAATGAACCACTACTATTAATTTTATAAATATGAATTGTTACCTTCCACATGCAGGAAACTGGGCTAAGCATTGAAGAACATATTAGGAGTATAAGGTTATCTATAGCATCCCAAACTTCAAAGAGCTTACAATTCAGTTGGGTGAACCCAGTACCAGCTGCATAATTATAAAGTCTAGTGCAAAATGAAAATGTAGGACTCCTCATTCAAAAGTTATTAAGAAATTCAAGATAGCAACAGTAGAGCATGAAACCAAGCACAGGGGTCCTCCTGTGTGTTAGTAGCCCCGTGCAACCATACAAGTCATATATACTCAGGAAGCCAGCCCTAAATGAAACAAAATATATGTGTGAATATATGTGGAGCATTTCTATGTGATAGATGTAATGTGCTAAGCTCTTTACTTAGAATGATCTCATTTAATCCTCACAGTGACTTTGTAGGGTAGTTACTGTTACAGTTTATTGTAAAAGAAAGTGACGCTCATAGAAGCTAAAGAGTGGATCACATAACAGTGGAATTGAACTTCAGATCAGAGCCCTTATTTAAAGGATATAAGACATATATATAAACCTGTCACTCACCCTATGAAGTATTAAATGCTAAACGTCTGAGTGATTTATTCAGTGAAAGTTTTAATCAATGAATTGTTTTCAGGCAGGTCAACTCATAAAAGCTATGATGGTGAACAACCTCTGAAAAATTCAGTTATCGTGGTATAAAAATCAAATCAATCAATAAATCAGCCAGTGGTGGGGATGGGGGAAATCACTAGTATTTTCGATTTGACACTGTTTGGGAAAACCTAAATTAATAATTTAAAAGATTTAATTTTTTTGTTTTATTGTCTTAGTTTCTGACAGCCCAACCAATCATCCTCTTAGGCTGTCATTGTACAAAATGATGTGGGTTTAAAACAAATCTGATTAATAGCATTGTCTTTGACTGCAAACTTCAACACTTGCCCCTCAAGAGATCCCTCAACTGCTTTTAAATTCTCCTCTCTAACAGCTGAGGTTCAGTTTGCTAGGGCGGAGTAATATCATTAATGTCTTAAGGACAAAACCATCTCCAAATGTTGTTATTTTTGCTGATTTGCTTTGTGAGGACACAGTGGCTTATACATGTAAAAAAAATGTATTCCCAAAATAATTTACTTGGATGCACTTGAATCATGTCAGTTGTATAATTATACTGAGTAAGCATTCCATCACTACACTTGTAAAACACCTAACAGATAAGTACTATATTTAATTAGAATACATAAGACTACAAAATTCCTACCACTTTTTATTAGCTTGGAACAATGAAGAAACCAGATCATTATTCCCCTGAATTTAGAGAATCTTAAAAGAAATCAGTGTATAAAAAGCATGTATTCTAAGTTAATGTTTATACAACTCACTAAAAGAAGGTTTAATGAAAGTAATAGATACACTTGGATCAATTTCTACTGCTCAACAACCACAGCGATAAGAATATGTCAAAGGGACATAGGAGCCAACTGAAAGAGCTCCTAATGGCCAAAGCTGGAACAATTTGAGCCCCACAATAAACAATGTGGTATTGGAATATAACCCAAAGTATAAAATAAATATCTCTGTGTCAATACTGATATAAATAAATGATTGGGTTAATAACAAAAGGGAACCAATAGAATAACCTCCATCAGAGGAAAATCAAACGATTTATGCAGATACTCTACCATCAATGACGGAGAGCTAATTCCACACCCTATAAATGTGGGCTACACATAGCACCTTCCTCTAAAAAGTATGGTATGGAAAGGATGAAAATAGTTATTTATCCACTAGATTTAACTGATAAATACTCTCTCAGTTAAATAATTAAGGTTAACATCATCAATGTTAACTCAGGAAATCACATACACTCTTGACATCATGTGACGCAAATGGCACCTACCTCTATAAACTTCCTCCCCAAAACTCATAACCCCATTATAAGTATGAGAAAAACATCAGACAGACTTGAATTGAGGGTGTTCCACAGAATACCTAACTAGTACTCCTCAAAACTATCAAGGTATTCAAAAATAAGGAAAGTCTGATAAACTATCAGAGTCTAGAGGAGCTGAAGGAGACAGGATGACTGTATGTAATGTGATGTACTGGAGCAAAATAAGAATATTAAAGACAAAGTAAGCTTCAGGAACATGGTGCAAACTGGGCCTAAGCTCTTCATCGTGCAAAAAGAGTGTTAGTATATATCTGTTGTTAGGATTCAACCCCAAAGGATGTCTGGTGGAGATGTAATATTGAGTACCGTGCCAATGTTTTCTATTATGGACTGTGGAATAAAGTATCATAAGACTAAATCTTTAAAATGATATTACTTCTTTAAGAATTGTATCTATTAGTCTGGTTTCAACACATTAGAAATGATGCCCATTATAGAAATTTATTGCTCAGATAGAAGTCACCTGATAGCAAGTCAGAATGCTACATTTTATTGAGGATACATGTGATAAATTCCTAAGTTCCCTAAGTCGGCTTACTAATGAACTTGAAGCATCTCCATTTGTCAACATAAGTGGTTTTCAGTTTTATTGCTTTCCTGGCAAGGCCACATCCTCATTTAATAGGCAGTATATGTATAGGGAGTCCCCAACTTATAAATGAGTTAGTGTTATAAAGGCTCATTTCAAAGTTGGTGGTTTAAAACTCGATACATTTTTTCAGATTCCCGTTTATGAATGATAGGTAAATTTACAGTCAAGTCCAGCTAATTCTGTTTTAGTTGTATTAATTATTTAGTTTATAAGATAATTTTGTTGTACAAAATTGGAAAATCAGAAAAAAATAGAAATAATAGAGTAAAAATGCATAACATGCATATTATCTTCATCTCTTTTCCTCATTTATAGGAATGCATTTTTACAAAATTGAACTCACTCCACATGTTTTTTTCTTATAACTTGCTTTATTCATCTACATTTTTAAACTATCAGTGTTGTTTTTGGGGGTTTGCTGCCATTGAATTTGTCATTAAAGAGTGATAAGATAGATATATAACAATATGGTACAAAAAGTCATTATGAGTGTCTTATAAAAAAGAACTCCAGATCACTGCCGTCTCAAATGCCCCATCCTCAGAAATAGTCTGTTTCAATTTTTTGCTGTTCTCTCAAATATTAATCCTCACATTTTTAATTAAATTTATTGGAGTGGCATTTGTTAATAAAATTATATAAGTTTTAAGTGTACAATTCTGTCATACATCATCTGTATATTGCATTGTGTGTTCACCACCCAAAGTCAAATCTCCTTTTGTCACCATATATTTGATCCCTTTTACCTTTTTCTACACACACACCCCCATCCCCCATTTTCTTCTGGTAACCACTGAACAGTTGTCTGTGTCTATGAGTTTTGTTTTCTTGTTTGTCTTGCTCGTTTGTTGCTTTCAGTTTTATATCGCACATATGAGTGCCATCATATGATTCTCAACTTTTTCTGTCTGTTCATTTAGCATGATAATCTCAAAATCCATCCATGTTCTCACAGCTTCTTATCCAATCATCTATCAAAGGACACTTTGGTTGTTTCCATATCTTGGCCACCATGAATAATGCAGCAATTAACATAAGGGTACATATATCTTTATAGATAAATGTTTTCAAATTTTGGGGGTAGATACCTAGAAGAAAAATTGCTGTGTCATATGGTAATTCTAAATTATCTGGAGAACATCTATACTGTTTTCCATAGTGGCTGTACCAATTTACATTCCCACCAGCAGTGTATGGAAGTTCCTTTTTCCCACAACTTCTCCAAAATTTGTTATTATTACTTGTCTTGTTGATGGTAGTCATTCTAACAGGCGTGAGGTGATATCTCACTGTGGTTTTCATTTACATTTCCTTATTAGCTTTGGTTGTATGAATCATTATACATTTTGGAGATTAGCCCCTTATTGAAGGCTTTGTTTGCAAATATCTTCTCCCATTCAGTTGGTTACCTCTTTGTTTTGCTTATGGTTTCTTTTGCTGTGCAGTCGTTTTTTTAATTGGGTATAGTCCCACTCACTTATTTTTGCTTCTACTTCCCTTGCTTTGGAGGTCAAATTCTTAAAATCCTCTCGAAGACCAAGGGCCATAAATTTAGTATCTATATTTTCTTCTATGGAACTTATTGTTTCAGGTCTCATGTTTAGGTTTTTGATCCATACTGAGTTAATTTTGGTACATGGTGACAGATAGCAGTCTAGTTTCATTCTTCTGCATGTGGCTCTAGAGAAGAATGTACGATCAGGTGTTCTGGGATGCAAGTCTCTGTACATATTGATTAAATCCATTTTGTCTAATGTGTCACTTAAGGCTGATCTTCCCTTACTGATTCTCTGTTTGGACAATCTACCCATATCTGTCAATGGGGTATTTAGGTCTCTTTCTATAACTGTGTTTTTGTCAGTTTCTCCCATTAGTTTCTCCCTTTAGTTCTCCCTTTAGTTTAGTTTAGTTGCTTTATGCATTTTGGTGCTCCCTGATAGGGAGCATATATGTTGGTGTTTTATGTCTTCTTGATGTATTGTCACCTTTATCATTATGAAATGTCCATCTTTGTTTCTTGTTACCTTTTTTATCTTGAAGTCTATTTTGTTATTTTAATGTGTGGTTACACCTGCTTTTCTCTGGATGCCATTTGCTTGGAGTATCATTTCCCACTCTTTCACTTTGAGTCTATATTTCTCCTTGCAGCTAAGATGTGTCCCTTAAAGGCAGCATATGGTTGGATTTTGTTTTTTGATCCAATCTGTTACTCTGTGCATTTTCATTGGTGAGTTCCATCCATTTACATTTACAGTGATTATTGAGACATGAGGATATCCTGTAGCCATTTTATCTTTTGTTTTCTGGTAGCTCAGTGTCTCCAATGTTTCTTTGCCTCTGTGTTATTTATCTATGTTATTTTATTTTGCTGGTAGTCTATGTTGTTATTTCCCCCCCCCCCCCCCCCCCGTTTTCTCTTTTCTTATGTTACGTATCTCAGTTCTGGATATTTTTTTTTTGAATGGTCACTATTAACTTTATGTAAAAGAAATTTTCATACATATAGTAGTCATTTTTCTTCATCATGCGTCTTATCTCCATTCCCCTTTGCAAATTCAGACCTTTACATCTTCCCCTTTTATGTTTTTGTAGTCACAAATCATCCCTATTAATACTGTGACTTAATTTGCAAATTGCAGTAGCTATTGTTTTTTTCTTTTCCTTTTTTTGTTTTTTCTTTCTTTAACCTTTATGTTATATTTAAGTATATAGTGCCCTATTCTAAGTAAGGATTGGAATTTCCTGCTTATGTTTGTCTGTTAGTCATGTTACTCATAGTTTTGTATCCTTTTGTCTTTTTGTTTCAGATAGAATAACCCCTTTCAGTATTTTCTGTAATGCTGGTGTTGTGGTGGAAAATTCCCTCAGCTTCTGTATGTCTGAAAAGTTCTTTATTTCTCCTTCATATCTAAAGGATAACTTTGCTGGATATATTAATTTTGGCTGGTAATTTCTCCTTTTCTATAGTTTGAATATTTGATTCCCCTCCCTCTTAGCTTGTAGAGTTTCTGCTGAAAAATCCGATGACAATCTAATGGGATTTTCTTTATTTTCTTTATCGATTAGTATATTCTTTCCCTGGCTGCCTTGAGAAGTCTTTCTTTGTCATTAATTTTTGAAAGTTTTAGCATAATGTGACTTTGAGAAGGTCTTTTTGAATTGAGATAATTAGGTGTTCTCTTTGCTTCTTAGGTTCAAGATCCAATTCTTTCCATGGATTTGGGAACTTCTCATTGACTATTTGTTTAAATAGGCTCTCCCTCTCTTCTCCTTCTGGTATACCATTATTTTTATATTGCTCTTTCTGATGCAGTCAGTAATTCCTGTAGAGTGTTTTTTTTTTTTCCTCTCTCTCAAGTCTCTCTCTTCTTCCACATCTGTCATTTCCAGATTTCTATCTTTGATATCACTAATTCTTTTCCCAATCTGGTCAGGTCTATCTTCTAAGCTCACTGTTTCAATCTTCATCTCTTTTATTGAGGTCTTCAGCTCCAGAATTTCTATCTGGTTCTTTTTTAAAGTTTCAATCTCCTTGGTAAATATTCTTTTTTTTCATTGATTTTAATTCTGAGTTCATTAAATCGACTGTGTTTTCTTGCATCTCATTGAATATTTTCAGAAATACAATCTTGAATTCTCTGTCATTAAGTCACATGTTTCCATGTCTTTAAGTTTATTTTCTGGAGATTGTTCATTGTGTTTCTCAGCTGCCTTGTAACCTTGGTTATTCATGCTATTTAATAAATTATTTCTCTGTATAAGCACTTATGGGAAGGGACTCTTCTTGTGTGTGTGAGTAAGTGAGTGTGTGTGTGTGTGTGTGTGTGTGTGTGTGTGTGTGTGTGTTTGATACCTCTCCAGCAGGTTGATGAGACAAGGTTTATCTTTGGTTTTCCAGTAGGCAATGATGAAGCATAAGTGTTTTATAAGTGTTTTATTTTCCCTTGCACTGCTTTAGCTTCTTGGATCTCTGCTGTGCAGTGGAAAATGCCTTGTATTCCCAGGGGAGGTGGACCTCTACTCTGTGACCAGGTTGCCTCAGTCTCAGGGCATTACCTTATGTGATGATATTCCAAGCCCCTGAAATTGCAGTATTATCCCAGGAGCCAGATGCAGCATCTGCCCTTTAATTGGACCCTCACTGCTACAGTTTCTCTTGGGGCTCTCTACTAGCTCTGGGAGGGTGCAGGCAGGTGAGCCCTGGAAGGGTTAAGGATGAAGCCAGGCTGCATGGCTGTTTTCTGCCTGCCAATAGTGGCTGCTTCAACACAGCTATCCAATTTCTGTATTCGGTCTCTGTCTCTGTTTATGTATTCATCTGTATTATATACTGATCACTCAGGCAGAAATGCTCGGGGCTATAAAGAGCTCCACTGTAGCCTAATTTCTCCTCTTTCCTGAGACCGCAGTGAACTCCAGGCTATGTTTGTGGCACACTCTCCCTGTTCTTCTTCCTTCCCTCCTCCCCTGTTCACCTTGATTCGCCCACCTTCAGATGTTTCAATGTCCTGGATCTCTCAGACAAGTTTGTGTGTTATGCAGGGAATGTTTAGTTCATTATAGCTGTTCAACTTGCTGTAACTTCAGAGAAGAGACCAAGGAAATATGTCATGCCACCATGCTTCTGATGTCACTCTCTATCCTCACATTTTTAAGCAACATGCCTATACTGCAATTTCTTTTTAAGTTGTTTTGAAGTAAAAATAATGATAGATTTAAATGGTAAAAATTTTAGCAATATATTTGTTATATCATAAAAGTGTTCTTTCTGCCACCATCACCTATATATTGTCCAGAACATTCATAAGAAAGCAGGTAAAATTTTTGAAAATTTAAACTACTCTTTCATTTGGCTGGGCATAGAATTTAAGGTTGAAATAAATTTCCTTGAGAATTTTGAAAGTATTACTCCATTATTTTCAAGCTTTCAGTATACTGGATAAATTTTTTGCCATTTTTCTTCTGATTTTTGTGTAAGGTCTGTTTCCTACTTAGAAGTTTTTAGGAGCACCAAGGATAAATTTTCTTTATCCTTGCTGATCTAAAAACATCACAAAGAAGTACTTTGTTTTCATCTCTATATTTATTCACTTAGTGGCAAAAGATGGGCCATTGAGATCTAGAAACTAATATATTTCTGCTAGAGATTATTATATATATATATATTATATATATATAATATATAGTATATACATGTTATATTATATATATATATTATATATATATAATATATATATATAATTTGTTGGTGCTTTTTGTCTTCTTAATGTATTATCACCTTTATCATTGTGAAATGTCCATCTTTGTCTCTTGCCACCTTTTTTATTTTGAAGTCTAGTTTGTCAGATTCAAGTACGGATATACACCTGCCTTTCTCTGGATGCCATTTGCTTGGAGTGCCAAAAGAATTGTATACACATGATTTGTATTCATCTTTTGTTATTGGTATATATTGAGTATTGTGATTTTAATACTGTTTTTTTTTTTTCTTTTTAAAATGTTTGTACATTTTTTGGCACCCTCTGTATATGTGTATATATACAAGGTGCCAAAAAAAGACATATGCAAGGTGACACTATGGTCTACGTTGCTCAAGCAGTAGTTCGCCATAATCAGATGTGTCTGGACACTGATGGTAACCAATTTGAGTACCTCTTGTAATTGCAGAAGTAAACGTGACTTGTATTTATCTTTAGTTATTGGTATATATTGAGTATTACAATTTTAGTACAGTCTTTTTCTTTCTTAAAATGCGTATACATTTTGGTTTATATACCACGTATCAGTGAAATCACATTTTTTGTCACCCTATGTAGATAATCTATATAATAAAATACATAATATTAACATTATAATAACAACATAATATTAAAATATAATTATAATATACCAATATTAATAATATTATTACATTATATGTACATATATAGTCTCTTTGGATATGCTATTAGTAAATTGTTAGGCCTCTTGTGTTGATTTCCTATTTTATTTATTTATCTTTTTTATCTTCCATTGCCTAATTGTTTGTCTTTTTTTCCTTTTAAAATATTTTTTTTTATTTTTTAAAATTACAGTTGACATACAATATTTTATTAGTTTCAGGTGTAAAAGCATAGTGATGAGACATTTATACAACTTATGAGGTGATCACCCTAATAGATTTAGTACCCATCTGACACCATACATAGTTATTATAATATTATCGACTATATTCTTTATGCTGTACATGTACTTTACATCCCCATGACTATTTGGTAACTACCAATTTGTACTTCTTATTCCTTCAATTATTTCACTTATGCCCCACCCCTTGCTATCTGGCAAGCATCAAAATGTACTCTGTATGATCAGTTTCTGTTTTGTTTGCTTGCTTATTTTGTTCTTTAAATTCCACATATAAGTGAAATTGTATGGCATTTGTCTTTCTCTGCCTGACTTACTCCACTCAGCATAATGCCCTCCAAGTCCGTCCATGTTGTTGCAGATGGCAAGAATTCTTTTTTATGGCTGAGTAATATTCCATTGTTTATATGCACCACCTATTTGTTATCCATTCATCTATTGATAGACACCCAAGTTGCCTTCATATTTTTGCTATTGTAAATAATTCTGCAATGAACATATGGATGCACATTTCCCTTTTAAGTAGTGTTTTGGGTTTCATCGGATAAGTACCCAAAAGTGGGATTAATGGGTCTTTTTTTATAACCTTTGTTTTAAAGTCTATTTTGTCTGGTATAAGTATTGCTACTGCAGCTTTTTCCTTTTTCCTTTTCATTTCATTTTTCATGAACTACCGTGTTTCCCCGAAAATAAGACTGAGCCGGACCATCAGTACTAATGTATCTTTTGGAGCAAAAAATAATATAAGATCTAGTATTATATTATATTATATTATATTATATTATATTATATTATATTATATTATATTATATTATACCGGGTCTTATTATAGTAAAATAAGACCAGGTCTTATATTAATTTTTGCTCCAAAATACGCATTAGAGCTGATGGTATGGCTAGGTCTTATTTTTGGGGAAACAGGGTATCATTTTTCATGTCTTCACTATCAGTCTGTGTGTGTCTTTCAATCTCAAAGGAGTCTCTTGTAGGCAGCACCTGTAAGGGTCTTGTTTTTGTATCCATTCAGTCATCCTGTGTTTTTTCATTGGAACATTTAATCTATTTACATTTAAACTAATTATTGATAGGTATGTGCTTATCGACATGTTATTAGTCATATTTTTAATCTGTTTTCTTTTTCAAAGAAGTCCCTCTAGCATTCCTGGTAATACTGGTTTAGTGGTGATGAACTCCTTTATATTTTTCTTGTCTGAGAAGCTCTTTATCTGTCCTTCAATTCTAAATGATAGCTTTGCTGGGTAGAGTAATCTTGGTTCTACATTCTTGGTTTTCATCACTTTGAATATTTCATGCCAGTCCCTTCTGACCTGCAGTTTCCTTTGAGAAATCAGCTGACTGTCTTCTTGGAGCTCCCTTGTATGTAACTTAACTACATTTCTCATGTTGCTTCCAAGATTCTGTTCTTGTCTCTAACCTTTGACATTTTAATTATGATGTGTCTTGGCGTGGGCCTCTTTGGATTCATCTTGTTTAGGATTTTTTGCACTTCCTGGGCTTGTATCTATTTCCTTCACCAGGTTTAGGAAGTTTTCAGTCATTATTTCTTCAAATAGGTTCTCAATTCTTTGTGCTCTATCTTCTCCTTCTGGTACCCCTGTGACGTGAATGTTGTTACTCTTGATATCATCCCAGAGGGCCCTTAAAGTATCCTAACATTTTTTTATTCTTTTTTCTTTTTGCTGTTCCAATTGTGTGTTTTCTGCTACCTTGTCTTCCAAATTGCTGATTCAGTCCACACTTTCATCTAATTTGTTTTTGAGTCCATCTAATGCATTCTTCATTTCAGTTATTATATTCTTCATTTCTGACTGCTTCTTTCTTATGGTTTCTGTCTCTTTCTGTAAGTTCTCACAGAGTTCATCTATTATTTCCCTAAGTTTCTTAAGCAACCTTATACCCAGTGTTTTAAGTTCTGTATCTGGTAGATTTCTTGTCTCCATTTCACTTAGTTCTTTTTCTGGAGTTTGGTCTTATTCTTTCATTTGGGACATGTTTCTTTTTCTCTTCATTTTGGCTGACTGTATGTGTCTGTTTCTATGTATTAGGTCAACCTGATACCTCTCCCAGTCTTGGCAGGTTGACCTATGTAGTAAGTGTCCTGTGGTGCCCAGTGGCACAGTCTCCCTGGTCACATGAGCCAGGTGCTCCAGGAGTGTCCATTGTGTGGGTTGTGTGTGACTTCCTACTGTAGTTGAGCCTTGATTGCTGTTAACATGACTGTTGGTGGGATTGACCCTCAAGCTGATTGGCTGTGATAACTGGCCTTGACTGCAGGGAACAAGCTATTGTGTTGAGGCTGACTCCACAGAGCAAGATTTGCTTTAGTGGGACTCTGGTGCTTGCCAAGTTGGCCCTTTAGGAGTGTCATTTGTGGAGCTGGTTGAGTGACTGTCTGTTGTGGTCTGATGCTGTCCACCAGGTATGTTGGTTCTAGGGCCTCCTGGGAGGGTCTCAGGTGCAGGCCTAAGTCAACTGCTCCCTATGCTGGACTGGAGCCACATAGTAGGAGCTACAAAGTGAGCTGCAGATGGCTGCCACTCATACTGGGCTTGGAGGTTCCTGGCAGAGGATAAGCTTTGATCCAAGGATGGCTGCCACTAGTGCCAGGCGTGGGGCTGCTTAGCAAGAAGCATGACGCATCCAAGCCCACAGTTACTTTTCTGGCACTTTTGAACCTTTGAGAGATGTTAGGAGAGCCCACAGTGTAAGCTAAGACTGGCCATTAGTGTGGAATAGCTGCTGGAAGAGTTTAAGCCAGGTGATACAA
Source organism: Rhinolophus sinicus (assembly GCF_057876585.1). Classification (NCBI taxonomy): domain Eukaryota; kingdom Metazoa; phylum Chordata; class Mammalia; order Chiroptera; family Rhinolophidae; genus Rhinolophus; species Rhinolophus sinicus. The sequence continues at coordinate 45,096,276 of NC_142504.1, forward strand.
TTGGGTGGTGCAGGGTCTCAGGGTATCACCACAGTGGGGTGAACGGTGTTAGCCATGTTAATGGAATGCTCATATTTGGTGCCCATTTGCACCTGTTAGCTGGGTGGGGGTTGTGCTCAACAAAGGAACAATGGTGCCTGCCAGCACTTATGTCCCAAAAGAGCTACCCCTCCATCCCTTCCCCTGAAGACAGTCTATTTAGATCCTCCCCACATGTCCCTGTTGCTTTTTGATGTTGTCCCTTCCCTGGAGCTTAAGACAAGTGTTTTTGAGCCAGCGAGTCTTTGTTTGAAACTGTTAAGAGGATGCCTGGATCTACAGGTGTCCTCCATCTCACCCAGATGGACACCTTACTGATTTTCACAGCCAGATGTTGTAGGGACTTCTCAGCATGGGTGTCCTGGGCCTGGGACCCCACAGTCCTCAGGGAGGGCCTCCACAGCCGAGATATCCTTCCTAATTCTTAAACACATGGGAGTGGACCAGCCCATTTCACATCTCCACCCCTCCTACCAGTATCAACGTGGCTTATTTATATCCTTAGTTGTAGGAGTTCTGTTCAGCTTGTCTTCAGGTGATTCTCAAGGGTGGTTGTTCTATAACTTATTTGTAATATTGATGTGGTCATGGAAGGAGATATGCAGAGCATTTACCTACTTTATCATCTTGACTGGAAGTCTCCCCTTATAATTGTAATCTAGGCTACCCAGTATAGATTTGCCTTCTCATTCTGATATTCCTGTGCTCCCACACTTCTTTCTTCCTTACTAACTCATGTGCTGTAAATTACCACTGAATCTCCTGTCATAAGCACCACTTAACTTATAAGCCACTGCTGTCTCCCCCTAGATGTGGAGAGAAGGTTGTCCTGCAGCCAAACAAACAAAAACATAAACGAACAAAATTCTTGATCCCTTAAATTGTCTGAGAATGAACCCTGGAATAACAGAAAGAATCCCACTAAGAATAGCTGCCCTTGTCTTACTCTTTATATAAATGTGAGCATCACTAATATTTTTCTGTTTAGCATCATTTTGGCTTATGATTTCAGTTTGAATTTTTTTTTTTTTACATAAAGGAAGTATGTTTTAATTACTGCTTTACAGAGATTTAAGGGATGTATGTTGAATTTACCAAATGCAATTTTTAGCATCTCTCATGATTTCTTATTTAACTTACTGAGGAGATGCATTACATGAAAATATGTCCTAATATTAAGCAACATTTTTTTGGAATATAGCTTACTTTGTATTCATGTATTATCCCTTTAATAAGTTGCTATATTTTACTTACTAATATTTTATTTAGATTTTTTAAAATTTATATTTATAAGTGAAGTTCATTAAATGTGTCTGCAGCTTTTTTTTCTTGCAATCTCCAGGTTTTGTATCTGTGTTTTTCAGCACTTAGCTCAAGAATGTCTAGGGAGATAACAGTTTGTCCTTTTAAATTTTTGTTGTCTTTGGGAGGAAGGGAGGTGAATGTATTCATAAGGATAGTTTGAGAAAAGTCAACTGAAAGAAAAAAATACTTGTTGAAAAGAGGAGAAGAAAGGAGAGAGGTGTGTGTGTGTGTGTGTGTGTGTGTGTGTGTGTGTGTGTGTGTAGGGAAGTGATTGACATTGAGCAAGGGCAAGAATTGATCTGAATACTTATATTTTATAGCCGTGTGCTGGTGTGTATTAGTTACAGTGTTTATCAGGATTTTTTATCCTAATCTTCCTTAATGATTAGTTTTGTCTTTTTTTTTTTATTGAACTCAGGTTTGATTTTGTTTGCATTCTGGAAAATCATGGAAAAATACAGGATTAAAACAACTCCAAAACAATTTACTTGTAATTGTCTTTCTGCTGAATTCACATACAAATAGTAACTTCTCTAGATATTAAAAAAAAAAAAATGGTGACAACCTTAGTGCTTTAAAAATATATATATTTCTTCTACGTTTTCTAGAGTTTAATGTTCAGGAATATGTAAAATCAACCTGAATCTCATCCCATTTAGTCAACATACTGTTTTATTTTGTTGTTTTCTGATGTGTGTAAGCTCCTGTACTCTATAAATTCTAATTATTCCTCAAGATATGTTTGATAATTTCATCATATTTTACATGATAGCTGAAAATACTTTCTTTCAGATACTCTGGTTCTTTTTGAGAATGAGTAAATTTTAATCTATTGTTGTTTGATAATTTTTCTTTTGCCTTTGGGAAACATAACTTAATGATTATACATATAACAAGGGACCTGGAGCCAGACTGAGTTGGAAAACTTGCTTTTCCACTTACTCGCTGTGATACTTTGGGCATGTTATTTACCCTCTCGGTCATGTTCTTCAGTTATAAAATGCATACGGTTGTATAACAATTGATAGGTTTGTGTGAGGTTCAAATAAATGAAAGCAATTAGAAGAGTGCATGGTATGTAGTAGACATTCAGTGTTAGCTGTTTTACTATTTCTCAGTTTGTTTCTGACTGTTCAGAAGTCTTCCTAATGCACTCTTTTTTTTTTTTATTGAGATAGGATTTTTTTTTTTAATTTATTGAGGTGACAATTGTTAGTAAAATTACATAGATTTCAGGTGTACAATTCTGTGTTACATCATCTATAAATCCCATTGTGTGTTCACCACCCAGAGTCAGTTCTCCTTCCATCACCATATATTCGATCCCCCTTACCCTCATCTCCTACCCCCCACCCCCCGTCCCCCTTACCCTCTGGCAACCACCAAACCATTGTCTGTGTCTATGCACTCTTAATTACATAGTTTCTCATAATTTTAATATCTCTTACATTTGCATTCACTTTTATTTCCACTGTTACTCTCTACATCAATTATGAAGTTTCTGAAATATATGATCTGAATCTTCTCATGAAGATTAAAATTCCACTATTGAATTTTAGTTAGTCCAGTTTTCTTATATCAATGCATTCTCCTCTCAGCCCACTTTCTTCTGTTAGTTACTCTCTTATTATCATTCCTACCATGCTTTTCTTTTTCCCCTGTAGAAGTTATGTTTAAATACATTTCAAGCCCAAAGCATATTCTTTCAAAAATCTGTTTCTGTAGGCTATATCGATCCTTCTTAAATGTGCTGCTTCTTCCATATTCAAAGGGCTATGTTCCCCACTTATGTTGCAGGCTCTTGCCTTCTCACCGCCCAACCTTTTTTTTTTTTTTTTTTTTCCTAATTCCTGAACAGGTAAAGGAATATTTAGGTCATGTAGGTAGATATTCCTTCGTTCCTCTTTCTATACACCTGCCTCTATGTATATTGAGTGTTCCTCAATGATCTTTAGCTGGAAAGCTGGTTGGAGTAAATGTGTACTAACTTTTTAGCTATTCAGCCAAATGTCAGATGTCAAGGACATCATTTGACCTCACATCCGCATAAGTCCAGCATGTTAAAGCAGAAGCACAAGATAGCCCCAGAATTCACAGGCGCCTCAATAAGCAGAAAACTAGCAAATATTAGGGGACTTACCAAGGCAGAAAGCTGGGGCCTACATACTGGTGTGAAGGCTAAAAGGAGAGAAGTAGATATAGAAAAGTGACTAATGGTCTTCATGATTTCTCTATGAGAAGAAATAGGAAAAAATTTCCCTTCTTCACCTATAAATATCTATGACCCTACTTCCTGATTTGTTCTTGACAGCATACATTATGCCATCTAATTTGCACGTCCATTCATTCTCAAGTGTCTCTTTTAGATGCTACATTATATGGCCCTCCCCCATATCTAGGCTTTCTTTGATCCATCAAGCTGCTGAATATCTAAAGAGATAACATAGTATATCGACCAACTCTCCAGTTAAAGATAGATGAATAGGCTTCTAAGCAGTCAGTGTAGCACAAATGGAACTTGGGGATGATATGTAACGAAATACAGTAGTGCCACAGTTTTCAAACATCTCAGTTGACAAACATTTCGGTTTCGGATTACAAACTCTCTAAACCCAGAAGTAAATGCTTCGGTTTTCGAACACACCTCGGAAGTCGAACATGTCACGCGGCTTCCGCTGAGTGCAAGATCCTGAGGCCTAGCTGTCGGCTGTTTTTGAACATGTCAGAACTCGAACCCGTCTTCCGGAATGGATTACATTCAAAAACCGAAGTACCACTGTACCCTGTTTCCTAGAGGCTATACTAATGTTCAGTGCTAAGGAATTCTGGATTCCAATCAAATTATTGATTTTCTTTTTTCTTAGTAAGAATAACTTCTGAGTACCAGTACCCCTGATTATATTCTTTCTCTTCCAAGAAACAAAATTTTCAAAAAGATGTATTCAGAATACATCAGATTGCATGTTTTCTGGAAAATGTCTAAATAATTTGTTCCCTCTCTTACCTTACCCCTCACTAGTGTATGTTGCTGCTCTAAAATCTTTGTGAAGTTCTCATTATCCATAGTCTCTTCTAACTGTAATAATTTGTGCTTCAGTAAAGTCCAAATGTCTCTGGACCTTCATCTATTGTCTGTAATATGAGGGATTTGAAATACAGTTAGCTAAACTTCCTTCAAAAAAATCTATAAATGTATGATTCTCTGTTCCCACAACGATGTCATTTCTTTGTCCCCAGCTACAATCTCATGATTGTGGACATTTGTTTGTAACAAAGTGCTATCTCTTCCCTATTATATCAATTAGAGCACTTTCCTTTAAACAAAATGTTCCTTCCCATTGGTATATTGCAAATAATCACACCTCTCTAATTCTCAGTAAAACCTGTGTTAAAATTTCTCTTCTTGTTGTGGTATGTATATGCAATAGAATATTATTCTGTTATTAAAAAAAAAAAAAAAAAAAAGGAGGAAATCCTGCCACCTTGCAATGATGTAGATGGACCTTAAAATTATTATGCTAAGATAAATAAGTTAGACATTGAAAGACAAATACTATATGATCTCACTGATATGTGAGATATAAAAAAACAAACAAATTCATAGAAAAAGAGATCAGCTGTATAGTTACCAGAGGTGGGGGGAAGGAGGAGTAGATGAAGGTGGTGAGAAGGCACAAACTTCCACTTCTAAGACAAATAAATCCTAGGACTGTAATGTACAACACAATGACTAATTAACATTGCTGTATGATATATATGAATGTTGTTAAGAGTAAATCCTATGTTAACTAAACTTATTGTGCTGAACATTGCATCATGTATATAAGTCAAATCATTATCCTGTGCAACCTAAATTTACACAGTGTTGAACATCAATTATATCTCAATAAAACAGGAATAATCATCTTCTTGTGTGAAAATTTCAGGGCCATTTATTTATTATCCATTCTCTGTGCATTATTTTATAAACATTTGAGACCACAAACAATATCCCACCTATCTTCCTATTGATTCCTTCTAGAATAGCCAAAATCAGCAACCATCTCCTTCTTTTTCTATCCACCAATACTTTACAATTTCAATTTCAGTTTCAGCTACATATTTTCCCTCAGTGAAATTGTCTTTTATGATCCCCTTGACTAAGGACCTTCACAAACATTCTTTATCTTTACACTGTCACTTGCTAGGAGTCTTTAAAATTGATACCATGAGGCTAATAGAGGAAATGTCTTCTTTTTCTACTCTATGGAACCAATTTTTCCATATCCCACATCTTTTCTCTTTTTCCAAAACAATGTATTTCAACTTAAAGAAGAGGTTAAAACAACACCTCTGCCCTCAAGACTTTAAGTTTCCTATAAAGGATTATTGAAGAGACTAGAGACAGATTCCAGAAAAATACCCAAGTAGGTTACATAACGAAAGCATCCAACTTTCCTGACTGCACTGGGACCTGGTTAATGACAATCTTTAAACGAAGATTTTTATTGATTAAAGACAGGTTTTCAAATTTGAGCACTAGTTTCATGTTCCTGGGACACTTAAAGGAGTCTGCTCCTTGAAGACATAAGGGAAGTAACTTTGCTCACATCTGTTTCTTCAACTTTCTGCATCTTACTGCCCCTTCTCTTCTTTTGTCATTTTCAATGAAATTTAAGCTTTCATTAAAATTTTGAAAAGTACTAAGGGAAAAAATGAACTATAAGTGTCTGTCTTCAAAGGACAAAAGGCAATGAAAGTTAAAGAAATAAGATATGTTTAGTATCTTATTTTATGACAACCAAAAATTACATGAGAGCAAAATTAAAATGAAATAAGGTATTTTTATGAAAATTGGTTAAAATTTTACACGTAAATTCCAACCTGTTATTAAAATTTTCTGAGCCAGACAGAAAATTGAATGCAGACAAGGAATAGCACTCAATGACAGTGACATTTCCTGACAGAGCAATTCTTTGCATATCAGCAAGGCTAATTATATTCAACCTGACAGCAGTAATTTAACCCATTCATCAGAGGAAAGTACCTCTTAGAGGACCAATGATCTAAGCATTCATTTAGATGCCAATCTAATTTGGCAATATATATTTAAAATGTACAATTAATAGCTAATGTATGAATAATAAACATGGTTTCTCATTAATGTTATAGAATGGTGTGGTGTGTGTGTGTGTGTGTGTGTGTGTGTGTGTGTGTGTGTGTGTAAGTGACAGTATGAAGTATCCTTATTTGGGAGCCATATAAAAAACCCCATTAAACAATTCAGGTATTCTGTCAGGTACCATAAAAAATGTTACATGGTAAACCTTTTACATGAATGGTGGTATTTTGTTAATCCCAGCCAAAGTATATACTATCAAAAGTGGTTAATTTTTAGTTGATAGTATCACATCTATAAAACACAAAGCCAAGTAGAGATTACTCAGGCAAAAATCCTTTGTGTGACAGAAAATATCAAGATAGTATGTTTAGCACAATGAAATCACAAGTTAACTTTTACCCTTTACAACTCCTTCCCATCAAACAAGCACTGTACTGCCCTCTGCACCCCATCACTTACACACACACTCTGATACCTTCCAACGATCAAATACCTGGTTCAGTGTTTGTGAAAAGCAGAAATTCTACAAATTCAGCTCTGCTTTCAAAGTGGGACAAATTAAAAGAGAGCACAAAGAGTCCATTTTCCTTTAAAGATAAACATGAACAAACAGGAGTGCTGGACCCTGAGCATTTCCTTAGGGATATGCTTAGTGGAATGCTTAATGCAAAATGACTCTTCAGCCTTTGTCAGCTAAAAGAACGACCTGTCTTCTAGCCAGGGGATCTCATAAGTATTTTTGACTGAATTCACCACTTAGTCAGGCAACTAGCAAGACTGGTTTATAGAATTTGAGAGACAGAAGACAGAGAGGCCTTCCCTCCATTGCATCTCAAGCTTCTTCCCGTTTGTTCAGCCTCCTTTGCACCCATGCAATGGATACCAAAAATCTTATGGGGAAAGGACTGCTACCGTATTTTCAGTTATTTGTAATTAATTAAATTCTTTATAGCAAATTCTACACAATTTTTTTTTAATATATATAAGATATCTTCCTAAATGTTTGGTTGGGCTAAGATTTCAAACACTTCCAGATATCACACACTTTACAATCTGTTCATTCCTGCTACTGATTGAAAAAGTTGATAACGATTTAAAATTAGGTCTCATCCAATTTTGCCTTTCTATCTTTTGCTATAACATATTAAAATAACTCTCTTATTCTAGGCACTTTTTAGTAAAGTACTGTAATTTTCTATGACAACTTTGTGACATAAAGGGGACAGTGTAGATGATATCTCAGCAAAATAGTTCTATTAGTCCCAGATGATAATGGACCATATCAAAATTGATACCTTTTCCTGGACTAAGTAATTATGTAAACACCAAACATTATTAATTTCCTTAATATTTATTACATCAGAGTCAGTTAGAACATGAAATATATTCTATCTGAGATAGCATGATTTCTACTAGTTTATCTTCTTATGAATGAAATGAGAAGATAAACGTATTTTGGCCTATAGTTGTGGAGATGACACAGCTAAGGCTACTAATTCATAAATGTAGGTCACCCAATATAAGAAGCAACTAAGAAAACTTTCATGGATCAATTTAATCAGTCTGTTCAGGCATAGGAAAAGTGACTATTAGGAAATCCACAACCAAAAACATCTGGATGAGCACCTAGAAAATTTGGGGGAAACTTTTGTAAAAATTTTCTCACATAAGTTTTCATCTTTAGTTACAGATGTTTTTCATCAGAACTAAGAGAATTTAAAATCCATTTTGTAGCATTTAGAGGTTAATCTTTGTGTTTTAAACCTGTTGATTCAGTCAGCGTTTATAAAGAATTCATATTCTGAATAATGTGCTATGAGATAGAGAGAGAGGCAAGAGCATATTAAAGAAAATTTTTTTCTCACAGAACTTACAATAATTCAGGATTGGTAGCTACAAATATGAATAGAGAAAATAAAACTAACTTAAAAATATAGATTTAGAATAAATAATAGTAATACGTGTGGCACCAAAGAAATCAGAGTAGACTTCTAGAGGCCTATTGATAATACTTCTGTCCTTTTTTTGTGTGTTTCTTTATATGTGATTTTTTTGTTATTATGCATTTGGCTTACTTTTAATTTGCATGTTAATAAATGGGCCAGTACAGACAGAGCTTTTAACTCAATGCTTCTGCTGATAATAAATAATATTCATGCATTCTAAGAATAAATACAGATCAATTTTAAAGTAAAATGGCAAAGTATACTTCAAATGTAGGTGACTGGGGATTGGTGAGTGGTACTGAAGAGCAATACTTCTTAATTATTAAAATAATTCGTAGTGATGGCCACAATAATGCCATTCATTTGTGTAACATTTTATGGTTTTCAAAGATTATTTTCTCATATATTCTCCTATTTTATCTTTGAAACAATCTTGTGAAGATAGTATGGAAATTATCATTATTTTTATTTTATACAAAACAATAATTGTAGCCAAACCTCCTTAGATGATATGGCTGGTGAATGGTCAAGGATTAGAAGCCAAATGCTTGAATATTAATTCAGTGTGTGTCAACTCTTCTAGAAAATAGTAAGTGGTACTTGTGTCTATCTGTAAGTGTAATGGTAGGAAGGAAATCATATATAAAATTTAAAGAGATAAATATAATGAGGGGCAAATGCAGAGAAAGTTCTCAGCTCTACAAGAATGTTCAAGTTGAAACACCCAGAATCAGTATTATGTAAAATGCTAAAGGAAACACGTTTCTAGCTAGGTGTTGGAGGAAATCATCCATGACAACAAAAGAATCAAAGATTGAAACTAATAGATAACAAAGAGAAACACGCACTCTTCAACTGCAAAGGTAGCAGAGTCCTTAGACCTGGACTAGAGAAGCCTCTGCACTGAGCCAGGAACCCATGTGACCACCTGGAAGTTGTGCCCTCTCTCTACTCATGCTCCAAGATTCCTGACCAAATGGTCCCGAGTACATTTGAAGACATGTTCAGGTCTCTTCCCTGCATTCAATTTCCCTGGGATAGTTGCCTGCAAATGAGAGAATGTGTGCACAGATCTTGTATGTGTGGGTTGACGTGTTTTTACCTACGTGTATAGCTGTCTGTCTGTCTGGTGTAGATAGATCTGGGGATGGGAAGAAGCCATACAACTCTGAGGGGCCCTGAAATTCTAAATTTGAACCTGGCATTTCAGGATGTTTTAAAGTTGTATTTGTGAATGTAGGAGGTTGAACATTGTACTTGAACAGTCTGAAGTACTAAAAACAGCCCTGTTTAACATTTAGGTATTACATCATATGGTATATGGCCCTCCAACTGTAATCATGCATCAGGGTCCAAAAATGTTAGGGGTATATCCATTCAAAGAGAATCATCTTTAAACAAAAATTATGTAATAAGTGGGATTGAAAATTGAAGATAAAATCTTAAGTGTTCAAAATATTTTCAAGTCTCCCAATCCAAATACATCATGTGTTTGAACTTTTAGTTGTGATTGAGATTGCTTAAACTGATATTTATTCTTTGGAAACCATGTATACAAAGAGATGTCAGGAGAGTGGAGGTAGGCAAAAAGGTTTGTGATTTCAAATAAGAAAAAGTGAATGTCAAAAACTCTAGATAGTTTCTGATCTCTGGAGATATTTAAACAGATTCTTCAAAGCACTTAGAAAATAAAGCAGTAACTAATAATAGTTCTCAGGAGAAAAATTATCAGAAATGAAATAAATTTTCCTTTATTTCAGTTCTTGCTAGAATGGTTCATTTAACATAAATTCAGTAAGGTAGTTAGGAGACTTTCTCGTGAGTTACATCATGGATAAATGAAAATAATTATACAGGATGATGGTGAAGATAAGAGGCTTTGTATCTGCTTGAACAACCTAATTAGTGAGTTCATTAACAGTGGGCCATTGAACTCAGAGATTTAATCTGATCTACATTTTTATTGACAGCATAAGAAAACCATTTTTATTGACAGCATGTAAGAATACCATACCAAGTTTATGGTTGATTCCAAAGTAAGAATAATTAGCCTATCAATTAGATGATAGAAGCTTAACCACACCAGAATGATGAACTGAAATTACAAATAAGAAATTAAACACTGGCACTAGGTGACTGAATGGGTCTGAGGGACAGTTTAAATTGCTGCTGCATGTGTGCAATTCAACTTTGTTTTTGGACTTGGCAAAGGAACATGATGTTTGGCTGTTATTCTAGCCTTTAGTATATTTCCAGTATACATTCATTTAGGGATTTTTCTTTTCATAAAAAAGAAGGGAGAAGATTTGCACACTGCTTCCTGAAGTAGACATGAAAAGCATCTTTTCTCTAGTTGGCTTATAGGACTAGATATGACTCCCCAGAAAGAGTGGAGGGGGAGCAGCGGCTAGAAGAGTCTTTTATTTCAATGAATATAACTTTATTTCCTTTCTGAATATAAAACTGATATAAACTAATTAGAAACAGTATTCCAAACCATAAAATTAAGTACAAAGAATAAAGTGAAAAAAATCTCCTGAAATCTCTTTACACAGAGATACACGCTGATGTTTGCTGGTCAACATTCAGGACATTACCCTACAAACTTTAATGAATGTGATCATTTTATGACTGCAATTCAGAAACCTAGGCCATTAGTGAGAAAGCCCTTGTGAAAGTTAGGACAGAATCACTTTCACTTTGGGTCCTGGATTCCAAAGTTTGTAAAGTACCTAAAACACAGTGGTACGGGTCGTCTGAGTCCGCAAAGCAGACTCCTGGAGGGCCCCAGTGTCTAAGGAATTCCTCACCCAAATGGCTTGCAGGAAGCAACATGCAAGCCTGAACTAGGCCACAGGGAGAGCAGATTTGCACCAGGTAGTATGGAAGACACTACTTTGAATGTGACTTTATGTTGACACTAAGTCTTGTGTGTCTTATTGGGGGTTGTGGGTGGTGTTTGGATATTTAATATTAATGTTAATATCCTTTGTACCCAAAGGCTAAGTGGGGCCTGGTATATTTTCATTTTTCTAGTAAGAGATCACTTTGACCTCAGACTCTGATGAGGAATGCTTCCCCAGGTAAACCAGGCTACATACACCATGTGTGGACTGAAAAAATCCCTTTTTTTAGACTAAAGACAGGCCTCAGCAAAAGGAGCCATGCTACTACTTTCTCCTTCACCCACCTTGGCTTCCACTGGCCTTCTAATGGGAGAGAAAAGTTCTGAAGGGGACAGGAAGAGCACGGGAATACAAGGGGCCCTCTCTTACTGCACCAGTGAGATGAGAGAAGCTCCTAGAAAGAAAAGCAAACCAGAAAGAGGGAATGATATGGGATATGCCTCACAGATCAGTAGGGCTTAACCTCTGCTGTTGAATACTGAGGACTCCAAGTTCCCGGTACTAAGGTTCACCAGGGCCCCTAGTTGAATTCACTTAGAGTGAGTGCCATGCGTAGTGGGTGGGCATGGAAATAAAACAGCAAAACGTAGGCGTCCATCCTGGTAAAATGTGGTAGTTAACAGTAAAGGTCATTGGCATTATCTTCACACTATTCATTTATGATCACTTTCTTCTAAAATGGCATTATAATCCAGGCACTAACTAAATGCTAAACATTACTTTATCTTCTTTAATCCCCACAACTCTTTGGGGATTATTTTCAATTACTTTTTTTCAGTTACAGTTGACATTCAATACAATTTTATATTAATTTCAGGTGTACAACATAGTGGTTAGACATTTGTATAATTTAAGAAGTGAGCCCCCTGACTAGTCTAGTACCCACCTGGCACTATACATAGTTATTACCATATTGTTGATTATATTTCCTATGCTTTACTTTACATCCCCATGACTACTTTATAACTACTAATTTACATTTCTTAATCCCTTCACCTTTTTCACCATACCCCCAAACCCCTCCCATCTATCACCCCAACAAATCTAGTATCCATCTGACACTGTACATAGTTATTAAAATATAATTGACTGTATTTCTTATGTTATAGTCTACATCCCCATAAATACTTTGTAAAAACCAATTTGTGCTTCTCAATACCTTGCCCTTTTTTCACAAACACCCTCTATCACCCTACCTTCTGGCAACCATAAAAATGTTTTCTGTATCTATGAGTTTGTATCTGTTTTGTTTGTTTATTTTGTTCTTTAGATTCCATATATCAGTGAAATCACATTGCACCTGTCTTTGTCTGACATACTCCACTCAGCACAATACTCTCCAGGTTCATCCATGTTGTTGCAGATGTCAAGAACCCATTCCCTTCCATGACTGAGCAATATTCCACTGTATATATGCACCACCTCTTCTTTATCCATTCATCCATCGACAGACACCCAGGATGCATCCACATCTTGACCACTGTAAGCAATGCTGCAATGAACAGATGGATGCACACGGGTCCCTTCAAAGTAGAGTTTTTGGTTTCTTCAGATAAATACCTAGAAGAGGTATTATTGGGTCCTTCTTTGTCTCTTGCAATAGCCTTTGTTTTAAAGTCTATTTTGTTTGGTATAAGTATTGTTACAACAGCTTTTTTTTTCATTTCCATTTTCATGAAATATCTTTTTCCATTGCTTTACTTTCAGTCTGTGTGTGCCTTTCAATATGAAGTGAGTCTCTTATAGGCAGCATATGTAACGGTTTTGTTTTCTTATCCATTCAACCCTCCTATGTTTTTGGATTGGAGATTTTAATCCATTTACATTGAAAGTAATTGTTAACAAATATGAAGCTATAGCCATTTTCGTTTTCACAATTTTGGTTCCCCCCCACTTCCGTCACCCCACCCCGTCTTAAAGAAGTCCCTCTAAGATTCCTTGTAATACTGGTTTGGTGGTAACGAACTCCTTTAGGTTTTTCTTGTCTGGGAAGTTCTTTATCTGTCTTTAGATTTTAAATGATGGCCTTGCTGGGTATAGTAATCTTGGTTGTAGTTCCTTGCTTTTCATCATGTTGAATATTTCCTGCCAATCCATTCTGGCCTGCAAAGTTTCTGTTGAAAAAGCAGTTCACAATTTTATGGGAGTGCCCTTATAAGTTACGACTTGCCATTCTTTTGCTGTTTTTAAGATTCTCTCTTGTCTTTAAACGTTGCCATTTTAATTATAATGTGTCTTGGCAAGGGCCTGTTTGGATTCATCTTGTTTGGGACTCTGAACTACCTGGACTTGTATGTCTATTTCCTTCACCAAGTTAAGAAAGTTTTCAGTCATTATTTCTTCAAATAGGTTCTCAATCCCTTGCTTTCTCTCTTCTCCTTTTGGTATCCCAATGATGTGAATGTTGTTCTGCTTGATGCTGTTCCAAAGGTCTCTTAAATTATCCACATTTTTTGGATTTTTGTTTTCCTTTTGATGTTCCAATTGGGTGTTGTCTGCTACCTTGGCTTCCAAATTGCTGATCAATCCTCTGCTTCATCTAGCCTGCTGGTGATTCCTTTTAGTACATTATTCATTTAAGTTATTGTATTCTTTACTACTGATGGATCTTTTTTATGTTTTTATGTCCTTTTTCATGCTTGTCAACTCTTTGCTGAAGTTCTCACTAAGTTCCTTGAGCATCCTTAAAACCATTGTTTTGAACTCTGTAACTGGTAGGTTGCTTACCTCCATTTTGTTTAGTTCTTTTTCTGGAGTTTTCTTCTGTTCTTTCATTTGGGATATATTCCTTTGTTTCCTCATTTTGGCTGCCTGTCTGTGTTTGTTTCTATGAATTAAGTAGATCTGCTATGTGTCCCAGTCTTGACCTGGTGGCCTTATATAGTTGGTGCCCTATGGGGCCTTGGCACAGTTTCCCTGGTCACCTGTTCTGGTTGCTCCAGGAGTGTCCCTTGTGTGGTTTGTGTGTGCCCTCCTGTTATAGTTGAACCTTGATTGCTATTGGCACATCACTGGTTGGGACTGACCTTCAGGTTGATTGGCTATGGGGTTTGGCCAGGTCCACAGCTTATAGGCTGTTGTGCAGGGATCTTACCCACTGAGTGGGATTCACCCCAGTGGTCTCTGGTGCCTGTTGTGACTACCCTTTGTGTGTGCTGCTTGTTGGGCTAATTGTGCAATGGTCTGAAGCCAACCTCCAGGAATGTTGGTTCTGGGGCCATTTGGGAGGGGCTTTGGTGAAGTCCCAGGTCACCTACTGCCTGTGACTTCCTTGGGACTACCTGGTAGGAGCTACAGAGTGATCCGTGGTTGTTTGCTGCCTGTGCTAAATGTGGAGATGTGAGGGAGAGGTCATGTTGCAAAACAAGGACATCGGCCACCAGTACCAGGCTTACAATTGCTCCACAAAAAGTCAGGACACCCCAAGGCCTGCTTCCATCTGCCAGCTCCCTGAAGGTTCAGCCACTGATAATGCCTCTTGTGGTATGCAACTTCAGTGAGGTAGAGTCACAGGGAATCACTAGAGTAGAGAGAGTTGTATTCACTAGGTTATTGTAGATTCTGGTTTGGTACCAGTCCTGACCCTGGAGCTACTCAGCAAAAGTCTCAGAGCACACCAAGGTCAGTTGCTGCCCACCCGAAGCCTGCAAACTCTGATAGTTTTCCAAGACACAGTGCAATGTGGGTGGGCCTGATTGCTCACCAAAAATGCCTCTGGATTTGGGTGAGTTGTATAGGTTGGGGTCCCAGAGGAGCTCACCAAACCAATTTAAATTCAGATTTGACCATGTGAGGGAGGGCTCAACACAAGAATGATGGTACCCACCTGCTGGCTGCACAGGAGAAGGACCCCACACAGGAAAAATGGAGACTATCCTCCAGCCCTCACCATAAAGCCACACGCTTCAGTCTGCCTCCATATGCCTCCAACACCACCTGGATCACAATCCCTCCACCAGAACCAAGGGTTAGTACCTGGGAGTCACTGAGTCTGTACACAGGCCCTTTAAGAAGACATCTGGGTTCCCCACAGATTTCCATCCCACCCAGATGGTCCAATCCCCCACTGTTTTACACAGCCAGATGTTGTGGGAGCTCCTCTTCCTGGCATTAGTATTCCAGGCTGAGGAGCCCAGTGTGGATCTGAGGTCCCTCACTCCTCCAAGGGTAATCTCTGCAGCTGAGATGTCTGTCCTGATTCTTAACTGCCACACAGAGGTTTGCTGCCAGCCCATTTCACATCTCTGCCCCTCCTACCAGTCTTAATATGACTTCTTCTTTATATCCTTAGTTATGAAACTAAGTTAATCCTTAGTTCAGCTAGACTTCAGATGGCTCTCCAGGTTGATTGTTCTATAACTTAGCTGTAATTTTCACGTTTTCCTGGAAGGAAGCACACAAAGTGTTTATCTACTGCACCATCTTGGATCTCTCTTTGGGGATTATTATTCCCATTTTCTCGATAAGGAAATGGAGACTGAAAGAAAGTTAAATAACTTGCCCAGTTGCATAATGGTAAGAGACAGAACTGGAATGAGAACTCAGGCAGATGGACTCCACAGCATGTGGTGTTTACTGTTCCTCTTCTCTCATTCCACCCTCCCAACTTTTTATTTAAGCTCCAATTAAATACACTAGTTGCAATAGTACAAGGTTTGTACTTGATGTACCTAAAATTGACTCTTCAGAAAAGAATAAAATGACTTTGTATATCTATGTAAATTGTTAAGAATGTCAGTTAAGAAAAGATACTGAAAGGATTCAATTGCTTTTAGGAATTCTGTAATTCTCAGGGAATATTATAATCACATTGACTAAATAAATCTCTCTCTCTCTCTTTCTCTCTCTCTCTCTCTATATATATAGATATATGTACATATATGTATATATATGATATGTATATATATATATATATATATATATATATATATATATATATATACACATATATATGTGAGATATGAGATATATATGTGAGCTATATATGTGTATATATATATATATATTCCAAAGTATTATTTTTTCCAATTTGGACATTACAATTTAATTTTGTATTATATATTGAATATGGATATATATATATATATATATATATATATATATATATAATCTTTGATGCTAAAATCTAATTATATATCATATACAGTATATATGTGTGTATATATGTGTATGTTCGTGTGTATATATAATCAAAGAATATTATTTTAACAGAGGTTTGGATTTTAAGCAAATGTACATTATAATGAAGATACAAATTCAACTTCTTTGGCTTGTATACACATCAAATCTTTAAAATCTTCAATTTACTGAAGTTTGAAAATATTTTAAATAACTTAATTCATTCATTATACTCAATTTTCTTGTTAATTCATTCCTTTAAACCCTAACTCTTTTTTCCAAAATTTAAAAATGTTCACTAGCAAATTCAAGTATGTCTGGCATCTTATCTTTACTTTGAAAGAATAGTTGATATGAGTTCCGATCATAATGGTAGATTAGGTAAATACTGTGCTTGTCTCCTTTCATGACTTCATCAAAATTATGACTAAACTACAGAACAACCATCACTGAGAACTGCCTGATCTAGCTGAACCAAAGTGCTACAACTAAGGACATACAGAAGAAGCCATGTCAAGACTTGGAGGGGTGGAGGAACAGAATGGGCTGATCTCTCACCCACTTATGGCAGTTAAAAATTTCAAAGGATATCTGGGCTGCAGGTGTTCTCCCTGAGGAGCAAGGGGTCCCCAGCTTAGGGTCCCAGTGCTGGGGAGATAAGTCCCCTTAGCATCTGGCTTTGAAAACTAGTAGACATTGTGGCTGGATGAGACAGAGGGTGTCTAGTGTCCCAGGCATTCCTCTTAAAGGACGCAAGCATGTA
Source organism: Rhinolophus sinicus (assembly GCF_057876585.1). Classification (NCBI taxonomy): domain Eukaryota; kingdom Metazoa; phylum Chordata; class Mammalia; order Chiroptera; family Rhinolophidae; genus Rhinolophus; species Rhinolophus sinicus. The sequence goes on from NC_142504.1 coordinate 45,113,454, forward strand.
CTTACTCTTTGATGACTTACTCACTCTGAGCTCCAGCACTGGTTCAACAGCTCAAAAGCTGTCAGTAACATAAGGGGAGGAACTGAATTGTCTGGCTTCAGGGAAAGGGTAGGAGGGGCAACTTTCTCCCAGATAGAGTGCTGGCAGAAACCACGTTCTTTTGTGGAGTCTTTTCCCCTCCCAGCGTGCAGATTAGGTGGCTGCCATCTTTAAGTCTCCAGAACCTGGCTAATACCATTTGTCCCACCCTGGTGATTCCCTGAGACCTCACTCCACCCAAATTGTGGGCCCAGCCAAGCAGCTTTCAGTGTCTTTTCCATCAAATGGCCTTATCTTGGCTCATACTATGGACTTTCCTAAAATCTGTCAAAGGTTCACAAACCCCAAACAAGCAGCATCTGGCTTCCATGTGCCCCATACTTCTTGCTAAGTAGTCCTAAGCCCAGCACTAGTGGCAGCCATGCTTGGTTCACAGCTTAGCTTCTCCCAAGCACCTCCAAGAGCAGCACAAGTGGCAACCATCTGCATATCACTTTATAGCTCATACGAAATGGCCCCAGGTGGAGCACAGGCAGTGGCTGAACTTAGCCTGTAACAGAGCCCCTCCCAAGAAGCCTCAAAATCAACACACCAAATGGCCTGCTTCAGACAACATCAGAACACCACCCAAGCATCTCCACTGAATCACACACCCTAATCATACACTGGGCCAGCACCAGAGCCCTACTAAAGTGAATCCTACTCTGTAGGGTCAGGCACCATACAATAGCTCCTCCATTGTAGTCAGAGCAAGTTCTCACAACCAATCACGCTGAGGGTCAATCCCTCTTTGACATGCAAACAGCAACCAAGGCTCAATTGTAACAGCAGAGCACACAGAGTGCACACAAGGGACATACCTGGTGACACACACCTCAACTCAGGTGACCAGCCACAACTCAGGTGACCAGGGAGACTGCACCACTGGGCCCCACAAGACACCTACTACATAAGTCCAGTCTACTAAGACCAAGAGACATAGCAGCCATAACTAATACATAGAAACAAACACAGGGAGGCAGCCAACATGAAGAGACAAAGAAACATGTTCCAAATGAAAGAACAGAAGAATGCTCCATAAAAAGAACTAAGCAAAATGGACACAAACAATCTACCAAACACAGATTTCAATACACTATTTATAAGGATCCTCAGTGATCTCAGTGAAAACTTCAGCAGATAGATAGGAGACATAAAAATAGGGACAGAAAACATTTTTTAAAAATCAAAAATGAAGAACACAGTAACTGAAATGAAGAATACACTAAAGGGCTTCAACAGTAGATTACATGAATCAGAGTATGGAATGAATGATTTAAAAGATAAGGTAGCAGAAAACACCCAATTAGAACAGCAAAAACATCCCCCCAAAAATGATAGATAAGGGGCCTTTGGGACAACATCAAGTGTAACAACATTCACATTATGGGGTACCAGAAGGAAGAGAGAGAGAGCAAGGAATTGAAAACCTATTTGAAGCAATAATGGTGCAAAACTTCTCTAACCTGGTGAAGGAAATATACATACAAGCCCAGGAAGCATGGAGAGACCCAAACAAGATGAACCCAAAGCGGCCCACACCAAGACACATCATAATTAAATGCCAAAGGTTAAATACAAAGAAAAAATCCTAAAAGCAGCAAGAGAAAAGCTGTTAGTTACATACAAGGGCGCTCCCATAAGATTTCAGCTGATTTCTCCACAGAAATTTTGCAGGCCAAAAGGTATTGGTATGAAATATTCAAAGTGATGAAAAGAAAAGACCTACAACCAAGATTACTCTACCCAGCAACGCTATCATTAGAATTGAAGGCAAGATAAAGAAATTCCCATACAAGAAAAAAGCTAAAGGAGTTCATCACCATTAACCAGTATTACAAGGACTGTTAGAGGGACTTCTTTCAGAAGAAGAAAAACATAAATAATATAAATAATACATGGTAATAACTACATGTCTATCAACAATTACTTTAAATGTAAATGGATTAAATGCTCCAATCAATAAACACAGGGTGGCTGAATGGATAAGAAAACAAGACCCTTACTTGTGCTGCCTACAAGAAAGCCACTTCAGCTCAAAAGACACACAGACTGAAAGAAATGGATAGAAAAAGATATTTCATGCCAATGGAAATGAAAACAAAAGGCTGGAGTAACAATACTTATACCAGACAAAATAGACTTTACAACAAAGTCTATAACAAGAGACCAAAAATGACCTAGTAATCTCACTTTTGGGTATTTACCCAAAAAAATCCAAAGTACTACTTCAAAGGGACATGTGAATCCATGTTCATTGCAGCATTGTTTACCATTGCCAAGATACGGAGGCAACCTGGGTGTCCATCAATGGATGAATGTATAAAGAAGAGCAGATATGTATATACAATGGAATATTACTCAGCCATTTATCAAAATTAGTTTTTGCCATCTGTGATAGTCTGGATGGACCTAGAGGTATTGTGCTAAGTGGAGCAAGTCAGACAGAAAAAGATAAATGTCATTTGATTTTACTTATATGTGGAATCTACAGGATAGGATAAATGAACAATCAAAACAGAAACAAGCTCATAGATACAGAGAGCATTTTGATGGTTGCCAGAAGGGGTATGATTGTGGGATTTGTGTGAAGGGGAGAGGGAATTTAAGAGATACAAATTGGTAGGTACAAAATAGTCATGAGGATCTAGAATATCGCTTGGGCAATGTAGTTAGTAGTACTGTAATAAGTATGTATGGTGTCAGATGGATACTGGATTTATCAGAGTGATCACCTTGTAAGTTATATAAATGTCTAACCACTGTGTTGTACACCTGAAACTAACATACTATTATATGCTAACTATAATTAAAAAATAAAAAATATACATTAAGAAAAGAAAGTATAGTTGATCATTCAAATGGGTATATTCCACAATTATGGAAAGAAATATAAACCAAATTAAAATTTAGAAAAGATATTTTCTTATTATTCTCTCTCACACTGGATGTTAATGGGATTTGAAGGTCTTATAAATCTGGCCCTTTAGGTAAGTGGATAGATGTTTTCCCTTATCTGAACCTGATGTTATTTCTCATGTAAAATGCCCTAACAGATGGGAGAATGACCCATTCCCCCTACATGTTATGGATATTGATTGTTTTCTTTTTAAAAAATGGAAGGTTAATGCTTCTGCTGAGTCCACAGAACAGATTCTGCTGAGAAGTGAAACTCATTTTCAGTTGCTTAGATTTGGGAATAAAAGTCCTGCCAAGATATTTGTTAGGCCTTTACAAGTGAAGTCAAGGTATAGTTCAAACTGAACCTTGTGGATTTTTATATGTTACATGAGTATTTTATGGTTTACCCAAGGGATGTGGTGAATAGCCATTTCCTAATTCAATTAAAATGTCTTCATTTTGAAGCTTAGGGTGTAAGTATCATGGTTTTAAAAGAAATGGCATTTTACCTGATAAATTAGTATTCAGTATTGCAAGTATTGATCACAAAATGAGCCCATTCATCTCTTGTTTATACTAAAGAGTATATGTTATAAAATTCAGAAACATAAAATGGTATCCCTTGTTGGTTAACTTTTACTTTCTTTGCATATGTTAATAGTAGAAAAATAAGAGGGATAATGATATTTGGGGACAATTAAGCACTCAATTTCCCTAAGTAATTTAACTGGTGTCATTCAACAGATTTTATACTAGAAATTACTTATTTGAGTCACTTGTTTTAATCCCAAGAAAATGACTTTTGCTTAGGTAACAAGCTGAAGTTTTAAAAGATCGTGTGTATAACTGTCCCTAGAAAAAGAAATGAGTTATGTAGCTCAGCTCCTTGGTCACTACAGACTAGTCATTCTCCCATCAGCAGTCAGCATTCTAGCCCTCTACTTCACCCAGACCAGAAATGACTGAGGCAAGATTTGGACTAGTTCATCTTTCAAATAAAAATTTGTCTTGCTTTCTGTGAAAAAAAGAACCCGACCAAATATTTTTTAAATTGTAACAAATTTGCAAATAACATTAGTCATTGGTGTTAATAATCTAATACAAAAAATAGGTGGAGGAAGTTGGAGGGCAAGAAACTCATTTAACTGATTATCTATTATGTAACAGACATAAGAATCTATGCATTCTCCCACGTTTTTGCTCCAAAACAATCTTGTGATAGAAATATCTCAATTTCCTGTTGTATACAGGAGCAATTCTAGATAGAGAAATTAAACAATTTGCTCAAGGACAAATAACTGTTAAACTCAAGACAATTTAACTCCTAAATCTGTGCTCTTTCTGAACTTCTATGCACCCTTTCCTCACCATGCAGACAGTCTTTGATCCTTTTTGAATAATCAGGATCAATAATGAGGCTTAAAGTTACAATTTTGCTTCTGGATTTAACAAATTTGCATTTATAATTTTCATCCTGCTTGTGTCAATCCTAACCATATTAGAGTAGGTTCTTCCTACCAAAAAAAAGCCCACTTTTGGTAGTGATATTGGTTTAAATATTTAGATGTGTTTCAGGTTTGTTAATAACACCTGGTTTTCTAACTTATGTCTTAAAAATGAAGTTGTGCCAAACTATAAGAAAAAGAAATACTATGGGCCTAAGTAACTTAGTAAATGACTCTCCTTCTCATTCCCTAAGAACCAGATTCACATCCATGCCTCCCAGGGGACAACTATGGGAATATTTTCACTGCTTAGTAACATGGCAAAGTGCATCACTGTGCTAGGTAGGGTTGGTATGAATGCGTTTTCATTTCATACCTAGTGCTCATACCACCTAGAGTTTTTTGTTGCTATTGTTTGTTTTGTTTTTCCAACACTAATTTCACAATCTAGTGTTTCTCAAAGTATGAGCCACAGATGACCTCAATTAGTATTATTAATTAATAAGTAATTAATAATTAGTAAATATTTAATAATATTATTAAATATTATTAATTAATGACAATATTATTAATATTATACGTAAAAGAACTAAAATGGTCTACATAGAACAGTTATTGATAGTTAAGATTTCTTTCATTAAAATATGTTAATTTTTATTTGGAAGTATTTTCCTCCGTTAAACTTAAAGGTAATTTCTAAAGATCACTCCATTAATATTTTGCCCTTCCAAAACACTTCTTTTCCTTTCTTTTTTCTTTTCTTCCTCACCTCATGCCTCCTTTGCTTCTCTGTCCCTTCTTCCTAATTCCCTTCCTCCCCTTCTTTTTCTTTCCTTTTTTCCTTCCTGACTTTCTTCCTTCCTCATTCTTTCCTTTCTTTCTCCTTTTTTCCCCTAAAAGCTCCTTTAACTCACTCTATATCTTTATGTTATTCATTAGATAGAAAAGACCATGAGTATATTGACCAGCTGTAAATATTTTGTTTTGTTTCGTTTTTTAATTAAATTGAGATTTTTTTACTTCTCAATTAATTTAAGCACTGGCTTTGTGCTAGTTCACTCATTCAACAAACAGTAATGTCACTTTTGTTCCTATGGCTATTATGTAATATGTTATATTGAGTTCTATAACAGAGCTGTGGTCGACAGTATAAGAATCCACGGGGAAAAGTAATGAAAATGAACCTGATCTGCAAGTATTGAGAAAAACTTTACCAAGGAATTGGAATGTGGCTCAGTTATAATTTGATTATAATTTATACTCAACATTCAACATTTCCTACTGTTATGAAATATAAAATGGTTACCTTGTAATAAATCCAAAGAATGGTACATTTATTTATGATTTTTCATAACTTTACATATTTATTATACACAAAGTTCTCAATCTCTCCTTACTTGTTATAAAACAGGGTTCCCCATTGTTCATATCCGTCATTTATCTTATAAAACATATTGTTAACATCTCAATATTTATTTGAAACTGATCTACTTTAGTAACCATCTACTACTTTTAAAGAAGTAAGTTTAAAAGTACATTAGGTATATAATCCAAAGTTTGACTAAACTTTAAAATTTTGTTGTATGTGTTCTTTTAGTGTAGAGATGATTTCCATGGAGCAAATTTAGAAAGTTTTTTTAAATAGAATAATATTATTCAATTTTATCAACAAATTAATTTTTTTCTTTCACTAAATGCATCTAACAGTTTAATCTCCAGAAAATACTGTGGATGAATTTCCAATGAGGTATTCCAGGTGCTAAATAAATTTCTATCTCGTTTTTGATAGAAACTCTAAATTAGAGAGAGATGGAGACAGATCATCATATCATAGGTAGATTTTGCTGATCCATTACTAGTAAACATGTTTATCTTGCCTGAAATGCTTCCATTTGCCATGATTCCATGGAAGACTCTAAAACCCAATATACTTATGCTTATGCCATGATGATGTGGCAATGTGCTTGTTTTCGGTGCTAGACTGTGATGTCACTGGTACCAAAGTCAATGGAGTCCTCCATTGTGACTGCTGCCCACAGCCAAGGGTAGGGTGACTGTGGAGTTGGTGGTGATCCACAATTCCTGCACTGACAAATGTAATCTTTTTGCTGATTATCTTGTTCTTATCACGGCTTCTACACTATGCTTACCATACACAGGGAGCAACATCATCAGGACAAGGAGGTGCCTGGCCTGTTTAAGACACTGCAGGTACGTCAGTGTTGCCTAAGAAAAGAGAATGGAGGGAACAGGTAGACTCCATATTCTATGCAGTTCTGAATACTGTGCTAAGGAGTTTTGGACACAATCCTATAGTTGAAAGCAAAAGAAGAGGGCAAAAATCTCATAAAGCTTTCTCTTTAGGAGTGATACGATAATGGTAGTGGGGAACAGTACAGCTTTTCCTTAATAGCCCAATAAAATGATCCGGAACTATGAGGGAGGAAAAATCGCATATTAGGAAAAACCCCTCATTACTCCTCTGTTTCCAAGGAAGAAGCTCATATTACCCTCATCAATTCTTGATCCCACATCCTGGCTTTTACTGAATTCTTGACACATGCTTTGCATCTTCCAATGTAAAATAACTGTCCTTTCCCTTCTGGTGCTTTGTTCTTTCCTCACCAGAAACCACCCCAATTCCAAGGTGCTCGTGTATGTCTGACATTTACTGAAAGCTCTAAAGACTGAACAGAGAATTTGAACAGCAACTTTGAATTGATTACACATCACTAGTCTAAAAATCCTTCAGTTTTGCCTCCAGAGGAATCTTCTCCTGGCCATATTTCTTCATTTTCTTGAGACTGGCTGTCTATCCAAGTCAGTGTTTCTATCTTTTGAAGTTGTCATTATTCAACACTGAATATCTTTAATTTCTTAAGCAGAGCCTTTGAACTCTCTACCCGTTATCCCTTCCCCAGATTACAGCTCAGTGCTCTTTACATATCCAAAATTGCATTAAAGTTTGGGTGAGCAAGGCTCATCATTTATAGTTTCCAATCTCTAATAGCACAAATTGAACAAAGTTACTACACATATAGAAAAATATAATATTTGATAAAGGTGGTTTACACATTAGTTTGGAAAGGATCAGTTCTTCAATAAGTAGTGTTTAAAAAACTTACTATGCATATGGAAAAAATAAAAATCTGTTCTTAGTACGTAGGCACACTTCAATTCCAGATGAATCAAATTCATCTGGAGAGAAAGATAAATATTCTAAATTCTTAGAAGAATACATAGGAAATTATTTTTATGACTTTAATGTATGAAAACATTTCATAAAAAAGATACCAAAATTGTAACCATAAAGGAATATATTAACAAAACCAAATATGTCAAATTTAAGACCTCTTGTTCATGAAACAAATATATTATTAGAAAACTGGAGAAGATACTTACCATATATAGAGATGACAAAAGATTGATATCCATAATAATGTAAATAACTCCTGCAACTGAATAAGTAAAAAGCAAACACCCCAACCTAAATATATGGAAAAGAAATGAATAAGCACTTCAATGAAGGAAAACACAATTGGAAAATAAACATATGAAAAGATGCTCAACTTCATTAGTAATAGAATGAATGCAAATTAAGTCCCCAATAATATAAACATTCTATCCTGATCAGCGAGATTTTTAAAATATGGCAATATAAAGTGTCTGTGAAGTACAGAGAAATTAGAACTCAGACACTACTGGTGAGAGGGTAATTTGGTACAAACAATTTGGAAAACATTTTTGAATGTATTTTCTTGAAAAATGCACAGATAACAGGTCATGGAAGAATTTACACATCTGTACCAGCAGGCATGCACAAGAATGTTTATAGCTGTATTGTTTGCTATAGTAAAGGATTAGAAACAAGCAAGAGAATGGCCTCTAACTGTAGACATCAACCTAGATGAATCTCAGACATGGTATTTAATGGAGAAAAAATCAGAATACCTCCTACCATGTCATACAATTTTTATAAAGCTCAAAATGAACAAAATTAAGCATTTGTTTATATATAATACATAGGTGAAATGCACACAAGATGTGAACAAACAATATGGTAAATGTTTACATTTTAAAAATTATAATATTACAGTAAAGGACACATTTCCATTAATCCCCCCCAAAATACTCCCCTTCTCTTCAAACACACTTATCCTATCATCCTTGCCACTTTTTGAAGCAGTTCTGGAAGTCCTCTTTTGTGAATGTCTTTAGTTATGCTGTCTTGACTGCCTCCATGTCCTGAATCATTTTGACTTTGGGGAAGAGCGAGAAGTAGCACGGTGCCATATCTGGTGAATAAGGTGGATGAGGACACAATGCAATGCTTTTATTTGACAGAAATTGCCATATACCAGAAGGGATGTGTCACACAGAGCATTGTCATGATGGAGGATGATATACAGCACACCTTGTCTCAACCGTAGCTCACACACGGCTGACTGCACCAGACAAGTGGAAACTTATCACACACTGTTACTAAGATTCGATGCACCACTTCTTGTATTGAAGATCCCTGCCTTTCCATTGGATGGCACTCGGCAGAAGCATTCACTATATGTTTTGATCACAATGGAAAGGCTCCGTGTCACACATCGCTTCTGGTATGGCAATTTCTGTCAAATAAAAATATTACAGTATGTCCTCATCCACCTTATTCACTGGATCTGACACCGTGTGACTTCTGGCTCTTCCCCAAAGTCAAATTGACCATGAAAGGTAAATGTTTTGAATTAATTCAAGACATTGAGGCAGCCATGACAGCACAACTAAAGACACTCATGAAAGAGGACTTTCCAGAACTGCTTCAGAAAATGTCAAGAATGAAGGTGTGTTTGAAGTGAGGGGGAGTATTTTGAAGGGTGTTATGGAAATGTGACTTTTACTGTAATAATTTTTTTAAATTTAAACATTCGCCATATTTCTTGATCACACCTTGTACATAGATAAATACAATGTAAAAAAGCTAGGGAATAGGGAAACAGACCTTGGGGGTAAACACAGGGGAATATAAAGGGAGTTGCAATTGTATTGGGAATGTTTCTTTTCCCATACTGAGTGGTAGCTTCATGCTGTTTATTCACTGTTATGTTTAATAACAACATTTGTGTTATATATGCCATGGTCTGAGAGAATTATTCTTCCCTTGGTTTCCCAAAGAACACTGTGCTCCTCATAGCACCCCAGGGGGAGAGGGGAGACAGGTGACATAATTTTATACTTTCCTGGTCTTAAAATTCTTAGCCCCTAGCATAGATCTGGTTCTTTATGGTTAAGATTTGTTTGTTAAACAGACCAATGCTGAGAAAAGTGAATGTGGCAAGAACATCCTATTGGGAAATCATTTCTACATAAAGAAAATTTAAGCATAATATTTTATTTTTATAATGCTTAGTTTTGGTTGATTATTTTCTTGCCTTCTACAAGACAAAATAATAGATTATAAAGCTATTTTGGTAGAGCACTTAGCAGTAACTGTAAGGAAAGTGATAAAGTAAACATTAAAATACAATTTTTAAATTTTGAATTAAGCAATAGTATTGCCATGTCCTAAGAGGCAATAAAAAAAAGATTTCCAGCCATATTATACTCATTCTGTATTTAAAAATAAAGTAGAATGGTTGTTTTCCTCTAAGAAAAACTCACTTAGAAAAAATTAATTAAAGTTCAACTTATCCAGTTTATTCCTAGACTTGTTCCTGTTGGCTTGAAATCTTCAATGTTTGGTATGAATAATTAAAAATATTAAATTCAGGGGCAGCCAGTTAGCTCAGTTGGTTAGAGTGTAGTGCTCTTAACAACAAAGTTGCTGGTTCGATCCCCTCATGGGCCACTGTGAGCTGTGCCCTCCACAACTAAATTGAAGACATCTACTTGACTTGGAGTCCTGGAAAAACACACTTAAAATAAATAAAAGTTTAAAACATATATTAAATTCAGGAAATGCTTTGGATTATATTTGGAGACATGATGGCAGACAACAGCGCAGACTTGCTTTACACAAGTAAGATAGAGGTATGGATTCACTTAAAGGAAAGCCCAGCCTACAGGATATAATTCCCAGTACACAATTCTTAAGGAGAATGGTGGGGAGTGGGTCTGATAATATTACATAATTATCCAGAAACAATCCCTCAAAAATACGAGGAAATAAGAATGAGAATATGTAGGCCGCACTGAAAAATGAATTTATAATTGAGAACATACAACTCTGAAAGGAGAAGAATTAGTTCCTTTCTTACCACAACAGAGTTAGCTAAATGTTAACTGCTAGCAAAACTCTTGGAAAAAAACAGGTAGGAAACTGTATTTCTCCTTAATTTTAGTAATTCCACCATTATCTAAAAGCTTCTTTTCCGTGAAGTATATCTGCTGTACTTCAGCAGGATCTTACACTTCTCTTCTGAAATAGAGAAACATTACACTATAATGGTTAAAAAGCAAGGTTTCTGGATTAAACCTTCCATTTGACTTTTTGCTCCACCCATTCATTACAACCTGTGGAATCTTGGGCAAGTTATTTAACCTCTCTGAGCCTGCATTTTATCATCTGTAAAATGACACATAGAAAACAGTTAAGCAATGTTAGTTACTATATTCAGACTGCACTTGCAGTAACATTACCATCTCATGTGAAATTTTAGTGGATTTGTTAACAAACAAGGATTTCTTTTATAGTAAGGAAACCATAGTGAACAATTAAGTTTTATTATTGATCATGATTCAGCAACTATTTGTTGGGTATCCACTCTAAGTCAGGCATTAAACATGAGTAAAATCTGATAATCTGCAAGTTTTCTTATAGTTCAAGTCAAAGTCAATATGAAGTTTTTTACTGCTGCATTTTGATGCAGGAATTATTGTCTTTTTATAAAAAAGGAAATTAGTTGGGGAGAATTTCATACTTTGCTATGGAAAAAGATTCAAAGAAAGAATAAAAGTGCCATGTCTATTCTCAGGATTCATCCTGAGTCATTGTAAAGTAATATATCAATCTTAAGTACCAGAAACTTAACCATTAGAGAATTTCCTTCTATTTTTGTGATTGATAGGATCAGTGATTTGAGAATGTTTTAAGGAAACCCCTTCACTTGTTTCTTATCTCTTGCACAATGGCATTTACACTCCTTAGTATGTCATATATGGTGTTGGAAGATGCCTTCCACTCTGATCACTTCTTTCCCTATTTTCTACACTACATTCCAAATACAAAGTGACTTCGTGTTGCTTCTGAAACTTTGATGTTTACTTCCAAATGGCACTCACTCGGCCAGAACTGCATCTGGGTTTATCTATACATGTTTGAATTCTTAGGTTTTATATTTCTAACTCTATGCAGGGATTTATTTTTTTTTACTATCCCACATCGCAGATATTGATCACTGTCTTCTCTACTACTTTTGTATCCTATGAGCACTTGTATCATTGCAGTTACCATCCAATTTTACAATTACTTATTTTGATATTTCAACAGCTAACTAACAAGCCTCTAAAAAGCTGAATCCATGTCTTATTCATATTTGTATATTCAGACCATGTCTCTTTCATGAAGGAGGTGCACAATAAATATTAATGGAAGTAGATTAGAATAGTGACTAAAGATCCTTAAAAATTAAATAAATTTAAAATTTGCATAAAAGGCATTGTTTTCTGACCATTGGGTTGATGATTAATTGATTACTTCATTAATTGATTCAATAAATATTTAGTTAGCATCTACTGTTTGTCAAGTACTGTGTCGTTTTTAAGACAGATAAGTTCTTGTTCTCATAGAGTTTACATTTAAATAGAAGCAAAAAAATATATAAGGTAATTCCAAATGGTGATAAGGAATAAGAAGAGAATAAACAGAGCTATGGGTGGGGTATAACAACATTACATAAGGGGGTGGGGAAGACTTTTGAGGAAGAGATATCTTAGCTGAGACCTTAGTGTTGATAAACAGTGAAGATGGAAAACAACAGACTTGAAACCAGAGGAAACAGTGAGGAAGGGTCCTGACGTGGGATTAAGCTTCAGGCTGAACAATCAGAGAAAAAAAAAACAAGAAAAAAAAACAACAATGTTATTGGATTCTAGGGCACAAGGAGGCAGTTTTTTTTTGTTTTGTTTTGTTTTGTTTTTTGTTGTTTTTTAAAGATTTTATTGGGGAAGGGGAACAGGACTTTATTGGGGAACAGTGCACTTTCAGGACTTTTCTCCAAGTCAAGTTGCCGTCCCTTCAATCTTAGTTGTGGCTTAGTTGTGGAGGGCGCAGCTCAGCTCCAGGTCCAGGTCCAGTTGCCGTTGAACTGGCAACCTTGTGGTTGGGAGCCCACTGGCCCATGTGGGAATCGAACCCTCAGCCCTCGGAGTTAGGAGCACGGAGCTCTAACCGCCTGAGCCACCGGGCTGGCCCAAGGAGGCAGTTTTAAGACAAGAGTTCAAAGAAATCAGTAGAAGCAGACCATGAAGAATTTTTTTTGTTGTTCATATCAGAGTTTGGATTGTATTCTTAGTGCATGGGGAATCCCTTCTAGGGCTTAAGTGAACAGCCTGATCTCATTTAAGTCTTTGAAAGATATATTTGGTTGTCGTGTAGAAAAAGAATCAGAGGAAGGCAAGGATGCAGATAGGGCAAAACAAGAAATCAAGAAATGAAGCTGGTTTAAGGTAAGAACACTGGAGATAGACAGAAGTAGGTGGATATGTGATAATACCTGGGCAGTGATGAACTAGATGTGGAGAGTGAAAGAACAAGAAGAATCAAGAATAGTTTGGGGGGGTTGAACAACTAGGTAGATGGTAATTGCATTAACCAAAATGGAGAACACTAGAAAAAGAATAGTCAGCCCCATGGCAAATCAAAACTTCTGTTCTTGACATATTAAACTTGGAATGCCTGTTAGCCAAGCAGAGATATAAAATAGACAATGTTCAATGGAAGAGGTCAGGCCTCTAGATAGTCATTTGTGAGTTACCATATTATACATGCCATTTAAAGGCAAAGGGTTGGATGAATCATGTGTATGACATTCTTTTTAGTGCTTGGTGCTTTGAAGTCCTGGAATCTGTGCTCATTTTATTGGTAAGTTAGCAAATTATTCAGTAATTCAGATACTGAATGTTTACCATACACCACATACTGGTCATACAACAGTGAACAAGACAAAGTCCTCTGCCCTCAAAGAGCTTAGATTCTCTTGAGAAAGACAGTAAGCAAGTAAGTAACTAAATATGAAAAATTATGCCTCTGTGCTAAAGAAAAATGAGAAGAAGGGCTAGAGAATGGCATAGTGTGCTATTTTATGTACCGTTGTTAGGAAAGGGCTTTCAGAAGAGCTGACATTTCTGATGTAGGCAAATATAGATCACAGATATTTCTAATGCTTTCCGTTTATCTCCAGTACAAGATTCTCTAACTCTATTAAGCGAAAGAGATAACTTTATCTTCACACTTCAGATCATTCCCCAAAAGTTGGCATTACTTGGATTTATCAATGGTGTATTTGGCACATTTTGTCTTAATATGAGGTCAATCTATTAGACTGTGACAAAGGCTAAAAATAGGAAGAGATAATTTTGATGCATATATTAATTGAAGTCCACCCTATAAAATCACTCTTTATTAACTAATAACCTTTCCTTTTTATGAATTTTTATTTTAGCAGTATTCCTCCATAAACTAGCCATTTTAAGCTTACATATATCGTAGTTATTTATGTGTACTTATAACCTTTATTAGACTATGTTCTTCACAAAGGAATTCACATCTGAGTCATATCTGTATACTTAAGACATCTAGAATAGTATCTAGCATATGGCTACTACCCAATGAATGAATTATTCATACTTTACATAAATTGTGAAAGTCATTAGTAGCAGATTACATTTTTATTTTATTTTGTAAAGTACAGGTAGTTATAAGGAAAGTCACCATTATGTAAATATCCTTTTGGTATTTTTTAAAAATTTTTAATCTACCTGTAATCTCTCTATAACAATATCAATCATCAATAACAGAAGAGGTGTTTCAACAAAAGATTCTAAATTACGTTTCTTGAGGAGTTGGGGGTTGAAGTTCGATATCTATAAGGGAGCTTTTTCTGACTCCAAGCTCCTCTTCTCTCCTCCCCTACCAAAAAAATAAAAGGTAACATTTTTAATATATGCACTTTGAAAAACCTACACATTATCCCATTGAATTTCTTTGCTTTCTTGAGCCACTGTTCCTGATAGAAATATTCCCTACTATTCAAGTGTTTTGGGTCTAAAGAAAAAATGTTGAGGGACATATCATAAATTATGTCTAAATAACTCATTTGTTGTTGCAGAGTTATCATTAGTTCCAGGTGGCAGTTTAATAAAAGTAGTACTATGATAAATAAGCTGAATTTATTTTAGAAAATTATCATGGCCAAAGAAGAATGTCTTGCAGCCCAGTAATTGGTCAAGTGCTTTATACCATGTTTTCTTGGTAACATCGATGTTATCTTCACAAGATTAACCATTCCTAGAGTAATAAACATTATCTGTTACAATTAAAAGCTGATAAATTGGGAGCCAACAGAGTTCAGCCAACTGTGACATGAAGACAATTGCACTATTTGCATTCTGTATTTCTCATAAAGGCTTGCTGGACGCCCACACATCTGACATGATTAGAACACATGAACAGTGTATTAAAATTGCAGTGTATTAATCCTAAGAAATGAGGTGGAAGTAGAACTAAATTTTCTGTATTTTGAAAAAGTGATATTTTTTCACAGCTTGTCTCCAATTTTATTTTTTTCAGATTGTGTAGTTAATGGAGCACTTGTTCTTTATTTAAACTTTTTTCACTTTCACCATCTGATTGACATTACTTGCTCATGTTTTCTGAGGCATAACGTTGCAAATGTAAACACATAGTTGTACCTTGTCAAAATTGCATATTGTATTAAAGATCTTTGTTTCCCAGTATTTATGAAACTTAAATGGTACTGAATGTTAAATAACATTTGTTGTTAACAAATCAGTGAGATTTCACATCGCTCATTACACTGAGGACTTTACCTGCAATTTTACTCGCAGAAGTGTCTTTGCCAAGTTTTGTTGCTTTTCCTAATTTTTTTGTGTCTCATTTTCCACATTGCATTTCTGTATACCTTCCAATGAGGTCACTGTCCCCTGTGACCTGATCCATTCTTAAATGCCAGCCAACATGCTTTACCACATTTGTCGTTTCATGTGTGCATATAGCACCCATTGTAACGAGAGGAATTCAAATCAAGAAGTAAGTCAGTAATAGGCTCGGGGAAAGATATTCACACTCTGTGCTTAACAGCAGGTTCATCAAAGATTTTTATATTCATTCCTTTTGACATTTCACAATAGTATGGTATTTTTCTCCAAATATCCACAGTGATTCCCCATATGGACAAAAATAGGCCTTACGTTTTCTCTCACAGCATTTAAATTCTTGGTGGATCGGTCAACAATACATTAGAATGATTTAAAAACTGAAATAACTTGATATCCTCCTAAAGCCTTAGGCTGAGAAGGGAGTAGTATGGCTTTGTTATGTGTTTAGAGCTGACCTCCTCTTTCTCACAATTTATTAAAATGTTACAACTACAACTGTTTCTTTCTCTAAGATAGACATAAATCTTGGCAAGGGACAGAGGTTCAGATCCTGACCCAAAGTAACCAGAATAATTTTAGCAGATGATTCACTAATTAGATTTATAAAATTAAACATTAAACAACTGCTTTCTTATTGTGTTTGAAGGACAGTGGTCATTTGATTTTCCCAGGGATAATGTTGATAGGAAGCTCTTAGGAAGTGGAAGGTGATACTACCAAACTAACTTTATGATAAAGTTTATTTTATGCAAAAACTCATAGACAGATAATAGTTTAGTGGTTACCAGACGGAAGGGGAGAAGGGGGATGGTAGAAGAGGGTAAAAGAGGTCAAGTATATGGCAATGGAAGGAGAATTGACTTTGAGCGGTGAGCACACAATGTAATATATAGATGATGTATTATAGAAATGTATACTTGAAACCTATATAATTTTACTAACCAATGTCACTGCAAAAAATTTACATATATATGTATGATTAAAATCCTGAATCTCCAGGGAAGAGTGGCTTCTTGCAAGTGGAAAAATTTACAGATAGACACCTTGATATTCTACGACTCTCCTTACTTTAAAGCAATGGAAACGAAAAATTAGAGTTAAAGCAGTTTTTTTCTTAACTGAAAGATAGGTTTCCAATTTCCTTATCAAATAGAGTTCTCTCCGTTCTTGGAGATGGTATCTATATGTTTTTCTACTTTGCTTATTATGGGTGCCAAAAATGTATGCATATTTTAAGAAAGGAAAAAACTATTAAAATTGTAATACTCAATATATACCAATAGCAAAAGATGAATACATGTCACATTTGACTTCCGCAATTACAAGAGTTGCTCAAAGTGGTTACCACCAGTATCCAGACCCTTCTAATTTTGGCGAACTACTGCTTGAGCAACACTGACTAAGTATCCACTTGTCAAGGTGACCGGTTAACTCGGTTGATTAAACTGTGGTGATGATACCAACAACGTTGCCGGTTTGATCCCCACATGGGCCACTGTGAGCTGTGCCCTCCTTAGAAAAAAAAAAGTGTCCACTTGTATACATTTTTTTGGCATCTCTGTTATATCATGTACTCGTATGTTATCTATTGCAAAATGGACTATAGATGGATTGCTCTTTGTATTAAGATATAATTCATACACCATGAAATCCACTCTTTAAGGAATACAATTTGGTGGGTTTTACTACCGTGTTTCCCCAAAAATAAGACCGGGTCTTATATTAATTTTTGTTCCAAAAAACACATTAGGGCTTATGTTCAAGGGAAGTCATCCTGAAAAATCATGCTAGGGCTTGTATTTCGGTTAGGTCTTATTTTCAGGGAAACATGGTACATTTACAATGTTGTGCACGATCCTCAGTTTCTAATTTCAGAATACTATAAACACCCACAAAATAAACCTGGAATCCATTAGCAGTTACTCTTTTTATTCTATCTTCTCTTCTCTCTTGGAAACAACAAATTTCCCTTATCTATGTATTTGCCTAGTCTAGACATTCTATGTAAATGAATTCATACAATATGTGGTTTTTTTTGTGACTGCTTCTTTCATGTAACTTCTTCCATGTAATGTTTTCAAGATTCATCTATGTTGTAACATATTATCAGTACTTCATTCTCTTTTAAAGTTGAATTATATCCCATTGTATTGATATACTTCATTTACATTATACATTCATCAATTGATAGTCATTTGGGTTGTTTGCACCTTTTGTGCTGCTGTTATGAATAATACTACTATGAATATTCACATACAAGTTTTTGTGTGGACATGTTTTTCTCTTTTCTTGGGTATATACCTAGAAGTGGATAGATGGATTATTCTTATATACCAGTTTTAAATGGAAACTGACTAAATTATCTTAGAATATTTATACAGTTATTGAAAGAGTATAATTAACTTATTGTTTCATTAAAGAAGCAATAGGATTTGAGGATAGGCACCTGAAAATCTTATTTCCAATTGATTTTGCCTGTAAAGACAGAAAACAATTTGAAATTATCTGTGTGTGGATTATTTTCAGTCCTTTCTATCACTTTATGTGTATTGATGTTTTACTTTTTTATGTAGCTGTGGTCAGTTTTAAATCATAAATAGAATAATGAAAAGACCAAGTATAAGGGGAAAATATTGGCTGAAATTCTTCATTTCTCACACTGGAATTAAAATAAGTCATTCAAAGACAAATTGAATGCTATGTATTAAACTATTTTCTTTATGCTTATACATTTTAATAGTTTAAAAAGGATTGGAAAAGCACAAATGAGAAGGGTAGAATAATAAATTATCTTTTCTTAATTATGGTACTTAAAAAATTAATGTTTTCCAAAGAAAATTTAATGATATATGCAAATGCACACAATATGATATTAGGTATAATAGAAAACCACACTATATAAGTAACAAATTGCGTACCAGTATTTTCCCAATTTTATAAAAAATATATATACAGACAACATAAATATTTCAAAACGCTAATAGTGGCTATCCTTGGTAGCCTTTACATTCTCCTATATGCTTTACTTCACTTTCTAAATTTTATACCATTATTATGAATTACAGATATAATTAGAAAAAATAGCTGTAATGTATTTTTTTTCCTTTTATGTTTGTTATCAAGGCAACCAATCAATTCAACAAAACCTGTGTCATTTTCAAAATAGTATTAACCAACTCTAGTATTCAAATGCATATAGATAACAGATCTCACTAAGGATTGTTCTGGATATTTATGACATAACATAGAGACATCCAATTTTGTAGGAAGGATAGAATGCTATGTTCCAAACCCAGATCACCAGGTTGCTGAAACAGTTCTCAACCAGATGTTTGGTGATCACAACTTGGGGGACTAGGAGTTGCAAAAGGCATCTAGGAGTCTAGAAAATACCAAAATTTTCACTTAAACACATTTATTAGTGGAAATCCATTCATTCATTTACATGGAAAAAATTAAGCTGAAAAACAAATGTGATGGCTCCAAGGAATAGAGGTTACCACTAATATATGAAAAAGTAGTATACTGACATAGCTTTATGGCTGAATAACTTTCTTATTCTTTTAATTTACATTCATCTGAACTTATGTACCCAATGCTTCTCCATCAATAAGCATTCACAACTGTCAAAATTAAAAAACACAAATTTTAATAAACTAATCTTAATTTAACTATACTGTAGAGATGATTGGGTAGGGATCAGTGATGCCGTTTGTCCTATAATGCATAGGACAGCCCCCTACAGTAAAGAGCTATGGAACTGAAAATATCCCAAGAAACCCTGATATAGATAATCCATATTTTAAATGATCAATCATTTCATTAATTTAGATGCCTCAAATGGGCAACAGTCATTAAATATTTATAAGCTTTTCTTAGACTCAGAATTCAGAAATGTAATCGTAACACTAAGTTGATACCTATGTCTAAGATAAACCCATATTATATATTTTGCAGTTAAGTAAATACATAATACTAAGATTAGAGCTGGTGTTATTTAAAGTTTCTACATTAAAAATGAACTCGAGATTTTGACATTCAATATTGTTTAATGAAAATAAGTTTATTTTTTTCATTAAAGTGATGGCATAAATCTAAATTATTACATATCTACTAGAGATTTTATATGGAAATTACATTCACGGAGCTATTCTGATATATTGTTTAATGAATAACATGGCTATATCATCAAGGCTCTTTGTTGTGTTAAAAAAATGACATACAAAAATGTATTTTCAGAAAAGTTATAGGCACTAATAAAGTATGACTAAAAACTGTTTACTATACGGAATTAAGATAACTGAATAAAAATAACACAGTGAGAATCTGTTGTGAACCATAACTAGAATATTGAAATTTATGGTACATGAGTTAGAGTAAATTATTCTTACTTGACAGCAAGTCTCTGGACTGGGTTTAATTTTTCAGCCTCATCTCACAGAGCAGTTCCCTTCACTTCCTGAGCTTTCATACACCTTGGTTTAGAGTTGGGGAGGGGGTAACCCCTCAAAAATGAAACCTCAAGCCTCTGCTCTCCAGTATTATAACATTCACTTACAAATTAGAGAACATTGAAGGAAAGAGGAGACACTATATTGCCTTAATTTAAGATACAGATCTCACTATTTGCTCCTAAACTAAAGAAGTATCTAGATATCAGGAGCTGAAAAAACGTCCCTAAATAAATTAAATCATACTGTGGCATCAACTCAGAGTGTGGTAAGCAGACTGACAATATCAGTGTTACCTGGGAACTTGTTAGGAATGTGTATTCATAGGCCCACCCCAGACTTACTGAATCAGGATCTCTGAGGGTGGGATCTAGGACTCTAGATTTTACCAGTCCTTCCAGATGGCTCTGATATGCACTAAAGTTTGAGAAGCACTTCATACCTTGATCACACTCAATTTATAACATACAAGTATTTATTTGAAAACACTTTAAAAAAAAAAAAAAAAAGCAAATATGTACCTAAGGATTTAACAGTGAAATTCAAACAATGCTCAGATGTTGAGGACCATCAGTACTATAATACTATTATGTTGAAAAGTATCTTGGACTAACTTATATTAGACAATTCCCATGTGGTAAACATTAGGGAATCAATTATGAATTGATATGTATATTTAAAATGTCATAAACACCTAAAGTTCAAAAAGGTTAAATAAAGTAAATGAAACAAATAGAATCACACGTTAAAGTCACTAAGCTTTTGAGAACTCAGCAGTTTATTCTGGAATTGAAAGACAGTAGTAATCTGCGTATAAAAGAAAAATGTCCCTTGGTTCAGAGTTAATGACACCTTTGGTAATTATGGCATAAACTAGTTAAAGAGCTTTAGAGTTTCTGAGCGCAGACTAGACTTTCCGGAGTATTTTTGTTTATTCCGTTTCGTCAGTCAGCAAATAATAGGTTTGTGGATTTAACTTGACTATACACTGTATTATAGCTTTAAGTCCTTAATTATTTGGCCATTTTGAGAAAAAAAAATGAATATCTGTAAAACATTATTTTACCTAGCATTGGCAAGATTTTAAAGGAAACAATTCAACTAAAGTTGAATGCACTAAAATAGCTGGGCCATGGTATGATTTCGATAAGCAACGTTAGACATGTACCTCTACATGTGCCATTCTACATTTCTTACTTAAATCATGTTTCCTTTAAACTTTGAAGTTTCAAAAAATCATGGATGTCAAGATACCATATTTTACTACATCCTATATGTCTATCAGTTTTCTAGTCTCCACCTTTGCTTTCTTTCTTTTTATGCTTCTACTTTCATGCTTTTTTTCCATTCTCTCCTCCCTTTCCACCCCTTTCATCCCCCGTATTATTTTCTTTTCATTCCTTACCTTCTTTTTAAATTTTGTATGAAAAGAATCTCAGATGATTTTCAAAGGCGTGTATGCACATAAGACGAGAAGTGCTAATAATAAGGTAGAAACCATTAAATATTAAAAAACAGCAAAGTGTTTACATTAAATATATCACATCTTGGAATGTGTTTCTCTTATAGAAAGTACTCTTAAACAAATATTATTTTATTTGCTTAATAAGAGATAATATCAATTTTTACTGTAATAGCCTGTATATCTAATAGCTATTTAATTGATTCTATTTGTATTATGACTCTGGTTACTTTCCATATCATTTTATCTTTAATCCTCCTGGAGTAACATTTCAAAAAGAGGGGTTTAACACTTTAAACAAATGTTTGAAACGAAAGGATTTCCGGGCCTGGAGAGAGTAATGAGGACATTGCCATGTAAGTTTAGGCACTAGGAGTCTGGAAAACACCAAAATTATCATTTCAATACATTCATTCATTTACATGGAAAGAATGAAGTTGAAAAACAAATGTGATGGCTCCAAGGAATAGAGGTTACCACTAATATATGGAAAGCAGTATATTGAAATAGCTTTATGGATGAATAAATTATTTACTCTTTTAAGTTTTATTCATCTGAACTTCTCTACCCAATGCTTTTCTATCAATAAGCATTGATAACAATGCCGAAATTCAAAAACCACACATTTTAATAAATTAATCTTAACTACACTGTAGAGATAAAAAATAATATTGAAATGAATATTTGAAAATCTGTGGTAGTGAGCCATATTGTATAGACAGTCTGGCATCCTAGGGAAACAATGGGTGAAAAGTTTTAAAAATCCAGTTCAAGTTCTTATTTTCACACTAACTTATCATGACCAATTCCTTGAATTCCATGTGCCTTAATTTTCTTCTTCTATAAGGAAGGTGGGGGTGGAAGTGAGCAAACGGAGTTCACTTGCATCATACTGGAAAAGCATCCTGCTTCTGAACATTATATCAATTGTGGTGCTGTAGGACTTAATTACTAACACCTCTATTAAAAACACTGGCTCTGCTATTATGGTAGCTACCAAAAGAAAGTTCTATGTCAATACCCCTTGCTTGTTCTCTTGCCATATTGTGATGATTTATTAGAAAATACTGAAGCCAAGATAAAGAGAAAATCAAGATCTGAGGGTGTTGCTGCATTTTGGAAGGAAATATACATCAGGGTAAAGCTGACCAATAACTAAGCTGACCAATAAGCAACACCTAAGAAAAAGCAATCATAGTTTTCCTTATATGGTTCAGACTAATAAACATTTGTCTTCTGGCCATAGGAAATTATTTCTGTAAATAAAATAACATTATAAATATTTCTTATGATATCATTAAGGAGATAAAGACATATTTATATTGACTACTATTTTGAAAAGCATGGAACATTTGACAAAATATTACCTCCAAAATATATGATTAGCTTAACAGCCTCCCAGTCTAGGCTCTCATAGCATGAGAGAGAAATAAATCTTCATTAATGTTTATTAAGTGATCTTTGCAAACAAGGATAATCTTTTCTAACATCCACATCCAGGGACTTCCAAAATGCCAGAAACACTGCTCTTGTGGTCATAAAGCAATCTTTGGAGAAAGAGCTCTGAATCAAGAGTGATATTAAGTATACAATGTTCCCTTCCTCTTGTATTGTGTTCTTCACTTACTTTCAGGAGGTAGTGCACATGAATTTTACTCCAACACACTCATATACCAGAATGCCATGTTACTTTATTTTTTCCAAATTAGAATATTTTGGACGGCATCCCCTTTGTGCCTGGGTAGTGAGAAATTACATTTCAATCATTTTGATGGAGGCCTTCCCTTCCTTAGGGTTACACAGGATCCAGGTGTGTATGGCACATTTACTGACACACTGTTGCTTTGAGAGTGAGGAATGTGCTACGGCCTAACTTCCAAGATACCTGCCTTCCACTTTCTGCCCCACCTTTCCCACTACTCCATTACCCATTGTCCCTTTTACAGACAGCCTGCTGGGGAAATGGTCCGTGCCACACATGGTCCTCCCACACAAGACTTGTCAACAGATCTACCTTTCCCAGAAGAAAGGACTCTTTCTCCAAGCGCCATCCTCTCTCCTTATTATCCCTTCAGCTACTTCCTCTTTCCACCTTTAGAACCTAAGCTAACCCCTCCTTCCTGGGTGTGAGGAATGATATGCTAAACACTATCAGATTTTATTTTTTTTCATTCTCTTTGTTACACATTTTTGGGTTGAAAGTATCTAAGCAACCTCATCTGCTTTTCAAGGGTAACAGAGTCATTTCCTCAGGGAGGCATTCCTGGTTTTTCTGACTTTGAGAAAATAATATTTTCCTTTTGAATCAAGGCCTTTGATACTAATTAGCAGGATCAGATTTATTGCCACCTCCTGTTCTCACAGGATTAAGCCCACCCATCTTTATATGCTGCATGCTGCATCAGTTTGCTCATTAACCATTCCTATAGTATTATGCAACTACTTTTGATTCAGAAATTTAAAATGCCATGGAGAAACTATAATAAGGTACCATTTCACACCCACTAGGATGGCTATCTATAAAACAAACAAAGAAAGAAAGAAACAAACAAACAACCTGACAGTAACAAGCCTTGGTAAGGATTTGGAAAAATGGACCCTTCATACAGTGCTGAAGAGAAGGTAAAATGGTGCAGCCATTTTGGGGGGAAAAATCTGGTCCTTCCTTAAAAAGTTAAACATAGAGTGACCTATGAAGGGGACTAAAGTTTTGCCACCCTAAAGCTGCCTTTTGGGATATTGATTTTAAGCTGATTATTAAAAAAACAAAAGATTCAGAAAGAACGTTGGACCCCCCACCTTTCCTGCCCAGGAGATTCAAATGGAAAGGCCTGGTCCAGGAAGGACATTAGGATGTTTGCCTTACCATCATTTGAATTGAATGTGGTGGATATAGGGCTCCAGGCAGGGACCTGGCAGCTAGATCATCCCTTGTGTCCCATGGAAGCAAGAATTTGCCTGCCCTGTGTGTTCTGCTCTTCCTCAATTGCTTGTAAATTGCCCATTCTCACTTTTGAAATCTAAGGTCCTGTTCCCCCTTTACTCTTTATCCAAAATGACATCTATACCCAAATTTGCCTCACTGTCTTTGAGATTTTCATGTTTATGTGACTCCCTCTTGCGCACATATTAAAGTCTGATTTTCTCCTGTTAATCTGTCTGTTAACCTGATTATTAGCCCAACCAGATGAGCTTAAAAGCTGGGAAGAAAAGTATTTTTTTTAGCCCCCATACTTATGGAACCCAGCAATTCTACTTCTAGGTATTAAGTTGGTGCAACGGTAATTGCGGTTTAAAACGTTAAAACTAATTGCAAAACCCGCAATTACTTTTGCACCAACCTAATACTTACCTAAGAGAAATAAAAATATATGTCGACATAAAAAGTTGTATATGAACAGTCGAAATAGGCTAAAAGTGGAAACAACCCAAATGTCCATCACCTTATGGTAAATACAATGTGGTATATGAATACAATGGAATATTATTTGGAATAAAAAAGATTAAAGAACTGATATATGCTGAAACATAAATGAACCTTGAAAACATTTTACTAAGTGAAAGAAGCCAGACATAAAAGGCCACATATTGTATGATTCCATTTATATGAAATTTCTAGAACAGGCATAACTATAGAGACAGAAAGTGGATTAGTGAGTGCCTAGGGCTAAGGGGATAATGCAACCGCATAGAGAAGGCTAAGAGATGTGGGGTTTCTTTGTGGAGTGATGACAATATTCTGGAATTATGTAGTGGTGATGTTGCCCAAACTTTTAAATATATTAAAAATCAATGAACTGTTCACTGTAAAAAGATAAATTTTATGGTATGTTAAGTGTATCTCAATTTTTAAACAGCGTGGCGAAGTAGACGAGAAGAGTCATGCCTGTTGTCCAGGGAGTTGTAAACTTAATATTTGACTTTTTAAAAATAGGAGACATTTTCATTTGTTTCACAGTAGGTACAAGATTTTTAGCTATGGAGTAGAGAAAAAGAAAAAACCCTTTGACTTTTCCATTCTAACAATTATTTACTACATAATAAGAGAACAACAGAATTGTCCTGATGGCTAGAACTGATCCTTTTGTTCTCAAACACTTCTATTTCTGAGTACCGAAGCGAGTGAATGGCACTCTCAAATTCAGAGATTAGGCAGGGTAGAGTTCCGCAACAAGGGACATTGCAGAACCCTGTGGTGCTTCCATGGTGCTTCCCCCAGGTACCACCTCTAGACCTGAAAGAGCAAGGGAAGAGATCAGTTAGCAGGATCCGGACAGAGAGAGCTCTGCGAAGAGGAAACTGGCAGGCATTGAGGCCTTGACTCAGGAACACATCCAAGTTCACTCTGACATCATGAGGAAGAAGCTCAGAAACTAAATCGTTCCTGAACACTCCAACTCTGCTCTTCTAGCTCTCTCTTATCTCAAGAAAGCATGCTGGGACTCCCCACTCGTCAAACCCAATGGAAGCCAAAGCTTGTAAATGTCATTTAGACAGGTCAGACTTTTAGGATAACAGAGCAGAGTCAAGAATGGTAGAGGGTGAGTCTGCAGAGGTAAATAAAAGTCGCCACCTGAACTACTTTATTTCCAACTATCTTTATAATTACCATGAGCTAATTTATATTTTTGCATTTTATCATTTCTCATACACTAAAGATTGCTTAAAAAGAGGGATTGGATCTTACATATTTGTGCATTTCCAACACTACTTTAAAAATTGTTAGATGTTTGTGTCAAATATTCAATGAATGTTAGTTGAATAAAAAATGGAGAAAAAAAACTTTCAGTCTTTTTTTTCTTTCTTAGTAGTCAGAGATCATACATGTAAGTTACATGATAACTACTAATGTGTAGAATTCCTGTCCCTAAGGGATGTGCCAGAGAAAACGTTTGGCTTTATTCACTTCTGAGAATATTTGAACAGCTTTAGCTAGGGTTTATCGTATTCCTAATCCAGGTTATTTTATTTTATTTTAAAAAACAGCAAGAGAAAAAAGAAAGCTTTATTCTGAAAAACATTTTTAAAGGTCACTTACCATGCATTCATGTTGAAATGCTGGTTCACTCTTTCTGCAGGTAATAACAGCCTAAAAATTTCACCTATTCAAATGTAGCCGAATGGACCCTTCTTTTAAAATTCAGTTTTGAAAATAACCATCAGTATGGATAAATTTTACAGGAAAATTTTAATGCTCTTCTTAAAGTGTGTGACTCTCTTGACCACATTTTAGCAATTAAATCCATTTATCCTGCTATACAATGAAGGTATGAAATGTAGCTCATTATATATCTTTTCAGAAGACAAAAGAAATTGTTTTCAGAAGAGGGACATGTTTGTAAAATTTTAATTGAAATAATGGGGTAAAGGGAAAAGTAGAAAGTATAGGAATTAAGTTGGGAAAATCAGTAACTGGTTGCATTGTTTTGTAAAACCAAGTCTACGTACATTTCATATTCAGAGTGATGAATAGTACATAGAAACTCTTGGCAACAGGGATTTCGAAGAGTGAAAAACATTAGCCATTGAATGGAACCTAACAGGTTGTAAAGTCTAATAATGAAATTGTGGTTTGGCTGATAATTTATGGACTTTATATTGCAGTTGTTGCTGGTATTAATGAGATATTTTCCAGGCTGATGTCCTTGCTTTGGATTTGAAAAAAATATACCAATAAAGCTTAATGAGAAATGGAGGTTTCTACTTCAAACCGAATGTTATACTGTAAATTATTATGCTGATAAAAAGAAGAAATATGTCTTCTATCTTAGTCCCCTTTCTCTAAAGGCTGCCATATTCTTTCCTAAAACCAATTGTTGGTAAAGTCTTTCTCCCCATACTTCAAGAACTTTTGCTGCATATATGATATTCAAGTCTCAAAGTATAAGTATGGCTACTATTTCCATGGAGTTATCAGGCAGTCACCTTGTGAATGAATCCAGAGGCTGGTTAGATTGCTAACTGTATCCTTTCTACTTAGGGCTCTTGGAGTATCCCGAACAAATTTATTCTCTTTCTGGGTTTCTGGGCCTGGGTAGGAGTTGTGTCTTTACTTTGTTCCTGTTAGCCCTAGCCATTTTTTACTACATTCCAAGTCCCAAGCTACCCTACCCCTATTTTTATTTACATTGTAATGTGCTTATTTGAATATTTTATTCAGACAGCCTAAATTGCAATGATAACTATGAAAACCATAGGTAACTATAATTAAATTGTGTTTCTAGGTTAAAAAGCTAGTATCAGCAAAATTTTACATTTAAAACAAAGGTGTATGATAGATGCAGAAATTATTGGAAATGTAGATGCTAGCACTACAATTGAAACAGTAAAGAAAAAAAAAAGACTGGATAAAAATATATTACATATTTTACCATGAATGACAATTGAAATTTGCTGAGGCAGAGCAAAATGGTAAAATTATTTGTTGTACAAAATGATTCTTAAGATAATAAACTTGGCATAATTGAGAGACATTCTCAGAAAGTACAGTGAATTTAATAAATAGTTTTCTCTCAATAGTAACAAAAGATCAACATAGTTACTGACATAAGAATTAAATGTTCAATAAAAGTTTTAAAACGATATTTAACAAATACTGAGTTTATAACTTTGGACTGCTATAAAATGGATTTGATTCTTGCACAAATAAGAAACGTGCAAATATATGGTGATGGAAGAAGAACTGACGCTGGGTGGTGAACACACAATGTGAGACATAGATGATATATTACAGAATTGTACACCTGAAGTCTATGTAACTTTACTAACAATTGTCACCCCAATAAACTTTAATTTAAAAAAAAAGAAACCTATTTTGATGGGAAAATTTTAAAAACTATTATTTTAATTATGGAAATTTTGTTAGTTAAGGAGAAAAGATGAAAAAGAATCTTTTACAGAAGCTGAAAGATCTTCCTTTATCGCCAATTGCCCATACTATATACAAGTTTTCTAACATTAAATATCAATTGATTCAAAGTTTGAAAAATCACGAGTATTTTTCTTTAGCTTTAGATGAGTCATACAAAATAAGAGACACTATCCAATCAATTCCTTGGATATTTTCTCCTTAGAAGACTTCCAAATTTACAAACAAATTCATTTCATGGACTAAATCAAGTTCATAGAACAGAAATTTTTGAATTTTAATTATCAGAGAAGAATTTTAGCTAGATATGAAAAATTTAATTTTCATTATCATGGTTCCAAAATGTTACATAAAAAGTCTGAATTTATTGAAAGTTTAAAACAAGACTGGTGTTTTTCTTATGGCTTTATTTCACTGTACGATGTCAAAAATATTTGTGCTGAATTTTTTGAAGCAGACTCTATGACAAATGTCATGGATACACTTGTGAAAATCACATATATCAATATTTATATCTATTGATATATATGCTATGAATCATCATCAGTTTATGGAACCATTGAAATACATAGAATAAAACGAACTTAATGATGTTGTGTTCTTTACTAGTACTCTTTGAATCATGGAAAGTAGTCACAAAGATTTAATGTATTATGAATTCCAACTCAAAATTTTCATGAAGGAAATGCTTGCCAGATAGTCAATAAGACCTAAATGGCAGTATGTTACATTGTCTCACTGATATCATATATTAGGTAAATAAACTAAATTTGAAGCTCTAAGAAAAGAAAATACTTACTTGTGATTTATGGAGACAATCACAAGAATTTATGTTGAAATTGAAACTTTCCATAATACAAATCAATGAAAATTATTTTTAGCATGAATCAATGCACAGGTCTAATTGCCAGCAACAGCATTTTGTCAATCTTGTAGCTCCACAAAACACATGAAATTTGAAGAATGCTTTGTTGAGATTAATACATTTAGAGTTGTTACAAATATATGCAATTGTTCCTTGAATTCAATATTATTGAGTTGACATAGAATTAGAGAATTTACTTCACTTGAACATAGATTTTGAAACTCTTTTGATTCAAAGAGTCAAATATTCTTCTAAAAAAGGTAAACTAGTTTTGTATACAGTTACTGGAAATTACTATGTTTAGAATAACCTGAGTGTGTGAAATACTTTTTAATTTCTTTTTATTTCAGAAAAAAATTATGTTTATGGGAAATTTGTGAAGATAGTAGAGTTCCTGTATACTCTACACTCAGTTTCCACTATTATTTATTATATATGAGTGTGGCACATTTGTCACAATTAATAAACCAATAGTGCTACATTACTATTACTATTAATAAAAATCTGTATGTTATTCAGTTTGACTGGATTTTTAACTAATGTCTGGTTCCTTTTTTAAAATTCCATCCAGGATACCACATCATATTTAGTCAGCAGGTCTCCTCCTCTTGGCTATGGAAATTTCTCAGACTTTCATTTGTTTTTAATGACCTTGACACTGTTAGGCATGTTGGTCAGGTATTTTTCAGAAAGTTCATCTTATGTCTGATGTTTTTCTTTCATGGTTAGAGTAGAATTATGTATTTTGTGAAATTGCAAAGGTAAAAAGCCATTTTCCTCACATCATATCCAGGATACATACTATCAACATGACTTACCACTGTTGATGTTGACTTTGATCACCTAACTGAGGTAGAGTTTGTCAGCTTTCTCTACTGTAAAATTAGTTTCTTTTCTCCTCTTTCCATGCTGTACTCTTGGGTAAGGAGTCACTAAGCACAATCCACACTTAAGGGGTAGGGAGTTGTGCTCCACCTCCTTGAGGCTGAAATAGCTATATAATTTCTTTGAAATTATTTTGTATGGAGAGTTGTCAATTCTTCCCCATTTATTTATTTATAAAATCATTTATTTATATTACTATGGAATCACGTGTACTTATCTTATATTTTGGGTTATAATTCAATGCTATATCATTTATGTTGTTGCTCAAATTATGTGTGTGTGTGTGGTAAGCACTTCCTTATTTCCTGACAACATAAAAGGTTTCAGACTCATCTTGTATATTTTCTAGCCCCATCTTAGAATAATGCATTTCTCTAAGGAGTCCTGGTTCCTTTCATTGGAGAATGGTATTAGAAACCAATATCTGCATCCTAGGAGTGCTTGTTGCTCCTGGGGTGGTGTTGCTACTAGGCCTTTTTAGCTGACAGAACAAGGAACTATATGTGTGTATACTAACCTGTGTATTTACACATATTTATAAATATTTCTATATGTAACCATCTGTACACGTATCTATATTAAGGTAAACATGAATTCATAATGATGTCTCCAACTCTAATCCATTACCACATAGATTATTCTCCTCCCTTTGACTGCTTATCTATATATAACCTCCTGCTACAATTGAGAAATTTGGCTCTCCCCATCCACCACCCATTTATTTAATTGCTGAATTCATATATATATATATATATATATATATATATATATATATATATATATATATATGGTAGTTGCATCAGAATTGTTAATTGTTAAAATTGTTAAAAATGAACTCCATTTTTTTTTTTTTTAAGATTTTATTGGGGAAGGGGAACAGGACTTTATTGGGAACAATGTGTACTTCCAGGCCATTTTTGAAGTCAAGTTGTCCTTTCCATCTTAGTTGTGGAGGGTGCCGCTCAGCTCCAGGTCCAGTTGCCGTTTTCTAGTTGCAGGGTACACAGCCCACCATCCCTTGAGGGAGTCTAACCGGCAACCTTGTCGTTAAGAGGATGCTCTCCAACCAACTGAGCCATCCGGGAGCTCAGTGGCAGCTCAACTCAAGGTGCCGTGTTCAATCTTAGTTGCAGGGAGCAGAGCCCACCATCCCTTGTGGGACTCGAGTTGAACTGGCAACCTTGTGGTTGAGAGACCACTGGCCCATGTGGAAATCGAACCAGCAGCCTTCGGAGTTAGGAGCATGGAGCTCTAACTGCCTGAGCCACCGGGCCAGCCCTCCATTCATTTTTAAAGTTCTTCAGGTCAACACTATTTCTCCTCAACCCCATCAGTGAGGTTGTTTCCTACATTTGTATTTCAGTTAGATGCTTTTCTCACATTCTGCTTTCTGCTCTAGGATTCCCCTGACCACCTAAATGATTTTTTTAATTTGCATATAACAAGATTCACTTATTGTTCTATGGACTTTGACAAATGCATCGTGTCATGTAGCCAACATTGCAGCATTATACAGAATAGTTTAATTACAGTAAAATTCCTCTGTGCTTCACCTACTTATCACTATCCCCATGTCCAACAAATCCTGGTAACCACTGATCTTTTAACCATCTATAGTTTTACCTTTCCAGAATGTCAAAAATTTGGAATTCTACTGCATATAGCTTTTTGAGTCTGGCTTCTTTCATTTGTCAATACACATTTAAGACTCTTCCTTGTCTTTTTGTGGTATTGAATCTTATTTGTTTTAATCCCTGAATAGTATTTCATTGTATGGGTGTATCATAGTTTGTATATCCGTTTATTTATTGAAGGACATCTTGATTGCTTTCAGTTTCTGGCTTTTATGAATAAAGCTTCTATATTCATTCATGCAGAGTCTTTTTGATATGTAGATATGAGTTTTCAAATCAGTTGGAAATCCACCCCCATTTTACAATTGGATAGATAAAAACCAAGGTAACAAATAGCTTATACCAATGCTTTATAAATAGTAAACCTTCAGTAAATATTGACTAATAAATACAAGCATTATTTTCAGAGAAGATAAATGGGGATTTAGATACTTAGAAGAGAAGAAAACACCAAATTGAGTCTTAGCTGAAGAGTGAGAGAAGATAATAGGTTTGTGTTGAATCTCCAAAATCAGTTTTATCTCCTCTTTGATTATAGTTTTTATAGCTAATTTAGTCTATTTGCTTTTATTATTTTGTATTTCTTTACATAGTCACCATTAGGAGAGATGAGTACACTCAACAGACATCTTCTTTTATCTTTATTTAAATGTATTTCTCAATAACCAAATGTCTGCATCTAACTTGACAGTACATTGTTGAATTTCATTCTTTTACTTAATATAATCATGGAAAGTGAAAAGACTAATCTGAAAAACTATCAGAATTTAGTCTTTATTAATTAAAGCACCTTTTAAAATGCATTTTAAATTTCTCTCTGTGTGTGTGTGTGTGTGTGTGTGTGTGTTGATGAATATAAAATGCAAGAGAAGATGACAATACCAGGAACATTAGGTATTAAGCAACAACAATGAATATTTTGAGAGGGCAGCAGTTGAACTTGACTACTAAGTTGCCACTGGAAATTTTTCTGTATTTTCTTAATATAGACTGAAAATTTCACCTTCCATTTTAGAAGCAACATTTTCTTTTGATATCTAACAGCTCCTATTCCTCTGTCTTCCCTCCTTTTCATCCACCATACGCCTTCTTTGTGCCCTAAAAAGATTTCTTTAATTTGCTACTAAAATAGGTAGTGGTGTATTTCAAACTGATTTCTCAAGGCTAGAAATCCAATGATTTGATCCCAGTTAAATCATCCTTCCCATGGGACACCAGTTTCAACCTACAATTACAGGACAGTAGTCTTAAGTGCTATGGACTTCTTTATTTTAAAAGGTCATTTATATTGACAAATAACCTTTTTAATTTGCCTTTCAATTTAAGTCTTAAACTGAAAATTCTGATTAATGAGTCACACTTTGTGAGTTGAGTTGTTCTCCCTAAGTCCCCAAAAGAGGAATGGTCATTGCCTTGGTGTTGTATATTTTTCATGGATCTGCAATAGTAAGTTTTCTGAACAGTAAACATATTTTATATTGATGCGAGTAATGCCCACATTTCATGGTAGTTGGAAATAACTTTATTTGGGAAATAGTTCAGGTAATATCCAAGTACTTCTAATCTTCCAGGTGCTTGCATAGTAAACTCATAACTTGTTTGACTCACAAAGTTAAAAGAAGGAAAACAGCATTTTTATTCTTCAACATAAGATCTCTGATTTTAATTGCTTTTGTTCTTGTTCGCTGAATGCTTCACGCATATTGTCTTGTTTAAAAAAAAAAAAAAAAAACAGGCAGTAGGAGGGGAAAAACTTTTTAGTAATGTATACCTACCCTTATATTGTCATTGTATTTTCCTACTGAAAAGAAGTTAATTATATATGTTGAGCATATGTCTGTGAAACTTTGGAAAATGTCATTTAAAACTGTTAACAAAACTGTTGAAGATAAAGAAAAAAAACAGGAAGCAAAAAAACAACACCCACACAAGCAAAATCCAGTTTTAGAAGAGTAACAACAGAAAACAACTTGAAAATAAACAATTTAATAGTAAAAACGCAATACCCTATACAGCATTTGAAGGAACTAAAGATGAGTTAAAGTATTATTCTTTCTATACTATAACTAAATGTCTCCCATTTAAAAATTACAAAGTTAAAACATACCAGTAGGAATTACAACTATCCCACTGCTATAGGCTTTGACTAGCATTTTGAAAATGATTAAAATATGTGCTTTCTAAGTATTTTGATTTCACAGAAAATATTTCTTTGCTATCTTTAATGGAACCATTAATCTGGTTGTAACTTGAAAAAACTTAGTCTATTTCCATTAAAGTAAAACTATGGAAAGTCATCTTTTTATATTTGGGTGATACAGTCAGAATAGAATTAAACAGTAAACCAACTTTCCAATGTATGGTCAGTTCTTTTTAAAAAATCTCTACTCATGATTCCTGCTCATCAAGTGTAAAAAATAAATGTCAATAGATATGGTCAACTTAAAATACATACTGTGATTATCAAACTAGATCATTTTCTTTCATTCCCAATTTGTTTATTTTTAATATATATTTTTTTCAATTATTGTCGACATACAATATTATATATTTCAGGTGTACAAGATAGTGTTTGCACATTTATGTAACTTACAAAGTGATCACACCAATAAATCCAGTACCCATCTGACACCATACTTAGATTACAATATTGACTATATTCCCTGTGCTATACTTTAAAATTACATTCCAACAACTATGTTGTAGCTACCAATTTGTATTTAGTAATTCCTTCTCATTTTTCTACTATTCTTCCACACCCCCTCCCATACGGCAACTGTCAAAATGTTCTCTCTATATATATCAGTTTCTTTCTGTTTTCTTCGTATATTTTGTTTTATAGATTTCACATATAAGTAACATCATGTTTTTTGTCATTCTCTGTCTGATTTATTTCACAAAGCAAAATACTCTCTAGGCCCATCCATGTTGTAAATACCGTGTTTCCTTGAAAATAAGACCTTAGCTGTGAGGTCTTTGTCAAGTTATGTAACCACTCTGAACCTCTCATTCCTCGCTTATAAAATGAAGACAATGCTATGAAACATATTTATGAGAAATGTTTATTCAATCATTCAACAGATACTCATATGCAGTCTGATTAAGTTTGTGAACTTGTTGCAACAATGTTGCTAACTTTCTTTATATGAGAGGGATTATTCATTATGAATTTGTACCAAGTGGACAAACAGTTAACCAACAGCTAACCAAGTTTACTATCTGGAAGTGCTGAAAAGTCTGTGTGGAAAAGTTAGATGATCTGAACTTTTCTCCAACAATTCATGGCTCTTGCATCACAACAATGCACCAGCTCACACGGCACTGCCTGTGAGGGAGTATTTAGCCAGTAAACAAATAACTGTGTCAGGACACCCTCCCTACTCACCTGATCTGGCCCCCAATGACTTCTTTCTTTACCCAGATAAAGGAAACATTGAAAGGAAGACATTTTGATGACATTCAGGACATCAAGGGTAATATGACGACAGCTCTGATGGCCATTCCAGAAAGAGTTCCAAAATTGCTTTGAAGTGTGGACTAGGTGCTGGCATCGGTGCATAGCTTCCCAAGGGGAGTACTTCAAAGGTGACCATAGTGATATTCAGCAATGAGACATGTAACACTTTTTCTAGGATGAGTGTGTAAATTTAATTGTCCAACCTCGTACATGCCTACCGTGTGCTGGGAGTTGTTTTAGGCATTGAAGATAGAGCACTAAAGGAAATAGTCATTGTTGTCATGGACTGTACATTCTAGTGGGGGAAATAGACAACAACAACAACAAAACAAACGTGTAATTCTATAACAGGCTGATAAGTATGGGAAAGAAATATAAAGCTTAGTGAGATAATGGATAATGAGGTGCTATTTTAGAAATAGGATAAATAAAAACATATGTGTTAAATGCACAACAGGATTACAAACTACAGAAGCAAGCGTATACCATTTTAATTTTTGTCAAAGGTGATATTTGTTATACATAATTTAATGGTATTTCTGATGCAAAGTTAAGGTGAGATTAGGTTATAGGATTTTTTAGAGAACATAAATCATGTAGCTTTCTAGTAAGATTTATTAGGATAACTAGTGCCTCACCTTCCTCTCTTCTTTGAATGGCCTTCCATTTTGCTTTTTAGTCTATGGTTTTTAAATTTATTTTTAAATGTTATTTTTAAATTAATATGTAAAACTGGATTTTTCGACGTACAGTTTGAATTTTGTCACACGTGTAGATTTATATAACCACTACCATCATCAGGATACAGAACACGCTCCCAAAGTTCTCATGGGGTATCACTTTGTGGTCATACATTATAGCCATACTTAATCTCTGACAACAACTTATCTGTTTGCCATCACCATAGTTTCTCCTTTTTGACAATGTCGTATAAATTGAATCAGGCACTATGTAATGTATGAAGACTGGCTTCTTTCACTCAGCATAATACCTTTGAACTTCATCCAAATTTTTGTATTTATCAATCGTTTGTTCCTTTTATTGCTAAGTAGTATTCCATCCTGTAGATGTACCACAGTTGTGGGTTTTTCTTTTGTTTTGTTTTGTTTTTTTAATACATTTGTCCATTGAAAGACATTTGGGTTGCTTCCAATTTTGGCTATAAAAATTCATGTATATGTTTTGTGTGAATACATGTTTTCGGTTTTCTAGAGTAAACACATATTATATGGTATTTGACTTTACAAAAAGTTGTCAAACTTTTTTTAAGAATGGCTCTACTATTTTGCATTCTCACCAATGTATGAGAGTTCAGATTGCTTCACATCCTCACCAGAACTTGGTATTGTCAATAGTTTTTTTTTGAAGCTATTCTAACAGGTATGTAGTAGAATCCCACATCATTTAAATTTCTCTGATAATAAACATGTTTTTATATGTCTATTTCCTTCTATATATCCTCTTTATAAAGTGTCTTTTCAGGTTCTTTTCCCAATTTTTATTTGGTTATTTAATTTCTACCTTTTGAATTTTGAGATTTTTAAAAATATATTCTGGATAACTGTTATTTGTCAGATATATGATTTGCAAATAATTTATCCCAGTCTATAGCTTGTCTTTACATTATCTTAACAAAAACTTTCACAGAGCAAATGTTAACATTTGATAAGTGTTGGACTTTGATGAAGTCCAATTTTCAATTTTTTTTCTTATGGATTATGCTTTTGGTGTCATGTCTAAGAACTCTTTGCCTAACAGAAAGTAATATACAATTTCTCCTATATTTTCTTCTAAAAGTGTTACATTTTAGATTTATAGCTGTAATCCATTTAGAATTGTTTGTATATGATGTAAAATTTAGGTTGAGGCTCATATCTCTGCATATAGATATCTAATTGTTTCAGTATCATTCGTTGAAAAGATTATCCTTACTCCATTTAATTGCCTTTGCATTTTTGCCAAACATCAATTGACTATGTCTGTGTGGGTCTATTTTAATAATCTCTGTTAGGCTCCATTAATCTATATGTCTATCTTTTTACACATACCACTGTTTTAATTATACTTTACCTTTATTATAAGTCTTAAAATCAGTTATATGATTCCAAGTGTATTCTCCCTTTACAAAAAACTTTACTTATACTAACTCCTTTTCCTGTCCATATAAATTTGGGAATCAGCTTGTCTGTACCAATAAGACCCCTGCAGGGATTTTAATTGGAAGATCATTAAATCTATAGAGCTATTTGGAGATAATTAGTATGGACAATATTGAATCTTTCAATTATGAACACAGTATATCTCTCCACTCATTTGAGTATTTTGATTTCTTTCATTAGCATTCAATTGTTTTCAGCATAAGTATCCTGTAAATGTTTTCTTAGATTTATGCCTACATATTTTATTTTTAGAGCTTTTGTAATGTTTTAAACTTTGATTTCCAATTATTTATTGCTTGTATATAGAAATATAATTTTTGTTTGTTAAGTTTTGTGTTAGTTTTCTGTGTTGTGCAATAAATTACAACAAACCTAGTGACTTAAAACTACATACAATTATTATTTCACATTTCTGTTGGTCATGAATCTGGAAATGACTTAGTTGGGTTGTCTGGAAGATCAACTGGGCAAGGATGTGCTTCAAAAATCCTTCAGATTTTTTTGGTAATCTTAATTTTCTTGTGGCTGTAGGACTCAGGGCAGCTTGCTTCTTCAAAGGCACTAAAGGACATGGACACTCTAGAGATAGTCTTCTACCAAGAAAACCTGTGTAACATAACAATCACAGGAGGGACCTCACATCTGTTTTGGCATGTTTTATTGATTAGAAGCAATTCACAGGTACTACCCACATTCACAGGGAAGAGATAACACAAAGGCATGAATACTAGGAGATGAATATCATGGAGATAGATGACTTTCCACCACACACTTGTATCCTGTGACCTTACTGAGCTTTTTCTGTTTTTGTTGGCTTGTGTGTGTTTGTTTGTGTGTGTGTGTGTGTGTGTGTAAATCTTTTAATATTTTTTATGAAGACAATCATTGCCCAAGAATAGAGAAAATTTTATTTTTCCTTCCTAAGCTGTATGCCTTTACTTCATTTTCTTTTCTTCTTGCATCAGCTAATTCTTCTGCTGTACTGTAGAATATAATTGGTAAGAGCAGATATCCTTGCCTTGTGTCAGGTCTTAGGAAGGAAACATTCAGTCTTTTACCGTTAAGTGTGTTAGTTGTAAGTATTGTGTAGATGCACTTTATCAGTTGAGAAAGTTACCTACTATTTCTAGTTTGCTTAAAGTTTTAGTCATTAATTGATAATGAGTTTTATTAAATGTTTTTTAATGCATCAATTACATCATATACTAGACTTAATATGATGGTCACATAGCTTGATTTTCAAATATTGAACCAGCCTTCCTTGCATTCCCAGGTTAAACCTCACTTGGTTGTGGTGTTAATTCTTTTTATGTATCACTGATTTTATTTGATATTATATTGAAGATTTTTACATCTGTGTTAATGTGGGTAATAATTGGAATATCTTTCTTAAACTATCTCTGTCTGATTTTGCTATAAAGTTAATGCAAACCTCATAAATGCAGACGGTAAATATTCCTTCCTATTCTATTTTCTGGAACAGATTGAATAAATTGGTGTTACATGTTTTTTAAATGTTAGGGGATTTGGCAATCAAATCATCTGGGACTGCCACTACTTACTATTCAGAGTTGTCAAAAAGCTGTCCCATGCATTCTGTCTCAGTTTTATAGCTGCACTCAGTGGGAGAGACTGGGCAAATAAGGCTGTGTATCTAACCCAGAATCAGAAATATAGACTGGTTTTATGATTTCTTATATGTGTTTCAATTCCCAGCTTTGGAAGTATAGTCATTCTTTTGTGACTTCCATTTTGGAAGTCACAAAATGGTTAAGCTGGTTAACTGTAACACTTTTTCTTTAGCATGGTTTGTTCCCATTAGTGCCTCCAAACAATGGACTCATCAGCCCAGTTTTAACTACATTAATAGATGTGATATTCATACCAGATTTTTTACTCTGATGTTCCTTCATTATCGTCATGTGATGCTTACCCAAAAAAGTCCAGTGGAGAGTAGAGCCAGATCACTACTATAAAAACATTAAGTGTACCAATTTTGTTCTTCAATAAATTCCAGCCTTTTAGCAAATATATATATATGTATATATATATATATATATATATGTATATATATGTATATATACATATATATACATATATATACACACACACATATATATATATATATATATATATATATATATATATATATATGTGTGTCTCAGTACAATACCTGGATCTAATATTCACGTGCTACTATATTGGGCTGGTTTTAAATTACGTTGTATTATTTCAAACGATACCTGTAAAATATGCAAGCCAAAAATTTATATAGACATTCTATGTCTGAAAAGCCCAGGCAAAAAAAATTTAATCTCTAAACCAGAAGTTGTAAAGATCCGGATAAATATTTTAGACTTTGCAGGCTACACGTATTTCTATCACCTGTTCTTCTTGTTTTTCTTACAACCTATAATTAATTTTTTATTTCTGCTGTAACAAATCACCACAAAAATGGTGGCTTAAAAAAAAACAACCACAAATATATCTTACATTTCTGTAGAAGTCTGACATAGGTCTCACGGGACTAAAATCAAGTTCTCAGTAGGGCTGCATTCCTTCCTAGAGGCCCTAGGGGTGAAACTACTTCTTTACCTTTTCCAGATTGTAAAGGCTGCTCACATTCCTTTGCTCGTGGTACCCCTCTTCCATCTTCAAAGTTAGCAGTGTAGCATCTCCTTGACACATCTTCTGTCCTCTCATCTTCCTCTGACCGTAGACAGCAAAGGTTCTCCACTTTTGAGAACACATGGTATTAGAGTGGGCCAGCCCAGATAATCCAGGATAATCTCTTCATTTTAGGTTCTTAATTTAATCACATCTGCAACATCCCTTTTCCCTTGTAAGATAACATATGCACAAATTCTGGGGATTAGTATGTGGGTATCTTTTGAGGAGAAGAACTTATTCAGCCTATCATACAACCCTTTAAACATGAAACAATTACTCTTAGTTCAGAGTTGCCACAAAAACAGACCTCAGGCCAAATTTGAACTACTATAAACTGTGCAACTTGTTACATGGGAGGAAAATTTTAATTCTTTTTGTGCTTCCATATTCACAGGTAAAGCTAGATAATGAAAATAATTTACATAATGAAAATTAAGGCAAAAACTTGTTTTATACTCTTAATAACTTGGGAAATGATCAATGACATTTATAAGGAATAAGAATGTGTGATTTTTAAAATTCAAAGACAAAAGCAAACTCACAATTGAAAATTTGCATGAATTACTAGACTCTGGATAAAATTCCAAAACCATTTTATTATGATATATGTAAATAGCTACATCAATCATACAATTTAAGTTTGTTTATTACATGTTACAATATTTCATCATTTTCTAGCTATATTAACATCCCCCTAGGTCTTCAAATTATTATAAATTAAAATACAAAAGATGCTTTTTCTCCTTTTTACTGACAGCACACAGCATATTTTTTTTCCAAATTTAGTCCTTTATGTTATATGCACTTTCCATAATACAATAAATCCAATGCATTGATAATTTAAAATTACACAAGATATACTCAACTTCCAATAAAACTTGAAGACTTAGGCAGATAACCAGTTTTTGAAAATTTAGAACCAATATTTGATATTCATTTTCAAAATAACCAAACTCTAGATGCTCTGTAGTTGTGGGTTTCTAGCCCATTAATTGATCAGAAGGATAAATCCTAAAAAATAAAGTACAGAAAGATTTTAAGTTCCACATGCAATAGAACAAAAAGCAAAGAATATCAATATAAAGTTTATTAAAGTTTTGCCATTTATATTTATTTCCTACAATTTGAAATATGTTTTAGAAAATCAATGACTAGTCATTCCTAAAACTTCTTAATTGTTTATTATTAACAAATTATTACTTATTTTTCATTTGCTATATGACATTACTATGAGTTTAATGCATGGAAATAAAAAGACAATTCTTTACATTTTGGTAGGGAAAGAAGTGAGTTTGTTTTAATGAGAAAAAGCCAACATTAAAATTTCATTTGTGGTCATGTTGTCGTTATCCAGAATGATAAAGAGAATAATTAACTGCTAGTTCAATTTTCCCATTCTAGTACCATTTTGATATTTTCAAAACAATTTACAGTTAAATATTTCTATAAAAAAACAAAAAGTTCCTTTGTCACCATCAATATTATCCCTGCTCCAATGCATTAAATAAGATTCTAATAATATGTAGATGTATTTTATAATAGTGGAACAATTCATTTGGTAAAATTTGGCTTCGTAATAGCTGAGCAGTCTTTACAAGTGAATTCTTTGTAATTGTAATTTTTAACTTAATACATAGATATTGATTGTAGGTATTTTGGAGTAGAGAAATAGTGTTTAATCTCTAGGGTAGAGTATGATCAATAATTTAATATCCCTTCATGAATATTTTTAAATTGACTTCTCTCAGAAGTATTACCAACACTTTAAAATTATTTGAAGCTCTAAACACCAATGTTGAATAGTTATAGTTATGTGAAAACAAATTTTCTATCATTTCTCAGGAAAAGAATGCACCAATTTCATCACCAACCTTTCTTTAAAAAAAAAAAAAAATTACCTTCTATGTCACCTAAAGAAATTTCTTCATCTTTCATCAATTCTCATATATCTTGGAAAACTTTAGGTATATCTACCTAATTTATGTACTTGACTTGAAAGATTTCAGGTAAAGAAAATTCTGAATTTCACAAGATACTCAAAGTTATTAAAAGTGTTCAGAAATTAGGATTTAAGAGTTGTTATATCAACTGTTTTCATAATTAGGTTACCTGAAATCTGAGGCAATTTTTTACTTTTTAGATTGAAAACTGCATTTCAACACTGTGCCAACCAATCTGTTTGATTAAGTTAAATATCCTAGAGACAGAGTCACCCGATTATTCTGGAAATTACTGCTGCTTCATAATAGCTGAGTTTTAGTTGCATGATGTTTTCTTCTTTAAAAAAAAAATCATCAATATATTTTTTTATGTCTTTGGGAGATCAGTAAATAACATTTTCTCTGCATACAACCAGAAACAATCGAGTAATAAGAAAATATAGTGAGGCAAAAGGGAAACCAAATATCACTTTCATTACTGATGAAGCTGGTATTAGAGAATGTGCCTCACATCTCTAGGTTAGAAGCTTCCTAATGCTGAGCACCCAAATTAAATAGACTCACTTACAACGTAACTATGTCAACTGTGGGTGGTTCACCTCCCAGACAAGAGGAAAGGATCTGGTTGCACATACACAGTTTCTCTTTCCAGAATCCCAATCCAATTATCACTTTTCTCCAGAGGGAATAACGTTAAGGGGGACACCCATGTCCATTCACATGGAAGTTAACTTTAAGAGTAGAGATAAAACATTCCCCCAATACTATACTTTCTACGTTCATCAATTATAATGTTGAAATAGATCATCTACCAAGACATCTGTCTACTGTCTCTCCAATCATGGAGTGTATCCTTTGCATGAACCATGTGTATCCTGATGAGTATAAAAGCTTAACCAGTCAGTGAAATGCCCAGATCCAGTATTAAATTGTAAGTCTATAGTCTGAAATCCCTCCTGCTCTTATCCCTGCTGAAATCCCTCAGCACTTATACACACAGATATATTTTTATATTTTCACCATAGATATTGTAGGTGATTAATA
The DNA here is from genome assembly GCF_057876585.1 of Rhinolophus sinicus. Taxonomy (NCBI): domain Eukaryota; kingdom Metazoa; phylum Chordata; class Mammalia; order Chiroptera; family Rhinolophidae; genus Rhinolophus; species Rhinolophus sinicus. The sequence continues at coordinate 45,156,419 of NC_142504.1, forward strand.
GTTGATCTGTTTAAAGTATTCAGGATTAAGAAATACTATTTCTTAGAACATGAAAGGATGTTGGGTCCCATTTAATTCACTGTAGTCATTGACTGTGTGTGCTCCTGACAGAAATAAAGTTCATGGACTGAAAAAAAGATGCCAGCATGTTGTTGATTAAAAGTTCGGGTCACATAGCCATATGACATCATGGCTCCTGCCATCTCTCTGGGTGAGTAACCTCTGCTGAGGGAGGGCTCCCACACCTCCACCACCAACAGCAAGAGCTATGTGGTCCACCTGCCTATTCAAATTAATGCTCCTTAACCCACCACACAAACCTTTAGTTTCCATCAAGTAGATTTCCTTAGTGTATGCCTTACGCTATGCTTTTTTCCTACTTCCTTAAATTTAATGTTCTGTCCCTTCTTTCTGTTCTAGCTTACCTTGTTATTTTTAGTAATTCTATGCCATAAAAGTCAGCTCAAGTGAGTCTGTCCACCACTGCTACAGCTCAGTGCCCATTGAGCAATCTAGTCTCAGAAGACATAGAGCCCTTGTTTAAACTACAAATTCCACTAATCACTTAGCTCACTTTCCCATTATTTGGGGGGTGTTAGTCATAACTCTCTAGTAGACAGTAAACAGCTCAAAACCCAGGACTGTATATCTCTTTTTTATTCTCTACAGTGTATACTCTAGTAGGCAGTATGTTAACGGGTGCTGAAGTCAGTCAGACCTAAGTGTAGAGCCAGACACTGGCATCTGCTATTGATGTAATCTTCAGCAAGCTACTTCTAAGCCTCAGTTTCTTCATCTGGAAAATTGAGACTGTTCTAAAGATTAGATGAGATAATGTATTCAAAGGACTTAGTATGATACGTGGAGTATAATATTCAATAATTTTAGTAACTATTATTGTATTCTTTAATGTATTTTCATAGTTAGGATGAACTTTTTGATGAAGTAACCTACATTTTTTTTCCTATGGAAGCTTATCCACCAATGCTCATTTGGAAAATGTGCAGCCTTTGGAGACCACCCTAGTGCAAAACTAAGATGGATGAGAAAGAGCCATTGAGATTCTTTAGTTCTTAACTTTCAGAATGGTGTAGCTCAATTATTTTCAAATATGATCTGGAGAACCCAAGTATCCATGAATTAATACATTTTCATAATAATTCTAAAATATCATGTGCTTTTTTACTATCATTGTCTCATGAGTGCACAATGCAGTTTTCCAGAGGCTATGTGACATGTGATATTGCAACAAGCTGAATGAAGAAACAGGTTTGACAATACTGATGTCTTCTACTAACTCACACATTAAAGATATTATTCACAAGACATAAAACTGTCGCTCTTCTCATTAAATATTTTTTTTTGCAAAATCGTTTTTTGTTTCATGAAATACATTATTCACAGTAATACAAAGGATTATAATTATTATTTTTAAAGAATTAATAGATATTTTTTAAATTTCTCAGATTTAATACCTAAAGCTGTATATATATATATATATATATATATATATATATATATATATATATATACATATACACATATATGAATAGCTATAATCTGCATAAACAAAAGCATTTGTGGTCTCCAGTAATTTACAAGAATGCAAAGGAGTCATGAGATCAAAATGTTTAATATCTGCTTGTGTCTCTAATCCTCCCTGACTTTTAGTGGGCTTATACATATGGTCAGAAGAATGCAATAAATACATGTGCCAAATATGAATTGTAGTTATATGTTATTTCTGTATGGCTTTCCAAAATTTATTCTTTCTTTCTGAATGGTCCTTTACTCTTATATTTCCTGGTCCAATGACCATCTAAAAAAGAATTTCATGAAGTAAAATTGAGACATAATAAAATACTTGTAAAACAAATATAAATATTTCATAATATCATGTGATACTTTCATTGATAATAAATAAGTTATTTTTTAGTTTTTTTTTAATTAGTGTTAAGTGTACAAAACAACATAGTAATTAGACATTTATGTATCTCATAAAGTAAGAACCACAATAACTCTATTACCCATCTGACACTGTACATAGTTATTACAATATTGACTGTATTCCCAATTCTGTATTTTATATCCTCATGATTGTTTTTTTAATTATAGTTGACATTCAGTATTATTTTATATTAGTTTCAGGTGTGTAGCATAGTGGTTATACATTCATATAATTTATGAAGTGATCCCCCTGATAAGTCTAGGACCCATCTGACATATATATAGTTTTTACAATATTATTGACTCTATTCCCCATACTATACGTTACATCCTCGTGATCTTTTGTAACTACCAATTTGTACTTAACCCCTTTACCTTTCCTACCCAGACCTCTAAGTCGCCTCCTATCAGTGTTTTCTGTATCTATAAGTCTGTTTCTGTTTTGTTTGCTCAGTTATTCTATTCTGTAGATTCTGCATGTAAGTGAGATCATATGGTATTTGATTTTCTCAGTCTGACTTATTTCACTCAGTACAATACCCTCTAAGTCCATCCATGTTGTTACAAATGATACATTTTATTCTTTTTATGGCAGAGTAATATTCCATTGTAAAGACGTACCACAGTTTCTTTATCCAATTGTCTGTTGATGGGCATCTTGGTTGTTTCCTTGGCTGTTGTAAATAGTGCTGCAGTGAACATAGGGGTTCATATATCTTTTTGAATTAGTGTTTAAATAAGTTCTTTTGATCTAGTGCTCTAACTCTAGGCAGAATTCCACTGAGCCTTTGTGATGATGATGATGATGATGATGATGATGATGATAGTGTCACAGCTGATACTTATTAAATGCTCGTTATATGCCAATTAGTGCCCTGAGTAATTTAAATGTATTATTCACTTAATCTCCACAACAACATTTTAATGTAGATTAAGTCATTATTCACATTTTGTCTATGAGGAAACCGAAGCCTAATAAATTAAGACACTTAAGTAAGGTCTCACAGGCAGAATTGAAACTTGCTTTAGAGATCATGCCTTGTCTGTATTCAGAATCAAAACTCGGTCTCTCTAAGCATTCATTATCACTTAAAAGTAGAAGACTGTTTCTCTAGTTCTTATTTGTTTATTATGTTTTAAAAGTTAGTTAAAATTCAGACTAGAAACTTCTTTAAAAATCAAGAAAACTTGTTTTGTTTTTATTAGGTTGATGCAAAAGTGTGGTTTAAAACATTAAAAATAATTGCAAAAACCGCAATTACTTTTGCACCAACCTAATATTTCATGTATAATAATAGTATTGACTTTACATATCATGATGATCTTAATGATCTTGCCCAACAAATCAGCTGTCAGTTAACTTTGTATAATCAGTGATCAGTTATTATGTAACATAAACTCAGTGGCTTAAAACAAACAATAAATGTTTATTATTTCAGTTTCTTTGGGTCAAAAATTCCAGAATGGCTAAGGTGGAAATTCAGAAATGAGTCCAGCTCAGGGTCTGTTGGCCAGGGCTGCTGTCATCTGAAGACTCGATTGGTGCTAGAGAATCCACTTCCAATGTGGCTCACTCACAAGGCTGTTGACAGAAGACCTCAGTTTTCTGCTGACTAGTCACAGAGCTTCCTAACCCCATGGACCTCTCCCTAGATCAGGTTGGGTGTCTTCATGACATGGCAATTGGCTTCGCCCGGAGTGAATGATCCAAGGAAAAACAAGGTGAAACCTAAAATGTCCTTTATGATCTACCTTTAGATCATGTAGTGTTATTTCTGCAATATCCTTTTGGTTACACAGGTCAACCATGTTCAATATGGGAATTGACTACTCCAGAGCAAGAATATCAGGCGGAGAAATTATTTGGAACCATTTTGGAGGCTGGCTTATACATGTATTTTGATGTTTTGACTAAACTTCAATTAATAGTCAATTCTACTTTTCGACTTGATTTTTCTCTTATCGTTTTACCCACTTTCTTGCTCTTCTGCACTTACTTTTTTCCTCTCCCTCATCCCATATCTTTTATTGAGGTATACTTAAAAATTAGAAGGAGGGGAAAGCAGAGAGGAAAGATCATGGCCTGGGAATCTTTTAGGCCCAGACTTAATTTATAACTTTCTAATATTCTCATTAATAAAATTGGGATATTTATGCTTATCATGCAGGCTTATGGCAAGATTAAATGAGATTTATCATGTGATAACTGTTCAAGAAATATTAGTCCTGTATTCTTCAATTCAAATCTCTGTCATTTCTTATATTCTTCCTTTGAAAAATGCAACGTGAAAGTAATTAGTAAATACATTTAATATAACTTACCTTCAGTTTGGGCTTTTTTTTTTATTTTTTGTTGACACCATCCCCAGCTCCCTACCTAAACGTCTAGTGATGGTTCCAAGAAATTAGGTGATGTGTTAATTTTTTTGATCTTTTTAATTTTAACATTCCAGAGTACCCATGGATGGCATCTAGAAATATAGTTAGATATAGCCCTCAATATTTTGTTTTCATAATATGAATGAGAAGTAAGATATCAGTACTTTTTTCTTTATTTTGATAATGTTAATGTATTTTTATGATATTGCAAAGTGATAGCTTATCTCAGTTTATACTATTATACTAAAGGAACATAAAAGTTTATGCCTCTTTTTTCCAATTAGAGGCTATTTTCAGTCAATACGACCACTGACTCAGACTGTGCTGAAAATATCTGAAAACACAGTATTTGTCTATGTATATTTATTCATCTAAATAATGGATTTAATAGTTTGCCTTTATGAGAATCAATTATTTATTATTAGAAAGAGTTCTGGATACACGGAGAAATGCAATGTAAGTATGACCTAGTAGTTCTTGACTTTAGAATATATGTGACCATAATTTACACAACTTCAGTTCAGTCTGTAATGTGAAATTAAAAACAGGACATGGACATAACTGAAGCTTGATGCAAGAATGGCTTTCTTATTCTGTGATCCAGCTATCACAATTTTAATACTAAATGATTTGTCATTTTTTATTAACTAGAGTTTTTTTTCTCGATTGCGAACTTAAGATATAGTCCAGAATTTTATGAATGTCTGCAAATGTTATGTAAATTTTTGGTCACACATAAAGTAGCAATTTTCTTTTTCACTTGCGTTGAATTAACTTTTAAGTATCTGAGTCACATACATAAATATAAGCTATAAATATTATTCAGCACATGCTTCAGCATTTCCTTTTTCTCTTTTCCTGATGTTTCATTAGTGACATTTTTTTAAATCAAATTAACTAATCCTTGGTTTAGCCTCCAAATAGGAAATTGGTTCAGTGAGCATGGATATGAATGATAAAAGACTGCCCACTTAGAGGATGCTTTAAAATACTTTGCTCATTGAAAAAATATGTAAGCCTCCAGATTTTTCTGAAGTCAATGCTCTTAATTTTTTAGTTTGGATTTAACTGTGAATGGAAAACTTTGAAAAGCCATATAATCAATCCATCAATGTTATATTTGCTGGAGCCTGAGTTTCATACAACATCAAAGTGTTTTTATGGCTTTGATATTCTTTTTCCTCCTCTAATTATGTCAGCCCTAGATATATTGCATTTAATACTCTTTTCCTGGCTTGCTCTTATTAGCAGTTAACAATTTATGTAGAACATATCTAGAATTCCTGACATCAGTTACTCAACTTTTTTGGCTGATCAGTATGGTAGTGTTTAATTTAAGGCAAAAATAGAACATGTTTTCAAATTGTTCATGTAAATTGAAGATTATCTATTCTGTGTAACCACATATATACATGATCAGCAGATATGTGTGTATGAAAACTAGTGGTTCATGATAATCAGACCCTTTAATATTAAAAATAAAAATCCAAATATATGGTGATGGAAGGAGAACTGACTCTGGGTGGTGAACACACAATGGGATTTATAAATGATGTAATACAGAATTGTACACCTGAAATCTATGTAATTTTACTAACAATTGTCACCCCAATAAATTTAAATAAAATAAAATAAAAATAAAAATAAAAGTAATGAAAACTTTGGTTTACCAAAAACAAGCTAAATTGAAAACATTCAAAGGCACCAAGGATTACAGCAGTCAGAAAATGTCTTTTTAAGATGGATAAAAACAGGAACATCTCACTACCCTGCTATCTAACCTTGGCTTCTATTTGCATTTAGAACAAAATGCAAATCCGTAAACTTTTCATGTAAGAACCTAAATGACATAGCTGTTGCCCTGAAGGAGATTATGGTCAAATTTGGGATATAGGCATTAAACAAATACTCATAAGTATGTAGTTATAAATTGTAGTGAGTGGGATAAAGGAAAATGAAAAGGGAATTTGAGAGGTTAACCTGAAGAACTAAAACTTAGTTGGGGGGGCTGAGGAAAATATCTCTGAAGAAGTGATATTTAAGTTAAGATCTGAGGTATGGAAGAAGAGTTGGACAGGAGCATACCAGAAGAGAGAAGAATGTGTGTAAGAGCCTAAGAAAGGAAAGACCTTGATGAGATGGATGAGATGGAGAAAAATAAAGCTTTTGATGATGGATTATCCAAAATGAATGCCATGATGTATTAAAATGATATGTTCAGTTTTGTTAGTCAAACATCATTCTTTATGTACCTCAGTATTTTGTACATTTCATAGTATTTGGTGCGTATTAGATGACCAGTACACATTTAATGAATAAGTGTGTAAACAAGTTTAATGGTAGCAAAATTGGAAGGGAGTGGGGTAATGGTAGTATCTACCTCATGTGATTATGAGTCATAAATGAGATCACTAATAAACGGTGCTGATCTCAGAGAGCCTGGGGCATAGAAAGTGCTTGATAAATGCTAACTTAAAAAAAATGAAGTCCCTACTTTGCTTTTGTGCTATTCTGAATAACTATTACCTGAATTGCCTGAAGACAAACTAATTTTACAACTTTAAAGTGAATTAATCCCTATATATTACAAAAAAATTCTTATTAATTAGTTGAATTGGATGCTATCCATGTATTTCCCTCCCTGGTTCCTACATGGTTGGCAGTGATGAACTCCTTTCCTTTCACATACAAACACACACAGTCTTTTGGATGGCTGGTAGACAGTGCATCATCAATAAAAGTTTGGGGATAGATAATGGCCTCAAAGCTTGTACCTCCTTTCTGAGTAGCAAAATGTGTCACTTTCAGTAGCAAAAGTCCAATTATAAGCCTAGTTTTAAATATAGTTTTGATGTTCTCTCAACTCATTCATCTTGGCTGTGCTCTAAAAGCCAAACCTAGCAGTCCTTATGTATGTGTGTACACGAAGTTCTTCCCTTGTGATTATTGAAGTAGGGATTCTATACATTAGATCAGGCAATTTGCTATTTCCTTGTTTCTAAATAAAACTATGAAAATTCCTGTTGCTAAAAGAAAATCTGTTTTGAAATTATTATTCTCATTGCTTAAATCTCTTGCCAAATAGTATGCAAAGTACTCAGATACATATATTCATTTCTCTTAGCCACCATTGGTTAAGCATTATCCAAATATGATCAAACATTATCAATTAGAGTATTCAAAAATAAAATGTTGAACTGTATAGATAAAATTGAAATATGTTCAATGGTTTGTATGAAATTACATTCTTATAGGTAATTTGTATATTTTTATTTCCTTTAATATGACTGTTAAGTTCAGTGCCTTCAACTAGACCATGTCATTCATGGCTAGGTAAATTCAGTTTCTTCTGTTACTTGAGTTTGAACTTGAAACCATATCAAGTATCTTACAAATGCCTGCCATGGATCACAAAAACTGACCAAGGAATTACGGATGGCTCAGTGTGAATTCAATACTATTATTTTTAAAAATGACATAAAGCACTGCTAGGTAAAACACAATAGAATCATTTTCATGTGTTAGTATAGGGAAGTATTCTTATTATATTATCATTTTCACATGTAAATATGAAAAGAAAATTAAGTGTTAAAAACAAGACAAAAGCATAAGTATAATAAACAAAATAATCCTTCCATTTTTGTCCTGGGACAGTGATGTTAAATCATTTCTTATCTGTGAGATAATGCTAGTGATCGGTAATATTCATGTTCTCCTTTTCTTCTTGGGCACAGAGAAGTCAATTCTGGATAATGGATTATGAGCTAAAATGATGACCATTTTCAGGCCTGTCCCATTAAACCTCCACCTGAATAGAGAGGATAACAAGGACCTAGAGGAGAGGGGACCTACAAGATGGAAGGCCTGGATCCCTGAATGACTACATGGATCAAAATCACTCCTCCCCATCCCCCAGCTCACCCCTCATGCCAACCTACACTGAACTGTGAGTGACGATTAAAGAAGTTTTGTTGCCTAATGACACTGATATTTTGAGGTTGTTTGTTATAAAAGGTAGCCTACCCTGACCAACCCAATATACTCAATTTTCTATGGAAAATATTTATACTGAGTTTAGTCAGAATCCAAGGATATTAGACCTTCTAGATCCATGGATTCTGGATAAATTAAATAGTGGGCCCTTCAAAACATTTTCTAGTAGCTCAAAAGAGCTACTGGAGATAAGTTTAATGGATCCGAATACAAAATGTTGACATTTATATTTCTGTGTAATGGAAAATCTATTTTCAGGTAATCTAAATTGTGAAGTAAACTCTTTCTGCCCAAAAGGAATGCAGCTTCCCATCACTATGCTGATGTTTTGAAGCACAGATTCTACACAGGCTGCAATACTCAGGAAATGTTCTATGGAAAAAAGCTGATCCCACAGGGAGCTAGTAATTGGCAGAAAATATTCAAACCTGAAATAGTTGGGTAAGAAAGGCAGAGAGCCACAGCACCACACAGCTTCAATCAGCAACCTGATGAATATAGGAGCAAAGTGTTTCCTAAAATTTAAAACCTACTGCTTTCAGACTGAATTTTAAGGAAAAGCACAAGCAAAGATGAGTGCCCTGACATGAAAAGCAAATGTTCTTCCTCAGATTAGACCTCACAGAAAAATAGTAACGGAGCACCCACAGACAAGAATCCAAACTGAGACAAATCTCTCTCCTAAACCATGTGGGTTAAGGGTTTTACCACTTCCTTGGAAAAGACGAAACAGATAAGAGAACCCATATGTGTTACTTACAATGTTGTACACAATAATATAGAAAATATTCTCATTAAAAAGTGAAGCTTCAGTCATTTTCAGGAAATTGTCTTGATGTTCACATTATGGTCTGAATTCAGGGCTCCCCCTATGTTCAGTATTAGGATTCATATTTTGGTGCTCAAAAAAGACCAAATCAGGCAATACTTATGAAATTCGGCATTTACAATGCTTATTTGTGCCAGAGTGCACAGAGCAGTAATTAGACAGCCCCTTGCACGGCCCTTATCCACAAACACATCTAAATCTAACTGTCATCCACTGCCTATATCCTCAGAACTGTAACACATGAGGCATACATTCAACAAAACATGAGCAAGCTACAAAAGGGACACTTGCAAAGACAGATAAGTATCTGTCCTGACCAGTTAAAGAATAAATTTTTAAAGTCACTGTTATTATTAACCCCCAGCAATTTTATAGCCCCCTTAGAGGTGAGCACTGTCCAGTCATCCATGAAACGGGAAATTCAGTTGGAATAGCATCATTTGTCTTTTCTTTCTTAGTCGTCTTACAAGCTATTAACTATAAGGGAACAGAGATGTTTAACAAAGGCCTTCGGAATTCCTCTGCCAGGACACGCTCTAAATTTCCAACTCAGTGGTTCTGCTTAAACTGCATGTTAGATGTGCCTGTTTGGAGTAAGAATGAGTAACATGAGCTCAGCGTGGACACTTTACACAGCCTTCTGTCTGCCCATTTTACTGGGGACAGTTCAGAAAGAAAATTATCCTTTAATAACTTTGGTCCCTAAATATCAAAGAAAAGCATGAGTCTTTCTCCATTGGGATATGACCAGAAGACTGTGGTCTGTCATTCAGTATCCACTCTGAAGGTTGAAGTTTCCAAAGACCAATCTCAAAGGGAAGAATAAAGAAAAGAAAGAGGAAAAAAAAAGGATCAGCAAGACCTATAACTTCCAAAAAAAAGGCTACATGTTCACGAATGACTAACCAACCTATTTACAAATATATGAAAATCCAATAAACCAACACATTTTGTTTTCTGTTTGGCTTAATTTTGTTTTTGTTGTCAACATAAGAATACCTTGTATCGCTGATCTTTTTCCATTTGAGACAATTCACTGCCTGAATTGACAAGTCATTTTTAATACTGATACAAAATTGGATGGTTGAAACCTCGTCAGCGTAATTTCCCCCATAAAATGAATCCATGATCACAGATTTATTCTCAGCCCAGATTGCAGGCTGTATAAACACTGCATCTAAACAATTATCAAAGGTGAAAAATGAAGTTCATTTTCTGGTCATTTAGTCTATATTGTATTGTGAGAAACAAGCTGTTAAATATGTCAGTTAATTTTTATCTCCTCAGCACTTACTTACAAAAAAAGTGAATGGAAAAAAATATAACAGGTACTTCGTATTTTTTGCCATTGTAAGAATCTAATCATTTTAAAAAAAATGTTTCTTCTATGTTCCTCTGTAATGTTTATTTACAATTGAAAATTGTGACAGATTTCTTTGTCATGCATCCTGATTCTTATTTCAACCAGGATATTATCTGAACTGCTCTCTAAGAGATCTAACTTTGTCTCACCATCCTCCCTCACCTCTAACATTAATATACAGTCCATTGGATTTAGCCATCGTGTCCTCAGAACTTTGTAATTGACTTGGATAAAATATACCTGATGTATATTATCAGGATAAAATATACTTGATGTATAGCAAGGATGTAACCATAATACATCTGAACATAAAAAACTTTTCCCTGTGTACTGATAATAAATACTCCCTAGTTTATATTCATGAATGACTAATATCTGAAGTTTTCTATTTGTATTATTATAAATCAAATATTACTGAAATAATATGTCAATAATAATTTTTAAAATGCATTCACATAAATAACAAAGCACTAGAAAGCACAGAAATAAAAAAGCTCCATTCTCTGTTTTTACACCTGAGATTAGAGCATGACAATTCCTGAAGCTGAATGCCAAGTTTTCTATTGATCCACTCAGTGGAATTTAGGATCTCTAGACCTTGTTGATAATATAATACATTAAAAGAAAAACACAGTCTAATGTTGGATATTGTCCAAGATAGGTCACTTTTTATCGCTGTATGATACAGGTAAACCTCAACCTTGACTCAAGTCACTCCTAAACCCTGGTTGTGTGTGTAGCCAATATAAGGCAATCCCTTATTTCCAAGTTTCAGTGTTATAAATGGGAGTTTCATTCTTGGAAAACTTATTTTTTCCAATAAAAGCAAAAGTTGATGATTATAGGTAATAAACACAAATATATGATGTTTATAATTTCTTAAGTATATAAAATCAAATTATTTTAAAACAAGATCCAAATATTCCTTTAGGAGGATTTTTTTTTTTTTTTTTTTTTTTTTTTTTGCGTGAATTGGACTAGTAAAGGCTTCTCAAAATAAAATAAATAAAATCTAGACTGAGAAAACCATCTTCATACCTGGTAAATACCTCTGGCAAACAGAAGCATTTTTCACTTTTCTGAGGACATTCGAACTACTTTGAACATTTGTGTTATCTGTCTCAAAAATTTCCATTGACAATTTTATGACCATGAAAGTCTTTGACTAGTAAATTATGGGGATTAGGGCTGGGGGAGGGGAGAATGAAGGGCAGTTTCCATGGTAATTCCTCTTCCTTAAGTCTTTCTTTATCATTTCAATGTGAGCTTCATTGCTGAGCTCCTGAGAATAAATGGAATTATTAGAATATAACTACTACAAACAGTTGAGCCATCATCCCAGTCAGATATTGTTATCAATAGTATTACTAGCAGAGTGTAGGAGTCCTCACTGGTCCCAGTTCTTAGCCAGTTGTAAGTTCAAGTTTTGACCATTATCAAAGGGACCTAGTCCGTATAAGAAAGATTATAAAATGTGTAGGTCACAAGTTATAAACTGGAAGCCACCCACATTTCAAAATATTTTATTATCAAATATTTTGTGTTTTTTACTTGGAAGTATCATCTAGTTACATTATAGGACAGCTGTTGTAGTAAATTCACCTTTTAAAAAGCTTTAATTTAGAACTGCAGAGAAACGATAAAACACATCTAGCTCAAACCCCTACATGAGACAGAGTTCCCCAAAATATATTCACTGATCCTATTAATGGATACGAGCAATATTTTTTGAAGCAGGAAATATATTTTATATACCATTACCAACTGAGCAACTACATTATTTCTATTTTTTGCCTGATGGGCTCATTCTACTGACTCAAAATTAATCATAATTTTGTCATTTATTTTGAGAAATATGTTTTTGTCATATTCAAATATGATATTTAAAAATAGCTATGGTTTCCTTATTTTACTAACAAATAAACATTGAGTTTTTATCAAATGAGTTTATAAAAATCTACTAAGATGAGCATATTTTTCTTCTTTGCCCTATCATTATGGTAAAACTATATTAATACATGTCCAAATATTGTCCTGGCTCTTAGTCAGAATAGCCTAGATTATGCTGTAGTAACAAAAATCCTTCTATCTCCATGATTTAAAAATAGAATTTATCACACTTAGCACTATTGACATTTGGGGTTGGATAGTTCTTCATTGTGGAAGGCGGTTCTGTGCATTTTAGGATTTTTAGCATCATTCCTGGCCTCTACTCACTAGATACCATTAATATACACCCCATATAAGTTTGGGCAACCAAAAATGTTTGCAGACATTGCCAAATGTTTTTTGGGTGTGCAGGGCAGCAATTGCCCCCTGTTGAGAACCACTGTTTTAAAACAGTGACGTTCTGTTTTCATTCACTGTACATGTCCAACAAAAATCACTTGAAGGCTCTCTTTATATCGCTCTCTCTGGGATGCAGGCTGATAGAGATACCACCACCTAGGTCTTTCCAGGACACAGTGGCAGAAGGAGGATGTACTAATTGCACACCAGCTCTTACAATTTTTGCCCGGAAGTGACACAGGTCATTTGCACTCTCATGAATTTCGCTGAAGCAAACCCCATGGGTATGCCTAAATTCAACTGGAAAATGTAATATGTGCCTAAAAGACTGAGAGCCAGTTATATTGATGATCTGACATATTAACCTCACAATATTATTTTAGAATCTGTTTTGAAATGTAAATTGTAACTCGGCATTTTTTTCTCAGAAAGTGTGAATAGCACATTGATTGTTTAAAATCCTCTTATTTAGTCTGTTCCGTTGTTCTGCCTACAGACCTACAGGGTGGTTGTATTGGGTTCATGTATTTTTTATTGTTATTTCATTCTATATAAATCACTTCTTTTTTTCAGTTAACCATTTATACTTGTATAATCCACAGAATAACAATAACTGTGGTTTTGGTTGTTTAAACAACACGTGTGAGAAACGTAAAAAACAAGCAAACCAAAAACCTTCAGAAAGAAATCTTAGATCTGTGCTTAATGGAATGACTACATACTTGATTATGTAGAGTTCAAAGTGACTGGTTGAGGGTGGAGAATAGGCTCCTCCCAACCCTCAGTAACCACAGCCCTCTCCCCACACTTGTTTCTAGTCTGGCGCTCCTTGCTTCCTCTGTTTTCCTTTCATGAAGTTCTATAGTTGTGCCGCTGTAATAAAGCTCACCTACTATTAAAAAGTGCAGCTGCAGAAAATTATAAAGATTATTAGTTATATAATGTGGTGCAAATAAAATATATAAATTGTAATCGCATTTTCACGGTATTTTATGGGTGGAAACTGGACGTGTGGGTAGACGATGTTTCCAGTATGATCATAATAGGAAGACTTTATGTATCATTCTCAGTGATTCCCTGTAGAATCCCAAAGATGTAATGCTATCACAATTTTATAAATAAATAAGTCACTCAACGTTACACAGCCAGCAGGGTATAAAATCTGCATTCAACTTATCTCAAACTTGTTCAGCTTTCTTATATTTCTTCTCTAATGTTTCTTGTATGTATTATAATAAATCTGGGCTTATTCCTAATGGTGTATTTTTACATTAGCTAGATTGGGATAAACATTTTTTAAAAATTGCACTAAAAAATACTTACTCACTTTGTGAGTTAATAATAGATGTTCACTATGGAAAATTTAGAAAACACAAAATTATACAGTATAGAAAATAATTCAGCAGAAATCTGTCCATGAAGAGAAAATCACTAAAAATATGGTGTATGTTATTTTATGTATACTCTAAAAAACTAAAAAAGGGATAATTGTCCATGTTCTAAAATATAATTTTAATGATTACATAATGTTCCATTGTAGGCATGTGCCATAGTAATTTAATATCCCCCTTTTTTGGCACAAGATTGTTCCTAAAGGTTAGCTATTAAAAAAATGCTGTAGTGATATCCTGGTAAACACTTTTATGCCCATCTGTATTTTCTTAAGATAAACTTCCAAAAGAGAAGATATGTAATCTTAGGCTTTTCTTACATAATTCCAAAATGTGTAACAGAAAACTTTACTAAAGTATACTGTTAGCAACACTGCCTGTTTCTCAGCGATTTCTCCAATATAAGAAAAAATATAGCTCCCAAAACAGAGGACATTATCTTGTTTTAAATCTCTTTGATTATTAGTAAGTGTAAATGTTTCTTTTCTCTTTCTTTCTTTTTTTTTCCCCCTTGGCTATTGCTATTTCTTTCTATATGATTTACTGTACCTGTCCTTTGCCCATGAATTGCTGTACCTGTCCTTTGCCCATTTTTCCTACTGTGGAGGACCTCTCCCCAGAGGCCTCTACCGTAGCGTTCTGTTCAGACCTGTTATTTTCTCCCAGCACACCAGTTTTGCCTTACGGTATAATAGTTGATTAATATTACTGAGAAAACAGCACCTTTTTTTCTGAGATTAGCTCATCTAATCTCCTAGTTTTATAGATTTCTGGAATATAATGTTTGGAGTCAGATATTTTGGATTTGAATCCAAGCTCAAATAGCTATGGGACCTTGCGAAAGTCACTTTATTCCCCAAGGCTTAATTTATTTTTCTGTAAAACATGCATAATAACTTTTACTTTATGATATTGGTGTACATAGTGCCTGGTGTAACAAGTACTCAGGTAACTTTATTGTTTCTATTGGTGTTTGTTTTATTATTAAATATGCCAACACTGAGTTCTAGGAAGACAAAGTGATCTGTTAAGTAATTTTCATCAGGGATCTGCTTTCACCGTTGTGAATCCTTTGTGCTTTGTTACTCTGCTTTTTATAGATAGTGCCCAAACTCAAAGGAAGGATTCTAATGAAATAAATGAATAATGGGGCAGATTTTTTTAAAGGAGTAAGGCCTCGTGTTATATTTCAGATATTACCACGTAAGGCAACCATTCTTGTGTCTGTGTGTGTGTTTGACTCATATATATAGCTATACCATCACACTCCTTAGCAAAGAGTTTCTGATTTTTAAAGGGACTCAGAGGCACATGTGAAAATAGAGTTTGACAAATTTAGGGACCCCAAAACAAACATATAAACAAAAACAAACAAAGAAAACCCAGGATGTTCAGAATTAAGATTGCCAGCAGTGAGAAAATACACCTGATTTATTTTACTGGATAAGTAGTATTATTTCATATAATAATATATTATCCTAAATTATCTATCTTTATGTCTAATGATTTATTGATTGATCACTCAATATCTATAGATAGCAATTAAAACATAGATATGTATTCTTAAGTATATTTCCATGTTTGAAATTATTAAACAGTTATGGTGTGTTTTTTTTTGCCTTTCATATGGGACCTACTTATAACAATTTTTCATTTTAAAAAGGTAATCCTGAATATGACCACCACACCCATTTATTGATACTTGTAACAGACCACCGGTAGATTTTATGTGCTAACCAAAAAGGGCTAGAAAGAGTCACTGTTTAGTTCTAGTAGAATATGCAGAATGTTTGAAGGTCAATGAAGTCATCGTGACAGTCAATATCATTCATCTTCCATGGATTTTAAATCTTTGCTGAGAAAGCATATACCAGTAAGAGGAAATTATTGGCTATTTAGATAATTGAAGTCAAATTTAATGCATTCTGCTATTAACCAAAATTGAAAGATTTCTTAAGTTGTTGCCCTAAGATGAACAGAGAATAAATCAAATATATGTTTGTGAGACTTAGGTAGCTCAAATTAATATTCCTCATAACTATTTTATCCTAGTTTTATATTCTACCTGAGTCTTAGGGAGACAATGGTAGAGTTAGGAGATTTTTATCCTTCAGGAGCTTATAATATAGTGAAAGTATTTTTTTTAAAAAACTGAAACATATCAATGCACAAAATATATAAAAAACAAACTGTTGTCAGTGCTAGGAAGGAAAACAACAATGCGCTGAGATAATTTACAGGGAACCTACCCTAGATAGGATACTAGGAGAAGCTGAGGGAAGGCCAGTGAGAGCTGGACAGTGACCCGAAAGGAGGAAAGATCCTCACACAGGGCCATAGAGGCAGGCAAACCATACCTTATATGGCCTTCAGGAAGAAAGGAGGTGGATTTTATGTCAATTGTAATGGAAAGCTCTTGAAGGGCTTTAATCAGGCAGGGAGTGACATCATACAAGGCTACCTCAAGGAACACCATGACTATACTCAAACAGTATGAGGAAACAAGACTTAAATGGAATTGTTAGTGGAAAACCTTCCCCAAGGGAAAGAGAATCCCGAAATAGAAAAGTGTGAAGTGTAACACTTTCTTAGCTTACTTCTAAACTATGAAAAATCTAAACTGCATTAGACATCTATGAGTCATATATATTAAACTGAATTATACTCAGTTTTGCTTTGTTTTTTTTATGGGCAAATATAGGTGTCCATAATGCAAATGAAGAAATGAAGCAATTAGGATAATGAAGAGAAAGGGCATTCAAGGACAAAATGAAGGAAATTTGTGAAATTCTATAGAGCTGGAGAAAACTTTAAGTGAAAACAAGAATATAAAGAATAAAAGTAAAATAAAATAAAACAAAATGGAAATGGTGGATGGAGTAACCTGAAAGCTACAGGAAAGATGAAAATGCATTTTGATTGGTCTCTTATAAAAAACGGAAAGCTATTGTCTGTCTCTATGAGTTTCTGTTACAATTGTCACCCCAATAAATTTAATAAAACAAAACAAAACAAAACAAAACAAAAAAAACCGGAAAGCTAGGAATCTGGAATAGCGAAGATAATAGGAATACATTGGTGATAAATAATCCACACAGGAGAAATTTTTCAGTACAAAGAAAAAAAAAGAATATGCCACATACACATTTTTCATTACTATTTTGCCTTCAAATTGGGATGGGGGAGGAAATGTGCAGGGTTTTCTTCTGGTAAAGCGTGGTGATTTGATTCCACGGAATATAAGTACATTTGTTTTCATAGAGAACGATTCCGAGGTGACCACTACAGTACACTAACTTATTCAGGGTCCCTCAGGTAAATCTGTGCGTTGGCATCACATGACATGCATGCAGGAGAATACGGCTTCTATATTCTTGAATTAATAGAAGATAAAGAAAAAGCAGAGATTGAAGAAAATGGTAGCTCATGTGATTATGACTATTTTTTAAGGGACTAGAAAATAAGACTGAGTGAGACTTTGCGATTTGTTTCCAGTTTATTTTTAACACTTAAATTTTTATTACAGAAAATTTCAAACATACGGAGAGTAAACAGAATAGTATAATGAACTCTACCTACATCACCCAGCTCCATCAATTGTTGACATTCTGCCATTTTTTTATCATCTTGACCTCCATCTACTTTTCACACCATCTTGAATACCATTGCTTTTTGTAATTTCAGAGTTTAAAAGTGTTTTTTATGTTTATACAACATTAATTCTTAATAAGGGGATGTTATTATATAAGACGATTATTATCCAACATTAGCTTATTTATGGCTAATATAACTTGAGGATTTGATAACAATTAAGGTAAAACAGAAAAATCCTTTTTTATCTTGCTTGTATTTCATTCTGATTAAACTTGAAGATTAAACAGTTTGCATCTTTAGAAAGAATCCTCAAATGGGATGGTTTAAGGACCAGGATTCTAGGCCTGAGTTCTTCTGTAATTGTCAGTGACCTTAACTGCTCTGTGACTCAGTTTTCTCATTTGTAACTTGAGAAAACTGAATATGATACTCCCCAAAGTAGGTCCTTATTCGCAAATGGCTTATACTTCTCTTTACAAAAAAAATGGCCTCTATACTCCTCATCACTTATCCAGTGTCAGACCTACTCTTCAAGACGCAGTTCACAATTTCCATCCTGTTGTTAAATCCAATTCAATTCAACAAATACTTACTGAGGACTGATTATGTGCCAGGCACCGTTCTAGGCACTGAAGTTATAGAAATGAACAAAACTGACCCAAATCCCTGTTTTATTAAGTGAGGTGTCACACAATAAAAATGATAAATAATTCAAATATGTAATCGTAATCAATGTGTTAGGTACTAATAAGTACTAAGAAAAAACACAAAGTAAGAAAGAGATGTATGAAGTGTGAGTGGTAGGTGGGTAGTGAGGGATAAAAGTTGAGTGGAATGGTCAGAAAGGGCCTCAGTTTAGAAGGTAAGTTTGGAATCAAGATCTGAAAAGAATAAGGAAGCTGACCCTGTTGATAGCTAAATGAAGAGCATTCAGGTGGAGGGAACATTAACTATAGAGGCCCCTTGGTGGAGTCTGCCCACTGTTTTAGAAGTAACATGAGGAGGCCATTGTGGCCAGAACCTGGTAAGCAAAGAAGGGTAAGGTGTTGGGAGTGGACAGCAAATTGTGAAGGGCCTCACAAATCATGTTATGACATTGGTTTTTACTCCAAGTGAGATGGGAATTAATTGGAGTTAAAAAGAATCTGATTTATGTTTTAACAAGGTCCATAGTCTGGCTGAGAGAGCAGAAATGAGGAGACCAATTAAACTACTGCCATAATCCAGATTAAACATCAAGGGAGCTTCTTGGTAGTGAGAGTAGTGAAAAGGAGTTAGATTCTAAATCTATTTTGAAGGTATGGCTGACAGGATTGCTAATAGATTCTTCTGTGAGGAGTGAAAGACAGGAGGAAAGGATGATGTCAAGGTGTTCTTCGGAGTACACGGAAGCATAGAGATGCTTTTAACACAGAGGCAGGAGTCCGTTGGAGCCAGTTCTGGAGTATAATAGTGCTTAACTCCACCTGTAATACACATGCATCCATAAATGTCCAGTAGACTCCTTTCTCTGTCTCTCTCCACCTTCCTCACCATCTCTCGCTTCACCATTTCTCTCTCTCTCTCTCTCTCTCTCTCTCTCTCTCTCTCTCTCTCTCTCTCTCTCTCTCTCTCTCTCTCTCTCATTCTCAATGTGTAGTTTTCTAGGGTTTCCCTGAAATATCATCAGGGAAGTGTCCAGGCATAATTTGCAGAGAGTAAAAAAGAAACTGTCTTCATCTTTGCCCTTTAGTGTTATACCATATTGTGGAACATTCAGGTTTTCTCTAAAACTGCATAATAAAGTTTTAAAACTGGAAGGGATCATAAAGAATTTCTTGTCCAACTTTATACTTTAAGATATGGACACTTAGCTCAAAGAGTTAGATGACTCACCTATGGAACAGGAAAGAGGAGAAATAAATAACATGTTTTTCTTCAAATGCAAGTAGTAAAGATATGGCCATGAGAGGAGCAATTACATGAGTAAATGACATAGTTTTAAATCCCAAAAAAGAAAACAAATAACAGAGTACCAAAAAAAAAAAAAAAAAAAAGTTATATACATGCCCAGAGAGGAAAAGTGAGTGGTGTCAAAAGCAGTATTTTTACCATGATGGCAAAATAGACAATTCATTTTGTAAAGATTTTAAGTTTTTCAATTCAATAGTTTTGTTTTTTGTTTTTGTTTTTTAAATAATGATCTTTAATTTTTTCCCATTAATACTTCTTAAGACTTTTCCAAATTTGTGGAAGTTAAAATAGAGCACTTATACAAATTTGTATTATTGGTCTTACAACCAATAAAAAGGGTTTCTAAAATAAAAGTATTCAATCTCTACTTTGTTTCCAAAATAAGTTTTGCATAAAGCTAATTTACTTTTAAATAAACGAACTTGGAGTAGAAAAAATTAAAAGCATTCCTGTTATGCAGATATTTATTTTGTTTTAAAATATTTTAATTAGTGTCATTTTGTTTTGATTTTTCAAATTTAAACAATAGCTTCAAAATTATGTTGTAATAAAGCTCTAGGGTGATAACTTTATTATTTCACGTTAGTTTGAATTTTTTTGTTTACATTATTGAACATATAGATATAAATGTAAGTGAAACATTTTCCCCCATAACTTTACACATATGTATGAAGAAAAGACCTATTTATCTTAACTCTGGCACCATGCATGCCTAGCTAGAACCTTTAGAATGATGCAAAAAAAGAGTTCTAAGCAATCCCATTATTTAACAGTAAGGAAAAATACAGAAAAAAACACAACCTAGTTTACACTTAATTTTAACCTTTATGAGCTTCAGGGTTTTTTTGTTTTTGTTTTTGTTTTTATCTGAAAAACTGGTTTATTATACTTGCCTTAGCTACCTGATTGGATGGTTATAATGATCAAATGAGATAATGCCTTTGAAAGCTCCCTGATACATTTTGACAACGCTATTAGTATAAGCATTGAGAAAGCATGGTCCACTTATCTTTTCCTTGATGGGAAAAGACTATATCCTAGAATCAATCAAAGAAGGAAAGGAGCGTTTCTGTTTCTTAAATAAAGTCTGTGTCTCTATGCTTGACATTTTAAAGAAATAGGCCATATCCTATATTCTAGAAAAGAAATATGGTGATTGTTTTTCAATTCCTAAAATTAAACGTGATTTCACTACAGTAATTATTCTGCTATTTATTAATACACACAGGTGTTCATTGGAATAACACTATTCTCCAAAACCCTAGGCTGGGACTCAGCACTGGTAAGCATGGGTGCCTGAGGGAGGAGAGTTCCTTAACCTGAGAGCCAGCAACTGGCACCTTGTGGATTCACCCATTGCAATTCAATTACATTTTATTGAATTCCAATAGCAAAATCCATAGGGGGCAAAGCTCCAGAACTCCTATACAGTGCAACTTCCTTCCAAAAACACTGAAACCAATTAAAAAACTTAACTGTTCTAAAATAGCACTGTAAATGAATAGGCTATCAAGGGACAGCTATAATGATGGATGTTCTTTCGCATCATGTGAACACACACATCATACCAGAATGATACGTTTAACCATCTCCAAGTCAAATCAACATCCTCCAAAAATAAAACTGACATGGCTTTATGTCATGAATCACTCTAGAAAACATTCTATTTCCTGCCGCTGGCCATTTCAGGACACCCTTTAGATTCATTTTGGCATCAAGTTTTTGTTTCTTATAAAAGATGTTCCAATCTTGATTCAAGTACGTGTTTAAGTCTTTATAGTCATTGTAATTGATCACCTGGATGATTTTATCTTAAAGAGCCATAGTAAGATGACCTATTAACCCACACATATTAGTGAGAATCTATTATTTTTCAGGCTAGGTGCTGTGAGTGATATAAAAGCATAAGAAACATAGTTCTGACTTTCAAGGTGTTTACAGACTAGTTGAGAGATGAGAATAAAAATGTACAAAATGCAATACAATAAGAGACATATTAGAGTTTGGTCAAAATTCAAGAACTTAACATGAGATAAGGAATCTCATTTACCTAATTAGAATCTCCAAGGAAAGGACATAACAAAATGTATTTTTAAAGCTCCCAAGAAGATTTTGAGAGATAACCAGGTTTAGAAGCCACTGTTATTTCGTGTTTTTTTTTCCTTCCATCTCTCCTCAGAGTAATCTGCCTAGTACTCTCAAAGTCTACAAAAAATCTCTTAAATGCCACATTCATCAGCCATTTCCAGGCCTTATCTGCCTGACCCACAGGCAGTCTGCACACAGTTGATCACTGTCTTATTTTTCGGTTTTTCTGACAATCTTTCTACATGTCATTTAATGGCTCTGAATCCTTTTCTCACACCTCAAATACTGGTTTTCATTTTATTTTTTTTCTTATTCCTAGTCCCTTCCTGAATGATATCACCCATTCTTACCGCTTCAGCTAGAGGACTCAGTTATACCCTGGATAGTCCCTAAATCTACATTCCAAGCTCTGATGCCTTTAACATTTCCAATTCGATTTCTGACAGGTTCTCCAAACTCAAAATTGTTCAAAATCAAATTCATTTCTTCTCCACCCCTCCATCAAAGGACTAACCAACCCATCCCTCACTGACTGTAAGCTGTAAGATGGTTGGGTAGGTGATATGAAGTGGGACAGGGAAGAGTGAGAAGTGAAATCCACTAGACCCAAGCTAGGAATTAGTCACCCTCAGAATTGTCCTTGTACATGACCATGAATCAACTTGTGAACTGAGACCTGTTGGTTTATCCTAAGGAATTTATGATGCATTTTTCTTCTCCTCTCTTCCTACTCCAGCTGTCCTGTTGGAAGCCATCACCTGATTGCTAATAGTCTTAAGTTGGAGGGAACCTCAGCTTTGACTCAATTTTGTGCTATTTTTAACCATATTAGATATGAATTCTATTTCTTAAATCGACAATCTAAAATTTAGAGACCTCAAATTTTGAAAAATCTGAATCACACTTTTAACTTTATTATTTCATTATTTCATCATTTATGAAGTTATCTAAAATTTAGATCTGGAGTTTTAGAAAATGTGGAGTTTTAAATAACTATTTAGGAAGAAACTCCAAGCGGTTACTCTAACTTAACTTTTCATTAGTAAGAAAAATAACAGTTGAAGAAAGATAATTTACATTGTGTTCTTAATGATTTCAACGCAAAATTTCTTCAGTGTCTAATGTTCAGTTTCTTTCAGTCATCTGTTCTGGCACCTACCAAGCTAATAATTAGGATATTCTTCCCGATGTTAGCGTCCTTTGCTTTAGTATAACCCTGAAGCATTTTTCTTCTATTATAAAAATATATTTTCTTATTTTAACTTTCTAATGCTTCTTTTTTATTATGTAGGCTATCCTCAGATATAAGTAAATTGTGCTATAAACAACAATTGAAATCTTAGGATTTTTTTTCTCCCCTTTATTGTAATTTTCGAAAGAGGAGTTATCCCTTAATTTAATCTCATTTTCCCTTAAATAGCCACAATGCTTTAAGTATTTTTCTTTTTCCTTTATTTAGTAGGTGGGGAGAAATTTCTGCCCATTTATATAGACAATAATTCAAGCACTTGTGTAAATTTTCTTTCATAGAATACTCTTCACATTTAACTCTCTATTCTTACTTCTGCATCTCACAATCAGAGGAAATGAATAAGATGAAGTAAATTGTCTCAGCAATCAGAAGTCATTCCTCAAACAATCGATCTGAATATCATTTGTGAGGCGGTCTATACAAATGACAACTCCTCTGCTTGCTCACGGTGCCATGTAAATTATGCATGCAATTTCCCTACAACTTGTCAGTCACCTTGCTTTAATTCCAGAGGAATTCAAGCAGTTACAGCACTTTAAGGTGAGGAATAAAGAAGACAAGGCGTGGGATAGTTTTGCTTTTCCTTTCTGTTCAGGTTTCCCAAATGGCCATTTGCTGATACAGTCCTTTCAAATACTGCAGTTGTCACCTGCTGATTTACTGGAGGAACCCTGCCTTGGGGGTTCCTCGAAAACCTCACACATATCGTAAGAAATCATAAAAAGTTCATTTGGAAGAACAAGCTTGTACAGGGAAAGAAATAAAGAGGTCAAGATTGGGAACGTGGGGATTTGTCTTCTTTTATTTGCTGGGGTTATTGATAGTTATATTTTGAAATTTACAGAGGTAGACTAGTAGTCTGTGTAATCAGCCAAAAAAAAAGGAAAATGATTAGGGCATAATTGAAACACGTGGCACTCACAGTTACTTGAAAAAGTGTTTGGATTGATATTTTATCCTGTTATTATTTATTTTTTAAAGAAAATTAAAGTGACTTATAAATTCAGGTACACACTCACACACAAACACACACACACACACACACACACACACACACACACTCAGTGATATGCTGAACCTGACAAGCACTGACTTGAAAGAGCTGTGCACATCTTTTCCCCACTTTAGTTCAGTGACTTTAAGCGGAAATTGGTTATAGCGGCATATTTACTTTACAAAAATTGGCAAATGCAACAAATCAGTTGTTTTTGTTGTTTTGTTTTGTTTTCACAGAGCCAGTTGTTAAACATGAAGCAGCCGCTGCTGCCATAATGGGGCATGTTTTCTACAAACTGCTGTGACTATTGCAGGACCCTTCACATTTATCTAAAATATTATTGCCAAGTCATTCATTGAAAGTTTTGCTTCTATACAGCTTTATTCCCAATTTCTGCCAGAAATTTACACAAGTGCTTGAATTATAGGGTGGTCGCTGGGTGCAGAAAAAAAATTCCTGGGGCTTTGTATTGAAAGGTATTGTTAATCCCAGAAACATTTTACTTCTAGTTTCATGAAACCAAAATCTATGGGCTGGATGAAATCTTCAGAAAAGTTCACTATCTTCCTTTTATAGAGAAGGTCATTGACATTAAATGACTTATGGAAGCCCAGGTCTCCTGAATCCTAATAGAATTCAACTGAACTCTCTCTACTCTCGTACCATATCCTGACCTCCAGGCTAATCATGGAACTAATTCTTCTCTCTCTTCCCTCTCCTATCTTTTCTTCTTTCTATATTTTTCCCTTCTCTTTCTCTATCCAATTTAATTTTATTTTGAATTCATTAAGCTATTCTGGTGCCTTGGGGAAAGTAGATTATTTGAGTAAAATTTAGACCCTCTGCAAAAGCACATCGTGCTTGAATAGTGAAACATCCTATGCTGAAAGACACTAATGTAAATGTCAGGTGAATGAAAGAGATGTGAGCAGATCAGGTGACCCATGGAAAATGACCCATGGGAAAAAAGTAGCTATTTAATAGGTGACTGACTACTTAAGAAAAGCAGGAAGAAAAGTCTTATTTCCCAAGAACCTATTATGTTCCAAGTTCTGTGGTAGCCATTTCATGATTGCATTTACTTCTAGATATAATATTCTCTATTTTACAGGTAAGGAAATTATGGCGTAGAGGTCTTAAACTCTCTTGCCCAAAGTTACACAATCCCTTCCTGGTGAAGTTATGATTCAAAACCAAGGTGCCAGTCCACTATCCTTTTTCCCAATGCTATGTTAGGCAAGTCAGAATGCATAGCTCCCACCCAATTCATGTTTGTTCATGTTTTGAAATTGGACTTTGTGAGAAATATGCTCTGTTGTGTTTCATCACTTAAATAAACATGTTTCAGGCCATGGTTTAAAATTTCTAGAAATTGTTTTTAGTTTCTACTTCCAAGGAATGTCTTCATTTTAAGAGATTGTATAAACCATCTAAGTTACTACGACAATAAGTATCTCTACTTCAGGCAACACATACAAATTTACCCTGTATTCTTCTGAATCTTGGTTTTGTTATGAGGTGAGAATCAAAATCAGGCAGGGGAAGACTGTGAAGGGAATGGAGAAAGGCCACTGGATGATTTAAAGGGCAGAGGAAAGGAAGTGGAAGGTATGGATAGCAAATTGCACTCACTTCACAATTTTGTCTAGGCTTAGCCCAAGCAAAGTGTATCTTGTAGAGCAGGAGACCCTATATGTGCCCCATTTATGTACATCTGATGGGGTTCACAAGGTAAAGTAGATGAAGGGTTATAGAAAAGCATGAGCTTCTGGAAAAAAAATAAAAGATCATAATTTGTCTTTGTTTTTAGAAGTCAGAAGCAGGATGACTCATTCTGAGATCAGGAATGCAGATCCATACAGGACAGCTGTCAACAGTAGAATTTGTTTATGCCCACTTGGTACAGAAAGCTCTTCTATTTGTGCTTTGGTCTCTGCAGTTGTGTGAAGCTTGTTGTCATGTGGATTGTTAAGGCATGATGGATTGTCTTCAGAGGGCTTAGAAATCATCTAGGGAGGGCCTTCCATGTGCAAGGTCTGATGTTGAGATTTATTTATGAAGAGAAAGGACTAGTGAAAGGGAAAGCGTGTTGGGCCCTTTTTAACTTCATGTAGTAAAAGGTTTCTAATTGTAAACTTTTGTTTTGATTAGAGCCTATTCGAACATGATAGTGTGTTTTACCTCAGGGTGGTAGGCTCAGAATACATAGTGTCTTGAGCTGAAAACCAGTGAAAGAAAGTATTATAGCAA
Organism: Rhinolophus sinicus; assembly: GCF_057876585.1. Lineage (NCBI taxonomy): Eukaryota > Metazoa > Chordata > Mammalia > Chiroptera > Rhinolophidae > Rhinolophus > Rhinolophus sinicus. Next base: position 45,182,744 of record NC_142504.1, read on the forward strand.
TATAATGGAAGCTACTATTTATCGTGTGCTTATTTAGAACAGTGCCTGGTACATGGTAAATATTGGCGATAATGAGTAGGAGAGGGGTGATGATTTTGATGGTGATGGTGGCCATGGTGGTGATAATAATGATGATAATGACGTCATGGTGGTGGTAATGATGGTGGTGGTACTGATAATGTGCCAGGCACTCTGCTTAGCACTTTATATGCATTATTTCATTTAACGCCTGAGAACTCTATGCAACAGATACCATCACTGTTTTACAAATGAATAATTTGTCTAGTACCACACACATAAGAAATGGTGAAGTCAGGGCAGCTAACGCCCCATGTCTTTGACATCATGCTATATTTAAAGGCCATTCTTTTTTTTTTTTTTTTTTAAGATTTTATTGGGGAAGGGGAACAGGACTTTATTGGGGAACAGTGTGCACTTCCAGGACTTTTTTTTTTTCCAAGTCAAGTTGTTGTTCTTTCAATCTTAGTTGTGGAGGGTGCTGTTCAGCTTCAAGTTGTTGTCCTTTCAGTCTTAGTTGTGGAGGGCGCAGCTCAGCTCCAGATCCAGTTGCCGTTGCTAGTTGCAGGGGGCACAGCCCACCATCCTTTGTGGGAGTCGAACCTGCAACCTTGTGGTTTAGAGGATGCGCTCCAACCAACTGAGCCATCTGGGAGCTCAGCGGCAGCTCAGCTCAAGGTGCTATGTTCAATCTTAGTTGCAGGGGGCGCTGCCCACCATCCCTTGCGGGAGTCGAGGAATTGAACTGGCAACCTTGTGGTTGAGAGCCCACTGGCCCATGTGGGAATCAAACTGGCAGCCTTCGGAGTTAGGAGCACGGACCTCTAACCGCCTGAGCCACCGGGCCGGCCCTAAAGGGCATTCTTAAAGCACCTGCTTTGGCTGGTTAGTCAAGGCTAAAGGAAAACCCAAAGCAGGAATGTTCTGCTTTTTGCTTTTCTTCTCTTAGAATGGGATGATCAAACTTTAACCATTGCCTATAATAATTATGTTTGCATACACATACATATAACTATTTTCAAGTAGAATAGGATACCTGTGACAGTGACTGAAAATGTATTAATATGACATAAACAGCCTAAAAGAGATGAATTGTTTTTGATGAAAATTGTCATGCAACTTATGAGGCAGGGAAAGAAAGTTCCCAGAGATCCAGGCTCTGCAAACATTAACTGTAGTTGCCAAACCAAATGTATTCTATACGCACACCCAATGTTCAACAGAGTAACACACTGATCGTTTAGTTCACATTCAGACAAAACATCAAAAGTACGATCTTTTCCTATTAGGAGTAACATTTCATGTAATTGAAAAGAGAAGGGAATTTTCTTGAGGTTACGATTGTCTATAATTTATAAATGTGATAACTATAATGCTCATGCTGAATTTTTCCCCCACCATCAGATAAGATCTACTATGTATTTGGTTTTGATTTCATATAAACACAATATTGTATCTACACCTAACATGCACTTATCTGACAAGTACATTGCATACTTAAAAGATCTTTTAAGCATGCACATCTCAGAATATAAGGAAATGTTCCATAAAAATACTGGAAATATTTATTTAGAAAGAATAGACAGTAATTTATACATAAAATGGGTATAATTGATTTTTAAGAAGAATGAATATTTAGCTTATTGCTAAAATGCATGTTCTGGCTTTTTAAAAATTGTGAAATTTCCACTTTCTGCCTGCCAGAAAGTCATCACAAGTGTCTTAAGAGACCATACATTAGAGACCTACTAATAAAGCAATACATGTAGTTCATGACTAGTTCAATAGTAGTTAGTGCAGCTTCCTAATTTGATCAACTGTAGCTCTGTAAACTAGAAAGAAAGCTCCGTAAACTACATTTAGTGATGCACAGAGTTAGTGGTGCTTGTTCTGACATAGAATTAACCCCTGGTCATTTGCATAAGGTAAAAGAATTCACAGACTCAGAAAAGTGGGAAAGCAAAAAAAGTTTTATTGTAGGTTGGGCAGAGAAAGAATGCCCATGGCAGTTTCCAAAGATGATGGCTGCCACAGGTTTCTGTTTGAAAGAGAAATACTGGCAAAAAGGCGTTTGCCAGGGTAGAGTCTGATAGGGACAGCTGCACATAACATTGGGTTAGTTTTTTCTTATATAGGAAAGGGGGAGTCGGTCAGGCAGGTCTGAAGGCTGACATCGTTTCCTGGGGTCTGGTCTGTTTGAAGATAATGTTATCTCCAGACTCAGACTTGACCACCGTGGCCTGGGACACTTTATGTGTCACCAGTACAAACTACAAGGGAGTTGCAAATTGGATTCTGGTGTCAGGATGCCTGAGGATTACTAAGAAATTGCTCATTTCCAGGTTAGGATTCTGTTAATTAAATGGATTAACGAGATATGGGTAGCCTTGAGAAAGGGAACGGAACAGAGTTCTTAAATTAAATCAGGGAGGGGAGAAACAAAAAGGAAACAGCTGAATATCAGGGTGGATCTAAAGGCAAAGTCTAATTAGAGGTAGCTAGATAGCGAGCTATGTGGTGAGTCAAACTGCCAACTAGCTGAATCTAACTGCGTTATTGATTTACCAAATTTCACCCTTAACAGTGCTTCTCATCCCTACATACCACTGGACGAGGTGGAAAACTTATATGGGAATACACAGAAAATTTGTTTCTCACTTGTTAATAACCACAGCAATAATGATAATACAAAATAATATTCAGCATTTAGTGAGTATCTAATTGTTCCAGGCATTGTAGTAAATACTTAACATGGATTGGCATTAAGCCTCCAGATGAAACTATGAGGTGGGTCAGGAAACGGAGGCACAGAGAGGTTAAATGACTTACCTTTGGCCACACAGCTTGAAAATGGCAGAGAAGGGCTTTAAACCCAAAGTCGGAGTCTACTCCTGAAATCGAGCCTTTAACCAGTATGCAGAGGAGCAAAAAGCAAAACAATAACAACATTATATAATGATATATTCAACTATGAAATACTGTGTTCCAGATGATTAGGGAATAAGATATGATATATTAATAACGTAGTGCAAACTGACTTGAGTCCTAATCCAGAAACTGCCATTGATTAGTTTTCTCACCTTTGGTGAATTATTTAATGTCTCCAGACTTCTCTTTCCCCAATGGTTAAGTGGTAGTAATAGTACCTCATAAAGTTGTGAGAATTTAAAAAGGTAAATCCCTCAGCACTAATGTGAGAGTTTTTATACTAGTATTATTGTTCCTGGTGCTGCCATCCTTTGCATTGCTGCCAAAATAATCTTTGTAAAACAAATAATTTACTAGCCAAAGAACCTTATATAACTTGCCACTGCATCTCCGATAAAACATAGATACTTGTGCAGAACATTCAAGATCCTCCATAGCCTGTTCTGATCTACCTTTCAAACCACTCCCCCCCTAGGACCCTGTGGTCCAGTTATACTACAGTACACACTGGTCTCTGTTCGTTTAGGCTTTTTGTATCTCTAGGCCTGCAATCTCCTTGCCTTTGCTTTCTTACCTAGAAAACCCATTTTTATTTTTTATGTATTTATTTTTAATATTTCTATAATTAAAAATATACCTAATGTACAATGTTATATTAGTTTCAGGTGTACACCATAGTTATTCAGCATTTACATACCTAAAGAAGCGATCACCATAAGTCCAGCTACCATCTGACACTGTACCATGTTATCACAATATTATTGACTATATTCCCCATGCTGTATATTACATCTCCATGACTTACTTGTTTTGTACATGGAAATTTGAACCTTTTATTTCCCTTCACCTTTTCCCCCTTTTTAACTTTTTAAATTATAGTTGATTAGAAAACCCATTCTTAAAGGCTTAGCTCAAAAGCCACTAATTCTATTGTAACTATCCTGCATCTCTAAGGAGAAATCCCCCCCAAATTTCAGACCTTCTATAATATTTGCATTAACATCTGTTGTATGTCAGTGGTACATATTTTCAGTTTTCAAAAGGGCCCAGACTCTTGTTTTATTTATCTTGTACCCCTCAGTGCTTAGAATAGTGCTTCGCACAAAGGAACTGCTCAATAAACATTGGTTAATAAATGAATGCACAAGTAAAGATTTATTCTACTTTGTCAGTACTTTAGTTTGTTCCTTGCGTTCTGGAAGACATTTTAGAAAGATGGCTGGGGTTAGTTGCTGTATCATTTTTGGTAATTTATTTTCATCTTTAAGAAGCCTCTTTATGTGGTGGCTGGATGGCTCAGTTGGTTAGAGCGTGAGCTCTGAGCAACAGGGTTGCCAGTTTGATTCCCTCCATGGGATGATGGGCTGTGCCCCCTGCAACTAGGTTGAAGGACGACGACCTAGAGTTGACGGGCCCTGGAGAAACACACTATTCCCCAATGAAATTGAAACCAAAAAAAAAAGAAGGCTCTTTAAACCAAGATGCTTTGATTTTAATAATGATTTAAAATAATGCAGTCTAGATTTCACGTTCATTCCTCTTTGTTACAATAACACGGAGCTTCAAAGTTGCCATACACTAGTGTTTAGGTTAAAGCCCAAGTATTATCTGACAAGATAAGAGAGGTCTTTCCCATTCTCTCTCACTGCCAACATTGTGCATAGTCAAGGAAAGTGACACCACTGCCAAAAGAAGGAGGACCAAGGGGTGAGATAGAGAAAAAAAAATAAAATGGGTAAATGCCGAATGAAGATACCCAACACTAGAAGGGAAGAAGAGAGGGGAAAGAGAGGCTAGTTTGGTTATTTATGCCTGTAAAGTGAAATCCTTTACATTTTCATCCTATAAAATTTTAGGTCTTCCTAAATTTGCCTCAGCCAACTTACTTTTCTGAGCGAAGATTTATTTTTTTTATTATCCAATGTTTTGGTGCCAATTTCTGTAGCATACACCGAAGCTAAATTTGCAGCCAGTTAGTGTCAAATTTATTTTAAAAGCCTAAATAGGATATTTTCCATGAAAGGTAAAGCTTTTAAAACACAAAACAAGCAAGGACAGTGAATAGCTGTTATTTCTCGTCTACCTGTGAGCCATGTTGATGCCGGGGACTGAATGTATTTCAGCTGCAGGGCCCAGTCCCAGCAGTAAATCCCAAGCTCTCCTGACATCGCTTTCAAGAGAATGAGAGACTGTTTGTTTAAGAGTTCAAAGTGCTATCTTTCAAGACTGAGATAATGTGATTCTCTGTCCGCTTCCCCTATTTTCCTTTTTTGCTGAGGCACCAGTATCGCCATCCTCTTGAAATTAAGAATCCATGCATGGAACACCAAAGGCCAAATATGAGATTCTTCTTCTGATACTTGTTCTCACCAAAATTATCGATTCTTTTTCTAATGACTTATCACTTAGTTTTGTAAAGTACTTTTTATCTTGAGTTCTCAAATCGTTTATGGAGAGTATCTCATTTTTCTTTGCAGTGTTTCTAAAAGCAGAATGCATATCGTTCCTAATTAATGGTAGCGATCAAAGAGATGCTGTCTATTGGATATCGAAAACATCGGAGCAGGGAACGAGGTGGTAGCAGATTTACTTTTTAGGGTGTAGGTCTGTAGACTATAAAGTTATCTTCAATAATGTACAAGGTTAGCATTAGTTTTTCCAGTTACTTCTGTGTCTGGTACCCTGAGTGGTGTATCTACCTGGACTGCTTTCTCTGTCAGGCTTGCCTGATTGGTGGGAAGAGGAGATATTACATTTACTACATTTATTTTCTATTTTAAGACAGAGACACTGAAGGGAAAAGTTATTTGCCTAAGAACAAAAAAATTATTCATTATTGAATCTAGTTCCACAATAGAAAATTATTGATTTATATCTATTCTATGTGCTCAGGTTTTCCATCACTTATTTTTCCTTTTACATTAGCTTTTATTTTGTTTTGTCTTTTATGATGGTCCTTAACTTTGAGATAAGTTAAACTAGGTGTCAAAGAAAAGACCAATTTGAAAAAGTGTGTAAATAGTACAATGACTAATTCTTTGACCCTTGAAAGAAAAAGAAACAGTCATGCTTACAGGATTAAAAGAATTGTTCAGTTGGATCATTCGGAAAGTATGCATCCTCGTTATTAATACTTAAAAGTTTAATTACATTTCATTAAACTATACTAGCTTCTCTTAATTGCTAAAAGGGGACTATGAAAGCAAAGCCCAAAATGTCTAATCTCTAGAAGCTAGGTTTTTCTTGCTGCTTTGTAATGTAAATGTGCCTGTGTGTATATTAAAATTCACACACTCCATCCATCTCACTGGCTTTTAACAGAGGGGTCACCTGACTTCACCTAGAGCCGCCCTCCCCCACCTTTAGCTGTGAAAATCCAAAAGTGAGAGAAGGGCGGGTGTAGAACACAGGTTCTCATGCTTGGAGATGTAAATGACCTGACTGAAAGGGAATCGAGTGAGGTTGCTGGTGGGGGTTGGTGAAAGGGAATGAGGGAGAGAGTGTAAGCAGGAGAGGAGGGGGGGAGGGAGAGGGAGAAGGAGAGGGAGAGGGAGAGGGGGAGGGGGAGGGGGAGAGGGAGAGGGAGAGGGAGGGTGACAGAGAGAGAGAGGGAGAGAGAGAGAGAGAGAGAGAGAGAGAGAAGTGCTGCATGCTTCATCTTTGAGAGGAGGGGAAAACAAAAGACCTCAGCGGCAGTTTTATGTTGCTGTGTCTGGCTCAAAGAGGAAAATTCTAGACATCCATGCTGAAAACAATCAAAGCTCAGCTGAGACTACTTCTATCAAGAAAATTGTATGATCTGAAAATGGGTTGGATCAGTACAGGTGGTTTGAGAAGACACTGACAGAGGACCATGGAAAGGTGGGAGAGGACGAGCGACTTCTCTGCTTCCTTTGAACGGAGCTCTAGGTTAGTAAGCTGAAACTGACCCGGGTCTGGCTTAAATATCTATGTTGTGTATATGTGTGTGTTTTCTATTCATAACCTCCAAACCCTCTGCTCCCCAACCCCTGGATAGGCAGTGCCATATTCCACCAGATGTGAACCTAAACTTGATTCGACTCTCACTTCGTTTACCAAATGCCTCTCGTTTGCTTGTGGAGCTTTTGTTTAATACAGCCAGTGGAGAGCCGTCATGATGTCTCCTTCTGAGTCAGAATGTGTGTTTCAGCCCCAGATTGTCAGGTGGCTGTTTGGAGAATAGTTAGAATTTGCTCCAGAAGGCAGCAAATGCATGATTAGGTTATTATGACATGTAAACAGCAAATATCTGCTGACTTAGCATTTCTTTAATGTCAGAATAATTCAGATATCGGACTGCATCTGTCTTATCTTAATTTCCCACATAATTGAGTTCAAATACAATAAGTTTGAAATGGCACCCTACCAACAAAGGCACACGCCAGGTATTCTTCTGGCAGAGTATGTTTTACCTCCCATTGGAGACAAAGCTTAAAAAATTAATTTTGTTGGGATCTGGTTTGAGGCAAGAATACAATATGTCATAATTAAAATAGGTGCAAAGCTGTTCTTTTATAAGTGGGTACAGATGTGTGTAAAACAAACACATAATTTCTCTTGTTTCTTGCTGTGTAGATAGAGAATCTTTGTTCCAGCATGTGTATTTTCCTGTGTTTTTACAAAGAAAGCATTTCCTGTGCTTTCTGCGATAGCAGACTTGTATGCCCACTTGCCATTGTGCTGTGGTCAAGAACCTGCTCTGCTCTGAAGTAAACTGCCCAGAGATATTAGTCCAGAAGCTGGAGGAGGGTGGGGAGTGGGGAAAGGTGTTTTTTGCTTCCTCTTTTTTTTTTTTTTTTTTTGGACTGTTAGCTCAGAAGTGTCTAAAACACATGATTTTAAGAGGAACTGGGGAAAGGCGTTTAGTTTTGAATTGGATGCAGATCTGTGGCACGCAATTGCCAAAGACGATATCCAGAAGATGCTGAGAGCAGAGGAAATCAGATTTGTAATGGACTCTTTAAGAAAATGTTCTGTGCGGGTGACTGGCTGGGTCCCTTTTGACCAAATTAAGATGCGCTCTGGCAGTGCTCTAGCAGCTGTGAGCTGACATTTTCTTGTGAACCTAGTGAAAAATGGCTCCATATCTCTCCTCCCGTCCTGAGGAGATGGTCTGTCCTAGTGGTCGAGCCTTTCCCCAACGTGACTTGCTCCTATGGCAGTTTTCTGATAGGGAAAGACTGGCTCGTGGTTCCTTTCAGTTTGTCTGCCTTTTTAAATCTCGGCTTGAATGGGGAGTGGGTGGTGACGGTTTTCCTTCAAGTACAAACTACCCACCAAGGCTAGCAGAAGATATTTTTCCGTCAATCACAGGTTTCCATTTTTAAAAGGGTAGATTATATTTCTTTGGACATGACATAAAGCACTTTTTGTTGTTGTTAAGTGGGCTAGTATACAATTTCTCTTAAAAAAAAAAAGACGCACGCATGTGTGACACTTTACATTTGGACTCTCCTCACAGGAAGTGACAGGTAAAAACATAAGGCTACTTGCCTCTCATTCATCTCTGAAAAGATAAAGTGCCCTTGCCTTCCCATCTTTTCCATTTTTGAATTGTGACCCATTGTGCAAGGAGAGAGATCGTGTCCAAGAGTTAGAAGCAGGGAGGGAATGCACTCACATCCTGTTCCCCACATGTGCTTATCAAGGAATTCCTGAGCTGAACAGGGACTGGAGGTGCTACAGCAGCCACCCTGCTCCTTGGTTTGTGAAAGCTGCAGCCAGCAGAGGCAGGATGCGCTGTAGCAGAGAGCTGTGTGTTTGAGGGACTGTTTAAGAACATGTGTTGCTTCGGGGTTTGTGAAATCGGTTGTTCTTTCTCTTATAGCACTCTAAGAGGGTTGCCTGAGTATAGCCTAGGTTCAGGAGGAAGGGGTTGGACTCTTCTTATTTTATGCATGAAGCACAGCACTGTCCACTAGAGGGGACAACATGAGGATGCAAAACAGTGCACTAGTGCAGAAAGAATAACTATTTCTATGATAGTTTTTCAAGACCTCAAGGTTTTCTGATGGCAGGGAGCCATCTCTACATTATGACAAGTAAGACTTCCAGTACAATAATTTGAACAGCATTATGGAAACAGTTCCATAAGTGCTTTAAATATTGTACCACTTGCTTCAGTGAATGGTATCCCTTTAAAGGTTTTCATCTTGAACACTTTTCCTTAGGATAGAAGTTACAGCACAGATTTTCTTAGGGTCTGTTGGGAATAATATTGGTAAAAAGCTAAGAGCTTACAGAGGCAGTAGGATCCACCTCTTTAGTAGAACAACGGAAATGGAACTTTAACACTGCATGTAGATTGATTACTGCTTTTATACATGGAGACAATTTGACTATAGTACATAGTGTGCGTTGGGGAAATTGATGCAATTATGCTTGAACAATTAAAAAAATACGAAATAATATAATGAAAACGTGGATCTCGACATTCACGGGAGGATTAGTAAGGACACTCTTAAATATTAAGGAGTACAGGTGAGAGGGTTTTACCCAGAGAAATTTCAGATGTCTAGAATGAGAGGACCATTTCTAAAACTAAGAGTGTAGCTCACCAGCTGTTCTATAAGCTAATATTTAAACTAGATAGTATTCACATACAAAAGAGTTATGAATCATAAGAACTTCCCACCAATGGAATTTTGTTTTAAAAGCAGCAAAATAACTATAATATACAAGCAGTTCACATAAGGAAAAATTTAGAATATCTAGGACTGACATGAAATTTTTGCAGTGAGGTGTATGTGATTCTCCAGTAACCCTCAGGATAACCAATGAATTCTTAGTGAGAGCTAAAAAATAAAAATTCACAGGTTGATATAAATTTCAGTATGCCTATATTGTTCAAGCTTCAAGTTTGGAAAATAGAACATTTTCTAAGAGTAAAATTAGTTGTTCGTAAGGTGCCTGTGCCATAGAAAGGAAAACTTGAGATAAAACAGTTAAGTTTCAGTAAAAGATATTTTATCCTAACTGAATTATTCTTGAAGCATCTTTGAACACAAAGCTTCTAACTTTCTGAGACTATCTTATGTAGTAATGGCCTGCTTTCTAACATCCATTTTCTCTATCACTTTTAGAACTCTACTACCCTAAATTCTGTTTTCAATTTTTAAAAGCCTTTTTAGTTGTCAACATGGCATTAAATAAATAGAGTCATGATAAAAGCCTTTGAGTTTAAAATACTTTAATTTTATATTCAATTTCAGGTACATTTCTCCTCTAAGTCTGTCATATCTTCAGCTTTTGCTCTAAGTCACACAGTCTGCGGCAGTTTCACTTCTAAGACCTCAGTTGCTTACTCTGAAGATTTTTAATATAATTTGAAAAAATAAACAAATAAAAGTATATTGCTATTCAACTGCGTTAGGTGATCGTAAAAACGTAGAACACTGTTATGATGTGAATTATCAATCCAAGTGATTCACAGATATTAGAGATTAAAGCAGATTTTGTGTATTTCAAGCATATCAGGGCTTATAAAAAATGCTAAGCATACTGCACAGGGGTTAGTTCTTTCCCTATTTTTTATTACAAAAATGGCTTTTGTCAAATAAGCATATTTTCCAAACGTAGTGCATTGTTTTGTTTTCTCCCATAGATTTATTTATCCCAAATCACACAAACATATATCTAATTCAATGAAAGTGATAATGATTTTAAAATCTCCTAATCACGGTGTTTGAAAATTTAAAATTCACTCTGTAAAAGAACAGTCAGAATAGCTTCCCCCCCTTTTCACACACCACACACACACACACACACACACACACACACACACAAATCAGTAAAGAAAATCAAACTTTGGAGTCTTTAAGGAAACTAACAATGACATGTTATGAAATAGGAGGCTCATTGCCAGGCAGTCAGCCAATGAAGAAGCAAGCTGAATTGATGACTCTGATGGAAGCATTGCAGGTCAGAAAGTTCCCATGTTAATAAGACCCCAGCTGAGATCCCAGAGCCAGAGGGGCTCAATGTGCTTCCCTTCCTCTTATCCTTGGGGCTAAGGCTGGGAGAATAATACATTTAATAATAAGAGATCACTTTGCTATAATTATGACATCTCTGAGCTAGGCCATTCCCGCAAGTAATTCAGGTATCTTTAGTATCTTCTCAGCCTGGAGTTTCTGTGACTTTTTCCTCCAAGCAACAGATTCCATAAGACTTTGAAAGCCAGTCAAAGTTTGGTTGGAGTCAGGTCTTGCCAGGCATTGCCTACAAAGGCACAAACACAGCCAGGAGGAAAGGAAGAGGAGATGAGAGTCTTCCCTTGTCCTCAGAAGAGAATCGAGCCCTCTGGGTTCTTTCATCCCAAGGACCAGAAAAGCCAAAATGCCAAGCTAAGGAATTGCTGCCCAAGTTTTGAAGGGTTCTCAGTCTTTCGTTCAGACAACTTTTTAGGAAAAGTCTTTTGGTTTTTAGAAAGCTTCGTGTTTCCTTCCACATGCCTTTTCTTCTTCAAGAACACTCTTCTGCCCTCTTGGATGCCCCCTACATTACATTAGCTCTCTCTGCCAAATGTGCTCAGGACTAATTATGCTTTTTCTTTATTACACTAACTAGTTTAATTGTTAGTTTTATATTAGTGTCATTATTTGGTTAATGTCTCTCTCTGCCAGGAGGCAGGACCTTCTAAAGTTAGGGTCCAAATTCATTTTGCTCACAATAGAATCACTAGGCCTGAGGTTGTGCTATCCCACATGTTAGGTATGTACTAAACGTTTGTTAAATGATTGTATAAATGAACCAATGAATACTAAGGCACCAATACTAGTGAAAAGACATAGTGTATCTATCTTTGGCTCAATAAGGAAAAATTCTTTTCATTGGGTTAGCTAATTAGGGCACCTGAGAGGTGAACTGTACCATAGTATCGCCAGGGTCTCCCTTTTGTCAGAGTTTTCCATCTGAGAAAGAACACTTGAGTGTCTACTGTTGAGATATTTCAAAATGAACTTTGCTACCCACATCAAAGTGTTCTTAGGGAAAACTGTGGTTTGTCTTTCTTTGTCTGTTACTCCCTCTAAAGCAGGGGTGTCCAAACTGCAGCCTGGCCCGCAATCCATTTTTTATTGGCCCACAGCAAATTCCAAAAATATATTTAGTTTACTTAAATAAACCAGGTGAGGCAATACGTACTTCACCTTGAGTGAGTGGCTCGGCTGTTTGTGTATTTTGCCACATATGGCCCTTGGTGAAAAACGTTGAAAAAAGTTTGGACACCCCTGCTCTAAAGCATCTCTTTTTCTAAGTCTATTCTCTCCACTTCTTTGCATCCATGACCTAGGTCTCATCTGACACTGTGTATACCTTGCTAACTAAGCTGATAATTAGCTTGTGAGCTCTGAAAGCTTTCCTAGGTGTTAACCCTTCTAGCAGTATTTGCATTTTAAACAAATCTGTCATGAAGTGATTAGTGCTCTGCTTATGAATATGAGTGATTGTGAAGCAGAGTATATAGTATGAAGCTTGTCTTTAGGGATCTTACGTTTCAACTGTGGAGCTTAAATTCACAAGAAACAATTGGTATTGCTCTGAGAGTCTGTAATCAAGAACTGTATTTGGTTGTGCAGATTTTAATAAAACTAGAATATTGAGGAAAAGATTTGTAGAAGTGGGACTTCAAGTGGACAATGACTGATAGGAAATATGTCTCTGAATTATCAGAGAAGAAGGATAAGAACAATTTAACATTTTAGAAAAAACATGAATAAAAATGTTCAAAGTGATTTAGTACAAGGTGTGTCCTTATAAGTCTTAATACAGGATACTGCTCATGTTTACTTTTTCAAGTATAAAAAGCAAAAATAACTTTCATTCAAGAATAATCAAGCTTTCATTCATTCAAGCCATAACCTTGAGATCCTGAGAGTTAGGACTTAAACATTGGAATTTACTTCCCATTATGCTTTGAAGGACTCTATCTCAGCATTTGAAACTAATCTCAAAGAAGTTTTCTGTCAGAGGTACTTTTAGAGATTCCTTTAGCGATATTGATCAGTTTAATTGAGGCTTATTGAAAGTGCTTTGTATAGCTCTCTTGTGGTTCATGTCCTATAAATACATCATCTTATTGATATATAGTAGAGTTTTCATTTCTTCGCTGTCAGCCTAACACCTTATAGAAAACTTACAGTCCCACCAGAGTACGAGAAGGAGGAAACATTCTTGTCCTCTGATCTTCCACAAAACTTAAATCATAGAACTCAGTAATAATCATTTTTAAATATGTTCTTAGTAGTACAAGCCTGTTTCACCCCTGTACCCAGTTTGCGGGTTCCCTGTAAAAATTCCTGAAAAGAATGAACGTAGCCAAGAAGCCAGAAAATAGCAAGCTGCATACATATAAAAAAATGAGAGAATTGAAATTAAGTGATTTTGTAAGTAGGACAAGTAACTTATAACTAGACTTCTCATAAAGTTATTGATGTAAGTGGTTTCTATTTTAGTGGTCGGGCTTTAGGTTAAGTATAAGAGTTGTTAAGTCTTATGAAAAATTACTAGGTTTACTTTTTAAACTTTCTTTGTTTTGATGGAAATATTGATCTCTTTAGGGTAATTCAGGTGTATCTATTTAAAGAACAGGATGGGGTGTCCCTTGAATGACCCCTTTCCAGCTAAGGCTATAATAATGCTTTGTGGGTAAGACTGAGAAGACAGTCCTCTAGGTGCTCTCACTGCTATGAAAGAAAGAAAAGGAGACTATAAATCATTCCTTTGAGTTATACACAGCCCCTTCCACACACCTATGTGCATTATTCTTTCAATATGTGCTAGGTAAAAAAAAAACATTTCAGAAAATGAAATCTTTTACTCCTTTTTTATTTCAAAAGAAAAAAAAACATGAGAAAGTCTGGGATTGGTTAATTCTATATGAAATTCTGCTGTTTGTGGATCCCCAAGTTATGATAACTCATTCCTGTTGTGCATGCAAGTCTTCGTGTGTTGCTGCATATGGTAACTTTTATTTCCTAATATGTAGTTGCTACTTAGGGAATCATAAGTCTTTCTTTCATTCGAATTTAAGAAAAGCCATGGCTGATCGTTTATCTATGTCAGGGGAAAAAGAAATTGGGATTAAACTATTGCTATATCTATTACTTGTTCATGTCACCCAAACCTGAAAGAACACATTTAACTACGGCTGGAGACGGGCAGGCCTTTGATGAAGTTAGCAGTTTTCATTCCTCTCCAGCCTACTGAATTCATTTCATTCATTTCTCTCCAGCCTACTGAATTCTCCATATCTGGGTTTGCCTGAATTAAAGTCTACCATAGAAGCCTGGACTTTTCTCATACTTGACTCAACAACTGTTAGAGCCAAAAGTACCAAATCATACCATGTTATGTCATGCTTATGAGGATCTGCGTGTTTTTCTCTCATTGTCTGGAATGTTCCCTTCCAAGTGGTGCTAGTTATAGATACAGGTATTCTGTTAAACGTTCCCTGATTACTATTCCCCTGATCCTGGGAAAAGTTGATTGTTCCCCATAGTGGTATACGCACACCCTCACGCAGGCACACATGCTTCTCTATTTACTATTCTGTTTCTCCCACTGGAATATACTCTCCCAAAACAGAATTACTTTTTGACTATCTCCTATGTCCATTGCCTAATAGAGGAGATTAAACATAGTTAATGTATATTACAGTTATGGCTTAAAAAGCTGATCTTCTTGTCCATATCATGGAAGAAGTATTATACGTGTTGATGAAATTAAATGGTTCAAAATCTCCATTTGTTTTAATCAATTGTCTTTATTATCTCAGTTTTACTAAAGCTGAAAATAGATGTTAATCATACTAGAAATCACTACATATTTTCTCCAAGAAACTATGGAATTTAATGATCAAAAGTGAGCAATGAGAGGTAGAATTAAAGGAAATTGGGCTAAACGATTTGATACATGAAAAATTAACTCTGGATAGGGTCCATGAATCATGTAATTTTTATTTGTCCAAAATGATGTGGAGACCTCTCCATCAGTGCTCCCTGATATCCATCCACTATTACAGTGACGAGACAAAGGAGAGATGCTAACCTTTGCACAGAACTTTGTTGCTCTGAGTATGGTTCATAGACCAGCTGCATCAGCATCTCCTGAGAGCTTATTAGAAGGCAGAATCTTGGGCTCCATCCCAACCTACAGAATCAGAATCTGAATATTTTAATAAGAACCTAAATGGTTAAATTGTGCATTGATGTTAGAGAAGCACTATTGTAGAGAACTTTTTATGAAGTTTTAGTCAATTTTGGAAACTACAACTTGTCTAGTAACTGAGGGACAAATTGTGAATATGCAAGGTTATTTCTTTTCTCAAGCTATAGAATGAAAGCAATTCTCCAGGTCACCCATCTCTACATGTTCTGGTAAAAAAAGGGGGAAATGAGCCTTAGTAGAGTCTAATATCTTTCTTCTTCTTTGTCCCAATCCAACTTCTATTATGTACATTGGAGAGCAATGTAGTGTGTAGCAAGAGAGACTAGAATGGAGTCTGGCTGCTGGCACATATTAGCTGTATAAAGTTGGACAAATTCCTTGGGCTTTTTAACTTCATTTTCTTCTGTAAAATGGAAATTATATTTCTTGGCAAGGTTTTTTGACATAGAGATGAGGATGAGGAATTATCTCCTATAGCACACTTGGCACATAGTACTCACTCAATAAATAAACAACAGCTATGGCTAACTTTGCCTTCCCACAGTCTCCTAGTGGATTCTTGTTTGGAGATACATACCAAGGGTGCCAAAAACATGTGTACACGTTTTAAGAAAGAAAAAAACTGTATTAAAATTGAGCTGATGGTAACCATTTTGAGCTTCTCTTGTAATTGCAGAAGTCAAACTTTACTTGTATTCATCTTTTGTTATTGGTATATGTTAAGTATTACAATTTTAATACAGTTTTTTCCTTTCTTAAAATGTGTATACATGTTTTTGGCACCCTCTGTGTCATCTCCTAATGCCACCCTCTAGGCATTTGCCTCAGGTGCCTGTTGGAAATGGACACTGAGGATAATTGGTTTGACTTCCTGCTACCTGATTTTAAGAGGACAAGCTAATGGACATCATGTGCTTCTCTCTCTCACATATACTTACGTATTGAATAAAATGCCCCTGGAGATACAAAGTGAAAGAAGAAACTCAAATTCCTGATATCACATTCCTTCTTCCAATATAGGAAATGTAGGGCACTTCTCAATAAAATTGTCAAGGAAGGTTAATGTCAGAATTTACTAGGGAAAGGGGCTTCTCATTAGTAGCTAAGATACTGAAGGAATTGAGCATGGGAGCAGAAGAATTAAAATCCAATTGCAGGCCTTTAATTCTAAGAACTGACATTACACAATGATTCTTTTTTAATCTGGGTGGAAATTTTAATATTGGAACTTTTACACCATTATTATACTTCAGTTGACAATTTTGTCTTAAAAATATCATATAAGGAAAAAACCATACAAGTTATAAAAGGCACATGTTCATAGAGGAATTGTGCAAAGATATCTTTTATTCTCTTAAAGACCTTACTTGGAAAAAAAAAAATGTCTATCTTGGAAAATAGTGTATGATAAAAATTTCACACATATACTTACACATTAAGATACTCAAGTATTGTCAATCTGCATATTATATTGTCATAGCAATATGAAAGGAAATAACAGGTATTTGTGAAATTAACAATTTTATCATAATTTTATATTAATATTATTCTTTCTTACAACTAATGAATTTATCACACTGTGATATTCAAATCCTCATATTGAAATGGCATTGCTACATTGAATTTGCCATTTTAAATCTACAACTAGGGAGAAAAATAAGGGCTCCTAATTAACTTTTTCAAATTCTTTACACAACTTTTGTGTAAATTGTTTACATAAACTTTACAGGGCTAATCCAAAGCATGTACCAATAGTGCCCTCAAAAAATTTATCTACTTTTGACTTCATTAAATTTAGCTGGTTTTCTTGGTTTTAAACGAAGTTCATACAATCATTTTGGTGCTATAATTCTTAACCTAGAAATTAATTCATAATTAAAAAAAAATAAATCAAGCCATTTGTCTTTATATTTCTATGTAGAAAATTTTAAGTATCCCAAACTTTTCATTTGAATTTCTAGTATAATATTAAAATGTTTATATTACATTATTTTATCATTCCTGGCTGGTAGATTTGTAGTTACTTAATTTGGAAAACTATATTGTGTTATTTTCTTGAAACTAATCTTTTTAAAATTTTCATTCTAACAATGAATTCCTAAAAATATGTTTACATAGGTAGAGTTCTTGCAGTCTATGAATTGATGAGCCTTTGCAATGATTCAGTATCTACTATGTGCCAGATTTTGGTTAAATGCTGAACATACAGAGATGTCTATGCTTATTAGAAGTTCATGATCTAGTGGGAGACAGATATGTAAACAAATGATCCAAATATAACAGGTTAACTAGCATAGTAATATGAACATGGAGGAAAGAATAAATCATTCTAACTGGTGTATCATAAGGCTTCACAGAGGTATGGAGAATCCGAGTAAGATCTTAAACAATAAATATCACTCTTTCAGTTGTAGAATGAAGAAAGAACACTTCAAGCAGAAGAAACTGTATTGGCTGAGATATAAAGAGTATCGTTTGCCCAGAAAATGATGTGCAGTCAGCACAGAACTGAGGCAAAATGGAAAAAACAAAGAGCATGAGACCCTTTTGTAACAGCTAGACTTCTGATGTCCAGCTCCATAGTCACGAAGCTGTTCTTTTTCAAGCAGATGTACATGTAATGATGTGTATATCTAGTGTATAATATGGAAAGAATTTTGATATATATCATTATTTTCAAGTATATCTGAGCACATGCAAACTCATTTTAATGTGGAGAATAAAAAAATAGAAGGCTATAAAAATAGAGTAGTTTTAACGTTACTAAGCCTTGTGACTATGAAACGTTTTTGAGCCCCATGGAAACCACACGTTGTATTTCTAGCATATCCCATTTATTCATACTACAGATGTTTACTGAGTGCCTACTGTATACTAGGCACTCTTCCAGATGCTTGTGATACAGCAATAAACAAAACAGAAAAATATCCTGTCTTTCATGAGGGAAACCAAACATACTAACAATAACTCAGTAAAATATATGTGAGATAGCAAGAACTACGAAGCGGGAAAACATGTAACTAAGGAAGCGAAACATTAAATGTCCCAAGTCAGGGCAAGGGGAAAAAGAGAGTTTTAAAAGAGAGGCCAGGGAAGGCAAAATTAAAAAAAAAATAATGACTTTGAGTCAAGTGTTCATGGAAGTGAGAGCTATCTATAGGGGTAGAAAAATATAGCAACTTCTGTTTGGAACATAATAGGTTTGAGATGCATGTTAGTTACCAGAGGATCGATCAAGCAGGCAATTAGATATGTAGTTCTGGAATTCAGGACTGAGGCCCCTGGGAAAGTGCACATTTGAGGTCAGTTGCTCATATGTGGTGTTTAAAGCCATGTAGCTAATGCGATCATCTAAGGACAGAGCATAGAAAGTAGCGAGTACTTCCTAACTCAGCGCTGGGACATAATTTTCATAGTTGGGGAGACAAGGGGGAATCAGCAAAAGAGACTGAGAAGTCACAGCCAGAAAGAGAGGAAGAAAACAAGACAGAATTGTGTCCACTAAGCCAAGTGAAGAAATGTTTCAAAGAAAGAAAGATCAACTGTGTCAGATGCTGCTGATTTGTTATATGAGATAAGGATTTACTAATGTCCATTGGCTTTGGTGACATGCAGAATTCAGGAAGAGAGAAATGGAGACAGAGAGTGCAGATAAATCATTTTGTTTATTTCAGTTGTTACTGTAAAAGTGAGAAATAGGACAGTAGCTGGAGGGGAAAGAGGGCCACAAAATTGATTTTTTAAAAAGACAAGCATTTTTAGCATGTTTGTATTAAAGATAATGATTCACCAGAGAGGAAGAAATTGACATTTACATAGAAAGAGAGGAGAATTTCAATTTATTTAAATAGGTATTAGGTAAGGGATGAGACTAGGGCACAGTGGAGGGGTGGCCCATGCTAGGAGCATGGCGTATCCGTTCATGTTAGTAGGATCAAGGTAGCACATGGGGAAAAGAGGTATTTAGGTGGGGAGTATTTTCTTCTCATTATAGCAACTTCTCACCAAGAAGGAAGCAGGATTATAGCAGAGGAGATACCAGATTTTGAGGAGAAATGAGAAGTCCTCAAGTCTAAGGGACTGGGAAAGGAGTGGCGAAATATAGAATGACTGATGGTAACATTAAGGGCCCACTTGAAATTTGTGATCATTTTTCTCTAGCCACATTAAGCAGTATGGGGAAGACATGGAGAAGACAGAGAGCTGGGTTTAATTAGGATTGTGTGTATAAATAAGAGGAGCAAGGGAGTCAGGGTGAATGCATTAAAGTGAATACAATGATAAATGAGAGAATTTAAGCTGGGTAGGGAATAAGGTGCTGGGAGCGAGGGACTATGAAATCTGGGTAGGATCAGCAGATTACAGAACTCAACTGGATCGAAGGGTTGCAAGTTGCTGCTGTGGAGGAGAGGAATCCCATAGTCGTCTGTTTAGAAGTATCTGATGTTTGATGTTGTATTCTTCCAAAGTACTCTCAGGTGCCATGATGTTCCATTAAAATTGTCTTATTTTAAATATTACCCTCATTTTGTACAAACATGGCTGCCAAATGCATGTATTACTACCCATTCTCACTAATTGGTCTATTCTCTGAACAACTGGCAAAATGCAAGTGCTGATGTTGCAGCTGCTCCTCTGTTCCCATTTGCCTCAGGAGAGGAAAACAAAACAAAAAAACTAAATTTATTATATGAGTTAATGACAGAATAAACAATTGTTTATAGTGCATAGTTATGAATCTATAGCATTGATATTACCAGACTGATGCTTGAGTTTACTTTTGCATTGATAGAAGCACACTGATCGTCATAATAATTATAGTGGAGAATAATTTATGAATCACAGACTTGGATTCCCACTTGGCTGCCTGACTCCTACCAGTCTTTTCCTTTGGGGGAGTGGGCTCGCTTCTCACACCCTCCTTTGGTCCGCAAGCACATCCATCTGACAAGTCTTATTTGGAGACAGATCTTATTTGGAGACAGATCTTATTTGGAGATACATTGCTCTCCTGCTGAAACTGACTGTTAATGACCCCTGGTATCTTGGGGCACTCTCAGTTGGATCACATTTGTTTCTGAGACTAAAGATTGTGACTCAGACTAATGTGGTGTTTAGGTAATAAACAACATGATAAAGAAACACAATATTATAAAAAATGTAGTCCATCGTTTCTTAACGAAAGTGACCCATCTTTCTCCAATCAGACCAATTGGATTTTGAGGTAAAAAAGTTAATACAGACTGTTTAATCAGAGATCTTGATTTGTCATCCATATAGAAATGTGACTGTGGAATGGGACAAGACAGAATCTTGTGATGTTCACAGTGCAAGATTTTGGCTATCATATATACCAGCACAATTTATGCATTCTTGGATTTTTGCTAAGGTCAAACTGGGGTGTTGTCCCGTAGGGGAATACATACATTTGGCTGACCAAAGAAAGGAAGTTATATTTTAAAATTGTTCTTCAAGCTATAGATCTTTGTAATATGGTACTTATATTCATGGCAGAACCAAATATTAACAAGTTCCACCAAATATACCGTCAACTGATACCGGAAATTATTTTTGTCAGATCAACAGATGAATTTCTTTACACTATTTGGAAGTCAGACCTTCAGAGGTGTTTGTCTATTATGTAGATGTACAAGCCTTTTTTCATGAAAATACACAGTAGTCTTCAAATTGTGATTTTTGTTATCACTTATTGTGGGTGCTTTCTTATCTTTGGTGAAATGCATATTAAAGACCTATAGCCTGTAGACCCATTTCAACATGCCTAACGTGATACCAAATAAACATTTTCGTAGAATTCAAGTATAGCAAGCATTAAACTATCCCTGTATATAAAGGAACGTTTGAAACATTCTAGTATATGTTTCTATAACAACAAAAGAGACTAAATGATTTTCTGAAGTTGCCATATCCATTTACCACCAAAGCCAGAACTGGAATCCAGAACTCCTAATTTCTTCTTTAGCATGCTTCCCCCACACACATGCAGAAAGTTATTCTTTAGCTCAGAATCATTTACTGTCTCCTCCACTATGATAAATTCTTATCCTTTTCTCAAAGTGCATTTTATTAAACCTCCAGTCCTTAAATGCTCTGCTAACTTCAGTAACAGGGTGTGCTGAACATAGTATAAATGATATTACCTTGGCTTGCAAAGGATGAATTTCAGCACATGTAAAAGCAAATTCTGAGCCTTAGAATTCATCTTTAATAATAGTGACCATCAGTCAAGGTGCAAAAAAGCATGTTAGAGCAATGAGGGGCATTAAAGCAAATAACTTGGTAGCTCCAATATAAACAAACATCCTCATTTAAAGTAAACTGACCTGAAATGTCAAGATATTTGGCTTTATTCTTTGGTTTGTTTAAATTTGTTTTAAAAAGAAGATGCATATAGTGAAAGAAGCTGACATGGGCAATGGTTTGAAAGCTGTTTCAGTCTATTTTAGAGACTCAGAATTTATATTTAAACATGAAATCTGATTTTCCAATTAATTTCACAAAACAGATGCTTTTTATATTGATTGCCCAAGTGGTCTTACTATTTGTGTCAAGAATATCTAATTTGGTAATGCTAACAAGCAATGCCCTTAAGTCTAGTACTTGCTGCTAAACTTGACACTGTTTTGAGCCTCTAAGGATCGGAGGAATGCCGGAGGCAATACTCAAAATAATTTTATCTTATTAGGGAAATGATTGGCAAGTTCATGTACTTCACAATGGACACTTGAAGTATAATTTGTTTTCTTTGGGTTTGTTATCAATAACTTTTATTATTAACTTTCAGTTTTATTTTTATATTCACCTACATATTTACCATTTTTTGTACTCTCCATCGCTTCCTAAATACCCAAATTTCCATCAGGTATCAGTTTTGTTTGGCTATGGAACTTCTTTTACTATTTCTTACAGTATGAATCTGCACACTACAAGTAATGGTTTTACCTGGTTTTTGTTTATTTGAAAATATCTTTATTTCACCTTCAGTCTTAAAGGATATTTTTACTAGATGTAAAATTCTCAATGGACAGACTTTTCCTTTCAGTGGCTTTCCAGTTTTAGCCTCCATTGTTTCTAAGGAGAAGTTAGCTATCATTTGTAACCTCATTCTCTTATGTGTTAATGTGTCATTTCACTCTGGCTGTTTTCAAATTTTTAATTTTTTTATTTTATTTTCGGTTTTCAACAGTTTGAGTATGATTTGAATTTTAAAAAAATATTCTTGCAGTTTTCTGAGCTGCTAAAACTGTAAATTTGTGCTTTTTACCAAATTTGGGGATTTGGGTCCGCTGTTTTAATATTTTCAAATATTTTTTCTGCCTCATTCTTTTTTCTCCTCCTATAAATCCAACAATACATCTGTTATAACTTCTAATGTTGTTAGGTCACAGAGGTTTTGCTTATTTCTTTTAATGTTTTTATTCTTGTGACTTCAAATTGAATCATTTCTATCAATCTCCCATCAAGTTTACTGATACTGATTCTTTGGTCTGTTATCTCTAATCTGCTATAAAGCACAGCCAGTGATTTTTTTTTTTTTCAGAGATTGAATTTTTCACTTCTAGAGTTTCCTTTTTTTTTTTTTTTTCAGTTTTCATTCTTCTGCTGAGATTTCCTATCTATTCACTGATTATTATTGTCCTTTATATCCTCAAACATAATTATAATAGACACTTTAAAATAATTATCAGCTAATTCCATCATATGAGCGATCTTGTAGTGATGCTCATTGATTCTTTTATTCTTCAGTATGCGTGACATTTTCTTGTTTCTTCATATGTCTAATTCTATACTGGACATTACTTTGCTTTCTGCTATGTTCTTCTGAAAAGCGTTTATTTTTTGTTTTAGCAGGTGGTTAATCCTGCTGAAATTTTAAGCTATATTGCATGTTCAAAATAGGCATGTTCACACTCTGTCTTGTGTAGAGTGGGCAGCTGCTGAAATTTCTGTTTAGATTTTTAACTTTAACAAGGCTGCATGGACTCTGCCTAGATATAGGTAGGTTCAGGTATCAGCCAGATATATGGGCAGAATTTAAAGCTTCCTTCTGTGACTGTCTCCTTTGCAGATGAGAGAAAGAGAAAAGCAAACCTCAACAGCTAGGTGCTAGCCTGGAACTAACAGGTGAGACTTTATTTGCTAGGAGTTAGCCAGGCACTCACAATAGGCTGTGATATTCTACTGTAGAAGATTTAAAAAAAAAATTCAGAATACAAATATCAGATGGGGTCATTCTGTGACCATGATGAACCAAGACAAAAACAAGCTCATTCTATAATCATATCTAAAAACAGATAAAAACAAGAAAATTGTCCAATCCACAAAAATGACTAAACTCCCCTCTGTGGCTGATATACATGACTGCTGCTTCATTAGTAGTCTTAAGATAAGAAACATTAAGATTTCCAAACCTAGAATTACCTCCACTTCTTTGTTGTTTTAGTGTCAAATCTAGAGTGTAACTCAACTTTCTTGAAGTTTCCAAAAGAACATAACACAAGCCCAAATTTTAGAATATGTGAGATTCCCCATGGTACCCCATGGTGTGTGTTCTTACTTCTGAGTCAATAAAACCCAACTTTGCTCACCAGGTGCTCTCCCACTGATCTTTGGTTGAAGGGTAATGACACAGAATTTCCTCATTCATTTCCCTGTATCTGTAGTAGCCCCTAAATCTGACCTCTGATTTTTCAACCCTTAAAACAAAAGAGCTATCCAACTTCTGGTCACTCTTCACTGTGCCATGTGTGTCTTCCCTGAAGCAAAAGCAGTAAGAAGCTTGGGAAACTCACCCCGTACCAGTCTTTTTTTTCTAGTTTCTGCTTACTTTTGGTTTCTTCCCGGTGCCTTCAGAAAGACGTTTACTATAAGTTTGTCCAGGGTTTAAATTGTTGTCTCCAAGGGGTTGTTCTGATATAAATTACTTTACCTTTATCAAAAGTAGAAATTATTTTTTGTTGTTAGAAAAATTACTTTGCATTGTGTAATTGATTCCTCAATTGGGCGATATATTTGTGCTAGCACAACTTAGTAGTGCCCATTCTATTTCATTGTAGTGGGTAGGCTTTGAGTTGTGGTTGGTAAATGAGTAACCTAAATTTGGAAACTTGAGAACCAAATAACGTCACTTAGTGTGAGACTTGCTAGACTTGCCATAGTTTTGTTGGGTAGGAAACAAAAGATTTTTCCAAACAGTACAATTCTAAAACTTTGTCCATTTCTCAGTCTAATTTTGGAAATCATATAAAATTATCATGGATGGAGATCATTATAATAAGTATACTGATCTGACCCATAAATATGTTGCTAGAAAATATCATTGAAAAGATTTGTAACCAGTGTTTTTGGGAAAATAATTTGTCACTGAATGATAATGATATCTTGAAACTGAACTTGATGTGAGCATTAATTTTCTCAAAAATTTTTACAAAACTTTGTACTTAACTGTTATATATCAGGGGACAATTCATTGTTTTATTTCTTATGAGAATCAAGGTCTGTAGCAGACAATTCTTTTTCTCTATCATTTAAAGTCCAATGTGTTTCTCCTGTGGGATAGATTTGCCTGGGTTCTGTCTGGAAAGACAACGCTTTAACTTTACTTACTTTTATAATCTTTTCTTAGTGTATCTTATAAGTAACATACATCATCATTATGCATATAGACAAGACTTGAGATTTAGAAATACTTTTGTGTTCCTTTGGCCATTGCATTATATTGATGTGTTTTTAAATTTAAGCTATTTTTTTTTATTATATCTGTCTTAAGTCAGCATAGAGATTTTTATAACTTTTTTGGAAGTGTGAATACTGCCTCTGATAGGGGTCAAACATTTAATACTACGCCTTTCCTCCAGCCCTCCTGCCACCCACCCCAGTACTTTCATGGTCCCGTTAGCCTACTCTATCTTTTTTTCCAGAGGACATAGTACCTTCTCCCATATTATATATTCATAATGTATTTACTTATGTTTATTGTTTATGTTATGTTTATTATGTGTATTATTTGACTCCTACTATTTTGAATGCAGGGTCTACAAGAGTAGATATATTTGCTTATTCTGTTCACTTATATTATTTTGTGAGTCCAGAGTAGTATCTGATGTGTAAAAGTTCCTCTCTATATATTAAATGAATGAATAAAAACAGATTGTTTGTATAAGCCAAATATTTCTGGACTATTGATATAGCCCTTCTATCTCCTAATTTGGAGGATATTGAAGGAGGTCTCCCTGCCTCCTTCTTCTGCCCCTTCCGTGTTAAACTATCTGCCCGAGTCATCTACATAAAGCATAGCCCAGATCTTTTTTAATCTTCAGAAATTGTTGCTATCTCCCCAGTGTCTCTAAAATGAAATCCAAACTCCCTAGCTTGGCATTTGAGGCCCTCTGCAATCCATCCTGATTCTGCCAACAACTTCATCTACGAACGCTCCCGTCTACTTCAGCTCCTTGTGATGTGATCTTTGGGCTAGCTTTCTCATCTCCTCATTGAAATGTCTTCTCTGTGCTGTGGCCTATCCTAATTACCTCATTTAAAATGGAACACATTCCCCATCCTCCTTGCTCAGCTTTATCTTTCTCCATTGCACTCATCACCTTCCAATATGCCATATAATTTACCTACTTACTATATTTGTTTTCTTTTCCTCCCCAGAACATAAATTCTGTGAAAACAAAGGTCCGTGCTTGTTATGTCCTGTGTAATATCACCAGTGGTCAGAATAGTTCCCTGCCTCCCTAGTACAGACCTCCTTTCCCCTGCACTTAGATTTCCCTTCCCTGAACTCTATATATCTAAATCCTACCTATTTTCCATGGCTTTCCTTAAATGCCAACTCTTCTGAAAAACTTCTCTCTTCTCCTGAACTCAGGTGAAGATAATTTCTCCTCTTTTGAACTTTGGTAGCATTTAACCAAAAATCACTTTTATATCAATGGGGAAAAAGTTTTATTGCTTGTATTTTGGTTATCTCTATGCATGTCTTAACTCTATGCAACTGTGTCTTAACAGGTTTCATCAGTAACTCATTTTTACAATCTCAGTAGTACCTAGCTGTGTACATAGCAAATACTTAATAAATATGTGTTGAATAAATAGCTATATGAATGCTTATCACAGTAGTTTCTATCCAAATATAGAAGCAAGGTTTTTGAATTATGTAAAACCCCCATGAAAAGGAATTTTGATTTTAAGCTTGATTATTTGGGGGAAAATCCAATTATGTCTTAAACTTAATGGACTGAAAATATGCAATAAGAAAAAAGTATATTTGATATATTTTATTTCGTATTCAGAGCCTAGAAGACTAAGCTCTATCATTGGCTTTTTCATTTCACATAAATTTCTATCTTTCAAAGCATTTGTGCCTTGCCAATTGTTTATTCACAAACTAATGCCCTATGCCCTGTCAAGTTACCTGGAATAGAATTAAAATTCATTATAGAATTCATAATAGAATAAAGAAAAATGTAATTAAAGACAAAAGGAACATGGGAGTAAAATCAAGCAATATATGTAAATTTACTATCATTTGAGGGCTTTACTTTTCCATAATGTGCCTTGGCATCAATGACTCACTTTATGTTCAATAGGCTTGGCAGGAATGCTAGGTTGGGGTGATACAACAGATCATCAGATTGAGAACAAATTTGAGGAGGGTTTTACCCTGCTTTCTTAATTCTGGAATTGCAGACAAATCATCCTTTATCACTGGATTACATTTAATTTCAAAGCTTTCTGTTACAGTCATTTGCTTTATATCTGCTGTCAATGAACTACAAAAATATGACTCCTTACTTTGTATGTGAAAGTTCCGTAATTCAAAAGTTCAATATTCATCATTGTGACTTTAAGGGGGAATGATTGTAATACTTATTTTTAAGGAAGTATTTCCTCCTCCTCCTAAATCTTTAAGGGAAGAGTGTTTTCAAAGTAATCAGAACTGGGGGCTCAGTCACCAGAAAACTAATAGCTAGTACTCGTATGTTCTATTTGTTGAGGCTGGTTAAAAGCTAAGGTTAAAAAGAATTATAACTTATGGAATTACGCTCAAAGTCTTAAATGAATGTGTCTCAGGGAAATGATTGATATTGAACACATATAGCATCATGAAATTCTAAAATGTGCCAGTTGAGTAGCCATATGGCGGTATGCAGTCAAATGCACTTTCCAAACTTTTCATGTAAAAACTTATAGTTTTGGCTAAGAACAGGAGTTTACTCCCTTTCCACCTGTTCCCATGTGGCTGAAAGCCTTTGGCAGGAAACCAGGCCCTGTGCTAATTTTCAGTGACACACATTCACTCCTGCTTCTTTCAGGCCTGTGCCCAGCCTAGCTCAGCCTCTGCAGATGCAGCTATTCTCCGAGAGGACCAGACCTACTAGTGAGATCGGGGTTGGTGTGATGGGGAGAGGCTGCCAGGCGGAGCAGTTCCTAGGATTGTAGACTCAATTCACTGACGACCAGTATTAGAATATTTTACAACCGGAAAACTAAATGTCCCTGAACTATCCTTTATTTAGGAGTGTTTTTATTTTTTTTATTTTTTCCTACAGTTTAGTCCTCTATCCCTGTTATTGCCAACCCCTTGCTAATGGACCCAGTTTCTAAGGGTTTTTATCACCTCTTATTCCTATAATAGATGGTGTACAGTAGTATTCAATAAATATTTATTGGTGTATGAATAAGCATAAATAAGTCATTCAAATGATTAATTTTCTATATGACCTCTTCTACTGCTTTAGATCCAAACTAAATATCTGGTAGTAAACTGATACTATTTTCCAGTTTAGCTTATGCCTTTTATTGAATCACTATGTAAAATCTCAATATTTAATCCTTTCAGTGAGAAATCATTAGTAGTACCAAGTCAGGATTTAAAAGGTAGCTTTTTTGCATTGTTACCACCTTGCCAGTGGTACAAGCCATTTATAAGCCATGAGGATTCTTTTGAAAATTAGGAAAACTGCTCACTGCACACACAGTGAGCATTAGCAACAACCTGATGCTGACATGACTGGATGTGGGGCTCAAGCGCTCTTGGTACATTTCCTCTAATCTATCATGTGGATTCCCTCCTTGACATTTGGGAGGACTTACAAATTGATTACTGGCTCTTAAACCCTAATGATAAACAGTGGCAAAATAAAACACAACGATACATGGTTCTTATTTTGTCTTTTATTGTAATCAGGAAAAATTAGGTTGTTCCGCGCTAGATTATATTTTATCCAATTGTGTCTTCTTTTTTATTCGTTAGTGACAGTAGAGAGAATTGGGGACAGGGGAGCAGGGGAAAAAGAGGCAGAGAATTAATGTGCCTTACATAAAATCAGAAAACCATCCAACCAAATCAAAATGAATTATCTATATAGAACATTAAAACCTGTACTTCGGAACAACACACGTTAAAAACAAATTGGGGTGCTAGTGGCATAGAAGAAAACCCAAATGCAAATGAGAAAAAGACAGCTATAAAATGTAGGTTGGTTGGCTGCAGTTCTGCCCATGAAGCACTAGCTGGCATTAGTGTGAAATTTAAATTCACTTCTGTGCTGGTGATTGCCTCTTTGGAGCTCATTAAACATTCTCTGGCACCAATTTTAGACTGAGTAAAGCAATGGACTCTGATCCAGGCAGAAATTAACCTCAGGGTGTCTAAGCTCCTGTCACTGAGCATATAATAAGTTGCTGTTTTGTCCTGGGAGACGATTCTCAGAAAGGGTGGAGCTTGAGGGAGGGAGCTTAGAGTTTGAATCTTAGACCTGGATATGAAACCAGTAGCACTGTGGGGCTTCAACTATATTCATATTACCCTCTGTGGTGTTGTATGCTAATCTTTTGTGCTTCATCACTTCAGTTTCTGCTTGAGAGCTGGCTCTTCAAAAACTTTAAGTGACAATGATAGTCTACAAAATTGCTCTTTGAGAGCAATTAAACAAAGTTAGAAGGCATGTAATATTTTTAGCAGTGGGTGAAAGAGATGATTTAACTATGACAGAGGGAAGCTCACAGTTTTTTAAATTGTTTCGACAGATCTGATTGATGTGACACGGTTGAAATGATGGTTGGTTTCTACAGGCTAGTTCAGCCCAGATGGTATGTGGGAGAAATATTGCTGATATAATGGATACGAACTTAGAAGCTACAAGGAATTACTCTTGACAAGAAAGTATTTTCTTTCTGTTCAACATGTGACTGCAGATGAGATACATTGAGAATAATATTAAATGATAGCTCTATGCACTAATAAAGTAGGATAGGGAGAATAAAATAATATTTGAAAAAAAGACAGCAGTGGAATACCGAACAATTTTCTGGATATCATGGTAATGTTGGTAGTCACTTCCTGAAATAAGGGATTTAGGAACTGGTCATTAATAATGAAACGAAGATAGACAGGAGGAGATAGCATCAATTAAATGGACACCGTGTTCTTATTAACAATTTTCTTATTGATTATGATTACCGATTCTAAGCCTCATTTATTAACTCTTAAGTGTACAGGCGTTAGGAGCAGAATATTGAATGAGACACAAGTTACCAAATCCTCTGGAGAGAAAGTTTGTTTGTATCAAGGTCAGCTATATTTTAAGTACTACGTAGGAAACACATACCTTGACTGCTGTGATGTGTGAGGATGTGTCACATAGGTTTCAAGAAGCTGATGCATAGAACAGGGAGAATGGAGAACTGGGAACAGAAAGCTTGCTTCGTCTGGAGGGGCCAGAGATTTAGCCCTCTCCTCTCACTTTTCATCATTGGATGTTTTCACTAGTACTATGGGGAGTACACAGGCTTTGCAATCAAACCGGTGAGGTTCAAATCCAGCTCCTGCTCTCAGCAGCCATGAGAATTTTGGAACAATCTTTACTTGAGCTTCATTTTACTTATATGTAAAATGGAGCTGAAATAACAAATTATTAGAGCTGTTATGCAGCATTCATGAGAAGAAAAAGAGCATCGGTAAAGGTCTGGAGTCAGCGAGTCTGGGTTTTAATCTTGGCTCAACTGCTTACAAATTTGTTGATTTTGTGCTTTTTTTCCTCCTGGGTAAAATGCAGACAATGTAAGTAACTTGCTCCTGAGTTGCAGCGATGATTAAATATGTTAATGTATCTTAAGTACCACAGTGGTCCTGGTACATGGTAAGCTATATTAGCTCTAATTATCAGTATGAAAAGTGGGAAAATACTTAACTCATTTTAAGTTCACAATGAAAGAAAGTTACTATTATTATGGGTGTTTTTACTATTGGTGCCTATCCAGAAAGACTATGATTATATTTAAAGTTTTAAAACCAGTTCTCTCCTAAGTTTTAAAAAGTACAGGCAAGAGCATTCTCTCCTTGCAGAATGTGATACTAACACAAAAATTAGTTAAAATAAGAAATTTTCCTCGTTAAGCACAAATTCATAATGGAAGAGATTTTTCTCCCTTTACTTCATGGAATTAGACTCATGAAAAATTTCTAGCAGCCATAATTTCATACAAATCACAATGAACAAAAATACTAAATTAAACGGAGTATTCTCTATGATAAGTGGGGCCAGTAGGTAATGGAGATATGAATGCTATGTTGTAATATTTAAACATCTTAATTCATATTCTGCAAGATGAGTCAGCCAGATTAACAAGAGGATGTTAATGACACTAAATACGGAATGTCTGGCAAATGCCAACAAAAACAAGAATTAGCCTGTGAGGTAGGAATAAAAAGATGACAGAAGATAATACACATCAAATAGGATTTAAAACAAAGATATCCAACAAGGATGTGACTGCTATTCAAATTTTGGTAGTCACTAATAATATTTTCTCTTTAAAAAATTGGCATGGGAAAAATTTTGACTCATTTGTATAGAAATTTCCTAACAAAGTAAGATATCAGATTTTCTGAAGTCTTGAAAACATGTCTTGAATATTGTTTCTTTCAGTCAGGTTAAAATATATACTTGAAATGACAGTGTTTTAAGAGAAAACAAAAACATTAGGCTTTGACAGGTCTTCATTCCTTTATGTAAAATTAAATAATTTTCTAATATTCAGGTTAGAGAATGACTATTATCTTTGAATTGACAAAAAGTAAATACGAAATGTAGATAAGTTAGAAAGATAAGTTAATCAAAGAGGAAAGTAAGGGATCAGAGTTTCAGAGATTTTTCATATAGAAGGTGAAAACAATTGAATAGTGAGAAAATACTCCCAGAAATGATTTATTGGGATGGAACTGTTCGGTGTGGAGATTAAAATGGGAAAGCAGACTTCCTTCTTCTTGTCTTCTAGAGGCTGATGAGTCTTTGAAAGAGGAAATCAAATTGCTAACCTATGCCTAAAGAGTCTTTTGGGGCATGGCCATGCCCACATACATTGCGAGAAAATAGTTGTTTATGCATTGGTTCATTCATCACACATGTATTAGTGCTTACTATGTGAACAGATTTTGTGTTAGGATGTAGAGACACAAAGATAAATAATACATAGAATTGTCTTCAAGGAAGTTACAGTCTAGTAGGGGAGACAGGCGTGCAAAAATAAACAAAGAATTATATCTTACAAGTGGAGTAGAAGTACAAGACATACTACAGGCACAGAACAGGGAATAATTAATGCTTTCTGCGAGTATCAGTGAAGACATCAAAAGGAGATGATATATGCTCTGAGTCTTGAAGAATGAGGAAAGTTCTTTTTCAGAGGCTCTTCATTTATATTGTAGAATTCATCATATCATTTAGCCAAACCATTTACCATTTGTGTAGTGCTTCACAGATTACAAATCACCTTCAGATGCTTCACCACTCATAAAGCACATTTTTAAAAAAAATAGTAGAACCCCTTTCTGCATGTTGGTTGTAGCTTATCAATTTTATCTTTTTGTTTTTGTTTTTACGGGTACTAGACCCATGTCTTAGACCTATAATGTATCTCTACAGTGTTCTAATAAAGTGAATTTTCTAAGTACTATTATTGCTTTAAAAATCATCCCAAAACACAGTGATTTCAAATAACAACAATCATTATTTCTCATGATCCTGTGGGTCAAGATTTTGAGGGTTTGGCTGGCAGTTCAGACTTGGGGTGGCTCATGCAGTTTCAGCCTCACGGTGACTGGAGTACCTGGGGCTGGTCGGGCATCTTTCTGTCTGCATGTGGTCTCAGGGCTGCTCCACCTGGTCTCACCACATGGCCTGGTTTGGGCCTTCTCATAATATGGCAGTCTCAGGACAGTCAGGTTACTTACAGGCTGGCTCAGGCCCCTTGCCTGAAAGGTCGAAGATGACTGGCTGTTTCTGACCTTACCTTGGAAATCATGCTACATCACATGAGTCACAATCTATTGGTTATAAACAAACTCCAAACTTAAAGGGAAGGGGAAGGGAATTAGATTTAACCTCTTGATGAACGAGAGGCAAGATTCTAATAGAACATCTGACATGGGAGATACTATTGTGACCATCTTTGGAAAACAGTCTTTAATCAGATCTTCATTCAAACTTTGAGTAAGCAAATTATTCTTCTTCAAGAGAGATGGCATGAAATTTTATCAGAAAATTATCCAGGCCATAGAGAAATTACTGATTTGCCTGTTTGTTAAATTGATTTTTAAAAATTCTGTGCCTGACCCTTTCTAATAAAACTAAGATCAAAACATGATAGGACAGATAAGAGGGATTTATTTGGCAATGAGGAAGGATTTTCTGACATAGCAGGCCATTGAACCTTGGCGAAGGTTACCACAGGAAACTGAATAATCAATTTCTTCTTAGGTTTTAAAAATTGATGGTAGAGGAATGAGTCTCGCTTGTGTCAATCTGGTCCCAGCTGGAGGAGAGAGATGGATTGGATAACGTTTACAGACTTCTTTCAGTGACATAATTCATCCTTATTCACTAACAAATAGGGCATAGAGAGATTATCTAGGTAGACTTGGAAAGGTCTTTGGTCAGTAAAAGGGCTTGTTTTATTTTATTTCTTTACTAATCATTCATTTATTTTGAGCCCTCTGTATCATACTTTCTGTATCAAAGCTTTCTAATTTCTACATGTATTTTTTTCACCAATGCAGTTACCACAAATTCCCCCACCCACCCTCCAGTCCTAATTACTATCCTTTGATAAGCAATTAGCAAAACATAGTTTGCGATAAGGTAAAATTTGTGGTTTTTTGCTTGGCATGGCTGTGCAAATAAATCACAAATTATAGGTAATATTTTTCATGTTTATAAGTGTGTTGGTATCAATATACTGTATATATATATATATATATATATATATATATATATATATATATATATACTATATATGTGTATATAGTGTATATATATATATACTGTATATCACATAGAGAACTTACATGGTGCCAACTTTTTTCTTTACCAGCATTATTTGATTTAATTGTAAACAACCCGAGTGTACAATTAGTATTCCTCTTGTAGAGATGATAAAAGTGAGATACACAGAAGTTAAATAACTTTTTTGAGGTCAAAAACCAAAGCTGAGATTTGAACCCATTTCTGCTAACACTGCAGCCTTACTAATTAGCCCTTTCACTGCATTCATTTATTTCAAGTTTGTTCTCCAAAATGTGTCAAAAATCCACAAAAAGTAATTACAGTATTTATATTTTTAAGTAAATACAGTTAAGGTGCTACATCTTATTAAAATAAATTACTACTTTAAAGTATAAAAATTTCCTATTGTTATTCATTCTTGAAAAACACAAAAACATAGGAGAATGTACATCTGCTTTCCTAATCTTCCTTTCTAGAACACTGACAAGATTTTTTATAGTTTGAGCTCGTAGGGTAAAGTCAAACGCCGCAGTCAGCAGCATGGAAATATCATTTGACTATAGTCGAATGTTGCAGCAAAAGTGTTTTAATTAACAAGGTTCTATACTGTTTATTATTGAATGGCAATCTAATGAGTACTCATTATCTTCTCTTATAAATTTAGACTGTATTTGCAAATGAAACCACAATGTAGAATTTATAAATCAGAGTCACTCAATGTCATTAAATTTTAGCTCAGGAACTCTTTCATCCAGCCTGCAAGGCTTTTTATAATCTGGCCTCTATCTTTTTTTTTTTTTTTTTAACTTTAACTTATTTTTTTCCTATTTCTCAAAAAGAGGCCTTTTCTCTAGCTAAAGTGGGCGATTCCTAGACCTTTGTGAAAAACTGTTTCTTTTACCTGAAATTGCAACCCCACCCCCACCAAATTCTATTCTTTCAATCCATTCAAAAGTTGCCTTTTCCATAAAGCCTCTCGGATCACCCAACAAGAAGAAATTTCACCTGAATTCCAATAACTCTTACTTTCTCTATGACTTACGAGAAATTTGTCACATTATAATTACTATTTACATGTATAGAATCCCCCTCAATCAAATAATAAGTTCTTCAATGGCAATGGCTACATTCATTGGCTTTTTCTATCTTCAAATCTTAGCCCAATATGTCATAAATGGTATTTTTTCAATGTTTGTCAAATAGCCCAACTTCTTGTTAACTAACACCTGTCTGAATTGAGTAAAATTATTGTCTTAATTTCAATTTTTAAGATCTGTTCTTGAGAAAAACATTTACTCTCCTCTGATTTCAAATATTATTATAATAATTATGATATAGTTTTATGACATAAATGTATGAAACAATTATGATAAACTTTTGGAAGTTCTTCCTTACTTTCTTTCACTATATCTCTTCTTCATTGTGCTTTATAATAACTTTAGGATGCTCACTTAATCAGATAAAGAACTTAATTAAGTACAGTTTGTTTCACCATCTAGCAAAAAGACTCTAGCTTGATTTACTTAATTGATGGTTGTCAGTAATGCCAAAATTCTGAGTCAAATTTCTGAACATAATTCTTTAGAAGCCAGCTGGTTTTGCTCTTTTCGAAGGCCACAGATTACACACCTGTGTACTGTTATTTATATGAGGCAACCAGGAAGAATAAAGGGTCTGTACTGATTCATAAGTACCATCATTTTTATATATGATGGAAGATAATAACTGATTAGAGATTTTGAATGTTAGTTCCAGAATTTAAAAACTGCTTCAGAATATATACATCATCACTCTTACTATTTAGAAAACAAGATTAAAATATCATCCATTTATTGATATCCTACTTTGTTCCAAAGAATATTTTAGGAAATTTATTAAGATATCAAGATATATATATTAACAAGATAACACA
Source organism: Rhinolophus sinicus (assembly GCF_057876585.1). NCBI lineage: Eukaryota > Metazoa > Chordata > Mammalia > Chiroptera > Rhinolophidae > Rhinolophus > Rhinolophus sinicus. The sequence continues at coordinate 45,218,105 of NC_142504.1, forward strand.
AATTATAATTAAATGGTAAAGATAAAGTCAGGTAATAACAACGATAAAAGATAATAAAATATACCACAGAAAAAGCTAGTAACAGATGTTTTATGTTGTTATAATATACTTTTACCAAGAGTGAGCTGCATGTTCCATTCTAATTACCAACATGAAGAGGGAAATGTGTTCAAGTTTATAGTTAGTTTTACTGATTTGTAGTGCCTGGTACATAAAAACAAAGCAGTTGTAGAGGAGGTATGCACCTACCTATGTCACTAAGAAATTTCTTTCATGGATCTTCCAAGAGAGAACACTGTTTAAGTCCTAGGAATGACTCTTAGGTAATAATTATAAACCTATACAAGATGCTTTCAATGATAAAACTATAAAGAACATAGTTCACATGGTGTATGACAGATTTAGGGATTTTGTTTTTGTGCAATAATATGCCAGTGTCTCTTGCATAGGTGATATGTGATGTCTGTTGATCTGTCTCATTTCACAGCTCTATCCTTCCCTGGGAATCCAGAAAAAAATTTCTCATTTCTGTGGTGATACCACATCTATCACTACATACACCTGAATCCATAATTGACTTTACAGTGATGTTTAAAACATTCCCCACTTTGCCTCTATCTTTGTTTCTAAGTTTATATCCTGCTACTGTCTACCTACCCCAACCCCAACCACCATGCATCCCTATGTTAAGTTCAGTGTTTTTCAGTCAGGGATTTAGGGACTGGAGAGTTGGCTATAGGAAAGTCCCTCCTCAACTGAAACATAGAAGCTCTAGTTCTTTCTGTGTATTGATTATGGTTTCATATATAATTTCATTGAGGATAAAAGCTTACACTTGTGTTTAAAAAATTAATACTTGAAAAAAATCAATGCTCCCTGAGGTCCCTTTGAGGTCTAGATATTTATTAACTAGATCAGCTAAGCTGAATATCTCTTCATACATTGTCCAAATTAATTTTCTATATCCCGGATTTTCTACATTTGTGTTATCCAAATTTCTTCTGTTTTTATCTGTAAGTAGTCTAATGCACATGCAATAGATTTTTTAATAAGTTACTTATTTTTCTTTTGTAATTTTATATAGTTTCTAATTTCCTATTTATCCACATTTGCTGTATCATCATATTATTTTTCTCTCTCCTTTCTTATTGTTTTTCTTTCTCTCCCTGCAAAAAATACATAATCTTTCATCTAAGGGCCAGTTATTTTTAAGCCATGTGAAACATCTTTCAATAAAATATTTCACTCATCCATTTTATTCTCAATATTTAAATTATTGGTCAAATAAATATTAAAGGTCTATTGTATATTCTGATGAAGATAAAGACAACTTTCTACTTGAACTATCCTTTTTCCGTCATGAACATCCTTTTTAGAATTCACTGGGTATAAAGCTTGACCAATTTTTTCTTTAAATTTGTCACATCCTTAATCATACCAGTATCATAAAATGAACCCTTTGAAATTTGATGTCAGCTGGCAGTTTTATTGAGACAGAAAGACTAATGATCTGTTAGCAAATTAAGCTAATATGCTTGGTGATAGGAAAGTGGGCATAAGTGATTTATGTAACAAGTTAGATGTTTTTACCTAAAAAGACAAATTGCCCTGTTAGAAGTTTATATAGAATTAAGACTAACTGCATATCTCTTACCAGAAAAAAAAACAACTTAAGATTTTGCATCAAATAATAGAAAAGCAAATTTGAAGGATATGGCATTCATAATTTAATTGAACAAATTCTTAAAGCATGATTAAGTTTTGCTCCAATACTACATTCTCAGTCTTTTGAAAAAATCATGTGCTCCCCTAAGTAGTACATGGCAGGTAAATAGGGAAAATTGCTTCAGGTCTCTATGACTTAAATAATATTAATAAATGTCATTTTAAATTATTTTAAATATGAGTCATGCATATATTATATGGTTTATAAATATTTGAAATACATTTAAAATAACATTAGAGCCTTATGGTACCCAAATTTTTTCTTGTGGGATATTTAGAGAACAATGCCTCTGTTTTTTTGAAATGTCAAGCTCTGTAGTGTATCTGTAATGAAATGCATTACAGTCAAGTTGGGAAACCATGGGCTTTGGGTCAGACTAAGCAGGGGTTTAATACATTTTCTATTACCACTAAGATAGCAGTTCTCAGAAGCTTTGGTCTCAGGACTCATTTACACTATTAAAAATTGTTGAGGACCGTAAAGGGTATTTTAAAAATGTGACGTATCTATCAATACTTATTTGTTGAAATTAAAACTGAAATATTTTAGAAATAGTTATTAATTCATTAAAATAATAAAAACTCATTACGTTTTAACATAAACACAAAATTTTAACGAAAAATATGTATAGTTTCCAAAACATTTTTGCAAATCTCTTTATTGTCTGACTTAATAGAAGATGCTTGGATTCTCTTACCTGTTTCTGTATTCAATCTATTGTGATACAGTGTTGAAATATAAGAAGAAAATCTGTCCTGACACAGACATGTAGTTGGGAAAGGAAGAAGCATTTTAATGCCTTTTTAGATAATTGTCAATATTCTTCAATGATGCTACACCAAAACTTGCTAAGCAATAGTTTCTTAAAGGTTAGTTGCAATGCAGAATTGGAAACTATATCAATGAACTTTTTGTACTTAGTTGAATTTAATTCTGTTGGTGTAAGTTGCACTTTCAGTGCATCTTTTATACATGCATGAGTTTGTAACATCATGCACTACTCATTGTTTCACTGAATGATTCAGATCTTTCTTTAAAGATTTTTTTTTTTTAATTGGGAAAGGGGACAGGACTTTATTGGGGAACAGTGTGTACTTCTGGGACTTTTCCAAGTCAAGTTGTTGTCCTTTCAATCTTAGTTGTGGAGGGTGCAGCTCAGCTCCAGGTCCAGTTGCCGTTGTTAGTTGCAGGGGGCACAGCCCACCATCCCTTGTGGGAGTAGAGGAGTTGAATTGGCCACCTTGTAGTTGAGAGTCCACGCTCCAACCAACTGAGCCATCTGGCACTGGCCCATGTGGGAATTGAACCGTCAGCCTTCGGCATTAGAAGCATGGAGCTCCAACCACCTAAGCCACTGGGCTGGCCCAATTTTCAGATCTTTCAAATGTTGACATTTTTCATTATAAAAGTCACATCATTGATTTCACCACCAATCTCATCAGACAAGACTTTATGTATTGAGAACTTGTCAAATTGACAGTGGTTGATAGAAGCTTCCTAAAATTCTAATTTAGCTCAAAAGCTCCAATTTTGTCATTGGCAACAATTACTGTCAGTTGTTTTCTTTCAAGTGACAGGTTTACTTTATGTTTGAGAAATTACTGCCAAATTCCAAAGTCTGAGTAATGTGGCTAGTTCAGCTTGTAATTCAAACAATTGCACAGATGCTTTTCTTTGAGACAACCGTTATACTTTGGTGTGAGACAGAAGGGAGTTATGTGCATTTCCCATTATGTTACACAGAATGTTGAAAAGATGTTTATTCAAGAATTGTAGGATCAAATATACGGTGATGGAAGGAGAACTGACTCTGGGTGGTGAACACACAATGTAAATTATAGGTGATGTAATACAGAATCGTACACCTGAAATCTATGTAATTTTACTAACAATTGTCACCCCAATAAATTAAAAAAAAAAGAAAATTTACATGATGATTTCAGTAGAAGTAGAAAAAGCAATTGACAAAATCCAACACTCATTCATAATAAAAATTCTCAGTAAACTAGGAATAAAGGAGAACTTCCTCAACTTGATAAATAATATCTAAAAAAAAAAAATACAGTTAACATTATACTCAATGGTAAGAAATGTGAAGATCAGAAACAAGACAAGGGTGTCCACTCCCACCACGCCTTTTCAACATCATACTGGAAGTACTAGTTAATGTAGTAAGACAAGATAAGAAAAGGTATACAAATTGGGAAGGGAAAAATAAAACTCTTTTTTTACATAATCATCTGTGTAGAAAATCCAAAATAAAAATAAAAATAAATAACTCCTGAAAAAAAAAAAAAGAATTGTGATGTAAAAATATTTACCATTTAATCAAGGGCATTCTTAAAAGACTACTTTTTTTTTTTTAATTTATTGGGGTGACAATTGCTAGTAAAATTACATAAATTTCAGGTGTACAATTCTGAATTACATCATCTATAAATCCCATTGTGTGTTCACCACCCAGAGTCAGTTCTTCTTCCATCACCATATATTTGATCCTCCTTACCTTCATCTCCCACCCCCACCCCCCTTACCCTCTGATAACCACTAAACTATTGTCTGTGTCTATGAGTTTTGTTTCTCATTTGTTTGTCTTGTTCTTTTGTTGTTTTTGGTTTATATACCACATATCAGTGAAATCATATGGTTCTCTGTTTTTTCTGTCTGACTTATTTCGCTTAGCATCATACTCTCAAGATCCATCCATGTTGTCACAAATGTTCCTATATCATCTTTTCTTACAGCCGAATAGTATTCCATTGTGTATATATATACCACAACTTCTTTATCCATTCATCTATCGAAGGACATTTTGGTTGTTTCCATGTCTTGGCCACCGTAAACAAAGCTGCAATGAACATTGGAGCACACGTGTCTTTATGGATAAATGTTTTCAGATTTTTTGGGTTGATACCCAGGAGAGGGATTGCTGGGTCATATAGTAATTCTATTTGTAATTCTTTGAGGAACCTCCACACTGCCTTCCATAACGGCTGTACCAGTCTGCATTCCCACCAACAGTGTATGAGGGTTCCTTTTTCTAGACAGCCTCTCCAACACTTGTTACTATTTGCCTTGTTGATGATAGCCATTCTGACTGGGGTGAGGTGATATCTCATTGTGGTTTTGATTTGCATTTCTCTGATGATTAGTGATGTTGAGCATTTTTTCATATGTCTATTTGCCATTTGTATGTACTCTTTGGAGAAATGTCTCTTCAAGTCCTCTGCCCATTTTTCAATTGGGTTGTTTGTTTTTTTGTTGTTGAGTTGCATGAGTTCCTTGTATATTTTGGATATTAGCCCCTTATCAGAGGCACTGTTTGCAAAAATCTCCCATTCAGTTGGTTGCCTCTTTATTATGTCAATGGTTTCTTTTACTGTGCAGAAGCTTTTAAGTTTCATATAGTCCCATTCATTTATTTTAGCTTTTACTTCCATTGCCTTTGGAGTCAAATTCATAAAATGCTCTTTGAACCCAAGATCCATAAGTTTAGTACCTATGTTTTCTTCTATGCAGTTTATTGTGTCAGGTCTTATGCTTAAGTCTTTGATCCATTTTGAATTAATTTTGGTACCTGGTGACACACAGCAGTCCAGCTTCATTCTTTTGCACGTGGCTATCCAATTCTCCCAGCACCATTTATTGAAGAGGCTGTCTTTCCTCCATTGTATGCTTTTAGCTTCTTTGTCAAAAACTATGTGTCCATATTTATGTGGTTCTATTTCTGGGTTCTTAATTCTATTCCATTGGTCTATATGTCTGTTTTTCTGCCAATACCATGCTGTTTTGATGATTGTAGCCCTGTAGTACAAGCTAAAGTCAGGGAGTGTGATACCTCCATTATTGTTCTTTTTTCTTAAGATTGCTTTGGCTATTTGGGGTCTTTTGTGGTTCCAAACAAATCTGATGATTTTTTGTTCTATTTCTTTAAAAAATGCCATTGGGATTTTGATGGAGATTGTATTAAATCTGTATATTGCTCTGGGTAATATGGCCATTTTAACTATGTTGATTCTTCCAATCCATGAGCATGGAATGTCTTTCCATTTCTTTGTGTCTTCTTCAATTTCTTTCAAAAATGTTTTATCACCAGTAACGAAATTGAATCAGTCATCCAAAACCTTCCCAAAAGCAAAAGTCCGGGACCAGATGGCTTCACTAGTGAATGCTACCTTCAAAGAGGATCTAATACCAATCCTGCTCAAACTCTTCCAAAAAATTGAAGAAGAGACAGTACTCCCTAACTCATTTTATGCGGCCAACATTACCCTGATACCAAAATCTGGTAAGGACAACACAAAAAAAAGAGAACTACAGACCAATATCTCTGATGAATACAGATGCAAAAATCCTAAACAAAATTCTAGCAAATCGAATACAACAATGCATTAAAAAATTATTCATCACGACCAAGTGGGGTTCATCCCTGGGGCACAACGATGGTTCAACATCCGCAAATCCATCAATGTGATACATCACATAAACAAAATAAAGGACAAAAATCATATGATTATATCATTTGATGCAGAAAAAGCATTTGACAAGACACAACATCCATTTATCATTGAAATACTTAATAAAATAGGTATAGAAGGAAAATACCTTAACATAATAAAGGCCATATATGACAAGCCCTTAGCTAATCTCATACTTAATGGTGAAAAACTGAAGCCCTTTGCTCTACGTTCAGGAACACGACAGGGCTGTCCTCTATCACCTCTGCTTTTCAACATAGTGTTGGAAGTCCTAGCCAGAGCAGTCAGGCAAGAGAAAGAAATAAAAGGCATCCAAATTGGGAATGAAGAAGTTAAATTATCACTCTTTGCAGATGACATGATGCTATATATAGAAAACCTTAAAGACTCCACCAAAAAGCTATTAGAAACAATCAATGAATACAGTAAAGTTGCCAGCTACAAAATCAACGTACAAAAGTCCATTGCATTCTTATATACTAACAATGAAATCTCAGAAAAAGAAATACAAAAAACAATTCCTTTTGCAATTGCAGCAAAAACAATAAAATAGCTAGGAATAATCTTAACCAATGATGTGAAGGACCTATATGCTTAAAAAGATTGCATTTCCACATCCCCTCACCCCATCCCGAATCCCTGCTGGTGAAGAATACAATGACTATTAGTACAGTTTGATACCACTGTATTGATTTGTGATAAGATAGCAGCAGTTATATCCACCATTGCTTTTGAAACAGAATTCAAATGTCAACACATCAAAAAAGGGAAATAATGTATTAGCATGTCTGTGAAAATTATTTTTGTGTCATAGACTCCCTGACAAGTTCTTGGGGACCCCCAGGGGTCTGTGGGTCATACATTGAAAACTGCTATACCAGGGCTTATAACCTCTCAGAGATAATTTCCTCACTAGCAAAAAGGAGGATAATGTATGCATTGCAGATTATTTTGACATTTAAATTTGATAATATGAGGTTTTTAAAAATGTAAGTTTCTGTTCCCTCCTTTCTCTAATATAAATCTTGGTTTAGGTATAGCCTCTTTAATGTTAGTTATTCTGAATTTTGGAATAAGTATCTAATCAATTGAAAAATATATCCCCAAGATTCTTTTACAGAAAAACAAAATTATTCTTAATTATTCATTGGAAAACTGATAAATTTTCTCACTCAAAGAATTTCATGGCGGTTATTCAGAGACTATCAATTTAGCTTATATGTAATGCTTTTTAGATATTAGTACATTTGATATTCTTTGAGTGTATGGGATGCTATATCAACGTATAATCCTACGTCTCTTTGTACTGAATCAGGAGACTGTATCGTTAATGTTTTACATATCCATTGTGTCCAATAGATCTTGAATACTTTGACCCAAGATTATATTTTAAAAAAATGTCTTTGCTGTACAGAACACATGATCAATAAAGACCATTATATTTAGAAAGACTCATCTTCTCCCTGCTACCTCACACACATCTGTTCCACCTTCCCTGGCAATTTATTGACTATGTACACTAGACATAAAATCTCTAATATTAAGCTCAGTGAAATGGTATTTTAAAAAAGGCTACTTCATTCGTTTTAGATAGTCAAATTTAAAATTGATAAAGAAAAGAAATCAGAGCTCATCTAAATATGTCTAGATCGACTTAGAAATTAACCCAGCACATAAAGGCAATCATCAGTGACCACATATTTTACAAATATTTGTACTATGAGAGTGTGAATCATCCAAACTTGTAGTCCTCTCTGTTGGATAATTCTGAAACATTATTTGTAAGCTGGAACTAAGAAAATGAATGCATTCTAAGAAGTTGCCTAATGATTGAATGGTTTTACAAAGTGTTAACACGGCAAGTATTGTATGGAATATTTTAAAAAGACAACTTGGACCAACACAGTAAAAAACAGGAAGGTAATTTAGAGCTTGTTGAATATTTTGCATAAAGAAAGTAAAATGATGGGGTATTTTAAGTTTATTTTTTTCTGTATCTTGGTTCAGTTAGTCGTTGTTGCTTTTGTTTCCTCAAAAAAGGCATAAAACTTCAGGGGAGCTCGGCAGACGCTCAGTTTTACTGAAGTCCTTTATCAAGATTGTACATAGGTGATGCCATCAAATAATGTAGTGGTTTGACTTTTTCTAACAAAGGAAAACAATGTAATATAAGTTATTTTGTTTACATTATAATGTAATTTTTACCACATATGAAATATCAGTTAAAAATCATAGAACTGCTGGACAATTTACACATAGATCAAAGGATAAGAATTTCTTTGCCAATCATTTTGAAACAAGCAATGGAAGTTTAGGACATTTTATGTATTACAGATTTGTATGTCTTTTACAAAGAACCATTTAAAAAAAATTACCATCTACTTATGATGATAGGGAAACTAGAAGCAGAGAAATTATATATCAGATTTTGCTGTGTAACAATTACAAAACCTCTGTGGCATACAACAAAGACCATTTATTTCTCACACATGTGCAGGGTTCAGCTGAACTAGTCTGGGCTTGTTTCAGTGGTTCTGTGGGTTGGTATATGCTGAGAGACTCATGAAGTTGCAGGTTGACCACGGGCTCTTTTCTACACTGGATTTGATTGGCATACCTTAGCAGAGGCAGCTTTGTACTATATGTTTCTCATCCTTTTCTTAGAACCCAAAGTCTAATCTGAGCATGTCCTTCTCATGGCAATGGCAAAAGTGCAAGAAGTAAAATGGAAACACGCAAGGCCTCTTGAGGCTAGGTTTGCAACTGTCACACTTCACATTCATTCTGTTGTCCATAGCAAGTTACATAAGGTGGTCAAATGTATTTCACCCTTACAGGAAGAACTCAAAATTCTCTTGACCAAGAGAATGAATACAGAGATGTTGAATAATGGAGGCCATACATGCAAAATAATGTGGTATACATTATTTTGCCTTGTTCCTACAAATAGTGACTAGCTAAGGTGGGTCAAGAACATAGGCCTTTTTTAGGCAACTGCTTTATTCCTGGTTCCTTAGACAAGTTTTTGATTTCCTTCTAAATTGGTCCATTCAGAGTTTTTCATGGTGATATGTGAATGTGTGCATTTCCATTCTAGTTTCTACCTATTGTAAGGATAAATGGAAATAGATTCAGATAATGGTACCAACTTCCATTTACTTTGGTGCAGCTGTAATGACCACATGCTGGTTTATTTGATGCTGTATGGAGGGATCATAGTCTGTCAAACATATTTTGTTGGCTTTATCTTATCGCTTCTGATTACTCTGTCCAAATTCTCATTCATAAGCAATAGACGGTATCATCTATTGCAGTTCTTAGATGATATGAAGAAAATAGGCCTAATCCATTTATGTTGTTATGTTTACAATTTATTGTGCATTTTACATTTACTGAGACAGTATATGAATTTAGAATACAAATACTATTGTTCTTTGCCGTTTTATTGCTTATCAGTCAATTACCATTTTAGGATGCATGACTGTGACAGTTGAAACATTGTATTAAATAAAATATGTCATTTCCTCATGTTTTAAGGATGTTCCTCTATACCTGCACTTCAGTAGAGTGAGGAGACAACTTTTCTTATTTAGTGGTGAGAAACTGGCTTTATATGTAGGTATATATACTTAGAGTCGACTGCTAAAAGAATGACAAGCGATCACTGTCTTAATGGTGTTTTGACATTATAATATAAATATTTTGTCTTCTGGTCTCCTAGCAATAAGCATATCACAATAAGGACAAAATCCTTATTGTAATGAAAAAATTATATAATTTTCTAATGCTACTGCTCTGTGTTTTTATCCCCCTTGGAAAAAATGATTAATTTAACTGAATTTGTTTAACAGGAAAGTCACATGAAACTCAGAAAGGTGAATGAATACTAGAATAATTCTATTACTGCATTTTCACTGTTAATGTGTGTTTAAAATCCTCAAGTAAAGCAATGTGTGTTTGTGCGCTGTGGGCTTGTGTTATGCAACTAACCAGAGTTCCTGAAGATTTTGGTATGTGGGTTTACTGCGTTTTCTCATCAACCTCATATACACTGTATCTCTTCTTCTACCCCAATTCATTCTTTTGTTTTCAGAATTCATAAAAAAGGCCACTTTAATATCATTTACCATTTCTTTGAACAACCCCGTTAGGCTCATCCTAAACACCTACCCCCCCCAACTCACACACACGCACACGCAGGTCCCTTCAAAGATAAATCCAGTCCCTAGAATGACACAGCCACGCACCTACTTTGCAAAGCTCATCCGGTTTCAGTCCCCTACAAAACTTCTCTCTGCTTTAGCAGTCTAATTTATGGCAGTCTGATTTGTAAGTACGAAAACATGTTATTATTTATTACCTAAAAGTCATGTAGAAAATTAAAGTCTACAGATAAATCATAAATCCCCCAAATAAAAAAGTAGATAGCCATAATCATACTACTCAGCTATAAACACTGTTAAGAATTTGTAGTATTTTTGTGTGTGATATTTTCATTCCTTCCTTTTTTCAATGCATTGTCCCCAAATTTTTATTATAAAAAGTTTCAAACACCTTGAAAAGTTGGAAGGATTTTACAGTGAAAATCTACATAGTTAGATTCTACCACTAACATTTTACTTTATCACATATCTAAAGCATATTTGCTTTATCACATATCTAAAACCATCCTCCTGTATTTATTTATCAATCCATCTTATTTTTGATGCATTTCAAACTACATTGCAGACTTTAGGACACATAATTGCAGAGCTGTTATTGGTTAATTGGAAGTTTTAGGTGAGATGAGGAGACCCATCAGAAAAGGGACCGGTCTGACTGATGCCCTAGGCTTTCCTCGATAGCACTAATGTTTCCCTAAATGTAGCTAAGGTGTCAGACTACATGTCCTAATTTTCAGTTTGGAAATCAGTCCCCATAGAACATATCTGAGGCTCAGAGTTTTCAAAAGCCAGATGATGGAATGTAGGCCGTTCTCCCTGAGCCGGTCTGAATCCTAGAGAAATAACCAGAAGCCTCTTTTCACATTGATCCTCCTACCCTTAGGTGATGACAATGTAAGTGACAGTAAGAATAAGATGATTGTGGTGCTCTTCCTACCAGATAAGCACAGAACACTTTCAAGATTTTTTTGCCTGTTTGTTTTATAGCTTGCCTTTTATTTTTCACTTCAGCAATATCAATATCTATTGTTGCTTCACCTTTTCACTTCAAGCAAGTGCTCTAGACCTGGAGGGTGTGGATTAGCTTCTAGAGATCTGTGAATCCCCTGAAGTTTTATGAGAAACTGTGTGTGAATATGTGTATGGGGGAGGAGGTGTGTGGTTTTTACCTGCTCTTAAAGGGTAGCTGACCCAAAAGACTGGGAGAACGACTTGCTTAAATCCGTAACCACATAACATGCAGTATTTGGTATACAGAGGATCAAATAAAATAGAGCCAGTATTTAGACGTACACTATGGTCTCCTTGACATTTTTCAAGGAACAAAAATTGGAAGCTGGTAATAATAAGGAATTATAATAAGGGCATAAGATCTGTGCATTTGATTATTTCTGGAGTATATTCTTTATGAAAGCTAGAAAATGTATGACCTCCAGAGTCTTTGTTAATGCTGGCTTGATAGAAAGTACTTTCACGAAAATATTATTTCAGTGGGATCCTCTTACTGCTTCCAGCAGCTAGTATATATTTGGGGATTATAATGTTGTTTGGTCACCACTCAATTTTGTGCCACCATTTTATTCCTTCCTTCCAATGTCTGGTAATGAATGTAACCCTTTATTTGTTTTCCCTGCTTGCTTTCCCATTCAAAATTATTCTCAGGCTGCATTCCAGAGTAGAGAAACCAAACAGAGATAAGCTTTTGATGATCAACAGAGTAGACACAGATGGTGTAGGATATAGCAGTAGTTTTCAAAAGCAATTTATACAATTCTCATTCTTTTACTGTTTCTAATGTCATGTTTACCTGAACTAATTCTTCCTCTTATTATACGTTCTCTATAAATATACTCTTATTTTATTTGTAAGTACTCAAAAAATAGGCCACATAAAAAGATTACAACTGTACTTCTTATTCACTAAAAGGAAGTAATTTGTTATGAATTGGGAGGTTGAGTTTAAAGAGAAGATGGATTGTAGAACATTACAAAGAGCTTTTTAAGAAGGAATTTTTCTTTCACAGGAAAATTGACTGATTTATGAAAATTTAAGGAGATATTTATTAAACAGAAAGCTATTTTGCTGAGGGGAAGCTGAGGTGTAAGTAAAGATTCTGAGGTTGTTAGCAGTAGGGATGTATAAAGCTCTGCCTATTTAAAGGCTTCAGTAGAACTCCTCTTCCTACTATTACACAGGGAGGACGTCAAGCAGAAAGTTAAGAAACTTAAGATCTTGTTATCGTATTTACACATCCTTCACTTATTACTTGTGCATCTCAACAGTATTTAGTGTATATTTATATTTGTCTGTTTTAGTACAGAGACCTCTACATAAAAACTATATGGCACTATATAGTTACTTTTTTTTTAATGAATGGATTTAAAAATTGACTCTACTGTGGAATACATGTGGTCACATTCATGTCACCGTTTGTTACTGAGTTTAGCATCTTGACTATTTCAATGATTTCTAAAATTCAACATATTAAAAGTTTCTTTTTTCAATTGTGTAGCACTAAAAATAGAAGTAGTTAGAAATGTGTCATCAATGAATAATCAATACAGATGTCTTTCTGTAAAACCTCCTGATTGATTGTGATTCCAATTATGACTCTTTAAAATTTTTATTTACTTATTTATTTGTTTGTTTGTTTGTTTGTGTATGTTTAGTATTAATGGCTAAGAAGAAAGGTATTCAGGGCCCATTCTACAGATTTGTGGCATTCGTTCCGGTTGAACACTTTGGCTAGGAAAGTATTATTAACTTATTTTGAGTCATTGGAGGAAATCAAAACAGGGAGCAATCTATTGTTCGTGGTTCATATTACACAAGATGGTTCCTATGGGGATAAAAATCTTAGCTCTACATTAAAAAATTATTTTGAATGCACAGAATACTTTTCTAAAATAAGAAGTTATGAATATCTCTAATCAGATAATTTTAAATTATTTAGAATAACAAACATTTTTAAACCCTAAACTTCTATGCTTGCTTTCTAATTTGAATTGGGTTTAATTTCTTTAAAAGATAATAGTGCAATGATCAAATGAAATGGTGGGATACCTGCCTGGCTGAGTATCCCCCAGAAGGCTTCCCAGGGTGGCATTACCTTAATGAATTTTCCATGGGCCCAAATCTGTTTCTCCACCTCAAAAGTTCTAAGTGTTATTTTTGTCAGTTTGCCCATTCTAGATTGATTTTGTGACATATAAATTAAACTGTTTATTAATTTCCCCCAGATAGGTCATTATACTATAGATCAGAATTCTTAGTTTGCAAGAACAGCTCATCCTCCTATAAAACATCTACACAGAAATCCAGTTATAGTCAGATCGTGAGTAGGTCAACATGTGTTCAGATCAAGAGGCCTCCTGTAACTCAAATACTTACCGGCATCAGACAAAGATAGTTGAAACCTCCATCTAGAATTCTCTCTGGAAAGAAATCCCTCCAAGATAGAAGCTCTTTGAGAGTGGGGTTGTTGTAGATCTTGGTTACTGCTGGATCCTTAGCACCTAGTATGGCATCTAGAATACATCAGGCATTCAAAAAATATCATTGAGTGAATGAGTGAATGAATGAATGGGACTGTAATATTCTCAGTCTGTTGGCCAAGATGCCTTCTCTCTTAATGCTTGAGTGGGCTATACCAACATGTACTTTTGAAATTCTTTTAAAGCTAACCCAACTCCATCCTGATTTAAATTTTGTTTCATCAAATAGATGAATATCTTCTGTTTGATATTGCTTCTGCTTAAAAACCAATGTAACCCTTTGAGGAAATTTGCTCAGCCCCAAATCTGTTATGTTATATGTCAGTTTTATAATTTTTCTTAACTTCCCAAATTCTTGGAAATAAATCGTATTTTCTTCTTTTTCTTAATGTGTAGCCCAATGGTTTGGACGTTGGCATTAGACCAGTCTGACTTTGAATTTAGACTTCCGGTTTGTGAATCACATGATCTTGAATAAGCTACTTCACCTCTTTGACCTTCATTTTACTCATCTATAAAATATGATCAACATAATTATGGTACAAGTTAAACAGGACAGAGTTACAGAGTATCTGACACACTGTAAAGACTTAATAAATCATGCATCAACATCATTATAGATACAGGTAACCCCCGCATAACACGGTTGTTAAGTTCCTTAAAAATGCCGTGTTATGCAAATCGTGTTGTACAAAACAAAGAACTAGTACATAAAAGGGGGTTAAGTTCCAAAAATTTATAAAAATACTATTATATTTTTATAATTAAGAAAAATATCTTTATTATAGCAATTTCCCCCAAAAGTGTAACATATTAATATGTATTAAATAATGTTTTCTTTGTCATCACTACTAAGCACCATTAACCAAGGGCGTTTTCTTTTTGACAAGATATCTTCATCCTCTGAACTTAATGCTCCACAAACAAAATGGATTTAAAATTCTAATAAATGTTAAAATTCTGCAGTCAAATCTGATATGACATCCATGCTCGAATGAAAAATTTCAAATGAGATATCTTTTACTCTTAAAAGCTCTTATTACGCTCTGTGTTAATCGGGGATTTCTCTAATTCTCAAACCGTGGAGGAGTGAAACCATGTTTAGGATGCCATGTTGTACAAAGGTTTTCCCCAATTCCTGAATCGTGTTATAGAAGTGCTGTGTTATACGAGGGTTACCTGTGCTGTGTAATACCATTACAAGTGACTGATATTGATATGGATGCAAAACTCTGCATCCATAATAGCCTCTCATTCTGTACTCCTTTTCAGTAAGGCTTCAGGAAGTCTATGAACTAATTGTACGCTGGGAAATGCAATGACAGAGAAAGAAAAAGGTGAATTTTCTTCATATAGGAAAGAGGATCAGAGGAATATGGACAACCAGTATCAGTATGTTTAATTCAAACTACAGTGGCTCCAGGCAGAGTGTTTGATGGATCTATCTCAGCCATGTGAACAGAAATTGAGTTCCACAGGGAGAGGTCATTGTGTATCTTGTTTTTATTGGTAGTTTGGTGGATACTCAAAAAAAAAAAAAAAGAAAAAAAATGCTTTTAAATGAAATGATGAATACCCATGGGCAAATTTTTAAAATGAGGCTGTTTATTAATATTAATTCTGTAATCTTAAAAAAAATCATTTTAATCTAAGACTTACTTTGTATTTAATATTTAAATTGTTTAATTCATCAACTACTGTTTCCAGAAACTTGCAAAATTAATTTAACATCCTCAATACAGAGTATTATTCTCAAGTGCTCTATACAGAGTATTATTCTCAAGTGCTCTATACTTACAAACACAATTTTTGAGGAGATTGAGTCCAGAAACAAAGTAAGATCACACCTAATTATTAGGTAACTTGATTTAGCTGTCACCTTCATAGGCTTTTCCTAACTATCCTATCTAAAAATAGCATTGCCTCATCATTATCACAATCCCTGCCTCTATGTATACCACTTTGTTTTTCTTAGCACTTATCACAACCTGTTATTATAATATTTTATGCATTTTCACTCTCAGCCACTAGGCAGTAAGCTTCTTGTGGCTAGGGACTTCATTTAGTTCTCAGGTGTATCTCCAGAGCACAGACTAGTGGCTGGTCCATGTTAAGCTCTCAACAAATACATGTAAAATAAACGAATCAATGGACTCAAAGGTAACAGATGCATAGGCTCTATTGAAAACAAATAAATCCACTGAATATCACTGTTTGACAGCAAGCGTGATTTAACCTTTTGTCAAGTTTGTACTTTGTAGCATTTGACCAAGTATTAGCATTCATATTTAAAGTCAAAAGCAAAACTTCACAATGTCATTTATATTATGATTTTCATATATTCTACGTATAGTTTAATTCAATTTTAAAATAAGAAGCCATCTTTTAAAAAACTTCACGGACTATGATTTGTGCAGTTCTAGCAATGAAAATTCTTTATTAATAAACAACCACACAATTTCCCTGACAGCTCTCATAGTCACAGCCAACTGTAACGAAAAAGATCATATTGCATTCCATGGTAGCTCTGTGGGCCCTTAGAGTGTAGTAAAGCCTGCTCTCAAGTATTATAACCTTGCATATGCTGAGGCTCAAGTGATGTATGCCTAGGTAATCGTTGCAGAATAAGACCCAGTCCCAGCCCCATCACAGCACTTATGTCATATGGCCTCTCTCTCTCTCTCTCTCTCTCTCTCTCTCTCTCTCTCTCTCTCTCTCTCACACACACACACACACACACACACGCACAAATGCACAGAATTATCAGTTCAAATCTTTATAAACTATAAAATACCTCTGCCATGACTTCCATCTTCCTGTTTCCTCCAATTGCTTTCTCTCCCCTATTCCTACTGTCTTGTCAAATTGTTACTTCTGCCAGATTAATTATTTGAGCCATGGTAAGTCAATGTCAGGCTGAAAATAAAAAGGTGCTGATAGTTAGGTACACTATCACACCCTGACACCAAAAGCACTGATCACATTTCATGGATTGTGCTAAAAATCACTTCATTTGTTTAAGACAAAGGAATTATTTTAAAGTGAAGATATACACTTCCCAAACAGTCACCTAAGCAAGGTTAAAACAAAAACTAGGATTTTTGAAAGGATGCCTAAAAAGATACGATTTCTCATCAATTATTGTTAGTTACTGCATATTATGTGTATCTTCACATTTTCATTCAACTCATAATTTGTAGCAATCTTACATGACTGTAACTTAGTTGAAATTCATATTTAAGCTGAACTAGCATATTATACTGCATCATTTTCAGAACTGCATTCTAGATTGCTTCATTCCTTGGGAGAATTATTTTCCTTTACATTACTTAATATAAAAACCATTTTATACTTTAAAATGTGACTAGTGATACCAATTACCAACAGTCATTTTGTTCCTATCCTACCCTTCTCTTTTTTAGCTCTAGTTTTAATTTAAGGAAAATGATGTGGAGATGTTACTAATTTGGCTTATATTTTTATTGTACCTCTTATTTTCATTTGAATTATTGTTTTGTCAAATATTGGTGCTCATGAAAGATTTATGAATCTAAACATTTCCAATTTTTCAATTCAAATCAGATGGAGACAAAGATACATTTCAATGTAGCATTTATAGATATAATAACTTAATACTCAAAAGTCTTAAACCCGTTCCAAATCTTTTGATAACATTTAGTTTAACAAACACTGAAAAATTGAAATCACAACAGAAAATATGAAATAGTACTGTAAACTATCAATAATCCCTTCTGTTATATCCCTGAAAGATTAGATATGTTGTTGTGGACTCATTCCTAAGGTCCAAGATAAGGTCTAGTTCGTAAGTTATATTTTGATAAGATGACCCATTCGGAAAGAAAGGTGACTGTTTTGTACACTGATGAAGCAGTTAACTGGTATTAACAGCAAATTATCATATTCATTCCAAGAATCAAGTAACATAAACCAAAAATTAAGTGAGATAATGAGAGAATATATTGGGGGTTTTTGTTTGTTTTTTCACCTTACAAAAGGTGATGATTATAAGATACAGCCCTATTCAAATTCTTTTGTAATTGGAATATTAACTTGAATTCAGCATTATGTTTTTGAATACCTATCTTAAAAGCCTGGGATAGAATCATGTAAAGACATTGACAGAATCCTATATAAGGGGACGTGGGGTCTAGCAGGCTCTCCAGCAAGGACCGCAACTAACCAAAATCATCAGCCTCCAAGGGAAGAGAGTGTCTCCTGTAATCCTTTATCTCCAACATTCAGTGTAGCACCTGGCAGTTAGTGACCTGTAGACAGTGGTGGAATGAATGTTTTATGTGCCATGATTAGCACTTTTTGAAAAGATCAATGTGGGATCTAGAAAGGGAACAATAGATAAACCTGATTTGTTTAAAAGTTAAGATCAAAGTGGTTCTAAAGTAATTTTTTAATTATTCAGAAACCTACACCCAAGCATGAGCCAATTCTAGGTCTAATTAGTTCATCTTGGATTCACTTATAATTTAGTAATTTGGGCCCTAAGAGCCACAAGAATTAACAACCCAAAAAACTGGGTAACTGTTAACTAGCTGCCATATTTTTCAGAAATTTAGTCAGACTTTCTTCATAAAAGACATTTTATCTGTAAGGCAAAAAAAAGTTTGTTTTCCTGTAAGAAATATAATTGTGAAAATAATTTTGCAATCCTCCTTTGGCCCAATAAAGGTGTCCTAATAGCCATTTTTTATTCTTAAACTCTGATTTTTTATTTTTATTTTAACATTTGAAGAAACCTAGTTGACTATGAAAAGCAAGAAATCATTCAGCACTTAGGTCACTTCTCCCCAGTTGGCTCAAGGCTCTCTAGAGTCTTGTCACATCCTCCTGAACTAAGATGGCATAAGTGATAAGTACTATGACCCACATTTCACACATGTGCATTAGTTTAAACTCAAAAGCTAAATGACCTGCCTTGGCCCAGCTGGGAGTGTGATGACATATCTTGGGGTAAATGTCAGAGTGATGGAATTGATTTACAAGACACATTACATGCTAGGGAAGCATTTTAAAGCAGTCACCTGGCCCCCTCAAAGAGGTTTTCTTGACCAGGTGGCCTTTCTTCTCACTTTGCCTTGACAGGACCAAGAGCACCAAGAACCAGAAAGGAGGACGTTAAACACAAAACAAGGGCTCCCATACTTTCACACAAATTTTCAGATTGTTGAGTTCTGTGACCTCTTCCAGCAGTTTCCTGCCCCTCATGCTTCTAATAGTACAGGGCGCTGTATTTGAAATCTTCCACATGTCACCTTCCTGCCATCTATAGTGATGACAGCATCACAGGTGATTGTTATCCTCATGCTCTTTCATCTAACTCTCATCAAATATCACCCTCAGTAAAACCCCATTGCTTTTTTCAGTCTTCAATCTGTGCAGAATATTAACATGGCAATTATGCCCCTTTTTTTGAACCTACACCCAGTAGCCTGAAGAGGGAAAGTGATGCCCCTAAACAACTCTATACCCTCTTCTCCTGCCCCCAACCCAACCCTTTTGTTCTTTCCCTTCATTATTCTTCTAATTAGGCCATCACTCCTGTTTTCTTTGTCTCCTCTTTCTCGGGCAAAACATAAGACACTCCTCAATGGTATCTCTTTGCCCCTGTTCACCTTGTTTTACTTTGCTTTCCTCGGCCACCTTATCTCCTCCCATGGCTTTAACCCCATTTCCCTCAATCTACCCCCCACCACACACACACCGTGTTGAATTAAGCTTTTACCTCCTCAGAAACCTTTCGGAACTTTCTATCACTTATTAGAAAGAATCACTATTCCCCGGTTTGACACTCCTGACCCTCATCAATTTCCCCTGCCCTACAGCCATCTCTCACATGTTGATGTCCACTATTTTCTAACTCCTTCTGCGTCTTCTTGCTCTTATGCCTTCACTCATTCTCGTTCCACTTCTTAATTGCCCTTCATCCCATCTCCACATGCCCAAGTTTTAATCCATTTTTCTAGAAATATTTCAAATACTACATCCTTTATGATATTGTCACTGCTTCTCCCACCTTGAAGCAGTTCCTTATCAACGTTTCACAGTGTGTGGTCAGAAGCACACCGGTGTCAGAATCACTTCTGTTTCTCATTAAATATGCAAATCCCCAGGCCACAGGCCAGGCCTATTATATCTATCTTTTTAAAGGTGAAGGCAAGAAATCTGCATTTTTAACAAGTTTTCCATATGAATCTTATGCACATCAAGTTTTTGAACTACAACTCTATGTTCTGAATTCACAAGTTACACTTAATGTTTCTTTTCTTTAGGTATAGTTAGATGTCCCCTTGCATCATTATTTGTCTGTGTACTCTATGTGAGCTTTCTGAGAGTAGATATATAACTTTAACATTAAAATAAATGCTTCTGCATCATAACTATTCCTTGAATTTATTACACATGAATGAATTTCATTAGCTAACACCCAAATGAGCATTAGAATTTATGTCTAATTTATAAACATATCTATATATCTATCTATCTATATATATAGATATATATTTATAGAGAGAGATATATATTAACAGGTGAAAATATCAACTTGATTTTTCTTCAAAACAATAGAAAAATGTGAGGCAGATTGAAATAATATCAAGGAATAATTTAGAAGATTCATTATGCATTTCTAAGTATGGTTACTTCCTCAATCACTGCAATGCTTAATAGCAAACCTGGTAGTTAGGCAGCCTGGGCTTCATTTAAAAAGTTCTCTTTGATTCTTTCCTGAGTGTACTTTAGTAATTCTTTCCGTGTTCCTGGGTCGCTCTCGTTCCTTCCCTTTAATATAAGAGGGCTCAGCTAGATAAGCCAGCACTAAGTAATTCTATGGTTATATTATTCTATGATTAAGCAATGTGGCTTAAGCGGGGCTACAACTTATTTGAGACTACTCCTGGTTAGTCTTATTCAACACAAGCAATGCCTTTGACTTCCTCCAGGGATTCTCACAAAACAGAGTTCAAAAACTCTCAAATTGTCTAAGACACAAGTATATTTAAATGTCCTTCATATTATTCATGTTAAATCATTTAGCGGAAGCTGTTTTAAGTATGTGTTAAATTTAGCCCATTTCTTATTTCCTAAGTTATTAACCAATAAATTAAATTCGCTTTGAGACTGATGTTTTGCCATTGTGATACTGTTTTGTGCCGCAAATTAAGCCAGAATTCTGGGCTTTTCTGATGCTGGGATCTAAGATATGTGTTTCTCTAGTTATAGTCTTAACCAAATAACTCCAGTGAGAATGAAAATAGTGTCGTTGACACAAGTCCTTAATTTACAACATTGAACACAGAGAGGCAACTATGGATATACTCTCAAAAATTGTTTCTAAAAGTGCTGGTGTCTTTATTTTAAAATATATTTGCTGCAGAAATATGACCCTCCTGATATCGTCATGACTAGATACTTTATAAACTCGTCACCATTCAAATTTCAGTTTTACTGGTGGATAATTAGTTATGATAGAAAAACCTTTCTTTCCTCCCTCCCCACCCCTCCCTTCCTCCCTCCCTTCCTTCCCTTATTCTTGAAAATGTCTTACCACACACAGAGGGGATGGGCCTCAGTCCTCCTTGGTTGCTGCCTTCCTCGTAGCTGCAAGGACATTGCTCTGCTCTTCTCCCTCTTGGCACAGATGTGCATCCCCACCTTTTGTTGATGAACTTCAGGGCTCGCCTGTCCTTAGAAACCTTGAGTAGCTCATGGCGCTCTGCGCAGAAGAGACAAAGCCGCACACCTCTCCGACTGTGTCCCGCCCCAACCTGGTGTGCTGGGTGAGGCACCAGCGGCGGTGGCAGCCGTGTCACGGCTTGCTCACGGTCTCAGTCACCCGGTGGCCCTCCTTGAGGCCTGCGGCCATGGGGTAGCGCAGAGCCGTGGCTGCGGCTCCCAATGGCTGCCATGGCTCCACGTAGTTTTATGTCTGCATCATTACTACAATTCATTACATGTTTACTAGATTAAACAGTGCATTCAAATGAGATAATGAATTACATATTTTAAGAGCAGAATGAGCTATATTTGTTAAAGAAAATTACATTAAATCTTCATTTTAAAAATTAAAGAGTCATATCTTATAGTGGAGTTAATTACATATAAATATTTCCCTGGGCCAAGATTTATATTTTAGAAATAAAATAGTTTCTCTAAATGATTTTATTATCGAGAGTAATAATATATAGTATATTAAAATATGAACAATCTAGTTTTGTTTTTTTAACTTCAGCTCTTCGATTTAAATTTCTTGATTCGGATTTCAGAATATTGTTTCAATCGACTTTACATTTTTCTCGTTTTGAATAAAAATAAGAATTGATATTTATGTTCATTTGTCCAAATATGTGTATATGAGTTAGATT
This sequence comes from Rhinolophus sinicus, assembly GCF_057876585.1. Lineage (NCBI taxonomy): Eukaryota > Metazoa > Chordata > Mammalia > Chiroptera > Rhinolophidae > Rhinolophus > Rhinolophus sinicus. The sequence continues at coordinate 45,240,362 of NC_142504.1, forward strand.
AGAAAATTCTAATACTCATAAAGTGCTAGCTTCAAAAGCCTGTCTAGGACAAGCCTATCTTTTCAGTCTTAATAAAATCAGTTCATTAAGAAAAAGCTAGCGTGTTAGTGACTTCCTTAGAGTACCTCCTTTATAAATTGTTTGCAGAGTTCTCATGATTCAAGAAGTTGGAAAACTGTAGAATAAATGGAAGACTGAATATTTCATTTCAAGATTTCAAAATGTTCATAAATCATACATCCAGCTGGGGCCTACCTGTGTGATAAGGGGGTATTCATCTTTTTTAAAAATTTTAATTAAAGTACCACCTAACCCAAATATGTGGCAAATATGGTCTTGAAGAAGGTAACTCAAAGTCTAGGAGTATTAGTATTTTTTTAAAAGATCTACAAATATCATTAGGATTATTTGAGATGAATTCTTATGATACTTTGGTTACTTCCTGATAGCCAGCTACATACTGAGGGACATTATTTTTCTCAATCCTGAGTATACAATTTTGTGCATCACCGCTTAGGTGACCTAAAAGAAATTACACAAACTCGTTTTATTATCAGAGACGACTCGGCAAAGGGAAGGGTGCAGTGTAGACAAGAGTAAAAAGGTAAATAGAATATATAGATTTTATATTCTCTTTCTTGGTTAGTGTAATATTGGTTTAAGAAATAGTATAATTACTTAATAAGAGGTAATGTCAATATTAGCATTGTTAAACATTAGGTCCAACTCTTTCTTCCATAGAATTTTAGTTAAATTCTAACAGAAAAATAGTTAGGTCCTGCACCTCCATATTTTCAGCCAGCAAACATATTTTACATACTATCTTGAATTAAATCACAAAGAGTGTTCCTAAATGGAGTAGTTTAATGATCTAATCATCACACCTGTTATTTTTCTATCCTTTCGTGAACCATAGGTTAGATCAAAGGGCTGTCTATTTGATCTTCCTTACCTTTGAGAAATAAAAGTTGATTATTTGATTTTCTGATGAGAGCACAGATGACTTTTTCAGCTTATCCTTTAGAAATTAAGCTCCTTGGACTTTGAATAAAATGGCATGCAGCTTCCCCAGGGCACAAGTGATTTAGAAACATCTTGTTTTCCCACGACAGTTGTATATTCGTGAATTGCTTTGTATTTGGTGTCCTGTTAAACAAACCAGACCATTTCCCATGGTCTCCATTATTTAAAAAGAAAATATTATTGTGATGTATCATGAGTAGTATTCTATAAATTATAAGTTATGTATCTAAATGAACTATATAAACAGTGGTTAAAAGGATTGGTTCTAGATCTGGAGGGCCCAGATTTATATCCCAGGTTCAGCACTTACTTGTTCTGTGTAGGAGCACGTTCATTAACCTTTCTGTACCCCATCCATATTGGAACAATTTTTCTGTACCATAATAATAGTTCCAACATCATAGTTTTTTTTGTTTGTGTGTGGGGGGGATTAAATGAGTTAATACACATAAAGTGTGTGTAACTAGCACATGCGAAGCACCCAATCAATGTTAGCTATTACCATTTATAGTTTAATAGCAAAAATCAAGTCATGCTTATCAGCTGTCACTACTATGTTTCCCCAAATGTGGCATATAACTTTATTTTACTAAGGAAGGCATAATTTCCTCATGACTTTACATATAGTTAATTAGATATATTTTGACATACTTACATAAGAAGTAACTTCTCTCCATTTTAAGGAATCTTATCTAACCACTGTAATATGATGACATAATTTTTGAGTGTGGAAATGAAACTACTTGATGTATTTTGAAAGGATTATGAGTTCTTGGTTAGTAACAGGTAACTGAGTAGGTTTAACTAAATGTTCCTAATAATTAAGATTATAGCTGATAAATTATATAAAGTGAAAGTATAGTGCATATATTCAATTGGAGTTTTTCATCACTTATTTATAATCTTTTCATTTACTTTGAGACAATAGTTACAAATGTTTACTAACTAGCAATGATAGTCCAAATTAAATTCTGTTCACAAGAGCTGTGTCTTTGGAGAATAAGTCTTCTATAATGGAACTATTGATAGTAACGAAGGCAAGATCCTCATACGTCAAACACTTGTTTTGATGAGACAAGTTTAATGCATGGTAAGAGCTATGGTATTGTTAGCAGCAACAAGATTCCAAGCCCTTGGCACAACGTTGTCTTTGAAAGTGAAAAAAAAAAAGAATGTTGCACCTTGGTTATTTTCTTCATACAATATCCTGTGTGACTCACAGTACACTGTAGTAATTCTATTTAAATTATTTTGTTTAGCTTAATGTGTTCTATCACTCGCTCCTTCTTTTCCATAAAAGATACTGATGCCAAATTGGCTTTTATATACCTTTGGAGAGCATAGTCATACAAAGCCTGCCAACACACTGCTTATGTTGTTTGAAGGTCAGTTATAGTTGTTTTTCTTTATTTTTTTCTTCCAAACTTACTAAAAGCAATTTGAGGAGCTTGAGGTTAGTATGCTAGAAAAAAACAAACTTAGGTATTATTCTATTTAGACATACAGTAATTGCAAGTGTTTAATATATTAGAATGTAGAACTCATTGTGTCAGGTTTTGAATTTATATAAAATCTTACCTTTGGTTTTAGCATTTTCTTACTAATTGGTTCACATAGTAGGTACAGGAAAATTGGCTCTCCAGAATGTTGGAAAACTGGAAGCAGTGATATTTGTCAGGTAAATCTAGACATTTATTCTGCTTTCTTCATAGAAACAAGGATGTGGTATATCTGATGCTGAGTCTGCTTCCAGTATATGAACACATCCCTCATTAAATTGTTAGTCTACACTTTTTCAAATGGTGACATAAACTCAGAGTATAAAAGAACACTGGCACAGCAAGGGTTGAGTTTTCCAGTTTCCAGATAAACTATACCATCCTTGGACATTGTCACTGATCTCTCCATGCCCCCTCTGGACTCCCTAGGGGCCAAAGTGCTGAGAGCAGCTGCATGTTCTCCTACTTGGTGTGGCTGATGAAACTGTAAACATAATCTCACGTCACATTGGGCATATCCAGTAGGATTTCTTCCTGAGTCCATAATCGATCTGAAACAATGTTAAAAGTTTTTATTTTAGGAATAAGCTTGATGCCTGAGCAGGAATCAGGTTCCCATTGCTATTCTATTCAGTAAGAAGCATGGATGAATAGGTCCCCTGATAAGAGTTAAACTAATGATGATAAATGAGGAAGGCATTCCATCCTTGTCAAATGAAATAAGGAAATTGTGAAAAAATGTACAGAATGACTAGAATAAACTTTTAACGAGGATTCATTATTACAGAGTTATCTTGGGCTCACCCATTGTGAAATAACAAGTCAATAATAGAAAATTAGAGTCAAAACTGACTTTCACTCTACCAATGTTACTACTGTCAGTACCATTGGGACATTCTAATGGATCCCCTACTTATATGCTTTGTGCTCAGAAAAGTTATTTAAATTCTGTTGGCCTTAATTTCCTGATTTGTACAGCTAGAGTAATAATATTTTAAATGACTGTCATTAGAATTAAAGTAAATAATAGCAGTAAAATTGGGCTTGACCTATACTATATGCTAAATAAAAATTGGCCATTTTTTTAATGTTTGAAATAGATACTACTATTCTGATTTGAGAGGAAAGAAGGAGAATATTGGTGCTCAATGTTACCCACTAAAGTCATGCACAGCTAGTGTATGAAAAGTTGCAGCAAGTATATTATTCATATCAAAATGATTTTGAAAAGATTAGGGAAACTTGTAACAGATTCACCATGGTGAGGTCCTGAAGCTGATCCATTAATCTTACTTTACTCAAATGTGCATAGTCCATTGAGACATGATATTTTTCTTCTCCCAGATCTTGAACACCTATTCAATCGTGTATTTTCCCTATTTCTAATTTTAAAATTGGTAGTATTTTACCATTTCACTGTGTGTGTGTGTGTGTGTGTGTGTGTGTGGTAGTATAACCCATATGTCATCAGAGGTCCTCTTGTCCTTTAAGCTCTAAATAAGATGGCTTAGACTCCCATTCCATGCTCCAGTGGAAAGCCCAATACTATCCTCAAGATTTCTCTGAACTCCCAGTGGGTCTTGCATCCTCATGGTCACCTTTGTCTCCAACCACTCTGCAACTGTTTTTCTTTTCTGCTCTGTGTCTCTGCTACGGTATATACCCAAATGGGCAAGTCAGTCCCTTTGTTAACCATGTACCACATGTACAGTTCCATAAAAATAAATATGCTCATCAATGGGAGTATAGCAGACTGTCTTAAATTATGGCAAAGATGCAGCAACACCAGCAACTTAAAACTGAATATTAGATGTCCCCAGGTTTACATTTTTTTCATCTATCTTAAAGACTATCCTGCCTTGTTCCTTTCCTTTCTTTATTCCCCACCACCCACTAAATTATCATGAACTTCTAATTTAGGAACAATTCTGCTGTCTTCTATGATTTTCTCTCCTATTAATACATGTTTCCAGACTCTTATATTCTACCCCAAGCACCTTATCAAGATATTTTCCAAATCATATACAATTTTCTCTTTAAAAGGAACACTGTTATCAGGTATTAACATACATACACACTGTAATTGCAAGCCATCTCAACTCTTCTTGGAACAAGGAGGGGTAGACTTAAGTTAGTAAAATTAAGTAAAACTCACAATTGGAAGATGCTTCTGTGGCAAAAGCGCTCCAAATCAGAGCTCTGAAGTTCTTTGAAAACATCTGTAACTCTTGATTTATTACCAGATGTGCTGCTCGCAGAGGGGCTCCACTGTTGGAATCACAGGAACAGTTTCTTCCTGAAGCAAGTGGTCGCTAAACATATAAATCCCTGGTCTCAGATTATTTGATTCATCAGGTGTTTTTATGTAGAAGGGTTGACTCTTTTTTCCAACTGGAATAAGTTTGATTCCAAGACGTTCTGTTCCTGAAAGCTCTGTGACAGGATTCAAAATTCCAAATGTTATGGCTTCAATAGTCTTTTCTTGAGTGTGGGGCTTATATTTTGTGTTTATTCTCTAAATGTTGGCTATACTTATTGGCTATATTTATGTCCTGGAAAAATGGCAGTTATTATGGGTTTTTAAATTATCTTATTATCTAAAATAATGTGTTCTTATTATCTAAGGATTGACTGTAAAAATGAAGTCATTTTTATTACTACTATTATTTCACCTTTGTCTTTTGCGGAGTCACTCTCCTGTTTTTTGTTAAATAATCATTATGGTTGTGTCATTAAGCTAATCATGTTGTTCATTGTTTCCTCAGAGCTTTAACTGGGTTAGAGTTTAAATATTTAAAACAGGTTTTCAATGAGTTATTGTTTAAATACTATACCATGTAGAATGAGGTTAAGGATTTCTATAAAGAGGCATTTCCTATTGCTTTTGGTGACAGTAAGTCTTTAATTTTTGAGCAAGTTAACTATATGATCATAAAACCAAGGAAGGCTTGAGAATCTGCATTCTTCCAGGTAAATAGTGCTAAGATAGTCTAGACAGCTAAGGAGCCATTTTTTCCTAACAAATTCCTAGGACTATGATTCTGAAAACTGTTCAGGAGTTCATTCTATATTCACTATGTTTTCTGATTTATGTAACTGACTATATCATTTGCTATTATTTTATCCTTGTTAGAGCTGAAGAAATATGGATTTCCTCACTCCCCCTCACATTCTCCCAATGCCTAAAGACAAGGCTAATTTGCTTCTCAGCCCTTATTACTCCAAGCAAATCAATCCCCTTTTGATTAAACTCCCTTAGTGAATATCAACCTTAGCACCATTGCTAGATAATAGGACTCTCTCCTAAACAAGCGCTACAGAGAAAAATGTAGAGATCTAATTATGAACTATTATGAGAGAATATTAACAAAGTCTAAATTCAAAATTCTTGAATTTTAGTGATGGAGACACAATAAGATTTCCTAGAAATAAAAAAGCTGACATTTGAAACAATTTAATCAAAGTGCTTGGCCTTTCCTCCTGGGTTCCAGACAGAATGTGAAGCTGTTTTAAGTCAGTGTGACCTCCATGCCTCAGCATCTTGGGAAAATTCAAAGCTGAGTGTTTAGTTTCTGAAAGCCTTTGTATTTCCCTTCCAGCATGATGGAAATAAATTCCATATATGCTTCATATTTTAGGTATGCATCTGATTGTGTCTGGTTTGGACTATTTGCTGACAGTGCATGGTTCTTGACTAACACAGATAATGTGCAACAATGTGCCCTGCTCCTGGGTACACAGGAAATGAGGATGCTCACAGAGCCCGCCTCCAGGAGTTAGCTCAATACATTTCAATTGCTCATTAGAGTTCCAATGCCTCATTGTTGTCTATATGTGAACAGCTTAAGTGAATAGGAATCAGATGGAGGGTGGGGGAGGACACACGGAGATTTCACATAATTCCTGTTGCCAGAGAAACCATTTTCTTGCTGTCTGGGCATGCACCGAGCAGCTTAGATCAACTGGAGCCTCAGCGCAGCCCTTGCTGTGACTTTAGTAAAGGAAACAAACAGAAGGGAGAAAATGCTTACAAAGAAAAGCAGAATCGAGCATTAAAATGTTCTTTTAGATGGTTTTGTAGACTGGGGTTTGAAACCCCTTGTCCCTAAGATGGCTGCTCCATCTAATTATACATGTGTTTCTATGTCTCATGTTTATTTATTTATTTTTCTACCTCTCTAGAACACCATATTTTCATATATGTTTATATACATTATACATTTGCATATTTATATAAAAATGCTCTTTATCTTTTTCCCTCTTTCCCTTCTTCCCTTCCTCCCTACACATACACACATCACATCACACAACTGTGCTGTGTTTAACACATGGGAAACTTTTCTTAGGGGGGAAAAATAGGAAAGAATGTTACCGAAGCCTAGGGGTCCATTTGCCTGCACATGTCAAAGCCAAAGGAGAAAGGAACACGAGTTTGCAGCAAAGAAAGTAGAGGTTCATTTAAAGAAATGGCACTGAGCCCGGAGACACAGGTGAGCTAGTGCTTTTAAGACCCAGCTCCCCCATGGCATGTAGGTTACAGATTCTATATATAAAGCAAAATCACAAGACACCGTGGGTTATGGGTTCAGAGCTGTGTTGGGAGCTGATTGGTTTGAGGTGAGGTAAGGACAATGAATCATTTCTTCAGGTCTTGACAGTTCTGAGGTGTGTGCCTGTGTGCCTATCTTGGTTTCATGGGAAAGTAGCCAGGATGTCATTCCATCTTAGGGTCCAGGAGCTGAAACATAACTTAGGTCAAAGTGTTACATTTAGCCTACCAAAGGACCAGATTGTGTGACCATTAGTCAGGTTGCGGCTACTGTTTTCTGTTTCCTCAGAGGTTGCTGATTACCTGAAAAAAGGCTCCGACTCTGAGGAGTATATACCGGGGGTGCCAAAAAAATGTATACAAGTGGACACTTTGGTCAACATTGCCCAAGCAGTCGTTCACCGTAATCAGAAGTATCTGGACCTCTTGTAATTGCAGAAGTCAAACGTGACTTGTATTCATCTTTTGTTATTGGTAGATATTGAGTATTACAATTTTAATACAGTTTTTCTTTTTTAGAATACGTATACATTTTTTTGGCACCCTCTGTATATATAAAGAGGGATATGATTTCTAGAGGTAGAATTTAAAGCTAAGTTTAATCAAAGTCATAAGGACTCTGGGTTTCAAGAATATGGTGATAACGTGGTTTGTTCACAAAGTCGAAAGTAATGACAGAAACTAAGGAAGTATAGGAGAGCACAAACTGTGAATTGTAGATTTGTTTAACATTTGGAGATATATATATATATATATATATATATATATATATATATATATATATATTTCTTTTGTTGATTCAATTTAAACTTATTGAGCTGACTTAGAGTACTGAATGTGGCATTTTTACAATTTCAAGTATAAATACTGGTTATGACATTTTAACAATTTCTACTATAAATCAGACCACTATAATGAAAACAGTACAGGGCAAAAATAAGGAATGTCAATTATAATATGGGGAAAAGTCACGTATCAGGTCATCTATGGAAATAAGCATTTGCTCACACGTCCCAGAAGTAATATGAATCAGGTAGCTTAATGAAAATCAGGTATTAAGTCTTAAAATATAATTTAGTAAGGTCTTTCCTCTCTCCTTCTAACACTTGGATCTTTTTGATGAAGGATGACTTCTAAGCATAATATTTAGAAAATAAGAATATATTAGTTAAAATATTCCAAGCACACAGTTCCCCATACATTTTCCTCCATATTTTTAGTATACAAACTATTAATATACACTGATTCTATTTCCAATATTACATAAGAAAAGCAAATAATAGTAGTAATAAAAATAAAAATGTATGTATGTATGTATATGTGATTGTATTTATGACAGCTCTGAAAAAAGCTAGTTCATATTTTGGAAAATTTACTTTTAATTATTTTATTTTATTTAGATTTCATTAAGAGTGAAAAGTTTCAATAAGGATTTTTTTTAAACTTCTTGTCCTTTTGGGAGAGAGATAATTTGCAAATATCATTGATACATAGAGATTTTGTAAGACTAAGTGTTTATTAATGAATCCCTTGATCTATCTCACCCCATTTGGAAATAACTGCTTCCTATTTATGCTGTCTCCACTTGTACAAAGTTTTAATCATAGTGTTTATGCCATTTTATGTCACATGTTTGCCTTTTGTTCCTGCTCCACTAATTTCAACAAATGTACCAAGACTGTAACCATGTCCTATTTATGTTTATAAGTCTTGTGCCAGGCATAGAGATTGTACATAGTAAGTACACAAGAAATGTGTACCGATAAAATGAATCAATGAATGAAGCAAAGCTTTAGCCAAAGGAATAACTATTATACACAAAATAACATTATAAATTGGGAGTACATTAAGATATGAAAATCAGGGTTTCAAATTGCTATGTCACAGTAATCATTGAACACATTTCACATTTGTAGACATTCTAAGAAAAAATATGGCAATATTGAAAAAGGAAAAAATATATGAAATAAAATCACAGGTTTTCAAATATAGCCTCGTGTTTCAAAAATTGCAAATATGTTTTTGAAAAAAATGAAGAAAATAATTTTAGTTTTCTTTTCAACTCTTTCTGATGATTCTAGTCTAATGTTTTTCTTTTCCTCTGTAAACTCCAGTCTTTCATTACTGCAATGCTAAAATCTCCCTCTTGCCTGAACAATTACCAAATGCTAATTTTACCTGCCCTGGGGATATGGCCTAATTTACATTCCTTTTTAATGACCCATCTTCTTTAGGCCCATACAGGTAGAAAATTGCTGATAGATGTTAAAGCACTCATACTACAATGTTTACATTTTGTTTTGCTTTCTATTTGTCTTGGAGGAGATGGAAGAATTAAAATTCTCTTTTTGAATTGTGTTGTTTTCTACATGTTTCCTCCTGTTTTTCTTTCAATTCTCTCTTCTTGCCTTCTGTCCATCAATTACGCAGATCACAGGAGAGCTATTAGAGATCACTGTGCAATACTCCCCATCATTTCTGAATGTAGATCTTTGTTATTCAATATGATTCCTGGATTTGGATTTACCAGAGAAAATATATGTATTTTCTTATACACTTTTGTATATCTTGATGAAAACTCCTATTAAGGTCTCAGTTCAAATTTCAATAAACTGAAAGACTGAATTTTGTTATTGATTCCCCTTCCCAGTTAGCATAGCTGATGAAAAAGGAAAGATATTGCAGCTTTAGCTTGCACTTGGAACCAACACCTTCTTGTGTTAGATCTTTTCATTATAAATGCAATTGACAGAGGTGTCTATTATAAGCTATTTGTTATACAATCTTTATAAATAGCTCTCATCATTTATAAGACAAGTCTAAATTTGTTTGGAAATAGCTTCTGAAGACACCCTGCTGTGGCTTACTCAGAGCGTCAGGCTGTCATTCAGTAGGGGAGTCAGGTACTTCAGCTGGTCGTCTTCTCATCAGCCTGACATGATGTGCGTCACATACAACTTCAATGACCACTGTAAGTGAAACATGGTTCATAAATAACCACATACAACTCAGCACTATTTAGCTATACTCTATATCATCTAAGGTAAATCTTGTTTTGATTTCTTTTCGGGATGTCTTGCTTAGCTATTTTGGTGAACATTGCCACCATTTCTGTGTCTTCTAACTCTAATTTGACTTGTCCAGTGGAGGAAGGTCTTAAAACTCAGACATGGATTTTTTTTCTCTCTCTCTGTAAAGACTGATGTGTATAAGAAAGATAGAAAGCTTAGGACTCTTTGAGTCCTTAGGTCCCACATTGCTATTCAAATGAAAGTTCAAAAATGCATTTCAAAGTCAAATATAAATGGTTTTGGGATTATCCACCATTTTGGATTACACACACCACTGCTCCCATTACTGCAAGTAATTAAGAGCTTTCTGATATGAAAAAGTGCTCCCTTAAATGCTAACACTCTTGTATCAAACTTTCACAAGAACTTTAATAAGTGAAGCTAAGTGATTATAATTCCACCTCCTTTCTCTACTCATTCTCTGAAGGAGATATTCAAAAGCAATAATATCCTACAAAGCACTTAGGAAGGAGGGAAGAAGAAAAGCAAGGGACCTGAATAATGAAGATTCCATATCAGTCCTTAATAGTGGAAAGTTTTCAATTGAATATTTCCAAAGGTCAAATCAGAAAATATAGCCTTAAAGTAAAAAATAAACTAAATGGAAATAATCTGACAAATATATAGACATGACAAAATCACAGGACAGAAGCCAACTATAAAGATAATATAATTCACCCATTCCACAACAGCCCCCATTTTTACGAATGAAGAAACTAAGATACCATAAAATCACCCTTCCCAGGTAATAAAAACCCTCCTCTCTGTGACCTCTATACCTTGCTTATATTCTAATCTTGCTTTATTATTACTGTCATTTGTACTCATCTTTAACTATCAGTTTGCCTCTGACACCACTTCTAGTCTGAAACCAGATACGGGCTTACTCTGATTACCGTTAGAACTAGCACTTATTGTGTGTCCTGACACACAATAGATATTGAATGCTTTCTGGGTTGAGTCTAATTGAATTTTAAACATAACCTTCAATGAAATGAAAGTTCAATATATGTATTTTCTGTAAACTTAATCCCACTAAATGTGATCATGAATCTCAGTCCTTTGTATACTGCAAAGTCCTACCCTTGCTTGATGTTACTATCAGCACACATTAGATTACATAAAAGAGACCTTACAAAGATTTAGCTGGAATTTCAATTGTCGAATTAATTAGATCCTCAGAGTTTACCTGTTAAACATTTATTGATTCAGTTTTTAAATTGTGGTATAGGTACTTTCTAGATGATAACAGCATTATCTTTTGATTTAGTTACCAGGCTTATACACAGATTCCTATGGTAATAGTCACCAATTTTGCATAGCATGGATGAGACTCTTTGAAATCACAGGTACAGAGGGATGACCCGTGGATTGACAAATCACATAACTCTCTAAAATTTTCCTCCCTTTTGACTTTAAAGAGCTGCACATGTTTTTGAGTCAAGTGGCATTAATTACTCCAGCAATAGTCTGTAATTTCTAAGCATTTCCCTGTGCTGAGTAAGCTTTATTCTTGCTCCCAACTCCCATCTTCCTTTGATCACTATGGTGCATTGATGTTGTAACCTCTCTTGCAATGCCCTCTTGAGGAGTTTGGCTGGCATTTACTGTAACTAATCACTAACACATAAAACTCCAGATTCACCTAGAGATTAAATTAGCTTCCGCCTTGTTATGCTTTAGTTCATTTATCTTAGAATAAGCCAAGAGTCAAAGTCTTTGATGAGGGTAATATAGCTTGATTTCCTTCCTATTCATTACCTAACCCCTTTCCCAAAAACAGAGTGCTGTGCACACCTTGTATTAGGACCTGGAAACCCCCAGAGCACCTGCATTCAAAGAGGATTATGCTGGGCAGGAGTAGTATTACAAATTAGCCAGACTCCTAATTTTGATCGTTATCTATCTGTGTGAATTTGGGCTACTTACTGACTTCCCTGAACTTCAGGTTCCACTCTTTGAAAATGTGTATGATCTTATCTCCTGTGAGGATTCAATAATATGATATGTACTAAATATATAGCAATATGTGCTTATTAGCAGAAATAACCATTCTATTAGTGATGATAATTTAGCCTAATAAGGTCACTCTCATGAAAGACCCCCTCCCTTGTTTGGGGCTGAATTCACTCTCCTGCATATGCTAATAACTTAGAAAGGACTGTCTGAAGGCTTGATGACTTCTAGCTTTGTGATCCAAGAGTTACAAAACACTGTGTTCATCTGGCTGGATATAGGACTGACGTACGAGAAACCTGTGATGCAGGGTCAGTACTGGGAAGGAATGACAGAGCCAGGCATTTGTCTATAATCCATGATACTAAGATTGGGGGCAAAAAGTCAATACCTAAAGATCATGTGTAAATGCCAGGAGCCAAGCACAGAAGATACCAGGACATATCATTGCAAACAACATGTAAAGATGAGGAGGAATCAAAAGAAATAGCTAAGGTATAAACACATACAAATTCTGCTGGATAATCGTTTTCCAGGCCTATTTTTAACTCAGCACCTGACAGCCCGTAAAACTCATTGAAGACTGGAATAGTAAATGGAATTTGTACTGTGTTTTAGCTTCTTTTGGTGCTCAGTATAGTTGGAAAATAAATGTGAACAGAAGTAATGGCCATAGACATGGGGGAAGTATGATGAGTGCTCTAATGGGAGAACAATTACCTCGGCCCTGAGATGTCTGAGAGACACCCCATGGGAGATGACATCTCAGCTAAGTGTTGAAGGGCATGTGGGGGCTTAGCAGAGAAGGGGATAAAGGGCATTCCAGAATAGAAATGATACCTTGCAGACGCACAAAACAAGATGACAAGGAATTCATTTACCTGAAGCGTGGCGTGAGTGTGCGTGAGTGTGTGTGTGTGTGTGTGTGTGTCTAAGTGTTGCAGATCTGTGTGTTGAAAGGGAGGCCTGGGGTATTGTGGGGGGAAATGATGCTGCACTGGCCAGTAGAGTCCATCTCATCAGAGGCTTTGGGTGTTATGGTTAAGATGTGAGATTTTAGTCTGAAAACAATAGGGAAGTATTCAGAGGTTTAAGCAGGGTAGCAACATGATGAGTTTTATATTTTGTAGAGATCAACTTCTTAGCGGTGTGGAGAGTGGATGAGAAGAAGGCGAGTTAAGAGTCTTACAAAAGTACAAGTGAGATATGCTGAGGACTTCGCTGGGCACAAACAGTGGGGGTAGAGAGGAGGAGACAAGTGGGAGAGATATTTATAATAGGAAAGGGTTTGACCCACTAACTTCATGCAAAGTAGAACATGAAACCAAAAAAAAAGGAAAAAATGTGTTATACAGTATTTTAAAAGAGTGAACATTAGAGAGTTGAAGTGTATGCTGGGGAGACATCTACATGTGGGTTTTTATCCTGGCTCTGGTAATTACTATTTATGAGATTTAGGGTTTACTCATTCATGAAATGGAGTTAATACCAGTCTTAAAAGGCTGGTGTGAAGGTGAGCTAACATGTATAAAACTGATTCACCACCTAGCATGCACTCAACAAATAGCAGTTATTGTTAGTATTATTAAAGATGCACTTAAAATATAGAGAGCTGGTATTTAGAGACACTTCATTAGACTTCTTTTTCGAATCATATTCTCCCATTATGTCCCAGGGGAGTTACACAACATCTAGGAGGATGAAATGAATTAACATGTGTAAAACATTTAAAAGACGGCCTGTAATAAGCACTATGTGCTCATTAATTTAAATAACTAAGTAAATAAATATCTAGTCATTTATTGTGTGCTGTCAGTTACTCTGTCAGCTGAGAAGTCGAAAAAGGCTCTGAATTCTTCTTGAAAAATACTGGCTCCAAAATTAGAATTTTATTGGCATCCTAAACCCATTGTAAAGTGTGCTTATCAGGAAATAAACCTTCAGGTGGATGTGGACTATAATTTCTTTTCATTTAGTGCTTTCTGTCTGAGTTTCAGGAATGATTTTCAGTCTTTTCAAAGAAAGCCCTGAGTATGGATGCATTTGAATGAACAAAATTTTAGTTGATAGCACAGATTGAAGATAACATTTATGACTGTTAAATAAGAACTGAATTATCAACTTTCAGCTCTGTCAGCTCTAATCAGTGGAAAGTCTGCATAGAACCTATTCTTTCAAATTCTGCTTCAATCCAAGATAAATCAATATATTACTTCATCTTGATAAATTTTCAAAGGTGGGTATAGATTAATCCTCTAAAAGGAAACAGTCTGTTATGATTTTAAGAGATAAAAAACTAGCCTTTACTTACATTTTACTTTTAAATAGTTTTTCTTTCTATTTTGCTACTTTAGAAGTAGCTCATACCAGACTGCATTAAGGTCCAATGTTATGGCTAAGGTGTTTATGGGAGTAAAATCAGGGTAAAGATTGTTTTTGCCAAATAGTAATGAAATCTAGGTATGTAAAAACAAGATTATCTCATTAAAGCAATAATAAACACAAAAAAAGATATTAAGGGCCAGATGGAAATTCAAATAGGAGACTCTATAATGAGATATAAGAATGCAAATCACCCAGGGAAGAGTTTTTGCACATTTAAATGTAGTTGCTTGTGTCATAAAAAGACATACATAAAATACAATCTGTTAAACTATTTATATTTGAATCCTAAGAATTTCTAAGTAGGCAACAACAATGTTTATTTGAGAATCATTGCCTACAGGTATTATTGTTACATTTAGAATGAGTATTAAGTAAACAGTTTCAAGGACCGTCTGGTATGACTTAGCATATTTTAGAGTCAAAGGTTATAATTACACTCAAATCATATTCAATAAGTATAATTTCAAATTCACCTTTCTAGCTTATTTTAGAGACTGGTTCTATTTTTCCTTTCCTTAGCTCTATATGGTCCTTGTTTTAGTTGCTAGTTTACTTGTATTCTTTAATTTTGATATCTCATTCACTACTATTTCTCCAAACACTTTTCTTCCTATTCACCCTAATTTCCTTGGCTGGGTGGTGCCTCTTTGAAGAGGTAAACCCAGCTGTATTCAGATGTAGGTAGGGGTTTCATTGGCTCCTCATTTCTTTGATCATTTCAGAAGATATATCCCAGAACTAGAAGTGAGAATTCTATGCAAAGGAGGCTAAACTATACTCCTGGACAGGCAAAATCATTCCAATTGTCCTCCAGGGTACACTGTTCTTTATGGTCCCACCATCCCAGGGACCGGTCAAGACTGGTTCATGGTCCCATTGCCCCAATTGTGTTTGCTCACATAAGTGCCCCTCTTTGCTTTTTTTTGCAGCTGTTTTCTGTTTTGAAATGCCCTTTTCTATGAAGATATTTGGAAACAACACCTTCAATAAGAGGTTACCTCTTATATTGATTGCCTACTTCAATATAGGAGTTGCTGATTGACATTTTTACCTAATTATTCTCTGCTCATTAATCTTTGCATTCCCAAGTTAATATAAATTCTTTAGAACAGAAATTATTCAGTATAGATATAAAAATATTTGTGTAAGATAAATATAGATGATTTTTAACCTCTTTAAGATTTTTATGAGGTAGAATTGGTGTATAACATTAGTTTCAGGTGTACAACATGATTTGATATTTGTATATAATGCAAAGTGATAATTGCAATAAGTCTAGTCATCCATCACCATACAAAGTTTTTTTCTTGTGATGAGGACTTTTAAGATTTACTCTTCTAGCAACTTTCAAACATACAATGCAGCATTATTAACTATAATCACCATACTGTACATTACATCGCCATGACTTTTTTATTTAATAACTGGAAATTTGTACTTTTTGATCACATTTACCCATTTTGCTCATCCCCCAACCCCCACTTCTGACAACTACCAATGTGTTATCTGTATCTATGAGCTTGGTTGTTGATGTTTTTTATATTCCACATATAAGTGAGATCGTGCACTATTCATCTTTCTTGTCTTATTTCATTTAGTATAATGTCCTCAAGGTCCACTCATGTTGTCACAAATTGTACTATAATTTTTTATCTCCTTAAATGACATGAAAATACTTGGTTTAAAACTTAAATAAGGAACTTTACATGTTTTTCTTAACATCACATAGTGACCCAATGGTAAGTTTTAACTAGAACTCAGCCATTTTTGCTTGTTGCCCATTTGAGAAATTGATAGACATTACTTGCTATGCTTGGCAGTATCTACCAAAGAGAATAGAAGGAGGAGACAGTCATTTATCAAAAACCAGAAGGAAATCATTTAAGGCATCATTAGAAGCATTTATTTGAGAAAAGTGGGTTTTCAGGTACTTTCCTCTGCCTGGAAATGTTTAGTTAAAGGCAGGTTAATCCAGCCAGTTATGTTTTCATAGGGGAAACAAATTACCTTGTTTCAGTTTTTTTGCTTATTCTCCTAGAAAATGTTGGCTTGCATGACTAAACAGTACTCACCCAAACACCAGGTTTACAAACAAAATGAGAAGCAACTTCCTAACAGTCCACTGGAGAGAAGCTTGTCCTTATCATTTCAAAAGTCCTTGTAAATGACCCGAAAAGAAAACCTGTTTTTGTCTGACTTCAGCTTTATTCGTGTATTAGAAGGTGTGGTGCACTGGTAAACCAAAAAAGCAAAAAAAGCTCCCATTTACAGTGTTTGCAATTCCTCTGGTGTAAATATGCCCACCATGTCTGATTGGAAGCCATCACTAGTTTTATACCCCATTCTCAAACTTCCTGAATATTTAACAATCAGCTCACAAGCCAGTTCAAGTCCACTTTAGCTTACTACTGGACTTACAATTACCGAACAGGTTTGCAAACTTTACGGAGAGCTTTCGCAGAACACAGGGGTCGGTATTTTATTCTTACCTCTAGCCTTTACTCTCTGTTAGGTTACATTAAACAACCCAGACTCAAAAAGAAGAATGACTTTGAACATGTGGAAAGCAAACACCAATTTTCATTGTGCACAACTTTCATCATATCTTTTGTTAATCTTTTGTTATCTCCATCTCTTCTTTGAGAATAAGATCTATATTGTTTTCATCTTTGTAGCCCAATGCCTGGCAAAATATATGATCTCAAAAATATTTATTAAATGAGTGAATGATTTTGTGACTCCTTTATCACATTTTTTAAAAAATTTTTTATTGAAGATGTAGACAAAGCATTTTAAAAACACCTCTGTTTAAATGAGTCTCATAGTTTGTCACCTTTGAGTCTTCATTGTTGGGTTTCCTAGTGGGGTGAATTTGGACAAGTTACCTAATTTAAGTCTCATTTTCTAACCTGTAGAACTGGAAGTCAGTTAGCCTGGTTTCTAGTCTTAATTCTAGCAATTGGGGTCTGTCTGACCATAAATTTCATGCCTTTAACAATGACACACACATTTCTGACATATCCATGCATGTGGAATCATAACACACTTTCATGTATCAGTAAACACCAGTGTTTTACAATCATGATTGTATATAGCCGATAAGAAGCAATTTGGTAGGGTTATAAACATAATATAATTCATTAATTAAATAATGTTGCTTCTCTAGTTTCAAGCTATTCTTTGAAGAAAATACATATATGTATATATGTATATATATACATATATATGTGCATATATATATATATATTCAGTGTCTTGAAAACCAGATATTCTATTTTATTTTAGTGAAAGAGCAACTAAACTAAAGGCAAATAAAATAGGTTTCAGGCAACAAAACACAAGTTATAAATTATCCCCTCAAAATGGTATAATAAATGCACAGTTTATGTAACTTATTCCTTACATTTGAAGTGCTTGATTTTACCTAAGAAAAGTGACTTTTGGAGCATTGGTTCATGGACCACTGACTGTTGCATCTAGGACAGTCATATCATCTTCACAGTCTGAGTTACAGAGATAAAAAACTGTATTTGTACCCATTCAACACAAAATGATTTAGCCTCCTCAAGTAGCAGTGGAGAAATCTGAGAGCTTCACACATCCAATTTCAAAATGTCTTCAGCAGAACTTGTGCCATTAATTTCTTTCTTTAACTCTCTTCCTTGTGTTACCATCTGTTTCTACAACCAGAAACAAGCTGGAATTGTAATCCAGCCAGGGGTTGATGTACTGAAGAGCAACATATTCAAAATTGAGAGTGTCTTATGGCTGAATTTAAGAAATAGAAGCTTTTACAAGAATAAATTGAATGGTATGTGTATTTATTGAAAGGCACTCTTTTCCTAGGCAGTAACTGAGTGTTTTCTATGGCTATAGGAGTTTTTGAACTTTGTTTTCTCTACTGACTTATGTGATATCCCTTTCTCCCGGTTTTCTCTCTACCTTTAGCTATGCCAAAAGTCTTCCTCAGTCTTCTCAGTCTTCTTTCTCACCCTCCCTTTAGTTTACCTTTCAAGTTCTGAAGTTCTTCAGACTTTGATCCTCACACATTACTCTTTAAGATATTTCTATAATCCCTTCCTGGGTGATTCCTTTATACTCTATGATTCCAATCGGCAGAAACTGGTGACTCCAAATCTGCCTCCAGCCCCAGACTTATTTATCCAACTGCATGGCAGGCAACCCCACCTGGTTGGACACAGTCAGTTCAGACACACTGTGTCCAAAATGAGCTTGTCATTTCCCCAACTCTTTCTAAAACAGTTTTATAATCCACTCTATCTTCCAAGAAATAATCCTGCAATTTATAATAGATGCTTCTTTCCCACTTGCAAATCGGATCACCTAATGCCAAGGGAATGGGGAAGTACAGCCCTATCTTGTCTGGAAAGAATAGATGATAGGATTTTTATGAATAGCCTTAGTGATTATAGCAGGTAGTCATATTTTTATTGTTTTTATTTACCAAGTAACTAATATGTCTGGGATGGTTCTAATTATTTTACATGTATTAAATCACTTAATCTTCATAACAAACTGGTGCTATTATTATCCCTGTTTCAGAGTTAAGGAATATGAGAGTTTACTAATTTAGTGATAATGAATAAGAGAAAAATAGCTTTACCTAAGTAAACTGTAAAATATTAGGGATTTTTACTCTTGATATAAAGTTTTACTAGTATGTTAATAAACTATTGCTTTTGAGAGGTAATATTTAAATCATAAAAAACAGCATAAATTATTTTTAAAGGAAAATTAATCGTATATTTTCACCTTGTTCTCTTACTTGCTTTTTCCTTCAATACTCATAAGTGATTTTTAGAATATCATTTCAAGTGGTAATCAGACTTTAGCAAATGAATGATTTATTTCCCTTCAGAACAACCATGGATACTATCAGAGGTTTTGGAATACCAAATGACTGTTGTAGTTCTGATGCCCAATAGAGCATTCCAGACTTAATTGCACTGAAGCACCATACCATTTGTGTTCAAATGGCTCCTGACCATTTATTCTCTTCTCCAGGGGAGTTCCCTCCTTCCATTAACTCTGCCTGGAATTATAAACATTCATCAGCAGGAGAGTCCTGGGAAGTTAAAAAGAGATATTATGTATCATGTTCTGATGGCATTTGTTGCTCATGAAAACTTCAGGGAAATTCCAAAAAGCTAGTTCCTTATTGGGTACAATTAACGATAAAATTTTGTGTGGTTTAAGAAAAAGCTAATACGTGATTATGAGAATGTCTTTTAATTGGAGATGTTTGGAGCAATCAAGAAAGCATAGCTATTTATAATTAACAATATATTAACCTATATGAGGCCCAGGCCAATTTACAAAAGGTAGGGTTTAGGAAGGAAGGTAGGAGGTAGGAAGGAAAGAAGGAAGGAAGGAAAGAAGGAAGGAAGGAAGGAAGGAAGGAAGGAAGGAAGGAAGGAAGGAAAGAAGGAATGGAAAGGAGAACTCATCTTCATCCTCTTTAGCTGACCTTGATTAAAGAAATTCTACGCATCAGTATCACTTTGTCTCTGACCTCAGACAATGTCTCCGCACCCTATGTGCCCACAAACATGAATTAAATGTCCCTTGGCTTCCGAAGAGCAAAGGAAAGAAAATCATCATCAAAATATATGTGGTCTTACAGTTACTCCAACTTACCTTTCTATTACAACTATGAACCACATATGCATTCCATATTCTTAAAAACAAACAAACAAACAAAAAAACAACAACAACATACACACACAAAGCAGTATTATTTTAAAAACTCCTCTCATTTTTCCCAAGTAGGACAACCCATACCAAATGTACCCAGTAAAATCATTCACCTCCTGAAGTCTTGTTTTCAATCAAAATAAAAGAGTACTTATGTGTAGTTTGCCATTTTATTATTCATATTTTTTTATCTTTTCTTCTCTTTCTCCTTCTTCTTAAGTCCTTCTAATATTTCTTATAATATTGGTTTGGTGGTGATGAACTCCTTCAGCTTTTTCTTGTCTTGGAAGCTATTTATCTGTCATTCGATTCTAAATGTTAGCTTTGCTGGGTGGAGTAATCTTGGCTCTAGGTCCTTCTTTTCCATCACATTGAATATTTCCTGCCAATTCCTTCTGGCCTGCAAAGTTTCTGTTGAGAAATCAGCTGATGTCTTATAGGGGCTCCCCTGTAGGTAACTAACTGCTTTACTCTTACTGCTTTTAAGATTCTTTCTTTGCCTTTAATCTTTGGCATTTTTATTATAATGTGTCCTGGTGTGAGCCTCTTTGAGTTCATCTTATTTGGGACTCTGCACTTCCTGAGCTTTTATGTCTATTTCCTTCACTGGCTTAGGGAAGTTTCCCATCATTATTTCTACAATTCCTTGTGCTCTCTCTTCTTCTGGTACCCCTATGACACAAATGGTATTCTTGATGTTGTTTCAGAGGCCCCTTAAACTGTCTTCATTTGGGGGGGATTTTTCTTTTTTTTGCTCCGATAAGGTGTTTTCTGCTACCTTATCTTCTAAATCGCTGATTCCATCCTCTGCTTCATCTAATCTACTATTGATTCCATCTAATGTATTCTTAATTTTAGTTATTGTATTGTCATTTATGACTGGTCTTCTTTTATGTTTTCTATCTCCATCTTTTTGTTTCCTATCTCTTTGTTGAAGTTCTGCTGAGATATTTGAGCATCCTTATAACCAGTGTTTTGAACTCTGAGTCTGGTAGATTACCTGTCTCCATTTTGTTGAGTTCTTCTTCTGGAGCTTTGTTCTGTTCTTTCATTTGGGACACGTTTCTTTGTCTCCCCATTTGGCTGCTCCCCTGTGTTTGCTTCTATGTATTAATATTAGGTAGGGCTGCTATGTCTCCCTGTCTTAGTAAATTGCCCTTATGTAATAGGTGTCCTGTGGGGCCCAGTGGTGCTGTCTCCCTGATCACCAGGGCCAGATGCAGCAGGTGTGAGTTGTGTGTGCCCTCTTGTTGTAGTTGAGCCTTAGTTGCTCTTTGCTCATCAATGGGAAGGATTGACCCCCTGGCTGATTGTTTGTGAGGACTGGCCGTGACTACAATTGAGAAGCTCTTATGCACAGGCTTACCCTGTGGAGCAGGATTCACTTTAGCAGTGCTCTTGTGTCTGCCCACCCTGCCCTTTGGGTGTGTTGTTCTCAGAGGCAACCTAGTGGTGCTCTGGCTGGGCCCAAACTAGCCACCAGGCATGCCATTTCTGGAGCCTCCTGGGGGAACCCCACCACAGGCCAAGCTCAGCTGCAGCCTGTGCCCTGCCTGGGTACATCTGGCATGAGCCAAAAAGGAAGCCTCAGATGGCCTCCACCCACACTGGGCTTTGAGGTGTATTGAGAGGCCAAGCCATGAACCAAGGCCAGCTGTTGCTAGTGTTGGGCTTGGGCCTGCTTAGCAAGAGGTACATGACATACTGAAGCCAGATGCTGTTTGTTTGGTTTTTGTGAACCTTTGAGAGATTTTAGGAGAGTCTGTAACCTGAGCCAAAATAGGCCCATTTGTATAGAAAAGCCACTGAAAGCTGCTTGGGTAGGTCTACAAGTTAGGTGGCATGTGGTCTTATGGAACACCAGGGAGGGGCAGACAAATGGTGTTAGCAAGTTGATGGAGACTCAGATAAAAAGGCCACCTGTTTCTGCATGCTGAGTGTGGGGAGGGTTCAACAAAGGAACAATGGCTTCTGCCAGCATTTCTGTCTGGAAGAAAGCTAATCCTGTAGCCCTCACCCTGCAGCCAGACAATTCAATTCCTCCCCTTATGTTCCTTGTACCTTTCAAGCTGCTGCCTCAGCACTGGAGCTCAGAACTAGTGAGTCTGCCAGCAAGTAAGTCCGTGTGTGGTCCTTTCAGAGGAACGCCTGGGAGTGCAGCTGCTTTCCGTCTCACCCAGCTACAATCTCTGGTTTTCACAGACAGAGGTTATGGGAACTTTTCTTAATTGCACTGGAACCCTGGGCTGGGGAGCCTGATCTGGAGCTGGCACCCCTCACTCCTCTGGGAGGATCTCCACAGCCAAGATATTCCTCCAATTCTTAACCGCCACATGTGGGTGTGGGGGCCAGCCTGTTCTGCATCTCCACCCCTCCTACCAGTCTCAAGGTGGCTTCTTCTGTGTATCCTCAGTTGTAGGACTTCTGGTCAGCTAGACTTCAGGCAATTCTCAATGATGGTTGTTCTGTAATTTAGTTGTAATTTTGATGTGGTCATGAAAGAAGGCAAACACAGTGTTTACCTACTCCACCATCTTGAATGAAATTCCTATAGTAAATTTTTTTTAGTTCCATTAGTGCACACATTTATTCTAATGATTAGTTATCTCTGTTTGATCAAACAGGTCATGATCAATATATATTATTAGTAGATGCATTGATTCATTCATGTATTAGTAGGGCAAAATTGACTGGAGAAAACAAAGTTTTGAATCATGTTTTAGGTTAAGACACTGTCAGGTAAACTTTTATTAAAATCTTAATAAAAGAGTTAGCAGATTGACCCTCTCTTTCAAACACCAGTGATTTTCCTAAGATCTTTAGGAAGCTGGAAAAGAAAGAGCTTAGTTCTAGGCAGGAAGAAGATAAACAAGAAATCTCTAAATTCATTTTAATTCCACTCACATCTGTGTTGATTAATAATCAGCATAATTTATGAATTATCTTCTACACTGACTTTCCATGTTTTATGACTTTCCACAAATATCAAAGGCATGTTTCATAATATTTCAGATGGACAAACACAGACTCAAGAATGCAACAATTTATCAACAAGAGAATCCTTATCTCTTTACATTTAGTGGCAAATGTGATAGAACTAGCGTTAGTCAAATGTAATCTGACTTGAAACTGTTCTGTCAACTTCATTAGATGGCAAAACCAATAGGTTCTTTGCTAAGCTCTCTGGGTCATATGAATTTTTTATTTCCTGGCTTTTATTCTAAGCAAGAAAAGGCAATTTATAGCACAGTGTATAAATTAAATAATTTTAGGTCCAAGTAATTTGCTTCATTTTTTTTTTTCTTTCCCATGGTACCTACTTTATTTATTTATTTATTTTTATCATGTAGTCTTTTTGTTTTCCCCACTCCCACCCTCTCCCCTTTGGCAATTATCAGGCTTTGCTCTATCTATAGGTCTGTTTCTGTTTTTGTTTTATTTACTCCTTGGTTTTGTTTTGTTACATTCCACGTGTAAGTGAAGTCGTATGGTATTTGTCCATTTCTGTCTGACTTATTTCACTTAGCGTAATACCTTTTAGGTCCATCCACGTTGCCGCAAATGGCAAGATTTCATTCTTTTTTATTGCTGAGTTATATTCTGTTGTATATATGTACCACCTTTTCTTTATCCATCCATCTATCAATGGATGCCTGGATTGCTTCCACATCTTGGCTATTGTAAATAATGCTGCAATGACCATAAAGGTACACATATCTTTTCAAGTTAGTGATTTTGTTTTATTCAGATAAATACCCAAAAATGGAATTGCTGGATGGTATGGCAACTTTGTAATTTTTTTGAGGAATCTTTATACTGTTTTCCATAGCGGCTCCACTAATCTACAATCCCACCAACAGTGTGTGAATGTTCTCCTTTCTCCACATCCTTGCTAGCACTTGGTATTTGCGGATTTTTTTTTTTTTTATGGTATCCATTCTGACAGGTGTGAGGTGATATATGATAATTTCTTCTTAACTGAAATTAATTTCTTGTTCAGAGAGAAATTAATAATTTTTCTTTTATAGTTTCTCTTCTCAAATGGAAGGACTTGTATTCTTTTGTTTCCATGTGGCCTAAGTTTTTGAAATTTAACTATTTTGACATAATAGTTATATGGATATTTTAGTAAATTTCATTAATTTCCTGGGACTCTAATCTTTAATGGCCTCAACATAGAGGGTTTTTTTTTTTTTTTGACATGTAGACAAAAGATAAGAAATTTAACAAACAAATACCCAAGTGTTATGTATTATTTTATTAATAATATAAGATAGTGACTTCCTGTTCTATGAGGAAACTTGGCAACAGTGGCTGAATGAAGTAACAAAATATCAAATAAAACTCAAAAAACAAGAATGAATCTAATATACAATATTAAAGGAAGATTTTATTATGCAAACAGTCCTGACAAACTCATTTGGTTTCACTGTTGTTTATTAGAAACATGAAAATAATTTCCTATGACTTCACTGTAGTGGAAAGCATCATATATGTAAATGCTAAGATTCTCCAAAGATAAATTGTAAGGCACTTGATAGTTGTGGAAAGCATTCTGGGTTAAACTGAGTAAGGCAAGTTTATAATGAGTTTTTACTAGCTAGCTCCTAACTTCCTAAGGAAATGAACTTATACACATAAACGAGATGAAATACTTTAACAGTCCTGCAAGGAGAGTTGGGCAGGTATAGATTTTTCTACAGCTGGAAAAAAACATAATTATAGTATATCTCACAATTCAAAAAATTTGTTCATCATTAAAGAATAAATGGACAGGAGAAGGGCAGCGAAGACATAGTAAAGAGGAGAGAAATAGTACCTTAGAGACCTAAAAACAAACTTCAGTGCTCACAAAATTATGCATTTTAAGACATGGCAGGACATTTTAGAAAACGACTTTTATTTTTACAGTGAGGTTAAAAAAGACATTTTCTCTATGAAATGAGGATGGGGAATTATTTACTTTCATGGCGGTCTTGTTTTGGTATTCTGCATTAGACATCTAAATATAATAGATGCACAATGTCATATTTAATTTTTATAATAACCCTTGGATAAATACTAGTAGTATCCCCATTTTAAAGATGAGAAAACTGAGGCTTTCAGAAATTTAATTATTTGGTCGAGAGGAAAAAAATTGTAAATAGCATAGCTGGAATTGAAATTCTGACACTTGGTCTCAAAAGTCTAAAACACTTAAAACCTATTTTACACTGTGTCCTATCAGAATGACAAAGCAGACTGAAGGGCAAGCTGAAGTGAAAATGGACTAAGCCTCAATAAGCACAGACCTCAGTACAAATAAATAAGAGGCTTATATTTCAATGGATATAATAAGGGACAGACTTATCAACTCAGCAATATAGAGGACAAAAATCCAAAGCTCTCCTTGAATGAAAAGAAAAAATGTTAAAAGAGATTAAATATTAAGTGTAGACAATTTTAAAGAGATTAACATGTCAAGGGAGAAGATAGAAGAAAAGAGAGTGGAGATCCAATTGACAAATAGAAGTTTAACCTCAGGATATGGTATTAAAAATATGTGATCCACATGGTACACATGGTAGACGTGCACACCCTTGAAAAGCATTGAATGAGAAAAGCAAAATCAGGGCTCGACTGGTTGCAGTGCTATAAGTTGAAGACTAGATGTGGACGGGCATCTCTGTAGCTGGGTTGTTCTCCCATGTCTAATAACATCTAATGTTGATCTGCTTGGTTTGATCACTGTCTCAACTAGATGAGAACAAATCTAATAGAAGAATAAAGTAGTGGAGACATCAAATCACTCAGCGTATCATGAATGGAAGGTTCTTTAGCTTTTAAACAGGGTATGGAAAGTATTAACTCTTATAAAGTAATTCTATTGATCTACTAAAAGACTGAAAATTTTCTGTTTTTATCAGTGTGCACGGTAACAAGAAGTACTTAGAATTAGAGAAACTTCCAACATTTTGCTAAAATGTATATTATGATAAAGGCTTGGGGAAACTGATGCAAGGTCCATATCATTTAACCTGTGCTAACGTATTTGTCCTTTGCCTAAGGAGGAAGGAAAAAAGCAATTGTGGCACATACTTACTGATTAACCCAAATATATAACTCTATCTATATAAAGCAGTAGTAACTTAGAGTTAATGTACTCTTTATTTGTAGCATAGCCAAGGATATGAAATGTTGCCACGATAGGAGGGTTAGGCTACTTTCAATCATTTCCATAGGAGGTAAGAGGAGCAACATGAATTCTGTTGCACTCAAATTTGCTTTTAAGAAGTCATTTTTCTTAGAGAATTACTTGGCAAAAAGTGAGTGATTACAAGGTACCAAAAAGAAAAGAAATATCATGCATTACACACTGAGAAGACTGAAAAGTGTTTTAAAAACTAGGACAGGTGGAAACTGGAAATCTTGCTCCTGGCAACACCCTGATGGGGCAGCAGGAAGGCAGCAGACACAAGTCAACTGGGCTTTAAATGTTCCTACTTATTTTTTAAAATTGTTTGCTAAAATCAGTCCTGTAATAAAAGACTGCGTATTGTTAGCAGGGTGCAGGGATATTTTCCTCCATTAAATTCTCTCCCTAGATGATTTTGTTTTTTTGGTCCGAAGTTAGTGTCTCACTAACTACTTAGAAATTAAACTCTACCTAAACCCAGTAACACCTCCACAGAAGGATGACCAGTGATGAAATTTCTAGAAACCCTGAGATGAGTAATATTGAAAATATTTAATCTGGAGAATATTTAATCTGGAGAAAAGATATAGGGGGTACATGGAGGCTGCCTTTGGATATTTGAAATGCTTCCCTGTCCATCAGATACATGGAGGAAGATTTCAGTTTAACACAGTTGTGATCTGGAAGCATTGATTATGTGATTGTGTTTCCTCATCAGTAGCAGAAGGAATGTGATGGCAAGCTAGGATTATTTGTATATGTTTTCTATATGTATTTATGATCAATTTAGGAGTCTATTTAAGTGAAATAGGCTTCCTAGTGATATTTACAAAAAAATAATAATAATAAATACCCACCATATACCACCATATATCAAGCACCTACTATGTTCCAGGCACTGTATTAGATAATTCATAAAGAGCCAATTTAGTTTTAACAACAGATAGATGTTACATTCTTTTTACGTATAGAGTGATATTTGGCATTTATTAGCTGTGTCTCAAAGTCACATAGTTAGTAAATGGCAAATCAGAAATTTACATTCAGATGTGACTGATTCTTTTTTTATACTATATCATATTGTCTCCATTTTTAGGGGAAGAGCTCTTCACTAAGATGGACACTTAAGAGATGAAACTTTTTGAAGTAAATTGTGGGAACGCCCACTTGAGCTCAGGGACTGGGAGAACTCATGTCCTGTGTGTGTATGTGTATGCTGCTGACTCAATTTCTCTGATCCATCATTTGAAAAAGGTTTTAGATTGCGTTCCTTAATTAGAGGGAAAGGAAATCCTTAACTCTAGGACTCTTTTGATGAGAGATAGAAGGACGCGACAGAGCTTTTACTGAAGGATTCTATCAGGTTTAACATTAAAAGTTTAAGACGTTAGCATGACTTACATTTCCACAATTGTGTGTGTGTGTGTGTGTGTGTGTGTGTGTGTGTGTGTACATGCATGCATGATTTGGCTTAAAGGGACTTCATAAATTCGGGAACAAAAACTAAAGATGATTTTATGGAGAACTTGGATGTGTGAGAACAGGAAGAAAAACAGTCTTATGCTAAGTACTTTGAGGTTATGGTTTTAGTTATTCCCTGTGCAATGCTGCAAAACAGTTTTAGCATGAGAAACTGAAACTCTAGGATGCTATCAGTGGCACACAGCCGGTATGTCGTAGAACAAGAAGCTGACCTTAGGTCTGTCTGGATTGACAGCTCTTTCCACTGTGCCCAAACCTTTCTTTTCAATAAACATTTGTCTTTGGAAATATGACAACTTTTTGCCAGCAGAATCATGGCAGCAGGACATTTTTCTAAGGATATGCAAGGTAGAAGAAGTACCAAGCAGTCTATTTTACCACAGAGCCTGAACTCCCTAAAAAGATGGATAGGTGTGTGGTAGTGAGTATAATTAGGTACTGAGTGTAACTGGAGAAAGAACCACCTTAGGGATGAGTAAGTTCAACCCATTTGGTGATGGGTGAGCATTGTTATTGCCTCCTGACCAACTGACTATTGGGAAAGCAACCCATAGACCGACTGGGCACATCTCATCTACCCAAGGGGGGTAATACTTGGCCGCTTTCCTCCCTAAGACTCTGCAAGTTTGTATTTGGGAAAAAGCAAATAATCTGGAGTTGGAAATATTTCTAGCCTGGGAGAAAAACTTTTCTGTGATGTCAATGGAGAAAAACAAATATTCTAGTTCCTTTCCTCCAACTCTGTATCTTTTGATTCTGAGTGACTCATGATGCAGATACATGTTCATTGATTGTATGACGTGTCATAGGAATGCTTTACACAAGCATAATACAAGTTCAATGTATATTTTTGTTCAAAAGGACTAGTGAAGAAAATACACTTAAGAACAATCCAAATGCCACCAATACCTAAGGGTGTTAACTGAGCACCTACTTTGTCCCCAGTACTATATTATATACTTTACACAAAGCATTTTGAGATAGGTATTATTTTCCATCCTTTTCAGCTAAGGAAACAGATTCATAGAAATGAAAGACCTTGCCCAAATTTCACAGGCAGCAAATGGCAAAGGTGAGATGGACACTCAGCCCTTGAGTTCGCCACAGTGGCCAGTTTCCTACCACAGCATGCTGCCTCCCTGGTGTGCTTGGTTTTCTGTCTTTTCAAATGTTCACTGCACATCATGCTCACCAGATATTGATCTTTTATGTGCATTAATTTTGGAGAAGATGCAGATGTTTCCAAACTGAGATTATTAATATAAAAATTGAAAAGATCCTTTAAAAAATTCAACGAAAGAAACTGTGGATAGGGAATCTTTCCAATTGTGAGCAAATTCTTCATTCATCTTACCCGCTCCAGTATACTAGTTAGCGTAATCATTGAGTAGTGGTTCATTATTTAGAAAACACAGCCACACACTTCATACATGTCCTCTTTAATTCAGTGATTAGGATGTGCATTTCTTTGTTCCAGATTTATTTGATCACAAAGAATAAATCAGTGTGATACTTGAATTCACTGTGTGTTTCAGAACTTTGGAAAACTGGGTTTACAGTTTTGGTAGAGAAACATGATATGTGAATATGAAAAATTAATGACCTGATTATTGTCTAATCAGAGCCCAGATTTCTCCCTGGGCAGCTCTTAACACTTAATCGAATCCTAAAGCCTCAAGAAAATAAGAGGAGAGCAGGTTTATCGAATGAACAGAATGTTTCTTTCCAGACCACTAGCCCATGCTTTACTGGTGTCCATTTTCATTGACACTGTGTTGCTATGAAGTATCTCAGGGGCACTCTGAATATGCTCCCCAAAGCTTTACACACCTCCAGCTAGAGGTGAGCGATGAAGAAGAGGGCTTAATAATTCTTCCCCTTCTGCTTTGTAAATGCCATCCTCCCTCTTTTTTTTTAAATGACCTACAGTTGACAGGTACACAATTGTTAACTTATCATTAACATTTTCATTTACAAACATGATTAAATATCAATGTGCTTTCTTCAAAGAACATTTTCAACATGGTATCCATCTACTTAAAGATGAGCTTACTGATTGTTTTTAATATAGACCTTCAGCTTGTAGCTCTTAAAATCTTTTACCAACTACCACTGATTTTTTTTTTCAGCTCCATTTCTCATTAGTTTTCCACTTACAGTCTATTTTTTTGGTAAAGCTAATTTTTTCAATCCCTAAAATATGACTTTTGTATACACCTCTTTATACAATCTGGTACACCAATCTGTTTTCCATCATTTATTAGATTTCATTCTCTTCAAAATCTGGACCAAGGCTCACTTATTTCAGGAAGCCTGCCTTAATTCATCTGAAATAAGCAATCACTCTGCTATTTTCCATTTCTTCAATAATGTATGTATTCAACCTCATTTATCCATTCATTCTTTTACAAATATTTATGAGATATCCACTATGTGCTAAGTCCAGTAATAAACCCCAGGAATACACAAGAAATTGAGATATGCACGGTTCTTGCATTCACAGAGCTTGCAACTAGTGGGAAATGTTAAGAAGTCAAGAGAAATGGTAATAAAGTGTAATAAACAGCAGCCAGAGGCAGCTTATGGATGCATATAGGCATAGCACCTAACCAGACTCAGGATTTCTTGGATAAGATGGAATCTGTATATACAGAGTCCTAAAAAAGGAATAAAGTTTAGCAAGGTAGAAATGAGTTCCAGGCAGAGAGAACAGCATGTGCAAATTCACAGAGGAAAGGATTTAAGAATCATTTAAATTGAATGGAAGGCCAAATATGAGTTCATGAATTACAAAGGATGTGATACAGGAAAGTGCATGACACCATAAAGCCATGGGAGCATTGTGCTCTATTAATTTGTACACGTTTAGTGCAACTATGTATGCATTATCATTTTGCAGTTATGTGAATCCACAGGATTTCAGATCAGGAGGAATTCAGAACCATGTTCTATTCTATTTTAATTGCTTATATGGTGAATATTCCATTTAAAGTGATTATTCAGGAAATACTTTTGACTGACCTGCATTTAACCAATCATTAAAAGTTTTATCCTCTCCCCCATTTTTCCTGAGAGGACAGTAGGCCTATTTTTTTTTAGTCAATGAAATAAGACAGAGTTTAAATCTAAGGCACCGATGAGCCACAAAACATGAGTAATTGCTAAACTCAGTTTTCTGTGTGTGTTCTCTCTAATACCCCCAGATAAATAAATGTAGATGACCCAACATGGTAACAGAAAGTCTCTATATCACTAAGATGTATATTAGAATGTTTAAAGAAAGACAAAAAATATCTGGTGGGGAGATGCACATTCCCAAGCCAGGGTCTAATAAATATTCTTTCTCCTTAATACTGTGGTGGGAGTTGGGGAAGGGGCAGTGGTCAGAAAGGAATGGGAATTTGCTGAAAATGTCATCTTTCCTGGTTCTAAAACATACTTGACATGATGGAAAACTCATGTGCTGACCCTGTGATTTACATGTAAGCGTCATGCCTCTCTCAAGTTCACCAACTAACCACATGTACAAACATGTGGGTAGTACATTTTACTAAATGTGCCTGGGAATAAATGACATGTTTTAAAGTATATTAAGATCATACAGAAAATTGTCACCAATGAAAGAATAAAACAATAAAAATTACAAGATGCAGTAATTCAAGTTCTTCAAGGATTTGGGATTTTTTAAAAGAAAATTTTAAAAATCTAAAACAAAATAAAAGGTCATGAGAGGGAAAAATTCTTAGTTAATAACTTTTGCAAAAATTATCTCATATTCTATTATGTTACTTACATGTGAAATCTCTATACAACATGCATGTCTTTTAAATTATTAGAAACATGTATTTATTATATAACCGGTTTAATCAAGAGAAATGCAATAAGGCTTGTACAAAATGTTTATAACAGCTATAATCATAAGAGCCAAACACTGGTAACAAACCAAACACAACAGGTAAATGAACACATAAATTGTGGTATCACACAATGGAATGCTCTTTGGCAATAAAATAGAATAAATTACTGATACAAGCCAACAGCATGGATAAATATTAAAAACATTATATTCATTAAATAAAGCTAGACCCAAAAGGATACGGTTCTATAACTCCTCATATAGGAGATTTTGGAACAGATAATCTAATCTATAGTGGCCGAAAGCAGATGAGTAGTTGCCTAAGGGTTGTATGGAACAGGGAGATGAAGAGGGTAGTATGCAAAGGAGCAGAGAACGTTGGGAGGTGATGGAAATGTTCTAAATCTTGAATTGAGTGGTAGTTACATAGATGTATACATTTGAAAAACCTCATCAAACTTGGGGCATTTTGCTGTATTTGAATTGCACCTTGGTTTAAAAATCTAAAAAGTATATTAATTAGTAGTGTTTTTATTGATGCTGTCAGCTTACAGTATTTGGAATAATTATGAAAGATAGCCTTTCAGAAAAAGTATATTTAAAGTAACATTCAATTTTGATAACATTGCAAGATTTGTGAATTATTAAATTATATGCTGGTTATAATCTGTTAACTAGAATGCTAAGACCCTACAATAAGATAGAGAATTTAAAAGATTTACTAAAATGCAATATGTAAACTTCTTTAAAATTTATCATAGTTTAATGCTCTATTCAACTTCAGTCCCTAATTCCATGAAGAGTGGCTGTCGTTGTTCTATATTGTGAAAGACAAAAGTCAAAGAATCCTGGCTTAATTCCAAAGACATTTCTACATAGAAAACTCTGACTGATAGTGTCAAAGTAATTTTGATCTCTTTACTTCTTTTTAACGGGAATACTGCAAAATAGTTCTAACTTTCCTAGACTATTTTCATAAGCTTCTATTAGGCAAACCCTAAGCATATTATAAGAATCGGAAGCCATCACAATAGACTATTGACATTATTATTTCCTCCTTTATATTTTATATGTCTTTGAGACATATTTGTCAATTGTACTTTACAGTTCTAAAAATTGTGAAGCAGAGCATCTTGTAAATCTTGAACTAGCATTTATTTCTATTCACCTTTTACTTAGAATAGACATGTTGGAGATATGAAATGCTGCTTCACCTTTCACTTCAAAGGAGCCTGTGTTTTTTTCTTCATGTTCTTTTCCACTTCTCACTGATAAAAGTGTTCATGCTTTTTGTTGTACATTCTTACATTTCTGTGAACCATAAGGATTAAGTGAATTTAAGGGATTTTTTCAGTAGAGATAAAACATCAAAAATTTATGGGCCGATCTTCTAACATGTATTTCTTTTAAAAGCCTTGCAATATATTTTAGGAACATTATCTAAGGCCATTTTTTTCTGTTTCCATAGAAAAGAAACAAATTGTTAAATCTGCCATAGCTAAACAAGTTGAAATATAATATTTATTAAGAAATTGAGTCTATGTTTGGTAGAAAGAAAATTATACGTTGTTCTTTTTTGTAATGAAATCAGTCACCCTCAGCCAAAGGCACAGTGAGATCAGTCATGTGTTTTTAAATGACACTTTGACCTTCTGGCCAAAGGGTGAAAAATAGGTGATATATCATTGTATTGGGTAATTTTTATAGCTGACTCAAAGTCTTTGTAAAATGAGGTTGGATATAAATCAATCTTTAAGAGGCTGGATGCATATGAGGTTTTTCACAGCTGCATTCTCTTTGCTGTGCTAAATGTGATAAACACATTGTTTTTATTTGTAAGTCTCACACCTGTTTCACAACATGAATATAAATCTATTTTGCACTTTAGGTGTCCACAGTTTTTCCTTCTGTAGTTATCCAGAGCCCATGGGTGTAATAGTAACCTTTTCAATTAAATTGCTTATTCATGTGTTCAACATATGTTTACTGGACAACGTCTCGGCTAAACGTTGGATAAGGTGCTGGGGAACCATGTTAGTGTGGGCCCAGTCCCTGTGGAGCTGAGACTCTTTCCCTTGTGGGTTCCATTTCCCACAGGTTTAAAAATTGTGCCTAGCATTTCTAATTTTCATTTTCATTAGTAAGTTACAAATCCTCTAACAATATTTCACACGTGCATTTTAAACCATGTATTTAGCTCCTTAACCAGGGGTCTTTGGGACCCAAATAGTTGGTATGCAAAGAATCAAAGCAAAAGTGAGTTAAATGATACATTCAGGTCCTAACAGTGTAATCAGCCTCGCAGTAGAAGCTCTGGTTAGAAGGAGCCTCAGAATCCTCTCTGTTTAAGAGAGAGCCACAAACCTGGCTGTGCTCAGGGATTCCCCAGGGGAACATGTGAAGTACCAAGTTCTCCAGTCTCACCTATGAGGACTGTAAGTCAGTAACTGTGGGTGAAGAGTCCATATTCAGTTTTAACTAAGTGCCTGGGTGATACAGCTGGGAGACCACAACTTTAGCCCAATCGCTCTCTCTTCCTGCCCCTCTGTATCTCCTGTCTCTCTCTCAACTGTCAGTTAAAGTAATATCATTAAAAAATAAACCTTAGTTGGGCACGTGCTCTGTGATAAGCACTGTATATCTATCATGGCTTTCATTTCAAAAGGAAACATGTGCCTCTGTTTGGTTGTTTGAACAGAAAAACTGGAAATGAATTTAGAAATTGTGTTCTTGTACTTCTCTGGCAGCGGCTAAAATGCCCTCTAGAGGATTTCACTCATGTGGGGCTGTTAAAAAAAGGACAGTGACAAATTGAAGAGAGTGCAGAGAAACACAGTGATAAAATGTTTAGAAAATAAGGTTTGTCAGAAAAGGTGAACCTAACTAGATATGTTCAGTCTGAAGGAAAAGAAAGAAACCTACGGGACACTTGAAAATGGTTCAAAATGCACAACGATGTATACACTAGGACAGAAATCAATTATTCTCATTAACCAAAAGGACAGGTCTTGGGGGTGACTGCCTTAAACTCTGCCAGGAATAAATGATGTGAAATGAACCATTAGAAAAGGCTTAAAAATTTGTTTTAACCTGCTATAAACGGAAAGCAGGTAGGAGGAAGTATTAAAAACAGGTGTCAAGGGACACCATTTTGAAAAATTCTTTAACAGGAACATTTAAGGCTGAGATGGGCTATCTGTCCAGCAGATATAATGCTTTATATATGAAATCAATCCTGCTATATGCATTCTCATAAATGTAGTATGGAGGAGCATGAAAATATAGATTATGGCTGTTGTCAGTACCACAGACTCTTCTGTATGTCGAAAATACAATATTGTTAATGGCTTTTGTTTGTACTGTCTAATCATCTGCCTGCATTCACATGCATAATATGCTATCATTCTGAACAAATTTTTATCTCTCCAAGGTAGAATTTCTCAATAATCCTGCATATGCATGGACCATAGATATTAGACATAGTTATGCAGAGTATATATATCATAGCTACATCTTTAGAGTATTAGCAAAATACAAAACCAAAAACTTCATTGCTTTTTAAAAGCAACTGAAAAGCTGACTTCATGTTCATAAGCATCTAATTTTATTTTCATTCCCTTTCCTGACTAACCATTCACCTCTTTTTCATAATACAGAAGTCAATATCATTCGGAAACCTCGGGGTAACTTGAATTTTACCTTTTTCGGAGCAATCTGAGAATTTTACCTTGTTACTAATAAATACATTGTATTCATAAGTGTTTCTTTCATAGAGCTAGATAATTTAAGTGAAACTATGAAAATAAGTGGTTCCTAAAGAGCCCTTATTTATAATATGTAAGTGGCTATCTATAAAGATCAAAGCACCCACTTCCCATCTGGTTCTCAAAGGAAATTTGTTGTGACCCAAAGCTGTTTAATATTTGGGGTTTATCCATTATAAGTGAGTGTTAATTGAGAAATCATGAGCTGTGATCTCTAACTTCCCACAGCAAGCCTGAAAGTCACTAATTATTCTTTTATTTGATACTTTCCTAGAAGGGTTATGATAATTAATACGCTTTTTTAAAAAATACAAGGTCCAGTTCATGGGATGAAATATATTGGGAGAATATCTGTTGATAATGAGTGAAGTACAAGTTCATGCTTATCTTTGGTTTTTTGTTTGTTTGTTTGTTGTTGTTCTTTTTTGCCAACATTAAGTATTCCAAGGATGACATAATGGATTCTTATTATACAAGCACTCTATTGAACTTAGCCAGCCCAGAAAGGGCATCTGTCCTGAAGACTGTGAAAAACAAACTCCTGCATGATTAGGCTCAGACCTCTGCCCCTTCTGTTTTGTCATTAGAAGAAGCCCTGTTACTCTTATGAAGCATTTAAAATTATTAGTAAGTTAAACTCTTAAAGATCTTAAATATGTTTTCCCAAAGCTAGAGAGCCAAGTAATTGGTATTTTACTATTGTATTAGTTTTAAAGTTAGAGTGTACTATTTTCCACAAAAAAAAGAATGAAATATTAGTATTCAGTAACAGTTCCAGCAAGGACACTGTTTGCAAAGCAATAGACTTATGTTAAAAAATGAGTGATCTCATGATTAGGGATGAGATATGGATTTCTAATAGACAAAGAGTTGAGAGTAACCTTAGTGCCTGGAATGTAGGACGAGGAAAATATGATGACAATGAGGAACAACTGCATTATTTGTAGACAGTCCATGCTTGCAGATTTAGCACATATTCAATGCTAAATTCATTAAAACAGCATTAGGAAACCAAGGTGGCTGGACAATAATCTAAAATGTGTCTCTTTTCTAACTCCATTTCCCAAAAGTCTTTACAAAATTTCTCAAAGCTCACTATGGGCCCCTGATCGATAATCCAGTGATTTTCCCTCTGCTCTTTCTGATTTGCTCATATTCTACTCTTGGCATCTTTTTTCAAAGGCTCTTCCTTTGCTGCTGTGTGTGGCACTGAGTATCCTGATTCTTATGCAAACTCTTTCCACCATGTTGTCCTCTTGTATCATTAATGCAATAGCCTCCAAATAGATCCTCTTGATAGGTATATAGCCTTTAGTATGGACCAGACCATCAGGAGTGACTGCTCTTCTCATAAAATTTCAGTGGCCCTCCCATGAGTGTTCAGGACTCAAATGTTTTGCCTTCCACAAACAGCTGTACCACCAATGCTTTTTTAACTGAATCCTTGTCTATCCAAATTGATCGGCACTTCTTGTCTATATTTCTTTCCACATATTCACTCCTAAATTTATTGCAAGTTAATTCTCTCAGATTTTACCAATATCCTCCCAATAGTTTGCTTATTATTTTTCTTTGTTTACTTATTATTTTCTTACTAATTGTTTTCTTATAATTTTCAGCCACAAAAAATTTAAGGTTAGGCAGTTTGACACAGATAACAAAATAAATCAAAGTCTGTTTTGAGCAACAACAACAAAAGAACGTAAGGTTGAATAGTGTACTAACCGTACAATAAAGCAAATGAGTTTTAAAATTCAAAAATCTGTTAGTTTTTATCTTTCTCATTTTGTTTTAATATCATGTGGAAAAGTAAAAGCCCCTTTGAAGAGTTCACTAATGAAATTAATTAAAAAACCCAAGTTTGTCCAAATAAAGAAAGGTTAAACATTCATGTTAACAAATCTAAAACACTGAGCAGTTTTGTGTATATCTTGACTCCAAAACTTGATTTCTTAATACAAAATATTTATTTCTTGGGGCATAAAAGTAGAGACTGTTACTAGCATTTACAATGTGTACAATTTCTACCTACATTTTAGAATTAATGTAGTAATTTTGTGTTAGGAATCAAATGTGTCTCTTGAGTCAGAAGAAATTGTTACAATTACAGGGATTTTTTTTTTTTTTTTTTTTTTTAACATTTACTTGGTCATTAAATTTTTGTCCTTGCCCTACAATTCTTTTAAACATCTTTACTGCTGCAGTAAGATGTTAATGTAATTAGGCAGTCTTATGAAGGTTGTGATTCTGAAGTTTCTCAATTAATACTTAAAGTTTTTACAAGAAATACATTCATGAAAATTCCTTTTTTCTTTCCCTGGTTCCACTCTCTTAGCTATTTTTCTAGGGCATTGTCCATGGCTAGCTTTTCTCCGCACTCTGTCAAGACTGAATGACCTTATCTATGTTTGTCACATGTGTACTGTTGTCCACCCAGATCTCCTTTCTCTGTATGGGACCCATCTATATACACATATGGGAATGTATACGGCAGACTGTAATTCTGAAAATAAAAAGAGTTTTGGAGTTAGGGAGATGTTTGTTTTGTTCTATAATTCTTTTCTGGGTGACTTTGAATGGGTTCATGGATCTCTCTGAAACTCATTTTCTTCATATTTAAAATTAAGATATTACTTACCTAAATGTAGGTTTTTTTTTTACATATTAAACAATGTACCACATGAGAAATGGCAAATAAAATATGATGGATAACAGATCATTAGTAAGTAATAGTGATTATTACTATTAACTTTATCCTTTATGGCTTATAACAGACCTAGAATATAGACATAAAGAAGTGCGAGTCTATTTGAAACGTACCAAAGAACAATATTAACTTTTCTTTTTGTGCATCTACAAATCGTTTGATTCTGGCTGAATTGATTAGTATAAATTTTAGGAATTATTAACTTGTAGGTCTCAAAAAGGGGCAGCTGTACCCAGGATGGGGCACCTGGAAATGGAGATGGAGAATGCATTTCTGGTTGCCATAGTTGTAACCTGCATAGGGGTCCTTACCCCTCTCAGGATAGAAATCAATAGAGTGGATGGAACAGTTTGCAGAGAGAAACACTTATTAAGCGAAAGCTCGATGCACCAAGGGAGCACGCTATGAAATAGAATGGATGTGGGTCCCTGAGGTCTATGGGCACAGCGTTTTTATGGGCCCGCGGGGTTAGGGGCTGGGTTAGTTTTGATTGAAGGGAGGAATATTCATAAGTTTTCCTGGAATTGGGTGGGGAATTCCGAAAATTAGGTCACCACCCTCTTCTTTGGTCTTATATGGGCTGCCCCGGATCTGTCATGGCGCTCGCGGGTGGGTGTGTTTAGTGTGGTAACCAGGACAGGTCACCCACAGAACAACTCTAACTGGTGCACAAGTGCGGTTTTGGGGACCTTTCCTAAATCTGATTACATTTCTTGGAGTTACCACTTCAACAATTCTTGTTTCTTATTGGTGGGAAAGTATGACTCCGGGTTGCTTCCCCAGGACCAGGTTTTGGCTCTGTGACTACTGAGCACACCGTGACCGGGGTGTGTGCTACTAGCGTTTAATGGGGATGGTCTGGGAGTGAGGGCAGGCATTTAAATGTCTTGGCAAGAGCAGGATAATTTCACCAGCTAAGACTTTTCCTTTCCAGGATGCCAGTAGCACCTCAATGAGATAATCCGAGGAAGTTCCCACTCTCTCAACCACAGCTTGTCAGTGTGAGGGCCAGAGAACTCAGCGTGACTTAGGACTGCCCAACACGTAGGCCTGCGTCAAGATCCATTGAGCTTAGTGCTTATCCCAACCCTCTCAGGCCTTCTCTAGACCAGAGACTTATTAGCCAAGTGTCTGAAAGACTCTATGGAAGAAGGTGATAAGCCTGCTCTTCTAAAGAGCACACAGAGGAATTCCTACTGGGCTAAGAGGGATTTAGGTCAGCTACACAAAAAATGAATTGATTATGAATGTTGTCGAAACCCAGGCATAGGTTACAAATGAAAGTGCTTAAATCTCCTTTGGAGGATATTAAGAACAGGATTACCCCTCATATTGGAAATGTTGTGGATATAATCCTATCTAGAAGCTGAAAGTAGATAAGAAGGTGGTCTCAAATGGCCCCTTCTAGTAGCGATACATGAACACCAAGGGGCTGGCGAGCAGTTTGGAAAAAATACGTCTCCCCCTGGCTGTTGTCCCTTTGTCACTCGTACCTCCCACTTTTACAAGCCTTAGACCTAAGAGACCCCACTTTGCTGTTGAAGGTGACCACACTTGTTATGTATTTCCCCTAAAGAACCCTAGCATTCAATTAATGGGAAAACATATAATGATAACTCATTATACTCCATTTCAGCACCGCTGTATATACCCAAATAATATTACAGAAGAGTATGTACAAATAGAAGATTATGTATGTAAACATTAATCCATGTTAATGGTTCCTAGGCTATTTCCATCCATTGAAAGGCCCTGGGGAACTGTAATCACCTCATTATTTTCAGGTGGTATGGCACAGCCATCCAGAGAGGACTGTGATGACTTATGGTTTGAAAAAGTAATCAAATAAGCAGTTCAGTTTTTGGTTTTGGTTTTGTTTTGTTTTTGCTTTATGTCTCTGTTTGTGTAAAATACAAACATAGGTGAAGGAAAATCTCAATTCAAATATTTTCTTTTGATTTTTTTTTTCTATGTCTAATCAGCATTCTGACTGATTTTCTCACTGGTTGCTTAACTAAACTGACCATGCTGACATTGTTGAGTTGCTATGTTGATTGCTTCTGGGGTGAGCAATGTGTAGACAGAACTGACACATGGGGCCCTGATTCAGGGCCCAGTTGCCTTAGGGTTTTATTAAAATGAAAGCACTTTATCTCTGAGCAGTTCCCATTGTTGATATTGCGTCCTGGGTTTTAATGGTTCCACTATATTGCTTCAAATTGCTGCCTGTGCTTCCTCCTGCCTGTCTGCTGTTAGTGTTACTAGAAGGATAGGATTTTCTATTCGGAAATCATTTGCCCCTCACTTTACCATGACTTTGTGATCACGAGCACTCTGTGCATATGAAAGAATCTCTCTTTAATACAAACTTTGTACAAAGTGTGTGTGTCTGCTGGGTTAGTGCTGTCTCACTTAAGATTGTGATTTCTTGGGCAGCCAGATGGCTTAATTGGTTAGAGCGCGAGTTCTTAACAACAAGGTTGCCTGTTCAATTCCTGCAGGGAATGGTGGGCTGCACCCCCTGCAACTAAGATTGAAAATGGTGACTAGACTTGGAGCTGAGCTGCGCCCTCCACAACTAGATTGAAGGACAATGACTAGGAGCTGATGGGCCCTGGAAAAAACCCTGTTCCCCAATATTCCCCCCACAAAAAAAAAAAAAAAATTAAAAACAAAAAGATTGTGATTTCTTTCATATGTAGAGCTTACTTAATATTCAGATATAACCTTATTTGAATGTCTGAATCACTGACTCAGTCATCTAACAACATGGTGTACTCCAGGCATTGGGCTAGATGCTCAGAATTGACTGATGAAAAAGCTTTGGTTCCTGACTCCTAGGGTATCAGTCTAATTGGGCAGATAAGCATGTAAACAATTACAGTACAGTCTGATGAGTGCTATAATATCAATCTACAAAAGGTGCTGTAAGAATACAGAGCTAGAGAGCCTGAGTCTCCTGGGGAGGGAAGTAGAGAGGAGGAGAAAAGAGTCAAATGGGAAGGATGTATAATGGATGACACATCTGAACTGAAATTTGAAGAGTAGAATTTCATAGAATTTCATGGGTGAGGGTAAGGAAAGGGCAATGTAGATGCATTTAACTCCTCATTATTAGTCTAACCATGTTTTTGTTTAGTAGCTAAGCAGGAATAAATGGTGTTTTTAAATCTAAATTACTTTAGCTTGAAAATTTAGCAGTTATATTGTTTGATCAGAAAAATTACTCACTTGGAGCATTTATTTTAGTGGGAGGGATAGGGCTGTTTTTAAAAGTCGAATGAAGTCCCCTTCTTTTTATTTCTTGCAATGTTCTCTATAATTTAGAATGCTAGATTCCAAAAATATAACAAAGAGATAACTCTAATGCTCCAGCCATTTAATTCTTATTCCTATAGCCATTGTGGCAACATGGTTAAAATCCATGTAAACACTATAATTTTTGGAACTGTACCATAATTAGGTAGGACTTTATATTAATGGGGACTTAGGCATCTCATCACTCAACAATCAACAGAAACAATTCAAGCATCCACTATGTGCAATCATTATCTAGGTGCTGAAAAGATATAGGTTAACTTAGGGAATATATATATATATATATATATATATATATATATATATATATATATATTGCCCCCAAAATATATACACATTTTAAGAAAGGAACGCTGTATTAAAATTGTAATACTCAATATATATCTATAACAAAAGATGAATACAAGTCACGTTTGACTTCTGCAATTATAAGAAGTGCTCAAAGTGGTTGTCATTAGTGTCCAGACACTTCTGATTATGGCAAACTACTGCTTGAGCAACATTGACGAAAGTGTCCACTTGTATACATTTTTTGGCACCCCTGAGAATATGTATATGTACACACACACACACACACACACACACATATATGTATATATATGTAATGAGCACAGCCTTAACTAAGCTAAGCTTTCATGCTAGTCATATCAATATCTTTATGGAGTTTGTAATTTACATTGGCCATTATTAAGTATAGATATGAACAAATTACTAAAAGGACAAGGCAATACAGAATAGATTCTATATGAATTGGTGACCATATAATTTATTATCCAAACCATAGTATTTTTGAGAAGTAGGAGGAGGCTGTATTAATAACCACTCAAGGACAACAGGAATAACTGAAAGCTATCCTGTGCAAGTCTCATCATTCTACAAAAGACTATAGTCCTCCTGCAAATGAACAGCACAGATAATAAAAACTCTTAGAACAAAGTGAAACACAGTGTTGAATGGCTAAAGGATGAGAAAGCCTTTTCATTCATGAGTGTTACCATGAGCAAAAACACGCTCAATACTGCCACCCCAGGGTTCATTAGATCAGTTCCAGTTTTCTAATACCTGAATTTGAATATGACTGTTCCTTTTACTCCTTTCTTGGAAGTTTCCCATGCGTCCCAGGCTTGCCCAGGGCCAAGACTCAGACTTTGATTCTTTCTTTGATACCTGTGTCATGATGTCATAGACCAGCCCTGTCTCCTAGAAAACCTCCAGGTCCCTTGACTCTGTACCAGGCAGAGTCCTAGACTGTGAGGGGTAAGATGACAGTGTTAACTTTAGGGAACTCAGTGAACATCTCTGAATGCCATATTTCTCATTTGTAAAATACGAGGATTGGAGTAGACGATGTCATACATGACAAAATTCTCTCACTTTCTAATAGAAGAATCCCCAGTAAATCCATAACTCCTGTGGAAAGATTTCCTATCTCAACCAAAACCATGTGGAGTGACAGGTGGTAACTATCAAACACAAAGTCTCGCATGTAATGTATTAGACATAGTAATTGGTTGATAAATGTTTCTTTTACTGATGAAACAAAGGGCTAAACTCTGCATTACTCCATGTCTAATTCTTTCAAAGTAATTTTCTTAAACACCATGTTTATAAAATGATGCTTTCACTTTAAAAATCTTTCTTTAATAGAAACGTAAGAAAGCGTATAAAAGCCATTTTTATATTTGCCATTTAAAACTTATAATACTAAAAAAGACACAAATAGCCTTTTATATGTTTATATACATGTATAAAGTTTTACACATATATAAAGTTTTATATAAAAGTTTGACGTAATTCATGTGTGAAGAGACACAGGAGAAACAGGTCAATACAACTAATAAGTAATAGCACACATGGATAACAAAATGGCATGACTTTGATATTTATGACTATACTTCAAATATGGTTTATTTAGTGCTGTAATCGAAGCAGGTGTTAAGTAATGGATAGGGGCAGGGAAAAAGACTATTTTTCCACAGACCTCATCCTATATTTTGCTGTCAAACTGCTACATTTTTTTTCTTATTAAAGCAGTTTATTAGCAATTACTTTACATTTGTGCATTGTACTTTATAGAATTATATATTTTTTCTTTTTCAATCACAGTTGACATTCAATATTATTTTATATTAGTTTCAGGTGTGCAACATAGCGGTTAGACGTTTATATAATTTAGGAAGTGATCCTCCTGATAAATCTAGTACCCACCTGACACTATACACAGTTATTACTATATTATTGATTATATTCTCTATGCTTTACTTTATATCCCTGTGACAATTTTGTAACTAACAATTTGTATTTCTTAATCCCATCACCGTTTTCACCCTTCACCCAACTCCCTCCCATCTAGTAACCATCATTTTGTTCTTTGTATCTATGAGTCTGTTTCTGTCCTGGTTTTTCGGTTTGTTTGTTTGTTTGTTTGTTTGTTTGGTTGGTTGGTTTATTTTGTTCTTTAGATTCTACATATAAGTGAGGTCATATGATATTTGTCTCTATCTGACTTATTTCACATAGCATAATACCCTCTATGTCCATTCATGTTGCAACAAACGGTAAGATTTCATTCTTTTTTATAGCAGAGTAATATTCCATTGTATATATATGAGGTGTGATCAAGAAACATGGTGAATGCTTAAATTTAAAAAAAAAATTATTACAGTGAAAGACACATTGCCATTAATCCCCCTCACAATGCTCCCCTTCACTTCAAGCACAATTATATCATTGTTCTTGCCACTTTCTGAAGCAGTTCTGGAAGTCCTCTGTCACAAGTGTCTTTATCCTCCATCATGACAATGCTCTGTGTCACACATCGCTTCTGGTATGGCAATTTCTGTCAAATAAAAATATCATGGTGTGTCCTCATCCACCTTATTCACTGGATCTGGCACTGTGTGACTTCTGGCTATTCCCCTGAATCAAAATGACCATGATAGGAAAACGTTTTGAATGTATTCAGGACATCAAATCAGCAACAAGAGCACAACTGAAGACACTCACAAAAGAGGACTTCCAGAACTGCTTCAGAAAGTGGCAAGAACCATGGAATAAGTGTGTCTGAAGCAAGGGGGAGGACATGAAGGGGGATTAGTTTTGAGGGGGATTAGTGGCAATGTGTCTTTTACTGTAATGAGA
This sequence comes from Rhinolophus sinicus, assembly GCF_057876585.1. Lineage (NCBI taxonomy): Eukaryota > Metazoa > Chordata > Mammalia > Chiroptera > Rhinolophidae > Rhinolophus > Rhinolophus sinicus. The sequence continues at coordinate 45,285,003 of NC_142504.1, forward strand.
TTTTTCAAAATTTAATTGTTCACCATATTTTGTGATCACACCTCGTATGTACAACTTATGATTTATCCATTCATTTATTAATGGGCACTTAGGTTGTGTTCATATCTTGGCTATTGTAAATAGTGCTGCAGTGAACATAGGGATACATATATCTTTTCAAATCAGTGTTTTGGATTTTGTTGGGTAAATATTAGAAGTAGAATTGCTGCATCATAAGGTAGTTCTATTTTTAATTTTTTGAGGAATCTCCATAGTTTTCCATAGTGGCTTCACCAATTTGCAATCCTACCAACAGTACACGACAGTTCCCTTTCTGCATATCCTCACCAGTGCTTGTTTTTCTTTTGTTTGTTTTGTTTTGTTTTTTATTGATGATAGCCAGTCTGATAGATATGAGGTGATATATCTCACTGTGATTTTAATTTGCGTTTCTCTGATGATTAGTGACATTGAGCATCTTTACATATATCTATTGGCCATCTGTATGTCCTCTTTGGAGAAATGTCTATTCAGGTCTTATGTCCATTCTTTAATTGGATTTTTCAGGGTGTTTTTTTTTTTATGTTGAATTAAATAAGTTATTTATATCATATGAATCATTGGTGAATATCTTCTCCCATTTAGTAGATTGTCTTTTCATTTTGTTGATGGTTCCCTTTGCTGTGCAAAATGCTTTTGTTTCATGTAGTCCCATTTGTTTATTTTTTCCTGTGTTTCTCTTACCTGAGAAGATATCTCAGAAAAAAATAAATAAGAGTAATATCAGAGAGTTTACTGCCTATACTTTCTTCTAGGACTTTTACAGTTTTAGGTCTCACATTTAAATCTTTAATCCTTTTTCATTTTTTGTATGTATCTGTCCAATTTTTCCAGCATGATGTAATAAATAGACTGTCTTTACCCCAATGTATATTCTTGACTTTTTTGTCATAGGTTAAATGACCATATAAGTGTGGGTTTATTTCTGGTCTCTCTATTCTGTAAATCTAAACTGTGGTTTGGTGTCAGTGCTGATCCTGAAGCTACTCAGCAAAAGTCTCAGAGCACACCGAGGCCAGTCACCATGTCTGGTGCCCACAGACTGTGATAGTTTTTCAAGAAAGAGTGCAATGTAGGTGGGGCTGGCTGTTCATGAGAAAGTGCCTCTGGCATTGGGTGAGTTGGGTGGGGTTGGGTACCAGTGGAGCTCACCAGACCAATTCAGATTCAAATTCAACCATGAGCATGGGAGAGGGCTCAACTCAGGAAATATGGTGCCTGCCTGCTGGTTGCACAGGAAAAGTACCCTACACAGGGAAAATGGCAACTGTCCTCCAGCTCCTGCCCTAAGGTCACAAACCTCAGTCTGCCCCCCATAAGCCTCCGATGCCCTCTTTGTCTCCATCCCTCTGCCAAAGCTCAGCATGAGTGCCTTCAAGTGAGTGAGTCTGTGCATGGACCCTTTTAGAGGACATCTAGGTTTCCCACAGCCTTCCATTCCACCCAGTCCATCGGAATCCCCACTGTTTTTCACGGTCAGATGTTGTGGAGGCTCCTGATCCCTGCACTCGTATTCCAGGCTGAGGATCCTGGTGTGGGGTGCTAGGGTTCCTTACTCCTCTGTGAGGAACTATTGCAGCTGAGATATCCCTCCTGATTCTCAACCACCACACAGAGGTTTGGTGGCAGCCTATTTTGTATCTCCACCATCCTACCAGTCTTTACGTGGGTTCTTCATTTTTTCTTTTAAATGCACCAGTAAAATACTGTGTGTTAAACAAAATTGTCACACTGGATTGGGATGAAAGAATCTCCCTTTGTTTTCCCTTCAAATCTTGCTTTTTTAGCATTTAGCAACAATGACCACATAGATAAACACTTTACAAAATAAAAGACGGTCTTAGAGAATAATTAATTTTGCAAGTTGTCTTTAATAAAACAATTCTTCAAAATGAAAAGAGTAATTCCTAGAGTGTACAGAACAACAAGCACTTAGAAATATGACGTAGCTTCTTAAATTAGAAAAGGCCTGAATCACCAAGAAAGTAGTGTGTGAATCTAAACAATCTTATTTGTTCAAGTGTTGAGCATTGGTTTTATTTTGTTTTGTGTTTTTTTCTTATTCTCCTTTTATACCATCCTGCCTTAGCAGAAGTAGCATACTATGACTTCATTTAACTTTATGATTGTTTAAATGTGTTTCTATAATAGCATTATATCTTTTGGGACCATAGAATCATTTGGAGTAGAAATTACCTCATTCTTTATAATGGGATTTAGTGAGAATATTACTTTTCTTTTCTAATTTTTTTTTATTCTATTGCATATACTTTTTTATTACTGAATATATGACATTGATATTGACACTGCCCTTACCCATAGCTAGCAGGTCACTGGTGGCTTATAATCAGTGAGAACAATATCGTTAAAAATTCTAACTGGTGTTCTAAAATACACCATATCCTTGATTCATAAGGAACAAATGTGTTCTGTAAAATAATTTATAGCTTGAAGACGGAATTAGGCCAATTTGTATGTAATACTAGTTGACTTATGGATGAATCTTGTACTCCTGTGCTCAGATACACCATTGACATGTTCTGTAACTCTAATTAAACTTCATTTATATTTGGAAAACAAGAATGATGATGGCTGTAAACCCAGGGTTGTTTGTAACCTATTGAGGTCATGATTTATTGCTTGTCCTGCATGTCTAGTGCCTTTTAACTTGTCAGTGGATTTCACATGTATTACCTCATCTGTGGAGAGGCAATGTGGGAATTCTTAGGTAAAATTCAGATTTCATATCTGTAACGCTGGAGCAGAGCCTACTCTGAGTTTTCTTTGATGATTTTAAATTCTGCATCTTTATGAAATTAACATCTGAAACAATCCTAGCCAATAGCCTTCTTTTCTCCCTCCTTCCTTTTTTCTTCCTCTTTTCTTCCTGCCTGCACTAGCTTATACTTGCTGTCTCTCAGTCATTCACTTTCTTGCTTTCCTATTCTTTTTCACTGTGTAGAATCACATGTCCTTGAGAAAACATCCATAGCTCTAACTATTGTACAGGCATAAAAATGTCACTGGAATCAATTTAATTGATAAATTTGGCTTGGGGGAACTAGTTATAAAAATAATGGGTGTGTCTTTGCTTCTTTGAGGTAATTCCCAGCAGTACTGAATTTAACTACTAGGTCATACGTAGTGACTGACGGCCATCTAAAGTTTTAGGGTTTTTGGACACACACTTGGATAATGCTGAAAATAAATTACTGCAAAAGATAAAGATGAAGTGTCAGTTCAATCTAATTGTAGAGAGCAAACTTTGTCCTAATTTTTTCATTCCTATTCAAATTTTAAACAGGATTACTTTCTTTTCTAAGATGCTACTCATATTTCAGGAATATGCCATATCATTTACTTTTTTTCTCCTCCAAACCTTTTCGATGTATATATTCAAAATGTAGTTCTAAGTAGTCGTGCCATTTTAATTCCTTTGATCTCAAACTCAAATGATTACACTGGATACACTGTGTGCCTATGATTTAAAAAAATTTTCCCATGGAATTTAACCTCAAGTGCCTGCATATAATCTCTTTTCTGATTTTGTTAATTTATAGTTTTTATGTCTATAGTTGACCATTTAGTTAGGCAATTAAATATGTTTATGCCTTCAGGATGTTGAAGATAAAATTCTGCATGCAATGTGACCCAACAATACATTTTCCTTGGTGAGGAAGTATGCTAGGAGTTCTGGCTGTTTCAGGTACAGAGATATCTAACTCTCATCTTAGCCAGATTTTAAACTTATCTAAGCATGCTTTCTCACCTCTAGAATGGAGGCGTGCTTCACAGAATTGTTGCCATAATCTGATTATATTAAGTAGATAAAAACACTTGCAACCATGTAAAGCAATTGCTGTTGTAAGACTCATAAGTTTTTATATGTGTGAAGCAAAACAAAAATAAACTCATTGTACTTTGGTATCATAGAAAGGAAGAATCTATTTTACTAGCTCTACCTTAATTTCATTCATTTACAGAAATGAATATAGCTTGTTTTTGTAGGAAGTCTGGTTCTTCCAGGTCCTCGCTCATTCCCAGTTCACTAAGTCACCTCCCAAGCTATGCTATTGTGCCATGGGCTTCCATAGTTAAAAGCATGAGCCTAGAGCCAGGCTGCAGGGTAAAAATCATTCTTCTATTGCTTCTTATCTGTGTCACCTCAGACTACTCATCCAACTCTCTGTGCCACAGTTTCTTCATTTGTGCACTGGAATAATAACACAGCCTCCATTTTAAGCTTGTTGTGAAGATAAAGGAGTTAACTTTAAAGCATAAAACATAAAGTACTGTACATACAACAAACACTTTGTAAGTATTTTTTATTACTATAAACATAGAGAAGCACACTCTAGCCTTCTTTGTTAAATAATTTTTATTTCTCAAGTATAGTTGACATAGACTATTATATTAGTTTCAGGTGTACAACATAGTGATTAGACCTACCCATCTGACACCATACATAGTTATTATAATATTATTGACTCTATTACCTATGCTGTACTTTACATCCCCATGATGATTTTTATTTGCATATCTTAATCCCTTCCCCCTTTTCATCCATCCCCCAACACCCCTCCCAACTGGCAACCATCAAAATGTTCTCTGTATCTGTGAATTTGTTTCCGTTTTGTATGCTTGTTTATTTTGTTTTTCAGATTCCACATATAAATGAAATCATGGCATCTATCTTGCTCTGTCTGATGTATTTTACTTTGCATAGTAGGTCCTTCCATGTTATCGCAAATGGCAAGATTTTCTTCTTTTTATTGGCTATTGAGTAATATTAAGTAATATTCCATTGTATATGTGTACCACCTCTTCTTTACCCATTTATTTATCAATGGGCATTTAGGTTGCTTCCATATCATGGCTATTGTAGATAATACTGCAATTAACATATGTATACATATGTCTTTTTGAATTAGTATTTTGGGTTTTTTTTGGATGAATACCCAGAAGTGGAATTGCTGGATACCTTTTTTTATCTCTTATTATAGCCTTTGTTTTAAACCTATTTTGTCTGATATGAGTATTGCTACTTCAGCTTTTATTTTTATTTCCATGTCGGTGAAATACCCTTTTTTATCCCATTACTTACAGTCTGTATGTTCCTTAAAATCTGAAGTGAATCTCTTGTAGTCAGCATATGTATGGGTCTTGTTTTCTTATCCATTCAGTCACCCCATGTCTTTTGATTAGAGAAGCTAATCCATTTACATTGAAAGTAATTATTGATAGGTATCATGTTCCCCCAAAATAAGACCTAGCCAGACCATCAGCTCTAATGCATCTTTTGGAGCAAAAATTAATATAAGACTTGGTCTTATATAAGACCAATAGCTTTGCTGGGTAGAGTAATCTTAGATGTAGGCCCTTGCTTTTCATCATTTCGAATATTTACTGCCAATCCTTTCATTCCTGCAAAGTTTGTGTTGAGAAATCAGTTGGCAGTCTTATGGGAGCTCCCTTGTAGGTAACTAAGTGCCTTTTTCTTGCTGCATTTAAGATTTTCTCATTGTGTTTAAACCTTGGCATTTTAATTATGATGTGTCTTGGTGTGCACCTCTTTTGGCTCATCTTGTTGAGACACTCTGCACTTCCTGAGCTCATGTATCTATTTCCTTCATTAGGTTAAGGAAGTTTTTGGTCATTATTTTTTCAATAAGATTTTCAATTAATTGCTCTCTTTCTTCTCCTTCTGGTACCCCTCTGATGTGAATGTTGGTATGAGTGATGTTGTTCCAGAGTCCCTTTACATTACCTTTATTTTTTTTTTGGATTCTTTTTTCCTTTTTCTCTTCTGATTGGGTGTTTTTTGCTACCTTGTCTTTCCAAATTGCTGATTCAATCCTCTGCTTCTTCTAATCTGCTGTTGATTCCGTCTAATGTATTTTTCATTTCAGTCAATGTATTCTTGATTTCTGATTGGTTATTTTTTTATGTTTTCTATCTCCATTTTTATGTTTCCTATCTCTTTGTTGAAGTTCTCACTGAGCTCATCTACTTTTCCCCCGAATTCATTGAACATCCTTATAACTAGAGGTTTGAACTCTGAATATGGTAGATCACTTGTCTCCATTTTGTTTAGTTCTTTTCTGGAGTTTTGTTCTGTTCATTCAAGTGTGGCATGTTTCTTTGTTTCCTCATTTTGGCTGACTCCCTGAGTTTGTTTCTATGTATTAGGTATATCTGGTATGTCTTCCAGGCATGGTGGAGTCATATTATATAGTATGTGTTCTGTGGAGCTCAGTGGCACAGTCTTCCTGGTCACCTGAGCCAGGTGCTCCAGGTATGTCTGTTGTGTGAGTTGTGTGTGCTCTCCTGTTGTAGTTGAGGCTTGATTGGTGTTTGTACTCATTGGGAGTGATCTATCCTCAGGCTGATTGGCTATAAGCAATGGCCATAACTATAATAGAGGAGCTGTTGTGCAGAGGCTGACCATTGAGCAGGATTCACTTTAGCAGGATTCTGGTGCCTGCCCTTTGGGTGTATTGTTTGTGGATGTAGTTGGGTAGTGCTCTGGTTTGATCTGAAACTTCACACCAGTTGTATTAGTTCTGGGGCCTCTTGTAAGGGACACTGGTGCAGGCTACATTCAATCTGGTATGAGCTACAAAGTGATCTGCACATTGTTGCCATTTTTGCTGGAGGCACCTGGGAGAGGCTAAGCTGTGAACAAAGGCTGGCTATCACTAGTGTTGGGCTTGGGGCAGCTTAGCAAGAGATATTGTGCATATGAAGGCCAGATCCTGCTTGTTTGGGGTTTGTGAACCTTTCAGAAATTTTAGGAAAGTCTGTAGCACAAGCTGAGAAAGATAGTTTGTATGAAAAGCCACTGGAAGCAGCTTGGGTGGCCTGCAAGTTGGGTGGGGCAAGTTCTCAAGAGATCATGAGAGGAAGGATGAAGAATATTAGCCAGGTTGATGGTGACTCAGACTTGGATCCCACCTGCACCAGCCAGCTGGGTGTGGGGAGGGCTCAACAAAGGAATAATGGCTTCTCCCAGATACCTCTGTCTGGGAGAAAACTGCACCTCCAGCCCTCATCCTGAAGGCAGACAATTCAATTCCCCCCAATATGTTCCTGGTACTTTTTGACTGCTGCCTCAGTGCTGGAGACCAGAGTGAGTGAGTCCATCATCGAGTAAGTCTGTGCGTGGACCCTTTAAGAGGATCGCCTGGGACTCCAGCTGTCCTCTGTCTCACTGAGCCACAATCTCTGCTGGTTTTCACAGCCAGAATTTATAGGACCTTCTCTTTCCAGCAATGAAACCCTGTGCTGGGAAGCCTGGTATGCGATTGGAACCCTGCTCTCCTCTGGGTGGAAGCTCTGCAGCCAAGATACCCCTCCCATTTCTTAATTACACACTGTGGGTGTGGGGCCTGCTTGTTCCACATCTCCCCCTTCCTATGAGTCTTGAAGTGACTTTTTTTTAAAATTTTATTTTATTAAATTTATTGGGGTGACAATTGTTAGTAAAATTACATAGATTTCAGGTGTACAAGAAGTGACTTTTTCTGTATGTCCTTACTTATAGGACTTCTGCAAGACTTCAAGCAATTCTCAGTGATGGTTGTTCTGTAATTTAGTTGTAAGTTTGATGTGATCATGGGAGGACATGTGTACAGCATTTACTACTGTGCTGTCTTGACCATTTCAGTACCATCCTCAGCTTTCCTCTTACTACAATTACTTCTAACTTCTGTTCATCACCCCAGAGTCATCCATTGCAAAGGTGTAAAAAGAGGATTTTGATAAACATTAATTAAAAACTGATGAGGTAGACAAAGTTTTAAAGTATAGAATACAGGCATTTACCATGTTTTTAGCTATCAAATTTTGATTGTTCAATTTTGTAACACTAATTTGGGAAAATCTGGGCTCTAACCATAGCACTTTATACATGATAGACATGCCATAAATATTTGCTTTTGCTATTGATTATCTGAAATATCTTCCGCCTAGAGAAAATCCCATTCTTTTCTGATTTAGGATCTGTCTACTTGATGCCAAAATGGTCTGTTAACTGAACATTCTGCTGCACTTCCATGTATAATAAAAATGCTTTACTATTTGGATGGATTTCACATTTATTTCTAGTTGAATTCATACTGTGCAAAGTTCTCCTTATTCACTTTTAACTTTCAAATTTTTCTTGATATATGAAAGGTACACAGTAGAGCAAACAAACATTGACTGATCGACATTGACAATGTTCTACCTGGTGATGATTGCCTTTTAAAGTTTAAACCAGCAGATCATCTCTTAGTGTCTCCAATGTACTATGTTTGTGCTTCATTTATAGTTGTTTTATGAATAATATTAACCATATCATGTCCAGTAAAAGTGAAATGTTGATCATTTGAATCTATTGGTAAGAATGTTTATACAATTCCCATTGTATGAAATGAAAATGAAAATATAAATTTCAAAATGTTGTGATGGTTAATTTTGGGTCATCTTGACTAGGCAATGGTATGCCCAGATATTTGGTCAAACATTCTGGATGTGTCTGTGAGGGTGTTTTTGGATAAGATTAACATTTGAATTAGTAGACTGAGGAAAGCAGATTGATATCCCTAACTTGGGTGGCATTCATCTAATCAGTTGAAGATCTGAGAAGAATAAAAGACTAATTCTCTCTTGAGTAAAAGGGAACTCCTTTGACCTGACTGTTTTATCCTGGGATATCAGTCCTTTCCTGCTTTTGGGCCCCAGTTGAAAAATCAGCTCTTCTTGGGTCTTGAGCCTGTTGGCTTTCACACTAGAACTTACACCACTGGTTTTCCTAGTTCCCAGACTTAGACTGTACACATCTTCTTTGCTGGCTCTCCAGCTTGCCAACTGCAGATTTTGAGACTTTTTAGCTTCCATAATCATGTGAACCAATTCCTTACAATAAACAAACAAACACTGCTTCTTTGGAGAACACTGACGAACACAATGACCAAAGTCTTAACATTTTTTTAAGTATCATTAATGAGATTAGTCATTCACAAATTGTAATTGTGTCTATGAAAGATCAAAAATGAAACACACAACATGTGAAATTTGCACTTTGTGTAATTGATGGTGATAAATGGCGAAGCAGAATGATTGGTAAAAGTTGGAAAGGAAAATTTTGAACATAGTTTGACAATAGATCTTTAGTAATCTAATTCAGAAGAGGGCTAACCATTTATTCGAAACTTTCATATAGTAAGCATTGTAAAACTCATTGAAGAAGGTTTTTGCAGCCGCCCCCACCCCGATGTTTCCAGCAGTTATGGTTTCATTAGCCTCTCACAACTTCCATTCAGTGATGAGGGGTTAGATCTTCTAAGGGAGTGGTCCTCAAACTTTGACATGGATCAGAATCACCTGAATGAATTGTTATATTAGTTTGTTGGGCCCCAACCCAGAATTTCTGATTCAGTAGGGCAGGGGTGGGATCCAACATTTTACATGTCTGACAAATTCCTAGGTAGAGCTGATGCTCCTGGCCTTATGAGAAACTTACTTTGAGAACCACTCTTCAGTCTAAGGTGTTTCCTAAAACAACTTTCTCACCAATCACGGTTGTTACATGCCTCAACAGGTTTGGGTTTATTCAGATAGATGAAACTGACTATTTTGGAAAAAAGTCCTTGGTTGAATGGGTATCAACAGAAGAAGACCATGCCATCTTCTTTCTTCTTGCCTTTTTAAAGGTTTTTCAAACACTTAAAGGTTTGAAAGAACAATGGATATTTCTACATAGTGAAAATGCATTTGGGAATTGCAAGCTTAAATTACCTCTTTAGTCACTTTTCACTTAAAAGTTAGAATTATGCACCACTTTTTAAAGTCTGTTTATAAGTACAGAAACTACTTTATATGCACAACTTCAATTTAGCCTCCCAGTTAATGTCATCACATAGAAATATAGAGGTAAAGCATGATGTCTTCATTTTTATATTTCCTAGAGGTACTTTTAAATGTGTAGCTTCATGATTTGGTTTTAAACAATCACAAATTTGGTAAAGAAAATCCGATTACTCTTTCTATTTATTGATTCTAATTAGGGCATTTAGACTCTGAAAATAATAAACATCAGATGGTTTTAGCTGTGTTTACATTTCTACTATTTTCTTTATGCAGTGCCAAATGATTTTAGTTAACTTGCATTTCTTTGGGGATTGATTATCAAATTTAAGGGTATTTCTGTTTCCTCCATTGCCCCTGGCTGTCTCAAAGAAAAAGAAAAAGAAAAAAAAAAAAAAGGCAAAGCTTAGATCAGCCAATATTGCTGCAAATAATAGGTTTGTTTAAATGGTAAATTGAAATTGCTTTTTGAAATGAAATTTGGGGCATGTCCATGGATTTCAGTCACATATACTATCTCTGCCTTTCTCTACCATAGAAAGTTGAGTCGATTGTAATTATTTTATGTGGTATACATTTAAAAAATGTTTCCATGTTGCTCTGAGGCTCAGTGTCTTCTTGGGGAGAAAAAAAAAAGCAAGTTATTGACTCTTTCCAATGAAAAGAGTCTTATTAAATATTGTGTACAAGCCTGTGGAAGAAGTAAAGCATAGGTAGGAAAAGGCTGTGCAGCAATGGAGATTTGAGGGTTAACATAACAAGCAAATTTGGAAATTATTATAATAAAACAAATTGATCAAATGCATGAGGACTTCAGGTAATTAGACTTGATAATCTTCCTCTAAAAATGCTCTGTCCTTTGTTTTTTCCTTGTAATATCCCCTGACTGGAATCAAAATCAATTGATCAACATTAAAATTTATTAGAAAGTGCTGGTGTCATAGAGTTCAGAAAGAAAACACTTTCTGGTTAGCTTTGGTTTCGTCCATTTTGTGCTACTTAAAATAGTTGGATACATATTTGGTCTAAGTAGTCATTTGATGAAGTTTTTAATGATGGGTTCAAATGTCCACAGACTTTTTGCTATTTGGTAATAAATCTTTTACTGAAAGATTAAATAACAGATAAAACACTTTTTTTTTTTACCCCAAACTTGTCTTAAAGATCCAACTTCTCCCCTAAAATATGCTGTGATTTAAAACATGTTCACCATGGTCTTAAGAGTTTATGTCAGGTATAGTGGATCTTTTAGATCATTCACATTCCATAAAGAATGGCAGTTCAGATGTGTTAAGCAAACTGACATTTGTGCAATATCACTAACATGGTTGCCGTCTGAAGAGCTCACTCCTAGCCATGACATGGTGAGCAGGTGGGTGACCCTAGGCAAGGCATTGCACTGTATTGATTCTTCAGCCCACTCAGTTTCATCAACTAGCTTTTAGTTTTCAATTAGAAACCAGTCTCAGATGTTTTCTAAAACCACCCTAACAGGGTTGGTTGACCCTGTTATATTTTCTCTGCCCCACTGAGCTTGCCATCACCTTCTACTGTAACTGCCTAGTTAATGTCGGTCTTTCTCACCAAACTGTGAGTTCCAAAAGGATATGGACCATATCTCTCTAAATAATTATTAAATAATTATTATGTTCCCAGCCTTTAGAGTAGTGGCTGGCACAGGTGCTCAATAAATATCGGTGTAAAGAATAAATGAATGAATGAATATATGAATTGATAAGATAAAATATGATTCTTTACATATATTTATTGGTAGTTATTGGTAAAGGAACTAGATATGGGGTTCCTTTTTACCCCTTTCCTATTACTTTGATAATACTGTGTTCCCCCAAAAATAAGATTGGGTCTTACATTAATTTTTTCTCCAAAAGATGCATTAGGACTTATGTTCAGGGGATGTCATCCTGAAAAAGCATGCTAGGGCTTATTTTCCAGTGAGGTCTTACTTTCCGAGAAACACGGTATGGTTGTTTTAAGACTACTCAGATTCTCAAGCAGATTTTACATTTGTTTTCAAGAGCCTATTTCTCCATGTATGCCAAACCGCAGTTTTCAAGTAAACCTTAAACTTCAAACCTACCTACCTTTAGATGTGTAGAAAAGTTTTAAGGCACTAAAAGGCTTGGACCACTTTTGACTTCCTTCCCCACCTAGACCATTAATGTACTACGTGTAACCAGGCAAAGCAGGATGTATATTAACAGAGATTGTACTGTTTCTTCACCCACTGCCGCGCTAACCTTCCTCCCCTGCTTTGCTCTTTTCCCATTTCTGGACTTTGTTTTCTACTGTTAAAGGATAACTATCCACATACGTATAATGTCAAATGGGTATTTGTGACATATTCCAAGTAGTGCTTTTACTTCATATTTGAAAATTGTGTTTTCTTTCAAGCTTTAATAAAGCTTTTTTAAAAAGTAATTTAATGCTATGTACCAATAACCTTAAAACTATTTATAATCACTAATTTCACTTATAGGAATTTAAGGAAATAATCAGAAATATGGACAAAAATTCGATACTGTTCATTGCAACACTACACTGAAGTGAATACTAAAAGGGGAATGATTAAGTACAGTAGGATATATTAGTAGTGTGCAGTGCTCAAAATCAAGCTTATAAAGAGATATTACTCCTCAGGAATTTGCATATAGTTTGATCATATCTAAATATAAAATTATATCAATAGAATAAAGTATGAATTAATGAATCATGGGAGATCATATTCCTCTTAATATTTTTCATTATGAGGCTATAATATACTTGAAATCATAAAAAAATTACTTTAAATAAAAAGTGCTTTAAGTTTTAAGTGTACACCTTTCTTTTCATTAGAATCTGCTGGTATACACTTATCTTTTTACTTAGACATTTATTGACAAGTGTTAGAAAGAGTAAACTAGAAAGAAGAAACTGCTAATATGTCTCATAAAAATATAGACATTAGGACACTAACACTAATAATTCAGAGCAAAATTTGGTTTTTAAAAATGGTACACATATCATTTCAAGATAATTAAAAATGTTAACAATTCCATTCTCAATATTTATACAAAGAAAATTATTTAAAAGTAGTAAAAAATAAGTGCATACAGCTGTTCATCTCATAATTATCTCTAAAAGTAAAATTCCTGTAAATTATGGATGAATATCTAAAATAAAAGTGATGCATACTTAATGACAATAGCAGTTTTTGCTCTAACAATATGTAAAATATTTTCATTTTAATTTTTACTTGAAGAGTTTAATTCTGCATCAGTATTATAATTCTATAAAATTTAAGTGTAGGCAAAGACAAAAAAGAAGGGAGAATTAAGGTTTCATAAAATCAAATTAAATACTGTTGGGAACTACTGGTGAAGAGAGAAAGAATGGTCGGTTGGTATGTGTATCAACATGGGAATATACATATGTAATGGGTATATAAGTGCAGCTTCTCAATAATATATCAATATTCAAGGTTTGCAATGAGGGAGAAAGGACTAGTAGACTCAGTGGTTAAATGACACTCTCTGGTAGCCTTGGCATATTTTGTTCTCCATGTGTTATACATTGAAGACTATGAAATATAATCCCTGAAATTCACTGCTCACCTTATGGTAACCCCTGATGATTACTGCTGTATCAGTTCCACAAAAGTGTCAGGAAAATGTTGAAATGTGTCTATTATATGTGTTGTTGGTTGTTTTGCTACAATAAATTTTTGTGCTCATTTTGAAAAAAAAAAAAAAGCTGAAGATTATCATAAGAAATGGTGTAGTGTGATAATTATTGAAAGGAAATTAGGCATGATTCCTGGGAAGATTTAAGTAAGTGCATTGTTCATTCACACTTATATAGCTTTTGGAAACTCAGAGGCTATTTCTTTCTGTATTTAAGTTACTGATTCTGTCGGTAGCAGTGTTAACACTTTCCTTCCATTAAATCAGTTAACTCCAATCACTTAATCAATTTATTAAGTAATGTTCTATAAATTTGGTAATTGTTATAAAGTCTTTTTGTTACTTATTTAACAGTGAAACCTCAATGAAGTAAAGCCTTAGTTCTTATTAGGAAATTGTTTACGGTCAATTCCGTTATGTCTTACAACAATGGTCCCAACTTCAGCAAAAGACTCAGGCATCATATGAAGCCAGAAAGAGTTAGTACAATCAAAAGTTTGACTTTTATTGAATGTACAAGTGGTATCCATAACCTTCCATGGTCAAACGGCAGTGACCATGGAAGAAAGTAGAATGAGATTGAATATGTGCTTATTTAGCTCCATTCAGGTTTGTAGTATTGCTTAACAATAAAGCTCTAGAGCCAGATGGCCAGAGTTTGTAATTCTGTACCTGACATATATTATTTAATGTAACCTTGGGCAGTGACTACTTTGTGTGTAGTTACCTAATCTGTAGAATGATTTGGGGAATTAAATTGCTTAATGCATACCTGATACATGCTATGTACTCAGTAAATGTGAGCATATATTAGTAGTAGTAGTGGTGGTAGTAGTATTACAGACCTTTACTAAGCACCTCCTATCATTATTATAAGCTTCTTAAAAGGCAGATACAGTGCATTTTGCATATTTTAAAAATGGTCATTAGATGATAATACACAATAAAGGCAAAGTGAATTATACATGTCCAGAAAAGGTTTAAAAACAACAACAATTGGTTCATGAATTTTATTGAAGAGGAATGATGATATTTGTTTTGGTAGAGAAGTATCAGGAAAATTAGGATGGAATTTATATGGATCTTAAAGAATTGCTAGTGCTTTGATTACTGGTAAAATAATTGAGGTAGAAGCAATATAAATGCAAGAAAGCACATGATTTTTTGGGTCACACTAAGCCACTTGGTTACTAGTTTTACTGTAGAGGAAAAAAGTTATAAATAAAAATGAAAAGGTAGAAGGGTCCATAATGTAGATGAGAAAGTAACACCAATATCTCGGCCTGCTACCTTATGGTTACACACAGCATGCATATCATTTTTTTAAAAAGTACTTTATAGTCCCTAAAATGAATAAAGCTTTGAGCCTTTTTTCTTTAAGTTGATTAAGTTCTTGAAAACACTTTTTCTCATATTTTTTTGTGATACCATGTCCACAGATTTTTGTTGACCTTTACAAATAGAGTAGGCATGTGGGTTTTCCCACTCCCAAACAGCCTAACTCTAACCTGGTAACCTTGTGTTGTTGTTGTTGTTTCTTTTCTTTAAATACTGACTCTGTCTTTTATATGGGAAATGTAGTTCTTCTGAAGTATAGTCTCCCTTGAAAACATTGTATGTAAAAGTACTTTCTAAAACACTTTTTATTCACTTGGAGTTTTCCTTTGACTTTTGACATCAAGCACATATGTGTTGGCTGAAAAAGCTGGCTACAGGAGAACAGGCAGTTGGAGTTATTACTTTTGAGCAGAAGGCTACAAATAAGGAATATTAATCTGACAGTGATGTCAGAATAGGATGTAATTAGGTAATCACAATGGTTTCATTGAGGGAGGGGTGAGATTCTGACCTGGAATGGAAAGAATCAAAGTTGAGAGACATGGAATTCATAAGACTTGACAATGAACTAGATGTGGAGGAAAGAGTTAACACTCAAGCTTCATATGTGAATGACCATAGAAATGGCTAGGCCATTTCTATGAAATGTCACTGATTCCTGTGGGCAATAATATTTGGGACCTGATGAGTTTCATGCTGAAGGACATTTGTGCCAAGCTATCTAAGAGGCAGCAAAAAAAATAAGATAAATAGAATAGAATAGAATAGAATAGAATAGAATAGAATAGAATAGAATACAATACAGTACAATACAATACAATACAATACAATACAATACAATACAATACAATACAATACAATAAAAATGTGGGACTTGAAAAATACCTGTATCATCAACATTACTGATGAAATACCTATATCATTGACGTAGTTTAAGATATCTCCATAAAGTGAGAGCAAAACCCACAAAAGTAGATAAGATTGATGGAAGAATGGGAATAACATAAAAATGAGGACACAAATAAATATGTTCTAAATGAAGGAACAGGAGAGAACTCCAGAAAAAGAACTAAACAAAATGGAAGCAAGCAACCTACCAGATACAGGAGTTGAAAAACTGATTATAAGGAGGCTCAAGCAACTTAGTGAGAACTTCAACAAAGAGATAGCAAGGACAAAGACATAAAGGACAAAAAACCCACAAAAATAACCAGTTAAAGTGAAGAATACATTAACTGAAATGAAGACTGCACTAGAAGGAATCACCAGGAGACTAGATGACGCAGAGGATCAAATCAGCAATTTAGAGACAAGGTAGCAGAAAACACCCAATCAGAACAGAAAAAAATTAAAAAGAGGTTAGCTTAAGAGACCTCTGGGACAACATCAAGCTTACCAACATTCTCATCATAGGGGTACCAGAGGGAGAAGAGAGAGAGAGCAAGGAATTGAAAACCTATTTGAAGAAATAATGAAGGAAAACTTACCTAACCTGGTGAAACAAATAGATGTACAAGCTCAGAAAGCACATAGAGCCCCAAAAAAGATAAACCCAAAGAGGCCACACCAAGACACATCATAATTAAAATGCCAAAGGTTAAAAACAAAGAAAGAATCTTAAAAGCAGCCAAGAGAAAAGCAGTTAGTTACCTACGAGGGAACTCCCATAAGACTAGCAGTTGATTTCTCAACAGAAACTTGCTGGACAGAAGGGATTGGCAGGAAATATTCATAGTGATGAAAAGCAAGAATCTATAACCAAGATTATTCTAGCCAACAAGATTATCATTTAGAATCGAAGTAGAGATAAAGATCTTCCCAGACAAGAAAAATCTAAAGGAGTTCATCACCACCAAACCAGAATTACAACGAATCTTACAGGAACTTCTTTAAGATAAAAAAAAAAAAAAAAAAAAAAAAAGGAAACAAACATGAATAATAAAGTGTCAATAACTACATATCTATCGACATTTACTTTCAATGTAAATGGATTAAATCCTCCAATCAAAACACATAGGAGAGCTGAATGGATAGGAAAACAAAACCCTTACATATGCTGCCTACAATAGACTCACTTCAGATCAGAAGGCACACACAGACTGATAGTAAAGGGATGGAAAACAATATTTCACGAAAATGGAAACAAACAAACAAAAAAACTAGGGTAGCAATACTTATACCAGACAAAGTATGCTTTATTTATTTATTTATTTTTTTAAAGTATACTTTAAAACAAAGGCTATAACAAGAGTCAAAAAAGGATCCAGTAATTCCACTTCTGAGTATTTATCTAAAGAAACCCAAAATACTACTTTGAGGGGACATGTGCATCCATATGTTAGTTACAGCATTGTTTACAATGACCAAGATGTAGAGGTAGCCTGGGTGTGCATCAATGGGAGAATGGATAAAGAGAAGGTGGTACATATATACAATGGAATATTGCTTATATGTGCAATCTAAAGAACAAAATAAACAAACAAGCAAAACAGATACAAACTAATAGATACAGAGAATATTTTGATGGTTTCCAGATGGGAGGGGGTTGAGAGGGTGGATGTAAAAGGCGAAAGAATTAAGAAGTACAAACTTGTTACAAAATAGTCATGGGGATGTAGGATGTAGCATAAGGTATATAGTCAATAATATTGTCATAACTACATATGGTATCAGATGGGTACTAGATTTATCAGGGTGATAGATGAGAGGGGAGTTGAGAGACAGGGTGGAAAGGTATAGGGATTAAGAAGTACAAGTTGGTAGTTACAATATAGTGATGGGAATATAAACTAAAGCATGTGAATAATATAGTAATAACTATGTATAGTGCCATGTGGGTACTAGACTACTCAAGGGATTACTTTTTAAATTATACAAATGTGTAATCACTATGCTGTACACCTGAAAAAAAAGCAAAACAAAAACAGAACTTAGTTATCTGGAAGTCATGTTAAAAAAATGAGCAGACAATTAGAAAATAGAAATAGTGGATATTTTCAAAAATATATGTCTACATATATTCATATGATAAGACAGATTTACAGTGGGGGTGGAAATTAACATATTTTAAGGTAGATTATTATGGAGAAATGTCCTAGATGACTAGACTATTCAAGTTCATCCAATTTGGAAATTGAATATATGCATTTTTTTTAGGTAGGTTAAAAAAATATGCTCCTAATATTGTCATATCATTTATGCATATTATCTCATTACTACTTAAACTCTTTTCTTTCTGTTTTTTTTTTCTGTTTGAGATAGTTGCTTCATTTTGAATCCAAAATCCTTTGTGAGCACTATTTAATATTTAATTTCCTTGAGATTTTAATGCTCCATTTCCTCTGATATCAGTCACTTTCCTTCTAAAATTGTCTGTAAATTGAGTTGATATTTTCATGAGAAGCACTATCAAATAGTTCAAATGAGTTCAGGGATAATCTCCATTTTCTTAAAATGATATTGTTTTAAAATATGTCAATATTGGCGTATTGAAGAGGTATACTTGACACAAATGAAAAGGATAGAATGATTGTTGAATATGCCGTTTGGTTAACATTTTTTTCAATTAAACTTTTTTATTTTGAGATATTTGTAGATGCCCATGCAGTTTTAAGAAGTGATACATGAGATCCCATTGACCCCATACCCAGTATCACAAAGATAACTTCTTGCAAAACGATAGTACAATATCATAATTAGGATAATGATACTGGCAGAGTCGAGATACAGACATTTCCTTCACCACAAAGATTGCTTTTGTAGCTACCACATTTCCCTCCCACATACATCCCCTCCTTTATCCTTGACAACCAGTAAATCTGTTCTCTATTTCTATAATTTTGTCATTTCAAGAATGTTATATAAATGGAAATATGTAACCTTTTGAGATCAACTTTTTTCATTCAGCGTAGTTCTCTGGTAATTGATTCAGTTTGTTTCATGTTTTAGTAGCTTGTTCCTTTTCATTGCTAATTAGTATCCCATGGTATGGATATACCATAGTTGATTTGACCATTCACTGTT
This sequence comes from Rhinolophus sinicus, assembly GCF_057876585.1. Taxonomy (NCBI): domain Eukaryota; kingdom Metazoa; phylum Chordata; class Mammalia; order Chiroptera; family Rhinolophidae; genus Rhinolophus; species Rhinolophus sinicus. Next base: position 45,303,932 of record NC_142504.1, read on the forward strand.
GAAGGACAAACATCTGGGTTTTTCTAGTTTGGGACTATTGCAAATAAAGCTGCTATAAATATTCATGTGCAGGCTTTTGTGTGAACACAACTTTTCATTTCTGTAGGATAAATGCCCAGGATTGCAATTGTTGGGTTGTATGGTCATTGTATGTTTAGTTTTTAAAGAAACTGTCAAATTATTTTCCAGAGTGGTTGTAGTACTATTTTACATCCCACCACCAATCTGTGGGTGAGTGATCCAGTTTTTCAACAGTTTCACCACAAGTTTCTTTTGTCACTATGTTTTATTTTAGCTATTGTGAGAGGTGAGTAGTAATATCTCATTGTGGTATGAATTTGCATATGTGTAATGGGTAACGATTTTCAACATCTTTTCATGTGCTCATTTGCCATTTTTACATCTTTTTTGGCAAAATATTTTTTCTGTTGAGTTTTGAGTTCTTTATTTTCCTAGGAGCTAGTCCTTTGTCAGATATGTGGTTTGCAAATATTTTCTCAGTCTGTACTTTGTCTTTTCTTGCTCTTAGCAGGGTCTTTCACAGAGTAAATGGTTCTAATTGTATGAAGTCTAGTTTATCACTTTTTCCTTCTATAGGTTGTGCTTTTGGTGCCAACTCTAAGAACTCTTTGGCCCTAGACCTCAAATATTTTCTTGTCTGTTTCCTTCTCAGGTTTATCGTTTCACATTTGATATTTAAGTCTATAATCCATTTTGAGTGAATTTTTATAAAATGTGTGAGGTTTAGGTTGAGGTCCAGTCTTCTTTATTTCCTATGGATGTCTTATTGCTCAAGCACCGTTTGTTGAAAAAGCTATTCTTCTTCCATTTAATTGTCTCTGCACCTGGGTCAAAAAATCAGTTGAGTATATTTGTGCTCCCTTTATTTTGCTTAAATCCCAATGCATATTGCAGTCTGTCTGTGGAAGGAGGGGCATTCCTACTGCTCGTTGCCTCCTGGGTGATGCAGCCCTGAAGGTCACAGGTACCGTTTGTACTGTAAGGACAGCGCTATCTGTTTTTGTAGAAGTCAGGGCACTGGGCTGTATAGAAGCAAGGAGGGAAAAATGCAGCGTCTGCCCACTTCCTTTCAGGCAGGGGGTTTCTCCTCCTTGCTGAGGGTCATTGGGTTGTAGGTCACAAATTCAGCTCCTTTATGTCAACATTAGACTTCTTTCAGATTTTGGCAATAAGTTTTCCACCTGTCTTGGGTTTTTGTTCAAACCCATTGTTTTGTTCAAACAATGCTATGATTGTTTTGTTCAGTCTTTTTCTGCTTGAAAGGGCAGTTTTATGGGTGTGGCTTGATAGAAGCTTTTTTTGGAGATATTAAACCAGACACCTCTGAAACCACAAGTCCTTAATTCATTGTTTTAAATAACATTATATATTACATTTAAATCAGCATGTTTAGCATTTATGTGCAACTCAGTATAAACGGTTGTGGCAAAATAGAGAAAGGGAACAGTAGGAGAATAAATAAAAATGATATTAAAACCAAAATCCATACCCTCATTGTAGTTGTGACTCAAAATATATATGCATGAACACATGTATATACAAATGTGAAGATTTACAAATGATTGCAAAGCAAAGCAGCAATAGGTGCACACTTAGTTTCCCAAAATGTGTTAACAAGAACTAGCGCCATGGGGTAGTCACATCTGTTGTGCAGGGGAAGTGGAGGTACCGAAATAGACTTGGGAAATGTTGGTGTAAATATATTTGAACAAGAATTTGGCTATAAACATTTTCAAAACTTTGAATTTACAAATTTATATTGTGGCTCTCCAGAAAATGCAATATCCTCCAAACCTATTTGATATGTACTTGCATAGAGCATCTTGTAAGACCAGGTTTATTCAAGATATCAGATTGTGGGGTGCTGATATTATCTATTTATTTAACAATATTTAAGAATGTTGAATATGTGCCAGATATAATTTTAGAAAACTTAGAAATATGACCCCATTTAATCATCCTAATATTATGAGGATGGTGTTATGTTATGATAGTTTTACAGGTGAAGAAACTGAAGCACAGAAAGATTAAATAACTTTTCAAGGTCACCCAGATAATACATGATGTAGCCAGGATTTATACCGAGGCAGCCTGGCTCAAGAGTTCATGATGACTTTACTTCTACGATGGCATGCAAAGTAATCAATATTAACCTTAATGCTAGAGATTTGAAATAATTTTGGATAATTAAACTTTCTGGTTAACCAATTAGTTCTTTCTGGTTTTGACTTTGTTGCTAAGACACTGTGTTTGCCTTCTCAGCTGAACAGTTTTTTGTAACTTTCGGGGTATCTTTGTGAGGAGCATTGTATGAATACATTAGCTAGTACTTCCTCATTTATTTTATAACTATTTATTGAACATACCCGTGCTAGATACTAGGGGCACAAAGATGAATAAAAAGGAAATTTTGACCTCAAAGTACTAAGAATCTGGTTAGGATAGACAAGAAATGGGGGAAGACTCAGAGACTGAGCTGGATTGTACATTCTATATCTTTGACAATACTCCACTGAATAAATTTTTGTCAACTATTTGCTATCTAGATGTCAAACATGTGGTAAACAAAAATCTAGTTAACTGAGAATTTCAGTGAATCAATGACTAACACAACACCCATTTGCTAAGAGTGGAGCCAAATTCATGGTAGATATTTTATAGAATTCAACAGAATTGATGAATTTGGGCAGATTTTTAAAAAAGGGCAGAGTATATCAGGGAATGGGAATTAAAAGAAATTAAAAGTAATCTGAGAAAAAATTGTTTGGTTGGTGCAATCAGTCCAAATTAAAGGATCAGTTGAGACTAGGGATCTGTAGGTGAAATTCAAATGGAAGGTTTTGGATGCTAACCTGCAGAGATATCTATTTGTTTGCCTGTTTCTTCCACTGGTTGAGGGTAGGAATTTCCCCATCAGCATAGAACAATGGATGGTTTATAAAACTGAGTAATTGTTGAAAGAGAAAGAGAGATTTTGTAAAGATAACTCAAAATTTGTATTAATATCTGTAGTCACTATGAAATACAATTTTCTTAAGTACTCTTCATATAAAGAAGCGTATATATACACAAACTGCAAAAAGCACATTCTGATATTTCAGATGGTCCTTATTGATAAAATGTTTATCTAGTAGTGGTTAGTGTCTGCTCTAGTTATAGTACAGGTGTTCTTTTCTCTTTCAGGTTCTGAGCTCTTTGTTTTCTTCTCCTCTCTTACATTTCAGAGGAAGGCAGTGGACCAGGAAGCTGGAATATGTTCCATATATAAATTACCACTTTTAAAAGGATCGTCATACTGCATATATATTTCACCTTAAAAGTACACAAAACAATTATCACATTACCTTGATTTATGGTGTTTCAGGACCTACCACTGCCTCATCATCATTTTATCCTAATTAAATATAGTAAATGTACATATTGAGTAAACATAATCTACGCCATTTTTAAGATAGAACCTCAACTCTTTGATATCTGTAATCATTGAAAGAATCATATTAATGGCAGTTACTCTTCTTCATTGGGTTTCGGATAACAACCCTTATATCTGTGAGTTCTTCTACCTTGCATAAGTAGACTGCAAAAGCAATGTGTATATTAATTAAGTACTCTGTGTTTGCAATTCCAGTTATATCGTCCTATAAGAATGCTTGCGTACATGCTTATGTCTGGGGGGGAGGGGTTATAAAATAATGAGGCTGCTTATTTTGTTAGCAAAAATAGCCTCTTTTGGGGTCATTTTTGTGACATTTCATCAATGCAAATATCAAACGATAAAAGAACCTAGACTTCTGGTTGACTTTAAAGTCATTTTTTTCTGAAGTGTATTATAAATAGTATGTTTAAGAGGAAGTCATCTTTGGTTATACTTAAAATAACTCAGTATGCCCAGACTGTATTTAACAGAAAGGGAGTTAAAAACAAAGAACACAGAGTGTCTACAGTGGACTATCTGAAATAGAAGAGTGATGAATGTCCCGTGAGTCAGAATAACGTAGGCATTGAAGGAATTAGCAAGAAAAAGAAATATCTTATTTTGTTTCTATTACCTAAGTGAGCCAAGTGCAAAAGCAGAAAGTTTATATGTGTGTATATGTGTGTGCCTATCTATGTTTATTTTTTGTGTGTTGTTGCTTGAATTACCTAAAAGCAACTTAAAGTGTTCAACAAGAGTCTGGAGGGGCTGCGTCATCAGTCTGCATAACAGTAAAAATACTACCATTGGATCCAGACTACTTCAAAGCCTCATGGAGGAGCTATTTCCAGGATATGGAGTGATTGATTTGAAATAACATGATGTGAGAAAAACTACTAAGAATCTTAAAAGATGACAGAGTGTTTTTCAAGCTTCATGAACTATGATGAAGGTGCCACCTCAAGGACTCCTGAAAGCCTACTTGCAAGAGCTCCCTGGATCACCACTGAGAATGCATCTGTTTCCTGATTGTTTTTGAGTAGCTGCTTGGCAGTGTGAGGTGATACTATCTGGGTACAAAGAAACAAAGTGAATAGTTTGTGTACCGTGCTTGTTATCCAGACAACATCATGTCACCTCAAAAAGAATAATGTTTAGAGCTGAGTAGGATTTAATTTTATTTCAGTATACTTAGATTGGTTATATCTTTTCATTATGTTTGAAATGATTAATAGCCAGCAGCAATCCTTAGTGAAGGGAGGACAAAGACGACTGTTGAATATCATTGTTGATTTGGAATGATAAAGATATATTTTCATTATAACTGCCCATAAAATAAATTTCTTAACAAAAACAACTTCCTCTCCCCCTGTTTACTACCCTGTAGGTACTTTTTTAAAGGCTCTTTCTCCTTTTACTATTGACTCAAGAGAAATTTCCAGGGAAAACCTCCTGATTCTGGAAGTCAATTTTGCCTGGTTTCAGTTCTTTTGGTTCCAGTTCTTTTTTTTACCCATTCCCATTGAAATGTTGCCTGGGACATTTGCCTTTGGAGAGCACTCCCACATATGGCTTTGGTTCTCACTTGTAGCCCAGATGCCTGTCTACCCCTTCCCTGAAGTGGGAATTCAGACAATAGGAACCTTTTTTGTTGTTGTTATCGAGTGACTATATTAAGCCCATAAACACGAAGCCTTATCTTATTTTCCAGAATGGGCTCCCTGAGTCACTTTCCTTGTGCTGATACCCAGGCTCTCTCATGAAATAGTAGTAGTTACACCTGTTGATCAAAAGCCAAGCCCCTAAAGCAACAGAATTGGAGACATAGCGTGCAGGAAGACAGGAAATTTAACCCTTACTGAGTTACCCACTTACCTGCTACAATCAGAGTAAAGTCTCCCAGCTCTAAGTGGGTCTATAGATTAGCAGCATCAGCATCGCCTGAGAGCTCGTTAGACATGCACAACCTCAGGCCACGCCCAGATCTACTGATCAGGAACTGCATCTTAATGGCATCCTACGGAGACTCCTCTGCACATCAGAATGTGAAAAGCGTTGGGATAAAGCATTTAAAAATATTTTCTCATGTAATGCTCACAGCACTTTTACATGGTTGGCATTATTACGCCCATTCTACAAATGAGGACTACTAGGAATAGCGAGAATAAGTAATTTACTCCAGCCCAGAGGCTAACTAACCCCTTTTCTCTATACAGTGGTCCCCATCTGTAAGGCATTATGCTAATAACAAGAGTGATGACCATGCCAAAACACAGGACTTTATTAACGTAGGGATAATTTGACAGCTGGATAGTTTCCAATTGCTGTGACAAAAAAAAAAAAAAAAAGTCAGTTACTCTTATAGCTAGTTGTAGTCACAAAGAAAAGAGTTTCATTATTTTTAGTCATACCTCTATTTTAAGCTAAATGGTATTAACTTCTTTAATTTGCAATCCAAAAAATTTATTTAGATTTTGATCTGAACAACTTTTAGCTGCTATCTCCACAAGCCAAATTCAGCCTCAGAGATTGAAATTTTGCCATGATAGATGTTCCAAAAAGGTGCCACTGAATCCAAAAGCAATTCCAAAAGTGGAATTGTAAAAGAAAATTTTACTTTAGTAGTACATTGGAATTAGTGCATAGTCTCCTAAAATGTAAATACTAATTTTCATGTTCAACTTCTGTGGGGACAGAGCCAGGAGTGCAGTTTCCAGGCTCTCGGCCTCACATGGAAAGGTGCTGGCTCAGGTAGTAAATGGCCATCAACTGTGATTGGATGGCCATCAGCTGTGGCTAGTTGGCCATCAGCTGTAACCAGTGAGCCATTGGCCACTAATATCACTGCTGTGGTTACACTAGCAGAAAATGGGGGCTAGCAAGAAGATGGTGGCTGAGCCAGCAAGCGGCGGAGTGTGGATTGCGGATTGCGGAGAGGCGTATTGCAGCTAGCAAATGGGGAGTTGGTCGGTTGGCAGAAAAGCAGACAGCAGGTCGCACGTCGTGTGAATCCAGCCTTCAGTGAGACTATAGTGATATGACACCCCTACTTATGGCTCCGTGGATGTTCCTTTTTGGCCTCACCATATCCTGTGTTCTTGTGTGGGGAGCAGGAGCTGAGACCCCGCATGACACCCTGCATGACAACTTCTGAGAGTCTTATTTAAAAATCATATAAAAATACATTCTTTTTCTAAAAAGTGTCTCATTACCTTTTGATCACAACTCATACACTCCCAAGAAAAAGCACCAGGCGTGAAACAGTAGAGATTAATGTTTCTTTCAGCAAGTCATTGTTGGAAACAAAATGTGTCACTATCCAACAGACACCATGTTTAACAAGGCACTCAAGGTCAACAAATGTCAACCTGTCAGAATGTTCCAGCTAAAGGAAGCTAATCACCACGTTGGGGCTGACCTCACAGCCTATTACGTAGAATGTCTAAATATGTAAGAGAATGAGTTTGCCGAACTCTTGAAATCATAGGACTTGTCACCCACAGTAAAAATTATGTGGACCTGGGGACTTCCGGAAAAATGGCGGCGTGAGGTGAGCCTCTGTAAAGCTCCCCTGGAATTTACAAAGAATCGAACAACAAAAACTCCACAAAGGACTCCCTGCACAGCAGACAGGCAACACGAAGAGGCCCACTACCGACTGAAATCACCTACAGGTGGGAGATTCGCGCGAGCGGGGGAGGAGGGAAGGGAGACTTCCGGAGACGGAGCCGCGCTGGCGCAGGACGCAGACCTCGCTCAGTGCACCGAGCTCGCTGCTTCCCGGAACTACCTCAGCTGCGGGAGAGGGAAGAACTCGGACTGCTAGGGCTCCGCCAAGGCTCCACAGGGCTGAGGGGACAGCATATAACACGGCTGAACCCAACGCTCACGGCAGAGACCTCGGAGAAAAGACTGAGGGAAGAAGGCTGAAAACGGTGGTTTAAGCCCACACTGCCGAGCAGAGAATGGAGCCTTAGGCACTGAGACTAGCCGCCCCCTCCCTCCCCTCCCAGAGCTCGCCCCGCCCCCACCTGCCTGGTGCTAGAAGCGAAACAGTAGCAGTGTCAGATCAAAACAACAGAAAATTTGCTGTTTTGAGAACTGTGGACCGCAAACACAAATTCACAGCCCAACTAGTTCCAGCAAAGGGGAGAGACCTGTGGAAGCAGGACCATCTGTGGTGGCGGTCGCCGCCATTGCTCAGGGCCACCTCTCACAACTCACCCCGCCCCTGACCCCACCTATCTGGGCGGATCCCTGCAGGAGTAAACAGAACTGCTGGAATATACGGGCTCTGAATCAGGAGCTGGAAGAGCTTTGGAACATCAAAAGCTCTCCGCATACCCACTGGGACACTGCGCCCTGTGACCTAGACGAACTATTAACAGAGGAGAAGCCCGTCTCCCAGGGAATCCCCCCATTGTGTGAGAAGTTGGAATAGTGCAGAGAAAACATAGCACTACTGTGTGGGAGAAGAAAAATAAGTTGCAATTGGAGAAATAATAAAACATTCTACCAACAAGTACTGGCAAACAAAAGAAAGACCGCTTTCTATCAACCTGTTGCAGAAGTCACTCCTGTAGATGTCTAGGAAGAGAAATAGTAAACCAGTAATCGCCATGAATAACCAAGGCAACAAGATAGCTCAGAAAGAAAGTGAAAAATCTCCAGAGAAGGCACTTAAAGATACAGAAATATGTGACTTAAATGACAGAGAATTCAAGATTGCAGTTCTGAAAAAACTCAACGACATACAAGAAAACACAGATAGGCAGTTAAAGGAACTCAGAAACTCAATCAAAGAACAGCATGAGCATTTTACAAAAGAGATTGAAATCTTAAAAAAGAACCAAATAGAATTTCTGGAGATTAAGAACTCAATAGAAGAAATTAAGAATGAAATAACCAGCTTAGGTAGTAGAGTTGACCAGATGGAGCAAAGAATCAGTGACATCGAAGATAGAAACCTGGAAATGACACAAGTAGAAGAAGAAAGAGACTTGAGACTTAAAAGAAATGAAAGAACTCTACAAGAACTTTCTGACTCCATCAGAAAGAGCAATATAAGAATAATGGGCATACCAGAAGGAGAAGAAAGAGAGAAGGGAACAGAGAATATATTCAAACAAATTGTCGATGAGAACTTCCCAAATTTGTGGGCAAAACTGGACCCTCGAATCCAAGAAGCAAATAGAACACCTAGTTACCTCAATCCCAACAGACCTTCTCCAAGGCACATTGTATTGAAGCTGTCTAAAATCAACGACAAAGAAAGAATCCTCAAGGCAGCCAGGGAAAAGAAGACGGTAACTTACAAAGGAAAGCCCATTAGATTATCATCAGATTTTTCAGCAGAAACTCTACAAGCCAGGAGGGAGTGGAACCAAATATTCAAACTGTTGAAAGAGAGAAACCATGAGCCAAGAATAATATATCCAGCAAAGATAACCTTTAGATATGAAGGAGGAATAAAGACCTTTCCAGACATACAGAAGCTGAGGGAATTTTCTAATACACGACCTGCACTACAAGAAATACTAAAGGAGGCTATTCGACCACCATCAACAGGGACAATTTGTGGCAACCAAAACTCAAAAAGGGGGAGAGTAAAGGCCTGAACCGGAATATGGGAATGGAGAAAGTAAGCGTGCTGAAGAAAATGGAATACTCTAAATATCAAACTTTCTTTTACATAAACTTAAGGGTAACCACTCAAAATAAATCCAGAATTGAAATATATACTGAAATAAAAGAAGAAACAGAGGGAAACATCATAGAATACCACCACACAGAAATAATAGACAACAACAAAAAGGCAAAGAAACAATGGAGACACAACCTTACCAGAAAACTAAGGATAGAATGACAGGAAATCCTCACATATCAATAATCACCCTAAATGTAAATGGACTGAACTCACCAATAAAAAGGCACAGAGTAGCAGATTGGATCAAAAAACTAAACCCAACCATAGGCAGTCTCCAAGAGACACAGCTCAGCTACAAGGACAAGCACAGACTCAAAGTGAAAGGGTGGAAATTGACACTCCAAGCAAATGGTACCCAGAGAAAATCAGGTGTAGCCATAATGATATCAGATGAAACAGACTTCAAGGTGAAAAAGATAACAAGAGACAAAGATGGACATTTCATAATGGTGAAGGGGACTGTACAACAAGAAGACATAACAGTCATCAATATTTATGCCCCCAATCAGGGAGCCCCGAAATACACCAAGCAACTACTAACAGAACTAAAGGGAGAAATTGACCAAAACACAATTATACTAGGGGACTTAAATACATCATTGACAGCTATGGATAGATCATCCAAACAGAAAATAAATAATGAAATAGTAGCCCTAAATGACACATTAGATGAAATGGACATAATTGACATTTATAGAGCACTTCATCCTAAAACATCAGACTATACATTCTTTTCTAGTGTACACGGAACATTCTCAAGGATAGACCATATATTGGGGCATAAAATCAGTCTCAACAAATTTAAGAAGATTGAAATCATACCATGCATATTCTCTTATCACAAGGCTTTGAAATTGGATATCAACTGTAAAAAGAAAGCGGGAAAAAACACAAATACATGGAGACTAAACAACATACTTTTAAAGAAGGACTGGGTCTAAGAAGAAATTAGAGGAGAGATCAAAAGATACATAGAAACAAATGACAATGAAAATACATCCTACCAAAATTTTTGGGATGCAGCGAAAGCAGTTTTAAGAGGGAAATTTATCTCATTACAGGCCTATCTCAAGAAACAAGAAAACTCCCAAATAAATAACCTCATGTTACACCTTAAAGAACTAGAAAAAGAAGAACAAGTAAAACCCAAGGTCAGCAGAAGAAAGGAAATAACAAAAATTAGAGCAGAACTAAATGAAATAGAGAACAAAAAGACAATAGAAAAAATTAATATGACAAAGAGCTGGTTCTTTGAAAAGATTAACAAAATTGACAAACCGTTGGCTAGACTTACTAAGATAAAAAGAGAGAAGACACTGATTAACAAAATCAGAAACGTAAAAGGGGAAGTTATCACGGACACCACAGAAATACAAAGGATCATCCAAGAATACTATGAAAGACTATATGCCACCAAATTCAACAACCTAGAAGAAATGGACAAGTTCTTAGAAACATATAGCCTTCCAAGGCTGAACCATGAAGAACTGGAAAATCTAAACAGACCGATCACCAGTAACGAAATTGAATCAGTCATCCAAAACCTTCCCAAAAGCAAAAGTCCGGGACCAGATGGCTTCACTAGTGAATTCTACCAAACCTTCAAAGAGGATCTAATACCAATTCTGCACAAACTCTTCCAAAAAATTGAAGAAGAGACAGTACTCCCTAACTCATTTTATGAGGCCAACATTACCCTGATACCAAAACCTGTTAAGGACAGCACAAAAAAAGAAAACTACAGACCAATATCTCTAATGAATACCGATGCAAAAATCCTAAATAAAATTCTAGCAAATCGAATACAACATTGCATTAAAAAGATTATTCATCAAGACCAAGTGGGGTTCATCCCCGGGGCACAAGGATGGTTCAACATACGCAAATCCATCAATGTGATACATCACATAAACAAAATAAAGGACAAAAATCATATGATTATATCAATTGATGCAGAAAAAGCATTTGACAAGATACAACATCCATTTATGATTAAAACACTTAATAAAATGGGTATAGAAGGAAAATACCTTAACATAATAAAAGCCATATATGACAAGCCCTTAGCTAATCTCATAATTAATGGAGAAAAACTGAAGCCCTTCGCTCTATGTTCAGGAACACGACAGGGATGTCCCCTATCACCTCTGCTTTTCAACATAATGTTGGAAGTCCTTGCCAGAGCAATCAGGCAAGAGAAAGAAATAAAAGGCATCCAAATTGGGAATGAAGAAGTTAAATTATCACTCTTTGCAGATGACATGATGCTATATATAGAAAACCCTAAAGACTCCACCAAAAAGCTGTTAGAAACAATCAACGAATACAGTAAAGTTGCCGGCTACAAAATCAACGCACAAAAGTCCATTGCCTTCCTATATACTAACAATGAAATCTCAGAAAAAGAAATACAAAAAACAATTCCTTTTGCAATTGCAGCAAAAAGAATAAAATACCTAGGAATAAACTTAACGAAGGATGTGAAAGACCTATATGCTGAAAACTATAAGACATTTTTGAAAGAAATTGAAGAAGACACAAAGAAATGGAAAGACATTCCGTGCTCATGGATTGGAAGAATCAACATAGTTAAAATGGCCATATTACCCAAAGCAATATACATATTCAATGCAATCCCCATCAAAATCCCAAGGGCATATTTTAAAGAAATAGAACAAAAAATCATCAGATTTGTTTGGAACCACAAAAGACCCCGAATAGCCAAAGCAATCTTAAGGAAAAAGAACAATAATGGAGGTGTCACACTTCCTGACTTTGGCTTGTACTACAGGGCTACAATAATCAAAACAGCATGGTATTGGCAGAAAAACAGACACATAGACCAATGGAATAGAACTGAGAACCCAGAAATAAAACCACATAAATATGGACAGATAATTTTTGACAAAGAAGCTAAAAACATACAATGGAGCAAAGACAGCCTCTTCAATAAATGGTGCTGGGAGAATTGGATAGCCACGTGCAAAAGAATGAAACTGGACTGCTATTTGTCACCATGTACCAAAGTTAATTCAAAATGGATCAAAGACTTAAGCATAAGACCTGACACAATAAACTGCATAGAAGAAAACATAGGTACTAAACTTATGGACCTTGGGTTCAAAGAGAATTTTATGAACTTGACTCCAAAGGCAATGGAAGTAAAAGCTAAAATAAACGAATGGGACTATATGAAACTTAAAAGCTTCTGCACAGCAAAAGAAACCATTGACAAAATAAAGAGGCCACCAACTGAATGGGAGAGCAAACAGTGCCTCCGATAAGGGGCTAGTATCCAGAATATACAAGGAACTCATGCAACTCAACAACAAAAAAACAAACATCCCAATTGAAAAATGGGCAGAGGACTTGAAGAGACATTTCTCCAAAGAGGACATACAAATGGCAAATAGACATATGAAAAAATACTCAACATCACTAATCATCAGAGAAATGCAAGTCAAAACCACAATGAGATATCACCTCACCCCAGTCAGAATGGCTATCATCAATAAGACAAATAATAACAAATGTTGGAGAGGCTGTGGAGAAAAAGGAACCCTCATACACTGTTAGTGGGAATGCAGACTGGTACAGCCGTTATGGAAGGCAGTGTGGAGGTTTCTCAAAGAATTACGAATAGAATTGCCATATGACCCAGCAATCCCTCTTCTGGGTATCTACCCAAAAAATCTGAAAACATTTAGAGATAAAGACACGTGTGCTCCAATGTTCATTGCAGCTTTGTTTACGGTGGCCAAGACATGGAAACAACCAAAATGTCCTTCGATAGATGAATGGATAAAGAAGTTGTGGTATATATACACAATGGAATACTATTCGGTAGTAACAAAAGATGATATAGGAACATTTGTGACAACATGGATGGATCTTGAGAGAGTAATGCTGAGCGAAACAAGTTAGACAGAAAAAGCAGAGAACCATGTGATTTCACTGATATGTGGTATATAAACCAAAAACAACAAAAGAACAAGACAAACAAATGAGAAACAGAAACTCATAGACACAGACAGTAGTTTAGTGGTTGCCAGAGGGTAATGGGGGCGGGGGGTGGGGGGTGGGAGATGAGGGTAAGGGGGATCGAATATATGGTGATGGAAGGAGAACTGACTCTGGGTGATGAACACACAATGGGATTTATAGATGATGTAATACAGAATTGTACACCTGAAATCTATGTAATTTTACTAACAATTGTCACCCCAATAAATTTAATAAAAAAAAAAATTATGTGGACCTGCCATGTGTCAAATTTCTATAGAAAAATATTATAGACTGATGTCAACAGACTTAAAACTACATAGCAAACAGAAGAGGCAAACATCAGGTTTCCTGGAAACAAAATAAATTTCACTATTTTCCTAAGTTTTCAGAATAGACAGGAATCAATCAGAAGTCAATTAAAGAATTCAACTTTGTAATGATAAACCAAATTACTGAGTATCTCCAGAGTTCAGTGATACACAACCCTGGTGGATGGACATTAAAGTCAACTGAGAAGCAACCACTGGATGCTAAGCCCCAAATTTTTACTTAATTTATCTGAAATGGAGCCTCTGATTTTCTAAGCCCCCCAGGCGATTCTGATGTTCAGCCAGCTTTGAGAGCCCCTTCCTTGGTTGATTCTGAAATAAGTGAAGGACTAGTGAAGAGATAAGTGTCTGATATGATGTTGAAAGAAACTCTTGAGAATTGGCCATTTCAGGTTATAGCCATTGCATCTTTGGAGATAAGGCTGATGAAAGACATAGAATGAAAGCATGGAAATATGGAGACCTCTTCTTTTCCTACAACTCTAATGTACTGAGCATTTTCAATCAGTAATTGAAGACGGGGAAGAAATTATTTTATGTTTAGGTTTTTCTCTATTATAAGGGTTCTGCAGAGAACATACTTGCATGTACATATGAGGCTAGACAACTAAGTTTGCGAACTCATCCTAGAAAAAGTGCTACATACCTCATTGCTGAATATCACTACGGTCACCTTCGAAGTACTTTCCTTGGGAAGCTATGCACTGATGCCAGTGCATAGTCCACCCTTAGAAGCAGTTTTGGAACTCTTTTACTGGAATGGCCATCAGAGCTGTCATATTACCCTTCATGTCCTGAATGTCATCAAAATGTTTTTCAATACTTCCTTTATCTTTGGGTAAAGAAAGAAGCCATTGGGGGCCAGATCAGGTGAGTAGGGAGTGTGTTCCCATACAGTTATTTGTTTACTGGCTGAAAACTCCCTCATAGACAGTGACGTGTGAGCTGGTGCATTGTCATGATGCAAGAGCCATGAATTGTCGGCAAAAAGTTCAGGTCGTCTAACTTTTTCATGCAGCCTTTTCACCACTTCCAAATAGTAACTTGGTTAACTGTTTGTCCAGCTGGTACAAATTCATAATGAATAATCCCTCTGATATCAGAAAAGGTTAGCAACATTGTGGCAACAAGTTCGTTAATTGTCCAACCTCATATTGCTGCATTTCATTTGCTAAAATATTGTGAGAATTTTTGTATGTTAGAACTATTAGTCTATAATTTTCTTTTCTTGTAATTTTGACTTTGTCTTGGTATTAAGCTAATATTGGTCCCATAAAGTGAATTGGGTATTATTGCCTCTTCTTCATTTTTTTTGAAGGTGTTTTTGTAGAAATATTATTTCTTCCTTAAATGTTTGGTAGAATTTACCAGCAAAGCTATCTAGCCCTGGAATTTGATTTGAGGGATAGTTTTTAACTACAAACTCAAATACACACACACACACACACACACACACACACATACACACTCACACATGTTGATATTTGTACTATTCAGGCTGTGTATGCTTAAATGTTGTTTGGTAGTGTCAGTTTGTCATTTCATCTACTTTGTCAAATTTGTTGGCATAAAATTATCAATACTGTCTCATTAATAAGATTTTAATATCTGCTGAAACTTCTTTTACTTCTTTCATTGCTCATGTCAGTAATACGTGTTTTTTCTTATTTCTTAGATCAGTTTGGCTAGATTTATCAATTTGTTGATCTTCTCAAAGAACCAGCTGTTGGTTTCATTGTGTCTCTATTGCATTTTCTTTATTTTATTGACTTCTACTCTGATCTTTATTATTCCCTTTCTTCTTCTTCTTACTTTGGGTTTAATTTGCTGTTGGATGATGTCATGGAGAGGATGTGACTGCTGGTTGACCAGTAAGCTGGACTGGGCAATTGGAGACTCCTCACCTCCTCCCTGTCTTTGGAATATATATTCTGTCCCATATATTCTCAAAGCGGGAGCCATTCAAGGACTTAGCGTCGAGCTAGTACTGTGTCTTTGAGACCATCTGGATGGTACAAGTGACCAAACCCAATTAAGTCCTCTACGTAAACTTCTAAGATTGTTGCAAGCAGGTGCGAAGAGCTACTCACCTTGTGATCCCCCAAGATAAGCCTCCCATGTAAATTCACTTGGTTATTAAACCTGCTACCTACCAACTGGAGTGGTTTGCCTTTTTCTTCCATGTCTCCTTGACCTATGTGTAGGGATCCAGTTTGCAAATCAACATTTGCTCTTCTTTTTCTAGTTCCAGAGGTCATTGATTTGAGCCCTTTCTTATTTTCTAACACAGATATTTTAGATTATAACTTTCTCTCTAAGTTGTGTTTTATTACCATCTCACACATTTCCGTATGTTGTGTTTTCATTTTTAGTTTAATCAAAATAATTTCTAAATATCTTTTTTATTTCCTCCTTGACCTATATGGGCTTTGCAATATTTCGTGTGTTATTTAGTTTATAAGGCAGACTGCCCCAATTGGTAGGTGGCAGGTGTAATAACCAAGTGAATGTAGATATAAGGCTTATCTTTCTTTTATTGGTTACTAATTTAATTTAATTTTGGTCAGAAAACGTAATTCTTTGATTTGAACCATAGTAAAGTATTGAAACTTGTTCTATGACCCAGATATGGTCTCTCTTGAAAGTTTTTTCCATGTGCACTTAAAAAATGTGTATTATGCTGCTGTAAGGTGGAGTATTCTATAACTGTCAAATTAAGTTAGTAGATGTTCTTGTTCAGGTCTGTATCTTTACTGATTTTCTGCCTGCTTGTTCTATCAGTTATTGAAGGAGGGATGTTGAAATATATGAATATAATTGTGGAATTGTCAATTTCTCTTTGAAGTTCTGTTTTTGCTTCATGTATTTTGAATTTCTGTCACAGGTACATAAACATTTAAGATTGCTATGTCCTCTTGATGAATTGTCCCCTTTATTATTATGAAATGACCCTCTTTATCTCTGTTAATATTGTTTGCTCTGAAATCTTCATTTTCTGATGTTATTATAGCATGACTGCTTTCATTTAATCATAGTATGACATATGTTTCTCTATCCTTTTACTTTGAACTTTTTTTGTTGTATTTGAAATGTATTCCTTATAGGCAGCATATAGTTAGGGCTTTCTTTTTTATTCTATACTGATGATCTCTGTCTTGTAATTGTGTGTGTTTTCTAGAGGTTGCTTTAAGCTTTATAGTATACATTTTAAACGCACTATATGAGCCATCAAGTGATGTATCGTTTCACATATAGGAAGTTTATAATAGTACACTTCCATTCCCCTCCCCCAGCCTTTGTGCTATTGTAGTTATACCTTATAATTCACTGTATGTTATAAACCCCGTAATATATTATTATGTTTGCTTTAAACCATCTCTTTTAAAGCTATTTAAAAATATATTTTGTATTTACCATTTTCAGTATTATTTTGAAATAATTATTATACAGGTGGCTGCAGATATCCGTATCTTAATAATTTGAAGCCTCCTTGATGATGGAATAATTTTTAATATTATATATTAAATAAATAATTTATTTTTAAATTTTGTATTCAATGAATAAAATATTTGTTGAAATATTTTCAACAAATAAATATTTGTTGAAATTTCTACAAGTCACATTTCTATAACGTGATTTGTAAAAGGAAAATATGCTCGGAATAATTAAAACCTCATTCAACTCTTAGAATTTTGCAATTTCTCTATTTTGAGAAAATTGCTTTGTTTGCTGCTCAGAACTCTGTTGCATTTCTTTTAAATGCTTGTATCGTCCCAATTTTACAAGTTTGGGCTTTTCATTCCAAAAACAGCTCTTCTTTGTGTTCCCCAGCTACTTTCTTGATAATCCTGAGTTATCTTCCTGTGTATCCCTATCCTAACTCAGCAACGGGTTAGAGAATGGCTGACTTCCCCCTACTTCTCCATAGGATATTTGACTCCTGGTTTTATTATTCTTTCCAGGCACAATATTTAATCTGAATGTCCTCTGAATGGTGGCTTCCCACCGCGCCTTCCCCAAACACACTCTCCCACCACTCCCATCCATGTCAGAACACAATCTATATAGAACATTGCATGGATGGAAGTGGCGTTCCCTATTACTTAGATCCTGGCCTCTGCAGCCCGACTGACTCAGTTTGAATCCTGACTGTCACTTACCTGTCCTGTGACTGGGCAAGTTACTCAAGCTATAAAATGGGTAGAATGCTACCTACTTTATGAAGTTGTTAAGAGAAGAAAAAGAGCTAATATATGTAAAGTGCATAGCATAGTGCCTCACACAAGGTTAGACCTCAGTGAATATTAGCGCTTATTAATATTATTATTATTTACTCAAGGAAACCTCTCATACAATGCTTTACTTTGCTATATTCATCAGCCATGTCTTTTTCTTTTTCTAGTTGATAAACATCCATTCTCAAGCATCCCATATGTATTTGGACAAATGATAAATTTGTTTGAAAGAGTAGAATTGTCCAAAAATGTATTACTATTTTAAAAATTAGCATATTGTTTCAGCAAGAGAAAGCCCTCTCACTAAGTTATTTTTAATATTTTCTTGTAATACAATGAAGGATCAAATATCTGGAATTGCCTAACCTAAGAGGATTCTTTTTCTTTGTCTTATGTTCATCTACTGTGCTGGTTTTATAGAGGGATGGTCCTAAATTTAAAACTAATATGCATGTGTATATTTTTTCTATACAACTTTATCATGTAATTGTTCATCTTCATATCAGATAACGAATTTCTTATCAAACATAAAATGTGAATGTGGCAGTCACTTTCTCTTACAAATAACATGTAGCTTGATTCTCATGGTAGATATACAGCATACATATGGGGTAGTACAGGTGTAACATAATACATCTTACATTTGAAGCTCAGAGGCACTTAGAGCCTCAATAGTTCATTCTGTATTAAATGTCTGCTGAATTCCATAGGCTGCAGAAGCATTGCTGATGTCATTACACCCGAAAGTGGCAGCAAGGTCAATGTGATATCATCATTTACCACACAGAAACGCAATGCCTTCAATACAAGACCTAGGTAATGGAGAAGCTCGTTACTTTTTAATTACAGGAACAGATGTGTTTCTACTGTTGGAGCAACACAAAAACAAAAACCAAAAGTCAAAACCCAATGTAAGTTCCCTTGCAAGTATGAGTTCAAGTTATGTAGTTCAAAGATTATTTAAAGACAGTCTGTCATGCTTCTTGAGATTCAAATATCTACATACTCCTTTCTCAGAGATTGTGTTCCCTTTTTTGTTTCTGTGTATTAGAAATCTATCTGGTTAGCTGTGTTTTGAGATATGTTTAAAGGGAAAATGGACACGTATGGGAAATGTGCATTTAATATTGGCCTCACCATCAGAAATGGTCAGACTTCTCTCTGTGTTGAGGTGGTGCACTCCAACGGCAGCATTCAAGTTGCGTTTTGATGGTTTACGAGTACAAGCCTAGGGACAAGAGCATTGGGACACAGGCATCAAAAAACCTAATGCAGGGTGGTGTTTAGAAAACTACTGCTTTCAGATCAAAGCCTGCCCATTGCCTGTGACTAAAGTCTTATTGGAAAACAGCCATGCCCATTCGTTCACGTATTGTCTGTGCTGCTTACTCCTCCAATGACAGAGCTTAGTAGTTGCCACAGAGAGGGAATGGCTGGCAAAGCCTACATAACATATTCTCTGATCCTTTTAGAAAAAGTTGGAAGACACCCTAGCCCACCATAACAGTGGGAGTTTAAATGTTTGGGGAGATAAAGAGCTACTTAACTTTGTTCCAGGATGTTACAGTACATACACTGTTGATTTTGATAAGATTCATAAATGCCCTGCAGTCTAGTTTGGCCACCATTTGCCTTTCCAGTTTTCTCACATGCCCAACTCTTCAGCCTCTTCTTCCAGAGGAGAGTACTTAATATGTTGGGTTTGAAAGCCAGGTGACTATCATCACTCTGGCAGGTATTAGCTCTCCAGCCACTCTTGCTACTTCAGGGAGGTTCTGAGTCAGCTGCTGGACTGATGGTGAGCTCATCATTTTTGTCCTTTGTCTTAACTAATCCCGGCAGGTAACTTTATTTTTTCATTCTCTATAAAGGAGGTAAGGATTTATCTTTTTTGAAAACTACAGATATTTCCTCCAAAGCATCTAGTATTTATTTATTTATGTTATTTATTTGTTTTAATTTTATTGGGGAATTTTGGGTAACAGTATGTTTCTCCAGGGCCCATCAGCTCCAAGTCATTGTCCTTCAAACTAGTTGTGGAGGGCGCAGCTCAGCTCCAAGTCCAGTTGCCATTTTCAATCTTAGTTGCAGGAGGCACAGCCCACCATCCCATGCAGGAATTGAACCATCAACCTTGTTGTTGAGAGCTCGCGTTCTAACTAACTGAGCCATCTAGCTGCCCCTCTAATATTTATTTTGATAATTCACTATTACCTCAATATTTAGTGCCAGAAGTGCCTTTATTATCATTTTTTTGAAGTTCCCTTAAAAATTTTCTTTTTGTACTTTTAATTCATAAAACTTTTCTTAATCTCTCTTGATAATTGCAGTTTTTGAAACACTGATCTGAGAGGCTATAGAGCCAAATGTGTTTATTACCATATGGTTTTACTCTGATATTTTCATGTGAAAAATATCCAACAAAAGTCACAAATGCATAGCTGGCAGCTCACAGTGCTCATTCCTCTACTCTGCATCACTTTTAATTTGCTGTCTAATCGAGTAGGGAACACAGTGACCTGGAAAAAAGATCAGAGGGTCCTGGGGTTTATGATAATTGCATAGAAACTGAATCCTACTTCTCTTCAAACGGAAAGGGTCATATACTCATAGATCTAGGCTATGGGGATATTGGTTGCATGTCTGATGTTTAAGTCTTAAAAAGGTAGAAATAGTATTCCGTAGGCTCCCCCCCTTTTTAAACCTTCAGAGGCATATAATTGTCTGCTGGGTGAAAAACATCTAGGTACTCGTACTTGTGTTTCTTTTTTCTTGGAATGCTGATTATTTTATTTGATCAAGTCAGCTTCTCTTTTTCCCTTCAGTTTCTTCAAGAGGAGTCAGGCCATAGAACTCAACATTTAATGGCTGGCCCACCATCACTGTGGTCTGAGTGGAGAGAATTGCCCCCAAACATAAGCAGATTTTTTTCTTTTTTTTACACATGACTGCCACTGATAGGGAGTTTGGAATTAAGGGCCTGCCAACTGTGGCTGAATATGTTTCTGCTGTAATATTCCCCAATTCTGTGATGTTTTTCCAAATTAGAAAATTGAGCTGTGAATTTCTGTTCTGTTTTCAATGAACAAGAAATAGTGTGATAAACCATCATCTAATACAATGAGTGTTGTGAATATAAGATATACCAGATACACAGAGGATTCTCTAACTCCAGACTTTTGACAGGAATGAAAGCCCCTCTCCCAGGGCACCTAGTGGGTGCCCATTAATATTTCCTCCTATCTTCCTTCCCTTCTTCTTTCCTTCCCTCCATGACAATTTGATGTGCGTATACTTGAAAACTTCAATAAGTACAAGTTGATCACTCAAATAGTGATTTCTGCCATATAATCTGACAAACATTAAAATCAAATCCTTGAATAATTGTCTTACCTTCATTTGGATTTTCTGATATTCTGTAGGCTCTGTGTTCTATGATCTTCCCTGTGCATTTCAGAATATAAAATACCATAGAGACATATGGTGATACTAAAAGTTAATGTCATTGCAAGACCCTAATGGAGATAAAATGATAAAGTTATGACCCACTAAATCTTCTATGTAATAAAGGTCAAAGATAGAGTGTCTCTACATTGCTCAGAGGCCTGGTGATATCTGTGCAGTTTAGTTCTGGCCCAGATTAATTTTACATAAGGAGAATATATAAAAGCATCAAACTAAATATATATTGTTTCTATAAAAAGTCACTAATCTTTCCTTTCTTTTAACTCCGTATGTAATCTTGAAACATTATCTGTTAAATAATAAATTAGGGAATCAAAACCTTTTTTTATTAATCCTATAGACTGCCAGATATAGAACATATCTAAATTAAATATTGAAGAATTAAAATAAAAAGTGCAAAACTGAGTTAATTGGTAACAGATGGGCCATTCATCTTCTTCCATTCTCTTAAAAAATTCAGGAAATTAATAATAAATTCAAGAATCTTGAGATTGTGGTTTGCTAGCCTATTTTATCAGTAAGAGTGCAATGTTTCTTTATCCTGAAGTTAGGTTTATTATATATTGTGAGAATGGATCAAAAAGCCAATAATATAGCTATCTAGGAATCTGATTTTACTTGAGTGAGTCATTTTATCTAAACATGTCCTTGTATCAATGAGCAGTGGATTATTGGACTGTGAATTTTGATGAGGAAAGTAATTTGTTCAGCTAAAGTTTCCTCAGCAATCTGATAGGCAGCGGAGGCGGACTTGAGTGTGAAGGAATGGATACGATTTTGGTTACTGGTTCTTTGTCACCAAAGTAGGGGTGATTCAAATTCAAATGCTGTTGCAGTTATGAAATTGAATACTTTGCCTTAGCTTTTCTTCAATGTGTGGGCACTTGTGTGTCAGTGGTCAATGATGTCTTGGTACCATCAGTAATTAAGCATGATCAGTTAATGTAGAGAAGGCTTAAAACTGAGAGTGTATAATCACGTGTCAACTTCAAAAATGATCACCCCAAACATTGCCTCTCTTTTTTACTCAGTATCATCGCTTTTGAATTTAAGTGACAAAGGTCGATAAAATAAGCTTTGAATTTTGAATGACATTTCTCACATCTACCCTTTGTTTTTTCCAGTGTTTATGCCAGGAACATAATTGTGTAAGTGAAATCTTGGAATTGATCAAAGGATATGTTTGTCTAAATAATTTGTTCCAATAGAGAGCTTTATGTGTACTAATTCTGTAATTCATGCTGCCCATCCCCTGATGTAGTCTGATTAGTATAGTTGTAGGCAAATGTAATTTAACATTTAGTGAATCAGATACCTTGGTACAGGGAAGTGAGATGCTTTTTTTTTTTCTTGATTGTAGGAGATCCACATATTTTTCATTTGTGTCTTCTATTATTTGAATCTACATCTACAATAATTTATTTTCTCAATGCAAGAGATCTTCTGCATTAGACTTGTTTTTCTCTTGCCATCTCATCATTTATTACTCCTCGTGAGCTATATTCAAGCCTCCTGTATCTGCCAGAATTTAGGCCGTACTGTTGTACACATAGAACCAAAGTAGTTCATATTACTTCAAATAAGAAGGAAAGTTGTAAGCTAACATAGATGGAAATTGGTCCATTATTTTCCAAATCCAGTTACTTCTGAGAAAACTATGGAAAAGCAGTGTGTAGTAGTTTAAGAAAGCACTGTGGTGATCCAAATTACCTTTCGGGACTCTTTCTCCTATGCACCAAGTAATAAAGAAGAGCTATTTCCCCTTGAGAAAAATGCCAAGGTCACAAACTACATACTTGGAGTCATTTTAGTTAAATTAATGATGAAATTTAACACTGCTTTTAGTTTGTGTTTCCTGAGATCTGAGTGAGATTAGAATAGTGATTCTCAAATTACAGTCCCTGGACCAGCAGCATCAACGTCACTGGGGAACTTGTTAGAAACGCAAATTCTCAAGCCCCAACCCAAGATTTGCTGAATCAGAAACTCTGAGCATGACACCCAGCAATGTATGTTTAACAAGTCCTTTATGTGATTCTGACGCATCCTACCTTTTAAGAACCACTCCTTTGGGTATGATGCTGCCTCAATCCAAACTGTTACAAGATGTGAAACAGCAATTGGTGCCATATGGGACATAAGTCTGAACATTTATAAACAGAGATATTCAAGGAGAGAGTTTTATCTTCAAAAACTTCTCTGTATCTGAAACATACATAGCATTATTAGTATATGTCAATGCAGCTTAAACTATAACTGACAGTACATGCTTTTAGGGGATAAGAGAGTTTTGAAATAATGACTGAGATTTAGAGCAATGCACTGTTAAAAAATAAGTCAAATTTACTACTGGTGTTTTATAGTCAAAGTAGGTTTGTCAAATCATCAATGTTTTATAAACCATACATAATGTTTTATTAAGGCTGTAAATAATTTTTATACTTAGTAGGTGATTAATTGAGTCGAATTTCAGGTTTTACTTTCTAACCTTAACCCATCCCACCCCATTGATACGAAATCCATAAAGCTAGCATTGCTTTATAATTTGTCTATCACATGGGATTCAATGACCCAAACTGTATTATTTGCTTTGCTTACTTTAGCTCTATTAATAAAATTATACTTCTGGATTTTATATGATTGAAAATGAATGTAATAAAACCCACTGCCTAGGCTGATTATGTAAAACTTGATTAGAGGCATTGACCAAGGAATCTCCTGACTGTTTTTATTTGAAGCACACACACAAATCTGGTGATGATCACACTTGCTAATAATATGTAAGTGACAAACTAAAGAAGTATCTTCAGGAATCTAAGAGTAAGTTAATTAAAGGTCAAATTTAGAGGAAGTCACTGTAGCTGTCAATATTTATTTTCTCCAGCTTGCAGTTGAGAAACACGAGGAATAAAGAGAGAATATATTCAGAAGCATGCATACAAAAAGAATTCAGTTTCTCAGGTTCTCACATAGGACCCATCTGCTTAGAACACGTTGACTATTAACAATTAGTTTACTTCGGCAAATATGTATTTTGTGCCTGCAATGCAGTGGGTACTATAGAACTTTCAGCAGCACATCAACATAGATCACAATAGATGACTGCACTGCCCACCATGTAGGACGGAATACTTTCCTGTAAGTCAGTGACTGTTTTTTAAGCATTTTTCTAAAATTAGGAAGTATCAGAAGACTGAGGGGAAATGTGTTTCAGAATTATTCACCCCAAATATCATACTCTTTTCTTCCTAAGTCAAAAGGAGCAATGTTCCTTCATTTAAAAAGTAGAATAAAAAATTCCACTGGCACCCTCAGTTGTCATGGTAACAAAATGACAAGTGGCCTTCATGCGCTTTCACTGTGTATCAATAATAAGCTAACCATTTGGGAGCAAATTCATTCTCTTCAGACAGGTCTTTTGAGCAGAAGTACTGTATTCTTTCATTAACTCACGAAGGAGGTGTCATTCATGCACTACTTAATTTAGCAATTATTTAATAAGTTGTTTTTTTAAAGAAATAAAGCAATAGGAGATAAAGCAAAGACTTAATTTAGTAACATTTCCTCCATTTCTGTTCTATTTAGTCTTCCTTTGGAAGAGTGGTCTGGAAGACATAAAGATTGAAATATATAAACCATAGTTTGGATAATAAAATTTATTGGACTTTTCTAAACACCACTTAGGAAAGTCCCAACCAAATATAAAAGAACAATAAAAGAAGGTGAGCTTCAACTCTAGTTACATGATGAATCATCTATATTTCCTCTTATTCTCCCTAACTTTCACCCTATTCCTAATTCTGAATGATTACTTGTTATTATTGCTGAGTCTTACTCTATTGTCCCCTCTCTATTCATGATCTTATGAATTGGAAAAGTGACTATAATTATTTAAACATAAAACAAATGTAATTAAGGAAATTCAGCTGAACTATTTCTCCAATCTAGATATTAATTACCTTTACTGAAGTATTGCCATTGTACAGCACTTCATTATATTTCAGATTATTTGACTTATTTTTAGAATCCTATTTCTTTCCAAAGAGGTCTTCATAGATCACCAATTGCTTTCTCCTTCTGCCAATTGCTTTCTCTTTCCGGTGCCAGTTGACTTAACACAAACTAATATATTTTCTTCCTGGACACATAGATCTAAAATTATGCTTTCTGACTTATGTTGTTGAAGGTCCTGTGCATGTAGGTAAAATGAGATGACCCATTAAGCAGGTTTTATGAGGACTTTTACACTTTTCATATGATTCAGAAAATGCTAAAAATTTCTTGCCACCTAGTCCATAGGCTCTCCTGGTCTTAAACATCTGTCTTACAAAACACAAAGGACCCTCATAAGTACAAATGATTGTGTTCCACATTTTAGTATGTAATCAAAAGAAATGGACTTATCTCTCAACTTGTATTTCTTTATACCCAGGCAATCTGTGTCTTTGAGCACAATAATTGTTTTTCTTTTTAAGAAGTGTTAGACTAGGGGTGTCCGGTTAGTTCAGTTAGTTAGAGCGTGGTGCTCTTAGTAACAAGGTTGCCTGTTCAATCCCCACATGGGCCACTGTGAGCTGCAGCCTCCACAAGTAGATTGAAACAACTACTTGACTTGGAAATGATGGGTCCCTGAAAAATACACTTAAATAAATAAAAATTTTAAAAATAAGTGTTAGCCTAAATAAAATTAATTTAAAACTGATTATAATAGATTCTAAAAACAAGATGCCATCAACAATGTTTGTTAGAATTGTATTATTTTTAGTAGTTCTATTAAGATTACTAAAGAGGAATGAAGCAAGAGGAAATGAAGCCATAGTTGTTCATGCTTTTACTTTTATAATACCATTTCATATATATTATTTACCTCATTGCATGATAAGAAAATTGGTGATCAACTAAATGATATTTTAAGCCAGGACCACACACCTAAATTGTAAAACAAAAGAGAATACTGATGTTCTGAATTTCAATTCTAAGAACCTTTCTGCCATACCATTCTTTCACTTTCTTCCTTTAAAAATGAGGGATTTTATATATGTGTGTGCAGGTACGTCCGTTGTTAGAACCCACCATGTACTATCATATTTATCAATCCTATGAAAATAATCTTGAAAGTTCAAAAATGCCTGCGTTCTGTATCAATGTATAAACCAATTGACCTTAGCTAGAACAAACAGTATGTGAAATAAGTGATGTTTCTCTTCAGGAATTTCGTGATTCTTTAAACTATAAACAGACACTGTGTGGCTCTCCTGTTTCCTCCCAGAGGCCTCTAGCCAAGTTGTGATTCAGCCTTGGGAAGCCTGCAGCCCACAAATATTGTAGTTGTGTTTCCCTTCAGGTCCTTGCAATCTCTCTTCTCTTCAAACATTTGTTCTTATTGTCTAAGCTAACAGCTAATAATCTAAGTAACTGACCCACTAAATAGTCCATAGGTGCTAGTGATTTCATTTATGGTCATTTAATAGGATTTAATTCTTTGCAGCATGCTTTATAACTTACTTTTTAATTTTATTCTCTGTCTCTCCCCTTTGAGGGAAGGGATCCTATTCTGTATTATTCAAGCCTCTTGAATAGTGCCTAGCACATAGTAAGTGCTCAATTAATATTTATGACAAAAATTGGTGGGGAAAAAATCTGTTCATGATGCCATCACTGTTCTTCCAGACAACAATTCTTTTTGAGTGCTTAATATGTTCCAGACATTGTCTTTAGTTCCTTATGTCGATTTCTCATTTGTTCTTCAAATCAACCCTTTAAAGATGCTCCTAGTATTATTTCTATTTTACAAATAAGAAAACTAGAGCCTATAAAGGTGAAAAACCTTCCTCAAGGTAATTCTAATAGCAAATAGCAGAGTTCCAAAAGCCCAAGCTGTTTGATTCCGTGGCTCCCATTCTTATCTACTATAGTCTACATATGTTTTAAAGATAGTTTATGTTTTGTCTAAACCAAAGAAGAATTCTATGACAGAAAGTTTATGCTTGAAAAGAAAGGAGAGTGACACATGGCAGGCTAGAAAGAAAAATATTTCTTAAGCAGGAAATTCTTAAATTATGTCCTCTCCAATGTTTCATTGAGACAAATTTATCTAATGAGACGCTACCACCTGGCATACCACGAGAGTTGCCTTTTATTGTCAGTAATAGAATATGAGCTTTTTCTGACTCTTTTGAATTCTCAGTGTTTTCCTCTCCTTACCTTTTTTCAGCTAAGTCCTTTGACTAGACTGGGTAGATGAGCCCTTGGGAGAAGGTGTGGTCAGCCTTACCAGAGCTAATGAGGGAATGCAGTGATAGACTCAGGGGGAGGCTGGCACACCCGTCACATAGCCATGGCCTGGTCTAGGAGGGCAGTATTTTGAACAGAAATAGAGAAGAAAGGAAGGATGACATTGTGGAATTACAGGGCATAGAATTTGCTAAATATCTGGAGATGAAATAAAAGAATGAGGGAGACTTTATATGTGACTCTGAGGGAATGTTTCAAAGCATCCGTGACTGGAAGAATGGTGGTGTAAATTAACAGAGGAGCAGGAGGGAGAAAATATGTTTTCATTATGGTATTTTCCTGAAATTCCAAGTCCAATTTGCCAGCTGTTAGGGTAGAATAAAGAAATTTTCAGACATGCAAATTCTCAAAAATGTAACTCCTATGCAACCTTTGACAGAAAGTTTCTAACAGATGTGCTGTGCGGAAGTGAGGGAAG
This sequence comes from Rhinolophus sinicus, assembly GCF_057876585.1. Lineage (NCBI taxonomy): Eukaryota > Metazoa > Chordata > Mammalia > Chiroptera > Rhinolophidae > Rhinolophus > Rhinolophus sinicus. Next base: position 45,331,821 of record NC_142504.1, read on the forward strand.
AGGCCACAACAGGAGACATGGGATCTGGGAAAGATGGGGTTCAACACAGGGAACAGGGTAAGTGAGTCCCCAAGATGATGGCAGAAGGTGATCCCAGCATGGCAGCCGTGTGGTAGGCCAACATAGTCGACATTAGAGCCTATCAAAAGGCTCCAGGAGAGATTTCTTCTATAGGATAAACTTGATGAAATATCAAATATACTTGTATATTTTGAGAGGATATTTATCCAGTGATGAGAGTTAATTGAGTTATTGATTAATATATTGAAAAAATTAAATCTCTAGAATAAACAAAAAGTTATACAAGCAAGTAAAATTAGTACACTACAAGGTTCAGATGGGAATAGGTTTACATAGGATTATTATTGTAAACATAAATAGTAATCTAAACACATGTTTGCTCTATTGGGGAAATAGGCGGAGGAAAGAAAGAGAAAGTGGTGGGCAGAACTGTAGGCAAAAAAAAGCTAAATCCTTATTTTTTATGCCAAGAAATTAAGAAATAATGACTACAGTAAAAAACAAGAGACATCATAAATAAATTATTTAAAGATATGGAAGTAAAGCTAAAGAATCAATCAAAAGAGGTGAAAGTGTTTGCCTCTGGATAAAGGAAAAGGTTTGTGTGTGGAGGGAGGGTGATGATAGTCTGTCTTTGTTTGTTTTTTAATAACAAACCTTGTAGAATTGTAGAATCTTTAAAATATCTATATATGTACCTTTTATAAAAACTAAAAATTAAACTTTGAAGAAGGCAGAGGAGAAAGGATTTGTCTTAGCGAGATGGATGGATGATTTCAACTAAGGGTGAAGATAATATAGATAAGGGAGGCAGAAATTAGAAAACTTTAGGGAATTTGATTTGAAATTATCTCTTACTTTACCTAAAAGAGAATAAGCTCATATCCTTTGCTGAAAGTCAAAGCATCTGAGTCTGTGACACAGAGGGAAGAAGACTCATAAAAAAGGATTGCCAAGCATCAGTAGAATCAAACTGACATTAGATAATCTGAATTCGTAGGGTACATCGACAGTGAAAGTTCATGGTTTTCTGTAGCAACTGCAGTCTATGAATGACATAGCCAATAGTGAACTTGGGGGCTTAGTAAGAGTTGGGAAATTGTGAAGGTGAACAAAAGGAAAGAAAAGATTCTAGGTTGTTCCCAATTGCTTAGTAATTAGGCAAATGATGCCAAATTAGGGGAACATCAGGGAAGCTAGGAGAGATCAAGAGACTGGAGGTTGTAATTAGAAAGAACAGAATGAGAAAGAGTATGCAAGAGCGATGCCAGAGATAGTAATTACAGCATTTGAGATGGTAGTGTAGAACATCTTCAAGCAACAAGGAAATAGACGAGGTCCCCAGTCCAAATAAGCAGCCACCATCAAGCAGGTCAACAGCAAGAGCCCCTGGAAGTCTGCATCTCCATGCAAAAGTCAGTCACATTGGCCTGAGGTAAAAGGTGGGGACCAAAAACCACCCATTGAACCAAACGGTCCTCCCCAAAGAATGCAACCATGCATGCGTACCAGCGAGTAATTCCAGTCAAGTCAACAGCCCTGGAAATTGTCCTCAAGTATATGGTCCAGTGTTTACATTGTGCTAGGAATGCATTACCACCCTGCAAGCGGTTAATTAATCAAAGCCTGTATCTTCTGAAATACACAGATAAAGAAGGAAAATTGAAATTTTATTATGTGATTTTTCTTAATGATGTGTGTTCTAAACAAACAGAAAAGCAAATGGATTGCCCAAAATCATGATAATGTGCTTTTAATTCACAATGGTTATGCACGTAAAAGTCAGGATATTAAAAGAAGGTTCTCATAGAAACATTAATTTGACAACATTATGCATACTCAGTGTAGGAGGTTTATATTTTACAGCATAAAAGCAGCAGGAAATATTATAAACTGTGACTCAGTTAAACAAAATAAAATAAGAAACTCAGGGGAAAATCATTAAACATGATTATGGAAAAAAATTGTTTTGCAACCCCCAAAAGAAGGGTTGTAATATATTATTTTAGAAAATAATGCCTTCAAACCTTAAAAAATGTTTTCAATGAAAATTATTTATTTTACCAGAAGTCAACTTCCCTAGCACATTGTATACTCTGACAGTTTATGCCCCCTATTGCAGTTCAGATTTGATCCCACTACTCTGAAAGGAGAACTGACTGGCTACTTTTATGGCTAGTTGATAAAGATTTTGGAGAGTGAAAACAAAATTTAAGTGTTTGAATACTTTTTGTTTAGCATATAGAGAATATGGAGGAGATTTTCTATATGAAGAAACCTGCCAACGTACTATTACTTTGCTTATATATTTGCCCTCTGTATATTTCTGCATACTAGTTGCATGTATGTATTATGTAAATTGCAATCTGACCATGCAAAATGCCTGATGTAAGTAGCATAGAAAAAGAAACAAAGAAACTTTGGGAATGTTTAGGGAAGCAAGTGTACCAGAAAAAAACCCACAGCCTTTAATATGTCTCTGTTTTGGTTCCCACCTCACCACAAGGCAGCAGGTCTGGTAGCCTGAGTCTTCCAGCCACAGGCTGATGTTTCTGTGACCCTGGCCACAGAAGCCCCATTCATTCTAGGGGTGACACAGGAAACAGGAGTGGTATGTCCCTGCAGCAGCCTCTGGAGAATGTCACCTCTCAATTCAGTGAGAATTAAAGGAAATAATGAGGCAAGGAAAGAAGGAAAGGAGGAAGGAAGGAAGGAAGGAAGGAAGGGAGGGAGGGAGGGAGGGAGGGAGGGAGGGAGGAGGGAGGGAGGGAGGGAGGGAGGAAGGAAGGAAGGAAGGAAGGAAGGAAGGAAGGAAGGAAGGAAGGAAGGAAGGAAAGAAGGAAGGAAGCAAAGAAAGAAGGAAGGAAGGAAAGAAGCTATATATGAGCATTATAATATTAACTCAATTATAATTATTACTCAATTCCATTATTCTTTAATTTGATTTTAAGTATTGTAATGATTTTGGGATCCTGTAGGTAAATATAAGTTAGGATCTGGTACAAAATTAACAAATGAAAACCAACAGTTCCACCTCTTTTAAAGGAGCCGATCATGAAAATATACAAATAAATCGACATTTTGCTAACATTTTTATTTGCCATTGTATTTTATGTCATAGCAAAGCACTCTGTAGAACAATAGATTCATTCATGAATATGAGATAGTATGGAAATTCCTGAGCTAGCAAACGCCTGGCTCAGTATTCAAACCACCTCTTCAAAAAGAGCACAATGGTCTACATTTTTCACAGAAAAATCTATGCAGCCACATTCCCCAGCAATGAACTCTTTATAAGCTTGAGGACGAAAAATGCTTTGTATATTTACTTTCTCTTTACCCCCACTCACTCTTTTCTATTAACAAACAGAAGGACAAATGCCAACTACCAACCAGCAGGATGTACAATCAAGTATAATTGAATATTCAGAAGCATGATGGTATTTCTAAAGTTCAACAAATCACTTAGAGTCTTACTTTTGTTTTTAATTTTCCTTATTCAGGCACCACAAGGCCACATAAGGAGGGTGAGGTCCCAGGAGTGGACTATATTTTCATCACCGTTGAAGATTTCATGGAATTGGAGAAAAGTGGTGCTCTCCTAGAAAGCGGGACTTATGAAGGTAAGCGCAGCTCTACTGCTAAATCTGTTCCTTGTTTCATCACATTTTCTTCTTTGATTGAAATGCATTAGGGCACCAATGTGCTACAGGTTTTGGTTGGTTTGAGAGCTCTAACAGGGTCATTTTAGAAACATTATTTCTTAAGGAAATGTTGAAAAACATCTGGATTAATTCTACTGTTAAGATGGCAAGAGGAATGCGTCTGCATATACCCACTGAAATGTCCTTGTGATTGCCTCCTGAGGCTATGCTGTGATCTTCTAGATGAATTATCTTCATCTCTAGGGAGCATCCAAAAGACCACAGGGCTTGAGTTCCAGTGTTGTCATTATCTCTGTCTGGTTTTCTTCAGTTACTTCACTTCACTGGGAGGCCTTTATTTGCCTCCCAGGCAAAATGATGGTGATAGAATAGGAAAATAGGATCCGTGGGTGAACTCCAAATCTCTAGCACAATAGCAAGTCTCCTCGTATACCCGAGTCCAACACGAACAGCAAATGAACCTAAAACCTTGAATGTGGGCAGTTGATTTCCATGGAATGAGCACTGTCACATGAGCCACAATCTGCCTTCTTACTTACCCACTATAAGTATTAAGCAACCTGGTGAGTATCTCTGAATCTCAGTAGTCTTAGCTATAAAAGGAGGATGATAGCATTGAAAAACACAAATAATGACACGTTGATATGATCACATTTATAGGTTTCAGTAAAATCTACGTGTTTATGTCTAATGAAATTATACATGTAATGAAGTTATATATTTGTGTATATGTAATGAGATTTTAAATAATATGACAAAAAACAGTAAAATGTAATATTTTTATTTTATATTCACAGTTATTATATGGGTAAACTATATTTATATGTATTATTATTAAGTCCAAAGATGAATCTAGCTTTACTGAACTGCAATTAATAGTGAGTGATATTAAAAATGAAACACATAACATATACACCATCAAATATCTTAACAAATAAGCTGGATTTGTTAACAGTTTGGCTGCCTACTTCCTCCTGCATTTACTTGCGGATGTCAGTGGACTATAGTTACTTAAGAACTCAGTATTTTTAAGTTGTTAGAAGTATTAAAATCTCTTCTCTCACTGATTTCTAAAGCAATTTAGGCTGAGACATACGCCTAAGTTATGGCTGAGACATTTATTTGTTTATTGCCACATTTACAGGAAATAGGCCAAAAGGCCCAGGCAAAGAAAATGGTTTAATACATGACTCTTGTTTCTTCTTCTTCTTCTTCAAAAATGAATGATAGTGGAGATTGATTAAAAATATTTTAAATAAAGAAGCTTGTTAATCATGTAAGCTGCCTTAAATTGCACATGAAAAATAGCTATCTATATAAATCATAGAAAATAATTATATGTAAGACATCAAAGTAAACAATAAATTTTGTAGTGTATTTTTCTTTGGGCTTTATTTAGTGGCATTCATCATATTTAGTGACATTATTTAGTGGCATTCATTAGTTTTCATGTCTGCCAATAATAATATATTGTATTTAATTACCTTATTTAAATATCATATTTATGCAGCAAAGAACCTGGCTAAACAAACAGGAGCATTCCAAGAGTACTATGATTAACAATATGACCTTTTCTCTGTTTTTAAAAATAAAGACCATTTAGCTTTATAGAAGGTTAAAAAAAAACAAAAAACAAATGTTCATCTCAAATTCTAGTATTCTCATGATTAACTAGATATCATGAAATTTAGTATCAATATTTTTAAATAAAGCCTTGTTTAAATCTTAAGTTCCAGTGATTTTTTAGGGAAAAGTCCTGAAACCATACAAACATAACCAAGTTTTGGGAGCCTGAGTGCGTTTTCTCAAATCTTCTTCAGACATATTTGCATCGTTGACAGTTTAGTTGGCTAAGTTTGGTGCCAACTTGTTAGTTGATTCTGTGTGCATAGAGTTAATTATTAAATAATAAGGCTGATTTACATGTATGGCTGTGGAGAATCAATACCACTGTGTACAAATACATTGTGGACTTGAATAAATAAGAAACTATTTTCTCAGGTCACGTAACTATCTTGTCGAATACCTTGGTTGCATTCTCAGGTCTCATCTCAGGATCTTCACATTTTCCTATAATTACAGCTGACGAACCAATAGAATTGGCATTGTAATAAAAATCACTGCTATTTCTTCAGGGTTGATCGTGAGCTCTAGACTCAGGGCTCACAATATATTATTTGTCAAGGAAATCTAAGGAATGCCTTGTCTCCTATTGGTGCCTTCAGAATATAAACAGTGACAATCCACTAGACAAAGAAAGACCTGCGAGCTTTCATATTTGTTACACTTTCATAATATCAATATCTCATACATTTTCTTTAATAAAATCAGATTTTGTCTGTTATATGTTCTCTCTTCTGCAGTGTTTGGGCCATTGCTTCCTTCCTTCCTCTTACTAGAACATTCTCATACCTTCTCAGTGCTCTTTATAGCCCTCAGCCAGACTAGAAAATTCATCCCTAATTTCTGTAAACCCACTGAAGAAATTAAGAAGGTATTGAGTCACTCTAAGCATTAAGGTTACAGACCTGTTAACGATGTGGAGGCCTTAAGACTTATTTTAACCCCCAACCCAGAACAGCAAGGCTGCTAATCCAAATGGAGGTAGGGAGATAGCCCCTGCTTCTTCTTGCCCATAAAGTGGTTCACCACTTGGTGCATTTCTTATTAGGGACTGGAACCTGTCTTTTTTTGTTAGCAAGGATCAAGGAAGTCCTCTGTAAAATGTCTGGTGAAGCTGGTCATCTCTGAGAAAACCATTGTGATAGTGTATCTGTGCTTTGCCGCCACCTCTAAGTTTCATAACAGGAAACACCCACCTAAAAAGTAGTTATGAAGAAGAATGTATTCTTTTAAGCATTTCTCATATGTATACATTTTATCTGTTTATAAATAATTCTAATTTTAATCTTGATGAATAGATGTAGCTAAAATGGTATTTCTCCTTTGATTAGAAATGAGATGAACTGTCCTAAACTGCAGTTCTCTTTCTTAGAAATTGGATCAAAGTCCTTTCTCCTAAATGAGCAATTCTGTTGCTTACCAGAGGCTGTGAGGAAGACATTAACGGGCTTGAGTTACCATCCACAGTGATGCCACTTGGTCCTAGGCAGAATTTTAGCAGATTCTTAAAACCTTTTTCTACATCATCAACCCCCCATGCCCCCAGTCTGAGCACCTCATTTTAGTTTCCTGTACAATAGCTGCTGAATGGCCTTGCATGTAAAGTGGCCCAGAGGACTTGGCTCTGAGGGACCATCAGGTGTTGGTCAAGTGAGTCTTTTCCATAACTTAGATGATCTCTTTCTCACCTTTTCATAGTCAGTTAAGTCTATATTAAGTTCATAGAGGAAGGCCCAGTGACAAACCTGTCATCACCTCAGGTAACATGAACACTATGAACCTTCATGAAAGGACTGAAGGTGTAGGCTTCGTGTGAAACACAGACTGCAGAGCTATTTAGATGAATGAAGATAATTCCTTTGGGGTTAAGGTCACGCGCAGGTATAAGCAAGGCATCAAAAGGTAGAATTGAATGAGCAGGTCTGGTTATCTCAAGGTTAAGTACTGTAAGTACCTGGAAGGAAGCAGTGTCTTTGGGAACTGTCCTGTGTGCTGACTTACCAGGGATGCAAATCGGTGACTCCTGCCTGACCTATTTCTTCCAGTCACCTGGAATGTTAGTTAGGTACATTCGTGGTTTCATTGACCACTCACACCAGTTGCCTGCCTCAACCTGTGTTCAGAATGCCATCATTCACTAACCCTGTGTCCCCTGAATTGTGCCTGAACCCTCATTTAATTTCATTTATCTGCTGAGATCATCCACAGTCAAGTTTCAGAGTACCACTTCTTTCTAACATCTGCTACCATATTATGTTGTTGTGCTTTTACATTGAACGAAGCAATTTTTCTATGTATTGAAGTAGCTACTTGCCCTAAAGTTAAATGTTGCCTTTAAGTGGACATGAGCTTAATTGCAACATTGCCGCGACTTTCAAGAGGACCAAATCAAGACCAGCAAGTTATTTGTACATCTGACAGGATGTGGTGAAAACTTGGCACTCACCTTCACCTTCATGCTATTGGGCTTCTCCTAATCGTGGACCCTAATATTTCTGGAGTTGAGCCGACTGCAAACAGCACTCCCAGTTTCCTAAACAATTTTATTACAAGGACCAGGAAATTCAATTTTCTCACATCTGTACATAAAAGAGTGCAATCCTTCCTGATGTAGCACATAAATTCCCATCAAAATTTAAGGTTTCAATACAAATAATTTCCTAGGAAAATAAGCTAAGCATCAGAGAAGAAATACAACAAATTTTACATAAATTCATTTTATTATTTTAATAACTAAAATCAACATTAGCTTTTTAAAGCATGACCTTGACACATTTCTTATTGAAATTTTGAATTTCTATTCCTAATCAAGATGACATTGGGTGATAAAGAGACACTCACGCCAAGGAAAAATCATTATTGGCTCTATAAATAGTCTTGAGTAAAACCATTCTTCTGTAATTCCAAGTTTCTACCCACTAACAGGTAAATAATATTCCCTGAAGGGCGGATCAATGCTCACATTGAGGTTAAATTGTCATTTCACGATGCCAAAATGAAATAAAATTTCATTTTTTTTCCCTTTCCCTTATGCTCTATTACAAGAGAAAATTTTTACAATTTCCATAACAACACTAGATTTTGGGAGTCTGCAGGTAAAAGGGTCCAGCTATTATTTCATATCCACACTGAAACATTATTTTTCTTTTGATATGTGCTTCTTTTTCTTTCTTTTGGCAATATTCCTATTGTGGAACATTCTAAGCCATGCATCTGGGTATTCATTTTAGGAACACTACACATTTGCACGTGAAGCTCACTCAATGTTTATTTAACCAGTAGAGGAAAGAACACGTTTAGTGAAGTTTTACACCCCTTTGAGATCTTATAATGCCTTTTTTTGTTAAGTGATTCAATTTATGTTCAGAGCGGTTGACAGAGAGTATACGATTTTTTGCGAGCTCTTTGCTCCTGTGTAAGGCGCTAAGACTGGAAGTGTTAGTGTGCATTAAAAGTGACAAAATTCCCTGTTGGTTTGGGACTTTGGTAATGCAAATGCCTATTTCTAAGTCCCTTCTTTCTCCCCAAAGAGACTAGAAGGAATTAACCAGTCGATTTATTAATTAATTTAATAATAGCATGTACATTTTAACTTAAAGGCTAAAGTCAAGGAAACTGAAATGACTTCTTTGCTATTACCTAAAGTACAACATTAATTAGTTTACTGTTAGTGCTGTTCAGTTTGTAGCTGATTTGTTCAGTTGTAGCTGAAAGTAACAGGAACAACTTTTTTTTAGTATATCATTCAAGTAAAGCCTATGTTCATGGGCACAGGACCCACTTCTTCAACTCTCACAACCATAATAATATTATGTAAAAACGAAGTTTCCAAGACTGTGATATTTGAGATTTAATTAATTTCCCTCAAGCTCCTGTCTTTAATTACAATTATTTTCTAACTCCTGTTCACATCCCTAGAAATTTTTATATGAAACAAATTGAGATTTCATCTAAAAAAATATCATGACCCATATTTAGTGGGAAGAAAAATGGATGACTTTAAAAATTTTGCTTACATTTCCACTGCTTCAACAACCGGAACCTATTTTTTACAGGTTTGGGTGAATGTTTTCAAAGCCTCTGAGTTGTTTCTCTGAGGGGACAAAAAATGAATAACAATATTGACAATAAATATTTCATAATTTTGTGTGCATTACTGCAGCTGTGAACATACAATGAGATATGTTCATGAGATCTTGCAGTTCCATGACTTTCAAAGATGGTAAATTTACTCATTGCATAGGCTGCATTCAAGAGAGTCTTGATCATATTGATTCCAACAGTCTTCTGCTTGAGAGTCCATGTTGCTCTGAAATAACATCATCGTAGGGATGATCAATGGCTCCTGCCATTAGTTTTATTTTGGGTTTTTTGTTATATTTTATTTATTTATGTATTTATTTATTTTAATATGCAAGCAGGGTTTATTAGTAATATATCCTTAGGAAAGAGAATGGACGTAGCAGCGGTGGGACAGAGAGAAACAGAGAGAAGGGGAGACAGCTCGAGGGCCATAGAGCTTCTCCTGCCATTAGTTTTAGATTAGACATAGAGACCTTTCTAAAGGAGCAGTTTTATTTACCACAGTTATTCTCAGTGGTGCCCTAATGCCCCTTCCTATCAAAATTTTTTTCAGAAACTTATTTCATACATCAGTGATTTGAAAACTATAACCTAACATCCTATTAAACAAAAATAGTTTTTGTATCTGAATTTCAAATCTGAAAAATAAAGCTTCTTAGACATTTTTTTCTTATATGTTCTTTACTCCTGATCTGAGGGACAGAGGAGTCTAGAATCTGATTGACCATGGATCTGTTTTTATCTCAGGGAGAATAGAAACCATCAAAAATATAAACAGCAGGACCTAATTTTTATTGCTAAGTGCTTTATTTTAGAACATAGATCTCGATCTCCAACAAAGTTGCCATAAGTATAGATAGTTTTATGAATTATTTTTATTTTTATAAACGGCAACTTTCATTCAGACTACGCACAAAAACAATATCTGAAACTTTGAGGCCTCCATTGATTATGTTGCCAAGTAGACAGGTAAACTGAGTGCTTTGACTAAAAATTCTGAAGTAACAGTTCTCAAAAATACCCTGCTGCTTTGTGTTTAAAAGCGACCATGTTGTAGAAGATTCACACTGTATGAGAACTCTTCCTTGGTGAAGGCTTGGAAACTGGCAATTATGGAAAATCATTCATAACACCAGATTAAAATTTAATATGCTGAAGCAGTCAATCCCTCCTTATATAATAATCAGCTCTCTTAGATCTGTCATAGTCTGTATATATACGTAACAACCAGATAAAATTCGGACAAAGTGGTCAACATATCTTACCTGCATGGGACAGTTTCCATGAAAGTTATTTCTTAAAGATTTTACGAATGTGAATTTGTAGGGACTAGTAAAACCACAAATTGATATTAGTCATTACAAAATGGAAAGTTTGACTTATATAGAAATAAAGTTTTATTTAAGTATTAATTATACACTGCTAATAAGATTTCTAATCCCACCTCACCTTTCTCTTTTTTTCTTTTTCCATTAGGGTGTCTTTAAATTTTCTTATAATATGTGAAAGTTTGATTCCTTACACTAAGTAGTTAATGGGTAAAATGATAAATCTAAAAAACTCATTTTTAATTTCAATACTGATGGTAACACAAATACTTAATACAAAATGAAGAGTCAATAAGCAGAAAGTTTTAAACAATATACAGGAAAATCATACTGAGATGAACCATATGATGATGGATAATTAAAAGGAAAAGACCTGATTTAAAATTTTCCAGTGAGTTTTCTTTCTTTTTCTCCCCTGCCTCCATACTGTATCTGAAGATATTACAGCACGGGACACGCATTTGGATAGAGAAACCTGCCCTTTGACACTTTGACCTCACAATGGAGGGTGCTATTTCCCAAAGCGATCTATTCCCTCTGGGCTAGCCCAAGAGAATGAAAAGGTTTCTCCAGATCAGGTCCCTCAGGATCATTTCCATGAGGATTGGGTACTTCCAGTTTCTGCTCCCACTCTCTGAGCGTGAAAGTAAATTTTCTCTCTGAAACTTCCAGAGAAAAATCTTCTGATGCAACTCTCTGATTTCCCTGGAGATGGAGCAAGTTATTATACTTAGAGAAAAGTGTAACCCATTGCAACAAGGGCAGTTCCTACTCATTTCTATCTTCTTGATGTCCAGGAATACTCATTTTCAAATATTTGCAGGTTTAGTATTTACAAGTTTCAGCATTTGCAGGTTTGGTAACTTTAAGTACTCTCCTCCCTCCTCCCCATCCTCCCTCAATCTAATAAGAGTCTCATTTAAGGTAAATGTAGCAGCCAATTAGAAAAGGATGTGTGCAATAGTTTATCTGAGGGAAGGAGGGGTGGGGATGGAAACTCCTGGAGGCCAGCACACCGAGTGACTGACAGTGACTGAGAACAGTGGGGAAGTACCAAAGGTATGCAGAAGAAATTAAGAAACAGTCATCAAGGCTCATTTTTTATAGTGGGAGCGCTCATCAGTCTCCCAGAGGAATGCAGAGTATTACAATCCAGCACAGCTATTGATTTCCCTAATAATGACTCTGAGCTATCCAGAAACGTTTAAGTTACATGTAGAAAGGTAATATTTGAGACACGTTTTCTTCAAAGGTGATTCAAATTTAAAAGTTTGAACTTCTAAAGGGGAAGGCTAGAATATTCATATAGTAGAATACCACACTCGTGGAAAATGCCAAGCAAATGAGATGCATCCCTCAGTATCCAAATTCATATTCAAATTCATGCTTGGTTAATTGTATCAATAATTACTTTATAAATGCATTCTATGTAAACAGAATTCTATTCCAAATGCAAACAGACCGGATGTTCACATATGCCCAAAACATTCTAAGCATATATAATAAATACACTTAATAAAAATGACTAGATAGTTTCCAATTATAATGAAGTTGGAAAGTACATATTCTTTGACTCCAATATTGTCATTTTTATTTTTGTCAGAAATCCTGTACTTTGTATATTTGCAAAGCAACTAATGAATGTGCTAGAATCAAAATAGATCTATAAAACTACTGGTATCCTACCAAACTGTTAAAATTAATGTATTAATAAAATGTAAATTTATAAGTTATCTGTTCATTTTTTAATCTTAGCATAATAAAATGTTGATTTCCCCCCCCACTTTTTGAGACACTCACCTGTTCCCCCAGGAATCTTAAGGAATGATTGCTGTAGCCACTTTCTCAAAACTTATATTTACAATTGGGGAGGAAAGAATAATGCATCATCATCTTGATTTGTTTTCGTGAAAAGTCCTTATTAAGAGAGTGTTACATATACTCATCTTAGAAGCAAAACATATTAATCAGAAGTTAAAGATATTTTACACTGGAAAGCTTTCTTACCCCATTATATTATCACAATTTTCCTTATGTTCATAGTCCCGACCTTCAACTAACCTTCATTTCAGTGCTCTTCTGATTTGCTTGTTTTCTTTTCACAATTGAGCTCCTGTCATGTTTCTTTTTTTCTCACAATTTAGATTTTCTTTTTACTTATATTGCACGTGTTTTGTTTCTACCAACAGTTCACTGACTGTTTGCTTTCCTTTTTTAAATTTATTTTTATTTATTTGTTTATTTTGTTAGTTTCAGGTGTACAAAACAATGTAATAGACATTTACACCCTTCACAAAGTGAACCCCCCCCAGTCTATTACCCCCTCTGACATCATATATATTTCCACTGACTCTATTCCCTATGCTGTACTCCACATCCTGTGACTATATGTAAAATTATAGTTGACATTCAATACTATTCAGCTTCAGCTTCAGGTGTACAGCGCAGTGATCAGGCACCTACACCATTCCTGAAGTGGTCCCCCTACTGAGACAAATGCCCATCTCACACCCTACAAAATCTTCACACCATTATTGATTATATTCCCCCAAACTATCTGTCATATCCCCCTGGCAATCTTGTGGTTACTGATTGTGCTTTCTAATGCCCTCACCTTCTCCCTCATCCCTAATCCCCTCCCATCTAGCAACCGTCAGTTTTTTCTCTATATGTCTGAGACTGTTTCTGATTAGTTTGTTCATTTATTCTATTCTTTAGATTCCACATATAAGTGAGATCATATGGTATTTGTCTTTCTCCGTCTGACTTATTTCACTTTTCATAATGTTCTCTAGGTCCATCCATATCATTGCAAATGGTAAGATTTCATTCTTCTTTATGGCTAAGTGACACTCCATTGTATAAATGTACCACAATTTCTTACTCTAGTCATCTACCAATGGACATTTTGGTTGTTTCCATGTCTTGGCTATCGTGAAAAATGCTGCAATAAACATAGGGGTGCATAAATTTTTTTGAATTAGCATTTTGGGTTTCTCTGGATAGATACCTGGGAGTAGAATTGCTGAGTCATAAGGTAGTTCCATTTCCAGTTTTTTGAGATACCTCCATACTGATTTCCAGAGTGGCTGCACCAATCTGCAATCCCACCAACTGTGCATGAGGCTTCCCTTTTCTCCATATCCTCGCCAGTACTTGTTGTTTGTTGATTTATTGATACTATTTGCTTTCTTTATTCTTGCTTTGTTTATGCTTTGCTTTCTGCTGAAAATTGAAAGCCCTTTGTGGACTTTCTACTATAGTACTACTTTATATCCTAAAAATCTTCCCCTGTTGGGATATGCTATATTTTATACTTCAGTTGGCCTTATTTTTTGGTTCTGGCTCTTACATTTAAATACATTCTTTACCTGCGTGTTCCCACAAGGTAATGACTTGCTGTTGAACACAGCAGACATTTCACTAACATTATTTCTGTCCCCTGTATAATAAACAATACTGCCTTAGAAATGGGTATGTTCACAGGTGTTTTGTTCAAACAAAAGTTGTGTAGTTTGGCATGGTATGTGCTCAAAAACTGATGTAATTTACCCTGGTTTTCCACAGTTTCCATGTTATTCAACAAGCTCAATGGTATATTAGAATATTCACTCTAGGCAAATGGGTCCTACATACTCAATATTTGCCTAAATGGAACTAAACATTTCAATTGATATTTTACTTTATTTATTTTTTTATAGTGCATTATAATTTTTTTAATTAAATTTATTGAGGTGACAATTGTTAGTAAAATTACATAGATTTCAGGTGTACAATTCTGTATTACATCATCTATAAATCCCATTGTGTGTTCATCACCCAGAGTCAGTTCTCCTTCCATCACCATATATTCGATCCCCCTTATCCTCATCTCCAACCCCCCACCCCCTTTACCCTCTGGCAACCACCAAACCACTGTCTGTGTCTATGAGTTTCTGTTTCTCATTTGTTTGTCTCGTTCTTTTCAATTGATATTTTAACATCATTATTTAATAAATTATATCATACCTCTGTAGTTTAGAAAATACAACATTTTCCTCTTTTATTATTATTATTATTATTATTATTGTTTTATTATTAGTTTCAGGTGTAAAAAACAATGTAATAGACATTTATACCCCTCACAAAGTGATAACCCCCCTCCCCCAATCTACTATCCTTCTGACATCATATATAGCAGACATAAGGAATACAGTTCTACTGACTCTATTCCTTGTGCTGTACTCCACATCCTGTGACTATATATATTAAATTATAGTTGACATTCAGTTGACATTATAATTTATGACATTCATAAATTATAGTTATTATTCAGCTTCAGCTTCAGGTGTACACTGCAGTGGTCAGGCACCTACACTGTCCATGAAGTGGTCTCCCTAAAAGGACAAGTGTCCATTGGATACCCTATAAAATCTTTACAACATTACTGATTATATTCTTCAAACTGTCTTTCATATCCCCGTGGCAATCTTGTGGTTGCTGTGCTTTCTAATCCCCTCACCTTCTCCCTCATTCCCACCCTCCTCCCATCTAGCAACCCTGTTTTTCCTCTATATTTTATTATTTTTTTAATCTTCAAATTGTCATTTTTTTATCTAAGCACGTCTTTTTAGTAATAATTAGGAAGCTTTGGGGGAGAATAAAAGTGTCTCTAAGTATACGAAGATATTGAACTAACAAAAGCAGGATGTACTTTATTTTCATTTATTCTTTCTTTTTTTATTTTATTCTTTAATTTAAAATTTCATTTCTATATCATCCCCTGTTAATACTCCTTCTCATCCACTGTATTCTTGTTGCTTATTATTTTCTATTCTTGGGTATCCTTACAATTATCATTGATTTAATTCTATTATATGCAATTTGAGACCATCCTTGCTTCTTGGTAGACTCATTTAACTTCTCATTACAGAATTTGACTCAGAAATATTATTTAATAAAATGGCTTATATTCCTCCAATATGGGTTCCAGTGACTCAAAAAGTGATTTTGCTTTTCATATTTCATTGAAATTTTGCATAACTCCTGTATTAGTGGACAAAATGCATCCTCATGGCATCTATTTTTCAAAAACAATAGTGGAAGCGGAAATCATATAGGGGAGTAGAGATGCATTCTCAAGAGTGATTAAAGTATTAGGTTGGTGGAAAATTAATTGTGGTTTTTGCAATTATTAGGTTGGTGTAAAAGTAATTGCAGTTTTTGCAATTTTTTAACCTTTTAAACCAGAATTACTTTTGCACCAACCTAATATGTCACGACTGCCTCAGGATAACAAAATACGATTATGATCTTTTCAAAGGTAACAAAATACTTTAAATATGAGCATGAAAATACTGGAGACAACAGGTTGAGAAGCTACAGTTTGGGTTATAAAGGGAAGCTGCGGGGGGGCAGGGATGGTCAGGTTGCTAGAGAGAGAATGGACTGTGACAGACTTGCTAAGGCAGGTGGATCCCAATCTCAGAACAGTCATTTGCAAACTTTTGTTTTTTTTTGCAATCCATTTTGAAGTACAAGAACTGTTGGCACTGTGCTTGAAGAAATTAAGTAGAACTACAATACTGCAATGTTCAGTGCTGGGTAATTGTCTGATGCAGTTGTTTCATCCCAGGCTGTGTCTGTGTGTTCTAGAAAGTTCTGATCTCTTTGATGTCAACTAAACCACACCACCATGTCCATCACATTTTCTGACAAACAACACTGGAACAGAACTGGTTCTCATTTGTAGCAAAAAACAAGTTCTTAAAATATTAAACACAGAGGATAGCCAGTAAAGGGTTGCAGTACTCCAAGGAACCAAGACATCGATGGGGGACCACTGCAGCCCAGAGGAAGCCAGAATTATTTGTCCAAGTATGCACTTGAGGCCTAGGACTTGCAAGTCCAAATGCTAGTCTTGGATTTGCCATGAACTTGGTATTGGATCTTTACTGAGAGTGTTGTAGGAGAACACAAGCACTA
Source organism: Rhinolophus sinicus (assembly GCF_057876585.1). NCBI lineage: Eukaryota > Metazoa > Chordata > Mammalia > Chiroptera > Rhinolophidae > Rhinolophus > Rhinolophus sinicus. The sequence continues at coordinate 45,348,505 of NC_142504.1, forward strand.
TATTTAAATGACTGATGAGTTGCATGTGATAGAGGAATGAGACTTATTCTGAATGACCTTAAGGAGTGGAACTAGGAAAACTAACATATAAAGAGACAAAGATGGTGGCTTGATATAAAAAATGCTTTCTAATAGCCAGGGCTAATGAAATAATTAACTGAGTGCATTGGTAAACAGTTGCTGGGGTTGCCAAACATGGGCTAAGAGCTCTTTCTTGGATTGTTCTAAAGGAGATACGCACATGGATACATATTTAGATTGAAATAACTACAACACCAAAACATCAAAAACAATACTAAATATTATGGTTAATTTTACATGCCGACTTGACTGGGCCATGGGATGCACAAATATCTGGTTAAACATTGTTTTGGGGTGTGTCTGCGACCTGTTTTTGGAAGAGATTAGCACTTGAATTGGTGACTTAAGTAAAGCAGATTGCCTTCCCCAGTGTGGGCGGGCATTACCCAATATGTTGAGGGCTGAGGAGAACAAAAAGGTGGAGGAAGGTTGAATTTGATCTGATTGTTGCCTGACTGAGCTGGGACATGATCTTCTCCCACCTCCTTTGTGCTCCTGGCCTATGTATCTATAGCATTGGTGTCCAAACTTTTTTCAACATTTTTTACCAAGGGCCATATGCGGTAAAATACACAAACAGCTGGGCCACTCACTCGAGGTGAAGTACGTATTGCCTCACCTGGTTTATTTAAGTAAACTAAATATAGTTTTGGAATTTGCTGTGGGCCAATTAAAAATGGATTGCGGGCCGCAGTTGGCCCGCGGGCCGCAGTTTGGACACCGCTGATCTATAGGTTCTGTTTCTCTGGAGAACCCTAATTAATACACTAGGCTTGATGTTTGCATACACTATCTATAATTTTCACAATGTTTCTTTAATGAAATGATCGTTTTAATACTTTTTACAGATGAGGAATCCTAAGCTCAAAGATGTGTAGGAACTTGCATGAAGTTTCTCAGATAGTAAGTGGGAAAATTGAAATTGCTTTCAGCCTTCTTTGACACAAGGTCTGGACTTGGAAGATCATTTTCCCACTGGAAAAGTATTCAGTCAATGTAAGGCCTAATTTTGCTTTACATATTGGATGACTGGCACTTCTGGATCCCAAAGTAACTGTATCCCTAATATCTAGGAAAGTAAGTGACAGGGAGCTGGCATGGAAGGGTAAGAGTTTGTGAAATGGGGAGAAAGCGTTTATGAAGAGGATTGATTTAGTAAAGTTATGCTATGATTGCACTCCCAAGAAAGTGGAAGGATGATGACTAATTATCTCTTTACCCCAGATTGAGAGAGGGTCCTAATTGCGTCCCCTGCAGTTTGGGAATCCCAGTAAACTGATACCTATGTTAACCCTAAGAAATCAAAAGGCTATGTATCCAAATTAGAAAGGGAGAAGTAAAATCGTTCCTCTTTGGAGACAACATGTTCTTATATGTAGAATTTTCTAAAGTCTCCATAAAAAACAGTGAGAACTAATAAATTGAATCAGTAAAGTTGCAAGATACTAAATCAATACACACATATCAGTTGTTTTTATACACTAACAACAAACTATCTGAAAAGGAAATTAGAAAAAAAACTTTATTTTACAATAGCACCAAAAGGAATAAAATATTTAGAAGTAAACTTAACTAAGCAAGTGAAAGACTTGTATACTGAAAACTACAAAACATTGATGAAAGAGTTTAGAGAAGACACAAACAAATGGAAAGACATTCCATGTTCATGAATTGGGAGATTGAATACTGTTAAAACATCCATACTACCCAAAGTGATCTACAGATTCATGCAATGCCTTTCAGAATCCCAATATCATTTTTTACAAAAATTGAAAATAGTTTTTATAACTCAGGTGGAACCACTAAAGACCGCAAGTATCCAAACCAATCCTAAGAAAGAAGAACAAAGCTGGAGGCATTGCACTTCCTGATTTCAAAATACATTATAAAGCGATAATAATCAAAGAGCATATACTGGCATAAAGACAGACATGTAGACCAATGGGACTGAATAGAGATCCTAGAAATACATCTGCATGCATACAGTCAACAGATGTTTGACAAGGGTGCCAAGAATATACAGTGACAAAAGGATAGTTTCTTCAACAAATGGTGCTGGGAAAACTGTATATCAACATGCAAAATAGTAAAATTGGACCACGATCTTATACCATACACAAAAGCCAACTGAAAATAGACTAAAGCCTTAAACATAAGACCTGTAACGATAAAACTATTAGAAGAAAACATGGAAGAAATCTTTATGACATTGATCTTGGCAATGATGTCCTGAATATGATACCATAAGACAGCCCAGACAACAAGAACAAAAATAAGCAGGACTCCGTCAAACTAAAAAGCTTCTGCACAGCAAAGGAAACCATCAACGAGTAAAAAGGCAACCTACTGAATGGAAGGAAATATTTGTAAATCTTATGTCTGTTAAGGGGCTAATATCTAGAAAATATAAATAACACATACAACTCAATAGCAAAAACACAAACAATGTGATTTAAAAATGGGCAGAAGCTCTGAATAGTCATCTTCCCAAATAAAATACACAAATGGCCAACAGGTACATAAAAGATTCTCAACACCATTAATCATCAGGAAATGCAAATCAAAACCACAATGTCATATTACCTCACACCTATTAGAATGGCTATTATTAAAAAGACAACAAATAACAAGTGTTGGTGAGAATGTGGGGAAAATATAACCCTTGTGCTCTGTTGGTGTAAATGTAAATTGTTGCTGGTAATATGAAAACATGACATTCCTCAAAAAAATAAAAATAGAACTATCATATGATTCAGCAAATTCACTTCTGGGTATTTATCCAAAGAAAATGAAAACACTAGCTTAGCAAGATACTTACATTCCCGTGTTCATTACAGCATTACTTACAATAGCCAAAATATAGAAACAACCTAAGTGTCCATTGGTGGATGAAGAGATAAAGAAATCATGGTATGTGTAGTACAATGGAATACCATTCAGCCATAAAAAAGAACAAACTCCTTCCATTTTCCGCAACATGGTTGGCCCTCAAATGCATTATGCTAAGTGAGATAAGTCAGATAGAGAAAGACAAATACCATATAATCTCACTTATATATAGAATCTAAAACAAAAGAAAATAACAACAAAACTATAATCTCATACATACAGAGAACAGATTGGTGGTTGTGGGTTGGTGGGGGAAACGGGGGTGGTGAGAAATGGATGAAGGAAGTAAAAGGAAAAAATAATTTTAAGTATAGTGAGCAGTAAGTATTTCTGGAAGAAATACTGCATTTCTGGAAATGAAGAAAGGTAGAGGTTTATTGATTTTTATCTTCTATTGTAACCATTTGTTTATAAGTCTTTGCAACTGAACTTGAAGCCCTTTGATTCAGGGAGAGTTTCTTATTTACATTTATAGTCCTAGAATCCACAGTAGCTGGCACATAGTATTCAATAAATAGCTACTGGAAGAAAAACAAAGGCTAGTCTTCAAAAAAGAAAAGAAAAAAAAAAAAAAAAAAAAAAAAAAAAAAAATATATATATATATATATATATATATATATATATATATATATATATATATATATATATCCTCTTATAACTCAAGAGAGAAAAAAACAAAGCTAATAACTCAATTAGAATATAGGTTATGGACTTAAATAGATATTTCGCCAAAGAAAACATACAAGTGGTCAAAACATATATGAAAAAATGTTAAATGTTGCTAACCATCAAGGATTTGTTTGACTACTAATGAGGTGGAATATCTGATGCAGTTTTCATACAAAGGAAGCTTAATACAACAGAACTCTGTTGAGTATCTCTTACGCCTGACAACTACTAGCACTGCCAGCCCTGGAAACTGAACCCCACCACTGGGCTGCTAACACTGGATACTAGAAAACATTCTCAGTTTTCCATGCTTCTTTAGGTCAATCACTTCAGATTCCAAATTTTCACCAAGTGTCTGTTTGACTAAGAATTTGTTGCATGACAGCACTCTGGCTGCCAGCATTCAGGGTGATTTATTTTTCACATCTCTGCAGTGGGAGATGGGATCTTTTTTAGCACAATGCTCAATGGTGGATTTCTCAAACAGGGAGAAAGGGTTAAAATGCTGGGTAGGCAAACAGTAGTGACCTGTCCACTGCCAGTATTATAGGCGGAGGTAGTAGACAAAGGACAAAGGTCCTTATAGGAGGTATGTTCAAAAAGCAGTTTGGGTTATTATTGTTAATAATAATTTCATTAGTATCCACGGGCTTGCCCGACCTTGGAAAAATTGTGCTACATTCCTTTGCTCTACGTTCAGGAACACGACAGGGATGTCCCCTATCACCTCTGCTTTTCAACATAGTGTTGGAAGTCCTTGCCAGAGCAATCAGGCAAGAGAAAGAAATAAAAGGCATCCAAATTGGGAATGAAGAAGTTAAATTATCACTCTTTGCAGATGACATGATGCTATATATAGAAAACCCTAAAGACTCCACCAAAAAGCTATTAGAAACAATCAACGAATACAGTAAAGTTGCCGGCTACAAAATCAACGCACAAAAGTCCATTGCCTTCCTATATACTAACAATGAAATCTCAGAAAAAGAAATACAAAAAACAATTCCTTTTGCAATTGCAGCAAAAAGAATAAAATACCTAGGAATAAACTTAACCAAGGATGTGAAAGACCTATATGCTGAAAACTATAAGACATTTTTGAAAGAAATTGAAGAAGACACAAAGAAATGGAAAGACATTCCGTGCTCATGGATTGGAAGAATCAACATAGTTAAAATGGCCATATTACCCAAAGCAATATACAGATTCAATGCAATCCCCATCAAAATCCCAATGGCATATTTTAAAGAAATAGAACAAAAAATCATCAGATTTGTTTGGAACCACAAAAGACCCCGAATAGCCAAAGCAATCTTAAGGAAAAAGAACAATAATGGAGGTATCACACTTCCTGACTTTGGCTTGTACTACAGGGCTACAATCATCAAAACAGCATGGTATTGGCAGAAAAACAGACACATAGACCAATGGAATAGAATTGAGAACCCAGAAATAAAACCACATAAATATGGACAGATAATTTTTTACAAAGAAGCTAAAAACATACAATGGAGCAAAGACAGCCTCTTCAATAAATGGTGCTGGGAGAATTGGATAGCCACGTGCAAAAGAATGAAACTGGACTGCTATTTGTCACCATGTACCAAAGTTAATTCAAAATGGATCAAAGACTTAAGCATAAGACCTGACACAATAAACTGCATAGAAGAAAACATAGGTACTAAACTTATGGACCTTGGGTTCAAAGAGCATTTTATGAACTTGACTCCAAAGGCAATGGAAGTAAAAGCTAAAATAAACAAATGGGACTATATGAAACTTAAAAGCTTCTGCACAGCAAAAGAAACCATTGACAAAATAAAGAGGCCACCAACTGAATGGGAGAAGATTTTTGCAAACAGTGCCTCCGATAAGGGGCTAGTATCCAGAATATACAAGGAACTCATGCAACTCAACAACAAAAAGACAAACAACCCAATTGAAAAATGGGCAGAGGACTTGAAGAGACATTTCTCCAAAGAGGACATACAAATGGCAAATAGACATATGAAAAAATGCTCAACATCACTAATCATCAGAGAAATGCAAATCAAAACCACAATGAGATATCACCTCACCCCAGTCAGAATGGCTATCATCAACAAGACAAACAATAACAAATGTTGGAGAGGCTGTGGAGAAAAAGGAACCCTCATACACTGTTGGTGGGAATGCAGATTGGTGCAGCCGTTATGGAAGGCAGTGTGGAGGTTTCTCAAAGAATTACGAATAGAATTGCCATATGACCCAGCAATCCCTCTTCTGGGTATCTACCCAAAAAATCTGAAAACATTTAGAGATAAAGACACGTGTGCTCCAATGTTCATTGCAGCTTTGTTTACAGTGGCCAAGACATGGAAACAACCAAAATGTCCTTCGATAGATGAATGGATAAAAAAGTTGTGGTATATATACACAATGGAATACTATTCGGCAGTAAGAAAAGATGATATAGGAACATTTGTGACAACATGGATGGATCTTGAGAGAGTAATGCTGAGCGAAACAAGTCAGACAGAAAAAGCAGAGAACCATGTGATTTCACTGATATGTGGTATATAAACCAAAAACAACAAAAGAACAAGACAAACAAATGAGAAACAGAAACTCATAGACACAGACAATAGTTTAGTGGTTGCCAGAGGGTAACGGGGGCGGTGGGTGGGGGGTGGGAGATGAGGGTAAGGGGGATCGAATATATGGTGATGGAAGGAGAACTGACTCTGGGTGGTGAACACACAATGGGATTTATAGATGATGTAATACAGAATTGTACACCTGAAATCTATGTAATTTTACTAACAATTGTCACCCCAATAAATTTAATTAAAAAAAAAATAAATAAATAAAAAAAAAAAAAGAAAAATTGTGCTACATTAAAAAAATATGTATAAAGGATGTTGAAGGGAGTAAAAATTTTAAATTAGAAATGATGATTTTATATATATATATATATATATGAAAAAACCTACATAAGAGGTGTGATCAAACAATACAGTGAATGTTTAAACTAAACAAATGTATTTCAGTAAAAGACACATTGCCATTAATACACCTCAAAATACTCTCCCTTGCTTCAAACACATTTATTTCATTGTTCCTACCACTTTCTGAAGCAGTTCTGGAAATCTTCTTTTGTGAGTGTCTTTAATTGCGCTGTTGTGGCTGCGTTGATGTCCTGAATGGATTCAAAACATTTGCCTTTCATGGTCATTTTGACTTTGGGGAAGAGCCAGAAGTCACACAGTGCCAGTTCCAGTGATAAGGTGGATGAGGACACACCATAATGTTGTTGTTGTTTTTTGTTGTTGTTTTTTTGGGGGAAGGGGAACAGGACTTTATTGGGGAACAGTGTGTACTTCCAGGACTTTTTCCAAGTCAAGTTGTTGTCCTTTCAATCTTAGTTGTGGAGGGCGCAGCTCAGCTTCAGGTCCAGTTGCCATTGTTAGTTGCAGGGGGCGCAACCCACCATCTTTTGGGGGAGTCAAGGAGTCAAACCGGCAATCTTGTGATTGAGCACCCACTGGCCCGTATGGGAATAGAACAAGCAGCCTTCAGCATTGGGAGAATGGAGCTCCAACCGCCTGAGCCACCGGGCTGGCCCCCATAATGTTTTTATTGGACAGAAATTGCCATATACCAGAAGCAAAGTGTGACATGGAGCGTTGTAATGATGGAGGATGAAACGTTTTGCCTATTTCATGTTAACGTGTTGTTCATGATCCATGATTTATGGCACACTTTAAAACACACCTTCTCTCAACCATAGCTCACACCCAACTGACTTCACTGAACAAGCTGAAACCTGTCACACACAGTTACTAAGATTTGATGTAAATCTTACCACTTCCCTTATTAAAGGTCCCTGCCTTTCCACTGGATGGCACTCGGCAGCAGCATCCCCTGTATTTTGTGATCACAACAGAAAGGCTCCATGTCACACATCACTACTGGTATGGCAATTTCTGTCAAATAAAAACGTTATGGTGTGTCCTCATCCACCTTATTCACCAGGTCTGGCACCATGCAACTTCTGGCTCTTCCCCAAAGTCAAAACGACCATGAAAGGTAAACGTTTTGAATCCATCCAGGACATCAAGGCAGCAATGAAAGTACAACTAAAGACACTCAATGAAAGAGGACTTCCAGAACTGCTTTAGAAAGTGGCAAGATGATGTAATACAGAATTGTACACCTGAAATCTATGTAATTTTACTAACAATTGTCACCCCAATAAATTTAATTAAAAAGTGATTAATTGGGGAGAAAAGGTAGTTTTACAGTGCTGGTCTTCATATCAACAAATATGTTACATCTCTCCATTTGTTTGTTTTAATCCAAAAAAAGAAAGTGGCAAGAATGCTGGGATGGTGTATTTGAAGTGAGGGAGAGTACTTTGAAGGGTATTAATGGCAATGTGTCTTTTACTGTAATAATGTATTTTTTTTAAATTTAAACATTCACCATATTGTTTGATCATGCCTCATATGTGAAAAACAGAAGCAAAGGAAGCAAAAAATGTAAAGGAAATATGGGAGGGGTATGTTAAGCAGAATACAAGGGCATGTAAACTGCAAGACAAGGGGAAATTTTATAGAGCAGTCATTTTAACTACATTTTAAAACTTTATCGATGCCATAAAATCCAAACACTATAAACCTGGATTCTTTGTAAAAAATTGGCTATTGCATGCAAATAAATTGAATTTGAATGTAAAAGAGAAACCAGAGGTAAACCAGAATAACATTTTGGAGAATGTTTGCACAAATAATGTTTTAGAAAACATTTGTAAACCAGAACACATTGAAAAACATTTAAGAGAAAATAGTGCTGACATTGTGCATATATATAAATATAAATATATATATGTATATGGGGATTGTCTTTTTTTTCTCTATCTCTCTCTCTCTCTTTACTCCTGTTCCTGGTTCTCCTCTCCTCTTATTCTCTTTGACAATCTGTCTCACCTCCCTTTGCTTACGGGTATTGCTCTGCCTGGCCTCACAAATTTGTTTGGTCTTAGTTCTTTTTCTTCTCAGTCTGCATATGTACCAATCAACTGGCTTACTCTTAAATCTGTATCCCCAACTAAGACATGGTTCATGGCTCTGAACCTATAGACAGCCTCTATCTGTACTGTCCTTCAGAAAGACATAAACCAAGCTTCTCCTAAATTGAGCACAACATCTCCTCAAAACTTCTTCAGTAAATATCACAGCTACTAACACGATTGTTCAATGCAGAAACCTAGTAGTTAGCCTTGATTCCCCAGAACATTCGAGTAATCATCAGGTCTTTCCTATTTTAACCCCTAAACAACATCTCCGTAATGTGTCACCTTTGGTCTATTCCCAATGTCCCTTCCATTGTTTATATTCTCAGCATCTCAGAGAACACCAAGTGTCCTTACTCACTTTTCTCTCTTGGTGCTGGAGTAATGTAATACCCTAATCTAATCATGTTACTTCTCTGCTCAAGTAGCATCCAGCAACTTCTCCAATAAATTCCTTTTATGTTATAGACTATGTGACATAGTCTATCATTCCTGGCACCCTCATTCCTCTTCATTTCACTAATTCCTCCCCAGCAAACACAACTTCCTTGAAATTACCCTGAAATGTTACATTCACATACACAACAAGCCTTTGTATTCAGATTTCCCTCTGCTCTCCACCAGGGTCTGCTGGTGAAATCCATTTTTCTCCAAATAAGAGTTCAGCATGCTTTGTGCTCTGTGCCTCCTTGTAGGCTTCATCATAGTCATTATAGAATTATAATATTTTTGTCAGTTTTTTGTCTGTCTAACAGACTTCTAAACTCTTAGTACAGTCAATAGGATATAGTAGGTACTCAGTGAATCTTTAGAATGGTTAGATTAAAGAGTGTTTCACTATGTAATTGTATATGCTCACCAGTGTTAGGTCCATGTAATGTTTCTCTTTGAAGAATCATATTCCAGTGTTCACTATCTCAGTGAATAACCCTTTATTCACCCATATGCATAAATTAGAATGCTAAGAGTTATTCTTGACATTCTTCCCCCTCACCTCCACATCCATTTTATCACCAAGGCCAATCAACATTACTTTCTAAACATCATTTGAATCCTTCCATTTCTCCTCAATTTCACCATGACTATCAACCTACTCTACAAGCCATTATTTCTTCCTGGATTGCTGCAATAAGTCTTCTCAATAGCTTACGTACAGCTAGTCTGGCCTCTGTCCACTCCAATTGTCATATTGCATCCAGAATTATTTTTGCAGAATGAAAATCCAGACCCACTTCTCTTCCACTGTCACCCTCCCCACACACATACACACCCACATACAAAAATTCGTGGATATGGCTTAGATTTGCTCTTGCGAATATGGAATGCTTTTTCCTTATTGGGAGTATAGGAACATGAACTGCAATGGGCACACATGGAATATTATGCAACAGATTACACTCCTAATAACATGAATGGATCTTAAGAGCACAGTTCTAAAGAGAAAAAATAAACTCATTGATACAGAGAACAAATTGATGGTTACTAGAGAGAAGAAATGTGGGAGATGGGTGGAAAAGAGGAAGGGGATTAAGTGCACACTTCCAATTATAAAATAAGTCACAAGGATGTAATGTACAGCATAAGGAACAGAGTCAATAACATTATAATAACTATATACAATGACAGATAGTTACTTGATTTTGTAGTGATTACTTCTTAAGATATAAATGTTAACTCACTATGTTGTACACCTGAAACTAATATAATGCTATATTTCAACTGTAATTAAAAATAAATTTTAAAAGGGATAAATGAAATAATAAAAATTTTAAAAGAAACTAAATAGATCTACAACACAATACCGTTTACATTAATTTAAATGTATTCATGTAAAACAATTGATATCAGCAAGAATATATTCCAACCCAAAGTTATGTTTCTTATACCACGTGCTCCCATTCTCTGTTTTTCTCCTTACACCTGACATCTAACACACTTATGTTTTACTTACTTATGTCCTTATTTCTCTTTCTTCCTCAATATAAATGTGAGCTGCATGAGAGATTTAAATCTATTTGGTTCATGGCTGTTTTCCCAATCCCTTGAGTGTTGTTGGCACATTGTAGGTGCTCAAGAAATATTAGTCTAATGAATGAATTTTCATTTGATACATTAGAATACTTGTCTGTGGTGTCTGTGTGGGATAATGGGGTTCAGTATGAGGATAAAAAGCAAGCTGTAAATCAATCAATCAAAAAAAGTCAACAATAAGGGAGGAGACCAAAATCCTTGATGTGATCTTCAAAGCCAGTCAGGTTCTAGTTGGTGTCTCTCTCTGGAGCATCATCTCCCAGTGCTCTCCCTGCCAATCTATGTATCTCAGCCTCCTGCTCCCAGTTCTTGCAATGCACTGTGTTCCCTCACAGCTCAGGGTCATCAAGCCTGTAGCTCTCTTTGCCCACAGAACTTTTCCTACGCATACTTCCCTCTCCCCAATAATTTGTTGCCTAGTTAAATCCCACTCATCCTTTAGAGACCAGCTCAAGGGCCACTTCTTCAAGAAACCTTTCCTGACTCCTTTAGTCCGGAATGCTGCCATGAAATCCTGTAATCAGGCCTATATCTTTTGGGTATCCATATTTCTACATATCAAATATAGTTATACATTTGATTTTATGATTTCATTAGTACCAATCTACCTCACCAGTCTATACACTCCATTAGGCCAGGGACCATTTCTAATTTTGATTATTATTGTACTTTTGGTGCCTAACACACTACCTGGCACACAGTAGGTTTCTTAGCCAGTTGAATGAATGAGTCTCTTTTTATGCATTTCTTTGTAGCCTTTAAGAAAATAGAAATGTTATCTGCCAGAATTTCCCTAAGTCCAGAAAGCTTCACCCTTTGACTTTTTTAGTCTATTTCAAGGTCACTCTTTTTTCAAAATGGTCTTCATACAGGTCTCATTGTCTCATCAGAAATGACATCAAGGTCACCAGCCTAGGTAAGATTTCCTCAGAATAGTTGTCTAATGAAGCTAGAAGGCAACAAGCTTATTTTTTAATTAAGAAGAACCTATATTAGAGCATCTCTTGTCATTACTTGCTCCTTTTAGAAAAACATTTAAGTTAATTATGTACAAGCAAATGAATGTTTCTTTTGCCTTTGAGCCAGATCCTGTGCCCTGTTCAGCTCAGAATTTTGTAAAAGATTTAGTACTTTTCATTATCAGTTTTCTTGGCATTCTTCACCATTTCTATCACTTTAATTGGAAAAAATACATGAGGTCTTTGATGGCTGAAAGAATGACTCCCTACACCTAGCAACTAGTGCCTGGCATTGCTTATTATGAAAGGATCTGGCTTTCCAAAATCACAGAGCTAAAGCTTTGATCGGATTGCTCTTAAAATCACCGTTAACTTTCCCCATTATTGTAGTTCTTGTTTAATCAATTAATTGAAATTCTTTTTCTGAAGCTGAAAGTAAAGATTAAATGAAATCTAATGAACAAAATCTATGTGATGTTTCCTTTTTAAAATGATGTTTCTCATCTATGTGTAGGTTTATTTTTTCCAATAAGTATTGGATAGAAAAGTTTTATCTATCTAAATGACCAAAATAAGCATAAAAACATTCTATGGAGAGACATTTCTCCCCGTTTCACATAATCATAATACATGGCTCTTTGCTAACATGGCCAATCTTACATGTCTACACTTCCCATCCCTTTCTTTTTTTCATTCTTGTGAAAATGCTCTTAGATTTAAACAAAGATACCCTTAGATATAAGAACATTAGTATTTCCACTCAGTTTTGAGCATGAAGACTAAATCAAATGTTCACAAAGACATGGCTTCAAAGTATCTTAGACATGAAATCTCCCAAAAGGAGAGAAGAGGTGTTTAATCTTCTGGGAATTACATTGCATGCAGAGAAGGGAATGAGGTAAAAACAAAGGTTGTATTCTTCCAGAGTTTGGTTTAGAAAAGCTGAAGTATCATTACCTCTCCTTACAACTGTTGGGCAGTGGAACTGTCTGTGGAGCTTTGAATTGTGGGGTAAATTCTGATTGTGCCTCCTGTTCAAATCTAAAGAGACTCAGCTAAGTAGAAACCTGGCATTCCTACCTCATAATGACAAGAAGTCAGCTTTTGTGACCATTATATTATGTGCTTGGGAATAGCCCAAATGATATACAGTCTATCCAAGCTTAATATTTTCTGCTTGTATTAATTCTTTTTTGTTTCCTTCTTGTAAACCCTTCAAAATGTGTTACTGTGTCTCACAGGTTACATTGCAAAGTATAAAGATTTAGACTTCTTTGCTTTAGAAAAGGGAATTTGGGGAAACTAATTTTTTTTGTGGGGTGGAGGGAGCAGATATCATTTTCCAAAACATTCAGCCATTGAAATTTTAAGAAGTTAAAATTACTTTAATTTCCAGTTGGGATGTAGAATTTGAATACCTCTTAAAGATGCTCCTAAATACTGAAAGAAAACAGTATTTTCACAATATCTCAAAGAGTTACCAGTACACGGATTCTTGCCCCTCTCAGGATAGAAATCAAGAGGGTGGGCAAAATAGCACTGTAAGAGAGAAAGGTTTATTAAAGTGAAAGCTATGGTAGATGTGCCAAGGGAGCACGCTCCTTTGGAGAATGGATGTAGCTCACCGAGGTTTACAGATGCAGTGGTTTTTTGGGCTCTTGGGGAGACAGATCACCGCTTCCTCTTTCCTTTTTTCCTTGCCAAAGTATGTTGAGGCTGGTCCATCCCTGCACCTGCACAGTGTACCTATATGCTACTTTATGTATCTGATGTCTCATTAGCATATAAATCTCCACTCGGGTGTGTTTTTTTACTATGATAATGAGGAAATGTTAACCATAGGACAGCTTTTTTCATCAGTGCGTATGTGCTACTTTAGGAACTTTTTCCTGGGCCTGCTTATGTCTTCTGCCATTACAATGCTCTCCTCTCACTGCTTCTTATCCACTGAGGGATGTAACTCAAGGTTGTTTTCCCCAGCTGCAGGCTCCAGCCACAATGACTACTGGCTACAAAAGGGAACAACCAAAATTTCCTGAGATAAGGTGCACAGGAGAAGACCTATCTTATAAAATATATAACATGGTGGTCTTCAGCCAGTGAATTTCAGAAAGAATGCCAAGAACATTCTTGTTAAACAAATAATTATGAATGATTGCCAAATGACCCACATTACCAAATTTTTGGGACCAGTGAGAGGAATATTTAGTTTACTGAAATGCACACTTGCTTTACACTAAAACATAAGGATGAATCAGATCCAAACATTAAACTTACATCTTTCTGTAAAGTATTGCCACATAAATACATTTTCCTTTATTCTTATTTTGTCATAGTAATATATGAACATATTTAAAAACCCTAGTAGTGCAAAAAGGCCAATATTTCATAACTAGAATGTTCTGCTACACCTGTCACCAACCCACATTCTCCTCGTTTGAGGCAAACACTTTCAACTTCTTTAGTAACTCAATCTGATATGTGACTACATAGTCAGAAACAATATTCTTGTACTGTTATTTGTTGGTTAATCAATTTTAGAAATTGCATTTGATTCCTGACCTAGTATATGATTTTTTAGATTTATTTTCCACATACACATGCACACACCCATCCATTCCTCTTCCCCTCATGGGTAATCGCAATTTTTCATTAAATTCACCCATGATTTATTTTATTATGGTTATGTAAATATTATTCACTCCTGAGACAAGTGGTGTACTATGATTTTATATATCCTTTTTCTAATAAATTAATAATTGCTTCATTTTAACGTTTGCTTAATTTTCTAAGTGTGTATCGCTAAATTTTCCAAATGCACTAATACATTTTTAAAATGCTGGTGGATACTATTTTCAACATATGCACATAGGATGATTTATAAATTTCTTTTTTCCCCATCTTGCTTCAATCTGTTGACCATTCTTTTGTATGGCATCATGTTTTTATTTCATGACTATAACATCATTTCAAAATTTTTTTCTTCTGTCTCTGCTTCCCCCAATTTCTACTTTTCTGTTTGTTTTGATCTCTGGATGTTGGAGATTTCTATAGAGGTCAAGTGATTTTTGTGTGAGCATATTCCAGTGTGAGGCAGTGAGAGGTAGGTTAGAGGGATTATACTCTTCCATGTTAAGGAAAAGGGCTGTTGACTGCTGGGCTTCTTTCAGGGGGTCTGACCAGCAGCCTGGCACTCATCACGGGGTAGGGGGAGCATCTCCAAACTTAATCATAAGAAGGTCTTTCCCAGGACCATTCATTTCTCTAGAGAAGAGTATTCTAGTCTCCTGCCTGGGATGGGGCATGCCTAGTGCCCTTATTCTGGGAGACAAGTAAGGGAAAGTGCTGACAAGCCTGAATTTCAGTGAGCAAACTTCTATTTACTGTCCTGTTTACTGCTTTACACTTCCGCCCAAAGTGCCTTGCGGGGTTCCAGTATGAACTCGTTGATCCTTTTTTGGTAACCCCATGCAGGCTCTAGATTCCTGCTGGTTATTTCTGCTAGGGTTAGTTAATGCTCTTCCAACTAATTTTTTTCATCTAAAATTTCACTGTCATCCTTAATCTGCTCTTCTCTCCTTTCCTTTTCTTTATTCTTCTAGTATCATTGTAGTAAGACTTTGAAGTTAGACGAGGGGGTACAGTTGTGTTTAATTCTTCATGTATTTATCTAGATCAATTTAAGAGATAATAACCTTTCTTGAATGAGTTTCCCAGATATTTACAAATAATATCGTATTTCCTTGGTCTTTAAGAAGGGAATCCAAGGGCGAACCTTTTAAAAGATCAACTCAAGATACCAAATTAGGGGAAAACATGAGACCTGGATACTGGAATTACTTGAAGTCAAACAGGGCATATTGCAGTATACGTTCCAAATCTAGAGGTATGTCCGTACCTCTCACTGTACAGGTAATTGTTATTATTCACTGGAAGAGTGGAGTGGAAGGAGAAATAGTTACACGTTTTGGTAACAATTAAAATGTTAAAATCGGTATTTCTGGTTTTATAAAAATGTTAAGTTAGTTCAGACTTGTCTATTTTATTCATTCTGGCCATACTTGGCTCCTGGATTCTGGATATTTGTCATAGAGACTGAGGAGAGGGATGAAATGGTTATTACTTCATGGATTAGGAAGTTTCTGGTTTACTTCACATGCTAGATTATGAATGGCTTTTTATACAGATATTGAAATAAGTTTGATAAAGGTGAAACTGTGCATTCAAAATATACAAAAGTAGAAATGGATGATGGAAAGGTAAGAAATCAGATTTTATACAAATCACAAAAAATATAGCCATATGGAAGACTTCATTCCAAAATTTGATTTTTACTTGAATAGATCTTAGTGGTGGTCAAGTACGAGGTCATATCCTAGAAGTGCGTGCGACACTAATACTTCAGTATTTTAACTGTTACATATAAAGTTTGTATTCACTTAATTATACCAAATCTACATTTTCAACCAAGATATCTCCTAAACTCCGGCCTATGAATCCAGAGCCTCCCTGAAATCTCCTCTTGAAGGCCTCATAATAATTCAACTCAATATGTTTGAAACTAGCTCAACTTCTTCCAAACCTCTCCTGGGGTACTTACCTGTCCTGTCCCTGTGAATGGTACCTATTTTCCCAAGCCAGAAATGTTTTTATCAACTTTGATTTTACTTCTTTACTACAAATAATCAAACACTATATCCTTGTACAGTCCTACTTCCTGAGTTATTCCTCAAACATGTACACTTTTCCAATCTCACTTTCTAAAATCTTGCCTAATTTAAATGATCAGAATCTTTATTTAAATCAAAAGTAACACCTCCCAACTGGTTTTCCTGTTTTCAGATTTTCCACTTTCTAATTCCTTCTCCACACTGTAACCAGAGTGATTTTTCTTTGCTACTAATCCAATCATTCACTGCCTTGCTTAAAAATCCTCAGGACTCCTCCTAGCCTTCCAAATGAAGTTCAGACTCCTTGATAAAGTTTACTTAACCAGCCTATCCTCTGCAGTATCATGTCCTCTCCTCCACCCCTTCTTCAGATACTGAGTTTTAAGTCACCATATTTCCCCAAGTGGGCCATGCCCTCTCATAACTCAGTGTTCTCTCTGCCTAGACTCCCTTCACACAGTTATCTCCTCACCACCATTCTCTATCAGACTAAACCCTTCTGTTTAAGACTTCACTTAGACACCACTTCGCCCAGCAGCTTTCCCCAAATGCCCAGTATACTTCCAGAGCTCCCCATACTAAACTCGTCTTATTTCGTTCACAATACCTATTGAAGCTCTTAATTTATTTCCGCAGCCATTAGACTACCTGGTCTTTGAGAATATATAGTTTGTTTTATTTGCCACAATATCCCTAGAGTTTCCCATACTTTCTTCATAAAAGACATTCAGTAAATATATTTTAAATTAATAGATGAACAAATTTAGTCATTTAATGTTGAATAATTCTTCTTTGAAGACAATCCCAGGAAGACAGTTAAGTCCAAAATAATTCAATAATTAGAAGTGGTTTTTAGAATACATTGTTTTTACATTGTATTCTATGTCTATTAAGATGGTGAAAATAAAATAAAAATAAAGACGTCACATATCTATTTTTCATTGGTTATTACATAGACTACAGATTTTACCAAGTGAATGATTCTGTATGGTGGAGAAAAAGTCTCAGATATCACAAAGATTCTAGGAATATTGGATTGAAGATTCTACAAGAAACATTGTAAAAATATATTCAAGCAAAACCAAAATAGTTTTTTCTCAAATCCCTACTGCAATAAATGTCAATTTAACCGTTAAGATCAATTGCATTTGCAGTTAAAGAAAGATGAGAAGTGTAAGGACAATTTATGTATCTCAAGAGTCTACCAAATATTTAAACCATTTAATAGTGTATGAATGAGCTTTACATTTTCCTTTATTTCTCTACTTCTTGTATTACTGGCCGGGTTCTTTGATTGAAATCCTAGGGCCTGGGAAAACCAGTTTTTTAGCTTTCTGTATGTGTATTTGAATTGGTTAGCGTCGTTGGCTATGACTGTATTGCAGGTTAGTCAGAAGTCAGTAGGATCGTGATCCAAACCTTCTAAAATTAGGCATGATACCCCAGAGGAATTCATTTAACTTAGCAATTTTATGTAAAACATTGTTACAAAAATATGTCAGATTATCAATAATTTTAGGACGTATCATCATAATATTAAAAATATCAAAATGTGTGCTCCTTCCTTTCCTCCCTCCCCTTTCCCTCTCTCCTTCCCTCCCTCTCTCCCTTTATACAGACATTTCATTTACAGTGTATTTTGCATTAAAACTTTTCAAACGTCTCTGCTCTGGGTGTTTTGTAATGCAGGTCGAAGGAGAGGACTTAGAAATAGAAAAGACAAATTACAGTAGAGGAGATAAACCAATTTTATTGTCCATCATTATGATATACAAAACACTAGAAATAATAGATTGGTAGAGAAGAAGCAAGTGAATAGTAAATAAGAGGGCAACAGAAATAATTTAAATTTGAATTATTTTCCATGATATTAGGAGGAGAACAATTTCAATGTACTTGTCTGGCTTCAGAATAGGTTTTGTTAACTGGCCAAAGCCTGCCATAAAATTAAGGTGTTCAGTGTCTTGTCTGCTCTACTGACTCTTGACAAAACCTTTGAGGTCTTTAAGAAAAGAAATTTCCTTTCCTTCCTTCCTTCCTTCCTTCCTTCCTTCCTTCCTTCCTTCCTTCCTTCCTTCCCTCCTCCCTCCCTCCCTCCCTCCCTTCCCTCTCTCTCCCTTGCTCCTTCCTTCCCTTCTTCCTTCCTTCATAATAGGGATCTTTTTGAGCAATTATTCTGTTCTAGAAACTAAGGATACAACAGTGAACTAGACGAGGTTGCTGTCCTTTTGGAAAGTATTTTCTAATAGGGAGAGTTTTTAGCTGTGATCCTAACTCATGCACATTCTTTTTGATCTCTATCCATAATCCACTAAAGGAGTGCGGAATTACAGACACTTTGGGGTTATAATTCCTCTAGATTTGAAGAGTCCTAAGGACAAATAAAGAATACATTGGTGTCTCTGAGTTCATGTGCTCCATCTGAGAGCCTACCGTCATAGTCAGGACACTTAGCCAAGATATCCTCTGATTCCCAAGATTCTACTTTTCCCTCTCATCAAGGCTTAAGTACCTCATCAGAGAGCCTTCTGTTGCATTTCATATTCTCCAATGATTGTTACTGCTATACAGCGACTAAAAATAAAAGTAATTCCCATTACACTGGTTGCAGTGGTAATATATACCTGAACTGAGTGTATAGTTTTCTTTTGAGGAAAACAGAATAGAAATCAAATGAATTCGTATATTCTAGGTCAAACTCACATTTGGTATAATTTCTCTGAAACTTGTTTCTAGTTTAGGTAACAGAGTGCAAAACATGAAGTTCCTTGCTTTTTAAAAGCAGTAATTAAACTTGATAGTTGAGAGAGTAAACACACCTTAGCATAGAGATGGTTTAAAAGGAAAGAAAATTTCAGAAAACAGTACAATTTCTTGAGCCTAATTTTATTCTGAAATCAAATACCACTTTAAATGTAGGCACAATAAAATATTTGCCTTTCCACAGGTTATATATAGTTTCACATTAAGATAATTTGTTTTTACTCTGACTCCAAACAGCACGACACTAAATTGGTAGAGAAAAATTATAGGAAACGCTGTCCAAAATCTCTAGCCAAATGAAATAGCAGAGGCTAGCAAGGGGTAGGAATTATATTATAGAATTTGAGGACATTGTCTTTAAAATAGCAAGCTTATATCTGAGCTCTATGGTTCGTCACACACTCTGCTAGCAGAGTCCAGAATTCTGATAATGCCAGAGGACATGTATGTGAAGTCGGATGCAGGTGGGTTAGAAAAGAGGACGTCTAAGCACACTCAATCCTGTTAGTGTAGGGAAAGCCAGAACTACCTCACTTCTGTGAACATGTGCAAAAGGCGATTCTTAGTAGCCACTCACCCAAACCTCTGAATCTCCTATGTTGTCTGAAGATTGAAATTGAGAATTTATATCCTTAACGAAAGCAGCTACCCTCAACGATCATTTCAGTACCATAGTTTCAATGCATTTACTCTGAAGCCTTAATGAATGACAGTAAGAACAAAAGTTCTCAGACCTTGGACAACGTTTAAGGAGGTGTGGAAATTTGGAAACTATATAATAAGAATTTGAATTTCAATAAATGTCTTTAGCTTCTGTGTTGTTCTTGGAGACATCAAGCCCAAAATCATGTCTTTTGCATTCCTGTCTCCATTTGGAAGATAAACAAGAGTCGGCCATCTTCAAAAGAAAGCTCACGGGAGAGTTATAGCATGCACAGTATTGAGGCCTCCTTTCAGTTTCCATGCTATTCTAGTTCTAAAACCAGAGGCCCAGATTAATTTCCCAGTGAAATGTCCCCCACGTAAGTTTTCTCTGCCTTCAGTCCCATCTACCTGCCACCAGACTGACATGTCAGATATGCAACTCCAATCTTAGTACTTCCATATTTAAAGCTTCTAATTGCTTTAAAAAAAAAAAAAAGAAAATCAGAAATTTTCAGTATGACACTCAAGGTCCTCTAATTTGGGACTCTTACAATGTGTGCAGCCTATGTTCTCTGGCCATTGTAATTTCAATTTCCCTCAACATGCCTGCTTTCCCAAAGCACAACCAGAATTTCCTCTCCTGACAATCCATGCAAATAGTCATCTGCTGATTCCCTTAGACAACAGAGTATTATAATTTAGTGTCGTTTCCTGTTTGGATTTTAAGTTTTTTCTCTTCTTTCTAATTGATTTTTTTCTACTTTCACTATTTCCCTTTGTGATGAATGTATTTTTCCTTTTAAGTGCTCTCTCATGTAACATATTCAATCAAGTTCCTTGGTTTTCCAAATACCACCCTTGCAGGGTCTCTTTCTCCTTGCTTTATTCAGAGAGACTGACTCTCTAGAGCTGCTACACAGTTGTCATCATGATTTCTAGGTTGGATACAGTTTTCTGGGTTCTGTATTTTTTTGTTCTTCTTGTTTGGTCTTTGAGCTTACTGAAGATTAGCTGAAGTAAATTCTTAATCAAAGCTCTTTGCAAAGTAAAATTTCTGAGTCTGAATCTGAAAGTTTGCCCTTACACTTCATAGTTAGAATTCTGTAGCTAGTTAAATTATTTTTTCTCAGGACTTTGAATACTTGGTCCACTCTCTCAGCAGTGTTGCTTGTACCATTCTGATACTTATTCCTTTTTATCTGCTTTGTTTTGTTTTCATTTTTCTTTCCTCTCTGCATGTTTTTAACTTTTTCTCTTTGCTTTTGGTCAGGGATTAGTAAACTAATGGGTACATGGGTCAAACCCAGCCCACCACCTGTGTTTTACATAAAGTTTATTGGAACACAGCCATTTACTTACATTGTTTATGGCTGCTGTTGTTCTACAGCAGGAGAGTAGAGTAGCTGTGACAGAGACTGTATGGTTTACAAAGCCTGAAATATTTACTCTCTGGTCTTGACAGAAAAAGTTTTTTGACTCCTGGTCCTGGTGTCCTAGAATTTCACAATAGCTACCGATGTTTCTTTTTTAAAAAATGTATTTGTGCCAGGCCTGCAGTGGATCACTTCCATTTAAAGAAGTGCTTTTTTAGCTCTGGAAAATACTCTTTTTTATGTTTCTTTGCAAAGTTCTTCCCTCATGTTTACGATTCTGTCTGGAACCCCCATTAGTCAGATGTGGTCTTCCTGGATTGATGTTCTGAGTCATCTATCTTTCCTCAGATTTTTCTCTCTGTTTGTCCCTTTGCTCCCTGATATGAAGAATTTCCTTGTTTTTATCACCCAATTCTTCAGTTACATTTTTAAAATTTTATCTATCATAGTATTTTTTAATTTCCAAGAGTCTTTTCTTCTTCTCTTGTTTTTATTGTTTGCAACATCTTTCTCTTGTTATATTTTCCCGATTCTTATGTTTTTATCATTGTTCTTTACATTTTATGTTTTAGGCTTTTCCGAAAAGAGGTTCATTCTCCACAGCCTGTTTCTATTTGAGAATGAGGTCCTAGAGAAGTAGAATGTGATCCCTGTCCACACATTTATAGCTTCAGTTTAGGGTGAGTGGGTAGGGTGAGGTGTTAGGCTGCCAGCCTTAATTTTTTCAGGTCCCAGTTGCTTCATTTAAGAGAGATTTACCCATGTTCCAACTCCTATATTGCCTTTTTAATTCTCATGAGAACGATCTGTTTATTAATTTCTTTGGCTAGGAACTAAATGGTTGTTAGGGTTCTACCTTTGTCTTCATATATTATCCTGATTTCATTTACCCAGGGTCTTCTCAGTCCCAGGCGTCTTGGGTTCTGTGGAGCAGACATGCCACTCTCCCACTTGGACACAGCCCTTCATCAATATATTCTACTTTGTGGCTATATATGACTACATTAGCTATCGCTCTATCCATTCTACCTTCCAGAATTTTAATGAGATCTCTTGCTCATTTCTTGTCTTTAGCATTGTAGATTAAAACCCCTTTATATCTTTTGCAAGATTTTTATGAGGTCTTTTTGAGAGAGAGAGGAGAAAAACACGTCCTCAATAAACCTTCTTGAAATAGAGTTGCTGGGTCTCTCTTGATAGCATGTAAAATTTCTTAAAGCATTTTCTATATCCAGCACTTATAACATTTCTTTCTTTCTTCTTCATGTTTATTTATGTATACATTTTCTTTTCTCTCTAGACCATAATATTTTTGTAGATTAGATGAATCTAGGCACATAGAGTGTGTTCTTAATAATTTTTGTTGAAGGAACATATTAATGGATATAGAGATGTAAGTACAGGGGAGGAATCTATCGGAGAACAGATATAACCTGTTATTTGGCTAGAGTATTGCAGTCTAAGCACCGTTCATTTTCTTCTTTTCCCCTGGAGATACAAATGATCCTTATATGTCCTTACATTTGGTGCAATTCTAAAGAAAGAAAAGTAAATTGTGTTGCCCCTAAAAATATCTCAAGAATGTTCTTCATTTTATATGGTTAGCCTATAATGGAATCAGTCACCACAGCTTTTCCACTTTGGTTTAATAAACACAGAGTCAAATACAAGAAGTATTTCCTAGCTGAAAGAGATAAAAGGTAAGTGGCTTGAATGGTTTTCCTGTGGTGTCTAGAGTGAAGACCCACATCACTGGCAAAGAGTGATTGCACTGGTTTCAATTATAAGGAAAACCAGCCATAGTAAGCAATAGGAACTTCAATTTTTAGGAGAAAGCTAAATATGAAAAACTTTCTACTCTCTGTGATCACCAAGGGAGTAAGCTGTGGAGTTCAAAAAGATGACCGAAGGCTCTTGAGTTATACTATTCACCCTTGATGAGGCCCAGAATCATCTCTAGAAGAAGCAGGTCTCTTGAAATCCTCTAGACTGGAAGTCAGTAGAAGACAGTCTTCTGGAGTGGAGAAGAAGGCAGCGTTAGCATTCAAGGGCATTTAGCAACTCAGTGACTGGTGCTTGGATGGCTGAAACGTCAAGTCACTATGCTAAGAACATCGATTAATTCATAATTTACATAGATTATAAATCTACAGACCTTAGAGTCTCCTGCAAGCAACTTTATGTCCTGCCTCACCCTAAAAAATAAAAGTATAATTTTAACTGTGTCTTCCCTCTTCAAATTGTTCACCATTGCTCTAGGGAACACAAGTGAATTTGTGTTTTATTACCTATCTCAGTTTATACTGTTTTCTGAACTGCAGTTTCATAGTGGTTTGTCAATATTATCTTTCCAAAAGGAACTAAGCAAACTGCCAGGATGCATTTTGAATGGCCTCTTGGTGATAATTAAAGTGTCATTTATGAAATAATAGCCTGCTTGTTTTACCTGACTTCAAGTACTGGCTCAGTTTTACTTAGACTGCATTGCTCTTTCCATATTGAAGACCTGTAATTAAAGTCATTGAGGAATGCTGTATTTCTTGAAGTGTAATAAAACTGCAGAAAAATATGTGCCTTCTCCAAGTGGCCTCATTTGTGGAGTCCTTCCTCTGTAGTTTAGATCACACCTGGTGACTTTTGGCTCTCTATTCTTTCCAGCCAGATCTCCCACTATAGGGAAGGGTCAGAAATTAGTTTCAACAAGTTATCTTATTGTGCCCACCAGGAACATCTCCCTATCCTTGTATAGAGAAGTGGTGGTGTAGGATAGCAGTATTTTGAGAGGAAATGTAGCACAGCAGTTAAGTGCACATACTCTGGAGCCATTTGACTGTGTCCAAATACCAAATCCATCACTTATCAACCATGTACATTCTGGACAAGTGACTTAATTACTTTGTTCTCAATTTCTTCTCCTGTAAAGTGGGGATAATAGTCCTTCCCTCATAGGGGATTTTGAGAGTTCATTGATGTAAAGTGCCTGGATTAGTGCCTGGAACATAATACACACTATGCAAGTGTGAAACTTTATTGTCATCATCATTCTTCTTCTTATCATGATTAAGATTAGAAAAATACTTACTTGGTTAATTTTTGAGTGTCCACTTCAAAAGACTCTGAGCCAGACCCTGTAAAATTACCAAGATATAGCTCTGAGGTAGGTTAGGAGTTTTGGTGAAAAATAACAATTCTTTGTGGGTTGAACACGTAGGAATCTTGCTAGAAGGAATCCCAGCTGTGGCCTCGTGGAATGAACCTGGTCCTGGTAGTCAGGAGGTTGGGAACTCCAACCTGTGCAGCTTCCTGGTGTTGAGCAACTCTTTGTCCTTTGTCACCCTGTTTCTGTTTTGTAAAGTGTGAATTTTGTACTAGATGAACTCGGAGGTACTTTTCAGCTCTAAAGTCCTGTCTTTTTAATCAATTCTTTGTAAATCAAATCACATTTTGAGTGCACTGGGAAAATTTGCCACTTAAAAGAGAACACTATGATGACTGGAAAGTGCTGTGTTATGGCACATCCTCCCTGTTGATTCTGGCTTATAAATGTGCCTGGTCAAAAATCAAATTTATTTACAGCCAGGAGACCTGTGTTGCTATTTCACAGATGCCTGACACGGGAAGGAAGATGGTCTAATATGACCTGGACCAGTCCTCTACAACAAGGTTGCAGCTTTCTCTTGGCAACACGAGTACACCTGCGTGATGCAAATTGTTAGACACTGACTTAGCACCCTTCTTCACTCCTGGAGTGTTGCCCAGATTCTAACTTCCATTTGCACATATGTTATCTGCCTCTACCTCCTACTGAGTCATCTCCCCCTCTCCCTGACACACTTTGGCTTATAATAACTATGCATATTTCATATCACCCAAGGGATTTTGAAGTTATTAATTAAATTAAATTCACTCCTTAGGGGAAAACACAGGCACACTAATTCATGCTTTGAAGGTAAACATTTAATTTTTCTATGCCAAAGAAAATGAAAAGGGAAGAAATATAATAATTGAGATAAAATGTTCCCCTGGATAATTGTCATATAACAAAGATGATAATTAAAGTGTAGGAAGGGGATAAAAGAGGACTAACTGAATAAGCATCTATTCTGGGAGGCTCCTAATATTAGATGTTTCTCAGCAATGTTTTATTTTCTCTCTAGAAGATAAGCATTGTATTCCTTTATTTTTTTTTTTAAAGTTCCACAAAGATACCTTGCCCAACATCACACATAGCCAGTAAATACTGGAACACTGAAATGTGACATCACCACAAGAGGCTTCATACTGTTTTCTGCAGGTCTTCAAGGCACCCATTTTGTAATTTAAAAAAAAGAATAAAAGAAATTACACTTTGTTCATCTGCAACCAATATTAACTAACACACATTTTAATATGAGAATTTATATTTTTATGGACCAATACATTTATAAATTCTGAACCTTTAATTTTAAAAGAGTGGTTATCGTATTTGTAGGGAAAAATTACTTTGAATTTACCATATCCTTATGATTTTAAGTTTGGGGAAGATTCTTTTGTGCTACTGCCAAATATTTGATGCCTGCAATTGAAATCCAGGCAAAAGTGGAGAATAATACATGACACCAGTAAATAAAATGTAATCAGATGGCTAACGCCTAATCTACTGGTTGAGTCCTCTCACCCAAGGAGGAGGAAAATTCAGCTGGATTTTATAAAGGTGCTAAATTTTATTTGCAAATGGAATCCGGAAAACACGTCCATTTCAGATGCTTTTTTGAAAACAATAACTGAAATGGATTTAACTGGAAATTACAGATAGTGCTAGGTAGTAAGAACTGAACCATATTTTTAAATGAATTGCATTTAGATAACTACATTAACTTAAATACAATAAGCAATTTACAAATAACACACAGATATAAATGCTCTGTGTGTGGTTCTGTTTTTAGCTTCCCATCATTGCTCTTATTAGGCACTGTAAAAGCTCTTACTCAGAACACCCATTATTAAGAAAAGAAAAGAGGTTATTTAAAATGAAAAGAGATAACAGGTGTTGGCTAGGATATGGGGAAATCAGAACACTTTTCACTGCTGGTAGGAATGTGAAACGGTGCAGCCTGTATGGAAAAGTATGGCACTTCCTCAAAAACTTATAAATAGAATTACTGAATGATTCAGCAATTCCACTTCTTGATATATACCCAAAAGAACGGAAAACACAGACTTGAACAGGTCTTAGACCCAGACTTGAACAGACTTAGACCCATATTTATAACAGCATTATTCACAGTAGCCAAATGTGGGGCAATCCAAGTGGCCCTCCACAGATTAATAGATCAAAAAAATCAGGTATATGCATAAGTGGAATATTATTCAGTCTTCAGAAGGAGGGAAATTCTATCACATCCTACAATATGGATGAACCTTGAAGACATTATGCTAAGCAAAGTAAGCCAGACACAAAAGGACAAATGCTGTATGATTCCACTTACATGAGGTATCTAGAGGAATCAAATTCATAGACAGAAAGTAGAATGGTGATTGCCAGGGGCTGGAGGGTAGAGACATAGAGAGTTATTGTTTAATGGTTACAGAGTTTCAGTGTGAGAAGATAAAAAGTTCTGGAGAAAGATGGTGGTGATGTTTTACAACAATGTGTGAGTGTACTTAATGCAATAGAACTATATGCTTAAAAAATGGTTAAAATGGTAAATTTTTTATTTTTATTAGTTTCAGGTGCACAAGACAAAGTAATACTTAGACGTTTATCATTGATATCCATCACACTGTGTGAACCCCCCTACCCCATCCACTTTCCCTCTGACATCGCACAGAGCCATTACATTTCCACTGTCTCTATGCCTAATGCTGTACTCCGCTTCTTGTAAGTATATACATACATATATATACATATATATGTGTGTGTGTATATATATATATATATATATATATATATATATATATATATATATATATATTTATAGTTGGCATTCATTATTGGTCAGCTTCAGCTTCAGGTGTACAGTGCAGAAAATGGTAAAATTTACATTATGTATATTTAGTCACAATTTTTAAAACGTAAGAAAGGAGCATAAGGGACTGTCAGCATTAGTTCAGTCAGCCTTGTTGCCTAAATCAGAATTCACCCATATGAAAACTTTGAGCCTTGGTTGCTTCATATGTAAAATGTTCATCATAGGGCCAGATTCAGTTGTTTGAAAGAATCAAATAAATTACTGGATATGCAAAGGGAAAAAGCTCTTGGCTGGAACTCCTGATGTGAGTCTTTTCTAATTATCACAGTTCTGCTGGCTAAGGTGAGTTCTGAGATGCCAGTTGCATAGAATTCTTCAATTGTTCAACGTTGGAGAAAATTCACATTGTTGAGTATTTACTTTGTGCAGGTGTTGGGACGATGTTCTACATATGCCATCTCTTGACTGCAAAACAGGTTACATTTGTCTCATTTTGCTAATGGAGTAACAAACCAAGAAAGACTAAGTAACTTGACCAAGATTTTACAAATTGCTTCATTCAGACATGGTTTGATGATAGCGTCCATATATGAATCTAGGTCATTCCCTTAAAATGGAAAAAAGAACCGGGTCAAGGGATCAGAAGATGACCATTAACTGAGTGCCTATGATGGACAAATTTCTGATACAGATTTCCCAGATTCACCATTCCCTGGATCCAAATAATGTTAATGGTGCTCAATTACATGAAATGGACTCATCTAATCATACAAGATGATAAACTAACCCCTACTTGTCATTCATTTCTCCTCCATGTATTCCTCGTGCCCTCCCTCTCAAAGTATTTCTGGTGGCACTAAGATGGTGTCACGTCCATGCTCACAAGTCAGTGCAGTCCGCTATGTGGCATCCATATGCATAATGTTACTACTGCACCTCCCCCTCCCCACCTGTACCTCTTCTCATCTCTTCAGTGCCTTTGCTGTCTGTCTTCCAGCCGTCCACCCACCAACCACTAGCCTCCCATCACAGGATCCCTCTTCTCCTTTCACCAGGTGACACAACCTCCCCTGTGTACCTGTGCTGCTGCCACTTCTACTTTTAACCACATTCTCAGCCAAGGACCCCTTGCAAGAAGTGCCACCTTATCTTACTAGGCACTGCAATTCTCTGTGGGTGCAGTCCCCATTGCACTGGAGTCTTCAGATAGCCAAGTATGATGGTCAGTGCCTAACTGGAGGAGAAAAACCCTCTCTTTTATTCTGAATAAGTCCTTTAGATGAATGCTAAAGTGAGGTTGCCTGTGTCTCACAGTCTAACAAGGTTTTAGTGAATGAGCCCGTTCAGGTTGTATTCAGAGCCTTCTGTCTCCCCTCATTACAGACATAAATCTAGGGGCTTGGCTATGATAGATTTGAATGGCAGGCATCAAGCTATATGCAAAATCATTCCTTCTCACTGACTTTGAGACCAGATGCTCAAGTTAGCTTTTCCTTCATAAGGTCTTTTTCTCAAGGCTCCTGTATGCTCCATACAAGTAGTGTCCTGGGTAACCTATTTCACCATGTCATCAGACTTTTCCAAGTACATTGAAATCCTAGTAGCAGGCATAGCTTAGGCCCAGCCTGGGTATCTCACTCAAAATCTCACAAAAACCCTGTGAGATACATACAAGGTGTGATCAAAAGTTACGGTGAATGTTTAAATTTTTTAAAACGTATTACAGTAAAAGACACATAGCCATTAACCCCCCTCAAAATACTCCCCCTTGCTTCAAACACAATTATCCCGTCGTTCTTGCCACTTTCTGAAGCAGTTCTGGAAGTCCTCTTTCGTGAGTGTCTTTACTTCATCCTCCATCATGACAACGCTCTGTGTCGCACATTGCTTCTGATATGGCAATTTCTGTCAAATAAAAATTTTACGGTGTGTCCTCATCCACCTTATTCACCAGATCTGCCACCATAGGACTTCTGGCGCTTCCCCAAAGTCAAAATGATTCAGGACATTGAGGCAGCCATGACAGCGCAACTAAAGACACTCACAAAAGAGGACTTCCAGAACTGCTTCAGAAAGTGGCAAGAACAATGGGATAAGTGTGTTTGAAGCAAGGGGACCTATTTTGAGGGGGTTTAATGGCAATGTGTCTTTCAATCTGACTTTTTTTTTTAAACATTCACCATATCTTTTGATCATACCTTGTATAAGCTTTTTTAGAAATGGATAAAAACAAAAATTTCTACAAAATATATCAATGAATTAAAAAGAGACCTTTTGGAAACTGCATCAGCCAGGGAAAAGTGTTATGACAGACAATGTCAACTTCAAGGTGAATACTTCAAGGAATAGCCAAAACGTATGAAAGTCCTGACTTAATCCTCTTGCGGGAAATTGTAAATGAAGACCTGTCACGATTCATTTATAATTAGAATCAGTAATATTCTGGCCAGTATTGAAGAGAACACTCATATATTGGCAGGAAAGAACGAAATGATAACCTCAAGGTCAGTTTCATTTCTCTTGTCTATGCTGATTGAGTCCTTACTATGGAGAATTCAAGGGGAGCCAAATGGAGAACTGCACCTTTTGTCATGAGCCCAAATGCCCTTATAGAATAAACTACATAAATGCTTATAAGTAGCAGTGGTCGCTAAGCACAGTTTGATGATAGGAAACTTACATAACCTGAATATGATTGGAAAAAACAAAACAAAATATAATCATGATTTTAAAAAACACATTTAAACATGAGAGTCCCCACTTCAACAGCTTTGGAAAAAAGCTTATCCCTGGGGGACATTTGTTTCCTTCTAACTAATTGAAAAATGGAGGTTTTTCAATTAGAGCAGAAGTCAGCCTTAAGAACAAGGTATTCGACTAATAAATGTGGGAGGAGTCTGCTAATCAGTGCTCAGAACGGGAAATACTATTTTCATACATAAAAATTTGGAGGTCTGAAAAGCCCTTTGCTGGGCGGCCAGATGGCTCAGCTGGTTAGAGCGCCGTGCTCTTAACAACAAGGCTGCCGGTTTGATCCCTCCATGGGCCACTGTGAGCTGTGCCCTCCACAACTAGATTGTAACAACCACTTGACTTGGAGCTGATGGGTCCTGGAAAAACACATTTAAATAAATAAAAAAGTTTAAACAAAAAAAGAAAAGCCCTTTGCACTGCCTCAGCACAGAGTGTAGGGCACGAGACACAGATGATGAAGATCAATGGCACCTAGAGCCAATTTAGTTGTAATGGAGGGGTAGTAATAGTCACCGCCTGACAGTCACTGGGGCTTAGCTGTGATGGAAGCAAGTCGCTGGTATTTTGTAAGTACTGCGCAGACCTTGGGAGGAGAGTCCGGTAGTGACAAAGTGCCTGGGCTTTGGATGTCAGCCAGACGTTGGCTCAAATATTGATTCTACCACTAACTAGCTGTTCTGATATTTAATGTTAATGGCTTAGCTGTTTAATGGCAAGTTACTTAGCCACTCAATGCCCTTATCTATAAAGATGGAGATAATAATACACGTATGTTTTGCTAAGATGGGTTATTAAAAATAACCTCTCTTTTTTCTCTATACTCACACTTTTTAATTGTTGACTTTTTGTGGTTACCTGACATTGGTGTAGACTTTTCACTCACAGTAAAAAGACCACAGAATTTTAAGTCAGGGGAAAGGTAAGCAGCAGTTAACTTAGGGGTGCCTTATTGTACAAACTGTACTTGACAAATAAGGAAACAGAGGCTCCTAGACTTTAGCTGACTTATTCAAGCCCTAGTGAAGTAATAGCACTAGGTCATGTTTAAAAACATAAATGTCTGTAAAGTATTATATGAGGTGAGTTTCCCCCCTATTATTTTTTCAAATATCAAACTACATCACTGGCCCCATTTTCCCCAGGGAGTCTATCTTAATATTATAGTTAACATAATGCTAGCTGCCATAATAAATATGTCCTGGAATCTCAGTGGCTTAACACACTAAAAATTTATTTCTTGCTTAAGCGACAATATAATGCAGGTGTTCCCGGCTTGGTGGCTGTCTTTCAAGTGCTCACTTAGGGACCAGATTCCTTCCACCTCGCATCTCCTTATCTGGAATTGTCTCACTTTGGCTGTCGGGTGAAAGAAAGTCAGGCATTGCCTAGCAAGTCATTAAGAATCAGGCCTGGAAATAGCACACATCACTTCTGTCCACATTCCATGTTTAAAATATGCTTTTGTTTTCCCTCTACACCCAAGCTGCAATTGTCTCCTTTTACATTGCAGAACCATTTACAGATCCCAAATTGGAAACTTTCTCTTCAGTGAGGAGGAGATGTGTTTTCAGACCTATTGTCTGTCTACCACAAATGCTCCTGTTCTCCTTCACTTTCCACCTGATTGCTCCTAGAATCCTTCCATACCTTAGGTCTGTGTAAGTTTCGTGCTACCTTTCTCAGGTCAAGCCATTTTTTAAAACGTAGTGTAGTTTGCTGAACTGAGTAAGAAAGCTCTGCTTTTGCTACCTCATCATGTAAATATGGGGAAGGAAATTCATCAGTGCATAATGTAATTTGTAATGTTTCTCTTGAAAAATAGTTAAGGGAAAAGCCACTACTCTTTAAAGAGCAGAGTTCTTAAACAGTTGCTTTTGTCTCTACCCTTCCTACTGCTAACTTACAACCCGAGTTCTGACTGTGTGCTGGCTATGCATCCTATATCCTCCTGGTGGTATTGCATCACTGGGAAGCATGAATCTTGAGTGGATAGAAAAGGATACTAATGGCGGTGATGGTGTATACTGGGGGTGCCAAAAAAATGTATACACATTTTAGGAGATGGTCAACATTGTTCAAGCAGTCGTTGGCCATAATCAGAAGTGTGTGGACAGCGATGGTAACCACTTTGAGCACCTCTTGTAATTGCAGAAGTTAAACGTGACTTGTATTGGTCTTTTGTTATCAGTACATATTCAGTACGACAATTGTAATAGTTTTTTTTTTTTTCCATTCTTAAAATGTGTGTACATTGTTTTGGCACCCTCTGTATGTGTACAATGGCCCTAATGGCACCAGGAAACAACTCCCTTGTAGATGGAGGGAGGCAAATGGGTGTCTTTGCTTTCTCTGGTCAGAGAAGGCCAGGTACCCCTGAGATCATGGTTATCATCACTGTGCTCTTACATCTCCTCCCACACTCAAGCCTGGGGCTACGGCTCTCCCTCTAGGTCTCTCAGTAGATATTTCTCTCTGCTTTCACTAAGTATTACCTAATGTTGAGTGTTTCAGCAGGTATAACCACATTTCCCTCTGTGTTTTCTTGATCATTTTAATAAAAACTAAAAGTTAAAATTATGCATCCCTAGCCACCCATCATCATCATTCAAAAAAATTATTGTTGAGAACAATTTTTTTTTTCCAGTTGGCAATAAATTAGAAATCCTATTGAAATTTGCAGTGAACTGTCATTATCTGCATTTGGAAGGAAGTGGAATGTTAGTTTGTTTACTCAATAGACAGGCCAGACTGAATGAACTCCTTTATGTTTTTGATTAAAAATAATTTTAAATCTGGAATGAACAATATTACTAAAGTCTGACCTCATCAAATACTTGATAGAAATGGATAAAACCTGGCCTCATTGGTCCTCCTGATCTGAGTACACTATTTGTAAGCATCACAATCCACTTAAGATTCCAGCACAGTATTTCAAGGGTCATTTGCGAAACTAGCCAAAGTGTTTTCTAACCAGACTTGGCAGCTAAGGATGACAGAGGATGCTGGATTATTCCCAATGTTGTATCTATAGGACATGCTAAAATATGGTATTCTGAACCCTGCCTGAGCCCCAACTGAGATGAAGTGTTCTGATTCTTATTGTCATGTCATAACAGTCTGTCTGGAATGCATTATATTCACCAATAGGAAATAATTGTTAAATAACATTTGTAGATTGTTCTATGAGTAACACGTGACTGAACATGAAAATCATTACCTTGTTTTGAATGACCCACTTAAGTATTGTAACTGAAAGGACCAGTAATCATATTCCCCTTACTGTTCATTTAATCTATTTCCATCCATCTCCTAAATAGCTAAATGGTAATATTGCTCTGGCCTGTGATTCTTTTTAATGAAGGTGGTATGCATGTTTATGATCTCATCATGTCAAATTCAAAAGAAAAGTAATTTCCCTTATTTCAAAGTTTTGAAAAGCATCTCATTGTGAAAGACACACATGCATAATCACACACACACACACACACACACACACACACTTACATGCACTGTGTTACTTATAAGTAGTGTTTATCCTACATTATATTTTATAAATTATTTTAAGATTATCTCTGATAATTCCACTAGTTCACTCACTCATTTGAAAGTTTAATTATATGCCAGATGTACAATGTTGGGTATTGGGAATTCATAGATAAGTAGTTGGTCCCTGCATTCAAGTATCTTACAATCTAGTTGGAGGCAGACGTTTAGAATATCAATCCAAACATCCACCATCCATCTTGTCATTTATTCATATGAGTATATCCATTCAATATTAAGCACCTTCTTCATGTCGGTCACTGTGTCAGCTTTTGGGAATATTCCTATGAACAAGATTAGCATTGTTGCAGTCCTTGTGGAGCT
Source organism: Rhinolophus sinicus (assembly GCF_057876585.1). Lineage (NCBI taxonomy): Eukaryota > Metazoa > Chordata > Mammalia > Chiroptera > Rhinolophidae > Rhinolophus > Rhinolophus sinicus. The sequence continues at coordinate 45,382,211 of NC_142504.1, forward strand.
TAAGGTCTACCAGAAAGGTTGGATGTTATCATGGCTGGACCTGCGGAAAGTTTCAGAAGTGAGTTAGTCACAGAAATGAGACTTGATGTTGGAGCAGAGGCCTGCCTGTGAGACCACTGGTGAGGATGTTCCAGGTGGTAAGACAGGTAGAGAAGGCAAAAAGTTGCTTGGAGACAAAAAGTCCCTAGAAAACCAAGGAAGTAAATATCCAACCAAGGAGTTGAGGCTATTGGACCTGGAAAAGAAATGTTTCTTTGGATGCTTGGGGGCATTCTTCTTGTTTTGTTCCTTCATCTAATCACTCCAGAGGCATAATACCCTGCTCCCCCACTGAGAGCCTAGAACAGTAGTTAATGAGATAATTAACATTTCAAATGGAGGACTAATAGGTGTCAACACCCTTACATCTACAGTTCCAGAAGCAGAGTGTGACAATGCATTTAATTTAGAATCTCCAAAGGAGTCCTCTTTCTTCCTCTTTCCCTCGTTTGTATCTCCCTTTTCTAGTTCTCTATATACAAAATTCTCCATCTTTTACCCTCTCTCCTTAATTCATCCTCTGTGTCTTTTTCATTTACGCTTACTTATTTTTTGCTTTTCTATTTTTAAAATGTATTCTCTTATCTCTCTTTCTGCATCCATTTTCCTCATCTACTGAATTATGCGTATGTTTAATACCAGAGGTGCCAAAAAAATGTATTTGCATGACTTGTATTTATCTTTTGTTATTGGTATATATTGAGTATTACAATTTTAATACAGTTTTTTCCTTTCTTGAAATGTGTATACATTTTTTGGCACCCTCTGTATATTAATGTGTTTACATTCATTTCCATTTGCTGTATGTAATATACATATGTATTTTTATTGCATGCTTTTTTTTAATTGATAATTTATCAGATTTTTTTTTTTTTTTTTTTTTTAGATTTTTATTGGGGAAGGGGAACAGGACTTTATTGGGTAACAATGTGTACTTCCAGGCCTTTTTCCAAGCAAGTCAAGTTGTTGTCCTTTGGATCTTAGTTGTTGAAGGCACTGCTCAGCTCCAGGTCCAGTCGCCGTTGTTAGTTCCAGGGGGCGCAGCCCACCATCCCTTGCTCAGAGTACAACCGGCAATCTTGTGGTTGAGAACCCACTGGCCCATGCGGGAATCAAACCGGCAACCTTTGGCGTTAGGAGAATAAGAGCTCCAACCACCAACCACCTGAGCCACTGGGCCGGCCCCATGTATTTTTTTAAGTGTGTTTTTCTAGGACCCATCAGCTCCAAGTCAAGTAGTTGTTTCAATCTAATTGTGGAGGGTGCAGCTCACAGTGGCCCATGCCCGGATCGAACCTGCAAACTTGTTGTTAAGAGCACCTCGTTCTAACCAACTGAATTAACCGGCCGCCTTGCATGCAATATTTTTATCTTTAGTTTTTTCTCTTTCTCTCTCAAAAAAATAAAAAGGAAGAACAAGGTCCTCAGGTGCCTCTTTCTTAGAGATTATATTTTGAGTTTTCATTCTTGTCTTAAACACAACCAAAAATAAAGATTAGTAAATTTTTTTAAAAGATTTTTATTAAAATATAGCTAACAAAATATTATATTATTTTCAGGTGTACATCATAGTTATTCAACAGTACCCACCTGACACTATGCAGAGTTATTAACACATTATTGATTATATTCCCTATGCTGAAGAAGTGATCACCATGATAAGTCCAGCAAACATCTGACACTGTACCACGCTATCACAATATTATTGACTATATTTCTATGCAAGATTAGTAATCTTTAATCATGTTTTATGACCATCCTAAGAAATTTACCTACCATCTGCCAAATAGTCCCTACTTAAAATGAAAAACAACATAATATACAAATAGAGTGAATACAATTGAATGTCCTTCTGTTTCCGGGACCCCAATATTTGAATCTATCATGTGCATTCGTCCAAAGGAATGCACAAGCAGGAGTTTACAGCATAGAAATTAGTTTTATTAGAGAATTAGCCAATTCCGAGACGGGCAAGCTCATGCTCTAAAGGACCCAACGCCCCAGTGGTGTGTAGGTTACAGATTATAAAGGGCAAAAATAACAAGACACGGTGGGTTAAGGAGTTCAGGGTTGTGCTGGGACCTATTTGGTCAGAGGTGAGGTAAGGGTAATGAATCATTTCTTCAGGTCTTGAGGACAACTCTGAGGGAAAGTAGCCCTAAGGCTAGGATGGAAATCTGACTTAGGTCAAGATGTTATCTTTAGCTTTCCAGAGGTCTGAACCTTGTGATTGTTATTCAGGTCTGAACTATTGTCTTCTGCTGCCTCAAGGTTGCTGATTAGGGGGCCAGAAGAGGAGAGACACACACACAGAGAGAGAGAGAGAGAGAGAGAGAGAGAGAGAGAGAGAGAGAGAGAGGATTTCTAGAGCTAGGATTTAAAGCTACATATAATCAGCCATAAGGGCCCTTGGTTCCCTTTTCTTTGGACCTTTATGCAGAATGATAACTACTTCCCATCATACTAATGAACCCCCAAAATAAGAATAAGAAACTCTCTTTAAATAACTTCAATTTAAAACTTTTTTGTGATAAGATAAGTTAATTAAATCTAATTCTTCCTCCAATTAAGGAAGTATTACATCACCAGTGTAAATAGTTTGTAAAATATAATGAAGAAATTCAAAGCACCCATCAAATCAACAATTGTTCTCCCTTTTCAAAATTTGATTCAATCTTTATGATATTGCCTATTTCTAACCCATCACAATAATATATTACTGACTCATATTAATCTTATATTCAACTAAGACCCCATACCTTGCTTGTTGTTGTTGTTTTCATATTTCAATCAGAAAAATGACGGCATAGTTCCAGTTTGCTCATGCTTTAGAAACCTTCTTAATCATGTCAGTCTTTTTGAATTTTGTTTTCCACACAATTAGTAATAGCACCTGCTTAAGTTCTATGTGTGTATTTCTTTTATTTGTCCAACTTAATAGGATAAAACAACACAAACAATTGCATGGAAGATATCTTATTTCTTCATAATCTATTATGTGGTAGGCAAAATGTTAAATATCGAAAATGATAGATTCAAACATAAATCCCCATTTAATTGTAAGCTCCTCAAGGGAAGTTGACGATTGTGCATGTCACAGCAGTACCACAAATGAGCAACTCAGAATGACAGAGATGAATGTGTCCCAAAAGCCAGTTCTGGAATCTTGGAAAAGTTCTAAACAAAAAAACACATGCACTTGAGTTTTTATTTCCCCCCCTAAAGGGTCCCCTACTGAATTTAAAAGATTTTCTCTATTGTACTGTTATGTTAACTTTTATGTAAGCTTTTTATTTTAGAATAGATGTAGATTTAGAGAAAAATTACAAAAATAGTACAGAAAACCCCTGTATACCTATACATGTAATTTTCTGTTTTGATCAGACATTCATATGGTACATTTGTTATAACTAATGAAACTATTTTGAGTTGCTATTAACTAAAGTCTATACATTTTTATGATGTCCTTAGTTTTTACCTAGTGTCCTTTTTCTGTCCCAGGACCCCATCCAGGATACTACATTACATTTAGTTGTCATGTCTTCTTAGACTGTAATAGTCTCTTAGACTTTCCTTATTTTTGATAAATGAGAGTTTTGAGAAATACTGGTCAGATACTTTGTACAATATCTCTTATTTTGAACTTGTTTGATATTTTTCTTATGGTTAGACTGAGTTATGGGTTTTGAGGAGGAAGACCATAGAGATAAAGTGCCATTTTCATCACACTGTATCAAGGTACATAGAATTAATGTCACTTGTGACTTATCACTGCTGATGTTAAGCTTGATCACGTGACTGAGTGTTTTTGTTTTTTTGTTTTTGTTTTTTCTCCACTGTAAGGTTATTCCCCCCACCCCAACCCTTTCCATATTGTAGTCTTTGGAAGAAAGTCACTATGTACAGCCCACACTTAAGGGTGGGGAGTTATGTGGCACCTTCTTGAGGGAGGGGAATCTACATAATTTACGAAGAATTCTGTGCAGGAGATTTATCTCTTCTCCCTACTTTATTTATTTATTCAAACATTTATATTAGTATGGACTCCTGGATATTTATTTTACACTTTGGGCTATAATTGAATACATGTTATTAGTTTTGTTTCTCAAATTGTTCCAGTTAATAGCTCTTTTAAATAGGATGATGCTAATAGTTGATTATGGTTTCATGGGGTTTTTTATTTGTTTGTTTGTTTGTTTAATATCCTTACTGGGCCCAAAATTGTGGTAACATTATGTCATTACTTCAACTGGAGAAGAAAGGCCCAATTGGGAAGCATTTTTTTTATTTGAAGAAATTAAAACTATAGAAAACTCTACAGGTATATATAGCAAATGTTGAAATAGGGTGAGATAATTTCTGGTTGACAAGTCAGGGAGATGACATTATAGCGAAAGTGAGATTTAAGTATAGTTTTCAACATTTTTTAAAGGTAATGCTTAATACATTTATTAAAGTTGATTATTTAAATTGATAACTCTGCTCTGCAAGCAAAACAGTTTTTCACCCTCAGCACCTTACCAGTTCCTAACACTGTATTTGGGATTGAGTGCCTCCCTATTGTCAACATGTCTCATAACACTTCACTGTAGATCACATTTATCACTTCCACTTGCGGGAAGGATACTTCTAAAATAGAAGATCAGGATGCTTCTACTTCACCAAACTGAAATGGTTGCTAGGTTTATGATGTGTTCTAGCATTTACCCAGAGTCAAGATTTGGCTTTATGATAAGCAAGTCACGCAGTTCATTAAGTAGCTCTTAAATCAGTTACAACCCCATCCTTACCAGAGGCAATTTCATCTGTTTAAAAAATAAAGGTCTTACAGTTAATTTCACATAATGAACACATGTATTTTATCTCTGATTATCCCCCAAACATCATTAAGATGGCAGTATAGGTGGGAAAAATATATAAACTCATGTCGAAAAGGAAAATGGGAGAAGAATCAGATGACCGGTGAGGTCAACACATTTTCAGAATCAGGAAAGTGGATGGAAGAGAGTATCTGACTGACCATAGCAACAGAAATAGTAATCAAATGTGAAAGCCTGCAGTGAGGAATACCACTTAGGAACAATTCAGCCTCCTCCATCCTGTTGCCTTCCCATAGAATCCTGGAGAGACATGTAAACTAGAGGTGTCATTTAAACCTCAACTTACTGAAGGTGGGGTGAAGCTCAAAGCAGGAGTAATGGTTGAAAGTCTGCAACTAGAGCAGTTGACTCCCAGTCTTCATTTCCACATATAACCAATCAGCTACACTCTACTTTCTCAATCTAGCCAAGCATCAGATTCTCTGGAGAAATCTCAATTGAGAAATCATGGTCTGGGGACACCAGACATAGTCATGGTCAGGGACTTGGTGCCAGGCTGAAAAATAGGGTTTAAGGAAAGTTCTATAGCCCAGCTTCTAGCCAGACTTCAAACTTCCAAGCAGGAACCTGGAGAATTCTTCTATGGAGAAGTCAAACAGCTCCAGCTATTTGGAACTGGGGGACACCCCCTACACCCCCCACCAGTAAGGACAGTTCACCACCCAAACAGTGTATGTTGAAAACTACCAGTGGACAAACCCCACCCACTCACACAGATTTTACAATCAATTTTTATCTAATCTAATTTTAAATTTAAAAGCACAGCAAGAACCACCAAATGTATGATGAAACCTCAAACCTGAGACAGAAACCAAACAGAAATCCAGATGAATTGGAAACAAATAATGGGTTTTGAAGAAATTTTAAAAACAAAATAATTAAGGTCATTAAAAAGGTGCTATAGCTTTAGAACATGAAAGGTAATAGATAGGAATTAAGCATTTTAGACCAAAAATTTTTAAAAATTCATGATTATGTGATACAAGTTAAGTCCATTTAGCAAAAAGTAGAAATTGTGTGGATAATCCAGGAAGGGAAAATCTGATTTAGAAGTCTCAGAGACAAAAGAGAAATCAGGAAGAAATCAGCAAAGAAGAAATTAAAACTTAGTTCAGTTACCTCAAGATTCACTCCCCATCAAAAAGAATGAAACAACACCCACACACCTATCAAGGTGCATCATTACGAAATTTCAAGACAGCAAGGAAAGGAAGAGTCTAAAAGTTTCCAAAAAGGCAACCATTGGCCACATACAAAGAATCAGAATAAAAGTATCATCATACTGCTAAACAATATTAGAAATAAAAAGACAATGGAGTTAGGCCTTTAAAAGCCAAAAATACTCAAATACTCCATTTTCTACCTAGCATCACTCTGCCAAACAAAACTATTAATATAGTGTAAGGGAAGAAGAAATTTTCAGATATGTAAACATTTGCCTCCCAAACATCATTTCTTAACAAACCCAGGAAGATTGATCCTCCAAAACAAAAATTTAAACCAAAAAAAGTAGAACCAGGAGTTCCAGGAAATGGGGACTTAATAAAGGAATGAGTCCAGTAAATGCCCTCATAACTGTAAAAGGAAGTCCTGAGGTTTCAGCTGTGTAGCAGATCAAGAGAACAAAAACTTCAGATCAGAAGGAGAGAATGGAGGGCTCTAGATAGGCAGTCTTCAAGAGATAAAAAGGGAACTGCTGAATTACCGATGAGTTTGAGTATGTGGGAAACAATTGAAAGGTATTGCTAAAGAATGTGGGAAGAATGAATAATTAGTCATAAAAAATAACAATAACAAAACAAACAAAAAAGGGAACACAAAACTTGAATAAGAAAATAAATATATAATTAAACTAATTTCCTTAGCGGAGAACCATACTCATGTACTTCTAAATATTTTGAACAACAGTGAACTAATAGTGATAATAACGAATATATGTGAGGTGTGATCAAAAGATATGGTGAATGTTTAAATTTAAGAAAAATTATTACAGTAAAGGATACATTGCCATTCATCCTGCTCAAAATACTCCCTTTCTCTTTGAACACACTTATCCCATCCTTCTTTCGACTTTCTGAAGCAGTTCTGGAAGTTCTTTTTCATGAGTGTCTTTACTTCATCCTCCATCATGACAACACTCCATGTCACAAATCGCTTCTGGTACAGCAATTTCTGTCAAATAAAAACATTATGGTGTGTCCTCATCCACCTTATTCACCGAATCTGGTACCGTGAGACTTCTGGCTCTTCCCCAAAGTCAAAATGACCTTGAAAGGTAAATGTTTTGAATCAATTCGGGACATCGAGGCAGCCATGACAGTGCAACTAAAGACACTCACGAAAGAGAACTTCCAGAACTGCTTTAGAAAGTGGCAAGAACGATGGGATAAGTGTGTTAGAAGCGAGGGGGAGTATTTTGAGGGGCATTAATGGCAATGTGTCTTTTACAGTAATAAATTTTTTTAATTTAAACATTCACCATATTTTTATCATACCATATATATATATATATATATATATATATATATATATATATATATATATGTACACACACGTATATGTATATGTATCAGGCATTAATTACATGCCAGGTAAGAAATTGAATATTAGAATTCTCTGAAAACATCACAAGGCTACCAAATAAAAATTTTATGGAAAATGTATATTCTATCATTATAAAAACTTCCTAGCCTTGTTTTTGCTACCAGATGTTTGTTTGAAGAGAGAAGCTAGCTTATTAGACAAAGCTTATAAGAGAATTCAGTATCAAAAATTATCTTCATTGCTTTCCCACATGTATTTCTTCCTCCTCCATTCTTTATTTTCTTCCTCTTCTATCTTTTCTCCTGTTATTCTTCCCACGATTAAATAAAACACCTTAGAATAATTTGATTTACCATAAAATCTCTTGAATGTCAGTTGTTATATTGAGCTGTCCTTGTCAGCTGCAATTATAACTATCCACCCAACATGACTATTAAAAATGACTGAAAGCACTTTGCAAATATAAGATGTTCTATAAACACTGTTTCCCAATAGTCTACAGCCCATTTAAATGGTATTTGATCAGGCATAAAATGCTATTTCAAGCATTTTTGAGCCATCATAAATTTGGATGCCTTCCTTGCTTTCTGGGTTTCAAGTTCCCCAAATGTTCTTTATTGAAATCCAATATTCATTCCAAACTATGTTACACTGAATTCAAGTTAACTGAGAACAGAAGCCAGAAAGGTGTCATTCCCTGGAGTCATTCTCATATTAATGATAAGAATTAGATCCAGGAGATCACACTTGGTTAGATTATATTTTTCCCTCAATTGTGATGCTACTTCTGCAGAAAATTTAGGAGACTTCTTTTTCTACGATTTATACATTGAAGAGTGAAGGTGATAACAATTCCAATGCACACCAGGGTAACAAGTTTATTTAAACTAAACAACATGACTGAAAACGTTCTACTTCAAGGAGATAACACTGATTATAGGACTAGCCTATAAATGGATCCATGATAGCAATTTGAACAGTTTTATTTACTCAAGCTAAAATATGTGCAATTTTAACCTGATTTTGCTTCAGCCTCATAATTCTTCATTTGAAAAAAAGTAGTTCAATGTTGAATTGCTGCAACTAGACTGTTATCATGTCAAGAACCAAGAGCCATCACAGACACTGAATTTGTGAATGAATTTAGGTTACAGAACAATGGAAAAAGGAATGCAAAAGTGGATTAAATAAAAAAAATAGCATAAAAGATATATAAATAACCCGAACAAAGCATTTCTTTGCATTTTATCCATTGCTCAGTGCTTGAGTCAGAACAGTTTTAAGGGATTATGGATATTTCTGGTAACCACTGAGCAAACACTCTCACCTGGTATTTCTCACGGTAGAGTCTGCGGAACTGGAGCCCTCCGTGATGCTCGATGGGGAAAAACGGTTTTCTGTCACACGTAAAATTCCTATTGCAGTGCTGCACACTGTGGTACACCGCTGTAACTGTCAGGGCACGTTAGATGAGAGCAGCTCTGAGAACCCTTGCCTTAAGAATGTCTGTTTTATTTGCTTAATCCTGTCTCCCTGTTTTACTTGGTTATGAAACTTATTTTCTTTCTTTTGTTTTCCCCCCATATCTTGACTTGTTATCTTCAAAATTAATGTTCTCTGACCGTACTTAAGGAACACTGGTCTATATAGACGATTTTAAATTTCAAAGTTATGAAAAGTTATTAATGTTCAAGAATATTCATAAGATCTCCTGTCTTAGAGGTAATGAAGTCAAATTTTAGTGAATTGGATGAGAATTAATTACACAGAAAACAAATTGTACAAACCCTTTGAGAAACTGTTTGGCAGTGTCTCCTAAAGATGAACATATGCCTACACCGTGACCCATTTATTCTATCCTGTTGGAATATGCAGATGTATGTTCAAAGAACTGTAATGGAATTATCAGCTCTATTCTTAAGTCTTGAACTGGAAATAAGCCAAATATCTATTGACAAAAGAATGAAAATATAAAATGTGAGATATCCGTGTAATAGAATACATACTATGTAGTAATGAGAGCAATGAAAGTATTACTGACCACAAACACATCAAAGAAGATCGAAAACAAATTGCTGAGCAAAAAATGCCAGAGAAAAAATATGTATATTGTATAGTTCCATTTAGATAAAGTTAAAAAAAAAAAAGGACAAAAATAATCAATGGTGGTAGAAATCAGTGTAATGTTTGCCTTGGGCAGTGTGTAGTGACCGGGAAGTATAAAGGGGAGACTTCTGGAATTCTAACAAAATTCTGGGTTTTCATTTGGGTGTTGGCTTTAGGAAAATTCATCAAACTGTACACTTAAGGATTGTGCAATTTTCTGTATGCACAGAAATCATCAATTAGTTTAAAATGAATTAAAAGTTATAAACTTTTTTCTTTTTTATATTGCTGTTAGAATGATTTAATGTTTTAAATTTTTTTCTATCTTTTTTGCCCAGAAAATTGTTTTTTCTTTTAATGAAAGTGCTAATGGATTTGACTTAAGTTAAAATATAAATCTACCCCCAAAATTCTGACTTCTTATATGTCTACACATTAATATGCATTTCAGAGCTAACAAGGCATGTGTGTGTGTATGTGTGCCTTTAACAAACAAGTTCAAATAAAACATGTGATAGTAGGTGTTATTTATTCATTCATTTGCTCATTTAGTTAACACTGGGAAAATATGTGTGACTAGAACAGGATAAATCTCAGATCTCATGGACTTGCATTTTAGAGATGTGAGACAGAAATGAAATATTACATAAATAAATAAATGGACCAATAAACAAAAACAATTAAATGCCATGTAGGGATAAGGGCTATCAAGAGAATGAAGCAGAGCAAGGGGATAGTGACTGTATATGTGTGTATGTGGGGGGGGGGGTCACCTACAATGGTTGACATGTGATGGTCATGGAAGACCTCTCTCCTAAAGAGACATCTGAGCAGAGTCCTGAATGAAGTGAGGGAGGGACCAGACAGATAATCTGGAGGAAGTTTAAGTTTAGACAGGGAGACCAGCAAATGGAAAGGCCTGAGAACAGAGCATGTGCTGAATATTACAGAAATAGCAAGCAAACCAGGGTGGCTGGGGCAAGAGCCAAGGAGAAAGGGGGCAGGCACTTAGTGGTTTTGAGCAGAAGAGTGACGTGATGACCTAGGTTTCATAAGGATCACTGTTGCTTCTGTGTGGAGACTGGACTGGGAAGTGGAGGCAAGGATGGAAGCAGGGAGGGTGGTGAGAGAACATTTGTTTAGTAACTTGGCTCAGGAGGGTGGTTGTGGAATAGAAGGGAAGTGGTCATATTCAATATATACATCAAAGGTATAATGACAGAATTGGAAATATATTGAATATGAGATATACAAGAAAAAAAAATGTCAAAGGTGACTAGTATTTTTGGCCTGATCAACTCATAGATTAGAGTTGTTACTTAGTGAGAGGGGAAAACTGTCAAATGTGCTAGTTGTAGAGGTAGAGTGTGAAATGAGAAGTTCAGCTCGGGGCCTGCAAAGCTTGGAATGCCTCCTGTGGTTGTATATATGGATGTGGAGTTCAGAGGAGGAGTTGGAGCTAGGGGGTACACATTTGAAACTTGTTAGATTCTAGATGGCATTTAATACAGGTTATGAGTGTAGATAAAGAAATGAAAGCTGAAGATCATTCTTTGGGTACTTTATAAACACTTAGAGTTTGGGGAGAGCAGAGGGACCAGAAAAAGCAAAAAATGCAGTAATGAGTGAAGCAGGGAGAGAACCAGGAGTGTGTGAGTTTGTAGAAGTTAACTGAGGAAAGTGTTTCAGGAAGAGACTTCTCAGATGTCTCAAAAGCGATTCAAGTTTAAATAAGATGATAACTGGGAAAGGACCATTGGATTTATAATGGAGATGTCTTGGTAACTGGAATAAGAGGAATTTTGTTGTAGTGGTGTAGGCAAAGCCTGACTGGAGGGGGTTTAAGAACTCATCCAAAGACAGGAATTGGAGCAAGCTGAGTGAGGAGTACTCTTAAGGGGTGTTATTTTAAGGGAAGCAGAGATTGGGTGATTGTTAGAGAGCACGTGGGTAACAGTGGGAATTAAAAAAAAATGATTTCAGATATTCTAGTATGCGTACATAAGATTGAAAGATCCAGTGGAGAATATGGAGAGGGAAACTGGGAGCGTAGGAGAAATAGAAGTAGCTGGAGGAGTGATATTCTTGAGTGGGTTAGAGGGAGAAGGAAGCTAGGTGTCTGGAGTAACTACAAAATGTTCAACCTTATAACTGTAGGTATGACCTAATTAAAGGATTGATTTTCTGCCATTTCTTTTTTTTTAATGCAAATTTCTCATTGGATAGTTGATGTATTAGCTAACAATAAAACCAGAAGTTTCTGTGAGAGAGAAAAAAACTCCCTCAAACCACTCATTTGGCATGCATTGTGGTTGATTGTAGGTATATTCATGGGCTCTTTGTTATTATTGAGACTTTCCAAGTATTCAGAAAATATGGTCACGTCACTTTTTGTGTAGCATTCACTTTTTACCTGGAATAAAGAAATTCCATTGGCATTCTGATAGTCAAGAGACTGTTTTATATTCTTCTCTTCTGAAATGGTCAGTAAAGGGGAAAATAGAAAAATAGAGAAAATAAAAGCTTGAAAGTCAAGGTTGCCTATTATGAATTTACTTCTTCAAAGGAGTTAGTTATTTTGAAATGCTAGAGTAAAAGAGGTATCATGGAGAAGCCTCTTTATTTTCGTAAACTACATGTTGTCTTATATTTTATATCAATGTCATTTCAATAATGTTATAAACTATATGTTTAGTAGCAAGTCATACTTTTTAAGGTCATCTTGTAAAAAGGAGAAATGATCTCAGAACCAGAGTCAATTACTTTCCATATCTAACATAAGAAATCTATGACAGTAGAATAAAATCTCAGCCTTGTAGTTTAGGCATTATTCGGCTTTATTTTTAAGATATTTTATTAGATTGCATAATTTTTTCCAGGTCTTGATGCTACAAATAATAATTTTGTATGGTATTACAAATGAGAAAAACTATTTTAAAATAGCTATGTCATATAAGTTATTAAAAAGGTGATAAAAATGTAAAATAGTATGTTATCTGATAGAACTTCTCAATAATGTTAGGACGTTTAAAATGTCTGTGGTATTGTATGTTGCATGGATTCTACTATGGATAACTTGCTAATTCAGGAGTCTCCTTTCTCCTGACCTGGGTGTACCTGTAGGACAAATCATTTGAACTTTTGTTTTCCAATTTTTTGCTACAGCTGTTGATAATAGTTATCAACAGGCTCTTTTCAGTTATCCTGGCTGGAAAATTTTGTTAGCCCTTTCTCACCAATGAAATGTAACCATTTATTAGGTTACGCTCAATCTTGCTGGTATACTTTTCCCACATTAATTTTTTCTCACCACTCTCACCTCTGTGATTTTTCTCAAACTCTCCAAATACATAGTTAGATTTTTCAGAATTTCGAGACCTCCAGGATTTGTCCTTTGCCTGATATTCCAGCCTTCTTTCACTCCATTCCCCATTCACCTTTCATGTCCAAAAAAATTGGTCTTCACCCCTCCCACTTCCTGCAAATACTACTCTCAGCTCTCTTACCTCCATCCATGTGTTTGCTCACACTGCATCATGAGCCTCAAGGGGAGCTAAAGGGACATTTTTCTACTTATGTCATCTAGGGAGCCATTTCCACATTTGTGACTTTCTAAACTCCTCTGCTCCTTGAAGGACCATCCCAAATGTCAGCTCATGTTCAGCCTAAAAACGCTTCCTGGTATCGCCACCTTTGCACAACGTTCTCCGCAGTGCCCAGTCCAAGCACCATTCTCATTTTATAGATGATTAAACCAAAGCTCAGGGAGGTTTAATGATCTGTCTGTACCACACAGCTAATATGCGGCAGCCTGGGATGCCAACAGCATGCTGTTTTAGGGCACTCAGCTGCTTTCTAAATGTTCTATGACTGAAGGAAGAAGTAAATAGATTTGTCATTTTCCATTTTTCTTAATTGAAAATTGGGAAGTACTAAGTGCTGCTTCTCTGTCACTAAGAATCTTGCAGGACTAGAACAAAGTAGATTATCAGTGACATGAGCTGCAAAACAAGAAAACACAGTAAGGCTGTATTGTCCATGACAAAAAAATTGAATGAAAAGCAAATGTTGTAATCTTTTACATACACATTTTTATGACGCAGTGTAAGAAAATGAATATCTGGAAATTACCTAGAAGAATAGTTAGTAAGTGCTGAGTAAGGGCAGATACTTTGGGGCCTTTTATATATTTATTAATTTTTATTTGTCCATTACACCAATTCTGCAAGTCAAGTATTGCCACAACCATTTTATGGTTGAAGGAAAGGGGGCCAAAAGGATGAAGTATCTTGCCATGGGTTAAGCATTAATGTTATAATTGAAATTCAGAGATAAATGACAGCAGCATGTGCTTTCATTGATTTAACTAAATGTTAAGTATTGTGTAGACAGAGGATAACATATTTTGGCATCAACTGTTAATCACACTTAGGTAAGTGGAGATAGCTAAGGGTTTTGATGAGAATAAGGACCATGGCGCCAAATGGCTTACATTAGAAATCCCATATGAAGAGAAGAATGACTTACAGAGAACTTAAAAAATTGTGCAAATTCCTTTGCTAAACTGAAATTGTATCAGTATTAAAATTGATAAATTGCTGGATCTTTGGGCAAAATTAAGATTCTTGTCATCACCATAAAAACTTCCAAGTATTTGATTGTAAAGAAATTTGATCCAAAGCAGAATTTTTCCCTTATATTTTAGTATATGTGAAATGTAGGATGTTGACTTTCAGAGTTGATCTAAGTCCACAGATTAAATAGGATTAATTCCTATAACATTGAAACATTGAGCAGAATAAAAGCAGAGCTAGACTCCACGACCCTCATCTTCCCTTAGAAGAGTATGCAGTCAGATCATTACGCAAGTGTTATCCAGCCCAACTAGCCTTGCTTTTAGCATGGCATGTTGCTAGTGATCTTCTAGAGTTATCTGCAAAATTCAAAAATTACAGTTTCCCTTTTATCATACAAATTAATCATATTCTGCTAATGCATGTTACCAATTAAGAAAAATTTATTTCAATATTACTTTGACTTCATTGCATTTAATTTAGACCCTAAATTCTACGAATTAAATCCAATTAAAAAGGTTCTGATAGACTTAGACTTGTTTGTAGCCTCAAACACTATTTGTGGTAAGATTCTATGGGTTTCTTTTGCTACGTCATTGCTTAATATTTTAACTGTATTCTTGGTCACTGCAACAACTTTATATACTTTTTTTCCAATGACTGCCCCTGTGGAGATCAGACTTGACACTGGGTGTTTTGATTTGATAGGTGTGATCTGAAAAAGAATGTGGGTATTTTGTCTTTAAAATAGCACTTACCACTTCTACCAACAGAATTTATCATGGCTCTTAGAGTCGCCTCTGAGAAAAGCCATCTGCCTGGGATTTAAAACAGGGCTGTGGATGACTGAGGTCATATGGAACCAAGTTAATTTTTATTTGGGTCCTTGGCTCTGTCTCATTTGCTGACTCTTGAATGGCTCTAGTTTATCGTTTTCTGAGGCTCTTAGTTTCCCCAAACTCATAATCTAGAATCAGTGTGCTTTGCTTCGTAAACATAATGGCTGAATGCTTGAGGGGACACCACTAATTGTCACAGTGACCGGGCTCTGGGAGGTGCACGCTGCCCCCTGTGGCCTTGGAGTCCTGCTTAGAGTCCTCACGCTCTCTTGGCAGCAGTCCTTCCAGTAGTCTGAATGAAATGTCCCCTAAACTCGTAATTGTCTTGCATGTTTAGCAATTGTGGGGGCAGAGCCCCAGAAAGTAGTTTACAGGCTCTCGGCCTCACGTGGAGGGGTGCTGGCTCGGGTAGTAGATGGCCATCAGCTGGGGCTGGTTGGCCGTCAGCTGTAGCCATTGAGCCATTAGCCACTAATATAACTGCTGCGGCTACGAAGGAGAGCCGAGGAGAGTGGAGGAGAGTGAAAGAGAGCCGTCGGTGGGTTGCAGACAAAACGGACAGCAGGTCGCACGTCCAGTGAACCCAGCCTCCAGTGAGACCGTAATGGTATGACTCCCCTACCTATGGCTCCATGGGTGTTCCTTTTTGGCCTCACCATATCCTGCGTTCTTGTATGGGGAGCGGGACCAGAGACCCCGAATGACACCCTGCATGACAAATGGCGCAGCGAGCAGGGTCCCCCGCACGACAGCAATCCTCTTTGAACTTTTCCTTTGTCAAATTATGAAAGCTGTTTGGTACAGTCTCCATCATCCTGCCAGGGTGTCTCAGCAGGCTGTTAAGATTTTAATAGAGAGCTTAAAATCAACCTATCAAATTACAGTAACTGCACATATTTGCAAATTCTCCTTTCTTTCCCACACTATTATTACCATTACTACTATATTGTCAGCAGGTGAAAGTTCTGGCAAGAAATTCTAATCAAATCAAATGATCGTTCATTTGAAAAAAAAAAACAACTAAAAAAAAAACACCGAAAAAAAGAGATGGAGGGGGAGTGGATGTATTTTCAGACATAACTATGATGATTCCAAACTTCACTTTAGGACTGCTAAAATGGGAAACTGAGAAGCACAAATTAGACAGCAGAAGCCTGGGAGAGATAAAAATTCCAAGAATCCCTTCTGGAATGTGGCCGGGAACAATAAATTCATGGAAGTTCTCTTTGAGTAACAACAACAAAATAATCTTTCTCTGTCTAGTATACATCCCACATATTGCCCAGGACATAATCTTGTAATGTCTGAAAAACTTATTTGTTTATGATGATCGGATTCAGGTGAGAGTGATATCATCCTGAAAGAACATATGAGTATTTCAGCCCACTTAACTACATGGAGTGGTATAAATTTACCTGTTTCACTGAGGAAAAAAATGAAACATGACTCTAAAGTTCAGGTCACTTAAAATCACTCCATCAACTATGTATAAATAGCAGGTGTCCTTTTGCATTCATGCTACATGTCTCCATTGCAGGATGTTCCCATCAGATGTTTATTATTCTTTCCTACTATTTGGAGTCCTTAAACTGCTAAAACATCACATGTGTTGCAAAGAAAATTCTTCAGGCTTTTGTGTAGTTATTGTTGCTGAGGAAACCATTTCCTTTTCACTGCAGTGTATGGGACATCTGTGCTGCATTGAGTCTGCTGCAGAACGACACATAGCATCAAGAATAGAAAGTGAAGGAGGAAGGAACATAAATGAACCAAGCAGGAAAAGTAATACAAATAGAACTTTTAAATAACACTCTAATAGTGATTTTTTTATATATATTAGAAAGAAGTAGGATGTGTATATGTAATCTCAGTAACATGGGCTATCTTTGTGTCTGTCACTGCCACTTCTGGACTGAGTCTCTTATTTTCCATCACTCACAGTCCTGATAGCACTTACTGTAATAGAGCCCTTGCCAATCTTTTACAAACCTCATCCTGGCCAGTATCACTTCACAGATAAGGGAGCAGGTGTGTCTTAAAACTGGAGACAATGTTACAGTGTTTGAGGAAGCAACCCTCTCATTCCTGTGGTCTTCTATCATCACTTCCAATTCCTATCCTGACCCACAGCCTTTTCTTCTCCAATCCTCTTGACTACCTTTATGCTCTTATGTTGCATCCTGTGCTATGAAGGTTGTGGGGAGCAAGGAGGGCAGCACAGGATTGAAAAAGACAGTAGCCAAGAATAGGGTGCAAGCCTGGCCAAGGGACTCCAGCCTGGGCGCCTAATCGGGCGCATGCATAGCTTTTACTAGTTAGGTGAGGAAATAAAGGAGATAAAGCTTGTCAATCTCAAGATCTGTGAATTCCATACACCACAATAGGAAACTGATTCAAGCCAATCACCCTCGCCTGCAGGCAGCAGAGCCGTAAGTCTCAGGATGTATGTACTTCCCCAAGGGACAAAACCTTTATGCATATGAATAGATGGAGAGCACATCATTGAGTCACTTCCCCTGCAGGTTGTGGGAAGGAATGCAGCCACAGAGGCAGAGGCTCTCAGCCTGGAGAAGGTGGGGGGCTGTGCCCACCTCTATCAACCCTGTGGGTTCTCCTGTTGATCCCCAAGCAGCTCTTCCTGGCTTGGGTTGTCCCCCTTGGGGAATCATACCCGTCATTGGCTGACCAGCCGTATTTTGGGGCCAAACAGGGAGACATAAGGTGCAAGCACAGAGGTGAAGCAAAGTCCCTGAAAGGATCTGTCTCACAGACTCTCCTTTCTTTAGAAACAGGTACAAGGAGACAGACGGGTAGGCTGCTTCATGGCAACAACCTTACTTTTCTAAGTTTCTTTACCACAACTTTAGACTATCCCTTGCAATCTTTTCCTGTCCTCCCTGCAATATTTGTTTCTTAGTTAATAATCGTACAACGATCTCTTTGCCTCCTGCCTTGATTGAAATCTGATCATGCCCGGAGCATACTGATGCTTCTGCAGTCATTTGAAAAAGAGGCTGTCTATTCTTTCAAACCCCACAACACACAGCTGGGAGGAAAAGGGGTTGGTCTTCTGCATCCCAACTACCTCTTCTAGGTATTACACTTCCACCCTGGTCTAAAATCTTCTCTCCTCATCGCTATACCTCTTCTGTTGTGGAAAAGCGGCGAGGACCGAGAGACTCAAGCGGCACGCAGAGATCAGGGAGAACACAGCTTTATTACGCCTGCCGGCTCAGTGGGATTATTCCCAAAGACTGAGCACTAACTGGGGTCGAGCGCTTTGTTTTATAGGGTTAGGCCTCCGGGTTGGGGTGGAAATCTGGCCCGGGTGCCGGGGAGGTCTGTCCCTAGCAGCTGTGATCGCTCAACATTGTTTTGACAGGGAGGCCTCTAACTATGGTGCCCACCGGAGACATCTCCGATAATAAGGTATGGGAGGAGGAAGGGGATGGAGCTCCGAGCGGGGCCGCCAGAGACAGCTCTGATTAGTATTGGAGGAGGGGGGATGGAGCTCCTAGCTGTGCCCGCAGGAAAA
This sequence comes from Rhinolophus sinicus, assembly GCF_057876585.1. Taxonomy (NCBI): domain Eukaryota; kingdom Metazoa; phylum Chordata; class Mammalia; order Chiroptera; family Rhinolophidae; genus Rhinolophus; species Rhinolophus sinicus. Next base: position 45,400,728 of record NC_142504.1, read on the forward strand.
ACCGTCCGGCACTTCTTGTCACTGACACCTACCACTCATAGTTACCTGCTTTCTGATGACACCCTTTATTCAATAAAGACTTTGGAACCTGAATTACAGTCTTCCTTCACGCAAACCTAGGAGATTTCAACATCTGTGTAAGGTGACCCAACTAATAGCTTGTTCTCACTGTTACTAAACTCCTAAAATCTGCTGACAGCTCAATTTCAGCCATGCACTCAGGATCTTGTACTTGTTAGTATTTTAAAAGCCTAAACATGAGTCCATTTCTCTCATGACCGCACTCCTACCACACATCCTATCCTACCTTTCAGACCTCCAACTCTTGATCTCAATATCTTCTCGCTTATGTCTTTCTTTTCTACCTATCCTGATGCTTTGGGGTTCCTATACCTATTCCAAAATTTTGTACATATCACTGAGTTTTTTGTTACCCCTCTATGAACCTTGTCTCAACCTCGCTCCTCTGTTTTTCTGCAGCACCTTCCCAAGATCCCCAACCTTGGGTTCAGTTACCATTTACCTCCTCTATCTACCCCCATGGCGCTGGGAATATTATAGTGTATAATGCCTGAGAAAGTTTCAGGTTGATGCACTTAACACCTTTATACATCCAAGGTCTTCATCCTGAGCCTCACTTCCTCCCATCACAACGTCTACACATTATCCTTGGCCAGGCTTCTTTGCCATTCCCTCGACAACATTCCTGAACCTCTTGTCAGATAATTCAGCCTTGTAAGGAGCAGGATGGTTATGCAATGGTTCAGAACATACAATTAGGATGCAGACAAAAGCTATCAAATGGAAGAATAGGAATGCAAATGAAGATCTGTCTATGCCTCAAGCCCAGGAAGAATTTCTGTTTGTATATTATTATTGATGCTGACATAAGAATAAATCTTTGGTTTCTAGAACACCTTCCTTTTGAGACTGCAAAAGAATTTTGTGTGTATTTCTTTTCACATCTTCACAATTTTAATTTAAACAATATCTAGATTAACACAAATCACAATTTATTTTGTAACATGACCATTTTAGGGTTCCAACGATCATATTTTGTCACATCAAATTTCACATTTTTCCATTTCATTTTTTTCATTCTCCTTTGGAAACACTATTCACTTTCATGGCTTCAATTATCACCTTCAGAATACTCCCCAAAGCCAATCTCTCACCTCTCTTTTGAACTTCAGTCTCAGCTGTCCAAATGTCAGCTGGACATCTGTGCATGGATATTCTGCTGTCACTTCAAACCCAACATGCTGAAAACTAATTTGTCTTCCTATCTCCCTCCACATTAGTTTGCTGACTTCCATGTTTCCGTACCTCATACTTTATCCCAAGTTCAATCATTGATGTTAAGCTTCTCTTCCTTTTTTCCATCCCAAGGATATATTTTCTTTTCATAAACTCAATGCTCTCACAGTCAGAATTCCTTTGTTTATCCTTGCTTTGTGTGGGGAGTGGCATATATAATTTTCTGTCTTTTTTTTAATCCTTCAAGATACAGACACTTGGTGAATATTTCCTTTTGTCTGTAAGAACTTATATAGCTATCTTTACTTATTCCTTATTTATAGGTCTATTTTAACCCCTACTTTTTCTTATTGCTCTCTCTCCATTTTTTCCCTTATAACACTGTTTTCCAGTATTACTCAGATTACTCAGTGATGACTACGAATATATATATATATATATATATATATATATATATATATATATATATATATATGTGTGTGTATGTGTGTATATATATGTATATATATTAAAACACATCAATATATGTGTATATATTAAAACATCGATTTTATTAAAAATAAATACTTCTCAAAGCAGAATGTGATGGTAAGTATAATGTCACATATGGTTTACAGATCAAGAAACTGAGGCCCAGAGAGATGAATCAGTACCAAAACTCAGTGAGAGGGGAATGTGGCACTTTAAGACTGTGCTCTGATACTCGGGTCCTTCCAATCCTTTAAACAGGACAAACTTAAGTTGACTTTAATACTAGTTAGTATCAGCATGGGAAATTACTTAATATCAGAACGATAGTACATGCATTTTGACAATTCTTCGTGTTTATAAATATCAAGTTTTAAAAATCACTAACTACTTTAAATAAGCCTCATAGCAATACAGAAAACACCATTACTTCTAAAAAAAAAAAAATACCCTAATCTTTTCTGAACTATACACCTATTTATTTCTGTTTTCTCTTTTCTCCCTGAAGTGTGAAGAATTTATAAAAAAGGTGGTCTCAATCTAGTCATATAATAAACTCTCTAACACATAAATCAACTTAGGAATACAGAGAGGGAACTCCAAAAATATATCTATAAATCTTACAACTGACAATAAATAAACAAACAAACAAACAAACAAACAAATAAATAAATGCAAGCAATTTCTCTCTTCTGGACCCGAACATTATTTCTTTTGTTTTTTTATTTTTGTTTTATTCAGATTGCAAGCTCCTGAAAGCAGAGTTGTAACCGTATAAATATTTCCTGTAATAACTTGGGGACATTTACAGCATCCTTTCCTCTATTACCAGAGACCATATACATTTTTTTAAGCTGCAAAAATGGAACTGGGTCCCTGGAATTTAAAATCAGTATCATGTATATTTAAGTGACTGTATAACAGCACCCTGCACATGACCTTGGTTATTAAATGAATGACACTTTAAAGTTATCCTAGTGTGTTGATGACAAGGCTTTGCAGGGAAGAAAGGTGTACCAGAAGATCCATTGTTAGAATAGCTGCAAAAGCACTGTATGATCACCCTCCAGTGGACCAATTGGGCAGTTATTGAAACCAAGTCACAGCTGGGACTGTTGCAATTATTGTCACACTTGTGAAAATGTCATTTATCATACGACTTTTATGTGATAATAAGGGCCCAAAAAGGCAGTGGAGGAACTGAATGAAGAAATATTGTAAATTATGACAGAGTTACATTTTGGCCTCCTACAGTAGGGTTTTAGGATGATTTCAATGTCTCCAACATCTTGCAAAGTCAAAAGTAACTATTTCAACTGCCTCATGTTTTCTAAAAGCACATTTAAAAAATAATTTTAAAAGTGAGCCTTAAAGTTCATCCTTCATTTTGGCATTTTGTAAACTTTTTAGGTAAGGTATTATCATCATAAATGATCCTAAAGAAATATTTGAAAGACCTGAAACCTTAAAACTCTTGGAAGAAAACAGGGAACAGCTCCTTGACATTGGTCTCAGCAGTGATTATTTTGGACACGACACCAAAATTGCCAGCAACAGAAACAGAAATACACAAGTGGGACTACATCAAACTTACAAGCTTCTACATAGCAAAAGAAATGATCATCAAAGTGAAAAAAAGACAACCTACTGAATGGGAGAAAATATTTGCAAATCATATTTCTGATAAAGCGTGACTATCCAAAATATGTAAGAAACTCATACAAACTCATAAAACAAATAGTCTGATTTAAAAATGGGCAAAAGACCTGAATAGACATTTTTCCAAAGAAGACACAGATGGCCAACAGATACATGAAAAGTGCTCAACAACACTAATCATCAGGGAAATGCAAATCAAAACCACAGTGAGATATTACCTTACACCTGTGACAATGGCTGTTATCATAAAGGTAAGAAGAGATAAGTGCTGGTGGGGATGTGGAGAAAGCTAATTCTTATGCACTGTTGGTAGAAATATAAATTGGTGCAGCTACTATGGAAAATAGTATACCGGTTCCTCAAAAAATTTGAAATAGAACTATCATACAGTCCAGAATTCTTTTGGATATATATCCTAAGGAAATGAAGTCACCATCTTGAAGAGATATTTGCACCCCATGTTTATTGCAGCATTATTTACAATAACCAAGACATAGAAACTATCTAAGTGTCCATCAAAACATTAATGGATAAAGAAAATGTGGCATATATTATACACAATGGAATATTATTCAGCCGTAAGAAAGAAGGTACTTCTGTCATTTGCGACAACATAGATATATCTTAAAGGCATTATGCTAAGTGAAATAAGTCAGACAGAAAGACAGATACCGTTTGATCTCACTTATATGTGGAAACACAGAGCAGAGAGTGGTGTTGGTTGCTAGGGGTAGGGGGTTTAGGGAAATGGATGAAGGTGGTCAAAGGGTACACACTTTATTATTGCTTTTTTCCATAGAGGGCTGTAATCAGGAAAACTTTTTTTCACATCTATATGACTACAACTAACATTTTCAAAAGTATTTCCAAGTGAAAATGCCCCTCTAATTTTATCTCTAGTTTTCAGAACCCAGCTCCCATGCCTGGTTGCCCAGTGGTGATGAGGGCTTGCTAGCAGGGTGGAGAAGCCCTGAGAACCTCCATCTGTGTTTCATAGCACAGTCGTTTGGCTACAGGACTGGAGACACAAAGGACAAGGGAATAATTCCACAGGGGATGGGGAAGGAGCTATCCAAAAAATGTCTTCCCTCTAAAATTGCTCTAGAAGAAAGATTTCCATTTCAATTCACTATGTTATGAGCAGAAAACTGTGCTAAGTCCTGTAAAGATAATGCAAGGATGTATCAAGTAGCTTCTTTAGGGAACTTGCAATCTTCTTGTTCTGGCAAGACACATGAAGTACATATGGAAATATAACTAATTGTAAAAGAAAAGATGGATGTTCAAATTGGCAATTCAGTACAGAGGGCAAAGCATACACAGCTTAGTTAGGAAACCAGATCTCACTCTGTGTATATTTGGGCAAATCAAAATCATCTAGATTCTCTTTCCTCAGAGGCTTGGACTAGACAATCTTCCAAAGCACATACTTGAAGTGCTTTTGAGAGTTTCCAGCAAAGGAAAGATGGCATTTCTGGCAGAAAGGAGAAGAGAGTGTGATTTTTGTGGGGGGAAAGGCTTGAGGAAGGCATGGAAATGGGAATGTGTAAAGTTTTTTTGAGCATACTGAGCAAAGCCGTCTGTCCTTAGTTTTAACTGTAGACACTTTCACCCCCAGAGCTGTTCTCCAAATAGCTTACCAATTACAAATCGAGGACATTGCCTCTTCTTACTCTCCTCACTCCCACATGTGCTCCTATTTCAGTCTGCATCTTCAGACAATTACAAGCCTTCAATCCAAACATTCTAGGTTGTTGTCACAACTTCAGGATGTGATAAGAAGCAGTAGCCCTAAAGAAATCAAGGAATTGGAGCTGAAACCCATGTAATGAATCCATGTTGCTGCCGACAGACTTCACAGGCATCCCACCCCAGTACATCTCTGGTGACTTGTTGGAGTGAAGTTTGACAGCAAAGTCTACATGGCCCTGGGCAAGGAATCAGGAGACCCATATTCATGTCGCATCCAGTTCTGCCCCTCACCACAAATCGCCCTCCAATAAATCATTCAATCTCACTGCAATTCAGTTCCTTCACATTTCATCTGACCATACTATCTTCCCTGCTTCTTGCAGTGGATTCTTTTGAGGTATAATATGAGCAATGTAATATATGTTAAAACTTTTTGAAAAAAAAATACAAAATACTAAGTAAATGTAAGGTATTATTATGATTGAAGAGCTTTCCAGCTATGCTCACATCTATTGAATTTAAGGCTATGATAGGTGACTAGATTTTTAAAAACATAATAATAGCTTCACTGACTTTATTGCAATACTCTTCTTGAAACATTTTGTTTACATTATTATGTGCTCTTATTATATTGAGGCCTCTGTCTGCCCACTGTTTTAGTGGTAAGGGTAGAGGTAGAGGTTGTTAAAGTAATGCAATAGAAACATGCAGGTAGAAATGATATTTAGATGAACGTATTTCTGAGCACGGTAAAATGCTAGACCTAAGAGTAGTCATTGACTTAAAATCCATCTAGAAAAATGTTTATTGACTTTACCAAATGTGGTAATAATGAGCTTTTTTAAAAACATCCTATAAATAATAATGTGCTGTGCCTTGATCAGCAGGTAGCAACACAAATGGGTAATATAAACTCACTTCCTAAATGTACACAGTAAGCCTTCAGAAATCATTTTATCTAATCATCATAGTCGTGTTTGTAATTGTGTTTGGCCATTTTAATTTCATAATAATATTATCACATTTCTCATTGCGACTTCATGTACACAAACTATTTTGCAGTCAGAGTAATTAATTTTATATATGTGTATACATATATATGCATACGTATTCATGTACATACACATACATTCATATGAAATGAATGTATTCATTGGATGTGTTCATATACATATACATAGACATGTATTTATGTGAAATTTCTGACATTTGATCATTTGTTATATATAAAAATGGAAATTTTATAGTTTATCTAATAGATAACAGTGCTTTATTTCAGATCCAAATTATGTAACATGATTTAGATCAACTTGTTTTACGGTCTTGTGTAAACAACTATAAAGGAGTATTTAGATAGAAATTTTTTGCTTTCACTTTTATATTGAAAGAGAGGACAAATTTTTAATAATTAATAAATCTCAGTTAAACATGACCAATATCTGAGGATTTTTTTACTGTAGTCAAAAGTTGATACTATCTCCAAAAAAATGTCCTTTTTATCAAAATATATGAATTTAACATATCCACTTAATTGAAACCATTCGTTTTACCCAACTCTGTATTGTAGTTGGGCCTACTGGTAAAATTCTAGGAAACAATTTTTTCTTCAATTATTCATCTGAAGAAAACTGTTGTTTTGAGGTGTGCCAGCCAGAAGGAGGAGCTGCGTGTGGGCTGTGGATGTACTTATCGATCACAAATTTGGGACCAAAGCTTAATTAGCTCAAAATGGGACCAAAATCAAGATGGTGCTTACGGCTTCGTGGAGCACATTCACAAGAGCGGACACAAGCCTTGGTGATCTGTCAGTCATCTTTTCACAAAAGCTAGCTTTGCTCTGTGTAATCATAAGTCTGCCTCCAAATTTTTCTTTTCTTTCAACAAACCGGAAGTACCTAAGAGACTATCTTTGTGTCAGTGACTCAATACTAATCTATCTGCACTCCCAGGTGAATGTCTCAGAATGCATTTCCTCCCCATGATAACTTAGCGCTTTCATCATTGTTTTCTAACAGATGAGGAACACATTTTCTAGACCAGAAATGGGAAGAAAATATAACCGACGGATTTGCAGAGCAGTCACAATCTGATAGAAACACCACTTCAGGGCTGAGGTCAGACTAATATTGAGGCGTGGAACCACCCTTCTCCTTCCTTGTGGGGTCTCCTTCACTGCCTTTCATTTTTCCTGGGACAGGACCGAGACACATAGTAGGAGCAATGTCTCACAGTAGATGAAGTAGAAACTTCAGATTTATTCTGGATCCAAATCCTGTCTTGTTAGCGGTGTGATGTGGGTCAACAGGTTTAACTTCTCTGAGTTTGGTTTACTTGTCTGTAGAAATGCCTTTGTTCTAAGACTAGAACAGTATAGTCTCAGATGCAAAGGGGCTTAATATTCAGTAGCTGTAATGAGATAATCATCTAACTTATCTTTGGATTGTTTAGTCTGATTCATTCAGTTGGGAAGAGTTTTAAAGAAAGAAGGTTTTATTTTGTTTATATAAATACAAGTTTTCCTTCCACCACTAACACATTAATGACAGAATGCTCCAAATCATTTATTTATTTGAAGGACAGTTACATTTACCTTAACTTACTTTAATTGATTTTGCTGTTGAAATCAATTCTGGCAGGCAACTGAGTTGCATTTCCAAGATGACCTCAAATATTTTACATAGTTTGCCATAAACATATTTCTTTTATTGATGAGTAAAATTAGGATAGTGTGGATAGTACTACAGAAAACTTTTAAATGATTGTGATGTGATCATTAAAATAAAGCTATGAAAAATGATTATATAGTCAAAATATATCATAATTGCAAGACTGATTGCTGACGGATGTGTAAAACATTTTGCTACTTTATAAAACCTGAATTGTCACCCTTTTATGAAAGGACAAACCTGAGTTCTAAAATGCACTTTGTCATTCATTACATTTAAAGTCAATTTTACAGCAATTTTTCTCCTCTGCCTCTTACAGTTTTAAGACCATGTTACCCTCCTGCATGCTATGGTAGCCACAACTCTTAAAAGCCAACCACAAACATCCACTGCTATTTACAGAAATTGCCCAGAGCTCACTGCTCTTATGTGGGTAATTTGTACTCGTTCTGCCACTTGACTTGATTTTAGACCTCTGGCCCTATCACTCTGCCTTTGAACTTGCTTCTGGCCCTTTGGATTATTTGCTTATATTCGTAGTGCCCCACATTTGAATCTTACTTCTGCCAATAAATGTTGGCTTTATGTTCCACTTTAGCTCAGGGCATGTTGGCTCGATCAATCTTGATGTACCCTCACTTTCTGTAATGTTTCAAATACAAGTAATCTGTGTAGGTTGTAGCTGGGATGAATCATAGGTCTACAGCTATGAAAATAAGCAATTAAAATATGGCGGCCACAGACACCCATTTTCTCAACCAGACCACCACACGGGACTTTTGTAGTGTCTCGTTCTAACTTGTACAGCTTCTTAATAAGGTTGTTTTTATTGTCATGCTGGCCTACATGTTTTTATGGAATGTATTTCTGAGTTAAAAGAAAAATGTCTGTCTGAAAATCTGTACTTATTTTCTTCATATTTCTTAGGTTTATTTTTCTTCAAGTCAAATTGCCAAATTAAATTGCTCAAAGCAATTGGCCTTGTATTTCATTGACGATGTAAACTGGTAAATCTCAAAAAGCCTCTTCTACTTGGCTTTGGAATGTATTTTAAACTTATATAATTTCACTTCAAGCACAATAGTTAGATGAAAACTTGCCCTCTTAGTGCCTCATGAAAGCCTGGGCAATCTCCTCCAAACTGTCTCTTTTGGAGTTTGACACATAGTAGGAGTACTACTTATGTATGTGGCTCCCAGATTATGCATGCTGGAAATGTAATTTATAATTCAGATGCAAAGTAGGTGTAAAGAGAAACGTTTTAACTAAGGAAGCAAGCATTATTCCATAAAATAATGTACAAGCAAGACATTTGTCTCAACAACAGAATTTATGGAAGAGACACAGAAGTTTGTCCTGGTCTACAAGTTATATAATGTGACTATTAAAAAAAAAGAAATAAGATGAACTTTGTATGTGCTAAAGAGTGTGTTTTCAATTAACCACGTTGGTCTTTTAAACAACCTGCTAATGTAATTAAGAATGTAGCTTCCTAATGAGAATTGCAAAGTGGATACAAAACATATTCATTGGCTAAGTGAATGACAAAATTATATGCATACAAAGAAGCATTGTTCAGATACAATGAGAAAGTGAATGTGGAGTCATGTGAACTTCACTTATAATAAAGTCAGGACTGGTGAGCTTCCCATGTTGCCACAGATAGCTGAGCTTCCACCAACTCACTTACTGAATTCATTTTCCAGTAATCATTTAATTCCTTTATTCTCCTATTTCAATCTAAAATCAATTAGGATAGCTTACAAAGTTCTATACAGTATGAAAAATCAACTTAAAAATAAAAATAATACAATGAGTTTCCCTAAATGCATACTTAGATGTCTGCATAATTGCGATATATAGTATAATCTATAAATTCCTAGAATTAAACCATTAACTTGTCGCTATGGGAAGTAGACATTAAGAAAGGATGATAAGTTATAAGATCCACAAAGTCCATGAATAAAAGCACACTGGTTGCTCAGGACACACTCAACACTGTTTTCTCTGACGAGTTTGCACGGACGGGCATAGCTGAATGTAACCAGCAACATCAGCATCAAGGATCACAAAGCTGTTACTTAAAAATTTCCTCAGTGTCGTTCTCTGGAATCGTATGAAAGTACTGCTTGTAAAAACTCTACGTGAGGGGTCAATGAGAACCACGTATTAACAGTTTTCTATTGGTCTGACTTACTCCAGGAGTAGGTTTTAGAATATCTAGAAGAATATATGGACTGTGTACCATTCCATCAATCTCTGCAAACACTGTTTTCTCTTGGTTGAGCTTTTGAAATGCATTGGCTAGCCCTAAGTTCAAGAGAATCCTCTCTGATGTATACCTGATGTACTGGTGCCCTATTACCAGTCAAGTGGAACATTAAATCCTTTATCAGCTGAGTGGAATATGGAATTGATTTTCTTACGAAAACTGATGTGTCAGAAGATAGATGCCTGAACAAAAGTTCACCTAAGTTCTATTCTGAGGGAAATCAAGAATGAACCTATAGATAAGAAAAAAAGCAAGATTCCCATCAGAAAATGATTTCAGTTTGTGGTAACAAACATAAAAATGGGCCCTTATTAAAGGATGTAATGCCCAAATTGGCAACACTGAGTATAGATTTATTATGCTTATGTCTTACAGGCCGTAAGAAATTCATAATAAGGTTTATATTTGGCAAAATTCCAGGTAGTCTATTTTATGTGTCACCTCAGCACCTTGCAACCAAGATCACCAGGAACACACCTGTAGTGGCACAAAGTAGGTTTACTGACTCACTGTAATTGGGGAGAGCACAGATCATGGGGAACTGCCGGACGTCTCAGTAGGAAGATTTAGGATTTGGCCTTGCATTAGGTGATAAGGAGGAGGGCTCCACGAAGTGGGACTTTTCTCTGGATTGAATGTTGTGAGGGAGCTGGGATGATTTTCTGATTGGGTATCTAAAGAATTCTTATCTGGAAGGTGGAAGTTCGATGAAGCAAGGAGAATGCTGTAATTGGGAAAGATGCAGCATAAGTCTTGTTATTCTCTTGATCCATCATGGTCACAGAGAGGCCTTGTCTGAAGTTGGTGTTCTGTGAAACTTTGGACGGGAGAACACCAAGACCTAACTGGTAGTACCAAGATAGCTCTCATCTGTCAGCTCTTCTCTTTCTCAATGTCCAGAAATTTTTGCTTCTTAATAGTCCATGTCAAGCAGGTCCTCTAAAAGAGGAAGCCCACTTTTGTAAGGCAAGATGCTAATAAAATAATTTTAAAGTTATTAACAATCTATTTAAAGAAAATGGGAAGATAAACCTTTTTCTTGAATTAGTTGAGGTTTAAAAGGTCCATGGATAGTAAAGTGGCACATTGATTTTTGAGAACTATCCTATTTTTCTTACTAATCTCACCTTACCAGTTGGACCAAAAGTGAATTCTCCTACCTAACCAAGATAGTCATTCAAGTTTTATTTAATAATTGCATAATGTCCAAATCTAAGAAGAAATTAATAATCCTACCGTTTTCAGTACTGATAAAACACTTTCTCCAGTGCTGTGTTCAATTCTGTTCAACACTACATTTTAATTATAAAGGCATGACAGAAATCTTGAAATATCTGAAGCTCCATCATGTGGAATATAGCCTTTAGACTTATTTTATTCTGCTACAAATGCCAAAATCAGTATCATTAGCGTTATGTAACAAGGAACAAAGATTTCTTCCCTTTCAGAAGGAAGAAATGTCTCATAATTAAGTGCTACCCAGAAATGGAATGGGTTGCTTAATTACACAGTGAACTTCCCAACACTGGAAGTGTTAAAAACAGAGGCTGAATGAACACTGGAAAAGCAGACATAACCGGAGTGTCTGGAATGAGAGTTTGTACTAGATTGTCTGTCAAGACCCTTTATAATTCTGAAGGTAAAATCGATGAGCTTGAGAAAGGGATTAGGAAGCCAGTAGGTTAACATGATCTAGGGCAAGTTAAAGGCATTGAATTACTCAGGGTTCTCCAGAGAACCCAATCAGAGGTGAGAAAAAGTAAACCTAAAAGGATGAGGCAGTGTCGGTTCACCAGTTACTAAAGTCAGGCCACAGAAAGGTGTCCTCTACTAAGCTTACAATTAAATGACCAGAAACTCTGCCACCTCCTTTTTTTAATACTTCAGGTGTAGGCAATAATAATCGCATTTATCAGTTACTGAACTATGACCATTGCACAGCGTTGAATGCTATGTAAAAGCATGCAACCTCTTGTTTTGTACCTTAACAACAACTCTATGTGGAAGGCACTGTTATTGTCCCTGTTTTATAGATGTTGCAACAGGTTAAGGGTTGCATACCTGCCGTGTGGCAGAGCCCAGATTTAAACTCGTGTTGTCTGAATCCATGGGTCATGCGCTTCATTCTAGGTTATACTGCTTCTAGGTAGAAGGAAAGACATGAGGCTCTACTACAACTGTTATGGTAAGAGGATGATCTTTTCTATTAAGGTCAAGGGTTTAGGGGCAACAATTGTTGGCAACATCCTAATCAGAACAATCACATGTTTAATTTTCCAAACCTAAAGAAAAAAAATAGATCAGATTAAACCATAATGGAGAATCTTTAGCATTATTAGAAAAGATAATTATATCTGCAAGCTTACATATCTTTAAGTTTTTCTTTAATTTAAGGCATAATGTTTTGATGTTACCTGATGAATGGTGTGGGAGTGGATTTAATATTTTGAATCTGGTGTGCAACCCAGTAATCTCAAAGCAAATATTGTACTGAAAGTAGTGGTAGTAGTAGCTGATCTTCAGACAAAATGATTTATTAGTACCATAAAATTAATGCATTTTAGGTTTTCCTTTGGGAGATAGTGACTATGAACATTCATAGAAATAAAATAACCCAAATGTTAAATATATCCCAGATAACGAGTTTCATGTGGACCAAATTTAATGAAATGTACTAAATAGCAATATGTTCTACACAAACCCATTTGAAAAAATTGGTCTAAGTGTTTGATTTTGTGGTGGTTACAAGTTTAGCGGAGTGGACAAAATACTCTTACCATGGACTTGATCATCAACGTGTTAAGTAGTGGTTTAGCAGTTTACTGCTAGTTAATGATCCAGGGCGTCATGGTGGCTCTTTCATCTCTCAGGTAAACACAATCTGTTTAAATTAATGTTGTGTGCAAATAAAATTATTTAGCATGACGTAACATAAGGTGATGAAGACTTGTAATTTCAAGTGCAAGCATACAATTGATAAAGTCTAAATTGGACTGAAAATGGATGCCAAGTTGGATCCCTGCCCTTTAGGAGCTTCAAGTCTAATGGTGTCAATAAATAGACAGGACATTTTATAAATTGCAACCTAAGTAATACAAACAGTCAGGGACATCAGATTATGAAATGAACACACAGAAACAGTATTCGGGTCTGTGTCTTTGTCATCGACATATGTTTATTGAGTGCACTTTTGTTCGGTGAGCAGCTGTACAATGTGTCCTCAAGATGCATTATACTCCTCAAACTTTATTGTGTATCTTGTTAAAATGCAGATTCTGATTCAATATGTCTGGCGTGGGCTTGAGCGTTTGCAATTCTAATGAGCTCCCAGGTGAAGCTGATGCTGCGGGACTGTAGATTACACTTGAGTAATAAGAATCTAAATTATTTTAATAAAATCTTTTCCTTAGCAGTTCTCATTAAAATCTGAGGTAGCACAAACATGGATATTTGGAGAGACTGTGCTTAGATTTAAATGTACCCCCACCTTACAAATGACAAATTATCAGTTAACAAACATTCTTGCCAGTTGCCCCAAAACTTTACAATGCTTCCATCCAAAAAGACCATTCGTAAAGTCTAGAAGGTGGTGGAATATCTCCTTTCAGTCAATGCCTTGCCTCCTGTCTAAAACCATCCACCTAGGGGCATGAGGTAATCATGAGTTCTTGACACAGATACCTGTCTTTTAGAAATTACACTGAAACCACCAATTCATTCTGTAGCCGTTGCTGAACAGCTGTCTATAGATAATAACTTTTAGTCACTACCAGTTTAGGCCAAATTGGAGCCAATAACCTTTGGGTGAAAAGTTTTATATTCCATTTCCAGTCCCTGAAGCTATCAAAGGTTCTTGTCGGAAGAGTTGTAATTCATGAATTTCAGCATGCTGCCTCCAGCCCAAAGCTCAGAGATTGTTTCTTGAAACTGAAAGTCACACTTAGGCTATGGGTTGCTCATGACATGAATGTAAGAGAATGGTATGATAATTTTTTTTTTGTTTTCTAAACAATGTTTCAATTAATTAGTATAAAACTTACATGGGCAATTATCCACCTCAATTAAGGGGATGGATTCCTACTATCTCTAAGTAAAGATGTGAACTAAAAAGCTCGTAGTCCAATGTTCTTCATCATCACTCATTTTTTTATGTTAATGGAACTGCCAAATATGAAATTAACTTTTTTTTTCCCAGCATAAGAAAATTGTTGGGGACAATTAGTGGAGACATGTGGACCTCTGTAGAAGAAAAATTTTAAATCTTCTCATCTTGTTATCACTGAAACAGCAACATAGTTTAATGGAGAAGAAATAGTAGGCTGGGCCTGTGGTATTATTTTCACTTAGTATTCATTCCTATGAGGTAATCATCTAAATTAATAAGGATTTGCCCTTTTATATGGAGAAGGGAGCCTGATCCAAATGGCCTCATCAAAAGGAAATTGCTAAATGAAGTCATTACTCTAATTAGTGTTTATACCCCAATGTTAACAGTATACCTTTTTAAAATATGACATTCAATACATTCTAACCTACTGTATTGAGTAGTGGTTATAGCCTGAATGCTAGTTTTAATTGTCCTTTCAATATCAATTTAGACAGATCTACTAATAGGCTTATGTTATTAGATAAATGCCTCTGGTAATAGAAAAAATGTCATTACTAAGCTGGATTGAATAGCTGTTCACTGTGATGAATTGTAAACTATGAAAGCTTACTCGTAGGCCTACATACCTATTCAGAGTTCCTTTCTCTTGTCCACATTCATACAAAGAGTATCATTTTTTATGAGAGAAAGTATTGAATGAAGCTTTCTATTCTCTTCCCAGAAAATTTTGTTCTGTATCTAGATCAAATCCCATTTCACTGACCTCCAAGAGAATGCTCAGGTTCTCTAGTGTTAAATGTTTTGTTAAATTCTGCAATCATAGGATTATCAGTTTAAGCTTGGGAAATCATTTTGTTTTACTGAGGTTTCGACTGTTTCAGTTTTAATGGTATCTGACGTGTGTGTGTGAAACACACACATGTGCGCGAGCACACACACATACACACACACACACACACACACACACACACACACACACACACACACACAGTCTCTTCATCCAGTCTCCAAACCATCTCCCATCTCTCTTTTCCCTCTCCAAATCTATTTCCACATAGCAACAAGAATGAGTAACTTTTTAAACCTTTAAATAAAATCATGTTTCCCTTTCATAAAACCCTTCTCAAATCCCTTTGTCTTGGCTGACAAGGCCCTGTGTGATCTGATTCCTGTCTGCCTTTCCAGTCTATTCCTGCCCCTCTCCTCCATGTTTATTATGCTTCAATTACGTTAACGTTTATCAGTTACTACACACACCAAGCTCTTCCTCTCCCGTGACTTTATGCTTGCTGTTCTTTGGCCTGCAACCCTCCTCTCCTGGCTTTTCATGATAGGCACATTTCCATCCTTTCAGTCTCAGTTTAAACAGCACTTCCTCAGGTAACTCTTTCTTACCCACCCTACCTAAAATACGTATCTCTGGTACTCTCTTACCACACTCTGACATGTTCTTTATTTGTATCATTTATTTAATTTCTTAGTGTCTCTTTTCCTCTGGATTGTTAAGTTTGCTGAAAACAAGCACTTCATCTGTATCACTTATTTGCTGGGCACATATTAAATGCTCAATTAATGAGTCACTATCTGTGCCTGGAAAACGGTGTGTTGCTAATTGATTATTACATAGACCAGGTGGTGGAAATCTATGTCTTGCAGGCCAAATCCACTCCAACACTTATTTTTGTACAGCTCACAAAGTAAGAATGGCTGTTACATTTTAAATCGTGTAAAAAAATCAAGAGAAGAGTAATATTTTGTGTCACATGAAAATCATATGAAATTCAAATTTTGGCATCCATAAAGAAAGTTGTATTGGAGCACAACCACACCCATTCACTTAAGTGCTATCTGTGGCTGCTTGCATACTGCAATGGCAGAACTGAGTATTTATGACAGAGACCATATATTCCCAAAAGCCTAAAATACTTACTCTCTGGCTTTTTATAGAAAGGGTTTGCTGACCCCTAACATGGCCCAATATGCATTATCAGAATTTTAACACCTCGAAACACCTACGTGGTTCTGAAGCTTTCTATGAAGATTATTTGGAAGGAGTGATAGGAGATCCTAAGATACTTAAATCCCTCTTATGCCGGCCTGACTTTTAAAAAAACCTCATTTCACTGGTCTACCTCCCATCAAGGCAATCCTCAAAACAGTGATTCTCAGATATTCATGTGCATCAGAAGGAGCTGGAGGGACCCAAGCCTAGACGTTCTGATTAGTAGACAGGGAGTGGGTCTTGAGAATGTCTATTTCTAGCAAGATCCCAAGTCAAGAAATAGTGACCAGAGTTGCATCCTTCTTTACAGGATGTGGATGTCCCATCAGTATAAGAATTCATTTACTCAGTATTGACCATGTGCCAATATTATTCTAGACATTGTGGGGGAGGGGAATCTAAATGGTAAATGACTCCTTCTGAGAAGCCAAAATTTAGTGTTATGCAGACAGTGAATAATAAGTATAATAAGACAAGGGCTACAACAAGATGTATAAACAGACTCCGATGGGAGCATCAATCAGTGCCTGAATGTCTATAAAGACTTTTTAAAAGGCAAATAAAAACTTACAGAATTCTGTAATGTCTCATGAATATGTCCATATTGAAGCCCGGTCATGTCAGTCCACATCATTTGATAAAGAAATTCTGAGTGTCAGGAGAAGATTTAGAAGTTCTGCCCAATATTTCTAAGAGAAAGAAAAGAAGATCATCATGAAAAGACTTAAGGTCCTTTAAGCAAATTGCTAATATTAGTTCCTATCTAAACATTATTTTGTTTTTAGTTTTCTTCCTTTGAAACCTAATTGAGTCCCATCATTGTCCCTATATCCATCACCTCTCACAGCCTGAGCTACCATTACTGCCCTCCTGCACGTGACTTTCCCTCTTGCAACTTCCAATTTATTCCATATGGTGCAGCTTAACAATCTACTTTAAACACAAATCTGAATGCCTTTTAAAATCTATGATGGATTCCTGTTACTTTTTCAAAATTAATCCAAATCTTTAACAAAATCTTTAGGCCCCACATGATCCCTAACCTCAGGCACCCCTCCTCCCCCCTTGTCAGCACCAGCTACGTTATTCTTCTTCCAAGGAACTATTTATTCTTCCTCCAGAGTCAGGGCCTTTGCAATGGATTCCATCATCCTGGAATGCTTCTCTTCCCTCTATCCCTGAACCTTTCTTTGATCCTACTCACCTTTCTAATCTCAATTTATATATCAATGCCATGGAGAAGCTGTTTTTGTACTGACTCCACTCCCACCCCTATTGTCAGAAGTGAGAAATGACTAATACACACTGGTAATCAGCCTGCAAACAAAAGCCATATTGCTATAGTGCCAAGGGGGGAGAAGGTCAATTATCACAGTAAACCCGCCGTCAAATCTACCTTCAGTTACTTTTTTTTTTTTTTTAAGATTTCATTGGGGAAGGGGAACAGGACTTTATTGGGGAACAGTGTGTACTTCCAGGACTTTTCTCCAAGTCAAGTTGTTGTCCTTTCAATCTTAGTTGTGGAGGGTGCCGTTCAGCTTCAAGTTGTTGTCCTTTTAGTCTTAGTTGTGGAGGGCGCAGCTCAGCTACAGGTCCAGTTGCCGTTGCTAGTTACAGGGGGTGCCACCCACTATCCCTTGCAGGAGTCGAACTGGCAAACTTGTGGTTGAGAGCCCACACTCCAACCAACTGAGCCATCCGGGAGCTCAGTGGCAGCTCAGCTCAAGGTGCCGTGTTAAATCTTAGTTGAAGGGGGCGCTGCCCACCATACCTTGTGGGACTCGAGGATTTGAACCGGCAACCTTGTGGTTGAGAGCCCACTGATCCATGTGGGAATCAAATCAGCAGCCTTCAGAGTTAGAAGAACACAGCTCCAACCGCCTGAGCCACCAGGCCGGCCCCTTCAGTTACTTTTATATCATCAGAAAACAAACTTCAAATTTCTAACCACATAGCCATTAAGTTAGTGGAATGTTAGAAGTATTTTACAACCTAGATCATGTCTTGAGTTAAACTGAGAAAAAGGCAACTTATCTGTCTAACTAGTTAACAGTAATTTTGCAATTAACCTTTAAAAGCAACTTGATTTGTATTTGGGGAGAATACACACACACACACACACACACACACAAATACCAACTTCCATATAGTTCACCTATTTGACCTTCAGAGAAGTCCTTGGGACAATTTTCAGGAGCAATGGGGAAATTTTATTTCTTATTATTAGAAAAGGCACATGCCTTTACTAAAAGTCTGTATTGAACCAGAAATATTTTGGCCCAGATAGAGGGAGGGTACTGGGTGTTCAATCAAAATTCCTTTTTTTTTTTCTTAACAAGCTCTTTTCAGAGTTCTCAGAACACTACTTGATCTTCATATCACTTACCAGTTTACAACTTTGTATTTGTGTGACTATTTGATTAATGTATGTCTCCAAAGTAGAAGGTAAGTTTCAAAGAGGACTTACTTGTTTTATTCTCTATTGCGCCTTCCGGTAATTCATGCTTGGTGTATAGTAGGCCCTCAGGAAATATTTGCTGAATGAATGATAGAATAACTGGGTGTATGATAACCTATCCCTCTGGGCATTACTCAGCTGTCATTGGCTTGATCAGCTGATGACGGTCTCAACCCCCTGATGACCCATGAACCTGCTTCGTAACTGAGCCTCTTGTCCATCAAGTGTCTATTACTGGACTGTTGGGTTGATTCTTGGTTTGACTGTTACCCTATCCTTCACTCTTACTAGTTGTGGATATTATAACTTGTTACCTACAATTGACTACTTATTGAGTATTACTTTTTTCCAGAACTAGTTTAGAAATTACAACATTATGCAATCTAAACATTATTATTTTGACTTGTAAGCAACATAAAAATGATTCCTAGGATGCTTTACCGGCCAGAAACTTTTCTTTTTTTCCTTTTTTATTGATTGAATTTATTTTACCCTCTACTTATTTTGACATTCAGTATAATTTTATATTCATTTCAGGTATACAGCATAGTAGTTAGACATTTATATAATTTAAGAAGAAATCCTCCTGACTAGTCTAGTACTCACCTGGCACTATGCATAGTTATTACCATATTATTGACTATATTCTACATGTGTTACTTTACATACCCATGACTATTTTGTAACTACCAATTTGTGCTTCTTTATCCTGTCACCTTTTACACCCTGCCCCCAACCACAAGCAAACCCTGGTCTTTGGCACCTCCAAACTCCTAACATTAACCAACATGTAACAGAAAACTATGATTTCTATAGGGAGAACCAGGACATGAAGCAAAGGAAATTGGATCCACCTTAACAGAGGCTCAGGTCACATCACTGGATGCTGTCACAGAGGGATTCAAGAAAACTTTTTGGTCATGAAATTATTCATCGCTCCTAGAGAACGAGCTTTATTTTCAAGAATTTACCTTCATTCTGAACTTTGGGAAGACCCGTCTATTACCCTAATAAATCTTGTACCCATCTGACAGCATACATAGTTATTGCAATATTATTGACTATGTTCTTTATGCTATAAACTAATCCTCATGACTACTGTGCAACAAACGATTTGTACTTCTTAATCCCTTACCCTTTTTCACTCATCCCGAACCCCTCTCATACTTGGCAATCATCAAAATTTTCTCTGTATCTGTGAGTTTCTTTCTGTTTTGTTTCTTTATTTTGTTCTTTATATTCCACATATAAGCCAAATCACATTGTATTTGTCTGTTTCACATACTACACTCAACACAATACCCTCCAGGTCCATCCATGCCACCACGGATAGCAGGAATCCATTCCCTTCCATCCCAAGCAATATTCCACTGTATATATGTACTAGCTCTTCTTTATCCACTCGTCCATCAATGGACACCCAGGCTGCCTCCACATCTTGGCCATTGTAAACAATGCTGCAATGAGCATATGGATACATTCATCGCCTCAATGTAGCATTTTAGGTTTCTTTGGATAAATACCCCAAATTGGGATTGCTGGGTCCTTTTTCTCTCTTGTGATAGCCTTTGTCTTAAAGTCTACTTTGTCTGGTGTAAGTATTGCTACTTCAGTTTTTTGTTTCTGTTTTTGTTTCCATTTTTATGCAATATCTTTTCCCATCCTTTTACTTTCAGTCTGTGTGTCTTTTGATCTGAAGTGAGTCTCTTGCAGGCAGCATATGTAAGGGTCTTGTTTTCTTATTCATCAGCCACCCACCCTATTTTTTGATTGGAGCATTTAATTCATTTACATTTAAAGTAATTGTTGATAGATATGTAGTTATTGCCATTTTATTAGTAGTATTAGTAGTAGCAATTGTAGTAGTAGTACTATTAGTCTTAAAGAAGTCCCTCTAACACTCCTTGTATATTGGCTTGGTGGTGAGGAGCTCTAGCTTTTTCTTGTCTGTGAAGCTCTTTATCTATCCTTTGCCTCTAAATGATAGCTTTGCTGGGTAGAGTAAGCTTGGTTGTAGGTCCTATCTTTTCATCACTTTGACTATTTCCTGTCAATCTCCTCTGGCCTGCAAAGTTTCTGTTGAGAAATCAGCTGACAGTCATATGGGTGTTTCCTTATAGGTAACTAACTGCTTTTCTCTTGCTGCTTGTAAGGTTCTCTGTCTTTAACCTTTGGCATTTTAATTATGATGTGTCTCCATGTGGGCCTCTTTGGTTTATCTTATTTGGGACTCTCTGTGTTTCCTGGCCTTGTATGTCTATTTCCTTCACCAGGTTAGGGAAGTTTTCAGTCATTATTTCTTCAAATAGATTTTCAATTCCTTGCTCTCTCTCTTCTTCTCATTACTTTATGATGCAAATGTTGGTATGCTTGATATTGCCTCAGAGGCCCCTTAAACATTTTTTTTTTATTCTTTTTTCTTTTTGCTGTTCTGATTGGGTGGTTTTTGCTACTTTATCTTTGAAATCACTGATTTGATCCTCTGCTTCATCTAACCTATATTGATTTCCTCTAATGTTTCCTTCATTTCAGTTAGTGTATTCTTTATTTCTGATTGCCTCTTTTTTTATGTTTTCTAGCTCTATTTTTATGTTTCTTTTCTCTTTGTTGAAGATCTCCCTGAGATTATTGAGCATCCTTATAACCAGTGTTGGGAACTGTGAATCTGGTAGATTGCTTGTCTTCATTTTGTTTAGTTCTTTCTCTGGCGCTGGGTTCTGTTCTTTTATTTGGTAAACATTTCTTTTCCCTCCATTTTGGCTGCCTCCCTGTGTTTCTTTCTATGTAGAGCTGTTATGCCTCCTTACCTTAGTAAAGTGGCCTTATGTAGTAGGTATGCTGTGGTACTCAGTGATGCAATCTCCCTGGTCACCAGAACCAGATACCCCAGATGTGTCCCTTGTGTGGGTGGTGTGTGCCCTCTTGTTAGTTGAGACTTGGTTGCTGTTTGCACATCAATGGGAGGGACTGACCCACAGGCTGATTGGTTGTGAGGACTGGCTGTGACTATAATAGAGGAGTTGTTGTGCAGAGCCTTACCCTACAGAGAAGGGTGCACTTTAGTGGGACTCTGGTGCCTGCCCAGTCCACCCTTTGGGTTTGTCATATTGGGAGATTTCTAGGTGATGCTGTGGCTCACTTTGAAGCTGGTCCCTGGGACTGCCAGCCCTCAAGCCTCCTGTGAGGGGACCGCTGCATGTCAAATTCAACCGCTGTTTGTGCCCTACCCAGGGCTACCTGGTATGAGTCACAAAGCAATCTAGAGATGGCCATTGCCCACAGTGTACTTGGAGGTGACTTGAGAGTCCAAGCTACATACCTGGGCCAGCTGCTGCTAGTGCTGAGCTCAGGGCTGCTCAGCCAGAGGTACCAAAGCGAGGTGCTACTTGTTTGGGTTTTGTGAACCTTTGAGAGGTTTTAGGAAAGTCCACAACATCAGCCAAGGCAGGCAGTTTGTATGAAAAAGCTACTGGAAGCAGCTTAGATGTGCTCGAAAGTCAGGTGGGGCCTGTAGTCTCAGGGAATCACTAGGGCAGGTCAGAGGAAAGGTGTTAGCCAGCTTGATGGAGACTCAGATATGACCTTCATCTGCATGCAGGGAGGGGGAGGGCTCAACAATGAAATAATGGGTTTTGCTAACTACTTCATCTGGGATAAAGCTGCCTCTCCAGCCCTCATCCTCATGCTAGACAATTCAGTTTTTCCCTGTATGTCCATTCCAGCTTTCAAGCTGCTGCCCCAGTGCTGGAGCTAAGAGTGGGTGATACCATCCACACATAAGTCTGTGTACAGTCCCTTTAAACAGTCCCAGCTGCCCTCTGTCTCACTCAGCCACAATCTCCTTTGGTTTTCACAGCCAGAAAGTATGAGGACTTCTCTCCCCAGCACTGGAACCTTGGGCTGGGGAGATGCTGGTGCCCATCACTCCTCAGAGTGGGACCGCCGCAACCAAGATATCCTTCCCACTTTTTAATGGTCACACTCAGGTGTGGGACAAGCTCGTCTGCATCTCTGCTCCTCTTTCCCATCTCGATGTGTCTTCTTCTGTATGTCCATAGTTGTAGGACTTTGGTTCAGCCAGACTTCAGGCAATTCTCAATGATAGTTTTTCAGTAATTTAGTTCTAATTGATGTGGTCTGGAATGCTTCACTTATTATATATATTTTTTGTACTAAGTCTTAAAATCTAGTGTGGATTTCACATCTCAATTCAAACTAGCCGCATTTGAAGTCCTCAATGGCCAGATGTAGCAATTGGATGACACATTGGACAGTGTATCATAGTACTTTATTAGCTATGAGGTGATGACAGATAGCTACATATGCATGGCTTTGGTTCAGAATGTCACCTAAAGAATCATGTTGCAACTAAACATCTTCATGGAAAGACCCATCACTGTCTTCTTCCTCATCCTCATCTTCTTCCCTTTCCACCTTTTCCTCCAACTCTTTCTTCTCTCTCCTCCTTATTCTTCTTCTTACTTTATTTCCATTTCTTTTCTGATTGAGTTTTGACCCCCATATTTCTCCTTCTACTTTTCACTTTCTTCATTATGTCACATTTTTTCTACAATAAGCTGTTATTTCTGGTACTTTCACAATTTACTAGAGAATGAGAAGAATGGTATGAAAAGTAAAATATAATACAAAAATTTAAGAACTGGGGGAGTTGTACCTTACTAAAACATATACCTTTAAAGAATTAATGGTTGGTCTTTAGAATTTTAAATATCAAATACCAATAGTTCTGAGACAGGCTTTTTGTTTTGTTTAGTTTTGTTTTTGTCATGAGGTTGGTTTTATTAGGATGTGAGTATACTGATTAAGAGGGAAAAAAATACATTATTCAATACTTGCTAGCATTATACAGACAAAGCCTTAAGCTTAAATACCAAAACCTTTTTTTTTTTTTCCCTTTAGCCTTTTGGGTTGTTCTTGTCTTTCTGGATTACAAATTTGTTCTACTTACATCTAAATTGCTGCTAGCTTGAACTATACTCTATCACTTAGGAATTATGTTTGTGTCTCACAGATTACATGATCACAATGTTGATTCTTTAAAACAAATCAGAATTTTTTTAAGTGTCAGATAGACTAAAATATAAAGTTGAAGTGTGTCATATATGATCTTCTACAGTGTAATCATAGTTCACATCATATGGGTAATACACTTAGGGACTGTCTACCTCACCAACAGGGATAGATGTAGATGAAAGTCTTGGAGAAAATAGAAATACTCTGCAACCACAACCACTTTCTCAGAAAGGAATGCGCAAAGAAATATAGAGTAAAATGACAGTTCTCCATGTTTATGTCAAGAAAACAAATGAGTCCTGGCTCACAAATAATTGAAACTGTGGGCTGCAGTTTATTGTCATTCTCTATCCATGGTCAATTCAGGATTTTTAATACAATGGCAAGGAAATATAACCTGTTGTCATTATATTCTTTGAAAATTTTCGTTACAGAATTTTGGAGGTGAGTACTCTAGAACTCTGACTCAATTCTGTCAATTAACAAATGAAGAAACTAAGGTTCAGAGGAGTTAAATGCTTAATCCAAGTTCTTTTAGGGTTACTGGTAGAACCTCAATTACAACCCAGATGCTATGACTATATGCAGAATTCTTCCCAGAAGGACAAGCTTGGAAAAATCTAAGTAGAATATTACTTCTACTTGCTTTTACAAGTTTTTCTGATTTTTATTAGTAAAACTGAGTATTAGAAATTAGGTATTTGGCAAATTTATTTAGTCATTCACCAACAATCAAGTTATTAATCAGAATTTCCTTGGGTATTGTACTTGGAAGATAGTGACAAAAGAAAGTCTTAAAGGTCTCCTAATTTCTTAATAATTTTATAGTATCAGAGTTAATAGCACCATAGAGGGAAGGAAGTTATATGATAAGCCATAAATTTGTGTAAGAAAAATAATATTGTTCAGTTTCCTTTATCATATCATTTAAAGGAGTAATTTAATCAAAGTGATTATCAAAGGAATTCACTGAGCTTTGTATGAATGCCCATTTAAAAATTTATCAAACTTTTACTTCCACTTTTTTATTTGTGGTTAATAAGCCATAAAGGGATTGTCTCTTGAACACTGAGCTCACTAGACACTTAAAAACTGAAACAATTAATTGCATTAATGACACAATTACAAATGGTTTCTAACAAAAAAGATAGACATGTACATTTTTTTTACAACCTGGAATTATAATATACATTATTTTTATCTCAGTTCTGTTTTCCAAAAATCTTTGCATTGATATTTTGCTTAGATTCCCAAGCATCATCACATTTACTACACCAGGTGCCCTGACTGCCCAGGAAAATTTCTCCACTGTGATTTGAGAGCACTAAAGTGTCCTCTGAGAAACACGCTCCCCACTGAATTGACCAGTTATAGCCCAAATTTCATGATTAACCTTTTGGATTAGAGCTTTAAATACTGTGTTAAAATGAAAATATTATAAGGGATAAAATAAGCCAATTTTAATCATTGGCATATTAGTTTAGTTTATCAGAGTGGTGACCCAGTCACTTAGCAAGACCCAAAGGAAATTGGAAATGGGACACATACAGTATATAGAAGAAAAAGAAAATTGGAATTGTTGTTAGCGTAAGTTATGAAGATAGGAGCCTAATGAGAGAAGGATGAGGTAATGGGTACTAAGCACTATGAATACTCAAAATGAGTGTCTTCCCAGAGAGAGGACAAGAGGGAAGACAACAATATGAGTAATTTCTCTGTTTTCACTCTGTTACTGTGAGTCAACAATTCCTCTCTCTATGGGTTGTAATCAATTATAAAGAGAGGCTCGTCAGTTCTGCTCTTGAACCGAAGGACGGGGTACTCACACTAGTGATGCACATTACTTACTTGCAACATTTGTTCCTTTTTTCCCTTTCTAACCTGTAACTTGATAATAAAGTCAAAAAGTGGGTTTTTTCAAGTTAAGACAAGATAAAGTGATAAAATGGATGATTAGGAAACCGGATGGAAGAGAGTTACTAAGAAATGTACATCTGCTGGGTGCTTAATAATATTTTATACGTACTCAGAGCAGCAAAGCAATTAAACAAGGAAAATGTCATTGATACAATGTCACCTGAAATTGTTACTGTGTTTTGGTATTTACTCAGTTTTCTCAGTCATTTGAAGCAGAGATTTTCATTTTATTGTGTATGAGAAACATATGTCATTCAGGTGATAATATGGTAACTTAAAATGTTATTTCCTGAAAGGGATTGTTTAAGACTATGCTGTCCAATATGGTAGCCACTGGTGACATAAGGCCATTATGCACTCAAAATGGGTCTGATCCAAATTAAGATGTGCTCTAAGTATAAACTATACACTGGGTTTTAAAGACTTAATGAGAAAAAAGGTAAAAATATCACATTCCTAACTTTTTATATTGATCCTGTATTGCAATGATAATATTTTGACTATATTGGGTAAAGTAAAATATATTATTACAAGAACATTCACCTTTCTTTATCCTTTTTTGGTGTGGCTAACTAGAAAATTTTAAATTACATAAGAGGTTGTCTTCGTGGTTCACATTACATTTCTACTAGAAAGTGCGGCTTGAGGGGATTTAATATTATTTAAATATGATATGCTTATGAATCGGGGTTGTAAAATTTTTGTGACTAGAATTATAAATGTTCAAGTGCTTTACTTTAAAAGTAGATGTATATTTGACATTGAAAAATCATATGTAGCTTCCTTTGTTCTTTTGAGGATTTCCTAGCGTAATTTCTTTACATACGTTATTTGGTGCAGGTGGGAAATGTTCTGAACTCCTCTGAATAATATCTGAAGGGAAGAGTCACTAAAGGGAAGGGTATCTGATATCTTTTAAATAGGTGAACCACTTCACTTGGCCAGTTTGTGGACAGTGACGTTTAGCAAAGATTTTTGTCCTGTGCCTGTCCACATTTGCTAACATGAATAAATGAAAATTCAGTGAGAATGACCACAATAACCTATTGAGAACTTGCAAACAAGTGTCAGAAAATGTTAGTCAGCTTAAACCAAATACATGATTTCTGCAGAATATCGATGGACAGATAAAGACAGTAAAATTCAGAAAGTAATCCATTGTCAACTCAGCATTCATTTAATTGAATTTCTGAGGTGAGGTTTATTACTGAATAATTCAATTCTGTATGTGAGAAAACAGAAGCTTTCACATTGTTTACATAATTGTGCAGACTTTGAAAGTCACGTTCAATAATGAATTTTCACAAAATTTAGCAATTTGCTGTTCAGTACAGGTATCAGTGACAAACATCATTTTGGATGTTTTTCCTATTCCTGGCACATATAAGATTAATGTTTCACCACAGGAGAAAAGGACATTATCTTTTTGAAGTCAGAGAATTTTTGCATTTTGGTTTCAAGCTACTACCTGTGACACGATGAGGATATTATACTACCTTTTTTTGAGCAGACCAAAGTTAACTATCATAGCCGCCTACAAAAATAACTTCAAAAATCAGTTGACAAAGCATTGTGAGACTTTGGAGTCTTATATTCTGGTAGGAAGTGCAGTTTTAGAAAAGTAGAATTAATTTTGTAGGCTACGTTTACCAACTTAGTTTTGTATTTATACAATTTCTAACTTACTATCTCTGTAGCCATATAACTGTGATTCTTGCCATGGCTGACAAGTTATGATGGTTTTGGGGTACTATTTTTAACTCAATACCATCCCTTGTGTAATATTTTAAACATGTCTTGAAGTTCAATTTAGAATCCTCTCATGGTTTATCTGTTTCTATTAATACAAATCTAAATCTCTGATGTGGACAAGAATGATTGTGTATTTATGATCTGGCAGGTTTTCAAACATAATTAATTATGAGTGGATCTGAAATTGTGAATCTCTTTGTTTAATGTCAATGTCAAATTTTCCAGGTGCCATTAAGGAGGCCAAGTATCAATCAATTTCCTCTATTTATAAAACTGTAAAAAACAAATGATGAGATTCCTGTTAAATTTTGCCACACATTGTTTCCAACTCAAGCTCTCTGGGGACCCCAGTGATGGGCTGTATTGTCTGCAAGTCCCAGAATCCCTGTAGGCAATCATCTTTCTTTTGCTAACCCATTATCCAAAATTGCTTCTTTTTTTATTACCAAAATGGGAATAAAAGCACTGACAATATTGGGGACAAATGCAGGTCAAGACCTTAATCTGTGAGGTATGCTGAAGACAAGAATATTACCTTTCTAAAACCCATCTCCGCTTGGGTGCCATGTGGAAAGATCTATGGTTATTTGATGTCAAACCCACACGTGTTATTCTTATACACCCAAAGGACTGAAACAACAGTCACCATCTGAGTCTATTACTTAAAAAGCCAAATAAAGAGTAGGGTTACAAAAAAGGGAACAATTTATAACTCGTTGAAATAGCTTCCCCCGTCCCCTTCACACACACACCTGGCTTCACTATTAAATAAAATGTGGGGAGAAAAATACCTGGAAGGATCAGAAGACAAAAACATCATCATTTAAAAAATGTATGCTAAGACTTATTGAAAAAATTATTTGGTCTAACAAGTATGGAGAAAGCAGAGGACTAATTCCATGATAGTCTGCAAATAAAATACATGAAAAGTTACTTAGAAAGCTATTTTCATCTCTTCTGGATGATTTAGGAATGGGTCCTAAAAGTAGGCAATGGATTAGATTTTTCGAAGGACTCTAGCCAGGTTTAGTTTATAACAATATAACCTGTTTTAGTCCCTCTCCCTTTGCAAGAATTAGTATAACAGTGTCCAGTGTAAATGCACAGTTACTAAATGATTTATATTATTACAAAACCAATTATTGATGTTGTATAGACAATTGATTTTATTCAAATTTTTTAAAAGCGTTCCTATATTTATAATGTCAGAAATGGGTGCATTCACCGTTTTACTCTTTGCAATAACTACAGTTTTTTTTAAATTCATTTTCATAAGTACTTAAAAAGCTAAAGAATAAATCAAATTCCTCAAATAATTTTCTCTTTTATTACTCAGGCATTGATTAAAACTAAGATCATGTAGATTTATGGGTTATCCTAATTATGATAGAACTAAGTGAATAATTTTATATATAATTTCTCTTTTGCCATCATGTTCGACAACAAAGTTAGTGAAGTTTTGTATTAAATTTACATGAAACTACTAATGAGTACATCATTCTATTCAAATACAAATGTATTCAGTGAAAACTGGGATATAAAAGCCTATACCTGGGCCGGCCCGGTGGCTCAGGCGGTTGGAGCTCCATGCTCCTAACTCCGCAGGCTGCTGGTTCGATTCCCACATGGGCCAGCGGGCTCTCAACCAGAAGATTGCTGTTTCAACTCCTCAAGTCCCGCAAGGGATGGTGGGCTCTGCCCCCTGCAACTAAGATTGAACACAGCACCTTGAGCTGAGCTGCCGCTGAGCTCCCAGATGGCTCAGTTGGTTGGAGCGCGTCCTCTCAACCACAAGGTTGCCAGCAGTTTGACTCCTGCAAGGGATGGTGGGCTGGCTGCGACCCTTGCAACTAGCAGCGGCAACTGGACTTGGAGCTGAGCTGCGCCCTCCACAACTAAGACTGAAAGGACAACAACTTGAAGCTGAACAGCACCCTCCACAACTAAGATTGAAAGGACAACAACTTGACTGGAAAAAAAGTCCTGGAAGTACACACTGTTCCCCAATAAAGTCCTGTTCCCCTTCCCCAATAAAATCTTAAAAAAAAAAAAAAAAAAAAAAAAAAAAAGAAGCCTATACCTTACACACCC
Organism: Rhinolophus sinicus; assembly: GCF_057876585.1. Lineage (NCBI taxonomy): Eukaryota > Metazoa > Chordata > Mammalia > Chiroptera > Rhinolophidae > Rhinolophus > Rhinolophus sinicus. The sequence continues at coordinate 45,430,104 of NC_142504.1, forward strand.
TACACCCAAACACACACACACACATTTTTGGATGGGGGGAAATTAACCTAAAATGTCTCTGCTTTATAATTTGGTGGCAATTATGACCTTTTCCTTTTGAAAATTATACATTCGTGCTCATTAGTTGTGGCTTTGAACTCCTCTAGCATCAGCTCTTGTTAGGTTGTAAATTTCATCACACTTTTCTCTTGAGAGGATATATAGTATTTTGAAAAGAGATGAGGTTCTTAAGTCAAACAGATACAGTTTTTCCACATGCTTTGTGTATAGTATTGGGAAATAGTTTAATTTTTTAGAACCTCCATTTTTATTTAACTGCAGAGTCAGAATGACTTTATGCTGTATTGTAATGAATAAATACCCAAACTAGTCACCATATATCAAGTACCTATTCAGATCCAGTCACACTATATTTCCTTTAATTATCATTAATCTTTATAAAACAGCACTGTGGGGTAGGAGTTATTCTAATCCCCACTTGATACGAGAGTGCATAGTTAAAATGCCCATTACAGTGTCCAGCTCAGTAAATTGCAGTGGTGATGATGGTAATAATAGTAGTAGTCGAGTTGTTTTTGTGACTATAGTCACCTTACAGCCCCACATTTCCACTTTAACTGAATCAATTTAAGGCTATAAAGTGGTGGCCAGATTAGGGGACACTGGATTCAAAGTCAGGTTTATCTCACAATGATTTGTGCTGTTAAACATTACACCATATTAGTATGGTATTTTGAGATTTTAGATTCACTAAATTCTGGCACTATACATAGAGCCAATTCATTCTTAATGGGATAGTGTTTCCAAATTATATTTTAGAAGAGTTTGGATGTTTATTTTTTTTCTGAAAAAGGCATATCACCTTAGTTTATGGATTTGTATACACTTACATCAGGTAACAATTTCAGCTACCATGTTTCCCCGAAGATAAGACCTAACCGGACAATCAGCTCTAATGCATCTTTTGGAGCAAAAATTAATGTAAGACCCAGTATTACATTATATTATATTATATTATATTATATTATATTATATTATATTATATTATATTATATTATCATATTATATTATATTACATCATATGATATCATATCATATTATACTATACTATATTATGTTATATAAGACCCAGTCTTATGTATATTATATTATATAAGACCTGGTATTATGTTACATTACATTATATTATATTGTATTATATTATATTAAAGACCCAATCTTATAGTAAAATAAGACTGGGTCTTATATTAATTTTTACTCCAAAAGACGCATTAGAGCTGCTTGTCGGCTAGGTCTTATTTTCGGGGAAACACAGTACCTGAGTGGCTGATTCTTTAACTTGGTTTAGGTATTTGTAATTTCCTTGTTCTCTGCATTGGGTTTGGGGTGATAACCTATTCTCCATGAATTATATTTCTCAATTGTAGTTGCTGTATGGGTTATTTCTGTGACTCTTTTAAATTGCCATTATTATTGCTAATAAAAATAATCTCAACATTTTAACTAATGATTCATACCGTTTTACATCTACAATTTAATCTGAAGTATTAGTTTTATAAATCTAACTTTAGAAATAAGACATTGCTATGTAACTTGTAATCACATCACATGCCAATTATTTAGCAATATAAATTCAACAAAGTCTATTACTTAATATTTATATTTAGCCTGAGCTATGCACATATTTTTAATTGTTATTTAACCAGAAAAGACAAACGGGGGGAAAGAAAACACTAAAGTATAACCTGTTTTCTTAGTACAATATATACTTAAAGACATTAAAGTTCTCAGAATACTACTTAAAATTATATTATTTATTGGGACATGCAGGATTATTTACTAGTTTTACATTGTGTTTATTAGATAAGAAGTAAATAATGAGATTCTATAGAAAGTATAGCAGTGTACTACTGAGATGGTGTGAGCCCCTATGGATGCTAAAATACAGTAATAGTTCATAGACATCTAGGGAGAAACTAGCAGTTTTTGTTCTCTCAGAATGTGTTCAGTACATTTGAAGGTCTGATTCATTTTAAATACTCTAAATTAAATTAAAAAGTAATCTTTAGCAAAATGTATGCAAAAAGTCTAGTCTGCAGACTTCCTACATGTACAAGAACTACCAAACATAGTCATACTGTTTTCATTCCTTGTATTACCCTTGCAACTGTGACTGTCCATGAAAGCGGCGACAGCATTAGTGGCACAGCAAGCCTTCAGAATATTAGCTTACATCGTGGCAGCATGTGGTTTACACTGCCATTAAAACCACTGCAATTTTGCAGTTTATAAAATTCTTCCTCATACATACATCTTCGCAACAACCCAGCCAGTGAGGAGGGCAAGTATAGTGGATGTTTGTCATTTCTGCTGGCTCAGCATCTCAAGACCCTTCCTGCTTGGGGAGAGTCGGGAAATGAGGTGGATAGAGGGTAGGGCTCCACGCCCCTCTTCCCAAGGCCGAGGAAAGCAGCCATTATCTTGCCCTAAATTGGCAGCTCAAGGGCTCTCACGTGACTGAAGCTCAGCCAGTGAGACAACCCTGCCCGAGAGTTTTCCTAGAAATGAGTGAATTACAGTTACAGAGGAGAGCTTGGGGCTCATTCCCACCGAGGCAGTGGCAGCCAAGGGCTGTGCCTGTGGCAGTGGGACCAGTTGGATTTTCAGCCGAGGCAACTTGGTTTCCTGACTGGACTGCTTTGTTTCTGCCCATGTTACTCCATTCTTCCCTCAACTGTCCATATCATATCTTTTCAATACATCCCTCTCATGTTGAACTTAATTAGAGTAGGTTTTGGTTGTTTGCAACCCAGAATACAAGTAACTATAACAGTTTTGCTATGCCTAATTTATAGATGAAGAAATTTAGCCTTACTAAGGTTAAGTAACTTCCTTGAATTATAGTTATGTGGAAAAGCCAAGTCTAAAACTCATGACTTCTAGTTAAGGGTTGTTTCTTTCACAGCAGTTTTCCCAGTTGCCTTCCGTGGTATCTGCAGAGAGTGAGGCGTGTTTCCTCCTCTATGCCTCTTTGATCACAGGGCTTAATCCTATTTCCTGTTATAATGCTTATCTGCGTGATGTCAAAAATGCCTGTCTTCCGCACCAGAACTTTGAGCATCTGGAAGATAAGGATTGTGTCATATTTATCATTTTCTCAAGCATACTAGAGTGCCTGGGTGCATAGTCAGAACTATGTAAAGATTTTAATGAATGAGTGTGCAAATGAGTGAGAAAATTATTCAATTAATTAAAAGCACCAATATAGGTTTGAAGTTGATGCTAAAAGCATAACATTGATTTTTAAAAACACCACTATGTTCTTTACTAGTCAAAATTTTAAACTATTTTAAATAAAGTAATTTCTTGAAGATATAAAGATGTTCACTTGATAAGCATTTATTCCATGCCTACTATGTAGGTGCCTGGCTCTCACAACAGAGAGAAATAGGAATTATTCTCCATTTTTTTCAGAAGTCTCTTAGACTGATGGCAGAAACAAATGCTTTCATAGGTCAGATCATGGAGCTGTGGGAAAAAATGCTGCAGTAATCTGAACAAAGATGAGAGCAGCAGGCCCACTGTCAGCCGTCATGGGAACCACTAAACTGGCTGGAGATACAGCTCTGAGCAGAATGCTGGGCCCATCAAAGACAATAGCCAGGGCCCTTTGAAAGCAGGAGAAAAGCACAATGTGCTTTGCATTTCCAGAATCTTGTGGAGTTTGCTAAAAAATAAAAGTTGCCTGTACCCTTATTGAGACATAATTATTTTTTAAAACATTATAATCAAGGGCTGCTATCAAAAATTTTTGAATTTTGAGATTGCTATGTACTATTTGAGACTAATACATATGACTTTATTTTGGTTTGGCGCAAAGGTGAGAATAAAGATAGTTTCTATATCTTTACTTCAGCAATAAAGCCCACTACAATAGGAATAACAAATGAAGATATAAAAGGATACAAAACCGTGTGTGTATAAAATACATATATATGTATGAAATAGCATACAAATTTGTCAATATAATCTCCATTCTTTACAAATTATGCACATAGTAGGAGAAATATTTAACTCCATAATGTTTTGGTATCATTTGCAGACAATTACTACGGTACCCCGAAGCCTCCAGCAGAACCAGCACCATTATTATTAAATGTAACAGACCAGATACTTCCCGGGGCCACTCCAAGTGCTGAAGGCAAACGGAAGAGGAATAAATCAGTGAGCAACATGGAGAAAGCAAGTATAGAGCCTCCTGAAGAGGAGGAGGAAGAGAGGCCTGTGGTCAATGGAAATGGAGTAGTAGTAACACCAGGTTAGTCATTTACATTTTTTATGGGTTCATCAGCTTTTAGATGTAACTAAATATATCTTATATCTGTGTATTCAAATGTATATGTGCATATGTATGTTTGACATATATATTTTCAGATGTGTATGTATATATAGTAAATATATGTGCATATATATGTACTATATATGCACACATATTTACAGTTATCTGCAGGGAGAGATTATGATATCAAATTGAAAGGATATAATTCTCGTATCCAATTTATTAGCTTTAATTTTGACATATAAAGCAATTCGTTCAACTTCTTCAACTTTTGGTTTCATTTATACAATATCAAGGGCAGCATAATGAATGGCTTAAACCTCTTAGAAGGTGTTACAAGTCATGAATATGATTGTGTAAAGTTCTGAGCCTTTTCTAATTAACGTTAGATAAAATCTATACTTAGAAATCTTACTACACTCAATGTTCTGTAAATAGAGGTTGTATCATGTGATTTAGTTAAAACTTAAATGAATACAGTGTTCAAAATGATCCCAATTACAGAATGCCCGTGTGTTTCTTTCCCACCCTTACCACCAAATCTGGCACTGTGGAGAAAGCCTTTTTTATACATTGATATTTTAAAGCACCTACACTTGAACAAGGAAAAGACTTGTTATCCCTTTAATTTATGATCTATCATATCACATATATAAAGAATATAAGACAGATATAAAGTGTGTTTTTGCAAGTGTGTGTGATTTGATATTTTCTTATCCTTGCTACTAATAGAATACCAAATTTTTTTATTTATAAAATAGATTTTTTTCATAATGTTATTCATAATTAAATGTTACCAAAACAAAACTATGGTGTTCCCTTAGTCTCTTAGCTTGCATAAGTTCCCAAAGTTTTGTTTTAGTTATTTATTTTTTTAATAATGGCATTTTAGTGGGCATTGAAAGTTTAAGGGCTGAGTTAAAGTTCTTGAAAAAAATGTTACCACATGCACCTTGCATACATTATTCTTAAGATATTTCTTACAACTACTTTGATATCTGTATTTTATTTATCATTATACTGTTTCTATAGTGATGTGGTACTTGAATTTTCACACTCAATTATTTTTATCAAAGAAAAGTTTCATAAGCTTAATTTGTAACTTCCTTGTTCACAGTGCCTTTAAAATGTTCCTCACTGAACGTAAGGAGATGAAAATCTATTCTGTGCCAATCAAGGTATAACCCGTTAAAAAGTGCCTTTATCTTGCTTACTCAGAGAAGGATAAATTCCTCCATTAATATGCGGGTTAAAAACTTATCCTTTGACCCTAGCAGTCATTGATTTCTGGATACAAATGCTAAAAATCACTATAGGTACATAATGTGACTTGTTTACTATTAAATGATCTGGTAATTTTCAGGAAATTGGCTACCTTCTCTTTTTGTATTCTGAAATACCTGTATCAAAATAATTACCTTTGGTTATGAAATTGATTAAAATTAATAGTATACAGTTTTCTTAGTTGATCTTTGCTTTAAGAAGCAAAACAATTCAACTGAGTGAAATCAGTAATCACAAAAGAAGAAGTTGGGAGTCAAAGAGCAGTAACAGAATTGCTTACTGGTTAACAGCTTATAGTTAAAAATGTAAAATATGTGGTCTTGGTTCAGCTCAAATCATTATTTTCTGTTTCATTTCTGCTTTGTATAGGGCAAGCCAAATGAATCATTCTTGATCCATAGATTCTTAAAGTAGAAATTTGTTTAATTGGGGAGCATAATGAATTTAGAAAGCACCATTCCCTTCTACTCATACCTGACACATAAAGAATGGGGTATTTTTATGGCTAGGAAGTCGTAAACGCTCTTGACCAGCCCTGGCTGTATAACTGTCTCTGGACCTTTCAGCCTGAAGATGGTAGAGAACTGGTTAGGACAACTCTGAGATTTCTAGATAGTCAATAGATGCCACAAATAGTGGCTCTGTAAGCTTGGCTGAGCAAGTGGCCATTATATGTCTTTTTCTTTCCCCTTTTGGGAGATGAGAGATGTGTAAATTAGATAGCTCTTCACCCAGTGTCCAAAGATAAAGGAAACAACCCCACACCAGAAAAATTGGTCCATTATGCCTCATTAGAAATCTTTTGACAGTTCCCATCTTTGAAATGTCTTTGTTTTTCTTTTTGTTTATTTGATATAAACTTCAGAAGATTTTCTTTGTCCCTCTCTCATATACATAACCCAACTCTTCAGCTTTTGAATCTTATCACATGTTTTTCCTGGTCTTTGTCAGCCCCTCTGTCTTCTCTCCGTACACTTTCACCAGATACAGGACACTTCAAACAATATTGAGAAAACTGTGGCTTAAATTTTGGTTAACACTGCCCTATATCAACTAAGAGCCTATAATAGCAATTAACATTAAACATCAATTCAGAGCATAAACAGTGTAATCAATGAGGTTCATTTGGAGAGTGAGAAAAGCTTACCGAGGCACCTTTATTCCATTGCAAAAATATTGATGATAATGATAATAAATAATATAAAAATTAACTTCTTATGGATGCTTACCATGTGCTAGGAAGTCCCTAACTTCATTATATGTATTAGCTCATTTAATTCTCCTAATAGTCCTATTAGCTAGATACTATTTTACAAATTAGGACACTGAGGTACATTGCAGTTAAATAATTTGCCCAATAACTAGAATTCATATATTGCAAATCTGGTTCCAGAACCCAGACTCTTACCTGCTATGCTATCCTGAGTCTCATATCACAAAATAGAAGCATAAATATATTTCCTAGCAACACGTACACACATGGCCACTATTTTACCTGTACATCCTTAAAAGTGGAATTATAAATTTCTACCTACCAAAGGCTTCTTATTTCTTCTATTTCTGGAAATTATGTATACGTGAACTTATTTCCCTCTATAGGTAAAAAAAATTCCTAGTTTTTTATTATATGCATTATATATATTATATATCAAACCTACCAATCTTAGCTCTTTATATGCTTTATCAATATGAACTAGTTTCCCTAGGTGAGTCCTCAATTCACCTCTATTACTCATTTTATTTATCTTTTCTCCTTCAAACTGTTGTTTATATGTAGAACTATATATTTCTTTTTCTCTCAGACCATATCTATGTAAAATTAGTGACTACCTTTAATTATGTACTTTCTCTATGAGTTCTACTAATATTATCAGTGAAGATTCACATATGTCTGTAAGTATTCATTTTATGCTAGGTTTCCTCCTTTTGCTCAAAAATCACCCCAGATAATTGGATTTAAGCTCATGTCACCTAGAAAAGCCATATAATGACCTTTCAGTTTCTCAGATCAGAAATATTTTTCTGTCTGACACACATTATCTCTAATCCCATAATCGCAGTATTTACTTAATGAATAAGATGCTGAAATTTAGCTTAAGGTGCTTAACTAAGGTAAATAGTTCATTTAGCAGTAGAGTTGAGATCTGGACACCTAAATGCCTGAACCTGTCCTCGCTCCACATTTCCCTGAGCTGTTAGCCATGCTGAGGGCAGCGTGACTCCTGACCTCCATAAGGTAAATCGCAATCATGCAGCTCAGTGTATTTCATCTACACTGTATTCCATTATATTCGTCCTTCACTGAGTTCATGGCAAACGCTTTCATACTTGCAAGGATGATATATCCTTACATTATCTCAGAGAATCTATCTTTAAACTGATAGTTAAAATTCATATCTCCAGGAAACCTTCCCTTGATATTAACCTCACCTATATTTAGATATCTTTATCTTGTTAGAGTTGACATCCAGCCCCATAGCTTCAAATACTGTAGATTTCCTGCAGCCTTCACTTCTCTCTCATGTTCCAGGGCCATTTTTCTAACTATTGCCCGCTGAACTGCCCCACTTAAGCAATTGCTGAGCAACTTAAATGTGGTATTCCACTTAAAACTCCTCTCCCCCAAAACAAACAAGCAAACCTATTGACAAAGTCCTTTGCCTAATTACTCTAATTCTTCTTTTCACCTAGATAGCTCAGAGTTATCTTTAATTCTTCTTTCCCCCAGGCTTGAGATATATTATTGAGTATAAAAGATCCCTGGACCTTTCGTTTTCTTCTCTTCTTTCCAAATATCACTGCCCCGTCCCAGATTATTGCCTTATCACCTCATTCGTGGCTCACAATCCGTAACTGACCTGCAATCTCCCAGTCTCTACCCCTGTCAAATTACCTGATATTCCTTGATTAGTTAAAGATTCTTGGACCAGCACTTGGTCATGTATTTATCCTTCTCAAAATGTGGATGTGCTTCTATTTCTGCGGCTTCAAACTCCTTGGGCAACCACTCAGTCATCCCACATTTGACTGCAACATTTCTGTTAATGTTGGCTCCTATGACTCCCCCACTCTCTTCTCTCATCTACATCCCATAAACATAAGACACTTTCACTTGTCTGATGAGGCCTTTCTCACCTATGAGAACCTCATATTCTTTTATTTAAATTCAATTCAGTTTTTGATATTCCCTAGAAATCACTTATTGACTCCCATAATAAAAAATGGGAACTGTCCACCCTGAATTATTGGAGTTTAATTTATACTTTTCATTCATTTGGGAGGTGTTGGTTAGCATGGTACTTGCAGGTAATTTTTCATCTTGTCTATATCTGGTATCCCCACACAGACTGTAACCATTGTTAGCACAAGGTCTACTACTTTTTTGTTTACCTATCTCAGTAATTAGTATATATCTTTAAATATTTCAAATTCTTAGTCAATCTTTATTTTTTAGTCAACCAAACTGCTAGAGAATGTTAAAGTTTTACTATATCAACATGATTAGATGTATTTCATACTCATTTTACACTATTTTGTGTCCCCAACATGCAGTGTTTCTAAGTTTGAAAGATACGAGATTCTTGATTTTACATTCCTTCAAAAGTTGTTGGAAAACTAAAGAAAATTATGCAGAAGTATATTTTAAAACATGTATTCTTACATGCGAGAAATAGTCAATCTAACTGTGAAATACCAAAAATAGATAGGTGGTTAATAGATAAGTAGAATATTTTTATAAGATTGAACTTTTCTGAAGAAAAGCAAATCCTGTGAACCATGGTAATTAGGTTAAGCTTCCTTAGATTTCTTTTATTTCATGAATTATCTACTAAACTTTTCCGGAAAGTAATTCACTATTATATTGTAGCTTCCCCTCACCAGCTATTAGTAAGCCTAGTGTAAAGAATTAGAAATGCACATATATTTGAAAGGCAGCTAAATCTCTCTGTTAATACACACACACATACACAATGCCAGGAGGAACAGGGCCCGTGAGAGCTACCTTCGCCCACAAAGGGAATACAGTATGTGTACACAGAGCTGCCTTCTCCAGGCCCCCACGCCTGCAATTAGTGCAAATGAACTGCATCTCCCAGCGAGCAAACAGAGTGTCCCTTATGTGATCACCAAGTGTCCTTAGCAATGATCTCAGTTCACCATTAGGGACCCGCATCCAGGTCCTGTGCCGCTTGGCACGCTGACTGTGCATGCACCATCAGTCCTGGGTCTGTGAATGAGGTCCTGTCACTGTCAAAAGAGTTATGTCCTCTGTCGTGAATCTCGCTGTTTTCCTGTGAATAATAGCCCACTCTGAAACCACCCCAACGCCTATCCCCTGCTTAGTTTTCTGTGGGTTCACAGAGACTGCCATGTGTGTATCCACTCAGATTTATATTTATTTTTGAGAAGGATTCATTTTTACGATCTTATTCCCAAACACAGTACTGGGTTTTATCTCTCCATTGGAGGGGCAAATTTCTAAAGGTATTGCAAAGTAGATGAGGAGCATTCTGTCTTTTCTTAAAAGGATTACTTGAATGTTAAACTGCCCTAATTGTAAAATGCTCTGAATATCTAGGTCTGATTACAAAGTAAGGACATAATCACATTAGAGTTCATTGTTATGAACTATAGTAGTAATTGCAACTATACCCCTGGGGGGAGAAATGAAATCACTACTAGTTTCAGGAATGTCACTTGAAATCAAGACAAGCTCACTTTGAGATTAAACTGAAAGGGATGCATCCTTTGAACCTCTTCATGCCCTCAAAACTAATTCAGCATTTTCGGGATCTTGCACTCAACCTTCGTGGAGAGCGTTTTTTCTATTCCTCCGAGGGCAGATATGATGTGTGTGTGAGAGATTTGACACATGAACAAGGCATGCAGAGCAAGGTCTACCAGGTAGCATTTGGGTTTATGCAGCTCTCTTGGAAAGCCTGTGGACCCGCTGAAGTCGTTAAGTGTCCTCAGGCCTTCTTAGAGTCCAAGCCTGTTTCTAATTATAGCCATCCATTCTCTCCAGGTCTGATTTTCACTCTGTGTTCCATTTTCTTATCTCATATTTCTCCTCATAGAGGTGATAATAATTTCGGTGTGAAATTGCTCTGGTTATTTCTGGATGAGAGCTGACCTTTGTCTCTGAAAAGGTAAGGTCTCTTGGTGAGTGAGGTCTGCTGTGCACTCATTCCTTCTGCATAGCTCCGGCGTTGGGAATAGCATCCTTATCTTTTTTCCTTCTAATTGACTTCTGGCTTTCATCAAAAAATACCTAGACCCCAATTTGGCCCCAGAGAATAGCATTTGAGTTATCAAGATTAAGATTTTATAAAGACTTCTTCCTTTTCTCTTTCAGCCCCTGTGATGTTCCTAAAACTTCAGAGGGTGATGTTATATTTCATATAGTCACCAGTCTCCTTCTTTTTTTCAGAAATTTGAAAGCAAGGCCTAAGATATATTACACATGTGTGTCCTATGTTTCATTTCTTGCTTTCATCTTTGAATATGTTCAATACTGTATCGTCTTTGAATATGTTAAATACTGTATTCGTCTTTGAATATGTTCAATACTACATTATGAAAATCATACAACATACACAATTTCAAAGTTGTGAGGATTTATTTTATTGCCCCATTCCAGTCTTTTATTAATGTTAAAAATTAAATATTGCAGAAAGAAGAAAATCTACTCCTATATTTTGCTGTGTATAATGCCCTCCTGTATATAATGGTCACCCACGTTTTTGGCCCAAACTTTTAGGGAAAAAATCTTTTGTTTTAATTTTTTAATTCAAATTTTTATTTGTTTAAATTTAGGTACTAGTTTTTTGTATTATAAAGGAATTTTAGCATTTATATTTTAACATATTATGGTACAAGAAATTTTATGTAACAAATAATTACAAAACACAAGAACAGATACAAGGTACAAGAAATTTTTATGTACCGGTAACAAATTTACGCTATTTACACATTGTAGAAGGCCAAGAACTCTTCCTCATTGCAAGTTTGTCATAAGTTCAGCAAAACTGATTCTCGTATTCCAGGGTATTATTTTGCATGTAGATATCGTTATTGATTTCTACAGTTATACCTTTAACTCATAAGCATAAATAAAAGAATTAAGAACATTTATATAGATACAGAATTAGTACTACCCATATACAATGAACATCCTTATTTTAACCTCATAAATTTGGGCAAAGAAATATGCATTATACATGGCACAATATGGTAATTAAGACAGCTCTTCTCCCCTGTTAATGGAAAGCAATTTCTTATAAACTTTCTAGTGATTTCTTCCATTTAGTTTTTTATATCCTGGGATTTTTTTTTTTCCTTTTCATTGTCCAGTCATAGACCTTGAATTTTCCATTTTTATAGTTTCCCATGTTGTTCTTTTAGTGTTCCAAAAAACTTGTAACCAATTGTGGGTTTTAGATAAAGATGAAAAATATAATTCTGAAGTATTGAATATTGTTTCTTAGTAATTCACATTTCCCTGGCTAGCTCTCTCAATAGATAAGATCCAATTTGGTTACAAATATTACACATAAAAAGTAATTTCTTTACAAGATTGGGAATTTCTCCTTCCTCAATTGATATATCATCTCAAAAATCATTACCCTAACTTTCCTTAATTCTAATATTTTATTCGACTTGTATTTGTTTCATGGCCTCAAATAATAAAAGGAAGTATTTGTTAACATCTCAGAAAACTTTATATATATATATATATATATATATATATATATATATATATATATATATATATAAAGTCGTGTTTAAAGATTACCACCGTGTTTAAAGACTACCCCTTCTCAATCTCATAAAATATGTGAAAAAATATACAATCCATTTTTTTAAGACTTAGAAACACTTTAGGAGAACCAAGGCATCAGAAAACACCAACTGAAAGTCAGTAATCAATGTGCATAGAAAAATCTCTAAAGGAACAGAAAAAATAATCATCTTTGCTAAGTGGATTGCTGGAGGATTGGGAGTAGGAGCAGGAGGGAAACCTACTTTGCACTTACTTCTTCTGTACTTTTGAATTTGGTCCACTTGCACATTTTACTACATCAGAAAAAGTAATTATTTTTTAAATAATGAGCAAAAATTCCCTAATCATTCAATGTGCAAACAGTTTAGCACCCATATTATAATTTCTCTTCTCATTTTAGAAAATTTAGGGAAGTAATGAAAATTGATATGAGCACACTTGGAGAAATACTCTGTTATAATCTTGACTTCTTTCAATTAACTGGCTATATAGGAAGCAGGTGGCCACTGCATGACTGCTCCCTTTGTGAAGACATAATGTCCTCTACTTTTCACTATAGGATATAATCAATAGTATGGTCATAATAAAAAATCAATTACACTGATATTTTTCTCTCATTCAAGAATCAACCCTGAAGTGTTCAATCATTTTCAAGAGCCTGTGTTTCAAATTCTAAGAACTTCAGCTTCTAGCAATGAAGTGAACAACAGGCTCTGACAGCCTGCCCAACCCACCACACCACAATACAATAAGACCTTAGATCAATATAACAAACATACTTTTGATGAGATTGCTGAGTTTGCAAGAAAGCAAGAGCAATCTTCAACTCCCTCTACTTCCACCACCATAGTCACCACCTTGAATGAGTAGTAAGCTGAGTCAAGCAATCTGTTGTAAGCTGATTTGAAAGTGAGTTCTCCCTGGGGATATATGAGAAAACTAAACCGTGGGCTAATGTAAAATTGGGGAGATATGTCTCTGATTCTGCTTTAAATCAGCACCTTCAAAAGTGCCAAGTTCATAGGTGATGCCATTTATAGGTCAATAGCAGCTCCTGGCACCCAGCAAAATCAACTGCAAAACTATATAGGAAATAATACAGAACTTGGAAAAAAATGTGTGGTTTCTGAGGATTATTTTTCCTCTTTTAAATCACTTAACTCCACAGCATGCCTCAACAGAGGAAGAAAAACTCAATTTATGCAAACACTTTTTAAAGAGAAACTGTTAGCTTTGTGTGTATCTTTTTTTTTTTTAGCAATTGCATTTTTTAAAAAAACACCTAATATCCTATAAATCATATAAAATTGACCACACTTGCCTCTGTAGGGAAAACCATTTAGGTTGCTCGATTGATTTAGCTATGCAGTTTATTTATTGTTCTAAGTAATAGAACTCACTGATAATATAACATTTATTGAATACCTAATATGTTCCAGTGTTTACTGTTCTAAGTAATTTGTACTTAGAGTACTTATACTTAAAATATATGTAATTTCTAATACTTATAAGTAGGTAATGTTAATATCCCCATTATACAGTTAGGGAAATTGAGGAAATACAGAGCGATTAAAAAACTTGCTCAATATCACACTGTAAAGGACAGATTCAAGCCTAGGCAGTCTCACACCAGCATTAGCAATTATGTTCTACTGCTTCTTATGTAGCGCGTTTACTGCTATCTCAGAATTGCTAAACAAAAAGCAAAAACTATATATGTTTTAATCTCAAATTATTCCTATTGTCTTTCCTTATCAATTACAAATATGTTCCTAAATGTTTTCCCCTTAAATATTCTCTAGCCATGTTTATTTCTAAAGAAATAATATGAAGACTGGAGAAAAAAATTATTTGATTTTTCAAAATTTGTCACATAGTCATTAGAAATATAAATCACAGAGCTCTCTCTCAGACTAAAACAAATTTTAGAAATTCAAATGTTATGACTGCTCAAAGAAATAAAATCAATTTCCTATCTAGCTTAAAAACATTATTCTCCCTCATTTCAAAGGATGGCAATTACAGAAAGCTTGAATATCAATTGTATGCCTAAACCATGTCAAATGAAAATATGGATAAGGTATAAAATAGGCATTCTTCTTCTTGAAATGGTTCTATTTTGGTTTCTGATTACTCTTAATAATATCGGGTACGGACATTCAAAACCACGGCACTCTGATTTATCCTTTGTCTTGAATTCAAAAGATAGTATGTTAGCTACTGCTAGCGCAATAGACATGTAAGCAAAGGGAATGGCTATTATATGTTGTTGTAACATCAAAACCTTAGTCTGGACCAGACCTATAGAATTTATGTGGACTGGACTGCATGCAAAAATACACACATTTGATTCTCTTCCACTTAAATGGCTTTCAGTCCCTGTGCTCTGTACAGACTTTTGTCTCTTCTGAATTTCTTATGGGAAGAAAGAAATAGTTTGCTGAATCCAACAAACCCACTAGTTTAGGAAAGATGAAAGAAATTGTACTTTTTAATTGTCCACAACAGTAAAAGTGTATATAAAGTATGGTTTTTATAGGTCATCATTTATAAGACTATGTTATCAATGTCTGTTTTGTGTCTCAGTGTTTCTGTAGAATTTCTAGGAAATTCAAGGGTCCTGGTCAAAGAGAAAAATTACGAGCTGTGATCAAAAAAATACAGTGAATGTTTAAAAAAATTTTTACAGTAAAAGACACATTGCCATTAATCCCCCTCAAAATATTCCCCCTTGTTTCAAACACACTTATCCCATTGTTCTTGCCACTTTCTGAAGCAGTCCTCTTTCATGAGTATCTTTAGTTGTGCTGTCATGGCTGCCTCGATGTCCTGAATCGATTCAAAATATTTACCTTACATAGTCATTTTGACTTTGTGGAAGAGCCAGAAGTCACATGGTACCAGATCTGGTGAATAAGGTGGATGAGGACACACCATAATTTGACAGAAATTGCCATATGACAGAAGTGATGTGCGACATGGAGCATTGTCATGACCGAGGATGATTTACAGCACACTTTAAAACACACCTTCTCTCAACCGTAGCTCACACCCGACTGATGGCACCGAACAAGTTGAAACTTGTCACACACTGTTACTAAGGTTCATTGTGCTACTTCCCATATTGAAGATCCCTGCCTTTGCATTGGATGGCACTCAGCAGCAACATTCACCGTATTCTGTGATCACATCTCATATTTTCACCATCACCATTCTTTAAAAAGAGGTTTCTTCTTTTTGAAATATTCTTTGTTTGTACTGTTAGTGGTTTGCAAGGCATCTAAGCCACTTAGAATGTAAAATGCAATGGTCCAAAAAATGCCAGTGTTTGATAAAGTCTGTTCACTTCAGCAGCAAGCAATTTAGGGAAAAATTACATTTATATATACATACATTTTCATGTTTAGATTTAACATGCTGAGAAGTGTCTTTTGGAAGTCAACTATGACAATTCTACATGACCACCCCCTAATCAAGAAATAGCTTCACAGAGCTATAAAAGTAAAATACGTGCATGTGTTATTTGGCTCCTTCTCCTTAGTCAGAATTAAAACAGTTTAAGTCTTTGCAAACCACAGATCTGATATATATGAGATTTATGTAAGGATATATTGGCACACATATATTTCTAAGCTGAACTTCATGGGAGGAAAGGAGAGCTAGCAAGAATATCTACATATGCACCTTAGGTTAGCATGTAAAATTGGTTCTTTCCCATCCTTTATTACAAAAAGTCTGTTCTGGTGGTACATTCTGGCAATAGAATATTATTCAGTCCTAAAAATGAATGAACTATAAAGCCATTAAAGACATCAAGTAAACTTAAATGCATATTACTAAGTGAAAGAAGCCAATCTGAAAAGGCTCTATACCACATGATATTCTGGAAAAGGCAAAAACATGGAAAAAGTGAAAACATCAGTGATTGCCTGGAGTTAGAGAGAAGAGACAGATAAATAGGCAGAACACAAAGGGTTTTTAGGGCAGTGAAACAACTCTCTCTTATATTATAATGATGGATACATGTCATTATACATTTGTCCAAACCCTTAAAATGTACATCACCGTGAATGAAGCCTAATGTAAACTACGGTCTTTGGGTGATAATGACGTGTCATCATCATGGGTTCATTAGTTGTAACAAATGTACCACTCTGGTGGGAGATATTAGTAATGGGGGAGGGTGTGCATGTGTGGGGGCATGGGGGCAGGGAGCATATGGGAAGGAAATCTCTGTACATGTCTCTTAATTTTGCTGGGGACATAAAATTGCTAAAAAATATACTTTTTAAAAGTCCATTCTGTTCTTAATGGTTACTTCCTCAATCACTTATATAATACTCAACATATCTGATTTTAAAGAAAATTAAGCCACATACCCAAGAAAGATAATTATATTATCTGAAATGTAGTAAAGTTAGCTTCTATTTTCCTTACTACTAAGCAGGGAAACAATTATGAGGAACATGACACAATAATCTATAATCCCAGACATGGTAAATATTGATTCAGTGGGTTGTAAGATGAACTCGCCTAATATAATATGTAATGAGTTGTATTGTGTCTGGCCCAAAATGCATATGTTGTAGTCCAAACCTCCAGTATCTCAGAATGTGACCTTATTTGGAAATAGGATCACTGTAGCTATACTTAGTTAAGATGAGGTCATATTGGAATAGGGTAGGCCTCTGATCCAGTGTGACTGGTGTCCTAATTAAAAAGGGGAAATTGGGACACAGACAGATCCACAGGGAGTTTACCATGTAAAGACAGGAATTATGCTGTCACAAACCAAGATCTCCAAGAAGTTAGCAGAGAGGCTGGGAACAAATCCTTCTCCAGCACCTTCAGAGGGAGCATGGCCCTGCTGAACCCTTGATCTAGAATTTCTAGTCTCCAGAAATGTGAAACAATAAATTTCTATTGCTTAAGCCATCCAGTTTGTGGTGTTTTATGACAGCCAGACCAAGTTAGTACATACCATTTAGACCACATTTTCTCTGACTGTCCACTTCCTAGCCTTGTTCCTGGTATTTAGTAGGGTCTCAATAGAGGTTTAATTAATTAATCAATTTATTAATTAATATTTCCCCAGTAACATAGGAAATATAAGGTCAGTTTCCTCTCTCAATGACTGCTAAATATTGAAGTTCCTCAATTAGCTATCTTAGGTACTCTTATTTCCATGTGCTATATTGTCTCCCCAGAAAATTGTGTAAAACTCTATTGTGTAACTTAGCATCACTTAATAAATCATTATCATAGTACTGTATATAGTTACCCAGATTTGGGGGATGGATAAACTTTCTATCCACCCCCACCATGTTGTCTTGCATGTCAAAGAGGGTACTTAATTTGCATTCCACTTGGAGTGACTTATCTGAGTGGTACATCTTAGAAGGATCATCTTTGGGCACTCCCCCCCCCCCCCCCCATGCTTGACTCAACATCTTTTTCTTTCTGGTAATGCTCTCCATTGCTCTTCTGAGACTAGGGTCTGCGCCTGCATGGGAAGCTTATCCTTCTTCAGGGCTTCCTGTGGGTACATTGCCCTAGTTCTGGGTTTCAGCAGAAGCCCTTGATTCTCACCATAAACTACATCCCTAGATTGGTCTTGAATAGTCATTGTGGGAATGTTACAGTTCTTCATTTGCCTTACTCAATTTTTAAATCTTATTTTGTTAAAACAGAGAAGGCAGGTGCTACTTACTATTTCCTTCTCAACCTAATTCACAATAGCCTGATTAAAAGTTCTTTTTCTTTCCCTGATTAAGCTCTTGTGAAGCATCTTGCACGTTGTAGGTATTAAATTCATGCTTGCTAATGTAATGATTGATCAATTAAATTAAAATAAAGAAATGAATGAATAAACAAATGAGTTAGATAAACTGGGAGAACTTGGCTCAGTAATATCTGGCCAATAAATATAATTATAGACATCTCCAAATACTCTAGATTTATTTTTTCAGGAGCAGTCTTATATTTTCCTTGAAAATGTAACAGTATTACGTAGTCAAAGAAAAAGTTTACTTGCTTATATCTAAGCTTCTTGAATGAATTTTCTGTCAGTATATTCTATATTTTCTTTTATCCATTCTTTAATCCATTCTAACCAGGCTTCCCCACCCACTATTCCACTATAATTACTACCCCAACTGGTAGCTAATGTCACCACTGACTTCCGTGTCATTAATTTCAATAGATTTTATGTCCTCGTCTTGCTGGACTGTTTAGAAGCTTGGGCCCCAGTGAAGTGTTTCTTCCTTATTACTCTTTGCTTGGCTTTTATGGCATGAAGGTCAAATTGTTTTCCTGTTACTTCCCTGGCCGCTCTTTCCTGACCATTTTCTCACTGACTGCTAAATGTTGGAGTTCCTCAGACAGCTGTTCTAAGGATTCTTGTTTCCATTTGCTGCACTGTCTCTCTAGGCAATTTCATTCCCTCCTATGGCTTAAATTATAACACAATCTAGTCATACCCTGTTGTCTTTCAAGTTGATTCTCTCCAGCCAAGAACACTCTGACATGACATCTCCGTTGTGAATTTGGCATGGACCTCTATCTCAGTGTGCCCAAAACTATACACATAGTCTCTGCCACAGAGTCCTGCTCCTCCTCTCATGTTTCCTATCTCAGTGAATAGCTAGCTTTGCCACCCACTGGGTTTACCAGGACTTCTTATTTTTCCTTATTTGTCCAGTTTTTATGAAAATCATACCAAGTCTACACTCTAAAGATTATTTCAGTCCACGTCTTTCCATTCCCATGACACTATCATCTCTTGTCTGGAGCATAACCATGACTCCTCACTGGTCTGTAAATATCTACTCTTGCCACTCTCAAACCCCAGAATAGTTAAAGTGATCTTTGTGGAGAATGAAAATCTAATTGTATCATCCTCTTGATTAAGACTCATTAATACCTTCTTACCGCTCTCAGGATACACTCCCAAATTCTGAGCATGCCTTCCAAGGCCTTGCCTAATCCAGTCCATGTTTTTCTGTTTTTTTCTCCTTTACCTTCCTCTGAAAGAAGGCTCTCAACTCCTTTTTCAAGTCTGAGATTTGATAGCACATTAGAAAAAAGGCTTTCCTTGACTCTTTAAATAACATTAGGTGAATGCATATGCATAAAATCTCGTCTTTCCCTTTTGTAGCATTCATCACATTAAAATTGTTTAAAGACTATACATCTTGATGTATTTTGAGTTCCATTAGAGCAGGGATGGTGCCTCTCTTGTTCACGCTTTTGTCCTCAATGCCTGACACCAATTGAATGCTTAACAAATATTGATTAAATGAATGTTGAATAAATGAATATGTTCAGAGCATGATCTTGCATCTTAACTTTTCAAATGCAACATGACTTTTGGAAATACCTGAGAACAGTGTGTTTTATGTATTGGTGATTGCATATTATAAGAAGGTACAGCAAAAATAATTTAAAGGGAACAATTGTACCTTCTCTTGCTGCTTCTTTCCTACAGTTTGCAAAGGTCAAATCTATGAGAAATAAGCTAGAAGAATACATCACTAAGGGCCATATTCCGTTCATAAATTCTTCATTTTAAGGGTAAAACAAGGGAAGATTATGAAATGTTCTTGTGTTTTCTATTCCATAAAAATATTTTAATATTGTTTTCTGAGATTGATGAATACGGGGGAAAAATTGATCCAAGCAGTTGATTGAGACAAAGATGACATTCTACTTTAATTTATTTATTTTTAATTGTCTTTATTAATTTTTGAATTTATAAAAATAATAGATAGCCAATCAATGCAAAGATACATAAAGATATATTCTCCTGCCCCCATTCAAATTTACTCTCCTTAGGTAATCAAACGTGAAAATTTGTTGTAGGTCCCTCCATTCTGTTTTCATACTCATATAGTTAGATATATAATTACATATATCTAAAACTTGGTGTTTGCTTATTTAAAAAGTAGGAATAATATATATTACTCTGCAACTTGGATTACTCTTTGAATAGTAATAGCATCTTTTCCAGGTCAATAGATACAGATTTAATTCATTGTTTTTTACACTATGTAGTTTTCCATGGTAATAATAACCCCGGTTTATATAATCATATTCTCATTGATAGGCATTCAAATCATTTTCAGGGTTTTGCTACTACAAACAATTCTGCAATGAATAGTATTATATTGAATTAGGAATAGTCTACATATCATGGGGAAATGCTTACACTACTTGTCCAAGTTGTCCATAGAGTCCAAATGAGATAATCCCACATATTAAATTAGATTGCTAGAAACATCCACCATCACTTTCAACAATCCTCACAAACCACCAGCTTTATTTGTAGAGGACATATTCTCTAAGGGGGATTATGGAGTCAAAGCATATGTGTGTTTGCTTGTGTGTACTTTTTTAATGTGAATAGCTTTTGATTATATTCCCAAATGATTGTACAATTTCATATTTTCAAGATGGCTGCCTTATCCTTATATTGACATTATATGTCAGTAATGCTCTCCTTCCAGTTTCTGGGTTAAGCTGTCTCTACCATGCCTTCTGCTATGAGGAAACCGTAGTGACCCTCACTGCAGGCTGATTGGTCCTTTACTCTCAGCTACTTTCCAAATTTTCCATCAGAGCACACTTGGACTTCTGGATGTCCATACCACAGGGAAGTCTTGGAAATAGTATTTGCCAAATGTTTTCACTCCGTAAATTCTTTGCTCTGACCTGCCCTACCCCCAGTGCAGATTTGAAGCCACTCTATATGAAACATTCCTCTCAAAGTTCTAAATTTAAGGTGTTCACAGGCCCCCTTGCCTTTTGTCTCCTTTGACTCCTTCTGTGGTTTCCCTCTTCCTACCACCACCATGCCAAACCCCAGATAAATACCTAAAGATAGTGGTGCTGAATCGCTTAATGAAACAGGCAGCTTCTAAAGTCTATACTTTTTTTCTTTGAATTTCTCTCCCAGACACCATCTTATCTTGCAGGAAATTCTTCTATATTATATCTTCTTATTTACCCCAAGAACGTTTCTTTTTCTACTTGGTAACTGCTCTGCTCTTCCTTGACAAATTGGATTCATGGTTTGTCTTTAATGGTAGAAAAGCTAAATAGGAAGGAAAAAAACTTGAATAGCTCAGAGAGAATATACATTAAGTGGTATTTCAAAAATATCCCCATTATGCAATGAAGTCTACACCTTGACAAAAATACTTGCCCAATAATCCCATCCCATGAATAAATAGCCTTTAAAATTATCTTGTTTACCCACTCTCTGATATGCCTCCTTTAGAATATCTTTATTTCTCTAACTTTTTTGCACCCTCTAGACCCTGAAAATTTCCCAAGATAAGGTTTTAAACTCATGCTGGTAATAGGTTTTTCATATGATACTTTTCTTCTCTTTCAAGAATCTATCTTCAACATATACAACAGATTTCCAGATATGTAACCATCTTCCATTTACATTTAACTTTATTTTGCAGGATTTATTTCTTTTTAATTTTTATTTTCTTCATTTCTCTCCTATTTTAAGATCTCTGCTCTGATTCAATCATCATGATGTGGTTAGAATAGTTCTTCAAATGTTGTCCTCAGGTGAGATACATGGATGGATAATATGCAATCAGAAAGTGGCTTTCCTTTGCCTAGATAGAAGAATAATATTTTGGCAAAGTTAAGTTCTTAGGCTGCTGTATTTATTTTTCTAGTGTTACTACAGATGTTACTTTACTATTATCTTTGAGTTTACTGTATCACAGATGAAAGGTTTAATGTTCTTCTGTTCCTCTTTTCTTTGTAAGTAATCATATTTCTTTAGTGTAGAAAATGCTAAAGTTGCTTTCTAAACATCAGAGTTTGGAAATTTCACCTAGGTGTGCTTCATTAATCTGACCTCAGATTCAGTGCACAATTTAAATCTGCGGACTGAAGTGTTTCTTTACTTTCGGTAAATTATCTTCTATTTTTTATTATTATTTCTTCCCCATGTGTTCCTCTTCCTCATTCTGGAGTACTATTTACATGTTGGGACTCTTGGTTCTGTCTGCCAAGTCTGCCATCATTTCTCTTAAGGTATGTATATCTTTTAGTTTTTGCTCTGTTATATTACTTTTCTATTGATGCTGTAAAAAATTACCACAAACTTGATGACTCAAAACAATGCAAACTTATCATTTGATAGTTCTGCAGGTTAGAAGTCTGACATGGGTCTCATTGGGCTAAAATCAAGGTGTCAGCAGGACTGTGTTGCTTTCTGGAGGCTTTAAGGGAGAGTCCATTCCCTTGCCTTGCCAGCTTCTAGAGGGCACCCACATTTCTTGGTTTGTAGTTTGTCCCCTTCTTCTATGTCCAAAGCCTGCAACAGTGCATCTCTTTGGCTGTTCTTTAGTAGTCACATCTATCTCTCTCTCTCACCCTCCTCTTCTGCCTTCCTTTTACACTTTTAAAAACCCTTGTGATTATATTGAACCCATCTGAATCATCAAAGATAATATCCCAATCGCAAATTAAATATTTAATTTAATCAGACCTGCAAATCCTCATTTGTCATGTAAGGTAACATTCACATGGTCCAGGGCGTAGGACATGGACATTCTTAGGGGATCATTATTCTGCTTACTACATCTGTTTTGTGAAATGATCTTCCAATTCAGCAATAATTAGTTGAAGGGTAGACAAGAATGATGTATGAAAGGGGAACACAAATAGGCCTAGTGATAATTTTCGGAGCTCTTTACAATTATGTTTTTCCCATTAGCCTTCACAGAGCTTATTCCCTGGTGCAGCAAACTCCCACAATCATTCAGAAGTTACTGTGGCTGGAGTAACTAACCTCATGCTCTTGTTCTTTTGTAGAATCCAGTGAACATGAAGATAAGAGTGCAGCTGCCTCAGGGGAGACACCCTCCCAGCCTTATCCTGCACCAGTGTACAGTCAGCCTGAGGAGCTGAAGGAGCAGAGGGATGATGCAAAACCAACTAAACCTGAAGAGAATGAGGAATCAGACCCATTGCCTGATAACTGGGAAATGGCCTATACAGAGAAGGGTGAAGTTTACTTCATTGAGTGAGTTTCACACATCTCTTTGAACATTTTCATAAAGGTCATAGAGGTATATAGATAATATAGCAAATAGAGATGTGGTCAAAATAAAATAATGAATGTTTCTGGTATTAACTTCCTTCCTTGTTAGAGAATAATAGGATAGTACCTTAACACAGTTAAGGATCCTAAATTACAGCTATAAATCAAAGAATGAATTAAACAGTTTCACTGTAAAATTTGTTATAATCATGACTGAAAAGGCAAATCTCTATGTGATGTTATTATTGAATTATAAATAGGCTACATATCATGGAGAAATGCTTGTACTACTTGTCCAAGTTGTCCGTATAGTCCAAATGAGATAATAATCCCACATATTAAATTAGATTGCTAGAAACGTCCACCATTGCTTTCAGCAATTTAATAGGATGCAGCCATTTAGAGCAAAATGCTTGCTGGTCACAAAATGTTTTAAGCATTTGACCCTGAGGTCAGGTGTCAATAAAATCATTTGTTTTTGTATAATTCATCATACTTATTTTTATTAAATTCTGTTGTATTTTCACTTACCATTTTTATGACTTACCAGGAAAGCTAAAATGCTAATCCTGAACTCTTTGGTCAAACTTACTCAACCCAATCATTTCTTTCCTTTGGGACTATTTTCCCAAACTGAAAATTTTATGTTTTATTGACACTATCTAGCTTTTCTTTATCTTCTGGAAGTAGAACAAGTTTTTTAAAAAATGAACTCCTAAGTTGATCTTAGCACAAAATTAAATTGTGCATAAAGCAATCAAAATGTTCATTAAAAAGAATAAAAACTAAAAATATTATAAATGAATAACAACTCTTATTCCCTCAAAGTTGTATAAGCCTCAAAAAGAGAAATTATTTAAAAATTGAAGTTTTCAGAGCTGACAGTTGATAAAAATATGTAAACTCTGATTATTCAACAAAAAATGTTAAAACTAGATTCTCTTTCCCAACCTGGAGTGATTTGTGTCTTAGATCTCCGTAGGCAGAATTCAGTTGTGAAATTGAAATGTTACCACATGCCAATATTTAATTCTCATGTGAAGGTGGAAACTTTGAAACATGTGGCCAAAGGAATACATAATCAGGTAATTACTTGGCACTCTGCTTGACTCCAATATGGATGAGCAATGCAGTGTTTTGTCAGAAAAAAGTCCCAAAGGAAAGAAAAGATTAATTTGAGTAAGTTCACCTTTTGACAAATCTTTTAACTTTAAAAAAAAAAAGACTAAGAATCTCTTAACATTATTTCTTATTGCTATCATCAATAACCCAAAGATATCTTTTATCAATTAATTGGGAGAGTCATATATAATTGTTTCAAATGCTCAAAAGTATTTATATCTAAAAACATAATTTTGTTATTCATAAGCACGGCATGGAATCATTACAGACCAGAAGTCAAAATGTAAACTCTAAATGCGAGGTCACAATTGTTCAAAACAATTGATGTTCAGAACAAGCAGACGGATGCTATATACGTTTGTATCATATAATACAGGGCGAGTAAGGCTATGTGCAAGTAATAAAAAAAACCCAGCATGACCCGTTGATTAAAGAACTATTTCCTTATAATATTTCCAATAATGCAGTTATAAAAACTTCTTTCTTTGTGATTATAAAATAAACTTTTTTCTTTTAATAGTGTTAGGTTTTGGGAATGTGAAGTAAAAGGTCTTTGGAAGACAGAAGTTGTGCTAATGATGTATAGTAAATGATGAGACTCTGTCAGCACTTAAGAGAATCTATCAAAATTATTCTATTAATACGCTAGTCAGTCATCCAGTGCCAGAATTCAAAGATTTAAAAGATTTGTCCCTGCTCTCAAATTTATTGTCAAGTTGGGGAAGAGAGACAGATAGTTGTAAAGTATTAATAAAGGATTTCTGAATTTTGTGATGCCATTCAGAGAAGAATATGTTTAACATAGACTGAAGTAGTAAAAGGAGGCATCATAGGGAAGGTGAAATAACATAAATAATTGGTAGTATGTAGATAATGCATTCCAGGTATAGGACTGTCATTACAAAGACCCAGTCCTTGGTTGTTTTAGGGATCCGTGAAAAGCCTCCTGACCCTACTAAGGAAGTAGGTGTTAGTCGGTGAATCCTGTGAAATGATAACTTAGTTTTCATTTTGTTTGATCAAGTGCTTTTGAAAGACAAGCAGAGAGTTTTGTTTATTTACCTTCTTCCTTTTGCTGCAGGGAAAGATGAATGGATAGTGTTAGGAGCAGAGATAGTTTGACTTGGAAAATTAAGACAAAAAGGAGGAGACCAGTTCCTTTGTGGTGAGAAAGCTGACTGAGGTAGACTCAGCCAGGGGACAACGTGGAAGCCTGGAGTGGGCGCTGAATGGAATGTGCTGGGAAGGTGATTAACGTAGGAGGCAGGAGCCCTCCGCCCACCTGAAGAGGTTATTCCACAGAATGGAGGCATCCCCACCCCACCCTTCTTCCCGGACCAGTTTGAGCTGGATCTTTCCTTCCATCGAAAAGGTTACTTTGAATCTCAAGAATCAGTGTGAGCTCAAGTATCACAGAGCTGGGAGGCTCAGTGACTTTTTCATCTGGTCCCTCATTTCCACACCATTCCAACCCACTGCAGTTGCCTTTCTCTCTGCCTACATTTCACTCTGCTTTACTTTCCCCCTCACTTGTCTTTGATGTTCTCCTGACTGCTTTCACTCTGCTCTGGAATACCCCTTCCCTTCCTCACTACATTTGACAATATCAACATTTGAACCCACTGTCTTTGATCTGTCAGTGCCCTTGCTGTTGATATCACAATTAATTCCTACGCAAATAAATTGTTTACTATAAAAGCTCCTTGGAACATTCAGGTAGAGCAGAACAGGGAGCATGGTGGGACACTAAGGGCTTTCTTAGGGACTAACCCAGGAAGTGTCCCAGGATTCCTGGCCAAAAACTTATAAAACATATACAATTTGTAATATGAAAGTTTGCATTCCTGCAGCATAGTCATGGTAAAGAAAGAAGATAAAAAGGAAAGGTAGAATATGTTAAGAATGAAGTAAAACAGACAAAAGGAAAAGTAGAAGAGAAGGAAAATTAGATTTGTGAGGTAAAGAGAGCTGACATCAGTAAAATCTTCCCTCTGGTACAAATATTATGAGAGTTAGAGTAATGGAAGTCTCCCATTACACTTAACTGAAATGAAGATCGTGATAAAACAGAAAATGAAACCAAAGCGTAGGACCCTGTGGTTCTGTGCATAAAACTTATGTATATATTTTATATATAAATTTATATATAATTTATATATATCTATATTTATTTCTGTGTGGAAGAGGGAAATCTACCTACACTGAAAAGTCAGTTTAAATATGTGTTTTAAAAATACACACACACACACACACACACACACACATATAAACATTGTGTGTTTTGAATTAAGGTAACAAGTAATTTCATTTTTTTGTCTTCTATGTAATAATGTTTTAAAATGGTTAGTGATTGACTCGGTGTTGCAAAATAGTTTAAATGTCTCAGTACTTGACAAAATCTGCATTTAGAAGATGAGTGTGCTTTGTTGTTATTATTCTCAATACTGAACGTGTAGGCCAACTACATTTCCCATAGTCTTCAGAACTGCTTTCTTTGATGAATGATAAATGCAGATTGCTTTTATCCTTTACAATGATATTTAGTGGAAAAAAGTGAATATCCAAGAAAGTATTTTTAAATAACAATTTTACATTGTGAGTGAATGCACTTTTCTAAACATGCTTTAAAACATTAGCAATGTTTCATGTTTAGCAATTTTAAAGAGACTTTCAAATACATAGTATTTTTTATAACCAGTTCTTTCCTTAACTCATAACATCATCCTCATATTATCTTTTAAAATAGATAGTATATTAATTATAAGTTCAAATTAGTGATAATAGTTGCAACAAATTGAGTGCCTCCTTTTTCTCAGACTGTGTTCAGGTTACCTTAAAAATAATAGCTAATATATTAATATTAAGCATTTATACTATGCTCATTTAATTCTCACTTTAGGAATCTGGGGCTTTTAGAGGTAAGTCATTTGTCCCTAGTTATATAACCAAGAACTGACAAAACCAGGATACTCTGATTTCATTTATTCAACACATATTTATTGGGCACATACTATGTGCTAGGAACCATTTTAAATTCTGGAAATACAGTCATCAATAAAATTGACAAGATTTATACCTCTCGTAGGACACAGTCTGCCTCCAGTGTCTTTGCTCTTAACCATTTTGCTGTGGTAACTACTTTACATATATCATAATCCTGTAAGTGTTTGATGTATCCCCCTTTATAGATAAAATTCTGAGGCACTTTTAGATAAATTAACTTTCTCAAGGTGTCATAGGTCTGTCACCTTGCAAAGCTGTTAGCCCATACCTTCTCCATTTTGTAAACAAACATGGCTGAAATAAAAGTAAATCTTTATATTACAATTAGTATCTGTTTTATAAGTTTCTTGGCCAGAAATTCATTATTCCAGAGATTAAATGCTCTATAAAGAAGAGCTGTCATAGGGTTAATCTAGATTGACATGCTTTGGGAATCCATTAAATTACTTCTTTGTTTGGGAGTCAGTTTAGTTAGTGACATAAAAGAGACTGTTATTGCTTTGGCGAAAAACAAAACGACAACAGGAACTTATTTGTTTACTACCATCCTCCTGATTGGGAATGAACACTATGTGAACTTAAATAATAGATTTTTTAAAGCAGTCTTTTGAAATTGAAAATTTTATCTATGAAAAATGTCATGGATGTACATGGTTTCCTAAATGTTCGTCAGGGCTGAATTTGCTTTTAAATTTGAAACAGGACACACAATCTGTTTCTTCTTATGTTGCTATTTCTGTATCTCCTTCAGTTTTCAGTGAATCACCAATTGCCATTTCAAACCAATTTAGAATTTTCCTTTATTAAATAGAATAGAAGACAAAATGTTTGGGAAATTTATTAGCGAGAAAAGTAAAATCAGTCCTTTGGTAAGAAGCAACACCAACATAATGCTTTCTCATTCTAGGCTCGATATATCTCTACCAGTCACAATAATCTGGTCTACATTTACTCCTTTAACTTGTCTTACAAAAACAGTAGACATATTGAATATTTTTTCATATATTTTGTCTTGTGCCTGCACAAGATTCTGGTGCAATCCCCAGATGGAAAATAAGTGTTTTAGACAAAACATTATGTAACACACAATATCCAAAACAATACTTATAATAAAACCTCTTTTAAAAAATGTTTTCTGAACAAATGAAAGATAACACGCTGGCAAACACATATTCATATGGTTAACAGAAATTTTAGGAATATTATTTAGGAAACATAACCACTAGAGAGGTCATTGACCTTAAATGTTTATGTGGAGAAAAAATAGTAAAACTATGAAAGAATGGAGTCTTGAATGAAAAAGCTTCCACTATTCATCATCAATGAGATATATCCAATCATTGCCTTTAATCTTATTTTTGAAGAGATGACATAGGGGGAAGGAAAAGTCTTCTAGAAAATGACATAACCATCCTGAGGGTTTTGACTAAAATATAAAGTGTAATCAATTTACATACCTTTGAAAACTAATGTTTATTTTTAAAATTACATAAAATATAATCAAGAATCTCTGTTATTCTTGTCCCTGTAATATATAACTAAGTAGTATATGATTACTACTGTTGTAAATTTAACATTCACACATATCTTGAATTGCTCAATAGACTCTAAAATATTTACCTGGACGTTGTTTTCTTCAAAAGATTATGCTTCATGCAGTCAAATATCATTAATTTCAATCTCTTATGATTCTTCTGGTGTAGTATTTCCCAGGATGAAAACACAGTTTACTTGTCAGTTAAAGATTAAGATTCAGAATTCGCTTTTTAGGAGAACTTTTTAAATTCAATGTTTTCCATTGTTTGTAAGTCTGTTACTATTTTTAGAGAAAATGGAGCAAAGGAAAGGAGTGTGTTTGATAACAAAAGCTTCTTATTCTACCAATAAAATTTCAGTTGATGAAATATCATCCAATATTTGTGCAATAGTGAAAACATTTTGATCTGGGCAACAGTATAAAGGTAGGAAATAGAGAGAAAGGAGATATAAAGAAAAGAGGAAGGAAAGGAGAACATGTCTTACGATTAGGTTTGAATTTGGTCACTTGAGAGTCCACCTATGTATACATAAGAAACCGATAAGGGGTTTATACTCTGACTGGAAAAACATAGAGTAAATGAAGAAAATGGAATGGAAGATAGAGTGTGACATGATCTGTATGAAATTTTTTCAGTTTTGTTCCTAGCAAATATTCTGCCCATTTGATAGCATTTTTCTATATTGATTCTTTAGTATAGATTCCAAGACCTAATATTTATATATAGATGATATAAATCAGGGTTTGTAAGATTTTAGTCTGGAAAAATATTCCAATTTGAATAAGAATATTTGATTTGAATAGAAAATTTATGTTTATAAGGAGAAAATGTTTCCAGTGGTATTATCTGTGTCTCCTCAATCACGATATTCTCTCTTTCATTGCTATGCATGTGCAATTTAATATAATACCTACTACATAAAAGGCTTTTAACACAAAGGAATTTAAGTCAGTGATTACTACCCTCAAGTAGGAGATAAAGGTCTCTGTTTCTAAACCACTGGCAAAGGAGCTGGGGCAAAGATCTTTGATTACCCTTTGAGGTTGTGAAATAAAGCACATCAGTATAAAAAACAAAGTGTTAGGTTCAGTATGCCTCTGATTTCAGATCATAAAACACTTTTGACTTGGGAATCGATATATCTGGGTTTACTGCTAGCTAGCTCTTTCACGTTCACTCACTAGCTGTGTAACCTTGGGCAAGTTGCCTAGTTTCTCGCACCCTTCGTTTCTCTGTCTGTAAAATGGAGTTAAAAATATGTAGCCACAATCATAGTGAGGTGATGCATGTGAAAATTCTAGTGCAGTCCCTGACAAAGTAGACAACTGGGAAATTTATGAGATAGTGAGAATAACTTTGCAATTGTGTACCATAATGTCAGCAGCTTTTCCTGTTGAAGTGAAGCGTTTATCTATGTGAGAAGAATGTTTCCTCAGAAGATAAGTTGTTATAATTTAACCTGCTCTTTTTGTCAGTTTGGAAAAGGTTAAACTTACAAAATATACATAAATTTCTGATTTATTATGTCAGCCTGTCATGTTTTCAAGACCATTCTGATAATAATTTAAACTTGAATTGCAGAGTTAAATAAAATTGTACTTCCGGTTTCTTGCAGCCCTCCAGATAGACTCAGTGTAGAGTTTAACATTAGTGAAGAGTTTTGGGTAAACCATTTTTACAAGTTTTCATCTGGATTTTTTAAATATGACATTGATTGAAATTGCATCGCTACCAACACTAGTCCTCTTACTCTCTCATTTTTCATGGTCATCACATTAACTTTATCCACAGAAATACATAGAGTAGTATATTATTATGATTCAAACTTCCTAGATATGTATTCCATTCCCCAGGAAAAGAAACATTTCTTTGCAAATGCAGCATATATATGTGCATGTGTTCGTGTTAAAGAAATTAGTATTGAAATTTAAGATTTACAACATTAGCATCTTACCTTCCTGTCATTTGTTCGCCACACAACCTGGGCAGATACAAAAAAAACTGATGTCCTGCTTTTGACTCTACTGTAGCAATGAAAGTGAAAGGAAATCCCATTCCCAAATTTGAAGAAAGGTAGTATGCAGACTGTGAAAAAAATCCCTCAGTGGTCCCATTGTGTACAGTTTTCTGCCCAATGTTTAATCCTATTTTCAAATGGCATTGTTGAAGTTCAAAAAAAAATAATTTAAAGGAAGTGGGAAAGTCACTTGGTGTGTTTTCTCCGAAATGCATTAAAAATATCCCCTTTATAAGGCATCTTGAAGAACCATGCGAATTACAAGGCTGATGGGAGCCACTATTGAAAAAACTGTGCTGTGTCTTCATGTGATGTTTAAGACAGTTACTGGAGTTCACTACTACCCACATTTCTTTCAGAATCATTTCAGAAGGTCAGCTAAAAATGCTGTTAACTATAAGAGACTCTGTCAAAAGGTATTAAGGCGACATACCATTAATGCTAGTTTAACCTAAAAAAAAAAAAAATATATCCTGTAATGAAATGCTTTATACAAACTCAGGAAAGATAGGAAATTCAGTTCTCTTCTACATTAGCCAGTTTTTGAGACCCATCGTGGTGTGATATAGACATCGTAATTTGACTCCCTGCAGTGGCTTTGTAATGGCCCCTTAATACTTATCCATAGATGTGTTTGCTTTTGTGAACATGTCTCAGAGACCTAGAAGTGACTTTTCTCCAAAATGGAGGAAGGATTTGGAAGAAGTTGTGAGTAAAAAGGAGAATTTATTTTCCTTGCCCATCTCTCGACGTTTCTCCCTAGCACATAAAAACATAGACATCAACACACACACACACACACACACACTTACTTTGAACTGAGGCATGTGTATAAAGAGCATTTTAAAAGTGACTTTTTTTTTTCCAAAATGGGACCATCAGGCGCTGAACCCAGTACTACCATTTTCATACTCAAGATAGCCATCACCTTCATCCATGGGTGTCAAATCTTTAGTTCAGGAGACAAGCCTAGCTGATATTGACATGACTACAAATGAGGACTAGAATGAGATGAAAGTGTCTGCAGTACTTTATGTCCTTCTGAAACTTGAAAACGAAACACCATCAGACTTTACAAAGGTCAACTTGGGAGAAAATAAAAGCCAGCATACTCTCTGGATGATTTATAATTTGACCAAATTTACAGTCTTTATCTGATCAAATTATTTGAGCCCTGCTCAGAGACATAAATCATTGAGGAGTTCCTAAACGTCAAGAAAATGTTGGAGAGTGTTTTCTTTTTATTCCACACGAAAGTCAGAAATAAAAGGGAATCTTTTTGAAGGAGCAGAGAGTTCATGACTCAAGGATCTTGATGTCTCACTTCTCAGAGATGGCTCTCCACCCAGGCAGACAGGATGATCACCCAAAAAAAATCATATAAAGAGTGCTTTAACACCTTGGAATTGTTTCCCCCCTGCCCATCTTATCTCCATCTTTCCTCCTTCCTGCCTTGAAATTCCCTTCATTAGATAGGCACTTAGTCTCTAGAAGTTTGGTATTAAATATGCTGCCTGGGAGAATTTTCTGACCTTTGCTTTAAGTGCAGATTATGTCATCAGATTATCTAGCCAACACTTGTCATTCTGATACGATAAAACATAGTTAAATTTCATTGAAGAAAGAGAAAATATACGTGAAATTGATATTATCATTATCATTTGGAGTTACTTAAAATTATGTTCAAGTATCCTTATTATCTGGCTTTCACTTATGTTTCCAACCTGTTTTCCCCTCCTCCTTTGCATGTGTCATTCATTGGCCTTCCAGCTCTTCCTGTACACACGTGACACTTTCCCACACTTGTGACTTTGTTCATTCTCTTTCCGAAGCCCTCACAAATCATTTGTCCTCCTTGATAATTTGTCCATTGGCAGATGAGATCTCTTGAGACAGCTATGCACAGTAAAGATTTTAGCCCCAATGAGCAGTTATGAGCCATCGAGGGGTTCTAGAGTTATAAGGTGCATAACTGGAGTCTTGCCAATGATGGAGAGTGTGTAAACCACCCCAAAGATTCTATCTGGTCGTTCTATAACAACCCAAAATATGCAATATTAGTTAAATCCACCAGGGATTCTAATGCAGGTGAATCCAAGACCTCTTTGAGAAAAAACTGCTCTAACCAGATCTCCCTTTGCTTTTTAAACTTCAGGCAAAAGACATTCCAGAAAACATTTTTCAAAACAAAAATGTCATTAAAATTATTATTAGTTCTCAGAAATTCAAAAACATTAGAATACAGATATTTTATTCCCTACCTCCCTAGCTGGATTTTTCACAAGTATTTACATGGTAGATAGCTAAATGTGGATTAATGAAATTGCTACTAATCACTTTTTAAGAAAATGTAGGAATCCCAAGAACATGCTATAATTTGCATCACTTTTGTGCTGCCTCTGCCAGCTCTGTGGTTAGAGTAACAAAACAACTATTTATGAAAAGGGCAGATTTCAGATGAAAATAATTCTTTTGCAAAACTCAGGAAACGGTATTAGAGCCTGCGAACTGTGCTCTTCCAACTGGAGAATCCTGTATTTGTAATAAATTCCTTTTGCTCTGGATGAGTTCTGCATTTTCAATGAGGTTAACTTGGCAACATTCTAGTTGATTTTAATAAAAATAGCTGCTTTGAGGACAGGGAGCTGAGGTTGCCAAATTTACAGCTGCCTTGCACAATTGCTCTTACACCTCCTTCAGGGCTACTTAGAACCAGTAAGCAAATTAAGTGTATCGATTGCAATTTTGTTGGACTAACCCCCCCTCTTTTTTTCTTAGGGAATAAACTTGATTCCTTTCAGTATGTGTCTATTCAGAGTGATCTCTTTTCTTTTCAGCCATAACACAAAGACAACATCATGGCTGGATCCACGACTTGCGAAAAAGGCTAAACCTCCAGAAGAGTGCAAAGAAAATGGTAGGTTATTCAGTTTTTATGGTGTTTCAGCATTGCACTTCGAGAATATTTGTGTTTCTTAAAAGAGGGTCTCACCTAAAACAGCAATAGTGTAGTTGAAACAATTTTAAAGATGGAATATTTAACGCTCAGATAGGAGAGAGAATTAGCTCAGCATTTCAGCAGTGCCATGTGGGTTTCCTTTTTCTCTCTGAGGAGACTGTGCTGGATCTCACTTCTCTGTCATCTCTGTTGCTGGTTCTGTTTGACTTCTGGCCTGACTTTCCACCACCTTTTAAGGACTTTTGTTTGCAATATGTCTCTCTGAGGACTCTGATCTTTTCATTGAAATTAAATATGATATACAGAGAAACAGTACTGTGAACCTATAAATAATGTTTGATTTTTGTGTTTTGAGGCATAGTATTCTGCTAGTTATTAAGGAATCAGTGATATAAAGCTCTATACATATGACTACTTTCTTTTAATCACACATTTAAATAAAATAATTAATTACATGAATGTACTGGGTTATCCTTAGTATTTTCTAGTTTCTAACGTAATAACATTAACTTGCTTAAAAATCAACTGTTTTCATATATGTGAAGAATTTTTTTAAAATAATTTTAAGGATTACATGAATGTAAACCTTGTCTTTAAATCAGGAAATTATATAGATGAAGTGTGTTACGGAAGATATTTATATATTTTTTAAAATATAGAGCTTAATGTTAAAAGAACACTTATAAGTAATCTAAAATAATAAAATGCACCCTCTCCTGATGATTTATTATTTGGCCACATTTATAGCCTTTATTTGATCAAATTATTAGAACCTGTTCAGAGGCATCTATCATTGAAGAACTCTTAAAAGTGAAAAAAGTGATGAGGACTATTTAAACTTTTTAAAAAGTCTGTAATTCCAAAAGGCCCGTTATTTTAACAGTAATTCTGGCTTTCTCAGATAGTATATAGGAAATATTATTATTCATATGTTATATGGGAACTATTTACAATCTAGTTATACTATTGAGTTACATAAAAAACGAGAGTATACAATTTACATGTACATATTTCAATGCATAAATATCCAGTTTTCAAGCACTATATTTCATTTCTTATTCATAGCTATATCTGTATGCCTTCTGTACAATAGTACAGCTGTATGTACTTGAATTTCATAAAATTATTATGTGGCCTGGACTTTTGAGCACCATTATGTTATATTTCATTGACACTATTAAGACGTGTGTTGCAAAATGTGATAAGTTATAAATTGAAATGACCTGATCTGTTATATCTGGGAGTTACAATTTACTTACGCCACAGATGTAAAACCTTTGTATATACTAATTTAAGTGAATTTAACAATTTTGCAGTTCTGTGACACATCAAACTTCTTGGCTGTCTTGTTCCTTTGAGTTGTTCTTTTCATTATAAAAGCCTATTGAAGTCAAATTTTAAAATCCTGGGAGAGATGTAGGTATAACATATTGCATAATTATAATTTTTCAGTGTTATCAGTGTTTCCCACATCTGCACTTTGCCTTCTCTGGATGGTCGATGGCTAAAATATGATGCCAGTGTCTGTGAAAAACAGGTCATTAAGAAATGAGTCCTAGAATACAGTCTTATAGCTCAGAGTGATTTGTAATTGGTCATTGCTATTTGTTCTCATTTTCTACAAAATAAGTAATTCATGGATTTTATTCCATATATTATTGGAATGTTTTACAATGGAAACTAACATCTAATTAGTTGGAATGCCATTATTCCAAACTTGTGTTTTAAGTTTTCTTGCCAAGAGAAGTGCTTTCAGGTGATATTGTTACTTCTGTTTCATTTTTCTTTTCTTTAAATAACATAGGTTAAAACTGCTTGTTCGAAATGTGGATGTTAATGGACTGCTGTTGAACCTACTAGTTAAGTCAGGCTTCTTTGTATGTATCACAGTTCAGCACAGATCAAACAGAGTTAGTAAAGTCATCTTCTGAATGATGGACTGTGTGTAAATTGTGTATTAAAATGTGTAGAGGCTCAAGATGATAATATCTTTCTCCAGTAAAGATAGCATGTTTTCTCCTGCCAGGGAGGTGGAGTGGAGGCTAATTACCTCAATCTAATCTGGAGCTGAGCCAACATGAGGTTGGGTTCAGTTTTGGTGAGACCCAATCTATCTCTGATTTGCTCCTATTCTTAGGATGTTTGCCTACCCAGGTTTTCAACTAACGGTCTATTGCAGGTCTGCAAACACATTCTGTAAAAAGTCAGGTAATAAATATTTTAGGCTTTGCAGGTCATCCTCTCTTTGCAACTAACTGTTGTTCAAAAGCAACCAAAGTCAATATATAAATAAGGGGCACAGATGTATTCTGGTAAAATTTGTTTAAGAACACAGGGATTTCACATAACAAAGTGCTTGTATTTTGATTTTTTTCTCAACCATTTAAAAGTGTATAAACTGTTATTAGCTGGCAGACCATACAAAAAATAGTGACAGGCTGGATTTGGTCCACAGAATGAACCCTGGCCTACAGGCAGGTCTTGCACACCAAAATTTTTTAAGTGTTTTTCTTCTCTGTAGTGCAAGACTGAAAAAAATATGGGTGTTTTTCAGGGGTTTAGCTTCGTATTTTGCCTCTAGACCTTGTAGGTTCAGAATTTGAGAAACATTATCATGGATAACTGGCCATGTGTTTGAGATCTCTCAAGGCTATGTTTTGTCACTTCAATCCCACAAGACTCCTCAACTCAGTGCTGGTTTTTCTAACCCCCAGCAGTGGTCTTCTTCCCAGGCTGCCTCTGAATTCTTTCCAGAGCCTCAAATCAACACAATCAGCTGCACATTGTACTCTCACCTCTCCAGGGTTGTTTCCGTGTCAGAATTTTGATGGTCTATGCCTGTTGTTTTAGAGTTCTCTGGTCTCTTTAAACTGCTTACTTTTTACATTTTATCTAGAGTTTTTATGTGTTCTCATGGGTTATAACCTGCTGACCCCACCGACCTGGAACAGAAATTTTAGTGCAGTAATTTTTAAGTTGCACATTTTAGACCTTATTGGGTTGCATCCCATAAATTCTTTATTAGGATTATAATTTATATCTAACCTCTCAAGATTGAATTCCATGATATTGTATATGTGCACATACTATTATGAAGGTCTGCATGCATGTGTGTGTATGTAGATACGGATCTGTAAATATATGCTTCTGCACATCTGTTCACACAGGTGCATGAAGTTAATGCCTTGGCCAACTATATTAAGAGGAAGACAAGTGAAAGAGAGACAGAAGGGGTATCAACTGATTTAAATTATTCTTGGGCTAGAGAAAAAAACTAGCAGATGTTTTCTCATTGCTATCAGGTGGAAGGGGGAGCATGGCTCAGTACAAATACATATTTAGTGTGAACAATTATTTTGTTCACACTAAAGCAATTATTTTGCTTTTCTTTATTTGAAGGATAATACTGCTACTAAACATAAAATATACTTGCTTCTCTCATAATGTGGTTGAAAGTACTGAAGTCATTGTATCCTATGCGTTTGTCATAGCTCTGTCCATTTTTAGCATTTTAAGACAAGTCTACAGGGCAGTAAAAAGTCTCCACCTGTAACTGGATTCTAATATGAGTATTTTGGGGAGTGCTGTTTAGCAAGCCAATATAGTCTTTTAGAAAATACCACAGAAATAGCAGTTAACTACGAAATAATTTGGATGCAAGTTTGGTTGAACTGTATATAAAGCACCATCATATTTGTCCCCAGCTCTCAGAATTGGAATTTGTCTGAGACAATTCCAATCACAAATATCCGACAGAAAATCACTGAGTTAGTGTTAGTATCACAATTGGTTAAAGCCTGTTAGGACCATTCTTTTCTTAAAGTTGAAATGCAGTTAAAATCAGTAGGCCCACAGTATTGTATTCAGGAGAGGGAAATCTCTGTTCCAAACCCAAATCTGTGGGCTCTTGGGCAGGGTACTTAATCTTTGGGAACCTCGGTTTGCTTACCTGTTAAGAGGGAATAATACTTATTTCATGCAGATTTCATTTCACGTACAAGAAGGACAGCTTGTTGTACCATAGGCTCTAAATAATTGTTCCTTTTTTTTCCTTCTGGTATGCTCTGAGCCAACAAGTTAACTTCGTAGAAGATAAAAAGAAATTCAGAATAGTTGGCCTACCCTAAGAGCCTTGAATTATTGCAGGGTGTCCTGGAGGGATGGAAAAGAATAAGCCATGTGGACAAAAATTATCCAGCCAGCTAATTTCAGACTAATGTGAATGGATTGGAGGTTTCCCCCTTTCATTCTGTTAAATTGGCTCTAAATTTTAACAAAGTTATAATTGCACCTGTATGAACTAGGAGGCTTTGTTTCTGTATTCTACATCTATGAATTGTGGGCTTTCTCACATTACAGAAAAACAATCACACAATATTAACCCATTTACCTGCGTTTACCCACTGCATTTCAACTGAGCTTAACTGAAGCTTGGAGCTATTACTTAATCTGCCTTTTTTAAAAAAGTGTCCAAAATCAACATCAACATAGACAGCATAAGCTATGCTTTATAATATTTATTAAATGGATGTTTTTTCAAGAGAAGGAGTTTGCCTTTCTAAAGTAATAGAAAACAGTAATTAGTTTTAGGTCATTTCTTTAGTGAGTTTCATAGTACTGACACACAGATTTGGAAAGGAAATGTGTATTTTTCATAATTCAGATTTTATCTGTGGACAGCATAGTTTATTTTTCCTTAAATAGGGACTTTGGACTGTTTTTTCATTAAGTTTGTAGTGATAATTATGGTGCATTAATAATCTGTTTTCTCAAGATTAAATGTGGCCAAATTAGTTTCACCTTTAAATATTTGTTTTTCTAATCTAATAAACCTGCTAAGATTATGTTTGTGAAGCACCTTAAAATTTTTCCACTAGGAAGAATTCGTAAGAACATTCTGAAAATATTAACTATTCAATTACTAAAACTTCAAAATTGAAAAGATTCATTTATATGCTAATATTGATCTCCTATATGTAAATATTATAAACAAACAAATTTAAATGTTATTTTGTTTCTGTGCTAAGATTTTGGGTGTTTTTGTAAAAAAACAAAAAAACAAAAATTTAAATATCTTAATAGAAGCCTTAGTTCTTATTTTACTAATCAGCAATTATTAGTCATAATTTTCCATAGCAGCACTTTGAGGTACGCTTCATTCAATACTATGGCAACTTTTCTAGTATTTTTGGCTCAGAAGTACTAAGAAATACCAACATTTTAGGAATATAAATGTTTTGTGGCAAAAATAATAATAATGCAAAATATATCATATAGGGTGGATAGTCCACTGTTGTGCACTAGTACCAAATTCTGAGTTGTTAATGGCCGGCATCTGTTCTAATTGGTCCCATTTTGTTCTGATTAGTTGGTGCCCCAACCCTAATAGTTATTAAATATTCTGAGTATAATTCCTGCACTAATTATTTGTGTAGTTCCCCCTCCCACCTGTTAATATTTACTGTAGCTATAAAGTAGTACCTATGTAAGGATTATGAAATTCTGTCCTTCTTTAGTTCTTTATTGCTCACGTGTCGTGCGGGAGACTGTCATGCGGGAGACCCTGCTCGCTGCGCCATTTGTCGTGCGGGGCGGCCTGCGGGGTCTCTGCTCCCGCTCCCCACATAACGCAGGATATGGTGAGGCCAAAAAGGAACACCCACGGAGCCATAGGTAAGGGAGTCATACCACTATATTCTCTCTGGCGGCAGCACTATACTCTCACTGGAGGCTGGATCCACACTGTCCGCAAACCGCCATCCACGCTTGCCAGCCCAGCCGCCATCTTCTTGCTAGCCCCCGTTCTTCCTCTTTCCTCTCTCCCTCTCCTCCGTAGCCGCAGCAGTTATATTAGCGGCTAATTGGCTAACTGGCTACAGCTGACGGCCAATCAGCCACAGCTGACGGCCATCTACTACCGGAGCCAGCACTCCTCCACGTGAGGCCGAGAGCCTGTAAACTACTTTCTGGGGCTCTGTCCCCACATCACGTTACCTTTATATTTAGGAATGAGTTCTGCCTTGTCCTTACTCCTTAATGCGTACAAGCTTAAAAATAATGTTGACATCATTGAATTTGTTTGTTTTGCACAGTGGCAAAATGATTTCAAATTTTTTCAAATATGACTTTTTGATTTTTTTTTATTTCGAAAGAATTATAAATTCACAGGAAATAAAGGAATGTACCGAGAGGTCCCAAAGCACCCCTCACAAAGCATCCCACAATGTTAACACCTTATAAAAATATAATATCAAATTCAGGAAATTGACATTGGTACAAACCAAAGACCTTATTCAGATTCCACTAGTTATACAAGTATTCATTGTGTGTGTGTGTGTGTGTGTGTGTGTTTCCACAAAATTATATCACATGTGTAGTTCCACATAACTAGGACCACAATCGAGATTCAGAACTGTTCCATCACCACAAGGCTTCCTCATGCCAGCACTTTAGAACCATATCCACCTCCTCCCTCTATACAGTCCCTAACCTTTAACAACCGCTGACCTGTTCTCCATTTCAATTACTTTATTATTTTTAAAATGTTGTATAAACAGAATTCTACAGTGTCTAAACTTTTGAAATTGCTTTTTCCACTCAATTTAATTACATTGAAATCTATTTATGTGTGTATTGCTACTTTTTATGTACCATTTATTTAAGCATTTACCCATTGAAAGACATCTGGGTTGTTTCCTGTTTATAGCTAATTACAAATAAAACTGCTCCAGACATTTGTATACAGGTTTCTACATGAGCATAGGTTTGATTTCTTGATAAGTACCCAAGAGTACAATTGCTAGGTTATATAGAAACTACATTTTTAATTTTAGAATAAACTGCCAAACTATTTTCCAGACTGGTTGTACCCTTTTACACTCCCATCAGCAATGAACAAGTGATCCAGTTTCTCTGAATTCTTGCTAACATTTGGTGTTATGATTTTTTTTATTTTTTTATTTTTTTGCCATTCTGATACAAGTATGATATAGTGGTTTTACTTTGTATTTCCCTAATAGATAATAATATTGAACATCTTTTCATGTGATTATTCCCATTTGTATATCTGCTTAGTAGCATGCCTTTCAAACAATTTTTAATTAGATTGTTTTTTAATTCAGTTTTAAAAAGAGTTCTTTGCATATTCTATATATAAAGTCCCTTTATCAGATATGTTGTTTACAAACATTATCTCCCAGTCTGTAATTAGCCTTTTCATTATCTTAACAAGGTCTTTTGCAGAGAAAATGTTTTTAATTTTGATGAAGTTCATTTTATGAATTTTTCCTTTTATGAATCATGCTTTTGATGTCAAGTCTAAGAACTCTTCAGCTAGCCCTAGATACTAAAGACTTTCTCGTATGTTTTTCCTAACTTGTATAGTTTTACATTTAAGTTTATGATATATTTTGAATTAATATTTATATGAAGTATAAGGTTTAGATTGAGGTTCAATTTTTTTTTCGTATGGCTATCTAATTTCTCCAACACCATTTGTTGAAAAGGCTGTGCTTTCTCCATTGTATTGTGCATGCACCTTTTCCATAAATCAGTTGGTTTCCACTGATCTATATGTATCTATCTCTGCACCAGAACCACCCTGTCTTGATTACTATAGTTATATAGTAAGCCCTAATATTAGGTAGACTAATACTTCCTACTTTAATCTTTTAAAAAGATAGATAGATGATAGATAGATAGATAGATAGATAGATAGATAGATAGATAGATGCCTCAATTAATCGGGAGATATAACAGTTCTAAATTTGTATGCACCTAATAATATAGCTTCAAGTCATACATAGAGGGAAAAATGACATCTAAAAAAGGAATTTGAAAATTCTATTATCAGAGTATGATTTCAATACATTAAACAAAAAAATAAAATTTGTATAACAGAAATAGTATTCTTGATCCAAAAGTCACATATTAAACATTGAATACATAGTACTCCACAGAGCAAGTCTCAACAAAATTCAAAAATAACTAAATTACAGGAAATTTTAATTATGTATCAATAAAAAGATAACTAAAGTCTCTCCATACTTGGAAATTTAAAAACACATTCCTTTTTTTTCTAACTTTATTAAGATGTAATTAGCAAATTAAATTGTGTCAGTTTAATGTATGCAATGTATACTGTGAAATCATTAACACAATATGGTTAGTCAATACGTCCATCAACTCACATAATTATCTTTTCATGTTTGTGTGGTGAGAACATTTAAGATTTACTCTCTTATCAACTTTAAGCATATAATACAATACTATTAACTATAGTCATCATGCTGTACATTAGATCTTTAGAAATTATTTATCTTATAACTGGAAGTTT
The DNA here is from genome assembly GCF_057876585.1 of Rhinolophus sinicus. NCBI lineage: Eukaryota > Metazoa > Chordata > Mammalia > Chiroptera > Rhinolophidae > Rhinolophus > Rhinolophus sinicus. Next base: position 45,472,556 of record NC_142504.1, read on the forward strand.
ATACCTTTTGACCAGCTCTTCCCACTTCCCCTACTCCCCATCCCCTAGAAACCACTCTTCTACTCTCTGTTTTTATGAGTTCAACTTTTTTTATTTTCCACATATAAGTGAGATCATATAGTATTTGTCTTTCTCTGTCTGACTTATTAACTTCACATAATGCCCTCCAAGTCCATGCACATTGTTGCAAATGGCAGGATTTTTTCATATATATGTGTGTGTGTATATATATATGCATATATATATATATATATATATATATATATATATATATGTATATACACATACACATATACACATATATATGTATATATATATATGTATATGTGTATATAAAATCTTATATATACATCACATATACTTTATCCATTCATCCATCAATGGACACTTATGTCTTGTTTCCATGTCTTGGCCATTTGAATCAAGCCACAGTGAAAAGGGAAGTGCAGATTTTTCTTCAAGGTAATGATTTAATTTCTTTAGATGTATACCCAAGAGTGTTTATTGGCCCATTCTTTAAATTAGATTAGTTTTTTCTATTGCTTCTATTGAGTTTATGAATTCCTTATATATTTTGGATATTAACCCTTTTTCACATAATGGAGCTGAACCCATAAAACCATAATAAATGGTTTGCAAATGTTTTCTGCCATTCCATAGATTGCCTTTGCATTTTGTTGATTTTTATTTCTTTGTTTTGTTGTCATTGTTCTTGCTAAAAAGCAGAAGATTTTTAGTTTGGTGTAGTGCCACTTGTTTATTTTTGCTTTTATTTTTGTTCTTGTTTATTTTTGCTCTTGCTTTTGGTGTCATATCCAGAAAATTATTGCCAGCATCAATGTTAAGGAGCTTTTTCCATGTTTTTTTTTGTAGGAGTTCTATGGTTTAAGGCTTTACATTTGAGACTTTAATCTATTTTGAGTTAACATTTATGAGCAGTGTAAGATAAGGGTCCAACTTCATTTTTCTGAATGTGAATATCTAGTTACCCAAACCTATTTATTGAAGAGACTATTATTCCTTATTGAGTATTCTTGGCTCCTTTATCAAACATCAGTTGATATATATCCATGGATTTATTTAGGGCTCTTTAGTCTATTCCATTTATGCCTGTGGCTGCTTTTATGCTAGTACCGTACTGTGTTGTTTTTTAATTTTTCAGAGATTTTTATTAAAATGTAGCTAATATACAATATAATATTAGTTTCAGGTATACACCATCGTTATTCAACATTTATATACCTAAAGAAATGATCGCCATGATAAGTACAGCAACCATCTGACACCGTACCACTCTATCATAATATTATGGACTATATTCACTATGCTATCTATACATTACATCTCCATGACATATGTGCTTTATACCTGAAACTTTGAACCACTATTCCTCTTTATCTTCCCCCCTTTTAATTTTTCAATTATGGTTGACATTCGACATTATATTAATTTCTGATGTACAGCAGTGTTTAGACATTTATATAATTTAAGAGGTGTTTCCCCTGACTAGTCTAGTACCCACCTGGCACTATACATAGTTACTACCTTATTATTGACTATATTCCCTATGCTTTACTTTATACCTATTGACTGTTTTGTAACTTCCAATTTATATTTTTTTATCCCTTCACCTTTTTCAACCTGCTCTCAATGCCCTTCCAATCTATCACGTCAATAAATCTAGTACCCATCTGACACCATGGTAGTTATTACAATATTATTAACTATACTCCTTATGCTATACCCTACATCCCCATGACTACTGTGTAACAACCAATTTGTACTTCTTAATCTGTTCCTCTTTTTCAGCCACGCAACCCCCCTCCCATCTGGCAACCATCAAATGTTCTCTGTGTCTATGAATTTCAGTTTCTTTTGTTTGTTTCTTTTGTTCATTAGATTACATTTATAAGTGAATAATATGATATTTGTCTTTCACATTTGACTTACTACACTCAGCACAATACTCTTTAGGTCCACCCTTGTTGTAGCAGATGTCTAAATTTCATTCTTTTTAATGGCTCAGTAGTATCCCATTGTACATATGTTCCACGTCTTCTTTATCCATTCAGGGACAACCAGGCTGCCCTCATATCTTGGCTATTGTAAATAATGCTGCAATGAACCTATGGGTATTTGCACTCGAAGTAACGTTTTGGGTTTCTTCAGATAAATATCCATAGGTGGAATTATTAGGTCCTTCTTTGTCTCTTGTTATAGCCTTTGTTTTAAAGTTTATTTTGTCTGGTATAAGTATTGCTATTCAGCTCTTTCTTGTTTGTTTGTTTCCATTTTCATGAAATATCTTCTCCCATCCCTTTACGTTCAGTCTGTATGTATCTTTCAATGTATAGTGAGTCTCTTGTAGGCAGCATATGTATGGGTCTTCTTTTCTCTTCCATTGAACCACACTATATCTTTTGATTGTAACATTTAATCCATTTACATTTAAAGTAATTGTTGATAAATGTATGCCATTTTATTATTCATATATTTATCTTATTTTGTTTGTTTTATTGTCTTCCCTCTAAGATTCTTTACTAGTCTGGTGGTGATGAACTCCATTAACTTTGTCTTGTCTGGGAAGCTCTTTATCTGTTGTTCGATTCTAAATGATAGCTGTGCTGGTAATCTTGGTTGTAGGTCCTTGATTTTCATCACTTTGAATATTTTTGGCCAGTCCTCTCTGGTCTGCATGTTTCTGCTGAGAAATCAGATGATAGTGTTATAGGAGCTCCCTTGTAACTGCTTTTCTGTTGCTGATTTTAAGATTCTTTCTTTAGCTTTAATCTTTGGCATTTTAATTGTGATGTGTCTTGGTGTGGGCCTTTTTGGGTTCATCTTGTTTGGAACTCTGTGCTTCCTTGGCTTGAATATCCATTTCCTTTACCAGGGAAGTTTTCAGTCATTATTCCTTCAAATAGGTTTTCAATTCCTTGCTGTCTCTCTTCGCCTTTTGGTACCCTTATGTTGCAAATGATGGTACACTTGATATTGTCCCAGAGACCCCTTAAACTACATTTATTTATTTATTTATTTATTTATTCATTCATTCATTCATTCATTCATTTATTCATTGCTGTTCTGATTGTGTGTTTTCTGCTTTCTTATCTTGCAAATCTCTGATTAGGTCCTCTGCTTCATCTAATTTGTTGATTCCTTCTAATGTATTCTTCATTTCAGTTATTGTGTTATTTATTTCTGACTGGTTCTTTTTTGTTCTCTATCTCCATTTTTATGTTTCCTACCTCTTTGTTGAAGTTCTCCCTTAGACCATTGAGCATCCTTATAACCAGTGGTTTGAACTCTGCATCTGGTAGATTGCTTGTCTTCATTTTGTTTCGTTTTTTTTTTTTTTTTCCTTTGCCTTGTTTTTTTTATTTGGGACATTTCTTTGTCTTCCCATTTTGGCTGCCTCTCTGTGTTTGTTTCTATATTAGGTAGGGCTGCTATTTCTTCTGTTCTTGGTAGAGTGGCCTTATGTAGTAGGCGTCCTGTGTGTCCCAGTGGCACATTCTCCCTGGTCATCAGAGCTGGGTGCCCACATGTGTCCCTTGAGTGGGTTGTGTGTGTGTCCAACTGTTTTAGTTTATTCTTAGTTGCTATTTGCACTTCAGTGGGAGGGACTGACCCTTGGGCTCATTGGTTGTGAGGACACCCATGAGCACTGTGAAAGAGTTGTTGTGCAGGGGCTGACCTTACAGAGCAGGATTTGCTTTAGCAGGATTCTGGTGCCTGCTCAGTCTTCCCTTTGAGTATGTCGTACTTGGAGGTGGCTGGGTGATGCTCCATCTCACTTTGAAGCTGGCCACTGCATGTGCCAGCCCCAGTGCCATGTGGGAAGGGACCCACTGCAGGCCAAATTCAGCCCTTGCCTGTGGACTGCTCTGGCTACATGGCATAAGCCCCAAAGCAATCCACAGATGGCCACCACCTGAGCTGTACTTGGAGGTGACTCGAAAAGCCAAACCACAAATGAAGGTCAGCTGCCACTACTGCTGGACTTAGGGCTGCTCAGCCAGAGGTATGGGACATGCTGAAGCCAGATGCTGCTTGTTTCGGTTTTGTGAACCTTTGATGGACTTTAAGAAAGTCTGCAGCATGAGCCAAGGCAGGCAGTTTGTACAAAAAAGCCTCTGGAAGCAGCTTGGATGGGCCCGAAAGTTGGGTGGGTGGGGTCTTAGGGATTCAGGGCAAATGAATGGTGTTACCTTAGTTGATAAAGACTCAGAAATGGCATTTGTCAGCATCTGCACACCAGGAAGGGCAAGGCCTCATGCAAGGAACAATGGCTTCCACCAGTTCCTCCATCCAGGAGAAAGCTGTACCTCCAGCCCTACCCTGAAGCCAGACTACTTAGTTCCTCCCTATATGTCCCTGTCATCTTTTGTGCTGCTGCCCTAGTACTGGAGCTCGGAGCAAGTGAGTCAATCAGCAAGTAAGTCCATGCACAGGCCCTTTAAGAGGAGCACCTGGGACTGCAGCCACCCTCCATCTCACTCAGCCACAATCTCAACTGGTTTTTCACAGCCAGAAGTTATGGGGACTTCTTTCTCTGGCACTGGAATCCTCTGCTGGGTAGCCTGGTGTGGTACTTGGATTTCTTGCTCCTTTTGTTGAGACCTTGGCAGCTGAGATATTCCTTCCAATTTTTTTTTAAACTTTTATTTATTTAAGTGTGTTTTTCCAGGACACATCAGCTCCAAGTCATGTAGTTGTTTCAGTCGAGTTGTGGAGGGCACAGCTCACAGTGGCCCATGTGGGGATCGAACCAGCAACCTTGTTTTTAAGAGCACTGTGCTCTAACCAACTGAGCTAACTGGCCTTCCCCCCATTTTTTAAATAGTTATACATGGGTGTGGGACCAGTCTATTCTGCATCTCTGCCCCTCCTAGCAGTCTCAAGGTGGCTTCTTCTGTATGTCCTTAGTTGAAGGGCTTTGGTTCACTCAGACTTCAGGCAATTCTCAATGATGGTTGTTCTGTAGTTTAGTTGTAATTTTGATGTGGTCCTCAGAGGATGCAAGCACAGCATTTACCTATTCTGCCATCTTGACCAGAATCGATACCATACTGTTTTGATACTTTAGTTTTGTAATATCATTTGAAATGAGGAAGTGTGATCCCTCCAGCTTTCTTTTTGTTATTTTTTTCCTATGGCTTGCTTTGGCCTTTTGGGGTCTTTTGTGGTTCTATGTGAATTTTAGGATTGTTTCTTATCCTATTTTGTGAAAAATGTTATTGAATTTTGATATAGAGATTACATTGAATCCATACCTATCTTTAGGTAGCATGGACATTTTAATGATATTAATTAATTCAATCCATAAACATAGGTTGTCTTTCCATTTATATGTGTCATATTCAATATCTTTCATTAATAACTTATAGTGTTCAGTATACAGCTCTTTCAACACCTTAGTTATATTTATTCCTTAATATTTTATTGTTTTCGATGCTATTATAAATGGGAATGTTTTATGTGTGTGTTTTTTTTACAGATAATCAGTATATAGAAATGCAAGCAAGTGATTTTTATTTGTTATTTTTTTATCCTGCAACTTTACTGAATTTGTTATGTTGTTCTAATATTTTTTTGATGGTGTCTTTAGGGTTTTCTATATATAAGATTTTATGATTTGCAAATAGAGACAATTTTACTTCTTTCATTCTGATTTGGAGGCCTTTTATTTCTTTTCCTTTAGCTTAATTGCTCTGGCTAAGACTTCTACTACTATGTTAAATAAAATGGTGAGAGTGGTCACCTTTGTCTTGTTCCTCATCTTAGAAGAAGAAATTTCTACTTTCTATATAGAATATAATGTTAGCTGTGGGCTAGTCAAATATGGATTTATTATGTTGAGGTATTTTTCTTCTATTCCCAATTTGTTGAGACTTTTTATTATGAAAGGATGTTGAATGTTTTCAAATGCTTTTTGTGCATCTATTGAGATGATCATACAATTTTTATATTTCATTCTATTAGTGTGACTTATTACATTATTGATTTACATATGTTGAAACATCCTTGCCTCCCAGTGATAAATCCCACTTGATCATGGCATATAATCCTTTCAATATGCTGTTGAATTCCATTTGTTGTTTTTTTTTGTTTGTTTTAGGATTTTTTCCATCTATCTTTATCAGGGATAGCCTGTAATCTTTTATAGTAGTTTTCTTATCTGGCTTTGGTATCAGGGTAATGCTGGTGTTATAAAATGAGTTTGGGAGTGTTCCCTACTTTTCAGTTTTTTTGAAGAGTAGGAGGATTCACATTAATTCTTTTTTAAATGTTTGCTGGAATTCACCTGAGAAGCTATCTGATTCTGGGCTTTTCTGTCTTGGGAGTTTTTTGATTACATTCAATCTCGGTACTCATTATTTATCTTTTCAAATCTATTTCTTTATGATTTAATCTTGATAGGTTCTGTGTTTTGTCTCATTTCTTCTAGGTTATTTAATTTGTTAGTGTAGAATTGTTCATAGTAGTCGCTTATGAGCCTTTGTATTTCTGTGGTATCAGTTATGTCTTCTTTTTCAATTCTGATTTTGAGTATTCTTTTTTTCTTAGCCTCACAAAAGGTTTGTCAAGTTTGTCAGTCTTTTCATAAAACCTGCTCCTAATTTTCTAGATTTTTCTTTGTTTTTTTACTAGCCTCTATTTCATGTATTTCTGAATTGATCTTTTTTATCTCTTTCCTCCTGCTAACTTTGGGCTTAGTTTGTTGTTCTTTCTCTACTTCCTTGAGGTATAAAGTTAGGTTGTTTATTTGAGATTTTTTTTTGCCCTTAATGTAGGCAGTTATTGACATAAATTTCCTTTTTCATACTTCTCTTGCTGCATCCCACAAGTTTTGGTATGTTGTGTTTTCATGTTCAAATGTTTCAAGATATTTTTTTTATTTCCCTTTGTATTTCTTCTTTGACCCATTGGTTTTTCAGAAGTACGTTGTTTAATTTCCGTATATTTGTGAATTTTCCAGTTTTTCTCCTCTTATTCATTTCTAGTTTTATACCATAGTGATAAACAATAGATATCTGGTATGATTTTAGTATTCTTATATTATCTAAGACTTATTTTTGTGACAAACATATGATCTATCCAGGAGAATGTTCCAAATGCACTTGAGAAGAATGTGTATTTCTACTGTTGTTGGAGTGAATGTTCTGTATATATCTAAGTTCATTTGTTTTAAAGTATAGTTCAAGGCCAATGTTGCCATATTGCTATTCTGTCTGGATGATCTATCCATCGTTGAAAGTAGAGTATTAAAATCCCCTAATATTATTGGATTATGTATTGTCTGTTTCTCCTTTCAGACCTGTATTTGCTTAATATATTTATGTTTTCTGATGTTGAGTGCATATATATTTACAATTGTTATATTCTCTTGATTAATCTACTCCTTTTTCATTATATAATAACCTTGTTTGTCTCTTATTAAAATATTTGACAAAGTCTATTTTGTGTGATATAAGTATAGTACCTCCTCTTTTTTGGACTCTTTTAAATGGACATTTATAATAAAATCTTGTATTTGTAAGCAGTGTCCCTGTTTAGTTTTAGTATATAGATTCAGGCTTGTTGTGTAGGCTGTTTCCAAATACAATATAGTTGTCAGAGCTCTTGCAGTGCTGTTTTGGGCATCTAAGTTCTTCCTACTTAGGAGCTCCTGATCAATCCCTGCTGGTACCACCTGCAAAGTGTGAAAGGCTGTTTTCTGAGTTGCCCATCACTAGTAGGGATGTAGGATTCTGGATCTATGAGGTAGAAAAAATTTTCACTTGAATATGTTCTCTGCCCCCCTACTACTGGAAGATGTAAGGCAGGGGATGAATCACCTGCTTGGGATCCATTGTTGTCACCACTGCAGGCATATCAGGCCACCACTCCTGATAGAAGATATGTTGATCTCTCCGGGTTCTACTAATACCACTACTGTAGGTAGAAGTGGCATACCGCTATGGCTAGGTGTGAACGGGGGGCATAAGGCTGCCCACAGGTCCCTGCTGTGCTTCCCTTTTCCTGGTCCTTTGGCCAGAAAGAGTAGACTGTCTCATTTGTTTGCTTGCTTCTTTGTTTGTATAAGCCTGGGGTAGTCCAGGCTGAAGGCTTCCCTGGCACACAGTCTAGGGTATATAAGAGATAAAAAGAAAACACTGAGGTTTCATAGTGATGTCATTCTTTAAATCATGAGGTCCCTAGTCACTCTATCTTCTTTCTAACTTTTCCAGTCTGTTTTACATTGTCTGTTGAATTATTTCCAGGGTATTTAAAGGGGATGAAAAGGGAAAAGTAAGTCTACATCATCTTGTCTAGGAGCAGATGTCTAAATATGAATTTTAATACTAAATGATAATAATACTTTAAAGCATAAGAGTATTTTCTCATATACTCTGTTAAATCTACCAACACTCTGTAATGTAGGTAGAGATTTTTCACTCCCATTTTTCAGATAATGATGCTATAGTCCAAGATTTTAAGGGCCTTATCCAACAAGTGTAAATAGAAAATGAGGCTTGAATCCAAGCCCCATGAGTGTAAGATGGAGCTCAATGTTACGGCTTTGTGCAACACCACGAGATGCTTTAACTAGAGGCATTATGACTTAAAAATATCTTGAAGGCAACTGGTTAAAATATTTAGATTTAAAAATTTTGTATTTAAAATAAATAAAAATGAACTTTTTCGTGTATTTTCAATATTTTCCCTGGGCCATTAAAGATGTTAATAAACCAATTAGTATAATTTTATGATACAAAGCATTTAAATGTTATGTGTTTATGTTCTTAAATTAACAGAGTATATTTAGCTCTCTGAAAGATATTTTAAAATGTTTATTGATTTATATTCTGGTTTCTTCACTTAAAAAAACAAACAAGCTTCTGTTGTTTTATATGCCTTCATAATTTCTAAAAATGTTCACTACAGTTCACATAATGTTGGAACAATTTCTCTAAGAGCTAAATGTGGGTCTCTATCAATCATAGTGTGAGACACAGTATTGTGTACCCTTCAGTGATTAGATATGTTCATCAATGCAGAAAGCAAAGCAGAAAGGTGAAGCACTGATCTGAATATTATAGACAAGTTCTATCAGAAATGGGAGAAACAGATCCAGGTCATCCACTCTAAGCCAAGTAATTAAACATTAACTGTGGCTTGTATTTTTTGTTTGTTTGTTTAAATAAGAGGCTTAATTTTCATTTCTGGGGTGAGATGATCTGATTTCCCTTTTGGTACATGTAATTTTACGGTCTCCTGAATACCATGCATCACAAGACAGTGCTTTCCAGAGCTGGTGACTAGGAAAAAAAGCAGACTTTTTATGATATAATCCAATGTATGATTATGGCCTAACCACCAAGCATCTCAAAATGTCTGGAATATATGGTCAGTGAGGCCACTCACACAGCTGTAGTTAAGGGCCCTATCCATGTTACTATTAAAAAACTCGTGTCTCCAAGGAATTATATTTCTAAGAACTCAAGATTTGATGTGCTTTTTGAAAGACATTAAACTTAAAAATGTTCTTTCAGACAAAAAGGGGCAAACATTATTTGTTGTTTTGATACCAAAACTATGTAAAGAACCCAAATAGATTTAGAACCCCTATTTCCAAGGCACCACTTCAAATCAGCAATACAAAATCAGTATGAAAATTTATTGATTGTAGTTGTTCTTAAACTTCTTACAGTAATGATGAACATGGATACTATATTATTCTCAGAGGTGTTTTTTTGTTGTTGTTTGTTTGTTTTTTGACTCATAAAACTAAATCTTGATATTCCATATTGGGTTTTCAAAATTTGTTTTCATTAAAAAAATAAAATCTTATCTCTTCATTTCCACATTATCTTTTCAACTTATGTTAGCTTATATCCTTTTCCTTTGTCCTCATACTTGTTTGCTTAACCCAAATCTTTCCTGTGATGCTGTTCTAGTCACTCTTCCAGTGTTTCAAAGTCCCAAAAACAGTGACCTTTTCCCTTTTATTCTGTACTCAATTCTTATATATCATAAGTCACTTTACTACTTTTAAGATAGATTATCTACCGGCAAACAAAGCAAGTTGATCACTTGTCCATATGACAAGTATTTATTGGATAGCCATCCTGCTAGTAGAATTGAGCTATGAACCTTGAAAAATGCAAATAAATGCAACACCTGCACCCATTATTCAAAGAGCAGTATCATTGAGAGAATAATATACTAAGCTTTCCAAAATAACGAAGAAAGTTTAATAATGTTGTGAGGAACATCCATCACACAAGATGAAAGTAAAAGACAACTGATTGTGAGCAAGAGTGTTCAGGGAAGGCTAGATGAAAGACATGGAATTTGAGCAGAACTTTAAAGATGATTGGGTTTATAGTTATTCATAATGTTCAGCTTCTGCTGAATTGCTTCATTTACAACTGTCCCTTTTCTCTGCTTGTTGCTCCCATTCCCACAGCTTGACCTACCATCTATATAATGATAGTTCTCAATTTTTCCTTTCAACTCTGATTAATTCTGTCTGCTATTGTTAATATGCACGAGTGCTATATCCCTTCCTGATTACTCTATTAGGTTTTGTTTTTATTATGTCTTTATTACTTAGGTAATTTTAGATAGCTCCATCCTCCACTTCTACTCCAGCCAGGTCTGTATTTGTTATGTTACCTGTCCGTTAAAGTCCTTCTTTAAAAGACTTATGCCACATATGCTTTCCATTGCTAAACTGTTACTCATACTGTGTTCTTTTCATCTTTAGTCTGTGTTTTCCTCTGTGATATCCTTATTGCAAGAAAATATTTCTTATACTTATGAAATCCAGTTTTTAAAAAATATCTCTTTCCATGAGGATATGCCCTTTAACTACTCACAGTAATGGACTATCAGCTATTCTTTCACTCATTACTTTTCATATTCAACATAAATCCAGAGTTTGTATTGTTACAGTCAAGATTCTGCATGATTTCTGTCTCCATTTGATTTCTTTTTCTTGGGAATACTGTCAGCTATTATTATTGTTTTCTCCCTACCTCTCTGATTGCTAATGCTTTATTAAAACAAAATCAGACTTAAGCATTCTTGGATCTTCCTTAAGACTAAAGTTTTAAAAGGTCCATGTACCAACTTGGCATATTGAAAAAACATGGATTTAACCTCCAAATGCTAAGGGATCTCCTGACAAATTAGGACCCAAGACAGGGAAAGATGAGCATATAACTGAAGTAACATGAGCCTTTTGGACTCCATAGTGTTTTTCATTTTACAACAAAAAAGAATTCAGCTTCCAGTAGTTTGAGTGAATTTTAAAAAAGAATATCAGGGCAGTCTCCCTTGAATGGAGTTCCCTATGTCTGTGTAAACACATTTTAAGTTTAGTGTATCTATATTTTCTGGAAAAAAAAAAATGTGGTATGTTTGTTTCTCCCCCTTAAATGGAGAATTTTCCATTAACTTCTATAGATGGAAGATTATGTGTGTTCATTAGTATCTATATGGATTGATGTTTCCCTCATTTTATTTGTCCAGTTGCCATTCAGATTCCATTGACAACATGAATTATTTGTACAAGAATCTGGCTTCATGGAAATGGAAGTTTGGCTGAAACTGTTTTAAAATTTATATATCTCATTCTGAATTTTGAATGTGTGTTCCCTCTTGCTTTGCCTAACAACAGGGCCTGACAATCTTCAATCACTGTTCATATTAATTTAATTAGAATCCCAGTGCCTGGAGCTATGTCACATTAGCTCTTTTTCCAGCATAAATTTGAAATTACCTTTTCCACCAGTCTGAAACTCTGCTTAATGAGTTTTCTCGAGAGCATAACTGAAGGATTATTCCATTTCCTAAGCTGATGTACTATCATATAGTTGTTGTTTTTTTATCATCTTCACACAGTTCATAACTCACAACTCACGAGATGCCTGATACCATAAAAGTAACAGTGTCTTTACAAAATTTGTTGGGAGAAAGCCCAATTTGCAGGTAAATAGATAGGGTGATAGTTTGTTCTCTTTCTCAAATAAATTAGCATTCCTATAGGTTTATTCTCAGAGTAATATCAGTATCTAAGAAAACCTTTACAAACTGTAGGTCACTAAAGCAGCTACCAGTTGATGCTGCTGTCATGGTGATGTGGGGTACGTAAAGTGATACATGCTAGATAGAGACTGTTCCTGGTGGTGAGAGGGTCTCAGATGGTGATGAAGAACCAAAGCATTGAGTTAGAGGAGGTTGTAGCTATTTCATGGCTATTTCACCTTTTATAGTATATGTATCTGATCAAAGAGCTCGTTGAATATCTGTCCTCACTCCCTTTCTCCCTTCTCTTCTTTCCTTCCACTTCTGGGCTCTTTCATTTAATGGCTTCTGACTTAAAGTTTTCTATCAGCGAGTTTATTTGGAGTGAGGAACATTGAAGTGTTGCTGTGTTTAGATTCCCAAAAATAAACCATGCAACTGTGTATTATCGCATAAGAAATAAATGTAGTAAGTGTATGTGTGTGTGTCTGTGTGTGTTGTATATCATTGCTCACAGTGAAATAGTATGGCATGAGAAATGTATCTGGGTTAATTATGGAGCACTTCATTCACAAGATGGACTTTTGTGCTGTTTTTTAAAAGACTGAAGAGGTATGTCATGGCAGAGGGGAAAAATAAACCAAATGTGTTATACACGTAGATTGACTTGAGAAAGATTTTAGGTGGAAGAGAACAAGTAGGTTTTCCAGACTAAAGCTGAGATTGAAGCAAGTATAGTCACATGTAAGTATAAAAGTAGACGAGCATAGCGAGATAAAAAATAGAAATGTTAAAAACTTGTAGGGAATCAGGAGCAGGTACTTGTGTGCCATCAAAAAAATATCAACAGACAAATTTAATTATCTAGGTATGATGGTCTTAAGCCATAGAAAAGGTAGTGCTGACCACAACCAAGAAGCCTACAGGTTACCTGAGGAACAGCCAAGTAAGGGGACCAGATGGTAACCATCCAAAGATACTTAATTGAGTTCTTATTACAGGCTCTGTGATCGCATACGTCAGGTGCTTTTGTGAGTATTAGCTGTTTACAAAGCATATTTATTTTCTGAAATATTTTCACAGGTGTCAAATTTTATCCTAATAAGCACTCAATGAAATGGTTAAAAATAATATTCACAATAAGAGACCAAGGCCAACAGGTACGATGATTTGCTGAAAGGAGTTGCTGGTACGCCGGCAATTAGAATCCTTCCCTGGTGATTCCTTAATTAGTGACCTTCCCTCATACTACACTGCCCCTAGGCGTGGGGCAGAGCCCAGGGATAAACAGCCATCAAAAGTCTCTGGGAGTTTTAATGCTCACTACTTCCTCTCCTAAAAGATGCTAAGCACCACTGTCATTGAAGCTATCACAAGCAGAAACTGAGAACAAGAACATGTTTAGGACGAAGCTATTTAGCATCATTGGACAACTTGGGAATTCATGCTTAGAAAAATGCTTGAGTACTCTCCCAATATTCCACTGGATATATAACATTCTATTACGTGGAATGGTATTGTGGTTACCATTTGCCAGTATCATTCAGTTCACAGGGTACCTGCCATTCTTAGAAATACAGTATTCCCTAATGAATGGTAAAAGCTGTCTTAAACTTATTAAATACTTAGCTTGCCTCAAGGGAAATATGCAGTCCTTCAAAAAAACCCTTTTCTTCTTATTAAAAAAAAATTATTTATTGACTCCTTTACTACCACAGGGCAACAGATCTAATAAATGTTATCGGCTGTGCCTTGGTTCCATAGCCCTGATTGTCTATACGTACCTTGTCTTGAGAGTTGTCTTTAATTCAAAGGATGCGTTAATGCTGTGTGTAGTATATGTATAGAAATTCATAGACAAATCTAGCAAGAAATACTATTAATTGTTTAAACTAAGTGTGAGGTAGCAGATTTAAGATATTGAAATAAAATTTAAATTTTTCCATGAAAGGAAATTCACTATAGGATCAAAAATGGTGATGCTATATTTGAAAGGATAAAGAGATGATCATCTTGAAGCCTAGTTATTGCAATAATTTAATCCTGTCCAGATAGCTCTGAGCCATGTGACTACCAAGAGGAAACATAGGAAAGTCAGTGAGAATGTGGAGTCTCTCTGGAGCCACACTACTTAAGTTGAAAACTTGGTTCTGCCATTTACTGGCTGTGTGAACTTGGGCAAGTGACTGAACCTCTGGGTACCTTGGTTTTCCCATCTATAAATACAAATAAAAATTAATCTTCCTTACAGATTACTGTGAAGATTGAATGGGTTAATATATTTCATGTGTTTAGAACAGTGCTGACATATAAAACTCTGTAACAAATTCCTATTATTAGGAATAATAGGAATTTCTAATTCCTATTATTCCAAAACTCTAATTCCTATTATTATTATTATTAAGCAAAATATATCATTTTATTTCTCATAATCATCCCTCAGACTCCAATATGAAAGAAAATACTATGAAATTTCCTGAAAATATATATTTAATCATAAATAAAACCTACAGTGTTGATTTTAATACATTCCTTTTATCTGCTTCACAATTTCATTATTATTTTTAATATTAATAGCTACCAAGTATTGAGTAATTAGTATGTGCTAAAGTGTTACATATATGATCTCATTTAATCCCCACAACAGCCCAGTGAGGCCCATAATATCATTATTTCCATTTTGCAGAGAAGGACACGTGTGATCAGTTCATTTTTCTAAAAGACTTAGAAAAGAAGGAGACTAGAAAATAAAATCTTGGCAAATGTAGCTCCATTTATGTCAGCCTTTTCAATTCCCACTTCCTTTTCATTTGTTTGATTGTAGCACTGAAACTGCACAGTATACTTCCTTTTACAGAAGCGCAACAGATGGTATCATCTTAAATGTGGTCTTAATGATATAAAGTTGATAAACATAATTTACCTTGCTGAAAAATAATTTCCTTCTGATGTAATATAATCAGTACTCGAGTTCATTTGGGCGCAGATGATTTAAAAGCAATATAAATTTTCCATTCTTTGGTGTGTATAAGATATGTGTCACCTTATGAAACAATTTAGGTCAGTCACTGAAATTTACTGCTACCCCAAAACACAAAGAACCTTAGTAATTTGTACAAAGGATTATTTAACAGATGTTAGAACCTTTACACAGAAACACTTGGTTGTTTAAATTTGCTGAGAATTATTTCATTTTTCCTTAGATATTGCACTTTTCATACTTAAGGGCTTTCTTCAAAGATTGTTAATATGCGTCTTTTGCTAATTTTGTGTATCCTAAGCTTGAGAGTAAAGCTGACTTTACTGTATTTTGTCCCATGAAAGTGACAGACAGCTTTGTAGCTCAGTCTTACCAACCCTATCTAACAGATGCATTGTGTTTAGCCAACAGTTTGGGATTTTCTTTCTATTTAAAAGTTTGTTCCATAAACATAAACAAATTATTTCTCGATGTCTCTCTGTGTTATGTGGGAGCAGTAAGTTTAGTGGGTGACCCAAATTGCTTTACCAGCCCATGTATATTTTGTGACATCCTAAAAGCAAAAGATTGATATTGTTTTTTGATTATCACAAGCCCCAAATTACCTAGAGCACTGATTATGTTGCATCAAAAGCGAATTAGGAAAAAAAGATGAATTCTGTTGACCCACTTTTTTCTATTAATTAGAAAAAAAACTTAAATATCTTTTAAATATCTTTTTATAGCCAGTCATCCATAATCCCTACAACTAAGTAAAGGAGAAACAATGCATAAATGTCTATTAATATGTTCCAACCAATTTGTCATTACTAATTCTGCCCTAATTTCCTGTTCATTTTAATTAACAGTGCTGATTAAACTTAGTTTCTATTGTTTAATGAATGTTCTAGATGTAAATGGCAAATTCCACAGTGGTAGAGTAGAAAGGTAGAAAATATAGAAGTTTCTTTTTTTTTTTTTTTTTAAGAGAAAGAGTAATAATCTCTCTTTAAGTTCAGTTCCCTTTGGATAATGATTTCTCCAACTGCCTCATGCCAGGCTCAGAGCTAGAGGCTTGGGCTAGAGAGAGGGGAGAAAAATGATCCTGATGGTAATTTTACATCCTGATAATGAAACAAACAAATGTTTGGAGATTTTCAATGCAAAACAGTGGAGGCTAATTGCCACAAAGGGCTTAGGGAACAGAGAGAAGGAAGACTGGATGCAGCCAGCGCATTTTTATTTCCTGCATGACTTTTATTGATTGCGCCTAGGTTGAAAAGCACCATGCTAGGCATTGGGTAGAAGAAACTATTCAGGAAAGAATCACAAAGAGGGTGGTTCCAGGAAGGACGAAGGCATGGGAAATTAGGGATATTCTAGGGTGAGCTGAAATCTAGTATCCTCTGGATTCCAAATTGGAACACTGCCAATTCCACCTCAGAGGCAAAGTCAATATAAAGCAATTTTCCCACATAGAAGTCAAATTAATAAGCTCCAGGCTGGTACTACTATTGAAAATGGAACATCTCTATAAAGGTAATTGAGAGAAACAAAATCAACTATTTCTTAAAGGGAAATCTTTAAATTAGGGAGGTGAGAGATTTTTCATGTAGCATAGTCAGACTTTGTTTACCCAGCCTGATTCCAAAGAGAGACAAGAAGTGCCATCCCATTAGTATGGGTTTAGGGCAGCTTTTCAGTTAGGCAAGTATGTGCACATTTATGTAACACAAGTCCTCAGTTCTTGACTAATGAAAAAAGATGTATATCAGAGGTTATTTCATTTTATGCTATTTATGAGATTCTTTGTACTTTCTAGGGTTTAGGAAGGTGTTTGCACAGAATAAATAATGAAAATAATAGTATGCAATACCTTGTTTCCCACCTGGTCCAAGTGTCTAACGGTTCTAGTTCTAGGCTATTTAACAAATATCGGTCAGTTACTTTGATCCGTGCAAGTCTTAATTTAGTTTTATATAGAAATTAATGGGTGATGTGGTTAGTTTTCAGAGGATATACATATTTGTGTAGGACAGTAAGTGGATATATATCATGAATTGTATCTAAACTTGTCCTCTAAGAATATGTAGTTCCCCAGAGAATTGAGAATGTGTTATTGTTTTTACTAGTTTATTCTTTATTTAACTGTGACTTATTCAAAACAAGAAGCTTGTTTCGACAAGGAGTATTGAATAATCACTATCCTAAATCTGAACATAGTACCTGAAATTCTTCTCTTGTAGCTTTTGACCATCATCCTGCCCACCTGTGTGTGATTTTGCTATTATTAGCCTTCTGATTTGGCTTCACTGTGTCACCTCTGCCTGACTCCTACCTCAATCAGATTTATTAGTTGCAAGCAGCAGTGCTTTCTCCATCAAATCTGTCATGGAGAGCAACAGCCTAGATCTTAGAAGCATCCTTCACTTTTAACCTCCCAACTGTGGTCTGGCAATCAGTAGCTATTATATTTCCATGGATTTTTTTATTTCTGTGAAAAAGCAAATCCACTAACATTAAATTACTTAGAGAAAGTTATTATTTAAGAGACCTATTTGAAAAGAATTATTTTAATTCTAATGGTAGTGTGATGTAGTTGAAATGATTTTTTCAGTGGTTTGAAAGAGATATTAAATGTGACAGAATTTTGTAAAATGCAGATTCCTATATAAAGCAAGAATAACAAGAGCAGCCAGCCGACTTTATATACATGTGTATAATTTATACATTGATATACATATATTAAATAATTTGAATACCTTCCACTTGTCACAGTCTCCACCACTCCCTAATTTGTCACAGTCCCCACATCCAACCTATATCACATGTTTTTATGTTACCTGCTGGACCAGTAGTCATTGGAGTTTGTGTCCTCTGTGAAAGGAAAGTGATAGAGAGGTGATCTAGTATTTGTCTACCTTGTGTCAGGTTCTGTAGTACCTTTCCATTTATTATCTTGTTTAAATCTCATAAACTCTGTGAGGCAGGGATTACAATCACCATTTTACAGATAAGAAAACAAGTGTCTGAGAGTTTAATAAACTGGTCCAAAGTCAGTTTATTAAAGTAAAACCTCTGAGAGTCAAACCAAGTTTTGTTTTGTATTTTAAGTTTGTTTAATAGGTAATATAGCACATGGCCTAAAATGAGTAAGCAGTAGAAAGATTTCCCCCACTTCTTCCCCTCTGGTACCCAGTTCTCTTCCCCAGAAATAACCACATTTATTGGTGTTATATATTGCTCTCCAGATATGTTTTATTCATAAATAAGCAGAAGAAAAATATCCTATGTCAATTTATATAGAGTTTTCCCAGTTTTATTTTTTATTTTGTTTTTAAATAAAACATAGTATTTTTAATGTGAACGTGTATCAAATCATCACATTGTACACCGTAAGCATATACAATTTTTATTTGTCAGTTATATCTCTAAAGTTGGAAAAATTGGTTTTATATGCAAATGAATGAAACATAGTATTTTAAATAAATGTGTTCATTCTAAGATTATAGCATAGTGTATTTGCTCATTTAGATTGAGTCCAAATTCTGTTTTTAAAAATTTTACTATAATTAATAATCTAGTATATAAGTCATTTCACATATATATATAAGAATCACCTATTTTTTTCCAAACGGCACCCCAGTTGTCTCAGTACCATTTATTAAGAAATCCATCCTTTTGGTACATATTTACAATGGAATACTACTTGGCTATAAAAAAAGATGAAATACTGCAATTTGCAACAAGATGGATGAATCTTGAGATTTATGATAAACGAAATAAGTTAGATAGAAAAAGTTGAGTACCATATGGTTTCACTCATATGTGGCATATAAAACTGAAAGGAGCAAACAAATAAGACAAACAAACAAACAAAGACTTATACACACAGACAACAGTACAGTAGTTACCGATATAGAGAGAAAGATGGGGGAGTAGAAAAGGGTAAAGGGGGTCAAATATGTGGTGATGGAAGATTTGACTTTCAGTGGTGAACATAAAATGCAATATACAGATGACGTATATAGAATTGTGTACTTAAAATCTATATAATTTTATTAACCAATGTCATCCAATAAATTTAATAAAATTAACAAAAATCCATCCTTTGCTTTTAGCATGAAATGCTGCCGTATCATATCCTAAACTGAATTTTGTATTTGCAAATTCAACTCTTTCTTTTTTATCTAGTATACTTTCTTGCTAATAGTAATGGCCTATAAATATATCGCTGGAACTTTCTAGATATCTATTAATTTCAGTTCTAACTTACATTTCTCAGGTCCCACCAGTTTAACGGTGCTACAGATATTTTGTTTTAATTAAGCTCTCTTTTGCTCGGCAAGATGTCTGAAGCATATCAATTAGCCAATTAGTTCTGATCAGTGAAATGTCTCTTTGGCTCTGTTTCCACCAGGGCACAGCCATGCTCACAAAGGATCATCTCTTAGGATTTGAGACTAAGGCATCTCTGTGTGTCCCAAGGGGCTAATTCCTTAAGGTTATTGTGAGGATTAAATGAGTTAATAATGTAAAATTCAAGAGATGTCAACTAGCGGGGAGAAAGCACTCCACACACGTAACAGAGAAGCCGCAGAGTGGTTATGTGTGCGGACCCTGGAGCCAGGAGCCTGAGTTTGTATCTCATTGTTGTCACTTATTAGCTGTGCAAACTGTGGCAGATTTCTTAACTTTGTTGTGCCTCAATGTCCTCATCTGTAAAGTGGGGATTGTAATAGAGCCTACCTACAGGGTTGCCACTGGCTTATTCTATGCCTTTGTGTGAATTTGGGAAAAGACCAATGCCCATTAATTTTGCAACCTAGAAGCATCTTTGTGTGAAGAAATAGGAGCCCCTTCATTCCCAGCCCCAGGTAAGGGCAAGATGCTCTGAATGAGGGCGAGATTTGTACCCCTGTCCTCACTCTCTGCCATGTGCCTTCGTGAGATCCAATAGCACAACCCTACACCGTAATCACAACAACGCTCTAGGATTATTTTGTTCTTTAAATGAGTTATAACTGTAAAACACTTGAACCACGCTCAACACATAGTATGCCCTCATAAGCACTAGCTGTTCTCCAACCTAGTCCTTCTCACAGTTTCTTTCCCAGCCAGATTTCCCCACTAACTACCAATTGCAACACCATCTTATTTTAAAGCCCAAAGGGCAGGTAGAGAGCTTTTTCTAATACCTCTTTTTTATAGTCACCAACTGTTTTAATTATTTGTAAGATCATATATATATTAACCCAAATAACGTGATTAAATTATCTAGGTGTGCATGCTATTTTCTCCTTCCGGGCAGGTTAGAATTGACCCGATAACTGAATTTAAAGCATCTCAATTCCCAGTTCGTATCCGTGACTGGGCCTGAGTGAGGCACTTCTACTGTGGAGTAGAATGGGACACAGAATCGGATCTCTTACTGGAGAAATAAAATCAGTGATTATATTTCAGTGTGATGCATGTTAGGTTCAGAGCGGAAAAGGAGCACAGAGTGAGGGCTGATTAGACAGTGGGTCAGGAAAGATTTCTGTAAGGTACGATGCTAGAGTTGTTCAAAAAGGTAAGGAAAAAAAATATTTAAAAAAATGTAAGTTCAGGCAAGTCAAAGGTACAGAGGCATTAACCGATTTCATTTCAGAGTCTAAGGCTTTGAGTAGTAAGAAGGAGATTCAGAGAGAGTGGTTGAAACCAGATTGGGGTGGGTCACGAAAGAGGTCAGGATAAATACTTAGAAGTAAGAGAGAGCCATTTAAATAATTTGTGCTGAAAATTCACTGTTTAAAACTGTCTTTTAAGGTAAAATTTTATGGCTGAGTTGTGTAGACTAAGTTGGAGCAGAGAAATGATGACAGTAGGCCACTTAAGAGATAAGGAACCTGAATTGAGAGATATTATGAAGGAGGAAGTGGTGTGGTTTGAAGGTCTGACTGGATGATAATGTGTTTGGCTGACATTTTAACTGTGAAAGTTAAGCAGAGAAATCAGAACCAAGGGATGACATTTATTTATGCCTTTTATTTATGCCTTTTATTTAAGGCCCTTTTCATGAGGAATTACGTGATTTCCCTTTCAGAAAACAAGCTATATTTCTCAGACCCTGGTCATCTGGAAGTAACCCCAGATTTTCTAGACTTGGGCAAATTACTTAGAGGATTTTTATCTCTGTGAGAGTCTACATCTTTTCATAATTATATCCTTTTCCATGCCATATGGGCACGTCTATATGTTTGAAACAGCAACTTCACCAGAGAATATCCTAAGAATTCCTCATAATGAAATGCATCTGTTAACAGCTTGATAAAACCATATTGTTCAAGGTCAACCTCATATGCTATAGTTCAGGAACATGGCCTAACTCCCCCATCTATACATATAGTCTGTGTGTACCTATTGCCATCGTGTAATACAAGTGTCTAAATTTAAGATTCATAAGCTGAAAAACCTGCCCTGGTTTATGATGACTTTCAATGACCTACCTCCAGACACCTGCTCATGTCAGTACAAATTGGGTTAGTTCACAAGTGCCATATGTTTTTGCATCTGAAGCCTAGATTTACTGAATTTCATTGGATTAACAGTGAGCACACTGAAAACATATTTGTTTGATACATTTCTTGCATTTTCCCCAGGTTAACTATAATCAGTTTGGATATTCTATATTAGGTAATTTTTCCAATTAGTATTCTGAAATAATAAGATGGGGAAAACTGATCATAAAAGCAACATTATGAAAGTATTATTGAATTTATAAAATTATTCCAGAGGGTTGATAATAATGGGATTAAAGCTGTTAATCCCATTAAAAGACACATAATTGCCTCTAGCTCATTATCAAGTATTTCTTAAAATTGTAAAGGATAGGACAGTCATTTGAAAAGTTCAAGTACCATCCAGAATGACTGATTGTAACTGACTGAGGAAGCTACTTCTCTGATGTATCACTTGTGAAGAATTCAGATTCTTATCATTTCATTTGGTGAAAAATATACTTCATCCAAGATGAAAACATAAGGATGCATTCTATGTGGGCCATTAAGAAATGCAGAATAATTTTTTCTAGAATCTGGTCTGCAGACTAATATTGACTATTGCCTTATTTTCTTTATGCTCTTGAAAATTTAAGAACGTGAATTAAATTTTTGAATGTTTTGTTCTCAAACCCTGGAGAATTCCAAGCCTCAAATTGTGGGGCCAGGTTAAGAAGCTCTAGAAGGAGATTTAGTAATGACTGAAGGCATAGGAGGAATATGAACGTCTGATAATTAAGTTTGCGAACTCATCCTAGAAAAAGTGCTACATACCTCACTGCTGAATATCACTACGGTCACTTATGAAGTACTCCCCTTGGAAAGCTATGCACCGATGTCAGTGCCTAGTCCACTCTTCAAAGAAATTTTGGAACTCTTTTTCTGGAATGGCCATCAGAGCTGTCATCGATTACCTTGATGTCCTGAATGTCATCAAAATGTCTTCCTTTCAATATTTCCTTTATCTTTGGGTAAAGAAAGAAGTCATTCGGGGCCAGATTGGGTGAGTAGGGAGGTTGTTCCAATACCGTTATTTGTTTCCTGACTAAAGACTCCCTAACAGATAGTGCCGTGTGAGTTGGTGCGTTGTTGTGATGCAAGAGCCATGAATTGTTGGTGAAAAAGTTCAGGTCGTCTAACTTTTCAACGCAGCCTTTTCAGCACTTCCAAATAGTGAACTTGGTTAACTGTTTGTGCGGTTGGTACAAATTCATAATGAATAATCCCTCTGATGTCAAAAAAGTTTAGCAACATCATTGCAACATGTTCACGGACTTGTCAGACCTTCGTGTATGTGTGTGTGTGTGTGTGTGTGTGTGTGTGTGTGTGTATCATAACCTTCACAACAATTCCCATTTGACTTATAAATGAAATATTAATAGGTTAACTCACTCTTGTTCATCTGTTTTCTTCATTTGCTGACCCCACCTGCCTTCCTTTATTCCCTCCTTCCTTCTTTCTTACTTTATTATCTCCTATTCTCTAGCAAACATTTATTTAACTCTTTTTCAATTCTAGGTATTCTATTATAAGGAAGAAATACAATAGTGACTAAAACACTACTTATTATGCATAGTAGACATGAAAAATAATGGCAGTCTTTATGCTTCTTTGCTTCCTGATCAAAAACCTGTCTTTATTTACTTTCAATTTCTCTAACCCATCACTCTGTCCACATCAGACTACCTCCATTTGTTTGAGGGAGTTTCCCCGAATGCTGTTCTTACTTCTTTGCTCTCCCTTTTACATGCCAGGATAGCCTCTATCCCGCATGTTTAATTTCCTATGAAGGTCGTACTGTTGGCAGGTATTTATACTTCTCCATGAAACCTGTTGTGTTTAACGTACAAGGTCTTTGGATGTTCTGATTAGAACAAATCCAGGTGGAAGTGGTGAAGACAAAGCTTTTTGCAACTATCTCCCTCTGGATTGATTGGTGCTTCTAACATCCCAGCCCAGAAACTTCTTTAAGTATTACTATCTTTAATTTGTGAAATCTGTTCTTAAAGCGTCTTACTTTTTTCTATATATTTCCAGTAATCTGTCCTTTCTGTCACAAGCAGTCCTGCACCAACACTACAGTGTTTAAAGGCCTCGTTGCTCTCCCTCCTGCTTTCCGTGTACAGCCTTCTCATCCATCTTGTCAGGGCTCCGAGCAGCCCTTCTCCACTTATCTCTTTGGACACAGCCCCTCCCTCTCAAAGCAGACACTGGTGTGAGGATAAATTACACCAGGTAAATTTACACCAGGTAAATTACACCAAGTCCCAGCCCTTTCTTTTTCAAAGGTCAAAAGTGGCCATTTAATTCTAGCCATAGCGCTCTTAATGTCCCATAATTTATTGACTCCATCTTTGATTTTAAATCCACCTCAATTTTAGGAACCTTATAGAAACTTTTAGCCAAGCACCATTTTTTATGTGCTGAATGATGGCAGAATATGCTTGTGTTATATTTGAAATTCTGCCATCAGCACACCAAACACTGCATTTTCAGGATTGATGCTGCCTGGAGGCAGACTTTTTGCCCCCTCCTCTGCATGCGGAGACTTTGAATTTCGCCTTCCTGGAGCAGCATGACAGTTTTATGCAAATTTTCAAGAAAGATTCTTCATATTTTGGAAACTATTCATCATTCATTCATAAACAAATTGGTAAGGGTTTTTAATTACATTTTGGGAAAATATTTCCACTAAACTCATGGCCATTGATTTGCTTCTACTAAATCAGGTATTGAAATCAGGCCCTTTTTTCAGATTTAATAGTATATGCAGTAATTGTAACATATCTCTTTCAATTCTCCTAGATGTGGCAACAAATTTTCAATATTAATATGCCTTGAGGTTGTTTTCTCATCATTATTTCTGAAGTTATGTATTAAAGTCCAGTTTCCAGGGTTCCTTTAGATCAAGAGAACTTGAAGTTCAAAATAATGATATATTTTCCATTGTCTCTATTTTTATGCCTTAATTCTGCTATTTGATTTCAACGCTCTATTCATCTTTTGCCATTTTCACTCCTGGTTTCCAGAACTCAATTTTTATCATGCTGGTTTTTGTCTGATAAACATAGTCTTCTTCCTAGATTTCTAGCAAAGAATAAGCAGAGGGACACAGGAGAAATTAGTGAGTGAGAAAAAGCAAAAAATGAATCCATGTAAGTCATGTAGACCAGGCACAATAATATGTGGTTCATTCGAGTAAATTTTTTCGAAACTTGATTTTTAAACAGTAGTATACCATGGCTACTCAGTGCACCGTGAAGTCACACGTTTGATTTAAACCAAATGTATTCACACAAACAAAAGTCTCTCAAGCAAAATAATTTGACTATTGTGATGCTTGTGCCAGAAGGATTTTTTTCTTCAAAAATTTGAATCATAGGTAATTGGGAATCAGGTTCAAACCACAACTGATAGTATAATCATTTAATTTCATATAATTGTTTAATTTTTTCTGTTTCCTTTTTATATCATTTGTTTCAGTGAGATTTTCAAAAGCTCTAAATCCAAATTGGGAAAATTTTTTGTTTTAGGCTGTACCATCAGTATGATGGTATTGTAATCTAAGTTGGTTAATTCAGAAATTAATGCTACACAACACAAAATATAAAGATGCAGAAAAACTGAATAAATCTGTTCTACCAACAAAAAGGAATAGATTACTCACACAAAAAGTGTGTTGGATCTAATTCTTTTTTTCTTTCTTGTATTTTTAATGTCTCTTTAGTCACTTATACTATTCGCTCAAATGTAAACCAACAGGGAAACAAATTCTCTGTTAGAATGGCTTTTATTTACAAAGCCATTTGAAGAGTTAAAGCTATTTCTTTAGTGACCTAGCACAGGTAATATGCCCACCTCCTAGCAAAGAGTAAATGCTCAAATATATATTAAATGTAGGATAGATAGATAGACAGGTAGCATGAAGGATGGGTGGAAAGAAAGATGGGTAGAAAGATGGTAAAAGAGAGAAAGATCGAATGCGGGAATGAGAAGAGGAAAGGTCGATAAAGCAGTTGTTAGAAAGAATGAAGAGACAAAGAAAGCAATAAAGATAAAGAAATAGGAGTATAGGTAGCCATGTGCATGCTGTGTGTGTGTGTGTGTGTGTGTGTGTGTGTGTGTGTGTGTGTGTGTTTTCTATTTGTGCTATGTGTTGGTAAGTTAAATTATAATGTTTGGTGCACCCGCATATTGTTAATAGCATAAAAATCCTTTATGTTAGAATTTTTGAAATAACTAACCTTTATTTATTTATTTTATTTTCATCATTCATTTTAACAGGACATACTTTGTGAATCAGTACTTTGTTTTCATCTGGATGTAATAAATGTGCATTTAAACACAGAATTCTTCCATTGCTAAGACTGAGGAAGAAGGAGTGAACCTAAAGGGCAGTTTCACAATGAACACATGAATTACTTCGCTCCACTGACTCACACACTCAACATCTTTCTGTAATATGCGGGTAAACCTTTGAGCTAGCCAACAAAAATCTCAGACAACTGTAGGATTTGCTTCTGGAAGTTTCTGAATAATTTATTTGAATGAATAAGTATAATCCCATGATACCCTATGAAATGATAGGTAGTGTGAATGCCAGTTGTGTATAGGGGTTGGATATAAAATGGTTATTTTGTGTTGTCTCTCTCTGAAAACATTAGAGAATTTAGGCAAAGTTAGATGCCCTGTGGAGCAAACCATTGGATGCCCATTTGGGAAAAGTAAGTCACTGTTTGTGAAATCTGCAATCATTATTTCTACATTCACCAAGATGGCTGTGGCTATTGTAAAGACTGATTTGATTTAAATATACTTCTATGTTTATCTTGTCAGCTTAAAGAAATGTAAAACATTCACCTTTTCAAAATTTAAAGGTCATTCCCAAATGCTACAGGGACTTTGAAAGCTCTGAATTATCCCAAAATCTTTGCTTATTCTTTGAAGTGTTAGCTTTAAAATACTTGTACACAGCATGGCTGGGAAGCATTTGAGTAAGAGAAAATATGTACGTGAAAATGAAGTATTCAATTAAGTTTTATGGGATTCATTGCACACTTAATTAAAGTAATCTTTATCTCTACTGCTCACAGTGCTCATTTAACAGGAAAATAGAAGAATATTAAATTAGTGGAATATGTCTCGTATCAATATATTTTCCAAAATGTGTAAGTCTGAAGTAATTGAAAATAACTTTGCTCTTAAGTGGTTTTAAGTATTTGGCCTCTGCATTTATAATTAATTTAAAGACTTCATTTTTAGAACCCTCATAGATGTGACTAAAAAGGGAAATGAGCCATAACAGTATTAATATGACCCTTTGCTCTGGACTATCTGCTCACCAACATTTACGCAAAGTGCAACTAGGTAATCACAAGAAGGCAAGGACGCTGCTTCTAATTGGTTTCCCCCACTCTGCGGGTTATTATGCAACTCTTAATGAAATGTTTTATATTGATCAAGTTCAAAAGTTGCCTTGCAATATCAAGAATTTTAATTATCAGTCTGATATATGTATTTAAAACATGACAGATTGGTGGAAGTGCAATGCAGTTTCTATTTTTCGTTATAAAATAAAAAAATATTCTTAATTATAATTTCACTATATAAAATATGGAAAATTATTTTGCATGCTCTTTCATCAAACTGAATATCTATTATCAATCAATAACTTCTAAGTTAAAGACAAAGTTGTAACTTCAAGTGCACTTACATTTGAATTTTTAGATTTTTTTCCTTCTGAACACAAACCAGAGAAAATAATGAATCATTTGACCAGCAGTTTATTTTCCAATTCTGCGGAAAAAATACAATACTGCCAAAACAAATAAGCTGTTGCTCAAGAGAGATATAAATACCAATATAAACATATATATTCTGAATAGGAGATTTGCCTTTACCTTTATTATTATTCAGTTGTTGGTGGTATAAGATGAAAAATGGGAAAGGAGATATATATATACACACACATATATATATACATATACACACATATATACATGCAAACACACATAAAAACATGTGTAAACAAATACTTATTCTTCAGAATAAAAAGGGCATTTATAAAGCAGTTTCCCATTAATTTGTCAATAATAGCAATTAGTTTTTGCTTTGTGATTGCCCTTAAAGTCTGCTGTGTTGAAAATATTAGTACATCATGGTTTCAACAAGATGTTTGATTCAACTTTAATCTTTTATTCTTTTAAAACTATATGCAGATTATAAATTCAACATTGCTGAATGGGAAAATATTTAAATTCAATTTGGACATATTATTCAAACCTTTGGGGATTGATGGACATACTCGGACAAAAATCTTTAGCTTTCAAAGTACAATGTGTTGAAAGAACATTTTGGGTTTAGAGATACAAAAGTGGGTTTGAATTCCACTCCTACATTGAACAGTCTGTGATCCAGGACTAGTCACATCATTGTATAAACCACATTTCTAACCTAGAAAAATCAAAGTGATTATTCTTACCTCAAGTGGTTGTGTGAGGATTAAATGAAATAATATATGTAAAACATCTAACATACTGCCTGATACCTCTGTAGGATCTGCACAAGTGTTGGTCTTTCTTCCTCCTCTTCTTCTTATTTTTATTAGAAGGATATGGACTATCATATTTTAAGAGCATATCATGTATCTGGAACTCTGCTAAACATTTTAGATACATTATATCACACAATCCTCACAATACCCAGTAAGTAAACATTGATTCCAATTTTTCAGATCATGAAAATGAGACTTAAAGAGGTGCAATATCTTGTTCAAAGTTTAATCAGCTAGTAACTGGTAGCGTCTAGTTGCAAACCTAAGATCTGGATTTGAACCTAGATGAATCTGACTTCTTAATCTAATTCAGAAAACTAAAAAGCTTGATTCCAAAAGCATCCTTTGGGTTACATGTGTAGTGAATAAAACAGTAGGAAAGCTTTCATTAAAGTTGGGGCATCTAAGAGAGTTCAGGAGAAAAGCTGTGTCAGATGCCACGAGAGCCAGTTCCTGTTACTACCTGATGAGCTTGTTGACACCTAATGTGGGGTAGGGCTAGGAGGTTGGAAGAAGCTCTCCCAGAAGTCCCCAGATGCAGTGAACTGAGAGGAAAGAGATGTGCCCTTTGCAGTTCACAGGGGGTTCCTGACCTGCTCAGAAAGGCAATAATCTTATAATTCTAAAATATAATCTCCAAGAAAACTTTGCATTGACTTACAGATTTCTAAATGTATGTGTCTTACAAATGTGTCCATGCTTATATTGGTTGATATCTACTGTAGGAAAAGGTAGCCCCTCTCCTTTCTTCAGAATACTGAAGAAGGGTCATTCAGAAAGTAATATGGCCCATCACAGTGTTGTAAACATGTGTCGGCATCACGTCCTCTGCCAGAACCCTTTCCCTTTCTTTGTCTGTGAACTTCTAGTGTTTAAAACCCAGTTTGAATATATCATTTTCCTGGAAGATTTTCCTAGCTTGTTCCCTCTCTACTTTCACAGAGTTCATCATGCTTTCCTCTCTGAGACCTCTATTATTCACACATCTTTGTACTGGTACAGTTATTGCTCTGTACTGTAATTCCTTTTCACAAATCTTACGTCCTAGCATATATATAGCAGGTGTTCAATAGATGTTTGTTGAATGTTGATTATTCAGTGAAATCCCTGAGTATATGGACTGTCTTAGTAGTTTCATCTTTAGGAATGCCTGACACAGCACTTGACCTAGAATGCATGCTCAGTAATTGCTTTTTAAATAAACAAATGAATGATGATTGTGGCAGAGCCTGAGAAATACCACTTTTCCCTGGTTTACTGGAGATGGAATGGTTCTTAGAATCAGTTATCATTCAAAAAGTATACTTAAGGGAGATGGAAAGTAGAATGGTGGTTACCAGGAGCTGTGGGAAGTGGAAATGGGGAGATGTTGCTCTATAGGTACAATGTTTCAGTTATGCAAGATGGATAAATTCTAGAGATATAATGTATAACAATGTGCCTATAGTTCAGAATATACCTGAAATTTCCTAAGAGAATAGATCTTAAGTATTACCATCACAAAGAAAGGGAAAGAAAATAATGACTATGTAGGTGAGGAAAATGTTAATTATGTTGATTGTCATGGATATTTCTCTCTCTCTCTCTCTCTCTCTCTCTCTCTCCCTCCCTCCGTGTACACACACACACACACACACACACACGCACACACACACACACACTCACCAAGTTATACACCTTAAATATATAGAATTTTTAATTGTCAATTATACCTAAAGAAAGCGGGGACAGAGGAATGATATTTAAAGGAGATACAATATGGAATATGTCTCAGGACTAATATAGTGGCACAAACTTATAAAAACACTCCAAGTTCAGCTTAAGCTGAACTGACAACCAATGTCATATCATCAATAACAACAACAAAATCCTTCTTCATATTATATATATGAAGAGACTCACCACTACTGTAATGTTACAGGGTAAAATAGAGAGCAAAACCCTGACTCCTGGTTTGTTGCATCTTTTCCTTTAAGGAGAATTATCATCAAAGGGGAAAGACTAGGAAAAATATATATCCTGTAGAAGAAATTAAAATGCAGTTTGTCTAAGCGAGTCTGTTAGTTTCAAGTTTACAAATATGGCCCTGAGAGCTTTAAAAGAATATCTAGTAGGTCTTTTTAAAGTGGTGAAAATTCTGAGGCCCATATGTTGGAAGTAGTTAAAATGGTGAAAATATGAGGATACAACAGTTTCCTAAAATAACAAGCGAGCAGATTTTGTAAATTATGAATAGGTAGGCTTATTATCAAACTTAGAAAGTAAAAAATAAACGAACAAGTTATCAAATAGATTATTTTTGAGCACCTAGCAAAGAATGTGGTGACCCTCAGAAGCCAAAATGATATCACTAAAAATAAGAAATGCCAAACTAACAACTATTTTTTGGTAAGATCACTAGATTTTGGCAAGAGAAGACTGATAATAGCCACCATTTAATAAGTCAGGAGCTGTGTGCCAGACACTATGCTCAACATAATGTGCTTTGATTTTTATTAAGATATTAACCACAAATTATCTTTGTGGCTAAGATAGAGAAATAGGGGTTAAATTATATGCAGATTTAAAATTGACTGAAAAAGTACACCTAAAGAGACGTCGTAGTCTGGCATGAAATGGTCTTTTGCTCTGCATGTTTTCATAGTGCATGATATTAGAAGCAAGGTATGCTGATTATAGTTGTAGGTGACTCAGAGAAGGTAATTAGAGCTACTAATACTATAAAATGACAGAATAATGATCTCCTAACTATTCAGTGTGAAACTCATAAGAAAACAGTATTTTAATACATAAATGTCTGTACTCGGGGTTTTGAAAAATTTATTTTTAATTAATAAACTGTTTTTAGAACAGCTTTAGGTTTATGGGAAAATTAAGCAAAAAGCGCAGTTCTATATGTCCACTTCATCCCGCCAAACACAGTTTCCTCTTCTGTTAAACTCTCTCACAGTGTCATACAGAATCACTTCACCACCCTAAAAATCCCCTTACTTCACCTGGTCATCCCTTCTCCCGGGCAACCACTGATCTCTTCCATGTCTCCATAGGTTTGTCTTTTCTAGAATGTCTTATAGTTGAGTCATACAGTATGGAGCCTTTCCTGTTGGTGTCTTTCAAATGGGCTGTGCTCCGTGAGTCAGGGCATGTGGAGAATGGTGGACAAGTCAGTTGGGGCACATGGTACTTTGACAGTTCAGATGTGTTCATTCAGAATGTTGAGTTTGTGGGTATGATGTCAGTCGAAAAGTGGTTAAAGAGAAGAGCAGGACAAGGGGAAATATAAAATCTTTCAAAATATCTGAACAAATGTCATGTTAACGGGATTGCATTTGTGTGAGTTTCCAGATTGCTAAAGAAAGCCTCCCTATTCTCAAATATAGATTGGAGATAATTTTACTAATCCCCAAAGATTTTTTGATAGATTATATGGGGTAATGTCTACAAAGGGCTTAACATATTGCCTGACACCTGATTAATGTCTATCACTGGGCTGACACCCAATGGGGATCCGGAGGTCAGGAGGGCAGTCGTGGCTGGAAAGCACGTAAGTGACATTTGAAGTTAAGTGACATTTGAGTGAGTTGACTAGCTCACCAGGGACGCATATAGAGCAAAGGAAAAATGCCGAAGATCTTATCTGGTCTGAAAGGACCAGGAGGAAGAGAAACTATATTCCAAGGACAATCTTGCAAGAAAAAAAAAATGAACAGATACATGGGGAACCAGTGATTCCTTTATACAGATTTGCTTCAGTGGCTTCCTCTCCTTTTATCCCTGAAGAAAGCCCCCCTCCCCCTTAAAGACTCAGCCATTAGTGAGATAATCTAGTGTTAATGAAGTCTCTCAGTTTCTCCATCTGTGTATGTGTGTTGCACCTGTCACCACAGTACCTGGGTGCTTATCTGCTATACCTGTAGGGAAGCGCTCACCTTTGTGTGTTCATTATGCAAAGCAGACCTGGCAGATTTAGGTCTACACATGACAGTCAGGAGAGCTGTGCCATTGTAAGATTACCCATTCAAAATGAAAAGTAAAACCTCAGAGAAAACAAAGAACAGAGGACACAGGCTACTAATATTCAGCTTAAGGTGAACATGATGACATGTATGTATATATTACAAACAAAAATCATTTAAAAAATTGTTTTCTTTTTGATATTAAAAACAAATGTGATTTTTTTTTTCCAGGAGAAACACAGTCAACTACTGATATGCATTTGATTGAAATGACCTTACTTTCTAAAAATAAAAATATGATAAACATTAATGTAACTTTCTACATTTAAATGCTCACATTGAATTTATGTGTTTTGGGTTAATCTTCAGTAATCTTAGTATTGAATGAAAAGCCATTTTCAAATGACTAGACTTTTTAATACTGAACATGTGTTTAAGTTTTTCTCCATATTTCTTAAAGAATATGTTCTGCATAGAAAGTCTCCTATAAAAGATGAGATCTTCTTTATCAAAATTAATGAAACACAACTTTATTTGGGTGTTTTTCCAGAAAAAAATACATTTTTATATTTTGAAACTTTGTAGGTTTTATATTTTTGGTTATTCATTTTGGGGACCTTTCAAACCCACCAGCTCATAAATAGTATACTGTCTTAATCGCAGAATTAAACAAAAATCATGGGCATAATTTTAATGCTATTAATAATACCTTATCTTTACACTGAATTTTTCACTACAGTTTTCAATGCTCTTTAATGTGTGTTGCTGTTACCATCCAAATCATGGTTATTATCATCAAAATCAGGGAAACAGTACCACTTCCTGATTGGAGATATGGGCTTTGGAATCAGATAGAACTGGATTTACATCTTGATTCAGCAAGTTAATTTGTGAGCTCACTCAAGTCATTTAACCTGCTAAATCTCAGTTTCCTCATTTTTAATAAAACCTTATAGAGTTTTTGTAAGGAGTAAATGAGATAGTACACGTTCCACACTTAGCACAGCACCTGGTACTAAACAATGTAGTTATCATTACCGTCATTATTAACATCATCATGGTATAAAGACATTGTTATATCAATAACCCTAAATATTCAACCAGATCTAGAATCTTGGAAATAAAGCAACAAAACTCTTAGGTCAAGATCCTCCGATAAATGTGACTTTTCCTTAATTATGCAAAACATTCTTAAGTGTTTGTATTTCCCAAGCATATATCCTAAGGGAACATTCATTAGTCTTCTGATGATGCTCCCCAGCAAAAGGCCAAATAATGTGGGGAAATTCTACAGGATGCCAGCTTCTTGATTATTCACAATGTGCATTAATGTATCAAAAACCCTGATCCAGGAAAGAAACTTTACCAAAAGCATTGCCAAAAGTTCCAAAAGTGCTTGTTCTATGCCAAACTAGTCTGAGCTCTTTACGTAGAAATTTGTTTCCTTCTGACAACAAGCCTAGGAGGTAGATGCTATTAGTACCCCCATTTTACAGATTAGGAAACTGAGGCACAGGTAGCTTATAACATGCCCAAGATCTCTCAGCTACTTGAGAGGCAGAATCAGGATTAGAATCCCAAAAGCTGGGCTCTAACATCTGCTCTCCTAACCGCCACACACCCTGCCTCTGTTGTCCTCCCAGAACACTTTGTAGTTAACTAGTTCCATGCGCAATGCCTAGTGTCACAGACTGTGAGCTCCTCTGGACACCAACACTGCATTCTTTTACTCTCGACAAATGTTTTTTAAAGTACATTATAAAAACAATTCCCTTTTTTTTCATTTCCCCTCTGCGTTCTAAACAATAAGAGGAACTCCCTCATTCTAACGCAACATTAGAAATGTATGTTTTTAGGGTGGTAAGCTCCTCATAAAATTTTCTGAAGTTATACTCATTCATATATGGAGAACAGCAACCCCCAAAAATAGGTGCTTATTTTCCACAAAATCAGTAGTTAACACTGGAGCTCTTCCAAGTCACCAGTGGGAACTAAACTGATGGGGAGAAGTCCAGCAAAGCGATGAGTTCACTGCAATTATGAATGGCTTTCACTGTGACCAGTGCATGCAGAAACCCTTCGAGAAATGACCTTGATGTCAACATTTCACTACTACTGCTCACCACTGAAATAACGGCTTTTTGTCTTTCTCTTTCTTGTCATACTCTATCTCATGTGAAAATTGAATCACTATTACATTGATCATGATACAATGATCATAACATGAAACTCCAGGCCATTATGTATCTCACTATTGCCTGAACCTATCAATGTGCCAGAGCAGCTGTTGAATGAATGAATGAATGAATGAATCAATGTCCATCTATAGTAGAAAGCACAGAGGATGGAAAGTTAGGGTGACCTTAGTTTCAGTCGTAGCTGCATCATTAATCATTTTGTCAACTTCCAACTCTGAGACTCTATTTGCCATCTGTGCCAACAAAAGTGACAAAAAGTGCAAAAAAAAAAAAAGTAAGTGGGGAACATGAGAAATGTTCTTGTCACCCTTAAGTTAATAAATACCTGTTTTAATCCCACAGACACGATCTCCCTAAGAATGTTTCTTTTTGAACTCACAGAGGCTTTGGCATCCCGTCTGAAAACCACTTTCATCACAATGAAGCATGTGTGTTTTGCATGCTTTGTGCAACTCAGTCATCTCATTAATGAAAGCAAAATTATAGAACACTTATTTGAGTTGATTAAATGATCCCTAAATGGGGCAATTTCAAGATATGAATAACATTCCATCTTTTATATTTCTAACCAGACATTTCTTTTCCCCTTTATTCTGCCCTGAGGGTGTGTAAAGGTTATAAATAATTTAAAAGAATATTTCCTAAAATGTCTTGCATTTTAATGAATTCCCAACATTGAATACCAAAAGGAGTTTAGTATTGTTTAAATCATATGAATGGTATACATCAGCATTTTGTATTTTTTATAAAAATATGGTCCTTATACCAGTGCAATGTCATAAAATAGGAGGAAGGAATGATAATATATTGTGAAGATATTAGGAAGAAAGCCACAGGAAAGTTGAAATTAAGGGACAATCTTCGTTCTTCCAAAAAAAATTTCCACTGACTTCTATAATCTGTTCCTGAATAAATTAGATATGTCCCTAATTATTCAAGAAAGGTTATCCAAACTATGGAGAATGTACTGGAAGATGGTTTCAATTATGAAGCAGATGCAGCTTTAGATTAAATAAAATTACAAGTGAGAAAGTTATTTTCAATCTTTAATGATTACCTGGTTATACCAAACCTCAAATCTGAAAATCGCAGTTTTGTGCTAATAAATATCAACTTTCAAACACATATTAATGGCTGGTTTTAGCAAATAAACCCCTCCATTCTAATGCAGTATTAGAAATGCATATTTTTAAGGGTAGTAAATGCCTCAAAACAATTCTAAAGTCACACATATTTGGATACAGAAAAGGCCACAAAAAAAGGTACTTGTTCTGCACAAAATCAATATTTAACACTATAATTCTAAGCCACGAGTGGAAACTAAATTTATAGAGAGAGGTCCTACTCGTAACTTTCTGAAAACAATGGGATCTAGTCAAAATGTAGTGAAATTGATTTTATCTCCATTCTATTTGCTATTTAGTGTTGTTTTCTATTTCTGTTGAGACATACTGCTTTCCTTTTGTGTAATGTTACAAAGTTTCCTGTTCATATTTTACAACTTTGTGCATCAATTTCAGGAAAAATGTTAAGTAAACAATAGTGTTAATGGTACACAGATGTGCCCTAAATCCTAACCATGGTGTATTAATGACCAAAGTTTGGGAAATATTGTTCTCCCAAGTTCAAAAATACAGCCTCTCTTCTAACTCACTACCTGTGTCTTCATAGCTGCTTGTCAAGGCCATGAGCCATGGAAACGATTTGCCAATGATGGTGATGGGAAAGAACGCCAGGATAGCCAAATGAATCAAAGGACTGGGAAGAGTTCAAAGAGAACAATGTTTATGTCTAGTATTGTCCAGTAATCAAAGGGTTGAGTAACATTTTTTAAGCCAAATCCGAGGCCCTTTAGTTATAGATTTACCTACTGAACCACTCACACTTTTAAATCATAGAGTAAAAGATTTCACTCTAAAGGTGGCCAGTTAGCTCAGTTGGTTAGAGCATGGTGCTAATAACTCCAAGGTTGCCGGTTTGATCCCCGCATGGGCCACTGGGAACTGCGCCTTCCTTAAAAAAAATAAAACTAAAAAAGATTTCACTCTATAAGAAACGGTATGTTATTTCTTTGTGAGTCACTGACTCTTTGATAACACTTGTCTTTAGTTATCTTGTCCTAACTTCTTATCATATGTTTAATTGTAGCATTATATTTTATCAGAAATTTGCTAGCAGAGGTGGGCATGTGTGTCTATGTGTGTTTTAGTATGCAAACACAAACATACACATAAATATATACACACGTATACATATACTTAAATTATCATTTAGGATGTGAATTAGGGGGCTAACATGACATAGTTTCATTTTGAGGGCCCAATTTTTATCCTAGAACAGAGAATTTTGGGAAATGCCACCTCGTTGTTGAATGGTTGGTCAGAATATCTCATGACCTATTTGAATGTGGGCCTGCATAATGGCAGCATTATCCATGGATTTTGGAATGGTATATTAAATTCAGACTTGGTATATTCTTGCTCAGAATGGCTCATTTTCCAGAGACCTATTAGTAAACCAGTTTCCCTACCTGCATTCCTTCAGATAACATGTATCAGCATTATTAACACAAACATTGACCTATATTTGAATACATAGATAGTGCCTCTCTGGATAGTGCCACAGTCTTTCCAGAATCATTCTGATGACAAATTTGTTGTAACTGACGAGCTGTCATCCACATAAGATAATCAAAATGACTGATTCTTCTGAGAGACTGCCAACTGTGCTTTCTATAATGGACCACAGTTGATTGGTTTGACCTGAAGTTAGGTAGGGCAGTCACAACTTAGATGGATTTTGTAAGTCTTCTGCTGCTAAGTATATAGTCACAGCCTGGTTGTTTCATGCTTATGAGCATAATTAGAGTGCCTAAAATAAGAAGAAATTACTGAAGTTTCATTTCAAGAGCGAAACCCTGGGAAAACTATTAACAATTTAGCATTTTTAGTTCATGTGTGAGTCTATAATGAGCCTTGTTAAAATGTCATCCTATAAAGAGTGCTGCTTCTCTGGCTGCCCACTTTAAGCACCAGAACTTGGCTTCAAAGGACCTACAGGACCCATCTGGTGTTGGTCTCTATCGGCAACAAAATCTGGAAGGCCTCTTTAATTGGGACTTTATGAAGACAACAAAAAACTGGCTGAGCATATATCCATTTTTCTTTGAGGTAACTCATAATTGTTTACCTCCATGACTCCCTGGTATTTCTGTCCAGTTCTTTTTGCGTGAGGAACTGGTGAATCTCTTAGTCAGCCCAGATTCCTTTGTTCAGTTAAGATCTCTTAGTTTCATATGTTCATCAAGTGTCTTTGATTTTCTTTGAGAGTCACTTATGACATTTATCTCAGTAGAAATCAGTCACTTTCCTCATAGAAAACTTTAAAAATTAAGTCTCGAAAGCATCTGTTTAAATATACCACAGGAAAGATATTTTTACTCTGCTCTCCCGTTAAAAATCACATAAATAATTATATGCAAAAGAAAAAAGTATCATCATCATCAGAAGTCAAGCCTATAGTATATTTTTAGTTTCAAAAATTCAGAGAAACATGATTTCAGGAAAAAATCTTTTAAAGTACATATTAGATTTCAAAGAAGAAATTAAAAGACACAGACAAAAGAAACGAAATAGAAACTGGCACAGCTTGAAAAAGAAAAAGAAGTATTAAGGATATAAAAGCCATATTAAAAGCAACAAAAATAACATGGACATGATTTTTTAAAATCAAGAAACACGGAAGATAGCCTTCAGGAAAGAAATATATGAAAGAAATAATAAAAAGAATATACGGAAAATGATACATATAAAAGAGAGACAAGGTAAACCTCACATATGCATAACTGATGTTTCTAAAGATGCAAATACATTAATGAATAAAATAGAAGAAAACTTTCCTGAAATTATCAGGCTTAAATTTATAAGCAAAAACACTGGATCTCAGAAAATCTGATGTGAAATAATCCACATCAAAGTGAATGCTGATAAATTACTGTAATTTTCTAAAATATACAATCAGACTAGTATATGCATCTAAAGTAAAAAAGCAATTTATGTACAAGTCACATATGCCTGGTGAACCTCATACTTTTTTATAGAGACACTCAATATCAGACTATATATAGGCTATAGATAATGTCTACTGAATTCTGAGGCAAAGTAAGTATAAACCAGGAATTTTAAAGTCACCTAAATTATTTTGCAAGTATATATAAAGAATTATGTCAAAAAATAGGCATTCTCAAGCAAGCAAGTATATAGCACTAGGTCACTTCTTTAAAACTCTTACTGTATTTCACAGTTCACCCAACTGAAAGATGAATCAATGTAAAGAATTCAGGATGGAAAATACACGATTGTGATTGCTGATTAATTTCAACTTTGTGGGAATTATGGTTAAAAAAATCTTGTAAACATTAACAACACCTGATAATTAAAAAATATTCTGAGCAGAGGAGGGCAGGTGGCCAGAAGATGTGTGTTTCCAAGGCCCCGAAAGAGGTTTGGTATGGCTAAAGCATTGGATAGACGTGACTAAGGTGGAAGCTAGAGACTTAACCAAAGGTCAAAGCACTCTGGGCTTTTAAACCACATTAAGAAATTTAGACAATTTCCTAAGCAGTGGAAAGCCATTATAGGGCTTGAAACTGGGTTTTATGTTTTCTGGGAAAACGAGACAAGGTCTTCTGCTAAGAGTGATGAAGAACTGATGGGGTCAGAGGTAAGAGAAAGAAGAAAGCTTCAAAAGCTTGTATGAAGCATAGCAGAGAACACTTACAAGAGACACTGTAAAGGCAATAGAGGTTGTGGTTGGTTCCCTGCCCACACCCTTTCCTGTACTGCTGCTGCTGTGCATCCTGGCTGCTAAGAGCCATAGCTGTCCCCTTCTGAGGGGGAGAACTGCTTCACCAGGTAGTTAAGCCTTCACTCTCCTAGCCCCACCTCCAGCCCCTAGATGGGTGTAGGTGCCAAGGCCTCAGTTAATGATTGGCTGGCATGGGAGATCAAAATTTGCCTAGAACTTCCATGGAACAGGTACGAACTACTTTCCAGCTAAGCCCACATCTTTGCTTAGCCTTTTTACCCTGCCCTGTCCTGCTTTTCTCACTCCCACTTTACTGAGCACTCTCCCTCAGTAAATCCTTATATAAAAATTTCCTGTCATGGGTACTTTGAGGAAACCCAATCTGAGACAGAGATTTCAGGGCAGTTTTGAGAGCCAAGTTAAAGTTAAATACCACACATATATAGTGGGTTTAGTCTGTGCAACTGTGAGTTTTCACCAGTGTTGATCATTACCCCATGGGTAGATCTAAAGATTAGACATTTCAATTGTTCTATGGTTGTGGATTTTGCCACCTGGCTGGGATAAAATGTTCATGAGAGAGGAGGCCATGACACCTAAGTTGGATAGGGAAGGAAGTGTAGATCCAATGGCAATGGGAGCTAGAGGGAAGGTAAAGGAGAGAAAGGACTGGGGTTACTAATAAATTAAAATTATATATATATATATATATATATATATGTATATATATATATATATATATGTATATATACACACACACATATATATACATATATACACACACATATACATACACAGTATTGTATATATTATATATACATATACACACTGTGTGTGTGAATTGAGAGAAAGCTAGAAGAATAGAACAGGACAAAGACTGAAGTTAAAATTATAAGACACATGAAGTCAATTGCATCAGGATTATATGATGGAACAAATTTTTATTCCTCATTTAATCAGGTTTTGTTTGAAACAGTACTAGCTCCCCAATACAATAACGCGAATCATTTTTTTTTTTTTTTTTGATGAATCTAAATCCTTAGGCCAATGAAGCACTTATCCTTAATGAGAAATATAATTAAGTGAGAAGTGTCACTTCCTCTTTCTCTGCCCAGCCAGAGCAATAGGAAAAGATTGCTGGTTATGAGTTTGGATTTCTTTCCCCTCTGGAGAAAGGATTCTTAAAATGTGACCCAAGGCTTCTCAGTGAATCGTGAGGGTTTGTTGATGGACCAAGAAAGGATCTAAAATTGGAAGTCCTGGATTTTTTTTTGTTTTTTGTTTTTGTTTTTCTGAGTGGTTGGCTCACTATTTCATAAGCTTTAGTTTTCATTAAAGATGTAAGGCTCTCTAGAGACAGACAACTAAAAGAGTTGGTAATGATTACTAAATTTGTAAACTAGCATTTGCACATTACCCCAGTTTACTGGTGATTTAAATTCAGTGATCTGAACGCAGCTCAACTCTGGAACAGAGAGTTGAAATTTGAAGTTCTCCAGGCAAATAGGAAATGAAATAGTAGGGGAGCCTTTTTTTTCCCCTCCACCCAATCTAAATGTCTTTAATCAAAAACATCTGAGAGGCTCCAACCTAGTGAAGCTCAAGTAAATACCATCTCCATTTAATGGAAGAATACGAAAAAATTTTAAATCTCCTCTGAAAATTCATTTCCTCCCACTACTACTCCTTCCACATGCATCACCTCCTATGGAAAGAAAAACAAACAATAGGTCACATTCTCCTTCAGATCTAACTGAAGAGCAAAACTCTAACTTTGAGAAACCCCTGATGTCTATTCCAAAGTTAATTCATATTAACTCAAATAAAATTTTTAAATGCGTGGTCTGGTACGCAGATTAGTCAAAGACACGGATAGGAAGGCAATCATTAGATGTTTTAGAAATCCCTATGAAGTTATGACAGATGAATAAAGACCAGAAGATATTGGATGATTTTCATCCAGAAAAGAGGACAAAGAACCAAAATGGCTTTAGGAATAAAGGATTAGTTACATGTTATAACAGAAGAATAATCAAGGAATAATAATGGAATGAGTTCATTAGATTTCATTATTTAGAAGATGTGTGTGAAGGACTTGTTATATCTCAGGTTCTAGAGACTAGGGATACACTAATGAACTAAAATGATTGGACTGCTCCTGTAGTGCTGATAGGTGAAAAGGAAGAAAACCAGGTGTGCCCAACTGGGAAGCAGAACTTGAACTTCAAATACTGTTTGCTACTACTGTTCCAGGTCCCACTCCTTCAGCACTATCCCCCAACCCACTATTGTCAAATGTAAACCATATCACTACCTTTTGATCTTCATTCATCTATCATAAGTACACAGGGATTTCAAAACAAAAATGTTCTTCCCAAACACATTTTACAAAGCCCAAATGATTAATCTATAAATACATTTTCATTAACATAGCTCTGCTTAGTAATTTTCTAAAGCTGAATAAAGAAGATTTGTCACAAAGAAGGGCGGTACAGGGCTACAAACTCACAGTGCAGTACTGGAAATAGGATATAAACCCTGTATTGTTTTCCAATGTCAAGTTAACTGACAGCCCATGTGGTATCTATTTGGCTTGGTTAAGATATACTCTCAAATAAAAGAAGCAAAAAAAAAAAAAAAAAAAAATGTGTTTCAACTAACTTGCTTTTTCCTGAATGAATAAACTGCCCTTTATAATCTCCTGTTGCAGACAGAAACAAACAGCTTGCATCAATAACGTCTATGTGTTTAATACATGTGTTAAAAAACACTGAGTACCAAATCAAACAGTTTTAATGCTCAATTATGTTAAATAGCCCCCATTTGGATTTTTTTCCAAATAGATCTAAGTAAATGTTGATAAACCTCACAAAGCGTATCAATAATTTGTTGTCAGAGCTTCTTATTTGGGGGATTAAAATCATCAGCTGAGAGAGCAAATAAATATTACCAGTTACATTGCATTGTATTTACCAAACTTCCTAAATTATTAGCAAATCCACTGGGTAAATGCAGCAGCAAAGCACAATCTGTTTTACAATGCAAATCTGAAATCCACTTTGAAACACAACAGGGTGTAGGTGGGATTTCAGATATGTAATTACAGGGGAATTATTGATTCACCATTTTCATTTCCAGACAAGGTCATTCTAAGGATCACCTTGTACATTTACCCAAAATCAGACAAGAGAAGAGTATATCAGGATTTTGATCAGTTCTTTCCATGTGTACAGATTTGGAGGTCAATTTAACCAATCTGTACCAAGATAATTGGTGGAAGCCACAGAACCTATCCTCAGATGAATTGCCATCTAATAGGAAGTATATAAAGTAAATGCACAAGACTCTATCATGTAGAAGAGGGAAGGCACCTATTAGCAATGTGAGAACAGCGGGGAGAATGTGTTTACGTGGGGAAGGAGAACTGGCATCCTGCTTTGATTGAATTGGGTCTTGAATTGGTTAGGAGTTTAATAAGAACCAAAGGAGAAGCAAAGACTTTGGAAAAAGAGTTTGTGTAACTAAGGATCACAGTCACATTTGTCTTCCGAGGGAGAAGGATCCTTTCTTTTTTGCTGAGGATCTTAATGAGCAGAAGTATGCCGAGGGGCCCTAAAACTGCAATGCAGAGAGGCGGAAGAGAGCTGAGTTACTTTGCTTACGGAAATGGGAGGCTTGAGGTTTCCTACTCAAGGATGAGGGGAAAAGAAGGAAAAGAAAAGGATAAAAAAGGAGGCGAAAGCTGAAACTGAGGGACTTTTCTGCAACAGGATTATCTAACAAAAATGTTAATTATTTCATTCTTACAGTGTAAGTCCTTCCATCTCCCCAGACTTCCAACAAATGTCTTGTGTGGGTCAGGGTTTCTTCAGTTCTGGTATTTTGGTTTTGGTTTGGTTTGGCTTTGTTGTTGGGTTTTTCTTTTTTCCATTGAAATGAAGGAAGAAGGCTGAAATACCATGGCTGGTTGATGACTATAAAAGAGAGACTGACCATATTAGCAGGGAGGTAAGTCGAGTTATTAACTAATCAGAGACTCTTTTCTAGTTACAAATAGGGCAACATGCAAGCTTCAGCTCCTAAAATTATCACAGCACATCCAGGGAATGAAAAATTCAAGAACACTGTTTTATAAACGCAGGGCTAATAGTCAAACTCCTTCCAGTTGCATGTAGGAGTTAGGAATGGCAGGCTCTGAAATCTTTTTTGACATAAATCGGGTAACCAGGAATGTAGTTTCTGCTTGCAGCTATTCTTCAGGTTCACCAGGAACAGAGGGTTCAAGGTGCTTATGTTATAAATCTTAAATTTCTCAGTGCACTTTTCAGTTAATTCCTCTGCAAAGGAAGATGTTTTCATCACTGAGCAGTGAACAGGAAGAAATTAATTTTAAAGGAAAGCAGAAAAGAAGAGCCTAAATAGTCCACTAATGATGCCATTTCCCATTTCCTGATCTTGATGTATTGTGCACCCATGAATGATGAGGCAAACTCCAGCTCTAGAAATTCATGTTTTGTGGAGAAAATCCAT
Organism: Rhinolophus sinicus; assembly: GCF_057876585.1. Classification (NCBI taxonomy): domain Eukaryota; kingdom Metazoa; phylum Chordata; class Mammalia; order Chiroptera; family Rhinolophidae; genus Rhinolophus; species Rhinolophus sinicus. The sequence goes on from NC_142504.1 coordinate 45,516,115, forward strand.
TTCTATGCCTTGCAGAGCAGATCTACAGGTGCAGCAAGTGAGTAAACAGTACCAGCTGCTCCTTGGCTGTGGTGCCTTAAAGAGAAATTAAAGACCAAACCCAGGTTTGGAGGTGGTACAAAATCACAGAGAGGACAGTAGTGAAATGTTCATGATTTTGGCTCCAATTCGAGCATCTCCACCACAGAGCAGCGTGCTCGTAAAGGGAGTGTAGCATACAAAGGCTGCATGTCAGAGCAAGTGTCTGCCCATATTCTGGTGAAGTCATTTAGTGATAACATCCTGCCAGTCATTGTCAACTTAGCCAGGAAACTCCTACCAGATTCATATATTACAGCATGAATGCCTGATTTGAGATATGATGTAGAGTGTGTAAAAGTATAAACTAAGCACCAAAATACTTGAATTCATATCACAAATTTTTTAAAAGGTCGTAATCCCAGGGAGCTAATGGATTCATGTTTTGTTTTATTTTTTAGCTTACTACGTGAATTCTCTTTTTGTGACTAATTTATGCTTTTAAAAAAGGACCTTTACACATAGTGTATAAAGACAAAGAAAACTATAATACAGATATCAGAAGAACATGACTTCTTTTTACATGACATGAATTTAATTTTTTATGATGAGTATATGCTTTTAGAAAAAGACCCCAGTACAGAGTCTGTCAGAATAAAGAGGAATATATGCATATGAGGTCTGACAATTCAGTTTGCGAACTTGCCACCGTGCACTTACATTGGCCGCACTGTACAAACAGCTCGGTAAGGTTTCATAACCTTGGTATATCAGTGTCTCACAGCTGTGTTCATGTTGACATGTGGCGGTGTCTTGTTGAGTGACATTCATTATTGTTGTGTGTTTTTGTGTGCAATCATGAGAATGTCTGAGCTTGAATTAGAGCAATGAAGAAACATTAAATTCCTTGTTAAATTCAGCAAAATGGAAGTGAAATCAGGGACACGTTAGTCCAAGTTTGTAGAGATAATGCGATGAAGAAAACGGCAGTATACAAATGGATTAAACGTTTTTCTGAGGGGAGAGAACATGTCACTGATGAAGAGAGGTCAGGGCGGCAAGTTACAAGTGGAACTGACGAAAAAATTCTTCCAATTGTGCGTCAGAATTGCTGGCTGACTGTGAGAAACACAGCAGATAAGTAAACATTGATAGAGAAACAGTTAGGAAAATCTTAACTGAAAATCTTGGCATGAGAAAGGTATGCGCAAAAATGGTCCCAAAAGAGCTCACTGGTGAACAAAAAAGCAAAGGAGAGTCAAAGTTTGCCAAGACCTTTTGGAGAGGCAAGATGAGCTTTTGGACCATGTTATCACTGGTGATGAAGCATGGGTGTACTAATATGACCCTGAAACAAAGCATCAGAGTGTGCAACGAAAGTCAGCCAATTCTCCACAACCAGAAATGTTCCATCAGTCCAAAACGAGAGTCAAAACGATGTTGCTAACCTTTTTTGATATCAAAGGGATTATTCATTATGAATTTGTACCAACTGGACAAACAGTTAACTAAGTTTACTATTTGGAAGTGTGAAAAAGCTGATGTAAAATTTAGATGAAAATGACCTGAACTTTTTGCCAACAATTCATGGCTCTTGCATTACAACAATGCACCAGCTCACACAGCACTGTCTGTGAGGGAGTTTTTAGCCAGTAAACAAATAACTGTATTAGAACACCCTCCCTACTCACCTGATCTGGCCCCCAATGACTTCTTTCTTTACCAGAAGATAAAGGGAATATTGAAAGGAAGACATTTTGATGACATTCAGGATGTGAAGCGTCCTACGATGACATCTCTGATGGCCATCCCAGAAAAAGAGTTCCAAAATTGCTTTGAAGGGTGGACTAGGTTCTGGTGTCAGTGCATAGCTTCCCAAGGGGAGTACTTCTTCGAAGGTAACCATAGGGATATTCAGCAAAGAGGTATGTTTTTCTAGGATGAGTTCACGAACTTCATTGTCAGACCTTGTATGTCAGAGACTCTAAAAAAGTGTTATGTAATTATCTGTTTGCTGTATTCTCATCAGCTGACACCTTATTGTGTGTCTTTTAGCATCATATGCTTAGTGCTACCAAGGATCAAGGGTTCGAAGTGTTATTACCTGTAACATAAAGAGCAACCAATAATAAAACTGTTGGTATCGCTCCTAAGTCATTTTTGACATGTTATTACCTCATTTGACATTCTAACACCTTTCATGAATTATGAAGAAGGATTTCCATTAGATACAATAATGATGTCAGAAGCTGAAATTACCGTCTTTAAAACATATATATATATTTTTTTTAATTAAAGTTTATTGGGGTGACAATTGTTAGTAAAGTTACATACATTTCTGGTGTACAATTCTGTATTACATAATCTATAAATCCCATTGTGTGTTCACCACCCAGAGTCAGTTCTCCTTCCATCACCATATATTTGATCCCCTTTACCCTCATCTACCATCCCGCTTCCCCCTTACCCTCTGGTAACCACTAAACTATTGTCTGTGTCTATGAGTTTTTGTTTCTCATTTGTAAAACTTTTATTTGGAGAGCTTTTTCTACCTAGATATCAAATTACAATCCCTCACAACTGTCTTTTTTCACACTTCATAATAATGCTGTGGACTGTGATATGTCACTTGGGAGTACAAGACAAGTGTTAAGGGAAAACTCAGTGGACATGTCATGCCATTATTTCTTCAAAACATATTATTAGTGTTCTAGTCACCACTTGTAATACAGTTTACCGCTGATGCAATTGGCTTCAGTGTCGCTGCCCTTGTGCTGGTATTGTCACTTCATGTCCCCGCTACTCTCATCTGCTGTCAAGATGTGTGTGCAGAGCCTGGGTGAAAAGGTGAATGAAATACCAGGACACATTTTCTGCATGTGAGTGGAAGCCAAACTTTATTTCTAAACTGGGTCTTTTCAGGTAAACAGCTTGTGCCCTTTGTCCTGCCTTAGACATGGCTTTTTGTTTAGAATCTGTTATGTCCCGGGAGAAGAAACTATTGGAAAGTGCAGGTTCTTTTTGCATTACTTCTCCCCAAGTTCCAGAAGGCTTTCATGAATCAATTTGTAGAAAGTAGAAAGGGCAAGACCTTGTTGAAAGGATGTTCTGTATTCCAAGGAGCCCCTGCTAATCTGTAATCTGTCTTGCCTCTGACTGCAGAAACAGACAACCAAGAAGCTGCTGAAAGGCAGCCATGATGCCTCGTGGGTTGCTTCAGACACCATGAGCTGTCACTGGCACAGAGCAATGACAACCTGTCGCCATCAGTAGCAGGTTACATGTTTTCAAGTATGACAGGGAATTTTTCTATGTTCTCCAGGCTCCTGCTCAAACATCTTTTCCAAGAAATTCTGTTGTTTCACTCTGACTCTGCTATGCTTTTGGTATAGATCGGCTCTGGAGAGAGCTACTGGGATCATTGCATACCCATGTCACACCAATGTCATACAGATGACTCAGTGCCATTTTCATCCCCCACCTATGAACCAGTCTGCATTCGTAGATCTCATTCATGTCTCAGATATTTGCGTTTGGGCATTGAGGGCATCTGGATGGCTTCTGAGGACTGGCCCACTCTGGGAAGTGGCTGGGAGGTATGAGATGTGATGATCGGGAGAACACAGTAGGCTTATCCAGAAGCCTTGCAAGTAGACAGGGTCTTTGATCGGAGAAGTACCATAGGGCAAATCTACAGAGCAGCCTGTGCTGCCAGATGGGCACTACCAGGAAAAATCAAATAGTGAAAGCTTTTTTTGGGCTTTGCTGTTTGTTTTGTTTGTTCTTAGTCATAAACATAAAAGCTTGGATTTATTTCCCAAGTAGGGAGCCTCCAACTCCCCAAATTTCATAAACCTCTCAGACCACTTGCCTAGTGATGACTCCAGGTAGAATTGAGATTTAAGACAAGATCTGTTACAAGGACTTTCTCCTCATTAACATTTCTCCTCTTCAGAGTTCTCTGTGACTGATTTGGCAACCTCAGCCAGAAAGGATTCAAGTGGCTTTTACCTCATTGGTTTTCACTTCATTGCTCTTGGCTTTCATGGGAATTGTTTAATTGGGTTACTATTGTCTCACTGGCAGGAACCTACAAAAGGGACTCATTTCTAAAGCAAGGTCTTCCTGTCCATCACTGAGTGGGCTTATTAAGCAAATGTAGGCTCTTGACCAGTCCGACCCTTGGTATAAACATAAACATGAATCTGCGCCCAATTCTTTACCTGGATACTTTGTAAAAATAAGCAACCTCTTGAATTTAAAAGACTTATAAGCTTGCCCCGGGATCTTTTCCTGAAAAATCTCAGAAAAACCTTCTTATGTGAAGGACCTTGCTCAAAAGGTGTTTCTCTGCTTCCTGTTTAACCCGGTCCTCTGCTTTGAGAATGTGCAAAACTCTTAAGGAAAGTCTGTTTACTTCTGTCCGTAGAATTTAATAACTTGGATGTGGTTTTAGAGAAGAGAAAAGTAAATGCAACCATCATAGCGGAGATCCAAGAAAAAGTCCCCTGTCCAATAGAAATTTGTTTATTTTGCCTTTAGCAAGGAGCTCTGTTTTGGGGGCTCTAGATTTTCATTTTGTTGATTGAGGCAAACGCATCTGAAGCATCAGAGGGTGGGTGAGAGTGCTGGGTGCTTTATGGCTGAAACAGAAATGTGTCCTGGGCTTCTTGGAGACCTGGGGCACAACTTTAGAACAAGCTGGTGTTTGCAGCTTTAGTGCCTGCAGGCCTATGGGTTCCTGTAGCTTCTGCTTTGCATTTCTCAGCATGTGAGCCCACTTCTGTGTGCTTTGTTTTCTTTAGCTTATAGAGTTTTCAAAGTACAGAGTGTACCAGGTTAGACTCAGCTGGAGGTGTCTAAAAGGAAATCTTGGGGAAACTGGCAGAGTGTGGTCCACTGGTGACAGACAGGCACAACTGAAATTCCTTTGGTCTTCCGTGAAGGAAAAGCAGTGTCCTTCTGAGCAGTTAAATGGCGGCTTAACAACTTGAATTTTAGACCAACAGCTCTTCCACTAATATTTCAAGGTGTGGGGTGATAACCATTCCCCCACAAAGTATCTCTATTAAATGAAGAACGTAATACTAACTGGCATTTATTGAGCATTTATTATAAGCCAGAAACTGTGCTAAGCCCTATTAACACATTAACTCACCTTAATTCTCACAACAGTCTCTGGGTGCTAAATGCTTTAATGACCCCATTTATAGATCAAGAAATAAGCATAGAAAGGTTGAATAAATTATCCAAAATGAATCAGGTAGCAAAGTGGCAGAACTGCAATGAAAACCCAAAACAGACTCCAGAATTCAAGTTCTAAAACTTGTGAGGCATTTGATGATTGAGTTTAAGTCTTAGGCAGGTCCATGTTGGGGTGTAGGAGACATAGGACCACCAGGGAATTAATGAAAAATTACAATGGCCAGCCACCTACTTCTTGGTGGAAGAGAGTAGGTTTTTAGTCATTTAGCCTTACATTTTCATTTTGCTTTAAAGACTATTTTTCTTGTCTTTCCTTACTTATATTTCTTCCTCCTCCTCAGGAGGTGATATATCTTCAATTCATTTATTTTCCAAATTTTTCAACATGTCCAAAATTTTAAGCTTGTATCCCTTTATATCCCACTTTCTTGATGCTGTTCTAGAATAACCCATTAATTGTCCTACTCTGAGGCCTAGTCCCATTATATGTGCAGGAAATGGGATAATACAGGAGATGGAGTGAGCTGAAATCATCCCTTTTCATCCTTTTAAATAACAAAAATTCAACACAGGAAATTTTAAGATCTAATTGGCTTTATTGAACAATTAATGAATCAGGCAGCATCCCATATAGCAAATAGGAGCTCCAAAGGGCTTTACAGAGTGGAAGGCTTTTTTTTAATACAAAAAAGGGGCAGAAAAAGGAAAAGGAAATTATTAACAAAGAATGCATTATTTCAGGCAAGGTTGCCCTCCCGAAGGGAACAGAGGGACCTCTCACTCAGGCAGATTACCCCACTAGTGTAGAGAAACATTCCTCCTCCCATGAAAAAGAGGGAGGAACTGAAGTGTTTCTTGTCTCCTTTCCAGAGACAGCTATCTAAGCCAGTAAACCATCTTACCCTCTCTTTTCGTACATCTCTTGTAGTAAGTTATCACAGCCATCCATCGTGTCTTCTCTGGAACCTAGAAGTATATTTTGACTCCGGGTGTCCTGGTAGGTTACCGTGTAACCATCAGATTTGAGTATATGGTTATAGTTTTCCACAATAAGATCTTTTTACTTAATTTTCCAGATTCTCATCAGTATTCAATTGTTGTAATTTGCTTAATTGACATAATCTATACCATGGGTCTGATATTTGGGAGGAAAAATAATTTTCCCTCTACCCTTCTATGTTCTTGGCTGATACCCCCCTGTAATAAAAGACAGATTAACAGGAAAAAAACAAACAGAAGTTTACTAACATGTATACCTCCTGTATCAATGATAGAGACACTGAAAAACTGAGTAATTTCCCAAATGACTCAAGCCACCACCTTAAATTCAACCACCATGTAAAGACAAAAAAAAATTGGACGCTAGGAGAAGCCAATATGAGAGGCTATCAGAAAAAGCACACTAAACAAGGATATGGTTGTTATACAGTTAAGTCCCTTATTTTCTCCTTTGATAAAAATTTCTAGAGATATAGTTATCCTGCTCTTCCTGGTTCAGAAAGGGAGACACTTTTCCAAATGGTCCTTATAAATGTTACTGTCTCTTACAAAAGGGTAACTTCTACTAGGTTTTCAGAGCTTTGCCTCTGTTTGTTGTTACTTAAAAATAATCAATATAAAATGATCTTATGCCAAAGAGGCATATTTTGGGGTGGCAAATTCTGCTTCCTTTTACTGATCCACTATTTTTTTCTACCAATACACAGAATATCTACCTGGATTCAACCAAATTTTATAAAGTTTTAAAGAGCTAAGTATGTAGGCTTTTTTCTTGGCATAGGCTAATCTTTGTATCTATATCTTTAAAAACAGGGGAGCATTTGACTGCAGCTGACATCAGGGAGGAATATTTTGTATCAATTCGTATTTCCCTCCTGTGACATAATAACTTGATCTTAGTATTTGCTTAGATGAAACTGTGACACAAATGCTTCAGACATTTATTCAGTGATTAGCTAAGTAAAGTGTTAAACTTGGCCCTCTAGAAATCTATAATGTGAAAATCCTCACATGTTACATTGCAGGAAACTGTGTGCCTAGATTCTAAATCAGTTGTATTCTGGCTTAAAACTGGTCTAAAGAGAATAAGAATTTCATAAAAAGAAAAAATTTACCTCTCTTTCAAATAGTGTTCTGTCCTATTTTCCACCTTGCACTATTGACTCTCAGCCCAGGTGCTGCTGCAACTGAGAGCACCCTCCAGTGCTGACATCATCCAGAAAAGTATTGCAAATAAGACAGAAAACACTCACTGCAAAACCATGAGATGCCTCACAAAGAGACACTACTTTATGCTGTTCTGATTGAGACACCCTTCGCTAGACTAAACATAAATGGAGAAAGTTCAGAGGAGGAAAATATTTTAAATGACCAAAGAAATAGGAAGGTTATTCAATAAAAGAAGTTTAAAGGCTGAGAGAAAATAAATTGAAATCTATAAATCCAAGGAGGTTATGGATAAGGTGAGCAATGAGTGAATCATCAAATCCTGAGATATTGCAATTAGAGGTTGTCCTTTAAGGCTTGAAAGGTAAATTTTATGCAAGTGAGGAGTAGTAAACACACGTAATAACAATTCATTTCTCCAAAAGCTATCTGCTGCTAACTGCATCGATTAAAAGTACTTACTAGGCAGTTAAGCTGAATTTGGAATACCATAAAAAAGAAGGAGGGCATAGATATATTTCAGATCTGTGATTTTAATAGCAAGGAGAAAAGGCTAGATATTTAACGCCTTTGTGAGAGAGAACTTTGAGCTTTATAAATGTAATTCTAATTTTGACCTCTTATATCCTTGGACCTTTGTATTGTTCACGAGCAGCTCCAGTAAAGAGTGAACATGGGAATTACAAGCATAAAACACTAATCAGGTTATTTTGTTACATAATTAATTTGTTACAGTCATTAAGGTCATAGGGTCAGAGGTAAAATTTCTCACTAAAATGAGACGTTAACATTATCTGATATTAAATATTTGTCACAGTGTGTTCATATTTAACCCATTGCTAGTACTATTCATAATGGAAATGTGTGTTTTATATATGCATATTAAATAGATTACTCATTCTTTTATTTCATAATATAGGTTAAATATTCATTCCATTTTATTTATATTTTGAACTCTATGGCACAATATAATCAATAACAATTGGAGACCAACAGACTATACTGGAAATAGAACAAATTTGGTAGATAGTGTTTATTTACACACTAAATGTTTATCATTTGAGGAATTATGAGTAATTGCACCAAAGGTGATTGATTACTAACTCTATTAATTAGAAACAAAATACTAAGTTTTTTCAAAAAATTCTACAAATAATTATCACACAAATCAACAATGATGAAATATGTGTTTTAGAACATTTGAAGAAATCACACCAAGCTTGTATTCTTGAGAAACCCTGGTATTCTGGGTTTTACTGACTAGAAATAAAATGTGAGGGGAGTTTGTTTACTTCTGCTATTTAGGCATGGTTAGAAACTAGAATCTGAAAATGTTTTAATTGCACAACCTTGCAATTATTACAATCTAAATACCAGAGAAGTTAATAACATTTATTAATTTCAAAATTATCATGCTTCTGTTTCTGTGAGGTCAAGTATAAATTGTTTTTGGCAAAAGGAAAAACTAATTTTGCTTGACATTTTTTACAAGACCTTTACTGGATTATTTTTTTTTAACTAATACACAGAATATCTTGCTGGCTTCAGCCAAACTTTCTAAATGTCAAACAAGGGTAATTTAATGTTTTAATATTAATTTTAATAACAACAATTTAATATTTAAATGTACTCTCTTACACAAAGTGTGAATGAGTTACTTGGTTTTTAAAAATCAATTTTATTTTACTTATGTTTTCCTTTAAATTAGGAACTTAAACTCGAGAGATTTGAGATAATTCTGACTTCATGATTCTTTAAACATGGGCTACGCTACATGGAAAATGTAAAAGTTAACTTAGATATCTAAATATTTTATGTATACGAAGCCAAATGTCTATTTTTTTAAATCTTTGATAATTTCCTTGTGGATTTTAGTTTTTACCTGTCTATTTTCCCCTCAGCCATATTTCTCACACATCTTCAAAAGAGATAAATACTGCTAGTTTGCTTAAGAATTTGAGTAGCTGCACTCAAATTGTCAGACTTGAAATCACAAAAATATACCTTAATACACATACTTAATATGCGTAAAACGCAAGCTGTGTATTTATGGTGTGAAGGTCATGGAATCTGTATTTGTCCCAGAGTTTGGGATCACCTTTGTCATTTACCACCTGCCATTCTTTCACTTCCAAGATTTTGTTTTTCTTGCTTTGACTGGCCAGTTGGCATAAATAACTTCGGGGGTGGGGTGGGGAGCAAGCTTCTGATTAAACACCTACATGTAAAATTCTTAATATGATTTACAAAGTCAATAAAATATCTGAGAAATAGAACTGCTTTCTTTTAGCCTTTGAGAAGAATCTGATTGAATTTTAAAGTGAGTTACCAACCACTGCTTTCCTTGCTCTCTCTAATTAGCAGTTATCAGTATTTAGACAGTCAAAAGAAAACAGGCAAACTGTGATCTGCCTTCACACCTTCAGTCAGCTTTTGAAAGTCCTCCTATTTGCAAGTGTCTCAAATAATTACCGAATCACGCACACACATATTCCCCTAAATGAAGTTAGTAATCATGGGGGCTACTCAACAATTCATTGAATCAACAGGAAGTGTAAGAAAGATATTCATAAACTAAATAGGTGTTTTCTTTTGCTTAAAAAAAAAAAGAAAGAAAGAAAAACTGCATCCTTCACTGATTCCAAGGGTGAAATTCGGCTTATAGAGAAGCTGTGACCCTATACACATGACCCTGTGAGGAGAGTCAGAAATTATATCATGCTCAAGCAAACCGAGGCGGAATTGTGAGTTCAGCACATTAAACTCACTCGGGAGAGCCTTCTCTCTGGGATTTCTGCTTTTCCCTTTCATTAGTAAACCCTCCTATTGGACTTGAGACAACTTAGTCAATTACTGATCCCGATGAGAAAGCCACCCCCTTGGAAATGTCGACTATAAACACGTTATCGTTTACTATGCCACCTGTTTTGTGTTTTAATAGAGAGCTCTAAAGCTTAAAAGATTTCAAACCTCTCAGACTGGTGGTTTCTTAGGGAGAATAACAGGAAATAGACCGGTTTGTAACACTTTTGGCGGTGAGGTGCAGGGGGACGCATCTCTGCCTGCTCGTAGGCTTCTCTCTTCAAAAGTGTTTCAGGAAGTTGGAACGTTTCCTTTTCCTCCATTTCCAGCCTTATTTGTAGATTTTCCCACTGTAACTGTTTAAGGGATGTTCAAGGATTCTATTACTTTCATCATAATATGAGAGAAGGTGAGAAATTTCTGAGTTTCATAAAAAGAAGAAATAGCTTGAAAGCTGAACACTAAATATATTAAGAAATGGAGGGGTGTTTTTCTCCAACAATTTTAAGTTTCCTGGAATACTGCTTACCTTTTAAAATTAGTATTGCACTAAAACATCTAAGGTAATTTTATTATTGTATTTATCCCATTACAAAATGAAAGGTACCTTCTGTAGAATGTTTTTGCTGTAGAATCTATATGAACATTTATACGCATGTTTTTCATTTCTATGTATTTCATTTCTCTCATCGATCCCAGCCCCCCTACTTTTCCAAGTCAACTCTTCCAAGACAACTTGAGCACTACAATATTTTATTCAAAGTCTGTCTCAAAAGACCAGAATCACCTGGGAACTTGTTAAAAAATGCAAAATCTCAGGCCTCGTTGTTCTAGGTCTACAGAACCAGAATCCGCTTTGCAGCAAAGTGACCAGCTGCTGCATGTGCACGCGCAAGTCTGGGAAATGCTGCTCTAGAGCATGCCTTTAGAAAGGCGTGTAACATGGTGGTTAGGACGATTCTGGCTCCTAAATGCCTAATCAATCCCAACTCCAACACTCACTACCCATGTGGCCTTGGACAAGTTACTTAAACTATTGATGCCTCAAATTCTTTATCTATAAGAAGAGAAATACTTATAGTACCTATGCCTCTGGATTCTTATGAGTATAAAATGAGTAAGTGTGTACAAAACACAAAACTGTTGGCACATAACAAGTACTATATAAGTTTTAGTCACTTCATAATAAAATGTTATTATATTGTCTTTATTATGTTATTAAATAATTAATATTTGTTGTAATAATTATTGTCACTATTATTAACAAGGGGAAGCCTTATTTTTTATAAAAATGTCTTGAATAAAACGACATCTAAATTGCTAACAAAATAGTAGTAGTTTCAAAACAAAAGGTCCACATTTATTCTTTTTTTCTTACTTGTGTGGTGCTAATGAGTCCAAGGCTGTGGGTTTAATCCCCTTGCCAAACTATTAGCTTCTCATGGAAAAACAACAACAATAAAACGGGGAAGGAAATCCATTTTTCCAGTGGAGTTTCCAGAAGAGAAATTACCTCTCCCCACCTCCTGCTGAAACCCCTGCCTTTAAGCCCTCCCAGCCTACCTCTTAACCCCAGGAAGCCATCTCACAAATGTTTGGCATTACCTAAAGTACATATGAGAAAAACAACACAAAAGAAAAGAAAAGGAAAATCTGTCAGGCTCAACATGAAACAAGGACCAGAACAATGAGGAGTGGGTGGGAGTGGTGGAATGTTCCCATGATGCTTTGGTCAGTTATAAAAATGTATCTTGGCCATTTGCCAGCAGTTTTGTAGCCACCTGTGTTTTGAAGTACCTTTTACCAATTTGTGTTTTGGAACAGAATGACCTACTGCTTCAACACTCATTATAGAAACCAAATCATAAATTGGATTTGACTATGGGTTTAAAACATAATAAAGTTTATGTTTCTTATTTGGAATGCATTCTCTGGATGCTTTAATATTTATCATTGTGCTCTAATTTGCTACCTAAAGGCTTCTAGACCCACTTTTTCTAAGAAATTTAGTGTTTTTTTTTAGTGTGGGTGCAGAAAAACAATCTTTCCTCCCACCTTTCTAAATTCTTCTGGCTGGTCTAGTAATCAAATTAACATGAGACAGAGTAACAGGAAAAAAACAACCAAATATATTACATTCATACAGGGGTTCCCTAAAAATATAGGACCCCGAGATTATTCTGGACAGAGGGGAGGGAAGCAGGGGTCTAAGATTTCAAAGGGACAGTAGACAATTCACAGGTAAATGAGAAGAGCAAACATGTGTTAAGCAAATTCTCACTGGGCCACCAGAAAATGGGACACAGACAGGAGTCCAACAAACAGGCTTTGCTAGATTTCTCCCTGTCTGCCACACTTAACTCATACGTGCTAAAGTTCCCTTCCTGGCAAAGGATTTTCTATGTGAATTCCTTTAGGCAGGTAAAGGAGAAAAATCAAAGGTTCTTTTTCAGTCTGTTTTTTAAACATAACCAGCTTAAAATAATCTATATTCCAAAAGGCACATTTTGGGGTGGCAAACGCTGGTTCCCCTCACTGGTAACACAAGCATTATTTCTGCCATTGTACTATATGATGAATGTGTTCATATGTATGTATTCTCCCATCCTAGAAACATAGAAGTACAGAGGCTACACTGGGCTACTGTATCTCGGGAGTTTGAATCACTTACCACTTGGTGAAGGACTATAGTAGCCCGGCAGTCTGAGAGTCAGTGACCTATAATGTGGCTGAGTCTTTGTCCAACAGATGTGCCTAAGGACACAGGGCCTTTCCATTCTGAGTGAGAACAATAAAGCCTTCTACCACTGCACGACTTCTGGTATCACCATTCAGCTCCTATACCTATAGAAACACAGAGTGACTTCTGCTAAGCCTTCCTGATTCTCACCGGGCATATGAGCAGATCAGTCCTTAGAAAGGACCCACAGTTAGTGCATACTCAGATTTTCACCTCCTCCTACCATCTCCAGCTCTACCACATGTAAATTCTGTGACCTCAAGCAAAACACATTTTCTTTGTACCGTCATTTCACATCTTTTAACTTGGACTGAATTTTTCCTAAAATTCCATCCTGATTCAAAACAAAAGAAAACAAAAATATGTTTTTAACTGCATTTAATAACGAATAGCAATAGATGAAAAAATAATTGTTAAAATCTTTCTTGAACCTATTTATATTTTCAGCTTTTAGGATCAATGAGAAGGAAACCCAACTGGGAAATGGTTTAGTGATTCTTTGGGAGAAAAGGAAGTAGAAGAACAAGATGACTGAGTAGTAACAACTGAAATGAAATGGTAGGATTAGAATCAGGAGTCTGCTTTGTGCAAAGTATGAGTACGCTCTTGAAGTACACATTGTGATTGACCTAACATACTTCTTCTTATTCAAATATCTTTTTGAGTTTTTGCTTTTTTTTTTTTTTTTTGTCATCTTGGCTTGATATTTCCATTCTGACTATAACTTAGGAGAATACATTAATTTAAAATATCTACTCTAAATTTATGTGCAAGTCCATTTAATTAAATGATTGTTTCTCATAACCCCTATAGGATGCATCAAGAAAAGTCGTCCTCATGAGGCCTGTGTTTTCTATTGTTAGTTTTTAACAAATGATGGGAAGGTGTCTCCAAACCCCTGCTAACTCAGCTGTGTTTTGTAAACAGCCATTATAAGTAAATCTTTTCAAAGACCTTTTTTTAAAGAAAAGTAATTATGTCTCTGTAGGTCACACAATTACCCTTTAAAGCCTCAGAAAAACCCAAAGAGGACATGTCGGTATGATTTCCTCTCACCAAAACTATTCAGATTTTACCCCAGTAAGCTAGATAAGCAAAGATATTCATGAAATTGACTCTTTTCTATTATTCTCCCCATCTTACATGCCTGGAAAGCCAGTCTTGCTGGTCTATCTTGTTTCTAAGATTTTCTCAAGAGTCCTTTTTATAGATGAGAATCACATCAGCAATGAGCCAGTCCTCTGGCAAGGTCACTGTTTGTAATAACAGTTTACACATTTGGCCAACAGTTCCACAATTTCACCCTTGAGTTGCTTCAAAACTCTTGGGTGAATGCCATCTGATCTTAGTGATTTATTTATGTCAAATTTGTCAACTGGGCTTGGAACACCTTATGTACTCCTCACCTTTTGATCTATTACCTCTGACCTGTGATAGATCAACTTTCCTCCTTCCTTTTGTTCTCTTTTCCAGCATATTTTATTGCTCAAAAAGTCATCTCTAAAATAAGGTTCCCCGTTTCATGAACTTTGCTTAATACTCTGTAAACATGTATTTCATTTTTGTTACACTAATTACATGGCCAAGCTAAGTATTTCATCTTTGTTATTCAAGTTACATGGCCAAGGTATCAACAGCACTCCTAAATAAAATGTGGGTATTAAATGATGATTGGTACTAAGTCATCAGATCGAAAGGATGGAAGGAAATAAAAGTCCCCCAGTTTATCCATTTGTTATGATAACTAATCATTCCTGGAGGACAGTAAAGGACCAATGATACAGGAATATCTATCAGTCTGACCTTTGCCAGAAAAGGCAACTGCTTTTATACCAGCCTTTGTAGGTCGAGTTAAACAATGTGGATAAGCATACAGTTTGTTATCTTCCAATATGACTTAAGGTTTCATTTTGAATGGAGGGTTCCTAAAAGAGGCTGAGTGTATTCTTAAACTTTATTTGGTATTTATTTCTATTTATTTCTCAAGAGAACAGTTCTTTGTTCTAAAGGTCCTCCTATTTTTAAAATTTACATATTTTTTATTTGAAGGACTGCCCAAATTTTTCAGTTCATGGGGTAATTCTTTACTTCTTGTTCCTCACTTCCTGCCAAGAACCGTTAGTGTGTACTGTTTGGTAATTGCCACTGTTAAGCTCTTTGAAGGGCCTTTATTCAAGTGTTAGATTTAGTGTTTCTAGTTACCATTGTTCTGGTAGCAATAAAAAGGCAAATGATGAGCAGGCTTGCAACAAACAGTCCTTTATTGGGGCCCAAACTACCCTGGATTAACTCCACCCTAAATCGCTGTGGCATACAACTATAGAAACTCAAAAAGCTCTGAATAGAGCAGGAACTCCAAAGTAACAAACAGCTTGTGTACCCCAGTGTCCTCTGGCATCACCATCCAGTGAGGACAAATTAGGTCACCTTCATGTTAACGCCTGCTTATACGAAACACTGTCTGATCAGTAGGACCTCAGTGAGGCATTCCCACAGTGTTTATGAGAGGCTATGAGAAGTGGACTGTCAGTGTTTGTCTCTATGCAAGTTCAGCCCAGTTTTTCCTATGCTACCTGAGTGTCCCATTGTCAATGTCACCTACTCGTGAAGTTCCTTGGGGCATTCTCACCACAGCCTTTTCTGATAGTGGACATCACACTGCTGATTTATGTGCATAAGATGGTATCTTTCACTGTGCCCAAAGCTGCCAGTCTCCAGATGTTAAACTGTACTTGGATTCTATGTAAAGGTTGGGAAAATGGTTCGATCTCCTGGACCTTCTTCCTTAAAAAGGCAGTTTTGCTTGATCCCAGAGAAGAACATCTTTCCTAATACCAACTCTTTCAGCTTCCCTTCTTTACCCTTCTCTCTTGAATGACTTTTAACTAGATCAAAAGTTTCTGTGGGTATAGATGCCATGATTTTACCCCCATTCCAGTCTTCATTGTC
This sequence comes from Rhinolophus sinicus, assembly GCF_057876585.1. Taxonomy (NCBI): domain Eukaryota; kingdom Metazoa; phylum Chordata; class Mammalia; order Chiroptera; family Rhinolophidae; genus Rhinolophus; species Rhinolophus sinicus. The sequence continues at coordinate 45,531,995 of NC_142504.1, forward strand.
CTTATTAGCCTGGTGTCTCCTTACACACACATACTCTCACATACACACACCTTCCCTCCTACACACACACACAAACACACACACACACACACACACACACACACACACACACACACCTATAATATATTAACTAATAAACATAGACCAAAGGATTCCCAGAAGGGTTCCCCACTAGTTCTAAACATAGTCTAGCCCTCAGTATGGTCTCAGCAAGGACATTCTTGATTATTAGTATCTCTCCAAGGTTCCCATTGGCAAACACAACAGTAGTTAACAAAAAAGAGTCTATCCTTGTTAGAACTCTCATTAATGCTAGAAATAATCTGGCATCTCTTTAAGAATTAAAGGGTAAGTCCAAGACCCTAGAACTTGGATTTTCAAAATGCAGATACACATCCGAAAGCATTGCATGTGCATTTCATTCACCTTCTAGAAATTCCAGACAGAGAAATATTTACTGAGATTATTCATAGCTTAATTACTATCTGTAATGAACTTACTAATTTTTAGACAATTGACATTTGGGAAGAATGATGGAGAGAGTATTCATTCCATTATAATCTGTTGCTTATTGCAATATTCCGACCTTACATGCTGTTTGTCGGCAAAGATAAAGATGATACCATTATCATAACTCCTACTGGTCCTGTTCTCCCTATTACTACTAACATCTTGTCATTTACCACATTCCAGGGTTTATGCTAAGCACAATCCATAATAGCATCTTATTAAACCCATATATATATATATATATATATATATATATATATATATATATATCATATGTATAATACATACATATTATACATATATTTTTTAATTTTATTGGGGACTATTGGGGAACAGTGTGTCTCTCCAGGGCCCATCACCTCCAAGCCGTTGTCATTCAGTCTAGTTGTGGAGGGCACAGCTCAGCTCCAAGTCCAGTCGCCGTTTTCAATCTTAGTTGCAGGGGGCGCAGCCCACCATCCCATGTGGGAATTGAGCTGGTGATGTTGTTAAGAGCTTGTGTTCTAACCAATTGAGCCATCCGGCTGCCCCCCCACACACACAATATTTTTTAAATAATTGTTTTATTTTTCAATTACCCTTCACATACAAAATTATATTAATTTCAGGTCTACAACATAATGATTGAACATTTATATAACTTAGGAAGTGATCACCCCAATAAATCTAGTATCCATCTCACACCATATAAAGTTATTGCAATATAATTGACTATATTCCTTATGCTGTACTTTAAATCCCCTATTTTGTAACTACCAATTTATACTTCTTAATCCCTTCACCTTTTTTCACCCAGTCCCCACTCCCCTCCAAACTGGCAACTAGTAGTTTGTTCTCTGTATCTATTTTTGTTTCTGTTTCTGTTTTGATTGTTCATTTATTTAGATTCCACATATAAGTGAAATCATGACATTTATCTTTCATTGTCTGACTTACTCTATTCAGTACAATACACTCTAGGTCCATCCATGTTGTTGCAGATGGCAAGATTTCATTCTGTTTTATGGCAGAGTAGTATCCCATGGTACATATATACCACCTTTCTTTATTTGTTCATTCGTTGACACACACCCAGGCTGCCTCCATATCTTAACCATTGTAAATATACTGTAAGAAACATATAGATGCATGTGTCCCATCAAAATAATATTTTGAGTTTCTTTGGATAAATGCTGAAATGGGATTACCTAGTCCTTCTTTGTCCCTTGTTAATAGCCTTTGATTCAAAGTCTATTTTGTCTGGTATAACTATTGTGACCCTATCTTCTGTTGTTGTTTTTTTTGTTTTTTTTTTCCATTTTCATGAAATATCTTTTCCCATCCCTTTATTTTCAGTCTGTGTGTGTCTTTCAATCTGAAGTGAGTCTCCTATAGGCAGCACATGTAAGGGTTTGTTTTCTTATCCATTGAGCCACCCTATCTTTTGATTGGAGGATTTAATCCATTTACATTGAAAGTAATTTTTGATAGATATGTAGTTATTGCCATTTTATTAATCATATTTTTGATATTTTCTTCATCTTCTGAAAGAAGTCTTTTTAACATTTCCTGTAATATTGGTTTGGTGGTGATGAACTCCTTTGGCTTTTTCTTGTCTGGGAAGCTCTTTATCTGTCCCTCAGATTTAAACGATACCTTTGCTGTGTAAAGTAATCTTGGTTGTAGGTCCTCGCTTTTCACCTCTTTGAATATTTCCTGCCAATTCCTTCTTGCCTGCAAAGCTTCTGTTGAGAAATCAGCTGACAGTCTTATGTGGTCTCCCTTGTAGGTAACTAACTGCTTTTCTCTTGCTGCTTTTAAGATTCTCTCGTAGTATTTAACCTTTGGCATTTTAATTATGATGTGTTTTGGTGTTGGCTTCTTTGGGTTCATCTTTTTTGGGATTCTCTGCACTTCCTGGGCTTGTATATCTATTTCCTTCACCAGGTTAGAGAAATTTTTAGTCATTATTTTTAAAAACAGGTTTCCAATTCCTTGCTGTCTCTCTTCTCTTTCTGGTACCCCTACGATATGAATGTTGATATTCTTGATGTTGTCCCAGAGGCCCCTTAAATTATCTTCACATTTTTTAATTCTTTTTTCCTTTTTGCTCTTCTCATTTGATGTTTTCTGCTACCTTAACTTAAAAATCTCTGATTCAATTCTCTACTTCATCTAATCTACTTTTGATTCCCTCTAATGTAGTCTTCATTTCAGTTATTGTATTCTTTATTCCTAACTGGTTCTCTTTTGTTTTCTACCTCCATTTTTTATGTTTCTTATCTCTGTTGCAGTTCTCACTGAGATCATTCAGCATCCTTATAACCAGTGTTTGGAACTCTGCATCTGCTAGTTTGCTTGTCTCCATTTTGTTTAGTTCTTTTTCTGGAGGTCTTTCTGTTCTTTTATTTGGGACATGTTTCTTTGTTTCCCAGTTTTGGCTGCCCCCTGTGTTTGTTTCTATGTATTAGGTAGAGCTGCTATGTCTCACAGTCTTGGTAGAATGGCCTTATGTAGTAGGTGTCCTGTGGGGCCCTGTGATGCAGTCTCCCTGGTCACCAGATTCTGGTGTTCCAGGTGTGATCTTTGTGTGGGTTGTGTGTGCCCTCATGTTTTAGTTGAGTCTTGAATTCTGTGTGCACATCAATGGGAGGGATTAACCCCAGGCTTATTGGTTGTGAGAACTGGCTGTGACTACAGTGGAGGAGCTATTGTGCAGGGGCTGACCTTACAGAGCAGGATTCACTTTTACAGGACTCTGGCACCTGCCTAGTCTGTCCTTTGGGTGTGTTGTCTGTGGAATGACCAGGTGGTGCTCAGGTGCTGTCCAAAGCCGGCTACAAGGCATCCCGGTCACAGGGCCTTATGGGAGGGGCCCTGCCGCAGGCCAAGTTCAGCTGTAGCCTATCCCTTACCTGGGGTCACCTGGCATGGGCCACAAAGCAATCCTCAAATAACTGCCACCCACACTAGGCTTGGAGTTGCTTTAGAGACAGGAAGCTGCAAACCGAGGCTGGCTAACACTAGTGTCAGGCTTATGGATGCTTAGGAAGAGGTACGGGGCATTTCAAAGCCAAGGGATTCTTTTCTGTGGTTTGTGAACCATTGAGAGATTGTACAAAGTCCTCACCATGAGTCAAGACAGGTTGTTTGTCTGGACAAAGAACTAGAAATGGTTTGGTTGGGCCTGCAAGTTGGGCGGGTTGGGGTCTCAGGGAAACAGTAGGGCAGGGCCAAGTGTGTTAGCCAGGTTGTTGGAGATTAGACATGGTGTCCTCCTGTGTATGCACACAGGGAAAGGGTAGGGCTCAACAAATAAACAATGATCTCTGCCAGCACTTCTCTCTGAGAGAAAGCTGCTCCTCAAGCCCTTGCCTTGAATCCAGACAATTTATTTCCTCCCTGTATGTCCCCAGCACCTGTTGAGCTGCTGCCCCATGTTGGAGCTCCAAGAGAATGAGTCTTTCAGTGAGTAAACTCGTTCTTGGGCCCTTTAAACGGAGTGTCTGGACTCTGGCAGCCCTCTGTCTCATTCACGCACAATCTTTGCTAGTTTTCACAGCCATAAGTTATAGGGACTTCTCTTCCTGGTACTAGAAACCTGGGCTGGGAAATCTTGTGTGGGGCTGGGACCCCTCACTCCTCAGGGGGTACCTCTGCAGCTGAGATATCCCTTCCAATTTTTAAATGTCATACGCACATGTGGGACCCACCCATTCCACGTTTCTGCCCCTCCTACTAGTTTCAATATGGCTTCTTCTTTATGCCCTTAGTAATAGGACTTCTGTGTAGCTAGGCTTTTGGCAATTCTCTATCATTGTTGCTCTGTAGTTTTGTTGTAATTTTGACATGATCATGCGAGGAGGTAAGCACAGCATTTACCTACTCTGCCTTTTTGACCAGAAATCCAAACCTACACAACATTTTGAAATAAATTTTATTTACACTTTGCAGATGACAATACAGAAACTCACTCTACCATCTTACTTAACAATTGCCAACTTTCCTAAAGACAGATATTGGCTTATACAGGACCACCTTGTTCTATACCGTCCAAAAGGGTATCCACTAAGAACATGTGGCTATTTATATTTAAATTAATTAAAATGAAACAACAGCTCATTTTCTCAGTTACAATGGCCATTTGTCACATGCTCAATAGCCACATATGTTGGTGGCTACCATATTGAAATGTAAAGATTATAGAACATTTCCATCATCGTAGAAGATTCTGATGAACAGCAAGCTAGTTCTGTCTCATCATTGCTATAGTTACTCTCCTTTCAGTTGCAAGCATCAGTATGCTTAGTTTTCCTGCCATATTCATCTTCTATTGCCCTTCTAGTGTCCTTCCATCTTGCTGACTGATCCCAACAAATGTTAACAGGGCTTTATCTATTTGTGAGTGTATCTTCCTTTGATAAGTTCCATAATGCACTTCATTATTGTTTAACGAGAAATATGAAATTTCAACAATCTTCCAATTATGAATGTTTGCTTCACTAGTGTCCAATTTATGCTCTGCTCTTCTGTTGCCCTTTCTATCTGCATTTTCGATAAATTTTATTTCAGGGTTAATCATAGTGTAATTTTTTGGAATATATTTTAACAGAAGTTAAGCTTATTGTGTGTTGTACCAACCAAGTCTCTAACTCAAATGTCCTCAGACACATAAAAGTGATAACAGCTGCCTAGATGACAGTGATTAAAACTTGCCATAAATTGTGAAACACACCCCAGTTCCAGAGCTTTTTAAGTGAAAAAATAAAAAATAATTCATGTTAGAATTGATGAAATGTGAAAGCTTTTAATCTAAACTCTACCACTGAAGTCTGTGACTATAAAGAGTTTATCCAAACTCTTCAAGCCTGTTTCCTATCAAGAAAACAAGCACAATAATGTCTTTCCCACAGCATAATTGTGTTATCAATATTTTTAAAAAATCCATGTAAATGACTCAGCACTTATTAAGTACCTATTATGCACTAGGTAATGTGCTGTAATTGGGAAACAATTGGATGAATAAGACTTGGTCTTATTCTCAAGTAATTCACAGTTAGGATGGAAAACAAACATGAAAATAAATAATATATTGTAGAATAATACGTATTGTAATGACTAACTGAAAGGCTGGAGGTGTGGCACCAAGGAAAGAGTGATTGATAAACTTTTGCAGATGGAGATAAAAGCAACTGAGGGAGGATTATGAGAGAGCTCTATGAATGTGAATTACTTCCCCTCTCCTTCAACCATGAGTGAATGTCTCAGAGCAAAGGCAATGAATGATCTGTATTAGCAAATTTGTTTATTTTTAATGGATTGTCAGGAGCAAAAATGAGTCATTTCAAGAGTCTATTCTTAGTTTGCCTCAAAATAAAATAACAACATTTCAGTATATTAGTCTCAGGAAATGGAATGATGGAAAGCAAAATCTTTCCACCACATCTCTCCCAAAGCAGCTATATTTAGTTACTTACCTGAAATAATAGAGAATGGCTGTATACTTCCTGATGTTATCACTTGTTTACTAGGATTTTATATTTTTCATTTGCAAAGAAAATTATGATATATTAATTGGTTTTCAGTGACCACCATTCAATGCTTTATTTCTATTACCTCATTTAATCTCACAAATTTAAAATTATTTTAGAAGACAAAAAAGTACTTAGAATATGCCACTCAAACCCATGCCTAATGTAACTTAAGAAACTACAGAGAATAAAACACTCCTTTTGACCATAAGAAGCCATAGAATAAAATGTTTTGATATAAACAATTTATATGCTGTCTGAAGCATTTAATTAAATGTGTCGATATTTATTTTAAATTTGTGGGTGTCACATAAAAAATATAGAGTTAATATGTATTTCTAGTGCAGTATATTAGTCTCAGGAAATAGTTCCTCTTTCATAACAGATACCTTTGCATTCTTGGGCTCAGCCCTGGCTTACCACATCAGTGTTTCCCTCACCTGTCCTACCACATCCCCAAATGATGTCATTGTCTGTAGGACTCTTGTGCATCTTTCCTTTAGAATTTGCCACTGGCTCCTCTTCATTGTTTCAACATAGTCACTTCATGTCAGACCATGTTACACCTTGTTAACAATGTCCTTATTGTTTCAGACATTTGTTTGCTCTCTCACATTGGCCCATTCTTACATCCCCCTCTGACATCCATGCTTCCTCTTAACCAATATGCAAATTTTCATTCTTCCCTATTCTTGTCCCCAAGGCTGGGAGTCCTACCCACCCACTCTCCAACTCCCATCAATAGCCCTGCCTCCCAGAAATCCCTGTCCATCTTTGAACCTCAATACCTTATCAACATGCAAACTGTTGAACCACGTCCCAACCTGAAAAGATGAAATGTTGATATATTAAAGTTAACAACATTTAAAATTTACTTTATATTTGTGAGAGTAGTTGTGGCTCATGTTCAAGTTCTTACAGAACATCTGGTTAAATGTTCACACCACCACTGATTGATCTACTTGCTCCTATTTGTGGGGTTGGGGATGTCTTCTTTATGGTGTTTGGTGCTGCTTTGGGATTCCTTGAGACATTTGCCAGAAATGCTTCTTTCTTTCCATTTTATACCTTAGAGTCAGAAAATGGGAGCAGAGACAATATATTTTGTGCTAAAATTAGTAATATTTTTCTTCTATAGTACTAACTTTATTACTTTGAACTTGTGACATTATGTTTTAGCATTTAATGCATATATCTAGTACCCACAGAAAGAATTGTTCTTAAAACCTCTCTACTTAATATAGTCTGTATTCAGAGCTAGCATAATAATGTCTTTATTTCATTTTTGAATGGTTTATAAACCTTTTGAAATACAGTCTACCTGTTTTTGAAGCCTCCACCCTATTTTGATGCTTGTCTCTCCAACCTTAGTGTTCCACCCAGCAGTTCAACTTATTACATTTAAATGGAATTAAGGTCAATGAGAATTTACACAGTTTTGAAGGTCTTGAGATTCCTTGCTTTCTACAAAATAAATTAACAGCATGAAGGCATAATTTAAAATTTTTCCTTTTTATCATTAGCTTAAAAATAGAGAAAGATGAGACACAGGCTTTAAATAAAGCCTTAAAATAAGTTCTAGATGTATGTAAATAAAGGCATTATGATTTTTAAAAGATTGGTGAGTACGCTCACAATTTCCTAAGTTAGCTCTTTCTATGAAATCTATTATCATATAGCTACCTTCTTGTTTCACTTAGGTTAAATCAGGGCATGCATTTTTTAGATAATAGAATCCATGAAATCTCATTATTAAAATGTCTAAAATAATTATCAGTTGGAATTTCTGAAGATGTATCTTACCAGTTCTAATATTTACCTATTTTGTGTATTTTGCATGAGTAGTACTATTAAAAGCATATTTAAACAACATTAGGTCTATGCAGTTGTCAACCCTATTTAACCGTTTGTTCTGAAATCATACGCAGGTCACTTACTTACCAAACCTAGGGCTGCAAGACTGGGTTTGCCCAAATTCCATTAATAGCAAGTAGAATATATTTCTACCTCTTCTGTGCTAAAGGAAAAATTGCATGTGTGTGTTGTGCACACCCCCACGTATATACAAGTTCTGACAGTTACATTCGCGAACTCATCCTAGAAAAAGTGCTACATACCTCATTGCTGAATATCTGTCACTATGGTCACCTTCGAAGTACTCCCCGTGGAAAGCTATGCACCAGTAACAACGCTTAGTTCACCCTTCAAAGCAATTTTGGAACTGTTTTTCTGGAATGGCCATCAGAGCTGTTGTTATATTACCCTTGATGTCCTGAATGTCATCAAAATGTCTTCCTTTCAATATTTCCTTTATCTTTGGGTAAAGAAAGAATCATTGGGGGCCAGATGAGGTGAATGGGGAGGGTGTTCCAATACAGTTATTTGTTTAGTGGCTAAAAACTGCCTCATAGACAACGCCTTGTGAGCTGATGCGTCGTCGTGATGCAAGAGCCATGAATTGTTGGTGAAAAAGTTCAGGTCGTCTAACTTTTTCACGCAGCCTTTTCAGCACTTACAAATAGTAAACTTGGTTAGCTGTTTGTCCAGTTGGTACAAATTCATAATGAATAATCCCTCTGATATCAAAAAAAGTTAGCAACATCGTTGCAGTAAGTTTGCGAACTTAATTGTCAGAACTTGTATGTGTGTCATGAGTGGATGAATGCATGTGTGTGTTTTCAGAAAAAATATCTTATATTTTATTTTAATACTTCCTCCTTAAGTCTTTTAAAATTGGATGTTAATGGATTTTTCCTATTAATAAAAATAATAAATATTTTATAGGGAATTTAGAAAATAAAGAAGTAGAAAGAATAAAATTAAATTCAACCACAATATTACCATTCAGAGAAAACTACTCTTAAATTTTAGTGTATTTCCTTCCAGTCTTTTATTTGTGTGTATATTTTTGTTGTTTTTGATAACTATTCTGGATATACTTTTGATATTCTGCTGTTTTACATAATAATATATATTTATATATTATATCTTATTCTTTTCCCTCCTGCCACTAAATACTTTGCATAATGTGAGTCATATTTTATCATATTCCGTTTAACCATTCCCTTCTTTATGACCATTTGTGTGGTTTCCACCTTATTAAAATAATACTTCCCTCTTGGACATCAATCTTTCCACACATCAATTGTCTTCTAAGAGTGGAATACAGAGGGAAAAGAGGCCAAAATTTGCACCTCTGGGAAAAGTTTCACTATGATTTGTGTACTTTCTTACTAAAAGTCTATGATGATAGCTGGAATATGTTCCCATTGACTTTAATAACTGGTGCAAACTCACTATTTAGAAGAGCCAGACAATCCTTAGTTGTGTCAAAGCACAGCACACATTCTGAGTAAAAGTTAAAGTAAGTCCTCAGCATTTTCCAATCTTGCTTTCTCCACATTCCACTGAAAGTTGTACAAGGTTGTAATCGGTCTTCTGGAACTGTGACATCCAAAGATTCCTTTTCTTCCTTGCCCTATGTGTAGTGTATGACAATACTGATCTTGTGACTAACACCTTACTCGAGAGCTTCCCACACATCCCCTCCTGGTGTTCCTCCTACCTCTGAACAATCTTATCTTCTTTTGCTGGTTCAACCTGCCTTGCCTTCTCTTTTAAAGCTACACATGCACTTCCTACCCCGAGGTTTCCCAGTTACCTCCATTGCCTCAGCTACTCCTTCTACAGTGACGCCCAAATTATGTTTCCAAAGAAAAATTATTTTTGAACTTCAGAATCATCCTTCCAACTGCTCATTAGGCATTTTCACTAATGGCATTTCAATGTCAATATATGCAGAGTTGAACTTCATATACTTAATTTAAGGTTTTATTATAATATAGAAAATAGTTTCAAATTCCTGAAGCCTTAAGACCAAGACATATTATAATTTTTAAAATATAGTGTTATAATTTGTAGCCCAGTATAATCATTATAATAATGTCTATCATGAGAATGTCTGGTCTTACCTGGGATAGTAGGTCTTTCCCCATACTCATTTATGTGAAGCTGAGAATTAGGATTTAATGTGCATAATTATATGCAAAAAGCTTTGTACAGAATACCTTACGAACTATTTCCATTATAGGATTTTCAAATAGCCAAAATACATTTAAACCTATCCATGTTCTAATTTATGTTTCAGCGAAAGCCTCACAGGAAACTGCCAATTAAGATTGAAGCTGTTGTAAGGGGGGTGGGGGGTGGGGCGTGGGAGATGAGGATAAGGGGGATCGAATATATGGTGATGGAAGGAGAACTGACTCTGGGTGATGAACACACAATGGGATTTATAGATGATGTAATACAGAATTGTACACCTGAAATCTATGTAATTTTACTAACAATTGTCACCCCAATAAATTTAATAAAATTAAAAAAAAAAAAAGATTGAAGCTGTTTGTTGTTCCAACATAAGAAACCACCTTCCCAAGTGATAAGTTGACACTTTAGTCAGAAAATATATACTTATAAAAATGCTTACATTTTGTTTCTTTGTTTTTTTCTTGAGCAGTTTTTTCTTATACAGTGAATTCTAGTTCGTCCACCATTCATTGCTAGTTACGAGCCTAGTGCCAGACTTTAGCTATAACATGCATACTGTCTTATTGTTGATACACAAAAAACATTCTAAGTATCAAAAGTCAATTCTTGCACTTGATTATGCCATGTTTAACACCGGAAAATTCAAAAATAAAATAAAAAACTCAGCTCAATGGCCCAGGTTTACCAGGTTGGGTCTTTTTAAAGTGCATTCCATTTACACACTATGAGATGTTAGTTTAGTGTGTACTGTAATGAGAAATGCTGTGTTGTCAAGTTGTGTTATGTGAAGTTCTGTAAAACATCACTTAATCCTCCTTTAATAGGATTTGAAAAGGAGCTGTTGCATAGGATTTATTTCCTCATGCCTAAAAAAAAAAAAATCCCTTCTCATAGTGAGTAAATGGCCAAACTCTCTGGTGAAATGTTTTTTAATGTAACATGCTGTGCTGTAACAATAATGTGTACTTTTCAGAGGACATTCTTTTCTGGATCATTTATGTTTGCTCAGTGTTACACATCTGTCTAATGCATGTTACTGACCATCAATATTAAGATGTTTAGTTATACCAATATGCTAGCAGTATCATTTATATTTATAATTTCCCTCCCCAACAATTACTAAAGCTCAAATATATTCCCTTGTATACTGAGTTTTATTATCTCTGCACTTTTGATCCAATACTGCCTAGTCATCATTCTACATGGTATTCTCTCCCACAGAAATATGTCATAATTCTTCATTCTATTTTATTTTTCTCATGCAATAATTCCCTTTCAATCGTATTATTCTTTCCCTGAGCTTTGCATCCTGTCCACTTCATAGAAGGCTATTTCATCCATCTATCTATCCAACTATTCATCTATCCATCCATCCATCCATCCATCCATCCATCCATCCATCCATCCATCCACCCTGTACTTATTCCGGACTCATTTATTTATTCATTCAATAAATGCATACTAAACATCAACTATGTACCAGGCAAGTGGCAAAAATCAAATAGAAGAGAATCCATAGTTACTGAATGAGATTAATTTTTTTAAGTAAACGTTTAGAATATTTTGAATTGACAGTCTAGGGGAAAAAAGATAATGCTAAAAGCTGTCAAGTGAACAAAGACAACAAAATATAATCCTGCCTTCTAGGATCTTTTAATCTAAGAGGGGAGAAAGATATGTTAATAAATGTAAACAATGCCACAAAAACCCAAGGTGTTCATTCTGGTGACTTCCCATTGCAGATTAATATTTGTATTTTTGTATCATAACTTTGCTACTGGCTCTAACAGTAGATTATTTAACCAGGCCCAGTTTTAATCTTATTTATTCTATAAAGTTTTCCCAACTATTATTCCGTACATTTCAACTCCTATTGCGCTTATAACTACATCACACATTTTAATAAATTTTTGTTTTTAAATTGTGGAAGCGGCAGGATGTAAGAATATAAGTGAAAGCACCACTGGCACCACTCCTACTGTTCTCTTTGCACTCCTGGGGCCCTGGATTCAGTCCATCAGCTTCTCCTCTGCATGTAATTCATGTTTCATTAACTGATGATTCTCCTTTCAGGATCCCAGCACGATGGGGATAATAAATTTGTAAAACTTGCTAGGAAATTTAGTTATTTCAATAGTAATGGGCCACATACTGGGGTCTGAGTATTCAGGACAGGGAGCATATGCAAAAGAATTCTTCAAGAAATAGGTAGCTAAATCTGTATCTTGTCCATTTGCATACCACTCTTTTTTGTGATAGCTTTCTGTTATACATTTTCTGTGTAACAGATATTGAAAATAAAATGTGTAAACATGGACAATAATAAACTGATTCTAAAAGAGATTCTTGTGTACCAAAAGGATGAGAACCAGTTATGTGCAATAAAGGTCTTTGTTCGAAAAGTAAATGGATTAGGCTTGATGACTTTATTTTCTTAACTGACCCTTCCTCTGAGTTCTTCAAAATTAATTAACTTTGAGTAAATTGATCTTTTTCTGATGCTTCTGATGCACTGTGGGAAAGAACAGGCGTTGGAATCTGATGGTCTTAAGATTTAAGTTACTGCTGTGTGACTTTAGTCAAGGCCTTAGCTTCCTCCTCTGTCAAATGAAAGTAATTTTTCCCTCATTCTCATAGCTATCTGTTCATCCATTTAACAGAAATTTACTGAGTATTGTGTGTACTACAAATCATGCTGAATGGTAGCTAAGATTATAACACCAAGAAGAAGGGAAGGGGGAAAAAACACACAACAGGATCCCAGCCCTAATGGTCCCTGTAATCTAGTTGAGGATATAGACAGACAAGTTGCAATACATCATGATAAGCATTAGCATTGAGAGGTGCTATGAAAATACATTAGAAAGGTAAACAGTTGTGAACATTAAATAAAATCAAGCATAGTGACTGCTTAGCAGTGCCTGTCTTAGTAGATACTCCATAATGCCATTGCCTTTAGCCTAGCTGTTGATATTTTACTTCCATTCTCTACCCTCTAGCTTTCCAACTAAAAGGTAAATTCATAGACAGTCTACAGTGGTATTGTCCAATAGAAATACTACATGAGCCACATATGTAATTTTTCTAGTAGCCACATTAGAAAAAGTAAAAAGAAACATGAAATAGATTGTATTATTTAATTTAACCCAGTATATCCAAATATTATCCTCTCAACGTGTAGTAATTAGCATAAGATTATGTTTCAAAATTCCATGTGTATATTTTACACTTAAAGTGCATCTCAGTTTTAATCAGCCACATTGCGGGTGCTCACTAGCCATGTGTGCTAATGGCTACCAAATTGGCTGACGCAGGTCTATACTTTCTAATTGATCTGGATTAAGCTTCTTGAGAGGTAGTGACCTATAGGTAGTAAGCATATAATAGGATATAATAGGTGTTTAATTAATAAACCAGCATCATTTCTACCCTTTCTTCCTCTCTCCTTTCCTCAGGCTGTTTATATCAAAGATAAAGTAGAAGCTGTGAATCTCCCCACACCTCCATTCCTGTCCCCAACTCCCAATATAGGGAGGGAAAAATACCAATGAGTAGACATAATACATTATAATTACTAGAGGAAAGATAAATATCTATGAAAGTAGGCTATAACTGGGTCTCACCAGTTACCTGCGGATGGCTGCAATGGTCTGCTCCAAGCACCTAAGGCAGCAAAGTCAGACTATACCGTCCATGTTAAGTTTCCCTACTTCAACACAGAACATGCTTCTTTAGCTCATTTCTGACAACTAAGAGCAAGGTTCCCAAGAGTGGCCTCTCTGGTAGCACTAGTAATCTGTGGCATACTGGAGGAAAACCAGCTCCCAAGCTGTTATAATCGACATGGAATCATAAATGCACCTTAATAAAAGGCACGGCTATTCTTGCTTTTATTTCCTATCTGGTCCAATTCGCTGCAATGAACTTGTCCTGTGTTTTGGTCAATATGCAAATCTTTCTTCAAAGGATGATTAGAGATGATTTCTTGCCAGCCCCAAAGCCATTTGTTGTTCGTAACTTGATTAACTCTCTACTCAATGACTCTGAGAAGCTTTGAAGCTGGGCATCATCCCCAGAGTCCATTACCTCATAATGTGACCCAAAGACCTGAGCGGGATTCTCTAGCCCTGTAAGGTCCATAATAGAACACACTTAAAGACTTTTTGCTCATTTTCTAAAATAACTTGGATTTGGGAAGATAAAAATACCTTTCAACAAAAGCAGACTTATTATTCATTAGATCTTGTCAAAGCCTGTGTACTGAATGACAAATCAGATAAATCAAAAGTAAAAGTGTGCACCACTGTTTTCACCCCAGCACACTATCCTTGTCACTCTGAACTCAGTGAGTAGAGCATCGTGTGAATAGAACGTGAGTCTGGTTTGCCCTAAAGGAGAGTTGAAACACTGGATGACTCTCCGGATCCTTCCTTTTCCCAAGAACACAGAATTCCTACCTGCATTGACTGTGTGGAAGACTTATTTCCAAATAAAATTCACACTATTGTTTTACCTTCATGATTGCTTCATAAACTGTATTTATAAAAGTAATGTATAAAACATTGCTGAATACTTAGGATGTCATCACTGTTTCTTCTAAAGAGAATTTTATGGGCTTTTTTCTGTGCTGTGTGTGCATGAAATCATAGCATAATAAAGAAACACAGAAAATCCCTGTAGTAGGCATAATTTTATAAAGTGGCAATGAATATTATAGCATAGTCATGAATGTGGGAAGCTATGTAGTATTATACATAAATGGACATTGACTATCTCCTTCACTCTTAAACATGTTCATATTAAAGCTCACAGTGTTATCCTTACCATAGCTACAATAAATTTACAGCAGTACAAAGTGTTTGTCATGTGAAAAAATGGCTCTCCTGAGAGGAAAAACTGAGAACATCAATCTATCAGGACTTATTATAAAGTCTAGTTTATATGATGTAGAAAATGAAAGACGCTAATTGTTATAATATAAGCATATAGCAACCTAGGGGAATGGTTAATATCAAGTTTCCTAAGGAAATCGATAAACATTCTATCTTTCATCCTCATAGGAATCTCATAAATCACTATGTATAACACAGTAGCAACAGTTTAAAATCTTATTTTTTCCAACAGTACTATATTTTACTAGTCCAAAAGGAAAGATGCAGAAACAATTTTATGTCCATGTTTTAAAAGAAAAATATGAGTTCCGTGTGTGTGTGTGTGTGTGTGTGTGTATGTGTATGTGTGTGTTTAAAGTTTACAAACATTTGAACTCAAACTTAATATAAACTGTGCATCAAGGTGGGAAGTACCTATCTATTACTTACGAAAGTTGAATTGAAATCCTGTTTTCTCTTTGGAGCAAGTTACCACCATCAGTATTAGAACAGAGCTGAAAATAGGAAGAGCCAGAGACTGGGTCATGAACTCTTTTGGTCATAAGTGAGAATTAATATTTGTAAAGTCAATTTTTTTGTTCATCAACATATCTGTAACTTGCTGCCTTCTTAACATATATTCACTTTCTATCTCTAGATTGTGATAGTTATTTTCAACAAAAATAATTTAGACTTCTACAATTATTTTTCAAACTTTTACATATAACAAACTAATAATTAGACAAGTACTTTTTAATCTATAGTCCTCTGACAGAAGGCAATTCTAAATTAAATTCTGATGTTTCATGAAATTATTCACCAATTCCCAGTTTCTCTGCATATTACAGTATATTACTTATCAAAAATATATAAGCATTTTCTAGGCACATTGTACACACATTAACTAAAAATAAGGCTTAATGTCTTTTGTAGACAATTGTCTACTTACTGTCTTTAAGCAAATTTTTGTAACTCAATACACATGCAAAAAAAGCCCACTTACAAGGCTTATTTACAATTGTTAAACATTTTTTAAATGTGTAAAAATATGAGTTTATGCAGTTATAGTTAATTATTTCAACAGCATAGTAAGATGATTAGTGTTTTTGATCAACAAGAATATTTTGGTTTAAAAAGGCTAAAACAGTTTGTGTTAAGATAAATTCTAACAGGTGATGCTGAAATATTTTCTACAATTGTAAGGCCTCTCTAATATTACATAACTGCTTTTGACACCTTTAGTAAACAATTTGAAAGTGACAGCTAAAATTCTATCATTTTGAATGAGAATTACCTTGTATATCTTGAAATATTCTTGGATGAGCTCTGAATAAAAAGTCAATTTAAAAAGAAAATAAATAGAGTGGGGCGGCCAGTTAATTCAGTTGGTTAGAGTACGGTGCTCTTAACAAGGTTGCTGGTTCGATCCCACATGGGTCACTATGAGCCACTGGTTGCACCCTCCACAACCAGATTGAAACAACTACTTGTCTTGGAGCTGATGGGTCCTAGAAAAACACACTTTAAAAAAATAGAGCTTACTTGATTTCATGGGGAAATTGATCAAAAGGTAGGACATTACTATCTAAGTCTTTGGCTTATAACTATATATTTAGTTTTATATATTTCAAGATACGCACTTAATTGACTGATTTTATGCCCCACTGAAATAACTATTGGAACCAGAAACAATTTTCTTTCAGAATAAAATTATTTCAGATTTTGCCTCAGAAGTATCTAATATAAATTTTGGTACTGAAAATAATATAGTAATACTTTTGAACTTAAAATGAAATTAAGATTATGTAAATTAAAATTGAATTTGTAGGGAAGTAAAAAAGAAATGCTTTTTCCACTACCCATCTTAGGTTCATTGACTGGGGCTCAGCAAACTAGATGGACAAAAGACTGATTAAAAAGAGAAAAACAAACAGAAGTTTATTAACAGTTGTATCCTGCGTATATATGGGAGTACTCAGTGATGAGTAACTCAAAAGACTTGAGCTTTTATAGCATTTTAGTAAAGAACAATGATTTTGTAGCAAAGTGACAAGACGAAGGAAAAGAACTTTGAGCTTCTAGGGATGGCAAATTGTGGGAAGGCAAATACAAAAGGTGCCAAAGAAATGTATACACATTTTAAGGAAGGAAAATTGTATTAAAATTGTAATACTCAATATATACCGATAACAAAAGATGAATACAAATCACGTTTGACTTCTGCAATTACAAGAGGTGCTCAAAGTGGTTACCATCAGCATCCAGACACTTCTGATTACGGCGAACTACTGCATGAGCAACGTTGACCAAAGCGTCCACTTGTATATATGTTTTTGGCACCCCTGGTATATGGGGAAACTACTGGTAGATAAGGGCTAGTTTTAGAGATTTGTAGATTCCTCTGGTCTCTCAGCTGATAAGGGGCTAGAGTTGTCTTCAGTGATTAACTTTTGTTCTTCCTGGTGGGGGCAAGGTGGGTGGGCACATATACAAATATATGTCTGGCTTTTAGGCTAGTAGGGGGAGGGCAGAGAGCAAGAGAGCTTTCCGTGTATCTGTTTGTTCTCAACTGTCTTCAGCTCAAATAATGCTCATACCAAAGTGGCATGTTTTGGGTGGCCTATTCTGCTACCTTTAAACCTGTATTCCACTCCAGCGAACTGATGCAAAGTTGTTTTCTGAAATTATTTTAAATCTCAGGAAAAAATTCTGTTTCTGGACAGCATGTCCTCAGTGGCCGAAGAACTCCAATTCTTTTTAGTTCTCAAGTGAAGGAAAAAATCGTTTACATGTTAATTTGATTTTTAAATTATATCATAGAATCAAATTAAACAATAATAAAATCAAGTCAAATTTGATAAATAATATAGTAAACTATACTAAGGCATTTTAAAACTTTCTTTTAATATTTAAATTCCATATGTTACATATTTATATATAAATTATATATTTACATGCATATTATCACATATATTGTATGTACAATAATATATTTACATATGTATATATAAATATATGAATAAATTTATATGCTTAACTATTATTAATTCATGTATTTACTAATATACATTTGTAATTACTAAATAATTTGATATTTAATTTGACAAAATTAAAATTAATTGATTAACTTATAATTTTAGTCTATTTGAAGATTTATTTATCTGGCATCAACATCACACATTAAAAGTCTAGGAAGAAACCAGCCATACTTTATAACACCATAGGGGATAAGACTATATAGCATGATATTAGTTGAAAATTCAAACACATAAATTTCAAATTCTTTGCTAGAAGAACAAATAGGTTTACACACACACACACACATACACACACACACAACTGTGTCAAGCACTGTGCTAGACTTCTCAGGGAATGCAGAGTACTGGTAAAGATGGATATATAAACAAAAGACTTTAATGTAATAGAATCTTCGTAATAAAATATGCCATTGGAGCAGAGGCAATAATTCTGTTGAATATGAGAGGATTGGAATCAGGATAAAGGTAGCGAAGAAGGGAATATTTGTAGTCTAGAAGATATACAGAACTCATCAAGACAAGCCTGGAAGCACATTGCAAATGGCACTTTTAAAAACATTTTATCCAGGAAGGAGGGCAGGAGAAAATGAAAGAAGGAATGTGCTGTAACTACTTACCTTTATTTACACCCTACTATGTGTTATTCTTTTCTCAGTCCTGTGTTGTTGGTATCATTATCTCCATTTTTACAGATGAGGAAATAGTCACACACCTAAATTCTATAAAATTTAAAATAAGCTACTATAACATCTGTTCCTTTCATTGATGCATTCTGTAATAAATTTCTCCTGTTAAAAGAAGTAGAAGTGTAAGTGCATGAACAATATCTTCCTCCAGTTAAAAATGAAGCAGGAAATCTGAAAGGATAAAAATAAGAGATTAACAAAACCTCTGAATATACATTACAACACAAAAGAAGGATAGAAAAACTTATATGGAAAGACTATCTAAAGAGATAATGAACATTAAGACAAATGGGCAAAGGACACAACAGTTAATTCAACAAAAAAATGAATTTAAATATCTGATAAATATATGAATAAACATATAAGGGAGATACCGTGTTTCCCCGAAAATAAGACCTAGCCCGACCATCAGTTCTAATGCATCTTTTGGAGCAAAATTCAATGTAAGACCCAGTCTTATATTATTATATTATGTTATATTATACCTGGTATTATTACATTATATTATATTATATTATATTATATTATATTATATTATATTATATTATATTATATTACATTATATTATATTTTGTATTATATTATACCCGGTTCTATATTAAAATAAGGCTGGGTCTTACATTGAATTTTGCTCCAAAAGACGCATTAGAACTGATGGTCGGGCTAGGTCTTATTTTTGGGGAAACACGGTATTATCAAAGAAATGTAAATTAAAATGCCTACAGATTTCATTTTAATTTGCAAGGAGTCCCTAGATTGCAATCCTCAGTATCTATGGCAAGGTCAAGTTTGCAGACGCATACTGATGAATCTTGACTGCTTGGTGGTCAATCTATCCTTCCATGTTATTTTCCCCATACTACAGATCCATCCCAAAATATATTGATTCTGGTTGTTGTTGTTGCTTTTTAGTCTCCAGGAAATCTTCTTACTATTCCTTGAAGAGACTAAAAGCACCCTAGGATTTCACGAAGGCTCCTGAGAATTAGAAAAGATGTTACTTTTTAAATGAATGGAAATGAGAAATCCCTCTAGATGGAGGTTGACTTGTGAATTGCAATGTAAGAATTTATAGTTATATGTACATCAACTTAAACTTTGTTTCCCTAAATGAGAGAAATGCCTAGAAGACTATTTCAACATGAATTTCCAATAATTAAGTTCTGCTACCAAAAAATATTTCTCTCGATCATGTATGGATGATGACTTCATGTGTCATTTCCAACCTAAAAATAGTATGATTGACCCAGGCTAAATTTACCTCAAACCAACAGTACTCATCATCAAATATTGCCCACAGAACTTTAATATAGTCTGAGTGATTTAATTAATCCACCTCCATGAACCAAATCATCTCTAGACTATTCTTTCTTTTATTAAGAAATTGTGTAACAAAAACACAACATCTGATTTTAGATTTGGGTTTGTTTATTTTTTATTCCACTTCATTCATTTTTACAGCCCCAGTAACAACAGATTAAAAAAACCAGACCTGAACACTAAATAACTAATTTTATTTCAATAAAAACTTATAATGTATTATAATCAATTTTGTGAAAGATGATTTGGGCTGAATTTAGTTAAGATGACTGAAGTAAGTGGATAATGGAGTATTTATCTTTGTTGGAGGAGAACACTAGGTAGGGATGCTTTCAGCTGCTGCTGAGAAGTTTTAACTAGGAAGCCGCCAGTCACAACGGACCATTATGTTTCTAATTGCCCTCATTAACAGAAGAAAAAGGAGCAAAAATTTTCTCTTGAGAATCCTAGACATCCTGCCTTTCCAAATAAGCTAGTGATATTAGTCAATACATTTTATATTTACAAGTTCAGTTTTATCAGAAGAGCAATGAGAGAAAACTGAGCAGGTGTTTCTTTATGAACAGTGTGGATGCTACATTCTTTTCTACTTAAAAGAGAAAAACTAACAAACTATATATGCTCCTAGATGTGTTTTGTTGCGTATTGCTGTTGTTGTTTTTCTTAAGAGTTCTGGATCTTAAACACCTATTTATCTGATGAACAATAATCAAAATCTGTTCATATGTTAGTGTTTTAGTCCATTGTAAATATTATGGCTTTTTTTTTTTGTTTGTAATCTAGTAGCCCTGTCAATGCAAGCCGTGCTTCTCACCAGAATATCAACACTTAGCATTCTATAGTTGAAATCTTGCTATGCTCAAAGATATACTCATACATTTCCCAGCATATATCAAGAAGACTTCTCCACTTGGCAGAAGAATTTAACAAATTTTCCCAACCTTGAACAATTTTTATGTGGCATTAATAAAAAGATCTTAATACTTCAGTGTGTGTGTGTGTGTGTGTGTGTGTGTGTGTGTGTGTGTGTGTGTGTGTCTGCATGCGTGCGTGCGTGTGTGTTTTCAGGGTGAAGAGTGGAAGAGTATTATTCATTGAATTATTCCTTGGTATTACCCAATTACCTGAGTTTTTATATTCTAAACTCAGATTATTTTTGTTTTTCAGTGTATCTATCATTCATTACCTGTCAGGAATACCCATTTCAGTTACATTTATTCTAAATCTCATATTTAAAAGAAAGTTTTTTACTAATTTAAAAGTGACTGGAAACTATTGCCTGATATCAAGAGAGTATGATTCAGGACAATGAAAAAGCAGATCAGTCCATTGTCAAAGAAAAATTGCACGAGACAGAGTTACAGTTAAAAAGGCAGGAAAGACTTTATTCAAGACTATTGCAATAAGGGTGAGAGATTGAATTTAGCTCCCCGAAAACAGAAAGCAAGGGGAGGTTTAAATTCTGGAGTAAGCTAATGGAAAATACTGGAGGACTGTGAGGATGGAGGAAGGAGGAAGTTTGGTCCAAGTAATTAGGCCATTTGTCACCATGACATTATGGAAGTTCCAAGTAATCAAACAAAAGATGGTAAACTAATAGTTTAAAAGAGATTTCCTAGACAGTAAATATTATGAGGCACAGTTAATATTGTAGTAAAGTCAGGTTCAAATGTGCATCTTTAATAAGCATCCTCCAAACCCAGACATGAAATCAGCATCAGTACATCAAGTCATTTCAAGTGTTCTTCTCATAATATCTGAGTCAACTGAGTTGACACTGATGTCTCAGTTTCTGACTTGTCTTCAATCGTGATTCAATTTGACATTCCTTTGAAGAATCTTCTACACGATTATAGAATGTAGATAGCCAATTTCTATTCTAGGCTCTCTCTCTCTCTCTCTCTCTCTCTCTCTCTCTCTCTCTCACACACACACACACACACACACACACACACACACAATTCAACTTCATGGAGGATTTATGCCTCCCTTTTTTTCTCTTTGATAGGTAATTAGACGCTTACATTCTCAACAATGTTCAATTTTAATTTATGATGCTACCCAATATTATTACCAAGGTGAATATAATATCCCCAGTCCTCTATAAATTAGAAATAAAAGAGAACAGAAAAATATAATATTAAGCCTCTGCTAATTTTTTAAGGCTTCTTAATATCTGGAAACTTATCTGGAACTGAATTGAACAGTTCCCTGGTAGGAGATAGAAGTGTGGCCATTGTTAGTCTTTTACATAGAAGTGAAATCATGTGACAGGTGAAACTAGAGTCCTTATCTTATTGATTTTTATATCTCACCCTTGGAAGTTGGTAAATGTTCAAAAAAAGTTTAGGCTTGTTCCAGGGTCTGATCCCTAATGAAGGCATCTGTGAGCTCCTGGAGGATTATATTCTTAAAGTCAGCCTTAGCTCTAAGTTCCTTCCACCGAAGTCTTGATCTCACTCACCTTTCGCTTTCCATAGCTGTTCTCTCCAAGCCAACCCAGATATGGAACTCAGCCCTTATTCCCTGATCTTCTTAGAAACCTCTCACAAAAGGAGTTACAGTCAATAAGTTAACAGAATTTATTGATGGTTTGGACAATGTAAGACTCTCTCTCTCCTCTCTCTCTCTCTCTCTCTCTCTCTCTCTCTCTCTCTCTCTCTCTCTCTCTCTCTCTCTCTCTCTCTCTCTCTCTCTCTCTCTCTCTGTTTATGCAGAAAATTAATATATAATATTAAACATTTTTATTTTTACAATTATTTTGGTGACACTGACATCAGTTTGTTTTCCTAGGCTCAATCTTCCTTTGCCTCTTCTTTTCCCTTTCTCAAATTTATCTTCATTCCTCATGCACAACAGTTTAGACTTCCCTTTTTCCCATGGTTTTCTTTTAAAATAAAAATTCTAAGGCTTTATTTTTTACAACCAAGTAGAATTATCAAGGTATTTTCCTGAATATAAACATTCTCATGAAAAATATGTCTGTTATCTGCTACCAAATAACTATTTCCATCTGTCTCCACCATTCTATATCCTAGAGTTATCAGGATCTGGGATGTCATACTCAACATGCCCCACGCTCACATCAAGTTGAATTGCTAAGCAGGAAGCTAAGGGAAAATATTTATCATTTATTTACTGAGCTAATCAAGAAATATAACTAATAGAGCTCTCTCTTTTAGGGCCAAGAACAGAGATTAAACCCTATGTTCTTTTCTTTCCTGGATTCTGTATGCCATGATCCTATCAGACATCACATCACCCTTTTCACTTCAACATAGTTTCGTAACATTTTATATTTCTCACATTCTTTCATTCTTTCATTAAGAGACCATTTACTTTGTACCAACATAACATGAATCTCAAGTAGAGCTTAGATCAAGTAATCCAGAAAATAAATAGTAAAATTTCATATGGTACAAAATGATCATAAAATAAAGTAGGGTATTAGGTATAGTGAAGGAAAGATGGTAGCTATTTTAGGTAGCGTCGTCAAGCCTTCTGGAAGCATGTGATAGTTGAGGAGACTTGAGTGATAGGAGCCAGCTATGGAATTATCTAAGGAAGACTATACCAGGTAAAGGAAAGGGCGGAGGTAAAGCCCTAAAGTGGAACTTCACTTGAAACATTCAGGGAACAGCAAACTAAAAACAAAACAAAATAGTATGGCTAGAATATAACGAACAGAGAGGAGAATGGTAGGACATGAAGTCAGAAAGGTTGGCAGGAATGGACTGGTAGGTCCTGGTATGCAGTTTAAATTTTTTCTAAATCATACCGGAGAGTAATTTTTTTTAATCTGGCTTGTTCTTTTTCTTAAATCATTTTTCTGTATGGACATTACATTATATTAATTATCTTAAAACTTTAAAGAGGTATCTTAAAACTAGTGAGTGCTCTCCAAATTATCTTCTAGGCTAATTTATTCAATTCATATTTCTTGAGTACATACTATGTTCCTGACCCTGACCTAGACCTGGAGAGTCTAGTGACAGGGTTGTGGTTCCAACACCCAAGAACATATAGCCTCATAGAAAAAGGTTTTGTTCTGTTTTCTGTACACAGTTATTATAATATTGCCTACTTTCTTTTCATTCTTACCAGAGTCAATATGACCTTCAATAACCTTTTTTCTGGATCTTGGATAATACCTATTTTTAATTCTATACTATATTCCTCTATCCACTTTATATAAAATAAATGTTTAAGAATGTATTTGCATTTTCATCATATTCTTGGAATTCTTTTCAACTTCATGATAAGTTTTCCAAGTTTTGTTTGTTTGTTTGTTTTCATTTTTGAAAAAGTGAATTCGTAGTAGGGAATAGAAAATAATAGCACTTTTTTTGTTTTTTCATTTGTTTTGATTTTTAAAGAAATTTCACGTATAAGTGAAATCATGTGCTTTTGTCTTTCGCACTTTTTTTATAATAGAACATTTTCTCTTTAGAGTGGTATTCCAAGTTAATTCAAGGTTGGATATATATTAACTAAACTAGGAAAATATTTTTAATGCTTGATCACAAAACAGAGTTTCTATATTGGGTCGTTTCTGTCTCCTCCCCATACTGAACTGCAAAAACACAGAGTACAAATCGCCCCACATACTTCCAGTTAAATGCTTGATTACTTGTGAATGCTTCCTGACCTTGAGGAGCTGAGTGGTGCAGATGAGGGAATTCTTTGAACAGAACACTAGAAAAGATGCAAAAAAAAAACACAAAGAAAAAAAAAAAAAAACCTCACAGAATCACAGAAACACCAATTTTCAGTCAAGGTTGAATCTCACTCAGTGAGCATGAAACTGGGGCTTTCTCTGCACTTTTGACCATTTGTCTTGCTTCCCCTCTCCCCTTTTCTTTTTATTGGACTTTAACTATTTAAGGATTTTCCTCAATCTATTTATCTCTCAATCTCCTATCCCCTCAATTTTATCTGTACATTTTTGTTTGTTTCTCTCTTCTATTTTTCCCATAACACAAGGGATACGTACATTACACAAGAGTCACTAAAGGACCTGGTCTGTGAAAATCTGTTTTGAAGTTGGAGGAAAAGGCAAGGCAGCTTTCTGAACATTCTTTTCCCTTAGGGCAAAAATGCTGTTCAATAACTTATTCTCCTCCTTCTAAAGAACTAGCATTTTGACCATTGAACATTCTGGAAACAATTGTATATTGTGCCTTACAGATCCAGTTTTTCACTGTAGACTAAGTGCTGGTTAATGGGAATCCCTTAGACATTCTCTCACCTTTGTAAAAAGAACTGTTTATTGATGATAAAGTGTGGCTATAGAAATCCTTCAGATTTCATAAGGAATACGGGGTTTTTTTCATTCTTGATACAGTATGTATTTAGGCCAAACCTAAAGTCTCCACTGTCTTCACTGTCTAATGGTGAAGAAAGATGAGAAAATCAACTATTATACTGCAAATGATAAGCGTTGTAACATTTGAACTAGGAGTTACAGAAGTATAGACATGGCTACCTTGCCTAGAATGATGGTCAGGAATTATTCTTTGAAAGCTTTTGCAGTTAAATATGGTGAAGGACAAACACAGGTGTGTCCAGCAGGTTCCAGGTGTTACTTTCCTCTACTCCCTGTCTAGCCCTTCCTGGCTATGGACCAACAGCTGCCCCAGGCCCAGCTCCAGATGTTTGTCTGTGAACAAACAGAGGTGGTGGCTGTGCACAGGCCACAGCTTCCATTCAGTCTTCTCCATGGTCCCATCACAGCAGCTGGCCACGACTGGCTCCTACATACCCCTACCAGCTCTGGATTATTCCCACACACCAGGGCTGGTGAGTGACTCTTTTCTGACACCCATACCCACTTCCGGACTGTTATTTCTCCAACTTCTCCCACAATTGTGTAAAGTATATTTCTTATAATAAATCTCTTATTCCAAAATAAAAAGAAGAATGGTTGTCAGAAGACACTTTTAAGAAGGGTAACACTTAGCATATAGTGTTAAGGCATATAGCTGGGAAAGGGGAGTTAGAAGCAGGTTCCAGGCAGAAGAAACAGTATATGCAAAAGGCAAGAGCCAAGGGACTGTGGTCAAGTGTGAGCATGAAAGTTTACGTGGGGGAGGAGATGCACTTAGAAAGGTGTGAGCGTGACAGATCATGGCAGGCCCTGTGTGCCATTTTAAAGGGTTCCTTTACTTGAAAGCAAAGGGAAAGGCACCAAAGGATTTCCAGTAGGAGGAATGAGTGAATGGACTTGCATTTGTTGAATATTCACTCTGGCCATAGGAAATAGGGTGGATTGGAAAGAAGTTTGAGGCAAAGAGAACAATTAGGAGACCATTGCAAAACTTCAGTTAAGTGGTGAGATTTTGGCTGCCATCATAGGAATAAAGGGTTGGAGAATTATTTGATAGATGATTCAGGGGTGTAATTCAGGACTTCTTGAATAATAAGAAGAGGGAGGAAGAAATTCATGGTGGCCGTCAGGTTTCTAGTTTTGGCACCTGGAAGCTGCAATGCTAATCACTGAGACAGAACAAGAGGATGAAAAACCTATTAGAGGAAAGACTACGATTCAATCTCAGTCATGCTGAGATTGAGGTGCTGGTTATAAGGCTAAAAAGTCAATGAAAACAATAATTAGCATGGTTCTCATAAGCATATACAGAGTCAAAAAACTATAGTGACTCATGAAATCTTCACTCTTGTCCTCTGTAGAAAGAGGTTTTTATTTTTTTAAATCATTTATGTTTACTACCACTTCTCCAGTTTAGTCTAACCTCTGAAGAAATGTCACACTTACAGACATTATGCTCACATGTTCCACAAACACTTTATTATGAATCCGTTAGGGTATATACTTGCAAATATTTTGTTTCACTTTGTCTTATCCCTTAGGCAATGTTATGCCTATATCACTGCAAGCAGAGTAGTGAAGCAAGAATGGAACAGTGATATTTTGCTAGTTACCAAATCTGTCAATTCTTCCTTGTCAGTGTTTCTCACTTTTGTCTTTTTTTCACTCTACCCATGATCATTATCCAAAAATAGGATCCTAGTCACTTCTTGCCTGGAATACCTTTACCAGAGTTCTTAAATACAAACAACAGAAACTGATTCTGCTTAATTTATGCAGAAAATGAATTTATTGAAAGGCTATTGGGTAGCTCACAGAATCACAGTGGAGGTGGGTGTGTGTGTGTGTAGAGGGGGACAAGGTTGGAAAATGAGGGGGAAAAAGGGAGTTTCATAGCCAGAACCCAAACCAGGGTCATCCCACAAGAACAGGCCAAGGAAGTCACCGCTCCCTACAGCCCGATCAGCACAGCTGCCCGGAACCAGCTGTGGCAGCTCTTCCGCTTCGGGGTTAAGTTCTTCACTGTTGCTGTTTTCTTTGCATCACTAACTCCAGATTCAAAATCCTAGGTGTTGGTGTTTGATGGCCCAAACCTGGACTGGAAGCAGGTTCATGCCCCCGTTTGCAGGTTTCCAGGGAAGGCAAGCCTCTGGCCTTTTCAATTTCGGTAGCCCCTACCTCCCACTGAGAGTGATGTTGGGGAGAATTCTCCAAATATTGGAAAGATGGTCCAAATCAGGGCAGTCACAGAAATGCAGGTGTCGCAGGTAAACAGCTTACCTCCTGGTTCTAATCATTCATTTTGATTTTTTATTTTATTCTAAGTGCTCTTCTGGACATGTGCTATGTACTCATGGTGCAGATATCAAGAATGCAAGTAGCTGATTAAAGCTTTCCTAAATTCTACCTATTATGTTACTGCTCTTCTTTGACACTACACTAGTTTCCAATAACTTAAGACTTTTCAACCTAGTATTCAAAAACATTCCAATAATTGACCTACATTACATATACAGCCTTTCCTCTTATTATTTTCTAACATAAATTCTCCAACTGGGATAATTATCTTCCAATTTGCATATACTTACTACAAGTATGTATGTTCTTTGCAAAACTACTGATCCATCTCACCTTCTTTTCCCTAGCCTATGCCTGAACTCATTTTATTTCTTCCCCGAATAGCACCCCACTTGTATTCTTTGCCTCCTCCATGACCCCAGCTGAGAATAGAGAATCAATGAGAAGCATGAAACTATTGCAAACTAAAGACACACTCAATCATATAATATTTATGTATACTAAGTCATACCTGCACCTTCATTCATAAATACTCTTTCTGGATCTATTTCTTTTTTTTCTTTTTTTTAATTTTATTGGGTAACAGTGGTTTTTTTGTTTTTTTTTTCCAGGACCCATAAGCTCCAAGTCAAGTTGTTGTCCTTCAATCTAGTTGTGGAGGGTGCAGCTCAGCTCCAAGTGCAGTCACCATTTTCAGTCTAGTTGCAAGGGGCACAGCCCACCATCCCATGTGGGAATCAATCTGGCAGCCTTATTGTTAAGAGCAGCAACTAGTTAGTGCTCTAACCAACTGAGCTATCCACCGGCAGCTCAGCAGCAGCTCAGCTCAAGTCATTGTCTTCAATTTAGTTGTGGAGGGCACGGCTCACTGCCCTATGTGGGAATCGAACCGGCAACCTTGTTGTTAAGAGCACACGCTCTAACCAACTGAGCTAACTGGCCACCCCTATTTCTGTTTTTAAATGTAGATGTTTTTACCTCTCCAAGTAGCTTGTAAATTATTCAAGGATCTTATCTGCTGGTGTATCCTCTCTGCCATATCTAGCATGTTAAATACAGAGTCTACACTAAATATCTGTGGAATAGCTGAGCACCTGTCTGGCCAGTTTCAGCTCTCACCACACACTTTCAAAGGATTCAGGATCTTGGAACCCATTCTTCTGAAAATTATTTAGTTTCATTCTATTCCACAGTCTCTAACTCTAGGTATATCCTATTCATCTTTCCACAAATGTACAAATTTCATATTACAGTAGGGACAAGGAGAGGATGGCTAGGCACAAATTCACTGTCATTATTATAAATTTTCTGGAGGTAATGCCCAGGTGACGCCAGTAGTGTCATCTTCATAGAAGAAAGATGGCATTATTAAAAAAATTGAAAGAGCAAATTTCTGTACTACACCATATAATCTTTCTATGCTTTGCAAAGTTAAGACTGAAAAGAAATAGGTTTCATTTAAGAATGTGATTACTTTGTCATTGTCACAGAATGACATATTAATTAGGTACTAAATTTGCAAAATACCCTTGTGAATGCAAACAAAATGTGTCTTTTGTAAATTAAGTAAAAAGCAGATGCCTGTTTCTCACACAAAGTTCCTTTCTTTTACTGTCAGAGCAGAACTTTTTCAGAGAGTGAGTTTTGGCAGATGGCATTGCAATTCAAATAAAATGAAATAGTGCATCCATATCTTTTTGTCCTTTGAAGGCCAGAAGAATTATTCAGGTTTCTAATGTATCTGCGTGTCCTCATAAATATAACTTGTTATCGCATAAATACTGAAGATTATGTTATGACTCAAACGTTAGCGGAGATATCTTCTGCACAACCAAAGCAGATATTCACTCTATCTATTGCACAAGGAAATAAAGCACAAAAGGATTTAAAGATATTGCACTTAAAATCCTAAAGAGCAATGTGAAAATCATTTCAGAGTTCCAGGGCATTCGTTATAAAGAATGGAGGCACAGGGGGCCAGAGTTTTTCCTGCATGAGGCTCTCCACATTTTCTTACCAATATTTAGTACATTGGGAATCCTAAGAAAGGACAGTCTAGAAAGGAATCCTTTATTAAAACAGATTCCTGCACCACCACTTCCCATCCTCATTAAAAATAATTCTAATTGTAACATAGAGCAAACTTTTTAACTGCCTAGAGAAGTTATATAATATTCCTCTCCCCCATAAAGTTGTTATGAGGATCATATGAGATGATTTATGTAAGGCACTCAGCACGGTGCCTGATACATAGGATCAATAAATTGTAACTAGTTCTAGTATTTTTATGGTACTAAATAAGTGAGGCAGGAAGGGGTATAACTTACTCATATGGATTAAAGAAAATGTGTTTGTAAAGAATAAAAAAAATATGCACTAAAATTTTAGTTACATTGTTTTTGGTAACATAGATTTTTAGCAGCTTTTACATTCTCATTATGGATACTGCGTGCTTTTAAAAACCAAACTTATAATACTATAGTTTATCATCTTTTACAATAACACGGATAAATACTTCACAAGATTATTTAGTTTTCTTAGTTTCATTTTGCAAACAACATCATATTGCACACTTTCAGATTTATTCTTTTATTTTGGAAACTTAGAAAAAAATGTTTTACTAAGACAGATACCAAAGACTTCTCTCAAAGTCTTTTTCTAAGGGCAATATATTTTAAATTCTCATTAGATGTAAAAGTTATTGTAAACAAAGGTACTCACTATAATGTTTTCAGCAAAATACATGCAAATCAATGAGAATATTTAATAGAGTCATAGAAACCACAGGAAGAGATTTTCAGGTGTCACTAGGTTCATTCCATTTCACCTGTTGGGCTTTATATTTACCACTGTAGAGAGAGATATGGATCAATGCTCCTTATTTTACTTTATTTAGTGATTATTCCATTTCTGAACATTATGAAATTCATTATTCATTTATTAAAGATTTACTGAATGCTGTGCTAAGAGCTAGAGATTTAAAGTTTTCTGTGTGAAGGGGCTCTCGGTATAGATATGGAGAGACATGTGCAAACAAAAGCAATTCAGTAAGTTGCAACATGTCATGGTAGAAGTATGCACAGGTACGCAAATGAAGGATTGGCCATTTCTAGTGATGATTGGAGAGATATATGAGGTCTGACAATTACATCAGAGAACTTGCCACCATGCGCTTATATTGGCAGCAGTGTACAAACAGCTCGGTAAGGTTTCATAACCTTGGTATATCAGTGTCTCACAGCTGTGTTCATGTCAACGTGCAGCAGTGTCTTGCTGAGTGGCGTTCATTAATGTTGTTGTGTGTTTTTGTGTGCTATCACGAAAATATCTAAGCTTGAATTAGAGCAATAAACAAACATTAAATTTCTTGTTAAACTTGGCAAGAGTGGAAGTGAAATCGTGGACATGTTAGTCCAAGTTTATTGGGATAATGCCATAAAGAAAATGGCAGTTTACAAATGGATTAAACATTTTTCTGAGGAGAGAGAACATGTTATTGATGAAGAGAGGTCAGGGCAGCCAGTAACAAGCAGAACTGACGAAAACATTGCAAAAAATCTTCGAATTTTGCGTCAAAATCGTCAGCTGATTGTGAGAAGCATATTCAGCAGTGAGGTATGTAGCACTTTTTCTAGGATGAGTTCACAAACTTAATTGTCAGACTTCATATGTGCTTCTCTAACACTTATGCTAGGGTATTGACATGGTAGGAAGTCAGCTTTATGGAACATAGCCAATATCAACTTTTTCTGTTTTCTTCTTCCTTTCCACCCTAACTAAGCACACCTGGAAGTATTGAAATATGGGGTAAACACTTTCAATACAAGAATACCTAACTAAAAACTGTTAACATTTGTTAAAAATAAATAAATAAATAAAATAAATAACAACAACAACTAAGGTATTAATGTCATAGGAAGCAAAATTCCAATGCTACCCAAATCTCTATCTGAGGTTGCTCTTCAGATGAAAGACATTTTATCTTTCCCAGCGACCCAGTAGACCCATGGTCTCATTCATTCCTTTAACAAATCTGCTGAGCACCTAATATTAGATTTGGGGAATACAAAGATGAGTAAGAAATGCCTTCTATCTTTAAATAACAAATGGTTATAATATAGTCTTTGGAACCCACTGGAAGTCCCTTTTCTCAATAGTATGCCATATTCCTTCTCTCCCCTTCTTTGTTGTTTTTCTTTGCTGCCCATAGAGTCCTTTTCAGTCTGTCTTGTGACATGTGGTCTTACTGAGTTTTCCAAATTTCACCTCTCCTTGTAGAACTTCCTGAATCACAGAGGTTGTAGAACAATCTATTTGTATCTCTGTTACGTTGCTGAGTATAATATGATAACTTTTTAACACAAGTAAAGTAGCTTTCAGGTTCTTCTTCAACCTTTTATTATTCTCCAAATGAAAAAATATCCATTTTCTAACACTATAATTCTAAAACACAGGTTTTATCTTTTACTTTCAAGTATTATCTTTGAGTGACAATAATTGATTGATCTTTGAGCATAGATTTTTTTCAGTCACTTAAAATTTTACTAAAAGATAAATGTCACCAGATCAAAGAGAATGTTCTAATGAAAATATCATTATTATTGTAATTATAGTTCTTACTTCAAGGGCTAAATTTGTAGTACTGATGTAATTGTGATTTGTGAACTAAAGAAATATTTTTAAATATGCTCATTGCTTACTTTCTTTTCTTAAAAAATGCCATACCAGATTATCTTTGCAAAGAGTCATTTATGTATGTATTAAATAGAAAATGAGAATCAGATATAATTGTATCTGTTCTCAACTAGTTTTCTTTATGCACTCTACTTGCATCCTTTTGTACTAGTCAAGGTGTCTTCTTTATAAATCATGCCCCTTCTCCCAGTTCCGAAGCTACACTGATAAACATCAGTCTTCTTTTTCTGAAGCCTTCGAGCCAAGCTTGCACAGGAAGAAAAGAATGAAAATGATCCTTCTACTTAATAATTTTCCAATCTGCATGTTCCACACCCACTTTTATAAGCTATTTTCCATATTTTAAACAGTTTCAGAAAACCTTTTTCCAATAATTATGAAGAAAAAACACTAATGATTTTTACTTGCTACACACTCTAAATATGGACCCCAAGTTCCTTCATCACCCATTACTCCACATCCTAGTATTGGTACCATTACAACTACTGAGGAGGATGACGATGACAGTGATGAATGACAGAACACCAGTAATTGTAGTAGTCACAATAGGACCTAACATTTACTTCTATTCCTTGTAACATCGTGCAAGATGAAGAAACTGAGGCTTCTGCAAGGGAACCCAACATTCAAATCATCTCTGCGTGACTCCAAAACCTATAATATTTTTGTCAAATATATTCACTTAAATACTTAACTTGATTATAATTTAATGCCAGTATCACAAGGTTGGTATTTGCAAATTAAAACTCATGTAAGAAAAGATTTTAATTTTAATTTTATGTAATTTACCTTATTGGCTTTGGAGTCTTTGTTACTGTTGATGGAAGGTGAGAAAACTTAAACTTGCCAATTAAAGGCTTTTTTCTGAATCTTTTTAGTTTAAAACAACCTTATGTCCTGGGGAGGGGGAAGCAATAGCCTGTCCATAATAAAGTTCAAGTTCCCCATCACGTTTTTTTCCCCAGTGGGGCTCTCCTCTCCTCTTCCATGCAAGATGGCACCAGGTAGTAGATGAATAGGTGTCCTTATGGTGATGAGGGTGGGTTTGTGGCTGGCCTGGTATTGTGTGACTTACTGGTCTCTGCTGCGGGATAGCTTCCACCTGCTCAAATGATGGTCCTGCCTTTTTCTAGAGCTGTAAGGACTTAATGCCCTGAGGCCCCTCTCCCAGGGCTTTACACCTCCAAATCCTACTCCCAACCAAGGCACGCAGAAGTCACACATTGATTCTTGACTCTCCCTCTTTATAGCCCCACTTAAGCAGACCTAAATCTCCTAAAAGAAGTGATGGCATAAATAAAGGGAGAAGCACACCCAGAGAAGTGTGAAATAAAAGTATGTTAATATGCTCAAAAGACTTTTGCCATTGCTTGTACTTTCACTCTGGACTACATGCCCTGTGTGTATCAGAGCTGATTCTGAAAATGCAACTTAGAAGAATCTGAGACTACGTTTAAAATGTACCCAAAAACCTTGACCCCAATTATCCTATCCATAGTATTTAACCTAGAGATGTTCCGTGTACAAATCAATGTTTTCAGTGTTTCTTCCTCAAAGGGCCATTACAGGTCACAAATGCTGTGACTCCTTCCATGAGACTGTGTATCCCTGTAGAACTCTATGTGCTTTTTCTGCACAATACCACTAATGTAGAATAGTTTGAATTTTTACATATAAGTCTTGCAAAGTTCCTGAGTCCTATATCATATCACACTGTCACTACTTGTAAGATTTACCACCATCCAGTTGTACCACAGGTACAAATCCAAGCTCCACATGGGCCTTTAACATTTCCTGAAAGTCTGGCATGTAAGACACACCTGCCGGGCAGCCTAATTTGTGGGACTCACTGGCTGTTTACATGTCAGGTAACCCAAGCTGAGATGGACTCAGCTTCATATGGATAATAGTTTTCACTGGGGTGAAATCCTTGCTCTCCAAGAATTTTTCCATTGTTTTAGGCATCGAAATACCTGCAGACACAGCAGGCATCATATTTTCTATTCCAAACCTTTTTATATTTTGCAGATTTACTTACTGCAGACAATATTAGGAAATCCCACCCTAGGCTTCTTTTCATGTTTCTTTGTTTCTTTCTGCCATGAAGCAAAGCAGTAACAGCACAGTACATTCTGTTAGGTCCAAATCCTCTTAAGTTTTTCCAGTAATGTATCATGCCTCACTAACATATTTTATGATTTTATCAAAGATTTTGTGTTTTATTAGGAAGAGATTTCATTTCTGTATTCCTGACATCTAATCCAGTCCTTCTGTCTGGAATACTGCAGAGATGGGACGGAGCTAAATAGGTGAAGATTTGTGTAAATCACAGTGGCCAGATCATTGGAAAAACTATTCTACCCTCTTTTGTGCTCGGAGCTTACAAATGGAAGCCATCACTCTGTTTGTGTGTGGGTCAGGAAATTCAAAATTTGTACTAAAATTACACCACTTCCTTCTTTGAGCAAAAGAACATATTTGAAGTGGATGCTTGTGTATGAAGGCAGATGTCAGTACAGTGTGTATCAATAGACACTTTATTGCTTTTTTATACTGGCTGGTATTGTGATGATCCAGAAGCAATTATAACCTAACTGGACATGTATTTGTAATATTTATACCATTCACATTGCTCAAATTTAAAGATGTTTATGTCCTCTTAAGTCACCATTCACTGCACTATATTGTCAAAATGGGGGAGGTTCCAGTAGCTCTACTTAGGGATCCAGCTAAAAGAGTATGGAAAGGAGGTTATTTTGGGAAAGAACATTAGAACAATACCACACCTACATCTGGCTATATCAATATAATGTAATGTCTGTATTTGGGCATTTGTGTCATTAAATTTTAATAGACAGCAGTAATGCCTTAGATTAGGACCAAACAGGGAATCAGAAATCTCATTGTTACAGTTACACTCCTTTCATGCCTTGGGAAAAGCATTTCCCAGACTTCCTCTCAATTCTTGTTACCTTTGACCCTCTGTAATCTATCTGTGATAGGTACTGCTGAAAATTATGCATTTTCTCTACCTGGAACAAGTCTGAAACAGAGCACTTGAGCTTGGTCAGCTTGCTTGTTCCGTTATTGTTTAAAAACATTCTGCAACACAGATGGAAAGTATGGAAGCTAGACTTTCTTCCCCCAAATGATGCTGACAGTTAGTGTTTTTTATTGATTTTTTTCTTTTTTTAAGTGTCCTTTTCAAAAATATATATGAATTATTTCTTTATTCTGACACAAAAACACAGAGCTCCGTAAACCAGATAAAGTAGAGAATCTATGACAACCCCATGTCAGCCCAATTTGACGAATGTCCAGCTTGCTTATCTATAAAGCATGCAAGTCTCTTAGGATCCACGAGTTTCGTGACAAAAGCAGCAATTGATGGTAGCATTTAATGGTATCTACAACTGTCATGATGCTTCTGCCCCTGGTGTCGTGGGAGCTGTTCCAGACAGCACCGTCTCAGAGAGGGGGCTCGTCTTCTTGCACATTTCCGTTAACAGCCCTAGGTTTTGTGCTCAGTCTGATCCGTTTCACTGGTCTAAGCAGCATTTTAATTAAACGATGCTCTGAGGCTGCATATTAAGTAGAAAATGAAATTAGGGCTTATTCCTAAGTAGAATTCAGCTCGCCTATTATAATAAACAAAGGTAAATTTTAAATTCATTTTTCCAAGTCCTTACTGTATTGATGTTCAATATTTAGTTGTCCCCAGAGATTTTAAACAGTGAGATTTTCTTGTATGTATCCAATTAATTAAATTTTAAAAGATTGCTCCATGAGAACAATGACATCTGTTATGTGAATTCACCCCCAAAATACCCAATTGACAAATGTGCTGCCGACTTACTGCATTAGTATTATTTAAATCAATCGTAATGAATTATACTCATGAAATGTAACAGCCTGCAATTCTAGGTTCTTCAAAAATGACCTGAGGGTTTAGGTAGAGTAAAATATATACATGTACTTCTCCTAGTAGTATATATCATAAATTGTAGTGAATTAATAATTAGTGGAATTGTTGTTTGAAGCTGGCTCTGCCTGAAACCATCAGCTCCACTGGTGTTGAGACTTATCCCTGTACCTTCACAGCCTAGCCCACTGCCTCCCTCAGAGTAGATGAGCAACACATATTTCTTGAATGAAAAAAAGTGTTCACGAAATATGTTGCGTTATGAGAGATATATTAAGTAATGCCATCAGTAATGAATTGCAAATTTCACTTAGACTAATATATCCAGATTGTATCAAGAACACTTTGAATCACAAAACTATAGAATATCCTATTGAAAGCCAATCATTTCAGGGGCATAAAAAGAAAACAGTAATCCCAACAACCATCAAAACCATGGCAAAATGTGACCATTTCCCTTAGCTGTTTCTTCTGAATCTTTAAAATATTCACTAATTAGGCAGAGTGGAGAATTAAAACAAAATTTTGATTTTTTTCTTTCTCATAACCTATCCAGGTCTTCATCTAGACTTCCTGGAAAATGGTAGCTAAACAATTCTTAGACGTTCCAGTTTTATCAATATTCACTTTGAGTCAATAATTAAAATACAGATTCCAGTTCCAGTAGGAAAGAGTATGTTATAAGCTATTTAGTTCCCAGCATTTGCACCCATCTAACGTCCCCAGTTGGAGCTGTATAATCCACTTAGCAACTCATAGAATAGACTGGCCTCCTTGTAGGGGAAAATATGACAATCTATGGAGGAAGAAAGTTTTCAGTCGCCTTCCCCCTACTTTGGATCTGATTTTTCCCCAAGCTTTTCCTCTTACAAACCTCTAAACCAAAATTCATCTACTGCTTTATCTCTAAACATGACCTCGGATCCTAAAGCCAAAATGCATTCCTGGTCCCACAAAGGAAACAAAACTGATAGACGCTCCTTGAAGAAATATCAATTTTCTGTTCCCAGGTTTTCGCCAGTGTCGTGCTCCAGTGCCTTTACTGCTTACCTCCTCTTCAGCAAGACAAAAGTCCAGCGTTTACACTAGTTCTGAGATTTTTGATTACCTGGAATGGTAAATTCCCAGAGTGAATGGAAGTCACCTCTGTAGGTTCCATAATGCCCCCAAGGTTCTTTTCACAGAAGGTAGTCTCAGATACCAGCTCTCTAAGGTCACTGTCAGCTTAAGGACAAGTGTCAATTAGGGAGACTTTCATCAATCCTTTCCTCTTCAGAGACCTGTGCCTTCCTATATGAATTATTAAATTCTAGCCTGGCCTTAGGTCTAAATCACTAAATATTTGCTCCATCCCATACTCTTGAAGCTTTGTTATTGCAGTTTTCTGTTTATGAGGATCCTAGACTGCAGACCCACAGGGTTTCCCAGTGTAGAAGGCATAAGAACTAGTGTAAATTAACCCCCACACTCCAGAAACCAGTATCCTGACACTCACTGTCAGGTAAGCATACCAAACTGGTGCAGCATTATATAGCTATTCCCTTTTTGAACCTCAACGGTATTTTTACAATGCTTTTACCATCTGGATCTTTGTACAATGAAATCCTAGTGGCAGAAAATATTTGTCCAATACTTGATTTTTTTTTTTTCTGAGAGGTTAGCAGTTTTATACACAGTCTCATTTGCTTTTGTTTGTATTCAATGTTAGGATTTTTTTCCGTCCCTTCGGATTTAATTTTGTTTTTGTGAACAAAAGAACATTGACATGGTTTATAAAAAGGTATTCTCAAAGAAGTCTCATTTCCTTTCCCATCTCTTTGACTATACTGTTCAAGCCTACCTCTCACAGCTAAGCGGTTTCTCTAGTTTCTGGCTCTCCTTTCTGTACCTTTTTTTTTCCCCTCAAAAATAAGCATGTGAGTGGTTTTTTTTAGTAATACTGGGGGTGCCAAAAAATGCATACGCATTTTAAGAGGTGTTATCTGTGCTCAAGCAGTAGTTTGCCATAATCAGAAGGGTCTGGATGCTGACGGTTACTACTTTGAGCACCTCTTGTAATTGCAGAAGTCACACGTGCCTTGTATTCGTATTTGTTATCAGTGTCTATTATTACAATTGATACAGCTTTTTCCTTTCTTAAAATGTGTGTACATTTGTTGGCACCCTCTGTATAGTCCACAAGTCACTATATATATATATATCTGATCACAGAAATTGTCTTCCTAAGTTTTGCCCCTGTTTAGTAGTGCATTTTGTGCACATAGCATGTCCACATACCCAGTCATCTCTGGTTGATATTTAGGTTGCTTCCATGGTTTGTTGTTAAAATAACACTGCAGTGAATGACCTGTGCATTTGCTTTTTTGCCTTGTTGAGCATGCAACTTTACAGTCATTTCTCAGAGGAGAGATTGTTGGATCAAAGGATAAATAAAGTTTGCCTGGTTCTGTTAGTTATTGCCAAATTCCCCTCAATATGAGTTGTGTCTGGTTGCCCATGTACCAGCAGTGTGTGAAGGGGCCAGTTTCCCCACAACCTTGCCAAAAGAATGCTGTTGTCAAGCTTGAATTTTTGACACTCTGTTAGATATGGAATGGTATCTCAATGTAGTTTTAATGTGCATTTCTCTTATGATAAAGGAAGTTGTCCTTTTCATGTTTAAAGGACATTTGTGTATACTTACTGTGAACTTTCTATTCCTGGCTGTTGCATATTTTTCTGTCAAGGTTTTAGTCTTTTTTTTCCTTCACTTTTTAAAAGATTTTTATGAAGGAAAGTAGCCCCTTATTACTAATATATTACAAATATTGTCATTTATCTTTTAACATTGGTTATAGTATCTTGAACTGTTAGAGGTTTTTTTGCTTTTATATAGTCAAATTTGTCAAGTCGAAAGTCTTTTCTCATACCCAGTTTGTACAGGAATTTGTCCCTAGGACTCGCATTGTTTCATTTTTTTCCTTTTCCCTTTAGAGTTTACTATGGTAAATTGACTAAAACCCTGTCTATTTAAGTTTTCTATCTCCACTGAGGCCAATTTTCATAAATTATGTTTTCCTAACAAATTATCCATTTCATTTAGATTTTTAATTTTGTTAGCAGACATTTATAGAGTATTCTATTATTTTTATAATTGCTTCCATTTTGTCATTGCTTACTTTGTTATATGTACTGTATCTGTTTTTAATCTTAAAATAGTGTTCATTTTGCTGATTTTTAAAAAGAAGCAGCATTTCGATTATTGTTATTATTTTTCCATTTTCTACCATATGAATTTGCACTTTTATTATTTGTGTTTGGTGTGTGTGTGTGTATGTTTTCTGGAGAGATTTCTTTGTTGTTCTTTTTCTACCTCTTTGGATTGGGAGTTCACTTTCATTATTGCTATTCTTCCACATGGTATATACACTATAAAATTTCCTCTGGTGACTGCTTTAATTGTATCTTACAGATTTTGCTTCTCAGTGTTTTCACTCATTACTTTTAGAAATTCTGCAATTTCAGTTTACATTTCCTCTTTGACACAAGAGTTATTTAGAGTTTATAATTTCTAGATGAAATTTCCTTTATGACTGTTATTAATATCATCATTGCATTATGGTCAGATTATTTTTGTATTATTTCTGCTTTTTTGAATTTACTAAGACTTTCTTATAATATAAAACATAGACAGTTTTAGAGAATGTTCTATGTGTACGTCAGAAGAATATATATTCTCTATTACTGGAGTATGAAACTCGAAAAAAAAATGGAGGTGGGGGAAGAACTAAATAATTTGCCTAATTAATTCTGCTATATTTAGTTCTTCTAGATCTGTAATTTTGTCAACTTACCAGAGAGCAGTTTTAAGTATCTGTTATTAGTATATCTTTATTTCTCCTGGACTCTTGTACTTACTGTTTTATAAAAGTGATATGTATTATTTAATATAGAGATATTGATAAGTTATATCTTCATTATGAATTGTGACCTTTATTGTAATACAGTAGTGTTCTTTGTCCTGATTAATACTTTTGAACTGAATTCTGAAGTTTGATGGCAGGACTGTAACCCCCACTTTCTGATTTTTTCTATTTATCAGGTGTATCTTTGCCCAAACCTTTATTTTTTGCCTTTCTGAATAACTTTGTTTAAATATGTCTCTTCTTTACAGCATAAAGTTGGGTTTTCTTTATGAGCTAATTAGAAAACGTTAACAAGAAAAGTAAATAGCATTCATTTCTATGTTTTGTTTTAATTCTGTCATATTATTGTATGTTGTATTTATTAACCAAGTCATGTTATATTGAATGTGTTTCTTTATGTATCTGTTCTCTTTAGACTTGTTTGTTTGTTTGTATTTAGAACAATTTGTATTTGTGTTCTAATGTTTGTCTTTATACTGATACCTTTTATGAAGCCCATATTCAGTTGTTAGCTTTAAAATAATATTCTGTGGCACCTACTTATTACCTAAGCAATAATCAATGAGATCATTGGTAAGTCTCCTCTTTTATTTCTCTCCTCTCTTTTTTAATTGCATTATTTCAACATTGTCTAAACATGTAACTTCATATTATTTCAACCTTTGTTCCCACCTTTGTTCTATATTTAGATCTAAAATTAAATAGGTTTAATGGTTACTATTAGTTCTTTCCTACAGTCATCTCTTGAAGTAGGTTGGTTTAATTAAGTGGGTGCCTCAAGAAGTGTTCTTGGATACAGTATTCCCCTAGTTCTTGCATATTTTAAACTCTGAGTGGTGTGTGTGTGTGTGTGTGTGTGTGTGTGTGTGTGTGTGTGTTGATACCTGAAAGACAGATAGGTTGGGTACTATAAAATCCTTGGCTAAGTCTTTCTTTGAGGTTCTTTAAAATGCTGATTCACTGTTACCTAGCTATGTACGTTGCTCCTGAGATGTGATATCAAATTGATTTTTTTTTCCATTGTAAGGAACTTATGTTTTAGCCAGTTTTTTTTTTTTTCCTATCTTATAAGTCTAGTGGGTAACTGATATATATCTTGGAATTGACTGTTCTGAGATAATGTTCCAGGTACATGGGAAGCCTTTTCAGTACATACATGTAGTTATATTGTTTCTGGAAATTTCTTTTGGATTATAGTTTTAAGTATTAGTTCTATCATTTTCTTCTTCATGTATTCCAATTATACATACACTGGATTATCTTTGCCTACCTTCGATATTAATGACCTCTTTCTGATTCTTTTGACCTTTGTTTATTTCATTTTGTTCTCTTGGATATTACCATGTCTCTCCTCAATAGTCCTTATTGTATTTCTAATTGAATCTATTCTCTCTTGAGTATCGTGTATATTAGTTTTAATTTCAAAGATTTTTAAACATGTATTTTAATCAACTCTCTTTAATCTTTCTATTCTTTGTCCATTTCTGTTCAGAACTTTTAAATTTATGATTCAAAGTATTAGCTTTTATTTATAAATGTTCATTTCAAAATATCTTGAGATTTCATTGCAATTTTTTCATTGTATTTTTGTTTTTGTGTTTATTTTGAGGGAGGATAGCAAATTTTCACTAGTATTGTTTTGACTCTCATTTCTGATTTCTTATAGTAACTTTATATGAATATTGTCTGCTGTTTTTTATTTATTTATTTTTTTTCTTTTAGCGTCTAGACGAACAATAACAATTTAATATAGGCAAAAATAAAGGATTTTGGTGGGTTACTACATTCTTAGTTCATGAGCGCCCTCTTCTGTTTTTTGTGTGAATTACTGATTATTTAGTGGATGACATCTTTTTGCAGAGGGTTTAGTTGGTATGTCTTATGATGTTAAGATTCTCTTTTGTTTCTGAAGATGCTTAACTTCTATCTCGTGCTTCTTTCCTGTCATAATCAAGTTTCCAAGGGCCGTTTCCTCTATCGGTATCATCTCCCTCTTCTTAAGTAGTGCCT
The DNA here is from genome assembly GCF_057876585.1 of Rhinolophus sinicus. Taxonomy (NCBI): domain Eukaryota; kingdom Metazoa; phylum Chordata; class Mammalia; order Chiroptera; family Rhinolophidae; genus Rhinolophus; species Rhinolophus sinicus. The sequence goes on from NC_142504.1 coordinate 45,574,133, forward strand.
TCCCAAGACTCCATCTCTTATTTTGCTCTCTTCCCAAATCTTTTATCTTTCAATTCCTCAGTAGCTGCGGTCTGATCAACCAGGTCTGTTATCAGCATTTTCCACCCAGGATGGGAATTTATCTTTCTGAGGGCGATTTTGTCGATTTTCGCACCCCTAGACTCCTGGTCCCCTCTTCTTTTTAATACATACTCTCCATTATTTCTGATCCAGAATGAGGGCCCTTCTACAGGATTGGGGCATTTATGTCTCTATTTTCACATAACTTTTGAAGTTCATAGTGTTTTCTTTCTCTTAATTGTTGTAGGTATGGGTTATGGGTGATTTTGTTGCTCTCTTGGTAGATATTTACGGTTTTTTAAGGTAAGTGGAGAGGTTAAAATTTAAATGTTAGCTTTTATAGGAGTTCAGTATGTTTCAATAAATAATTTTAAGTGGATGGTGATGATGATAGATAGATTGATGGATGGAATAATATAGACTTACAAAAATTAAGAGAAAGCTGGAGATGTATATTTTGAAGTCTAAAGTCTGTAGTTGCTTCCCAATTCTTTCTTTATAGTCAGATTTTTATCCAGAACTCTAGGAATATTTTAAAAACCACTAGATTCATCACTTTTTGACCTTCTAGTGCAGCTTGAAAATGTAAACCAAATATGACTCTTTCTGAGTCTTTACCAGACAATACCCTTTTTCGAGCCCTGCCCTCCTGCCGCTGCATCTTATCACCAACTCAAGTAGGTTACTGTGTCATCTTTAAGTTAGCATTGCAAAAGTTCACATCTATAGGTATTTGACAGTTTATTTCTGAGTAGAAAAGGGCCTGTGCATGCCCTAAACATTATTGAGTACACATTTCTTCATGTACCAATCAATACCTGCCAAGAGAATCTTCTACATATTCTAATCAAATTTGATAAGATACATTAAGGAATAGATTTATTTGGAATTTTTTGTGCAATTGTATCTTTTATCAACAACAAACCCATGAATTCATGGTGAATAATTTTAAAATGCGTTATAATACTGTGGTAATGAAATACTCAGGCTGACTCCACATGATAACATGAATTAAATGTCAGTACTATAAAATACAGCTAAGCTAGTTATTTCCACTGTGAAAAAGTAAATCTCTTCTATCCAGTGCCCACAAATGAAGACCTCACAGCCAATTGTTCCACGAAATCAACTGGGTTTGTGCTCTTCCATGGAGGCCATCTCTGAGGACGATGATAGAACATAAAAAGGAACAGCATTTTCCATTTTCAATTTTACATTTTATAGTTTATTGTTTTGTTTGATTGTTTGTTTTCCTGACTGAACGAAATAAAATTCTCTGGTAAAGAAGAGAAAATTTGAGTCTTGATGCACACAAAAATGTCTGGAAGGATATATCCTCAACTTTATCTTTATTTAGGGAAATGGGACTGTGATTAGCTTATCATTATTGTATAGCTTTTGTTAAAAACAAGAATTTGTCTAGAATGTACATTTATAAGTAAATTTTTGACTAAAAGAGAGATCAAAGATAAAGTTTATTGATTAGAAAAAAGTCATATTTTGTATTTTTTATTCTTGTACAGTATCCTCTTCCTTCTTTTCCTCTTTCATTCTAAAAATGTATTTCTTGTAAAAACTCACACTAAGGACACTTGTAAAAACTCATACTCCTCAGGACTAGTTGGGAGCCAAAGTTGTATAACTGTTCCAGGAAAATTTAGTTCTAGTCCCTAATTTGCATGCTATGTATACAACAAAAATCTAATAAAGATTGGAGGAAAATATTTTAATATGAGTGTTAGCTATTATCTTATTGTGTACTATACACTATATTATTTGATCTAGGGAAACATTGTAAGTTTCTTATGTTCTGTTGTAATGTCATTACCTCTAAAAAAAAATAGCAAGAGGCTCAATGAAAAAAATAGTTCCAGTAAAATAATATAGGGTTGAAGGAAATTGCCCCCCATTCTTGTCCCTGTCCTTCTCCAATATCTTAGAATCGTGTATGCTTCCTAAATTGGTGGCTTTAGAGAGAATTTAAATTCTTTAGGAAGAATTCTCTTCCTGGCTTTAGAGAGAATTTTAAGCTGCGCACCAGAATTTTAAGTTACACCCGACCTTAAATGAATTATCATAATCTATGCTATGGCCTGTACAAGACACTGCCTCTCAGAAAAGGAACAAAGTCCTACTCCAGATTTTGAATTCATATTATTGAATCTGTATCTTCTAGGATACAAGATGTAATAACACTTAAACATGAATGTGGTATTTACCTAGTTTTTCCAGTAAGCAGAAAGATAGAGAACAGAAAAACAAAAATTGTGAAATAGCAAATATTAATGTCACTTTCTTAGAAAAATCTATCGAAAAAAATCAACATAATATAAAAGAATATTTTAAATGCAAAGCTTCTGCATCTCACTTTATTTAAAAATTTAACACTATCCAAATGAATTCAGTGGTATATGTGTCTGATTGAATATTAATAAAACATAAGAATTCATCTAATTGATAGTGATAGTTAGTAAAATATCTCTTTTCAATGTTTTCATTTTGAAATTATTTTAGATTTCAAGAAAATTGCAAAAATAGTACAAAGTGTTTTCACATACCTTTCACCTAGCTTCCCCTAATGTTAACATCTGTTATAAATACAATGATTGGAACCAGGAAATTAACATTCATGTAGACTATTAACTAATCTACAAACTTGATTTGAGTTTTGTCAATTGTCTCACTAATGTCCCTTTTCTGGAGCAGGACCCAATCCAAAATCTTACAGTGCGTTTAGTCTCCCTCTCTCCATATTCTCCTCTACACTGTAACAGTACCTCAGTCTTTCTATTTTATGACCTTGACACTTTTGAAAAGTACTGGCCAGTTATTTTATAGAACGCCCCTCCTTTTGAGCTTGCCAGATGGCTCAGTATCTACATAAAAGGCACAACCCCTAGTCATACCTGATTATTCTGTGGGTGTGTCCTCAACCTGAGCACATCGATCTGCCAGGCCAAGTAACTTGAATCTATTTTGAAGAAAATGAACTGGATTAATTGATTCTTTGGGGAGATGGGATACAAAATTGGGAAACTGAGAGATCAAAGTAGTGATAGTAGTGCTTGAGATAGAAAGTAACATAGTCACTGGGTGTAGCCATTCCAGGACACATGCAAGGTGAGCAAGCAGAAGTAACCAGTCAGGAGAAGAAGAGAACGAAGGAGATACACACAGCGAAATGGAATTGAGAGAAAGAAACACAGAGATAAAGGACACAGTTTAAAAGACAATCCAAAAGGGATCCTTGTGAGGTATCCTGAGGTAGTGTATCCTAGGCTCCTTACAGTTTCCCAGTATTTGGGTTACATTTCCATTAAGAAATACTGTGGTTGTATTCTTTAAGTTTCCCAGTTGCAGTCTGAAAACTGTTTTTTGTGAGCAAGCATAAAGGAGCTTTGAGTTTTCTCCAATGAAAATGGACCTAGCAGACAAACAAATAAATAAAATTGGAAAGAGCAGGTAAGTAAAAAATAGTTTGTAGCTATGGCAGAATTCGGGCAGAACTGGATGCCTATTTAATCTTTTGATTCTACTGCAGTTTTACAAAGCTTATATGACTGACTACAAATTAATCTAGACATTTACACAGACTTTTGCAAAGGAGATCACTGTAGGAATACCTAATCACGGAATTTGCTCCATGGTTCCATGGCCTGAAGAAAATCTCAATTAAAACACTTCTAAATACAGCATTAACCTTGCTGATCTCAAGCGTTTGTTTTTCCCTGATGCATAGTATATGTTATTCTTTCATCAGTGTGACCTTAATCATCTGTAAATTTGTCAGGTATTGTTGAATAAAGTATTTTAAATAAACCAGGACCCAACAGCTCCAAGCTACATGCTTGTCTGATTAAGCAAATAGTGTAAATTTTGAAATTCTCTTTCTCATTTGTTAGCTTTATTATAAAAAGAAGCAAATGGTTTTTAAAAACTAATTCAAGTCCAAACGGCTCACTTCTCACAGTGAAAGATGATTGTTAACTTTCTTAACTTTTCATTATCTAAATATATACTCCACCTTATGATCTTAAGAAGTTTATTTTATGACTTGTCTTCTTACGAATGAAGAAAAATTTGTGGTTTTGTTTTGTTTGTTTGTTTGTAGTTACTTTTATTTTTACTTTTTTAAATTAGTTTCACGTGCACAAAACAATGTAATAGACATTTACACCCCTCACAAAGTGATAACCCCCTCCTCCAATCTACTATCCCTCTGACATCATATATAGCTGTTACAATTCCATTGACTCCATTCCCCGTGCTGTACTCCACATCCTGTGACTATATAGAAATATTAAATTATAGTTGAAATTTAGTATTATTCAGCTTCAGATCCAGATGGACAGTGCAGTGGTCAGACATCTGCACCATCCATGAAGTGGTCTCCCTAATAAGACAAGTGCCCTGACACCCTACAAAGACTTTACAACATTATTGATTATATTCCACAAACTATCTTTGTATCCCCGTGGCAATATCGTGGTTACCGATTGTGCTTTCTAATGCCCTCACCTTCTCCCTCATCCCCAGCCCCTCCCATCTAGCAACCATCAGTTTTTTCTCTATATCTCTGAGACTGTTTTTGATTAGTTCGCTCATTTATTCTGTTCTTTAGATTCCACACACAAGTGAGATCATATAGTATTTGTACACATACCTTTATTAATGTACACACACTTTTATTTATCTCCATCTGACTTATTTCACTGAGCATAATGTTATCTAGGTCCATCCATATCGTTGCCAATGGTAAGATTTCATTCTTCTTTATGGCCAAGTAATACTCCATTATATAAATGTACCACAGTTTCTTAATCCAGTCGTCTACTTATGGGCATTTTGCTGGCAAGGATTTGGAGAAAAGGGGACCCTAGTGCACTGTTGGTGGGATTGCAGATTGGAGAAGCCACTATGGAAATCAGTATAGCGGTATCTCAAAATACTGGAATTGTGGTTTTAAAAAAAACAAAACACTTTTATTTATTTTAAGTGTGTGTTTCCAGGACCAATCAGCTCCAAGTCAAGTAGTTGTTTCAATCTAGTTGTGGAGGGTGCAGCTCACAGTGGTCCGTGTGGGGATTGAACCAGCAACCTTGTTGTTAAGAGCACTGCACTCTAACCAACTGAGCTAACTGGCTGCCCCTGGAATTGTGGGTTTTTTCACTAACATTCTAGCCTAGACCTTTCCTTGCTACTCAAGAAAAACGTCATCAAGAGGAATACACACAAATACCCATGCACATACACATGCTCATGCGTACACACACACACACACGTATGTCCATATATATATATATATATATATATATATATATATATATATATATATTCACACATATGGTGCCAAAAAATATATACACTTTTTAAGAAAGGAAAAAACTATTAAAATTGTAATATTCAATATATGTCAATAACAAAAGATGAATGCAAGTCACGTTTGACTTCTGCAATTACAAGAGGTTCTCAAAGTGGTTACCATCAGCGTCCAGACACTTCTGATTACAGCAAACTACTGCTTGAGCAACATTGACCCAAGTGTCCACTTGTATACATTTTTTTGGTACTCTCTCTCTCTCTATATATATATATTCACATATATACAAATAAACATACATATGACTACACATGCATATGTCATGAATATACACACACCTTTCTTTCTGTCATACTTTATTTATTTAGACAGTTAATATTATTTTATATTAATTTCAGCTATACAACATAGTGGTTAGACATTGATATAATTTAAGAAGTGATCCCCCTGACTATTCTACCATGTTTCCTCAAAAATAAGACCTAGCCGGACCATCAGCTCTAAAGCGTTTTTTGGAGCAAAAATTAATATAAGACCTGGTATTATATTATATTATTATATTATATTATATTATATTATATTATATTATATTATATTGTATTATATTATATTATATTCCCGGTCTTACATTATATTAAAATAAGACTGGATCTTATATTAATTTTTGCTCCAAAAGACACATTAAAGCTGATGGTCTGGCTAGGTCTTATTTTCAGGGAAACACGGTACTACCCACCTGGCACTATACATAGTTATTACCATCTTATTGACTATATTCCCTATGGTTTACTTTACATCCCCATGACTGTTTTGTAACTTTCAATTTGTACTTCTTAATCCCTTTCCTTGTTTCACACACTCCCACCTCCCCCCACATCTGGTAACCTTCAAATTTCTCTGCATCTATGAATTCATTGTTGTTTTGTATGTTTGTGTATTTTGTCCTTTAGATTCCACATATAAGCGAAATCACTTTGCATCTTTCTTTGTCTGAAATACTCCACTTAGCACAATACCCTCTAGGTCCATCCATGCTGCCGCTGATGGCAAGAATCCATTCCCTTCCATGGCCGAGCAGTATTCCATTATATGTAGGTACGGGTTCTTCTTTATCCATTCTTCCATTGACAGACACACAGGCTGCTACCACATCTTCTCTATTGTAAACAATGCTGCAATGATCATGTGGATGCACATGTCCCCTCGAAGTAACATTTGGGTGTCTTTGGATAAATACCCAGAAGTGGGATTACTGGGTCTTTCTTTGTCTCTGTTATAGCCATTCTTTTATTTCTGTTTTGTCTGGTATAAGTATTGCTACCTCAGCTTTTTTTTTCCTTTTGTTTTCATTTTCATGAAATAACTTTTCCATCCCTTTACTTTCAGTCTGTGTGTGTCTGTCCATCTGAAGTGAGTCTCTTGTAAGCAGCATATGGAAAAGGGTCTTGTTTTCTTATCCATGCAGCTACCATATCTTTTGACTAGGACATTTAATCCATATACATTTAAAGTAATTGTTTATAGATATGTAGTTATTACCATTTTATTATTTAAACATTTTTTTTCTTTTCATCTTAAAGAAGTCCCTCTAAGTTTCCTTGTAATACTGGTTTAGTGGTGGTGAACTCTTTTAGCTTTTTCTTATCTGGGAAGATCTTTATCTGTCCTTCAATTCTAAATGACAGCTTTCCTGGATAGGGTAATCTTGGTTGTAGGTCCTTACTTTTCATCACTTTGAATATTTCCTTCCGATTCCTTCTGGCCTGCAAAGCTTCTGTTGAAAAATTAGCTGACAGTTTTATGGGAGCTCCCTTTGTAGGCAACTAGCTGCTTTTCTCTTGGGGCTTTTAAGATTATCTCTTTGTCTTTAATATTTGGCATTTTAATTATGATGTGTCTTGGTGTGGGCCTTTTTGGTTCACCTTGTTTGGGGCCCTCTGTTCTTCCTGGGCTTGCATATCTATTTCCTTCGCCAGGTTAGGGAAGTTTTCAGTTATTATTTCATCAAATAAGTTTTCAGTTCCTTGCTCTCCTGGTACCCTTATGATGTGAATGTTTGTACACTTAATGTTGTCTCAGAGGACCCTTAAACTGTCCTTGGTGTGTGTGTTTTTGGGGGGAAGGGGATTTTTTTTTCTTTTTGCTGTTGTGATTGGGTGTTTTCTGCTAACTCATCTTCTAAATCACTGATTCAGTCCTCTGCTTCATCTAATCTACTATTGATTCCCTCTAATGTATTCTTCATTTCAGTTATCGTATTCTTTATTTCTGACTGGTTCTTTTTTATCTTTTCTATCTCCTCTTTTATGTTTCCTATCTCTTTAAAAGTTCTTCCTGAGGTTATTTAACATCCTTATTACCAGTGTTTGGAATTATGTGTCTGGTAGCTTGCTTGTCTCCATTTTGTTTAATTCTTTTTTTCTGGAACTTTTTTTTTTTTTTATTTGGGACATGTTTCTTTGTCTCCCCATTTTGGCTTCCTCCCCGTTTTTGTTTCTATGTATTAGGTAGGGTTGTTATGCCTCCTGGTCTTAGTAGAGTGGCCTTATGTATTAGGTGTCCTGTGGTACCCAGTGGTGCAGTCTCCCTGGTCATCAGAGCCAGATGCTCCAGGTGTGTCCCTTATCTAGGTTGTGTGTGCTCTCCTTAGTTGCTGTCTGCACATCAATGGGAGGGACTGGCCTTCAGGCTGATTGGTTGTGAGGACTGACCATGACTACAGTGGAGTAGCTGTGGTGCAAGGACTGATCCTATAGAGCAGGATTCACTTTAGCAGGGCTCCGGTGCCTGCCCAGTCTGCCCTGTGGGTGTGTTATTCTTGGAGGTGGCTGGGTGATTCTCTGGCTTGGTCTGAAGCTGGCCACCAGGTGTGTCATCTGTGAGGTCTCCTTGGAGGTGCCCCACTGAAGGCCAAATTTAGCCATAGTCCAGGGCCACTTGGTATGAGCCACAAAGCAATCCAGAGATGGCTACTGCCTGCACTGGAATTGGAGGAACCTTGGGAGGCCAATCTGTGAAACCAGGCCAGTTGCCACTAATGCTAGGCTTGGGGCTGCTCAGCCAGAGCCACTGTTATGGGGCATGCTGCAGCCAGATGCTGCTTGTTTGGGTTTTATGAACCTTTGAGAGATTTTAGGAAAGTAAGCAGCAGGAACCAAGGCAGGCCATTTATACATAAAAGGCACTGAAGCAGCTTGGGTGTCCCCAGAGTTGTGTGGAGCAGGGTTTCAGAATAACTAGGATGGTGCCGACAAAAGGTGTTAGCCAGGTTGACGGAGCTTAACAGACCTGGTGTCTGTCTGCGTCTGCATGCAGGGAGGGGGAGGGCTCTACAGAGAAACAGTGGCTCCTGCCAGCTCATCCCTCCATGTAAACGCTGTCCCTCCAGCCCTCACTGTGCAGCCAGACAATTTAGTTTCTCCCTGTATGTCTCTGGAGCCTTTTGAGCTGCTGCCTCAGCACTGGAGCTCAGAGTAAGTCCATCAGCGAGTAAGACCATGGGCAGGCCCTTTACGAGGAGCGCCTGGGAATGTAGCTGCCTTCCTTCTCACTCAGCCACAATCTCCACTGGTTTTCACATCCAGAAATTATGGGGAATTCTCTCCTTGGCCCTGGAAACCTGGACTGAGGGGCCTGGTGTGGGGCTGGGTCCCTTCGCTCCTCCAGCGGGGCACGGGGGTGGGAGGAGACCTCCATAGCTGAGAAATCCCTCCTGCTTTTTAATGGTCACACATGGGTGAAGGCCCAGCCTGTTCCACATCTCTGCCCCTCCTACGGGTCTCAACATGGCTTCTGTATATCTGTAGTTATAGGGCTTCAGTTATGGTTGTTCTGTAGCTTAGTTGTAATTGATGTGGTCCTGAGAGGAGATGAACCTAGCATTTACCTACTCTGCCATCTTGACTAGAAAAAAATCGACACACACCTTTTTAAATATTGGTTGTAGATTTTTATACCCATCCATCAATTCCTTGCAAATATTTAAAATGAAAACTAATAAAAAAAAAAGAAATGAATGATACCTCTTTGTAACAGAAGATTAGAGCTATATGTATCATTTTGGCTCCAAGTGTGAGTTAAGGACCACTAATAGTTTATCTTAAAACACAATTGTTTGTGACATACAATTTTGCTTGGGTATGAATTAATAGTTTATTTTGGAAATACGAAACAAGGATGCAAACAAACATAATATATTGATAGCTTATGAAAAGATAATCGGATTTCCCCTAAATTCTGATGAATACTTCCTGATGGAAAGGAGGAAGGATAGTAAATAAATGTTCCCAGAACCTGTGGCACTGTTAATCTATAAAGATAAAGAATCGATAATATCTGTATGTCTGGAGTACATTGCGTAGAATTAGTAATGGATTCACAAAAGAGCCAAAGGTAAGGAATAAGTGAAGGAATAGTTCACATTATGAAAGATAATTTTAAAAAATTTGACTGTAAAATGCTTCCATAAAACAATGCCATTAAGAAGTAAGACTAGCATTCATAAAATTAAACATGTCAGGTATATATTATTGAACATGATTATTGTATATATTGTATTCATGAGATGATATTAAACCTATTATAAATATGAATCCATGTATTCAGCTGTATCAATAATAAATATCCATAATATTGATTTCTGTCCTCTGTATATTCTTTTACTTAATAAGCACTTTACTCATTGTAAAAGGCACCCAGTAGATATTTGTCAAATGGATACTTCTTTTTAATAGCCAAATTCTCCAATAGCTGGAAGCATTTGGTGAAAACCATCAGGTAGTTATTCTCCTTAATCTAAATTGTGTTGTTTATGCTGTGTTAAACACAGTGTCTAATTTGATATCTAAATTTGTTAAGATTGCTGGAACCAGAGTACAGGGATTTTAAATCCTGAGCTGTTGTTAGGATAAAATGAGTTAGTATATGGAAATTCATCAGTACTTGGACCATAGTAAATACCCAGTAAAATTTTGCTTTCATTATCAATTTGAAAGAAAGTTTTCTTAAGGTACTCCATAATTCGATGTTATAAGTTTATTAAAATATAACTAACCTAAGAATTATTAAACAAAGTCATAGCCTATACTTTATACTAAAAAAAGAAACATTAGAAATTTTTTTCGGTATTTAAGCTAAACTCTGCTGATAGGAGCCATAAAAGAAAACAATGAGAAATTTACCAAATAAAATTTAAAACTTCTATGTATTAAAAAAAGTTCAATAAAGTTAAAATCTAGACAAACTCCTAACATGTAAAACATATGATAAATAATTAATATCCTTAATTCATAAGAAACTCTTATGAATTAATATAAATTAATGAGAAATGCACAAAAGAGAAAAATAATTGCCCAAGGAAGGACAAATGAAAAATCCAAGAAAGGTAAATTAGAACAACTATGAGCTGCCATTTTAAAATCAATTTGGTTGAGTTTTAAAATAGTGATGTACAGTACTTTCCTGCATATCCAAATTTCAAAAGCTCTAAAAAGTGTCTTTTGTAACAGCAAAACACAACCTGATCTGGACACACTGCCAGCGATATGAAGTGGTCCTTATTTATGCTTCTTAATTTGAATCTCATAATTCTGGCTGCATAAATACTAATGTGTTTGATTATAAAGTGCTTCTCAGACTCTGCTTGGAGTGTTATAGAATAGAAGGCATTTGCATAGTGTTAACTTTCTAAAATCAGAAAAACTCTGAATTCCAAAACATATCTGTCCCTAAAAGTTTTGAATGAGGAATCGTGGACCTGTGTTTAATGTGATGATACAGAGAAACAAAATCACTCTACTGTAATTGAAAAATAAAAAATATATATTAAAAAATAAAAAACAAAGTCACTCTAAAATCCAAGTGAGATTATAAAGTGGTTCTCTTTTGTGTGTGTGAAGGTGATAATCTGGCTGTATAGCAAAAGCCATAAAAGGGTGCATGCCCTTTGAATCCAAAATTCAACCTCTAGGAATTTATCATTATTAAATTACTAGGAAAATAATGAAAGATTTAGGTATTAGTAAGTCCAACACAGATGATATATAACAAGTTAAAACTGGAAAGTCCCAATGTTTAATAATAGGCTTTAGCCTACTACTAGATTACACAGGCTCTAGCCATAGCACAGACTACTGTTGTGCCACTTTAAAAGTGATATTGTGCAGTAACACTCACTCATGTTGCAAGATGCCCTGGTTATTTTGTTAAGTAGAAGTAGGCTTTAAAAATAGTATGCACCATGGGATCTAACTTTTTAAATTTTACACACACACCCACGAATATCTGAAAGATAGTCACCAAAATATTAACAGTGGCTGAGATTGATGATGAGATTGTAATTGATTCTAATGTTTTTTATAATTATACTTTGTCTACAGTGAACATGTATTACTACTATAATAATAAAATTTTTAAATTTCCTTTAAATATATTATTTAGACATGTCAATATATCTTACTTCAATTTCAAATTCTGTATACATACAATTAATATCTATCAAGAAAAAATATATTCTTTATATTTATAGGCATTAATCATGAAGCCTATCATGTATCATGAAGCAAAGCTTGGTTTCAAACAGGCTGTTTTTGTCAATAGTAGCATTTATAGTAGTGTTGATATTTTAAATGTGTGTATTAAAATTAGCCATGGAGAATTGGAAATATGAACCATTATTGTCAAAGAAAGTGTTTAAAATTTTGCACTTTATAGAAATTATGCCCAAAAGTATACTGGCAGCATTGAAAATCTGACCCACATAGAGAAAACAGCCAGTTAACCATCTCAAACAGTGGGATGTCAATTGAGAATTTTGAATGTCTTTGTTTCAGTCATAAGGAAAAATTTGCTATCCTCAGAAATATATTTTGAAAATATGATCTTTATCCTGATATGCTCCTCTTCACCATACTTATAAGTAAGGAAGCTCTATGCGCTTTCAGGAAAGCAGTTTGCCTTCTGTATTCCCTTGAGTGGTGTTAACATGATGATGTGCCATCCTACTGCTTGGCATGGGATAAACAGCTGGCTCCAGCAGTACATCTGCAGAGAAGACACCTCTGTGTTTTCACTGCCAATTTCCAAGTGATTGCTTCTAGTAGTTCCTACAACATGCATCTGAAATCTGGTGTTAACTCTGAATGCTTGATTCCACTTTGGTAGACTATTCTGCAATCCACGAACAATTAAATTATATTACTTTTTATTAGAAATTGTGATGTCTGTTATTTATTTACTGAAAGAAATAATTTCTTTTTTTTTTCAGAGCTTCCATATGGCTGGGAAAAAATCGATGATCCCATATATGGCACTTATTATGTTGAGTAAGTCTCTAAGTGTGACATTAACTTTCATTAATACGTTGTGAAACTGTGTTAGTATTTCATTTATTGAACACGTGTGGCTAACACTCCATTTATTTCCCTTTCATCTTACTTTGAAGTATCTGCAAAGATTCTGGCAGCACTAGCTAGCTGTTTCTTGTCTCTTCCAACTCGCTAATTTGTTCCCTTTTTTTTTTTTTACTCAAGATTCTAAAACACCAATTGGAAAAATGTGTTTCACGTTGTCCTCTAAATGAGTGATAATTGAAGATATCAAAGTAAATGTCCTTCATTTTGTAATCAAAATGTTGGGAGCTGACTGGGGGTACAAACAAAATGTCCTATTAAATCAGATTTCAAAGTCAATTAAATGGAGCAGCCATACTTTCCAGTTGAAGGATGAAATAAAATTTAGATAATTTTTTCTCTTCTAAGACCCCATTTGAAATCAATAATATTCTTTCTGTAGGTTGGACTTTTATGTTATCTGTTGGAGGTTTCATTGCCATAATGTATGTTTGCATAATTTGAGTTATCCCCTCTATGAACCCTTTTATTCAAAATAAGCCCCTATTAAGGAATAAATAATATATACATTTTTCCTTAGAAAAATCAAGTAATTATTTTCAGAAGTTAAATATGTGACTTATTTTTTCAGAATCTCCTTTTCTGATAGAGAATGTTTTTATTATCTATCGTGTGATGTTGTTTATGTTATTTGGGTGAGTAGCAAAGCCTACATTTTTCTTATGGGAAGTATACTTCCCAAGAAATGAAGAGGTTGGAAAACAAAAGATTTTCAAATTATTTATTAACATCGAACTCTGTTTTCTCGAATCATATTCTGTTTTACAATAATAATCTAGATGGTCAAGGGTTACACATTGATGACATTATTGCTAAATTGTTTTTGTAACAATATTCAAATCATTCCTGAGCTTTTACTAGGTGTCAAGCCCTTCGTTGTGCTGAGAATGTACCCGTGAATTCAAGACCTGTGTGTTCCCTGCCCTTGAGCATCTCCCTCATGACTACTTATCTTGAACACTTTGGCCCACCATTTTCATTTGGAAAAGCCCCAATTTTGACTCTAGAGTCAGTCATTTCCCATCAAAGTGAATTTACTTCATTTGCCAAATGCAGTCTTCTAACATCGTATCTAATGCTTTAATGTCATGTGGGCACTCAACAAATGCAAAAAGTAACGTAAATACATGGGAGTATCTCTAATTGTAAAAATAAGGGAAATCACTTCTAAATAGTTTTAGGGCCTCCCGAGTCCCACTACATTGCTAATCAATTAAAATACACAAATATTTTCATAATAATGTAGCTGCAGTTCCTGGATACCTTTATCAACATGAAATGTTTACAGTAAATGCTAGCTTGTCTTGATTCACTGAATCAGACTGTACTGTGCCAAAGCTTATTACATCTGAAACCCAAGGTAGTTCCATGTAAGGAAAGAGAACTGAGATATCTGACAAGCCTGATCTTATCTTTCATACACTTCTTCGCAGAATTCAAAGAATAAGAACCTTTTCCTTAAGTCCAGATATTGGCAAACTCCATAAAAAAGTCAGATAGCAATTTTTTTTTGGGGGGGTTGAGGTGGAGGGTATATGGCCTCTGTCATAACTACTCAACTCAGCTGTTGCAGTTTGAAAGTGAGCACAGGTGACACTTGAATGAATGGGCACAGCTATGTCTCAATAAAACTTTATTTACAGAAAGCATTCAGCTGGCTGAATTTGACTATAGAACATAGTTTGCTGATGCCTGCCCTAGTCTAATTCTTCAGGTTATTCTCAACTTCTTTCCAGCTGACATCCAATGTGGGAAACAGTATTTAACTCAAACATTTCTTCTCTGTTCTAATTAGAAGTGAGACACCCACATGTCAGAAAGCAGTGCTCCCTAGTTTCTTGATCACTGAGGTGTTCTTCAAATAAAGACATGCTGCTTGTTTGTAGTTAATTATTGAATTGGACACTGACTATAATGCTAAAGGAAAAGTATCCTTATTGTTGTTATATTTCAGATGTTTGCCCTTTTATTTGTTTTTGCTTATATTTCTCTCTACATTTAAAAAAATATATTTCTCTCTACGTTTCCCCACTTCATTTCTCATGTATCACTGCCATAATCAGAAAATTATTTATAATGTAGTTGTCCTATATTAGATCAGACTCACGTATTTAATAGTTTTAGATTTCCAGTGATATTTGAGGTCATAGGTACAGGTGAGACAAAACGGTTGAACTTCCTTCCAGTTGCATTCAGCTCCACTACATATCATGGCTTTTCCCCATTATGGTACCATAAGGTACACCAATACTAGTAATTAGGTGTGTGGGTGTGTCATGCCAGGCAGAAAATTGAGATTAATGATTCAAGCCTAAAGATAATTTTAAGTAGAATTACACACACATACCAGTATTTCTTAGAAATGTCTTGTGAAAAAAAATTCATCAAAATCATGAAAATACTTCAATTTATTCTATATAATGTAAACATTACCTGAAGTGAGGGATATTTTCCATCACAGGACAACTTGTTCATTTAAATTGGAATGTGACTGTTTACATGGTTTGTTTTAATTTTTCAAAAAATGTGACCCTCATCTCCATGACACTATTATTTTCACAGAGCATATATTGGTTCTGAATAATAGTTTTGTTTGTGGAACCTATGTGAATACATTGTGAACATAGTAGTTATTTATCACTCTCAGTCCACAGAATATTTTCATTGGAAAAAAGTCACATAATTTCTTATAGTTAATTACACAGAAGATACTATCTAGTTTATGTTGCTGTCTCTACTTTTCAGTGTAGAATCACAAATATAAAATACAATATGCCTGGATTAAGACAGTTCATAATTATAATAACATCTAAATGCCAACATCTAAAAAAATCATACATTTTAGTTTGCAATTTTAATATTTAGTTAATGTAACAAAGAAAGGTGGTTTTTATTATAAATCTGTAATCAAGAAAATGTTGGTTCATTAATTCTGTTAATTATGATGGCCAATGGATCTTCTGTAGAGCTACCATTTTTCACGTATAATTATACACCCAATTATGTAACTGGAGGTGCTGGTTATAAAATACAAAAAATTTCCACCTCCCCACCTCATGACAGAAAAGTCTGTGCAAGGACCCTGGAAGTCCAGCTCAGCATCAGTCACTGTCTTCAAACAGACCAACAACTGGGAGCAGAAGTTGCCGAGTGGGCTCTCTGCCATCCCAGGCATGTCAGATTGGAATCAGTCTTGTGCGTCTGGCACAGTCGCACAAACACTCATTTCCCTGCCAGCCACAGACAAGCAGATAGGAATTCCGGCAATCAATAGCAGGAAAGTGTTTATACAACTTGAAGCAGAAAAACCTAAATCGAAAAGCTTTTGACCACTATTACTTTACCCTACTGTGACATCATTCTGTCCTGTGCAAAGTCACTTTTAAAATAACAGGTTTAGCATATTCCAAAGTCAGAAAAATTATCATCACTACCATTTCGTCAAAATAGTTGACATTTATTGAATGCTTAGCATGTGCCATGAACTGGGCTTGTGGTCAGTGGTCTTTACCACATTTATAGTGATGGTGGGGTACATTGTCAAGTTTACAGATGAAGAAACTGGCTGAGGAAGGACTTACCCAGTATCACAGAGTATAGATAGGAATGGTAGTGATTTGCACCCCAGCAGTCTGACTGTAGAGCACAGACTCCTCAGTCTGCTCAAAATGCCTCCCATACATTTAGTATTCACAATCCGTAATGATCCAAACAAGCCTCAAACTCACTACTGGAGAAGAATGAGGGGCCGCTAGACAAAGTCTCCTCTCGTGCTCCCCTCTAGTGTAGTGTCACAGCAGGATGTCCCACAGTGGGTGGTCATGCTGTACATAGTTCTGTGACACTAGCTTCTGAACCCAGCATTCTGAGCCACCTGCCCCACTGCCCCGACAGCATGACCACCAAGGCCAAGACTTGCAAGACTGAGAGGAGTCCGTCTTGCGTGGACCTTCCTAGGGAAGTTGGCGCTGCTTTGGGGCGGCACAGCAGCCACACGGCTCTGTATTTCATAGAACAATGGGCCTTGCTCAGCGTCTTCCCTTACTTCGTCTGCAGGCAGGGCAGACGGACTAAGTGTGTGCTCTATGCAGCAGTAGAGAAGTTGGCCCAATTGGTCCTGACAGACACCAAATCCATGATAGTACAGCACTTAGCAACATGTTAAGAAGTCTTACGTGACTAACCAGAAATGTAACTGTCACTGCTCATAAAAAAAGGGAAATTTTTTAAATGAAAAAGTGCAAAATGTTGAGTTGAACAGCTGTGACTTTTGTACAAATGTTTTTTTTTTTGCTCCCCTCCTCTTTTGTGAAATTATGTCTGCTGGGTACATTTTGGTTTCAATGGCAGCTACACAATTTGCTTAACTAGCTAGTTCAGAAGACACAATTTCCTGGAACAGCTTTCATGCAAAGCTGCTTCCTCTGGCACAGACAGAGAAGCAAACCGTGTAAAGTTAGAATAATAGTGGAGAATGGCAGATGTGATTTTCATGTAAAAGTTTTACAGGTTTTTCAAGTGATGTCACACATCTGCTATAAAATGTTATTTGTGTGCAACTCCAGATAGGAAGGAAAACATTGCAAAATATCTTCACTGTAACCTTAAGTGTAATAGGAAAATCACACTCATTTCACGATTAATTGTGAGTATTTGTCATGATGCAGCAAATTGGAAAGTGGTGAGAGATGATTTTAACTCAATATCATATCTTATGAATGTTTCTCTCCTCATGCCTTTGGGTAGTTTTCTAAATTTTCCAAAAGAAAACTTTTTAGCTTTATAATTTTTTAAAAGTCAGCATGAATGTAAAACATTTCCAATTAGAAATAAACACAAAGGAGATAGATAGCCTTTTAAAATCTTGCTTGTTCTTAGATAATTTTTTCCTATACTGAAAGTTAATTTTCCAAATTTTTAGTTTTATTCTTTCAATCTTCAAAAACTAGCAAACTCTTTTTTTTTTTTTTTTTTTTTTTTTTTGGTGCTATTTAAATAGCTATTGAACAAAGACATTCTCTCCCCCCCAAATTTCCTCCCTGCAAATTTATGTAATAAAAGATGCCAAACTGAAGTGGCATTGTTGGTGAACTTGCTCAGTGACATTCTAAGCTAAGGTGGGCTCTGAATCTTGTAAACAGCATTTGGTCATAACAGTTATCACTTAGTGGTCAAGAGCATGGGCTGCAGAGTTTCATAGTGTGCCAGCCCTGCAGCTACCCAGCTGTGACATCTTGAGTAGACAGCTTGTAGAGAAGGAAGAAGACAAGAGAGAAGGAATACCACTTACAAGAAGTATTCTATGCACAAATCATTTAATCCTCACAATAAAACCTAGGAAATCTGTATTATTATCACCATTTTACAGGCAAGGAAACTGAGGTACAGATATTTTTACAAGTATTAAATGATGGAGCCCAAATTTGAACCTCGGCAGTCTCATTCCACAGTGGTGTTTAGCACTTAACACAGGTATGTAGTAAGTACTCAAATAAATGTCAGTTACTTTTATCTTGTTTATCCCAATAATATAGATAAGACTCTCTGTCGTATGGCATTACTTGCTTTTCCAGCTCTTACATGATTACCTTACACCCCCAAAAGTGATCAATTCTAAGAAAAATTATTTGATTTGTGAGAAACATTTACGTAAACTCACATTTAGAGGGTACCACATTGAACATAGAATATTGTTTCTTTAGAATTAGTGGAAATTCCATAAGCCCACTGAATATGATAAAGCAGAGATTGAAGAGTGTGTTGTTTTCATGGCTTGCAAAGTGGGGGAGGTTTCAGGATAATTCCTAAGGAATTTATTTTTGTCACAATTACCTACAGTACATGTCACCTTATGTAGTTGGGAATTTGTGATGATAATAATAAGAACAGTGATGTTTAAAGCAGTATTTCAACTTTTAATGTGCTTTCACGTCCATCCTCCCAAATGACAATCACAACATTTATGAATGAGGGAACCGAATCTCTGAGGGTTAAGTGAATTCTCCAAGGATATATGGTGAATAAGGTTGAAGCTGGCTGATGTCAAGTACAGCTAAGAAAGACTTTTCAATACAGTTGCTATATTTTTATATTAATATAAAATGTTTATACTTTACGAAGTATTTTCTCATGTTTGTTAAACAAGCATAAATCCGTTTACTTCCCAGTGAAACAAAGGAACAAGTATATGAACATAAATATGGGATACTCTATCTCTAACTGAACTACAGTCAGCTCTTTTTCGCTGAATCATGAGACTTACTTTTTCACCTCCTTACAGCTGACCTAGGCCAGTTTCAGTTTGTCGCATCACTTCTTTCAGCCTGGAGAAAAGAAGGAATCAGGACTCATCAGTGAGAGCTCTCCTAGCTCAATACACATGCTCTTTATACTACATTAGCATTTCTGATAGTTTGTAACTGGTAATTCCTATTTCCTTTCTCTGTGCTACTCACTCACGTACTATAAATTTTAACTGGCTATAAATTTACTTCCCTAATACTGCTGTTCAACCACACACCAGTAGAAGGCCTTCAGGCTTCCTTTTACCGGTCCCTCAAATCTTTTAAAGTTATGATCCTTTGAGTCAAAATGAAGTCTCATGTCCAATCCTCCTTCTCAACACTATCATCCAGGCAAAATCTGTACGCCCGCCCTTCACCCATCCCTTACCTGAGATTAGAGAGAATTTTTCATGCTGTGAGACATTTCACCATCACTGGTTCATTTTAGTATGATACGATCAAACTTTGCCCTGTATTCTAGTTACCTTCCCCACCCCCAAATATCTTTTCAACCAAAAGAAAGAAAACTTGACTCTGTAATTAAATACACTTTTGTTAGCAACAGTTTGATCTCATAAGCTATCTTATTTAACAAGTCTTCTGGTTCCAAATAAAGAATGTTTTAGGCACCCAGAAGTTTAAGTTGGTTTAATTGGTTAAATTACTTGTAAGACTTTTACAAGTAAAAGTGGGTTATTCACCTTGACATCAGAGTTCCCTATAAATGTTTAAGAAAACCCTAATTTTACAATTCTAATAAATCATTTTCTTTGTCTTAAAGTCGGTAATAAAAGGGGAATGATTACTCCAGCATCAACAATTCTTTGATAAGATATTTGTGAAGAAAGATGAGCGTAACATAAACACTGGCCTTTTTGGTTTGTCTTTAAGCATGTTTTAGGAATCTAACAAATTAAAGCAGGATCCTGTTCAGGCTCCAGGAGAGGTAAACACAGACAATAACACAGCAGCATGCTGAATAACACAGAGCAGAACTGAGTGGTACAGACAGCAATGAGGGGAACGCAGTCCCCAAGTCCCTGTCACCCCAAGGAGAGAAGGCAGGACCGGTCAGAACTGGAAGCACCATGCTGTGTGCTCCCAAAGGAGGAACATGCTCCCCCCTTCTCCCAGCTGTTCTGTAGGGCCATGCAAACTGGAGGATGGCCTTGTGAAGGCAGGGAGGACAGCCTGCACGTGGGGAACTGTTGCTCAAAGCAGTTGCAGACAACCTTTTGAGCTGGATGCTAGCTGTGTGGGGTATGTCATTCCTGCACTGAGAGGACCTAGAGCCCCGTGGGAAGTGCTGTCGTTCCTGCTGGGGGAGGGGACTCCGTCCCATGTAGCTCATTGCTAGGCAAACAAGAAAGCTGCCACCATGTTTCAGTAGACAACCCTGTTTGGGTGTTGCCAAGACAGTGGTATATAACAAGTAAATCATTGTTATTACTCTATAACTTGTGAGATAGCTTATATATCTTATTAATTCTCTCTTCTGGATTAAACATGCTGTGCTTCTTGTGCGTGAACTACAGACGGTCTCATGATTCCCGTCAGTATCATCATGTACTTTGGAGTCATATCTTAGACTGTGACTAAATTCTGAAGTTAGCACATAAAATGAAAATTGCATAGAGTCGAAATTATCCTAACAATCCCTTAAGATCATATGGTGTTGGAGACTAGCAGACTTAAACAATACAGCCATTCATTTCCCTTTGGTGTTGGAAAAAATATTCTTTCTGGAAGTAACGTAGTTGACTGGCATTTAGGTCTTTTTGATCTTTAATAGATACATAACTAGAATTACTTTCAGCTCAGGGAGATGCTAATCTGTCAGAAGAATGAGGGAATTTAGTCAAACTGAGGAAGCAGCAGATTGGTGCCATTCTTTGGGCACCCTACTGTTGAATAAAACAGTAAATGGTCACCCATACTAGGTAAAATGTAATACCCCCCCCACCCCCACATGAGACCTATAGTTTCATCTCTTTTTCAATACGCAGATAATGTTTTTCAAAATTCCTTTCGTGTCATACACCATGATGTTAGTAATAGCTGGTCCTATTTTGCATCCACGATTTTGAATTTACAGGCTAGTACAAAATTACACTTAACCTCCCTGGCTTTTTTCTGTTAAATGAAAGGTTTGGATTAGGTGATTGCTAAGGTCTCTTCTAGTTCAAGGAATATCCACTATACCTGTGTTGACAAGGAGAAATTTGGCCATTTTCCTGTATTATGCCTCATAATTTTTCTCATTATGACTTCTGATCAAAGAATACTTAAAATTTTAAAGAAATTTCTTTCAATTTCCACTTGTTATTTGGCTAGACAATAATATATATTACCCTTGTCTTACTTTATTTAAATGATTTTTACAATCCCATCATATGCATGCTATGGAAAGCAGGCTTCCGAAAGGGTGGATCATTATAACAGAATCGTCTTACAAAGCTACGGAAAAAAGTAGAAACATATTTGATATCTACAGACATGAGAGTGATGTTAAGGATATCATTTAAAGGGCAGAAGGATAAAGATAAACCTATAAACAAAGAGTCAGTGTAAGAACTACTGTATCTTTTACCACCATCACAGCTGAATACATTTGAAAGGAATATTTTTTTTCTATAATACAAAGTGATATTGTTAAACAATATTTATTACTAGTGTTTAATGGATGACTTCATATTTAACTGGAGGAATTTATATTACAATAGATTCAGCTTTTGTGTAATAAAAATAGATGAATCACAAAAATGTTTATTATTAAATTTCACAGGCTTAAATTCAATCTAGCTAAGTAAGATGAACTTTAAAATTGTCAAGAAAAAAGTATTCTCTTCATCACTGAGAAGTTTGACTGGATCTACTATAGGCAAAAGAAGGATATTTACCGTGATAGGCCAATAAAATTAGTTTTGCGTTAATTTAATCTAGAAGAAACTCACCATTAGGTTCTGGTTTCTGAAAGCTTATTAAACACCACTGTTGAGTTTGTCATCATGTAGAGATCTTAGTTCAAATTTCCATTAAGCACAACACTCACATGTAGAGGTTGGGAAAGTCCCCTCATTCTATTCTTACTTCACTTTCTTCAGTTTTAATTGGGCATCAAAAAAAAAAAAGTGAATGTATTTTCAGATAGACAAAGTGATAAGGATGATTGTCTTTATTTTTTTCTGTAATATGACTTAGTATTTGAATTTGGGGCATCGACTTAATATATAAATGCTTGGTAACTATTAGTCAACCCAGAAAAAGAATACAAATAGCACCCATGTACGAAGCACTTGGTATGTAGTAGACATTTTACATAACTCCTTTAATCATCACCACAACACTTTATGTTAGATATTATTATACGTGTTTTACAGACAAAGAAACTTAAATTTAGAGAAGCTAAGCCATCAAGCTAATAGGTGTTACAAATAGAATTACAGCCCAGGACAGGAATTAAGAGAATTTATATTGTCCATATTCAAGTTACACTTGACTCCCTGACTCTGAATAGAAAAATAATGTTAAAATCAACCTAAATTTATACAGTGCTTTATTTTGAACACTTTCATACATTTTATCTGTTTGATCTTCCAGACAGTCTGATGAGGTGAGCAGGATGTTTATAGATGAGGCATTTACAGTTCAGAGATATTAGGGGACTTTCACAAAGCAGTGACTGGTAGTCTTAAAATCTTCAAATGTGGCTTAAACCCCAATGCTGGTCTTAAAAGTTGGAGAGTATGACAACTCAGACTCACTGTAAGTGGCTTTTACTGTGGTGAAAAACAAGAGATTGAGGATACCAGAAAGTACGGGTGGCACCCCTTGCCTGTGCTATTCCTCATGGCCTGAGCCACCACTTCCAGGAGCTTATGTGAGAGTTCCCATCAGCACTTAAGGTTCCGCTGTGTTACCATATAAGGAATTTCTTGCTGAGTAAGTACCATGTTTTTGTTTCTAATTGCATCACTGGCTCTCAGCAAGACCTAGCATGTCGTTTTCAAAGTCTGAGACTACCTCCATTGTCACTCACATGCAACTTTAAACTTATTCATAAATATTAGTGCAGAATCATCTTATTATCATTATTGTAATTGCCAGAGACATGACCTGTGTTCAACTTCCATAGTTAGCAAGGGTAGAATGCAGGAAAATTTGAGATAAGATAAGCCCTAAGGGTAGCTGAAAGGTAGCCCTTGGATGGGACCCTTCTGGCTTGAAAACCGTGTCACCCAAAGCAAGGTCTCCTGGCTCCTCATTCATACTCTCATTACCATTTAATTTCTCACTTTTTTCAAATGCCAAACATACCCACACACATGTTTTCTTTCTCTTTTCCGTTTTGTTTTTTTTTTTTTTTTTTTTTTTTTAAGGAGGGCGCAGTGGCCCATGCGGGAATCAAACTGGCAACCTTGGTGTTATTCATACCACACTCTGACAAACTGAGCTAACTGGTCACCCACACACATATCATGTTTTCTTGTGAAACATATTAAGTCCTTATTTTTATATACATAATCATTGGGGTCTTTAAAAAAACATAATTTAATGATCAAAATAATGGGCTGTATTTGCATGTTTTTGTCTTCAGAAAATCAGCAGGTGATTTTACAATGCTGTGAAAGTTTCTAGTTTCACAATGAACATTGATAAAAAGAAATGGAGAATCACCTGGCTAAAGCATATTGCAGATTACCATATAGCCCATGCCTGCATAGACATAAGTTAATATCTCTTGAAAAGTTCAGTGTACATCTGTGTCAGAACCACATAAATCACCGTGGTTAGATTTGGCACTACACAGAGCGAGGCTGATTCGTGCGCCTGCCCATTACTCTGAGATCGCAGAAAACTGTTTACTCTCTCTGGGGAACAGATGGATTAAAAGCATGGAACCTGTTTAGCTGAGGGTTTGGCACATTGTAGTTTCTCGATGAGTATTCATTCCCACCCTTCTCTACCATCCACCATTCTCTCTTTATTCTCTTTCAATTACAAGGCTGACATTCATTCTTTAAGCACTGCTTCTTTCCACAAATTGTGGCACCTATTAAACAGAAGTTAAATCTGAACAGCAACTGAGTAATTTTAAAAGTCTGCAAAATGGGACATTCTTCTGAAATATCCAACATCTCACCTTTCATCTTTATTTAGAGATTTAGAATGAAAACTACAAACTCGGCCATTGTGGGGGCCTAAATGCACACCCCTTGCCTGTGTATTAAGGAAAGGAACAAAAAGTTATGTGAAAATGCATCCCTCATCACAGTTACATGAAACTATCATCTAATCTGTATGAAGGTTTGCTCTTCCACTAATGGCATGATTTTAGACATGTGTGTTAATTATATTGAAACTCTATAACAATACTTATCCCTCAAAAAGCAATCTATTAAAAACAACACTGAAGAAACTTATTACCACCTTTCTTTGCTCTTGATTCTGCTGAACCTGTGTCCTCTATTCCCACTACTCCTTCTTTTCCTTATCTTCTTAGAATGAGAGCCTCCTGCCCACACACAGGCCCCACGGCCACTTACCCACAGCCAGGTATTAAAAGGTTCTGTACAGAGTCTAGGTATCCTGACAGTAGATCCTTTTCTCATTAACACTCATCTAAAGTATTTTTAAATTTTGTTTGGTTTTCTAATTCCTCCTGCATTTCTTTCTCACATATAAATGGAATAGCTATGTATTTGATTTCCTCCTGGTCTGGGCAGTAATAAAGACACAATTGTCAAGAATAATACTTCTTTATAGTCTTTTTCCCACTCTGATTGTTGGACTTAGAAACCTGGGCAGTTTGAGTATTGTGTAGAATTGGGATTATATTCACGTCCTGTTGACTCAGAATCTGTCACAGTCCTCCCCTCAGTCTTGTCCATCCCCCCCACCATTAGCACCCTTTCCCTGACTCCCTCCTTCCTGTATATTCCCCAACATCATGATGTTGTATTCATGATCCCTCTCTATTCTGAGAGGTGTTGGTAATTCTTTGATTCTCCTTGGAGTCAGGCCCCAAAGTGTTCCTATTGTTATGTATGAGTGATATGTATACAAAGGTGTTTGGAGTTCCGTGGACTTAAGCTATATTGTGACTTCACATTTTAACATCTCATAAATAACTTACTAAGAAATAGCAATCCAGTTCAACCAAGAGTATATTACAGGTCAGATTTTTCTCGCCCCTCCCAGGACACTGTAATATCTAGTTCCCTGGACAATGTGATTCTTCTTAGTCACAGGGCATCTCTTATTCATCCTTAGAGCCCCAGGTAAGAACAATAACTAGTACATGGGACTAATTAAATGATGCTGAAATGACTGAGAGTTCTAGGGAGCACCACAAGTTTCCTACATGGTTGATATGGTGAAGCTCATCCTTATAATCAGGAATAAGGCACAGCCTCCAGGATGGAGACTTTCCGAGCTATGGCCGTCCATTAGACTAAGGTGAAAAAGGAAGTAGGGAGATTTTGAAACACAGTAAAACCTCTCACCATGACTTGGAATTTTTCCTTCCTGTCACTTAGTTTGATCCCATCTCCCACTTGCCCTGGTCCCACACCACCATCCACAGGCAATCATATACCCATGTGTACTCACAGGCTTATACTCTGGCTAAGCAGAATTGAATGTTCCTAAACACTTTTGTATCCACTACTCTCTTCCTAAAATGCCCCCTTTTCTATCTGTCAAAATACCTGCATTCTCCTAGGATGTGCTTAAGGTTCACTTCTTTTGTGAGGCTTTCCCTGAAGCATCACACTACATTGTGTTTCTTCCTTTGAGTACACAAATTTCAGCACTTTTTACCTTGTGTTGTATTTTCCTGGCCACTTGTAGAACGACCAACTCATTCATGTTTACCCAGGTCCTTCCAGGTTTTAAAACTGAAAGTTCCAGGCCCTGGGACACCCCATAGTCCTAGGCAAACTGAAGTGGTTGGTCACCCAGCTGGACGTCTCCTCATTGGAGGATGGGTCTCCACGCTGAAGGGGTTGTTTCCTATTCACCCTTGTGTCCCCGGTGCCTAGCATGCTGATGAATTAATGAATTTATAATGAGACTTAAAGGACTTAAGCCATTCAGTCAGGGTTGGCAAACACCAGTGGAAGAGGATTTATTAGCCTTATCTCTTCATACAGAAAGATCTTGAAACAGTGGGATCTTTTAGTTTCCTTTTAGATAATAAGCTCTATCCTACCTCGAAGGTGGTAATGCACTACTTTCGCTCAATCTAGAAGCTAAAGGTTATAAATACCTTTGATAACAATAACCTCCTCCTGCACCCAGCAATAACATTTAGGAGAGATAGTTTATGGGAATGAGAAAGGTCGGACAGGAAACAACATTTTTAAATGCATACCTACTGGCTCTGACATTTTTTAAAATGAGTCTATGTATCTTGTAGGTCATAGAGGCTTCATGACTGCCATTTCTGCTGGGAGTAAAGTATCAAGTTTTCCACATTATTGGTAAATAGTAATGGCTAAGTGATGAATCTCCCTATACATAAGATACACACGAAATACATATTATAGGTTAATGTCTTAACTAAATAATTTAGTACTACTAATGGGAAGGAAGAGGGGAGAGAGCTCATTTATTTGAAAATGTATCCACATTTGGGAAGCTCAACCTCCCGTGGAGTAGAGGACGGATTCTTTAGCTGTGAGAGTTTCAGTACCAATATATGGATACTCTGCTCAGTCAGCTGTGACTCAACCTCCCACCAACCACTGTACCCCCAGGTCAGACACCCTCCCATCCAGGAAGAGCTGAAGAAAGTTAACACAGGAATTACTCAATCTTCCCACCCACATTCCCCTCAGGTATAATAGGGAGCAATGAATGGACAATTATACGAAGAAAATTATCACAAGTGATAGCATTGGGAAGAAATCTTTTAAGAGGCAGGATTCAATTATTCTGTTTGTTTGGGGGTTTTTGTGTTTGTTTGTTTTTTTAATGCTCCAAGTAAAATAGACGCAATCTTCCATTTTCCATGAACGCAAAACTCATATTTTAAAATAAATCATATTTAAAATACTAGTCTTTAGTACTTTTAAAATTCAGCTTTGAGATATACATTATATAAACCCTATTTTATAGTTCTTTTTGTTCTGTTTTAACTCTCCTACTAGACTACATGTCTGATTGAACTTTGCCCTTCCTTGCACCTCTTACCATTGTTCCTAGCAACCACCATTTGATAAACAAACATTTGATGAAGCATGATAACATTTATTGTGTACTTCAGGCACTGGTCTTAAATGGTTTACTCACTATAATTCATTTAATGCACAACTTTTACGAGGCAGGTATTATTTTTGTCCCAACTTTACAATGAAAAATTCTGAAGTACAGAGAGTGTAGGTGATGTGCCCAAGGTCACATGCGTGGGTTGCAGTGGGGCTTGGATGTGAATGCCAGCAATGGACTGCGGTGGCCAACCTCTGATACCGTGTCCTGCCCTCTGGGAAGACAGTCAGCCGCTGAAGAACCCCATAGGGATAGTATCCTCTCTAAGTGTCCAAAGCATGAAGTCGTTTTCATTCCATGTATCCAAACTTGACAGTAGAGAAAACTTTATGGGGACTTCTCAAGGCTTATATTAAAATGAATAAAATACAGACAGGGAAGGTGCGATGTATGTGTTTAGCGGCCACTGCACCTGACACTGTGAGGAGGTAATACACACTTTCCTGACCATCTGCCACTCTGGACATCAGAATTGGGGTCAAAGGAAACCTAGGGAATTCCAAGCAACCTGGAAATTCACACTCTTGGATTCCATTCAGGAATTATTCTATTGGAAGGAGGAAGGAAGGAAAGAAGGAAGGGAGGAAGGAAGGAAGGAAGGAAGGAAGGAAGGAAGGAAGGAAGGAAGGAAGGAAGGAAATTCAAGTAAAATAAATTTGGAGAAGCCCCCAAAAGAGCCAGTTTGCATAGAAAAGATGACATACTGAGCTGCAACCCCAAACCCCAAACCAATCTCCCCACTCCCAATGCTGAGTGGCAGCCTCTCTGGTTCGCCCACATTTTGTCCCTCACATAGTGCTTTTCCATACGAGTATATTGCTACTGTGACACAAGATGGCAGCTGCTAGTTCTCAGCAACTCATATCCAGATCTTTCATCAGCAAAGTGGAATGACTTTTTCAGCTACCACAAGAATGTCTTGAGGGAGTCTCTATTTTGAAGGATTCCATAAGTCTTTGTCCAAATGCAGATCAGTTATATCACAAAAGCTTGTCTTAAGCTTCACATAAAGTTCTGACTGGCACAACCTGTATTTTATGGCAGAATTAAACAAGAAAACAGTGAGATCAAGTACCTTTCATGCATGCCTGCTTCCATTTATGCATTTATTCAACAAATATTTATTGAGTGCTGGCCACTTCATGCCTTAGAGTGATTAGTGTAGGTATTTTGAACACCTTAGAAATATTTTGCTTGTCACAAAATCTCCACTTGAAAGTTGCTCTCTTCTCTCTCACATTGACCCAGAGATTCATTTTTAAAGTATCAACTGAAGTCAAGATAGTGGGATAGTGACCAGCAGGTATAAAAGGTGTCTCTCTTGACTATGCACTAAAAGTGCCTGTCTAAGGACCCAGGAGAAGCAAGGTGGGGTGAACAGGTTGGAGTAAGGAGGGAGCACTGGTAGTGTGAGGGTGAGATCACCACCTTCATAACCCTCAACACACCTGTCCTGTGGGTACCGATGGCCTCAAGATATATGACTTTCCTCCTGTTTCTTTTATCCCTCCCCCAGCATGAAGGAGGTAGCAGGCAAACAGGACGCTGATCTGGGACTCCCTTTGGCATCCTATCATCCAATAAGCTGCGCACATCTCCTTTGCTCTGTGCATTTCCGCAATTCCTGATGGCACAAGCCCTCTCTTCTGGAGCAAAATAGCATTTCCTAGTACCCCCTACGGCTGCATGCAGAAAAAGAGACTTCCGCATAAGTCTTAGCAGGCAAGAAACTGCTTATTCAACTCCCTTTTCTCAGCTTCTAACTCAGGGGATTGCACCCCTAGCTGCCCATTAGAGTTACCTGGGAAGCTTTTTTTTTAAAAAGTGCCAATGCCTATACCGCATTCAGAGATTATGGCTCAGTTGATTTAGGGTGGGCTTGAGTGTTCTCTCTTTCTGTTTTTGTTTGTTTTTGAAGCTCTGCACATTCATCCTGAACTACAAAACACCGCCACATACAGGATGGTTAAGGATGGAGTCTCGTCCTTGAATATCCTGATTCCTTCGCCATTCTGACATGGACGTATCAATAGTCTTTCCTTTTTGGAAAGGGAAAATGGCATTGTCAGAATTTACCCACTTCAGAATATATCTCTTACTCCCTTGGCCCTTAACACCTGAAGATTCTTTTAGTAAAATATGAAAACAGACTAAATAATAATTAAAGAATAAGAAGTCTTGGTAGCAGCCCAGGTTCCTGTTCTGTATGGAAGCTAGATGAAATAGCTAGTAATTATCTCACAGAGTCTAAACAATGAGGAGGAGGATGGCATTTGTCATTCACATCCTTTGGACACATTGTAAGACTGCCAAATCCTTGCTAAAGAGACTAAACATTTCAGAAGCGCAAGGAAGACACCGCTTCCCTATTCAGTGACAATCATATTTCTTTGTGATAGGTCTTTTAAAGCTCAGGAGCATTTTAAGTTTTAAATGACTTCATTTGTGACAGTTTAAATGTTCTGTAGCAATTAGCTCAGGATACTAAAACCATACCGAGTTTCCACTCTTTGTGGGGTATAAGGCATGATGGACCAGTTCATTGGTATTTTCATTCTCTGTGAACTCTAGAAACTCACTTTGATGGTGAGTGGACTATTTTCAACATTGTGTCCATAAAGCAGGTGGCTACATATTGACTTTACTAAGGAAATAATTACACCCAGGTGGCAAGTTGGAGGAACCAATAGTATACGCAAACGTACTCCAGGAAGTTCTTGTAATGCGTTTTGTACTGATGAAATTATGCCTGTGATGAATAATGGCCTACCAAAGGAGAAACAGAACAGATAAGAAAGGAGGAAAGCTGATTCTGTGGCATGTTTCAAAGCTTTCTTGGTTTCTCGAAATCACTATCACATTTATAAACAAAAGTCTTACAACACACACTCATCATTGAGCTATTTAGTAAAAAACTATCTTTCATGCTGTATGATGCTTAGTATACAGATAAATAACACATGGACCCTGTACACAGGTGTGCACAACCTAAAGAAGGAAATAAAAATGAAAATCAATCATTAAAACACAGGGTGAGGAGGTTACTCTAGCCCTTTAAATTCATTATTATGAAATTACCACTTAGGATGTTATATACTACATCACAGATAGCTCTTTATCCACGACCTGGAAAGAATGATCTCATAAGACTGAGTAACAGGAATACTATGTCCTTCTGAACAACTCTTGGGTTTAACTTAAATACTCTGGAGAATGTACCGTATTTTGCTGTGTATAATGTGCACTGTTTTGCCCAAATTTGTGAGGGAATAATAAGGATGCGCATTATACAAGGTAGTACCAATTCAGTATATAAATGTTTTAAATTCCTTTATTTATGCTTATGAGTTAAAAGTGTAATAATAAGTAAATGCTAAAATTTCTTTATGCTATAAAAAGCAAGTATCTAAATATAAACAAATAAAGATTTGAATTAAAAAATTAAAATGAAAGATTGTTTTTTCCCCTGAAAGTTTGGGCCCAAAACCTGGGTGCGCATTATACATGGCAAAATACGGTAACTGGTTTCTCTCTCCCATTGAATTAGCAGCTTGAAAGCTCAAAGTTAATTTGCAACAAAACTCTAGTAAACAAGTAAGAATCCTATATTGTCAGTTTTGTCTATTGATTCAACTAACTTCACCCTGATTTTATTTACTTTTCATTGTTGTTCTTTAAAAGTACTTCAAATCCTCTTAATGATAAGAAAATAAGTAGACTGTGATGAGAGAAGTCTGTTGAGGCCAGTTCTGTGAGAGCCTCGGGGAGGAGGCTAACACTGGCTGGGAATGCTGCTTGCTGGCAGAGGTTAAGGAAGGAGTTATGGGACAGATGGGGGAAGCACTGTGATAATAATAACAATAGCAGCAGCAATTATTAATACAGAATAGCTGTATCTTAAAGAATAAAGAATAGCTACACTCCATTGTGGGGTCCCCCCTATGTATCTGTGCTTTGCAAACATTAGTTCTCTTATCTTTACAGCAACCCCAAGAAGTCGATATTAATGTCTCCATCTATGGTTGAGGATATTGATGCTTAGAGAGTTTGGCAATTTGTCCAAGATGCCACCTCAAACACAGGCTGTCTCGCTTCAAGCACCGCACCATTGACACCCTGAATCTCGCTTGATGAGATAAAGGCTTGATAGGGTGTTGCTGATCAGAGTAGCTCCAAGTAGGTTCAAAGCAAAGAGTGCACGTGGTGATGCAGCCAAAAGTGAAGTTACAGAGATAAGTCAGGGCAGGTCAGGAAGAATGTTTCTTTAGATGATAGAACTGTTTCGAGGATTGTAGTAAGGGAAAGTGGAAACAAGGGAAGACAGGTTTCCAACTCGGACCCTCCTGAAATAGAATGGCTTTGTCTGAGCTTATGGGGCAAAGAAGCATTGACATCTCACGAGCCGTAGTTCACTGCACACCACAGATCAGTGTGACCCCAGGGTGCTCAAGAGCATTTCAGTAGCATTTAGTTCCAGTGGAAAATAATTTTACATAAGACGGATTTACTTTGAACCCCATGCCGGTGAGTTCCATTACCAAAGAACATTGTTCTAAGAATCCCCATCCTGAACAGCACCATGGGCTATACCAGAAGCAATATTAGAGAAGTGATGTTAATCCTCTCCCCCCGACCCCCAGGAAAGCCTTTCCCGTGGACTCAAAATGATTATAGTAATGGTGACGATAACATGATGATGGCGGTGGCCATGGTGATAACAGCTGCTGCTAGTCACTGAACATGTCTATGCTTGAAACCCTGTACGAATATTCATTATTTCACTGAATCCTCACAACCACCCCAGGAGGAAGGGACTATCATGTCCGTATTATAGATGAAGACAGCAAGGTTCAGGGTTAATAACTTGCCAAAAGTCACACAGCTAATCAAGTGGTAGAGCTGGATTTTGAATCCAGGACTCACTGACGCTGGAGCCTGTGTGATAGGCAGCTACACTCCTGTCACATGAGGAAGTAATTAGATATTGCAGTTGTCCTATGTTTCTGACAACCGTTTTTCTGCCTCACCGGAAATTATCTGATTTATATTAACAGAAAATTGGCTGTTGAGACTTTGCTTCTTTTATTTTCTTTGCTTTCTGATGTGTAGTTTTTAGAAGACATAAAATGAGAGGATTGTGTGTGCGTGTGTGTGTGCATGTATGTATGTTAAATATGTGTGTACTGCCATTGTGTAATCATGCATTGGAAAGAGAAGGTATGTAGATGAGAGGTGCATTTTAGAGATAGACATGGTCAAATCCAGTGTTTCCACTCACTGGGCGTGCGATTTAGAGCAAGTCATTCGGCATCCTGTATGTCAGTCTCATCACCTTAAAATGGGATAATTAGAATTCAACACTGTTGCCGTGAGACGTAACTGAGGAAATTTATACATAGCTGGCCCAGAGTTAAGTACTCAACAGTTGTTCATTCCTCTTCTAACCCTTCTCTCCTCTTCATGCTTTCATTCCATAATCCTATTTCTGTTTATACAAAGAACCAAAATCAATATGTATGCCAAACTTCTCGTGGTACATTTATTTTTTAGAGAAAGAGTTACATGGCACTGCTTCTAAGCAGGCTCATTGGTTTCTAGCCTCTCCATGGACTGGGAACCCTAAATTTCATAGAAGAATTCATTATACTGTAAGGCTATTGTAAGGAATTTTTGTACTATAAGCCCTTAGTTAAGCTGATCCACAGTTACTTCCGGCCACTCTGTGTATAATTTATATGAATTTATCATCTCTCTATGTAGAAAGTAAATACTCTACTTTTGATTGACCTCAGCATCAGCCTTCCTACAGGTATTCTACAACTTCCATCATATCCCAGGGAGTCTTTCCTCCTGTCTCCCAGCCCTTCAGTCCAGATCTGTCTTCGGTTGGTACGAGGAAAAAAATCAGTGAATTTACCATATACGTATCTTATAGGGACTTTGCAAAGCTTAGATGATATTCTTTTTTTCAACACCATTTGGTATAGATTTCATTTGCTGACCGTTTATTTTAATGAACCAAACTCGTCTCAAACTAACCCAGTAGCACAGAAAACAAGAACACATTCTAGTTCTACTGGCTGAATCATACATGATTTAAATAAAATCACATATGATAGAGCCATTGAAAACTCCACTCTTGTCACAGAAATGTGTGCTGCACACAGGCCAGCCCCAGCAGAGCCTGACTTCAGCCTGGTGGGGCATTTGATTATAACCATGTAAGGTATCTATCTCTTCATCGCCTGCTCTCCACAGAGCTAGACACGTGTTCTTTTAAATGACTTTGCCCCACTGTTATCCTAATTTGAAATTTTATTTTTCAGCCACATAAATAGAAGAACACAGTTTGAAAACCCTGTCCTGGAAGCAAAAAGGAAGCTACAGCAGCATAACATGCCCCACACAGAACTTGGAACAAAGCCCCTGCAGGCCCCAGGTTTCCGAGGTTGGTACCTGTCAACGTGCAATGTTTCAAAGGGAAAAATTGTCTCTCAAGTTGCCTGCTCTTCCAAACACACCTTTAGCTTGGACTATTCCAAATCATTGATTTGCTTTCCCCAAACCCTTCTATTAGGTTTAGCTGGGTGTTTGCTCTGATTCTAAACTAATGCATTTAGCAACCACAGATTAAAGCCTCGGGCAGTACGTGATAAGAATTTATAGGAATTTACAGCACGTAGCCACGTGGAGATCAATGGTTTTGATAGTGGTACTTCAAACTGCAGGCAAGATGCCTAGAGTCAGAAGTTTGTCCTCAAAAGACCAAGTACTAGAATGAGGTTTGTTCTCCTTTATAACAGTAGGCAGCTCTTCATCGACATTACCTAGGCCCAAATTCATCCGCCCCCACGCTGCCCCGGGAAGGTCATGCAGCGTGAGTGACTTGTCGTGTTATCAGCGCAACCACGCCCGGAGGCCCTGGCCTGTCGGTATGTCCGGGGCTGCTTGCTGTACCTGACTGCACTTTGGAGCCACGCAGGGGGATGTGAGGCTGTACAAACCTTTCACATCTTCGTGGGCTCCTACTCATCATGAAAGCAAGGAGGCTTTTGTAGTCAGGAGGCCTAGATTTACCTGCTGATGATTTTCACACTATACACTGTGGCACAATTACAATGAATGTAAAGGTCTCGTGTTGAACTTCTCTCCAACTGTAAACATCACTTTCATAAAGGAAACGTAGGTGATACGATTATATGTGTTTTTATTTTTATTTCAAAGAAGATGTCTATTTTTAAGAAAGATATGTGATACCGTGTTTCCCCGAAAATAAGAGCTAGTCCGACAATCAGCTCTAATGCATCTTTTGGAGCAAAAATTAATATAAGACCCAGTATTATATTATATTATACTATACTATACTATACTATACTATACTATATTATATTATATTATATTATATTATATTATATTATATTATATTATATTATACCAGGTCTTATAGTAAAATAAGAAATGATCTTATATTAATTTTTGCTCCAACAGACACATTAGAGCTGATTGTCCGGCTAGGTCTTATTTTCGGGGAAATATGGTATGTAAATAGACAAAGTAAAATTCCAATATAATGACTCATTATTTTCTGGTTTTTCCATTACATATATCCAAAATGTAGCAGCAAAAGTACCAAACAAAATACTTAACTAAGTTACTAAGTAAGTTTGACTGTTACAGACATCAAATATCAACCAAACTGTAACAATTTAAAAATATATATAAAATACTTGACTACAATAGCATTCAAAAGATATTAATTCTGTTTCCTAGTACGACTATTATTTTTACAGCATTTATTAGGAATATGTTTATTACAGATCGTAGCTGGGAAAGCATATATATAACAAATTAGTGGTCAAACCTATATGAGTGGATTCAAGTTCTGTTCAGATTATTTAAGTATCTGATTTGAATGTAGCAACATATTGTTACAAAATGTGTTACCTTTACATTCATAATTATATCTAGAAATACTGGCTTGCCTTTTGCTCACATTTTAGAGTATACTAAACACGATCGGTTAGTAGACATTGATTTATTTGGTTATCTTTATAGCATCTCACAATATAAGCAAAAGTTAACCCAGTCCCACATCCAGGTACTCTTTCTAAACAGTTTAGTCATGTGAATAGGTGGCAGCGTTCCACGGCTTTTATGCTTTACGAAACAAAACAGTCCATTTCAGTTTTCTAGTCCTGTCCCTTCAAGGTTTTGTGCAGGACCAGCCCCTGACACATACCTCTTGCCTGGACTCTCTCAGAACAAGAGAACTATATTGAGATGAGGCTGGATGATTGTGGGCTCCTCTATCTGAAAGTGCTGACAACCTGTTGATTTAGCCCCTTTTAAGCACAAAAAGGGCTACTCTGGTGAATAGAAACACTGACTTGACAAAAAAAAAAAAAAAATCTCTCTCCAAACCAAGCAGCTTTTTCACCTTTCCCTGGATGCTTGGGACTGCTCTGTGACTGTAGGAAGTACTAAGCGCTTTGCTTCTGCATTCACACCTGTTTGCGTTTACTGTAGGAATAAATGTAGGAAACCCCCACATTTAATCGGATGGCTCCACAGTGGCTGGCTTCCCTTCTGTGAGAACTTGCCTTAAATGTACTTTTTCTTTTTTAACTTATATTGGCCAATGTAGAAAAACCACTCTTCACCCGGGATGCATCCCAGTTGAAGGGAACATTCCTCAGCACCACCCTTAAAAAGAGCAACATGGGTTTTGGATTTACCATCATTGGTGGAGATGAGCCTGATGAGTTTCTGCAGGTGAAAAGTGTGATTCCAGATGGGCCCGCAGCACAGGACGGAAAAATGGAAACAGGTAAGTTCCTCCGTGCTTTAGAAAATTCTTTCATAATGTCTTGTTTCCTAAGGCAAATATTCTTTCTGTGCTCTTAATTTGAAGGTCAAAGGTCACCTCACATTAGGAAAACTACAAATTATGTTTTCAATAAGTTTAAGAGTATCAAATTGAAGTATTTTGGAAACAGCTTTCAGTACCATTTTGTCTCATGTTTCAGACTGCCCCTTCTGTTTCTTGGAATCAATGGACTCATGAGATTGATACTTTTCTAATTTCTAGAATTTCTTCTTAGGGATGTGATTAACATTTCATACTTTTCTAGCTTATATTCAGCCATTGATATTTTAAAATCTGGATTAATCTTGTAATATTATCTGAATTTCCCAGGTTGGATATTCAAATATTCATGCTCATATCATAGAAAAAAACTTTAAATGGTATTCATCTTCATATGTCCCCATATGTTTAATATATAAGGTTTTTTCTCTAGTCCTTATGAATTAATTTTCAAATGCAGTTACTTGGATGTCTATCAAATTATAATTAAAATTAATTAATATAGAAATACAGAGGCAAATTGTTAAGGGCAAAAAAATACATAAAATGTTAAAGGTGTACAGAGGTCAAGAAAAAGGTAATGAAGGAAGTCTGATTTTGGAGTCTAATTTTCACTTCTTCTACCTGGTCCTTCAGCTTGGATTAGTCCCATAATTTATAAAAACTGGTTTCCTTATCAGACAAAAAAAAAAGGAAATCAGATTTGATATTTTGTATTTAAAATCCTGATTCAAGAATTTTGTAGTGTTGTTTTTGAAATGCCTTAGAAAGAGTAATTTATAAACTGTAGGAACTACACTCCAAATAACTATATCACCATTTCACATTTTTCACAGCATTGATTTAATTTATTATATCAATTTGCAAAAGTCAGTACATTCTAGTAGATACACAAATTAGAGAATTACTTTTGAGAAAAAGTTATGCCATTTTTATGGTCTATATATTTGTGAACTATTATTCCATGGATTTTAAAGTGGTTTGTGTATGAAGAAATCACATAAAACTCAGGTATTCTCCTGGTATTTTTAATTAAAAAAAAAAAGACTAGTGCTTTATTGGCATTTACTGAATGTTTCCTATAGAAATAACTTCTTTTCAATTTCTCCTAATGAGTATATTTGTCACTGCCACTCACTAGTGAGTAATAATACATTTATAGATGCTACATCTCCTTAAAAGTTGAGTGAAATTTCAAAACTAACTCACTACATTTTTCAAACCCTACTGTTGCAAAATTTGCGTGCACATAATTTTCTGCAACAGTAAGCTAGAGTGTCCAAATCTACTCTTTATCTGTGATATTTTAATAGGCATCCATAATTTTATGTTGAAAAAAAATCAGAGAAACATCAAATGACTAAACTAAAAATCATCCTATTGCCTACAATTAGAATAAGAGGAAATTATGGAATTAGTGCCATCTTAGCCGAGGGGGAAGATCCCTAAAGCTTTTGAACTTCAGTGAAATAGGTAACAAACCTATTTCTTTTCATAATAAAGAATCCAGTTAGTTTTTTCTCTGATCCAGCCCACCAGTCCATGTTTCAAAACTAGAAAAGACTTCTTTCAGTGTAAACTTAAAAGACAATATAAAAATATTTGAACAGTGAAGCTTTCTCCCTTCCTACTCATTTTCCTAGTTTACCACATCCACACAGTGTAATCTAGACTTATTCAACAACAATGTCAATGTTTTATGTAGAATTTATGAGATTTTCAAGATAATCACAATACAGATCCTAATACAGAGAAAGAGGAACCTAGGATTTAATTCTATTCACTGTCTCCTATTTATTCCTCTATTTAATAATTCAACAAATACCTGTTCAGGTCTTCCCTTTCACAGTCATGGCCGTGTAACAGGGCTACAAAATGGCTGTGACGAGGGCCCAGCTCGCAAGGGGTTGATGTCTAGGAGGGACCTTCAATATATAAACTAGTGATTGTAACATAATAGACGTAGGATGAGTCTATAATTACCATGATGTTGACACACAGTCAAGAGTGGGGGGAGTGCGCAACAGAAATTTTTAAAAAGAAAAACATGTTCCTAACTATAACTTTATTAGGCTTTTCTAGGGATGAGAATTTCTCTCATCAGAAAAGAATTTAATCAAACATTGAAATCTGCTCACTAAGTATTCAAATATGTTTAAATGTTTATTTTTAATTTTGAGATAATTTAAAATAAAATGTGAACACATTTCTGTGGCATTCCACAAGTTATAAGAGAGGGAATGGCTCCTCAGTTTAGTTTATCTAATACTTAGTGAATGTCCCATATGTGCCAGGCAGTCTGCTTATTATTATTAGAGATGCTAAAATGAAGAGACAAATGTTTCTATCTCAAGAAGTTTAGCGTATAGAAATAATGAGTGACATGTTAATAAATATTTATATAAGTACAATAATAAAAATATGTACAAAGTCCAGAAATAGTACAGAGGAAAGGGAGAACAGTTCTATTGGGAAGTGCTTAGGGAAGGAAGGACTCATAGAGAAGATGTTACCTGACAGAGTTTTCAATGATGAGTAGGTATTTGCTGGGGGGCGGGACAAGTGAAGAAAGCTATAGGAAGAGGAAACAGCATATGCAAAGGCACAGTAGTGAGGAATACCTAGAAAAAGATTTATATGCCATCAGAGTGTATGTTAATATTTCACCTGCAATGGGTGTTCCCAGGAAGTTTTGAGTAAAATGATAACCAGAACTGGTAAAGATGAACTAGTTAGACAAAAATCAAAGACTAGTATATAATCATATATCTTCAAATAAAAACATAGATATCATAAATGCACACATACCTTGTATAAAACCTTTCTCATATAAATTTTCAACCAATTAGGAATAGAGGTTTACTCTATGACTAAAGTTTTCTTTACTTGTGTATCCCTAGAACTTGAAACTGCCAGGCAAACAGCAGGTGCTCAATAAGTACTGGAGGGATGGATTGATGGATGCATGGATGAAGGATACTCAGAAATTAAGAAGTGAAATTTGAATTGGAGGAATTCCACTGTTACAGTATAACATAGTCAATGTAACTGGACCAATAGCTTACTATTAAAGCAAAAAACAAACCAGCTTTCCATTTTCTGGATGAAATAAGACAAATACATGTTAGGGACAAAATTAATTTCCTTTTTTGTAATGATTTCATCTATAAGTGAACCTCAGAAATTAACAAAATTAATAGCTACAGATATAAACAAATCATTGGTATTTAAAAGGTGAGCAGTCTCATTTGACATTGAAAT
This sequence comes from Rhinolophus sinicus, assembly GCF_057876585.1. Lineage (NCBI taxonomy): Eukaryota > Metazoa > Chordata > Mammalia > Chiroptera > Rhinolophidae > Rhinolophus > Rhinolophus sinicus. The sequence goes on from NC_142504.1 coordinate 45,613,604, forward strand.
AAGCATGAAAATATTATAATCAACTTTGCTAGTTCTAGATTATCTCCAATTTAGGCACCGAGATATCAATATTTTGTGTGGACACAAAGAAAAATCCACTCTACTAAAAACCTGTCCTAGGGGCCTGCACAATAGAAACAAGGGTGGAGTTGGAATTCTTCCTTTCTCAGTCAGCACTGAGTCCTTGGAAGGGATAGGGGACAGGAGAAAATGAGGACACGGTACCCCTGGCTGCTTTTTGACAACTAAATGAGCCAATCCCCCATGGTCCAATAGTGTTCCAGAAGAAGCTTTCCCAGAAGAAATTTCCATAGTGCCCAGAAACCATGCAATGTCTTATTATTAAGTATTTTACACATCCCAGCAATTGTTTGTAGGCACCAGAGATCCTGTTAACATTCTTTAAACTATTTTCAAAATCAAGATTGATGTAGCACAGTTTAGGTAGAAACCGCAGAGTCTGAAAGGGAGTTGATCTAACATCTTCAGTTAAAAAGCTTCCCTCATTTCATGATGTTTCATGTTTTCCCCAGGCTAATTTTTGAACCAAGGCTTTTGGTTTTCAACAAATGTGAAAGAAAGACAACCTGACCTATCTGTGAAGTTTTCCTATAGACAGGGGTTGAATTATGAGTTCACTCACAACCTATTCGTTTTTATATGCCTTCTAACATTTATCCATTTTATGAGTAAAATGGTAGGAAGCTGACTGGGAGACCAGCATCCTGACATCTCATAGCTCCTGGCATTTCTCCATCGGGCAGATCGATGTTACTGCTCTTTTACTGGTTGCTACCTCTTTATTTGTGCTTCTAAAAGCAGGGGCACAAGAATAAATTTATCAGAAACACTAGGGGAGCTTTTTAAAGGCGAAGATTCTTGTGCCACTAGACCTACTGATTGCAAATTTCTGGAACTTGCTTTCAGAAAGGTGCATTTACATACTTCTAAAAATTGTCACATCAATACATGCACATGGGGGGAAAAGCACCAACATATTTATAATGCATAAAGTATTTCCTTCCCTGCCCCTCCCAACCTTTCAGGCCCATATCCCAGAGTCACTCGATCACCTTGTATTCTTTTAGGTGTTTCATTTGGTAACTACCTTCATGCCTCTAATTAATGTGTTTATATTCTTGTCTTAATAACAGTTTTAGATATGACCTGTATTTATAGTACTTCCGTTCAGAAAGAAATGAAGCTTTTGTTTTCTTATCTGCCATCTGCCCTCCCACATTCCCCCAATAGAGTTTTACAACTAATTTTAGTAATATTTGTACAGTTTTTGCATTAACAGTGGTGTACTGTTGATACATTTTTCCCCTTAAACAGATTTATGGAGTCTACTTTTTCTTTTTTGCAGTATCTTTTTAAAAATAATACTTTTTCCCCCAGAAGCACCATCATTTTAGGTCATCCGGAGGATCTCATCTTTTCTGGGCGTCTTTTGTCCTCCTGCTCCTGTGCGGGTCGGGTGTGCAGCCGAACTTGGGAACTTCCCATTATATCTTGCCCAAACAGAGTCCACATCACCCACATGCATATCCTCTCTTCTCATGGATGCACATTTTACTACAGCACAGTCCTCATAGGTCTTGTGATCATCCGTTGTCCATATTTAAAAGTGAAACACTGAGAAATTGCTTAAGAGTTCCACTTTTGTGGTCAGATTTTACCAAGCATTCTTAGGCAGGCACAGAATATGAAAGTCTGTTAAATGGGATCATTTTTTCGGACACACCCTCATCTTCTGACTCGGGGTAGGTGGTGGGAATTCTGCACGCAGGCGTGGTAGGGCAGGTCTTCTGGACACGCGTGTCGGCTGTTTCCTAATCCCACACCTTTTTGGGATTCTGCAGAGCAACTCAGACTCCTTGTCCATGGTTCCTTCCCCTCCAGGAACACACTAGAACAGGAGTCAGCAGGTGCTTTCTGTAAAGGGTCAAATTGTAAGTACGTTAGGCTTTGGGGGCCAGGTGGGCTCAGTCACAGCTGTTTAACTTGGTGGTCATTAAAACCTCCTTAGACAACATGAAAACAAATGGGCATGGTTGGCCTCCAATAGAACTATATTTACAAATACAGGCAGCTGCATGTTGCTCCTGGGCTCCAGTTTGCGAACCCCAACTCCAGAATACGATACATCAATTATCATGCTCTTATTCACATTCCTTATTCCAAAATTCTCTTGAGCTGTCTTGTCTTATAATGGCCTCTCTATGTCAGATAATGACTTCTCTCAGGTTTTCATCATTGCTGTGGCTTTATTCATTGTAAAGTCTTTGTTATAGGGAATAGCCATGTATGTTTAGTCTGTTGTCTTGAACTAGAAATCTTAGAATCTACACTTGGGGAACCACTGCATTTAGTGGTAGCAAGAAGACATCTTTCCCACCTACTGTACAGCCTAGCAAACATTCTCCATCCTATTCTGACCCTCCTTCAATCAACCCTATGCTTAGAATTGCTTTGAAGAAGTATTTATGAATATTTCTGGGAACTAACCTCTGGAATATAGTCTATGGCCATCTACCAAATAGAGCAAAGCTAATTAATCCTATGTTCACCTTTCATATCAGTGCAGGACATTGAACTATGAGCAATTTCTCATTCTTCAGGGATTTTAACACTGTTTTGGGATACTGTATCCCATAATTGCATTATCTGAAATCATAGTTGCCCTTTTGCTCTCTAGGGGACAACAAAGATTAACCTGAGGCCGTGAGTGCTGTGTGGGCAGCTGACCGCTCTGCCGTCAGTGTGACAGCGTCCCTCTTAAGGCGGTCCCTTCAGTACTGATTCTCTCACTGATGGTCACCTAGTAGTTCCACTTCGCCCCACCCCAATATTCTTCAGTCCTCCCCAACCATTATTAGCTCCTTAGCAATTTAATAAAAAGTCCACGGTTGTTAATAAACCATCTCCCCAGGAAAAGCTCCATATATGCATGAGAAAGCCTAAGAAGTCGTTAAAAATTTCTTCTTATATCTAGTTTTCCCACCATCTCATAATTAACCTATATCCAGAGCAGGCTTCCTTTTGAATTTTGAGCACACGCTGTGTTGGTCTCTCCCCGTGACTGCTCTCTTACTGACTGGCTGCCGTATAAAAATGTCTTAGTGAATCAGCCAGTTCTTCATCACCACCCACCTCCACAGCCAAGTGTTCACGTTTAGATGGTGCAAACCATTTACCATGTTATGTGAGCTGCCAGAAGCAAACGAAGTAATCAGAGAAATGTAATTTTTCTATTATTTGAAGTATCTGTTTAGTTTTTTATTGTTGTATAGCAAATCAAACGTAAACTCAGTGATTTGACAGAACAAGGAAATGTCTGCTCATGATTCCATATTCTTGCTTGGGTTCAGCTGGGAGGTGCTTATCTCCTAGGCTCATGTTGGAAGTCTCATGCAGCTTCAGTCATCTAGACCAGTCATCCTGTCATCTCCTGGGGTAGGATGTGCAAGGCGGCATCACTCACATTGATGCCACGGCTGGGATGGATGGATGGCACTCCTGAGGGCTGACAAGCCTTCTCTCTCTCAACGGTGGCTGGACCACTGTACATGGTGACTTAGGGCTCCAAACAGAAAGCTGTCAAGCCTCTTAAGACTTAGCCTGACACAGCCTGGCCTGGCACAGTATCACTTCCACTCCTTCTATTGATCAAAATAAGTCACCGGTCAGTCCAAATCCACAGCGAAGGAAACGAGACATCCCATTTTGATGGGAGAAGTCACAAAAGATTTCAAGTAATCTTTCATGTACTGCAGTGTCCTTCCTGTGGCTTCTTTGTTTCTGAGTTCCTTTGTTTCTAAATTCCTTGAGTTTGTTCAAACTTCCCTGAGAAAATTATCTTTTGCTTTCATGGGCGCTCTACCTTTTCACAACCCTCTAGAACAGGAGTGTTGATCATTTTTTTGCCTTCCAGTTGTCTATCATGCTGTGAATAAATAATAGTGAATTACAATACCATATCGAGAGATGCGGAGCAGTAAAATCACCAGGTCTCTAACTCTATCTTTCTAATAAAAATAAAGGTGGTGGTTGCAACAATTCAGTTTGTAAGACCTAGCAAAATATTCAGACTCAGATCCATGTTAGATAATTTTCTAAATAATCCCTTGATATTCATATCATGTTTGCCTTTTGAGACATTTATGAACTTCAGAGGCTCTAAGAAAACATCTTGTGCTCTATAAAAGCCAGAAAATAAAATTGAATTTCTAGCCAGCTGACCAGCACTAATATCTCCAGTAGAGAAGAAATAAACTGTGTTTGTTTAGCTTGCCAATATATATACTCTTGATTTTTTCCAAATACACCTGAGTTTCAAAACCTCACTTCATTTTGTTCAAACACCTAATATCTCCGCTGCTAGTGATGTGTCTTTCAGATCAATAACAGGCCTCTCACAGCAAGAGCGAGTGCCACACTGCACACGTTCTACCCACTATCCTCCTCTTATGATGATGTATAGGTGATTCAAGTGCCGGGGGTGACAAAACACTTGATTGGGGCTACAAACCAAACCGCTTGAAAGGATTAAAAAAAAATGTTGCACCAATTCTTAAAGTCATGCTATGTTTCATCAATAATTCACTTAGTTTTTTAAAAAGAGACCCTTGTAACCCAAGTAAATGCTATTGCAGTACCTCTTTTTTGCTCATTTCTCTCTTTTCTTTTTTTGTAAATGCCTTGTACACTGCTCTTTATGACTTCTTCATTTAAAATCAGTCTAGCTAAATGTTCACTGGAGAAGGGATAACTTCTATACAGTCCCATCCTAGTTTTCATCTCTGCCCAGGATTAACAACTTTGTTCCCATTGTATCACAGATATAGCAAAGATTGTTGCGTTATTATTTGTTCTAGTTTCGGTATTGGTATCCACGCAGATATGTCGCACAGTAATTGAGGGGCACTATTCATGATCACTATACCTATTGATGCCATGGGAGTCAGTGCACTGAAATGTACTTTTATCACTATTGTTTTTAAGTTATTCTGCACAAAAGCTTTCTATTAATTTGCAGTACAGGTTCACTGGCCCTCCAAGGAGCTGAAGTAGAAAGTGGGTGGGGCCCCCTCAGCCTAGGAGTAGAGCTCAGAATGGTGCTAGATGCTGTGACACCAGCAGTGTTACATTAGAGTCTGCTAACTGCGTCTGAAGGTGGCATCTTAAAAATCTGAACATTTATTATTTAAGTTTAATGTGAACGGACTGGAGATTATGGGGTAAAATGATCTTTTTATATCTATTCTGTGGAGGAGGTAGTTGGTTGTCAGTATATTAATGAAAGGTATTCAGCTTAAGTTCAACACATATCTGAAATTAAGGTATTCTCTAAATGTACTTATGAAGTTCTTATCATTTTAACTTTCTGGGCCTGGGGCCAGGATCCCAATTCCCTTGCTTATAAATAAACCAAAAGTATCCAAGTAGATACAAAGATTCACCAGATTGTGGTGTCTGGGTTGGCATATGTGTTTTATAGACCATGTCAAAATCCTACTACTCTTTCTTCCTTAACTAATGGAACTGAGCCTTTAGTTTATCAGGAAACAATCTGCTTTTTATAAAAGGTGCTTATTTTTATCTGCACACACCCCACTGCACCCCCTGAATTGTAGACTCTTGCTGTTTCCATGCCCCGCCCTCCCCACAGCTGCCTATGAGCTCTGAGTCCAGGGCCTGTATGTGACATGCTCATTACCTGATCTATGGCAAATATTCAACTTGTTGATTGAGCAGTAGAATGAGTCTTTCGCAAGCACTGGTTTGCTTCCATGGATTACTATGGACGTGTGAGATTTGCTGTAATAATCATAGATTTTTCTGTGATTATTTATGCTCCCTTTAGAGAATTATTTAAAGCTTTTCTTTGCCTAGTTTAACCAAACATTTCATTAGATGAGTTATTACATATAAAGTAATTAGAATAGGACTTGACATGTGGAATCACTCAAAATCAGGAGCCGTTAGTAATATTTATAAGACTGTCTTCCAATAAATTGAAGGAAACATTAGTATTTTGGAAGTGATAGAAACATGAAAAGATCCACGAACAGCTTAGGACGTTCTCCCTTCGGACCCTGGAAAGAAGTGATTCTGCATTGAACACTTGATGACAAAACAACTCTTGCTTCTTTAAATAGTTGTTTTGTTCTGTTTTGTTTTGTTTTGTTTTAAATTAAAAGGAGCTAATCAGAAAATTTGCAGAATTGTGGTACTATGTTGACAACTCTTATTCTATTGGTAGAATGGTAGCTAAAATAGGATATTTGCTCTCTTTTGCATGCATGTACCACTGGCATCTGGGCTGGGTACATTTAGGTGTGCCATAGGATTCTAATGCCTAGACAAATTTTAAAGCAGTCAGTAACCTAATCTTCATTTGTTTAATGATAGTTTCTCTTTTTTTTTTTATATAATCCACTCCAAAAATAAAATCATGTCAATCCCAAATTATAACAAACAAAAAAGTCTAAGGAGGGTAAGAGAGTTAGAAAATGTGTGAGGCAAGGTAATGTTTCTGTTAAGAGAAATAATACTCCCTGAATTAAATATCTGTGTAGGATGTTGGTACAAATTCCTACCGATTGTCATGTGGCCTTGTAAGTGCTCAATGAATCATTTAATTGCATAGATATGCAAACATATATCATCAACTATAGATATATATGCAATGTAAGTGAGGAAAAGGCAAGAAACATGCCTTTCAGTGTTTCATCAGCTAAGTCTTAGATCTTAGTTCATAATTATATATCTCTTATCATTCTTAATGAGACAACTTCTCTGAAGTCAATAGGAGATAAATTACCAAGCAGACCTTTGTTTATAAGTGTGATTCTGCTGGTTTTTGCAAGCTGCCAGTGAAATTAGAGATGGAGTGTGCTGGAGTCTGCAAATATGAAAACTGCTGCAGCTGCAGAAACATTATTCCTGTATCTCGTGTAATTAATGTGCCTCTCACATGCTCCAGCTGAGGATTTGCATGAACTGACAAGAGCACACATGGTAAATTTTGTGTTATTGTCTAATTTACTACTTTGTTCGAAAATCCAACACTGGAAGGTAAATTTTGCATTTCTTAACGGCGAAAACCATTGTCAGGAAGAAAAACATCTCACCACGTATGTGAGATATTGACAAAAGAAGTGGGAACTTTGTTTTGCGAAATCAAGATTAATAACCTAGAACCACCTTTGTCTTTCTTCTCTCTTTGTTTTAAAGTGTGGGGTCTGGAAATTTTCCCTCCTCTTGCTTCTTTGTTGTTTTTCTTTACTATTTTCTCACCTGACTAGCAAAATAGACTACTGGGTTTATTTTCTGCCCTTTTTTCATGAAAAAAATTGGCATGATATAGATCGTCACATCGCTAAATTTAAGATGAAGCACTTAATATACTTTTAAACATGGTGATAGACAAAGTATATAACAGCACTGTCATGTTTTTTGGTACGTTTCCCATAGACATGTATAAGATTGTGATCCTGGATTGGGACATAAAAGCTTTGAGGTGTTGGAGTAATGAGGTTACAGTGTGTGTGTGGCGGGGGGGAGCTAGATGCAGCAAGGGTTGGAGTTCCAAGAATCCAGCTGTGTGCAGTGGACATTTCTGGAAAATAAGGTGCCAGGATTTTCTGGTCATTGACATTCACCTCCAGGCTGTATCAGTGATGACAGGCGTAATCTCAGAATTTACAAAGTAGAACTTCAAGTACAAACTGGAAGATATGGAATTGTTTTCAGTGTTTTTCATCAAAACTGAGTCCTTGAGAATTTTTTTAACAAAATGCAAAGGTCATTTATTCTTTGGAAAAAAATAACCACCTGCCATTTCCTAGAGAAAAGGTGACATTTTTCTATGAAAAGGAGACATTTTGCCCAGAGGCTAGTGGAGGCAGTTTCTGGGATCGCCTGACAGTGAGCTTACATAAGACCAAAGCAGGATGCTGGGCCTTTGGCAGAAATGACATTTTCCTCCCTATTCAGAGTTGCAAATTCGAAAAAATACAAAACTGCTTTTTTGGTGGTAATTCTCCTGTTCTCTTATTGATGTGTGCAGTGGCGTTACTAATTAATGTTATGAACACATGCCATCTGAGACAACGGGAGGTTATACAAAGATGGCAGGCTGGGAACTGGCCCTGAGACAGAAGTCCCAGGCTTTGTATTGGATTTCTATACTGACCAGTCTAGTTCTGTTTCAATCCACCTAGCACTTCATTGCACAGCATCAGTATTCCCATCTATTAATAATTATTCAAAACAGATATATCCACTTGCTCATTCATTTATTTAACAAACTTATAGTGGGATGTTGAGTGGTACTTTTCATAGAATGGCTCTAGGGCCCATAACCCTCCCTCCGGGCTACTGTGGAGCTACCCTGCCACAAGCAACTCCTCCACTCTCAGCCTGGTCTATATAAACAGAAGCTCAAGAGGGGGGAAAAGAATCTTCAATGTAGAGCGGAGAAAAGAATCTTCTTTATGTTGGGAGGCAGTATTTGTGTTGAGAGGTAATCCAGTTGTCACCATGAGAAAGGGAAGGGTGTTTCCCATCCCCATTTCAATCCAAGAGCGAGAGGCGGCTCTAAGAGAATCCCTCACTGAAGCTGCAGTTACCAAAAAGAAGGGGAGATGGTGGTTTGGTTTCTGAATTAGACATCTGCTTAGGCAGTGGACTTGCTTTGATTGCCAGTCAGAATAGGAAAGCAATGAATTGGAGAGAGATGGCAGGAGAGAAAGAAGACATGACAGTGAATCCACTGCAACCCCGTATTTTGCATGGCAAGCCTATGTCAGTTTCCTGTGGTGAAGTGACAATGGGGAAGAGGGCTTGACTTGAGCCGGATGTCTTCCATATACCACTCAAAAGAGCTGCCTGCTGGGCAAGGATAATCCAGCATCAACAGGCTGGGCACGGCTCCAATATGGCAATAGCTGACAGAGATTAAAAAAAAAGGTCAAGTTTCAGCCAAATATTGCACTGACCCTAGCATGTATGCTCAGAGCCATCCCATGAGAGAGCCAGCCACTGGATACCTGCCACTTCAATGGCCAATTCACTAGACAAGCAGCCACCACCAAGAAAAAGAATTAAGTTAAAAAGGCAGTAAATAAAAAAAAAATCTTCCTCTCTTTACATAACATGCTGGAAGAACTAGACCTTGAAAAGGTCTATTTATTACCTAATCCTATTAGCTGAAGAGGGAGAGTCAGTGGCTCAGAGGTAGACCATGCTTCCGCCACCTCACAGCTGTCAGGGTCCCAGTACAAGCCCATGCAGAGGGTTGGAGGAAAAGAGATTTAATCACGTTGGAAGTTGAGGCTTTATCAAGGTGGACATATTATAGCCAAAAGTGACTTAAAAGCTAATATGTTTCCCAAGCTATCATTAAGGAGTGGAAAAGGGAGATGAAATAGTAACTGTGGAAAAAAACGACTTCATAGTTTACCACCTACCCCCTAGATGAGACTGCTGAGCAAACAGGTTGTGTGTACATTGAGTACCCAACATGCATCAGCCATCCTTTCGGGTCCTGGGAACCCATGAATGAATAATACAGTCTCTGCCATAAAGGAAGATATAGTCTGGTAAAACAACAGAGGCATGTGAACAATTTCAAGTGGCACCTGGAGATAAATACTAAAAAGGATGTGTACAGACTGCTAAGGGAAGACCGGGGAATGAGTCTTTCATGAGGAGGGGATGAGGGAAGAGGCCAGGGAGGATTTCACAGAGGAAGTCTGAGTCAGAGACCTGAAGGGAGATTATGAACTTATTAGCATTCCAGGTACAGGAATATTGTGTGCAAAAGTGCAGACATCCATTCACTCAGCAGGCACCTGTGGAAGGGAGCTTTTACTAGAAGCCAGGAGCTATTGCAGGTAGAATCTTGGCTTATAAGGTGAAAACAAAATGGTCCTTACAAGGCTCCAAATTTGGGGGACATGGAAAACCATGGGCTGTTTGTTATGCCTGAAACCTAGGAAACAACACAGAAGGAAGATGAAAATAGAAGTTGAGGGGAAAGACTGCCAGAAGATTAATGTGGGAGGGAACATTAAAACGTGCTCTGGAGGCACAGAGGGGTTGGTTATAAGCAGGGCAGCAACCTGATCAAATGTGCATTTTAGGAAGATAACTCTGGAGTCAGTATAAAATATGTAGAGAATATAAAATATTCTAGAGAAACAGACTGGAGTCAGAAGAGAAGTTAAGAAATGTGCAAGATCTCTTCCATTTCCCTCTGCTAACCCACCCCCTCTGGTTCCCGGTGTGAGCTCCATCAATGAGTTCCCTTGGCTTAGAGCTGCCACTGGACTCAGCGAGTGGGAAGAAGCATCTGGAGATCAGAGGGTGGGAGGAGAGTGAGGTCCTGGCCCTTACTGCCTTGGTTCCTTTGCTGCCAGGTCCCTGGCCATTGCCTTTTGGAAGTCTTAGCTCTAACAACTATGGGAGGAGAAAGAGGAAAGAAAATGGCAAATATGAGGACAGTAGGATCAGTGTTCCTTCTTGTCTGAGTGGATAAGTGAAGAGTCAAGTATGTTTGTTTGGGTTTCATGCTTGAGTAACTAGATGGACAAATGGTGCTCTTCATACAGAAGGGGGAGCAAGTTTGCCGTGTTTTAACTTAGACTGTTTTAATAACTCTTAAGTCATCAGGAAGGAGGCTAAGTTAGGTTAATATGTGAAATGTGAACAAGGCTTCTATAAAGTGTATGCCTGTACGATTCAGCATCTATAAACTGTCTCCCATTAAAGACATGTAAGTTCTCAAATCCATAATTTACGTTTTCCTTTGTTGAGTGTCTTATTTTATGATTCCCTTTCTGATTCCTTTTTGGGAGGAAGTGGTAGCAATAGAATTCATTTTAAATTGGCAGCAAAGTCTACACTGTTAACAACTCAGTGAAGAGGGAGAGGGAAAGAATTATATGCTAAAGTCTACAACCTAGAGAATGCAAAGTGCTTCAGACATTAAAGAGCTGCCAGAAAGAAGTAGCAGACTTATTTTCCATCAAATTCTTCTAGGTTTTTCCAGATGGAAGAACAACCACAAATGGCTGAAGTTATACAGAGACAGATTTTGAATAATTATTAAGAAAAATAGCTTAATAGCAGAACTACAGTACAATGGAATAAGTTGTCTAACAAATAATACTACTCATTCATTGAGAGTTCAATGGCATTTTGCCAAACTCCTAATAAATAGTATCTGACTTGCTCTCTATATTAACCCTGTGGGATGGATATCATTATTCTTATCTTACAAATAAGGAAACTTAAGTTCAAAAAAGTTAAACTAGCCCAAGCTCACATATGAGTACATAATAAGGATGAGATTCAAACCCCTTCTTTACCACTGTGCTACTACCTTCCAGGAGAATAGTCAGCTTCCCAGAATTGGAGGTTTAATCAAAGTCTGAATAATCACTTCTCAGGTATTTTCTGCTTTGGTTGGAGGTTGAACCATATGACTTGTAAAGTCTCCATCTCTAAGGTATGATATCATGATACTCCTTTCCCACCTGTCTTTTCTTCCTCCCACGGACTTCTCATGACCGTGTGTGTGTGTGTGTGTGTGTGTGTGTGTGTGTGAGTGCGTGTGTGTGTGTCGAATTTCATTTGTAAAACAAATTCCATATTTTTATTAATGAAGAAAGACATTGACAGAAAGTTCTCTATAGAAGAAAAAATCTGTCCCCTTTTCACAAACTTGCATACCCCGGTCTGCATATCTTATATACTCACTAGTGCAAACACATTTTACCTTTTTTACTCAAGAAAAATGTCTGACTATCCTTTGCTCACATAGGTAACATGTTGAAGTGAGGAATGAGGTCTTTAGAGAAAAATTAATCACAGGAAGAGGTTCCTTACAGTTCAATACTGATAATTTGCATCATACTCTGTTCATGTCTAAGACCCAAGTATGTATCCTTGCCCTGTACAACTCTAGGGTCCTGGTACTATACAGGATAAATAAGACAGACACTACAAAAATAGTTTGAAAACTGCAAAACATGCTTGAATTGTAAGCTTGTCTATGGTGATTTTATCTTTTTAAATATCTTAATATGCCACATTCTCCATTGTAACTTACTATGCTGATGTGCATTCTAATCTTTTCCTTCTGGGTGTTGTCAATCTGTCTAATGAGATTATAGGCTCATTAGATGGAGGCCAATGGCTAATTCCGTGTTTAATACAGAAACAGTACACTGTTGGTATTTAGTCATCCATTGTCTCTGTTCTGGCTCAGCTGGGTATAACAGTACATCTTCCGAAAGCTCACTGGAGTGAAAATTCCCCTGCAAAGGGTGAGAAGAAGGCAAGAACGACAGATAAATTTTCATTTAACACTCAAAGAGGTCTTCTTTTTCTGAGAGTGTAATAGCTAAGCCACTATGAATGGAAAATCAGCCAGAATAGATGAAAAAGAAAAAATCAATATGCAGTAGTTGTTTTATGCAGCACTGTTCAATTCCAAAAGAGCTGACAGTTTTTAGAAACAAACAAAAACAAAAAACAAAAAAAACCCAGAAAAGATGTGTTATGTCATTTGGGAAAAAAGTAAAGCAAATAATTTATTTGGGGATCTTTTACGAGTGTCTCAAAACTCTTTAAGGAAAGCTAACTCAGTATTCTTTAGGGAATCATGGATGAAGCAAAAGTAGGGAAAATATTAATTTATCTAGTTTATAAGCAAAGAGAGAAAAAAACATGAGACAAAGCTCCAGGATTCAGTTTATCAGTTCCAGAGCCAGAATCCCTGATTGCTCATCTGCTGTCCTAAATAGTTTTTAAAATCTACAGAGCTTTTGCAGTATCTGCTCATGCTGGGGAATTGAAGTTCTGCTCAAATTCTTAATAAAAAGAGTTTCACATTTTCTTCTTAGTTGAATCCCCGTTGGCTTGCAACCAAGTTTCCCATGGTTTCTTCTGGAGCTTTATTTAGCTTAATTGACAGTATCTGCTGAAGCAAAGGCAGAGAAAACAAAATTATCCATTTCCTATTGATAGGTGGATTCTGTAAGAGTTTGTTCATAGGTTAATAGTAGAAAATTCTTTTAGCAACTCTGTTTTATGGTATATATGCAAAGGATTGCATAATTCTTTTCCTTGCCAGCTGAGTAAAGCATCATTTCTGAAAATATCATTAACAGCACTTGGAGTTCAGGTAGAAATCAACTTAAGAATCTCAGGATGTTTAAGGAGCTTCTATAATCCCCTCAGTGTAGAGGAGAAGAAATGGCAGAAACTCACTGCATTTGTATCAACACTAAAATGCAGTGTAAGTGATGAATTCTTATTATTATGCTCCCATTTTCATTACTGGGCTAAAATTTGGTGAAAGAGAAAGGAATAATACATTCATTTTATTTATTGCTTGCAGTGTACTTTAAAAAACATATGGGAGTAGAGACGCCTTTGTATCCTGAAGCACTTCCTTCCAAAGTAACAGCTAGGGGACAAGGGAATACTTTGCAAAAGAGACTTATCTGTTAGTAATATGAACAAGAAACATAATTTGCATTTGTTGTCAATTTCTTTTCTTTTTTTTAATGATTTTATATACTTTTTTTTTTTTTTAACAGGACTTTATTGGGGGAACAGTGTGTACTTCCAGGTCTTTTTTCCATGTCAAGTAGTTGTCTTTTCAATCTTAGTTGTGGAGGGTGCCATTCAACTTCAAGTTGTTGTCCTTTCAGTCTTAGTTGTGGAGGGCGCAGCTCAGCTCCAGGTCCAGTTGCCGTTACTAGTTGCAGGGTGCGCAGCCCACCATTCCTTGCGGGAGTTGAACCGGCAACCTTGTGGTTGAGAGGATGCACTCCAACCAACTGAGCCATCTGGGAGGCAGCTCAGCTCAAGGTGCCGTGTTCAATCTTAGTTGCAGGGGGCCGAGCCCACCATCCCTTGCAGGACTCAAGGAATCAAACTGGCAACCTTGTGGTTGAGAGCCCTTGCTCCAACCAACTGAGCCATCTGGGACGCAGCTCAGCTCAAGGTGCCATGTTCAATCTTAGTTGCAGGGGGCCGAGCCCACCATCCCTTGTGGGACTCAAGGAATTGAACCGGCAACCTTGTGGTTGAGAGCCCACTGGCCCATGTGGGAATCGAACCGGCAGCCTTTGGAGTTAGGAGCACGGAGCTCTAACCGCCTGAGCCACCGGGCCCGCCCGTCAATTTCTAAATATCAACTTTTATTTATAGAGAAATATTCTAGAGATGTTCTTACTATATTGATTGTACTTACTATTATATATTGATTTAATTGTATATGTATATTCATTAATGTAACTGTAATACTTTCATAATAAATATTGATTTTGAAAACTAACAGAGAGCAAAGAAATAGCAAATTATTGTAGATAATTCTTTGTCACTCATAACATAGATAGACAGCTAAGAAACTTCCCAGTGGACATCTTGTGACGTATTTTGTGGAAGATCCCAAACCTCAAGATTATTTCTGATGCAACAAAATATCTTCTCTGATTGATTGTGGAAATAGCAAACCTTCCATCATGGAAAAGTGTTAAAAGAAGAATATGTTTTGGAGTGAGCCAATGAAAGTATAGGAAATTGTTGAAGCAAAGCAAAATCAAAACTGACAAAAATAACAAAGAGAGGAAAAAAGAGATAGAGAGAGAAAGATGATGACAACTTCTTCCAGTAAATGAAGAACATGTTTGTATACCTGCAAATTAATTCAAAAGTAAAAAAGCTTACTAAACTAAAATGAATAAAGAGAGAAATGAGATAAGCGCAGGAGAAAAAAGCTCTAATTTTGAATATTTAACTACTTGCATCTTAATATACCCTTAATCCTTATTTAAATAGTTTGCAATTCTGAATATAATATAATCTGAGCTAATTGTCTGAGAATGATAATATGCTTTAAAACAAGCTTCTGGCATAATGTCCAGTCTTCTCTAGGCCTATAATTACTGATATGTGTATGTGAGCAAGGAACTATGTGATTTAGTTGGAGTCAATGGGCTATTAATAACACCCCTGACCAATGTTTGAAACCCTCCAAAGAATAGCATGACTAAATTCTATAGAGAGCAGTGCTTGTGAGAAACAAAAGGAATAACAGGATATATGAACTCTATCGTCAACTCTTATTTCTGGGAAAATGGCAAAATATGCAACCCTGCCAAGCATATGCCAGTTAATGTGATTCATTTTGGACATAAGTTAACCCTCTGACCACAGATGTCCAGAGCCAAGATGCTGTCTCTCACCTGATACTACATCATATTACTTAATGATTTCATTTAGTTGTGTGAAATCAAAATGCAGAACCCTAATTCCAAGTGGGAGACAACACAAAGTGGTAAGAGTTGACTTGGAAACTAGGAAAAGTAACTTCTTACATTCTTGCTTCAGTATCCTCTGTCCAAAAATATGATGGTAGGTTAGATTACGTCTTAGGTCCTCTCCAACTCTAAAATCATATAAATGGCCACTTGTGAACCACAAAATTACAGATGTTGATCTAATAACAGTACAAAACTATGGCCTGTAGATAGCATGCCCAAATCAGCAAAAATCAGGATAAAGTTCATTCATAATAAAGGGATTTGCCCCACAATTAACTCTGGGAATCGATGTCCTATCCTCTAATAGAAACAGCCACCATAAGTTGAGTACAGTCTAACAGAATCAAAACAGAAGCACTGGTAAAGCACAGTCAGCTAATTTTCTAATTGAATATATACATAAGAAATTACACAACCAAAAAACAACTACATAAAATGTTTAATTATCCCAGAGCATGTCTTGGACACACTATACAATCACTATAATTGATTGAGCAAAGAATGATGGTTGAAGTTATCAAGCAAAAGGCAATAGACTAAAAAGCAGTCAACTGAGAGGCCAGAAGGCTATGTGCGGACATGCCCCTTGTTAACACCGATGAACTGTTACGTAAAATGCCAATTCTAAACCGTCAAAGTTATGGATCACTGCTCCCCAGGGCTACCTGAGGGCAATTTGTATTATAACTGAAGTCCATACTTGGCCTTCTTTTACTGTGCCCTCTTCCTTTCTTGATAGTATATTAATTCCTCCACAAATTCTCTGTCCTACAAAGTTCCACTCTTTTTGTATGCGTACGTCCCTCCTGCATCCTCTCTCTCTCCCACCTTCACCACAAACACATGATAAATCAGAGCTGCTACTTCCAGGGTATTTCTTATTTTGATAGGTGAGTCCTACACCCATGCCAAGAGAAATTACTTATATAGAAAATGAACATGCCACATCAGTCTGCCTTCTTAATACCATAATCTGTCTTTAATTTTAACCTCTTCTGGAAAGCTGTCAGGCATCGTTTTTACATCCATAGAAGTCATGAAAAAGCAATAAAGAAGCATTAGTAAATACAAAATCTGAATTGTGTCCTATTAGTACGTCATTATAAAATACATGCTATATAACAAACACCGATAGCAGTAACATTCATTCTGATGACATAACATGGGCTCCTAAGATATCTTTTCAAGTTTTCTCCTGTGCTAATGCCATTTAAGGCAGTTTGAGTTCATTACAGTATTATTTGAAGAGTAGTCACTTACAAAATCAATCTCTCATGGCGCTGTCATGCACTAAACTTTCAGTTGCATGATAAATAAACAGTACAGAAATATTAAGTTCAATTAACCTTTTTAATACAAATGGAGAATGAGAGGTCTTTCAAAGTTAATGGCCTCTTAGTATGGGCTAACAGAACAGGTTGATTCGTGTCTCCATGCTAACTCACATCTCCAGAGCTCCTAGTCCCATAAATTTTTCCTGTTACTCATTTTAGGTCATAAGTACAATAATTTTTTGAAAAGTCATCCTCAAAAAAAAAAATCATTGTAGTATCAGGGGAATTTAAGTCAATACAATAGCAAATAAGCATGATTTTTGTCTCTGGAAAAAAGATGTTTCTTAAGATACGTGGATACAGCCTTAAAATGCAGGAAAGTGAATGAGATGCCTTACTGGCTACTACGCGTGGTAATTCACAAGCATGAATACTTTCTCTTCCATTGAGTTCTTCTTGACATTTGTTTCACCAATAGCAGAATGCCTATTTCTACTGTGTTTCCCCGAAAATAAGACCTAGCCGGACAATCAGCTCTAATGCGTCTTTTGGTGCAAAAATTAATATAAGAGCCAGTCTTATTTTACTATAAGACCGGGTATAATATAATATAATATAATATAATATAATATAATATAATATAATATAATACTGGGTCTTATATTAATTTTTGCTCCAAAAGACACATTAGAGCTGATTGTATGACTAGGTCTTATTTTCGGGAAAACAGGGTATATATCAAAAAATTATTTTTTGTCTTTTTTTCTATAACTGAATAGGTTTTTATTAGGCTGGTACAGAAGTAATTGAGGTTTTTGCAATGATTTTAAACCGTAATTACTTTTGCACCAACCTAATATGTTACTTTTGGAAACAGCTGAAATTTACAGTTTACCTATACTTGCTACAGGGTTAAATGTTTCTGCTACATAAAAAGTTTAGGCTTAATGTTCATTGTTAAAATGCCTAGATTTCATTCTTGACCTTAGTATTTCTAAATCCAAATTAAATGCTCCTGTTTTTTAATTTAAGAAAAAAATAAAACATTTCAAAATAAAACAACTTTTTAGTTGTGTGGGGTTTTCTCCCACAACTTTGATTTCAACGAAATTTGCGATGCTTGCCAATATATAAATGTCATATCATGCAATATTGTGTTTAGATTAATAAGTGCCTTCTGTTCTTTTAACAAATTAAGAATTTGTGAAAAGTGTCAAGAGTCTACATACTGACATTTTTTTAATTAAAAAAAGAACAAATAAAAGAAAGCCTAATGTTCAGTATATAAGCACATACAAAGTATTCTTCCTCTATTGATCTGAAGTTATGATCAAGAAAAGATGCCGTGTGTCCTCATCTTTGCTTCTTTTTGACTGCATTGACGTGTTCTCACGTATCAGATGAAGTTCTAATTTTAAAAGCTTCATTTTGTCCCTTTGGTCTTTTTATACTATTATTCTATCACAATCTTACATAGGCAAATATCATGAAAAAGTGTTCTGTACCTACTGTGTTTCCCCGAAAATAAGACCTCGCCGCACAATCAGCTCTAATGCGTCTTTTGGAGCAAAAATTAGTATAAGACTCAGTAGTATAGTATAGTATAGTATAGTATAGTATAGTATAGTATAGTATAGTATAGTATAGTATAGTATAGTATAGTATATAGACTCAGTCTTGTAGTAAAATAAGACTCGGTATTATATTACCCGGTATTATATTATATTATCCAGTATTTATTATATTACATTACATTACATTACATTACATTACATTACATTACATTACATTATATTATATTATATTATAGACCCAGTCTTATATTATAGTAAAATAGTAAATAAGTAAAATTTGACCGGGTCTTATATTAATTTTTGCTCCAAAAGACGCATTAGAGCTGATTGTCGGGCTAGGTCTTATTTTCGGGGAAACACAGTACTACATCCCTCTCCTTATATCCATCTGTAGTTGGGCTTCTTAAACCAGCACTCTACCCATCTCATGTTGATCAGTGCTGCTGCCAAATCCAGAAGCTTTAATTCCTTGCTCTTAAACTTTCAGAAGTACTTCACATTAGAGACCACACCCTCCACCTGGAAAGTATGCCTTGCCTTGCTCCTTGACCTTGCTCTGCTGACCCTTTTTTCCCCACCTCCAGTTGCTTGTGGAATCTGATTTATTTCTTTTTCAGCTTTCCACTGCCTGTGGGAATTGCCTCTCATTCATGTCTTCTGTTTTCCATTGTCTATTTTATTTCCTACAAGAGCTCATCCATTTTCATCCCAGTTTAGCTACTTACAAGTTGTGTAATATAACACAAGTTACTTAGCCTCTCTGTACCTTAGGTTTCTCATCGACAAATTAGAGATACTGTTTGATGTGAAAATCAAATTAATTAGCACTTAGAAAGCACTTAAAACAATCCCTATCAAATAGTAAGTCATTCATTATGAACCATGATCATTTGTTATCATTTCATCACACATAAAGCTATATCTTCATCTCTCATTTATGTTTTCATATTTCCAACCACTTTTAAGATATAATCAACAGAATGTTCTATCAACATTATCTCAAATATCAACATGCCCCAAACAAACAAAAGGCAATTTCTTGGGCCATATTCCCTTCTCATAATGCTCTCTTATCCTTTCAACTGCCCTCTTTCTATCACTGATAATACCATTCTCCAGGTAATCAATAGCACCTGTCAATTTAGCATTTCTTTTCATTATCTACATTTAATCTTGTTACTAAGCTTGTTAGATGTCCCCTTGTAATTTATTTTGAATTCATTGAATTTTGTTACTTTTCAATGTTCTGCCTTGTTCTGGGTCCTTGCCATCTTACACATGGATTGATCACCCACCAGTATCTCTACTCCAACCAAACAATATCTTATAAACTCCACTTTTAATACATCATATTTTACCCAACGTTCTTCTACTCAAGAAGTTAGAATCAAAAAAATCTAACTATACCAATAATTATTAAATAATTGGGACTGGCAGAGCTGATGTTGCTTTTCAAATACATGTTAAAAATATAACTTCATAAAATTAAAACTTATTTGAATTAATTAAAATCAGGGAAGTATGAATATTTTTTATTTTTATAGAAGATTAATAAAATTAAGCAGGAAAGATCATTAAAATGTTCTAGTGAACACAAATGTTATCATACATAAAGGTCACTGTGACTACTTCTACTACTGCTACTATAGTAATTATGATAATGGTAATAATAACTGACATTTTTTAATCTACATTACACTTTACAAAGTATTTTGACATAAAATATTTTATTTGCTTTTCACAATAATTCAATGAAAAGGGTGTTAATATTAACTTATTTACAAAATTAAAAACAAGCTCACAAGGTTAAGTAACTTACCAGAGATCACCCAGCTAGGAAGAAATTATTAAACTATTTAAAGACCTCAATAGTCATTTTTTTGACAACTTAGTAAATTTTAAAAACTTGATAATAGCATCTAATGAATGGTGACTGAATGAGTGAATCACCAGGTAGGTTGGAATAATTCTAAAACTTATTATATAAATATATTAAAATAAGAGCATATAATATGAAGAAAACCTAGAACAATTCCCTAGGTGACGGACACCTAACTCTATTGAATATTGACTTTCAAAGGGAGAGCCCCTAGAACTCTAAGCAAAGACCTAAAGAAATTGCCACCCACAAGGCACACTGTCTCTCAGATTCTCAAGGACTTCAGTAGGTAGCACTGGAACATCTAAGGAGGAAAGGTACATATGGAAGAAAAATACTGAGCATAGAGAATGGGCTGTAGAGAAACAGACCGTTAGGTATCCATACCTATCCAGAAAGACAGTTAAGTCCAAACCATGGATGGATCTGGCCTCACCTCACCCTGGCCTACATACCTTCTCCCTAAAGATTGTCTGCATCCTCTTGATCTAAGCCCTTACTCACTAAGCAGCCATTTAATTTGTTCTTCCAAATACCTTGATGTGCAGAGAGAGAGTACACTGACTGAAAATGGGATAGCCCACTCTAAATGAATAAGCTGGTAGTCTTGTTTTACATTGATCTCTCTTGCTAATGCTGAGTATTACTTAGAGGGTGACCATTTCAGGGTGTCTCCAGAATGTTCAGAGGGGCTGAGAACCAGCCACCTAGGTCACAGTGACTCAGCCTAGATGTTGCCTTCCTAAGAGGTCTTGGCAGCAGCAGTCGAGCTCCCCTATGTCACATCTCCATCACAATACCATTGTCAATAAAATTCACCACTGACATAGTAGAAAAAAAGCTGAATATTAGAAATATATTATGTGAAACTACTAGTAATTTAAAGTGAGCCTTGGTTCTGTTTGATCCAGTAACCGGGTTCCCAGTGACCTGACTGAGATTCAAATCTCTCTCTTATCCAGAAATCTCGTATTCAAAATCTGTCCTTTAATACCTTATTTAGCTGTCTTAGGTACATTGTGACCTGATTTGGCCAACCTGGGCCCCTCTCTTCAAAGACTCCCGTCATCTTTGCCCATTTTAGCCATTCCTGAAAGGATTTTTAAAATATTTCAGTATGGAAAACTTTAATTATATACAGAAATAGAGAAAATAGTACAATAAATCTCTGGGTTATACTAAGTCTAAGCCAATATGGAAGAATATTTTCTCCTCCTCTATGGTTAAATTCATCAAGATCTACTCCAATCCTGAGTCCTATCATAAGATTCCCCTTCAATTATTCCAGCCCAAATTTGATGTATTATCTTCCTGACCTCTCATAAGACAGTATTAGTGCTTCACATTTTATTGCCTAATTAAGTTTTTTTCTGTAACTATAGTATAAGCTTTCCAGGTATACAGGGAAGTGATATGAAATATATATATATATATATATATATATATATATATATATGTATATATATATATATATATATATATATATATATATATAGAGAGAGAGAGAGAGAGAGAGAGAGAGAGAGAGAGCCACATGTAATATTCTAATATAATGTGAATTTCACAATATGTAATCTATACAACTAAACCTCATGAGCTACTTACCACTACTTGGCAAAAAAGGAGTGTAGTGACTAGAATAAACAATATTGTCACTTTAATACTACAGAGTATCTGCACCTACTTAAATTAATGAGCCAAAGGATCAGCAACCATTTCTCATTTTTCTAATAACTGTCTTCATAATTAACAGCTTATGTAACAGTAATATAAGTAAAAATATGTAAAGTACTTTTTTTACAAATGTCCTTTGAGTATAAAATATTCTAAAATTATAGATTTGACATAGATGAACCTATGACTTTTATGTCTAAACTCTCTCTTTCTTTTCTTTATGTGAGACTAATATCAGATAGCCCAACTGATGAGGCCTAAAGATTACCGAAACTATGAAAATCAAACAAAATGTAATTTTCCTGGCTATACTCTGAAGATGAAACAAAATTTAATTTTCCTGGATATACTTTATGCTCTGGAAATAATGCTAATCATAGTTTAAAACATTTGAACCCGAATTGGACATATATCTCTCTCTTCATTTTAATATTTTAAATAGGATTTAAAACTCTTCGGTGAAATTATTCAGTAATTTTTCAGTTGCAAATTACTTGGCACTGACTATTAACCTGCTAGATTATTTATGTAAACATTATTCTCAAAACCATTCCAATGACTTTCAGGATGCTGAAGAGAATTATTGATTCAAGGAAGAACGGCCTAAGTGGCCAATAGGAAATGGCCACTGTGAACATGGGAATATGTGGCAAATGTGCAAACCACTCATTCCACTTTCCCAGAACTTGGAATGTTTAGAGTATTGTGGAGCATGACAGCAAACTATGAATAGTCATATGGTACTGAAATTAGTGCTTAAAACCATAATTCTGGGGATTTTCTGCACCGTAGCATTTTACTAGTAAGCTTCATTAATATTTGGCTTTATGCCTTTTATTTAAATGACTCAATGACAGTTTCAAAGGCAAGAACACTGTAGATAGCACTTTATTTTATGTCCATAGTTGGAATGTGAACAAGAAACCAGTGTCAACCAGTGAAGCAGTAGCCAAGTGAAAATGGATTTAAATTGAAGAAACAATAAGCTCATCGAAGTGCTGTTATTTTAAATGCCACCTTCTAGGAAAAATACATAATGCAACTCATATTCTACTCCATGACTTACTTTGCTTGAGTTCATCATTCACATTACTGATGACTAGAGGAAGAAAAGGGGTTGAATGCGGAAATGAAAGAAAACGTGACTTGGGCTTGCTTGCTCTTAGAAAGACCTGTAACTAGCCTTATTTAACTAAGGAGAAGTCTTGCAAGTCTTTGCAACAATGAAGTGGACTACATTAGCACGTCCACTTCAGCTCTGTCAGCAAACATGCATGGTCTTCTCTTTGTTACCACACCTGTCCATTTGCAGTGGGTATTTTTAAACTTTCCGATGTATTTTTGTCCAAAATGCGATTTTTTTTTTCTGCCTGAATTGTTAGTTCTCTGAAAAGCCAGGTTTTTAAAAGTGTGGGTGGTTAGCAAAAGTTATACCATATTGTTTCTGAGACCAACAGGTATTGGTTCTTCCTTTTTATTACATTCATTTGTAAATAACCAGAAATGTATTGCAGATTTACAGGAGCGTTTTAGCCTAAAGTTCACAATTCCCTTAGTTTGGAAATGACTGCATGACCAATCTGGAATGCTTAAAAATCGAGGGGGAAAAAGAAAAGCACGGACTGGATGGTAAAGAAAAGGAACAGGTTTGTCTCCCATGTATACAGTGCTGTGGAGAATGCAAAGGAGGTTGGCGCTCATGGGTCCGGTGCTGTGCCGAAAGGGATTTCAATTTCTGAGGGGCCGACCCAGTTCTGAGGATCTTGAGTTACTTTGCAAACTATCATAAAACATAAGAGCAGATTGGATGGGAGAAGGTAAATTATGGAGCCATTCCCTTCCTTAACAGATACTTACTTACGAGACACCTGGCATGTACGCTCAAGCAGCAGGCTACACACAGCGTCCGTCCTGGAGAGTCAAACAACTATGCTCACTGCCCCATGCACTTTCGGTTCAGTAGCAGTGACCGTACAAAGAGTCATCAGAGGAGGAAGAAATGACGTTTAGCCGACGGGGCAAGCTTTCATTAAGGCAGTTTCATTGGAGTTGTGTCTTGAAGGACAGGCTCTTAAAAGGCAGGAATGCATTCCAGATGGAGGGAGTACAATATGCAAGAAAGGCTGAAAAGCACGGAGCATGTAAAAGGGTTGTGAGGAGTCAGGTTTGTCCATAGTGCATGACAATTCACTCAGTAAATATTTACTAAGTCCCTGTCATGAACAAGGTTCAGTCCTTGTTCGGGATAAACCAGTTAAAAACAGTGTTGGCTTCTACACTAAGGGAGCCAACATTCTGATGGAAAGAGATAGGCAATAAAAAAAATAGATCTATAATATAACGGCAGGTAGTGGGAAGTGCTACTCTGTTCCAGCCCTGTTGTTCTCCTTACTGGTGTTCTTCTGGATCTCATCAAGTATGACCTTGCCTCAGAGCTTCGCATATGCCATTCCCTCTGCCTGGAAGACTCATTTTCAAGACTTTCTCAAGTCTCACTTCCCTGTCCTCCTTCAGATTCCTTATTAGGTAGCAGCCACCACCCTCCACCAACACATACTATATCCCCCTTCCCTGCTTTGATTATCACCATAAAACCTCTTTTCATCTGGTATGCTATTCAATTTCTTTGTTTATTGTCTCTCTCTGTTGGAAAGTAAGCACCGTGAAAGAAAGGGAATTTTGCCTATTTTGTTCACTGCTATCTCTCAGCGCCTAAGACAGTGTCTAGGACATTCAAGAAATATTTGTAGAATGAAGAAATATAATGGAAAATAAAGTAAGGTTATGGTGGTTAATGAATGACGTGTTGCTGTTTTATGGGGAGGGCAGGAAGACCTCTCTAAGGAAGTCACATTTGAATAAAACTTGAATTAAGGGAAGGAGCAAGCCACACAACTATCTAAGAAAAGATCTTTCCACACAGAACAGTGGGGGCAAAGGCAGCAACAGCCTTGGCTGGAGTGGAAAGAGCTAAGAGGAAAGTGATAGAGTATGTCAGAAAGATAGCATGAGCCTTGCTAAGGAATTGAATTTTATTCTGAGTGAAAGGGGAAGCTACAAAGGATTTCTTTGTTTTGGGGGATTTTGGGGTTTTTTTGTTTTTTGTTTTTGTTTGCAGAGCAGTGACACAATTTGACTTTCATAAAGCATCACCAGGCTACCCTGGGAAGAACTAACTGTAGTGAAGAAGAAATACATAGGTAAGGAGGCTAAAGCCCAGGTGGTTTAAGCTGGTGTGAGAGTTACAAGTGGAGATATAAGATCCAGGACGGTTTCGAAGGTGGAGTTAACAGATTTGCTGATGGAATAGATGGATGTGGTAAAAAGGAAACGTCAAAGAAGAATTCAAGGATTTAGGTCAGAGCAGCTATAGAAACAGTGTTGCCATCAACTGAGATGGGGAAGACTATAAAAGGAGCAGACTGGGCAAGGGGAGGAGGGGGAGGATTAAGAGTTAGTCTGAGGAGTGATAAGTTTGAAATGCCTTTTAGATATCCAACTGGAGAGATTGACTAGGCAGTGGGATTTTTAGTCTAAATCTCAAGAAAAATGTCAGAGATAGAAATACAAATTTTGGATTCATTGTATAGATGGTATTTAAAACCATCTAGGAGTAGATCCAATCTCCAAGGGAATTAGTGTTAATTAGAATAAAACTTACTAACATTTGCATCGTGTTTTCCCATTCACCAAGCACTTCCACATCTACTGGAAAATTGTGGACATTAAGATTAAAAATCTAAGTTGGACTTGAAAAAGAAAAGTGAATGAGACTACGAGTAATATGAGAGAGAATGCTGACTGCAACGGGCGTTACAAATGATTGGATTTGGAGAATGAAGTGGTTAAAAAGAGTTCTGATTCTTTCATATGGAGGGACTATAAATATGTGGGGGCAGAGAGACAGAGGACATGAAGAGGGATGATGGTAGCCATTATTTTGACACCGTGAGTTTCTCGTGCTTTGAGGCTGTCCCGATGATGCAGGAGGATGTGGGGGGAGCGCTTTCACCGAGGCCAAGCCCAATCTATCCTCCAAGACTCAGTTCAAACATTCCTTCTGCCGGGAAGTCTTCTCTTCCCAGCCTCCTTGATCTGAGTTAGGGCTCTTCCTATTTTGTCACAGCTTCCATCACATGTTTAGGGCTGCCTGTTTCCTGCTCTGTGTCCCCATGAATCCCCAACAGAGAGGGACTTTGCCTTTCATGTCTGTGTCCTGCTTTAATGGATGAGAAACGGAAGGCTTAGAGACATGAAGGCACTGCCTACGTTGCTTAGCCGTCTGTGCTTTTAACTGCTGTAGCTTCCTCCCTCTCCTCCGCAGCACTGTGTAGAAAAGTGCTCCTTACATAAATATACCTGTCTGTACTTCGCCAGGGGAGCCCTTCCCTGGGCTGCTTGTGGCTGCTCAACAACAACCCCTATATTGGCCCATTTCAGGAGATACGTGTTCAGTCTGCAAGTATCATGTGTTCATTTGCAAATATCACATTCCCTCTGATGTCTAAGCAGGCATTTCCAAAACCACTAGAAGTTCCTCAACGTTAGAGGAGGATGAGACAGAAAAAAGGACTGAACAAATTCCTGCATTGATAAATGATATTCTGCTTATATCTATTTATTGGCTGAAAATATTATTTATCTACATGTACCAAATGTTATTCTAGGCATAAATCATACCACAGTAAATGAAGTCCCTGCTTCTTGGAATATTTTAGTGGGAGAGAGAGAATATAAGTAAGAAATACATCCTTAATAATATGTCAGTTACAGGTACTGTGAAGAAAAATATATATACTACTCAAGGAAGGCCTCACTGAGGGTGGGGCATTTGAACAGAGACCTGAATGATATGAGACAAGGCATACCAGGCAAAGGGAACAAAAACTTCCCAGGGCCTCGAGATGCACTATGCTTGGTCTGATAAAGGAACAGCAAGGCAGCCAGTGTAGCCGGGGCACATAAATTAGGGTGGTGAAATAGGGAAGAGAGCTGAGGTTGGTCATGGAGAACCTCGTGAGCCACGGTAAAGCTTCTGGATTTTGTTCTAAACATGATGGGTAGCCATTTAGCAGAGGAATAAAGTGATCAGATTTGCATTTTTAGACTTGGCTCAGGCCCATGTTGAGAATAAACTGTTGGGGGTGAAGGAGAAGCAGAACGTCTAGTTGGAAGCTATCAGAGTAGTTCTGGAAAGAGATTGTGATAGCTGGGACTGAGGTAGTAGCAGTGGTGATGGTCAGAAGAGGGGAGGTTAAGTATATATTTTGGAGGGAGCCAAGACAGGACTGACTGATGGATTTTTGGAGACTGGGAGTGAAAAGGGGAGTAATCAAAGGTGACTCTGGAGTTTTGTCCTGACTAGTGGTTCTAATTACTGAAACGGAGAAAACTCAAGGAGAAGCAATTTTTATACACATTAAGTTTGAGATAACTTACAGAACATTCTGGTATTGAATAAATAGTTGAGCCTGAAGTTTACAGGTGAGATTGACATATGGATGATGTTAAAACCTATGAGATTAGATGAGCTCATCCATGGAGTAAGATCACAGAGAAGAGAGACAGTCCCAGTAAAGGGATACGGAAGAGGAGACCAGCAGGAACAATCAGTGAGAGAGAAAACCAGGAGAATGTGGTGTCCTGGAAACCATCTGAAGAGATTGCTTGAGGGAGATGACGATCAACCATGTGAAATGATGCTAAAGTTGAATAAGACCTCACACCCTCAATGGTCATGTGAGGTTCTCTTGACTCAAACAGAGGTCATCTTGCTTTCAGTGGATGAATAATCAGATGCCAAATTTATTGCTTTTTCTCCACATTGGTCTAAGAGACAAATACAGGCACAGGTAGGGGAGTATTCACATAGGTAGTCAATCTTATGGCTACAGTAAAAGTAGACAAGGACATACAGAGCAAAGGAGGAAGCAGCTGAAAAAATAGAAAATAAAGTCAGATTTATCAGCATGACCTTCCTGATGACCTACTCTCACTTTCTCTAAACCAGCAGCATGGATATCATTCCTGAACCAGTTGTTGCAGTACCAAATAGCATACTCAACTAAACTTAATAAACATTAAAGTACTGTACAAAAGCTAAAAGTCATAGACAGGAAAAGAGTTTAGGTAGAAAGATAAGTAACATGAGGGTTATTATTTCATTGACATAAAAGATATTCAACAGAGATAAAATGATGACTGTCTATCTTTAAATATACATATACATGAGTTCGAATAGTTGAAAATTCATATATCCTATGTAGAAATATTATTCTAGAACCTTGGTTATTACAGTATTTGGAACAAAATATTCATCCAATTGGTCTCAATAATTAAAGTACCAAAAATAAAAACTTCTTTAAATCCAATCCAACCCTTGAAGTTTGACCACCACATAACCAAAAGGTATAAGTTCCTTAACAGAAGGAACCAGGCCTTATACCCTTCAGAGTACTTAGCGTAGTGCTGAGCACATAGCAGAGGCCCAGTAAATACATATCGGATAGTTTGTTGGTCGGTTGGTTGGTCGGTTGGTCGGTCGGTCGGTCGGTCGGTCGGTCGGGCGGTCGGTTGATTGGTTGGCTGACTGGCTGGTTGGTTGGTTGGCTGGCTGATGGCTTTGGTTCAAGATTTCAGTGCACTACTAAGAAGTTAAAAAGAGAAAGACTCTATTTACTGAGTGTTTTCAAACTTGTCCTAAGATCTTCTGGCTTGAGCAGAAAATATCTCCAAGTGTGCAGTTTATTCTTCCAACAAATATTATAGGTCCCTTATAGTGTTAGAATCTGATACAAAAAAAATGAATAAGCACAGAACAGAATTAAGACCTTTAGAGTTCATGGGGAGTTTCATAGGGAAATCAAAATAGAAATCATGCTAAATAATGAAACTAAGATGCAAACGTCTAACAAAGTTCCTGTTTTTTCCATGCTATTTTGATGTCCCCCTTACTTGGAATATACTAAAAGTCAAATTCCTTCTACTAAAATTTTATGTCCAAGGGTGCTATGCTTAGTCTATTGGTTAAGTCAGAATCTTCCCCTCTGGAAGTTCACAGTCTAGTGAGGGAAACACAAGTATTAAAATTAAAGTACAGTGTGATAAGAATGACACACAATTAAAATATTTACAAAGTTCTAATAAAACATAGAGAAAATAGCAAATATTGCCTAGAGAATTAAAACAAGAAACCAAAAAAAAAGTGAAAACATTGAAAAAAAAGAGATGTGTATTACCAAACAGAATGTAAACAGTGTATAATTAGTTTAATTTTGAATTAACATTATTATTCTGTCTGAATTAATGTTTATTGGGAGATATAAATAATGGATTAAATATAGAACAAGGCATGATTTTATTAAACATCATTTTTCATTTAGCCTATTACTACAATGTCATGTTAAATTTATAGATTGAATCTGCCTGTCTCGTGGTAGAAGTATTCCCACTTAAATTATCCATTCCATGAAATGATCAAAGCATTGCTGGATGTACAGTCCTGACAATGTTTCCTCTCTGTTTATTTAGTGGTTTTATGCTTTTGGGACAATATCCACTTTGAAAATTCAATTGCTTGCATTTATCATGCATGTTTATTCAGGGAAAGGAAAATGATGGTATGTAGAGTAGTTTCTTTTCGTTCTCTGGTCTAAATGATAATTTGAGTACCTTTGTCTTTGTTAAGTCTAGACCACATCCTAATAAGATGTTTTAGGCAACTCATCTCAAATTTCTGAATTGTAAAAATAGAGTAGATAGCTAATGCTTTTTTTATGTTGAATCTACCAAAGTTGTCAATTAGTAGTCACATCCACTCTGCTTAAAATAGATTAGCTTCTTACATAACAAAATATTAGGTTGGTGCAAAAGTAATTGTGGTTTAAAAGGTTAGAATAATTGCAAAAACCGCAACTACTTTTGCACCAACCTAAGCTTTAACACACACAGAACATTCTTTGTAAAAAATAAAACTTTTAAATGATGGGTATAAAACCAAAATTTCTATTCTGGCTTAAAGCGTGATTACAGGAAGAAACTACATAGCTATAGTCTACATTACAAGCCTGCCTTATATCCTTAGAAAATATATTGGTGAGAGATCATTCAGGTGACTTTTGAGAACTACTGTATTTCATTAGTAGTCATTTATGCAGGTCCCCTTTATGATTTAGGAATACAAATTTTTGAAAGCTAAAACTTCTCATTGCTCTTTTAACCACACTCTTCATGCTGCCTGTGTAATATGGTAGGCTTGAACTCAAGTCTTAGAGATTGTCTGGTCCCACCCTCTCCTTCTTTCTTAGTTTACTTGATATGCTTCTCCTCCATTAGACTCAATATTTGCTACCATGCACTAGACGCTCCACCTTACAAACAGCTTACGCTTAGCCTGACCCTCTCCACAATGGCTCTGCTTCCTGAATTCTCAGTATGTTTATCCACCCCAGTTCCCCAGCTAGAACCTAAACACTGCTTTGCAAAACTTCTCCTTCTCTTTTAACTCCCTATTCAGTAAGCCTTGACAGTTACTCTTCAGAAATCCTCCTTTCCTTGCTTAGCTCCCACTTTTGTCTTAGTTCAGGACCTTGTTGTTTCTTCTCTCAATAGATGCAATGGTTATTCTATCTAAGTTGCAGTCAAACCCTAATTTTACCTCCAGAATTATCTTTAAAAAAAAACTGATCATGGTATTACAGGGGGTTATAAAATAAACAAAATCAATCTCTTAGCTTGGAATACAAGTCTTCCAGTATAAAGTCACAACTTACTTTATATCACACTAATTTCATCCCTACAGTGAACTCTCTCAGCCTCCCTTTCATGAAACCTGTGTCTACTTGGGTATAAACCCCACACAGGCTCTGGTATTCATGAATTCTGCCTAATTTGTATTCTAAACCAGTCATGTCAATCAGTTTCATACTTCTCTTCACACCAGTGCCTGATTTCATTTCTTCCTGAGCCCGTGATTCTTATTCTAGGCCCCTGCCCTCCTCTTTCCCCTCCCCCTCCCCCTCCTCCTGTGTCTCCTCTGCCTCCTGCTCCTGCACCTACTTCTCTTTCTCCTCCTCCTCCTTCTTCCCTTTAGAACTAATTCTTGGTGACTTTTCTCCAGCTTTGAGCTCTGGCTTCTTCCTTTCCTCGTGGCCACTCCAGCATATAGTTTTCCTTAAATACCTTCCCCAGAACTCCGAGAGCATTTCACCTCAGCACAGATTTCCGTAACTGTCATCATCTCCAGGTTTACCCTGACCCTGCAAGTGAAACCCAGACCATGCCTTGACTTCGCATGAGGTAGAAGGAATGCCTCTTCTTGGGATTCCTTTTCCTCCTTTTTAACTTGCCAGATTCCTATTAACGATACAAATCACATGTCAGTTCTTCTATGGCACCTTCCCCAAATCCCGTAGACAGGACCATATTCCTTATGTGGGCTCCAAAGACCTTCATCACATATTCTATACAGCACCTACCCCTTTGTATTGTAAACTATCTGACACCCCTAGCAGATGCTGAGTTTCTTGTGGACAAGAATGATATCTTAATGAAATGTGGATATTTATAATCTCCCTTAAATACTTTTTAAAATAAAACAAAATATGGGGATAGAGAGGGAGGAAGAGAGGGAGGGGAAAAAAGAGAAATCATATTTCTTTGAATATAGAGAGTGGCTTTCAAATATTTTTTACCTTGACACCACATGTATTCAATGTAACTGTAATACATTTTACACCACGAACTCAGTACACACACACACACACGCACACACACACACACCCGATACAAAAGTTTCACGGGATACTCCTTAGCTTACTATAGTGCAGTACTCTACATTCCATTATTTTTAATGCTAATGTTGAGCTATTGAATTGATTTCTAGAGCAGTAGGACATTTGAGATACTTAGGGATCATTAAAATATATATATTCATGCCTGTGTTCCAGCCCCAGAGATTCTGATATAATTGGTGTGAGATGTGGCCTAAACATAGAAAATTTTTAAAGTCGTCCCAGTACTTCTAATGTGCAAGCTAGGGTGTGAACTACACGTCAGGAGTCTGCCACTCAAATTCTGACCCATGACCCAGGGGCGTTGGCATCACCTGAGAGTTTGTCAGAAATGTAGAATCTTGGACTTTACCCCAGGTGTCCTTATGAGATACTACATTTTATCTTATAAATCTTATAAAAATTATGTTTGGTAAAACTTGTATATATTTATGATATACAACGTAATGTTTTACTTTACATATATAGTGAATGATGACTATAGTCAAGCTAATTAACATATCTTCTCACATAGTTACTTTTTTGTGTGGTTGCTTATAATTTTCAGTATTTTGTTAACACGTTGCGTACGGATCATGAGAATCTTCACGAGGGATTTAAACCCCGCCGTACGCAACGTGTTAAAGTGCTTGAAATTCAAGGTCAACATTTGACTAAAGTGTGGATACTCTGGAGATGGAGCATATTTTAACAATAAAAACAACAGACTTTTGATTTGACAGTGTGGCATAAAGGAAAAAAGCTCATTTAGGGCTTGATATATTTTTGAATGACAGTAATAACCTAATTTTAAAAATTTAAAGGAAACATTTTTGTCTTTTAAAATTGCTCAATTTTCCCCATTCATTTTTAAAATTGAGATAAAATTTACATAGAATGAAATGCATATAACTTGAATGTGTGATTCGATCAGTCTACAGAAATATATACACTCATATTAGACCACATAAGTCAAGATATTACATATTTCCCTTCTCCTAGAAAGTATTCTTAGACCAATCTGTATCTCACACAGGCAATTCCTGCTCTGATTTTTATTGCCATAGATTATATTTGTCTGGTCTGGCAGTTCATATCACTGGAATCTAAATATGTAAATAAATATGTATGTTGTGTTATTATGTATCAGGACCTTACTATTTTTATTGCTGAATAATATTCCATTGTATGACTATGCCACAATTGTATAGTATTTATAGCTGTTATAAACATTCTTGTTGAGGTAAAACACAAAAAGAACATATATTGCATTTTAACAAGATAACCAGGTGATTTGCAAGCACGTTAGAATTCAAAAAGCACTGCTCGGCTTCGAGTACTGGGAGAAAGGTCAGTGTAATGGTTGGGAGTGCAGGTTGTGCTGACTGTGGGCAAGTTACTAACCTCTTACTAACCTTCGGTTTCCCCAGCTCCCAAACAAGGACATAACAGTATTCTTTCTAATAACAGTAACAGTATTTTCTCCATAGCATCCCAGTGAGGGTCAAATCAGATAATTCATATGAAAAGATTTTGCACAATGTCTGGCACATAGCCTGGCATACAACAAGGATTTATTTTTATTATCCCAATGCCAGCAGAATGACTGGCAAATACCGTGTTTCCCTGAAAATAAGACCTAACCAGAAAATAAGCCCTAGCATGATTTTTCAGGAGGACATCCCCTGAACATAAGCCCTAATGCATCTTTTGGAGCAAAAATTAATATAAGACCCGGTCTTATTTTCGGGGAAACACGGTAGTAGGTAGACAATTAAAGAAAGGAGAATGCTCAGGAAAAGATGAGCTGCACTTTTCTCAGCCCTAATACTGATGGGGTGGAGCAGAGATGAGTGAACCCAGGAATAAAGGTACATTTGTCAGACGTTCCTAGGGAGAGAACAGCTTAGATTAGATAGCAGCTGAAGGATAAAACTGCACAGTTCTCTATTTTAAAATAGAATTGGCTATTTTTCAGTTTTAAAATGTCAAAAGAGAACTAGGAACTGGCTCTTTAAAAGTACATTTAGTCAGCCAGAGCGTCTAGGCAGAACATCAGACTTAAAACTACAGCAGCCTGGTGAATTATATCCTAAATTAAATGACCCTCAGGACATCTTGGCTGCAGCTAGGAAAGGAAGCAGAGGGAAACCAGATAGGAACTGGTG
Organism: Rhinolophus sinicus; assembly: GCF_057876585.1. Lineage (NCBI taxonomy): Eukaryota > Metazoa > Chordata > Mammalia > Chiroptera > Rhinolophidae > Rhinolophus > Rhinolophus sinicus. The sequence goes on from NC_142504.1 coordinate 45,647,290, forward strand.
AACCCGAACTGATAGGCATGAGCCAGCAGAAGGGGGCCTGACCCATGGTCTCTTCCGCATAGTCCTCTGAGTGCGGAGAGAGAAAGTGTGTGTGTGTGTGTGTGTGTGTGTGTGTGTGTGTGTGTGTGTGCCCACGCACATGCGCGCGTGCCTGCGCCCAAAGAGTTCCCTCCCATTGAGGCTGCGGCTATAGTTTAAGTGAGCAAGGGACAATGCAGAGAAAATTCTTGCTCTATTAGTCCCACAGCATGAGCTATCCTTAACTGAAAGAGACAGTGTTTACCTACTATCAATAGGGAGATTAAAAACTGAAAAGCTTAAGACTTGCCTCACACAGGACACCTGAAGGAGTCATCAAACCCAACAGTCCTAAACACCAGCTGAAAACGGTGAGTTTGCAGGCCTCAGTGTGGCTTCTGGGAATTTATGCTGAAGGCAGAATGATGTCTGGGGGAGGAAACGTGTAGCAACGCATAGGACAGTGTTCTGGGAGATTTGGAAGTGCTCCATGATGCTATAGGAAAAGGTAGTGGATGTGACTTGGGGCAGCTATCTCCTTTGAAGAGAAGGAAGTAACTCCTCTGGTTAAACCCACGGCCCATTGACCTGTGATCAATCCACAAATGCCCTGCACAAAGGTAAATTTCACGGGGGAGTGAGAGCAGTAGCGGTTACTGATGGACACCAAATTTGTATCTGTCTACTGTGGAGTTAAAGCCAGGCTAGGGAACAGCCACTGATGTCAGCTCTTTCAGCTTATGATACATTGTCTTTAAGAGACCTGCAAAACCCAGGAATCTTTTTTCCAGACTTCTGAAAGGTGATCATCCCACCTCAGCTCAAAAGTAGCTACTGATGAGGGAGTGAAGGAGGAAGGGACATTGGTATGCATTAAGCCCTCACTATGCACCAACATATATAATCTTGTTTTATCCTCATAAGAGTCCTGTGAGATACAGGTATGATCTCCATTTAAATAGGTTACAAAGTTTCAAGACATTAAATACGTTTAAAAAGTACATTTAGTCAGCCAGAAAGTCAAGGCTGAACACTCAGCAGGTATGCAGGCTTCAAAGTCTGTTCCTTAAAGCTTTGCCATGCAGTGTGAGCAGTCATGGACCCCAACAAAGGCATCTCTGGAGCTTGTTAGAAATATAGGACCTCACATCCCACCCCAGACAGACTGGATAAGGAATTGCTTTTTCACAAGACCTCCACATGATTTGTATAAACATTAAAGGTGAGAAGACCCTGCTCTAAAGCCCTGAGGCTCAGTTGTCTTCCCACCATTCCAGTAGAAGACATGGCTCCTGCCATTATGGCAGAGCCTTAACTAGTAAGCATTCTTCCTTCAGTTGAATCAAAATTTGTGTCCTTGTAACCTTTACCTGACATCCTTCAGGGAGTTATCAGGTGTTGTTTTCTTTCTATTCATTGCTTTAAAAATCTAAACTCAACTTTTTATATTTATACCCATTAAATGTTATCTGTTGGTGTCAGTCTACATTTTCAATCTAAAATCCTGTCTAATCCTAATTCATTTCTCCCAGATTTATAATTTACATATTTAATGGGCATTCTTTCTTGTTATTCATTAGCGTATGATCTATTGATATATATTTTTTAATTTTATAAACACACATTAAGTGCAGTCACACTTAGAGTCCAATGACATGGTGATACAAATCCACTTATCAGCTTATGTGGTTTCTGCTATTCAAAAAACTATAAGTGGCTGTTGCCAGGGGCTGGAGAGAGGGAGAAATGGGAAGGTATTAGTCAAAACATACAAAGTTTCAGTTATGCAAAATGAAAAGGTTCTTGGGATCTACTGTATAGCACGGAGCCTGTAGTTGACAATACTATATTACATACTTAAAAATTTGCTAAAACAGTAGAAATTATGTTAAATGTTCTTATCACAAAAAATAATAATAAATAATTTTCTGTACACAAAAATTATAAAAGAGAAAACTTTCAGAGATAATGGATATGTTTATGGCATAGATTGTGGTGATGGTTTCACAGGTATATACTTACCTCCAAGCTCATCAAGTAGAATACAGTAAATGTACAGCTTTTTGTGTGGCAATCATACCTCAGTAAAGTGTTTTTTACAAAACTGTGAATTATCCTGAGGTATTTTCCAGGCCATATTTCTCCAACTTATCTCTATCAAGGATTTTTTGTTAAATATCTTGCTAATCTCACAATGCTCTATGTCTATGGAACTTTCCTAAGGATCTTAGAAACCTTATATCGGAGAGGAAATAAGGTTAACTAAGAATGATTAATTTTTAGTCAATCCATGCTGATTTCTAGTAATTATCTGTTTCTCTTCAAAGTGCTCATGAACACATTTTCTAATATTCTATTCTAAAATAATAATATGTCTTACTTACCTGTTTGTGGTTTCTAGAAACATAGTCTCCTTTTTAGGATGAGCCACTTACCTAGTTTTCATGTTCTAAGAGTTCTCCCATTCACTCTCATTTCTTAAAGACTTCTCACTGTGATTTTTTTCAAAAGAATAAACTTGGAATACTTGGAATTAGAAGATATAGATCTAGTACCATTTACTTGCTTTGCACAACAATCACTTTATTCTATAAATTACACATAATTATCTTCCTGATCAGAGATGGTATGTGGGAAAGTATTATAAATTATAAAGTGTGTACATTACTATTGATGGTATTGTACACACTACAAATTTGAAAATAATAAGTGTATAAGAAGACAAACTCATCTAGTGGTCAATGCTCTCTTAATTTCCCCTGTCCTAATTCTTCTAATACCACTTGAAGTCCCTATGCCATATTCTTTCGAAAGGCCAATGAAGCAGAGCTATTCATCTTGCCATGACCTTCCCTTAGGACAAAGGCTGGCAAAGTATAACACACGGACAAATCTAGCCTGCTTTTATGTATAAAGTTTTATTGGAACAGCCCAACTCATTCATTTACATAAAGTCTATGACTAGTTTTTTGCCACGATGACAGAGTTGAGTAGTTGCTACAAAGATCATATAGCCCATAAAGTGAAAAATATTTACTATACAGCTATTTCCAGAAAAAGTTTGCTAACCCTTGCCTTAGGTTACAAACTTTAGAAAAGAGGGACTTTGTGGGTATGTAATTTTCTCTACACAATTCCTAATCCAGCTGTGTGCTTGATTAACTAGTAGTAAATAAATTCATTTTATAAAAATTCCTTTAACAGGATTTTGTGACTCAAGTGAAATCTTATTCTGAAATAAAATAGTGCAAATTGATTTGATGAAGCTTGCTCAATTAGGATATTTAGCTCAAAGATCCTATTGGTTTCAAGCACTGTTGATTTTTTTTTTCAAAAAAGAAAAATCTATAATGCCTCTGATTTTCAGCCTTAGTAAGTCCCAAATATTAATAAAAAATGTACCTTTTATGGTGATTTAACTGATGCTCGTGTCACACTGACATCAATGGAAATAATGTAGAAGGTTAGGTTAAATCTTAGCTTTAATTTAAAATATGTGCTGGATTTCCTTTAAAAAATAATTTTCCTAGCTCAGTGTATTGTGTTAATATTTGAATATTCTAAAATTTAAGTACAGAGAAAAAGTTCTTCTGAAATTAAGAGTCTTGGGACTCAAATTTTGAAACTGCTTTGTTTTCTGGGCCTTTTTCAATAAAGAATTTCAGGACAAAGTACGTTACTCTGTACGACAGTCTGTTAATTGTTTCCAAGAGAATAATAACAAGCCGTCCTTGAGAAGAATGGCTGGCAGTGGAATTAGCTCTAGAGACTTTAAGATAGTATTTGCCAAGAAACAAGGTCAGTCTGATAATATGTCAAATACATCCTTTATTAACCTGAATAAATAAAATATACCTATAAATTATGAAGTGCATGGTGGCAGAGTTATCTGAACACTGTTTTAAAAGTTCTTATTAACATTTCATGTTTTTAATAAATGCCTTTAAATTTTGTGTTTCTCTGAAAGGGTATTTTAAATTTCATAAAAGCAATACCCTCCAGGATGCACTGGAGAGAATCACTGTGAAATGCTCTTACAGAATCATGATCTAGATTGAGTTTTACTCAGCTAACTGATTAAATCACGGATCACAGTCTTCTATAGACTACATGTCTATTCCAAAGTGGTTATTGCTATAGTTCATAACATCTGTAATTGGCCTAAAAGCAATAAATCTATTTCAGCAAAGTAACCCGAAAGAGCTCAGTTAAAGTGATTTTTTTTTAAAAAAAAAGGCAGTGACTAGTCATTTAATTCATGTTAGTGGACCATAAATATGGGAAATTGATGAAAAAGGTAACCTCTTTTGCATATTAAAATTCAGGAATAATTTATTTTTCTTCTTTTATTTAAAGATAACCAGGTGCTTAACCCAACATTAAATAAATGTCTCAATCCCACAATGTAATCATGTGTATCATTAACAGATAAGAATATTAAGATTGTGTCTAAGACAGTGAGAGAGAACAAGAGAAAAATTTAAATTAAGCACACACAGATACACTTAGAGTATACAGTATGATGTGTCACCATTGACAAAGCAGTAGGCTTAGACAAACGAGTTTGTCTACTTGGAATGGCTTAAACCATTTCCTAGGCAAATGCTTTTAGATTATATCTAATCTAAATTAGTCAAGACATAGCTGGATCGCTTAGTGCTTAGCAGAGAGGCCCAATGCCACAGATGTCAACAGGAGATATCATCCCAGGGCTGAAGAATTGTGGTTAATCCAAAGAATGTGACTTTATGCCAGGTTTATGCTGTATTAAGTCAGTAAAAGAGTGAAAGTCAACTAATAAAATCAAGTGATGTGAAACCACCTCCCTGTCACATACTCCCTGTCCCAGGCACTGACCACTGCCTTCATCTTTATTTTCCTTCAATGAGTTTAATGAGTGAGTTTAAATTAATAACACTGCGTTATTAATAACACTGTGCCAGAAATAAGATATCAGAACTACTCTTTTCAGTAAAGTTTGAGCTTTGGTCTCTCTATCAATCAGTGTTCTCCAGAGAAACAGAATCAGTAGGAATTGGCTTATGAAAACTGTGGGGCCTGACAAGTTCAAGTCCATAGGGCAGTCGGGCAGGCTGGAAACTCCTGGGCTGCCGAATGTGTTTCTACTCAGGGAAACCTTAGTTTGACTCTTAAAACCTTTCAACTGATTGGATGAGGTCCACCCAGATTATCGAGGATAATCTCCTTTACTTAAAGTCATAGATGTTAATTACATCTATTACATCTATCTATACAAAATACCTTCACAGCAATGCCAAGATTACTGTTTGATTGAATAACTGAGTACTATACCTAGTCAATCTGAAACATAAAACTAACCACTCATAGTCTCCTTGTTAAAAACAATAATAACAACAAAAACCAGTAACAAAAAACTCCACATCAATGTTTGAGTAATAATTTCTTCGTTCATTTGTATTCCTTAAGAGAGTTTATTAAAACCATATAGACAAATAGATCCAGACCTACAATATCCAAGGTGAGGAGTTTGGGCAGTTATTGACATAATTAAATGGTAATCTTTTGTTTGTCTGAATTAGTAGGGCAGACAATCTCAATTCACTAGGCACTGTTTCTCTTCTAATCCCAAACCTGACCCTGAAAAACAGCAGTCCCATTAAATCATCAGCTAATTCAGGATGCCCTGTATGATGGCATAGAATACTGAGAAATCTTTAAATGCAAGATTTTTTTTTCTCGCCATAATTTCCTGTCACTGACCCACTCCCCAAGATAAAGATCTCTGATCCTACTTTGCTGAGTTAATGAATTGAGTTTTTTTAATCAATCAAGGTAAAGGTAAATTTTTATTATTGTCCCTACTATTTTGTTTTTTCCTCTACGAGTCAGAAAGAAAAGATGTCCTTTCTTCATTCAAAAGTTTAGCTAAAATTCTACCTAAACTTTTAAATTCACATTCTCTGATCCATAGCCAATATTCTGTTTCTTTCCCACTTCGTCCTCTTCTCTCTCCTGTCTGCCTGCTCCTTTTGTTACTTTTCTATTTATTTCCTGCCTTTCCCTACCAGACTTCTTAGATGTAATGTGTAAACTACTACTCCCTCCTTCTCCAGTTTCCTATACTATTATCTCTACCCTCAAAAGCCTCCTGAAACTAAACGTAGAAATGGCCCTGAAGCCCACCCACTGATGAAATCAATGGCCTCTCTCCAAGTTAATGTTCTGTTCTTGCCACACTGGAGACAGGTGACAAGCCCCTCTTCAAACGCCATCTTTGCTGGCATCCTGCAATTATGGGTCTCCCTATCCCAGCTCATTTTCCTGTCTCTTTCATTGGCTCTCTTCCCTGGGAGTACCCCCTCCAGAGTTAACACCTTTTCCCAAAACTCGCTGTACCTTTGGATACCTCTTCTTGGATAGCTCAGACTTTCTGACAATGGTGCACACCTACTAATTTTTGCATTCAACAAATGTTCTTGAGCCCTTACTCTGTATCATTGTCATACTGGATGCCCAGTAGATACATGAGAAACAAGGACAGCTGTTTTCTACTTTATTCCAAAGAGAAGATGTAAACATTTTCTGGGTTTTATTTTATTTTATTTTGTTTGGTACTTTTGTGAGCACTGGTTATTTTTAATATTTCACTGAAATGTAAAAAGGAGTTATGCATTTATTCATAAATATATACTAGTTTTGATTGCTAGCTTGAGTTATATAGTTCATAGTATTTTAAGTTTAGAGGTTATATTTTATTCATCTTTGTATCTGCCAGGCCCTTCCCAGAGTACATGGTACTAGGGACCCCATAAAAATTTATTGAATGAATACTAAAACATCAGATTACTATATTATGACTAAAAATACATCGACCTAATGTGGGTTACACTGGTTGATCTATGCTGAATAAAAACTCTGATTAGTAGTTCAATTAGTGAAAATAGAAGAACTAATTTACTTAATATAAAAGTTGAGATTGAAAAATCATTTTGAATACAAAATCCATAGGGAAATAACAAAAGAAATCCGAGAGTGAAAGCTTTGGCCCTATGTAGGTCTCTATACGCATGACTCCAAAATTTGTATCTCTAGCCCATCACCTCTGTTTTTTTAAAAACTGCTTTTTCCACTAGTATTTACCAAGCACAAATCACAACATATCTTCCTCTCTCCTACCATGAATTTTCAGGCACACCACTGATGTAATCATTCTCACAGATAACAAGGTTAACATTTTAAATATTTCTTTAATTTGTAAGATATTGAAAATAATGACATTATCGTATATTTCATATACTTAGGATGTGTAAGATATGTCATAACTACAGTTATCTTTCGCAAGTATTGATTCAATCAACCTCAGTTAGTAATTGTTATTGTTAAAAACAGTGCATCTTTACTGATTAAAAGAATTAATAAAGAATCTATGAGAAAATTTTGGCTGAAAAAAGAAAAATATTTAATTAAGTAAAATAGATACTGAAGTTTATTTTTAGTATTTCCTTTGCCTTGGCAAAAAAAAAACAAAAAACACACACACACCAAATTTCAGCCTTTTAGCTCTAATCTTTCTCCACAAAGCAGTATGATGCCTTGTCAGATTTAAAATGATAATTGCATGTTTAGTAGGTGAATGAATTTAAGAACCTGCAATCAAACCCATAGGGAGAAATGAAACTAAGACAAATAATTAGATAAAGACATCTTATAGCAGAACATATCTGATATAGTTTCTGTTTCCTATCCTTTCAGAGCTAAGTCTCAATTTTAATTAATATTTTTTCCAATATCCTGACTCAAGTATTTTATGCTGAAGAAATTATTGAAAGATTGACTAGCAGACTTTTGATGTAGTAATAAATATTTATGATCTGCTGAGTGTGTTTTATATTATTCATTGACTAGATTCTTGGATCTCTTGCTTCCATAGACCAGTAATTAAAGATGTGAAGTATGACTTTATGCTTTCTCTGTGTCAGTTTCATGAGTTGAATTCAGAATGGATGTGGGTAACAATATGCTTTCAACAACCATTGCTATTTATGAAGAAAAGTTAGCATGTCTGTGTGACTAAAATTGGAAATACAGTGTATAAAAAAATCCTGCATAGCTCTTATGTATACCCTGTATATGTTCTAGGCCTAAGAAAACTGATTCCTTTACAGTTCACTAATGAGCTAATTGCCCCTTACCTATTTGGGTCCCTTAAAATTATTCACCCTGATCTGATTTTAGTTCATTGGGATACACAATCCTGGTCCTAATAGTTCTTCCTTTTAGAATTCACCAAAGCCAGATTTTCAAAGCTTAAGCATCTCATAAAATATCTTAAAATAATTTTCATTCTTTCTGTGTTGTACTTATTAGATGTTTATGACCTCAAAGTTGTGTCCCCAATGGTCCTCATTGGAGCTTGACATTTTGTCTTCATTTTGTTTGGATTTGTTTCCTTTAGCACCTTCAAATAAAGGTCGTAGCCCATTCAAATAAAGGTTAATCTGTCACTGGGTAATTTCTTCATGTGGGCCAGAACTTGCGGATAAAAACGAGACTGTTACATCATGATAAAATATCATGTATGTTTACACTTTGCTGAAATAGCTATTTAATTCAGGCAGTCAAAAAGATGAAATTAGGTAAGTAAAACTTCAAATGATAATGTAGTCTAATTCTTAAACAGTGCCAAATAAATAGATGAAATGAATCTTGAAATTTCATAATGTATGGAACCAAACATCCATCTAGTTAGAACACAAGCCTGAAAGTGACTCCAAGTACAGTAGAGCTAAAGCAGCTCTGTCACTTTGTAATGTGGTCCTTGGCTTCCCTAAGCCATGGTCACTGCTCCGATGGAATGGAGACAGTGTATTCTCCATCAGGTTACTTCAAGGATTAAATACAATTAAGTCCCTAGAGTGCTTGGCAGAGTTCTTGGTGCACAATTTTATCATTCTTAACACATAAATAGAAGCTATTGTTATTATTAGCCAATGTACTCATTGCTCCATGACCTCCAACAATGTATTTATTCAATAGAAAGGATTTAATGGACTGTTTTTGCATTATCTAGACCCAACAATAATCAAGAGATTGTAAAACTTTCACTTTTCAATTGACTCATCTGGGACAATATTGTTATGATTCTTTCATTTTATTATGATTTGCAGGAACTTGAAATACAATATAGTGCTAATACTATGATTATAAAATTATTACTAAATTTAGGTTTAAAAAGCAAGAAATTTTTATTGTTTCTGGCGGTCAACTATATTTGGCTGAAATGTAAAATGTATTTCAACCCTTAAGTGAGAAAAATAACATATAAACCTGGGGATCTATTACATGATATTCATGTAAATACATGTTAAACAGTGGTGGTACAAGGGGACAACTTCAAATCTTTGATGGTGATTCTGTGCTAACTTATTCCAATCAGGTTCAGTATGATTTCATAATTTGTAACATTGGGAACAGCAGGGGATTAGATTGTTTTTCTCAGTGCCATTTGTCTGTTGTATCTGAAAATAGAATAATCTCCCATTGTCTGCAGGGAAATTGCTGCACATTTTTTCTGAAACTCTGGATGACATTATTCATCCCCAAAAGAGTCTGTGTACAGTATCTGGTATAGAGAGGGGAGTAGTGAGGACGCCCGGATGTCTGAGATTATAAGATACCATATTTGTTTCCCTTTCTTTCCACATAAACCAAAGGGATAATAACTATCTTTCTCTGGATTCCAAAATTTCAGTGCAGCCAAAAAAATTTTTTTCTTCCCCTTTGCCATGTGTTTGAGGGATTTTTAATTGGCAGTCTTTGGTGTGTATGGTCCAATGGGCAAACTGACTTCTTGATACTTATATAAAATATTGTTGCTTCAGAAACTGAAATTGGAAAAAAAGCGTCCAAGTTTGAACGATCAAAGTCTGTCAGTGAAGATTCACATCTGCCAAGTCTGTTTTCCTCTTAGCAAGTTAGAAGGGCTTTCTCATTCAACCTTGGACCTGTGTGTATGCAGTGTACAAATACGCAGTCACATTTTTAGCACAGCACATTTGTTCCTTCTGCCAGCCATTTTATGAAGCTCAGCAACTTACTGCTGCACTTTGTCAGAAATTCATATGGGAGAAATATTCTGACAGCCCTTGTTTCAGCAAAGCAGCAGGGGCTCCGTAATTTTTCACATGAAGGGAGGGAAAAAGTAGATCAACATAATCTAATATGTTACACTACCAGTTAAGGATTGTTGATTGGCTTGCGATGGAAGCACTAGCCAGAACACTCCCCAGAAATACCACATAGGGTGATAGAGATCTAGGGGTGACAGCTTCCCTGACCAAGCAGCCCCACCAATATAGACATCCCCCACCATCAGTGGATACTCAAGACCAGCATCCAGCTTACACTGGAGCAAATAGTATATTTTTTTCAAAAGCAATTCAAGGAAACAGCTTTACAGAATCTTATCTGGACTCTTGAAATAGGGTTTTTCCCCCCTCTTCTATATTGATTTCATAGTATCAAAAACTAAATTCTGCTTTCTTCTAACTAAAAACACTGCACTATCTGTCTTAAAATGTGTGTAGGTGGGTAGGTTAGGTACCAAACACACAAAGCTACAAACACTTTCAACCATTTGGCAGGAGGCAGCAATCCGAAATGAACTGAATGTACCAATCTCTCAATCTCTCTCTCCCTCCCTCTCTCCTTCCTTCTCTTCCTCCCTCCATCCCTCCTTCCTTCCTTGTTATTCATTTTTCTTTCTGAGTCAAAACAGCTAGCAGTTGACAGTTGCGGCTAGAGTAGAATAAACTGTTGGAAAGCATGTCTGTGGGCAGTTCTGGCTCCACCCCAGCCAGCTGTCTCCCATCATTTTAGGGGAGGTTTTATAGCCACTTGACACATCGTGTTGGAATAAGGTCAGAAGAAGGTTATGGGTCATAGCACGTTGGCCCCTAGGAGCCATTTATGTAAAAAAGAATCATGTTTGTTCAGGAATACAGTTCATGCTCTTCCTAAGTAAACATGCACACTGCTTAATGCCCATGTAAAATGATGATGCTTTCCTACAATGTACTTCTGTAGCTCAGCTTTTCATGGGGCCCGTGGGTGGTTGAGCATAGTTCTGTAATGCCTCCTCCCTCATGTGTGTCCCTAACTCAGGATAGGACAGGGGAACTCTACACTACATTTTTATCTTGCTCTCATAAGCTTTCATATCCTGCTAAGCATTTAAAGATATATTTTTAAATTCTTTTGTTTTTATTTTTTCCTAGTGAAATCCTAAATTCTCTTTAGATGCAAAAACCTATTTTCATTTTTTAGGGTCCCTCTGATAACATTTTTGTGGGCTGTTCTTTATTTTATTTTGGTTTAAAATTAATTTCATTGTTGTAGAGAAATAACAGATTCACTGACCATTTTATCCTACTGAATTCCTAAAGTGAGCACGCTATTTAGAAAGCCTCTGCTCTTTGGAGCTTTGCAAGAAACAGTCTTTTGTGCTTTCTTTTTGTGGCTTTACTTATAGATTTAATCTGAAGTGTTGTTTAATCTTTGCCAGATCAGCAAATAATCAGAGCCTTTAGATTCTCTTAGAATATATTTTCTTTCTCCTTTCTAAGTAAAATGCAAGTATTTAAATATATCTTACCACTCTGTGCCAAACACACAAAAAAATGTAAATAAATCGTCAGACTAATTCACATCTGCCAGGGAATAATTGTTGGATGCTTGCTGATTAAGCATATATATGTGTATATATATATATATATATATATATATATATATATATATATATGTATATGTATATGTATGTATATATATATATATATATATATATATATATATTTTTTTTTTTTTTTTTTTTAACAAAGCGTTTAATTAGGCATCTGCACTGGGTCACAAAGATGAAATTATAGAATGTGATTAAGAAGTTATTCATTATTTTGAGAAATACGTGCCTACGCCAAGATCTTGGTATCCTTCTGCCTATAGAAAGATTGTTGGACTCACTGGCTGCTTTTGTAAAAAATCAAAGAACCTTGGGGTGAGCCCCCAGAGAACTGTCACTTACCTGTTTAACCGCATTACTAAAATTCCCCAATGCCTTATACTTGTATGAGTGCAGTTGGAGAGCTTTCCACATTCTCACCAGATGTAGGAACTCTTAAAGCTGCTGTACCTTAGAAATGATTTTTTCTGACCTCCACTAGTGTTACATGAAAGGAACTGGACCAAAAAAGTTAAACTGCTTACCCAAGATCACACAGCTATTGAAATAATTTGTACTAGAGCTTTTGTTTCATGATAGCTACAGCATTTGGTGGGTTGCTGTGCCCTCTCACCTCCTGCCTAAGCACTCTCAAAGCCTCCTCCAAACAGCCTATTCTGGAGGACTGTAGAAAGTGGACCGAGCTACTGCTCAGGTTCCTGTTTGCAATTATTTGCTTTACTGCTCCCTCCATCAATTTAGTGAACCAGAAGACTATTGCAGTTTGTCTCCCAATCTTCATAGTCAGGAGTTAAAGACATTTTACAGCATGCTGACTGATATGATGTGAGGGACACAAAAGAGTCCCCAAGTCAAAATAAGTCCTGGACTGTTTGAAATTCTCACCATTTGTGTTGAAGTTCCTGATACTCACTCAATGATCAATGTGACTTTGGAGAAGCCATTTAACTTCCCGGCTTAGTTTCCACGTGTATAAGATACAGATAAAAATGCCTATCTCATAGGGATTTTGTAAGGATCAGAGAGATGGAGTTTGTAAATGCCAGATAAATACTCAGTGTGTTAACGTGGTAGTCACTGTGGTCACAGAAATTCCAAGAGCTGTGAATGTGTTTATAAATGAATTGAAGGATTATGCTGTCATGGAAAGTAACACACAGGAGGAAGTAATTAACACTCAACAACAGCAGGTGGTCAGAAAGATGGTCAAAAATGTGCAGCTGGCCTCAAAGAGTGACTTTAGAGGGGACAAAGGATGGGGAGATGCAGGAGGCTGGAAAGAACATATAGCCTGTGTGAGGCATGGCCTGGAGCTGGGACCAACTGAAGCAGCGTAGGCTGGGAAAAGGTAGGAGAGGGTGAAAATGTAGACCGAGCCTTCAGTGCTGTGCTAGAGAATTTTGACTCTATTTCCTCTGTGAGCAGACACTGATGGACGTTAAATAGAAAACATCAGAGAGAAAGGTATGGAAGATGAGTTGACAGGGAAGCGGGTGGAAGGCAGTACCCAATGCTTCACAGCCACTGGCACCGATGCCCTTGGCCTGCGAAATAGTCATAGTCTCCTGGTTCCTGAGCCAGTCCTGACCAGGAGAGAGGATTTATTAGCAATCCCACGTCCTGGAGGTCAGTATGGGGTGACACTAGGGAACCCCATTATCCCATGGGATCACTCTTTTCCGCCATATGCTTGGCTTCCCTTTCCTTTCCCCCTAGTCTTTCCTGCTATGACATCAGGAACACAAGCCAAGAGACTTTTCATGCAGTAGATGGTAAGGTCTTGTTCTCAGGGGACAGAAGTAGGAAGAGAAAGGAAGGAACGAAGTGAAGAGCTCTCTAAGAAGTAGAATCCAAGAGCCTTTGTCTCAGAATGTCAGAGTGAAGAGAACACCTTGGAGATCCTCTGGTTAAATCCTCTCTTTTTATAACATGGTGCCTGGCTCAACAGTAACGGAATATAATAAACTTTAAATAAATTAATGAGTAAATGGCAGATAAGACCAGAAATATGTTGACAGCATACTTGGCATAAGACCATAAACTTCCTGACACCTACATCAGTGATCTCTCCATTATGCTACAGTTGGTCTCATAATGGAAAAAAAAAAAAAAAGATTAAAACATTATCTGAACATTATTTTAATACTGCAGCCTGATTCACCTCATTTTAATTCACAATGTCATTTAATGTCATTTATTATATAGCACATAAAAATTAATAAACTAAAATTTTTCTGATGAAGGCATTTTGTCCTGCCTCTTATACCTACCATAACCTAAGTATTTGTTTTTGTATTTCTGCATAATTGATGGATGTCTGTAATAATGCTATCTGCAAGACAGATGTTTAGTCACTAGAACCACGGTAATCTCCAGAACCTCCAAGGTGGAATCTCCTCCAATTGATAGCTCTTTTCATAATTTTCACTCTAAGGAGACGATTTGGGAATTTTAGAAAATACTTTAATTATTCTAAAAGAATTATGCTTCTGTTTTTATGAGAACAGAAATCGAGAACATAGTCTTGATTTTTAGCAAAAGAGATGAGATTTAGATACAAGGAAAAACTTTTGGACAATAAGAGACATAGAGCCCTATAAGATTCATCAGGGAACCTAAGAAAATAGGACAAGGGCCCATTTATCCCTTGGATGTTTTATCTTCGGACTTTTCTCACTTTGTAACATACAAGTAGTTGAGAATATTCCAAGACCCACACATGTGTATGTTCTAAGTTCCCCCCAGCACCCCACCGCCATTGCCATATAGTTCCCACATGCCTTTGTCCATCTGATGCCTCCACCCTCACCACATTGTACTTGTATTCCAGAAAGGAATGAGGAGTTCAAGGATATTTTCATGAGGCACTAGTCTTCTTTGTTTGCAAGGAATGTATTCAGTTACAAGGATGAACATATCTGTCCTCTCAAATTTCTGCAAGCAAACTGCCACATAATTTGATAAAATTCAATAGTTTCTTTTTAACTACTTGAAATTACAACTATTTACTCTTTCTCATCCTTAGGATACTTTTAGTTTCCAGTCGTTAGTTAAAATTTTAAAACATGTGTTTATATATGTAGCATTACCATAGTGCTGTACCATTTACAGAACACCTTCGCAGACATCTCTTTCTTATAAGGTGTGTACAGCAGCTATTGTTATCTCCCTGTTATAGACAAGGAAACTGATATTAATGACTTGTTCAGAGAGTAGCCCAGGGAGACCCAGCTTCAATTCTGTTTGTCTATCTGACATACCACAGTCCTTCACTTAGAATAATACATTTTACCAAGAGCGGTTATTGTCAATGTAATTGAGGTGGTGTGAAGCACAACCCAAAAAGTAAATGCCAAAATTTATTATGTTTGTGGGGGTTGTAGAGTGAAAGTGAATATTCAATTTTATAATAAAATTACTTATTTTAATAAAAGTATATATTATTATGTAAAACACAAAATAATACAAACTTCAAAAAAGAAAGGTCAGTTAAATCTTATAGCTGAAGTGGAACCTAAAAAAAAACTAATTTTTCAATGTAGAGTTCATGTAATTGGTGGAATGGAAGTATTCAGTGAGGTGTTTTTTTTTTTTAGGCTTAAAATCGATTGCATTTTCCTCTGACTAAATCTTTCTATTCTTTATTCTATGAGAATTTATCCTAAATACCTAAAGAGTTCTCAAAATAGTAATGATACTCTTTTATGGAGAAAACTTGGAACAGGTAGAAAACTCCCACAAAGGAATAAAATCTGAGAGAAATTGGTAGCCATAATCATGAGATAGGAGCGATAAGAGTAGGAATTAACAGAAGATATCATTGAAGAGATGGGGAAAGAAATGAATTCATTGGGATGAAGTTATACATAGAAAAGAGGTGCACTTGAGGATAGAGAACTAGCAGAATTCAACTAAAAAGGCAAATGCAAGTTGTAAATTGTAAACAGTAAAGATATGAACTTTACAAGCATGGTATCTTATTGGGTGGTGGAGACAAAAATAAGATGGGAGGATTTTCGGCAAAAAGTGTTAAACAGTAGGTCTAAAGATTGAGCCACCTGAACTTCATAGAGAAGACTATAGGATGAGAATGGAGTGTGAAGTAAATTATTATTGTCTCGTCCAAAATGGAAGTTAAGGAAGGTAAACAGCAAGTGGTAAATGAGAAAGGGTGAAAAGGAAGATTCTGCAGGCCACCATGACTCAAAGTATGTGGGAACAGAGAAAAGAGGTATAAAAATAAACCCATTTTCAGCAATGCTTTATGAAGAGAGTCATTTTATCTAAAACAATGAAGCGTCTAAGAGGTATCCGATATTATATTTTGATTCTCATGACTAAGAAAGAAACCAATGATCTTAGAATATTTTCCCATACAGGCCAGCAGTTTTAAACCTCCTGCTTCATCAGCCTCACTCTCCTTCATTTGCACTTTGAAATCCCATAATTGGGAATCAAGTCATTAAGCCCTGTGGGGACACCAGGCTCATCAGTCACACCAAACCTGACCAATAGGCTTGAAGTCAGTAGTCCTAGAACCATTTGACCTCAATATGGCCTAAAATGAATGGCCATATGGGAAACAATGTAACCCTGCCAGACAACGTGGCAATGAAAATGTGTGCTTGGATTTCAAAAGAAATGCATCATCTTGTTTTTATGGAGAGCCTTTCTTTGATAAGATTTAAAGTGTTTTCACAAGCTTGATCTCATTCGCACAGCAGCCCTGTGAAAGAGGAAATGGAGGAGATATTTTAATTCCCATTTTATAAAAGAATACATAGAAAGATAGAGAGATCAAATGACTCTTTTCCAATTCTGCCTCTTAAGTAGGCCAACAGGGTTGGAGCTCGAGCCAGTTTTCCTAATGACATCCCTTTCTGTGCTCTTAAGCCCAGTCTATCCCAGGACTTGGCATGGCACCACCAGGTGACATATACCAGGTGGCTCATATATTTATTTCACAACATGTGAATGACATTCATAGAGCACAGTCTATAAATATCCTACCCAATCAGTTCTATCTGAGCAAGCAAATGTTTGCTTGTATCTTCATCTGCAACAATTCTGGCACGACACATGTTTAGACAGCTATGTATTTTTTAAAGTGAGCAGTTGAGTACTGTCAAGGTGTAAGATAGTTTTAACTGTGACAGCTGATCACTCATCTTTTACATTCAGAAATCTTCTGCATAGCTCCACAAAAGTATTGCAGGGTCCTTTGTCACTTGCTTGCTTGATGACTTGAAAAAATTGCTCTGAGTGGAAAATATCCATAAATTATAAAAGGCAGTCTTACTAAGAACCATAAATAGTTCTCGTTTGGTTTCTAAATAGCACGATCACATTAAAACTAAAAAAGATATAACATTAATCACTATAATTCAAAAAGCTACTCTTTAGACCTGGCAGGGAAGCTCGCAAGCTTTGAATGTTACCCGTAGTAATTTTTTCCCTATGAATTCCTGGCATAGCCGAGGGAAGGCTAAAGCATGCTTGGGGGTTGGGGAGTTTATTAACAGTGATTAAAGTTAGGGAGAACTTTAGAGGAAAGTGGCATCGGTTACCTTCCTGCCTGTGACTTGGTCACTTAGAAGGCAATACTCATCTTGATTATGATTGTGATGGGAATATTTTGGTGTGACTGTTGTCCTGATTTTACAGAGGGCTATAACCAAGGACAGATAATAATTCCTGAAATAGCAATCGTCCTTTGCATAACAATTTATAGCTTACACACCCTTTCACCTGCATGATCTCATTTGTTATTTCCCATAGAACAATAAGTTGCTATTATTGTTCCTCATTACTTTTGAAGAATCTGAGTCACAGAGGATTTAAGTTAGTTTTGAAAGTCACACAGCTAGTAAGTTATGGAGCTGGAAATAAGACCAAAATTGACTCCCTATCCCGTGTAATGTCACCACACCGTGCTGCCTCAGATCAAAAATGGAGATGGGCAGGGAAAAAAAAAACCCGACTAACCAAATCGGAAGAATGGGGAAATGAGAGGTACTGAAAAGGAAACCCAAATGACCAATAAAAATATGAAAAGATTCTTATCCTCACTAGCAATCTGGGAGATGCAAATTAAAACCATGATCACACCCATTAGATTAGCAAAAATTAAAAGTCTGAGAATGCCAAGTACTGTGTCAGATGGGAAGCAATGAAAATTCAGATACGTTACTAATGGGAATGTAAATTGATTTGACCTATTTTGTCAGCTGTTTGCCATCTAGCAAAAGTGAAAATGCACGTGGCCTATGCCCAGCAATTCTATGCCAAGGTGCATACCTCATATGTGCCCAAGGGCCATGGAAAGAGGCCCATAGCAGAGTTATCTTGAACCAAACTCCACAAGAACCCATTAACAGAAGAATGGATAGATGATAATAAATAAGGATGTAATCAGTCTTCCAATAAATACTATGTTGCAATGAAAATTAATGAACTTGAGGTACACGTTATCAAAATAGATAAATATCACAAATAACATTTTGAGGGCAATTACAGAATAATAATAGGCATATCATTTCCAAAAGGTTTAAAATACTCAAAAATGTATTTTAGGGATATTATTCTTTAGGGATTACATATTCTTTAGGGATATTATTTACAGATACCTAGATATGTCCTAGAAACTATAGACTATAATGTGAATAACAAACCTCAAATGCAGGACAGTGGTTGCCTTTGGCAAAGGCAGGAAGGGAAGCACATGGGAGAGAGGTGCTCCTCACGGCTCTTCAAATGATGTGAGAATGTTCTAATCATTAAGCTAGATGGTAGGTAGTACACAGGTGTTTATTATTCTTTCACCTTTTTCATGTGTGAAATATATGATAACTTTAAAAATAGAAGAGGCAGCAGGAAAAGGAAAATAGTTTCTCCGGATCAGTTCCTTCTCTGGTGGGATGACCAGAACCACTTGAAAATGGTGCCCAAGATCACAGCTGCCCCAGCGTAACGAGGAATCAGAGCAGAGGGTGCCCCTCCCAGGTCAGTTCTGAGGCCTGGTCTAATGTCCAGCCATTATTCCAGCACCCTCTCAGGTACACATAATTGAAGAGTGAACTTCCATGTAACCAGTTGCATAGCCTGTGACATCTTCTAGAATCAGACCTGGATCCCTGAAATGCTTGTTTGGCTCTTCTGTCTCCTTATTTTTAGCACTTTTAAGCAGCTCTCTAGCATTTGGGGAGAGAGTGTTAACCAATTCCTATAAGCTTAGGGCATTTTACTCAGGAGTGTTTTATTCATGGAGTCATTTATTTTTAAGTGCATTTCATGGAGAAATCGTTTTATAGCAGACACCTAAGAAAGGCCAGGAAAGTATTTAACTCTGGAAGTTTAGCTCTGTTTTTCATTTTTGATGTTTACAATTTTGATGGGCAAGGATGTCTCACAATGAAATCCCTAGTCATTTACACTACCCGGTTCAGAATGATCCTGATAAATTAATCTGTTGAGGTACTCATTTGACAATCTGTGAAAACATGTCTTTCTGTTCCTCACATACTCCTCAGCATAGTCAAGCATGATCTCAAGTTGCAAGTTCAACTCTCTAACATTATGGGTTTTGAGGATAAAAATATTAATCCATGATAGAACAATTCTCCAAAAATAAAGTTGTTATTCAGACATACTTGATTTTTTAAACAATTACCTCAAACACATTTTCCTGCATTTTAAGGAGGAAATATTTTTTTCTGAATATATTTGAGAATGAATAATTTGCATTCAGGGCATTTTTAATATCATAAAGTTAACTCCTAACCAGTGGACTTCTGTAACTATGAAAATTCATTGGGGAGAGAGGGCAAATGCCTTTTTCAAAAAGATCCGCACAAATATCCATTTATCTAAGATCAGAGGATAAGTCTATGGCAGCTTCCTGTTTGAAAGCCAGGGTTCCAAATCCCCTCCATCCTATTTTAGCAACAATAACATTAACAATGTTCCACATTTACTGAGCACTCACCATCTGTCAGGCACTGCACCAAGCACTTTTTCGGTGTTATTTCATTTCATCCTCACCACTTAACAGACGAGGAGCTGTGGCCCAAAGCAGGTAAGTCGCTTGCACGATATTCCATATCTGCTAAGCAGTACAGTCAGGGTATGGACCCAGGTCCCTGATCCCAGAACCTGTGCTCTTGACCTTGACTTAGGTATACCTGGAAACTTTGCAGTTACATCTTGCTATAGGTAGAGAAAATAAACGGGCAAAATATTGTCTTCTCCCGTAAAAAAGAAAAAAGGCAGTTGGATTAGACAAGTGATACCAAAAACAAAAAAACAAACAAAAAAACCATACTAGGGCTCCAAATTTTTCATCCAATACTTCTGACCACCACTTCTCAATAGTTTGAAATTTTTATTAACTTAAATACATTAAAGATGGAAATGAAAAAGACACATAGAATGAGTACTTCTTTAAGATACAAATTCTTCTAACCTTTTCTTTCTGACCCTTTCTTTCTGAATATGAAGTTGTTTCTGAACTTCAAGAATAATCATATAGCATTTTTTTCAGCATTTGATCAGTGTATTTGTTGGCAGACCTGTTGTAACCTTGAACCACCTGCAGTAAATTTAAATATTATTCTAATTGATCTCCTTACTGCTGAGAAACAGAGCACCGCTTTCACTCGTCTCATAAATAATTCCATTTCTCTACGTCAGCGTTAATTGACCTTACCTCATGTTGCCAATCTCGTTCTTCTCTCCTTACAGGTGATGTCATCGTCTACATTAATGAAGTTTGTGTCCTAGGACACACTCATGCAGATGTAGTCAAGCTTTTCCAGTCTGTTCCTATTGGTCAGAGTGTCAGCCTGGTGTTGTGTCGTGGCTACCCTTTGCCTTTCGATCCCGAAGACCCTGCTAACAGCATGGTGCCACCCCTTGCAATAATGGAGAGGCCACCGCCAGTAATGGTCAATGGAAGACATAACTATGAAACATATTTGGAATACATTTCTCGGACCTCACAGTCAGTTCCAGATATAACAGATCGGCCCCCTCATTCTTTGCACTCCATGCCAGCTGACGGCCAGCTAGATGGCACGTATCCACCACCTGTCCATGACGACAATGTGTCTATGGCTTCGTCTGGGGCCACCCAAGCTGAACTTATGACCTTAACCATTGTGAAAGGTGCCCAGGGCTTTGGCTTCACGATTGCCGACAGTCCTACCGGACAGCGGGTGAAACAAATCCTCGACATTCAGGGATGCCCTGGGCTGTGTGAGGGTGACCTCATTGTGGAGATCAATCAGCAGAATGTACAGAACCTGAGCCATACGGAAGTAGTGGATATACTGAAGGACTGCCCCATCGGAAGCGAGACTTCTTTGATTATCCATCGAGGAGGTAAGATAGACCCTGGCTCAGCGATTAAAGAGGCAGGTAAAGTAGTAGGACCTTTTTAATAATCTTGCAGAAATGGAAGTTTCCCTGGAATTGAATGAAATCACACTTTACAAAATAAAGGTAAGAGAGTAAAAGAGAAAAACATGAGTCCAGGAAGCTGTGTTTTTTTGTTTTGTTTTTTTAATTTTGAGAATATGTCTTTTCCTATGTTATATTAAACACAACAGAAAACAGTGATTTCAGTCTTACAAATTTATATTGCTGTGAACTTGGAGGGTAAAGAATGACTCCCCAAGTATGAGTGCATCGTCCAAAAGTTCATTAATGTATCAGTTGTAGAAACCTCAAACTGGTTTCCTATTGACTTAGTTAAAACACCTGATTTTTCCAAAGAAACCAGTCCTCTGGGGTGTGCTTAGGAAGCCAGGCAAGCACGTGGAAGCTGGTTGCACCCCTTCCAAAGGCCAAGTGTCATCTTGATAATCCCCATAAAAATCAGTGGGAGTTGTGTGAACATAGGAAAATCTTTTCAGAGTTGTGAACAGGACTGCTCAGGACACTTCTTCCATGACTGTAGGGACTGCTCCAGCAGTAATTACCCATAGAGCCTTGCACGGCCTGAGAAGAAAGCTATGGAATAGCGTGAGGGCTGAAGCTCTGAGCTGCATATTCTAGGTGACGTGTGGAAATAGAAGCAATGAAGAGCGTGGTGGGAGCTCTGAGCCCCGGATGTTTTTTCCCTTCTACCTTCATGGTGGGGAAAGGATGGGGCAAAACAGAGGCCCCCTGTTTCATGTCTCTGCTACTTTGCTCTTGATTATCAGTGAAACAAGGGAGAAAAAGGAGGGAAAGTCCACAGATACAGAAATTACTTGAAAACAGAGTATAAATCAAAAAGCTCAGGTGAAGACCTGGTTTCCCCTTACCAGTTTTGGGACTTAAAAAGTCCATGAGCCTCAGATGTGTCATCTGTCATATTGGGAAAATACTACCTAACCTGATGGTAGTGTTCTTAGTATTGAATGGCCTACACTAGGTGCTCGTTAAATGTCTGCTGAGTCTAAATCAGCACTGAAGCTACAGCAGGGATGGGTCAGAATGGGCAATACTGTGAGGAACTCAGGCGTGAAGAACACACGCGTGGCAAACATATGGGATGATTGCCTATTCAAAGCAGGAACAACAGCATGAAAGCCCTGTCAGCTTGAAATGTGAATGAAAGCAGCCAAAGCTGAAAGAAGCACCTTTTATGATTTACTTGGCCTTCTCTGAAGGTGTTTCCCCTCGGAGGAGGTATTTACATTGTTGCTTCCTTGTGTGGAAAGGGATACCAAATGCTAGGCATTTGTGAGCAAACCATACAAAATATTATGTTCCTACATTAAAAAGGGAAAATAATATGATAGCAAAACAGTCTTAAATTGGATCACTTGAATCTTGGTAATAAAATATTGACAGTGTATTTTAATTTCTCTCATTGCTTGTTTAAGATGAAAACAAATAGTCTTAATTAAATAGCCATATCTTCATAACATGCAATTGAAAAGCAAATCTTTGAAACAGGCTCTTGATACTAAAAGGTATAACTGAAAATCACTGTACAGTATCCGCTGTTATGATTCCTAGAAACAAGTTGGGACACATTTTATATATCATGGAAAGCAGGAAAAAGAGTTTTTAAATTATTTATTTATAGGTGTTCATTATATATTATATATTACATTATGTAATAACTATGTAATATGTATTTATATTGTTGCAATTATTACGTTTTCTGGAAACATTTGTTTGCCAGCTGTCAGCTAGACTAACCTATTTTTGCTTATTCTTTTCCTTACTCCCCCCGCCCACTTAATCCTCAAATATTCACTTTTATTTGTGTTTGGGAAAGAGGAATTTATTTTTATTTTGTGGCTAGTGTAGTATTGCAGAATGTAGTATGCTGTGAGACTTAAAGTACTTCTGGTCAAAAACCTCTTGTTTCCCCAAATTCCCACAATTTGCACTTATCTCTGAAATTAACAGGAATCAACACCTTATTTTTGTGATGAAATTCACTTTGATTATCTTACTAGAGGCTACTCATAAGTGCCAATGGCCTCATCCAGATAAGTATAGATCTTTAAGAGTAGATTCCTGGGCCTGAGTCCTTGTAATAGGATCATGGATGTTTGGTTGTTTTTCATTATTTACTAGGATTATTTTATATACAAAAAGTAATAATGTACATGGTTTAATTGTTTTAAGCAGTGTCAGAAGGTATAGAATGAAAAGTAATTCTCTCTCCTGTACCAGACTTTCAGTCCTTTTCCCAGAGGCAAACATGTTTTTCATAAATATACATTCAGAAATTCTGTACTCTTAACTAGCACATACTTGAATATATGTAGCACGTTTAATATAAATGGGATAATATTATGCATACATATGTCTTGCTCTAAAATCTTGGTTATTAGAATGTATTTCATTTTGTAACACACGCCATTGTGGTACAATTTACCATGAAATTTACCATTTGTAAGTGTATACTACAGTAACTTTTGCTAAAATGATATAGTTGTGTAACTATCACCATAATCCTTAGAACATCTATCATCCCAAGTTCCCCTAGACCCAGATAATCATTAATATGCTTTCTTAACAATTTTGCATTTGTAGAAATTTTTTTGTAAATGGAATCATACAGTATGTAGTATTTTACTTAGAATAATGCTGTTGAGATTTACCCATGATGGTGTATATATAATTATTTTGTTTCTTTTTATTGCTGAGTAGTTTTCCATTGCTGGATATATTGCTTTTTTTTAAATCCATTTACCAGTGGATGGACATATGAGTTGTTTTCAGTTTGGGGTATTTATGAGTAATGTTGTTATGAACATTTGGATAAAAGTGTTTGTGTGCATATATGTTTTCATTTTTCTTGGGTAGATGCCTAAGAGTGATACTGCTGGGTTATATGACAAGTACTGGGGTGCCAAAGAAATGTACACACATTTTAAGAGATGTTAGCACTTTGGTCAACGTTGCTCAAGCCGTAGTTTGCTGTAATGAGAAGTGTCTGGACAAGGATGGTAACCACTTTGAGCACCTCTTGTAATTGCAGGAGTCAAACGTGACTTGTATTCATCTTTTATTATCGGTACATATTAATACAGTTTTTTCCTTTCTTAAAATGTGTATACATTTTTTTAGCACCCTTTGTATGTATTTAAAGTAAGAAATTCCCAGAATGTTTTCCAAAATGGTTGTATCATTGTATATTCCCACAAGCAAGGTATGAGATTTCCAGTTTCTGCCTATTTTCGCCCTCTCTTGTATCATCAGTCTTTTTGATTATAGCAATTCTAGTAGGTATACAGTGATACTTTTTGTGACTTTAATTTATTTTTCTCTAATCTTTTCATGTGTTTATTAATATTCATATATCTTCTTTGGTGACATGTCTACTCGATATATTGCCCATTTGTATATTTATTAGGCTGTTTGTCTTATTAAGTTTCAAAAGTTTTTTTATACATTCTGAACACAAATTCTTTATAAGATATATGATTTGCAAATATTTTCTCCTGTTCTGTGGCTTCTCTTTTCATTTTCTTAGAGGTGCCTTTTGAAGCAACAAAGTTTTACATTTTAATGAAGTCCAATTTATCTTTTTAGTATGTTGCTGGATTCTGTTTCCTTATATTTTGCTAAATTTTGAACCCCTTTGGGGGAGATTATCTGTAGTTTCTGGTTTAGTGTCAGGGTAATTAATACTGGCTTCATAAAATATGTTGGAGACTATTCCCTCTCCATCTACTTTCTAAAAGAGTCTGTGTAGGATTGATATTTCTTCTTTAAAAGTTTGATAGAATTCACCAGTGAAGCCATCTGCTATGGGCATTTATTTGTAGAATAATTTTTATTCACTGATGACATTTCTTCTTTTTTTTTTTTTTTTTTTGAGTTAGGTCTATTCCAATTTTATATTTCTTCTTGAGTTGGTTTTGGTAATTTATGTATTTTTAGGAATTTTTACAATTTATCTAAGTTGTGAAATTTGTTAGCATAAAGTTTTTAACAAAATTATATAAAATTCTATTTTGAGAACCAACTTTTGGATTCATTGATTTTTGGTTTTCTATTTCAATGTTTTCCATACTGATCTTTATGATACCTCCTTTTCTGCTTACTTTGTGTTTGATTTACTTTGTTTCTCTGTCTTCTTGAAGTGGAAGCATATATTAATGATTCTAGTTCCCTCTTTCTAATGAAAGAATTTAAAGGTATAAATTTCACTGTAAGCACTTCTTTAGCTGAATTCCATAAATGTGTATATACTGTATTTTCCTCTTCATTCAGTTCAATATATTTTCTTATTTCCCTTGTGAGTTCTTCTCTGACCCATAGGTTACTTAGAAATGTGTTGTTTGTTTGTAAAACTTTTGGGATTTCCCAATTCTTTTCTGTTGGTTTCTAATAATTTCTCTATATAGGAGAATATGTTTTACATAATTTCAATCCTCTTAAACGTGTTGATACCTGTTGTATGACCTAGGGCCTTGCCTTTTTTAACTTAACAATTTATCTTGGAGGGCTTGATATATTAGCTCAGAATATACCTATATCTCATTATTTTTAATAATTTGCTTAATCAGATACCCACTAATGGATATTTTGGTTGCTTCTATTCTTTTTCTATTGTAAAGAATGATGTATCTTTGTACAGCTATCTATCTCTGCATAAAAGAGGTAGTGTATAGCATAAATTCATTCTTTTTTTCACCAAATATTTCTTTAATGCCTACAATATGATAGGCATATTTGGGCATTTGAACTATGGCAATAAAGAAAGCCAACACATCCTTTTTCATGGAGTTGATGTTCCATTAGAGAGAGACAAATAAAAAATAAATGCCAACATAAATATGTCCTTTATTTGTTGCATATTTCCTATCCCACTGGAGTTTATTCTTGAATACAAATTTTATAACCAGTTGCTGTATTGAGTTACCTTATTGTTTCTTATATTTTTTTCAATTCAATTCATGGGATTTGGGAGCATACAATCATACCACCTACAAATAACAATCACTTTGTCTCTCCCTTCTATTTGCATACTCCAATTTGTCTTATCTAATACATTTGACTATTTTTTCTTGAACATTGGTGATTAATAGTGGAGATTGTGGAAATGTCTATCTTCTTCCTGGCTTAAATGGAAACCATCTCATTTTACACAGTTAAACACAATACTGGCTTTTTATTTGACATGAATATTTACTATGTTAAGGAAATATCCCTCAATTTCTATTTCATTAAAATTCTTTGTCAAAAATGGATAATGGATTTTATCAAAAGCCAAAAAAGGTATCTATGGAGATGATCATTATTTTCTCCTTTGACTTATCACTTTGATGAATTGCATTAAGAGACTTATTATTAGAGTATTGAATTATCCTTTCATTCCTGGAATAAACTATATTACACTTATAATGTGCTCCTATATCTTATTTTTGTATATAATTTTGCATCAACATTAATAAATGAGATTGGTCTCAAGTTTTCTTTTTCAGGTTTTTTAAAAAAGATTTTTATTTAAAAATATAGCTAACATACAACATTATATCAGTTTCAGGTGTACATCATAACTGTTCAACATTTACATAACTAAAGAAGTGATCACCATAAGTCCAGCAACCATCTGACACTGTACCACATTAGCACAATATTACTGACTATACTCCCTATGCTTTACTTTACATCCCCATGACTATTTTGTAACTACCAATTTGTACTTCTTAATCCCTTCACCTTTTTCACCTTTCACGGGGGTGTTGGGGGGTCTCCCAACCGCCCTCCCATCTATCAACCCGATAAATATAGTACCCACCTGACATCATACATCATTACTACTATAGTATTGACAATATTTTTTATGTTATACCCTGCATCCCTATGACTACTTTGTAACAACCAATTTTTTCTACTTAATCTCTTCCCGTTTTTCATCAACCCCTCCTCCCATCTGGGAACCATCAGAATGTTTTCTGTATCTGTGAATGTGTTTCTATTTTGTTTATTTTATTCTTTAGATTTCACATACAAGTGAAATCACATTTCATCTGTCTTTCTCTGTCTGACATACTCCACTCAGCACGATACCCTCGAGGTCCATCCATGCTGCCGCACATGGCAAGAACCTATTCCCTTCCGTGGTCAAGCAATATTCCATTGTATATACGCATATGTACCACCTCTTCTTTATCCATTCTTCCATTGACAGACCCCCAGGCTGTCTCCACATCTTGGCCATTGTAAACAATGCTGCAATGAACATATTGATGCACATGTACCTTGAAGTAGCATTTTGGGTTTCTTCAGATAAATACTCAGAAGTGGGATTCCTGGGTCCTTCTTTGTCTCTTAGCCACGCTATGTTTTTGATTGGAGCATTTAATCCATTTACATTGAAAGTAATTATTGATAGATAGACCTCTGACAATTAACTTTGCAAACTTGCCTCTGTGCACTTACATTGGCAGCACTGTACAAACAGCTCAGTAAAGTTTCATAACGTTGATATATCAGTGTCTCACAGCTGTGTTCATGTTGACGTGTGCTGGTGTCTTGCTGAGCGGTGTTCATTATTGTTGTTGCGTGTTTTTGTTCCATCGTAGGAATGTCTAAGCTTGAATTAGAGCAACGAACAAACATTAAATTTCTTATTAAACTTGGCAAGAGTGGAAGTGAAACCAGGGACATGTTAGTCCTAGTTTATGGGGATAACGCCAGGAAGAAAACGACAGTGTACAAATGGATTAAACATTTTTCTGAGGGGAGAGAACATATCACTGATGAAGAAAAGTCAGGGTGGCCAGTAATGAGTAGAACTGATGAAAACATTGCAAAAATTCATCGAATTGTGCATCAAAATTGTCAGCTGACTGTGCGAAGCATAGCAGACCAAGTAAACACCAACAGAGAAACAGGAAAATCTTAACTGAAAATCTTGGAATGAGAAAGGTGTGTGCAAAAATAGTCCTAAAGGAGCTCACCAATGAACAAAAGCAAAGGGAGTTTTTAGCCAGTAAACGAATAACTGTTGGAATACCCTCCCTACTCACCTGACCTGGCCCCTAATAACCCAAAAATAAAGAAAATATTGAAAGGAAGACATTTTGATAACATTCATGACATCAAGGGTAATATGATGACAGCTCTAATGGCCATTCCAGAAAAAGAATTCCAAAATTGCTTTGAAGGGTGGACTAGGCGCTGGCATCGGTGCATAGCTTCCCAAGAGGAGTACTTCTGAGATGACTGTAGTGATATTCAGCAATGAGGTATGTAGCACTTTTTCTAGGATGAGTTTGCAAATTTAACTGTCAGATCTCGTATGTAGTTATTGCCATTTTATTATTCATATTTTTGAATTTTTTTTTCATCTTAAAGAAGTCCCTCTCACATTGTTTGTAATTCTGGTTTGGTGATGGTGAACTCCAGCTTTTTCTTGTCTGGGAAGCTCTTTATCTGTCCTTTGATTTTAAATGATAAACTTGCTGGGTAGAATAATATTGGCTGTAGGTCCTTGCTTTTCATAATATTAAATATTTCGTTCCAGTCCCTTCTAGCCTGCAAAGTTTCTGTTAAGAAGTCAGCTGACAGTCTTATGAAAGTCGTTTATAAGTTATCAGTTGCCCTTCTTTTGCTGCTTTTAGGATTCTTTTTATCTTTAACCTTTGCCATTTTAATTATAATGTGTGGGCCTGTTTGGGTTCATCTTGTTTGGGACTCTCTATGCTCCCTGGACTTGTATGTCTATTTCCTTCACCAGGTTAGGAAGTTTTCAGTCATCATTTCTTCAAATAGGTTCTCAATCCCTTGCTTTCTCTCTTCTTCTGGTACTCCTATGAGGCAAATGTTGTTATGCTTGATGTTGTGCCAGAGACCCCTTAAACTGTCCTCATTTTCTTTA
Source organism: Rhinolophus sinicus (assembly GCF_057876585.1). NCBI lineage: Eukaryota > Metazoa > Chordata > Mammalia > Chiroptera > Rhinolophidae > Rhinolophus > Rhinolophus sinicus. The sequence goes on from NC_142504.1 coordinate 45,676,362, forward strand.
ATTCTTTTTATCTTTTGTTGTTCCCATTAGGTATTTTCTGCTACATTGTCTTCCAAATGCTGATTCAATCCTCTCTTTCATCTAGTCTACTGGTGATTCCTTCTAGTGCATTCTTCATTTCAGTTATTGTATTCTTCACTTCTGACTTTTTTTTTTTAATGGTTTCCACGTCCTTTTTTTAGGTTTCCTATCTCTTTGTTGAAGTTCTTAAGTGCCTTGAACATCCTTATAACCATTGTTTTGAACTCTGTATCTGGTAAGTTGCTTGCCTCCATTTTGTTCAGTTCTTTTTCTGGAGTTTTCTCCTAGTCTTTCATTTGGGACATATTTCTTTGTTTCCTCATTTTGGCTGTCTCTTTGTGCTTGTTTCTATGTATTAGGTAGATCTTATACACCTCCCAGTCTTGCCAGGTAGCCTTATGTAGTAAGTGCCCTGTGTGACCCAGTGGCACAGTCTCCCTGGTTACCTGCTCAGGGTGCTCCAGGAGTGTCCCTTGTGTGGGTTGTGTGTGTGCCCTCCTGTTATAGTTGAGGCTTGATTGCTAATAACGTATGAGTGGGTGGGATTGACCCTCAGGCTGACTGGCTGTGGGGTTGGCCACATCCACAGCTTACGGGCTACTGTGCAGGGGGCTTACCACACAGAGCTGGATTCACCCCATTAGGCTCTGGTTCCTGTTGAGACCACCTTTTAGGTGTACCATCTGTGGAGCTAATTGGTCTAAAGCCAACCTCCAAGTATGTTGGTTCTGGGAGCTCTTGGGAGGAGCTCTGGTGCAGGCCCAGGTCAGCCACTGCCTGTGACCAGCGGGGATTCCCTGGTAGGAGCTACAAAGTGATCCACACTTGGTCACTGCCTGTGCTGGACCTAGAGGCACATGTGAGAGCCTACACTATGAACCAAGGATGGCTACCACCAGTACTGGGTCTGGGGTAGTGCAGAAAAAAGGCAGGACATCGAGGCCTGCTACTGGTTGTGGCTCCTGTAAGGTTCAGCTGCTGATAAAGCCTCATGCAGTATGAAGTTGGGTGTGGCAGGGTCTCATTGAGTCACCAGGGTGGAGCAAGCAGAGCTCACCAGACCAATTCAGGTTCAGATTTGGCCCAGGGGGTGGAAGAGGGCTCAACAGAGGAAAGATGGAGCCCACCTGCCAGCTGTACAGGAAGAAGACCCCCACACAGGGAAAATGGCAACTATCTTCCAGCCCTCATCCTGCAGCCACACACCTCAGTGTGTCCCCTGACATACCCCACAAGTTACTGTCCCGCCACTGGAGCCCAGGGTAATTCCTTCAAGGGAGTCTCTGCAGGCCTATAAAAGGATTTCTCAGTTTCCTATAGCCTTCTGTCCCACCCTGATGATGGGAATACCCACTGTTTTTCACAGCCAGATGTTGTGGGGGGCTCCTCTTCCCGGCACCAGTATTCCGGGCTGGGGAGTCTGGTATGGGGCTGGGGCCCCTTGCTTCTCTGTGGGGAACCTCTGTAGTTTAGATATCACTCCCAATTTTCATCCTCCACATGGAGGTTTGGGGCCAACCCCTTTCACATCTCCGTCCCTCCTACTAATCTCAATGTGGCTTCTTCTTTATGTCCTTAGCTATAAAACTTGTGTTCAGGTAGACTTTAGATCATTCTCCAGATGACTTTTCTATAATTCAGGTGTAATTTTCATGTGTTCATGGTATGAGACAAGCACAGCATTTATCTACCCCACCATCTTGGATAATTTCGCCTCTCAGGGGTTTTTTTTTTACTATCAGATTTTACTACTGAAGTTATAGCAAGTTTCATAAAAGCAATCATTTGGTTTTCTTCTCTCTCTTCTCTAAAATAAATTAAGTAACACTGAAATTATCTGTTCCTTGAAGGTATAACATAATACACTTTGAAATTATCTAGTTCTGATGGTTGGGTTGGGTTTTTGGTTTGGGTTGCTGGGAAAGAGATACCTTTTTACAACCTTCTCAATTTCTTCCATAGTAATTAATCATCTTAGAGTTTCTGTCTTACCTGATCTCAGTTTCTATAATTTATATTATCCTAAGAAATTTTCTCTCTTAATCACAATTTCAAGTGTATTTAAATAGAATTATATCAAGTATTCTCTAATTTTTTTCTTTCACTTTACCAAAGAGTATTTCTATTATTCTCACTTCTCATTGGTGATTTTTTTTATTAGGTTGGCTAATAGTTTTTCTATTTTAATGGCTTAGGGAACATACTAGTTTATTTATAACTAATTTTTTGGCTGATGCTCAACCTAGTATGAAATAGGGCATCGTTATACTTTCTGCCCACAGAGGCTATTTCTGATGTCTGGAATAAAACACTTCAAAGTGATTACTGTAATTAATCCTGTTCATGTATTCTACTCTTATTTATATTAAAATGCACCAAAGTCTTCTAATTAATTTGTGAACCTCCCATAAATTATGGTTGGTTAGTATTTGGAAATTTTCCTTCATATTTCTAGAAAACATGATCTTAAATTTTTTTATTAGATCAAAATATTCCCTTCTTATGCTGACAACATAATAATTAACTAATATCAGTAATGCACATCTTCTCTTTCTTTTACATTCAAACAATTCAAAGTATGTGAGAGGCAGCATAAACTATATCAGAGCTGTGTTTGAAGGCAAAAGCATAAAAATTATGGACACAGAGAATTGTATCTATGTAGAAAACTCCTTTAAATTTTCAAAAAGCATATTATGAGACAAAAACATTTATCCCAAGTTTTAAACTGCACAGAGAAAATATTAAAAGCAAATATGTAAGTATTGGTATTATTATTAATAGTGCTAATATTTTTTCTAAAAACATTGTTTAGAAACAGTTTCAAGTTTGGATAAAAATTATGAATGTGGTACACAGAACACCATATACCATTTACCCATATTGCTGTTAACATTTTGCCCCATTTGTTTAATTGTGTGTGTGTGTGTGTGTGTGTGTGTGTGTGTGTGTGTTTCTGAACCATTTAAGACTAAGTTACATACATCATTCCCTTTTACCCCAAACATTTTAGTATTTATTTCATGTCACTACTTGTTTGGAGAACTATTTAATCAGCCAGTTAGTTAAAGTTGTAAAAGATACTTTTAAAGAAAAACTTTGAATTTAAAAACTATTATTACCACCACAGCAACAAAAGCCTTAAGAAATCATCAAAAGAGATTTTACCTAAACAAAGAGAGTCACTATTCTCCAAGATCTGATACAGGAATATTTTTGAGAGACAGAATAGCACTGGTTATTTGAAAAGAGTGCTATCCAGAGAGATTCAGTGAAAGTCAAAGTGGATATTCCACAATCAGTATTATGTAATTCAGTGTTCTACCAGATGTCAGCAGAAAAGAACATATATGACACAGCAAACCAAATAACAAATTCACACTATGAGTTGTGAATAACCATGGAGTAATGGCTACTATATTAACAAATATGGCCTGAAGTCTCAGAGACTTAGAAAAATAAAACTCTATTTCCCATTCTTCTGGTTCCTGGTGAAGGTGTTCCTGGATAGCAGATTTCCTGAGCAACTGTATTCCACACAGTAGCTCAGGGAACCAGGCTCCTCTTGGATGGATCGCCATAACCTAGGGCCTTGGAGTCCCCACTGGGTGCACTCTAGCTAGCTGGAAGATAAATGTGAACAAAAGAGTAGAGGATCAAGCAAGAGGCTTAGGGGTCAGCCCTGAGAGAGGTGTGTGTTGCTTCCTTTCACATTCCACTAGCCAGAACTCAGTTCTAGGTTCTATTAACCACAAGAGGCTGGGAAATGTAATATTCCTGTGTGCCCAGAAATAAGGGAATGGTTTGGAGGTCACTCATGTAGTAGATACTCCACCTTTGATATGTCTTATATGACTACTGATTATGTCAAAGCATGAGATGAAATCTTTTTTATAATATGATGATTTGATTTATTTTAGAATTTTGAGGCACACTCAAGCTATTGGTATGCATTTTAAAATTCACAGGGTCTCCTCACATTTCACTTCTCAACTCAACTTTCTTGGATAAAGAAACTAGGACTAAGAGTTAAGTAATTGGCCCAAGTTCAATGAATGTGTGTCTTGGCACAGTGATGGGCAATTTATGGTTCCCCAGATATAAGAAATAAGAAATGTGAATCAATATCAATGACAAAGTACCCCATCCTAAGCATGGAAAATCCATCTATCTCACAAGACGTATGCCAAATGGGGAAATTGATGAATGATGACCCTTAAAGTGAGAGAGACAGGATACTGGAAATACTCATAGAGTTGTCGCACCACTTAGAAGTAGCAGAAACATAATTCAAATCTGTGACTTCTGACGGCAATATCAGTGAGTTTTACATTATATCCATTTTCCCAAATATTATTGAAAGAAAGCTTTCATGGCTTCTGCTTGGACATATAGGATTTATTCATCCATTTGCATTCACTTAGATTTATTGTGAATTTACTGTGCTCAGCTCTGGTCTAGGTGCTGGAAGTAATACAGTAGTCAACAAAGTCCTGCCTAGAAAGCTTATCTCCTAGAGGGAAATTAGATAATGAACAAAGAAATGCATCTTGCAGATGAGAAGGAAGGAAACTGAGAAACAGGGTAAAAGAAAGAAGAGTGATGGGCATGGAAGATAGTTCTCTTATAAAAAGAGTAGTCAGTCATCTGTGCAGAGATCTAAGGAAAGAAAGGGAGCACACTGTGTGGATATTCAGAGGAGAGCATTTCAGGCTAAAGGAAGGCCCCAAGGCAGGACTGTGCTTGCTGTAGACAAATAACAGCAAGAGCTAAGACTCTCGTGGCTGAGACTGAATGGGAAAGAGAGGAAATCGTAGAGGTCAGAGAGATTGTTGGAGCTGCAGAGAGGCAGTAATGTAGAGTCTTATGTAACCATAGGCCACAGAGGGACTTGAGATTTTACTTTTGAGTAAGATGGGAAGTCTTCGGAGTTTTTGAACAGAGGAATGATATGATATAACATTTTAAATGTCTCCCTGTGTCTGCTGTGTGGAGAACAAACTGTTAGCAGGCAAGGCTGAAAATACGCAGACAAGTGAGTGGGCTTTCACAGCAATCCAAGTGAGAGATGAAGAGAGATTGGAGAAGGATGGTAGAAGTGGAGGCAGTGGAAATGGATTCTGAATGTACTTCAAGAGCTGAAGGATTTGCTGATGGATGGGATGTGTGGGGTGTAAGAGAAAAAGAGGAATCCAAGACTGCAAAGTTTTTGAGGTAAGCAACTAGAAGAACAGAGTTGCCATGTACTGATATGATGAATATGATGGAAGGAAATGGACAAAGGGGGCTTGAGGTTAGAATCAAGAGTCCAGTTTGGGACATGTGAAGCTTGAGATACTTTTTAGCTCTCCAAATGGAGATGGCTGGTGTGTGGATAGTATTTGAAGCTGGAGATTGAAAGAGAACAACTAGGAAGTGAGTGTAAATAAAGAAGAGAAACGTTCTCAGGACTGAGTACTGGGACCCTCCCATTTTAGTGGTCAGAAAGAGTGACCAGCAAAAGGCTAGGGAAGCATGACTTGAAGGAGGAGAAGAAAGAGAGAGGGATACTGGTAGCCTTACATGGGAAAATGTTTCAAGATGGAAGGTGTGAATAATTGTGTCGAGTGCTGAGTCAGAGAGGACTGAGAATTTAACATTGGATTTGGCAACAGGATAACATATTTTGAGTTAATGTGATCATTCAAGTCAGTTGAAAATAGCACTCAATTTTTTTTTTTATTTGATTTACTAATTGGGGAGAAGTCAACATCAGTGTTTTGGTTACTTCGAAACAAAACTTTTATATATTAATCTGTAGAGTGCATTTATTTGCATATACTATGATATATATATATTTTTTCATTTTTTCCTGAAGAGAGAAAGTACACTCGTCCTTCCGTAAGTACTCTAAATTATCTTTATATCCTGCCATTCAGCTCATATGAGATCAACTTTTTAACCAGAAGAATGGATATTCCTATCTGTGCTAATGGCGAAGTTAGTGAAACGTTCCGTAGTAGGTTAAGTGGCATCCATTTTATCAAGGAGATTCTTGGAGACAGTGACTTTTTCAAGTCTCTATCATAAAGTTCAAGTACCATAAAAATAAAAAATGTGAAACTGCAGGTTATCTTTACAAAGAGTACCTCACCCCATCCCACACACATCAGTTAAAAAATCAGTTTAATATATCAATTATTTTATTTCAAAATATATCTGTTGGCCATTTCTAAATATAAATGGGAAAATGTGTAGAACTAAGTGTTTTATAGATGGTAAACACAGTATACATGTGACAAGATATAACTTAATTATTGATTTTTTAATTAACTTTTTATTTGCCCCACTTACTAATTTGAGGACACCTTAAGTGCAAAAAAAAATAGACATGTTAAGGTTTACATTGCCACAGTCACCAGTATAAATACCAATAATTGCTCTAGTGAAGATATGCAGAAATGCCTATTCAGAGAAACTACTGGTTTTTCAAATACTGGCTGATTTCCCTCAAAAACAAGGATTGTATTTTGTTTATCACTTTTTTACCTTAGCATGCATACTTGTTAAATTATTTTATTCCGTTATTTAATTCTTACATTAGGAAAGGAAGGAGAGTCACACACACATACACACACACACACCCAAAAAAAAAAGAAATTCAGGAAGACGCATGTGTGAGTCAAATAATACAGCTAAGTGTACAAAAATGGGCAAAATTATGTTTCTACTGATATTCTTCTGTCTGGGCTTTTAAAGCAACCTTAGAATCTTTCCTTTCTGTTTGGTCATGTACCAAATATTTGCCTAAGTTGTCTTTCTTCTTCCTATTTGTTCATTCCACAAATGTACCAGGCTCTGTTCTAAATATGGGGACATCCAGTGAACGCTTCTTATGGAGCTTACTTTATGGAGCTTACTTTAAATGTAATGAGCAATAACAGATTAGTCCTGTCAGTTAATCTACCAACTGCACTCATTATATGGCTTAAAACCTGCCATACAACAATGTTTCACTTAAAAAAAACACGCAGTCTTAGATGGAAAACTCATTGAACTAGAATCTGCATACCAGGGGTCTAGTATATCTGCTACTAATTCACATGGCTACTTTGAGCGTGCCACTTAAGTTCTCTGGCCACCAGCTGCCCATCTGTAAATTGAAAATAATCTGTAATATCCATATCATCTCAAAAACTTTACATTTCTTAGTGTTTCTGAATTATGAGTTTATTAAGTTATTGTTGTACATTCATTAGTTGGGGAACCCAGAAGAAAGGAGTTATAAAGAGTAGTTTGTTTTTCATGTATTACTATATACATATTTCCTGCAGCTTCTAATCCACAATGCTAATTTCCTTGAACTAAGAACCCAAAAGTTTACTAACCATAAACAGAACTTGGCAGTAGCAGAATTTGGGATTTCAAGAAATGTCAGAGGGAAGAAGGAAAGAGGCAATGATGGTTCTAGCCAACAATTCAGAAGCTACAGGAAGATGATCCAAATTTATATTACATAAAATAGGTTCAATCAATTCATGCAAATTATTTTTCTGTGGTGGGAGAGAATCTTGTGTGTTTTCATTAAGACTTTTTTTAAAAGTTATGAACTCAAGTCTAAAAATGAGCAGTGTACAATAAATTTACTAAGTAATTTTCAAATTCCCCTGGTTCTAGAAATTTTAAAACTTAAGTAGCCAAAACAAAACAAACAAACAAAAAAGCAGTCACATGTCTCACTATCTGCCACTCCAGTGTAAAAAATTATATTTAGGAAATTAGGCTGGTCATGTCAAAAATGTGCTCTGCTTCCAGAGTGTTAGTTGCTTATGCGTGAGAGCAGAAAGTTAAGTAGACTGAGTGTAATTAAAGTTACATGCAAGAGAATCCAGATGGTAAACTCGGAAAATCTGGCCATGAAGACTTGAATCCCAGCACCTACAGGCAGGCCCTTACTTGTTGAATAAATGGGTAAAATCACTTACAGCATTATCTTGCTATAAAACATTATAAAGTCATGCTCATTTTTTCATATTACAGAATACGAAACCATAGATTTTTAATGAATATAAATTCTATAAAAAGTGCAATGAAAATAATCACAGTTATTATACCATATTAATGTGTTATGCTAATTGCCCTAAAAATTCAAGAAAATATTGTTTTGCTTCTCCTAATTAACATTATTTCACTATGTGTGGTACCTTTATGGGGAATTTTGTAGTACATTAGATAAATCAATTTTACATTTCCAGGAGAGTGAGTTTTAATGAGCATTATAATGCATTTAGTTCAAAAACAGTTTTATGTTACAAAGCATCTTCTACTGGTAGATTGCAAAAAGTTCCATCAAAGTGACACTTCCACTTAAAATTTGGAATAAAACTTAGTGAGGGCAGCATAGATAAATCCATTTCAGTTATATTGTGATAAATTTGGGATGGATACTACATTTCACCTATGGTTTTTTTTCATATGTTAAAAAACTACCCAAACCACATATGCCAGCAATCTAAAGTGAGTTTGGGAGCCTGCTAAATTCCACATAGAATACCTTATCACTTGCCTTATAAATCCCCATTCCTATATAAAGAAAATCAAAAATAAAAGTAAAATGCATTAAATACATAATAATGATCATTAAAATACATTCATTAGCTTCACATTTAGCTGAAGCTAATTCAATATCCATTATCCCAAGTGCTTATGGATAAGTTTTTCTCCCCCGTGCTTCAGAAACAAGCTTTTATCTGGACCCATCTTTTCTTCTTTCCCTCTGAATTCAAAGGAAAACTTGTAGGTATTGTACTCAAAGATATCAACTTCACCTTGCTCTGGAAGGAAGCCACTCCTGTCCACTCAGGGAACTGCTCCATCGGTATTCTCTCTCTCTTTTTTTTATTTTAATAATTCTTTTTCAGTTATTAAGTTGATATAGAAGGTTATATTAGTTTCAGGTGTACAACATAGTGTTTAGATATTTATATAACTTACAAAGTGATCACCCTGATTGATCTAGTGCTCACCTGGCACTATGCATAGTTGTTGCAATATTATTGACTATATTCCCTGTGCTGTACTTGACATCCCCATGAATATTTTGTAATTACCAATTTGTACTTCTTAATGCCTTCACCTTTTTTACATATCCCCCTAACTCCTCTCCCGTCTGGCAACATTCAAAATATTTTCTGTATCTATGATTTTGTTTTGTTTGTTCATTTCTTTTGTTCTTGAGATTCCACATATAAGTGAAATCAAATCGTATTTGTCTTTGTCTGACTCATTTCACTTGGCATAATACCCCCTGTAAGTCCAACCATGTTGTTGCACATGGCAAGATTTCATTCATTTTTATGGCTGAGTAATATTCCATTGTATATATGTACCACTTCTTATTTTTTTGCCACTCATCCGTTGATGGACGCCCCGATTGTCTCCATATCTTGGCTACTGTAAATAATGTTGCAATGAACATAGGAATGCACATGTCCCTTCAAAGCAGTGTTTTGTTTTCTTTGGATAAATATCCAGAAGTGGAATTACTGGGTCGTTCTTTATCTCTTGTTATAGCCTTTGTTTTAAAGTCTATTTTATCTAATATAAGTATTGCTACCCCAGATATTTTGTTTGTTTCTATTTTCATAAAATATCTTTTTTTCTCTTTTTTACTTTCTGTCAGTATGTGTTTTTCAATCTGAAATGAGTCTCTTGTAGGCAGTATATGTAAGGGTCTTGTTTTCTTATCCATTCAGCCACCCTATGTCTTTTGATTGCAGCATTTAATCCACTTACATTTAAAATAATTGCTGATAGATATGTAGTTATTGCCATTTTATTATTCACATTTTTAAAAAATCTTTTTATCTTCTTCTTAAAGTGGTCACTTTAACAGTTATTGTAATACTGGTTTAGTGGTGATGATCTCCTTTAGGCTTTTCTTGTCTGTGAAGCTCTTTATCTGTCCTTCGATTCTAAATGATAGTTTTGCTGGAGAGAGTAATCTTGGATGTTGGTCCTTACTTTTCATCACATTGAATATTTCAAGCCAGTCCCTGCTGGCCTGCAAACTTCCTGTTGAGAAGTCAGCTAACAGTCTTATGGGAGTCCCCTTGTAAGAAACTAGTTGTCTTTTTTTTACTACTTTTAGGATTCTCTCTTTGTCTTTAAACTTTTTAATTATGGCATTTTCATTGTGATGTGTCTTGGTGTGAGTCTCTTTGGATTCACCTTGTTTGGGATTCACTGTGTTTCCTGGACTTGTATGTCTATTTCCTTTGCCAGGTTAGGGAAGTTTTCTGTCATTATTTCTTTATATAGGTTTTCAATTCCTTGTTGTCTCTCTTCTCCTTCTGGTAACCCTATGATGTGAATGTTGGTACACTTGATGTTGTCCCAGAGGCCCCTTAAACTGTCTTCATTTTTTTAGATTCTTTGTTCTTTCTGGGTATTCTGATTGGGTGTTTTCCCACAACCTTGTCTTCCAAATCAGTGAGTCAATCATCTGCTTCACCAATCTACCGTTGATTTCCTCTAATGTGTTCTTTATTTCAGTTACTGTATTCTTCATTTCTGACGGATTCTTTTTTGTTTTCTAGCTCCATTTTTATGTTTCCTATCTCTTTGTTGAAGTTCTCACTGAAATCATTGAGCATCCTTATAACCAGTGTTTTGAACTCTGTATCTGGTAGGTTGCTTGTCTTCATTTTGTTTAGTTCTTTTTCTGGAGCTTTGTTCTGTTCTTTCCTTTGGGACATGTTTCTTTGTCTCCCCACTTTGGCTGCCTCCCTGTGTTTCTTTGTATTAAGCAGAATTGCTATGTCACTGGTCTTAGTAGTGTGATCTTATGTAGTAGGTGTCCTGTGGGGCTCAGTGATGCAGTCTCCCTGGTCATCTGAGCTGGGTGCTGCAGGTGTGTGCCCTGTGTGGATTGTATGTGCCCTCCTATTATAGTCGAAACTCGGTTGCTGTTTGCATGTCAATGGGAAGGATTGACCCTCAGGATGATTTGTTGTGAGGACTGGCCATGACTACAGTGGAGGAGCTGTTGTACAAGGGCTGACCATTGTATAGAGCAGGATTTGTTTAGTAGGGCTGTGTTCATTGCCCAGTCTTCCCTTTGGTTGTGTAATCTGTGGAGGGACCTTGTGTGCTCCAGCATGGTCCCAAGCTAGCCACCAGGCATGCTAGCCCCAGGGCCTCCTGGGAGGGTCCCCACCACAGGCCAAGTTCAACTGCAGCCTATGTTCTGCCCAAGGCCACCTGACATGAGCCGGAAAGTGATCCTCAGATGGCCACTATCCACGCTAAGCTTGGAGGTACCTGGCAGAGGATAAGCTGGGACCTTGGCTTGCTGTCACAGTGCCAGGCTTGGGACTGCTTAGCAAGAGGTATAGGATATGCTAAGGCAAGCTGCTTCTTGTTTTAGGTTTGTGAATTTTTGAGAGATTTTAGGAAAGTCCATAGAATGAGCCAACACTGGCATTTGTATGGAAAAGCCACTGGAAGTGGCTTGAGTGAGCCCACAAGTTGGGTGGGTGGGGTCTCAGAGAATCACCAAGACAGGGTGAACGGTGTTAGCTGGGTCAATGGAGACTCAGACATGGTGGCCACCTGTGTCTGCATGCTGGATTGGGGGAGGGCTCAACAAAGGAATGATGGCTTCTGACAGCACTTTTGTGTGGGAGAGAGCTGGCCCGCAGCGCTCACCCTGAGGCGAGACAATTCAGTTCCTCTCCATATGCCCTTGTTGCTTTTCGAGCTGCTGCCCCAGCACTGGAAGTCAGAGCAAGTGAGTCATCAATGAGTACATCTGTGCTCAGGTTCTTTAAGAAGAACACCTAGGACTCCAGCTGTCCTCTGTCTCACTAAGCCATAATCTCTGCTGGTTTCACAGCCAGAAGTTGGGGGTACTTCTCTTCCCAGCACTGGAGCCCTGGTATGGGGCTGGGACCCCTCACTCCTCAGGGGGTGACCTCCACAGCCAAGATACACATCCCAATTTTTAACCACCACATGTGTGTGTGGACCCAGCCCTATCCACATCTCTGTCCCTCCTTCCAGCCTGGACGTGGCTGCTTCTGTACATCCTTAGTTATAGGAACTCTGTTCAGCTACATCTCTGTCAATTCTCAATGGCAGTGGTTTTGTAGTTTAGCTGTTCTTTTGATATATTCATGATAGGAAGCAAGCACAGTGTTTATCTACTCTGCCATCTTGACTAGAAGTTTCATCAGTATTATCTTTATCATGGGCATTATTATAACTTCTTTTTCTTTGGGCACCTTTTCCTTAGCCTATAAACCTGCTGGAATTTATCTCATATTTTAAGAATCTTTTCTTGATTCTGCATTACCCTCCAGCCATGGCTCTTTCTCTTTTCTTTTGTTCTCAGACAACTTTTTTGAAATATTATCCATGTATGGTACCTACATATATCCCACTTTATTCCATAAATCATTTAAGACCATTAAGACCATTATTCTTGGAGGAATGGGATTTACTTAACATCTGCTCTTTCTACCTTGCACCTTTCAACCTACTGCTATCTAGTCTCTGTCCATATCACACTACTGAAAATGTTCTCTCTGATGTTAACAATGGCTTCCTATTTGTAAAATAACATTTCTCATTTCTTCTAGACTCTCCTCTCTTGGCTTCCAGAACACCAATCTCATCTAGCAGCCTTCCAGTTCTCTGTTTCTTCTCAGATTTTTTTAATGAACTCTATTTTTTTGTCCATTTCTGAAAAATTGAGATTGCCCAGATTTTGTTACTTGTAAACTTATTTTGTGATTCTATAGCCTTACCACCACTACCATGGCCACCTACATGATGGTGTTGACCATTACGGTTTTATTTCCTCTCTTAATACCCTTTTGTGCTTCTTCATGGCCTCTAGAGAACCAAGACAAACTCTTTTACATCCAAATCCTTCGTTAACTGGTTTATACCAACCTGTTTAGACTCATGTCACATCCTTCATTCCACAAATATTCACTGAGCATCTACCATGTTTCAAATAAAATTTGAATTTCTGTAATACAGCAGTGAACAAAACAGATTAAACGTCTCTGCCTTCATGGAACTTACGTTTTCCTAGCAAAACACAACACTTGTTTTATTCTTCATTGTCATAGCAAATTATTTTTTCCTATATGAATAATCTCTTCTCTTCCATATTTTTTGGTAAACTCTCATTTGCCCTTGAGAATTCAATTAAGATGTTACTTATTCTAGTAAGACTCTTCCAGCATCCCTCATTTTTCTACGAAGTCCAACAAATAGTCTTGTCATTTCTTCATGTCAAGATTTTCTGGTAAGTCATAGCATTGGAGTTGCCACTTTCCCCATTCAGAATTTATCAAGGAAATCCCAAGATGACACATTGGACCTTTCAGAGTGAAAGATCCCTGACCCTTTAATAAACTTTAAATGGACTGCTAGCCCACTAAGTCATCAGTGGATTTCTGATTAAGAGTCCACACAACAATTTTCTTGTATTGTTGAGAGGACAATTTATTGCTCTAAACAGCAATGCTCACATACATTGTGAACAATGAATAAATTTAGTATACTATTCTTATGTATTAAAACTATACTATTAGTCTAATTATAATACAGTCTAAAAATTAGTTACAAATCTAGCAACACAATCACACTTTACTTTCAACTTCTAATTGTCCATAAACTAAGGGTCACCCTTTTAACAGAAGATACAATCAAGATTACATTACTTCTACATCTATACCTTTCAGCATTTAGCAAAACAAGTAGTGTTTAGCTATTTGCTCTTGTCAAAAAAGCCTATTGAATTCATGTGTTTGCTTGCCAATTTTGTTTGAAGCTATATCCTACCTTAAAAATATATGATTTCTTTCTCCCTTTTTTTTCTCCTATGTGGATTTTCTGTTGTGGATCACCTTCCAACAATGGTCCTTGACTGGTCTCTCTAATCCTCCCCCACTCCAATGGATATTTGTAACTTTACAGGGTCATCTTCAGGTCATATTATGAAAAAGATCTCAGGAATAGAGTGTGAAATAAAATTCTTTTTAAAATTGTATTTATAAGAACTGCATTGCAGGCTCAAGGGAGGCAAGTGCTTATTAGTCAGTGGCTGGACTGACCACACTCTGGTTTCAATATAAGCCAAATTACAGGCTTTCCTCAGCCTGAGGAACTTGAAAAATTGCTGTGTGTTCAGCAAAGGATCAGGGAAAGGAGACCTTGCTATACCTTCAGGGGAGTGGAAGGAGGGAGGACTTCGTTGTCAGAAGTTAGTAAACTTGAGGAAGGCTATTTGAACAGAATGCCAGTATCAGTGGAAGAAGTCACCATATTTGTCCAGTAAACGTTTAAGTATAACATAAAAGTGTTACAGCGCTTGTCTGTTCTTAGTTGTAATTTTAACTTCAAGAATGTATTATTTGAATTTCTGTTTGTTATTAAGACTGCTTTTCTTCATCAGTTGTTGCAACAACTGGGTTTTTAACTGGCCTTTAGTGCCCAGGGGCCAGGTATGCCAAAACATCCTGTTTTGAGAGACAGGCACACACGTCCAAAAAAGTAGCATCCAAAATTCCAAGAAATAGTGTCTTCATTGAAGAATATTCTAACTCCCATAACAGAACAGGGATCTTCTGTATGCTTTTTGCCCTGGTTTCTTTTCTTTCTGCCTCTGACAAAGCCTGCTGCCTTCTCAGGTAACCTCATAGCAGCACCTTGTGCCTCCAGTTTGGTTGAGGACTGCCATCCTCATTACCTGTGAGACCAGGTGATTTTGCATCCTACCTCAGATCTACTGAATCACAATTTGCATTTTAATAATATCTCCCAGGTAATTCATTTTCAAATTAAAGTTTACATATTCATACATACAATTTTGTCCATGGAATGTTTGATCCTGCCCTAGTGACAGAATCCCCTAATTTAATAGAAGAGATTTACACCAAATTCATAAGACTTCCCCTAAGGTGTCTAAGAAAGCTTACTTCAACAAATGGCTCTAAACTGCAGGAGTTTGTGAAAATCAGTTAATGATACACTAAAAAACTGCCGGGGGAAGGTGCAGAAGGAAACAGTGAGCAAGTAAACTTCAGAGACAGCCAGGCACCTGGAGAGAAAGTCATGTTTCCAGGGTTTTCGCAGAAATAAAAAGATGCCCAGAATCTAAGGGGGCATTAGAAGAAGGGATCAGCAGCCTCCCAATTGTTACTCTTTCCCGCCCCCCGCAGAAAAATGAATTACCCAAGCCGTCCATGAAAGTTTCAATGAATGTGGTCCTTTTTGATATTTTTTGCTTGAGAGCCTAGAATTTAAATCTACTCCTTCAGAAATTTGGGAAGTTATTTATTAAAAACAGTAATCAAAGTGATAGATGGGAGATGTGAACTTTAGGTCACACATGTAATGTAAAAGTTGTATATAAATTGCATATTTGCTAAAAAGTACTAGCAAAAGAAATTTTTAAAAACTTATATTCACTTCTCGTAAAATGCCTAAGTGTTAATTCTAACAAGGAAATAAAGCATTGTTCCGGAAAGTTCACAAATTGTGCATATCACTCTTGCCCTTTAAAATATTATATTATGCTGTAAAAATGGCTCTACACACCACACATAGATAGACTGTAAATTGTCGTTGTTCTATCATAAAAGCAGCATTGTACTCTAACTCCAAAATGTCTGAAGGTGTTTTAATTTCATTCAAAACAGCATTCTCAAGCATTAGGGAGAAGTTATCTGCTCTCCCTCTCAGGCATAAGGAGACGAGCACAGTGTTTGGCCTAATTAGTCTCGGTGTTATTCCCTAGAGCCATACTTGAAGACGTGCTTTAACTTGGAAAATTAATAAGGAGGAAAAAAAAGAATGTTAATGTTATATTAATTCAAGTATATGCAGTTTCCTAGCCCTTAGTATAAGCACATTAAACACAGCCACATTCAAATAATGGTTTTTCTGTGGATCACTGATTCCAGTTTAGTAGGTATTGGTGGATTCCTTAGGCCAGAATGGTTGGGTGTCCTCTGAATCTGTCTGGAATCTCAGTTGTCATCTGACGTCCTTGTCCACTTCTGCCAGAATCCAGGCTTCCTGTTTAATGAAGTCTGCAGTGGCCCCTGTTGATGTCCCCTCTTTGGGTGGAGGTCTTGTAAGATAGGTTTATTCTTAAGAAGGTTGCTGTGTGATGGTGTTACTGGTGCAGGAGTCCTTGCCCCTCTCAGGGTAGAAATCAAGAGAAGGGGCAAAACAGTTTGCAGAGAGTGAGGTATAGTAAAGGGAAAACTTGATGCACCAATAAAGCACACTCTGGAGAATGGATGTGGCTCCCTGAGGTCTATGGGCATAGTGTTCTATGGGCCCTCAGGGTTAGGGACTGGGTTCGTTTCCCTGGAATGGGGAGGGGAATTCCGAGAATTAGATGGCTGCCCTCTTTTCGGTCTTATATGGGCCGCACTGGATCTGTCATGGGGCTGGTGGATGTGTTATTTCGTATGATAATGATGGCAGATCACCCAGAGGGCAACTCCTCTAACAGGTGTGATTTGGGGGAACTTTCATAAATCTGATTACATCTTTTTTGCAGTTACCATGCCAACCATTCTTGTTTCTTATCGGTGGGAAAGTATGACTCGAGGTTTCTTCCCCGTTAGAAGGTTTTGGCAACATGACTACCAACCATATTCTGGTGGCTACGTGACTGTCCACCACAATTGTCCCTTCCTATGAGGAACCCAGCTCACTGGTTCCCAAATAAACATTACCATAAAAGGGAAGGGTGCTCCCTTCTCCTTGGCAAGGGTGATCTGGAGGCTCAGTGTCCAGGGGAGACAAGAGGGATCCCGGCACAGTGCCACACCCAGCACTGGCTTCTTTGACATGAGGTTAAGTGCATTTGTCCAGAGTCTGCACAGCCCAGCTTCTGGTTTCTTCCCCAGCTAGGCCGAAAGAAAACCCACCAAAGCCTGGTTTCCTTTTAATGTGATGGCTTTGGAAGGTAATCCAGTACCGTGGTTAGGAGCACGGGTCCTGAGCTCAAATCTGAGTCCTGACTTGACCTGTGTGCTCTTGGACATGTTCCTTGAAATATTCAAAACTTAGTTTCCTCACCTGTAAACTGTAGCTACGTGCTGTGAGAATTAAACAAGAAAACCCGTGCAATGCGCTTATCACAGCGTCAGACACGAAGGAGGTACTCCATAAATCTTGGCTAGTGGTAGAAGTGAGAGTTGAGCCCCATTTGTTCCCTGGCATACTCCTTTCCTGTAGAGTTTGGGAATGATTTGCAAAATGCAGGTGATGATGTTCTCTGGATCCGAAACTACCGAATATTCTGCTCAGATGGGTCATATTCCAGCCTCAATGGATTCGCATTGGTCAGAGTGGCCCTATGGGCACAGCATTCCAGATGGCCCTTCTTCCTAGAAGGTGCTTTCCTTATAATCCAGTGTGTTAGGTAAATGAGTTTATAGAGAAAATACATTTTATCTGCCCTTTAGAACTGTTTGCTCCTAATACAATAAATAATCTCTCCTGAGTTTGCCGTGGATAACAAAGGCTTCAGCTCCAGAGGCTTTCATTTGAGACAGAAACAAAAAGATTGTTTCTTTTTACATTTTAGTCTTGTACACAGTATTTTTAATAAGAAATTTGAGTTTCTTTCCTTCCCCAAGAATACATTTCTATTTTTACTGAGTTTAAGTTAAAATAGAACTGAGTTAAAATACGTTTGCCACATCTATTGATATTCTGAATAACATATTTTAAATGCAAACACTCAGAATTCCCAGGTCTTAATTTTTCTGCATCTAAACAGATTCTAAAATGCTGATTAAAAGCATGGAGTCCCTGTTGTTGATGTTCCCCCCTTAGGTTGTAAGTCTCATAGACTAGATTCCTGATGAGCCGGCGCTGTCATTGCCCCGCCTGTTATAACCTTGGTAACCAGCTCCCCAGTTCTAACTCAAAAAGCTAAAAGCACATCGTGGCCATTCTAGAGATGATGAGTCACAGCTGTCTGATAATATCCTTAATGTGCTCAGAAATTCTGCTTAACTCGGTCCAGAATTTATGTGTTTCTCTAAACTCCTGACTAGCTGATTCTGCTGTGGTGGTCAGGGGCCACAATGATCGAGGTCAGGGGTCAGCAAACTATGGCCCATGGGCCAAATTCAGTCCTCCATCTGCTTTCATAGGCCTCATAAGCTAAGAATAGCTTTTAAATTTTTTTCAGCTTCCTTGAGATATAATTGATATATAACATTGTGTAAGTTTGAGGTGTAAAAAGCACCTGTGATTTTGATGCTTGCATATATAATGACAATAGGTTTGTTATCCAATTTTTGCATTTTTAAATGTTTAAAAATATCAAAAGAAGAATACTATTTTTAATATGTGAAAATTATATGAAATTCAAATTTCAATATCCGTAAAACTTTATTGGAACACAGTCACTCTCCTTCATTTATATACAGTGTGTGGCCACTTTGGTGATACAGCAGCAGAGGTGAGTGATTGCGAGAGAAATCACATAGCCTGCAAAGCCTAAAGTATTTACTATCTCTCCCTTTACCAACAAGGTTGGCCAGCCTCTGATCTAGGTATTCACAATGACTGATGATGATGCTTTTCGGCATTTTCCAAAGTACCTGACTAAGAAGTTGTTATAGTGCTTCTTTGGCACAACTTCCCTAGCTGATGGAGAGAAGGAGGATGTGCCAAATGGAAGGTGGAGGCAGGATTAGCCACGCTTCCCACACAACCTGAAGGTGAAAATGCTATCGACCTATGAAGAGTACATCATTTCATTCAAGAGATGGAGTTAATGCACATGGAACAACCAAGAAACAATAGAAGAGAGGGTATACTTACTTAAAGTATAAATCCTGTGATGCAAATAGAAGTGAGAGGACTTTAGGAGAAGACTTACCTGAAGGTGAGACTCAAGATAGACAAAGATTATAGGTTAAAAGGGTGGAAAAAGAGGGAAAGGACTTCCCACACTAAATAGCTTTGTGAGCCATGAAAGGTTAGAGGTGAGAGGGCCCAGGCAGAAAGATTGTTTGGAGAGCAGCCCAATGCCAGTGAAAGTTCATGCTGGGAAGTAATCGGAGATAATGCTGGGTCAGTGAAACAGACAGAGCCTGTCGGGCCTTCCATGCCCAGCAAAGGGGCAAGACTTGCTCTGATGGGAAACGATGAACAAATGCTACATGAGGGAATTAGATGGTGAACATGTGTTAGGAAAACGGCTCTGGCAACGGTGTGGAATTAGATTCAGAAAATGGAAAAAGAAGTAGCTAAGAAGTCTATTTTTGTTTTTAAATGAATATTCTGAGAGTAATGCTTTTACAGCCCCTTTTACACCAACTGTACAAAAGAATAAGAACACCAAAACTGTGCAGAGAGGTGGAAGCCTGAAATAGACTTCTACCCTAAACTTTTCTTAAAGATCTTTTAAGTCTCTCTTTTAAAAACGCTGTCCCACAGAGTATCTACAATCAAACTAGAGTCTCACTTTAAAACCCATGCATTCAATCATGACTTTGCAGGCCCTGCGATTATTGGTGTTTGCATCTTCTTACTTACAGAAGACTCAATTCTGTGGTCCCACGTCCTTGTACTTGTTTAAATACCTGGTGAAATTCCTGTTCTGACAAAAGTATCATCCTGACTGTGCGTTTAGCTAACTGTTTTTCCTTGAGAAGCCATCCGTATGTTCATAAACCTCACCAAGGAATCCACACACAGACACAAACACACACACAAGCTTTTTTTTATTATTATTTTATCTTGCAGAAAAAGGTAGTTACCTCCGAAGTTTATAATGGCAGCTATTCAAAAGCAGATTGTTATTACACAGTAGTTGAAGAGGGGAAGTTTAATTTCAGTGGTGGGAGGCATTCATGTAGGCAGAGGCAATTACCCAAATTGGACTTTGGCCAGAAAATCTGAGTTAACTGGAAAAGGTCTCATTAGCTTCCAGTGGCATCAGATCACTAATGAACATGGACATGAAGTCCCAACTCTAGGATGGTGTAAGGCTCAGGAATAACGTTTAAATAAGGACAGCGATGCCTTGTATTTTGTCTATAGCCAATTAATTTGCCTATCATACCAAAGTGTCTGAGAAGTTCTTGCTGCCCCCTTCTCTGATTTATACATGTGTACACTTCCACCTATTGTTCTCTGACATATAAACTGTCAAAATGCCTGGGACTCAGGCAGGAACTCAGACTGGACAAGTCTAGAGGGCACTGTTCTCATTGAATCTGTGTTCTAAACTGATTAGTGCGACTCCCAGGGTGACCCATGGACCAGTGTCATCCAGACACTATTGTCACCTGTGCTCAAAAACAAATAAGAAATTGAGAATAAGCATCCAAAATTTTTATAGTAAACTAACTTGAGTAATTTTATGTCTGTTGAATCAAATAATTTTTTAGAAATTGGGCTTGTATTTTTTATTTTAATTTTCTAATAATTTTCTTTCAAATGTGTTGGCTCTTGATGGATTAAAGACTTTTTAAAAAAAACTGGTCTTTTGCCAGAGATAATTTAAGAAGCATTTATTTTTAGACTATCTACGTGTGGGCAGTGCCCCCTGGAGTTGTGCAGTGTGGCTGCAGGTGCAAAGAACTGCAGAAACCAAGGTCTGCCCTGGACACTCAAAGGACTAAAAGAAGAACTTTAATTTACCTAGTGATATTTTACTCATGTGGAAGATAGTAGACTGTGGTGAAATGAAGCTGTTGCCCGTGATGCTTCATACATTGGGGTGTACTGGAAGAAATTGGCATCTCTCTGGCCAGCCCTCGTAAAATGTGGGTTTGAGTTTGAAGCAGTCTTATTGCAACTAATATTCAGGCTATTTTGCTTTTGGAATTATGCCCTGAAATAGCTTTACTTCTAAAACTTTGAGGTGCACAGAAATGAACATTTGAAGCCAGACACATAGTAAGTGCTCAAAAAATATTTTTTAATGAGTATGATATTTATAAATGCTAAGAAAATTAAATGCAGAGAGGGCCTTCACTAATCTAGGTTGATTCTATTGGTGATAACAAATAGAGGCATATAGTCTTCCTAGCAATGGACTGACAGGCCAGCCAGTTTGGGTGGGTAAATAAAAACTTGCAATCTCAGAGTATAAGGAAGTAAGAATTCGGGCTGAAAGGCTACCATGGCCTGATAACTGGTCTCTGGGTGAGTAGTCAGCAGTGGATGTTAGAGTAGTAAAATATCCCAAAAAGGAACTCCTGGGAAGCAGCGCTCAAAAGTGCAAGCAGGTAATTTGCTTCCAGGTATCCGCTGGGCCTAGACTGATGAGCCAGTTCTGAGCAAGTTGGAAGTGGACAGAGAAAAGAAGGAGGGGAGAAGTCAGACCTACAGGGCCTATTACCCAGCCGGGGGTAACAGACTGGGGTCCGGACAACATGTGGGGTACGAGTGGCAGCTGCAGTGACTGGAACCTGAGTAGTGGGCAGAGAAGTAGTCAATTTCCAGAAGCTCTTCTCTCACCATGATGTTTTTCCTCTTTGGAATTGACATTCTTGAAATAAGGCAAAGCAGGAAAGCTTTGTTTTATTTACTGATGCACTTTCTCCCCAAAAAACGTGTTTGATGAAATAAAGCCAAAAAGAGAAGTTATGACCCACTTTGTAAAATATAAATGATTATGAAGAATACTGAGTGGAGATCTTTCTTTCTAGCCCATATAACCTAATGACTCACCTCAGAAGTTATCTATGAGTAAAAACTCCCCTTTCAACTTTTGTGAGGAAAAGGGTAATAATTTCTTTGCCTCCTGCATGAACTACACAGTTCATTGCTTCTGTACCCCAAACCCCAGATGAAGCAGATCAATCCAAAACCATACAAATAACAACTGAAAAACTTTTCTGTTTTGTAATGAAATCTATGTCCTCTGCAGTAATTGAGAATGAGAAAATGTTAGTGTAAATCTTGCCTTTCACTAAGGCAATCTAGGGCTTCCCCTGATTTTAATCCAAAGTATATTAAATGTGTGGGAGAGCAATTGCTTCCACAAGTTGGTTGTACTGAGTCTTTGTAAGCTTAAAAGATATGGGAGCAATTTTGTTTTAAAATAGTGTTCTAAGTTCCTGGAAAAAGCAGTGGCTCTGATAAGAATAGACTTAATGAGGATGAATGTAACAGTGATATTTTATACTTATGCAGTCCCTTTCCAGTTATGGATTCAAATATGCACAAGTACAAGGCTAGGTTCCTACTGGCTTCTACACCATATTCTCTATTTTTTTAAAATTTCTTTATTTTTATTAGTTTCAGGTGTACAAAGCAACATAATAGTTAGACATTTAAACCTCTCATAAAGTGATAACCCACCCTGCAAGCTACTATCCCTCTGACATCTTCTATAGCTGTTATAATACCATCGACTGTCTTCTCTATGCTGTACTCCACATCCCATGACTATATATACCTATATATTTAGTTACAGTTGACATTCAATATTATTCTACTTCAGCTTCAGGTGTACAGTGCAGTGATCAGGCATCTACACAGTCTATGACATGATCCCTCTGATAAATCCAGTGCCCATCTGGTAACTTACATGATCTTTACAATATTGTGATTATATTCCCCATACTGTATTAACTATCAATTTGTATTTCTTAATACCTTCACCTTTTTCACCCTGCCCCCAACCCCATTCCCATTGATCGCCCTGATAGATCTAGCACCTATCTGGCACCATACCTAGTTATTACAATATTATTGACTATATTCCTTATGTTATACCCTATATCTCCATGACTTCTGTATAACACTCTATTTGCACTTCTTAATCCCTTCCCCTTTCACCCATCCTTAACCCCCCTCCCATCTTAAAGAAATTCCTCTAAGATTCCTTGTAATTCCTACATCCCCATGACTACTGTATAATGCCCTATTTGTACTTCTTGATTCTTTCCCCTTTCACCCATCCTTAACCCTCCTCCTAGCTTAAAGAAGTCCCTCTAAGATTCCTTGTAATACTGGTTTGGTAGTGATGAACTCCATCTTTTTCTTGTCTGAGAAGCTCCTTATCTGTCCTTCAATTCTAAATGACAGCCTTGCTGTGTACAGAAATCTTGGTTGTATGTCATTGCTTTTAATCACTTGGAATATTTTCTGCCACTCCCTTCTTTCCTGCAAAGCTGCTTTTAAGACTCTTTCTTTGTGTTTAACCTTTGCCATATTCTCTATTCTTATCATAATGCAAAAACAAAAGGGAGGGGCAATATAAAAGACTGGTCATAAATCATAGAAAAGAGAGACATGTGGCATTAACTTTAAATGGTTTTGGTGAAATAAATTATCTCATTGGGTCCTTATCAACATTTTAATGGTAATCTTTGATTATTTAGCATATTATTAATAGTTTAATATTGTTTTTAAATTATTGGTTAATATTTCTCAAAACTATTTGATAACATATTCTTTAAGTCCTTTGTTAATATTTCTTTAAAGTTTTATATATTTTGAAAGTTGTCCTCTCTAAATTGGGTTGCGGTACCACCATTTATGATTTCCTTCTTTGTGAGCACTTTTAGAAAACAATTCTTATTTCCAGAAATCTAAAAGCTGAGTCTTTGAAAAACACATCCGGTGAATGATTCTCCAGATTTGTAGGTCAAGTATGTGAAAGCACTTGTTTTTTAGTACAAAAGGCTCTTGAAAGTGGAGAGCATTTTAGCAAAGGTGAAAGAACAAATGGTCTAGGGAACAGAGTGAGAAAACATACATGTTTTTCTAATTTTCCTACAGGAAGAATGAGATAATGGAAAAAAAAAATCTAGGCTTATGACTTGCGAATCCTAAAAGATGAAAGCCCCCGGGTATGGCACCTGCACATGCAGAGACTGCTGCGGAGCAGGCAGAGAAGGAAGAGATTCATCTACTGTACCTCCTTGACTGTCCAGGCAATAATTAGGTTATTTATGATCTGCACAAATATCAATATTCGTGTTATTCCAGCTTATCTCCCCATGATCATGTTTCATAGAGTAGGTTTTTCTTTTCTTTTGATTATTTTCTGATCATTTCTTCAGGTAAGTTTTCTGGGTTGGGTTTGATTTTGCTTTTTATCATAAGCACTTTTCAATCAATGTTAATTATACAGATTTCCTTACGATTTGAGGAGTATCCAGGCCTTGGGTATCAATTCCCACTTAATCCAAGGAGATTCTCTTTTCTTCCTTTTCATCTGTTGGTTTATTAAGTGCCCTACAACAAAAGAAGCCTTTATATTAGCAAGTATGAAATGGCAAAACTCGGACTCTACATCGAACTACTGTTAGTTTCCTTTCAACAATCAAATAGATATGTTGCTTTCATGGTGTCACATTTTCCATTTTTGATCATATTGTGTTTGTGGTTAATAAAACAAACTGATTAAGAGCATTGGGTTGAGAACTAGGTTTAAAATCTAGTGCTGCCCATCAGTAACTATATGACTTCAGGTATTGTTTTTCATCTCTCTACATCTTCTGCTACTTTATTTGTAAAATGGAATGGTAAGAGAGCCTACCACACAGGGTTGTTAAGATTAAGTGGCAAAATGTGAAATGCTCAGCACACTGTCTCGCACAGAACAAGAACTCAGAAAATGTGGTGTGTTTCTACTTTTTGGCTTTTCCTTATTTTATGTTATTTCTCTCTATAGGGCTAGTGAAGCTGGCAAGCTAGGAAACTTACTGATAGATTGTGTATATGAGTTGAAACAGCTGCTAAGAGAAAAAGAAATCAACAATGATTATTTGCCATTCCATAAAGTACATGGTGTATTTGACTTAAATCATCCAGGATTTGGGTATATTTCAGACAAACACACTTGTATAAAAAAAAACATAGGATGTGAATGTTCCCAACATGTGCATACCTAGCAAGAACCTCTCGCCTTCCTGAATATCAAGGGCTTTTGAAAGAGCTGTTTTAACTTTTTTTTTTTCCATTGAATTTATATCAACTGTCATTTAAATCATTGTAATCATATTCCGTCTTCCACATTTGGGCCACACTCAGCTTCCCACAGCATCATTAACTATCTTTTCACTCTAAACAAAGAATTTAGTCTATTCTCTAATTGAACACTTCTGAGATCTAACAGCCTAAGTAATTTTGAGACAATAAACCCTTTGCTGGATTTGGAAGAGGGAGAAAGAGAAGTCTGGGTTATAATGGTGCTTCATGAATAAATGGGGAAGTTGGATAATGGTCAGAGTAAGGCTAAGAGGAAGTCATGTGGGTGGCAGTCAACCTGATGAGAAAGCCATGGGAGAGGCCAGAAGAATAAACTAGCAGGGAGATATAAGGGGACTTTTGCCTCGTTTAGAAAGCTTTATCTGATGGAGCCATTGAGGGGGCAGAGGACAATTTTGAGGAGAGTTGATGTAGTCAAGGTCAAGAACCAAGGAAGGCTTGTGACACAATTCAAGAGATGCTCAAGGTCAGAGAAGCAACATGGCAACATGTCACAGTGACCCAAGGGAGAGATGTGCGTGTTCAGCACATGTGTGGTGGCACTAGAAAGATGGGAGGACCAAATGTGGCTTATAACCTTGGCAGCTGCACCTGTCTGTTGAGATCATGGAGTAAAACACCTATATGTGACCCAGAGCAGTGCCTGGCACAAATTGAAGCTCAATAAAGGTGACTTCACTAACGTGGCAGGGCAATAAAGGCACAGAAGAAGGATCTTATCCCAATACTGCCATTAATTAGCTATGTGACCTTATGATACATATGTAAAATGAAAGGTTTAGATAAAATGTTTGCTTCAGGCCATTCTAGTTCTAAAATTCTACAATTCTATTCTCTTATAGTCTGATAGTCGAGTGATTAGGTTAGTGCAAAAGTAATTGTGGTTTTTGCAATTATTTTTAACCTTTTAAACCGCAATTACTTTTTTTCCTTTTTTTTTTTAATTAGTTTCAGGTGTACGAAACAATATAATAGACATTATTCATTTATATCCCTCACACAGTGATAACCCCTCTCCCCCAATCTACTACCCTTCTGACATCGCATACAGCCATTATATTTCCACTGTCTCTGTACTCCGCTTGTAACTATATATATAATTGTAGTTGACATTCATTATTGTTCAGCTTCAACTTCAGGTGTATAGTGCAGTGATCAGGAATTACTTTTGCACCAACCTAATACTTCAGCTAATGCATGTCTCATGCTGAAACATAAGCTGGCTTCCCCTTGGTCTGATTGAAGGGAAGTGGAGTACATTAGCCATACTAACAGTAAAACTTATTTTTAAAAACAGACGAAAATATCAAATTATAGAACCTTTTGTCATAATAAATATCGCTGTTTATTTATTTGGTAAGCATTCATGAAATGCTTGAAAGTATCCATTAAATACCTGTCACTTTGGTAGGCCTTGGGTGTGCAAAGACACAGAATATGATGCCTGCCCTCAAGAGACTTATGTTCTTCTGTTGTAGTCAGCACAGACCAGAGTGTGGTACCTCACAGACAGAGCGCTCATCTTACACCCTCTGTACTGACTGGAAGGAGATCTAAGAAGCCTTTCTTTTTCCCTCTGTACTGACCAGAAGCCCTTCTTTTTCTGATTTTGAATCATAGCCTTGATGTGGTCTTTCTTGTTTTATGTCATTGTCCCCAATGTAAAAGTGTTTAGCTACTTCTTGGTTTTATTGGGTAGCACTGGGATAAGATTTTAACTGGGTATTCTTGAATTGCTTTTACAATAAACCAATTTTATAATCTTTAAATTAAAAAAAGAGCCCTGATATATTCTAGGTGCTGTGCTAGAGGTGCAGCCAGGATACCATAGGGGACACAAAGACAAGACTTGTCAGCTCTACTTAGACGAGAAAGAGCAATGAAACCATTTCACAGAGGAGGTGATGCTTGGGCTGAGACTTCAAAAGAAGTAATTTGTTGCCAGGCAGACGGGATGGAAAGGGAATTCCTGGTAGAAATGGGCATGATGGGGCAACGATCGAGTTGTCAAACAGCCTGGGTGTTCTGAGAACTGTGAGTGGAGTGAGAAAGAGATGGAGAGGAGGAATGTGACGTGGGACTTCATACAAAACGAGGCTGGAGATGCAGGCAGCCAGATCGTGGAGCAGCTTCTATGCAAAGGAGCTTGGACTTTATTCTGCAGCAAGTAGGACACCAGCAGAGAGGAAAAGAGAAGCGATGTGTTCCAATTTATGCCTTAAGAAAGATATCTCTAGCATCAATAGAAAGAATGATTGGATAGGGCAAGAATAGAGGAAAGGAGTGAATAGTTAGAGGTTATTTACAATAGAGGAGGCAAGAAGTTTTGAGGTTCTGCAGTTCTGAATCCAATAGCAGGAGCAAGGATGGGGAGATGTCAGCACAAGAGATATCAAGGCAATAGAACATACAGGATTGATGGGATGTGTACAGGGGTGAAGCTGACAAATTTAGGATAAGCCCCAGATTTCCAGCTTAGAGACTGAGTAGTTGCTGGTAGCATTTATGACTCAGGACTGTTGAAGTCGGAGCAAGCTTCAGAGGAAAGAAACTGCCTTTATTATTGGACATAGCCCTCTGGAATGGTCAGTGGGGATACAGATGGGCACTTGGGCTAGACCTCAGGGGAAGGATGAGCTGATTTAGAAGCAGTTAGAAGTCTTAAATAACAGGAGAAGCCTTGGGGATAAATAAGCTCACCCAGAGGAAGGTCTCAATGAGAGGAGAAAAGGGAGTGAGCACACAGGAAGCAGGTGTAGCAGATAGAGCAAAATCAAGTATTACCTTTGTCTCAGCACCTAAGCTGTCCAGATAGACAATGTGGGGCCCCCAGCCGTCACTCAGTAACTGTTTGTTTCATGATGCATAAGGAGATGAACAAGTGAGTGAACCACTGAGTGAGAAGGGAGGGCACAGCGACTGAGAGTATAAATAGTAGAGGTCAGGATTAAAAAGACAACACTACCAATTATTCTCATGCAGACAGAAACTAAAGCCATGAGAGTGAAGAAGACCCCAAGGGAACAAGTATAAAGTGAGAAAATTGGGACTTAGGAGTGAAGCCTAACAAGGCAGTCACAGCAGGTTCCCCGTGCTTCTCTATAAAACATTAGTCATCATTAGTCAGGGCAGCTCATCAGCAGGAGCTGCAGCTGCAGTTACAATTTGACCTTCATCCGTACAGAAGGAAGATAATGTCCCCGTTCCCCTTCATGGGGGAGGTGGATGAGGACAGAGGAGGCATGAAATGTCAACTGTGATGAAGCACCAGATTCAGTATGAGCAGGGTGCCAGCTGTGGAGAGGCGCCTGTTGGGCTGTAATCCACTGGCTCCTACCATAAAGCATGGTTCTTGACGGGTCATTAATTCCGTTAGGAAAATATCTGGATGCAGCCTATCCAATCCCCACTAAGGCTGTGTGTAGAATCAGAGGTGAGAATGAGTCTCACAACACTAATGTGGCTTCAGAAAGCAAACCAGACCCAGAGTTCCTAGGTGGGTCCAGGTGACACAAACATGCTTTGTCATGTGCAGGTGACAGAAGGTGGCTTGTGGCTTTTCAAAGACTATCTTTAGATAGTCAGTGAGGTTGTTAGAAACCTGAAAGCCTCCATTTTTTTGTAGGTTTATTTTTTTTAAGTGACTCAAAAATAATGAGAAATTATTCAAAAAAATAAGCTGACAGCTTAATGGAATTCAACTGAAAAATATTTATTGGGGGGTCACTAAGAGTTAACTGTCAACAATAAAATTAGTTTTGCCAGTGCAAAATGTGGTCCCTGCCTTCCCTAATTTTCTTAAGATTCAAACCAAAATAAAACATGGGTTTTGTTTTATTGTTTAGCTTAGAGGTCAACTAGTGGAAAGAGAGTTTAAGAGCTGATTTACCCCCTTCTCTGAAAGATTTACATCATTTCTGACGCCTCATGCATGCCTAGTGGTAACACTGTCAGCCCTAGGGTTTCCAGGAGGGAATTCCCACCCATTCTCAGGAATTTTTTTGCTTTCCTGTTCCCGAATCCTGAGATATAAACTGTTTTCTGTTTTCCACGATGAATCATTTCCACAAAGTGGCGGCCGATACTGCCAACCACCTGAGTTCAAGGAGCCGATTTTCCCCATTTTCCAACCAACTTTTCTTGGGATTCAGGAAGTGGAAAGCGAAAAATATTCCTGAGAACAGGTGGGAATTCCCGCCTCGAAACCCTACCAATAAATAGGAAAAATGTCTAAGGTATACATTGTGAGTAGTACATTTATTTCCCATTATGGGTATTAGTGGGTTCAAGGAGCCGATTTTTCCAATTTCCCGACCAACCTTTCTCAGGATTCGGGAACGGGAAAGCAAAGAAAATTCCTGAGAATGGGCGGGAATTCCCGCCTGGAAACCCTAGTCTGCCCTTTGATGATTTGGTGAGACATGCTCTGTGTCTCCATCTATACAATGAGGAATCAGATGCCTAGAAGGTCCTCTGTGACTGCAACATGCTATCAACTTGTCATACATGTAGCATAGCATGTGGCTGAGATCCCAGCACACTTTCCTTCATTCTGTCACCTGTGAAATAGGATGACACAATGACATCTTGGGAAACTTTCAAGTTATGGAGAGCTGTTCTCTGCCCAGCACCTCTGGCTCCTTCCGTCCCAGATGTGTGTCTATCCCGCCTTCCCAATTACCCAGTTCTGCTTGTATAGGACTTCCCAGGGTCCCTAATGAAGACTTAACTTCCTCCCCTAAGCAGAATGATACCTTGGAATGATGCCCCTTCTGGTGGCATCTCTAAGGAGCAAACAAACACATAATAGGTCATGATGCACCTAGTAACTCATCTTCTACCACTACAGCCCCCAGTGTCATGGGCCACCAGGTGGTCACTGCTGCTGGCCATTTCTGTACCACTGAATGTAAAACTAGCAAGCAACACCCAAATAAATATTGCAAGTCAATATGCTGATCTGGAAAATCTTAAGACAGATCACAGCAAGTAACTAGACTGCTAATTGCATAATTACCTGTCATCCTGCTGTGACACAGTGTTTGGAGGGGGATGGGCTCTAGACTTGGAGTCCGAGAGGATGGGGGGCGTCCTGGTTCTGCCACCTCCGTCTCGCATGCCCATAGGCAGGACACCCTCAGAACCTCAGTTATTCTGTAAGATGTGTGTAATCATTCCCTCCCTGCCACCTTCTCAGAGATTTCATAAAGAATATATGACAATATACCCCAAATTGCCATTTAAATGATAAACTGCTAAATAAATATGATATTTTTCTCAGAGAAAAATTAAAATTCTGAGTATTGGTAAAAATGCAATTTGACATTTTATTCATTCAACAACTATTTAGTGAGCACTTGCTCTATGCTAGGTACCGTACGAGGAGTTAGAGAATCAATAATGAACAAAAACACGGATACAACCCCTGCCACCAGGGAACTTTTAGACTCATGAGGGAGAGAAAAAGTCATCCCTTTACCATAGCGACCTCAGCCGTGCAAGCGAGACAGAAGAGGAGTGTTGAGGAGAAGTTCATGGAGTGATAAGAGCCTCTGATAATGGGGTTCGGCTTAGAGAGGTACAGGATGCCTCTCCTGAAGAAATGACACTGGAACCAGGATCTAACTGATAAACAGGAGTTAACCAGGTGATGAGAGCAGGGAAGCTGATTGAAAGACCTCATGATGAGAGGGAGCCTGCAGGGTGGAGAGACGGAAATAAGGTCCCTGACATTGGAGTGAAAAAAGCAAAGCAGGTGGGAATCCAGAGTAAAGTGAGGCTACAGGATGGATGGGGAACAGATTAAGGTCCTGTAAGAATTTTCACTTTGTTCCTAAGAGCATTGGGAAGCTGATTACGGGGCTTTAACTATAGGAGCAACAGGATCAGATTTATGCTTTGAAAAGATCCCTGTGACTACAGTATGAAGAACAGATGGAAGCAGATATAGGTAGACTGGCTGCAGCAGTTCAGGCAGGATTTGATGGCAGTTTGGACTCAGAGGCATTACTGGAGAATTGAGGGATATTTAGGAAGTAATAACCACAGGACTTGAAATCAATATGAATGGCAATGGTACAAGTTATTAAGATATATTTAATACTGCACTTACGCGTATTCTTGGACTCGGCAGTTCAGATCATGTCTTGGAGTAAGTGGTGATATTTTCCTCAATAAGACATGATGACAGATCAATTACGCTTTTTTCCCCACTTGATTTAATGACTTTATTTTTTTTCCTCCAAAGCCTTTTTTTTTTCAATTTTATTGAGGCGTAATTGACAAAATTGTACATTGTGATGACAATATATGCATACATTGTGACAGGATTCCTCCCATCTAGGTAATTAACACATCTGTAGTTGTTGACGCTGTGCTGTAGAACTGAAATCTGCTAAGAGAGTAGAACTTAAATGTTCTCACCCTCCCTGCCATCCAACAAAGAATTATACTTGTCTCAACACTGATGCTATGATCAGGCACTGATATTATTGAACGTTGTCTGCCTTTGATCCTTTTATATTTTCCAGTTAATACTGTGACTTTCATTTTTTATATCTCAGTGAGAAAAAAATAGCATGTTTACTTGAAACATAGCAGAATGACAAAGTTAATGCCTATTGTAACTGCTGTGTCTTTGAAGTTTACCCCAGTCTTATTCATAACATTAGTAATTGGAGAATTCTCCCATTAACCAAAGACATTCCACAGGCTCTGCATTTTGAAAGGTCAAATCTACGGAAGAATTTATTATATTTCATTAAAGATGTGTTACTTGACTCTTCTATGTGTTACTTGACTCTTCTATGAATACAAAATTAGTCTCCACTTTAAGACAGGGTGGCAAATTCATGGCTCACATGCCACCCCTATGTCCTCCCATTTCCATGTCTAAGATGCTAATTGTTAAAATATAATATCTTACTGAGCCTTTTGAGAATTCTTCCCAATATAGCAATCCAGGCAGCCAGTTGATCAGATTTGGCATGAGAGTTGAAACTCATTTGTCATGCCCATTTCCACACTACTTACATCCTTCATTCCCCCTAATAATCACTATGAGTATGTATGTATTTAGGTTTTCCTCCTACCTCTGAGATCTGTTTGCCTGTTTCCTTCAATAAGATCGGCTACTCTGTATCTTCTCAGCTCACCCAAGTTCACAGGGAGCTGTGGATGTTTCCCTCAAACTCACAAGAGTCCTGCGTTTAGCACCAGAGTCTCTTATTCTCTGTCTGAGAACTTTCTCTGGTATTACAGGTGCTTCCTCAGCCTTCAGCAGGGACAACCTAGAAATGTGGGAGAGTTAACACTCTGGTAGAGAAATAGCCAGTGAGGAGCCATCCTTATGTCCCAATGGGGAGTCGGAGGACCAGTGGCCCGGCCTCACCATTCCACAGCAGGGAAGTTCTGAGGTGTGTTCCCTTAGTTTCTCAGAACATCCTCAAGGGCTTAGTGATTACCCACTCATTTGTGTCTTTCGCTTCCCTGATTCACCCTCCTCATTCTTCATTTGTGCTTCCAAAGGCCACCTTTGTCCTCATCTCAAGGTCTGCTTGTGGAAGAACTCAAACTAAAATGGCATTCGTTATGTTATGTGAAACATTGATTTGTAAACTGCAGTCCATGAAGTTTCTCCTGATGACTGAAATGTGGGCTCTGACTCTTCCTTCCACAGCAGACCCAGTAACACCGCCTTTCCTTCCTCACTAGAAAACCCCATAGGAGAACCTTAGAGAAAAAGAGAGGAGAAAAGAAGAGAAAGAAACAAACTCACTTACACCAAGGTTTCCACCACAAAGCAAACAAATTTATTTTTATCTCTGTTTTGTGATTTTGATTATTGAAAAATACATTCCAAGGGCAATTGTATGATGATATTTGTACTTTCTCTCCCCTAAGTAATGCCAATCAGGGATGCCAGAACCTTAAATGAAGATTCATTATTTCAAGCCTTAGCTAGTTAAGTTAATCACAACAGGAAATAAACAAGTCACTTTTGCCTGTATTTCAGAACTTATTTTATAAATAATGTATATAAAACATATAAAAGATATAGATGAATAGAGACAAAATTATTTTTTACATTAGCAGATCATGCTACTAAGAAGTTCTATTTAAAATGATATTAGGCCAAAGAATTTCCTATATGCTTTCTCCAACATCCCAGTAAAGTGCCAAGACACAGAAAGGAAAATGTCAGGGATTTACAGATTCTAGCAATGGTAAGACTGCTTAGGTACTGCTTTATAGGCAATAAGAGTTGATTAAACCTCCACTCCATTTAATCAGTTATTCTCTTTTCACAAATACTGTCTTTCAACCAATTTTGAAATCTCCGACCCTAGAGAACAGCACAACAGAAAGTAGAGGGGTCCAGATGGTGACAAATTGCCTCCTGGGGGAGTGCGGCACAATTACATTGAGCACTGTGGATGGAGACAGAGCTATAAGAAGCCTTGGGGTTAGTATATAGGGAGCATCTCAAATTTTTTACAACACAAATATTTCTCTCCAAAATGAGCCAACAAAATTAGGAAGTCGTGTCGACAGAAGTTTCCCCACAGTCCAGCAAAGCTATATGACACCATTGCCAATGGAAGTCTGGCAATGAGCTGTGCACACGCGTTCACTATCGTGTGAAATTTAAAATGGGTATTATGGTTTAGCACGTAAAAAAGGAATAATTACTATTAGCTTTGAAGATTGGATTGGGCCCATCTGGATAATCCACGATACTCTCCCCATCTCAAGGTCCTGAACCTTAATCACATCTGCAAAGTCCCTTTTCCCATGTAAAGTGACATATGCACAGGTTTCAAGGATTAGAGCATAGACATCTTTAGGAGACTCCTATTCTACCTATGACATCAAACATAGGCTGTTTGTGAAAGATTTGAGGACATACACTAATGAAGGGCTAAAATTCACAGTCCAAAAATGGGCAAATGGTGTAAAATAAATTGCGATGAGCATTAAAACCAGTTCGCTTTGTTCGGTCTAAGTAATCATATAAATAGTTACAGGAAAATGCAATTTAGAAACAACTCATAAAAGAATAATTATAATCACCATAAACTGGGAGTAGTGTATACTAAAGCAGAAGGACTGTTAAGTAAGGTTAAGTGGGCTACCTTGCTCCTCTCACCAGGATCAGAAGGGACTTAATGGAAAACGCTAATAGGATGAAAACAATGATTTGCTTTGTTTAAAGCAAATCAAAACAAGCCATACTCCATGTAGCAAAAGGCAGCTTAAAAATACTTAAAAAAAAAAAAAAAAAGAAGCTTAAAGGAGAGAAAAAGCCTAAAACAACCAAGAGAAAAAAATAATATGTATCTGTTGTGACACAACTGTTGAACACCTTTCTGAAAAGCAGACCTTCATTTTATGGAAAAAGAATTCAAAACACACTAAAAGCATTAAATGGAAGAATGCACCATTTTATAATGATAAAATATAAAGTACATTATTATTCAGTTCTCACTAAAATAATTCCTACTATTATCTTTACTTTTTTACAGATAAGGAATCTGAGCCTTAGAGAGAATAGGGTATTTTCTCATAGTCACTGGATATGAGTCACAAAGTAAACCGAAGGTCTTACTCAAAGCCCAAGAGTTAATCCTGGTAAATGTGCCCTCCTGTGTATATGTGAGACCACATAACTAGTGATGGGGGGGGGGGGGGGACTGGAACCAAAGTCATTTTTACCCCATATTGTGTGTGCATAACCTTTCCCCTATACTGTCTCAGAAATTGTTTTTCCATTTACATCTTTACCTCATCCCTTTGAATCAAACATTTCCACACAGGTTATTTTTGTTCTCTCCTCTAGTTTCCCAACATAACCAGAACCCCTACAAACCCCCATTGATTTTCCCGCTTTCGGCCACTGTCAGTGAGTGAATTCTCCTCCCCAGTGCCATCCCAGCCCATAGAGTAGACCCTGGGGGTTCCCCCCAGAGAAGTGCTCCCCCCTCCTGATAAGGACTTAGATGCTCTTCTCTCTCAATAAAGATTAATTCCTCCCCTTGTGCTCTAGATGCCATCCTCTCTAGTCTCCTCATGAAACAGTTCCACCATTTATCCCCTTTTCTCCTGAATCTTCAGGCTCTGTCTGTGTTAAGGAACCTTCTCATCTGAATGTAAGCATACATATCCCAAGAGAAATCGTCCTTTCATGGGGGCTCTATTCCCCATGGGGAGACGGGCATTAAACTAATTATTCCACAAATGTAATTACATAAATATGACTTCATAGATGTCATTACAAACAGTGATAGTGCCATATAAAGCAAAAATACAGGATGCAATGAAACATTTAAATAGAGAACTGTAAAATGAAAGGTCAGGGACATCTTCCCTGAAGAGCGATATTTCAGCTGACACACATGGAAGTCAGAGATAGCTGTGTGAAGAGTAAGAAAGGGCAGGCAAATGAAGGAGGTCATCCAAAGGCCATGGTTAGAAATGCCTAGTTTGGTCAAGGAGCTTCAATATGTGGAGTGACCCATGAGTTGTCTGGAGAGCAAGTAATTGGGAGGAAACAATTTATGTAGGGACTTGTAGGATTTGTGTTTTATCCTAAACGCAAAATGGGCATCCACTGAAAGATTTTAAGCATGATCAAATTCTGTGACATCAGCAAATTTGTTGTTGCTTCTGTGCAGGCGAGAAATGATGGTGGGTGTGGATGACAATGGTGGCTATGGAGATGGAGAGAAGTGAATTTGACATAGATTTTGGAGGCAGAATAGACAGAATTTGGTAATAAGGACATGAGGGAGGGAGGATATTAAGAATGACTTTCAGATTTCTATCTTAAAAACTTGGAGGGGCAAGTGAAATTTAACAAAATAGGGAACACAGAAGAGAAGTTTCGGGAAGACAGATCAAAGGTTCCAGTTATTTCTGTTGAATTTATGGTGCTTGTGAGGCACTCACAACTCAATAAATATTTATTTAATGTTGATGTAAAGTACCAAAGCAGACATCTAATCTGTCTTCAATGACATAAAGATGGTTTTAGATATTTTTCTCAAAAGAAAAAATACTTCATCATTCTACATTCATCATTGTAAAAAATATGTGTTACTCTCAGAATTGGAATTTTCTGTTTACAAGCACTGATATATCCTTCCACATTTTCTTTGCCAACTGTTTGCAGCATGTCATAAACATACAGAATAGTTTCTCTCTTAATTGCTCTTGGTCTTGTTCAGAACATTAGCAACTTTGAAATTGCTAATATTTTCTGCAAACCTGACTTCGCTCTGAGTTTTAGCCTCCATGACACAATTCTTCCCCTTCCAGTCCATTCCTTTATTCCTGTTCAAGTTATCCACCTGGCCTGCTTTATTTAAAACATACCTTTATGTCGCTGAGTTTATCAGAAGACAACATGTGCAGGCTTAGACTTTCTAGATACTCATTGGGATTACTTGGGATGGTCAGATTATTCTGTCCATAGGAACAAAGCCAGGGGGGAAATAGCCATTTGAAAACACTTTATAGTGGTTATAAGAACACTTTTATTTAAATGATGGAGTAAAGATCACTGTTAAAGCATTACAGAGAAAATCTCAGCTAACCATATAAAAATACATTCTCCAGGTCAAAGAAGGCAGCCAATTTGAAATTTTCTTTGCATATTGACTATTTTGCCTGGCTGAAACATGGTGATATGAGGTTTGGGTCCTGTCTTGCATGGTTGCTGAACGGAAGGCCGGTTCTTGGCCTAGGTCAGTTTCATTAAGAAGAATTGCCCTTTTACTGACTTCAAATAGCTAAAACAAATTATCTAAAGGAACTTCAGAGTTTAGCCCATCTAATGAATTTTAATAAGAAATACATGAATCAGTCAAAAAACAGAAAAAAGTGAATAATATTGAACTAGTTTTAGTGGAAATTAGCTCATTACCCTGCTGGCTTACATTTACCAAAGGCTAGATTTTTTTATGGAAAATTTGCCAGGCTGCTGGAAAACAGGAGGATCTTTAAATTAAAATTTAACCTTATTAGTGGTATTTTTCTCCCTCAAATTAGCCCTAACCAGAGATTCGAAAAGCCCTGTGGCATTTTTCCCCTTTGGAAAACTTTTTAAAAATGATTCCCTTTATTAAAAGAATTTCTCTTGGTCCCTGAAACATTTTCAGAAATGTAGTAGCAATATAAGTTTCCCTTATTGCTTGCAATCCTTTATATGAAAGGATAACGTAAGACGTGGGAGTCCGTGTGAGTGTCCAGGCCAGGATCCTGGCTTCCGGCAAGATGCCACGGGGACTGTGAAAAAAAATTTTCTCTCCTTCTCACTTGCTCTTATTTTCTCTCACACCCATGCGATACGCACATACTTTTGTTCTCCCTTCTTTTTCCTTTTTTTTAAATTGTGGTAAAATATGCACAACATAAAATTTGCCATATTATCCATATTTAAGTGTACAATTCAGTAGTGTTTAGTACATTCAATTCACATTATTGTGTCTTCCCTTTTTTTAAGCGAAACAAAACACACAGGTTTTAATAACCCAGGGTGTGGACATCTTCAGTGATACAGGTCTTTATTTCAAATTGATTCCTACTCCTTTTCTGTTGCTTAAAGAAAAAGGAAAATAGTGTTTCCCCTGCATCTCTATCATTTTTAGTAGCTGTAGAATCCCCTACAAAATACATGAGGCTATAATGATAATCTTCAACACCAGACTCATATGTTGTAACAAATACTTCAGCTGAAAAAGAAACCACTTCACATTCCGCGAATGGAAGTTCAATATATCAAGTGGCGTATAGAGGCATATTGAAAGATTTAGTTCTGTTTGGGAAAATTCCTAGAAATCTCAAC
The DNA here is from genome assembly GCF_057876585.1 of Rhinolophus sinicus. Lineage (NCBI taxonomy): Eukaryota > Metazoa > Chordata > Mammalia > Chiroptera > Rhinolophidae > Rhinolophus > Rhinolophus sinicus. The sequence continues at coordinate 45,714,214 of NC_142504.1, forward strand.
ATATTACCTTGGTGTTATTCCAATTTGAAGATATCACGATGGGACTCTGTGATTAAATTGCTGTCCATTGTATTTTTCTTTCTTTAATTTTTTTTTTAATTGGGGAACAGTGTGTTTCTCCAGGGCCTATCAGCTCCAAGTCGTTGCCCTTCAATCTAGTTGTGGAGGGCGCAGCTCAGCTCCAAGTCCAGTCACTGTTTTCAATCTTTAGTTGCAGTGGATGCAGCCCACCATCCGAATTGAACCGGCAACCTTGTTGTTGAGAGCTCGTGTTCTAACCAACTGAGCCATCCGGCCGCCCCTCTGAAAGCTCAGCGACAGTTCGTTGTCATCAATCTAGTTGTGGAGGGCGCAGCTCACTGGCTTATGTGGGAATCAAACCGATAATCCTGTTGCTCAGAGCTCACGCTCTAACCAACTGAGCCATCCAGCTGCCCCTGTCCATTTTATTTTGATCCCTTATTCAAATTGGGATGGTTCATCATTTTCTTGCCCTGTGAAAGTAAATAATAATAATTTAAAAATAACCTCTTACCAAACAAATCACAAATGCACACTAGAAAGGGGCTCTCCCTTCAAAGCTGCTATAAACACAATGATATTTTTTCATTTCGGGTATCATGTGTCAGAAGAAGTAGGTTCTTAAAAGAGCCATTCTGTGGAACATTCCTCTTGCGATAAGGCAGTGTTACTGAATAGTCATCAAACAATTTGAAAATGGTCCTTTGTGACACTAATGTTAGCCACACCGAGTTCTACATCACATGAGGTGAGACCTTAGTCAAAGCTACTGATGAACAGGCAACCACCATAATCCAATGATCTGTAGAGCAAAGGGAATATCCTCAGGTTTCTCTAAAGCAACATTCCTGGCAATCAAGCATTGGAGGGGGAGTAAGAAAAGGAAATATTAAATATTTTCTGGGTTTTTTTACTAAATTGAATGGATAGCTGCATTAGATGTTACTTATTCTGTTTTACTTTTTAAGTGGTTGCCCAGGACACTGTCTTTTCATTTTTAAATGGACCTATAAAATGTTACCTCTATAGGGTGATCAGATTTAGCAAATAAAAATACAGAATTCCCAATTAAATTAATTTCATATGTACAACAAATAATTTTTTAGTATAAGTATGTCCTATGCAATATATGTCTCATACAGTATACAGGACATACTTACACTTAAAAAATATGCATTATTGACCTGAAATTCAAATTTAACTTGGCATATTATAGTTAGTCTGCTACCATATACCTACAGTTTATTAAAAGTTATATATATGTATATTTTAATTTATATTGGGGAACAGTGCGTTTTTCCAGGACCCATCAACTCCCAGTCAAGTTGTTGTCCTTCAATCTAGTTGTGGAGGGCACAGCTCAGCTCCAAGTCTAGTTGTTGTTTTCAACCTTTAGTTGCAAGGGGGAATTGAACCGGCAACCTTGTTGAGAGATCACACTCTAACCAACTAAGCCATCCGGCCGCCCCTAAAAATTATATTTAGTTGACATGTAGAATTTACATTTCAATGACTTTAGTGTTGTCTTCTCTCCTCTTCCATTTCTGTACCAGAATTCCTTGTCTAAGCTATTTGCACTGTGTTTCTGTTTTTCTGCCCATCTCTCTTTTAGGTGCAGAATTAAAAATATACTTTAGTGTTATTTCTGGTTCTAAAGAAGACAGATTTTAGAAACCTAATTCAATTTTGTGCACTTTATTAAATGCATCTAAATTTTCTTTTAGCTGCATTTTATTTTTTCCTTTTATGTTCCTACTCTTGTTTTAGTTAGCTTTTAACTGTACTGTAAGGTCTTCAACTTTTGTTGTCTTTAAGAGTCAGGATTAATTTAATATGTTTGCATTTGTACACGTATATACGCACAAGCACACACCAATAAACGATCAGTATGGAAAACATGGGTCATTATAAAGAAATTTTAATCCCATAAGGAAATTATAATATACCACTTTCTATAGAAGGAGGGGAAGTGAAGCTAGAAATTAACAAAAACATAAAGGAACTGTTACTACTATTTTTATACGAAAAAAACTCTTAGTTTTTATGAACTTGGTTTTATAAAGAGGACTGTCAGCTCTGAAAAGCTTAAGAAAAAGATATCTATATCCTAATTCCTGTTTCCCTATGCAGATGGGTGGTAAAAAGCCCAAAAATAATCCTCTCAGCAAACCAGGCCGATTGGCTGCTGTGAGCTCTCTCTGACCGGAATGATTTCGGGAAGGAAAAAAAAAGGCAGAAATAAAGATTTAAACGTTTTTCACTTTGTTTTGGGTTTGTTTTTTTTAAATTAAACTTTATTGGGGTGACAATGGTTAGTAAAATTACATAGGTTTCTTGGAGGAGCCATCCCTACAAAAATGATTACACATTTATAATATAAAACGGTTTGACCCACACTATTTCAGTATTTCTGTAGCTCTTCCAACGAAGTTGAGCAGAAAATTGGAGTTAAATCATGTGGAAAACTTAACCTTCTGGTTTAATCGGGCCAAATTGAGTCTATCCAAAATATATGTTTTCTATTCATCTTAATTTAAATGTTTATAGCATGATTGATAATTTGCTAAAGAAAAACAAAGGGTCACATTAAGTTATTTATATTCAAAGAAGTCTATTCTGATACTATTTCTTGCTACCTAAAATTACTTGCTCGGCAGCAAGCAGCTTCTTTTTGATAATGATTCAGAAAGAGGAAAGACTGCTCTGGAGACTGAAGCCTCTGCAGCACAACTCAGCATTAGAAATACTCCAGAAACTCCCATCATGGGAGCAGTGAAGAAGTCCTGGGTCATGCCAATGGTCTGAGGTTAGACTGAATGAAACAGCCTTAAAAGAATGGGAAGCCAGAGTGCCTGTGAGAAGTGGTCAAATTGAACATCCCTTGGTCCTTGTTTGACCTTGACCAGTGTTCTGACACCATAAGTACTGAAAGATCAGATGATGTGCTCATGTTCCATGAGAGGAATAATCATCTTCTAAGGTAATGTCCCATGTGGAGATGAGAGCTTCATTATAGAGGAACCATTTTCAATACTTCCATATCAGAGACTAAGAAACTCCCAGCACCTAACAAATGTAAAACAGCAAATACTCAGAATCTGTTCAGGCACTCCAAGAGGTGACAACACAAAGAAAGTTGAGATATTTGAATGTTTTGGCATTGTATATGTATATTTGTATATTTTGTATGTGTATTTGAATGTTTTGGCAATGTATAAATTACACCTTTTTTCTAAGTGTTGCTGGCAATTCCATAAAATAGCAAATAATTTTTAAATAATTGTTTTCAGTTACAATTGACATTCAATATTTTTTTATATTAATTTCAGTTGTACAGCATAGTGGTTAGACATTTATATAATTTATGCAGTGATCCCTCCGATTAGTCTAGTGCCCACCTGGCACTGTACATAGTTGTTGCAACATTATTGACTATATTCCCTGTGCTGTACTTTACATCCCTGTGACTGTTTTGTAACTTCCAATTTGTACTTCTTAATCCTTTTTCCTCCAACCCTCCAACCCCCACCCTCTGGCAACAATCAGTTTGTGTCTATTAGTCTATTGCTGTTTTGTTTTGGTTTGTTTGTTTGTTTTGTTCTTTAAATTCCACATATAAATGAGATCAGACAGTATTTGTCTTCTCAGTCTGACTTATTTCACTTAGCATAGTACCCTCTACGTCCATCCACATTGTTGCAGATAGTAAGATTTCATTCTTTTTTATGGCTGAGCAATACTCCTTTGTCTATACGTACCACATTTTCTTTATCCAGCCATCTATTGATGGTCACTTAGTTTGCCTCCATATCTATTCTATCGTAAATAGCGCTGCAGTGAACATAGGGCTGCATATATCTTTTCAAATTAGTATTTGGATTTCTTCAGATAAATACCTAGAATTGGCATTCCTGGGTCATAAGGTAGCTCTAGTTTTAAGTTTTTGAGGAAGCTCCATACTGTTTTCCATAGCAGCTGCACCAATTTGCAATCCCACCAACAGTGCATGAGGTTCCCTTTTCTCACATCCTCGCCAACACTTGTTGTTTTTTTCTTTATTGATGATAGCTGTTCTGACAGGTATGAGGTGATATCTCATTGTGGTTTTAATTTGCATTTCTCTGATGATTAGTGACATTGAGCATCTTTTCATATGTCTATTGGCCATCGGTATGTACTCTTTGGAGGAATGTCTATTCAGGTTCTCTGTCCATTTTTTAATTGGATTTTTTGTTTTTTTCAGTGTTGAGTTGTATGATTGTTTTAATAAATTTTGGATATTAACCCCTTATCAGATGTATCATTGGCAAATATGTTCTCCCATTCAATCGGCTTTCTTTACATTTTGTTGATTATTTCTTTTTCTGTGCAAAAACGTTTTAGTTTGATGTAGTTGCATAGTTTATTTTTCCTTTTGTTTCCCTAGCCCAAGGAGATATAGCAGAAAACAGATTACTAAGTACAATGTCAGAGAGTTTGCTGCCTATGTTTTCTTCTAGGAGTTTTCTGGTTTTAGGTCTTACATTTAAGTCTTTAATCCATTTTGAGTTTATTCTTATATATGGTGTAAGAAGGTGGTCCAGTTTCTTTTTTTTTTTCACAAGTATCTGTCCAGTTTTCCCAAGACCATTTATTAAATAGACTGTTTTTACCCCACTATATATTCTTGCTTCCTTTGTCCTAGATTAAATGACCATATAGGCATGGGTTTATTTCTGGGCTCTCTAGTCAAACAGCAAATAAATTTTATCCTTCACAGAAAAGAATGGTTAATTGGCCAACAGGTTACAATTTCTTTCACTTCATAATTAATTGTCAAATTGTTTTCATTGTCATTCTATAAAATGAGTCAAAGAGATTAATGTATTTATCTACAATTTTTACTGAGCTATTTCCAAAAACGGATGTGATTAAATCCTTATAAGTAAATTAATCAAACCATACATTGAACAGAATTCTTTTTTCATTAGTTGGAAAGAGATAAGAAGGTACAGAGTATGTGAGAAAGTGAGCTAATTCTACTATCTTCTTAGGTAAGGTGGTTATTACACTTGAGTTTTAAATTTAACTTGGGTTCCGGGGAAAGCTGAGAAACATGATGCATTATATACTTTCACTCTTTTCTTAAAATGAAGCATCATTTCTTCACAATGGTGCATTGCAGTACAATTCATATTTATGCCATGACTGAGTTGGATTGCTTAAGCATCGAGATAATTGTGTGTCCAGATTTCTGTAAATAGCTACTATAAATTGGTTGTTTTCAAATATTCTCATTTTGTGCAATTCCCAGTTTAAAGATGATAAACATAGTATGGGACATATTGTCAATTTCATTTTTTACTGGGCATTTTATCGGATATCACTTAACATTACAATGAGGCAAATTGTTGAATGAAGTTGTATGATATGCAAAGAGAGTAATTTTGATTTGTATCCTAGATTTTATTTTGGCTTGCTAGGACCAATATATGGCAGCCCCCTTCACCACCACTCCCATTATTTTTAAGTTGGTTTTTACTAACATTTTTTAAAACTGATATCATATGATAAAATAATGATAAAGGGGGAAAAGTAAAGGGAATTAATCTATCGTTTACTTTTAATTATCTTAATAATCATTTGGATCACAGGTAGTCCAATCATCATACTATTTGTGATAATAAAAAGGGCTCTATACGTTTTTAAAGAATGGTTTTGGTGATACATGGGTCATTCAATTTACAAACATTTTGAGCTACTTCTTCATGCAAAACATTGTACTCAGACTAGTATGTTAGGGTAGTAAAACAGATATCTGCTCTAGAGAAGATCTCAGTGGGAGGACAATCCCATAAAAATTAGAATAGAATCTGATTCATAATATAGGTATTTACATTAAATGTGAGACTAGTGAAGGCTTGTTGAATGATTTTTACTATATAAAGAATGTATGTAAAGCAGAATTACTTCTTATAAAATTCTTATATAAATACCAAGCAAACGTATTTACCTTTAAAAATCTAAATTTCTATCTATATTCTTCTCTCTCTCATTCTCTCTCATTCTCTCTCTCTCTCTCTCTCTCTCTCTCTCTCTCTCTATCTATCTCTCTCTCTCTCTCTCTGTCTCTCTCTCCTCTTTTATTCTCCAGCTAAAGCTGTGTCACAGAAATCCCTAAGGATGACTCAATTTTAGATCTTGAAAAGTGGCTGACAGTTTGCCACACACATACTCATCTACTCTGTGCCTCAGAATTCTCAACTTCCAAATAAGAAATTGTTCTTAAAATCACTAATATAATTCCAATGAAATTATTTAGGCTCCTTGAAGAAAACTATCCAGCCAGGCAGAAATTTCTGTGGTTATTATTGTTTGTTGTTAACAAATTTAAGTGACTCACAATTATTTTAATATCATGCCAACCATAAGTGGTAGTGGGGTGTATTTTCAAAGTTCAAATATTGTTTTCTTTATTACAGGTTTCTTTTCTCCATGGAAAACTCCAAAACCTGTAAGTTGGAATTATTATGCTTCTTTATTTCTAGTTATTATTGCAATCCCGTTAAGCAAGAGTTGAATTGGATGACCTCAAAATCTCTTCCACCTCTGAGATTCTGTGATATCAAAACAACAAATCCTCTGCATCCCTTTGTCTTGTATTTGTCCCACAAATACAAAAATAATTCATTTTACTTTCCTATGAAAGCAATGCTACCTGTTTTTCTAATAGACTTACAAAATGAGTATTAATACTATTCAGTATGAAAATACTTTAGAAACCTTTTGTTTTTCCCTGTCAGAAATACTATAGTCATTATAACATAAAATTTTTAGAAACAATGCAAGTTATAGGCCCAGAGGTTTTGACCTGCAAAGTAAATCTGGCCCACAAGATATTTAGCTCTGTATATATTTGTATTTTTTTTTTGCATTTTAATACATACAAAGCTAAATATATATGTATGTGTGAAAATATATGTGGTTGTATATATACAAATATATGTATACACATATGCATACATTTTGTTTTCCCCCATAAAACCTGACCTTCACTAAGGTGATGCTTCTGAATGTTCTTCAGATATTGGTGATCTCTGCCATCACCTAACCTCTCTGGGCCTAGTTCCTTTATGAATCATCCTGTAATTTTGATGTCAATACAGGAGGTGAAGCATTTTAATAATCTTTTTGTGAGTCGACGTTAGCCAAGTTGGCTTTGCAATTAGAAATGATCTTTACTCACCATTCGATTGAAACTAGTAGTTGCACAAGTCCCAAGAGCTGGGAATGGTTTTCCAGGATCCCATGTTATGTTGGGTTAGAATACACTCCCCCAACTAGAATGTGTAAAACCCATGACTAAAAGAGAGCCGCCGCAAAGTGATTCAAGTCCAGAAAATTCAGGGAATCACATTTTCCACCTGCTTCTTTTCTTTCCTCTGACAGTAAGCAGTTCAGATACAAGTGTCCCTAGTATGGCCAATGAGTAGGGAATTTGGGGGGTAATTTTATGTTTTTCTAATTTCTTTTACTGAGGGACTCTCTAATTGCTTGATTTTCTCATTTTGGAAATGGAGATAATATATGTTTGCATACTTTCCAAGTGCAATAACAGGCTTAATTAAGTAATATGTTTTGAAAATGGTGAAGATGTGAAAATAAAGTATTATTGAGCCCCGCAATATACCTGAGCTCCAGGTTTCTCTCAAAGAAAGATGAGGAAACCAGGAGCTGGAGACAATGAACTGAGGGTGTCAGGGCCACAGAACGTTCTCACGAAGCATGTCTCCATTTAGGAGTTGGCACATCCGGTCCACAGAGAATACCAGATAGGAAAACCGGACCTGTTTGGGCTTAGCAAACCATTTAGTCATGATGTTACTTTGAAGAGAAGTATTTAAAAATGTTTAAAATGAAATTTGTTTTATCTTGGCCAAAATCTAATTCCTTCCTTTCATCAACAAAGTTAAATCTCTGTTCTGTGGTTATATACACCTTTATCTAATTTAACAAGAAAACTTGCAACCTCATCATGGCGCTCCATTTATGCAATTTAGAGATTTCCTTATATGTACCACATTTACACGCAAATTATGCCATTTGGCATAATTACAGCATTAGCTGTCATTAAAATAATTATATCCGTAGTCAATAATTCCAAAAAAGGTTTTATAGAACTCAATTTACAGTTAATCCTGGACCCATACACCCCTCTAAAAAAGCTAAAGTTTGGACTTCCAGATCCTAGTCTGATTGAAGATAGATGACTGTCGATGTAATGTCCTCCATGTGGCTATGAGAGACTCCTTAAACTAAGGCCTATAATAAGAGACAGTGTGGTGTGTGGTTTAGGGTGCAGACTCTGAAGCATACTGTGGGGGTTCACAGTTTGCTTCTAGCTCTGTGACCTTCAACTAGCTGCTGAAGCTTGCAGTATCTCAAGTTCTATATCTGTGAAATGGGGACAATAATAATACCCCCTCATATGATTCTTGTGAAAAGTCTGTGAATAGTTAATCCAAATAAGTGGCTTAAAACAGTGCCTCTACATGTTGAGCTCAAAAATATAAAGTGTCATCCTGGAAAGCACACCCTCCACGTATAAACCCTTAAAAAATGAATCATTCTATGAAATGAACATAGTTTGCTAAACTAGTCATTTAAACAAGTGTATAAACATATGCCCACAGGGTCTGGATTTATACACTCTCTCCTCTGAGGAGGATTGATGACATCCCCGTCAGGATAAGGAGATGTTATCCTGAGTGAGCGCTCTCCTCCTTCTGGCCCTGCCGCTTCCTGACCCTCACCTGTCCTACTGATCCACATCAAGATAGTCACTTCCCATTCAACAAGTAACACACTAATGTACTGAGTTCTCATTGTCTCCATCTGGAAGGGATCCAAGTTCAGTTATCAAGTACAGAATCAAGTCAAACGCCTCCAGCCCTGCCCTAAAATAGTGAGTTGTGTGTGTAGACTACCTCCCCTCCCCGCCCATAGGAAGGAAACAGTTTCTAGATCGAGTATTTCATGGGACTGGGGGAGGGCCTGCCTTACTCACAAGCACTCTGTTCCCAGTCTGCACCCTAGAATCAGAAGATGGGTTTGAAAAAATTAACCACACCATAATTTGGTTTTCCTGTTTTACTGTTTGATGCCTGTTGTGGACTGTATGTGCACTCTGTCCACTGAGATGTAGGTGACTGTCCTTTCATACAGTCAGGCATTCATTCATCAAGTTCAGCAGAGATACCAGGCTTCTCCCAGACCTAGAAAATGACTTCATTTCCATTTTTCCTTACTTTAGTGAGATGTTTATAAATATCATCCTAGATATGGAAACCACTGGGGACTGGACAAGGCCCCAGTGCCTGGCAGGTAGCCTGGCAGGTAGTGTGACTCTAGATGGTTCACAGCCAGGAAGACACTCAGTGAAGCAAGTGAGGCCCTGGGCCTGGGCCAGCGGACAGGATTGGAATCTAGGTGGCTCAGTGAGCACTGGAGTCCCAGCTGGAAAGCAAGCAAAAGTGCAGAGGCCAGGTTGCCTAAGAAAGAAAGGAGACGTCAACAGAGGGCACCCTTCAAAAGGTGCCGTCAGATCAGCACCTCAGCCCCCGGGAGCAGGGGTGACCTCTGACCCCAGGGCAGCAGCTTGTTCTGTGATCTTCTGGGAGGGAGACGGCAGAGAAGTCAGTTTGGAACATGGGAGTGTAGGACTTTGAGTATGCTGTTTCAGTTATTTCAATGGCACAGTGATTTTCTGCTCTACAATCTTAAGAAACCCTGACAGCGTGACTCAAGGGTTGATGAATGTCACAGTAAGATGCTTTACTAAGCATGAACTGGACTCTTCACTAATTCCCCCATCTCTGTGCTAGCAAAATTGTAGAATTTGTCTATCTGCCACAGAAACTTTCTCAAACAGTACCCAAAGCATTATTTGTTCTAGTTTTAAGAATTTTTTTTAGAAATGCTGATCTTTCACCTGAAGCATGTTTGCCCCAGTGACTGTACACGAACAACGCACATACCAGCAAGTCCTATATGGGTATTGGATAACTCTCAGTGGAAGATGGGAGAAAGAGCTAGACATTTGCTGAAGCCCTATGATGACAAGTGGGACACACAGCTACTCAGACTGTGTTTCTAATTTATGTACCTTTTACAATTTGATATCATATATTTGGACACAGAAGGGGGAAAGTCACAGCCAGAATGCATCCACGTGGTACCTAAAGTCAACGTGAAAAATAAAAAAGAATATGCCTTTACCCACAAATGTGGGTCTTCCCATCATAGCCATGACAGCCAGAAGGATGACCAAAGGAACCCAGAATGGCTTCCTAGATGAATTTTGCTAGCAAATGAATTATGAAGTGCATATCTAAAGATTTTTACTAAATGAGAGCAAAAGGCCCACTGAGCAGAAAATTAGCTAAAATTCTAAAGCAAATTTACCAGTGTTCCCCTCAATGTATTATTACGTAAAACAGCATCCTGTTACATATGATTCTGACCCGGGGTCTGCCGCTGACAGCTGCTCGACATCTTTGCTCTCCTGGAGATTATGTTCAATATTAGGAAATAGAACTCGACCAGGGGTTTTCCATCCCTGATAGCTTTAGAATCTTTGTTCAGATGAAATCTTGGTGGTAGTACATACGCGTATAGAAAACAAATGAAAATTAAGCTACTTGTCTTAATCTCTTCAGACTGCTAAAACAAAATTTCATAGACTGGATGGCTTATCTATGACAGAAATTTCTCACAGTTCTGGAGGCTGGGAAGTCCAAAATCAAGGCACCAGCAGATTCAGTGCTGCTGGGGCCCTCTTCTTTGATGGCCGTCTTTTCTCTGTAACCTCACCTGGCAAAGGAACTAGGGTCTCTGGGGTCTCCTTTATAAGGACATTAATTCCATTCATGAGGGCTCCACTCTCATGACCCAATCACCTCCAAAGGCCCCACCACCTAGTACCATCACCTTGGGTGTTAGAATTTCAACATATGGATTTTGGAGGGACACACACATTTAGACCATAGCACCAATCTTATTGAGACAAGGGTTAATGACCCCTTTGTCTCCTAATTTGCTGGCTCACCCAACCCCTGCCACAGTCCCAGGGAGGTGAGCAGGTCATGGGGAACATTATGTTACATAGTGACTTGTACCATACATGGTACCTCATGTCCCCTCCAGTTTTGTAATATTTATCATTGATAGGTGATTGCTGGCATTGAAGCCCTGACCAAAATATAGCCAGTATGAAAACAAAAACAGGACAGTGCAGTCGGGTACAGAAAGTTATAGTTCGGCCAAGTTCAACAATGTATATCAAAACTGGTTTTAGAAAAAAAGAGATTTCATATTTTATTGATTCATTCACTCACTTCACATTTTCTGAGTTCTTGCTATGCGTTGGTAATACAACAATGAGAAGAACTGCAGCCTCTGTTTCCAACATGATCTGTTTGAGGAGACAGGGATAGACTAGTCATACAGTTGTGTTTGATAAGTGGTGAGGGGGGGGGGTAGAGGGGGCCATGGGAGCACCCAAGAGGGGCATGTAAACAAATCAGGAATGGTCAACGAAGGGCTTCTAGAACAGGAGACAGCTCATCTGAATCTAGCAGTTAGGTAAAATGAGGAAGGGAGATGGAAGAGCAGAAAATAGGTAAACTTTACAGGTAGAAGGAAAAATTAAGAAAGTGTGCAAAGGTTCAGAGGCCCGAGAGACCCTGATGGGTCCGAGGGAATGGGATAAGAGACCATCAGCAGATATGAGAAAGGCAAAGAAAGGTGAGCAGAGCCTGGGTCATGAGGAGCCATATATGTCCCACTAGGAAGTTTGGCCTTTCTCCTGAGGACCATGCTGACCCAATGCAGAATTTTAGGCAAGAGAGTAACTTAATCTAATTTTACACAAAGCAGGTTTATTCAAAGCAGAAAAGTAGGTGAGTTTGAATAGGAATCAGTTGATCATTGAATGAAGGTGAAGTTGGTAGTGCCAATAGGTGATCTCAGGGAACCTGGCTTTCTCCTTGATAAAAGGATATTAGTTCCTGCTTTATCTACCTCGCAGGAAAATGGTAAGGATTAAAGAAGATGCCATATGTGAAAGGGCATGGTAAATTGGCAAGTGTCCTATAGATATTTAATAAATTATGGTGGTAGCAACAGCAGTAGCAGTAGCAGCAGCAGCAGCAGTATTTGGGGGAAGAAAACACCAGATCAACCGTAAATGAGGCTGCACCGAAGACTTTAAACAATTCATAAATCCCACATGGTTGTATTATTACTTGTAAACTGTAAAAAAAGTGATTGAATGTTCAAGTATAGGAGATGGTTGGGATATGCCAAACGAAGACGTGCTGGCTACTTTGCCTTCTTCTGTTTCAGTTAAAATGATGTAATGTATTGGAACCCTATTAGAAAAGGAATTATACCAAATATTTCTAAGCACTTGCACATAAATCATCTTGAGATACATATTATCTTTATTTTATAGAAGAAAAAAAAACAGACTCAGAGAGATTAAGTGATTTGCTGAAAATTATGAGCCTACAGGTGCCAAGGTTATATAAGTTTGCATTTAAAATTCAGGCACCACTTGTATTTGTAACAGTATGATACTTTATTATGCAGATATAGGATCTTTTCTCTCAAGGCAGTTATACCAAAGTTTTAAAACATTTCGTGGAAGAAAAGTTTGCAGAGCAAGAAAGTCTCGCTTAGAGGTGAAGGTTGTGGTATGTAACAAAGGAAATAGCAGGAAAGAATTTGTCAGTCATTTTCTCTGTTCTTTGACTTTCCAGATAATGGACCGATGGGAGAATCAAGGCAGTCCTCAGACGAGTTTATCTGCTCCTGCCATACCACAGAACCTGCCCTTCCCACCTGCCCTTCACAGGAGTTCCTTTCCTGATTCAACAGAGGCCTTTGACCCAAGGAAGCCTGACCCATATGAGCTCTACGAGAAATCTAGAGCCATTTATGAAAGTAGGCGTAAGTGAAAGCCACATAAAACAAGGGTACATTAATAATAGCTAAAGCCTTGCCAAGAGTTATTTAGAGGCTAAAATGATCTGGTGTGATTTTAATGTTCTGAGATTCAAAAGTATCTCAAAAGTAAAGCCAGTGATCTAAACTTCTTTTTAAAAAGGCAAAAAAAAAAAGTTGACTCTTTAAAAAGTTTGTAGCTTTTGATTTTAAATTTTATTTCCAACTTTTTTCCCCCTAAGCCCCTGAGGAAATCAGGAATGTATTTGGGAGTGGGGAGGTGGCGATGGAGGTTGCTAGTTTTGTTTGTCACCAAATAATAATAAGAAATGCTTGAGATTTTTGTTTAATCTGATCTTGAGTCGAAGCTTAGATTTTTCTTAGAGCCTTGAATAAAGGCACAGAACTTAGGGCAGTGAGTAAATGTTAGCCACGTCCTTCCAAATCACAATCATAAAAGCAACGGTTCCGAAAGCAGCACAGAGCCAGCTGCCAATCATTTGTACCCAAAACTTCTGCTTCTCATTTAATGCAATGGGGCCCATTTGAAATTTCAGTCATAAAATAAAATATCATGTATGCACTTGTCATCCTATTTGAAGGTCCTCTAAAATTATTTCATTGTACTTTATGAATATTAGAAAACAGAAGTTTTTAATATTGCATATACGTTATTTGTGCCTCTTTCCACCATCTAACAGGTCATCTCTTTCAAATGTTAGAGGACAGGGATCTGAATGGCATGAATGTGTAATCTATAAGGGAAATGTGCAGTACAGTAGGAGCCTGAATAAGTGGACCGAGAACCCTAGCCTAGTGAGAGGGGTTTGCTCCCTGGCACTCCTGTTTCCGGTCTGCGAGTTTCCTCTGATTCCATGTTCCGCCAATGTCTTCCTTCCAACTTTATCATGTGAAGCATGATGAGCAAGTTTTAAATTGTGTGTGACCTCCAAGGACCTCCTATCTGCTTACTCTTTGATGAGCTCAGGGGCTGAGAATTATTCATCCAGATGGTAGGGGGCCAATAAATATAATACTCCCCCCCCCACCCCCTGTCCTCTACAACTCTTTGTAATTTTGGTTGATAAAATAGTTAGGACAGCAGGCCATTGAGAAACCATTTTCATCAAAATGAAGCTCTCCCTCCTCTCTTTTTATTAAATAATCAGCTATGTCAAGGCTACTGTATTTAATTCTTCCTATTCTGGATAAACAACTGAAATGTCTTTAAAGAGTTGTATAGTTAGAATGTCTTTGGAGTAAGAATAAAGTAGTCATTTTTAGCTATATAATATAGGATATGAATTCAGGATGTTAATGCCCGTTAAATTGAAAAAAATTGAAGTATTTCAGCACAGTTCTTAATATCTTTTCTGCTTCAGTAACCAAGTATTCACTGAAAACTTCACTCTCAGCACTGTAGGGAGATACCAAATATGAGTAATAGGCCCTGCTCTCACAAATTTAGCAGGGAAAATAAAAGAAATGGAGATCAAATTACAGCAGAAGTTCTAACCTGGAAGGTGGAAATGCATCACAGGGTTAAATATCTTCACACCTTTGGCTGTTTCGTTTTTTGGTTACATTTAGGGAGCGTCAAACGATGATTCCTCTTGTTTTTGTCCCTTCATTTGTCATTTGCTCCCATCTTTTTGCAGTTTCCTCACCAATGCAAGGTTTTATTATTCAGGACAAAAGGCAATGTTACTATTGTTCTGTACACTCTTTATGGCATCTGATACTGTTGTGCCCTCAGTTTCTGAGCAGGAATTGTGCATGACCTTCTTCTCAACCTGAAAGAATTCTGATTTCTTTATCCAGCTGCTGTAATGCTGTTTCTGTTCATTGCTTTTCTGCTCCTCACCTGTAACAAATCGAGCAAACCAATCCTCCTTAACCTCCCCTAACTTTCCTTTTCAGTCTTCCTCTGGGAGCATTTTCTCCCCTTTGGCTCTGCAGCCACAGCAACAACAAACATCCTGACTCTCCACCCCATCATCCTCAGCTCCCATCAGTGCCCCCAATATGTCATGGCCGCTGCCACTCTAATCATGCCCCCACTACTTGTTTCCATCATCTCTCGCTAATGTTTCTAAGGTCACAGTAATGTTTTCAGGGTCACAATTCTTAGGAAGCCAGAAGAAGGCAAGCTCATTTTCTTTCCCATCCTTTTCTTTCCTATCATGTTATTTTAAAACACTAAATGGAGTGTAAATGAAACACAGAAATCTTGTCACGGGAAGAAAGCTCTACCCTGAAGATAAAGGAAACCAGAAAAACATGGTGCCACTTTCTCTCGCCTCTGGACAACGGGTTAGGTCACTCTGCTTGTGGACACATCAGTATCTTGAAAGAACAGAAGAGCTCTTTATCCTCCATACATTTCCAGTTTCCAAGTATGAAAAAGTTTCATTCCCTTATTTAAATTTTTTAGAACGATAACAAAAAACATTTTTTAATGAATGGGGGCAAAGCCCAGGCTATGTCTCATCATCTCTAAATAGGGTTTGTTTGTTTTTTCAATGATCGTGAAATATGTGCATCCAAGCTAAAGCCCCGTATTCAAATTTTTGATTGTGAACCACTCTTTTTCTTATTCCTTTGAATCACACACGGAATATTTAGGTTTCATTCTATTTATTCTTGTGTCCCTGAACTTCCTTTCTGAGAGAAAACTCAGTGGGACCAGGGGAAGAATGGAAGAGCATCCTAACCCAAACTGTCTAAACCAAGCCCTTCGACATTGTCCCTGGCCTGTAGCAATCTCACGGTACTCTCCTGTACAAGTGGGTCTAAAGCTAAAAGATTTTTTGCTTTCACATTCAAAACTGAATTGCATTAACCAAATAAAGGGATGTACCTCCACCCACAAGCTTCTGCTGTACAGAGCTACGGAATGTTGGTTGTATCACGGCTGTCAAGAAGTGTTTGGATTCAAGTCACCAATCCCCTGCAAATGATGGAAATTTATCAAAGGATATATAAATGCTGCTGTGCCTCATTTGGCTCATAATTAGATTATGCTAACATTTTAATGTGCAGGCACAGGACATCTTAATAAAGATGTATTCCTGGGGAAAAATATGTAGTGATTTTAAGAAAACAAAGACAACCATAGGATACGGGAGCCACATGAAACAGAACATGACAGGTCCACGCTTATAGAGGAAAGCTAGAAACACCTCCTGTCTTCATGAGCTCTTCTTATGATGAGTTGGGACTGAAGAAAGAGAAGAAAGATTCTTCCACCCATCAGGCAGGGCTAAGCCTCTGATTTCAGAGCATCAGGCGAAGTGCCCAGAGATGGCACCTCCAGGCTCCATATCAATCAACAAGAATGTATGAGACACTCGGTACTAGAACTCTGCTGGGTACTCCACAGAGAAAAACCGCAAGAAAGAATCTCTTCTCATATGAAACTCACAGTGAAATTGGGGAGACAAACAAAAACAAAGGAAAATAATTCCTGAATGAGACTGCATTATACAACACAATAAATAATATCAGTTTTCTAACATACAAAACTGCAGTAAATATAAACAGTAGTTTCAATATAATTAGACAATTAGACCAATAGTTTCTCATTCCATGTGCAAAATTGATGTCTGATCTGGAGAATATCTTACTTATTAAAAATCTTGTTAGTCCTTATTGGAAAACCTTATGCAAAACATTTTTTTTCTGACTAACTTAATTCCATATAAGCTAAAAGATTATATACATAAAAGAAGAACCATGCCCCCAAAAAATCTTAGAAGTTTTGACCAGTGGGATTTCTGGATTTTCATGTTAATTATTTAAGCATTGACCCTCTGTCATTACCAGCAATTCTCAGAATAATGCAAAAATCTCCCACCCCTTTCTCTACTCAAGACTTTTACAGATAAATGTCACTTTTCTCTTTGTGTAATAGCCTTTGTTGCTAATTGACTTCTTGCTGTCCTCAATTGCTTGTATTTTTTTTAAATTGAAAGCAAAGGGAAATACCCACCTTTGAATCATGACATAAGCCATACTACTTTTTACTTCTACATCCTCTGCCCTTTTCCATGCATCTCTTGAAAAAAGGACTTTAATTTCTTTGCAGTGACAAGAAGAAGGGCTTGAATTTTCTTCGTATGCTAACGTTCTGAATGTTGGACTATGTACACCATTTCTAAGCTTGAAAAAACAGCCTATTTCTAAAGGCCCTCATTGCTTTTTCCCCTGCTGTGCTTCCTGCCATTCTTTTTCTTTGAGTGCATCATTGCTTCACCCACATAGTTCCAATATGATAAACATTTTACATTGGCCTACTTCCCAGTGAGACTACGAAAGGGACTACACATGCCAGTTTGCCTGCAACAGTCCTGCTTTCCAATGTCCTGGCATAATTATTCATAGCTGCCCCTTCACTCTCCAGGTTGTCCTTATTTGAATGATAAATTATATGGCTTCCCTTTACTACATCATCTATTAAAGAAATAGACATCATTACTGTCCAAGAAAAGCATATATCTAAATGTACAGACCATGAATAAAAATTGTAACACCTACTCAGGTAAATAATTTCTTTCAAGTTAATTTATTTGATAGGATGAATTTTTGCCCATACATGTTTTGTCCCTAATTTAAGTTGAAGACATGTGGCAGCTTGTCTTGGTAGGCAAATGCCTAGGGAACTCCCTCCATACCCATAAACTTATACATAGGTACAAATCTAGAGCATGACAAACTAAGTAGAAAAAAATTGGGACCCAGGCTTCACGCATTCAAGTCCTATGTCCTAGAGTTTCCATTCTCATCACAGAGAATAAGTCAGATTCAACATCACAATAATCACAGGACCAAAAGGGAGTTAATTTTGTCTGTCTTATGATAATCTGAAAGATTATTCTTACATAACTGCAGATAGATGGTTATCATGACTCTTTTTATTGCCAACCAAGTCAATACAAAGTGCTTCCCAAAGTAAATGAGTATATTTCACTTTGGAACCTTACGAAATGAAGTTCTGATCATGCTATTGAAGATGAATTAGGAGTGAGGGCGCTGTCATGTTGCTTCAGTTTTTCTTTAAGCCAGACTTATTCTAAAGGTTTGTTTTATCATTCTCAGCTCCTGGGGTCATTTGTTGGGCATTCTCCCCACTGCAGCCTGAGAAGCTGGAGTAGACAAGCAGATGAAAACAGAAAGAAACAGAGAAGAACATTCCTTGTTCCCTGAAACTTTTCCCTCACAGTTCTGTACCTGGGCATGAACCCAAGTTGAATTATGACTGAAGTTGTCCAAACTTTTTTCTCTTCGCATCAAACCCTGGTTATTATAAATAAGCAATTTATGAGGTACAGCATGTCCATACTCCTTTGCAGCGAGACATCACTCAGATATATGGTCATAAAAATGTCAGAGATCCATATGGTGTCGTGTGCCTTATAATACAACCTCTTTAGAATAAAAATTCCTCTAGAATTTCTTCAAAAAGAGCGCACACAATCCATTTTTCTTTCCAGAAATTAGGGAACATTACCCCATAATAAGCACTGAGTATCGCACCAAAGGTAGCAATCTAAAGTAACCACAGGCCATGAAAGAGCATAATGGAGCAGCTAACTGACTTTTTAGTACTATACTTGACGTGAAATTATCATGTGTAGCCGGTCAAAAAGGGACAGATGCATTTTTCACATCTATGGCTTTTATCCTGCTCTTTTATCCACATTGTTCATTGTGGAATTGTTTCATTGTTCAGTATTGTAATGCACATATAATGCATGGCTAATCACAAATGGGTGGTTGTATTTCTAAACTATCGGTTTTTCTGCTGCTCTTTCCTTGTTATTAGTGAGCAAGGGCTGCAGTTTGCACTGTCTCCCATCCTAACAGCAGAACCACTTGCACAATGGGGTAATATAAAAGTACTGTCCACCACAGCGCAGCACTGAAAACTCTAAATGGCAAGTGCTGGTGGAGACACATCACACAAGGTAGAGGCACAAGGTGCCCAGTGCTCAGGGCCAGACCCCCGAATCCTGTGCAGGTGCTTCTGCTTGAGCTTACCTGTCTCCAGTCTCCTTTGCCTTTGTGGTAAATGTTCAGTATGGTCAAGCTGCACATAGTAATAGACTTAAGAAAGGTTTTGATAAATTCATGGATGCTATAGCTGCAGGCAGCTATTACGTGATTGTGACAGGCTACCTGGCCTTCCTAGAGAGCATCCTCACGTCTGAACACTGCCATTCAAGCCCTGGCCTCAGACATTGCTGGTGTCCAGTGGCCTTAAAGGGCCACCCACATATGCTCTCTGGAACACTCTCTTATTTTAGTGAAATATTAAAAAAAGATGATATGTAAATGCTAAGACACTTTTACCAGTGACTTTAGCATGAGAATCATAAAAGACTAGAAAAAAATTTAATAACATTATCATTTTAAAATGTCCTCAACTGTGTTATGAAGGTTAATTTCCTGTACCTTTTTTCCATGGGGGAATCATTATTGCTGTCTTTAGTATAATTTATGTTATGGTTTGATCTGTGAAAAAAATCTGCCTTTTAGCTGGAGTTTCCAATATATCACGTTGTGTGTCACTTTGCAGTTATAATATATTGATAAAGAAGATCAGTAAATCCAGTTAGCTGTCTTTGCCATTTTTAATAAGTAGATTTTAATTTGGAAATCTAATTTCAAGAACAATTTTTTCGGATAGCTTTGTAAATAGCTATGGTAATATTTATATTTCTAACAGGTTCCTTTTAATAGAGAAAGTTACCATGATATGAGCTAAGTAATAAATAGATAGTGAAATCAAAGTTAGGTTGAGGACACATTTTTCACATGCATTTTGGAAATTAGATCCAAACCAATAGCTTGCAGATTTATTTAATTCAGTAGTTTATAACTTACTGTTCCTGGAATCAGATAAGGGGTAATGGGGGATAGGGCCAGGTGAAAAGGGAACTAAAAGCAGTCCTTGATTAAAAGTTATTTAGTATGTCAAAGCATTTTGTTGGTAGCACAAGTTGACAATGTAACCCAAAGTGCTTTCATGAATAAATATGAGACCATTGGGGCTGCAGTAAACTGAGTGTAATTCCTGGATGACAAGTAGGTCCTAGTGAGATTATGATAATGTAAAATTTCAGTTTTATAACTAATGGAAGTGTTTAGATGTAGCAGTCTTCCATCCCTGATACAGCTCTCTCTTTTTAATGAAAAGATATTTCTGAATTCATAGTCCTATGCAGTCACACTAAACATGGAGGTTTTTTTTAAAAAAAATAATAATAATAACAATAATAACAGTTCTGTTGGAAAACTGATTTGCCTTTACTGTGCAAACACAGATTGCCTGGCAGGGGTGATCGCCTGCCTGTGATGAGTGAGATTAGCTGAGCAGGTACCGCAGGGACACGCTTCAGACAAGGAAGCCTCGCGATCCGATGCCTCATCGTCTCCTCAACAGGCTTCTATTTTCGTTTTCAGTGTTGAATAATTTTGAACTCTGTTAGAAACAAAGCTCAATTAGAAAGTAATCAGAATTTGGTCTTATTTTAATTTCTTAAATTTAATGATAAAATACCCATTTCTTTCATAGTGCTTCCTATATATATTATTTTATATTCATGTTCACGAATTTTTATGTTACATGTAGCATAGATTACATCATAATTCTCGTGGAAGATCTCTATTGCTAAAATAAACCAATTTAATTCAAATATTTATACGTAAATTCAACTATCCAAAGCAAGTATCAAAATGGACAGATGTACATAAATCAACATAATTGTTGATTGAGTTTTCTAGTTTTCATTACAATTTTTGATGACACAGTGTCATGACATGACTTTAAAAATCCTGTATTTACTGTGTTTATAGGTCAGGTTTTGGAATGGTTTGACTTTCAAATAAGCATTCTTATAATGAGAATCAAAGGTTAATATTTGGAAATGGTCATCTTTCTTCCATTCTGATCTAAAGGAATTCAGATTTTTCTATTTTAGGTACATGTGAAAGAAATATATTTACAGACATGTCCATATACATAAAACAGTAAATCTGTTTACTAACTTCCATAGATTTTAGAGGGGAAAAAATTATTAAACATGAGCACAAATTGGGGGTGAGTTATAATAGCAACAAAAGGAAAATAAAGGTGAATTTTAAAATGCCCTAAATGAATTTCAATTTCAATTCCCCATTTTCCCATCCAGAACAAGTGCCACCAAGGACCAGTTTTCGAATGGATTCCTCTGGCAAGTATTCTTCAATACTCACCGTCCTATGAATGATGTCTTCCATTTTGTGTAACAAATCATTTGAGTAGTATCCGTTCATTAGTATGTAATTACTGTGCTAATTTTATTCACCCACATAAGCATGTATTTAAGGTAGAAAGCACATCTCATCAAGGTAGGCCTCAATGGTTGTCAAAGAAACAAACAAAAGACAAAAGAAAACAGCCATATTTATTGATTTCTTTCATAAAATGCTTTAGTAAAAGAGTAGATTACAAACCAGGTGACAAAGCCGCCAGACTGACTAACTTTATGCTGTCCAATCCAGTAGCTTCTAGCCACATGTAGCTATTGGGCTCTTGAAATACAGCCACTCTGAATTTGGAGGTGCTATACGATATGCTTAAAATCCACACCAGATTTCAAAGACAATACAAAAAAAAAAACCCAGAAATGTATAACATCTCAATTATTTTTATATTGATTAATGCTTAAATAATATTTTGAATCTATTAGGTTAAAAATATATTATTAAAATTGGTTGCACCTGTTTATTTTTGCTTTTTTAAAATGTGGCTACTAGAAAATTTTAAATTATTTATGTAGCTTATGTTTATATTGGACAGACCTAAACTAGATACATATAAATAAGAGATTTGCAATTCAGACATTTCCGAAGAACTTATTAGAAATTTTTCTAATAGAATTAAATTATTTTCACATCAATTAAATACCTCTTTTAATTTTTTTATACCATGCCAGTAATCAAATGCTACATTTCAATATTTTTAAAGTTAGAATAGAATGTTATAATTTCAAGTTTAAGAGCTATTAGTAATAATCAATCAATTTATTTGAAAGGAAAAAAATTTTTGACCTAACCATTCTGAAAATAATTAATTTTGGTTTATGCTAAAATATTTAATGTCACTATGGAAATGAAAGAGGAAAGGGAAGATTCAGATTTTTTTACTCTTAAGAAGTGCTTTGAACAGCTGACTAGACCACTGGATTGAAAGCTAGAACACTGCAACAATTACAGAAAAAAGCATTTCATAATAGTACTATTTCAGGTCTGTAGGCTCACAGCACACATCTCTAGCGTGTTTCCATGATGACAGCTCATTATCCATCTCACCATGTTCCAACACCCGTTGGAGAATATATGTGCTTGAGATCATTTCACTTTGTAAGTTCCCATGTCATTTTTTTGGATATGTAGAAAATATGGAAGATATTGTTTAGCATTTTGTCTTCAAATAATGTGTAAAGTTTTTGTTTATCTCGGTCTGAAAATTTTTAAAGCATGATTATTTTTATATACCAACTGTAAAATCCTTATAAGTTTTAAGAATATTGTATGTCTAGAGGGAAATGAGACTTAGTAATTACAGTTGCAAAATGAAAGCAGGACTTAATTTGAAAGTCTAAATCTTAGCATACTGGTCACAGTAAGCACATTTCTTGAAAATCTCAGCTTCTGAAAGTACTTTATTTAAAAACAAAAGAAGAAATAAAAGAACCACCTAATAGCTTACATTACCTTGATATATGTACAAAATACTATTTTTACATTTCAAAAAACATACATTACTTAAAAGAGAAAAGTTACAATGTAGTTCAAGCATATCATACTACCATGCAATCCAGGTTTTCAAGAATATATTCAATCCAAATATTTTCTTAAATGTCCACACAAGTTATCAAAATATTCTAGATAATTATTACTGCATCCAAATAAATAGATCTCCCATACTACTTCTCACATTTATAATGTCCTTTATCAAATTCTATGTCATGATTTTTTGACTTAGATATATTTATCATAATTATAAGGTATTTTTTTTAACTTTAGCTATGTAAGATGCTTAGATACAGAGGCAAAACTAATAGTCAGAAGTCCTAAATAATGTAATAATGAAGCTAAATGATAACTCCATAGTAAAATAACACCATGATTTATCAGGTCAACTAGATTAGTGTATTAAAACAATTAAATTCAAGAAACATTTATTTAGCAATTCCTACAGGGTGTGCATAATGGAATACTATAGATAGGCAAAGATAGTGATGCCATCACAAAGGGACACACACAGTTAGTGAGAAACAATGAATCCATAGCTAGCACCTTTGAATGGACAACTCCACCCAAAGACAAGAGAGCCAGGGCATGAAGTATCACAGAAACCAAGACTAGGGATCACTTCTGGAGGGAGCTCTTTCCTTGTTTAGAAACAAAAGAAATCAGGAGTCATCAAGGTACATCACCAGTATGAAACAAGACACAGAAATCGGTTAGAATGAGAAAAGATAATGGCCATTCTGTTTGGTCATTAAGATGTCATCAATGACTTTAAAGAGAGTAATTTATTAATGCCAAGAGAATAGAAACAAGACTGGCAGGAGTAAGGCAGAAATGAGAGAATGAAGATGAGGGACTACTCTTCCAAGAGAGAAATGGATGGGTAAGCAAAGTGGTATTTAGGATGGGGAAATCTGAGTTTATTTGAAGGCGGAGGCAGAGAACCAAACAGAGCAGGAGATGGTTCCGACTACGGCTAAAATGAGTCTGGCCACATTCACATTACCAAAGGTATAAAGGAAAAAACATAAAGAGAAGGGGGAAATGTGTTAGCTACTTATCTGGTAATGTTAGATTCCAACAATAGAAACTATTTAATTCCTGTTTTACTCATCCTGTATCTGGAGTGCTTTGGAAATCCAGAATCCAGAGACATATTTAATAGCCACCTTTGATTCCTGATTCTTTCCTCATACTGTCTTTCCTAGATCTCTTTACAAAGAAAAGCCAGAAAATTAGAGCTCTTTTCAGCAGGAAAGAAACTGAATGAATTCCTTCTCTGTGCCAAACTGATAATAAGCCTGTGGTACTTATGTTTTAATTAAAACATGAAAGGGGATTCAAGTACCAAAATTTAATTGACATGTTTACAGCAGCATCCCATGTGCCAAATTAATCCATAAAATGCCGTTCTTTGCATTTTTGAAGCTTGGATCATTCATAAAATTAATCAGTTGTGTTCAGTCACCCATCCTTTTCCCTAAAACCATGCGCAAAGCCATGTCTTTCAAAAGCTAGACCAAGGATACGTATGACACGTGAAGTCTTCCTGGAGTCTTAGTGTGAAATAAGAATCAGTTTTGAAATTCTGTTTATCTTTGTTATGAAGGAAGTTGTCCTGATACCTGGATGAGGCCACCATTTGCTACTTTTAAATGTGTTCGCTTTTTCAATGTCAGTGGGAGCCCAAGATAAATCAGGACTTGTCAATTCCATTCTGATAGCTTGCCACAGTGGTCATGTAAAGTCCCATCTAGGATGAGTATCTTAAGCTGTTTTATTTCATAATGCCTGAAGATCCTGGGTCCTGACTTCTAAGGAAGAAGCAACACTGGCCATGGCTGGCCATTGAACACCAATGTCCAAAGAGTGTTCTGCCTCTCCTTAGTCCATTTCTTCACAACCACTGCCTCATCTTGAGTTGCACCAAGAAAAACTTGAGTAATCCTGATAGTTCTTTAAAAACAGCTGAGGAAAGGGGAGGTTAAAAAAAAAGAAAAAGGCGTAGGAAGAGAATGAACAAGAAAGCAGAAGAGAATAAAAGGATGTTGCTGGGACATGGTTGAGTGACATCCAAAGCGACTCCGGTCCCACTAGGTATCCACCAGACCCCTTCATCTGACAGCCTTCCTGGTGCAAGGTTTGCAAACCAACAGGAGAGAGGGGTGGTGATTGTGATATTCTGCAACTAGGGTAAAGAGTTGGCTCTTGGATGTCTTTGCTTTAAGTTTTTGCATTAACAGAAGACATAAAACATGATGCGATAATTTTAAATGTGTCATGAGGCCAGAAGAGCAGCTAAAGGAAAGTATCAGAAACATCACAATCTTTCAAGAGAATTAACAAAGCAGGAAGGAAAAAGAGTTATGTCTTCCAGCTTTGTGCATATAATTGTAGCTGTTTTCTAAAGACAGACTCAAAGGGTGGGGTGATGGGTAAACCAAGAAAAATAATCTTTATAAAGCTCTTATTTAACAGACACACACACACACACACACACACACACACACACACACACACACTACTGCCTTAAGGCACAACCCATCATTTAAACTTTTTTCCAGTTAACTATTTCTTTAAAGTTCCCATTCCCTGCAGCCTCTGAGTCTCTGTTCAAAATTAATCAAAGAAATACAAATAAAAAATAAATCATGTCTCCTGGCACACTTTTCTAATGGGTCTCTGTCTTTGCTTCTTTCTACTTGCTCATGTACCATGAAGCTAGCCATCTTCTGCTGGAAAATTGGAGGGTGAATGATATGTATGGTTGGCACAGTTCACCCTATTAGAAATCAGAGTAGTCAGAGTAAGAATCAAAAGATCGTAATGCACCCAAATGCACACAAAAAATAGGGGAAGGAAGATGAATGCCCTGCTCACATCTGTTCTTAGAGTTAAATAAAATTAATTTTCTAAAAATCTATATTTCCTTACCAAAAAAAAGGAGTTCTGAGTCTTTCCTTTAGGAAAAGCTTTCCAATTCCCCCAAGAATCACAGCATTTTCTGACACAAGACAACACTCTCATACCTTGGCATAGCTCAAATTCCATTACTGGGATTGTCATAATTTCAGCATTTGCTTGGGGGAAATTTTTACTTAGCACATAAAGTGAATCACACAATAAACTCTTAGAGTTCCTCATGCAATATGGATTGGTGCTAAAGCTATTGGCGGAACAGTTTCCCATTTACCATACTCACCAGCAATGCAAAAATGAGAATATTTATAAGGGTAGATGAAAAGTTCTGGTTAAAATATGATAGCTCTATTAAATTTCAAAAATATGTCATTCTGTCTTTGTGTTTTTTATGTCTACGTGGTCTAGAGTCCTTAAAGCTTAAAGTAACCTAGACAGGAGATTGCTGTGAGCAGTCGTCTCACAACCAATGTTTAGGTTTGAACAGGGGTTTGGCATTAGCTGTCATCTTCCTATCTCCCCTGGCCTGTCTGCCTCCCTCGGAGGAGTATGACTTTGTGGGACTGCTCCACCTGCCTCCAGAGTCCCAAAGGCTTAGCACACACCCCAACATGTGGTTTCGTATGTGATATTATAGATCCCAGAATAAACTGAGTTGAAAAGTCAATTGTGCATTGTAGAGTGTAGGACAAAGTTTTTATCTTCCTTTTACCACAGAACTCTAATAAACGATTTAACAGGAATTGAATTCTTCTAAGTTCTCTCATCTTTAAAGTATGAATGATTATACAATTCATAAAGGACGACTAATGGATGTAGAGATCCAGTTCGTTAGTCTTCTCTGAGTTTTTTGTTAGTCATTGAATGGAAAAGACTTATTATAGATGCCTCTGGTCATACAAGGGCATGAAAGGTCACTGAGTTTTAGTTATATATACATATGTACATATGTACTTATGTGCCAGACTCAGCTTTTCTGTTGAGAGAACAGACACAAACTAAGCTTATATCTACATTTCAGAAGGACCGGCCTTTCGTTTATCACTGAATGTACAGTCCAGGTCAGAGGGCACAAAAGCAAGCCCATATCATAGTGCTTGGCTTATTGTGTCCCTTCAGCAGCCCCACTTATGGTAGAACCTGGAAAAGATTCATCTGGCAGTCATTCACTGATTCTGTCTCTCAACCATGACTACTAGTATATATACCCAAGTGGTCCAGACATAGCTTCCTGTCCCATAAAAATTCTCTGAAATCTCATCCCAATTTCCCAAACTATCCTGTTTAAGCAAGGAGAATTGAACTTGATATTTGCTTCTATCAGTTCTAGTACCTTCTTTAAACCATTAAGACCCAAAGATCACTAAATACTTCTTAAGCAAAGGACGGCATTAATAAGTACGTATTCCCCAAAGTAGCAGATCATCCACTGACATCCTACAAGTGTCCAAAAACCTGTGCACCACTCAGTTGGGATTGAGGCTTTACCTCTTGGAAAAGGTTCAAAAGACCAGGAATAGGGGATGAGCGTAATATTATCTTCAAACAGTCAAAATATTTCTTACGGTTTTAGTTTATTTATTCTAGGGTTGAAAAACAATGACATTCAGGAGAATTTCCCAGCTTGTTTTTAGGTATGTTTCTGTTCCTTCAGCTAACGCCACAGATATACTCCTCTTCTAGTTTATTTTGAATACGCTAATGAAGTCAACAGAGGCTTCCACATTATAAAATGTTTGGGGGTTAGTTTACTTAGACCCAGATGAATCTCTACCCCTAAATTATTAAAAACCTAAAGGAGTTGGTCAGAAAATAAAAACTTAAACCTCAATACAGAAAACTTTAAATTTCATATTTTCTAAATTTTTACAATTTTAAAAGAAATCACTTTTATTAGGCGTAAGTTTATATCCCCTTATCCCCTACCCCCCCCACGCGTGCTCACACACGCACACACACACACACACACACTAAACTGGATGCAGCTATGTTAGTAAATGACTGGGTAGCACTTTACCAGGTAGTTCCAGGATGTTGCCATGTATTCCCTCATACTTCTAAAACAATCATTCTAGTCAGAGTCAACGTCCTCCAAATGATAGCCAGTCTTGAAGATAATCTGAATGCCCTCAGGAAAATAAAGAATTATAGAGGCATCAGTGTTTTTTTTCACCTAAAAAATGTGTGTGCTCTTTCTGCCTATGGTGATAGCTTAGTAATGCCCTTGGCTGTTAATTTAGATACTACCTAATTTTGGAATACCTACTTTTTGTTGCCGTATTTTTTTAATTCTCTATGCTTGCCACCAACTCTAACAGCACTCTCATTAATCACATCCACAAAATTAATTTATCATTGGTGAGTTCAGTCCCTCAGGGTGTGAGAGGGCAGGATTCATTACTCAGTGGTGTCTCCTTTATGCCAGGTCCAGATTATAAGGAGCTGGATGTTCACCTTCGCAGGATGGAGTCTGGATTTGGCTTCAGAATCCTCGGGGGAGACGAGCCTGGGCAACCTGTAAGTTAAATCCTCTTTATTTCCGCATTTTGGGCTGTATTGTATGTATACTCATCAGAGGGAGTATTCTGTATGAGGACTAAGAGGAAATCTTTTAGGACTCACGTAAAAAAGTTAGTGGTTTGTTTTTTCTTGCTATTTAAGTTGTTAAAATATGCCAGTATTTCCTTGCCTATGTATCATCATAAATCAGTGCACATTGTTTTAAGAGAAGGAAATTATTCTTTCTTAGAATAGGTGAGATTTTTCATGAATATTTCAACTATTTAGTTGTATTGGACCAACTCCTGGTCTCTATGGGCAGCAACTCACAGGTAAACATGCAGTATGACAGAAGATACACGGGAAGAGATTACTTGGAACAGGAGAATTATGTATGTTTTCAATCAGTATTAGAGGGAAGAGAAAACAGTGAAATGCTGCAGAATCTCAACCAGATTTGAATTAAGTGGTTACCATGAGAAGAAGATGTTCACTAAGTCAAATTCACTTGGCACAATATTGGGAATTTGGGGAGGGTTCGGAAGAAAAAAAAAAAAAAATATATATATATATATATATATATATATATATATATATAAAATGTATATATTAATTTACATGTATAAATAATATATTAATATACATTAATTTATATATTAATATATAATGATACATCAGAGTGAAAGTATAAAATAACAATTTTAATACACAGAAGCACAGCAAAGCTAGATTTATAAGCACATATTAAAATATAAGCTATAACACTCTCATTGTGAAAGATGAGTCTTAAATGATATCCAATGTGACTAAGTCAGGTCCATGAAAGTTTTGAATAAATGACACCCCATCCCAGCTCGGGTGCCTGTACCCCATCCTAGCTCATGCACGGGACTTAAGCTCTAAGCCTCAGTTTCCTTATCTGCAAGGTGAGGATAACAATAATACTTTTCATAGAGCAGCTTTAAGAATTAAAGAAGATAACTTATATAAAGCTTTGGGTATTGTGCCTGCATCATATTAGGTACTGGATAAATGTTTATCATCTCTCTTACTGGTAGATTGTTTCAAAGAATAAAAATAGAACCACCGATGGGCAGAAATCTTCAGGAGAAAAAAGTTAATCTAACAAACGAAAGGAATCTGTAAAAATTAAAACTGTGCCAAAATGATAGACTGGTTGATTGACTGACAGTGACCTCCTTCCCAGGGGAGGTATTCAAGCAGTCGATGAGAACCTGACAGGAACCCGAGGGGCTTCCTCTGTCCTGGATGTTAGATAAGTCAGACCAGATGTTTAATGAGAGAGAGGTCCCTTACTCCGGAAAACTCTAGGAGGCTGAGCTTGGACTCTAAGGATGAGGGCGCTCCAGGGAAAAAAGACTTATTTCCTCATTCCTGGGGATAAAATTTGGCAAGTCAACCAGAATATGACTAATTTCTTAGCTGCCAGAAATGTAAAAATGCGGTTGCCAAGGTGGATTGTCTGGATTTTCTTATTAGTGCTTTGGGAGAAAAGAGAGTGCTGAGGTAAAATTTAGGGCTCAAATAATTTTAGACTTAAATTTATTCAGAGCCTAAGTTACGGATCCCATGCCATGGATAGAAGAAACCAATCTCAGTTACATTTTGCTCCCCTTCACAGAATTGTTCCCCATCTTTGTCTCCTGATTCTGAGTTTAGCAGGGATCTTCAGTAACCTACTCAGCCTTCCAGCATCATTCCTCCCTATAACTCACCTCTTAAAATTAAATTTATGAGGATAGCATTGGTTAATAACATTATATAAGTGTACAATTCTATAATACATCATCATGTTATTGCATTGTGTGCTCGCCACCCAAAGTCTAGTCTCCTCTTATCACCATATAATTGACCCCCTTTACCCTCTTCATCCTCTCCCCACCCTCTACCCACTCCGGTAACCACCATACTATCATATAACTTATCTGGCTCTACACATATGAAACTGAAGATAGTATCAGGTTCTTTCACATACGTAAACATTTAACCTCTCAGCCTCGACAGGGTATTTATCTGACTTAGTTTCCTTCAGGATTGTTCTCTAACATGTTCATAGTCTTCCTATTCAGTTTGATCGGTAGGATTTTAAATTCCTGTCAAGCAGGGGCTTCATCTTTTCCTTTTTATTATCCTTTAGTGCCCCATAAATGAGAAGTACGCCATTACCCAGAGTTAGCCGAACTCCAGGTTAAGATCTCAGTCCTCCAAACTGCCAAGTCTGCCCAACACACCTGACACTCACTGCAATGAATTTGCAAAACTGCCAAGTCTGAGGGAAGAATCTCCATAATACTGCCCTCACTTCAGCCACTAGCTGCAAATTTGGGGGTCCCCAAGGCCTTCCTCATGTTCAGTAATTCACTAGAACAACTCATAGAACTCAAGAAAGTGCTATACTTAGGATTACAGTTTTATTATAGTGAAAGGAAACAAATTAGAACCAGCCAAGAGAAGAGGCACATAGGACAAAGTCTGGAAATGTTCCACTGTTAAGCTTCCATCGTCCTCTGGGATGTGTTACCTTCCTGTCATTGATGCCTGGAGGACTGCCAACCAGGATGCTTACCCAAGTTCTTGTGTCCAGTGTTCGGGTTTTATTATGTGGGCATGATGGACAGAATCATCGTCCAGGTCATTGAGCTCACCCTCTGGCCCCCTTTCCTTCCCAAAGGTCAGGCTAATATCACGTGGCTCAAAGGCCCAACCCTCTAATTACATGGCTGGTGGGTCTGGCATGGTCAGTCCCCATCCTAAGGCTGTTGGGTGGCTCCACCCTGAGTCATGACCTTAGTGTAAAGGATCAGGGGCTCCCCATGAGTCTCATTAGCATAAACTCTCAGGTTTGGCCCAAGGGGCATACCATGGACAACAAAGACAATCTTGTTCTAAAGGTATAGTGGTTACCTTTCAGGAAAAGCCAGACCTCTCTTTTCACTGAGGCCAAATTCTTTACTACATGGCCATGTGCTTTAAAATGAAGGTAACAAATGATATCAAATGCAGGAAACAAAACAAAACCATATCTAAACTAAAATACCCCTTTAAGGTGATTTTTATAGCTTTTTATGGGGCACTGGCTGATAGCTGAGACTTTTTGTAAGGCATTTAAGGTTAAATCCATATCAAATCCAGTGTACTTTAACATAATGCCCCAAACTTACCGACTTAAGGAGTCTCCCTAGAAAAATGAGGCCCCTCTTTGTTCCCGAATGCACTGCCTGACATGCTGTCTTCCCCTTGCCAGTCTGTGAGCTCCTTGAAGGCAAAGACCGTGTTTTGATGGTTTTTGTGTCTTCCAAGCCTAGCATAGAGCCTGGCACAAGAAATCATTGTTAAATGGATGTGAAGAGAGTCCTCTTCACCAAACCAAAACTGTCACCCAAGCTTCTCAGAACAAATAACGATGAAGTTTACATATTTGTAGGCCTCTCTGTCCTACAGGGTCTGTAGAATTAACATGGCCTCACCCCAGAAGCAGGGATATGTCCTGGTAACCCTACCACATGCTTTGTTCAGCTCCCGCAGTGCCTTACAACTGCTGTGCATCAACTAATTTCTCCTTTTCAAAAATTCAGATTTCCATTGTCTCTTGAAAAATGCATCTGGTAGCATCAAGCTTGCCTTTCTCCGTGACAACTGCTTTGAGCTAAGTAGTTTGTCAGACTAAACGTGGCCACAGATCCCAAAACTCCCTCATGCCTGTGTTTCTTATTTTGTTTACTATCTTTGAGACTCCCATCCCAAAAGATTAGATTGAAAGAAATTGGAAAGGTGAATATTTTGCACCAAAGGAATCTTCAGCCAGGGCCAGATCATGTTTTTTATAGGCCCCGCATGGAAAATATTATCA
This sequence comes from Rhinolophus sinicus, assembly GCF_057876585.1. Lineage (NCBI taxonomy): Eukaryota > Metazoa > Chordata > Mammalia > Chiroptera > Rhinolophidae > Rhinolophus > Rhinolophus sinicus. The sequence continues at coordinate 45,746,306 of NC_142504.1, forward strand.
GGTCCCTTCTGTTACATATAAATACAAATTAAAGATTAAACTATAAAATAAATCTAAGGGAAAACAGCAAAGTTTCTTACTTCAACACAGTCTTTGAAATATAAAATTCTTACTTTGCTAGCCCTGCCCTGCCCCTCCCCCCACCCCCTCACACCCCCCACACACCCCCACCTCCACCCCCACCCCTACCCCCACCCCTGCCCCTGCCATATACTCATGCTTTGTCTGCTTTTGGGGTGAACTAGCACCACATTCGGGAAACATTATCTTCTCATTTCTCCCCCGTCTCCCAGAGGTAGAAGGGATTGCATGACAGTCACAGGAAAGGCACAAACTGGCTCAAGAAGAGAGAGGTCTGCCTGAACTTTGCTGGGCACAGAAGCAGTAGAATTGTCATCCAGATGGAGCACATGTAGGCGTTACTCCCAGTGAAGCTCAAGTGTGTGAATGCAGCATAGTCGCTGCTCAGCCTCAGGACAGCTTTCTGCCTGGTCAGGACACAGGTTCCCAGGTCCCCAACCTTCTCAACATTGGCTTTGCATCCCCAAGTCCATTCCCCCCACTAGTAGGCAGGCATCCAGTATTTATGATAAGCTTCCTCAGATTACATGGCTTGCTGGTTATCCTCGTTGTGTTTATTTAGATTTATTTTGGTTTATTCTTTCATTTGAATGATTTAAGATGCACTCAGGCTGCAAGTTACAATTCTGACAGTTAAGCCATAAAGTAGAATCCTAAATCTCCCTCAAGCAAGCAAAGCCAGAAAATAATGTCTTGAAGACTAGACTATTGCACATCAGAAAAACCATGTCAGAAAGAGTGAGTCTACTGTAAAGATCTCCCATAAGCCTTTCCTTCCTGCTTCCTTCCACTGTAGGTTGGGAGGTAATATACAAACAAAACAAGCTAGCCTCCTGTAATTGCTGACGTGCTACAAAGGGAGAGGTACAGGAGAGGACTTGGTCCCCAACCACAGGAGGTCTCATAAATTACGTCAAATGGGTTTCTGCCTCCATATACACGAAACGGTATTGACATCTCAGGGTGCGCATTAAACACGACAACACGGCTTACGGCAAATAATGAACAGCAGGACTCCAGCTCAAACAAAGCATATGGGCATTTTTCCTGCAAGAGGAAATGCTTTTCACAGTTAAATAACAATAGAAATAGAAAGAAATGAAAAATTGCCAGAAAGGAACAAAAATGAGATTTCCAGCTGTGAGCTGAAAAGAGATGGGGAAGGCATCAAGATGGAAAGACTTGGGAAACACAGCCGTGGAGAAAGGCCTGTGTGGAGAAAAACTGTTGGAAGAAAGAGAGGTGACGATAGACGTACTCCTTGGTGCGGGAGTCTGGTGCAAACTTGTGGGGGAGTTTTAGAAGGCAAGAGCCTGCAACCTGCTTGCAGCATTGGCAAGTTGTCCCACTCTATAATTATTGCAAATCAGATCTACTGGGGCTGGACTAACATTAGGCAGTGAAGGAAAGAAGTAAAGAAATTAAAAGGCTTACCAAGGTGGCTTTCATTTTGTTTGTTTCTTACTTGTTTTTGTTTTCTTTTTTGTGTTAGTTTTTTTCCCCTGGCTTACTGGACTATCAGCCCCTTGAATGTGAATGCTGTTATTTTATATCAAATACTCTGCTTTGTTTCATGCCCTCACAGCCTATAAGATATAGTGTAGTTGTGGAGTTGTTTTTGATCTTTTGTCTTTTAGAGAAGGCGATTAGAAAGATAAGGCCATGGGTGAGTTGTTCATTTGCTGGGGGTTGCCACAGAGCACTTCCTTCAGGGCCAAAGCAATAGAGGCAGGATAAAGACCTCCCCCAAGAGCAGTAAGAAAACTGATGGGGGGTGGGGGGTGGGAGATGAGGGTAAGGGGAATCAAATATATGGTGATGGAAGGAGAACTGACTCTGGGTGATGAACACACAATGGGATTTATAGATGATGTAATACAGAATTGTACACCTGAAATCTATGTAATTTTACTAACAATTGTCACCCCAATAAATTTAATAAAAAAGAAAACTGATGGGTGGTACTGACAGGTCCACAAAGGCTGAAGAAACCAGTGAGGCTGGGGGGTAGGGGGGTGAAGCCAGTGTTGGCTGGGAAGACACACTGGCCAGTATGGCCAGGTATCAGCAAGACCAGAAGGAAACCATAGCCTGATGGGGCAGGGAGCCCGGAGCATATGCTCAGGGTGTCCCCTCAGCAGACCTGGAGAGCGACCAGTGAGATGCGGCAGGGAGCTCAAGCCAGGCACCAGAAGGAGAGTCCTTCAGTAGATTTGAACATGACCAGTGAGACCACAGACCCCGTGACTGTTAGGCCAAGTGGGAATACTCAGGATCTTGCTACTCAGAGTGTTAGAACTACAGACCAGCAGCGTCCACCATCTCCTAGGAGCTTAGTAAACATGCAGAATCTCAGGTCCCACCCTAGATCTGCAGAATCAAGATTCGTGGGGGTAGGTCCAGAATTCTGTTTTAGCAAACTCACTGGCTGATTCACATGCACCCTAAAGTCTGAGAACCACTGACGTAAGGGATCAGATATCCTGAAGCATGTTTTCAAGAGCTTAAATGAACATGAGACACCAGTGTGACTTATAGTTCAAGAAGGAATCCTAGATTTGTCTAGTCCCTGCACTTTGGTGACAGACAGGAAATGTGGTGAATGTACAAAGTATATTCAAATAAAGAAACAATTTGTGGATTATTTTCCTGAGGAGAGAGACACATAGAGCTAGCTCGGTGTTAGCAGTAAAATATAATGCATAAAGATGCAAACAGACCAAAAGCTAAGGAACAACAGCAACGTGAGAGCTTGCAGCAGTGACAGTGGGCACGGTGAGCCTCTTCCCAGCCAAGGTAGCAGCTCCTGATGGATGGAGCAAACGTAGCTAATACATACATGTAACTAATACATATATTAGTATATGTATATATATGTAACTAATATATGTAACTAATACATATATTAGGCACATCTAATGCCTGCTCCAGTCCACCACACTCAGCTCAATTTAAGTTTGTTTAATAGCTATGGCAACCTGTGTTTGAAACAAGGTAGAGGATGAATTCTATAATGTAATTACATAATATATATGCATATAATAACTATATAATACTATATAATAATTACATCATATACTGTATGATATATAGCAATAATTATATCATATGCTATATAATTGTGTCATATATTATATAATCATATATAATAATTTATATTGAAGAATTATATTGAATAGTTTATTTAGATATTCAATTGAAGTAGCCATTGAATATAGTTTATTAAAAAGAACTATATAAGATTTGATAAAGCAAACTAAAGTTTGAAGAGCAAACTTCAAGTTTTTAAAAATGTATGATGAACTTCAGTCTTCGCTCAGATGTCAACTTCTCACTGAGACCTGCTCTAACCAACTCTGACATCACCTCGGCCACATGCCTGACACCCACTTGCCACCCCACCTTGCTCTATTTTTCCCATAGTACATGCCTGTTCGCATACAACATGATTTACACATTTATTACATTCATTATTGTCTGACCTTGAGAATGGAAGCTCTATAGGTCAGGGATTTTTGTTTATTGTTCACTGATGGATTTCTGGCACCTAGCAGTATCCCTGGGCTCAATGAATACTTGCTGAATAAATGAATTAATTAGTGAGGTGAATATTTCATATCATACATAGCAATATAGCAAAAAAAACAGATGTTTTACTGGTATTTTTTTTAATGGATATTAAACTAGCAGCACAGAAGATAACTTCAAGGGTATCTGTATCTGTGTATCTTTCCTGTTTTTCTTTAGCAAGAGAGGAACAGGAATTTTCCAATGTGAAATTCTATTTTTACAACTTTTGTAGAGGGCCCAGTTGCAGCTGTGGCTCTCCCAGTTGTAACCTATTTTTTTGGTTCACTTTGATCAATTAGAATCAGAAACGTAGTCTAAAGTTGTTGATAATTAACCATCCAAGAAGTTCACAGAGAACATTTTTCTCTATAACCGTCTATAAACTCCTCCACTAAAGCATACAGGAAATCTAAAGGTTGAAGCATTTTCTTTAGGCTAACCCAGCTAACTGCAGCTTTTCATGGGACAGTGGAGAAACATAAACATTCATTTTAACTGGCTTTTGCACAAAGCACTTAGCAAATCTTTGAAGTGCTCCTTAGTGGGTTGAGACTTTTGAAGAATAGATTGGAACATCATCAGAAAGAAACTCATAAATTCAGGTTGGCATGACAATGAGGGAAAATGGATGCTGTCCGAAGCATGCCCGACAGCTGGACTGCACAAATGGGCATGGAGGGCAGCAGGGAAAGAACCACACTGTACAGCCAGTCTAAGGCAGGAGATGTGAGCCCTGTCATATGCTAGCAATAATGAATCACACATCGGAGGACAAATACTCAGCACAGAAGCAAATCTATTCCCCACCTCACCCCACCCTCCAGAAAGGGGAAAACTGCTATAGTGATAGGGAATTTTCATTGCTCTGAATAAAAAGAGCTATTATTCAGTAGACCAAGACTGTGAAGTCCTCAGGAAAAAAGGAAGCTCTTTAGACTATAATTTTGCAAATGCTTGAGAAGTTCTGGGCATTTAGGTCTGGTTACCATGTTGTCAGGCCACACTGAGTGGTGTGACCAAGTATGAAGAAATCATTCTGCTGCAGCAACTCTGCAAATTAGCTGGAACCCACAGATCTGGGATTTGAAAGAAATTTTTGAACCTTAAAGAAATCAATCTGTAAGCAAGGGATCATTTTATAAACATGTGAAATAAAACCTAGAATATAGGCTCTGTAATATTGTTAGCTAATGGCAACTACTGCGTTTAGATGTTGTGTGGCTAAGCCACATGGCAAAAGAAAAAGGGTGTCTATTGTCCATGAGTTAGAAAAATTGTTTATACGTTAAACAGCAAAATTAAAATTTTAAGTACTATGGTCTTTGATAAAGAAAAGAAGCTTTACTCATGGACACTGAATTGAGTGTTTCTAATGGGAAAACCTTATGTCATACCTTTCATCACAGTTCCTTGTTCAGGGAATTATAACAGTACACACATTTCCCACATGTGTACATGCTCATTTCCTGCTATGGTGCCCACCTACACAGTGGAAGCATTTCAGCGGACAGGCAGAACTGGGAATGTCCTTAGTGCAGAGGACGGCACTCCAAGGAAGTATTAAAGGAATGAAGCTAAAATCTAGAGATTTGACTGAGATTTTTTAAGTAAGTCAACTAGCCAGGAAAAGCCCACCATGAATTTTGCTTTGTCTTATTTTCTCCTTACATTAAGCTATTCAAAGCAAAGCAAAACAAAACAAAACAAAACAAAACCTACAGGCAAACAAACCAAAAACAAAAAAACACTAGGAACCTTTTTCAGAGTTGAGTAATGTGCAGCAGCTACTTTCCCCTGACATTTTTCAAGCACTCACTATGTGCCATGAGCAAAGTTAAATGCCTCACATACATTATTTCACTCAATTCTCCCAACACCTCCATAAACTGAGGCTCACGGAGGTTAAGCCTTGCCGAAGGCTATACAAATAAGTGAAGCCAGGGTTCAACCCCCAACTTGTTTCAATTCAGAGTCCAAGTGTTGTGGCCAATATGTAGCATCAGATTATCTGGGTTTAGAATTTTCTTAAGGGTGGTAATATATGAACCAGGTAGCAAGTGTCCCCCAAACTTCATGACCATCAGCAGTGAGTTCCAAACTTACATTTCTCTAGAAGGAGGTAGGAATCTAGGAGAAGAGGAAGGGCATCCCTTCAGCCTTTCATTTTTCATTTTTGAAGTATATGCTCAGGTTTGGGGCAAGAGGTAAACTGTGAGAATAACATCTTCAACCAAATTTATATATGTATATATATGTAAAGTTTGAAATGCATATGTCCTTTCCTTCTCACTGCTTTTTTAGATTTTGATTGGAGCGGTCATTGCCATGGGCTCAGCTGACAGAGATGGCCGCCTACACCCAGGAGACGAGCTCGTCTATGTGGATGGGATCCCAGTGGCTGGCAAGACCCACCGCTATGTCATCGATCTTATGCACCACGCAGCCCGGAACGGGCAGGTCAACCTCACGGTGCGAAGAAAGGTGGTTTGTGGAGGTATGTAACACGAGCCAGCAGCAAGGTTGGAGCTTGGGTGATGAGATGCTTTCGTGAGACATGCCAAAGACACTTGAAACAAAGTCTTAAATCAGTTTCTATATTATATGAGGAAAAAACCTAACCCAGATATTCCAACTGTACCTGATTTTGAAAGTGTGGATTTTCACCCCACTAGTACAATTACAAGCACTCTTCATGGCCTACCTTGTCAATGTAGTCATTAAATTTTCTACAAAGCCTGGGGCTAATTTGAGATGTGTATGCTCTTTGCTGTTTGGTAGACGCTAGTTATAAGAACATTATGGTATTAAAAAAAAAAAACGGCTTTTGAAAATATTCCTCATCATGTTTACAAACCAAGAACACAACATTTTGATGCCATAATAAGGCAACAAGGTTGGAAAATTAGTTTCCACTATAAAGCTTGATAAAAGGTAACAGTAAAACTATTACCCTAATTTAGAGAAATAGAGCTGTACATCACTCTGAGGAAACACAATTCATCTAACTCCAAACTTAGGAAACAGATAAATTAGAAGTAATTATTCCCTTTGTATCCATTTTCCCAACTTCATAAAAGAATCCAACAAAGACATACTTTTAAAAATCAGCCCTCATCATCATAATAGGATTCAATTTCTCTCTTTACCGTCTCAACCCCTCAAAAAAGACTTAGGTTTTAAGGAACATGTCTGCCACAAGCATCACACTACTTTTTATAGTCTGAGCACTCGGTGACATTGGGAATACAGTCCCAAACCTCACTCAGTGACTCACCAACGATGTCCTGCTGCCACCATCTGCCCCAGTGGCCTCTCTCCTCAGCCCCTGACTGCCCCTCATATAGAATGATGAATGTTAGAATTAGGAGAGACCTGGGCAGCTTCGGCTCCCTCATGTTACAGACGAGGAAACTGAGGCCCAGAGGTACCATAGCTTGCCCAGTAGTCTGTGGTGATGATGCAGAAACTTATCTCCTGGACCAGTGCTAATTTTTTGTCCTTTCAGCCCTCCTCCTCACTCTGCCACCTCCCCACTCCTGGGGAATTCAAAGACCAACCTTTAGCAAATGTCGTCCCCAAACAGGGGGAGTTCTTCCTATGTGTTATTATCATACTATATTTGAATCAGAAAAGGAGACCGCTTGCTAAGCATAGGCTATAAATGACTCGAGAGGATATGGTTTATTAGTCAAACAAAAAATATTTTTCCTTTCAAGTCTTCTAGAGACTAGACTTGGAGCAAGGGCAGCCATTTGAAAGGGCAAGTCAGAAGAATTGTCAGCCCTCACCAACAGAGATGGCTATATATCATGTATCATATGGAAGTTTTGCTAAGAGGTGCCATTCATCTTCAGAAATTCTTGGCATACCACTTGACCCAAAGAAATGAAACACCTTGAATTATGCCTTATCCTTGGGCGAGATGCCAGAAGGAAGATAGTGTTTTCTTGGTTAACATTTAACTGTCTCTCTCCCTACAGAGTGATTTTCAATAAAAAGTTTGCTGTGCTATGTGTTCTGTAACCCTAAGATAAATTAAAAAGATACCTGATTTACAAGGAACTACACTGCAAAGTGCCAAACAAATGCATCCACATTATTTCATGCTCCCCTTGCCACCAGCTGATTATTGCAAATTACATTTTGTTCTAATCAACCCAAGCTATTGGAGTGTAGGCCAACTGCTGCAAAAAAATGTATTCTTGCAGTTTGTAGGTCATGTGACTTCCGTGAAGATGCTCTTTGCTGCAGTTCTTACCCACTTGGCTCATGTAGGTGTCAAGTGCATATCAAGTGCATTTAATTTTTGAAAATGTTCTGCTGCAGACTGCTCCTGCTCACCAGGAAAGTCTCCAGGTTAATTCAATCCACTATTCCTTGAAAGCTTCACAGCATTGAAAATGATTAAGTTCAGCAAGATACTTTGATAGTAAAGTAAATGCCTAGAAATAGGATAAAACAGATTTTTAAAAAGGCATAGGAAGACATCCTTTTCTCATAGTGGCCACTTCTCCAACAGTGAGAAGGGATAACTACAAAGGGATGTGACAGCAGAGATGCCTTTTCAAAGGTTGTTGTTATCATTATTATTATGCTTTCCTAAGCAAAGTCAGTGGGAGGTGCAAGCCTGGCTTGGGATGAGGTGGTTGAAAGCTGAAGGGAAGTGAGCAATCAGCCGTGAAGAGAACAGAAGATGAGCGAGAAAGGGGCAGCGGTGCCACCTTCCTGAACAAAGGAGCGATGTTATGGAGAAAGAGCTGGGAAGACGGGCGGTCACAGAGATCATACCTGTCAGCCTTATGCTTGCTCGGCTTGTTCAAATGTCCCTCCCACCTAGGAAGGCATTGAGCACTGGCTTCCTAGGAGATGCTCAAAAAAAAACCAAAAAACTGCATGCATTATGAGAGATACAGACCTGTTAGTGACATTGGGCAAAAACTAAAATAACACCAAAACCTGCTCCAAAGATTAAAATATACAAAAAGCATACACACTGAAGATAGAAAGGCAATATTTTCAATTAGGCAATGGTAAGCTAGATCCTCAAAAATAAGAAATTGTGGAGTAAGGGAAGAAAATATCTAGTAGTGCATCCAATTTAACAATAATTTTATCACAGATCTTGTACCTTAAACTAGTTTTGAGAGATATCTTATCCACGCCACCAGCTCCGATATGTAATTGTGGGGTTTTTTTGCCCAAAGATAGTAGAAGAGTGCCTTTACTTATTACACTGAAAGGATAAATATTTATACGTTTAGTAGCTCAGTTTTGAGATGTTCAACCTAATGACACATTTTGAATACATTCTATTTACCTGAGAGAAGGGTGTCTCTGAGGAATTTCCTAAAGTATAAATCTAGAACTCAGGTGAAAGTTTTATGACTTAATCAGAGCACATTAGAGTCCGTTTTGAAGCTATCAGCATCTTTTCTCTAACACCTAAGAGGAAGTCTAATTCCTGGCCTAATGCCAAGAAAGGGAAGGTTTTCTTGGCAGCTAGGTGAAAAGTTTAGCCCGTGTTTAGGGAACCAGTGGATTGCCTGCTCTTGGTTATTATAGTTTTTGTCAATTCTAAATGCATTCCGTCATTCTTTGTCTATAAGCATGTCACCCATTTAAATAAGTTGTCTGCCTTGATGAGTATTAACCAGGAGTGTACAAACTCACATGCCAGCAGGCAGGCCAGCCCCTGACGTTGGCAGGGCCACAGGCTGTGAGCTGCTCCTGTACCCCCATCAGGCACCCCGACGATGCACATGCATGTCGATACTCCAGCTGGCATGTCCGAGCGCTGTCCAGGCACATACCCCACTGCCTCAGCCGTATTTCAGGACAAGACATGTGCATCCTGAGTGCTGTCATCCTTGGGGACAGTCCTAAGAAGAGGCCCAGGCACACCCTGGAAGCAGGCAAGGTCTGTTTGGTTACAGAATCCTAGAGTCCTGGTCCCTAGCGTGTGATCTAGAAGGAAAACAAAGGCTCCGGTTGAACAAGTCCCTTTGGCCCTGCATACTCCTCTCTCTACAGGTAAATGAGTAAGTCAGGAATTTGCAAGAGACATTGAGAATGGTTGGAACTGTGGTGGTCTGTAAACTGCATACCCAGTCAAGGAAGCAGCCATTGTCCTGCTCCAGCTGATCATTACCAAATATTTCAAGAGAAACTGGAATCCATATTTCTGTAAAATCTCCCCATATAGAACCACTGACAATTAATTTTAGCAATTAGTCAACAAAGTATGGGCCAACACTGTGCAGGAATAATAGATGAGTCTGTTGGCCGGGAGCAGCCCCTGACCAGTAGTTGACTGTTCTAGTCACAACCATCTCACCTGTGGGGCGTTGTCAACAATTCCTGCCTTCCCAAAGAGAGACCCTCTCCCCGTCAACACAGTGCTGATTGTGAGTATGACTGGTGGAGGGGGAAAACAGAAGCTGAACCTGAAAATTAATTATCTGACTCGAGTAGATGCTAAGTGAATTCTGTACACCCATTTGCGTGTGAGCCAAAGGTGTGAGTCAGGGATGCCGGAAATTAGTAAATGGGAAAAAAAATGCACATGGTATTTAGTCACTTTGTGACATTTTGCTATTTTATTCTAAAACAGTGATGTTCATGTCCTACACCAGGAAGGTTGCTGGCGGGAGGACGGTCTCAGTTGGACGTAGGGCCAGCTGAGTAGATAAATGATGTCGAGTCAATGCAGTCCTTCGAAGTCCGAAGTCCATCCTCAGAAGTCATTTCAACTCCCTGGTTTTCAATGTGCTCATGCTGTTAAGGACAAAGACCTTTGTTCTCGAGGTTGAAAGAGAAGTCCAAAGCAATAGGAAAGTATCCTGATGATGTGTCTGACTCTGCCTCATCCAGGACCACTCACATTGGCTTAGTTATGATTCTTTCTCCCTCTAGAACCTGTGGCGCAGCCACTCCCAGCCATTTATTGCAAAGACAGATAATTTTTCTTTGTTACTGCTTTACTGACAACCCCCTCAACCCCCTAAAATATGACAACCAGAAAATAAGATCTCTCTTGTCACTGCCTATGACATTTAGTTACTGATTTGGTCCAATAACTCAGGGAGATTTTCAATTTAGTGTTGCAGCATAATAATTGTTTGTTTTTCTTCTCCCTGACTATCTCTAATCACTTTATTTCCAACTCGCAGAAGGACTGATAAAGGACATGTGCTTCACTGAGACAATAACAGCTTGTCTTTGGATGATGTTTTCGAGCACGGAGGGTACATTTTACAGGCAGTTTTAATTCTGGTAAAAAAGAGGAGAAGTCTTTGACACTGACATTTTGTTCTTTTATGACCTTAGTACATTTCTTGCAGATGAAAAGCGTCCATTTATTTTCTTTTATTAAAACCTGATTAATTAAATCTAGAAAGAATCAAATTTACCAAATGATAAGCAGCAGCCTGGATCTTATTCATTCAGTAATCACAAACAAGGAATGAATACTTTTTTGTAAGGTCATTTTTAATCTGGGTATATGAATAAATGCAGTTCCTTTTCCTTTAGGTATCAGTGTAACAGAACTTCTCTTGTAATGTGTTCTTTCTTCCTGACTTTTTCATTTCAGAATGGAATTGCAACTTACAAAGTTAAGAGCCTTCACTGGAACTTTTGCTAATTATTTTTAACTTGTTATATGAGACAGTTTCCAGATTTCCCGTCTTCTAGTAGACTGGATCTAGAGATCCAAAAAGAAATTATTAATTGTGATTCTTTTCCATCTTACTATTCCTCTGTTCCATAAAAATCTTTTGAGTACACTAATTAAATTGTAAGATGGAGCTGAAATGGTCTTATTTCCAATTACACTAGTCTAGGTGCCCACTTCAGTTCTTTGAATCAAAATACAAAAACCTACCATGTTTCCCCGAAAATAAGACCTAGCTGGACCATCAGCTGTAATGCGTCTTTTGGAGCAAAATTTAGTATAAGACCCGGTCTATATATAGTATAATATAATGTAATGTAATATAATACTGGGTATTGTATTAATTTTTGCTCCAAAAGACGCATTAGAGATGATAGTCTGGTTAGGTCTTATTTTCAGGGAAACACGGTAGGTATTAAATTAAAATGACAAAAGTCTTTCTGGATAACAGACCAACTTTCATTTCAAAAACTAGCATGTCTTGGCTGCCAAATATCTATCGTTTTTCCCTGTAAATATGACTGCTTTCTTGTGGAAATAGTGGTTTGGTGTATCTGGTTGATAATGGCATATATTTTGTAATAATACAGAATGCAAATGAGCAAGGTCTCCAATACCTCCTTTAATGATTCAAAATTCATCATTCCTTAGACTGATGTCAGTGTTAGATTTGATCCTAGAGTGAGCAGACTACTTTAAGAAGAGTGTTACCTACCTACACTCCCAGGCTCTTTAGTAAAATTATAATAGGTCACTTTGTGGGGACATCCCCTGGGGTATTAGTCCCCGTACAAGACTTCTGTAGCAGCATTTCTCAAAGTGTGGCCTTGAAATCTCATCCAGATTCCTGTGCCCAGTCTTCCCTACATCTACTGAAAAAAACTTCCCATGGGTGAACCCTAAAGATGCGTATCTCGTATAAGTTCTTTAAATAATTCTTATGCATAGTACAGTTTGAGATTCTGTCCACTTATTTTATGATCCCTTTTGATCAATTATCATTATGCAACCAACAAACTTGATATCTAAAACTAGGCATTGTCCTGGGGTTTGCAGTCTTAACAAGAGGAAAATATGGACAAATAAGAGCATAGAGGAAGTGGATGAGGGGTTTTACCTGTGTTTGCTATGAAGGAGGGAAGGGGGTGAAGCCCTGGGGCATCCATAGCTAGGATTGTAGCCCTGCATATGCTCTGCTCATCTGGGGGAATATAAGCCAGTCAACCAGTCTTGTAACAATGCTGGTGCCTCGTATACAGGAGGCACTCGGCAAGACCCGCACTAATTAATCGAGTGCCTGTGTATGATGTGGTTTCCAGGGGAGCCCTGCCCAGAGAATGGGAGGAGTCCAGGCTCAGTATCAACCCACCACAGCTCTCCACGCAGTGACTACGCCACCTACACCAACAGCAACCACGCTGCCCCCAGTAGCAGCGCCTCCCCCCCTGAAGGCTGCGCCTCCCACAGCCTGCAGACCAGTGACGTGGTCATTCATCGCAAAGAGAACGAAGGCTTCGGCTTCGTCATCATCAGCTCCCTGAACAGGCCTGAGTCCGGGTCCACAATAAGTAAGTGACTGCTGAGCCTGCCTTTGAATAAGAGGTCTTGTTTTATTTGTTCTGGTGGTGGGGCTACTGGACAAGGAGGTCAGAGGACTGTTGTCTGAGAGTCTGTGGCCCTGGGCACAAAGAAGCCATCCTTAACCCTGATAAGCCAAATGTTGCTGACCTTCGGCTCAGGAAGAATGCATGATCACAGCTAATGTCCCCCAACCCCACACCCCTATAAAGACTCCTCATCATTTTAAATTGGAAAGAAAATAAAACAAAGTAAAGTGGGAGTGTTGGTGGGAGGGAAGGGGTGCTCCTGTTCAACAGAATAGAGCCAGATCTGCAAAGGATCTGGGGGTAAAGATGTCCAGACAGAACCTTGTGGTGGGAAGGTGCTCAGCACTGAAGAAATAAATACCCAGAAGCCCAGTGCAGCTGTGGTACAGCGAACAGGAGGGTGGCATGAGACCAAGACAGAGGACTGGGCAGGCACCAGACTGCAGGGCTTCGTGTGCTCCTGGGGAGCAGTCTGGACTACAGTCTAAATCCATTGGAACCACTGGAGGGCTCCAATCAGTAGACAGAAATCTGACTTATTTTTAAAAGATGAGTCCAGCTGCTTGTGGAAAACGAAATTTAGGGAGGAGAGCAAATGTGGAAGCACAAAACACAGTTAGGCGGCCATTAAAACAGCTATGTAGGTCCAGAGGTAGCCGCGCCTTCCTCTAAGGTAGTAGCAGTGCGTAGGGGAGAAGCAGAGGACGTCACCTCCTGGGTTCCTCCAAATCTAAGGTTCTGTGAGTCTGCACAACAGGTGACAGTCAGAGGTCATGTTTCCCTTCCACTCAGTCGTCTTTGTTGATACTCAGCCTTCCTAGGCAGTTTTCTTTTCAGAGTACTATTTCAGAAGTCACTGCGCAGCCAGCAAGCAGTAGGACAGAGGAGGTGATAGGAAAACTTGTTCATTTCTCATGTTGACCCCATTTAGCTCAAAATATTGTGGATAGAAACACCAGAATCGAGAGCATTAAGAGAAAAAAATAATCGAGTCATGTTGTGGTCCTAAAATTCTTATAAATTGCGTTTGTTTCTAACCCATGGTGTGGGAGGGAGGTGTGTGTGTCAAACAATACTCAAGAAATCAAATTATTAGAATGAATAAGAACTTTTTATGATAAACTTAATATTATCAAAACACCACCTGAACTAAATGGAGAGAATTGCCCTGGTTAGCTTTAGCTTTGACAAATTCAAGAGTGAAAACTAAAGAAGCGTTAAACCTTGGTGAATATGTGCAGAAGCTAAATCACCTCCATCTGAAAGTACAATTTCATTTCTCTTTTTCTTCATGATACGCTGAAGAAATAAATCCAATCTTTAAGCATAGAGCAAAAGCAGAATTCTGTCAGTAAGATGGATTCACCAAGATTAAAAGGACATAAGACTAAAGATTTTCATGAATTATATCAACAACCTTCCAATAATGATTTACATTTGGAAAAAATGTTCACAGAGAGCTTTTGTGACTCTTCCAGTCAGTCAAATTGTTCACCGGGGCAGGATACCTAAAGGACTGGAATAAAAATAAAAAGTGTACTACCACGATGAAAGTGTTAAGCATGGATTTAAGGTCTCAGCTCTGTTTGAAGTGTGACAGCATTATTGCTAAACATATAGGAGAATATGTGTGTGTGTGTGTGTGTGTGTGTGTGTGTACATGCATGCATTTACTACAGAAAGAAACAAATACTACTGCAAATAAAATCTATGCATGGGTAGATTTGGAAAACAACAGGTGCAAATACTTATAATTAACGCGAATTTTTTCTTCCTACAAGTGACATTGGACTGACCTCTAACAGTAATTATAACCATTTTCAAAATGGTACTATTTTACATCACCCTGGAGATTGGAAATACATTCTAGAGTTCATGATGCCTCCTGACTTCTTTTTTCACATATTTATTTCTTTTCAATTTAAGGAGTTTGAAATGCAAGTTACCCCCATGTTCTGTGGGAAGAGCAGCTATTACACTGATGGCATGTAGAGTTTACAGTATGTAATTTGCAACATGCACCTAAAAGCTTTCTGAACCTGATGCTGTTTCATGCTTAACTTTTGTAATAATTTTGAACTCACAATTTTGAAAAGAAATGCTAAGCGCCTCATGAATGATAAAGAGCCATATCCTTGTGCCACACCTCCTCCATCGTCAGAATATCCTGGGTTCTTGGGCTCTCTGAGGCTGCGAGAACATGAGAGTATCAAGTTCTCAAGCGTCACAGTCATTCCTAGAGGTGTGTCACTTTTCTCTTAGTGTCTTCCACTGGGCCCAAGGTCCTCGAACACATTCGTGATTTTTCCCATGCTTATGGAAGACTTATCGTTGACGGACAGAGTGCTAGTTTGCCTTTGGTAGGCACACCATCACCATTAGGTAGTGGCATGGTTGACAGCCATTGTCACCCCAATAATAAATAAATATATATATATATATATATATATATATATATATATATATATATATATATATAGTGGTATGAACCCCTAAAAAAAAAAATTGGATCCAAGGAAAAAACAAAGTGATTTGCAGATCAGAGCCTAGGACAAGAGTTAACTATAACAGGCAATTGCATTTTAAATTCCTAAAAAGATTCACATTTATAAACAAAGGTGTTCATTGCCATCTTATTGATAAGCAGAAAATTGGAAACAATGTTAGAAGCTTCTCAAAACCTAGAGACTTTGGTATATTTGGAAAGTTCAGGGCATTTGCTGCCGCTCACTAACTGTTGTCACTCTCGCTGAGGTCTGTGTACACAGGATGACAAGACTTGCGTAGCCTTCTGACTCCTAGTGGATCAAACGCTTGCTCTATAAAAGTGTCCCTGTGGCCATATGCAGTGGGGTTGACAGGTTGGACTTTGGGCCTCCCCAGCTCACGGCTGAGTCCTGGCATCCAGGTTTTATTATAGAGCTATAACCTGTCCTTACAGGGGCTTCCTGCTTTCCTACCAGATGTTCCCAGGAAGGGCTTTGGCACCAGTGATGACGTAAAAGTGACCCTTAGTCACCTGCTTTTCTGTAATTTGTCAGGAAGGTTTTGTTGGAATTTATGGGGTAGATGTACGTGGGCAGCTTGGACATGGGTGATGGAGGCTGGCAGCCTATTGAGAAAATTTGTAAACTTAGCTGCAGGCCCATAACAAGCTGTGAATAGAACATAGTCGGGACAGCAGCCATAGCATCAATCAGAGCAGTCAACCAGAGGGGAACTATCACTTTAACCCTTCTTTCTTTTATTCATATTCATTTATTCAACAGCGATGCCTCAGTTTTCTGTGTCTTTATTGCAAGCGCATTACTGGTCAGCACGCTGCTGGCCTCCTAACAATCTTACAGCTCTGTGCTGGTGCTGAAAATCTTTGTTTCTATGCATGTGCTTTCTCTGGCACAGGTTGGAGTACAGACTTGGTCACTTGACTTTTCCTAAGGCCCGCTAAAATCCAGTTTTAGGAAAGAGTTCCTTATCTCTGGTGAAATGCCCTGATGATTTTCTCTATGCAAAGACCTCGGTGATGTCCATAGGCTTTGGAGTTCAAAAGTTATTCTAGAGATTCAAAAGCTTAGCTAGCAGGTCTTTCGTGACAGTTTAAGAAAAGATGAAATAAAACTGAACAAGCCGTGAAGCAGGTTAAGATTTTTCCCACTAAAACTCACCCCACCAACTGTTCAGTCACTGAAAAGTCATGTGAACTTAGGGGTGGTACAAATTAAAGCCAGAAGCTGAGGTTTCCGTGGTCTTGCCCTACTACAAGGAGATTTAAAGTAACTAAAAAGTGCATTGGACAACAAGCCTGATCCTCACTCCAACTTATCCACTAACTAC
Source organism: Rhinolophus sinicus (assembly GCF_057876585.1). Taxonomy (NCBI): domain Eukaryota; kingdom Metazoa; phylum Chordata; class Mammalia; order Chiroptera; family Rhinolophidae; genus Rhinolophus; species Rhinolophus sinicus. Next base: position 45,763,070 of record NC_142504.1, read on the forward strand.
TGTGTCCCTTGAGGAAGTCACATGGTCTTCCTATGCCTCTTCCTCATCTAAAATATAAGGGGAAATGGTCTGAACAGCCTCCTCCAGCTCTAAAATATCTTATGCCATGAATCAGCACGGAAAATGAGGTGTTAGTTTAGTTTTGTCTGTGTGTGTAAAAAGCTTCGGGTAAGTTTGAGGTGTGGGTCATATTTTTCATTGGCTTAAGCTATCATTTTAAACTTGTATTACTTTCATTTTTTATTACATTTTGAAGATAGCGCCTAACACTTTCTTTTGTTCGTCTCAAGCTCCATCAAGAAATGATCTGAAACAAGCACTGCACTTAACTACACTAAACCAGCTCCCTTTTTAAGATAATTTAAGGCAATGTTTTCTTCCTTTTTTTCACTTCCTGGCACACTTGAAAAATGATAGCATTTGTATAACACACTGAGGTAAAATGAGTGAGGCTACTGGAGGCAAAGGGCAACATCCCCAGGGGGTTCTACCCCCAAAACTCACCCAACCCTCCTCAGGAGTCAGTCTGCTGCCTTGGCACACCTGTAACCTTCAGTGGCACACTTATTTTAATGGCCCATCGTTATAAAGTTTTGCCCTAAAGTGAAGCTTCTGAACATCAGCAACCAGTAAGCACCTCATCTTACATTTTATTGGTTCAGGTTGTGGCAGTGGATTCTCTCCAGACCTCCATTATTGAGGTTTTTTCATCGATCACCTTAAATACATAGGTAATTGGTGCAACTGGTGCTGAGGCTGCAGCTTGACCTTCTCTAATTCACTGTAAACTTAGGTCAAATCAATGTCCCATCCCCAAAAGTCATTGCTAGAAAGTTACTTAGGTCATGCCCATGCAGTTGAACATGAGAATTAGAAAGTGAGTCTCATTCATTTCTCTATTTCTCATTGGTTTGCAAAAGCAAGTTTCCTTTCAGAGTTCTTAACCAGCTTTGTAACATGTAGTATTTCCTCACTCCTTAAATCTCTGCTTTGGATTCCTTCAAGGACACGGTGCTTTTGCTCTGAGCTTTATGCTGAGCGTACGTAGCTCATTCAGGAGGCATGATGGTATCACCCACACCGTTAATGTGAGTGCTTTTATAACAGAAGAACTACGGGGAGTAGGGGGACATTACATAAAATGTCAGTTTTTCCCCCAAATATCTAGCTTCTAAATATAACTCATGAAACTATAAAATACGCAAGTGTCTTCATAACCTTTTAGAAAATCTACATGTACAAAAGAGAGAAGATTATGTTGATAGTCTTCACTAACGTACGTGTTTTAAATGAAATCAGTCTTTTCACATTTATTGGTGTGACTTATTAATACTTTCTGCTCCAGGAGATAGCTAGGAGCCAGGGTAGGCTATTGATGCAAAGTGAATCAAGAAAAGCAGCCCTTTCTATGTACAATCCAATCTTCCTATGACATGTCCTTGATCATAGCACCCCTGATAAAACTACCATGTTTCCCTGGAAATAAGACTTAGCCAGACAATTAGCTCTAATGCATCTTTTGGAGCAAAACTTCATATAAGACCTGGGCTTATTTTACTATAATATAAGACCAGGTATAATATAATATAATATAATATAATATAATATAATATAATATAATATAATATAATATATACCGGGTCTTATATTAATTTTTGCTCCAAAAGACACATTAGAGCTGATTGTCCAGCTAGGTCTTATTTTGGGGGAAACACAGTACTTGCAGGGTAAAGTTCAAATATCCAAGACCCTAGGTAATCTAGACACAGCCACTTTCTACCAACAGTTCTTCATGGTTCCATTCCACCAGAGCTGGTTTAGTTACTTACCCCTGAAGACAGCTTTTGTTTTGCTGTTCCAGTGTCCACATTTTGCCTGCTGCCACTTGGAATATCTCCTCTTATCCAGCAACAAATTTTATCAATCTTGCTCCCAGAAATCTTACCTGTATTTCATTTTCACAGCAACACTATGAGGTGAAGACTGCTGACCCCACAGTAAACATCTCTCACAAGCAGCTCAAAAATCTCTTAAGCTCTTCACAGACTTTGCCTGACCCCTCACCTTCCTCCCCTAAGTGTTTTCATTAATTCTTACATGGAATTCTTGTCTGTAAACCCCTTAATTGTTGACTGCTCCCTGGCTTCCCATCTATTATGTCTGTTATTACTATCTATTATTGCCATTTTACTTTTCATGTGATGTTTCGCATCCCCTAAATAAATTCCTTAAGGGCAAGAAGAGATGACATCCCTTTGAATCTGTCAGTTCCTGGCAGCGTGATTTTCAAGGATTTGTCACCTAATTTACGTTGATGGGCTTGGACTGGATCCAGCACTGTCCTCATCACAGTAAAAGGGCGATGTGCTCTGCTCTTACTTTCCCTGCACATGAACCTAGCCGTTCCACTCCTCAAAGGCAACAAGACGTAGCTCTGAGTATGGGCAAAGCAGCAGAGGGTCACTTGTGAGGAGGAATTGTGTGCACGCTGGTCCTTACACGGCATGAGAAATTGCAGTGTAATAAAGGAGAACGGGAACAGTGTCCCAGAACACAAATTTCCCATTAGTTGTTCTCAGCTTGAGTAAATGATTCAATAGCCAGTTCAGGGCCAGGGAAGGCTTAGATGAGGGAGCCATCTAAGAAATCGGGCTCAGGGGGGGCTGTCTCCGTGCCTCTGGGCAGCCCCTCTAGTTGGAAGCCTCTAGCTTGCAAAGCCCTTGTCCTCTGAAGGGCCAGGCTGGCGGCCTCAGATGCTCACTTTTCACCTCATCTTGGCACTGACTGTTCCTGGAATTGCCATCCGTCAGTGTGAGCACCACCTCAGCGATAGTTATATCATCCTCAACAGGAGGGTTTGGACAGCATCCCAAGCTTCTTAGAAAAGAAAGCATCACTTCCAATTATTTATTCATTTCACAGCCCTCATTAACAAAGCAACCCATTTCAGTTCTGAATCACATTACTTCTTTATAGGATCATACCCAGCTAAATCCAGAATGAAGAGGACCTATTGATTAAATTCCATTTTTTTTTTCAATCCTGGTCATGATTAGTTTTGTCCCCAAATTTAAACCTGGCTGCTTAGGCCCTACCAGTAAGCAGACAAGCAAACAAGAAAAGATTTTGCATCAAACTCTGTATACTCTGGTGTCTGAACTTTGATTCATCTATTAACTAAAATGGAAAGACACATGTAAATTTGTTGGGACTAACAAATTTTAAGATCATTAAATTGTAAAAATAAATCTACAGAGAAGCACCGTCAAGCTTATTTATTCTCAAGAGGAGCAATGCAATCTACCAAAAAATCTGTGAGTGCTCACAGTGCGTTTTTTTTAAATTCTAGACCATTTTTCTTATTGTTTGAATGGAGCTCATAAATCATAAGTTTTCCCCACTAGGGAATCATTTTTCAGGAAGATTTTTATTATTGTGTTCAAAGACTCTCCAGGCAGCAGCAGAGGGTGAATGTGTAGATGTCTTCTTACCTTCAGCTATTCGGTTGTCTTAAAAGCTCGTAAGTGGGTGATCAGTAGCTGTTCCCTCTGGGCTTATGTCCTGCAGCTCCTTGTTATTCACTCGATGGTACAGGGAGCATGCATCTGCAAAGACAGCCCAGACTTCCTGTACAGGGTCACACTTTACTGGTGGAAAATGCCCATCACTCTCCCATGGGCTTCAAACAAATTCCAAGCCTGCAGGTAGGTCACTTTTGCAGAGACGCATTTTCTTTATAATCTATTCAGGGCCTCGTGTTGGATTCAATTCTCTGTAATTTTATTTTGCTTCTTTTTCCCCAACAATCAGCCACATAAGAAAAGCCGATTCTACATTTACAACCATTTTAAAAGCAAGTTGTTAAGAGAACGCAGTAATGTTATTTACCACTATTTTTCAGCTATGTTGAAAGAGTGTTATTAGGAAATATTTTCCCCATTTGGACTGGGAAAAATAGCATTACTTTTTGAGCCCCCAGCTTTCACCAAGGACTCAGGGAGTACTTCTACCCAAACTCCTTCCTGCCATGCCAAATCCTGGTAAAAGCTCTTTTTATTTATTCATTTGACCACCAATAGTTTTGAAGTTTAAATTGGATTATTTTCCCCCCAAGCTATTTACGGTCTTTGGTGGAAATCATTTCTACTGATCAGTCAGTCACCTTTACTGGGTGATGTTCACTAGGCATTCCTAAACTATATACAGTGGCCCCCAAAATTAACTAAGTAGTGGGGCCTGCTACTTGCATTTGCATTTTCCAGTCTGATCTCTCCAAGATCTTAGTTTTGTAAGCCAGGCAAGTGTTTACTCCACAAATATGCCCAGATGTTGGACACCTGATGAACCCATCTGCTTTCAGGGGTAAAATACCCCAAACCTTCTGTTCGGGAACTGTTCATTACAGAAGTGTACATTTATGGATTCATCACAAGAGGAGGAGCTCCCAGGAAGCAAGGAAGAGCACACAGCTTACAAGGTTTTGCCCTGTGGTTGGTTTTCTGGCACAAAGCAGTTGAGATAACATGAGGTAGAATATTCCGACTTAAAATCTTTATTTGAATGTTTTTTGAGACTTGCTAGATATAAACAACAAGATGAAAAATAGCTCACATTCCAGTAAGTACTTGATAAAATTAAAATACAGTAAAACCTGGTGGCTAAGTGTCTTGCTTCGTTCAGACTCCTATGGTGGAATACTATAGACTGACTGTCATCTAGACAACAGAAATTTATTTCTCACAGTTCGGGAGGCTGGGAATCCAAGATCAAAGCTCTAGCAGTTCTGTTGTCTGGGGAGGGCCAGCTTCCTTGTTGGTGGACAGCCGTCTTCTCGCTATTCTCTCACAGGGCTGAAGGGAGGTCTCTGGGGTCCTTTTATAAGGGCATTAATCCCATTCATGGGGGCTCCATGCCCTAATCAGCTCCTAATACCACGACATTAGGGATTAGGTTTCAACATAAGAGTTTAAAGAGGACACAAGCATCCAGTCTATAGCACCAAGTTATCCACTGATATCGTGCTCCCTGGTGCTAAATGGCTAAGAGCAGGCTGAGGGGCCTCGCTCTCAGCTCCCATCATTGTGGACGATCACAAGCTTTACCTAAATTCATATCGTAGTTTGATTTATGCACAACTGCATTTTCACTCTTGAGAGACTAAGGCAAGTTGTTACCCAAGTATGCTTTCCAGATCGGAAACTTGACTATGTCAGGCCCTCCCGACCCCCTTACCCCACCCCCAACTGCCATTGCCAATGACGCAGTTGAGGTTCTGGATTAGCACTGCCGTAGAACTTTCTGCGTTGATGGTGGTGTCCTATTCTGCATTACACAGCACTGTAGCCACTGGCCGCATGTGGCAGTGGAACACTTAAAATGACGCTACTGTAGCTGAAGAATAAAATTTTTAATTGTTTTTTATTTTGATTCATTTCAGTAGCCATGTGTGGCTAGTAGCTACCTGTTGGACTGCACAGCTCTGGAGTGTGGTGGTGACCTTAAGTGGCTTCCTTTCCTCCAGCCTTCTTCCCACCCTCCTATCCTGCAGTTCAGCCTTCACACTGCCACAGGGGTACTCTTTCTAAAACAAGTCAATGATACCACTTAACTTTCCTAATTCATTAGTAACTTCTCATTCAGCTGTAAAATTCCAAGCTCCCTGGCACAACCCAAAGCCCTTTCATGATCTGCCCGACGCTACCTTCATTCCAGGTCTCCCTGTTTGTGCCCAATGCACTCCAAAATACAGACTCTGCTAATCCACACATCTGTGCCTTTGCAAGTCACATCACCTGCGACTGTGATGCCTTCCCCATCCTTGCACACCTGGAAAAGTCCTGTTCATCGTTTTAAATGCAGACCAGGCAGCATTTCCTGTCTGAAGTGTTCCCTGACCCCCTCCGCTCGCCCCTTCCCACCTCCTTTCTCCTACTCGTTCCACATCGGTTCTTTTTGACTTACCGCTATTCATTTCCATGCAAAACGTCCTCTTTATTAACCCCTGCTTTTTCATTTTTTTCTCCCATTTTTAAGGTTTAATTGTATATAGTAAATGTTATGCTTTTTAGTATCTAGTCTGTGAGTTTTGACAAATGTGTTGAGTTATATAACAAGGAAGTCAACTCTTCCAGCCACCCCCAGCCCTGGCAACCACAGCTTTGTTTTCTATTCCATAATTTCACTTTTCCTATGTAAATGGAATCATACATTATGTAGCCTTTAGTGTGGCTTCTTCCACTTAGCATAACGCATTTTAGATTTACCTGTGTTGTTTCATGTGTCAGTATTTGGTGCCTTCATAATTGCTGAATAGTATTGCACTGTGTGGATGTACCACAGTTAGTTTATCCATTCCCCAGTTGAAGGATACTTGGGTTGCTTCCTGTTTTGGATGATTATGAATAAAGCTTCTGTGAACCTTTTCATATAGGTTTTTGTGTGAAAATAGGTCTCTATTTCACTTGGGTAAATACCTAGGAGTGGGATTGCTGGTTCATAGGGTGCAGTGGCCGTACCGTGTTGTATTCCCCGGTATGAAGGTTGCAGATACTCCACATCCTTAGAGCATTTGTTATATTCAGGCTTTGTTGTTGTTTTAATTTTAGGTGTGTAGTGGTATCTCATTTTGGTTTTAATTTGTATTTTTTCCCTAAAGACTAATGATATTAAGAATCTTTTCATGATTTTGTTGTTGTTGTTTCATCCTTATTATCTTCTTTGGTGAAGTGCTTTTTCACTTTTGGTCTTCCCTCCAGAGTATTTCATCATGAACAACAAAATACATTTTGAGGCTCTTCAACCCTTCTTTCATTTCTCATGTTGGAGGAATAAAAATCATTTTATGGTGATGATCTCAGGTGAAATTATTACGGTGACATATGTCTGCTTAGTAAAATGAAAACATATATTTACTATGCTTTAAAACACAAGGGGTGAGAGAAGATACATGTAAGTAGAAATTCCAAAAAAAAAGTGAAAACATGCAATCTTTGGATAAGACAGATAAGGATAAGAAAAGCTATATGCAATGATGTATATAGTTTTTTATATAGTAAGGAAACTCTGACCTGATTTATTTGGCCATTCAGAGGTCACGCTGCAAGTTGTTGTCAAACTCAATGTATCATCAAGCTCTTCCAGCTCCTGAACACTGTGCTTGGGGGTATTTTTATATTTAGTTTTATCCAGTCATGCAAAATTGCATTATTTCAAGTTAAACATGATATAGCCTGTTAGTGGAACTTTGGCTTCTGTGAGAAAATGAAGAACCAATAAATATTCATGCAATCTGGATACCATATTGAAAAGGACAACTGGCTCAGGAGGGATCATTTGCCTAGGTTAGTAGCTGTTTTCATTTACATTAAGAAAATATTGTCAGAAGTTATTATCTACCAGAGGGCTTAGAGGAGTACAATGGAAAGCTGATATTGCACCTGATTGCTTTTGACATTTACCTATTACAACAAGGAAACTGTGAAGATAGCCAAGTGACTTGTTACAAAACACAATTTCAGAAGCTATAAAAGGAAAAAGAAGATGGCAGAGATAGAATATATACTGCATCTGTAAAAATGTGAAACATGAATTGTCAGCAACACCTGCTTGTAACTATCAACCATTTCTACGGGGCCTGCTGAGAAATTACTGAGAGCCAAGTGCAGTGATGGGAGGGAAGTCTCAAAATGCAGTCAAGATACGTAGAGGAAAGAAGGAAATGTGGTGTTATTGAACATTTTTAACCCGATACCTGGAGTTAATGAAATAGAATTTTGTGACATATTCTGAACCCTTGAAATTAGTTGTCATTCATATTTGTACTGTCAGGGCTACAGGAGACAAGAAGACTTGTAAAGTTTGGGTACATAAATTATTGATCATTTTTCTCCTAAATAAATTCTAAATTTCTAACTGGTATACCAAAATATTAACTTTAACAACTGATTTAATTTATAAACAGTATTTCCAATTTCTATTTAATGATAGTAAAGTGATAACATACTTATCTCTTCCCATTTCTTACATACCAATAAAATGGTAGTTAATGAAAGAGAAATAGGCATGAATGGGGAAACATGTTTTAAATACAAAAAAGTGGCAACTCATTTTGCAGGACAGATAGCTATTGATTCAAGTTGGCAAATTGAGAAATAATCATATAAGAATATAATTTAGAAATGAGAAGAAGCAACAGCTGAAAGATTTCAAATGTTTGCCTTTAGCTCACAGAACTGGAGAGGACGGGGAGAATTAGGGCAGGAAACAGATTTTTCATTATAAGCATTTGGTTTTCTTTTATTTTTTTAATTTATGTACATATTACTTCAATTAAATTATGTTAATTACAAGAGATTTCCAATCACTAGAAGATAGTACTGTTATTCTATGTACTTTGCTTTTTTTACATCATGACATGAATTTTGAAATTTTTATACAGTTTTCTCATTTGGTGGATAATCCAGTATTTCCTAGTAATAATTTGATAAACTCTCTAATAAATTATAAATAAAAGAAACCGCTTATTCAGGAGCTAAATTTGTCATTATAAAAGTGATCAACTAGTTCTTTGAAAGGTAGATTTGCATGTTTGGAGGGGGAGTGTAATACCACGTCTCAACCCTGTCACTGTTTTGTTGTTCTTGTTGTTTTAAGCCCCTCTCCAAACTTCAGCTTATATCTTTGTCCAAAAGTATATCACAACAAAGTCCTATTTGTCATCCAGACATCACACAAAACTGTTGGGGTCACTTTGGGATTTTTGGTTTTGGTTTTGGTTTTTTTCCTTGGCTTTTGCTTTTACATTTTTTATGCAGATTTCTAAGAATATGCTAATATTTTGTTTCATCTTAAATATTTAGAATGTGAGATTTTATTTTCATTATTGTAGAAATAATAGGCACACATCAGTGTTTTTATATATATTATATATAATATACCTATGTCATTTTGTTTATATATATAGTGACTTTCTTTTTCAATTACAGTTGATATTCAATAGATTTTATATTAATTTCAGGTGTACAGCAAAGTGATTAGACAATTATATAATTTATGATGTAATCCCCCCAATAAATCTAGTACCCACCTGGCACAACACATAGTTATTACACTATTACTATTTCCCTATGCTGCACTTTGCGTCCCTGTGACTATCGTGTTTCCCCGAAAATAAGACCGGGTCTTATATTAATTTTTGCTCCAAAAGACACATTAGGGCTTATGTTCAGGGGATGTCATCCTGAAAAATCATGCTAGGGCTTATTTTCTGGTTAGGTCTTATTTTCGGGGAAACACAGTATTTTGTAACTGCCAATTTGTACTTCTTAATCCCTTCACTGTTTTCACCCCACTCCTTAACCTCCCTCCCCTAGCAACCATCAGTTTGTTCCCTGGATCTATGTGTCTGTTTCTGTTTTGATCATTTGTTTATTTTGTTTTTTAAATTCCATATATAAGTGAAATCACATGGTATTTATCTTTCTCTGTCTTACTTATTCCATTTAGCATAATACCCTCTAGGTCCATCCATGTTGTTAAAAATTGTAAAATTTCATTCTTTTTTTATGACTGAATAACATTCCATAGTATATGTGTACTACATCTTCTTTATTCAGTCATCTATTGATGAACACTTAGGTTGCTTCTATAGCTTGGCTATTGTAAATAGTATTGCAGTGTACATAGGGGTGAATTAGTGTTTTGGATTTCTTCAGATAAATACCCAGGAGTGGAACTGCTGGGTCACAAAGTAGTTATATTTATTAATTTTTCGAGAAACCTCCCTACTGTTTTCCATAGTGTCTGCATCAATTTGCAATCCCACCAACAGTGCGTGAGGGATCCCTTTTCTCCACATCCTCTCCAACACTGTTATTTGTCAATTTATTAATGGTAGCCATTCTGACAGGAGTGAGATGGTATCTCATTGTGGTTTTAATATGCATTTCTCTGATGGTTAGTGACATTGAGCATCTTTTCATATGTCTATTGGCCATCTATCTGTATGTCCTCTTGGGAGAAATGTCTATTCAGTATTATGTCCATTTTTTAATAGGATTGTTTGTTTTTTGGTGCTGAGTTGTATGAGTTCTTTATAAATTTTGGGTATTAACCCCTTATCAGATGTATCATTGGCAAATATCTTCTTCCACTCAATGCGTTGTTTTTTCATATTTTTGATAGTTTACTTTGCTGTGCAAAAACATTTTAGTTTGACGTAGTCCCATTTGTTTATTTTCTGATTTGTTTCAGAAAAAATATTACTAAGAGCTATGTCAGAGGGTTTACTGCTTTATGTGTTCTTCTAGGAGTTTTATGGTTTGGGGTCTTACATTTAAATCTTTAATCCATTTGAATTTGTTCTTGTATATGGTGTAAGCAGGTGGTCCAGTTTCATTTTTTACATGTATCTCTCCAGTTTTCCCAGCACCATTTGTTGAATAGAATGTCTTTACCCCATTGAATAGTCTTGCCTCCTTTGTCATAGATTAAATTAGCAAATAGGCAGGGGTTTATTTCTGGGCTCTCTGTTCTGTTCCACTGAAGAATCAAGGATCTTTAAGAATATCCTTAGCAGAAATTATTTGGACTACCTCTTCTAGTGATGTGCATGGGAATGAGAAATGCTGCCACAAGAGAAAGGAATTGTTCTGCTTTTTCCCTACCACCTTTGTGATCATTTTTCTTGATAGCTTTACCATATTCTTGTTCTGCTTTTTCCATACCACCTTTGTGATCATTTTTCTTGATAGCTTTACCATATTCTCATTTAAATTTTCCACTGCAGATACTAAAAACAATGGAGTGATGCAAGGAGGAACTATACTATAGGTCTATCTAAATACATAAGATCAATTACATAATTTTCAAGGCCTGGTGCAAAATGAAAATGTGAGGTCCTTGTTGAAAATTATTGATAACATCAAAATGGTGGCTGCAGACCATTAAACCAAACACAAGGCCCTTTTGAGCGTGGAGAACTGTGTGACTGCAGAGGTCACATACCCATAAAACTGGTCCTGTGTCTACAAGCCCATCAAATCTTTTCAAAGAACAAAACCATTTAACCTAGGCTTGTGTTCCAGGACAGTAGAGCAGTCAAGTAATAGCTAATTACAACTCCTAATTCAGTGAGATTTCTTTCGATTACCAATTCACTCTCAGCAAAACAAAAGTATACAAGGTAGATATAGCTAAGGGGTGATTTTTTTCTCTCCAGCCATACATACTAAATATTTTCTATATGGTGCCTTCTACCTTTGGAAACATGAGTTCAGCATGGCTCTTGAACTGCTTGTAATGGGCCCCTCTTCCCATTCTCCCTTCTGACCATCTGCTTATTACCAAATGCCGGTAACTTAAGTGTTCAACCACCAAAGAATAACTCCTGGGTGCTGAGGGAAAGTGTAGTCCTTAAAATACCAGCTGCTTAATTTCAGGACTTGCAACTCATTTAACTATGAATTTCAGGGAACACGTTTTCATTTTTGGAAAGCTAAATGTCATCAACTTATATAGGAAAACAAGTCATGCAGTCTGCTTTTTCTTAATTTTACCACAATTTTTTAAAACTACCAAACACATGTTTGTTTGTTTGTTTTTGTTTGGTTGGTTTGGTTTGTTTTTTTCCCCATGTCTTTGCCCCCTGATGACCAAGAAAGTCTCTTTTGAAGGACCCTGTGTCACACTCTAGGGAAGGACAACAAGTAGCTAAATGAGTTTGTCACCATGGAACATATTCTTTCAAGACATCTATGAAGGCGAGATGGAAACTCAGCAAGATTAAGACGAGCTCTGGTTTCTGAGGGCAGAAAAACAGGATCCTTCACCAGATTATCAAAGAGATATATGACAATTACTGTGACAATTACTCTTTTGTTGTTCCTATATGTTCAGTGTCCATCTAGAGGAGCTGGGCAAAGGCATCATATGAGGAATCTCAGGTAGGGAAGCAATTATTGTGAGGGCAGGAGGGACCCCCCTACAAAGCATCTTCTCCTTGTTTCTCTCTTCGTGAATCTGATAGACACTCTTTACTATCATGAGTTTTTCACTAAGGGAGCCAGCACTTATCCTGGCGACACTGCTCCCTCCTCCCAGATGACCTTTCTTCTCCTCAGCACTCTCCACATGCACACGTGGACTCAGTAATGCACCCCACACACTCTACTCTTCTCGGTGCATGTTACCTTTACCACCGATTTGCCATTTGCGTTTTAAGTATTTTTATTTGATTATCCCTGGTCTCCTCAACTAGACTGAGTTTCTTGAGGGCTGATACAATGTGTTGTTTTATCGTTGTCTTCCCGACTGGACCTAGCATTGTGCCTGTATCTCAGAATATGCTATGCGGAAACGTGTTCTTAATGGATTCCTTGATCCTCCTGCCCCAACCCACAATTTTAAAACTAGACAGTAAATAATTTTCATAGATTATTTTAAGAAAACCAACAGGAATCATCCAAGTTAAAAAAATTCATTTCATATGAGGTCACAGATTCAAAACCCAAACTAACTTCGTTGGCCCCTTTAAGCTAATGAATGGCATGTTGTTTAACTGGCGCAAATGAATGGAATTGTGAGCTAATAAAAGTTTAGGCTATTGATTGTCTTTGAAGCATTTATTTTTGTCACACTCATTTTAGAAACTTCTCATTTATAAGTTTGACGTGATTGATGCAGAATCAACTTTCTCTGTTTAATGCTTTGCTTCATGTGCAACTCCACTATGTGGGATCCATTAACAAAGAGATAATTAAATACAAACAGAGTCATGGGCTTTTCCTTCTCTGAAATGTAATACATATAACAAGGAAATACGAAAAAAATAAAAGTAGGGGATCAAGTGCAGCTAAGAAGTTCAGGGAGAATCCATCACCAAAAATTTCAGAAAGAATCCTTCGCCAAAGCAAGGGAAGTCCTTTAGGCACCTCTTCCATCTTTATGGGAACTGACCCAACGTAGAACACAAGAGCTCAGAGGTTGGCCAGTGGCTGAAGGAGCCTGAAGAGACCCTATGAAGGTCCCAGAAGAGAACACAACAGCAAATAGGGAGGCTCGGTGCATCCTGTGGTTGTATGGCTAGAGACCCAAAGAAGCCAGGCCTTTAGACGAACTTGGAGAGCATCCAATTGAACTGAGTGTCTCTGACATTTCTACTAAAAATAGTACGCTATGTTGAGCAGTGCAAAAGAGTCAATGCATCTACAGGAAAATGTAAAACATATTGCAGTATAAATGTACAGTAGTGTTTTACCCAGAAAGAAAGGGAAAAATGATGCTTTTTTTTTTACCGTAATTTATTTAATTTGCAATTAAAGGGAAATTTCTAACTAGTGATACATTGTCTCCTTCCCAAATATCAGTATGTCCAAAGCCGTGTGACATATTGCAACTTTTCCCAAATATCTGTGTATCCTAAGCGCACTGTGTCAAGAAGACTGATCCAAAGACTTGATTTATGTTGCTGCCTGACAGATGATGGCTGAAAGGCATGCTGTCTAAATGGACTGCACTCAGGCAGTTACCTTAGTCATCAGTTCTCAGAGAATTAATGAGTACCATTTATCCCAATAATAGAAACCAAGGTCAGGGCCTCTTCCATGCTCTGTAATTCCATTAGCAATGCACAGAAAGCACTTAGGTCATAAGCTCTCTGGAGCTTATAACTGAGCAAATGGAACTGCATCTTATTTCCAGAGAGAATCCTCTCTGAGCATGCCCCTTGTCAATGATTTGTTGTATATCAACATTCAATGTACTTACATATGCAGGGGAAATGCTGGTAAAGGAAAATGAGGCTGTCTTCAGCTGCCAAGAGTTTCGAGTACTGTTTTTATTAAGGTAAATGCCAATAAAAAACAATTTTATTAAAATTATATCAGGTATTTCCAATTACTGGACATACATTTTTAAATTGTCTATTCACTCAGATTTTATGTAAGCACTCGATCATTCTATGTGGCTACCAGAGAATTTATTTCATTTTTCATTCTTTTATTTTGATTTTCATTCTTTTATTTAGTTTTTATTCTACTCATCCTAATAAAGTCAAAAATGGCCCTGGAAACTAAGAGTTATCATCATAAGCAAATAATTGTGTTTACAATGAAACTTTCATCTTGAAATCTCAAGCAGCAAGGAGCGTGTTTTGCTAAGTGAGATCTCATCAGTAATTTCCTCACTCCTCATAATTCGAACTGCTTTCAGCCTGCCACATATCAAAAACAGAAGAGAGTAACCCCAAGGTTTGAAGCCATGGGCATGGGTTTGAATCCTGACTTTGACACTTATTTATTTTCTTGTCAATAAAGTAAGCATAAGGATTATACTTTTACAGCTACTTCACACGGTTGCTATAAGGATTTAAAATAAGTGCCTAGCACAATGCCTGGAAATTAACAAATGGTAACTTGTTTTTATTGTTGAGCACATAAAATTGTGTGTGTGTGTGAGTGTGTGTGTGAGTGTGTGTGAGTGTGTGTGTGTGTGAGTGTGTGTGTGTGTGTGTGTGTGTGTGAGTGCATATGGAATCTTTGTTTTGAAACATTTGGGGTTTTATGCCCAGTAGATTCTAAGTGCTCTGCAGTAATGATGGGGAGCAGAGTCATGAATAATTCAAAATAGCAAATCATCCAAATAACATTTTTATGTGTTTTAAACAATATTTTAAAATTTCATTTCAAATGTGAGTGTTTCTACTGTCCAAAGAAACGACTTCAAATAAAGGGGTGACACACTGATGTGGCATCCTAACAAAAGGGATCTGAAGAGCTTTCCGATTTTCTTGTCGCCTCCTCTCCTCTCTCTTTCTCTCCCCTTCTCTTCCCTCCTCACCTTCTCACACCTGCTGGTCTGTCCAAAGACAGCTGCTGCACAGTTTCCTGGATCAGGGTCCCTGGTGAAGTGTTTCCGATTCCCCACTTAGAGACCGGATGCAGTCACCAGATAAAAAGCCAGGTGCTTACGAAGCAAGTGCTCTAATGGAGGGAGGAGACAGTAGTGTTGAGAGGCAGTGTGGAACCTTGGTTAAAAGCAAAGATGTAGAATCTGACAGGCTGCATACGACTCTAAATCCTGGTTGGCCTATATGACCTTGGGCACATTACTAACCACTTGATGCCTAGTTTCTTCCTCTGTAAACATGCAATGATAATGCTGTCAGGTATGTCACATGATTTGCTAAGGATTAAATTATATATATTTCAATGTAGTTATAATTGTGTGTGTGTGTAAGCTCAGTGTGCATAAAGAGGTCTGTATTATGCTGATTTCCCTTTGAATAATAAACTTTTACTTACAAGTTGGTGTTTCCCTACAGAGACCTGCAATATCTCTTTTTGTGAAACCAGAGGAAAACAAACAGGATTCTTGGCCCCATCTAGTGCCTATATAATCCCCCAAATGCATCTCTTTCCCAAATGGAGCTGTTTCCCTGGTTGATGCTCAGGGGATATTGCTCTGTAGCTAGCAAAGTGTCCCTTTCTTTTGAGGGGTATTACAAGTTTATGCCATGTGGAAAGACTTCAAGCCGGTACCTACACACAAGCACACACACATCAAAGTGATATCAGAAACATTAAAAAGGTAATAGTAATAAAAAGAATGAAAGAAAAGTTAATGCTTATAGATCAGTTCGTACATGCCAGGCACTGTTCTGGTCACTTTATACATGATAACTCATTTAATTCTCAGAACCATCCTGTGAAGTCAGTGATAGTATTATCTCAATTTTACTGTTGAAAAACAAACTCAGAAAGGACAGGTAACTTTGCAAAGGTCACAGGATAGATAACTGTATATACATTATGGCCGTGGAAGCCATATCATTTATCGATTGTTCCAGGACACTCCTGAGCATGAAAGATGGCCATAACAGGAATGTAGGTTTACTCTAAGTGTAGTTGAAAACCACACAACTTCAATACTTATGTCATTGTTAAGTAAATGAATGGGTTCTTGTTCCATTTCTACTTGAGAAATATATTCTCCTAAAGACTCTAAGATGATTATTAATATACTTTAAGTAAGGCACTCTTAATGAGAGGCATCAGTGCCTGTGGTAAATAAAAATGTGTTTGAGCTTCCAACGTGATGAGTTTCACTTCGGAGACACAGGCTCAGCCAATATTTTCATATGCTACCTATAACCTTCCACAATAGAAATATGATCACAGTGCCGGTTCATTAACTCACTGATTGTCCTTCCTCACCATGGTTATTACTGATGTTCCGCCTTTCATTGTAACACATTCGCAAGATTGAGAGTTGAAGGGACACACATCCGGTAGCACAGCAAATGGGGGAGTGTCTCTTCACCTGTTTATGCAGATTAAATCAATACCTGACTCCATGGGGAGAGCAACATGACAGTCATTGTCAGGTGGTATCCTGGCTGGAGCTTCCTGTCTTGACAGGAGAAAGGAAAGGGAACAGATTTCTAAATTGTAAGCTCCTTGAGGGAGGTTACGGGGCACTGTGTACCACTGGTATCTGACCCCAGCTAGTTATCCTGGTAGGCATTCAAATATTAACACTGAACAAAACTCACCTGCCAAAAAATCTGTATCCTCATGTACCTGCCTCTCCCCACACATAAATAAATAATAAAAAATAAAACAAATGTTCATTGTTTTAAAGAGATATCTACTGTACTTTATCAACTCTAATACACATTTCGTATTTAATGTCTTAAAAATTAGAGATCATCTAGAGTCAACGGAGTTTCATTGTTTACTTGGCTAAGTTGGGTTTTTTTTTCTTTTCTGAGGTACATAAAATAAAGGTGTGTTGTACCATCAATGGCATCTTAGATTTTATTAAATACATTATGTATCAGATACTAGCAAGATCTCAGTACCACCTAATAAATGAAATCAAAAAGTAGAGAGAGGTAAGATTTGAAAACTATCAGCCTTTAACCTGAAGCTTAATAGATGAGTGGGAAGTTGTCATAACTTCTTTACCAGCCGGCTACAGCTGTTTTCTCCTCTATGTAAAATAGAAAAGGGTGGAAACTAAATTCCTGGCATTTATTGGATCTTCCTGAAACTGTATCATTGTCTCTAGAGTATGAGCTCTGTGGGAACAGCGTTTATGCCTATGGTTCTCAAAATTTTGTGTATATTGGAATCTCCTCAAGAGTTTCTTAAAAAATCCATGACCCTCACCTCCTGCCTGGACATTCTGATTTACAAGGTCCAGGGTAAAGCCCAAAGAGCTGTATTTTTAATCTTACGGTGGTTCAGATACACCCCAAAGTTTGAGAATCCCTGGTCTGTGTTTGGAATTGGCCTGTCACTGCAAAGGACTTAAATTTAGAAACTCTGGTCTCAGTGGTATGCACAGGACCACACTCGATAGGAGTGGCTGTGATTTCAAAAGACAAATATGCTGACAAAGGAAGGAATCCTGACATTGCGTTGTTTCCTGTGGGGCTGGGACTCCAAGCTAAAGCGTGTGTTGGTAATGCCCCTGATCCCTCTTTCTGTTGGGGATTCTTTTAGCTGTGCCCCATAAAATCGGACGCATCATTGATGGGAGCCCTGCCGATCGCTGTGCAAAACTAAAAGTGGGAGATCGGATCTTAGCAGTGAACGGCCAGTCTATCATCAACATGCCCCACGCGGACATCGTGAAGCTCATCAAGGACGCAGGTCTCAGTGTTACCCTTCGCATCATTCCTCAGGAGGGTGAGTGCCTGAGCCAGGTCACGGAGGCCACCTGGCTGCCATCCGCGTGGTGTCAGACTGTCACCAGTTGACAGTTATTTCCACTTTGGCAAACATTCACATTCCATTGCAACTTGTATCCTGTTTTCTCAGTACTAATTTTATTCTGAGATCCAGCTGTGTGACATTGTAGACAAATAGTGTGGATCCCTGGACACTGGGTTATTCAATCATTCCTTGTGGTCCCAGGAGTACTATTTTTATGGTTACATTAAGCCAGAACCCATTTGACAGTGATGATAGAGTTACAAGTCAGAAGAAGAGGGGGAAAAAACAACACATATTCATGTTAACAGTTAAGCTCTGGAGGATTCTTCAAAGTCAGATTGATTTTTAAAAGCTTGAGGAAACTTTGTGGTATAAAGAGAGCTCACTTGAAAAATATTGCATCTGATAAGAATTTTAAATTCCTAAGTAGCCTTTCAAATTTATCTGTGCAAAGACTCTACCCTGAGGCTTGAAGAGCAGTGAGCATCACAACCCATAGCCAGGCCTTAAGGGGCCAGGAAGTTGTAAATTCACCATAAATTCACCGTTTCTAGACACAGTGGGTTTGGTACTCGTTTGTAGCTGCTGACTCGTTATGACATTCAAGAGCTCACTGGTGAGTGGATTACACTGTCCCACATGGAAAGTGAGGGCCTCAGTCTCCTTGCCCCGCTCTGTTTTCCTTAGTCTGCTGATTCCATCTTGGGATACTGACAAGGAGGCACCAAACAGCCACCTGACTTTAAATATAAAACAGTTGTTCTCAATTGAGGATTTTATCCCCACAGGGGACTTTTAGCAATGTCTAGAGATATTTCTGTTTGTTTGTTTCAGGTGTACAAAACAATGTAATAATTAGATACTTCAGCCCTCGCAAAGTGATAACACCCTCCCCCAAACTATTGCCCCTCTGACATCGTATATAGCTGTTACAATTCCATTGACTCTATTCCCTATGCTGTACTACATATCCCATGAATATATATATATATATATATATATATATATATATATATATATATATAAAATTATAGTTGACATTCAGTATTATTCAGATTCAGCTTTAGGTGTACAGTGCAGTGATCAGGCATCTACACCGTCCATGAAGTGGTCTCCCTGATAAGACAAGTGCCCATCTGACACCCTACAAAATCTTTACAACTTTATTGATTATATTTCCCAAACTGTCTTTCATATCCCCGTGGCAATATTGTGGTTACCAATTGATGCTGTCTAATCCCTTCCCCTTCTCCCTCATCCCCACACTCCTCCCATCTAGCAACTATCAATTTTTTTGTCTCTATCACTGATATTATTCTTGATTACTTTTCTCATGCATTCAGTTCTTTAGATTCCACATGTAAGTGAGATCATATGGTATTTCTCTGACTGACTTGTTTCACTTAGCATAATGTCTAGAGACATGTTTGATTGTCATGACTGGGGTGAGGATGCCACTGGCATCTGGTGGGTGACGTTGTTAAACATAATGCAGTGCACAGGGCAGTCCTCGCAGCAAAGAATTATCTGGCCCCAAATGTCAGTAGTGCCAAGGGGGAGAAACCCTGATGCAAATGGAGAAGAAATTTAAAATTTGAGGCTGTAGGGGAAAAAAAGAGTTAGAGTGGGTTATAAGAGAATGCCAGTAGATCACCTCCCTTTTATCACCCAACTAACAACAACAACAAAAAAGATGAAAAAGAACACAATATGACCATGGTTTTTTCACTTGTTATCTGGGGACACCATTATGTGTCCAAAATATTCAATGGGGATTTACTCTAGCAAGATTGCGCACTAAAAACCTTACTTGCTTCTCCATTTTCCCAGTCTGAAATATGTCTGTCTTGCTCTTATTCTAACATAGAGAAATAATGTCAGCTGAAAATTTGAAGCTATTACAATAAATTCCAAGAAGCAGTTTTAACAAACAACTTAATTCACATTCTTCTGTCCAGTGCTGTTGTTTTTTCTGGAGAACCATGAAATACAGAGGGTTATTAAGCAATAAGACTAACAGGAAACTGGAAAGAAGATTGTAGAAAGCATTTACTTTTATTGTGCTTAGTTCCTTATCCAAACTTTGGAACACTGGTAAGACTTCTCCTTACACCAAAAAGTAGTGGGTAAGCATTTTCAGTGAGCAATGCTGGGAAATAGACTATGTTTCAGAGCTTACTCCTTTGAATTATTTTTTTCATAGTTTTAACAGGGCTTTTTTTTTTTTTTTTTTTTGTAATCTTACCTTCTGACAAAATGACAAGAGACTGTTCATATCCTTGTTCAGCAACACTTACAACTAAGGAAAGAGTACTATTAATTCTGGGAGTGGTACTGGAACTTGCTAAATTTAAGCTGCTGCGTTACAATCTAACAGAAACTGAAATAACTGAAGCCTTGCGTCATCTGAGGAGGCAGAGTGACCACCTCTGGCCACCTCTCGCCCTTTATCAGTGCCATCCTGACTGCATTTGCCCATTGCAGAGCTCAGCAGCCCAGCCTCGGCGCCCAGCTCCGAGAAGCAGAGCCCCATGGCCCAGCCAAGTCCAGCCACCCCCAACAGCCCTGTCGCCCAGCCAGCCCCTCCTCAGCCACTTCAGCTGCAAGGACATGAAAACAGGTAAAGTGTCCTCTGGATTTTCTGATTCTAAGAGGTGAGGGAGGCAGAGACAGAGGAAGAATTTGGGACAGGACCAGAACACAGGCAGGAGAGAGATTTGCATGAAGTAGAAATGGCCGTATGCACACACCTTTGTGTAAGTTTGAGATTGTGTGTATGCTATTAATGTGGTTTTAGTAGCAAATACAAGTGTCTGTCCTTCACAAGAAGAGAACTTTTCCTGAAGAAATGATGAGAGACTGATGAGTAGGAATTAACTAGCTGAAGGGCAAATTAAAGAGAGTGCTGGCAGAGTAAAGAATACCGTGTTTCCCAAAAAATAAGACCGGGTCTTACATTAAGGTTTGCTCCAAAAGATGCCTTAGGGCTTATGTTCAGGGGATGTCATCCTGAAAAATCATGCTAGGGCTTATTTTCTGGTTAGGTCTTATTTTCGGGGAAACATGGTATATACCAAGGCCCTTTGGCAGGAGGGAGCGAGCAAGCATGCAGGAGGGAAATAAGGCCGATGCTGGGGGTGGCGGGAGGAAGCGCTATTTGAGATGAAGCCAGTGAGGGTATGCGGGTCCGCCCTACAGGGTCTTGTAGGCATGTTAAGGATTTTGATCTTAAGTGTAGTGAGAAGTCATTGGAGGGTTTAAAGCTGAGGACTGACATCATTGGATCCGCTTTTCAAGATGTCTCAGTGGGCCCCACAGAGAACAGGCTGCACGCTGCTCAGAGGAAATGCAGGTTAAGCAGTCAGAGATGGCTGCCAGTGTCCATTGAGCCACAAAGGAGGTGGCTCAGAGAATGATAGCAGCGTGGAGAAGGGGAGATGTTGAAGGATTTGTAAGTATTGATAATGTTAGCATTTTTACCGCATTTTACCTTAAAGCAGCAGGGGTGTCCAAACTGCGGCCCGCGGGCCAACTGCGGCCCATGATCCATTGTTAATTGGCCCGCAGCAAATTCCAAAAATATATTTAGTTTACTTAAATAAACCAGGTGAGGCAATATGTACTTCACCTCGAGTGAGTGGCCTGACTGTTTGTGTATTTTACCGCATATGGCCCTTGGTGAAAAACATTGAAAAACGTTTGGACACCCCTGCAGAGCCTCCTACCCACGATTTAATTAGGTTCCTCCATTTCTCAGCATGAACGAATATGAGTAAGGCAGTTGGAACTTCCAGGGGGAAAGGGACGCCGTATAAAAACCAAATTATCTCCTTATTGTGACGTGTGTAACAAGGAACCTGGGTTAGATTGAGCCATTAAGAAAAGAGACAAAGACATGTTTCCGTGTCGTTTTCCCTTCGATGGGAAAAATACAACAGTCCACAGGAACATCTCTGAGGATGAAACGCTCACTGGTCTTTTCCATGATGCTAATGCTTCCCATCTCCTACCTCCCGTGTTGGTGAAGATGAAGTGAGACCCAGTGTTTGAGTCCCAGAACTCTCTAGGTTCATCACTCACACTGCTGCAAAGCAAATATTTTCCATATGCCACATGTGTTATTTCCATAGAGCCCTGTTCTATTCCACAGAAGTAAAAAGACTAAGCCCCATAAGGCAATGATACAGAGGTAAGAATTTGACAATCCAGAAGAGGAGTAATCCTGGGTGCCTCAGTGATATGCCCCAGATGTGTTCGCTTTCACCGTATGTTGTTTCGACAGATTGCACTGGCTTTCCCCAGGATTCATTTTAGACTCGAGAGGAAGGATTGAGTGTTCCCGCAGTTCCTGAGCCAGCTTCAGACTCTTCTTCTTGGCTCTGGCCACTGTCGATTAACCTCTCCGCCACAATTCCATCTTCACCTTTCCAGAGTCAGACTGCCCTGGAGATGGCCTTTTGCTTCCAGCCTTGGGGTGGGTAACTAATCCCAGGTACACAGCTCAGTGGGTAGAATAACAGATGGGCAAGGCCACTGTCCTGCCCCACCTGCTACTAGCTCACCACCAGGACTCAGCCCCTTATCACAGAAGCAATGGTTTGGGGTATATTTTTGCCTGACTACAGAAGAAAATATTTCATAACTCTGGGATTAACAGATTGACCTGATCCAAATATTTATAAATCAACAAATTTGCCCTGAGTTCTTAGCTATTTTTGCTTTAATAATATTAAAAGCCTGGGAAGTGCCCACTCCAATTCTAGGGCCCTATCCTGCCACTCAGGTTTCCTGGCTTAATTCTGATGGCGAGTGAGTGGCTCATTTGCATAGGAATGAAGAAATTCGAGAATCTTGCAGATACCAGAACCATTTTCCTAGCTGCATTTAAAGATGATCATGGTATCAAAGGGAAAACTCTGCCGTTTTCCAGGCTCAAGATGTCTCCAAAACAGCGAGTGCACGGTATGAATTTCCTATTAGTTCATTTGTACAAAAAGTGCCCACCTACATATCAAATTGAGCCAGTTCCCACGTTAAAGTGGGATCAAATAAAATGACAAATCTGCTTGCAAATTTTTATTTGATGAGTTAGAGTGAGTGAATCATTTGTCCTGTCTTACTTACTCTTGGATTGGATCCCACCTGCCACCCTGACACCGCTACCCATTTCTCTGCCCTTCACATCTTTTTTGTTTGTGCTCAGGAAACACAAAAATAATTTTCATATGAACATAACCAGAACACTATTTAAGGAGAAGCATTTATTGAAAACAACAAAAGAGCCATTACAAAATATATTCCAAAACTAAGATTAAATAGCAGAGTTCACCTTCCTCAGCAAGGGCAATTGCTGTTTGATGGCATTTTAAATAGCCAGGTCAGTAGAAGAGCATTGGAAATTGACGTCTTTCACAGACTTTGAACCTGGAAGAAATTCTTGAAAGGCCCACATGAAGCAATATCCCACCGTAAGATCCCTGACCACGTGGGCAGTGTTTCTTGGTTCTGGAACTTGTTCATACTATAAAATTCTGCTGGAATTGACCACAACAAGCTGTTTTATCATCTCTAGTCTCTTTAATAATAGAATTAATAGCTACAAAGAGTTATACCAATGACCTTCTTTCATAAGTAAAGGAACTTTAAAGAGGCTGATTTTGTTTTGTTTTTTAGTAACCCTCAATTTTTCTTAAAGTGTTTTACAAATTCAAAACAATGTAACTTTTACCCTAGCCAATGTATCATTTACATAAGTTATCAACACTCATAAAACGTTAAGTGCAGTATTTTCCTGAATTAAAGAATTCTTCAATGTGTGTGCAGTTCAGCATAAAATCCTGACACGTGGCATTGGTGTAGAAAGAAGTGTGAATGCTGGAATGTAGGCTTGGGTGACAGCTGTTGCAAATTTTAACTGTTCTTATTTCTAAGTATTTGTGTAATCTTTGGGGATACTCTCACATTTCACCTTCTTTGCTATACCTTGTAACACAGCTGGCTGGAAATGGAGCACGTAATGGATATTTCATACCAATACCACACAGATAATGAAAATAAAGTGACTGCTAGAACTTAAAACAATGTGACATCTACACCACTAAGCAAACTATTTCTAGAAAGGAACTGACACACACCAACAAATGTCACCCAGTTCTTTTCTTTTTCTGTCATTCATTCATTTGCATAGATAAGTATATTATTCAAAGCATTTTTAAAATAATTCTGTTCTCAGCATTGATACTCTCAGTAGGTGAGTGGACAACTTGCTGAGGTATAAAGCAAAGCCTAAATATTGCAAGTCACCAAAGGAATGTGTCACTTTCTGCAGGCTAAGTAACAAATGGGACCCAAAGTGTTGATTAAAATAACTATATTACTAACCCCCTTCCAAAAATCTTAAATAAATACATCTATTGCCATCTACTCAGTATGTCCTCTCAAATATTAGAGTACACTAATGGTAAGTGTTCACATGAGTGATATTAAATATTTAATATAATATAAAATTATAATATATTTTATAAATACAAAGTATATAAAAGTGATACAAAATATTTAATATAATCAGCATCAGTGAGACCATAAGCCAGTGAAAAAACAGAACAAAATTCACCTGGTCTTAAAAGTAAAAATTCAACTGGTTTTGAACCTGTTTTCCTGACACATTTGAGTTTTTCCTTGGTGCCAAATATTTTCTCAGTTCCTCAAATCCTCCATATTAATTTTAGATAAAATTGTTGCTATATAGAATGTAGTTTTTCGACCCACGTATATCCTTGCGTAGCTCATGATAGACTGATGCTATGGTAATACGCAGTGAACGACAGAATTAAGTGGCCTCTAGACTATGGAGATAATTTTTCAATTTACCTTATTAATGACCCTATAATGGTAGGTAGAGGCTATTTCAGTCCCGTTTTGAAACTGGGAATCACCTCAGTTTAGAGCAGTTTAGATTCACAAGCAGCACTACACAACTAGTTCTGGTCTCTGTATTTATTTTATTAGTAACTAATATCTAGAAACAAGAAAGAAAGAAATGTTGAGCATAAACATTTTTGTCTTTCCTTCCATCTTATGACCATGACTGTATCTGATGCTTATCTGAAAGCCATAGTCTAGTATTGAAACTACATAATATGCTTGCTTTCTTAGCAATAACTCAGTGACTTTCTACTTGATTTGTAGTTGGTAATTATACCTTACTATCACTCCTTTGTAAAATATTCAAAAAGACTAAACCCAGAAGGTTAAAATAGCTTTTAGTTATGTATTTGTAGAATATTTAGAGATTACGTCAATCGTCTTTTCATATAGTAATGAATGGTCTGCCAAGGGGTGTGCGTGTGTGAGAGAGAGAGAGACACAGAGAGACACAAAGAGAGTTGGTTTACTGGTGTTAAGACAGACTGATATTTTGGGATGTATAGTTAAGTGTTTAACTCCCTGGATTTGCTACAGTTGTATAGTTTTTAAATAGCCAAAGTCAAAAAGGGATATCCGTAAATCCTTTTCCACGAAGTTCTGGTTGAACCATCATTTTCACCTGACATCTTAAGGAACCAAGTGAAAAGTATACAATATGGCATTTGTCAAAGATTGAAAAAAATGCTTCTCATTTATTTAATCTTCTCATAATCCCGAACATGCAAAAGGACCACCAAGAGGAGGGGCCCACACGTGACCCGAGGTCATTTGATCATTCTGATCGCCTTAGAATGCTGAGATACCAAAGTAAATCCCGTTTCCATTTATTTAGTTACAGGTCAGAAGTAAAAGCAAGACAAGATGTGAAACCAGACATCCGACAGCCTCCATTCACAGACTACAGGCAGCCCCCACTGGACTACAGGCAGCCCCCAGGAGGCGACTACCCGCCACCCCCGCCCTTGGACTACAGGCAGCCTCCCCTGCTGGACTACAGGCAGCACTCCCCCGACACCAGGCAGTACCCCCTGTCAGACTACAGGCAGCCGCAGGTACCTGATCCCCGAGAGCACTGCGGGCTCAGCACCAAGCCTTCCCAAAGCACAAAGAATGAAACAGAATGGGAGTCTGAGGAAAGAACACCCTTCCAAGATAGACAGACCAAGTTCTAATCCTAGTTATGATATCCTCTGGGTAACACCACACACATCCTCAAAATGCTCTGAATAAATAAATCTGTTTCAGAATAAAGCAGGGCAATCCATCAATTCATCAGTAAGTGGGTGAGTGAGAATGGGATGAACTAGTCCCTGCTAATAGCTAGCTGACTCCCAGTACATTACCTTGTCCCAGTTGGAAAATGCTCTTGTCTGGGACCTCAGAGGTGCTGCTAATGCAGAAAATGTTACAGATGCCAGCATGGAGGTATGTTAGAGCCATAATTATTTGCATGGTCCCTGCTTTGCATTTGGTGGTAAAGGACCAAGCCCCTGTACATAAGGCGAAGACCAGGGCTGGTGGCTTCATCACCTAGTCTGTAACCTCTGTAACAAGCACCAAGTCCCTGTCTATACAACAGTGGTTCTTATAATTATCTGTCCATGTCAGACGCAGGCTATGGTGACGATTCAACATTTATGAAAAGCGCCTAGATAACAGCCTGATATCTAGTAAATACTCGATATCTGGCAACTAGACATCAAGATACAAATTAATACAATCCCAACTCTGTCAGATTATATTGTGTTTTATTTTGGATTAAAGATCATCTTTATCCCCTCAAAATTTTAAGAACAGTGAAGGTCAGGAAATCTTGGACATATTGCCTTTTATGTAAAAGAGAAATTTATTTTCTATATTCCAACTTCAAATTCAGTCGTCTGTGCAATAGAGAGTTGTACTAAGACCCCATTAAATTTCATTTTTCTAATCAGCAAACCTCTAATTTACACTCACACAGGATGAATACATTTATATATGGCACTCAACAGCAGTGAATGAGAAAACTCAAAGGAGAGAGCATATCACTCAGGCCTATATGCAATAATTACATGTTTGCCAAGTAAACTGATGATCTCCAGAGTAAACAAGCTACACAGCAGTTCTTCCAGTGACCCAGTAGACTGTGTTCTGATCTGCTCCAACCTTTGGATCTTTGTCTTGCATTTTGCTGAACTGTGAAGGCAGATTAATTCTCACGACACCATGTTATTTGGAACACATTATATAGGAAAGGAGGACAAAGGGACTGACCACAGAAGCTTCTTTGGTATTAAACACTTGTTTATGCCATTTTCCCCCCAACCCCAAAGGATTTTGATTATTTCACTGTGGACATGGAGAAAGGAGCCAAAGGATTTGGATTCAGCATCCGTGGAGGAAGGGAATACAAAATGGATTTGTACGTGTTGAGATTGGCAGAAGATGGGCCAGCAATAAGAAACGGAAGGATGAGGGTAAGAATAGTCCTTTTTATAGACTTGCTTAATTCTGAAAGAAACCCATCGTGGTATTAGAAAAGTGCTGAAGCCTGCTAGTAAGCCAACAGACAATGCAGGTTTTACCTTCTTTCCATTTCATGACCCAATTTTCTCAAGCTGTGGCCAAACATTATTTAAGAATTAGATCCCTTGTTTTCCTGCTTATAGACTTCTAATTGACAAATCTCAAATAGTGTTTTACATATATAGTTTCCCTAAAGAACGAACTAAAGAAAATGGACAAAGTAATCAAGGAAACACCTTGAAATGGAAAGATGGCTCTATATCGTTTTTCTGTGGTTTGATGTCCAGTTTTCATTTGAGATTGAATCTTTTGAAATTTATCTTTAGCATTATGCTTTTTTCCCCATGTTTACTAATCAAATGTTTCTGTTTTGCTTTGGAAATATTTATTTTGTGTCGACTGGTCTTTTGGTTTTGATATTGGGCAGACAGAAGCACTAGGAGAAAGGTGGACTAAGCTTTTTGGATACATGCTGTCCTTAAAAATGGTAGCAGTGAGAATTAGAGCGTTAAGTTGAGAGTGAATTTATAAATGTAATAGTTACTTTGAGGCCTCTGATGAACAGGTAACTGATTTTCATCTAAAGGAACAAGACAAAACTTGATAACAATACAGATACTCTGTGTGTGTGTGTGTGTGTGTAAATGATGATTAGTAAGCACATAATAAAGGCTGGTTATTATTTTAAATAACATCTAGAATTCATTCTTGCCCTCCCTCCTTACTCTTTTAGTTAATGCAGAAAGCTGTGGTTCTTGGGTTCTGGGATCTCAGCTTCTTGTGCTGAGCCTCACCTATCAATTGCTCCTGGAGAATTGAATGAATCTTATTCCTACCACCAAGTCTACCATTTCTGTGATTCTCATTCCCACAGTGCAAAACTAGAAAGAGTGTAAATTGTGTCTATTTTCCTCTCTCCCATCACAATGCTTTGACACCTGGGAAGTATCCAAGTTGGAATTTGAGCTCCAGCAAGGCTGACTTGAGAGACTGGCTGCCGCCCCCCTTGTCCAACACCAGCGTTCTCTTACCCATCTACAGGTGGTTTTAGGATAGGCCTCCACATGATTTCTTGGCTCCCAGCTTCCTGTAAACAGAAGGGCACTCTCTTAACATGCTGCAAAGTCAATTCACAAGTGGTTATGTAAAACAAAATTAATCTTTGCAGTGCAGGTGAAAGCAACACAGCAGGGAGTCCATGAGTGACCCAACCAGAGCCTGTGACAGCAAATGCCCCACCCACACCCCCAGTGGACTTCAAGGATGGCCTGTGTGGATTCCAAACTGTGGCCACATTTTTAAACAAGTGGTAAATGGTTGGCTGCTCAATATATACAATACTCCCAAGGCATAGAAGCCTAAATACGGAAGTGCTCTTTGTAAAAAATACTCTTTCTTATAGAATTTAAGCCAGAGCAGTTGTTCTCATTCTGGTCCCTGGAAATGTGTTAGAAATGCAAATTCTCAAGCCCCACCCCAGACTGAATCATCAACTCTAGGAGTGGGGCAGTCAACTGTGTTTGTGGAATTCACCTCCCGGTGAACCTGGGACAAGCTAAAGTTTGAGAACTGCTGAGCTAGAGGGAAGCTATCGTTACACAGTATGACGTGGGTAGGATGTGTATGGTCAGGCTTTGTTAATCGCCCCTAGATCTTGTCTAAGGAGATTTCCATTCTGTTTTACCTCAGGTCCTTAAATCTGTGGAAACACAGATTTAGAATTCGTAGGCTCGTACTCAATTTTATGGACGATGCTTTTTCTTCTGGCAGATGATAAAAATGAGTCCTCTGCCTGGGTTTCAGCAAATGGTATTTTCACTTCTTGTCAAAGATTATAAAAATAAGTAATATTTCATCATTTTTCATATCATTTTCTAAAACAACCTATTATTTCTGTGTACAAGCTTTCTAAAAGGAATTATTATGCCCAGTTTTAGATAATATGGGTTAGTTTATTTTGGATTTATATATATGATATATATATATAATATATATCATATATATTTTTTTTTTCTAGCATTTAATTATCAAAGAAAAAGACACACTTGGGAGTCACAGAAATTCCATGGATCAGCTTTTACTGATTTTTATCTCCTGTCTTTAAAATAAGGCTCAAACTTAGCAGAGGTGGAAGGAAGACTTTTTTCCACTTTTTATGGATTATATTTGATATTCAAATGTTTTGGGGTTTTCTTATTCATGGATTCTTATGGCACTAATGGAGAATTTGTCTGGGGGTACAATCTCCAAAGCGGCTACTTCATATGTAAGTTCAAAGGTGCTCATATTATCTACTGTCAGAATTGCATAAATGTTTTGTGTAAAGATCAATAATTATTCTTGATAGTAGCACATAGTTTATTCAGATCTTGTTTCCATGTTTAGTATCAACTTTAATCATTTAAAGCTAATCTTTTCTGTCATCATTAGTATTTACTAATTGGCAATAACTTCTAATTCACAAATATGTTTAAATTACCTCAGCAAGGGCCAGGATCAATCAATATTGGCATGACTTAATAGTTTGATTATTTTAAACTAATATATAAACTGGATAACATATAGGTTACTGATTTGGAAATTTTCACAAAAAGTTTATTAGGGACCCATTTTTCATCTTATATTTTTCATCCTACATGATACCATTGGTACCCAGATAAATATAGATTTTAAATATCCGTGTAGATGATGCTTATGAGGCAGCTCCGTGGGAAATATGACTCAGTTGGTAAAGTTCCAAGACTCCTGAGAAAAGTAGGTGAACTAGACAATCACAGGGTATCATTCAAAATAAGCTCAAGAAGAGAAGCTGGCACCAGGTTCTTCCCAGCCTTTAAAACAGTCAGGCACATGTATCTTTGTCAATGTGATTTTTCCACCTTCAATCTTAATGTGTTTTTTCCTCTATGACCCAACTAAACATCCACACACTTTGTGATCAAATATGTTTGGAAAACACCGTGTATTTCTTTCCCTCTTTCATGATCAGAAACAGAAAGAAAAGGCTAGGTAATGATCTGGTAATAGCAGCATATCTCAGATTAAACCCAGTACAGTAAAATTGCTCAAATCAGAATTACTACACAAGAACTAGATGATTCTGAAAAATCATTTCATGTAACAATTAATGAGTCATTGTGCCCTTGGTTTAGGAATGTAAATACTACTTTTGAAACTTAGTTAATGAACCGGATGTTACTCTCTGAACCTGAGACTTCTCCTGGGTTGCTAATGTTTGTCTTGGTTGTAGGACAGTGGTGGTATGTGCTTGTTTAGTAGTATAAGACTGCTAATACCCAGAAAACTAAGAATGGGGGGTGGGGTTCGGAGGCGGTGACTAGCACAGATGTAAGAACATCCTCCTCACACTGAGGATTCTAAGGAACAGTGGCACAGATATGTATTTTTAAAGCATGTCCTTGGGCATCCAAGTGATACCCCAGGCGTTCAAGATAAAAGCCCGTGATCTGCCCACCACAGGGGTTCTTTTGTGAACCTAATAAGAAACAAGTAGATCTATCTTGAGAGTGAGTTCCAGGTGAATGACTTCAGTCCAGTCTTTCTGGGCACCTGCAGCAGTGAAAATTCTCTTAGCAGAGATCTTTGGCAAATTAGACTGTTTGACATTCAAGTTGATTAATAAGTACTCCCACAGAACATAGATGTATTTTTCCTCCTCGGAAAGCATCATATGTTTAGCAACATTTTATCAAATAAATACTTTCTTTCCACTTAATAAAACAAGAGCAGATCAGGCAAGTATCCTAATAAGGTACAATGGGTTCCCTCAAAATATGAGCAAACCAGGATCAGAAAGTAGTGGAGAAAATTTACAAGCCAAAGTTTAGATACAGGAGAGAAGATAAGAAACTGTTTCAGAAGATCAATTAGGTGTTTATTTATAAGAGAGCTTCTAGGACCTCCTGTATCAGAAACATGTAAGAGTAGCTAAATAAATGAATCTAAAGCTTTACTAAAAATATAACTATTTTGAGTCCTTCAGCCTCAGCTTCCAAAATAAGCAAACATGGTGCATTTGCTTTATTAAATTTTGTTGAACCTCAATTCACTTTGTTGAAATTCAGTTCCTATGAAATAGAAAAATAAAATGATATCTACTTTATAGAGTTGTAGGGAGAGTTTGAGAAACATATCAGGAGGTACAATTGATTTTTTTAAGACAAAAGAGTTTGGTATTAGTTTGTGGGAAGAGAGAGCATTTAGATATTAAGTTATGTCATGAAATACAATTTGAATAGAATAGTGCAGTGAGAATAAACACCAAGAAAAACCATATGGATCATTTTTACATGAAACATTCACTTTATTGAAAAAAGTAGAGTAGCAAATTTTTACTTTAATTACTAGTTTTTCAACATCCATTAATACTGATGTATTAAAAGTTGAAAGACAAACAATCTGTAAGTGCAGAAAATAAGGGGAATGGGAAATAGCAATGTAATCATCATGTCTGCTTTTCTTCAGTCATTCAAGGAGGCTAATACAAGAAAAACACAAAGGACATTCAAATTTTAAAGAAAAATATAAGAAGTTATTATTGTAGAAAATACACATGGATCTGTTTTAAAAAGAAGACTAATTTTGTAAAATAGTCTAATAAAGTCAAGAGGGATGAAATTTTCATAACTGATGAATAAATCTCTCGTACAAAGCTCTTAGGGACACAATCTAATTAAAAACTGAAGATAAGTAGGAAACACAGGAAAGAATAATGAACATAAAAAATAATTTACTGGTGAAGCTCAGTGAAGCGGGGAATCTAAGAAATCAAGATGTACATTTGGAGAAAGGGATAGTAGTTCTAAGTGCTTAAATAAAAATCTGAGCATTGAGTTAAAAGAATCTGAAAGCTCAAGTTTTCTCTTGGAAAGGTAAAATATTTCCCTGTTTTCATAAAAATATAATACAGCAGTCCCCCCTTATCTGCAGTTTTGCTTTGCATGGTTTCGGTTACCCACAGTCCACTGTGGTCTGAAAACATTAAATGGAAAATTCCAGAAATAAACAATTCATAAGTTTTAAATTGCATGCCATTCTAAGTAGTATGATAAAATCTCACCATGCCCCACTCTGTCCTACCTGGGACGTGAATCATCCCTTTGTCCAGCATATCCATGCTGTATACACTCCCCACCCATTAGTCACTTAGTAGCCATCTTGGTTACCAGATCAACAGTCCAGGTATCATAATGCTTGTGTTCAAGTAACCCTATTTTACTTACTTAATAAAGGCCTCAAAGTGCAAGAGTAGCGATGCTGGCGATTCAGATATGCCAAAGAGAAGCTGTAAAATGCGTCCTTTAAGTGAAAAGTATGTATGTGTAGAAAAAATATATAGTACGTACAGGGTTGGTACTATCCATGGTTTGGTACTATCAGTGGTAGAATCCACTG
The DNA here is from genome assembly GCF_057876585.1 of Rhinolophus sinicus. NCBI lineage: Eukaryota > Metazoa > Chordata > Mammalia > Chiroptera > Rhinolophidae > Rhinolophus > Rhinolophus sinicus. The sequence goes on from NC_142504.1 coordinate 45,795,634, forward strand.
AGGGCCTTGGAAAGTAACCCTTGCAGATAAGGAGGGAACAACTGTATATTCCCCATTTCCATAAAACATTTCTATTATAAAAAACATCATTTTTTAACTTCATCACTTTAACAGCTGTGTAACAGTCATATATGCCTACTTAGCATCACATAAGTTTATTTATAAAATGGTTTACCTTCTTCCTGAAACTTGTTATGATGCAAAAGTCTGCCTGCAGTGGGTCTTGGAATAAACTAAAACATTTTGTTAACTGAACAATGTGCAAAAAAGATACTGCTTATCCTTTTTTCTTTCTTCTTTTTTTTTTTTAATGAAAGGCAAAATTCCCTAATAGCAGCTTCTTTTGCATTTGCCACTTCTCCTTCTGTGGTCCAGACAAGACTAGCCTGTGACTACAAAATGAAGTATTTTGTTTTACATATTGTTTTTATCAAACATGAAACCATTTAGAAGAATATTTCTAACATATGTAATAGGTATAAATACTAACAATGGTTCAGCACCCATGAACACATAGACCAGCTTAAAAAAAAAAAAAAAGAACAGAACAGTACCAGTTTCCCATAATTCCACTCTCCCACTCTCCAGCCCCAGAGGTAACCATCACCCTAAATAAGCATTTGCCATTCCTTCTAATTTCACCACATATATGTGTATCTCTCCACTATATCATCTAGTTTTGCACACTGAGTTTTATATAATTGAATGATACTGTACATGTTCTTCTCTGTAGTTATTTTTTATACTTTATGTTCATAAGACTCATCCAAGTTGGCATGAAGCTATAGTTTATTTTCACTGCTATAAATTATTCCATTGTATGAGTATGCTACAGTCCATAATAGTTATCTATGGATATTTAAGACTTCCCTGTCAATGGACATTTGGGTTATTTCCAGTTTTTTGTAACAAACAATCCTTGTACATATTTTCTGCTGCACATGGGCAAAGAATTTCTCTAGACTAGACTATATGCCTAAATGAGCTCACATTTGACTTAACTAAATAACACAAAAATATTTTTCTAGGGGGTTATATGAATTTATATTCATACCAGCAATGTAAGAGTTTCCCTTACTATACATCCTCACAAGGCTTCTATTGAAGTGTGTAGTTGCAGTTCTTAATTACAAACTATGTTTATCATCTTTTCTTATATTTATTGGGCTTCCGTGTTCCCTCTTAAATAAAAATGCCTATTCATTTCTTTTCCCCATTTTCTGTTGAATTGTTCTGTTTTTCATATTGATTTTAAAAGTGTTTATATGTTCTTGGTGATAGTTTTTTATTGATTGATGTGTTGCAGATATCTTACCCCAGTTTATAGCTTGTAGTTTTACTTTCTTTATGATGCCCTTTGATAAACAGAAGATCTTAATTTTAGTGCAATTTACTTAAACAACCTTTTCCTTTACTGTGTCATTTTTGAAAAATCATTCCTTCATATTCTTAAAGATCTCCTATATCTTCTTTTAAAACTTTTATAGTTTTGCTTTTCAAATCTAAGTCATTATCACCTAGAATTAATTGCTCTGTATGAGGTAGAAATCCAATTCCAGTTTTTCCATATGAATAACCACCTATCACACCATCATTTCCCCCCAACCTGCAATGACAGTTCTATAATAAATAAAAATTATCTAAGTGCAATAAATTATTTAAACTGTTCTGCTGGTCTATTTGTCTAGATCTACATCAATGCTACTTATCTACCTTTTGATAAATCTTGAGTTTTGATGGAGAAACTGTCCATTCTCTCATCCCCAGGTACACATCTTAATTTTTCAGGAGTGTTTGGATGTTCTTAGGTCTTTGCCTTTCTGTGTGAATTTTTAGAATTTGCTTGTCCTACTAGGATTTTGATTGGAATTGTTTGTGATCTGTGAATTAATGTAGGAGAACTTAATCTTTTTAATATTGAATTTTTCTATCCATGAACATGATATGATCCATTTATTTATGTTTTCCATAAACTGCTGAAAGTTTTACAGTTTATTTTCACAACATAACTGCAGATATTTTGTTAGATTGATTCTAGGCACTTTGTATATTTTATTTTTGTTCTTATATATCATATTTTTAATGCAACATTGAAATAAACTGTTACCAGTGAAAAGAAAGAATATTGATTTTTGTATATTGATCAATTATATCATGCAAAATTACTAAACTTGCTTATTAATTCAAATAATTTATCTGTACCTACCTCTGGATTTTCTACATAGATAATCACATTTTGTGCAAATAATGAGAGTTCTGTATCTTTCTTTTAATTCCTGTTTTGTTTTGTTTTGTTTTGTTTTGTTTTGTTTTGTTTTGTTTTGTTTTGTTTGTATTCTATTGCATTTACTCAGCTTCCAGTATGATGCTGAATGGAAGTGGGCAGAGCAAGCATTCTTGTTTTATTTCTAATCTTAAAGAGAATGCTTTTAACACTTCAGCATTAAACATAATGATTAATGAGTTCATATAGATAACTTTTATCACATTAAGAATGTTCCCTTCTAGTTTGTTAGAAAGTTTATGAATACTTGTTAAACTATTTTGTATGTACGAGTACTATTTCTGCATCCACAGAAAGCATCATATAATATTTTTTCTTTAATATAATAATTAATATGACTACTCATATTAATGGATTTTTATGTTAAATCACTATTGACTTTCCCAGGTAAGCCCTACTTATTCATGATGCATCTCTTTTATGCATTGTTCAATTCAGTTTTCTGATATTTCATTTAGGATATATGTATTTACGTTCTTGAGTAAGATTGGCTTGTAATTTTCTTCTCTTGTAGTGTCCTTAAACGACTAATAGTGTACTAACCTTACAAAATGAGAAAGAATAATCCTTTTTGTTGTTGTCATTGCTGTTGTCGTCTGGGGAAGTTTATGTCCCTTAGAATTGTCCTTGAATGTTTGGTCGAATGCATTTGTTAATTCATCCAGGCCTAGTATATTTTCTTTGTGTGAAAATTTTAAAATACTAATCACACTTCTATAATATTCTTCAGGTTTTCTATTTCTTCTTGAGTCGATTCTCATAAACTTCTTTTGTTCTAGTAATTTATCTATTTCATCTTGGTTTTCAAAGTTTTATATTATCTTCTTATATTTTTAATGTTTGAAACATTTGTATTTACGTCCCCTTCTCATTTGACTGTTTATTTATGTATTCGTTCTTTTTTTCTAAATTAATCATGTGAGAGATTTGCCCATTTTTTATTCTTTTAAAAGAACCAGCTTACATGTTTGTTCTCTTGCTTATTCATTTCTTTTTTCCATTTATTTTATTTTTTAAGATTTTTATTAAAATACAATATTAGTTTCAGGTATACACCATAGTAATTCTACATTTATATACACAAAGAAGTGATCACCATGATAAGTCCAGCAACCATCTGACAGCATACCACACTATCATAATATTATTGACTATATTCCTTATGCTGTATGTTACATTCCCATGACTTGTTTTATACCTGGAAATTTGGATCTCTTAGACCCATTCACCTTTTCCCCCCTTTTTTAATTTTTCAATTACAGTTGACATTCAATATTATTGTATATTAATTTCAGGTGTATAGCATAGTGGTTAGACATTTGTATAATTTTCATCTAGTCTGGTGGTGATTCCTTATAGTGTTTTAGTTATTATATTCTTCATCGCTGTTTCTTTTGTTTGTTTGTTTGTTTGTTTGTTTGTTTGTTTGTTTGTTTTCAATGACTCTTGATGCTTGCTATCTCTTTGTTGAAGTTCTCAATAAGTCCTTCAGCATCCTTATAACTATTGTTTTGAACTCTGTATCTGGTAGGTTGATTGACTCCGTTTTGTTTAGTTCTTTTTCTGCAGTTTTCTCCTGTTTTTTCATTTTGGATGTCTTTGTTTCCCCATTTTAGCTGCCTCTCTCTTAGTAGCTATTCCATATCCCTCAGTCTTGGCCAGGTGGCCTTATGTAGTAGGTGCCCTGTGGAGCCCAGTGATACTGTCTCCCTGGTCACCTGCACCTGGTGCTCTAGCAGTGTCCCTTGTGTGGGTGGGTGTGCCCTCCTGTTATAGATGAGTCGTGATTGCTATTGGCACTTCAGTGGGTAGGATTGACCCTCAGGCTGATTGGCTGTGGGGTTTGGCCATGTCCACAGCTTAGAAGCTGCTGTACAGGAGGCTTACCCCACTGAGTGGGATTCTCCCCAGCAGGCTCTGGTGCCTGTCAAGACCACCCTTCAGGTGTGCTGCTTGTAGGGCTAATTGTACAGTGCTCTGCTGTGGTCTGAAGCCAACCTCTAAGTATGTTGGCTCTGAAGCCTCTTGTGAGGGGCTCCAGTGCAGGTCTAGGTCACCCTGGCCTGTGACCAGCCAGAGCCCACCTGTTAAGAGCTACAAAGCAATTCAAGGTTGTATGCTTCCTATGTTAACCCTGGAGGCATATGGGAAAGGCCACGCTGCAAACCGAGGATGTCTGCCACCAATACTGAGCCTAGGATAGCTCCACAAAATGCCAGGACACCCCAAGGCCTGCTGCCACCTGCCAGCTCCCTTAAGGTTCAGCCATTGATAAAGCCTCGTGCAGTACACAAGTTGAGTGAAGCAGAGCCTCAGGGAGTCACTAGAATGGAAAGAGTTGTGGTCACCAGGTTAATGTAAATTCTGGTTTGGTGCCAGTGCTGAGCCTGGAGCTACTCGGCAAAAATCTCAGAGCACACTAAGGCCAGTCACCTCCTACCTGCCACCTGTTGATTCCAATAGTTTTCCAAGAAAGGTATAATATGGAAGGGGCTGGCTGCTCTTGGAGAAAGTGCTGTGGTATTGGGGGAGTTTGGTGGAGTGGAGTCCCAGTGAGTCAGCAAGATAGAGCAGTGGAGCTCACCAGACCAATCAGATTCAGATCTGGCCATGTAGGGGTGGGCCCAACACAGGAGAGAGCCCTACCAGCTGCATGGAAGGAGGACCTCGTCACAGGGAAATGGCAACTGTTCTCCAGCCCTCATCCCAAAGCAACACAACTCAGTCTGCCCCTCATATGTCTCTTTCACCCCCTGAGTTACTGTCCCTCCACTGGAGCCCAAGGTGAGTGCCAGGGAGTGAATCTGTGTGCAGGACTTTTAAGAGGACTTCTGGGTTTCCCACCGCCTTCCATTCCACCTGGATGGTTAGAATCCCCACTATTTTTCACAGCCAGATGTTGTGGGGGCACCTTTTCCCAACACCAGTACTCCGGGCTGGGGCAGCCGGTGTGGAGCTGAGATCTCTCATTCCTCTGGGGGGAACCTCCGCCTTCGAGATATCCCTCCCAGTTCTCAACCACCACATAGAGTTTCACGTTTCTGCTCCTCTTACTAGTCTCAATGTGGCTTCTTTATATCCTCAGTTATAAAACTTCAATTCAGGCAGACTTCAGATGGCTCTCCAGATTGATAGTTCTATAATTTAGTTGTGATTTTAATGTGTTCACAGAAGGAAGCAGGCACAGTGCTTATCTATTTCACCATCTTGGTTCTCCTCTCTTGCTTATTCATTTCTATTTTTTATATTTAATATTTCTCTCCCTTCATTTTCTTTGGGCTTACTCTTTTCTTACTTTTTCTTTCTCCTTCAGTGAGTACTTAGATCAGTAATTTACAGGTTTTCTTCATTTTTATTAATAATGTATGAATTTAAGGCTGTAGTTTTGATATAGAGTATATTCATTATTTTAAATTCCTAATATATTCAACTTTCCACTATTATTTCTTTTTTGACTCACAGGTTATTTAGAAGGTGGTTTTGTTTTATATTTCTAAATGTATGGAGATTTTCCTGGTCAGCTGTGTATTCTTGTTTTCTGGTGTAATTTCATTGTCATCAAAGAATATATTCTAACTCATAGACACAGACAATAGTTTAGTGGTTAACAGAGGGTAAGGGGGGTGGGGGGTGGGAGATGAGGGTAAAGGGGATCAAATATATGGTGATGGAAGGAGAACTGACTCTGGGTGGTGAACACACAATGAGATTTATAGATGATGTAATACAGAATTGTACACCTGAAATCTATGTAATTTTACTAACAATTGTCACCCCAATAAATTTAAAAAAAAAAAGAATATATTATAGATGATTTCAATCTTTCAAAATTGTTGAGTCTTGCGTTTTTGGCCTTTCATGTGTTTAATTTTTTTAACATGATCCATGTGTGCTTGCAAAGAATGTGCATTCTATGATTGTTGAGTGCACTGTTCTATAGATGTGTTCACTGAATAAATCTTGATTATTGTATTATTCAAATATTCCATATTTTTACCAATTTATATCTACTTGATCTATTAAATATTGAGCTAGGTGCTTTAAAACTTTTTTGTTAATGATTTTATAAAGTTCCTTTGATCTGTCAATTTTTACTTTGTATGTTTTAAAGTCATGTTATTTGCTACTCAGATGTTTGTTATATTTTCCAGGTGAATTCAATCTTTTATCATTATGCAGTAATCTACATCTATGTCAATGCTGTTTCCTTTCAGGACTATTTTGTCTGATATTAATATAAGTACACTAGGTTTCTCTGTCTGGTATGTCTCTTTTATCCTTTGCTTTCAATCCTTTTGTATCCTTATATTTTATGTCTTTCTCTGATCTATGTAGCTGGATTTATATTTTTTAATAATTTATCTTAGCTAGATTCTTTTAGTCAATCTATATTAATTTTGATTGCCAATATTTTTATTTAATTCTATCATTTTATTCTGTCTCTATTAGTCTAGCTTTTTCTGCATTGCTCTTTTTATTCTTTTTACCTTCTTTTTTATTTTTACCTTCTTTTTACCTTCCAGTTCATACAAGTCTCTCCTATTAGACTCCTCATTTGTGGCCCCAAAGCTGCCTTTTCTATCCTTGATGCCGATATCAAAATGGGAACAGGTTTCCCAGGAATCAGCAGATACTTTCTAGGTAAAAGCTCCCTTTAGCACTTGTTTACCTTCCAGGAGTCCTACATTCACTTTGTTTTTGACATTCTTTAATTGCTTGCCTGTTCAGCAATGCAAAGGGTATCTAAAAAACCATATTATTAGAAACAGAAGTTTAAGTCACATTTATCTTTAATGACCAAATGATGGTTGCTAAAACCACTTCTGGTCTTAGAGCTGACAATTAGTCCCCTTCTCCGTGTCTCCATGTAGGGGGCCCCGCGGTTGCCTTACATGTGGTCATTGCAGTCATTCTGTAACATACCTCCACTCTTTCATCTCCAACTTCAGTTCCATTTTGTGCGTCTCCTGCCCACAAAGCCACTAATGAATCCTTGCTTCTGCTACAGCCCTGCCTGAGAACTCCATAGCCAAGGGGCTGACTCTGAGTGGTCCCAAGGCTTTCAGCCCTTGTGATGTGCACACGACTGGTTTCTGGGCAGAGAGAAGCATGGTCCCTTCCTCACCCTCTGCCACACTTTGCCTCCTCGGCACTGTAGCTTCTGCTTGTACCCATAGTCTCACAAAGGGTGAGGGATGCTCTCAAACTAACATGCCTCCAGGGGCCAGACAAAAACACAAATGAGTGAAGAATGGACAGCCCTTGGTCCTTCTGAGGAGCAGCCACTACTAGCCAAGGCCCACTGTTGATCAGGGAAATGCTCGCTTCCTCCTTCAAAGTCTTTAAATTAAAAAAAAAAAAAAAAATCAGACATCTGCATTTTAAAAAATTTTTTTCAGATGTGAAAAAAAATGTTTTTAATTTAAAAAAGCTGTGCAGGCCAAACAAAACAAGTCTGCAAGCAACATGAGGTTCACAAAAAATAGGGTTACTTTTCTCATCTGTTGTAAACAGATACTAGAGCATGGGAAGGTGGAATGGCTGTGGGCAGGGAGGGGTGAAGCAATTCCTATACCAGTAGGCTCGGGGTCCCAGTGCAGCCAATCAAAAATGCTGTCATATGCCCTGGTATACTTTTAGAATAGACTGATGTAGAAATGTTCAAAATGCCTCAGAAATGTGCATGCTGAGAAAAATCTGTAGATACTTTTGACCTTATGCCTCATCTTTGTATTTGAAATTTTAAAGTTTTCACTCCTAGAAAACTTATTTTGGTGGCCCAAATTACTTCATGATTGTCACCTCCTAGCAGATCTAAGAGGAGTCTGCTGTGGGAGGGAACACGTTGCGTAATGTGCAGACCCCTGATGACGACTCAGAAGGCTCCTACCTTATCTTCCACAAGACTGCGGCTGCTTGTCTGGCCACAAATGTGTGGGCTTGCCTAGCCTTCTGAATCTGGAAAAGATCCCTCTTCAGATCCTGACGTTGAGCTTGAATATGAGTGTCTTGAATTACTATGTCCTTGGGTCCAGAGAAGCAAATCGGTGAGGCTGTCTCCCTTAGCAACTAGAGACTCTCTCACACACAGAGTTTCCCAGCAGGAAATAGTAGGGTAAAACGGAGAAATACACCCATGAATGGATCCAGCTCAGTTTGAAGATTCTGGTCATTGACACACATTGAAGAACTATACTCAACTTCATTCATTTTCAATTGGCTAATCGAAGATACTTTCATTGTGTCTTAAACTCAGTTTCTCCATTACCCAGAAGACTAGCTTAGCAGGAAGCTTTTATCTGTGTTAGTGTCTTCCTAGTTCACTCCCCATCTCAGTCCCTTTCCTTTTTCCATAGTCTGTTCCTTCCTTGTAAGGAAATATGGGGCAGTAAAAAGAGCAGGAGCCTGGCAGACCTGATATTCAAACACTGGCTCAACAACTCACTGACTATCTAGCTGTGACCTTGGACAAGTTACCCCATCACAGCGGCTCTATAGCATAGACCAAATACCGGGACTCCCCTGGGCAGCTTCAGGGGTGAGCACGTTGTGTCAGGATGGAGCATCCTCCTCACCAGCTGTCAGGAGCCCCCAGTGTGTCCCCATACCAACTCGTAGAATGACAGCATGTCATCATATCTCACAAGTTATTTAACAGTCAATTTTACTCATCTGTAAAATGGAAATAATATTTTCCAGGAAAGGCAAAGTGCCTAGTTCAATATTCCTGAGTTTCTTTCTTTTTTCCCCTGCTCCTTCTCCCTAAGGTCTGGACTTCTATTAATATTCAGTACTCTAAGCTCAGATATATAAAATGCATGTTTTAAGTAAGTGTGTGTTTCAAGAGACTATAAAATCTTTGAAATACAAATCAACTTGTATTTGTCTCCCTCCCACTGCCCACCCACCTACCCAGTCTGTTAGATAAGGTGTTTCCCTTTCAAAACACAAACCTGGTCTATCAGTCCATTGCTTAAAACCCTTCAGTAGCACCCCATTTCTTGCAGGGTAAAGACCAGATCCCATCACAAGACTTCTGACACCCTGTATGTTCTGCCCTGCCTCCCTCCCCAGCTCATCTCTCCCACCCTTTCTCTCTGTCATCTCAGCAACCCATCTCTGTCTCCATTAGTTCATTGTGCTTCCTCCTGCTCCTGGGGCTTTTGCACACGTCTCTCTCTCTTCCTGAAATGCTCTTCCCTCTCCTCTTTATCTCGTTAACTCCTCCTTGTCCAGCTCAGCATCTCGTCCCCAGAGAAGGCTTCTCTTCTCCACACTCCAATCTGGTCACATCCGCCTGTCACAGATGCTCACGTCTTCTTTGTAGCATTTTTCATGGTGCTAACTGTATGTGTGTGGGGGTGATTATGTTATGAGGTCTGTCTCTTCAAAGTATAAACTCTGTGAGAGCAGGAAACATGTTGCTCTGTGCTCCCCACTGTACCTCCGTGCCCGGTGCCCGGCCTGGCACATGGTGGGCGCTCAGTAAGTATTCATACTTACTGCTGAGTGAATACGTGAACAGGAGCCGCTGATGTGCTGAGTGTTGGGAGTGTTTTCCAGCTCTGGTGATTAACTAGCCATGCTCACTAAATACACCTGGTAAACCAGAACATGGGGTTTCATAAATAATTGAATACCCGAATATATGACACAAATTCAATCTAACCTACAGTCAGCTTTTTATGCCCTGGTGCCTCACTGGAGATGCACTGTTTTTTGGGGGGTACATTTCAATATTACAGATTTCGTAGTACCGATGAGGGAGTGTGTGTAAAACCTTAGTGTGCTCAAAATTTTTTAAATGCCTTTAATCTTAAACAATGTGACATTTCAAGGTTTGTTTTCCTCATATGTAAACTCCCTATCACTAAATGTGAATGGCAACGTAAAAATGGGGGAGGAAAGGAAGATAAGGTCAAGCAGGAAATAACGAAGAACTTCAAGAGCATGAGGTACGCAAAACATGACGGAATAAAGGGTTACAAGACAGGTATGTTGGAACCTATTGGAAAAGATACACAGGAGAGCAGTGCAATTAGTCAAATGACAGGAAAACCAGAGCTTGGCAGAATATTCAAACTCTGAAGAACTGAGAGCCCTGTCAGGTCAATGCAGATAAATGAGCTAAGAAGGTTGATAAAATTCAGAACATGAGGGAAGATAACAAGAACTTAAAAGAGGAATAAAGCAGTTCAACTGGAGAAGCAAAGCAGTTGTCTCAGTTTGGGTAAATCATTCCAGAGACTATGCATTGCAAAGATCATCCACCCAGGATTTTATTGCTTCCTGGTGCTGACACTCCGTAAACACAGAAATCTCATCTCTGCATAAAGCTGCACCTGTACGTGTCAGCACAGCCCATGTCACGCTGCTGGCAGTCGTCTGTCAGATATCTGAATCACCCTTCAGATCGTCTGCAAATGTGAAGTTTTTCTTTTATTGTTTGATTCTGCTCTGTGCCTTTTATGAAGGAAAAGAAAAACCTCTCACAAAGATCAAATCCATTACCTTTTTCTTGTCAGAGTCTGACCTGAATAAGTTAAATGAGTTACACTGGGTCTTTTCAGGAATGAGGAAGAGTGTTGTCTTGATTAGAGAAGGGGGCCATGGGGAGCAGAGCCAGCTCGCTGGCGTTAGACTTCATTGTCAATTATTCAGGGTTCACTCGGCCACGCGGGGAGGGCTCCATTTCTCTTCCCTGTATCTTCTTCTGTTGGCTGCCCAACTTTGAACCATTTCAAAAGCAGCTTCCCATGAGGGCTAGTTAAAGGTTTGGTAAGGAATCAAAGGGTTAGTGTTAGGATTGCATCTTGGTGGGGAAGTACAGAGAAGGAAATTGAATAAATTAGTAGTAAGGAGAATCTTTGCATTTTAATTATTCATGCTGTGTTTTTTTTGTTGTTGTTTTTTTTCCCTATGGGAAAAATTGGGAAAGTTTACAAACCACTGCTATGATCTGAAAAACACAACTCACTTGCCTCTTCAGTGAGAAGAGGACTTGTGAGTATAGTTTCCTTTTTTCTATACTTAGCCATTGTTTCTCTGTCTTTATCTCTGAGACTAAATCAAAATTTCTTCCCTTTTCATTTTTACGAAATGTCTTTCCAGTGTTTAGGCAATTAGCCATCTACTTGAGCTTCTTTGTCATTCCATCTCTCCCCCAGACCTAAAGCTCTTCTGGTGGGTAGGCAGAGAGTCACTCAGTGTCTCCAGTCTCCACTTCTCTGTTTTAATGAGAAAAATAGGCACGAAATACATCTTGATCCTGATTCACACAGGATTTGGTTTGCACGGCAGAGCAGTCCAGAAGATAACGAGAGCCCAGTACTCTATTCCTCAAATGTGATTCCAGGCCATTCCCATTTCTTCTCTGAGGTGCCCCCAGTGTGTCCCTCTTTGGCAGTGCACCATCCTCAGACCATGGTCCCTTCTCCCCTGTGGCCGCTGAACAAAGAAACGGCCTCTGCTCCTGCCCGTGGAACGGTGCTGCCTCCTTCTTCATAATGGAAAAGTCATGACTGTGTCTGACTCCTGGGTGATTTGACTTGACAAGGTACTTGTTTTTTGATAAGTCCTTTCTCCCTGCACTGGAATCCATTGCCTCTTCTTGATCCTGTATAAAACAGCACAATCCCCAAGGCAGGCTTGTCTCATTATTTGGTCAACTTTGGGAAGGGTGGACTGACATCTTTCCCAAATGCCTAACCTGAATTTCTAGCTGCCTGTTGGGTGTCCAAGGCACTTACTTTCCATTTCAAACTGGCTACTAGTTCTTAACATGATGCTGTCTCAGTGTTTTATGTCTTTGTGTAATTATCTGCCAAAAGGATGAATATACCACTAGTCTTTAGGACACTCTCAGTAATATTAGTCTCTTGCAGGATGAAAAGGAGACTCTTCAACCTATTAGCATGACTGTGCTTGTGTTTGAGACCTTGAGAGAAGAATCACTGAGCCTAGAAAGAGAAGTTAAGGTCAAATGTAAGTGAGCAAGAAGAAGGGTCAATAACTTGAATACTAGGTCATTTTCAAATATTGCCTTCCTAGCTCCAGAGGGAAAGGAAAACAGGGAGGTGTACCTAACATCAAAGGGAATTGGGAGAAAGTTGCTACTTACTGCTCAAAATTAGCTATTTAACTCAGGAATGTGCTTAGTCCTGAGCAGGACCTGACCTGAAGGAAGCCAGTACGCATTGCTTCAGTCTGTGTCTTTCTGGAAACGGACACATATGCGTACATTAAGGAAACTTAAATCAGATCCCAGATTATGCATTCTTTCCTTTCATTCCATTAGCCACTGACATGATACAGCCCCTCATCTTTGTTATCTTGAACTATTCCAGTAGCCCGGTGGGTCCCAAGTAACTCTAATTTCTCTTATTCATGCTTCCTACTACCATCAAAACCACATTCTTAAATCACAGGTGTAATCAAATCTCATCTCCTCAAAAATTTTCAACAACTCACCTTTGCTTGCAGAGTAAGATCTAAATGTGTTAAGTTTTTTTCTTGTTTTGTTTTTGTTTGTTTTTTTAAGGCCTTCTACAGTCTGGCCCCATGCAATTTTCCATCCATATATGCTACTCTATTCCCCTGATTTATACTTGAAACATTGCTGCTTCCAGGGCACACACTGCCATTGCACATTTTCATGCCTTTCTTCATCCTTTCTTTCCCAAGTAGAATTTCCTCTCTGTCCATTTCCTTTTTCTTTTTTTAATTAAAGTTTATTGGGGTGACAATTGTTAGTAAAGTTACATAGGATCCAGGTGTACAATTCTGTATTACGTCATCTACATATCACGTTGTGTGTTCACCTTCCATCACCATGTATTTGATCCCCTTTACTCTCATCTACCACTTCCCCTCCCCTCTTACCTTCTAAACTGTTGTCTGTGTCTATGAGTTTTTGCTTCTTCATTTGTTTGTCTTGTTCCTTTGTTGTTTTCAGTTTTATATCCCACATATCTGTGAAATCATATGGTTCTCGACTTTTTCTGTCTGACTTATTTCACTTAGCATAATAATCTCAAGATCCATCCATGTTGTTGCAAATAGTATTATTTCATCTTTTCTTATGGCAGAATAGTATTCCATTGTGTTCTATCCTTAAAACCTTATTCACCTTTCAAGAAGTCATTCTGACTACCCCATGAAGCCTTCACTGATTCCTTCCTCTCACCTCCCACTTCCACCCCATTCAGAAGTGCTCCTTCATCAGCACTCCCATAGCACACTTTTGAATATATATTTATTATGAAATATAGCGAAGTAGAAAAGAGATTATAGAGTATGTATGTGCAGTTTAAGCAACAATAAGTACCCACAAACCACTGCCAGCTTAAGAAATAGAGCAATGCCACTGTATTAGAAGGCTCCTCTGTCTCTTCTCCCTTCAATCCCCCATCTACCAGAAGTAACTCCTCTTCGGAATTTGTGTTCATCATTCCCATGTTTTTCTTCATAGTTTACCACAGACAGGTACACCCCTCAACAATATACTGTTTAGTTTTGCTTTTTTTGAACTTTTATAGACATAGAATTATTTTTTTGAAGATTTTAGCTAAAAATTGTGAAAGTCATCATGTTAATGTGTATTACTATAGTTATTCGTTTTCACTATGGCATAGTTTCCTATGATATGAATATGGATTTACTTACCTATTTTCCTGTTGGTGGACATTAGGGTAGTTTCCAATTTCTGATTATTAGAAATATTGCTATCATGGACATTCTTATAAAGGTCTCCTGGTTCACATCTGCAAGAATGTCTCCTGGGAAAAATTCTTGAGTCTATTCCCAGGAGTAGATTTGCTGGTCCTGAGGTCTGAGCAATTTCAAATTGACTCTAAATAATGCCAGGAAATTTTCCAAAGTGTTTGTAATGATATATATACTCCTACATACAGCATGTGAGTCCCTGCTGCTTTATATCCTTGTCAACATTCGATATAAAATTGATATTGAATTTCTGTTATATAGTAGATGTGAAGTGCTATATCATTATGGCTTTAATTTTCTTCCTGATTACTAATGAGCATCTTTTCATACGTTTGAGTCACTCATTTTCATCTCCTGTGATGCTTAAGTTGACGTCTCTTGCCCACATTGCTATTGTTATTGTTGTCTTTTCCTTATTGATTTTTATACACAATGGATGTTGTATTTTTGCTGGTTACATATATTGCAAATATCTTTTCCCAGTTTGTAGCAGCTCTTTTTCCTTTATGATCTGTTTTGCTGAAATCAAATTGTTAATTTTTGTATAATCAAATATATCAATGTTCCATAGTATTTGAATTTTTGTACTTTAGGAAATCCTTTCCTATCTTAAAGTCATTTTTTCCTAGAAGTTTTAAAGTTGGACTCTTCACATGCAAATCCACAATCCATCAGGAATTGGGTTTTGTATGGTATAAGATAGAGATTTATCCTAAGGAAAGGTTTAACCATGACATTTAGTTCATTACAGTTTATAATAAAATTCAGTACGTTAGATTGTGGCCATCTTGATAGGTGATAGTGTGTCATAATCATCCCTGTACTTTTCACTATCTTAGCACAACACCTCCAGCTAGTGGGTACTCAGGAGGACCAGAATATCATGGGCATTGGGTACCTCCCAGTGTTCCTGTCCTGACAACACTAGGAAGATAGCACCGTAGCAAGGAGCACAGGGCTTCTTTCTCCATCTTGCTGGACACCTTCTCGGCCCCATTCCATCCTCTGCAGATATTCTCTCAAGCAGCTTCCCTGCTCCATTCCTCATTAGCACAGCCAGGAAACACTGGAAATGGCCAGCCAGTTTGCTTTGTTTGGGCCCATAATAGCCTAATAGTATCTCTCCCAAGAGTATTGTAGGAAGCCAGGGGTAGGCCTCAACAGTGCGGCACCCATCCCAGCCTGCATTCAGATAATCCAGCATGGCTCAGACATCACAAATCATGGATATGTATCTGTTGTGTTTTGGGGTTCCAGTTTCCTTAACCACAGATTGCCAGTAAAATGAAAATTCCAATGGATTCACTTAGCTTTCCCGCCACTAACGTGAGTTAAGATGGCACTGAATACAAGTATAAAGTTCTTTCCCAAGTCATGCAAGCATGAAAGGGAAATATTTCAATCCACAGCCTGGATATATTCATGGGTGCTTTCTCCATGTTTTTAATTTGAGCAATTGAGCACATATTTATTCAGTATTTACCAGAATAAACATTTCTAGAATGTGCAGAGAAACACTGTGAAGCACTGTAGGTGGCAGAGTAGCATCAGAGAAAGAGCCTGGGGTTGGGCCCCTTCCAGTTGGGTCACTTACCAGCTGTGTAATCTGCGCTTCCTCATCACAAAACAAAGATTAATACCTACCTACCTTGGAGAGTTTTTGTGACAAGTAAATGGGTAACTCATTTAATACAAGTGCACAACCCCGCGTGGTGTATTTTAGGTCATCAGTAAATTATTTAGGGATGATGATGATGATGATGATGATGATGATGATGATGAAAAAGTGAGGGAGGAGGAGGAATTACTATTGGTTATGATTAAATGACTTAGTCCAGACTCTTTGGCAATACATACTTTATGAGGTCTACATAGATCAATAACTCAGAAACAAAGCAGACTGCAATGAGCTATACTTATTGCAACCATATTTTCAAAAAATTGAAATGTGATCTTACAAGTAAATGACTCTAAGAGCATATTAGTATCTAATATTAAAATTGGGATTGTCCCAGTATATGAGACATGCAATCCCTATAGTTATAATAGAAACACTGATCATTTGCCCTAGGGGAGGTCAATTTTGTCTTGGAGAGAGTCCTTAGAGCAGATGATATTCTAGTGGCATCCTGATGTGCCTTCAACAGGTAGGTATGAGGAAAGAGAGGAATTCCAGATATCAGACAGTGTCACAGATCAGGACATGGTCCCTCCCCCCAGGTGTCCTTCTATCACATAGAAAAGATTATAAATAATCCCTAGGATTCCTCCCCCCAGGTGCCTTTTTTATCATATGGATAAGATTATAGATAATTCTCAGGACTCCAAAGAATCACCTGGAATAGGAATGGAAGCCAGGAAATAAGATAGGAGTAAAGTTAGCAGAAACCTGAGTACTACTCCGTACCATACCTCTGCTTCAGTCAAAGCAGCTCTCCTCTTACATATCATTTATTGCCTTTCTTAAATAAAATTTCATTTGTAAAAGACTTCCTCGGCATAATGAAAAGTTAAAAGCATATTATTGGGTAGTGTGCTTACCCCCTGCCTTGTTTTCAGTAACTAATGTGGCCCTATGATGACTTTTGCTTCGGTTACTTGCCTTGCAAAATTGTCTGAGTCCTACCTGGGACAGAGGTCAACAGTGTTGTGGGATGTCACTTGGGTCTGGGACCAAACTGTTTTAAAGAGACGTGGCCCAAGGAAGATGTGGAGTAAGTATAATACAGCCCAACCCTGAATGCAGGGTTGAGTGATTCAGATTGTGGTTCACACCCTTGAGTGGGGAAAAGGAAGCCCTTCTGACCTGTGGACTAGGAGTTGAGATAATGACCTGGAACAGTAGATATGGATGCCCTGAGAGGAGCACTGTGGGAAGCGTTGGAAGAGCAACCTGGTGGCCTCCCAGCCTGGGCCCTGGAGGGATATTCATATATATAGTTTTGAGTAGGCAGGCTCCTTTGGGATAGATATGTCACATGCCTGAGCTCCCTGAATTTCAGAAGGTAAATTAGAGAGACCTCTAGAGGAAAACAACAACTCAGATGTGTCATATGGGAAACAACACAGCACGTTGTCATTCATTGTAAGAAAAGTGTAAGAATCAGTGAATCGCAGAGTTTTTTAACTGTTGGTTGTTTCTATTCCCACTCATTTGTTTGGTCTTTTTGAATTGCGACCTCACAGTGTCTTGGAATGAAATGAAGAATGTGTAAATTTTCCATTTAACTCCCAGGTATCCGAGTGGCCATAAGCCTTACATTTAGAAAAGGTAAACTAGAAAATAGAAATACATTGGAAATGCCAAGAGAACATGGCAACAGTTAGACCAATGGGACATGGAAGTATGGCATAGCTCTCTCTGCTAACAAAGATATTGCTTCTTGATGCAGCAACAAGACTTAAGAAATAAGAGCTCGGGGAAGCTCATACCTTACACAGTTCATATAGATTATAATAATAGATGGCACAGTGTCTATTAGAGAGGCAAAAGCCCTACCTTTTTAGTGATATAGTATTGCTTTCAAACTTTTGTTGAAAATATCTCAATTTGAAAAGGGACAGAATGGTTTTTAAAAGCTCCCTAGGTAATTCTGATGCATACCCCTGGGTAAAAACCACTTTTGAATAAGCTGGAATAGGCAACTGGATATTAAATCAATCACTATTGTAAGACATACAATGTAAGGCCAAGAAAAACAGCTATGGATTAATTTCTAATAAAACCTTTGTATGCAAATTACAATTAAAATATTTGCATTAATAACTGGTACTTAATGCATTTTATGATACTTCACAAGTGAAGAGAGAGAACGTATGGGTATTATTCTTAAACCCAAAATTCTGATAATTGTTCACTCTATATAACCTAATGATTTTAGAAATTGTTTGTATTTTTAAATGAATTCATATTTGAATATAAAGGTAAGAATGAGATTCTAAAAACCTCCAGAACTGCAAGAGTCCAAGATGTATGTATAAGGCTTTAGTAATCAAAACAATGGGAGCTGCCACTGGTGTGGTCGAGTTGACCAAAGTATACTTGGGAAGCCTAGCAAAAGACTGACAAGTATGGAGACTTAACATGTGGTTGAGGCAGCATTAATTACAATTCAGAGGGTGAAGAACAGATTCTTGATAACTGGTGCTGGGACAAATGGTTATTCATACAAATAAAAGTAAACCTCCACTTCATATACTACACAAAAATCTTAAGTTTATGTGGATTAAACAGCAAGTGTGAAAAGCAAACCATTAAAACCTTTACAAGAGCATATAGTAAAATATATTCATTTCATCTGGCTTGGGAAGGTTTTTTTAAATAAGTCTTTAAAAACCCAAACCACCATAAAGAAATATTACTGATAAATCAGATTACATTTAAGTGTCTCTATGAAAGAACAACATGAACCAACTGAAAAAACAAGTCTCGCATTAAGAGAATGTATTTGCATAAAACAGAAAAAGCCATGCTATCCAGAACATATAAATAATAAAGAACTTTTATGAATTAATAAAAAGGCAACGTAATGGAGAAAATTGGACAAAGTACATGATGAAGATCTTTATGAAAGAGGAAACCCAAATGGTTAATAAACATCTGCTCAACATCAATAAAAAGCCAATTAAAGCAATTCTATATCCATCAGATTGGCTTAAAAGTCTGGAAATTCCAAAAATTTGGCAAGGATGTGGGAAACGGGCAACTTTCATCCACTGTTGATGATAAAGTAAATTGGTGCCACATTGAAGACCAATTTGGCAGCATCACATAAATTTTAAAATATACATCTTCAAATCAGCATTCCACTGCTATGTACACACCCTGTTCTTGCTCAAATACACCAGGAGACATTTTCAACAATGTTTATTGCAGCATGGTTTTTAATGCAAATACTGCCAAGGGGAGGTAGCGGGGTGCGGTGGTGTACTAAATGCGCACCAATAGAACAGAAAAATAAAGGATATGTGTATAATGGAGTATTATATAGCAGTTAAAATGAATGAACTGTATCCACTACATGAATAAATTGCAACAACATAATGTTGAGAAAAAAACAAGTTATAGAATCACGTATGTAATGCTATTTATGTAAAGTGTAAACACTTGCAATACTATATATTATTTATGGATAAATATTAGTACATATGAAATAAAAGTAATAAAAACAGAAAAAAGAAGGGCAAGTATCAACTACAGAATAGTGGTTACCTTTAGGTGGGGGGAATGAATTCCAAAAGCGTGCAGGAGACTCCATAATATTTTATCCATAAGATTTTCTTTTTTGTGCAAAAGATTTGGAAGCAAATGTCAATTAAAATCTGGTTGGTGAGTGTAAAGATGGACGTTTTATTACTCTCAACTCTTAAATATTTTAAATATTACATAATTTTAATAAGAACAAATGAAATCTTCCATTATAGATTTATTTATCTCAGAAGGGTTTTCAGAAAGTCAAGTGTAACTTGTACCCTACCCACAGGTCTATTAGTGCACAAGTCATCCCAGACAAGTAGTTGTCCTTCCGACATTTAAACCTCTAAAACAGAGGTCAGCAAACTTTCTATGAAGAGCCAGATAGTAAATATTTTTTACTTTGCAGGTCATGAAATCTCTGTCACAACTACTCAACTCTACCATAGTAGTAGAAATGCAGCTATAGACAATATGTAAGTGAATTAATATGGCTGCATTCCAATAAAATGTTACAGAAAAAAACAAGCAGTGAACTAGATTTGACCTGTGAGCCATAGTTTACCAACCCCTATTCTAAACTCAGAGAGACCCAAATTCCAAATATTATCTTTCAGTCCAGAATATAACCTCAATCATTAGTGTTTTATATATTCAAGTTTAAAGTGAGTTTGAAAATCTCCTAGTGAATAAAATATAACATAACTTTTTTGAATGCTTCATGTGTCAAGTGCATGTATCAAGCAGTGTCCAGTTTACATTTATCTCTCATATGATCTTCTCAACAACCTATGAGTAAATGCCATCATCAGCCCCATTTTCAGATGAGGAAACTGAGATTTAGAGAGGTGAAATTATTTGTCTACCATCTCTGAGTTAATAAGTGATATTAGTCATAAGACACAAACCCAGGGGTCCTGATCTCACCAAAGCCCATGCTGTTCACCACATTACTATGCTAATTCCCCCTACAGTATACTTCATGCCTTCACAACATCAATTATCTAATATAAACTATTAGAACAAAAAAATCAAAACAATGTCATAATAGAACTGACAGATTAGCTTCTAATAATGAGCACACGTTATGCACATTTTAGTCAGCAACCCATATTTTTAGAAAATCTTGGCCATTAAGGACTTAAAGAAGAAATCAAAATGAAGTCACTTTGGAATTATCTAGAGTGAGGATGACTAAGTAAAATTAATAGATAATCCAGAATCTTCATCCAACTCTTCTCCATGTGGATCCAGTTATCTAGGAAATGGTGATAGAAGGCCACAATGATAACAGAAGACTAAGTTTTCTACATTCCATTTAGAGAATCACCAATAGTGAGGTCAGCCACTGCCTTGGGGGACCTGCTGGGAACTGCTATTTCACAGAACTAGCACTACTGATTTGTCCTTCACTATACTCTCCCAATGCAGAGGAGAAGCAAAAGTTTCTCACTGGGAGAAAACATAGTTTGTAAAGTATTAACCATCCCTTCTCTCCATCCCACCCCCTATGAGGAAAAGAAGTATTAGATTTGTCCTGTTCCCCTTCTTCAAGATTGGGGATGCTTAAACCATCCTTGCACTCTAACCTATGGGATACTGATAATTGTTTCTTTTGCAAAAGTGGCTGAGCTATTGAATCAGAGAGACCTTGATGAGCTGGGAAAGGGAGAAAAACAGAGAGAAAAGACATAAAGCAAAGAGAGGGAGTTCTGGGACAACCTACATTCTGTCATTTCCCACAGATTGAGTAGACACTACAGCAGGTGATTTGGGGCTTAAGCCATCTTTCTGATGGAATGTTTCCTGACCAAAGGGAGCCCTTCTGAAAGAGGCTGGAGGTTTTATTACCATAGTGGAAGAAAGGGGTGCTGAATGGAAGAGGAAGAAACCAACCTCATCTGTGTCTTGCAACACAGAGAGGAAATTCCTTGTCAGGTCTTCCGAAGAAGTGACTCAAAGCAACCTGAGGAGAAAAGCATTTGAGTGTTCACTGAATTTAAATTCCCTGAAGCCATAAACCTTGTCTTCCTTGATTCTCACCATATCCCCAGCACCTAGAACAGTCCCTGGCACAAAATAAGCATTCAATTCAGCTCTGCCACACAGAGAACAGCACCAAAAAGAGAAAGGCAGACTTGCAAACAGTAACTCTTGATCTTTCGAGTGAATGTTGCCCCTCTTACATTATCTTGCGATCAGAGCTTCTCTAGCAAACTGAAGAGATGAGGAAGAGTGAAGAACTGGGGACAGAGGAGAACAAAACCCTTTCCCCACTTAAGTAGCTAAAGCCATCAGCCTAGTCTGCAGTAGGAAGAGGGATCTTTTAATTGAAGGTAACTTTGCAATACTAACTGAACTAAACTTCTTTAATAGCTAAAAGTATTGGGGGGAAAAAAGGACTTGGACCACCACACAGCAGGAAAGGAGTGGGGGAGGTCAACAGAGCACAGCTGTAGCCGTTATTGGAAAAATAAATCAATTGCACATTTGTACCTCCGTAACTAGAGGCACTTCAAACAAACACATTACATTAGTAATGTGATATCCTTGGAAAATAAAGTTGACAAAAAAGCAAGATTTCTCCATCAGGATAAGTCTGCAGAATTGTTCTAGGAATGGTGATGAATTTGAGGGTTTCCCTTCATGGGTTTATATGCAGTCCTTTTGGAGACGAGTGGCCTTTATTTGACAAATGACTAGGCAGAATCATACCAAAAATAATACAAGACTGTACAGAGACAACATAGAAGATGTCAGCCTCCAAAAAGAGCAATATAATGGTGAACTCAGGTTTGAGGGACCATACTGAGAGATATTCAAAGATTCCTAGGAAGTGCAAGAAATAGAATGGATGAGATGACAAGGGCCATAGTCCAAGGCAGGAACTAAAGACAGACCAGAAAATACACTCAAGAACTGGAAGACAGGAAAAGAAGAAGCATCATGAAGTGGATCCAAGTCATTCTTGAATGCCCACCCACACAAAATATTAAAGGTACCTGTCCAACCCAAATTAAGGGGTACAGTCAGTGGTGTAAGAAAGCTCAAGATGATTAAGCATGCAAAGATTAATCTGATATCTTGGTACCAATGACACTATGCACTATTCATAAGATAATCAACTTCCAATGTAAAAAAATGTGAATTAGAATTTCACTTCCCAAAGTTAATTTGAATTTTGCTTTGTTTTCTCTAGTTTGTAGGGAGTATGTTTGCTTATTTGTTTGTGTTGTTTGTTTCAGAATTAAATGTGATAATGCTTCTAACATGTCTAGAAAGTATCCAGCATGAAACCATGCTCAGTAAGTGCTAATTACTGTGAAGGGTCAATTTTTTCATCTGGGTGGTTCACAAATGCATAAGAAGCTCTTGGGTAATGAACTGAGAGTTTAGTATACACATAGAAATCTAAGCGCATGTATGTAGTAGCATAAGTGTAAATATTCACACAGAATGCTGAAAATAATGTGAGTCTAGTTAGGATGCATAATGGAGTCATATCACTTTAGCTGCCTTTCTCAAAATAATTATAAAACTTATTAAATAATTTAGACATTTATAGAACTTAAGAAGTGATCCCCCTGACTTGACTAGAACCCACCTGGCACCATACATAGTTACTACCATATTATTGACTATATTCTCTATGCTTTACATCCCCATGACTATTTTGTAACTACTAATGTAGTTAATCCCTTCACCTTTGTCAACCTGTCCCTCCATCCCTCTCCCATCTATCACCCTGATAAATCTAGTACCCATCTGACGCCATGCAGAGTTATTACAATATTATTGACTCTATTTCTTATGCTATACCCTACATCCCCATCCCCTTTTTCACTCACCCCAACCCCCCTCCCATCTGGCAACCATCAAAATGTTTTTTGTATCTATGAGTGTTTCTGTTTTGTTAGCTTGTTTATTTTGTTCTTTAGATTCCACACATAAACAAAATCACATTGCATCTGTCTTGCTCTGTCTGACATGTCCCACTCAGCATAATACCCTTCAGGTCTATCCATGCCCCAGCAGATGGCAAGAACCCATGGCAAGAATCCATGGCCAAGCAATATTCCACTGTATATATGTGCTATTCTTTATCCATTCATCCATCAGTGGACACCCAGGACTCCACATCTCGACCATTATAAACAATGCTGCAATGAACATATGGGTACACTTGTCCCCTTGAAGTAGTGTTTTGTGTTTATTCAGATAAACACCCAGAAGTGGGATTACTGAGTCCTTCTTTGTCTCTTGGTATAGCTTTGTTTTAAAATCTATTTTGTCTGATATAAGTATTGCTACCTAAACTTTTTTTGTTTGTTTCCATTTTCATGAAGTATCTTTTTCCCATCCCTTTACTTTCGATCTGGAGTCTCTTGTAGGCAGCATATGTAAGGGTTTTTTTTCTTATCCATTCAGCTCTCCTATGTCTTTTGAGTGGAGCATTTAATCAATTTACATGGAAAGTAATTGTTGATAGATATGTTGTTCTTGCCATTCTATTATTTTATTTATTTGTTTGTTTGTTTGTTTATTTGTCTTAAAGAAGTCCCTCAAAGATTCCTTGTAATGCTGGTTTAGTGGTGATGGACTCCTTTAGCTTTTTCTTGTCTGGGAAGCTCTTTGTCAGTCCAATTCTAAATGATAGCTTTGCTGGGTAGAGTAATCTTGGTTGTAGGTCCTTACTTTTCATCACTTTGAATATTTCCTGCCAATCCCTTCTGACCTACCTACAAGTTTCTGTTGAGAAACCAGCTGATAGTCTTATGGGGGCTCCCTTGTAGGTAACTAACTGCTTTTCTCTTGCTGTTTTTAAGATTCTCTCTTTACCTTTAGCCTTTGCTGTTTCTTGGTGTGGGCCTTTTTGGGTTCATCTTATTTGGGATTCTGCCCTTCCTGGGCTTGTATGTCTCTTCCCTTTACCAGATTAGGTAAATTTTCCGCCATTATGCCTTCAAATAGGTTTTCAATTCTTTGCTCTCTTTTCTCCTTCTGGTACCCCTATGATGTGAATGTTGGTGTGCTTTATGTTGTCCCAGAGGTGCCTTAAATTATCCTTATTTTTTTGGATTCTTTTTCCTTTTGCTCTTCTGACTGTTTTCTGCTACTTTATCTTCTAAATCACTGATTTATTCCTCTGCTTCATCTAATCTACTGTTGATTCCTTGTAATGTATTCTTCATTTTCATTATTGTATTCTTTATTTCTGAATTTTTTTATCTCTTCTATCTCCACTTTTATGTTTTCTATCCCTGGTTGAAGTTCTCCCTGAGATCATTGAGCATCCTTATAACTAGTGTTTGTAACTGTGCATCTGTTAGATTTCTTGTCTCCATTTTGTTTAGTTCTTTTTCTGGAGCTCTGTTCTGTTTTGTTTTATTTGGGACATGTGTTTGTTTTGTTTTTTTGTCTTGCCCTTTTAGCTGCCTCCCTCTGTTTGTTTCTATGTATTGGATCAGGCTGCTATGTCTTCCAGTCTTAGTAGAGTGGCCTGATGTACTAGATGTCCTGTGGGACACAGTGGTGCAGTCTCCCTGGTCGCCAGAGCTGGGTGCTCCAGGTGTGTCCCTTGTGTGTGTTGTGTGTGCCCTCCTCTTGTAGTTGAGCTTTGGTTGTTATTTGCACATCAATGGGAGGCTGACCCTCAGGCTGATTGGTTGTGAGGACCAGACTTGACTACAGTGGAGGAGCTGTGGTGCAAAGGTTGAGCAGGGTTTGCTTTAATGGGGTTCTGGTGTCTGCCCAGTCTGCCCTTTGTATGTGTCATACTTGGCCAGGTGATGCTCCACCTTGGTCCAAAGCTGGCCACTGGGTGTGCCAGTCCTGGGGCCTCCTGGGAGGGAACCTGCTGCAGGCCAAATTTAGCCACAGCTTGTACTCTGCCCAGGGCTCATCTGTGGTATGAGCCACAAAGCGATCTGCCGATGGTCGCCACTCTCCCTGAGCTTGGAGGTGCCTGAGACGCCAAGCCTCAAACTGAGGCTGACTGTCACTAGAGCTGGGCTTGGGGCAGTTCAACCAGAGGTATGGGACATGCTGCAGCCATATCCTGCTTGTTTGGATTTTGTGAACTTTTGAGAGATTTTGGGAAAGTCCGAAGCATAAGCTAAGACAGGTGATTTGTATGAGAAAAGCCACTAGAAGTGGCTTAGGTGTGGCTGAAAGTTGGGTGGGGTGGGGTCTCAGGAAATCAGTAGGTGATAGCCAGTTTGATGGAGACTCAGATAAGGCATCTGTGTGTGTCTACACGCAGGGAGAGGAAGGTCTCAACAAAGAAACAATGGCTTCTGCCAGCTCCTCTGTACAGTAGTATTTGCCCCTGCAGCCCTCGTCCTGAAGCTAGACAATTCAATTCCTCCCTGTACACTGCTGGCATCTTTCAAGCTGCTGTCCCAGCATTGGAACTCAGAGTGAGTGAGTTTGTCAGCGAGTAAGTCTGTGCATGGGCCCTTTAATAGGAGTGCCTGGGAATGCAGTTGCCCTCTGTGTCACTCAGTCACAATTCCTGCTGGTTTTCACAGCCAGAAGTTATGGGGACTCGTCTCCCTGACACTGGAATCCTGGGCTGGGGAGCCTGGTGTGGGGCTTGGATCCCTCGCTCCTCAGGAGGACCTCCATAGCTGAGAGATCCCTCCCAATTTTTAATGGTCACACTCAGATGTAGGACCAGCCTATTCTGTGTCTCTGCCCCTCCTACCAGTCTCGAGGTGGCTTCTTCTGTTTGTCCTTAGTTGTAGGGCTTCAGTTCAGCTAGACTTCAGGCGATTCTCAATGATGGTTGTTCTGTAATTTAGTTGTAATTTTGATGTGGTCATGAGGAGAGGCAAGCACAGTGTTTACCGACTTTGACATCTTAACCAGAAATCAAATGGCATTTATTTTCACCACCCAATATTCCATGTATTTCATTGTATGCAGTAATCATTTTCTAAGAATTTGGTAAAGGCTTAGAGGGAGCAAAATGACTGTGATCATGATATAAGTGGGAAAGTCTCCTTTTGAAAATGGTTGATATGCCATGGGATGCATGTGGAATTCTGAGAGCAGCCACAGTTGCATTAATCAGACAGTTATTAACCTAAACTGCAAAGTCGGGAGAGTTCAAAAAGTGTATTGTGAAGCTACAACAAACTAGAGGCTTTTTATTCTAGTGATTTAAAAAAGCTTTACATTTTTATTTCCAATTAACCTATCGATAGTGATGTCACTTAAATACTCCTAAGGAATATTATCTCCTCATTATTGCCAGAAAACATGCTGCCCAATTTCATAGCTCAGCTGTTCTCATGCATGGATGGACAGTCTGAATTAACTTGAACAAAAACAAGATTTTTTAGACACTTGGCTATATTCCTAGTTGTAAAATTTAAGTAATTAATATGTGACTTTAAATAGTAAAAGAAAATAAAGTGGATAATGTTTATTTTGTGCATCAAAATGATAGTGATACAATTCTACTCTTTCTGTTTATTCAATGTTAGCATATCAATAGAAAAATTATTGTAATCCACACATTCATTGCCGGTACAATTGAATATTGTGCCAGTGAGTAATGATCCTCTGGAGAGCTGTCTTAAAATTAAGCTATTAAAAAAAGACTGTATTTTCATTAAGACCAAACAAAGACAGTCGACCCCAGAGACGTGAGTTTTTTTGCTTTATATACGTATTCTTTGTGCATGTTAAAACTGCCACAAGGACATCTATTATTCTGTTGATCTGAAACAAAAATGATATTAATTCAAGGAGAAAGTAGTTGGCGTAATTAGGGAAGTGAAGACCCATAAACCACTAACTAGGTTTATTTACAAATATATTCTCACTACACTTTTCACGAGGCCTTCTCCCTCATCCTATTCATGTTTCCGTGAACCTTGACTTCAAAGCTATTTGTGACACATAATTACATGTGTATTTTTAAACAATATACCAAAAGTTAATAATAAATCACAAACATCTTAGTTTCTTGTTGATGAAAGTTTACCTCTGAAGTACGTGTATATACTTGTAATTAAAAACCTGCTACCTACTTGTGTGCCTTTCTCCCCTCCTCAACAATGCTGAAGCAACCTCATAAGGAGTAAGGAGTCCTACGTTTGGGAATCAGAGACCCTGCATCTTGTCTTGTTACCTCCACTTATAAGCTATGCAGCCTTTCACAAATCCCTAGTCCTCCCTGAAGCTCAGCGTCCTCGCCTTAAAATGTGGATAATAAAAATGAGAGATTAAAAGATTAATAAAATGGACTCCTTGCCCTCAGTGTCTTTGTGTATGGCTTAGTGGGTGTATTATCAGGAACTGCTTCCTTTATTTACTTTACTCCAAATCAATCAATCAACCAATCATTCTCTCTCATGTTCTCTCTCTTTCTCTCTCTGGCTCTCGCTCTAACGCACCAGTCAGTACTGTGCTAGATGCTACAAAGGATATTGTAGAAGTAAAAGCTACTATATTGTAAAATGTGATCTCTGCCCTGAAGCTGTACTGTGGGAGGTATAAGTCCCACACGAATTTATTTCCCAGTGTTTCTTCATAGGACTCAGTAAATGCAAAAATCAATGTCTGCTTCCAGCCACTTATGCCAGCAATGACATGTTTATGACAAAAAGAAAAGAGATACCTCCACCTTGTGGCTGGGTCTTCTTCAGCTGGTTCCTGGTGAAACATTGCTGTTTCTACACTCGCTTCTCATTCAAGTAGAAGAAAATTGTGTTGTTTTTACTTTTATACACTTTCACCTTCTTCATATTATAGGTGTTAGGGACTTTTGTTAAGATTCATTCTCATAGAATTCAATGTTAGCCTTGGCCAAAGTGAAGTAGATAGCATTTATTCATTCATTTAAGAAACGTTTATGAGGCTCTTATCCCATGCTAGGCACCTTAGTCAACAGTAGAGAAACAACAGTGAGCAGAGCACTGACTTTAAAGCAGCTTCTCTCTCAAACTCACACACACTCTCAACTCGCCCCAAAGACCCTCCATCTTCCATTAATCATTTTATACCTTACACAGTAATAATTTTTGTCCCCACTATGAGTAACTTTTTATTATCAATTATTTTAAAGCAATATGTTAGCTATTACTAGAGAGTACCAAGATACTATCCCTCTTTCCAGGAGTTTATAATTTCATAGGTGCAGAAATGGTGGTGGGGAGAATAAATACAGAGAACTGGAATGAGAGGCAGGGCTGCAGTAAGAGCTACAAGAGAGGCGTACTACTGCGTGGTGGATACCGAGACAGGAGGACAAATTTCCCCTGGAGCGACCAGTGTCCCTTCATGGAGGATTTGAGTGGAGCCTTGAAAATGGTCATGGTTACAAGATAAGCTTGGAAAAGTCAGCAAGAATGGCAAGAATAACTAGCAGAGGTGAGGGCAAAAATAGAAGGCAGAAAAACCCAGTGAAGAGTGGAGGACCGAGAAGCAGGCCACATTAACCCCAGGAGAATGGCGGGGATAGCTGGAAGGTTGGAGACAAGGTGCTGGACAGTCTTCACACTGTGTCAGGAGGTTGGATTCTGTCCAAGAAGTACGGAGGAGGAGGCTATGTGTTTGAGGAGGAGAGAGACCACAGCAGAGGTGAGCTTTAAAAGTAGCAGTGGTAACCCTACGGACTGAAAGAGGAGGAAGAAGAGAAGACTAGTGAATGGCAAATGGAGGCAAGAGAAACAGGAAATGACAGGCAATTACTGCAGACAGAGTGGGAGGAATTGATGGGGCTTGGGAGCTGACTAGATGCAAAGGCAACGCTGAAATCTTTAGCAAATTTTAAAAATATATTCAACTCAGTAACTCCGATGCCACTTATGTTTCTATAATGATATCTTAAGAGAATATCTGTATAAAAATGAAATATTGAAATAAAGGTTTCCATTCAGGCTGCTATAATAAAATACCACAGACTGGGTGGTTCATAAACAACAGAAATTTATTTCTCATTGTTCTGGAGGCTGCAAGTCCAAGATCAAGGCGCTGGCAGAGTCAGTGTCTGGTGAAGAACAACTTCTTGGTTCAGTGATGGTGTTTCCTTGCTGTGTTCTCACATGGTGGAAGGGAAGAGGCAACTCTCTGAGGTCTCTTTCAAAAGAGCACTAATCCCATTCATGAGGGCTCTGCCCTGATAACCTAAGCACGTCCCAAATGCCCCACCTAATACCATCACTTTGGGGGTTAATATATCAACATATGAATTTTGGGGGGAGGAGGGACACAAACATTCAGACCACACCAACCTTCATATATCATATATATTGTTTTACAATTTATCCCCATCCCACATCCACTCCATCCCAGTATTCGTGCTTCTTTTGTCCCACCTCCTCCCCCAGACCCATTCTCTTTCCATCTATACCCTATTCTGAGTCCTGGGAGACTGTTTGAGTCATGCAAGCTCTCCTGCCCTGTAATTCCCTATTGGATCTGGCCAATGAGAAGCACTAGTAGGAGATCGGAGGGCAGAAAGAAAGTGTATTCATGTTCTATTCCTGCTGTAACAAATTACCACAAACAGTGGCTTAAAGCAATACAAACTTATTATCTTACAGTTCAGGAGGTCAGAATTCCAAATCGGTTTCCATGGCATCTACCATGTTTATCCTTCGGTGCTTCAACAACCCTCTTCGGTCGTCCTAATCCTGCCCACACCTTTGAAATAGTCCCATCATTAAACTATGTTCAAAATACCACCTGACTGACACACCGCCACCCATTTTGATATATATTTTCACGCTCTAATTCACACTGTTAACATGTCAGGTCTGGAACTGGCACACACGCAAAGTAAATGTAAATGAAGCATGCAAGTTGGCTGGCTTCAGGAAAAGAAGGAATTGTTATCCTGTGTCAATATTGCAGTTACTGCACAAAGCCTAATGCTAGCATCTGGAAAATAAATATATTTGATTAGATAAGCATTCAGAATAGTAATCCCTCATTTTTCTCTCAATTACATCCATGGAAGGGAAATAGCCTACATAGAGTCCACAATATCAAGTTTCCTCTTTAATTTCCTTTTGTTTATTTATCAGTTTACTAGAGAGACTGACTTCATGACCTATCATAAGTGATTTCTGAGCAAATGGATAAGCCACTAGCTGAGCTGCCAACGATAGCTTTCTATTCTTGCTCAGACAGATAATTTTAAAATATTTCCCCAGTCTCTTCTTCTTGCCTGAGCAATCAAACTGGCATGTGAAAATGGAATGGTTGTGTTTTTTCCTTGTAGAAAATATTTTGCTTCAATCAGCTTGTCTTTAAAGTCTTTCTCTGCGTTCATGTCTGTAACCAAACTTGCAGTTATCCCTCTTTCTTAGCTTAGGGTTTGTGTCGTCTGTCCAGCATTCAATGAGATTCTCTTTCTAAGAATTATTTATCTAAAAATCATTGAATAAAAGGTAGCATTGACTTCTTATAGAATTCATAAAAGGCAGTACTTACCAAACCAACAGAAGATTTTTTGAGTTTTTAACTTCCCAGTGACGTTTATTAGAAAAAGCATTTGCTTCATTTCCCCATTAAATATCCTTAGTAGCTCATCTGCTTCTCTCTAGATTCATTATGAAAAGCTTACCACTGTTTCATTTTTTTCTTTCTTCTACCATTATATTTGATGATGATGATGATGATGATGATGGTAATGAGAACTACTTTAATTAATAATAAAAGAATATATTTGTATAGTTTAGAGTGTACAAGGCACTTACATGCACTTTACATTATTTGATCATGGTCAAGCCTGATTGACATACATCATGAAACCAAATTTAAAAACTCTTTACAGATCTTGTTTAAATTTGGTTTAAACAATAAGGAGCATAGAGTCAAAAAAAAACTTCTGAAAAATTCCTTCTTTCAATAATTCATCCATTCATTCAGCGTATATATCTGGGTATTCTGTGTGGCTGAGTCCCTGCCCTTGGAGAACTTACAATATAGTGACAGGCAAAGGTCAATACCTTTAAAGAAATGCTGAGGAAAGGCACGCAACCCAGGCTGGTGGGATCATGGAAGAATTCCTGGACGTGGTCATACCTGGACTTTGTCCTAAAGGATGAGAAGGACTCAGCCATTTGAAGGGAGGGGGCAAAGGGAACAGCATGCACAAAGGGAACAGCATGCACAAAGGCAACAGCAGGCACAAAGGGAACAGCATGCACAAAGGGAACAGCATGCACAAAAGCACAGAAAGAGAAACACTTTGGAATGGTAGGAAGAAATCACCCAGAGGGCACACATTGAGCAGGGGAGAGGAGCACTTGAAGAATTCAACATTGCCATCAATTAAAAGCCCTGGAAAAGTCAGGAGATTTAGAAAGGAGCAGTCTAATAAAATTCACAGTATGAAATTAGTGTTGATTAATATTTGACAAGGAAAAAAGAAAAGTTTTGTGAGAAAGACACCAAATTATAATTTAGACCTGACTTCCACAACTGAGCACTGCATCATCTTTAAACTTCACATGCATTTGCATGTTTTGATTTTGAGGATTTTAAAAGGAAGCATGAGAAGTGGAGGCTCCTAGATGAAGAGCTCCCCTTGAACCTCCAGCAAAGCTGACCCCCTGATTTGAATGACCAGCCAAGCCACCACTTCCACTACAAAAGTCAAAGACTGGAAATAGTTTGAGCTGTGACTAAGTCTTTTCTAGTGGGTGAATTCACAAGTAATGAAAAGATGGAATAAGTTACAACACCCACATCAAGTGATAAACCCTCCGACTTCTGCAGCAGCCTATGACTTCTTATGCCCACTGGTTCTCCTCACCTTCATGACCCTTCCAAGCAGGTTTGTGCTCAGGCATAACCTTGATTAAGGACCTTTCTGTAAATCCACAAGGACTGTTTCACACTTCTATTTGGATGAGGTTTCCTGAGAGATGTTGGGAAGTTTTCTTTTTAAGTGGTTACCATCTAGAATATAGTATAAAGAGAGCCTCAGACAGTTTTCAACACATAAATCAATTGAGGCAAATAAAATTCGCAGAATTTTGCTGTTCTCAAAATGTGTTTCAACTTCCAATTGGGTTAGATGTTTTCAATCTGGAAAAACCCACTTACCTGATGGCCTCTTATGTCTTGCTGAAGCAACTGTACATGACCATTTAAAGCAATAGCCAGGTCCTATAATAGGCACTGGGATCCCATCTAATTCAATCACAAATCTGATGGAAGAAATGGGAAGGTTAACCAAAACACTCGGTGTAACCCCTTGGAGAATATTTTTACCGTAATAGTGATAAAATAATATCTAACTGTAATGGTGATTAAATAATATCTAGCAAAGGTGAATTGTGAAAATAGTCATTACATATCAAAGGTCACCACCATCAATTGGAAAATCAGCCTGTCCTTTGCTCCAGCATGATCCAGGTCTTGTCAGAGCCCCAGGGACAGAGCCTGTGGCAGGCAGCAATGAGGACTCTAATTCTGACTTGTTTTTCTCCTAGCACTTTATGATTTCATTCAGACTCAGAATTCATTCCTACTGCTCTCAAACCTTTAGCATTTGTTTCCTGTAACTTGACCTGTCTCTAACAATTTAGGTAGGTCATCGTTACTGAAACCTCATCTGGTGTCCTGTAAATACTATTGAAATTGTTATGGTTTAGCTGGAAGTGCTTCAGGCAGTATTGCGAGAAAGGTTAAGATATGCTGAGCTGCACTTAAACTGAACTTACTATGTAGTGAGAACAAAGACTGCTACTATTACTGAAAATAATGTTCACATCCTCAACAGTAATGAACCAGGAGCCTACTTGTCAGTAATTGTGACAGGTACAGATGACATAAAGACAGCAGGTATGTTCTCTTCCCATGAGGGGTCTGGAGTCAGCAGGAGAAACCAGACTGCAAGTGAAGAATTTGGATGGAGATACCCTGTGACCTCAGCTCATTAGCCGCGAAAATGGTCCACAGCTGTCTTTCATGAAATAAAGACTAGAGATATCCATTGTTTATTGTATGAAATTCTAAAGGAGCTCCATTCCTCACACCCGGTTATAATCTAGAATCATTTCAGTCGTGTACAATCATGTGAAATAGGTTCTTAGGGTACAGCAGTAGTCTGAGGGCAATTAACTGATTCAACCAACTAAGCACATTTGCGGAGATGTCCAAGCAAGCCTTGAGCGGAGACGACCATGACTCAGGGCTGAGGCAGATCCACGATGGATCTAGTTCTTAGAAAGACTTCAGCGAGCCAAACCAAATACTTCTCATATGACTTGGCTACAAAAATGCATACAGTACAGAGTTTACATTTTTTCTTGCAACTTCAACTATTAACCACTTAAGAAATATTGAAACTTTTACCTTTACCTGCCTTGGCTTTCCAATAAGAAGAGAAAAATTTTACCAGAAGAGCTCCAAGCAAGTTCAAGGATTTGGTAATAGTTTTGTTAAAAGAAAACTCTGCCGTGATGTATGCACAGAAATGCAGAACTTGTTAGGCTGTGCCAGGCAGTCCTATGTCACTCACTTTGCCCCTAAGACATTGCTGTGAGGTTATTAGTTGCCTCAAGGGGACCACAGATAAAAGTATTCCTTCCACTAAAAAAAAAAAAAAAAAGCCCAGAATTCATCTTAACTTCTTCAGTTATTTTCCTAAATTTAATGTCTCTTTGACCTACATGCATTTCCGACCCACTGCCTTTGACCCACTACCTTTATCTGGTTTGGGTCTTTCTCTCTCTCTCTCTCTTTCTCTCTCTCTCTCTCTCTCTCTCTCTCTCCATCCCTCCCTCCTCCTCCTTTTTCTTTTTCTCCCCACCCCCACAAGACCCCCCCCCCCCATGTCTAACTAGAACTTGATGTTTTAAAAATTCTCTAAGAACAAGTGGAGGAGATCTTTTTAGTTTCATTTTAGTAACAGCTCAGTTCCATGGTGGAGAGGATGGAAAGAAAAGACTACATCTGAGTCACAACTGGTCTTTTTTATAATCCCTGAAAAGGCTGCAAATATTCCATTGGTTTTATCAAATTAATTCCCCCAACTGATTCACATGTAACGTAGGAAAGTGACACCCTTCAACAGACAGCACCCTCACAGCTGCATCCATCAGACAAGTTGGGAAAGTAATGAGAGAGCATGAGAGAGCCTCTTCTTCCCCTTGACAGATCCATCTCCTAATACGTCCAGAAACTAAGAGAATGTAAGTGAAAGACATCATATCCCAAATTTATTTAGGGAGTTTCATTTAAAATGACCATATGTAATACTGATGTTAGAATGAAAATGAAAATGAACCCTTGTTACAATATCCATCACTTTACTGGAGAGACAGGAGTCTGGAGGCTGGGCCTGCGTGGGTTTATTACCGCTGACACTCAGGTTCCACTGAGTTGGCCCATTTTCGCAGTACGCCCAGAACACCTTGTAAGATTCAAGGTCTATGATAGTGGCAGCATTTCCATCTCATGACCTGACCAGCATCACCCCCCGCCCCCCACCAAAGGAATTTTTTTTTCTGAATTTAGTAAAATTGGACTATTAGTAAGTTAGGACTATTCCCAAACTTCCATTACTCCCAATGAGGCAGGAACTCAGCCCTGGTACCCTGGAACGGGGAGGGGGCTTGGGAGAGACTGAAAGTCTCAGACAAATGCTAAGGATCCTCCATTCCACTGGCACCAGAGTTGTTCTCTTCTCCCTCTGAGGGAACCCTACATGGAAAAC
Source organism: Rhinolophus sinicus (assembly GCF_057876585.1). NCBI lineage: Eukaryota > Metazoa > Chordata > Mammalia > Chiroptera > Rhinolophidae > Rhinolophus > Rhinolophus sinicus. The sequence continues at coordinate 45,830,521 of NC_142504.1, forward strand.
TGAAATTATGGAAATCTGCCGAGCCAAGAGGTCAGCTCCGGCTCCTTGGAACTCAATAAAAATAACATCCCCGACTCCTCCCAGAGTCCCAGCCCTGAAACTCCCACACAGATGCCACAGCCAAGTCCCAGGGCAGCCCTTGAAGCCCATGGCTTCTCAACCTCCCACACAACCTTCCAACCCACCACTCACTCTGCCATGCTAATTTTTTCTCCCTGAATTCTCATGAGCAATTAGGGAAAATAGCAAACACACCAGAGAATGAAAACATCACATTTTCTAAGTTTTGCTGTACTAAAATATGTGACCAGACTGCAAATAATGTGACTATTTCTGTCACACCGCCAGATTCCCTTCGCCCTCCACATGATGCTTGTTGAAACAGTCAGTCTCAGGACAGAAGTGTCCTCGGGCAGTGGTGGCTGTCAAGGTTTGATTTTCAGGTCAAGAGCACTTATAACCCCTCCTTCCATGGTTCTCAAGATGAGGCTTGTGGAAGCACTTCATTAATTCACAAACACAAACAGTGCACCCCATATAAGATATGGAGTTAAATGGGACACAGTCCCTGCCCTCATTTGCCACATCTTCTCCTTCCCCTCAGCCTCCCAATTTCTCACTTGGATAGATGCTGTGATAACCTCACAACTTCAACTCCCTTCTTCAGTCTCCAACTTTCTCTCCAGTTCACACTCCATACTGATGCCTGAGGGAGATTCTAAATATCACTCTGCTTCCCTGGTCAGGTTACTCCCTATTTAAAATTTTCAGTGCCTTGCTATTGCCTTTAAAATAAAGCCTGAATTCCTGAGTAGCAGAATAAACTGACAGTTCCCCCAATATACCATGCTCTCAAATCTTAGGGCCTTTGCATATGCTGTTCTCTCTACCTAGAATGCTTTTCCTCTTCCTTCACTTGGGGAACTCCTACTGATACTTCAAAACCTGGTTGACATGTCACCACCTCCAGGAGGCTCCCCTACTACCAGCCCCCCCCATTCTGAGTTAGATGCCCCTCCTTTCTGTTCCATTAGCACTTTGCTAATACTTCTGTCATAGATATAGTGAATAATAATTGCTTATTTACCCACTTTCTCTCCAACTAGATTGAGAACGTGTTGTAGACAGAAATTTACCATTTATCACTATATTTATTATATCTCTCCAGTAGACTATCTAGCACATAATAGGTGCACAGAAATTGTTTGATGAGTGAATAAGTTCAAAGTCTAGGAGGGAAGACAATGAAGCATAACTCTGTATGAGATGTGAGGAATAACAGAGTGGGGTGCAGTGAATACAGAAATGGGACACTTCTGCTTGTGAAGAAGACTGGGTCTAGGAAGGTACCCCAGAGAAGAAGACACTTGGGCTGGCCTTGAGGAAGACTGCGAGATCGCCAGACCTATGGGGAGAAGGCAAAGAGAATGGTGGCATGTGGGAGACCTTAGATGATTCAGTCAGTGTGATGCATTTGAGAAGATCTTCCTGACAAGAATGACTGGTGACAATGAGGAGAAGATATTGGTGGTAGGGTGATAGGAGATTATTAGAATAATCCAAGTAAAGACCTGAACTGAGCTAGTCAGCAATGGGGTACAATTTGAAAGCAGAGACAAATGCACACAAGATGAGGGAATGAGATACCCTGCGTGGTCCCCAGGTTTCTGGCTTGTGAGAATGGTGATGGCATTCACCAGCCTTAGTCATCAAGAGGAAAAACTGCCTTTGGAGAAAGATGCTAAACCCAGTCTGCTGGTGTTGAGCTGGAGCTGCCCGCTGACCATCCAGGTGAAGATGCTCAGTGATCAATTGGATATGTGAGTCTGAAGCTCAGAAGAATCCAGCTAGGAATGAAGACTCTCTATTATAACTTCATCAGAACTTTTGTTTTACTTCTACAGTTTAATTTGCTGCCATGAGTTTTCAGTCATGAGTGGGCACTGCTGGGAGAGGGGTTAATTGGTCCCGTATCTACCTCTGGCTTGGATATGTGGCTTCTAGCAAGATACTCAACTTCAGGCTGTGCCTGTTGCCTTATGGGAAAGAAGACAGTTAAGGAGACATGAAGAAAAATGTTGCAAACATTGGCCCTAAGACAAATTAATTTAGTCCTGCCTTTCATGACTCTTCTCTGGAATGTGAAAGTCATGCAGTGAGGCCAACCCACCTCTTCCACCACCCGAAAACCATACTTCCAAAGGCCACTGGGTACTACACAAAGGGGTGGCCTCCCTTCATTGCATTGGAATCCTTACCCCTAGAGAATCTTCTTTAGGTAGAGATATTACTTCCTTGCTACAAGGAACATGTGTTTGTTCTTCACCCCCCACCTCCACTTTTGGGGGGATGGTCTGATTTTAGTGCCATTGCCATTATGATGACAACTTTTTGTTCCTGTTCTTGCCCAGCCTGTGGCACCCACCTTGATAATGCTCTCCTATAGAGAGTTTACTTGCAATTCTGTCTGCGTTATAGAGTTTAGGCTGAGATCGGCTTTATTTAAGGGACCCAACTAAAATAGCATTTTTGCAGAGCAATTCATTGTGCTTTTCCTGGCTAATTTGTCTTAAGTGACTTGCACTGAAATGAAACATATTTTAATTCAAAGTTTCCTGACTATAATGGTGCTGTGGGAGTTACATGATGTGCTGGTGGTTGAACCTCTTTTATTCCAAAGGTCTATTCACAAAGGCTAAATGGGAATTGCTAATGGAACCCAGGCATTTCTGACAAATCAAGAGGGATTGGTATTTAACCAGACAGCTTCTGGCAACCAGGTGTGAGCATGGCAGAGATTTAGCAAGGGTTCTAGTAATGTGTGGAGAAGGGAGGATTTCATTTTTAATTCAGAGGACTGTGATAGAAAACTCATCATCAAACTTGAATAGTCTCAACCAAGCACTAGTTACAAAGAAGGCAATATCACAATAGCACCCAGGGAAATTTAAATAATGCATAATAAAAATTCACAGAGAGGCCCCAAAACACAATCATTCCATCTAACATGCTGAATTAGATGCCGCCCTAAGCCCAAAACTGGCACTGCGTTCAATGAAAAGGCCTTAAAATATTTACTTCTTGTTTCAAAGCAAAGGTGCCGGCTTATTTGCAACTGTAGTATCAAACCTATTCCCTAATTTGAAAAGAAAAAAAGCTAAATAGTTTAACTATAGTCTCTTCCATACGGCTAAATATAAGTGACATATCACCACCACCTCTATGGGCTGATGTTTTAATTTCTATCAAGGTAAATTAAGTTTGGTGGTCAGATTCAGGATGCAGCCGAGGAGTCGCCTCTTCCGAGAAGCAGCGGGCGGCAACCAGGTTGTTCAGGTGCTCTCTGGAAACTGGTCATCTGCCATGCTTTTCTCATCTTTTGGAAATACAGCTGGAGTAGCACCATCTGTGGCTGACTTCCTATTTCTTTCATGAACAGGTAGGAGATCAAATCATTGAAATCAATGGGGAGAGCACGAGGGACATGACACACGCCAGAGCAATAGAAGTCATCAAATCTGGAGGAAGAAGAGTGCGGCTGCTGCTGAAGCGCGGGACGGGGCAGGTCCCCGAGTACGGTGCGTTTCCTGTTCTCATTCACCTCTCCTCTCTTCGTTCCGTGTACTGTGAATGCCTGTCCTTCTGTAGCAAACCGCGCCAGTTCTCTCCTTCTACCTAAGTATATATTTAGCTATCGATAGATATCTATGCACATATGTACATTTAAGCACAAGATATATATGTGTGTGAGTACTTTCTTTTGTTCCCGTAGTTTAAGTAATGTTTCAAAGAGCAAAGATAGACCCTTTCAGGGCATCTCTGAGTGTGCTGGGAGATCCAGCCACCACCAAGATATTGAACATTCATAATTTGAATGGTAGTCCTCTGTTCATTTGAGTCCACAGTAATATCTCAATTATTTCCTAAAATCCCATGTGTGTCACACTATCCTGTAGGATGTGTAAAAAGGCATCAGGGAACAAGCAAGAAGAAATCTTTAGGGTGTGAAGATTAAAATGGAAACTGCAGTTCATTCAATGGTTGCATTTCCTTGGCATTTAGGGATATTCAAAGAATTCACACTTATGTTGTGTATCTGTATGCTTTTCAGGGAGGCATTGAAGTGCATTTTCATTCATGTATTTACCTTCTGAAGTCATTAACTGTGTTATTTCCCAGCAGCCCATCTAACGCACGACTGACAGCATTACAAAGGGACTGCTGGGTGGTCATCACATGACCTGAGCTGCTCTTTAATTAATCTCAAGAGAGACAGATCTCAGGGAAGAGCAGTGTAAATAATTCCAGTCCAGATTAGGGAAAGGGGATCTAACTGCTGACCTGAATCACTAGCTCAAATTGTTGATCCAGATACGTTGCCTCTCACTTTCACCCCTCCAGCCCCAAGCCCCCAAACAACAGTTCTACTTAGTACTTTTCCCTCTCCAAGGACGATTTTTGCTTAAGTCACCTAAGAATAATTGAACACTTCCTTATTTAGTAGGACAGTATAGGCCTGAGTTCAGTTGAAATATATGCATTTAAAAGCCCTTCAATACTTTGTTCCCAGTGTCTTAAACATACCCCAAAGCCTACAAAAAGGGTTGGCAAGCCCTCATATTAAGCATCACAAAGAATTCAGAAGTTTTTGTGCGGCTGACCCTATGCCCGAGGAGATAGTTCATCCCAGGTTCCCACCCTTAATGCTTGGATCCAATAAAATATTTTTAAATATTCATATTAGCAATAAGCCTAGGCATGATCTTGTTAAATGGCCCTGGCATTAATCCCTTAATAAAGAATGTGAACCCTTGAAGTAGGATAACTTTTTGCACTCTCGAGTATTAAGTGATTCTGTAATATCAAAGTGACCTGTGAGATTCTATCACTTCTAAAAACTACCTCGTTTTAAAAGTATGTTTCACTCCATGGCAAGACCTGACTGTTACATACACCATGGAATTTTCATAGAGTTAATATTATTCTTACTGTTCTAACAAGTTAATCTTTAAAAAGTTAATCTGAACAGCATGGCGATCCCAAGCTTTCTATTCTTTTGTAGACCTACTATGGTCCATGCTTTCGGGGTCCACCTCACCAGTTGCTTGTCATTAATGAGCAGTTAAAACAGTACTACTGATCAAGCTGTAGCATAACCTGTAATATATAAGAATGAAGCTGCCTCAATGCATCTTCAAGAAAAAATAAAAACATGTTTTTGAACAAGACAAAAATTCAAGATCATGTCAACATTAATTCTTAATATCACCCAAAAATATCTAAGGTTAGATTCTAAAATTAACTAATACAGAGAGTTTGTTAAATATCTGGGCACACTTTTGAGGGACAAAAACTGTAGCAGTATTACAGAATTTCTTCTAAATGTATTTGAAAATATAACATTAAATCATACCTGCTGGTAATGTGAGAGCTCATGAGCTACTTTTGATGTTAGATTTACATGGATTTTGACTTTAGAGATTTTGTCACTAGAGAACAAATTTAATATAGGAGAGCAATCTCCTTTAGGGAAGTAAAAGAATAATCATAAACTAGTAAACATTAGCTCTTCCGGAAAATCTAAGCTGAAAGATGCATGGGTACATGTGAGAAACCAAGATTAGGGATCAGATCAGCATCTTTGAGAATAATGCCATCAAATGATATTTCTAGAATCTCATAGTAACAAATGATAGGGCTGTTTCAGGGGCCCCCAGGACCATACATTCAGAGATTTGCTAGAAGGACTTCTGGGGCATAGAATATAGTTGTACTCAAAGCTAAGATTTATTACAGTGATTTAGTAAGGATACACAGTGGGTTCATAAGGGACAAAATACAGGCAGAGTCTGGAGGAATCCACATGCAGACTTCCTTATTCTCTCTCTGTCTCTGTCTCTCTGTATCTGTGTCTCTCTCCCTCTCCCCCGCCCCCGCCCCTCCCCCCCAACAGAGAGCACTCTACCCCCACCAACAAAAATGCAGCAACATATGTTCATTAGAGACTCAGCGCCCAAGGTTTGTACTGGGGGCTGGTCATGCAGGCACCCTCGGCCAAGCATGTACCAAAATCCCAGAGTCCCCTAAAGAAGGTGGGTGTTCAGTATAAACCACATTGTCTGTACAAACAGCTGAGGTACAGTGACATGCCCCCATCATTTAGAGAAAGGTTCATATTAGTGTAGGGGCCAATTTACCAGAATCCTGGGTGCCAGCCAACAGCCAACTTTGCAAGCAGGCCGTTCTAAGGACAGCAGTTACACGCTCGCTGGGGGAACTCTTTCCTGCACCAGGAGGAAGCCAGGGAAGTGGCCACATTCAAGGACCGTACACATGACCCACCCCCGCATAAAAGGAGTGCTCACAGCTAAAGAACATCATAATTCTCTCAGCATCAGCAAAACACACTGTATCATGAAACAGAATTTTTTGTCCAAGATAAAGTGTATTTTAATAATATTGGCCAAGGGGTGGGAGGTAACAAAATAAAATAGCGACAAGAACAACAAAAGAAAATGCTTGAGTTTACCAGTAGATATAACCAAGAACACAGTCCACTGTGTCCAATTCACCCTAATCATAGGGAAAACTGATTATTCTGTCAATTATGGGTTTAACCCTGTATTAGTTTCCTTTGTTTGCCTTTGAAAATCCTAAACTTGGTATAAAGTCCACCCTTAAGATGGTTGAAGGGGATTGGTATCAGAATCCATGGAGGGAGACATGACCTGTTAGAGCTGCTCAAACTTAACCCAGCCTGGGAGAGCGAACGTTGAAGACGAGCAGACTGAAAAACAACAGTCGATGGAAGGGTTCTAAGTGAGATCCAGCAGCCCTCCCTCTGGTACCTGCAGAATTCAGAACAGCTTCGAAGCAAGACCCTTATCTGGACTTTGGGCCCTGCCCAGGAAAAGCCGATCTCAGTCAGCAGAAATACAAAGCTCCCACCCTGCCTTCTTAAGGTGATCTGTGACAGAGAGATAAGCGCAGGGACAATGGGGGAAAAAAAAAGAGGTACAGTGGTAACCTGTCAGATTGTTGACTGAACAAAATCAGTGTGAATCCAAGTGAGCTGAGGGAAGAAATAAATATGCTGCAAATATGCCGTCGGTAATTACCGGGAGACTCATCACCATGACGCCTCAGCCGGTTCAGAGACATAAATCAACAGATGTGGCCGCAGGAATGGTGGTTGCACGGGGGCTGCTGAGCAGCTGCAAGGGGAGTCGGGAAATGTTAGGGCCTTTGAAGGAGAAGTTGCTTTTGCAGTGAAGTCCTTGAAAGAGAAGCTCAGGAGACGGACACTTCAGCTCCACTCCAGTCCTCAGGATAAGAATCCATTGATTATAAACTCATCCCCCTCCCCTGACAGGCAGCTCCAAGACTGACAGGAATAAGGAAGCTTCACTCCACCAAAGTGAGAAAAGAATCAAAAGATGCCACATCAAAAGGAGCGCCCTCCTTGACAAAGGGTGTTGCTATTTGAATTACATCTAAAAGGGTTAAGAGAAAAGAAAGCATGACTCATGATTCTAAAGCTGCAAAAGAATAAATTATACGAATTCGCTCCCTGCCTTGAAGTACTGGTGTCCTTCCTCAGCATTCAAGGCATACACAGGAACATTCCCTTCGCTTGATTTATACTCTGAGCCCCAGAGCCAGGGCCAAGGTAAATAGAGGGGCCACTGGATGCAAAAGTTCTTTACACAAGCAGTTCTCCCCCTGCTAATATTTGCTGTTCAAATCTGATCAAAATAAAGCAGAACAGAAATAGCTTTCCATTCTTGGTTGGTGGTCCAGCCTGTTTCTTCTCTTAAAAAGCATCAGGGCAGGTCTTTATGAGTAGAATGCTAAAGCGAGTCCATTTGTCCACGGGAGTGTCTTAGGAGGTGGTCTTAGGAGGCCAGGCTATAAGGACTAAGCAGAATTCTCACAATTGCAGTGGCCCAGTGACAACTAACACCAAATAAAGGCCCACACAGAGGGAAAGAAATAGCCAGTCCATGAATTAGACTCCTGCCTGCACTTCCACTTTCAAAGTTCATTATGTTTTTAACAGGCTTTGACTTGATTACAGGCCTTTGGTAAATGAAGTTGTTTACTTTTTTAAGTATAATAAAACTACATTTAGTAAGTAGAGGAAAGATCTGTCTGAGCCAGTGCGTACAGTTAAAAAAAATAATAAATTGGTCAAATAGTTGTTTAGTTAAATTCTTTTAATCAAAAAATAAAAATGATTTACAATGATTATATCTGAAGACCAGATTAAGCCGTACTGGTCTCTACTTTTATGACAATACGCAATGTTTATTTATTTATTTATTCTTCTTTAAGAATATATATTGACAAGTAAACATTATCAGCATTATAATCTTGTTTACAATTACTTGTTCGACAAGTCCTTTTCTCCCCTCTGATCACACAAAGATAAACTCCAAACAGTATACCCCTTACCAAATATGCCATGTGAGACAAAGCCTGTAATTAATATCATTAATTAATGTCATTACTATTTCCTGAACTAAACCAGGACTTCCTGAGCACCTACTATGTGCAACGCATTTTGCAGGCACTAAAGAGAAGGTGGTCCTGGCCCTCAGTGAGCTGACAATCTAAGAATGAGGATACATGTAACAACTGAGTCCAATAGATTGGTGACTAATTAAAAGGTCTCAAAGGATCTGCACTAATGAAAAAATTTTAAGGGATTTTATTAATTAATTGTGGAAGTTAGTAAGTACCTCTAGAGCGTTAGAGATCCTTGAGAAGCACTTGGCTTCTTTGATTTGTGAAGCATTTCCTTTGTAATCATTATACTAACACTTTCTACTTTTTCTGAAGAAAGGACTTGCTGAGTGTGGGTAAATATATGCTCAGACTTTGTCTGAATTATTCTAGATTCCAAGTTGGTGAGCCAGAACTTTATTTAGCAAATTTGGTAATCATGACTCTGCATCCCATGGCTGTCAGCTTCTGGGAGCCTGCAGCACTGTAACCTCACACACACCCCAAGGCTTGCCTGGGGTTCCTATGCCCTCGATTACAGGCAAGGGAACAGTCTCCATTGCCTTCGCCTCTTCCTCAGGGACCACGTGTATAGGAGCTTTAAGTAGTTCCATAACCTTTGCACTAATTCACCTGCACTTTTAATAGGGCAAAAGGCAGCTTGCTTCTATAATAAATTCTGAAATTTAATTTCAGCTTCTGACATTCATGGTTGAGTGTATCTTCTTTTTCCATGAGAGGCTCCACAAATCACTCCACTCCACCTCTACTGTGTCAGAGCCAGGGAAGAGACCAGGCTGCCAGGCAGAACTCGGGTGCTGCCTGACTAAAAGGCTCAAGACTGCTCTCTGCAGCATTTAGGCAATGCCAGGTATCTAACCATGAAACTTCAGTAATTTCCTGTTTTATGCAGTCAGGACCAGGAGCGTCCTCAAAGAACACACAACTCTGAACTTGTTGCTCAGCCAAAACCTCATTTATTATTTTAAGCGGTTTTAGGGTGAGGATGAAATCCCAGTTCTTCACACTGTTTTATTGGAAACCATGGACGATAATGATTTTCCTCATACATGATTTCCAACATGCATTTTTCTCTTGAAGGATATATTCATTAAGTGACCCCCTTCCCTAAGTCCTCACTTGTTAGGTATTTTAGACTCTGATAAAATACATTAGACCACATAGTAACCAAGAAATCTACCAAGAAAAACTCATTTGGCTCTTGAGGTCCAAGCTCCTTTAAATCCCAAACACTTAAGTTGTTGCAGGAGATGAGTGAATGAAGAGAGTTATCTTTCTCAAACCACACTGAGAAGAGCTTCCACAGACGCCTTGGAAAACTTAAATATTCCAGTTCCTTCGGTAACTCATCCTGGAGAGTCATATTTTAGGGTCTGAAAAGAGCCATCCCTTTCTTCCCCCAACATGAAGCTGAGCTCTCCTGCGAGAGGGCTGCTTCCACGAAAGTCCAGGGAGAAGGCAGATTTCTTAGAGGAAATGCTGTTGGATACTGTAAGAATGTTGGAACGACTTCAAAGGAGTCACAAATTCAAGAGAATATTTTTTTACATGGTAGGAGGAGGGGGGAGTAGAAATCAAGGATTAAGGTTAAGAGAAAAGAAAGCAAGCATCATGGTTTTAAAGATACGCACACGTGCACACACACACACACACACACACACACACACACACACACAGATTAGTCCATTGGGCCTGGAGTCTACATATTTTGTAAGTGCCATCCCAAGAAATTCCATGCCCTGGAGATTGCAGGATTTATCTCCTCTAGTTCTGTTGTAAAGGTCTGTCCCACAGCATGTTTTTTAACTTTTTGTTGCCCTCTTTATGTCTTGTCAGCCTCCCACTGTTTGAGAGCAACTCAGCCCCTCAGCCTGGCTCTTCCTCTGCCCATCCAGTCTAAATAGCTCTCCATTCAGACTTGCAACCATTAAAACTTTTAAAAAAAGGAAGACTAGATTTTCCTCCCCTCACCCTCCTATTTTCCATCTCAGGCCTTTCGACAATCTGAGTTCAGCACCAACCCTCCTCACTGAGGACAGTCAGACCCCGCAGTTCACACCATAAGAGTGTCCATTCAGGAAAGCTTCTAACCCCTTAACTAGACCCATTCTGAAGCTGCTACTAAATGCCCAACTATTTCCCTACTGTCTGATTTGCTCTTGTCTTGAAGTATAGATGATACAGAAAAGGTTTTGATCCCTGTGAGGGAGTTTGCCAACAAAAACCCTGCTATCCAGGCGCTCAAAGTGGAGTCCAGAACCTTAAGACAAATTCGTAGGGAGGTCCAGCCAATGGCCATCCCCAGCAAACACCAGGTCTCACGCCTCCCTTCAGATGCCTGTGCCTGCTGGCCTCTCCCAGCATCCCCCAGCTGAACAACTCACCAGCTTTCATTTCTAAACTAACGTACTCTACATCCCTCATTTCTAGCGGAAGAAACAGTGAGTCCAGAAGGCCCGATCTATATTATTCCAGCACTCTGCCTGCAGTCTTGCTCAAAGATAGGATCACCCTGATGACCTACTCTGATAAAGACCTCCCAGTACTTCTTTCGAACTGAGCCCCCTCAGTCACCACCAAAGATGAAATTACATAGTGCCTTGCTCCAGGCTTGAATTGTATGCTCTAATTGTAGCAAAATCTCTAATCTTTGAGAATCACACATTCTTCAATGTGCTGTTTGGGTTCAAAACAAAATTAATAGAACAAGAAGCACACACTTAGCCTGGACTAAAAAGCTGTTAATTGTAATGTGGCTCAGACATTTGCTTACAAAATAACCTGCCTTTAAACTTCTGTAAGAAAGTCTCTGGTCTTTTTGGCGTGTGCTCTCCAACAGATAGCAACCCTGAGTTTTAGGGCTAAACACACACATTCATAAAGTGTGCATTAAATATACCTGGCACAGTATGCAGCTCTCCGCTTTTCACATTTCACTGCAGTTCCTCCCCCAGACTTCACAGCCATTTATTTTCACCATGTTCTGCGCCCTTTCAGTTGACTTTCTGGCCATGAAGTCTCCTAGCACATGTATCTTTCAAGCCCAGTAAAGGCCACATTTGAAATCAAATGAGAGCCTTCTCTGTGTGACATTAAAACAGCTTGATCATTTTTATACAAAATTACTTGCATCTTGGCAGGGCTAAATGGTAAATTCAATTAAAGTCTGAAATTTAATTTCCACATCCTACCTTCATTATTAAGCATTGGTTTCCTAACCACAGAGAGGTTCTACTTGCCATCTAACCTTGAGATTTTAGTTCTCATCCTTCATTCTCCCTTCCCTCAGACACACACTATCCTATGAAAAACACCCCCTGTGGCCTAACCGGAAATCCATGTGGGTACTATTCCATTCTGCATGTTGGAGCCGTGTGTACACAGCACCATGTCTGGAGCAAGTCAGGCATTTAGGTGGGAACGATCATCAGTATATTCTATCAAAGAGGGGATCAGCCTGCAAACGTCTGAGCTGCACGGATTAAATTCCTCTGATCACATTGACCTCACATCGCCTTCACCACTCACTGTGTGACGCTGAGAGAACACAGCAGCAGGAGCACGGGGGAGCAGTCACGGCATCTTGGCGGTTATTGACTGAGACATTCTGGAGTTTCTAGTACCCGTTCTGTGTAGGTAAAGAACTACAGCCCCTGAGCTGAGATAGACACAAACTAAAACAGCCTCAGACGGGTTAGTACAGCAGAGTGGAGCAGACAAGATGTTGCTGCATTTTTGTTTCAGTTTTATTTTTTTTCCAGAAAACAATTACAGCCATCGAGTCAACTGTGAACTTTCAATATAAATAAACAAATTGTCAGAGGTGAGGGGAACTCTAAGAATTTATGAGATTATTAGAGAAAACATAAATATATACATGAGCACACCATGTCTTTAATTTGAGAGTTTTTCAAAATTTGGAAGTGATTACTGTGACTGATTCTCAAATGACAGCTGGTATCACCGAAACACTCCATCATTATGAGAAAATTCTGCAATAATTCTGATATTCCCATTTCAATTGTTTTTCATGTTTGTGCCTCCTTAACAGCACCTCAGGATGCCCTCAATATTTTGAGAAAAATCTTCTTTTGGAATACACATGTAGCTCAGTCTTTCACTAATTTCACTTGCTGCATGCTTGATATGATTAGCTTTACTTAAAGTCTTTATTCTTACTGCCTAGATAATTTGTATTCAGCTGCTCTAAACATACTAAGCAATCTTGATTCTAACAGTAATAATATATCTTTGTCTCTGGTTCTGTTAATTCTAATAATTGGTCCTAGGCTGTTCCTCCCCTTCCTTTAGGAATGGTACCTTCCAGTCTCTCCATGTGCATGAAAAGTGACAAGCATGGGTCCCCATATTTCTACTTATTGGGCCACCCTAAAGACACGGTTTGTAAAATCTGCATGAATATTATCTTTCTCTAATGAGCTTTGGTTTTGCATATGTTTTTAACTGATGTATAATGCTCTCTCCTTCATAGTAGCTTGTCTAATTACTGCTGGAGTTCTGGAAAATATTTGTAGCTGAGACCATATACATGATAAGGATAGGATTTGTGTGTTTTTGAAAATCTGAGATGCACCAAATTCCAGGGGTCCAGCTGAGAATGGCCCCAGCAGGAGGAAAGGGTGGGGAGAGTACAGCAGAGGCACACTAGCTGAGTTCTGCCCCACACACCTCAAAAAATTCTTCGCAAACTTCAGTGCAAATAACTAAACGTACTTCCTCTGAGCCCAAGTTTAGACAGCAATAACTCAGGCCACCCTTTTAGCACCAGAGAGAGAGCCACAGTCCGCAGGCATTCTGGCCCTAGGAATTCTGAACTCCACCTGGCATCACAGTATTTCCCCGGCCTGTCCTGTGGCAGTTAGTCACTCAGGACTGCATCTTCTCACTGTTCTTCCTCCATACTCAGTGATGGACCATGTTTAAGGGGAAAAAAGGAAAAAGAAAAAGAAAACAGCATGACTTCTTTGAAAATAGTCATAACTTTGTATCTAAATGGTATTCACCACTGTTTCAAAATGAACATTCTCAAGTATTGCCTATAGTTTAAACTAAAATTTGGTTAAAAAAAAAAAAAATTCTTAAGGGAAAAAGTATCCTACATATAAATAAAGCAGAATATAGATGATAGTCTTGCAAATATGGTTCAGGCCACATCCCTAGAGTGGCCCACGGTTCCCTGTCAGACCCTACAGTGGGCATGGACTTGGCTACTGGGAGTTCCACAGGAGTGGGATTTTTAAATGTCAGTTTGACTTTTTAACAGAAACTGATCCTCATGCTCAATCCTCATGTTTCACCATAGAAGCATGAGTCAGACGGACGCGTTTCTCATTTCTGGTTCCATTCTGCCCCATTCACACTCATCACAGCCATGGCTAAGCATCTCTCCACCAGTCTTTCAAATTAGCTCTGAATGTTTCTGAAGTTAATGACCCTGCTTGTCGTCACCCAGGCTTGGTTTAAATTTAACATAAAAGACAATAGTATTCACTAAGTGAATTATTTCATTGGCCTGCTAAACATTTCCTCATCAAATAGTTTTATGCTGATGTAAATATCTATACGTATGCACACATACGCTATCGCAATCATTGCTTAATGATGTCTACAAAAACAGAAGTTTTAAATATGTCATGTCTTTAAAATGTCTGTTTCCCCTGATTTCCTTAATCAGGAGAAACCTAAATTTGGGTATAGAGGAGATAGCTAGAAAAGATAGAAAGTCATGGAATAATTATTGGGGAAATCTAGTCCGGTGACCATGGATTGAAGAGATATACATTTCTGTTTCTGACAAAAGAAAGGCATATACTTGCCATAGAAGTTACCTTACTTCACTAGTTTGTAATCCATGGAGGTGAGGGGACCTGAATCAATCAAGTCCCTAAAGCCACTACCTAAAAAAAAATAGAAAGGCTCTTTGTGGTCTCAGTTCAGTTCCACAAATGTCTATCAGGTAGCTTGCTTGGTGCTAGGGATGTAAAAATCAATACGAGAGCCTCTGCCCATATGCATTCACAAGCAAGTAGGTGTGACAGAGAAAATCAAGCAATGGGTCAAGCATAAATACTATTGGCAAAGGATTGGTAAGAGCCCAAAGGACACAGGACTCCAAATCCGCTTAGCAGCATTGTAGAAGATTCTACCCCACCCAAGAGGTGACATGTTAGCTGGACCTTGAGTGATGTCATCAGTGTGGGTAAGAGGTAAGGCAGCTATCACATAGGCTAAATGGGAGAGAAAAAATGAGAGAACATTAAAGTGGGGCTCTATGAAAAGGGGCCTTCTGTGCCAAGGAGAAGAATTCGGATTTTATATAATCAGATGCCATCAAAAAATTAAGTGGGAGGGGAGAAATATCTGTATTTCAAAATACACCTTGATAGTATTTAAGATGGATTTCATAGGGAACTGGAGGCAATTAACGTGTTATTGTAAAAAAGGTTAAGGCAACTGATGTGAAGACCAGAATTAGGGAAGTGGTGGTGGAAATAGCATGTTGGAAATGGATTTTGAAGCTATTTCAGACAGTTCACTGATGGGGGTAACAAAACTTGGTGAATGATAAATATGAAGGAAAATCTGGGAGGAGGCCTATGACCCAGGGCTGGGTGGAAAATGACGCCACACGGGTGACAGAGCAAGTTTAGGAAGGAAGATAATGAGGTTAGTTTTGGACTTGAGTTTCAGATGCCTCAAGGAGCCTTCCAAGAAACAGCCCGCACACAGGGCACTTGAACGAGGTGCTCAGGGCCAGAGGCAGCGCACTCAGGGAGTCCTGGACAGGACGTCTTCACCATGTTCTGAGAGAGGAAAGTCCATGGGACACAGTCACACTGGAGTGACAAGTAAAAGACATTGGTGAAGAAGATCAGGAGAGGGCAATCGAGAGGCAGGAAGAGAACCAGCAGAGAAAAGAAATATGAAAGTCACAGAGAGGGTTTCAGGCTGCAGGTAGAATGATGCATTTTCTACAGGAAAAACTAGTTGCTCTGCCCTGAGATGGGGAGGGGTTTAGGAAAGGAGGGGTTGGAGGGAAGGGGCAGGAAGAGATCCATGCTTTCCTGCCTGGTTTAACACAATGCCTGGGGCATAGCGCTCAATTAATGGTAGCTACTATGAAGATTGTGGGTGGGAAGTGGCCTTCACATGCTACCTTCAGGACTTCACCACAGGCCTCCCCGCATGCTGCCCCATATTGTGGCCCGCTGGGAATCCACCCAGGGAGACCTCGGATAATGAGAGCTCCGACTTAGATCCAGCCATGGTTTTTCCTTTTGCCTTTTCAGAGTGGGGGAGGGGGTGAAGCTAGGTTGCTGCAAAGATGAAGGACATCCCTTAAACCCTAAAGGACAGGGTACTCGTTGTTTACATAAAATACTCTTTAAGCACAGGTTTGTTGCAATGATTCTCAAATGTGTCGTGTTACGTTCCTGGATCGATGTACAAAGTATTCTGAAAATGGGCATGCTCGGTTTAATTTCCCTGACACATTCCCCCTTTGAAATCTGGATTCTATCATCAGTACTCCAGTGAAAATATCTCAACAATCACCAGTCTTGCCAGGGTGACAAAATCCAATGATTGATTCAATCCTCCATCCCCTTGGGACTCCCTGTGATAGTTAATTAACACTATCGTCAGTGTATGCACTGGATTTTCTCTTGCCTCTTTGAATGCTCCTCCAGCATCACTCCCCTCTCTTCCTCTCCAGTAACACCCCTCCCCATCTTTCCCTCAGAATCTCATCTGCTCTCAGGGCTCCCCATGTTGCCACTATGCAGATGACTCTCATGTCTGTTTTGCCATCTCTGATTCCACAGCTCCACCTGAAGACTTCCAACTGCCTGCTAGACGTTTCTATGGAGACGCCCACATTTATGCATTCAAAATTGTGTGCACAATCTTTCCTCCTAAAATACTCCTCCCCTTGAGTCACCTATTAATTAAGAGACCATCAACCCTCCGCATTGCCCAGCTCAAAACCATCCTGAGGGCCTTCCCCGCCTATATATATACAACCAGTTCCCAAGTTGGAGTGATTTTACTTCTCTCATTTCTCACAGCAGCTCTCTCCTCCATTCTGGTCGAACCCCAGTTCAGGCCCACTCCACAGGACTAAAGAGCCTCCTGCCTATTTTCCCTACTGCAATGGCCAATCTTTCCCGCTCACTGATGCCGGAACAATTGATTGTCCTAAAGGACTGCCCCACTCAGAGACCTTTCACACACACACACACCACACACACACACCAATAACAACAAACCTTAAATGGGTCCCCAAAGCCATTGCTGATTTGTCCCCATCCAAATCAGTCTTATCTATCTACCACAATATTAGTGTTCCAGCCAGCTGAAACCCTTGCCATGGTCCTATATTCCCAGCTTCATGGCTGGCACATGCTGATCCCTTGGTCTGGAAAACCCTTTTCCCAAATCATGTCATCCTTCGAGAACCAGATCAAAGGTTGCCTCCACCATGAATCCTTCCCCAGGTCCACCAATCAGAAGTAATGTCTCAATTCTCTGAAGTCCCTTGGCCTTTTTACGTCTCCCCTGTGTCCTCTCATTCTGTTTTGCAACATAATCATCAATCTCCACATAACGACCTCCCCTTTCTGGAATTGAAATACTGGTTGTTACCCTAGGTTCTTAACATAGTGCTTTGCAGATAGTGAATAAGTGAGTGAATGAATGAGTAGAATTCTTGCACTATCACAAAGGCATCATTCTGACAGCAAATTTCAATGGTTTTGTTGAGATAGCTGCAGAAAGCGTAGAATTATGGTCCAAATTTCCACCCACCCTCTCAACCTAACCCAGAAGTAGGCTTTTTGTGTGTTGGGTTTTTTCTTTTCTTTTCTTTTTTAAATGCTACCTGCCTGTCTGCCTTTTTCCTTATAATGTATCTTTTTCTGTCAAGAGTTAAGTGGAGGAAATCTGACTAATTGAATGTTCCAAGTAGTTATTTCTGGTTAATCTAAGTTTTATTGTTTCCATAAAGTATTTTCATTCAAATTGTAGTTATGACCTATGCTGCCAGCACAAACTGTAGTTTAACATGCCAGAGTTGCTTCTTTGCTACAGAAATGCCATGTATAGTCGTCTTCTGGAGCTGCAGGCTACCAGGAACTGTGGAACAAGAGCTAACATTAGGTCTGAGTGGGATTATGTGCTATGGAACGGGAGCCACCAGGAAAAACTTTCCAAGCTCCCTTCTAGCCTCCTAGGTCTATACCAAGTTCTTCCAAATTTACCTATTGTACGATTATATGTCAGCCATTGTTTGATGCTGTGAGACTAAAGGGGAAAAAAACGTGGCATTGTCCCTCCACTCAAGGAGCTCTCCACCTCACTAAAGAGCTGAAAGTATTCACTTGCAGCAAATACAAGATAGTACAAACCTGAAGAATAAGGGAATTTGGGACAAGAGTGGGAAATAATGACCAGAAGAGTCCTTGGAGGGAGCTGGTGATAAGACAA
Source organism: Rhinolophus sinicus (assembly GCF_057876585.1). NCBI lineage: Eukaryota > Metazoa > Chordata > Mammalia > Chiroptera > Rhinolophidae > Rhinolophus > Rhinolophus sinicus. The sequence goes on from NC_142504.1 coordinate 45,848,551, forward strand.
CCGTTGAGGGGCCAGTGTGTTTGGGATAAGCAGAGAAGAGGGCAGAGGGCATAGCAATCCAAAATGGAAATAGGATATTGTGAGAGATGATTCTGATGCTAAGAAGGGAATGATATGACTAGAGCGTAGGGTTCCTACTGAAAAGCAGTGGGGGAGAAGTGCAAGAACTTTGAATGGTTGGAAGAGGCAAATGTCTGGAAACCAACAGCAATGAGGAGGCACAAGAGATTCTCAAGGATCACACTGACATGGCTAAAGAAGTGTTTTAGGGGAGGTGGAAAACATCTTTGGAAAGGGTTTTCAATCCTGGCTACCCATTACAATCACATGGGGAACCCACGTTTAAAAAATACCCATAGAGGCTCCTTCCCAGACCAATTAAATGTCATCAGAATGATGGAGGGAGTGATTGGGGATAGGGCGCAGTGCAGGCATAGGTATGCTGATTTTTTGTTTCCATGTAATGAGCATCTACAGTTGAGAATCAGATAAGGAGGTAAATCAGATAAAGAGGCTATTATAATGACCTAGGAGATGCAGGGATGGGATAATGAGGTGTTAAAACAATAGAAGTGAAATACAGGAGAGTTGATTCTACCAACAGTCTTGAAAGAAGAATCAATAAGACTTGGTGGCTGATGGTGTAAAGGGAATAAGAATTAGGACGGACTCAGAAATTATCTCCAGGTAAGATCCTGAGTATTTGAGAAGATGGCAGAAGCAGTGTCGGAGAAAAAGAAATAGGAAAATTCAGAAATTAAGCTGTTAATGATTGGGTGACCTTTCAAGAATTACTTAAACATTCTCAGGGTCTTAGTTTTCTCATTTGGACAATGATAGGGTTTGGTTATATGATGTGTTGATTCCTTTCAACTACTAGCATTGAAAGTAATGTGAGTGAGAATTTAATCAACTTTCAAGAAAGAGTAAATAAAATCAAACTAATAGAGTAAAAAAGAAAAAGAAAGAAAGAAAAACAAAGTAATGTGAGTGAACTGACGTGTGGGGGTAAAAAGCCATTAGGAATTTTCAGATGTGTGTGGACGTTCAAATAATGATTCACAACAAGCAATTGCATGAGTCATGTGTCTTCAGCAGATAAAACCAAAGGGGCACAGAAAATTGGGGGTGAGAGGAAGACCAGAAAAGGAAAGTAAGAATACAGAATTTCTCTTGTTGCCTGCTCCAGGCTCTGTGCCACCTCCTTCTTGCCCTGTGATGGGTGAGCAATGACACAATGGCTACTGTCCCTCATAATCCCAATTTTAATATGTGGACACAATCATTCTTTACATGACCACTTGGAGTTGCTCTCATACACTGGGATTTTCTGGAGAAAGATTGTGTGTTGTTAACACAGTGCCTTCAAAACAATGGATTGGATCATTTTATAATTCATTATGAAAATTCACTAACACAGAGAAAGCAAGTTACAGGAATTCCTAATGTCTCCTTTTAAATTCAAAATATCTCTCTTTTTTCCATATAAAATGCCAGAGGGAGAAAAATTATCTTTTCCAAGTGAGATACATCTGTTCAGTTGGACTTTTCCCATTATATCCATCAATAGCTTATCACCCCTGGGCATACAGCAATCAATAGCTTGTTTTCAAAGTGAAGTATCAGGCAATACCCAGGCAAAAAAGATTTCACTGTTTACTCAGTGTGTAAGTGAAATGTTGATTGCCTTTTCATTGTCAAATGAAGTGTAACTGTGTCCCACTCTTTCTACACCCAAAGCCCTGAAGCACCTAAAAGCTCTCTTGAAACCCCTGGTTGTGCTATGGGCAGGCCACAAAGATATACACATGACCAACAAGCACATAAGATGCTCAGCATCAACTAGTTATCAAGGCAATGCAAATCAAAACCATAATGAGATATTACCTCACACCTGTTAGGCGGCCACTATTTAAACACACACACACACACAGAAAATAACAAGTGACGTAAAGATGGTGGAGAAATTAGAACCCTCGTGCACTGTTCGTGGAATGAAAAATGGTGCAGCCACTGTGGAAAACAGTAGGGAGATTACTCAAAAAAATTGAAAATAGAACTACCTTTTGAGATAGCAATCTCGTTTCTGGGTATACACCCAAAAGAATTGAAAGCAGGATTTCGGAAGAAGAGTTATTTGCATGTCCATGTTTATTGAAGTATTATACACAGTAACCCAGAGGTGGAGGCAACCTAAATGTCCATTGTGGGATAAATAAAGAAAATGTGGTATATACTTACAAGAGCATATTGTTCAGACTTTAAAAAGAAATCCTGTCATATTGAAGTAGGAATCTTTTCCTGTGAGTCCCCAAATGATGTAGGGAACTTTGGAGTGAGTGAGTGAGTGCTGGGATCCTGTCACGTGAGACTGAAGAATGGAAACACGGGCCCAGGAGAGGCAAAGAGTTTTAAAGAGAGGATAGCTTATTGAAAGCAAAGGGTTAAAGCTCCCAAGCAGGAGGGGGGTCCCGAATGGCGAATGGCGGTGCCCCATGACTGAGGTAAAAGCGCTTCCTTTTATACCTTCCCTTGCTTTTCTGGGGAAGGGGAGCTGTTTGAAGAGGGGAACTGTTTGAAGAAGGGAACTGGCGCCTTCTAATGAAATTCGTCTACCAGGTTTGTTCTGCTTGCCCATCCTAAAGAAATTAACAAAATAATTTACTCTTATCTATCAGATCTGCTCCATTTGTCAGGCCAAAAGGAATTTTATGATTAACTTCAAGGCCTTGTTACATTATGTCCTGGAGCAAAGGAGTAATTTCAAAACCTGGAGTTTCAGGATATGGCTGCCTTTGTTTATTCCACCAGGGACCTCCCTGTCTACCTAGGGACATGCTAGCTAACCTGTATCAATATGCTACAACATTAATGAACCTTGAGGATACTATGCTAAGTGAAATAAGCCAATCACAAAAGACAAATACTGCTTGAGTCCACCTACCCTGTTTCTCCGAAAATAAGACCTAGCTGGACCATCAGCTCTAATGCATCTTTTGGAGCAAAAATTAATATAAGACCCGGACTTATTTTAATATAATATAAGGCCCTGTCTTATATAATATAATACTTGGTCTTATATTAATTTTTGCTCCAAAAGATGCATTGGAGCTGATAGTCCAGCTAGGTCTTATTTTTGGGGAAACACGGTATATGAAATACCTAATGTAATCAATTCTTAGAAACAGAAAGTGGAACGGTGGTTGCCAGGGACTGGGAGCAGCAGGGAAAGAAGAGTTGTTCAATGGGCATAGCATTTCAGTTTTGCAAGATGAAAACGTTCTAGAGATGTTGCGTAACAATGTGCCTATAGTTCCACTACTGTACTGTACACTTTAAATGGCTAAGATGGTAAATGTTATGGTTCACACACAAATAAAAGACAACACTGAAGACTTCCCAGTTAAAAGCACAGAGGACTTCCCACCTCCTGAGCTTTATTTTGTAAATTGCACTGACACCTGGCAGCCCTCAGGGCCAGCAGATGAGAGATGATGTGGTTCTTAAGGAGCAGTCCATTGGAGAGAGGCACCGTTATCTTTTCTTTTTTAATTAAAGTTTACTGGGGTGACACTTGTTAGTAAAGTTACATAGATTTCAGGTGTACAATTCTGTAATACGTCATCTATGTATCATATTGAGTGTTCACCACCCAGAGTCAGTTCTTCTTCCATCACCATACGTTTGATTCCTTTTACCCTCATCTACCACCCCCCTCCCCCCCTTACCCTCTGGTAACCACTAAACTATTGTCTGTGTCTATGAGTTTTTGTTTCTTCATTTATTTGTCTTGTTCCTTTGTTGTTTTCAGTTTTATATCCCACATATCAGTGAAATTATATGGTTCTTGACTTTTTCTGTCTGATTTATTTCGCTTAGCATTATAATCTCAAGATCCATCCATGTTGTCACAAATGGTCCTATTTCATCTTTTCGTACCGCAGAATAGTATTCCATTGTGTATATATACCACAACTTCTTTATCCATTCATCTATTGAAGAACACTTTGGTTGTTTCCATGTCTTGGCCACCGTAAATAAAGCTTCAATGAACATCGGAGCACATATAGCTTTATGGATAAACGTTTTCAGGTTTTTTGGGTAGATGCCCAGTAGAAGAATTGCTGAGTCATATGGTAATTCTATTCCTAATTTTTTGAGGAACCTCCACACTGCCTTCCATAGCGGCTGCAGGCTGCACCAGTCTGCATTCCCACCAACAGTGTATGAGGGTTTCTTTTTCTCCACAGCCTCTCCAACACTTGATTATTTGTCTTGTTGATGATAGCCATTCTAACTGGTGTGAGGTGATATCTCATTGTGGTTTTTATTTGCATTTCTCTGATGATTAGTGATGTTGAGCATTTTTTCATATGTCTATTGGCCATTTGTATGTCCTCTTTGGAGAAATGTCTGTTCAGGTCTTCTGCCCATTTTTTAATTAAATTGTTTGTTTTTTTGTTGTTGAGTTGTGAGTTCCTTATGTATTTTGGATATTAGCCCCTTATCAGAGGCATAGTTTGCAAATATCTTCTCCCATTTAGTTGGTTGCCTCTTTATATTGTCAATGGTTTCTTTTGCTGGAGGCACCCGTTGTCTTAAGATTGACATTAGCATCACATCTCTCTTGTTACCAGGGTATTATTTCCTTCTCTTATTGCTGGTATTTAGGTTCTTGCCTTTGGTTGATTTTGGAATGAGGACATGGCAGTGGAGTTCCACCAGGGTCATCAAGGAATTAGTATGGCCTCTGTAGAAAGGGAAGTTCCTGAGTCTGGTGATGTTTCACTGGTTTATTTATTGATGTCCCTTTGTATCCCACCTCTTTTCACAAAGGCTTCTATGAGGCAGCAGCTCAGGTTCAGTGGGTAACAGAAATATCAATTGTCCTTCCAGCTGAGCTAAGTAGGAGCTTGCAAAACAGACAAATGCTAATCGAACCCAACCCTGATGCCCCACCGGGAAACTCACTGACAGGGGAAAAGTGTTCCCATTTGCCTGCATCAGGAGCTTCAGGCAGTCGGTGGCAGCACTCACTATGGTAACAAGTAATGTAAAAGGAAATGCACTGCCAGTTTATTTAGTAAAGGAAATGCATTAGTATTGCAAAATATGGCATGAAGATCATGGCATTCTTTGAGACTTTCTGTGATCTTGTTTTTCTTATGCGAAATTTTGTTGGGTTATCGTATCTGTTTCACCGTTCTTTAGCTACTGTATCAATTAGCAAGCCCAGAGACCCATGTTAGCCCGTTATGGTAGACAGAAAAACGGGGTCCCACGGGAGAGAGCAGGGAGGAAAGGGAAGGAGGAAGTGTGGGAGACAAAGAGGAAATGAAATCATTCTTAACAACAGGTGCAGCAACAGCTAATTGTAATAGATTATAATATTATTAGCATTGCGGGCAGGGAAAAATCTCCACCCTTTGTCACCATGACAGTTCCAACAAGGGCCAAGCAAAAACAAGGAAATCCCACCTCCACACAGGAAGGAGCCCTCAGCAGGGACCCACCCTAGGAACGCCTATAACACTACCCCTAACACCTGAATATTTCGCACCCTCATTCGAATAAAATCCTAAGCTTCTTTTTTCTTCAGTGCAGTTGCCCTCCTCCTGGCCTGCCCACTCCCAAAATTTTGGGATTGTACTATTTCCTTCCTTTTAGTAAGTCCACTGTTTGCCTGGCTATGTTCACGTGGCTTATTCCTGTGTCTGGAATGCCTTCCTGTGAGGATACAAGAACACTTGTTCTTTGGTAACAAGCCCCCTGAGAGAACTGTTTGCCTTCTGAGGACAGAAGCCATGTCTACTAGCTCAGCTGTGCCATGCTTTGCACCCAGTGGTGACTTGCCCTGCATTGTATGAATGAATAAATGACTACAGAAAAAATAGAATCAGTCCCTGCCCTCCAGGAGGTAGGGTCTATTAGAAAAGAGAAAACAAGCACCCCTAGGAGGAAGGGACTTAAAAATAATTATGGCATAAGAACATAGTACCTGCACACTCAAATGAAGAGGAATGCCAGTAGAGTAAGTTGAATGGGGTGGGAGGCTTTTTAAAGAAAGAATTCCTACCCTTCCAGTCTCCAGCATTCCAGTATGAAAGTTAAATTTTTTTAACTAACTGCATCATGTTTTACCGACGTTTATACTAACCTGTTTATATATATATATATATATATATATATATATATATATATATATATATCCATATGAAGTGATTGCATTCTAAGAAAGAACCTCCACAGTTAACCAGTAGACCTGGTTTTCTCTACTTAAGAGAAGTGCAAAACAAACTCAATTCATAAAAGAAAGTGGTATTGGATCCAGCTGAGTCTGAGGTAGATCTCGTGGGAGTTTCGAGTATGCTTGAAAAATCAAAAAGCTAGAACTAAGCCTTTAATACCACACAGCAAGCTGGAAGTTCAGTTTGGACTGCAGAATAGAATGGAACAAAATCCAGTCAATTATTTTCACCTCTATTTCCTCGCAAAGAGTAAACAGTTTCCAGCTGAAATTTTTTTCTCAGCCATTTCATCATCCTCTACGGTATCTGATCTTTCCTCAGTCCACCCACCTCAGCAGACAGATGCTTGTGCTCTAAAACAGAGGGGGAAAAAACGACACACAGCACGGGGGGAGGGAGCTGGTGAGAGTGGGGGAAGACAGCCACAAACTTCTGCTCATTCCAGAAACCTGAGAGGAGAAAATACAGGAAAGTACTAATTATACTTTCCCGAATTCCTGATTAATAAATTTCTCCTGAGATAGAGCATTTAGAGACCTTAACCTCACGTTCTGATCTCCAATTAGATACATATTCCTATGGCAGGTACATGGCCTGTTTGTCCCAGGTCTAACAAAGAAAGAAGGAGGGACAGAGAAGGGACCCCATACCCCTCCTAATAACCTGCTCAGTCAAAGGATGCCACAATCCTGGGACACCTTCTGTAATGAGGGTCTGTGGGGACAGAGCCAGGAGTGCAGTTTCCAGGCTTTCAGCCTCACGTGGAAAGGTGCTGGCTCAGGTAGTAAATGGCCATCAACTGTGATTGCATGGCCATCAGCTGTGGCTAGTTGGCCGTCAGCTGTAACCAGTGAGCCATTGGCCACTAGTATAACTCCTGTGGCTACACTAGCAGAAAATGGGGGCTGGCAAGAAGATGGTGACTGAGCTAGCAAGCACGGATTCCAGTTGGCCCAGCGGATTTGCAGCTAGCAAGTGGGGTTGGTTGGTTGGCAGAGAAGCTGACAGCAGGTTGCAGATAGTGTGGCTCCTGCTTCCTGTGTCTCCAACCCAGCCTCCAGTATGATATGACTCCGCTATCTATGGTTCCGTGGGTGTTCCTTTTTGGCCTCGCCATATCCTGCATTCCTATGAGGGGAGCGGGACTAGAGACCCCGCCTGACACCCCGCGTGACAGGGTCTTATCACCAACTGCTCTAAAGGTGCTATTTGAAAGACTAAAGTTCTGGTATGAACTCCTAGGACAGAAATGAAGGATGTATCTTAAATCTCAATTTTGAAGATACACCTACTGTCATTCCGTGGATGCATTAATTCTCAAATGATACCCTAATGGATGATCTTTCTTTTAGATAACGTACTGATTTTAACAAAATAACACATGTTAGTTACAGAACTTCTCAAAAATACAAATAGAAAGAACACTTCCTCTCTTTTGAAAATGTAGCCATTTTGTTTTGAAACCTGCTTTTTTAATTTGACAATATGTTTAGACTATTATCATTCTTAAATATCCGATACATAAGGTTTTATGACTACTTAGCACTTTGTGGTACAGATTTATCATTTAACCAACGTATTTGGACTTCTCTTATTTTTCTAATTTTTCCACTATTATGAAAAATACTACAAAAATTACCTGTGTACCTATAGCTTCCCATGTATCTTTGATTATTTCTTTAGGATAACTTTGAAAAGCAAAACGAGTGGGTCAGAGTATCTGCATTCTCATGGGAAGATGGGCAAAATCAGGGGAGTCTTAGGTACCCAGCTTTGGGAGCTATCCGTAGGTGATGAAAAGAAATTTTTATTAAAGTATCTTTTCCAACAGCCAAGCACTTATGAGCTCTGAAAGAGGCCAGGTGATCCAATAAAAAGTGCCTGGAGCTGAGAGCACTGGGCCAGAAGACCAGGCTGCCCACACACCCAGCAAAATACCTGGGGTGCTGCCCCCCTCTCAGGGGCTCCCTGGTCTCATTTATAACATAGTGAAATGGTTGAACTACACGTTTCCTGACCACCCCTCGGGCTCAAGCACAGACAACGCCCTTTAAAATTGGAAAAGAAAGTACGGACTAACAATTGCCTATTTATGTGTATGTACAGTTTGTTTTACTTTTATTGTCCTTCCATTTGTTTAGTTTGTTTTTAAATAACACTAACAGTACTTCTTAAAGAAGCAGAGGGCTGTGTCCAATTTTTTTGGTAGCTTACACACACTTCCTCGACACCATGTTTTCCCGAAAATAAGACCTAGCCAGACCATCAGCTCTAATGCATCTTTTGGAGCAAAAATTAATATAAGACCCTGTCTTATTTTACTATAATACAAGATGTAGTATAATATAATGTAATGTAATATAATATAATACTGGGTTTTATATTAATTTTTACCCCAAAAGACGCATTAGAGCTGATTGTCCGGCTAGGTCTTATTTTCGGGGAAACATTGTAGCTTAAGATATCGTAGGCCTTGTCGGATAACTCAGAAGTTGCCTGCCTCTGTGTATTGTGTTTCTTTGGGGAAGATCAATTCGTTAAGGGGAGACCCATGCCCATGACACCACTGGCATTACTATGGCTTTTTTCCACAGAAAGAACAGTAGAAAGGGCAGGAAGAGCTTTTCAGGCACTCCAAGAGTGAATGTTGGGCAGGCTTCATTTGCCAATGGCAAAACTGGCCTGCAGCACACTAAACAGTGACTTCCTCACAGAACCAAGGCCGGCTGATGTCCTAGGTGGTGACTGACCGTCACCAAGAGGCCACTGGCTTCTGGCTTCAGAGGTATCACCCAGCAAAGCAGATTTTTGAGGCCCATTCTTGTTGACTTGAGTGTGAAAATACTTCAGTTTGGACAACCTGCTGAGTTGGTAATATTTGAGGGAACCCGTGGATCCCATGTTAACTAGGTAACAATGCCTTATCCTGTACATATGTACTATTTTATTAAGAAAGTAATTAAGCTGTGATGTTGTCACAAGCAGACCTCAGAGAGTCCCTTAATTTAGATGAGGACAGATCAGACCCAGAGGAGAACCATCTCCACATAGCAGCTCAGAAATCCAGGACACAAAAGGAATTTCTGACCCCACTAGCCTACAATCCTGATGTCAAAACAAACATTTCCATTTCCTTGCCTTCTCTCCACTCATTTAGTAATATTCTCGGCTGCATAGCAGTAGCCTGTGCAAAACCCTCCTGCGTCACTGAGTGGCTGTGCAGAGATGACTTCCTTGCATGGTCAGAGGAGTTGTCTTGTGTGAGCTGAGAATATTCTTTCATACTCAATCTTCACATTAAACAGCCTTTCTATTGTTTTTAGCAGGATTGGCTTAATTTAAAGAGCTATGATGTAGAAAAAAAAAAGAGACTAAAGAATCAGCATACTAGTCAATAACACTGGTCTAAAACCACCAGGCAATTTAAATCTGAGATCCCTAAGACTCAGACGGGTTTATTGCTAAGGGTGAAAACTACTGAAGGACAAAATTGAGTATGAAAGTATATTATACAAACACAGCTATAGCACTTAATAAATATGAAATAGCTAGCAAAAAGAATCGAGGAAACTTCTTAAGAAGAGAAAAATGGAAAATTTAGACAACTTCTACCTGGTAATATAAAGAATTTTCTCTGTTGTGAAAAATTTATCGACCTTTTACATAGGTATCATACAGCCTTCATTATCAGTCCCAATGTATAAAATGGTATTCGAAAAGAGAAATAGTGGAATATTTCATAGGCCAAAAGACCGTAAGATCTTAGCATGAGCATCTCGAGCACAAATGTGTGGAGAATTACACATATAAATTCTGAAGTACATTGATGTTCAGTGAGAACCTGCATACTTGGGGTTCTCATTTTCCCCTTCTGAACTAAATAAAAGAAAACATTCAGACATCCCTGCAATGTTTTAAAAGAAGCATTGCAATGATGGTTTTGCTCTGCAAGGTACAGGTTGTCACCTGGCATAGTCTGGCAAACTGTATCCTTGGAACTGATAGGTTTGTTTATCAAGTTCAAATAGATCCCCCACCCACATCCATGATTGGGGGTGGAGAGGAGGCATTAAAAGCTGTGAGGTACTTTACTACAAGCCACTAAAACATCATGGAATTGCAATTCTGTCTGCAACCATTTGTTACAGGCCAGAGCAGATTACAAGAGTAAGTACAGAGCCCTCAGCCATGATTTATGGTGGAAGAACAGCTCAGAGAACAATTCAGTCAGGCAGGAATGGCTGAGCAGCGCAACAGACATTAGCCAAGGTATGAGAACTGAGTGAAATTTCTAGAAGGAAAAAATTTCATCCACACTCTTTAAACCTACATGTCCTGAGCCAAAGATGAATTTAAACTCCTTTCATTCCTCATCTTTGCACTTGTTTGCAGTTTGCAGTGACCATTTGCAGGGAGAATCGCTTTACCGATCAGACTAGTAATACGGTGGTAATTATGAGATTCCATCTCATCTTTTATTTCACAGTGTCTCTTTCTCATCATATCTTGTCCTTTAAACAAAGGCAGTACGTCATAAATTTGAAGGGGAAAGGAGAGAATAAGTTAAAAATTAATTTTGAAGCCTTTTTTAAATTTTTCTTTATATTCACTGGAAGTTTTTTAAAATGCTCTAAAACTAAAACCAGAAATCAACAGAACTATTTATGTTTGAGATCCATCTGTGGGTCAATGGAGGCCATAAGACAAGCCACTCTCCCAACCCTAAAGCAGTGCTGCATAAAAATTCAGTTTACATAAATATGAGGGTAAGGAGGAGAAATGTTATAGAAAGAAAAAAAACTGGAGAGAAATCCAAATTTTTAACAAAGTTGTTTTTTTTTTTCTGAGTAATGAGAATTACTGCCCAGATAATACACTTTTATATATTATCCATACTGTCTCCAATATATTATTTTAGTAATCAGGAAAAAATATTTTTAATGAACATGTAGAATAAAGAGGAAGATGAAAAAGTGACTTCAACTGACACATTTCATCTTGATAATCATATGCATCTCACATATACATATGTGAGACTATGAATTATATACACAAGGACTTTTAGGCAACTTCCGAGGGAGTCACTGTTTTCTCCACCCAGGCTTTCTTCCTGAAATACAATCCCTTAAAGTATAAAACGTAAAGCAGTTACCCCAATTTATATACCCTGCATTTAGGAGACATGCCAGTGAGGACATTAAGGATCCATTGGTTACCCATTTAACTTCGGAGCCTTCATTCCAGAATGTCGCCTGCACGAGGCTTTCTCTGAATTGATTCAGTCCTAGAGTCAACAAAGGCACCTATCTTGGCACTGCAAGGAACAGAGAGATGAATAAACCGCAGTTGTTACCGAATAGGCAAGGCCCATACACATCTGTCAGTAAGCAAACATCAGCCAGCAGGTTCTCAAAAGAAAGGGGCAAAGTGTACCTCTCATTGCGAGCGAGTGAGCGAGGAAGCCTATCAAAGAAGCCTTCGGGAATGTGGTGGCATTGCAGCTGAGCCGGGAAGCACAGGCAGGCTTTTCAGAGGCAGAGAGGTAGGGGACAGTCCGGTCAGATGCACAATTCATGACCGTGAGGGCTTGAGAATTAAGGCAGGTCAGGCTATTTGACTGGAATGTAAGGTGTGTGCCAGAGGAACAGTCGGAGGGCGGTAGGGCCTACAGTTTAGGCCCAGGCTGTACCACAGAGGCAACACAGTGGCGAGGTCAGCAGTGGGAAGGCTGGAGAGTCTGGAGGTGGAGGCAGCTCTGACAACGTGACAACCATTGCAAAGTGGTGGGGCGGGGGGGTCAACGAGGGTGGGAGCGGAGAAGAAGGCGTGATACAATGAACTGCCAGTTACCTTATTAGGGAGAAGCAGGGGAGGCTTGGCTCCTGAGTGACTGAGGGCAGAGAAACAAAGTGGGGGAGTCAAGATGGCAGCAGGTTTAAGGCAAATGACAAGTTCATCCTTAGAGAATCCCAGAAGGCTCAGTGGCCTTCTAAAACACCTTCATGCTGCCCTGCAGAAGCTAGGCGGGTGCAATTACAGGCTCGCCAGGAAATACTCCCAGACATTTTCTTCTCCTCAGGGAGTTCTATGCCAGAGTTCCTGTAGGCAGCTGAGCTAGACAGATTTCTAGGAAAGAAGATTCTACTGCCATTTCAATTCTACCCCATATTAACAGCCTTCTCAGGAGAAGTTGTTATTTGTGGATAACCTAAATCATCCTGCCACAATCTCTCTTCCTTTTCTGTTAAGATGACACACACAGAGCACCTAACATATCCCCTCATGCTGTGGTTCTTTGTAAGAAGTGCCCATTCTCTGACTCGTTGATATAATCATTTTTACTTCCTGTCAACAAGGGTTTGGTCTATATATTATATACAGATTGATAAGCAGTTACCTACTTATTTTAGCTAGTGATGCAAAATGTCCTCAAGCTACTTTATATTGACACTTAATGTATTTAATATTTAATGTTATAAACCAACATGCAATGTATGACTTTAAAATTACTCCGCCTATATATATTTTAATTTGGGAAGAACATTTTGTTAGCATATTTATGATATGCTAATAAAGACATCTCAAGACATAATACAGCTTAATTCTATTAATAAAAAGTAATTATAAATCATTACCTTTTTGAATTACACCTTTTGATTTCCTTCTTTTCTGCCTGGCAAATAAGGGTAGCTGTAGCTATTATGCAGTTTCTCCATAGCTAACTTTGTTCTTTTTAGAACTACCATGAGTTATTTAGTAGCGGAAGTTGATTAAAAGCAATGTCCCCAGAGCTCTTTATGTGGTCCTATGATTGACCACTGTCAGCTTGTCAGAGCTCTGGGCAAATAGTTCGCCTCAGATGAAGCTGTTGGCTTATTCTAGTCCATGGTCATAGTCGTTAGCCCACAGAAGCCATGTTGAAGCAATTCAAACTGAGTGGTCAACAGCCTCACCTATAGTGACCCAGGTCATCTCAGCAGTGTCCTCATTGGGCCTGATACTGGAGACATTCCCATTTCTGACCCTTTTAGGCCCCAGAGGATGTGGGCTGCCTGCTTTCGTATTAAGTTCCTAGTTCCTCAGTTTCTCAACTGTATGCTCATCACTCAGGTTCTGTAGATACAAGGCATCCAGATCTGGGACACAAGATGCCATCTGGTTCTCAACCTTGGCATTCACAAAAAGGGTGCAAAGCTGTGCAGTGTCCAAGACAGCAAGTATTCGAAGGCTTATACATTAGAACAGAGTATATAGGATGGCCGCTGGCAGGGGAGAGCTAAGGAAGAAGGAATGGAGAAGAGATGTCGCATTTCCCACTTAGATTTTAAACTGTGTGCGATAAGGCTGCAAAGCACCCTGGATATACCCATAGAGGTTTGCTGTTTGCCTAAAAGGGACATAGCACAAAGGGAAAGACAGAATGCCTGACTATTTTCCAACAAGGAAGCACTCCCAGACCTTGGTGGCTAGTGAAGATGTTGCCATAGTCACCAAATGTTTTCAACTACAGAAAAAGCCAGCTTGTTTCAGAGTTAAGCCAGATTACATCAATTAGAGAAAAACTGTACAGATGGCCCCAGACTTACAATGGTTTGGCTTCAGTTTTTCAACTTTTTGATGGTGCAAAAGCGATACGTATTCAGTAGAAATCGTACTTCAAATTTTGAATTTTGATCTTTTCCTGGGGCAGCAAAATTCGGTACGATACTCTCTTGATGCTGGGCAGCGGCAGCAACCCAAAACTCCCCGTCAGCCTCACAGTCACGAGGGCACACAGCTGATACTTTACAATACACTGTGTTGTCAGTGTTTTTTGGATATTATGTTTTGCGTTGTCACATCCCATCATATCTAAAAAATGCCCATCTGTGTCTCCTGCATCTGGTGAGAAGAAGAGAAAAGCAATTACTCTTGAGATGAAACTCCAAGTCACTGCCCAACTGTAGACTGAGGAAGTGTTCTGAGCACGTTTAGGGTAGACGAGGCCAGGCGGTGATGTTCGTTCGGTAGGTGAGACGTTCTGAATGCATTTTCGACTTACAATATTTTCAACTTATGATGAGTTTATCAGCACATAACCCCATTGCAAGTCAAGGAGCATCTGTACTTTGATCTGGCCCTGGTTCCAGGTAGGAAAGCTTTAGAGCCAAAAAAATTTAAGAAATTTAAAAAAAGAGAAAAAAAGATGCAGTAGCCAAGAATGAACTAGCTATCTAGCTGCCAAGAGTGCAATTGAGTTTCTCTTTCACACTATTTCCTATATTAAGGTTAGCAGACAATGGAAAACAGATTGAGAAACAAACCTATGACACTACTAAAACTCTGTTCTTTTAAAGAAGAAAGCTCAAACCAGTCTATGTCTTAAGCAAAGCTGATCAAAGAAATGGAAAAGTAGGAAGGTCAGTGATCTTGAAAAGTTACATCATTTCTAACTCACCTATGCTTATTAATTTTAAAATTAAAGTGCTTTCACTCACATCCATGCTCTTTACTAAGAGAACCGCACATAGTTGTACATGAAACCAGCTCTGATTAAATGAATCTTCGGTCTCAGATGAAAACAAAGAGGGCTTATTCCATGTGTAAACATAACCATAAAATTGTTGACTGGAACTGAGAAGGCTCATGAAAATGCCATCATTATCTAGGTATTTTTCTCTCAACAATATATTTCTAAGTAATTTTTCTATGTCTTCATATCCCTCAGTATATAACTCTTAAAGTCCTTAACAAATTTATCATATTTATTTCTGAAGCTGACATGCTCTCTTCCTTAGAATATGAACGCCACAGGATCAGAAAGAGCAGTTTTTAAATTCATTTTATATCCCCAGTGGCTAGCACATGCTCTGTGGTAGTGATAGGAATAGGCCACTTAGTGTTTGTTTGGATGAATGGATGGATGAGAAAGAAACTGAAGAAAATGAGACCTCTAACCAAAGATTATTATAAGCTGTTGCTGTCCTATATACCTATGTCTCCTCCGCTTAGATAGGTCATCAAGCTTCTGAAGGAGGCTTCCCAAATAAAATCTTTCGAGTCCTAAGATTCCATTTACATTTGACCTTTATTCCCACTTTTAGCAAATGATGATTCTGAGGTCTTTTGAATGGTCAAACTGACTTTGCCATTGATTCTCTGACTCCCCGCCCCCCCCGCCCCGCCCCCTGAAAAAAACTGTTATGTTAGCTCCACAAGGGTCATGGACGCTGTTCTGTTGACCCTTGTATCCTGAGTGCCTACTATCTAATAGTCACTCCAAAGACATTGGTCAAATGAAAAAATGAATTAAAGAGTTCTCAGTCTACTGCCATACCAACCTGTGTGCTATGAAAAACAATAAGCTAGGAATAAAAAGCTATACTAAAATGCTGCATTAACATTGAGTGACTCGCTAGTGTTCAGCAAAAGATGACTCTGGAGTCTGAGGCTATGTTAATACTATTGTGGGTGGTTCTTACACCCCTGTCATTCTGTCCCTGGAATAGTTGTGATAAGAGCTGGCTCTGTTGGAAGAGGAAGAAAAAGTCTCTTCTCTAGCCCTACACACACACACACACACACACACACACACACACACACACCTCCTATTTAAAGCAGCAATATGTCCACTTAGAAATAATGGGTGACAATCTTACAAGAGAAAAAAATGCCCTGGGAACTCTGGATCCTGAAAAGGGAATATTAATAGTGCTGTAAATTTGGGGGAGAGAAATCACATTATTTTAATGAATGTTTCTCATAAAATAATGGAATAAATAGAAGTACAAGTTATGACACAAATTACCCCTTTTTTTCCATTTATCTTTAATCAAGCTATCCTGGGAAGATGAAAGAGTAAAAAGAATGAGCTTGAACTTGAAAGAGATAAGATTTATACCTGAGTAATTGGCCTGATCCATTCATTGTCATTATGCTTTTTGCATTTGCTTTAGGTTCCAGTTTGGCAAAAATTAAACTTAGTGAAAGTAATAGCTATACTTAGTAAGTTACCTCAGCTCTGTTTTTAAGTTTTGAGACTGAAATTTACACCTCCTGAGGTTTATAATTTTTTCCTCTCAGTAACTTGTGGATTTTTGTAGCTTACGGAAAGGCATTACCAAAAAGGAAGCACAAGACTGATTGTCCTTCACTCTGTCCTAAACAATAATGTGAAAAGACTGTGAAGACATTGGCCACACGTCCATTAAAATGCGTTTGATTCACTTGACTCGTTCAAGCTTAAGTGCTAAAGAGGAAGGTGCTGACAGACCTCCTCTCAGACCCTCTGAACCCCGACCCCTAATCCAGCTTTGTTATTTCAAGTCCATATAAATGGAGATGTTGAGCAATCCTTCTCACTCCCAGACGTCAAAAAAACAGCTGTGCTTCTAAAGATTAATCTAAAACTTAAGTTTCTGGTGCAAATTTCTCTTGACTTTGACAGCTAATATGAAGGTCCACATTACAAACTCCCCACAAAGTGAGGCCCCATCTCATACTCCACCTGCCACACAGAAACAGTAGGGCCCATCCAGTTGACCTGCGGGATATCCAAAACCTTTTATATCAATTTCAGTCACTAAAATGCAGCCCCCCCCCCAAAAAAAAAAGGAAACTACTGTTTTAGAGAGTGCTTGTCAGGTGATAAGGTAAGAAAAATAATATTGTACTGTGTTCTTGTACAGAGTCTTTAATTATTTCACACAAAGCAACTTTATGAAGAAGGCAAGGGAAGTAGTTAACACTTAAGTTATGAAAACTGAGGCCCAGAGAGGTTAAAGTGGTTTGCCCAAGGTCACACAGCTAGTAAGCAATGGACAATGTACTTGTACCCATGTTCTGACTTCAAAGTATTCTCTTTACTCCCTTGTTCCCTGTTGGCCCGATTCAGAAACTTTACTCAGCTTGTTTAAGGGGATGATGGTAATTCCTGCATATTGTGTATATTGATGTACTGATGAAGTCCTGGCTCTGGAGGTTCTGGAAATTGTGTCAGTCAGCTGCATTTGGCTTTTCCAGATGTCCCGCAGCTCTGATACTCTGGATCTGGATAAGCTGACTCATTCAGAGTAATTCCAGGAGATTCGGGCCATCAGAGAGCCTGGAGGGGATGGGGTCTTTTTTGGTTCACCAATGGTAACAACTGCACTTACTTCATTTTGCATTTACTACATATTGACAATGTGCCAGACACTCTGATGGGTGCCTTAAGTTATTGAGCTCACTCAAACCTCATAACAACTCTGTGAGGTAGATACTACAATTACTATCATTTTACTAATAAGAAAACCAAGGTTTAGGGAGTGTTGGGTGGCCTTAATCAGAGAGGATGCTCAGAGACTGGAATAGGGGCAATTTGACCCCATGGCACAGACTGTTAAGACCTGCATTACAATAGCCCAGAGAAGTTACTGCCCTCTTGATCAGCCTATAACCCTCCAGAGATGCCCAAATGTCCGCGGATTCTAACCATTATAGAGAATACTCTTACAAAGCAGGAGCCAGCCCCCATTGGCTTAGGGCCTAAAAGGTTTGCCAGAACAGGAAAGAGCTGCCTCTTTCGCACTATAAAACTATCATGTCGTTGCTCTTTGGCTAATTTATCAAAGTCTGTAAATGTAGTCAAAGAACACATTCCTCAACCACTGGAAGCATGAACAATGGCCCCCTGACCCTGGCTGTTTGGGGTCAAGAGCAAAACTCTTCAAAGACCTTAACAGAGAAAGAAAGAATAAAGAAAGGGGAAAATAAAACTACTGATCTGAGATCAGACGTAGCTATTTAAGACTCATGTCTCCTATACGCACAGATGCTTTGAGTGTCCATTTTATTGGGACCAGCCTTCAGCCATTGAAAACAGCCCCGGGTAAAAGGAGCAGCTCCGCCTGCCCAGGCTTTCCTTCCTCATCAGCCCAAGTGTCTTGGGGAAGGCTTCACAGCTGCCAATCATTTCCTCCATGGGAAACCTCTTCATTTCACCCAGACAGCAGCCTAACCCCTAGAAGGAGGGTTCTGCGAGGTTGTGTTTTGGACAGGAAGCCTTATTTAAAGAAGCCCACTCAGTGAACTCCGCAGAGGGACGCAGTGCATGGAGTCCGGCAGTTTCTGAGCGCGGCACAACGACTGACATTCAACGCGCTGAGTTTCCAGGTTGAGAGGAGCCTCATGAGCAGCTTTGCCGCGAGCCGACTAGAGGTTGCAAAGCTCCGGGGCCTCAAGAATTTCCTACTGAGTTACTCATTCAGCCAGATTTGCAGCTCTGTTTTGAAAGTGCCCTTCCTGTGTTTTGCATCTTGTACCTAAGTGCTCCCAAGTGCAGGAAGCCTCAAGAGGAGGCATGTTCAGTGTCGAAGGCACAGGATCCTTCCAGCATCAGGCTGCAGCCTCGGGAAACCGGCCCCGAGTGAACGCTGATGGGGGTTTTCTTTTCATGGTTCACGCTAAAGCACCAAGCTTCGGACCAAAGAAGCCTGAGTTAGGTTTCTGTCTTCCCTCCGCCAACACACCCTGAGCATTCCGCTGAGTGGCTGATGGAGGGATCCGATGCTGCCAGGGAGGGCAACGGGCATCCGCCCCACGCCGCTCACCCTCCCGCCACCTTGGGCACAGTGGCAGCCGCAGTCATACTTTGAGGCTACCCTGCGATTATGGGGTACCCTTGCACTCACTGAAAGGCCTCTCAAAGGATTAATGCTTCCCCAATCAGCCTCTTAGCAGTTACGTCGTTTATTTCAGTTCAAATCAGCAATCACTCCTGAGTCCAACGGTAATGAGCAGAGATGATGCAACAACAGGCAAACCTAAAGCGCGCTGGGACTGCTCAGATGAAAAGTAGACTGGGATTGCTGTTACCAACTAACGTTCCACTCATAGCTGTTTCTAAGGCAGCGAGTCTTAGCCCCGCCTGCACATGGGAACCGCCTGCCACCCTCTCTGAAGAACCGGCTTCTGGGACCCAAGTCCAGAGTTGGAGGTGATTGGTCCAGGGGCATTTATTTCCCCGGGGGATTCGCCCGTGCATCCCGGACTGAGACCCACAACTCTACGTCTACTTGGAGTGGGGTCTGAGGAGGATCCTCTCACTCCCAGTCTAGGGATACCCATATGAACCCGTGTGGGGTGACCTTACCGACCCAGGGAAAGTTGAGGAATAGGGCGCCCCCGCTTCATGCTGCGAGACCGAGGCGGGTGGGGGTCCCGGAACGCAGTCAGGAGGAAGCTGCGGCATGGCCTGGAGGCCGCCAGGGGCGCTCGTCCTCCCTCAGGCCGACGCCCGCGTTTCCGCTCTTCTGTGCTCTAGTCCGGGAGAGGGTGGGAAAGACGTTGTTTTGTGCTCTACCTGCTTCCTGCTAGCAAAGTGACCCAGACGAGGTCGCTTACCCTCCCGCACGTTCCTTTGGAAAATATACAAAAATAGCTTCCACCAACGAGCACCAGAGGGGTGCCCCCAGAGCATCAATGGGATGTCTCCAGAGTGCGCTGGCAAAAGCAGCCCATCTGCACGGATTATTGTTATTACGAATAATGGGAGCTGCCCTGTGAAGGACTTTACCCATACATTAACGTGAGGTTCATCTCCCCACCTGCAGAATAGTATTAGCAGGTCCCTGTGAGGTTCATCTCTCAACTCTGCAGAATTAGAAGGCAAATCTCAGGTGGCAGCTATGCGGTCGGGCCCCCTCCATGGAGAATGGTGCCGAAGAATTAGCTGTCTATTAATGACTCATTCCGCTGGGTTATGGACTTAAAAGCTGAGCCGGAATGGAGGAAGTCTATTGCCCTGAAAGAAACCCCGCATTCTTCAAGCAATTTCTCCAGTTCATTTGTTTCTAGCACCTTTGAATTCCTCTGGCATAATCACCCTACCCTTTGTCAACACACAGTGATTGTTTAAACGACTCAATCAGATCATGCCATGAGCGACTATTTCCATTTATTATGATTTATTGCCTGTTTAGCGCCAATGTGCCAAGCATATTCAACAGAAGAGGCAGCTTCGAAAATCATTTTCTTTCTGCTCTGGAGGCCTACAGAATAAAAACAACCTGCTTAGAGTACAGGACAGATTATCCTTACTGATGAGGATCAGAGAAGAAGGATATTTCGGGAGGAGGTTTAATTTTCCAGATGAAAAAGAACAAGACTTTCTCATTGCCACGGATCCTCCTAGGGACCAAGAGCACTGACTAAATTGATTAAAGAGAGAGGGAATTCCCGGTTCTTCCCCAGGCCAGGGCGAGGTTTGTCCCCGGTAAACCAACCTCACATCATCTCACTGAAGGCAGGAATCAAGTATTAGCGTTTGATCCCCAACATTGCCCCACACTAGCACCTTTACGCATCCAATAACTGCTTATTTAATCTATTAATTCAAGTGAGAGATCGGGCCACTTATTTTACCTATTGTTAATCACAGCTACAATCTAGAGAATCGAGGTTTTTGTAACTCAGCTTTTCAGGGAAGAGCCGTCATCATTTTCATGAAAAAGGGTGGAGGTACTGAGCTGACAATCTCAGGAATGGGTTAACTGAATAAACAGGCTCCAAGTTGTTTTTTATAACAATAGCTAACTTTTTTTAAAGTTCTGTAAGTGAATATTAACAGAATTATTTGTAAAAATTCAAAAGCACTACTCATTCAGATACCCTCTCTCCAGTCATACCTGCAATAGACAAAGAATGGTTACTGTCTGTCCTTAAAGAAATTGTGAGGGGCAGCCTGTTGGCTCAGTTGGTTAGAGCTCAGTGCTCATAACACCAAGGTCACCGGTTCGATTCCCACATGGGCCAGTGAGCTGCGCCCTCCACAACTAGATTGAAAACAACGACTTGACTTGGAGCTGATGGGTCCTGGAAAAACACACTGTTCCCCAATAAAATTTTAAAGAAAGAAAGAAAGAAAGAAAGAAAGAGAGAGAGAGAGAGAGAGAGAGAGAGAGAGAGAGAGAGAGAGAAAGAAAGAAAGAAAGAAAGAAAGAAAGAAAGAAAGAAAGAAAGAAAGAAAGAAAGAAAGAAAGAAAGAAAGAAAGAAAGAAAAGAAAGAAAGAGAAAGAAATTGTGAAAGGGTCCATGCTGTTAATTACCTATGCCAGTAATGAGTTGTGCTTACTTAAAACACCCACTAACTTAACTAACCGACAGTCTTTCTTTAGGATTTAAAAACAAAAATCAACCTGTGAAGCACAGAATTTCTTATTCTCCCTGGAACTATCATTCACTTCAGTGCCCTAGAAAGCTGATATTTCTTTCCTCAACTTCAGTAAACTGCCCCCGACAGTTCTCAAAATGATCCAATAGGCTAAATTGTGAATCTTTTAGAGCAGTTTCTCAAACTGGGGAGCTTATTAAAATGTAATTCTGATTCAGTGGTCTGGGGTGAGGCCTGAGACTCTGCATTTCTGCTAAGCTCCCAGGTACTGCCAGGGCTGCTGGTCTATGGAGGATGCTTGGAGTAGCATGATTTTACCAATTCATAGAGAATTTTTCCCTACAACTTTTACTTAGTGTGTAATAATCTTACATTTTTTCCACTGAGCAATATAGTAATATAATAACATTTAACTAAGAATTTTATAACAACAAGTGATGTCACATGTTGATACAGACATAGATACAGATACTGATACATATACATTTATTTCAAATATACCAGGTCTGTCCACATTTCTCTAAATTATTAAGGTTAGCTGTGGTTCCACTCAAGAAAGGAGAATGTGTGATCTCAGACTGACCTATTAATTCTTCACTCAATTGATTGAAGACTTGGTATGTACCCAGCACTGTGTTAGAGACTGAAGTTGTAACAGTGAACAAGAAAGATCGCAGTCCCTGTCCAACAGAATTTATACTCTAGGAAGAGACACACACAAATAAACCGTAGTAAATGTTGTGAAAGGAACAAAGGAGCTGAAATAGAAAATAACCACTTTGGACGACAAGCTGGTGAGAGAGGCCTCTCAGAGGAGGCGACGCTGACGCTGAAGGATCTATTCATGTGAAGCGACAAGGGACCAAATGTGTAGGCCACAAAGTGCACACACCAGTTCCTACTTCTTCAGCAAATGTGTGTTGAGCAGAAGGGGGCCTGCTGCACAGGTTTGGCTCTCAGATTTGAGTCTGCATCTCTGCCAACAATTCACCGAGGACCCCTCTGAACTCCTCTGCCAGTATCCTTCCCTGAGCTGGCCTTTGGCCCCTGCCTGTCTGCAGCCCCTTCTCCAAGCTTCTGGGGCTGCTGACACATTTGGGTTTTGCTATGTGTGCACAGACCCTGTAAAACTCTGAGGCCCTGATAAACCATCATCGCAGTAATAGTCAAATAGAGCTTCTGCTCTTACTTCTCAGTTCAATTTTATTTCTGAAGAAGTGATTCCAATGAAAAGCCTTACCTTTTGCTAAAATGAAATGAAACCTGCTTCAAATTGGCCATTATATATGAGCCCTAAATGCTACAGAAATTGATAACCATCAGTTTGTTTCTAGGAAGGTCTGAGACTTTGCAGAAATAAAAATTTATAGGCAGCCTTTTCCGAACCCAGCCAAAACTCTCCTTTTGAAAGTAAGGCAAACCCACTGTCTCCCTCACCCCCATCCCCCGTACCACCTCTGTCTTCAGCTGATCTCCATAAAGTTATCAAGCTCTGGCTCCTATCAGTCCCCTCCCTCCCCACCTGTGCAAGTCCTGTCCCACTCCTCCCCTCCTCCCAATACACCCACCTAGGTAACTACAGCTAAACACGGATGAGGACTCAGATGGTCTCAAATAGTATCATCATTTGTTCTTTATTATCAAAGCAGGAGAGATGCAGGAGTTTGTTGCAACCCTTGGGTAGGAAACAAAGTTTTTTGGCATCGTCAGCTGCCTTATGGGGAAAAGGGGCGTGCAGTAACCAGGCACCTGCCACTGGCGCTAAGGGCACTGCTGCCCCCAGGCCCTATGTTCACATTGGCTGCAGCCCCCGCTTGTCTATATGATGGCTCTTCAATCTGGAGGCCTCATGAGCTCTGGTCCCTTCTCAGGTGGATTGTCCAGGTGGCAGATCTACCAGGATCTGTAACTGTGTGTTCCCCTCTAGGGTTGTGGCTCTGCTCACATCTTCTGCAGAACAGGTGGGAAAGAAGTGATAAACCCACAACTCCTTTTTGCTTCTAATGGGAACTTTAAGTAAAAGTTACATAAAGGCCAAACAGAGTAGAAGGAAACAATCCCTGGACAAACCAGTTAACCTCTGTGAGCCTCAGTTTCCTCATTTGTATAATGAAGATAACAACAGTATCTATCTCCTAAGTTTGTTGTGAAATCTGAGTGACAGAATGCATGTACAACATTTAGCATAGATACTAAGCATCCATGTTAGCTGGGTGTTTTTTTTTAACCATTATCATTATTATTCACAAGTGCTTAGTATGTGTCAAAAACTGTTAGATGCTCATTTAACTTTTATAAAAAATTTGGGTAATTTTAATTTTTATAAAAGATGTCTGGGGTAATTATTATTCACTTAGGCTCAGAGAAGTTGAGTAATTGTCCCAAAGCCACAGAGCTGGTCAGTAGTAAAGCTAAGATAAATCTACACTGCCTCAACTCTAGAGGTCAGTTCTCTTTCCCATCTCTGGTGTTTGTGAAGACTGACATTCCAAACCCAGGCTCAGATTCTCCGCTGGTTCTCTAATACCTGCAGAAGGGACTTTACCAGTCCTTTGCATGGCCTGCAAATGAAATTTGTCATGTTTCATCTCCTGTCACTCTGCACCTCACTGCCTATTTCAGGCATGGTGATCTATTTGGACTCCCCTCAAATACCATACACAGAACTTGAGCAAATGAGTGTGAATGTAGGAATACTGAGAAGTCAGAATTGTGAGGCTGATTCTGGAGAATAATGAAAAGCTTAGTTTGGGGTGTATAAAATAGTGAGATGTTTATGTTTTTCTTTCTCTTTTCAAGGCAGGCAAGAGCTGAACATGATTCAAAGCAAAAGAGAAGCAACCACTTGAAAGAAAGGCTAATTATTGAAGTAGGGGATGACATAGCTGCTAATAATAAAATTGTAATCAATCTAGTTTTAACGAAAGACCGCTTTCTTCAGGAGGCCTCTCTGAACCCCTAAAGGAGGTTAACTCCGCATTAAATGCTTCTGTAGCACCTTTACTTTTTTAAACTGTTCTTTTAATGATACATCACATTTGAAATCACTTGTTCTATATTTACCTCATCTAACAAGGGCCAGGGCATCATCTTATTCATGCTGAATTCCCAGCAATTAACACAGTGTCTGGCACAGAGTTGATGTTCAATAAATATTCATTAACCACAAGATTAATAGCATTTCTCTGCCCTAAGAGTGATCATGCTTCTACTTGCCAATACCAATAAAATAAAAAAGAAATGTCATTTCTTGATAAAAGGATCTAAAACAACGTGATACTCTTATTGAAGCAACACACTTTTATTTAGTTTTACTTCAAGTGTAAATTGTTTGTCAAGATCAGTGAATTGATCAGCCTGTTAAATAAGGAGGAGTAACCCTTATCATTTTTCTCTTATAAACACCCCCATTGCCTTTAGGGGGAAGTTCTCCCTGCTTGGTTGACACCCTGGGTTCTGGCCAACCTGCTTTCCCAGCCTCCTCTTCCCTCACTTCCCAGGCACCTCTCACCATCCCCACTGAGCACTTGCTGATCCCACTTTCTGGAATACTCTTCCCTACTTTCTGCATCTAGTGATCTCTTATTCTCCCTTCAAACTCAAACTAAAACTTCCCCTAAGTCCCAGAGAGCAATCTGTTCTCTCCCTGCCCACCGACAGTGCAATAGGACACTAACGAGTTCCTTGAAGGCAAGACTTTCTTATTCTTCAACTTCATATCTCCAGTGCCGAGCATAAGTCTAAGTGAAGGTCAGTACAGTTTCTAATGAGTAAATATAAAGAAAACCTGGTGTCCTCTGTAACTATTCTCTTTCCCTCACATCCCATATCCAATCCATCAACATGTCCAATCTAGTCTGTCTTCAAAACATATCCTGAATCTTCCCCTTCTCACCACCTCCATCACCACCTCCCTCATCCAAGCCACCATGACGTCCTGCCTGGGCTACCACAATAGGCTCCGGACTGGTTTTCTTGATTCCACCTGCAATCTGTTCTGTACGTAGCAGCCATGTCAGCCTTTTAAAATATCATCCCCCCGCTTGAGACCATCCAATAGCCTCCATCACACAATAAAATTCAGACTCCTTACTAAAGCTCTATTTGATCTCACGCTTCCCCTCGTCTACCTTCCAATCCTACTTTCCGTTTCTCCAACATGCCAAACCCTCTCTTGGCACATGTTCCGTTTTTGCCTACGTGAATTGTTCCTCGCCTGCTCCCCTGCTCAGGGTCATCTCATCAGAGAGGCCTTATCTACCTTATCTGAAGGCCTGACTACCTTATCTGAAACAGCCCACATTTTTCTCTATCTCATTGCCTTATTTTTCTGCATTGCACTGCTCCATATCAGACTTGGTATCTTTATTATTATTTGTCTACCAACATACCAAACTTGGTATTATTACCTATTTGTCTATTAATTTTGTGTCTTTTCCACTATGATACCATGTTTCCCCAAAAATAAGACAATAGCCTGACATTCAGCTCTAATGCGTCTTTTGGAATAAAAATAAATATAAGACCAGGTATAATAATATAATATAATATAATATAATATAATATAATATAAGACTTGGTCTTATATTAATTTTTGCTCCAAAAGACGCATTTGAGCTGATTGTCCAGCTAGGTCTTATTTTGGGGGAAACATGGTAGTAAGACCCACAAAGACAGGAATATTGCTTTCTTCACAGGTGTATTTTCAGTGCATAGACCTTTATAATGTAAGCAGTAGGTGCTCCATAAATATCTGTTGAATGGAAAAATAACAAGGTTTCCCCAGGGACCCACCAAAGATGGCAGAAGGGCAGGTCTGGTGCTCAATGGCCAAGATATCTCCTTGGCCACCAGACACCACCATGACCAAGCAAGGCCAGAGCTGGTGGTCATATGCTGTGAAGTCATGAACATTTCTGGAAATTTCTATAGAAAAAAGTTAACATACCTGGCCTTTCTCTGAAAGCATATGAACACCAACCAGGCCTGTGACCCCTATACCATCAGGCCCCAGTTGCATCTTTTGGTGGACAGTGGAGGCATGCTGCCCACCCGAACAGCAAGGCCAGGCCATCCTGACAAGAAAAGTGATTGATGGGAGCCTGCCACCCTCTGACAAGAAAAGGTGGACAGTGGTTCCCACTGCCCTCAGGTTGTGTGTCTGAAGCCTCCGTGAAAGTTTGTCTCGCTGGGGCACCTGGCTCATGAGGTTGGCTGAAAGTACCAGGAGGTGACAGCCTCCCGGGAGGGAGAGAGGAAGGAGAAGGCCAAAATTCATTCCTGGACAAAAGAACAGCTCATGAGGCAATGGAAATAGGCTGAACAGAACATGGAGAAGAAAACTGACCAATACACAGAGATCCTCAAGACCTGGGGCTCCTGTACTGAAAGTAATAAAGACTATTCCTCGTGCTGGCCTGGCCTGCAGGCATAATTTGTCCACGTCTTACTTGTTCATGGAGTGTTTCGGAAAATCAGTAAAAGGAACACGCAGTCCCTTCTGTTTCAGTATTTGCAAACGTGAGCTAGAAAACTGTGATTGGAGGGGGGACCCCGTGCTAGGAATAGGGCATCTGTTTGAAACTTCCCACATGGTGCTATACTGTACTCTGCGGCTCCTAGAATGTGGGAAATGCATGGGGGAACGTCTTCCCAGCCCATGCACATCCATAAATACCAGCATGCCACGCCATGCTCAGTCTGGCCCTTGCCTATATTTCGTGATCAAAAATAAATTATATTTAAAGGAAAAAAAGGATGGATAGAGCATCTGACTACTAGGTTGCAATGTAGAGAGAGACATGAATAAAAAAGAGGACAGTGTTTTGAAAACTAAAATTGGATACAGAAAAAAGATTGTCTAAGGATAACCTTGAGGAAGTATGATAACAAAATTGAATGGCTCCAGGCACAAAAGCTCGGCTTCCACTAATTTATTAGCTTTTAAACAGCCAGCTTGTTAAAAAAGGACTTTGTTCCCTGGGGACATATTGATGGGAATATGGTTGCACATCTCTGTGGGGCCTCAGTTTTGCAGTGAATTAATCTTACACCTGAGTCTTGCCCATGGGTGGCTTCCAGAGGCTGATGAAGGGATCATCAAGAAGGTCTTGTTTGCATTCCGCAGAGGTCCAGACTTAGCTGAAGTCCAAGGGTCACCTCTGAGGAGCTCACTTCCACTTCTCCCATCTTTGGCAAGAGGTGGATATTATCAGTTTCATCATTTCTCCCATGAAATAGGTAACTTAGGATTGCTTATTCTCTTATTTCTGCTCTCTGCCAAATAAGACGGGGCTGTGTTTTTGTGATGAACAACACAATTCTAGAAAAGCTTTGAGATTAAAGAGCTTTCTAAAGATTCAAGTAAAACTTCTTTTATTCAGATTCTGCTGACTCTGTGAACTCAGAATTCATTATCAGTTTCTTTGGGCTGAGACTTTCCTTAGTCCAGTGGTGAGGGAAAAAGGAAAGCTACTAAGCAAATTAGGAAACACTATTTGTAATAGGTGTAACCAATTTAAAAAGACTTCTTCACACCAGGCTTAAAAAGTTTCTCAGCACTGTTAATTTTTTTCACATTTTTAAAAACAGGTATAATTTACATACAGTAAAAACCACTCTTTAGTGTACAGTTCTACCAGTCTTGAAAAATACACAGTTATGTAATCACTGCCGTACTCAAGATACTGAACAGTTCCCTAACCCCCTCAATTCTCTCATTCTTCCCACCCTGGAAACCACTAATCAGTCTGTCCGTTTAGTTTTGTCTATTTGAGAATGTCATATAAAGGGAATTACACAGTATATAACCTTTTGAATCTGACGTCTTTCACTTAGCGTAATGCATCTGCGATTCACTCATGCTGTTGGGTGTATAAGTAGTTCGTTCCGTTTCATAGCAGAGTACTTTGTGCCACAGTGGGCTTACCCTTCACCAGGTATACATTTGAATTGTTTCCAGTTTTTGGTGAATAAGAATAAAGCCACTATAAATATTCACATTTGGTTTTTTATGTGAACATAAGTTTTTACTTCAGTTGTGTAGATACCTTAGAGTGAGATTGCTGAATTGTATGGTAACTGAATGTTTAACTTTTTAAGGAACTGCCAAACTGTTTTCTAAAATGGCTGTTCCCATTTTCATTCCTAACAAAAACATACGAGAGTTCC
The DNA here is from genome assembly GCF_057876585.1 of Rhinolophus sinicus. Classification (NCBI taxonomy): domain Eukaryota; kingdom Metazoa; phylum Chordata; class Mammalia; order Chiroptera; family Rhinolophidae; genus Rhinolophus; species Rhinolophus sinicus. The sequence continues at coordinate 45,877,099 of NC_142504.1, forward strand.
AGTTGCTTCATGTTCTTGTCAGTTATTTTCAGTGTGTTTAAAAAATTTGTATCCATATTAGATGTGTAGTGGTGTCTCATTGTAGTTTTAATTTGCATTTTGCTATTAAAAATTGGGTTCAAACTATTGGGACATACAGGAAGGGCTTGGCTGGTGTCATCTGACCTTGATCGTTTTCATGTTTACCCCAGTGCACTGCCTAAATATTATCGTTTTATATGTGTCCTGATGTGGAAAAGTTTAGAAAGCACTAGAATAGACTAGTGGTTTGGGCTTGGGCTCTAGAATTATGTAGTCAGTTGTCCTGATTCTCATTTACTACCTGAGTGGTCCTAACAAATTGCTTAATGTATCTAAGCCTCAGTTTCCTCGTCTGTGAAATAGGAATAACAGCATCATTGTTTGAGAACTGTTGTGAGGATGAAAAGATAATGTACATGAAACATACAGCATGATACACACAGTTTCGGGTCCATAGGAAGCACTCAGTCAATGGTAGCTGCAATAACAGCCCCATCGGTCCCTGAGATGTGTCCTTTGGGCCCTGGAGGTAGTTACACTGTGAGAGGGGTTACTGCCCCAACTTTGATTAGGCTTTCACAATGAGTATATAGCTGTGAAGCATCACTAAGCAAGTATGGCCACAATTTTTAAAGTTGTTAATGTTTATGACACCTACTTTACATCTCTGTGGTAATAAAAATTACACAAATACATGTTTGAAGGCCGTTAACAATGTCTCCAGACTGGAAACAATGCTTCACATAGAGCAGAAGCAAAGTAAAACAATTTGTTCTAAAATTTTTAAATGCACATTTTTCTTATTTGTATTTTGTTACAAAAAGCAATCACCTTAGAGATGGTTGAACAGATGCAAATGAACCATTATGATTTGAATACATCTTTAAAAGATTTATCTTTTAAACATCAAATGACTTCATATTACTGTCCTTTGATCTACTCTAATTATTTTTATATTTCCCCATAATATTCTAAATTAGAAGAAAATATATTTTGATTCAACCACATCAGTATTCTATAACTCAGCCAACTACAGGTTACAACAGGAAAGGTTTTTGTGAAAAGAAGTTAACACTTACTAAACCCATGAATCTCTTTGCAGAATAATTTTATTCATTTGAGCAGTAAAAGAATTTATGTTTTACAATATCTAGTATAAGTATTTTCAATTCAATCTAGGTTCAAAGTGTAACACTGTGAGGAATATTTTCAAAGTTCATAGTTTTAGCCCTGCCCTTAGGAAATCTAATTTCATTATCCTCTAATTCCAGCTCATACTTCCAGCATTTTCACAAATCGACACCCTCACTGTAGCAATTGTCCTTCTGTGCCTAAGGTTCAAACACAAATAGCATTTCAGAGTCTCCACTTGGAATAATGATGGATCTGCCTCTGACAATCACTTTAGATGGAAGTTTCTGTCATATACTCCAGAAGAAGAGATGAGCCTCATTTCTCAATCAAAATAATCGAGAGCAAAGGAGCCTAGTGACAGTGTTTCAGCTGAACTTGTAGAACATTGCCCACTTCAGAAATCATTCAATAGCCCTGTTCCATTACCTACCAGCCAGGCAGCGTTGAGAAAGTTACTTAACCTCTTTTTGCCTCAGTTTCCTCATCTGTAAAATGTGCAAGTTTTCATGTGAATAAATTTGAAAAATTTAGAAGAGTACCTGGTCAGTGTTAGCTGTTGCCATTATTTGTCATAAGCAATGATGGTAATATTGTTATTACCTTCTTGAACACCCTAACCCAAAGTGAAGGTGGTAATGAACTATCGTAGTGGAGAGATCAAGTAGGCAGATGGATAAAGCAGCATAGAGCTGGTAGCATGGAGCTCAGCAGAAACATTTGGTAGTACTGTTATATAAAAGCTACATGAATAGTTGAGAACACCTAGGAGAGACTATAAGGAATGAAAATGACCTAAGACTAAGCCCTGAGGAATGCCAATGTTAGAGGCCGGGTAAAAGAATAGGAACCAACAAAGTAAATTTAGAAAGAACTGCCAGAGCAATAGGACAAAGAGCAGGAGAGTGAAGTGTCACGGCAGCCAAGAGTCCAGCTTGTTTCTGGGAGTGGTCAGCTGTGTGATATGTGGTGAGATAAAGCATTAAGATGACTACAGAGAGGAGTCCTCTGGATTTGACATCAGAAAGATCATTGGTAACTTGACTAGAGTTGTTTTACTCAGGTGCAGGTATGGGTGGAGGAGGCCAGTTTGAAATAAAAGGCTTTTTCCTTTCTGATTGCATCAATTGGGCCTGGGGACATTGTTTGGACAAAGGGGCTGCAGAAATTCCAGCAGGCCCCCGTGGGTGATTTCATCTTTCCAGGGTACAACTCTGTTATTTTTAATCCTAGTTAGAACATCTCAGACGGGAAGGATGTGTGGAGCTTATTCTCCTGGACAATGACTTCATAAATGAACGTGATCACACACATTAGCCAGTGGTCAGGTTCAAGAAAAAAAGAGAAAGAGAGAGAGAGGGAAGAAGGAATGGAAGGGGGGAGAAAGAAAACAATAAGCTTTGAAGAAATAAGAACTAAATGTGATTAATTCTTCTGGTTATTGTGTGTCAAGATTTCACGAAAACTGGAGTTTGAAATGTGAGAGAAGGCTCTTGACCACTGCAGTTCTTGTCACCTTGATGAGGCAGGTGGTGGCGCAGGTGGGGAAGGGGCTGCCTGCTACTTGTCTTTGGTGCTTTACTGAGCTTTGTAGGCTCAGCCTGGTGTGGAGGCTGCATGTCTAATATTGAACTGGAGAATCCTTCTCCAGAAAAATGAAAACTATTAAACCACATATATAACTGTCCATCTTTTAAATCACTTTGTTTTATGATCTAGTTCATTTTCATTCTAATATTCTTAATCAGTAGAGCCTGAGAATATTTTAGCTTTTAACTTCTTCCACTAATTATTTAATGATATATAAACAAACACTTGAGAAATATTTTTATAATGAGGGATTCTTTTGTATTTTGAATAATGTCACCTTCTAGTTTATCACTGCAAATAAGATGTTCAGAAGTAAATGCTAAGTTTTCTATTCAAGGATGGGATCTAGTCCCTGTTGGCCAGCAGTGGCCACTGGGCATGTCCATTTCACCTACTTTGATCCTATTTGCAAGGTAACAACTTAGGAAAATTTTCTCGGTAACAAGAGTAAAGAAACCAGACATTTTTCCTGACTGACCTGTTTTGCAATCTTGGTCAAGTTATTTAACCTCTCTGTTTCAATTCCTCTTTCAGGAAATGGTGTGAATAATCTTAACCTTCCTGTATCTCAGAAATAATTTGAGGCCAGCTAATTGACTCTACTATATGTGATGTAATGGTGGGAAAAAAAGCTATGAAAATTTGGTCCAAATCACTACCATGGTCCAAGTTAGAGATTAGCATTGCAGAACTACCCTCTAGTTAGGCCTTTTAAAGACCGCTTTAACTCTTTCAGGCAATATCTTCGTATGTTGGTGGAACTGCCACCATCGATCATTTGTTAGTTCAATTTTAACAAGGTAACCAAGGATACCGGAGGTACAGCAAAACCACACCAGAGAATCACCACATATGGGAATGGCTGACTTATTGCACTTATTTAAAACCTCAACTGCAAATATGCCAGTTAGTGTGGTCCAGTCCATATGTAGGCAGCCACTGGGCCCCAAAAGGAAAATCTGACCAACTACTGTGTTTCCCCAAAAATAAGACCTTACCGGAAAATAAGCCCTAGCATGATTTTTCAGGATGACATCCCCTGAACATAAGCCTTAATGCGTCTTTTGGAGCAAAAATTAATATAAGACCCGGTCTTACTTTGGGGGAAACATGGTATGTATAAAAAATAGTTATAATCCTCCCATTGCAAGACGCTTCTCCCTTAGGAAGTGTACATCTCACCTCCACGAGGTAGACATTTTATCCCTACCTTGTAAAGAGAGAACTTGAGGCTCAGAGAGATCAAGTAGTTGGTCCAAAATCATATCACTGGTAAATGCCAGAGACAGGATTAGATTCCAGGTCTTCTGATGCTTTTCTAGGATTCTTTTCCTTACTATGTAAACATGATGATGGATATCAGTTTATGGAAAGAAGGAAGAGAACATTTTGCCCTAAATACTCCATTCAAATTTCACATGAAAGGAGAAACATTTCTACAGTTGATTTGATATCCTACAGGTGGCCAGAATTATTGGAACTATCCACCCCACTGCCCTCTTCCTCTCCTTATCTCTTTCTAAATCAGGATCAAAGTTACCAGATAAGAATCCTCAACTTTTAAACAAAGTAGACCCTAAACATTCACAGATTGATAAGCATATGGGCCCCTGAGAGTCTCTGACATGTAATGTTACAGGAATTTGAATCACATGCACTGAGGCTGGTGTGTGGGGCTGAATCTCTTCAGCTAGTGAGGGAACCTGGCTGCCACCAAGCATTCAGATATCAGTGTGGTTTCTTTGTTCCCCATTCATGGCTATACACCAATTCTATGGAGAGAAATTACACTCTAGAATGATATTCCAAAATTTGAGCATTTCCATGTCTTGGGACATATCCCTTACAAATTGCAAGGGTTTGCGTCATTGGATTTTCCTGCTTTAATTTTGCTATAGTGGCCAGAAACTCAAGGGTAATGTTAGTGCTCATAGTAGTAACTAACTCATCTCAGATTAACACATTTGGTCTCCTTCTACTTGGCTTCTGACCAGTAGTTGCTTTTTTTTTTAATCATTTCTCATTTTTATCATTCTATTTTGTATGTGTTTTGTTGTTGTAAGTTGTCTCAAATCCTTTCTGAAAGTAGAGAGATATTAAAGCTTAAATAAATGTTGAAACTAGGCTTCCTAGAAAGAAAAGATTTAAGGTCAATGATTTCTAAAAGACAACAATGAATGTTTTTACATGTATTTATCCAAATCCTGAGACTAGCTGATGGTAGCTAAGAATTATGCTTTGAGTGACACCTAATGGTCGAGAAAGTCACTCTCCTTTTTCCAGAAAACTCAGACTAGTGTTTCTCAAAGCTTGGTTCTTGGACCATCCTCAGAATCATCTAGATGCCTGTTTAAAATGCAGAGAAATTCCTGGGCTCTGTCCTACCTACTGGAATCTCTGGGCCTGGCCACCGAGGAATCTGTATTTTTCACAACTTCCCCAGGTGATTCAGATGCGTACTCTGATTCAAATGCTGGCCAAGTCAGATATACACACAGGACTGTCAGACCTGATGACACTCCAGGAAGCTAGAAGTGGCCAAGTCGAAGGGATGGAGTAGGCCCGGGTTGTGCAGTGACCCTCATCTCTCAATGAGCGGAGGGGCTGGGGTAATGAGAGCAGAGAACACACGACCCCTGGCTGCGGCCGGCTGCCCTCTTGGCAGTGAGGGTTGGGGTGGCGGTGGCTTGGGACCTGGAAGGCAGTCCCCCTGCCTTGTCCCTGACGTAGAGAGAGGTCGCGGAGCGTCGAAAGCCTGCGCGGCGCGGCTGCTAACGCCTGTGCTTCCGTCCCGCAGACGAACCCAGCTCCTGGAGTTGTCCCGCTGCCGCCTCCCCAGGTCTGCCGGAAGTAGGCGTCTCCCTCGAAGAAGTCCTCTCGCCATTCTCTCCATCACACACAGCCCCACCCTCCGACCCTTCCCACCAGATAAGCCCAGACCCGACTTGGGATATCAAAAGGGAACACGACGTTAGGAAACCAAAGGAGCTTTCAGCCGGCGGCCAGAAGAAGCAGCGCCTCGGGGAGCAGAGGGAGCGCTCGGCGAGCCCGCAGAGGGCCGCGCGGCCGAGGCTCGAGGAGGCGCCCAGCGGCCAGGGGCGGCCCGAGGCCGGCAGGCCCTCCTCGGAGGCCAGGGCGCCCGGGCCCGCGGCGGCGGACGCGGCGGACGCGGCGCGGGCCGGCGGGAAGGAGGGGCCCCGCGCCGCGATGGGCTCCGAGCTCGGCCGCCGCGAAGGCCCCGGGCCTGCGCCTGCGTTTGCGGGCCCGGGCGGCGGCGGCGGCGGCGTGCGGGAGGCCGAGGGCCGGGCGGACGCGCGTGCGGGACCCCGGCTGGGCGCGCGGCCCCCAGGGGGCGCCCCGGCGCGTAAGGCCGCCTTGGCGCCGGGTCCCTGGAAGGTGCCCGGCTCCGACAAGCTGCTCGGCGTCCTCAAACCCGGCGCCTCGGCCGCGGGCAGATGAGCCGCGGGGCCCCAGCCCACCGCCCCGCCTCGACGCCTGCAGGCCGTTCTTCTTCGGTTCCGTCTCACGGCGTTTTAATTTATTTTCACTGTCACGCGCATAGATCCACGAGGCACCAAGGCCTGGGAGCATCGACGCGAGGTCCCAGGTGTCCAACGAGCTTGGACGGTCCAGCGTCCACGCGCAGACCTAAACTGATCCTAAAGCCCCTGGTTCCACTGTGGGGGCTTTGGCAGCTATGGAAGAACCAAAATTACGTGAAGAACATCACGGAGAGACAGTGCAGTGTAGCTTTAGTTAAAAAAAAATTTCCCCCACTGCATGAAGGATCTGGATGTCATCCAAACTTTATATCAAGAAACTGGACAAGTTAAGCGCAATCACAAACTGGAATATCGCCTTAAAAATCAAACTGCACGGAGCAAGCTGAAACTGAGACAAGATTATATCTTTTAATTGATCTAAAGAGTTGTAAATAAATTGTTCTTGACATATCTAGACAGGGGTTAAAAGGTTTCTTTGAAACATTCAGAACTGTTCGCCCGTGACATGTTTCCATGGCTTACCCGTGGCATCCATCACCGGTATTAGCAGTAACGTTCCCTGCGTACTGCAGGAGTTAGCGAGCTAGTGAATCTGTTGGTATGATGCCATTTTTACTGCCATTTCTGTGATCAAATCATATTTCTGTACATTTCAGTGGTAGGAAAAAAAGGTTTTGAAAATTGTATTCTAGGGAACAGTTTGCCGTCAGTCAGAATTTGCAGTTTAGCTCGTAGATCTTAATTGGTTTTCTTCTAAAATATGAATTTTATAATTGAAGGACCACAATTTATTTAATCAAGATTGGCAACACTGCAGTTCCTTTATGAAAAGGCTTTCCTAGTGTCTCAGGCTAGCAGACAGTAGCTTCTTTGACAGCAATGTTATATTTCACTTATTGTCTTTTTTAAACCCTCTTTCCTTTACTTCATTTTCACTTTGATAAAGCAACAGCAAAATATTTCTCTTATATCTCTCAGATATAATGAATCTCTGATATTAAAAAATCATTATGATCAATTTATTTTCATTAAAGAACACAACTCTTCGGCATTCCTTTCTGCTTATCTTTCTTTCCTTATTCTTTCTCCTTTTATTTCCATTTGGTTTGCGTTTTTGTCTGGTAGTCTTTACCAAATTTGTATTTCTTTAGCAACCTCTAAATGTTTTTGTTTACCTTCATTGATCTATGGTAGATCCCCTAGTAAAATTCTAAGGCTTGCCTTTCTTCCCTGCTATTTTAATCTTAAAAAAAAAAAAAAAAAATGTTACCTTCAATTAATTATCCATTTGTCAACAAAAGTACCTCCAAACCTATAGAAAAATTTTGCAAGAATTTATTTGAGCCAAATTTTTGAGACATGCCTGAAGCCATCTCAACGGATTGAGAAAATGCTCTGGAGAATGGCAGTTTTGCAGTTCATTTTATTCATTTAGAATCAAAGGAGAAACAGGAATTTATGACCAGACCATCCTATGTGGTTACTTTCAGTGACTGTGCTTGTCACCGCGCTTGTCGGGCCTGCCAGGGAGCCCCCTGAGTTTGTCAGGTTTATTATATAACCCCTTTTTCATTCACACATTGGTACTTATTTGTAGACACACACAATTAAAAGGCAAATGTCTCTGAGGGCAGTTTCTCTTTAATATGGCCTGAATGAATGAGGCTCATCCTGCACGTATTCTGCCTGGTACAGGAGTTCAAATGCAAATAAGCCTCACCTTTCTGCACTTGTAGTCGAATAAGGAAAACAAGATCAGGTCCATCATACAGGGTCACACATAATAGCCTTCCTGTGTTGACTCTTTTCCCTCTCTTCATAATTGCTGTACCCTGAGCACTAGCCGTTTAATTTTCATCAGGCATAGGCTTAGTTTAGTTGTTTGACAAGAGGAAAATATGGTTGAAAGCCTCAAGTGAGGAGTCTTGCAGCTTGTAAAAGCAATTTCCAAAAATGGAACCCATTCATCATAAACAAAAGCACAAACACATGTAGCAGTTTATAATACATTTGGTTTAATCTCAATTAGTCTTTCTCCCCTGGACTAGATCCAGTATAGTTTGCCATTAATTTATTGAATCTGGTTTTGGACAATGCTTCTGTAGTGTAGCTGCACGTCCCAGTACTGTATCCTCTGACCTTTATTTTCCATGTGTTACAAAAGGATTAAAAAATTGAGATTACGCTTGCATAAACTCTAATTTGCACAGTTCACAGCTACTACTTGTGCAGTAATTGCTTTATGCGGCTGTAATCCATAACCTGTGAAGACAGCACATCATCTAAATCCCATTCCAAATAATATTTCTGTGTAGTGTTAGCTGTGAATTTACCCTGTACAGCTGTATCTCTATAAATATAATTCCATGTATTAATAGTCACAGAAAGGCTGTAAGTGAGCAACTATTTTTATGAAACGCACCAGTATGGGTAAATTAACTTTTACAGAAATCTTGTTTACTGTATGATATTCTAAAACACTGTCAAATAAAATATATATCCAAAAATCTTTTCTTTTTCCAACTACATAGGTTGTGTGTTAATTTGAGTAAATAATAACTGGGAGTTCATTTTTCAAAACTGCAGTTTTCATAGATTTTTTTTTTTTTTAAGTATAAGTTTAAGCCCAGCCAGGGCTTCCTTGACACTTGAATCTAAATGCAGCGGAATTACAAGGGAAAAAACTGTTGACCTTTTTTGCCCTAGTGATCTGAGAGTTTTCTCGTAGATAATCTGGTTGGTATTTTCCTAACTACATCATTTGTGACTTGGCAATATGTTTCCGTTGCTTGCTATGTTGATTGATACTCAGCCTTTTTCAAAAAGGATTAAAGGTATCAATCAACAATAAATTCCATCACATTTTTTCCTTTTAATTCTGAAATGTTTTCACGCAAAATTCCATGCCCATGGAGTTTAAGAAGAAGTCTAAACTAAATTTAGTGAACAGCAGTGTAGAGGTCCAAAATGAATGGCCGGATATACCTTTTGCCATGTAGTACAATATGTGTATCAGGGAGACGAGAGAGTTCTACGTGGTAACAGGATGATGACACCCCTGCCATCAAGATTATAATCCAAAGAAACAGTCTCAACCCCAGTCCTGTCAAGACTTTCCCACCGATGTCCGTAAGAGGCCTAAGCTTCCCAAAGTACCATTTTTTACTCCAATATAATTTTGTAAAACTTAAATCTGCGTATGACTTTTGGAAGAAGCTAGCATGAAGTGTGAAATTAAGAACAAAAGTTAAGGGGCAGCCGGATGGCTCAGTTGGTTAGAGTGCGGGCTCCCAACAATAAGGTCGCTGGTTCAATTCCCACATGGGATGGTGGGCTGCACCGCCTACAACTAAAGATTGGAAACAGCAACTGGACTTAGAGCTGAGCTGCGCCCTCCACAACTAGATTGAAGGACAACGACTTGGAGCTGATGGGCCCTGGAGAAACACACTGTCCCCCAATATTCCCCAATAAAATTTATTTTAAAAAAAAGAACAAAAGTTTAGATGTTTGTCATACTATGTTGTTCTTTATGAACTAATCTGAGAATGAGCAAGTGCAAGCTGAAAAGGCGAAAGATTTATAAAACAATGTAGTTAACAAAATGGGGTATAAATATTAATAATGCACAGCAAGTTACTGTTTTAAAAAACAACAACAATCAGAACATTAAAAAGATTAGAAATCAGACCAAAGTGATGAGGACAGGGGCAGAGCAGGGCTGGGTGAGGACAAGGGCGGCGCCTGGCCTGGGCAAGAGCCTGGTCATGAAGCAAATGTCTCCAAGGTCAGGTAGGCAAATAGGAGACAGTGAAGAGAGCCAGGTGGGGAATGGGCCAACAGACCCTCCTCTAAAGCTGTCATTTTGTCCAGTCCAAGTCCACCGTGGAGTGGTCTTTCAGTTTCTCAAAAGAAGAAGAAGAAAAAGAAGGAATTAGTTCTTTATTTGAAAATTTTATGGTTTTTAAAGTATGGCAAGTTTAATTCACATTTTTAAGAAATACTGAACAAAAAGGCAAAGCACTCCTGCAACAAACCATCTGCAGACCAAGTCTGGCCCACAGCCCACCAATTTGCAGTCTCTGTCTTGAAACAACAGCCAGGCTTTCAGCAGAGGAACCCTCGCTTTCATCAGGGCTTGATTCACCTTCCAAACAGCAGATCATACAGACCCCAGAGATCAGAAAGTGTGGCTGTCGAGGTCCACGTGTGCTTAGAATAGCTCCAATGGACTCAAAGCAGGAGGCACTCTGCCAGAAACATGCCCCCTGCTCTTGTGGTCAGGGTGGCTTTGCTGTGAAGCTGAACACCCTGAAGCTTGCATGATACCTAAAGCTTGTTTCAATATTTTCTTTCCTAATGAGTCTCCCCCAAAACTGTGTAAACTTGGGGCTCCCCAGGGGTGAAAGTGTCCCTGCCCTCTTTATACAGTTTTTCAGGCCAAACTCACAGCAAAGTCAAATGACCTAATTGCAGAAGAATTTGGACTTAACAGAGATTTCTTTTTCAGACAACAAGAGGGCCAGACAGGATGCCTGTAAAATCATGAGTGCTTTCCAAGTCTTAAAATAGTCAATCCTAATGATAAGTCCTGCATCGTGTCTAGTTCGTCTAGGGCACCAATTAAATGCGTAGAGCTTATGATTATGACTATTGGTGGCCATAATAGCTGTGGCTGTAAACATTTGGGTATAAACAATGGAGCCACATCCTAGAATTAAACCAACCCCTTGCTGGCATTTGGTGGCATATCACCCAGACAGCTCAGTGACTGGGGATTCCATAAACACCTAAGTCTGTCCCACCACCCTGAAGAGGGTATCTGACAACTGCAGATGAGAACAATGTCTGTTTTGAAGGGTGCTAAGAGTTTGATGGCATTTTCTCTTCTGATGAAACTTGCCTTTTGGAGAGTGACTTCATCTGAAAGAAGCTGGGAATCTTCTAAAGCAACAACGTGACCCTGATTTTCTTAAGTGGAAGATAAATTTTCTAAAACTCTGGCAAGGTGTGTCTGTATGGAAGGAAAATTAAACCTCCTCTGGGATTTCGTCCCAGGTCAGCTGCTTTCACACCGAGGAACACACATCCCTGGGGTACACAGACTTTCTGGGGGGACACAAGCAGGTAGCTTAAATGGAATCCATTTGCAGAACTTCACCTTCCATTTTGAAGTATTTTGAACCTGCGGGCTGCCAATTCCCCATTCCCACCTGCCCTATACAAGGACCTTTTATGTTAGAGAAGAAAGACCTCTCACCTGTCCTGCATTTTCTTCTGGTTCATCACTGCAAGGGGGAAAATCTCTACGGCATTAAACGAGAGACAATTGGAGGACGCAGCCCTCCTGAGGGAGAATCAAGGCAGCAAAGTAGAGAGAATCAGTAAGAAATATCTAAATGGGCAATGTCTGCCTTCATCCAGGAGCCCTGGCAGGGTTGTTATCTAAGAATTAGCACTCACATTTATTTGAATTTAAAAATAAAGTCAGACTTTTCTGATGGAATTTGTGTGATTTGGCTACTTATCTGGCTTGACCACAAGGACTGGCTTTGTTTGTTAGATTATATGACAGGTATTTTTCATAAATTAAATAAGTTAAACCTGCAACTACAAAGTTTACATAAAATACATATGAAGCACACACAGAAGAGAAAAATATATCCTTTGAAATATTTAAATCTGTGATAAATACGTAGATGTCAACTTAAAAATGAAATCGGATCTAGAGTTTCATACAATTATTTTAGGCGCTTTAGGAGCTAACAACAGGAGCACTCACTAAGGCAAATGTACTGAACTCCATTTAGTAAAAGTTTAAAAATAGTGGTGAGTGTCTACTATATATAAAACACTACAGGTAAATGGAACACAGCCCTTGTTCTCAGATTGCCTGCAATCTAGTTAGGCGACCAAGACAATGAACACAAGTCAGAATGTGGTGTGATGTGGGCAATGCTGGACTCTGTAGGGTGTGGAAATAGTTGGAGGCAGTTAGAAGTCATCCTTGATAAGTGGAGTTTTAGTTGCGTTTTGAAGGTTGGGTAGGATTTCAAGAGGCAGGGAAGTACAAGGTGTGATCAAACAATATGGTGAGTGTTTAAATTTAAAAAGTTATTACAGTAAAAGACACATTACCATTAATCCTCCTCAGAGGGGGGTATCACTTTGTGAGGGGTGTAAATGTCTAACTATTACATTGTTTTGTACACCTGAAACTTAAAAAAAAAGAAAGAGAGAGAGAACAGGAAAAACAAAAAAAATACTCCTGCTCACTTCAAACACACTGATCCCATCGCTCTCGCCACCAGTTCTGGAAGTGTCTTTAGTTGTGCTGTCATGGCTGCCTCAATGTCCTGAATCATGTTGACTTTGGGGAAGAGCCAGAAGTCGCACGGTGCCAGATCCAGTGAATAAGGTGGATGAGGACACATGTCAAATAATGTTTTTATTAGACAGAAATTTCCGTATACAATTTCGGCAATTGTATAGTGATGTGTGACATGGAGTGTTGTCATGATGGAGGATGATTTACAGCACAATTTAAAACACACCTCTCAACTGTAGCTCACACCTGACAGACTGCACTGAACAAGTCGAAACTTGTCACACGCTGTTAGTACGGTTCGAGGCTCCACTTCCTATATCGAAGATCCCTGCCTTCCGTTGGATGGCACTTGACAGCAGCCTTCACTGTATTTTTTTATCAAAACTGAAAGGCTCCATGTCACACATTGCTTCTGGTACGGCAATTTCTGTCAAATAAAAACATTACGGTGTGTCCTCATCCACCTTATTCCCCGGATCTGGCACCGTGCGACTTATGGTTCTTCCCCAAAGTCAAAATGACCATGAAAGGTAAATGTTTTGAATCCATTCAGGACACTAAGGCAGCCACAACAGGGCAACTAAAGACACTCACGAAAGAGGACTTCCAGAACTGCTTCAGAAAGTGTCAAGAACAATGCGATAAGTGTGTTCGAAGCGAGGGGGAATATTTTGAGGGGGATTAATGGCAATGTGTCTTTTACTGTAATAATTTTTTTTTTTTTAACATTCATTGTATTTTTTAACCACACCTCAGTATAAGGGAGAGAACAGCATGAGCAAGTCAGAGTTAGAAAATTTGGAGGGATGTTAGAGAAATAGCAAATTGTTTATTTTGACCAAGACTATATTGGGGGCGGTGGTGATTCAGCAAAGGGTTGATTCAAGTAGATCACAAATGCCATTAGCGAGCCATGGAGAGGTCTTCAAGGTTTCTGAGCAGACAGAAGATAAAACCAGCACTTGGCTCTAGAAGGAAGTCCTGACAGCCCGGTCCAGGGGGGAGTGGAGAAGAGAGACACTCTGGCAAGTACTAGCATCAGTCCAGGTGAGAGATAAGGAGACCTGAGCACCTGGAATGGAGGGGAGACATGTGAGGGCTCTCGAGGAGGGCCAACAAGCAGACCTCAGACTTATGGGACACAAAGAGTCAGGGACAATCACAGGCTTCGAGCCTAAGTGACAATTTGAAAATGGGAGGAGGACCAGATTTACAAGGGACATCATTAAGCTTTTTGACAGGTAAAGTGTGAGGGGCTCTCAGGCTGCTCAGATGAAAATATTCATCTAGCCAATATGATTATTATTATTAGTCTATGATTAGACTACAGATGGGGGTGCAGCAAAGAGAATGAAGGTCAGGTGAGATTCTGAGTCTTAGGATAAAGATTTTGGAATCAACTCCCTAGAGCCCTGCTGGGACCCACTTCGGATATTCTGATGTGATTGGTTGAGAGTCTATTTGGGAAGAGAAATGTTCTCTGCATTATGAACACATCCACAGAAGGAGTAGCATGCAAAGAGTGCTTTGTTACAGGAAGCAAGGATCCTGGAAGATTGAACATCTCTCTAAAGTCCAGGTGCCACCAGGAAACACATGAGCCAATTAATTTTTCTAGTTCTTAACAAGATAATAAAAGTGAGCTGCAAGTGGGTCAGCTGCAATGGACATGGAGAAATTCATAAATGGAATACTTCAAAACAGATATCGCTGTACACCACCCTTTTCAAATTTTAAAGATTAGGCGAGGTCAGAAGATTCAATGACATACTTTCCAATTACTTCTGTGTTAGCTCATCATACTGGGAACACCTGAATTCTTGCTTCTTGATCTGGATTTCTAACTCTGAGATGACCTTAGTTGTACATCAAAGCAAATGAGCAGCTATGAGATAAAGGCTGAGAAGAAGAAAAAAAAAAGAAAAAAAATATATATATATATCTTATATATATAATATATCTTATATATATATATTTTATATATCTAATATATATATTATATATATATATATATATATATATATATATATATATATATATTCACACATGTTCACACACACACACACAAATACACAGACATATAACCAGGAATTACGATTAAAAATTTTTTATTGTGACAAAATAACTTATAAACCCAAAAAATACATAAAAACATATGGAGTGCTTACTCAATTTTAAAGCTGGCATGTATATAATTACCATGCAGCCTGAGATAGTAAGGGACTCTTGAGTCTGGAACAGAGCAAATATTTGATACATAAACGTTCTTATTGCTGCTCTTATTAATTGAGAGATATATGAACATTTGCAGTGGTGCTCTGGAATTCTCATTAAGCCAATACTTGTTAGGTGTTGGCTGTAACTGTGAACTAGACCGGGTGTGAACTATCTACACCACAGAACTCAATCTTCTAACCATCAGAAAGGCAACACCACAAC
This sequence comes from Rhinolophus sinicus, assembly GCF_057876585.1. Classification (NCBI taxonomy): domain Eukaryota; kingdom Metazoa; phylum Chordata; class Mammalia; order Chiroptera; family Rhinolophidae; genus Rhinolophus; species Rhinolophus sinicus. Next base: position 45,892,111 of record NC_142504.1, read on the forward strand.
CAGTTACGGAATTGCAGTTGTAATAAGCGCTACAAAGGAGACGTGAAGGAGCCAGAGGTGGGTCCAACGGGGGCCTAATGGGGCTGGGAAACACAGATCGGAAGCTTCTCCTAAGGAAATGGCTGCTGGGCTGAGAGCTGAACGTGGGTAGGTGTCAGATGGGGGAGTCTGGCCTTGGGAACGAAGTGACCAAGGACTCCATCCTTGTTTTAAAACTGTTAGTCAGTGTCCCAGCAAACTCCTCTATCTGGGGCACTGTAATGGTTTGGCCACCCTAGAGAAAAGGGCACGTGGACCACACTGGCAGCTCAATGGACACCAGCCGCCTGGGGGACAGAGGATGGCGAGGACTTGCCAGCAGGAGGCTGGAGAGCCCCTGGGTCCAGATCTCACAGGGCTTCATAGGCCTTGGCCAGTACTTGGGCCTCCATTCAAAGGTCAGCAGGAGGCCACTGGCGGGCTTTCATTGGTCAGAATGCCCCGAAATGATGTGGGTTTCCTGTACATAACACGCTGTACATAATACTTCCTGCCTCTCTCCCTTCCTCTCCATCCCCTGCTGGAGTGGCAGCCCTCACCTGCTACTGCTCATGCTGAGCTCAGCCTCCCCAAACTTCTGTCTCAGGCAGATGCCAGCCTTTCTGGGAGGGCTCAGGAGGCCTTGTTAATGCATTTGTAACATTGCAAAGAACTTTCCTGGGCAGGTGTCTAATCAGTACACAGATGCACAGCTCTTATTTTATAGGTTCTCTGTACTTTTCTCCATCACCAAAGTGTTGATTGCAGACCCATCTTGTGTTTCCACAACTGACCCTCACTGTGCCTAGCATCCCATAGGCTCTCAGAGAATGCTTGCTGAAGGTGGGGTAATTTTATTTTTAATTGCCCTCATCTCTAAATCCAATACAGTTTTCCCTCGAATAAGAATGGCTTTCAACACAGTAAGTGGGCCTGACTAGTCAGAGTGGACAGTTTGTAATTTTTCCCAGGTATGCTGCTATTTCTACACAATTCTGGCAGAGGGGCTTGATGTTGTTATTTGAGCATTGCTTGGGATAAGGCTAACTTCTGCACTCATCCAGGTGCTTTATCTAAAATAAGCCCAAAAACCATTTCCCCTGACTTTCTCTTGCTCACCCTCAGGCCCAGCCTCGTCCCAAAGCCAGCAAGGCTTGTGTGGGACTAGGCTCTGCCTCTTGTTTCAGGCAGGTAAGGTCAGGACCAGAGCAGCCTTCCCTGCTCAACACCCAGGAGAGACTTTTCACTAGTATCCTTGGCTGAATTCTAGCACACTGGGTCCAGCTGGTCGCAGTTCCTTAGATGAATTTGGCCTCCTCACCATGAATGTTTGCTGAAAGCATACAAAAGGCCCCTGTGGGTTTTGAACTTGGACTAGTCCAGGCTCCCGCTGCCTCTCTGCTCCAACTGCAGCTCTTCCCAATACCACACACACACGCACATGCACGCGCACACACACACGCACACACACACACCACGTATCCCATTTGACTTCCTGCCCAGGCTGCTGTCACTTGTGACAAGCAACCTTTCAGTAAATAGGCTTTTGGCTGGGCTGTTCCAGCCAACCTCAGCCCTGCAGCTTATACCAGGGCCCTGATACTCACCCACTGGCCACTTGGATTAAGAGACTGAGCTCCCCGCATCGACCTCTCATGATCAAAGACCCTCACGATCTGCTCTCCATGAATCTTCCCCCCAGATGAGGTAGATCATTCACAACCAATCCCTTAAACATTTTCATTCTCTGCTTTTAATCTGAGTCAAACAAATACAAGCCAAGATTTTTTTCTTTGACATTATCAAGGGGCTAATGGTGTGAGGGCTTGGCAGGGTTTTAAAGTATACTTAGGAATACATCTCTTCACACAGGAAGGAGACATCTGGAACATATTAAGGGGATGGGGGCACCCAGGGATGATTTTGTCCTGAATTACTCTGCCAAGACACTTTCAAACAGAAGCAGTGAATTGTCTGAACCACTCCCAGAAGACTAGCTACTGTTAACAGATAAATCCCACCCTCTACCCCCTGCCCTCCAAAAGGCTTCACTCAGGTGAAGTTAGGAGTTGCTAGTTGAAGAATTAGCTTTTCTTTGTTTAGTACTTCAAGGATCCATGTTCCTTTCATTCTATGGCTCCACCATCCCCTGGAGCCTTGCAGCACTGGTGTTGGCTGGGAGCTTGTGAGACATGCATGGTCTCAGGCCCCACCCTGTAGCTACTGCACCAGCCCTGCGTTTTAAGGTTCCCAGGGGAGGGTAATTCATGTGCATAGCAGTTTGAGAAGCCCTGCTCTGGAACCTCAGTCAAAATGTAAACTCCGTCAGGGCAGGAGTCATATCTATCTTGTTCCTTACTGCAGTCCTTGAACATAACACCATACATAGATGGCACGTTATAGACCGAAAGGATGAATGTCAGACTAGAGAAAATGTGCAGGTTAGAAAAGGTGTAGCAAACTCTCTGATTTCCATCCTGGCCAGGGTACCTGCAGAGTCAGGATGGCTGCGTAGCATAGGATCAGCATGAGACACGAGAAAGTCATTATCAAGGTCATCAACCTTTGGCAATCTGGCCCAGTACGGCCCTCCCAGAACAGGAAAGCTGGGGGTTTTCACCTCCTTGTCCAATACATCAGTCTATTTAGCACCAAGCTGGACCACCTCCACAAAGGAAGCTGCATGGTCCCTGTAGCTAATAAGATGCTATTGTACACTTGAGATTTGCTGGGAGTAGATCTGAAGCATCCTCACCACACACAGCTCCTTGAAGAGCAGGTGGCTGAAGGAGAGACTCTGCCTGTACAGCAGGTACCGGGCCCTACACCTCATGTATGTGCAGAGGGATTCCAGTAGCAGAGAACTTGTTATGGTGAGCGTCTCTACGTCGAATATGTAGGTTCTGGACAAGTGCAGAAGTCACATTGAGGGAATTGCAAAGAGGAGAAAACTTGACCAAGGTCAGGAGTAGTCACAAATAATGAGGATATTAGCATTTAATTAGCATGGGCTGCCTGTCCAACACTTTTACATATGCTGTCCAGTTTTATCCTCATAGTAACCTTCTGTGTTCATAATATTCTCCCCACTCCTCCAAAAAAGCTGCTTTTGTTAAGGTCACACTGTCTCATTCCAAGACTTACTGTAAAGCTTCACAGAGTATCTCAACCTTGGCACAATTAGCATTTTAGACTGGATAATTCTTTGTTGTGGGAGTCTGTTCTGTGCATTGCAGGACACCACCCACCAATTATGACAACCAAACTTGTCTCCAGACATTGCCAAACAGCCAGGGGGGTGAGGAGAGACACGATTGTCTCAAGTTGAAAACCACTGAGCTATAATAATCAAGACTGTGAGGTTTTGGCAAATGACAGACACAAAGATCAATGGAATCGAATAGAGTCCAGAAACACAACTATACATATACGGTCAATTAGTTTTTAACAAAGGCTCAATGGCAATTCAAAGGAAAAAGAATATTCTTTTCATCAACTGGATAATCACATGCAAAAAAAAAAAAAGTTCCGGACCACCACAATAAGGTGAATATTTCAATAAAACGAGTCAGATGAATTTTGGGGTTTCCCAGTGCCTATAAAAGTTATGTTTTCACTACACTGTATTAAGTGTGCAATAACATTATATCTAAAAACAAGCAAACAAACAAAAAAAACAATGTACATACTGTATTTAAAAATACTTTATTGTTAAAAAATACGAACCATCATCTGAGACTTCAGGGAGTCATCATCTCTTTTATGGAAAGATCTTACCTTCAAGTTGTAAAAAACACAATATCTGCAAAACACAATAAAATGAGGTATGCCTGTGAATGCCAATTAGATCCCATTGATTGATAGTGTTGTTCAGTTCAACTATATCCTTTCTGATTTTTGCCTTCTGGATCTGCCCTAGCTTAAATTCCATGCTCGATCACCGTACTCCGCCTTTGCACCTTGCCCTCTGTGCTTCCATAAACTCACTTACCTAAAGCACAACCCTGCAACCAGCTCTCTGCCTGTGCCTTGCCTGTCTGCACACATGCTGACTGTGGTCGGAAACCATGCTGACTGATCTTTTTAAATTCATGACCACTGACCTCTGGGGGGCCCTGTCTGCTGCCCACCAAACAACACAGACGTTTTCTGGTCCATTCCCATCCACGCTCCTTGATAGCTATTTCATACCTTCTCATGCCCCCCTTAAATCGCTAACTCCTCTTCTTCCCTTAATACTCACTCTTATTTCCTAGTTCACTGAGCAAATGGAAATTCCCACCACCATATGTACAGTTTTATTGTGCCCGTGTGCTCTGGCTCCAGGCCTTTCACCGTGAGTTACTTGTCTGTGGAGTAGGAAATACTGCCCCCTTCATTTCTGCACTAGATTCCTCTCGCTCACTCAGATACGATACTCCAGCCGTTCTCTCTCCTGCGTCATTCTGTTTGTGTCTCTCTTTGATCGTTCTCATCAGCACATGGGATATTTTTTTCTTAAAATGTTCCTCAGGGCTTTGTATTTGCTTATTCCTCTTGGAGAGATGCTCTTCCCAAGATATCCACATGATTCTCTCTCCCTCTCCTCCCCAGGTCCTTACCCAACTGATACCTCTCAGGAATGCCTCTCAGGCCACCCTAAAATTGCAATGCCCTCCCTTGTGCTAGATACACCTTAGGGTCACCCTCCTAAGTCATGCCTAGAATTCCTCTCCCTTAGGGTAAAGGCAGAACCTATCTGCTTCTAACTAATAAAAGATAGCAAAAGTAATGGGGTGTCACTTTCTTGATTAGGTTATGTTATACGGCAAGGTTGTTGACCAACGATTACGTTATATTATATAGGATTCCGTCTTCGCAGCCTAGAGCAAGAGGTTTTTCTTGCAGACATAAAGAAGTAAGCTGTCATATTGTGAGAAGGCCAATGGAACTGGCAGGCCTGGAGGAACTGCAGAGAGCCTCTAGGTTCTTAGGGCGACTTACCGTGGGCAGCCATCATAAAGCCAGGGCCATCAGTCATACAACCATAAGGAATTAAATTCTGCCGACAACCTGAATGAGCTTGGAAGAGGATATTCTCCAGTTAATTCTCCAAACGAAAATTCAGCCTAGCTGGTACAGTGATTGCAGCCTTGTGAGACCCTGAGCAGAAGACCCAGGTAAGCCGTGCAGGAACTCATGGACCCATGGGAACTGTGTGATTATAACTCTGTGTGTTGTTTTAACCTGCTGAATTTGTAGTAATTTGTTACACAGAAAAAATAAAATAAAATCCCCCAATCACTCCGTTACCCTTTTTTGTTTATTTATTTTTTTCCTTAACACTTATAACCACTTAACATTTTCTCTTTTACTTATTTCCCTTGCTTATAATCTGTGCTTCCCTCTCTGCTCTTGAACATAAGTTCCACTAAGACGGGTATTTTGTCCATTTTCCCCCCACTATTTATTATATTCTCAGTGCCTTGAACATTCTCAATAAATGTTTGTTGAATGAACGAACAAATGAATGACTGCTAACTCTCATGACCTGAGCAGAGGAATTCATAAGCTCACATGTATCTCAGAGAGGTAAGACATGAGAGGGAAGGTTTGTATTGTTTCACTTGTTAGTTTGGGAATGTTCAAACATGGGCTCAAGAGCCAAGATGATGTGACGAGCAGCAGCGTCTTACTGGTCTGGCTTACTCAGGGTAAGTGATAAGTTCCTGCAGCGGCATTCTTACAGGCCTTTTCACTTGGCTCACATTAAAAAATACGTTTCACATGATGTCTCTTGCACACACATATACCCACATACAGAGCTGAAGCAAAGGTGTCACAAAATAGTACTTATCTTGACAACATGCTCTGATGGTTTCCCATTCCAGTCCATTCTACTGTATTCCATTTTCCAAAACCTTGGTAAGACCCACTGAGAGGTCCTAGAGAAACCCTCCTCCAGGCAGTTCTCCAAGGACCGATCCTGCCCGTTGCTAAGCATCTCCCAGGTTGGGGTTGCTGTGGGTTCCAGATTGTTCTTCCAGGTGAGTATGGTGAGGGCGTCTTCTGCGCTGCCTGCCTGGAAAACAGAACCATCTGCCATGGCAGACAGGAGAACTCTGGCAGGACTGGCATTTTCTTGTGAAACTGAAGTGCCTGACGGTGGAGAGCCTGGACTGAGAGCCGCGCCCTCTGCTGGCCGCTGAGCCGCAGGACTACCTGGGGCTCCTGCTCGTCCCCCGTCTGCATGCGTGTTCATCCATTTCAGACTCCACAATATCCAAATCCTTAATCATGGTCGTATCTCAGATGTCTATATGGTTCCTGAGTCACTGGCATTTGGTCCTCGAATTTCTGATTGTAAAGTGTTTTTTTAAATCACTAAAACATTAGCCACCTTACATGGTTCCAAATGGCATAATTTGTGAAGCTAATGAAGAATTATGGCACAGCACTTTTCATAGGGCGCGAACTAATCAGTGAGCACAGAAAAGCCGATGTTGATGAAGTGCCATTATGTTACCACATGAAATGCCACCTGCTGGTAAATCTGGGTCTAATTTGCCTTTTTGCAAGTAGTTTTCTATTTATTTGAATGTGAAATGAAATCCCAAGGAAGGTAGATGACAAAGATGCTGCCCCTTCCAAACTGATTTGATTTTAAATGTGTTTGTCCTTTTTTAAAGTATGTGGCTCAAGAGAAATAATTTAGAAAAAAAACAAAAACCACCCTTCTTAAGTTTCCGCTCAGTGTAGCCAGAAGGGAGGAAAATGCCCGCGATACCTTACTGCCTTGATGCCCCTGCCCCCACCACTCTGCGTGCGGGTTAAGGTGCCAGGGACAGGAAGGTGACCACTGCTGGAAGACAAAGAACTCAGAGAGAAATCAGGAGGAACTGAAGGTTATCTAGAGCGTTTCTTTCTCCCTCTCCTTTCTCTCCCTTTTGGCCCCCATTCCCTTCATCTTCCCTGCCGGCTGTTTCCTCTTTACTACGATTCCTTTCCTAGGGTCAGATGGCCTCATCTCTATTCCCTTTTGTTTCCATTAAAACATTCCTGCCCTGTACCCCCCCCCCCCCCCGCCCCAGGATAAGATTTCAGTTGAATGGAGTTCTTTGCTAAGATAACACTTTTTGTCACTACGAGGACCATAATGTAGGACATTCTACAGGACAAATGACCTGGTTTTGGCCACTACATGAATAGCAGATGGGTAAAGGGAGTAGAGGTGTGGTAGGCAGAGTGGAGTAGGAGCTGTGATCAAATACAAGAGACAAGAGACATATTAATCGGATTTAATCCTGTCTCTATGTAGAGGCAAGAGTAAAATGGTTATCCAGTTGCCCATCACACAGCTTCAACATTTAGCACTATTTTGCTCTTCTGGCTTCAATTATTCACTCCAACAGACGTTTGTTTATTTGTTTGTGGGGAATTTAAAAACAAATCCCAGCATTCATATTATTTCATCCATAAATACTTCAATATGTATCTCTAACACAAATACACTTTGGCAATAAGTTTTCACCCTGCAGAGAAGGGCTCTGCTGGGATATCCCTGTGACCGTCATTGCTCTAAGGACATTGTTGACATTTATAAAAACATGTCTCTCCTCTACATAAACCCTCAGCATAAAATTCCTTCTGGGCGTGGCTCAGGAAAAACACAATTTCTCACCAAAACACTGAAAATTCAGTACACAATCAATTTTGCTACAAGAAGAGCTAGAAAGCTTGGAGATAAGTCTGCAGCTGCCCATGGCACATATCTGCATGCATCATATGATATTTTGTATTAACATCATTTCCAACTCTAATATGTCCCTCTCCTTGCGCTTTTTTCTTTCTCATCTACTAAAATCCATGTTACCTTATTATATTTGTACATCCCTGTAAGTAGAGCTGTGCTGCTAAATGTTTCACAACTGGTTCTCTGAAAAAGATGCATATGTGTGTATATATATATATATATATATATATATATATATATATATATATATAAACAAATTTCGCTGCTATAAATGATGTATAACCCACAATAAGCAAATCATAATAAAATACACAAGACTCTTTATTGAAAATTCCATGCAGGCAATTGATTCTCACAGAATGCTTTTGTTGATTTTTGCCCAACTCTTTATCCATATCTAAACTGTGTTTGCAATCAACAATCGAGTTCAGACATGAACGTTGGTCGATATTTTTATTTTAACAAAAAAGGCTAAAGTGAAACAAGACCTATGTCATATGGCAGAACTTCACTCATTCCTCAATAATGTGAGCAACTTCTTTGCTGAATTGGTTGTTTTCAAATACTGAAAGGATGTTTCCTCAATTCTTTGTGCTGTTCGTAACGTACCTGCTGTGATGTGGCACAACTCTGCACTGTTTTCAGTCTATCCACTTCTTTATGAAGTCTAGATAATGAAAAAAGCAACAAATAAAGCTTTGACTTGTAGGTTTGCCCATTTCCATAGTGTAAATATTCCCACCACGGCCAAGTTCAAGATAACCGACATGAAACTGCTGAGCATGGGTTTAGGAAGGGACGTGCAGCAGGACACCATTCTGTGCATTTTTGCCATAGGCATAAATAACCTCAACAGGATAAATAATAGGGAAACATAATTAGGAAGTGAAGAATTTGAGTATTTCTTACCTTTATCTTTAATATAATGTATTTTATTGTAAGTTTACGTAATTTAATTGTTAATAATGGCTGTATTTAACAAATGACTTGCAAGATTTCTAAAAATTTAACAATAAATTTTTCATAAAGCTATACAAGGTGACTCTAGCACACTACTGTCTGTAAGCCACCTAAAATAATTTTGTAATTAGTTTGGGTATAAAAAATGAATAGATAGATCAACATTCTTGTGAGAATTGACTTTATGGTAGGATTATGGATTACTGTTATAAAAATCCCTCCTTGAGAATACTAGATCCTGGATCAATTATAACAAATACACTTTTTAAAGTATTGCTGAATTATTTACAATAATCAAGACATGGAAATTCCCTAAGTGTCCATCAATAGACAAAGGGATAAAGAAAATATGGTACTGTCTTTCAAGAAAGACAGGGGAAATGACCAAAATGAAAGAGTATACCACCAACAGGACCTGCAATACAGGAAGGATATACTTCAGAAGAAAAGACAGGTCTAAGAAAGGACTGTGAGTAAAGAAACTGGGAAACATGGAAGTAACCATAAACACTAACCATAGGGGCGGCCGGATGGCTCAGGTGGTTACAGCAGGAGCTCTCAACAATAAGATTGCCAGAATTCAGCAACTGGACTTGGAGCTGAGCTGCACCCTCCACATCTAGATTGAAGGACAAGGACTTGGAGCTGATGGGCCCTGGAAAAACATACTGTTCCCCAGTATTTCCCAATAAAATTTAAAGAATACCACAAACCACTAACAATAAATTAATAACAAATTCTAATTTTGAAGGTTAAAAAAGGCATTAAGACACCCAACAATAACTTGGAAGTAAGGAGAGGAAGATCTGAGTTAAAGAGTCAAATGTCCTTCAACAACTTGACTTGGAGAAAGTTCCGGAAGTACACACTGTTTCCCAATAAAGTCCTGTTCCCCTTCCCCAATAAAATCTTAAAAATAAAAAAAAAGTCAACTGCCCTTATATTGATAGGAAAGGAATTAAGATATGATTAAATTTGTACTCTGATTAGTTAAGCATACATGTTCAAGTTTCAAGGACAAACACTAAAAAGTAGAAATACAGGGTATAACCTCCCAAACAGCAAAGAAGGAGACATGGAATAAGAAAGTGAGCAAGAAAAGAAATCCATTTACAAGAAGGTAAGAAAGATGAGAAAAAGTAGCTGTGTATTTAAGTGGTGAAGCTGAGGGCAGCCACCAGGAACAAGGGACTGATTTCAGGAATCTGAGAGGAGTATTCCTTCCTTTGACTTGTGTGCACCCATCCCTCTCGCCCTTAAGCCAAGCTGTCTCCAAGCTCAGCAGCCTCCCGGTAGGTGGGCAGGCAGGGTGCCCAAGCTCTAGACACCCCTTCTCAGAGAAGAAGGAGGCTCTGCCCTTTGGGTTCCAAATCCACAGGCTTCCAGGATCTCCTGAGCAATTCTGGCTCCCTCCGATTCTCCCTCTCCCAGCTGCGTCCCCGAAGTCTTTGTTGAGTTCCAGCACAGTAATGTGAAATGTCTGTTAGAAATCAGGCTTTCACAGCACAGTAATGATGGAGTGGATGGGCCTGGACAGAGTTGAGTGGCCCAAATCCTAATCCCTGCCCACCCCTTGCGATTGTGTAAACTCGGGACAAGGCGTCATCTCTTCAATGATTTTCCTCATCTGTGCAAACAAGGAGGTTGTACCAGACAATCAGCCAGGTCCTTTATAGCTCTAATAACTCTTGATTATGTGTTTCATTAAATATGCATCAGATACATTCAGTTATAGGAAACTACGTGCTTTGTGCATCGCCTTTATAACTTGCTGCTTATATAGCATGTTCATTTGCTCACAAAACACAACAGCAATATTCCCTCTAATAGCCTTGCATTCAGTTATTGCCTTTCTTCATATCACTTTTCTAGGACCTCAGATGAGGAGATCTTTAAAATATAAAAAATTTAAGAAGCAAAAAGCCCTCAGTGACTCTGCTTCTCTTTGACATATATATCTCTCCTTTTGCCTGTTCTTGTGTATTCAGGTGCATCGGGTCTGTTGAGTTGGCTCAAATCTTAAGTCCTCCTCTCCAGGGACTTAATGGACCTTCATCTATCTGGATTTAGAAGCCAAGTCCTACTGACAGTGCACTATTAAGAGTTCCATTCTAAGAGCTCCAAAGATGACCTTTAAGTAGCTAAATTAAGTGGCTGTTGTCCACCATCCTTCTACTTGATTTAAGTGATGCTTTTGACATGATTAATCACAGGGCATCGCTTCACTAACTGTCCTCATTAAACTTTCAAGGCTCTGTATGCCAGTCTCTGATGTGTTCATTCCTGTTCATACCTTTCCCTGTCAGGTTTGGTGCTCATCGTTCTCATGCAGAGGGCACCCCAAAGCCTAATGCTCCCAGGTGTTCTGCTTGCTTAGCACCTCTCAGGCTCAAACTCAGCCACGTGGTTCACTAGAACAGCTGAGAAATGGAGCAGCCACTCCACCACCACGACCCCACCAGCCCTCTTCCTTCTGTGCAGGTGTTGTACTCAGGTGGACGGCCCAGATGCCACATGTTCAGAGCCCAAGACCAGGATGCCAACCTCTTGCTCCCACCATGGTGCATTTCTTCTCCAAATCTGTGAAAGTATTCTCTCTCCTTTAAGGACTTAGTAGTGTTCAGAGCATTCTCACCTCAGTCTGCCCACTAGCATCTTGTGTATTCTCAAACTGCTCATGTGCTATGTTCCCAGGTCCATCACGAGAACCCTTGCCAGTTGGCATTTCTGTGCTAAGCCCATTTTCTTCTTGTAATGCTGCCAAGAGGGTTGACATTCAGCTGGTTGGCACCAGTTAGTTCTAATGAGTGACTTACAACCTGCGCCCATTCTCATTAGGCTGTGCCTATGCCACACTAGTTGTGAAATGACCTGGACGTAGATGTCATCACAGTTCATAAACGAGGAGACTGAGGCCCTAAGTTACATGGGAAGAGGGGTAAGGCAAAAGCATTGATTTTGCTGGTGCAGACCGTGGCAGAGGTGGAGCCAGAGGGGAAGAGCAGGTTCCTGGTAGAGGTCAGGACAGCAATTCATTGTCTGGTAGCCCTGGTCTGTAGTGTCGTCTGGAGGGTTGTTCCTAGAAACTTGACATGGAGTCTATTTCTTCAAGCCTTCCTAATTTGTAAAATACTTCCCTTAATAAATTCCCTTGTGAATAAAGTAGCTTTTGATGGATCCTGTTATCTGCAACTAAGTGCCCTGGCCGGTATATCTAGTCATGGCTATGTTTCAGGCCTCAGAACTAAATTACAACCTGGTATTAGAGGGCTAGCAAGGAAGATGGTGGAAAATATGGCTGGTAGCAGGATAAGGAGAAATTGGAGATAAAAATAAAGGGCACTATGGGTTTCCTTCTATTGACATCTTGAAAATAAAATAAAATAATAGATCGTAAAATATTTTGAGGTCATTAGGGAAAAAAGAAAGCCATATTTAAGATAATATTAATATTCTTTATTACATTGCATATCTTACTATGTCAGGATTGTCTGTCCTCCTTACTGTAGCTGTCTGAAAACATCACAATTATGCTCCGTTGAGAGGAGCACATTGTCTATTTAATTTGGTATCCAGAAACTGTGTTTTGTCCTCTTTAGGATCCCCCAATGTCTAGAACTACAGTGGCTGTGTGGTGAGAATTTAACAAATATTTGTGAATGAATGAATGAATGAATGAATGAATGAATGAATGAATTTACTGCAATGCGATACACAGAGTAGTTAATTAGTATTATTGCAGAAATGGCTGATGCATATGGCTATGGCTGGTAAACACTGAGAGAGCCCCAGTGGGGAAGCATGTCTCTGTCCTAGGGAAAAGGTTAGCAAGAGAAGCAGCAATAATGAAACCGTGAATGAGGGCCACAAGCTGATATATGAGGTCAGTGAGAAGACGGTCAGAGGAGGGAGGGGTATTTTCAAACATGTTCCTCAGACATCTCATACCACAAGTAACTGGGAAGCTATTTAACGTGCAGATTCCTGCACCCCACCCAACACACACTTAACCACCTCCCATTTCAGAGCCACCTCCAGCCCCTGCCCCCGTGATCCTTACCCTTACTAGTTTGGGAATCTGCATATTATTTGCTGGATGTGAAGATCATGCTTCAGCTCTACCGCTTGAAATGTCACCTCTGCTGACCACGAGGGGTGAGAGGAGAGCCAAAGCAATGCATTTAGAGCCTAGATATCAATCTTTCTTCAGACAGAGACCTCCAGAGACTTAAGAGAGAACTGAAAATAGAAATAGCAAGAGTTATGTCAGTTGCATTGTTTTTGGCTCCAAATATCAGAAAGCCCACCTCACACTGCCCTGTTCAGATAGCAAACACATAGTCTCCCCAAACTGAAAGTCCAGAGGAAGTCAAGTTTCAGGATTGGCTCACGTGGAGATTGGTACGAGATCCCTTCTGCTGCCATTCTCTTTCAAAGCATGATTGCTGATTTGGGTCATAGTTTCTAAGCCAGAAGTTTTTGGAACACTCGCGGCATTGGCTAGTCAGATTCCTTTATTTTTAAACTTGAGCATTGCCCATTGCATCTTCACAAGTGGGATTCCCTTTTGGTTCCAAAGGTAAACACATAGTTTCTAGTTTGACTAACACTTCTCAATTTCAAAAATTACCAAAAGCTACTGTAATTAAGTCAGTGTAGTATTGAAATAATGGTAGACATATAGATAAATCAAATAGAATTGAGAGTCCAGAAATAGACCCTTCCATTTACAGTCAACTGAGTTTTGACAAGTGTGTAGGACAATTCAATAGGGAAAAAATAGTCTTTTAGCAAATGGTACTGAGACAACCAGATATCCTCATGCAAAAGATGAGGTTGGACTCCCTACCTCACAATATATATTTTTTAAAAAGGAACGCAAAATGGATCAAGACCTAAATGTAAGAACTAAAACTATAAAATTCTTAGAAGGAAGCTTTGGCATAAATGTTTGTGACCTTAGATTAGGCAATGGTTTCTTATCTATAACATCAAAACACAAGCAAGCAAAGAAAAAAAAGTTAATTGAACCTCACTGGATTATTTATGGGCAGGACATTGGTGACCTTGATGAGAGCAGTTTTGGCGGAAAGGAAGGGGAGAAAGGTTATAAGCGTTGTATATAGAAGTGGCAATGGATGCAGGGAGAAAGCAAGAGATACAGCAGGGGATGAACCAGCAAGACTCAGCAGGAGAAAAGATTTTTTCTTGTGGTATAAGAATGAAAACTCAAATACGGTATATATAGCTAATTAACAAAAGTGCTTTATATTAAAAAATGCTTTGTATTCTGAATTGGTTTGCCAAGTGTGCAACCTCTTAGTGTGGATGAAAAAAGAAGTAGTTCAGTACTAAATGTAAATGTAATATATATATATATTATATATATATAATATATATAATATATAATATATAATATAATATATAATATATAATATAATATAATATATAATATATAATATATAATATAATATAATATATAATATATATATATATACACACATATATGTAAAAATCCTCAATTTGGTTTGTGCGCGCACACACACACACACACACACACACACACACATAGAAAGTACAAAATTTTTTTACAGGGCTTCTTCCTGGTTGGGGATAATAAATAATTTTAATGTTCTGTGTATTTTTAAATCAGAAAAAGAAAACACTTTTAAAGAAAATTTGCTCAAAGAATTGTTTAAATTTCAAAACATACAATAGGAATGGGTTAGCTTTTCATCTGCTGTCATCGTCTCTCCCTCACCACCCTGCCTAGAGCTCTCCTTTGCTGAGAATTCGCAGGTATGCAAAACCTCCAGAGGTAAATCCATTTCCACAAACTTGGTTTGGGACATTTTAGCTCTCAGACACAAAGTGAGAAGGGTATTTATTGTTTCACACCCTTCCCAGGGTGTAGGATTGTGTAAGGGTTGAAAGCAAACCCAGAATTTCTGACCAAGCTCCGCCCCTTACCTGTGAGTGGCCGAGAGGATATATGTAATCTTCATGGCTGCAGTTTCCTTGGGTAACATGGGCTAATTTTAAGGGGTCTTTTGATGATACAGTGAGCCAATGCCTGTAGATGGGTTAGTGTAGTGCACAGAGTAGAAGTTGCCTAGTGTCAGTCACTATTATTGTGTTATTTGCATGTGATTATGAGTGCAACAGTTTTCAAAGGGCAGCAAAACCCCCTGAACGTTAGAGTACATGTACCCAGTGACAAAGTATCAGAATTTAGAATTTTAACAACATCCTGTGCCTGACTTTAGCTGATCTACAGAAGACTAATTGAGCCCTTCAAATGTCACTCCCAGGCGGCTCTCCCCCTGACGTGCACATGCCTTTAATCATCCAACATAATAGGAAACTTGATGATCAAAGGCACGAATGAGGCCAGGGAGCTGAAATCACAGAAGAATTACAGCCTCTAAGAGGACTTGAGACTTTAAACCTTGCTATTTAAAAAAACTGATCACTCTAAAAATTCAAGCAATCCAAAGAAATAAAAAAAGAAATGTGACTTTTAATATTAGCAAGAAAGCTCAGAAAACTGTAGCCTGCAGACCTGTAAACCCCATGCCAAATGAGACAGGGGCTCCCCATCAAAATGAGAAATGCAGGGATAGCCCGACAAGAAGGGACCTCAGGGATGAGCAAGTCCAGCTTCCCCTCTGAGACACCCTGGCTCCTCCGATTCCAGCAGGGAAACTGGAAGGCGGAGAATCCAACAGCAAGCCCTCCATTTTTCATTAGCCAGGCCCATCATCTGAAAAGCAGAGGAGCAATTAATACAGGAAGGTTCAAGGACAGGAAGAAACTAGGCTTCCCTGCCCCAAACTTTCCCCAGAACCAACTCTGTTCTCCATTCAAGGGTCTCCACTGGGCAGCTCCAAACTACTCTTCTCATCTTACTCGAAGGGGTCCTCCTCCTGAACGAATACTGCTGGAATCTTCCAGATACTTATCATCCCCATTCTCTCGAAGTACCCCTGCCCTGCCCATTTCCATCTGTCAAACTCCTATTTACCTTTGAAAACTCAGTTCCAATCACTGCTCTCCATGAATTCATCCCTGATCACCCCAACAGGAAGCAGGGGCTCCCCTTTGAAATTCAAAGTGAGCCACTTGTTAAACATCTTCTCTAATCATCTGGTAAAGAATGCGTATGGCAAGGGCTCCAGTCTTAAATCCTGAGAGAAACTGTGAAGCCCTGATTGTGTTAACATCCCCCCTCAGTACCGAGAAGGGGCTTCATATGCACAAGGGACTGAGTGAATGAACGAATGAACAAACAGAAGAAAGAGAAGTCAGACGTCATGTTCCATTTTCTCAGCTCAAGAGACCATCAACCCCTTAAAATAACTCTCCTGTTCATGACAGTTTTAACCCAGTGCAGCTCAGACAGTACACTGATGGACCGGAGAGAAGAGATCAGAAATGTGAAGCACTTTGTCATCGACACGAAGTCCAATTGACTTTATTACTTCTGTTTTTGCCCTTCTTTTTCAGTGATGAAATAAATCCCAGCAAACGGCAAATTTCTATTCTTAAAGTGCACTTGGATCTTACTAATTTACTTTGCTTATACATCATTCAAAAGGGGATTTGATTTCAGGGCTTTATTTGTGCCTTCTAGTTATTATTCCTTCTGGAAATGGTCCTTCACATACATTAGGTCTAGAGGTCTACTACAGGTTTTGTGGTGTGTGTGTGTGTGTGTGTGTGTGTGTGTGTGTGTGTGTGTGTGTGTGTTTAGAACTACATTCTCTTAAGCCTACAAAGAGTGGTGTTTGGGTGATTGCTTCGTGGTGGCGTTCAATTTCTAGAACAATATGAACCCTAGTGAGGAGCGGGGAGAGGACGAGGAATGAAATGTTGAAATTCCAGAACATAGGCTTATGGTTTCTCGGAAAAGATCTTGTTAGAGCCAAAAGTCTCTAATTGCAGAGGAAATGGCCTTATTCAGTGTTTACCAGGCATCTTCTCTTAAATGCCAGGAACTACCCAGTGCCTGAATAAACATGATTTTTTTAAGAAGAAAGAAAGAAATCCATCTTACCCCAGCACTATGATATAGGGAACTCTCTACACTGTGGGGAAACTACGACTGAGTCTCAGTGGCTTCAGAGAAAAGCACTGAAAACCCAAAAGGGGCCCGCCAAGCAAGAAGAGGCACCTCAGCTTCCCAGGCTGCCTACCAAGTTGGGTGTAATTATTGTGCTGTCGGTTTCCTGTGACTCTGTGGGAGCAGAGATAACCCCTAAGAAGCTTAGATGAAATTTGATTTTAAAATATTTAATTGCATGCCCAGGGCACCGGGAAGGGTTTATGGACAGAGGGCAGAAGGGATCAGAGAAAAGAGGCAGATGATCAGACTTACGGGCACGGACTACCCAGCAGGCAGCCCTCTAAGCCTTTCCCTGTGGCCTTCCCAGCAGCGCCCTGCAGGCCACCTTTATGTTAGGCCCTTATCTCAGGCTCCCCAGTTCAGTACAGATCTGCCCCTGACAGAGATCAGGGTGTCAGGCTTAGAGGCAAACAGCACGAAGTCGTGGTGACCTAGGAGAGCTTTAATGAGACCCTGTGGGAAGGTGGGAAATAGACTGAGGGGGGAAGGAACAGAGGGAGGTGGCACAGTGCGCGCACAGCCAGACTCTGTGCCCAGAACTGTCCAGCCACAATGCTGCCATGGGATGCCAGACGATGTGTTGCTTCAGGCTCACCTCTGCTGCTGAGGCCACCTTAGAAAGCTGCATCTCTCCCTGTGTCTTTGTGTCTGTACCTTGCTTGGCTAAGCTCTCTCACCTGCCCACATCCTGGCTGCCACTGTCCTACCTAACTTGGGGTTGTTCAATAGGAAGGGCGTTTGGATACTGGGCAGCCAAAACAACAATCTCAGGAACCACTTTGCAAGGTCCAGGAACCCAAAGTCTGAGATCTTGGGTGCCAGTCTGAAGCCAGAAGTCCTTCGTGCTATGACACAGTTACCCAGTCTGAACCTCCTTCTAGGGAAGGCTGACCCAGCGCTCATCCTGCTGCTCAGTGAAGACCTCTAGCTAGTCCACAGCACCACAGGCTGAAAGGGGCTTGGAGACCCTCCAGCCCAACAGCCTAGATGAGAAAACTGAGGCTTCCAGAGGTCAAGCCCCTCCTTTCATCCCCTACCCTGACTCCTGAAAGGCAGGGCCCAAATTTCCTGCATCTCAGTGGGAACGTGCACCCTCTGGCTTTAACTTGCATGGGTCACTGGTTAGGAATCAGTCTGAACTTGAATGCATTAAAACGTAATGTTCTTACTATCCTCAAAATAGAAACCCAATTTCTCTACTGACATTTTCCATCTACCATTCTCCTCGCTGAGCTTTTTCTTAGCCCTCTGCTAAGAAAATCTCTTGCTGACACAAGTCTACCTATTATACTCCTGGAGAATATGCTATAACTGCCTGGGGTGAATTCATTAATATTAGCCTAAATCCAAAGCTCTTCTGTGACTGGTGGGTGGTGGGGGTGTGGGTGGAGGTGGGGGGAGACCTGGGATTATCCCAAGGATTTGTTTGAAACAAGAGCTCAAGAAGGTAGGGATAACTTTTTTAAGAAGAAAGGTACGAAATAACATTTCCATTTACAAATCCTTCCAACTCTCTAAGACCCAGGCTGTCCTCTTGATCTGCCCAATCACTGAGCCCTTATCTTATTTAATCAATTCAAGAAATGTAAACTAGCCTCATTTCATTAATGCTTAAAATGCCATTAAGATTAGGGCATTCAGCAGTGAATGGCTGTATTTGTGTTGTATATAGTGAAACATCTATTTTAATTGTGATTAGTGCTCTCAAACTAGTCAACAAATGTCTTTAAGTATTAATGGAAGGAAGAAGACACAAAGGATGTTAAAATGAGCTCATCAAACATAGAAGAATATACCATCTTTGATTGATTTCAAGACTTACTTTTTCTCATTTAACATCAATCAATAGCAGTGCTTTTTCTTAGTAATATACAGAATAATGATATACAATAGATGTCATCTTAGATTCAATAAAACAATGTTTGGCAAGCTACTTGCTCATGTTATATTGTTGGGTGATTTATGTATGATGTGGGGGAAAACAGAATGTAGCCATTTCCTTATACTAACATTTGCATGTAGAAAATAAGATTATCCATAATGTGTACGATGTCATGAAAATTCCAAGGATGCTTTCCTTTGCTCCAATCCACTGTGGTCCACTTTATATTTAGTTTCTGGTAAGACCAGATGCTCAAAGGCTTCCATCATCTCTAACATGTTTTACTCTATTAGAGAAACAGACAAATTTACGATCACAACTTTATCAAAGATGGTCTAATTAACCAAAGAAAAGTAAAATGTGGAAATTAACCTATAGTAGAATACACGAAAAACAGGGGCCCTGAGTTCCACGATGGGGTCAGTAGACTCAGTAGGGCTTTTTTCTTTTCCTTAAAAACAAACAAACCAACAAAAACACTGTGATATGTTTTCATTTCAATACTAGTGCTGATGACCTGCCCTGCTATTATCAGCACTTGCTATAAGCAAACCTGCGTCAGCATCCCAGGGTGGGAAGTCATCCCCAGAATCCAAAGACGGCGCCCAGTCATTTTCGACCTGTGTGTTGCTGCTGAAGCACAATAAAGGCGATGTGCAGCTGCTTCAGACATGAGCAACAGACGGTTACTGGTTTCGCTGACAGATCCGATGGGAAACTTGAAGAATGGAGCTTTGAGTCTGATAGAAATGGCTGTGCAGACTGACCTTACTTTGTACAACATGATTTAGCATTTAATTGTGATAGTTGTCATGTATTGAGCAACTTCTAGTGTTAACATTTCGCCCTCATTTTATTTCTGGTAACGTTTAATAAACTACCCACTTATATACATGAGGAAATTAAGTCTCAGGGTGAGGAAGTGCTTCCCCAAGGTCTCTCCACGGCTGAGTGAGAGCGGCCTCACACCAGGCCGACTTCCAAGGCCACTCACGCTCTTAACCTGATGCTACTGTGGGTGGCACAGCCCTCTGAAGGCTTCTAATTGTGACTTTGTTCTTGAACAAATGTATTGCGAGTCCCAAAGAGCAGTTCCCACAGGCTGGATTGGAAGACCTGAGTACTGTAATACCTCCCCACACGGCACTGTTTCCGGCAGCCTCCATCGCCAGCTGTGTGCCGGGCAGACCCTATCCAACCCTGACAGCCGCGCTCACGGGCCCTGGGAGATGAGCCAGTGCTCCTGCTGGCACGTGCTGAGAGCAAACGAGGTAAAGGATTGAGGAGAGAGCTTGGGAGTGAAGCGTCTGCGTTCAGGACAGGGAGCCTGTGAATCTCCCTCCGCCTCCCCTGCCCCTGCTCCCAAAGGTTGAGGGAAACTTTTTTTTCATGTGGTCTGAAACCTTGTGAACTGGAGACCTGAACTTCAGCTCCAGAGTGCCCTCGGGGTTTGTCCTAAGAGGCCCGATGGTGCCTGTGCAGAGAGGACTCCTAGAGCCTAATGGCAAAGGGTCCTGAGGTGGGTGCACGTGCCAGGCCCCTGGGACCTTCCTGCAGAGTCAAGGGAGAATCAGAGTGCCCCAAACGGGGTTCAGGCCATGGAGCTTTCTGGATATCAGTCAGTTTCATTCACTAGGAATATCTTATTTAAACGTAATTTGGTATATACCAAGAACTTTTACAGTTCAGCAGAGATGTAGTTTTTTAAAAAATATTTTTATTTTAAAAGTGGTATGTGCTCGTTGCAGAAAATTTGAACAGTAGAGAAAAGAAAATTAAGACCGCACATATTTTCATCTCCAGAGACAAGTTCTGCTAACTTTTGGAGTTTCTCTCCAGCAGCCCACCCATTTGAGGGTATACACCTGAATGCAAGATTCTCTTACCGAACCGTGAGTCTGAGCTGGATCTCTGGAAGGTCAAGGGTCTTATATTTAATTCCAAATGCAAGTTTCTTTGCTAGAATATAACAACCACCTGGTATGTTGCCTTTTCATTTTGAATAGTACCAATCTCAATATAATATGTACGTGATAAGCTGTATTCTATGATCTATGACTAAAATAACACTATAGATATTATTTTCCCAAGCAAACAGATTCAGTCTCCATTTTTGTTCAGTCCTTCTGGACAAAAGGGAAAAACACAGGAATGCGATTCCAAAGTGGATTAGCAAAGAGAGCTTTTGACTAGACGCTTTCTCTCAGGAAAAGCACAGTGCCTTGCACACGAAGCATTTCTGGTGCAGTGAATAAATCCTTCACCTGTGTTCACTCTACTTTGCACTTCCAAGAAGACTGGAGGTGATCAACTAAACATTAAATCTGATGAGGACTCCATTATCAAGAGATCATTCTCTTCGATTTTTTAATGATTTGCAGTCTTTTTATATCAACTCTGACTCTACATCTCTTACATATCAAAGTTCAAGAAAAGATTCAGGTACAAAAGATTTAGACTTGAAAGGAAGCACGAATGTGTTGGCAGGACTTGGAATCACTGGCTGGGAATGCTGGGTGCAGCTGACTCTATTCTTCATAACAGAAGTTGGTAAAAGGGTTCAGAACAAAGGTGAAATCTAAACCATGCAGATGAAACACCTGGAAAGCAACAGCAAAAGATGAAACTGTTCCTAAGAAGAGAATTGGGCAACTCAGAAGAAAATATCAAACTCCTAACGATGCTGTAATAGCCACAGAGTTATATTTCTATTTCAAACCATGAACACATGAAGGCATAGTCAGCTTCACTTGATGACACTTCGCAAGCCCAGTCTGCCCAGCACTCCACTCACCGTTCACTGAGCTACCTGTCTCATTCTGAGGTTTTGATGGGGCTGCCAATGCTCAGTTGTCTTCCACTCCCTGCCGAAGAGGTGGGCACATGACCCAGCCTGGCCAATCGTGGTTCTCCGTGGCCCTGTTTAAGGTCATTTGTTCAAAGGATGAGCATGTGACCCAAGCTAAGCCAATGGAAGTCTTCAAGGGATTGGGCCTCTGGATGAGGCAAGAGTGCACCTTTGTTTCTGTCTCTGGAGGCATGAACTCATAGATCCATATGACTTTAGAGCTTCCAGGGGTTATTCTGTGGTTGAGTGGAGAACAAAGCAAACAGAAATAAGCAGAAGGGAATGGGTAGAAAATAGGAAGGAGCAGGAGGGAAGAGAAAATGGTGAAGCCATGAGACACTGTTTAAATGCCTGGTTTACATTATATGTCTACCTAACATTTTAATAAGATGCTTAAAGAGGGTAGAAAAAGTAAGTTGTAAACAGAAGGCCAAAGTAAACAATGCACAAAGAGCCATGAGCAGAGGTTCTGTCACTATCTGGCAAGGTGGCATTCAGTTTAGGACATGGTCAGGAGTGGAGCATGGAGGGAATGAAATGAAAATCAGTCAAGGATCCCATCTCCCAATCCCAGGATTCACCAATTTAGAATGAGGCAAGCCTGTAGAAAATAAAAAAAGTTGCCACCAAGAGCTATATGGGTGGGAGATCAATGCAAGAAGAAACTTCTGTCCCTAGAGTTTTAAATAAGGCCCTATAATGAGATGTGGTCTGATTAACTCCATGGTCAGATGGTAAAATGGCTTAATTAAGATATTGATTTCACATTAAACTGAACACCAACACCAATGTTCTTGCCTGAACACCAAGGCTCTGCTTTAGTGTGACTGCTTAATCCCACTAACCCAAAACAAATACCTAATTTGCTAGAGATGGGCCATGGTCAGAAACAAGGGTGTGTGTTCTAAATTACCCATCCCATGACAAATAGGTTCCCTCAAATTAGAACTGATTAAAACAGACTTCTGTTAGAATAATGAAATGGCTACATTTCTCAAGAAAACCTTTTAATTTCCTTACAAACTAGATGCTTGTAAATTATTTACATTAGATTACAAACGCAGTCTACTCTCAGACTAAAAGAATTCTTAATTCTAATGCTCATAACAGTATAGAAAAAAATGTGAAGAAAAAAAGTCTCAGAATGTAAAGCTGAATGAAACTAGATCAAGAAATTCTAACTCCATCCCATCTTTATTCAGATACAGGATAAATGGCTACTATAGGTCACCTGGGAAATCAGTCTAAAAGGAGAGATACACACTTATGTTCCTGATGCCACATCACACTGCATATTCGACTGAGATGAAAACTATACCATCGTAGATGAGAAAAGATGATTTTCAGGCTCACCCACTAAGTGACAGAAGCACATGGAGAATCATGAAGTTGAGGAGGACCCAATGCGTCAAATACGCCTGTCCTTTCCTCTAAGCAGGTGAACCACACAACTGCCTAAAGCATCTCCAGGGTAGGGATGCCCACAACTTCCATTAACATTCTGTACTGAGTACGAACTGGATACTTTTCATGGGTGTCACTAACCAAAATTTCACAATGCAATTCAAGTCACTATCTGTTGTTTTAAATCCTGGGATTGGTCAGGGCTATCGCTGCAAGCTGTCACATGCTTAAAGACAAACGTGAAGTCTTCCATTTTTTTTCTCATTTCCATATTGAGTAATCCAAGTGCTTTCTCCCAAAGCCAATTTTTCATCCCTTTAACAATTTAGATTTTTCTTCAGAAAGCTTCAGTTTCTCCAGTTTATTTTCCAGTTGGATAATTTCTTTAATTTACTGAGATCCTTGCCAATTATCCAAAAGGGATGCTAATAAAAATAATAATGCTAATAGTTAATAGTTATCGTCAGATGAATTTGTGCCAGGCACTGAACTAAGCACTTTCCCTAAGTGGCAGGATATTTCCTGCTGGAAGAAGAAATTAGATATTTTGCCTTAATGCACGTTTCTTAGTACCAAGGTTGAGAAAAACCAGAAATTCCCATATATAAATAGTTGATGAAAACTTGTAAGAGATTTGACTAAGACAACCCCCAAACTCCTGAAAACCTGTCAAGGAGATTATTAAATAACTACAGAAAGTCAATGGTTACATTTACCTGTATGAGTTGAATTTAGCTTTAAAAGACAAAAAAGAAAACAAGCCACTAATTTAAATTTCAGATCATTGCTGAATACACAGAATTGAATAACATGAAAAGGAACAAGCAAAACTCTTAGCACTGAGATTGTTAAGTATTTTGTAGACATAGGCCTAAATATGTTGAAAGGGTAGGTAGCATAGATAGCCAAGTACTATACTTGAGTACATGAGAGTAGAAAAACAGAGAGGGAGAAGCAATTAGAGGAGGAGAAAGGGTTAAGATTAAACAGCCCGCCAAATGTGTGAAGCTTGTTCAGGTTGAAAGTCATCCCTTGGTTACTTCAGTTTTTGATAAGGACAACTGGCCTCACAACTCAGGACACAAGATGATGCTCGCACAGCCTGAGACAGCTCTACCAAACCACCAGCACACCCGCTAAGCTACCACTGGTCCTCGGCTTCTGCCAGCTTTGGGCAGTTTCTGTTCATTTCTTCTGCCTGCTCCACTATCCCTGCTCTTCTCCAGTACTTCATGGTTCCGCTTCATTCAGGGCTTCTTTTGGGTCTGTTGCTTTTCTGGCAGGTCTCCCTGCTGAGCACTGTGTAGACACAAAGTTGCAACAACAGATTCGGACTGGTCAGCAAGTCACCATCACGGGCAGAGTGAGTTCCTGTCCTGGGCTGAGCTCCTGTGCCAGAGGGTCTCACAGGTTACTCGCAGGCCCATGATGTGGCACCAATCACTGACCCATTCAGCTGTGGCAGAGAGAAAAGTGATGTCGTCCAACAGAACTTGATAAACATAAAGAAGCAACTTCCTGCTTTGTTCACATGAGCCTCGAGAGGGTGGCAAGCCTTTAGTGTCATCCAACCTATAAACTGGAAACAGTGCTCTCCTGCTCTAGATTCAAGCGCCTCATTGAAATCTAAATGGTTTGTAACACAAAATCGGGCAAGGAAAAGATTAAAGAGGACGGCAAGGCAGGGAACCACTGAGGAGGAATCATACAGGAGGGCAGGGTCAGAAACCTGAGCACTGATGGGGAGCTGGCCTCAGAGAGCAACGTCTTCCACAGAGCCGAAGAAGGGAGAAGATGCTAGAATTCACGCGTGATGATTCTTATCTTTTCAGTAAAGTTAGAGAAGAAAAACGCCAACAGGATGAGGGAGTAACTTGAGGATGATAAAAGAGGTTAGGAGAGCCATGGCAGGGAGCATATAAATGGACAAGAAACTTATTTTTTTCAAATGCCAAATACATGACCCAGAAATTCCAGTAATATCTTTTTTTTAAAAAAGATTTTATTGGGGTAAGGGAACAGGACTTTATTGGGGAACAGTGTGTACTTCCAGGACTTTTTCCAAGTCAAGTAGTTGTCCTTTCAATCTTAGTTGTGGAGGGCGCAGCTCAGCTCCAGTCCAGTTGCCGTTGTTAATTGCAGGGGGCGCTGCCCACCATCCCTTGCGGGAGTTGAGGAGTTGAACCGGCAGCCTTCGGCATTAGGAGCACGGAGCTCCAACCACCTGAGCCACCAGGCCGGCCCTCCAGTAATATCTTGATAAACATGATTTGTAAAAAGTCAAGTCAGATGTTCTCCAGCAAGTCAAAGCATGAACAGTGAGCAGACAACTGAAGGTTAAGGGTTGAGACCAGGCAGACAATAAAGACTCTAGGGTGTTGTTGGTGTGGGAATCCACATATAGACGAAGCAGAGATCTAATAATAAGATATGAATGGAATATATGCACCTGAGATTTTAGCAAAATTGTTCATAATTGGATATAATATGTAGGCTTACAAAAGATTGGGAAAAGTTCCCTTCCACATTTTAGTCTGCCTATTTATGAAGAAAGGGAATTAAATGTCGACCCTTTGTAAAAGAATTCATGAATGATAATTTGTATAAAGCATGATTCTTAATTATGGCTCATATTTGGCAGGGATGCATATGATATCTTATGTAACATGAATGGTTTAGCTAGAAAATGTGTACTGTTCGAGGCCATTACTTATTTGAAGGAGGAAGAAGCAATATTTCTGCACAACCAATACATGTCATTTCCTGTGCTAGGTTCTTTTCACACATTATCTCATTAATCCTCCTGCTAGCCCTGTAAGATAGGTATTACTCTGAGTAATTTATAGCTGAGAAAACTAAAGCTCACAGAGGTAAAGTAATTTGCCCAAGATTGTAAAAAGTCTGACTCCAAAGCATACACTCTTTCCACAGGTGACACTGCAGAGTTGAATAGGGAGATGTCAAAAAATTCTTTCTCCATTGCCAAGGCTTATTAGCTTATACATGACCTCACTACAAATATGGACAGATAATTTATCAATATCTTTGCTCTCCCCAGAATTTGCCTATGATTAAGTACTTTGATCAGTCAAGAGGTACCGATGTGCTACTATTTCTCCAAAAATAAGACCTGGCCGGACCATCAGCTCTAATGCGTCTTTTGGAGCAAAAATTAATATAAGACCCAGTCTTATTTTACTATAAGACCTGGTCTCAAATAATATAAGACCGGGTCTTACATAATTTTTGCTCCAAAAGACACATTAGAGTTGATGGTCCGGCTAGGTCTTATTTTCGGGGAAACACGGTATTACAGGATATACCCTCAAAGGAAATAAAACAGCATGTGGGTTCTGATTAACTAGTTGTGCATGTCGGGCAAGCTTCTTAACCTTTTTGTGGCCTAAGGTTTTTCATCTGGTTAAATGAGGACTTTGGACTAGGTGGTGTGAATCCTATTTGCTTCAATTCATTCATTCATTCATTCATTCATTCATTCATTCATTCACTCACTCACTCACTCACTCACTCACTCACTCACTCACTCACTCGGCAAACAGATCGTGATTTTTCTAAATACCAGGCACTGTTTTATGTGCTGAGAATACAGTGGTGAATGCAGTAAAATCTCATGGAATTTACATTCTAAAAAATTCCCCATCATAAGACAGTGATTCTCAATGTAGTGAGGAGCGACAGGTGGGACAAATTTTCCAAATCGCTTGGGTAACTTTTTTGAAAGTACACCTGTACCGCCTCCTAGATCTGCAGTCTGCTCCTCAGGAAGTAAGCACTGTGGGAGCCACAGCCTTCGTGGTATCCTTAATATAGGCTTGGCAGAAAAAAAAAGGTTGAGAATGAGTGTTCTAAGTGATACAGTCAATTAAAGAGGCACCAGTCATATTGCTCTACTTTGTAGTCTGAAGGAAGACTCATTAAAAGAGCCAATTCTAAGCTTAAAGTTCGTTTTAAAATGTACTGGAATTATTTGTCCCTGATTAATTTAAGTCTTATGCATACTTGTGCCAATCAGAATGCTTACCCATCTTATTGTTGGCCATGACCTCTCAGGCTGAATTCTCATGGAAAAACTGTTTGATTAAAAACACCACTATCCTCTGAAAATGAGTGTTAGTCCCTCAGGCTACAGCCAGTTTTCAGTATTTAGATGCAAACAAACAAGCAAACAAACATTAATGATATCATAACATTCTGGTGATAAAAGGTCAGTGTATATATTATGCTTTCATGTTCTGAGAATCATAACAAAACTTGATTGTTGGGAAGTTTTAAAAAATTTATTTCCACTCCACTCAAATCTAATAGTTAAAACTAAAGTTTATGCTATAGGCAGTACAAAATCTCCATAGACATGTATATGACTTGAAAATTTTTTAAAAAACACCTCCAGTTTAAATTTAACACTGTCAGTCATAGAATGGTTTATTTTAAACTTGCTGTTCAAACTTTCAAATGCCACACGTGGCAAAAAAACAGTTAACACACAACATCTGCCACAATTCTATCTTTGAACTGCCTTTTCTATATTATGTTACAATTTCTTTCAATTTCTTACATTTATGGTATTTTTAAAGGCAGCAATGTCAATTTTTTTTTTGCTTTGAAAACACTTCCACTAATGTTCTGAAATTGCTTAAAATAACAACTTTTTCCCTTTAGAATGCTACTGCTGCCCACATTAATGAAATCATTCAATGTAATATTAATAAGTTGTTGAGAGGTATACGGTACTCGATAAGTCAACTCCCACCTCTAAGTTTAAATGAACTCCAATCCAAAACAAGCATTTTCCTAAATCTGTATACTCAGCTACTTTTCTCAAAAATATTTCCATTCTGAAATAAGTTTGTGTGTGTGCGTGTGTCATACAATAGTTTCATCTTTTATTCCTAACAGAACTCATGCTGTACTTTTTTTCTCAAAATATATTTGACATTGTCTGTGCAAAATGTTAAGTTCTGTATAGGTATGTACCTTATTTTGAAAAAGTTTATAAAATATAATTCCTAAAAACCACCTCAACATTAGACAATAGAGGAAGAAACATATCAGACACAGCCTAATTTTTCACATGAGAAAATAAGTATGTTCTTAAAGCTCCAGTAATACATTCCTTGAAAAAACTCAGAATGCACTTTGGTCATTATTAAACATAGTAGAACACAGCAAATAAAACAAAATGCTTTTGTTGTTTTCTATAGAAAGAAAATACACTAGAGAGGCTGGATTGAGGTTGATCAAAAGGAATGGTAGGAGCAAAGTGGTATTATGACATGGCTCTGTTCTCTACACATTCCTGATCTTAAGATTGTGATTTGGGGATTAGAACTGCACCAAATAAGACATTTACAATTAATCGTTTTAAATCCCCTAAAATGTGGTTTAAAAATGTGAGGATATTCAACACGATACATCTTGCACCAAAAGTTCTAGATTGTTTCAAATAAATTCTTTGTTTTAGAAACTAGATGCTCAGTTTAAAAAAAAAATGGCAAAAACATTTCATGTCTCATTTATTTCCTAAAATATTCTTGATTGTACAAATATAACAACTTAAAATCAAGGTCCAATGTAAGATACTACCATATTTGCCCTATTTGCCTAACATGCCAACATGATAAGTTCTCATTTGGACACTTGGCAAATTATTTGGGGGTTGGGGGTGGAGGTGGTTAACTTTCCAGGTTAAAAGCATCTTAAATAGCCCTTATATAATTGGAGGGGGGAGGGAGGTATGTACCAGATTAGGTTTGGAGGACAGAATTTGCAAGCTTAAGTTGTCTTTTTTGAAAATTTGGGTATACAGTGCTTTTACAACTATCAATCAGGGGAATATTTTATTGGTTTTTTACCTTATTGTTAAATTGTTCATTTGAGTGTGGCATGAACAGCAGACACTATAGTGTACCATGGGGAGAAAATTATTATACTTGAGTAAACATAATGTACTTTAGTAATATCAGTAGGCACTTCACTTGTGAGATGAGTATATACCTCACTCAAAAGGATACCATATCATGCCCTAGTACACTATAACATATCCCATATAAAGATACGCATTAAAAGTAACAAGTTTAAAAAGTGCACATTTTGAGCATGCACAGTTAGAGCTGTGCAAACAGCCCAGTGTTTCAAATAAATACAATTATTACTAGTAAATTTTTATCAAAATATCTTACAGTATGGTACCCATTTACACTTATTGCTCTATTAAGAGTTTTATCAAAGAGCACTTTGTTGACCTGTTATGTAATACCATATATATTAATACTGAAGGGTGCTTAACTGCAGCTTAATCAGTTTAGATCCTGGCATTGTTCCAAAATAATTCAAAAGAAACCCTGACTGGATGTTGATTTACTGAAGAAAATGCTTTACGTGTCTAGCAGAGTCCAATGCAATATTCCAAAGTTAAAGAAGTTTCCTCAAGTAAGGCAAGTTCACAGCACCGGTGGAGAAACAGTGCTTAGCAATGGCTCCTAGTCTCACAATTTGTTGTTTTGTCAATTATTTGTGAGCAATTACCAGGATCTCAAGTATCTGGATATCAGTTTTATCACCCTTTCATCAACAACTAAGTACATCAATGCTACAAATAAAATATAAAGACTAAAATAAATGTAAAAAAAAAAAAACAGTGAACAAGTAAAATAAATATAAGAATTGCACAAGACAGTCTGATGTAAACACTTCAATTTCCCAGCTGAGATCCTGAAGCAGAGTCAGTGACTGCTTTCAGGCAGCTTAGTTGGTACTCTTATTCTGGAAAAGAGGCTACATCTTCTTTTCTCTGAATTGTCATGACTTAATCTTCCACAGCTAGTGAAAAAATAACAGAAGCAGTGACCATTAGAGCCAGTTTTAATATCGCAACTTATTAAATTATATCACATAATACTATTTTTATTTTTTATCTAAATTTCATTCATAAACAAGTGTTGGTTCTACTATTTAAACTTCTTTATCCTTTTATTTTCAAGAAGAGTTCACCTTAAATAAAGGGAAAATCACATTTCTCTTGCTTTCTTTTCTAGGGAAGTGGCTATATATATATATATATATATATATATATATATATGTACTACTTATTCACTAACAGCTGAACATATGTTGGAGCACATATGCATTACTATATAGATAAATAATATCACTTTTGGCCAAAAAACGAAGTAGGCCTTTTTTCATTTTTTGTCACCTAACTCAGATTCAGATTATATGAGTAAAAATAAATCCCTCCACTTACCCTACACAA
Organism: Rhinolophus sinicus; assembly: GCF_057876585.1. Taxonomy (NCBI): domain Eukaryota; kingdom Metazoa; phylum Chordata; class Mammalia; order Chiroptera; family Rhinolophidae; genus Rhinolophus; species Rhinolophus sinicus. The sequence goes on from NC_142504.1 coordinate 45,922,353, forward strand.
CAGTCCTATTTGTAACGAATACTGTTCCAAATTAGGAGTTCCAACAGTATTATAAACCAAGATTGCTCATCATGCTTTGAAATTAAATGTGAAATTATTTTCACTAATTGTGTACAATATTATCAAAATGATTCCATGACTGTGCATGTGATATCTCAAAGGAGTGCTAGAGGAAAATAAATGTCACAAAAATGGAATAGGGCACTATGTCAGAAAGAATACCTGCAAGCTCTTACCTTTAAATTAAATCCAAGCAAGTCACTGATAACACCAGAAACGGCTGACAGGATGACAACCTGGGTGATGTTATAAAGTAGAGGATTCATTGTCAGCCCGTATAATCGAAAGGGACTGTCCAATTCCTAGAAGAGAAAAAAAGCATGAGCCCACATTCAGTAAGAGTTGTCATAGTTAAACCAATTCAAGGCAATATACGATGAGGATTAAAAAAAAAAAAAAAAACTTTCAAAAAACAAATTATGGATAGTTTTAGAAAGGATCCATTTGGTTAACCTAAAATAAGCAAATATACTTTTATGAGCTTTTCTAGAAGGTGACTTCCTTTAAAAGAACTCTGTAACAAACTGATGGCTGCCAGAGGGGAAGGGTTGGGGGGCTGCGTGAAAAAGGGAAAGGGATTAAGAGGTACAAATCGGCAGTTATTAGTCATGGGGATATAAAGTACAGCATAGAGAATATAGTCAATAATATTGTAATAACTAAGCATAGTGCCAGGTGGGTACTAAGACTTACAGGGAGGATCACCTTGTAAGTTATATAAATGTCCAACCACTATGCTGTACACCTGAAACCAATTTAACATTAAATATCAACTATAACTGAGAGAAAAAAAAAAGGACTCTGTAAATTTGTAACTCCAATTTCTATCTCAAATGAATGACTAGTAAAGTATTGGTCTAGAAGCTACAAGGAGGTTCGAGAACACTTTTTAGTATACGAATAGAAAGTGAGAAAAATGTCTTTTTGCACAAGAATTGGAAATTTAATTAGCTAATTTTCTATCAATAGTAATACATATGTAAAGACTCCTCTTTGAGACAATTAATTTTTGAATATATGGATCAATTAATTAATTGACTGGTTCAAACATTCAAAGCTCTATTGTATGCCAGGCCCGGTGCTAGGCTCTGGGAAGTTAAGATTCAGCTCCTGCGCTGAAGGCCCTTACAGTCTAACAGACATGCAAATACCGTGTTTCCCTGAAAAGACCTAGCTGGACAATCAGCTCTAATGCGTCCTTTGGAGCAAATATTAGTATAAGACCCGGTCTTATTTTACTATAATATAAGACTGGGTCTTATCTAACATAAGACTGGGTCTTATATTAATTTTTGCTCCAAAAGATGCATTAGAGCTGATTGTCTGGCTAGGTCTTATTTTCGGGGAAACATGGTAAATAAGTCAACTACGAGAGTCCCATACGTGCCACTCATATAAAAGGTAGTGGGTCACAGAGGAAGGCACCCCTGAAACTTCATAGGTAGGAGAGAGCAGGTATTCCATCTAGACACATGAACACATGGCACCTTTGAATTGCGACAGGTTGCTCAGCCTTGTTAGAGCCCAAGTGCAAGGGAAAAAGTACTTCCAATTTACAAAACGGACTACATACGTACGGGTCATTCTTTAGGCAGACTGTATTGACAGAATGGCACTAAAGGAATTTAATGAGAGGAATAGTGTATCAGAGGTGCATGTGAGAAAGATAGCCAGGTCAGCAACAGGAAAGACAGAGGAGAGGGCAGTGAGAGCAGAGCAAGATGCCCTAAGAGTTGAGTGCATTATCAAAAGCCTAAGTGAGAGATGATGGGGGTCTGACTTAGGGCAGTATTGATGGGGAAGAGGTGATGAACTGGAAGATATTTGAGAGGCTAAATCAATGTGCCTAAGAATTTCTTGGCTGTGAAAAGTGAGAGAGAAGAGAAATCTATATTAAGTCCCAGGTTTCCGACTAGAAGACTAGGCATGATCAGAAAGGATCACGCTTGTGCTTTGTATTTTAGTTATTTTAATATTTTTCTCTCCTCTGAGACAGAAGCTGCTCTTAAATCTCATCTTTATAGCCTCCTCCTGTCTAGCATAGTGCCTACACGCTGAAGATACTCGATCCATATGTATCAAATAAGCCCACGCTCCTCTTTTGAACCCTTTCAATGCCTACTACACTATGGGGCACAATCTATACCCAATTAATACTTTTTAGTTGAGTGGAGAATTAATCATAACATTGAGACACAACTAATTTCATACCATTCTCTGAATACTTATAAACAACTCTAAGAATTATATTTAGTTATAGAAATTGAGATTTAAAAAAATATTTTCCTTTTAAGAAAGAAAAGCATTACTAACACTGCAAAGCAGTGATAAAAATATTTTATTAAATTACCTCCAAAGAGTTATTATTATGAGATCAGATATATTCAAATTATATTCTTTTTGATTATCACCCAAAATGACTTGAAAATAAATTGTTTAGTGGTAATATGTATTTATTATAATGATTATGTATTGCTACTTTTTAAGCTAACTCAGGCCAAGCAGAAGACTGCTGTAAGAAATACAACATGAAAAATTTCCAAATTAACATTACATCTTCTTTTTTGAAATCTATTTTAAAGTTCTAGCGGGCAAAAATTCCCAAAGACACCAAAGTCTACAATACTCTAAACATTATTAAACGTCTCAAAATTTCAAGTTATAAAAATTTCAAAATGAAAGGATTTGAATTACTTTACTAGTTTTGCAATGAGAAATAAAATGTAAATGGCGTGAATAAGCTCAAATATAATTTGAAAACAAGTGGATAATCATGAAAACCAAATACAAGGCAGAATCTACAAACAGAAGACTAAGATATAATGTCAGAACAGCATATTGTACATTATATCCATTTTCAATTTTATTTTTACCTTTAGCAGTTTAGTAGCCAGTTTTAAAACATTATTCACTAGTGTCAGTTCCTCTTTTTTGTTAGGTTTCTTCTCCATTTTCAAGTATAGGTTTATCTTTCATAAAAAAAGCAAACAATTAAAAATGCTTAAAATGAAAACAGATAGTCATTTTTAGTTTATATCTTTCAATTTCTTTAAAAAATATCAATGGTAGTTGTCTGGTTATTGAGATTATAGGGGCTATTAATATTCTTCATACTTTATATTCCAAATTTCCCACAATAAACTTATTTTCTAATAAGAAAATAACCATTTAAACTTTTCAAATACAATTAAAAGCTGAAACAAGAAAGATACACTGGATGTCATTAATTAAAAGGTGAAACACTTTAGTCCCAGAATCAAATCAACCTAAAGAATAATAATAACTAGAGTAAAGTTAATCAGTTGGTTTGTTGGCTATGCTCCCTTTTCGTTTTAATTGAGTTCATTTGACAAGGTTATCAATTTTTTAAAATCAAACTACCCCTGACAAAAATATTAAAGTTCATTGCTGGTAAGTTTCTTTGAATAATTCCTATGAAAAGATAAAGAAAATATTAAATTCATACAAAATAAAGTTAACCATCAATATTATCATGTTTTCTCCTTTCTATTGAACAAAAATTCAAACATGGCTCTGCTATACTGCAAAGCAAATATATCCCACTAATGGTTTAAAATCCATCATTTCAACTGACGATGAGGCATAAAAACAGTAGATTAGATTTGAAGTCTGCATCAATGCAGGAACACTGAAGAAAGGCTTGTGTCCTATCAAATGACAAGTTTTGCTTTACAACACAAATGGTCTTAATCTAATAACACAGGCTCCTCAAAAACTTGAAGTAAATGAAAACATTTTAGTTTCATATGTAGACTAGACATTAATTTGTAACATAATAAACATGTATTCTCACCTGTTCTGTTAGTAAAATTGAGGTATTGCTATATTTTTTACTTGTTTCTGATCCAAGAGTAACAAATCTTAGGAGAAAAAGTGTTAACGAGATGCACCAGATTACCAGTTCCCAATTGTAGTGACAATCAAGGAAGATCTCATGCACATGAAGCAACTAAAAGTGTTTGAAAAAGGCAACATGAAGAAGCAATGTGATTCAAATTCTTTTTAACAGAAAATAACATTTTACTTCATACAGACTGATCATGAATGTAGTGTTACATTTTAAAAACATTTCACTATTATGAAATATTTCAAGCACATAGAAAGTACAGAGTATAATGTAATCAAACCACATGGGGCCTCTACCCATTTTTGTCAAATCTTAACATTTTACAATATTTCTTTCAGATTATTAAAAAATAAAAGATTAAAGATTCAGTTGAAGCCCCTTTAAACTTTTCCTTGATTATTATTCCCCTTCTTCTCCATTCCCTTTGTAAGGGTAATACATTAATTTTTTTGCATGCAAAAATAATGCACGCAAATATATATGTAGTTTATATATATGTAATTTAACTACACATATATCCTTAAACTATGTTATTTTACATCTATTTTATAATCTATAAAAATGTTATTACATTGTCCATATCGTTCTTCAATTTGCTTTTTATTCCACTTAATTTTGTTTTCAAGATTTACCCATGCTGATAAATAATACAAATTCACTTATTCTAACTCCTTCCTGTAAGGAAGGTATTATAGTAAAAGAATCAACCACAATGTACTGGTCTCCACTATCCATTAACATTTACTTTGCTGTCAGTTTTCCTCATTATAAACAATGCTATAATAAACATCCTTTTACACGTTTCTTTGCGTGTAAGACTCTCTAGAAGTAAAATTGATGGGTTGGATATTCACATATTCAACTTAATTATGTATTACAAATTTCTCACTAAAACAGTAGTACCAATTTATATTCTCAGCAGTGTTATCAGCGTTCCCTTCACCACTCATTTATGTATACATTTGGTATTATCAACTTAATACCTGCCAATCTGATGGGTGTAAATTATCTTATTGTTTTGCTTTTGCTTTTCCTGATTATTTAGGGAGGATGAATATGTCTCATATGCTTATTGGTCACTGGGCTGCCTCTTCTGTCAGTTAACCTTTCCTATTCCACTTTTTCTGTATCAGGTTGTCTGCTTTTCTTATTGATTTGTAGAAGTTACTTGTATATCGGAATAACAATGCTATTTAAGTCACATGTTTTGTCAATATCTTTTCCCAGACTCCATTTTGTCATTATGGTGTCTTTTGTAGTACATACATTTTTAAGGGACGGGTGTGGGAGAAGAGCAATATATGAAAGACTGCATGTATCAGGGAAAAGTCTGAACTATTTACTATCTGGCCCTTTACAGAGGAAGTTTGCTGATCTCTGTCTTATAGGGCAAACTGATTTTTTATTTTGATGTTGCATCCATCTTTCCTGGTCAGTACCTTCTACCAAAATGCTCACTAGAAATGGTAGAGAAGGTAACTGTCTTATTTCTGATTTTAAAGTTAATACCTCTAAGGCAATAAATATCGTAAGTACAATGTTTGCTCAATTTTTGAAAGATATGCTTTATCAGATTAAGGACAGAATTTTCCAGTCATTGTACTACAAATCTCCACTGAAATTTACCAATTTGTTTTCTGCATCTGACTGAGATAATTGGATGTTTCCTCCTCCTTTAGTCAATTAAGGGAGCTCAAACTCAATTAATGGATTTTCTAAAGTTGAGAATCTTTGCGTTGCTGGAATAAACTATCTTGATCATGGCACATTTATTGTTATTAAATTGCTGGCTTCATCGTCCTAATATTGTGCATCTAAGTTAATAAGGGAAATTAGTTCATGGCTTCCCGTTATCACACTGCTCTCTCTGGTGCTGGTAGCAAGATTATATTAGCCACATAAAATGAGTTGGGGAAATATGCCCCGTTTTCTATTCTCTAGATATTTTATGTAGGATCAGGACTACCTGTTTATTTTAATATTTGGCAAAATTCATCTGTGAAACCATGGGTCTAGAGGAGTTTTGTTGGTGACAGATTTTAAACTACTGAATCAATACTGCTTTATGGTTTTGGGTGTCAGGTTTTCAATTATTTTTTTAGTCAGTTTTAAGAATTATGAATTTGTAAAAAAAACTGTCCACGTAAGCTTTCAACTTTAATGACATATAGTAACTTATACTGGTATTCTTTTAAAAAAATCCTCATTTGTGTCAGTATTTCAGTTTAATACTGTGCTTTTTCTTTTTAAATACAAAGAGTGCCAAAAAAATGTATACACAATTTAAGAAAGGAATACTGTATTAAAGTTATAATACTCAATATATGTCAATAACAAAAGGTGAATACAAGTCACATTTGACTTCTGCAATTACAAGAGGTGCTCAAAATGGTTACTTACCATCAGCGTCCAGAAACTTTTGATGCTTGAGCAACGTTGACTGAAGTGTCCACCTGTATACACTTTTTGGGCACCCCCAGTATTTGTTATTTATCTATTTTAAAATTCCCAAATATAGGAGGTTTTTTGTTGCTGTCACTGTTTTCTACTTTAATTGCATTACAGCTAGATCAAGTGGTCTGTATGGTATTGGCTGAGAAGTACTTTGTGGCCTAGTACATGGGAAAGTTTTGTAACTGTCCTTATGCCTGAAAATAATATGTATTCTCCAATTTTAGAATAAAATTTTGATTCTCTTATTTGGATACATATCTTAATTATATTTTTTGCTTGCTTAATCTATTAATTACTAAAAGAAATGTATTGAAACCTCCCAACATGGTATTTCATTAATTTCTCAATATAGTGCTATTGATTTTGGCTATATACAGATATATTTAAAGTTATATGATTACATGCATACAAGTTTGGAACTGTTAGATCTTCTTGATGAATTATTCTTTTAATTTTTGTCAGGCTTCTTGGATTACAGTCTATTTCATCTGATATTAATGTAAGTTTACCAGCTGTCTCTTGGCTAGTATTTTCTATCCTTTTACATTTAAGACCTTTCAACATTACTATGTTTCATGTGTCTTTTGTTGCTAGCAATAGATTTCTTCATATTTATAAGAGAACTACAGGATTTACTTCAGAAACATGGCAATTAAATCCTGAAGACACTGAGATGTAATAAGAAATTGTGAATAAAGAAATCAGTCTTTCCCTTTTGTTGGCTTTTAAGATTTTAAGATTGTTTGGCAGTTTATCTACAATGTATCTAAGTGTGGATTTACTTTTATAGCTGCTTCTTGTTTTTGCTTCCTAAATTTGAAAATTAATGCTTTTCTTCAATTCAGAAAAATTCATAGCCATTATCTCTCCAAATATTGTTTTCCCTCTTCTTTCCCTCTAGAATTCGTTAGATGTATGTTGGATCTTCCATTTGTCTCAGTCTCCTTTTCATATTTGCATCTCTTTATCCCTGTCCTATATTCTGGGTAATTTTTTCCATCTCCCAGTTCACGATTTTCAGTTGTCTTTAATTGGCTAATTTTTCTGTTTGTTTTGTTTTTAATGTCGATGACCATATTTTTCATTTCTCTGAAGCACTCTTTGGTTCTCTTTCAAATCTTTTTTTTTTTCATGGTGTTATGTTTTTAATCACTTTAAACAAACTTATCTTATAGTTTCTATCTGATCAGTCTATTATCTGAAGTAGCTGGAGATTTAATCCTGTTTATTGATCAGTTGACCCACACATGTTGGATTGTTTCTTCAGGTGTTTTGAAACTTGAAGAGGCTTTATCTGTGTAAATCTTGTGAGGCCTAGATTGAAATCACATACGGCAGAATAGTCTTGGTTTTGCTTCCACCATGTATCCAGGAGCCTAGGATCACTTTTTAAATTAACTTCTTGACATAAGGGTTATAGGACAAGATCTATAATGTACATTTATTTGAAACCTGAACCTGTAATAAGGGCAGGCCTACAGCTATATATTCTTAGGAGAGACTTTCCCCACCTCCTTGCCGGAGTCCAGGCAGAGTTAGACAAGCTTCTTTATTGTCTTCCTGTGCTGGTGGGCAGGCTGTTTTTCTTACTCACCTTTTCACTGAGACTATAGGCCTTTGAGGGTTCTGGCCTTATTGGGTAAGCATGTATAAGAGTGTATGTCAAGGTCTCATCTTCTGTCCTCATGTGGGCATAAAATCTCAAGTTTCTAGGACACTAAGATTGACAATGTACCTCACCTCCTTGTCCTAGGGCTGCCATGGCATCAAAATATATACTTAATTGCTCTGTTTTTCAGTTTTATCTTTATTTTGGCCCCTTACTGTCTTAAAAACTCATACACACACACACACACACACACACACACACACACACACACACACACACACACATATATGTATACACACACACACAGTATGCATATTTAAAAAGTTTATATATGGATATTAAAAAGCTGGGTTTTATTTTTGCAGCATTGTATGATGTTTTAAAGGAGAAGAATTTTCAGGTAATCTAGTATGTCCTATTACTTGAAATAAAAGTTTAAATTTTATAGCCTAGTATATCCTGAAATACTTTTGTGTTTCCTGATTAATCTTGATCAGTGAGAATTCCTAGCGTCATTCCTAAGTTTTTTGGGGGAAAGTAAAGATAACCAGGTGAACTGTAGACAAAAACTAATTGTTATATGTCCAATCAACAGACATCTGAGAATATGCTAGCCACTGTTGTGACATAGAGATGAATAAGGTATATTTATTTATTCTACTGAAAAATAATAATAAACTGCAAAAAGTCAATTTCAAAATTGTGTAGCTAGGCTTACTTATATTATTACTTTTATTGCTTATTATTAGAAAGCCTTCTGAGGCTGAACATTTATAGATCTCATTATCTAAATTTCTATACAGAATAATTTAACTCACCTGGGCACAACAGATAAACACAACTGAGATAGTCAACAAGAAAGCAGAGGAAACTATTACATCAACTGATCGCTGAGGACCTCGACGCTGGGGTAAAAAAGAGAAAACAGTTTTAAATATATTTACTAATTAGCAGGTAATTCCATGCTTTCAATTAAAGTGCTGATCCATCACTGTAGGTTGATAACTTATAACGTTGAAAACATGCCTGATTTGTCAAATGAATTTTAATTACAAACTGTTACTACTTCCTGAGGATTTGCAAAACAGTGAAAATGGTGAATATATAGCCTAGAATTCTTAGCATAACTTCCAAATACTTCATTTTTAAAACACCAATCATTTACTCGACAAATGTTTCTTAAGCACCTGCTCAGAATGAGGCTCTGTGCTAGGTGCTGGAAATACACAGATACAGTCCCAACCTTCACAGGAACTAGTAGGGAGCCAGACAATAAGCTCATAACCACAGATACACGTATGTGGTAAGTAGTGATGAGTGCTGTGAGGGAAGCTACAGGATGCTCTGAGAAAATCCTGATGTAAATCACTTCCTCAGGGAGACCTTCCCAGGCCCACACTCCTGGCTCTCAAATTCAGTGTGTGGGCCCGAGAAGGTCGCCCTAAGGAGGTGATATTTATACCCAACTATGATGCAGGGGCAAGATGGGCAGAAAGAAGACCATGTGCAAGAGCACAGAACTGGAAAGATCATAGTGCATTCACAGAACTGAGGCAGTCTAGTGTGGCTGGGAGGTAGGGAGGAAAATGTTTCAAAATGAGACAAGAAAGATAGGCTATCAGTAGGAGCTAGGTCAGAAGGGCATTATAAGCCCTGTTAACATTTTGTTCTTTATCCTAACAGCAACAGAGAACCTCCAAAATGTTCTAAGAATTACATGGTCAAGTCTACATTTTTAAAAGATCTCTGGTAGCAGACTGAAGAAAGTATTGGAAGGAGGAAATATGAATGCTAGGAAGCCAGGTAAGAGGCAACTGAAAGTAGCCCAATACAGAAGATGACTGGTTCAATTGGGGGGTGGAGGGGCGGTGGAAATAGAAACAAATGGAAGTAAATGAATTCAAGACGTTTCTTGGAAGCAGAAAGGTGGGAATCGGTGATAAATCGGATGTTGGAAACACAAAGAAGTAAATTCCAAGGATAATTCCTAGGTCTGGGGTTAAATGTTCCCCTCACTGAAGTATAAGCTCCTGAGGGAAGGGACTTTCATCTCACGTACAGTGGATGACACACGGTTAACAGTAACTAAATGCTTACTGAATAAGGTAATCAATGGATAAAAGAATACAAAACCTACTTCGGGTTGATAATGACGGGAAGCTTGGGTTGGCTTCTCACTAAGCCACACACCAAAGACATATTCATCTCTCCAGACAACAGACATGTCACAGTGAGAAAAAATAATCTAAGCCAATTTGTAGCATTTCCCAATGGAGACTCAATTAGTTGAATAACAAGTTAAACAAAGAGAGTAATTAATTTTTTAAATAGAAGGGCAGACAAACAGTGCAAACTTTGTTCACTCCTTCGTTGTTACTTCACAATAAAAAGCATTAAAGACCTAGGTATGCTAGAGGATATCTGGTATTTGGGTCACCTTTATTAAGACATGGTTACACCATACATAATGAAATACATTGCTACTTACTGCACCAAAGAAATAATCCTCAGAAGTGTTTTCCTAAAACTAATTGATGTTCCCCATTTCCCTCCTGAGTTTCTTTTTTTAATCTTATTTCCATAATTAGGAAAGTTATTTAAAAAGATTAAAAGAACAGTATGGAAAAAATGACTTAGAATTGTAAGCTAATATTTTTAAATAGTAATAGGTGGTACTTCAATGAGGGGACTTATTGATTACTGATTATTTTTTTCCAATTCTTTTTAAAGCAGTGGGCTCCCTCTGCTGGCTTGTGATAACCATTCTAGGCATAAACGAAATCTTTAATCTAGCTCAGGGGTGTCCAAACTTTTTTCAACGGTGTTCACCAAGGGCCATATGTGGTAAAATACACAAACAGCCAGGCCACTCACTCGAGGTGAAATACGTATTGCCTCACCTGGTTTATTTAAGTAAACTAAATATATTTTTGGAATTTGCTGCGGGCCAATTAACAATGGACTGCGAGCTGCAGTTGGCCTGCGGGCCGCAGTTTGGACACCCCTGATGTAGCTTATGAATGAGCAGAAATTGGTGAGATTATGAACAAAGATAAACTCAGGACAATCTGATCTTGAATCATCTACTTCAAATGCATTTAAAGCCTTGTAGACTTCAGGTATTCTACTATAAAGAACCAGTGAAACATTTATTTTGGATTTCTGCATATGGATCTAAAAGAACAAGTATGGGTCACACAGTACGATGTGAATACATATGTGACTATACATCTAGACATACATACATATTAAGAAAGAAAGTGGAATTCTGAGAAGGAGACAGCACATTAAGAGTACTTTTATCTCTATCATTTTACCTTAAGATAGGACCGGAGAGATAGCCACATTTTTATGTTCTGTACTTTCTTTAACCGGAAATGAGGAACCTCAGATTTTCGAGCCCTCCTTGCCGATGTTAAATGTCCAAAGAGTTTTGCGAAAAGTAATCGCTAAAAAAAGTAAAGGTAAGGATTAATTTTCAAGTAGCTTACCACAGAAAAACAAAAATCAACAAATTATGGATTGTTATGATTTTAATGGTTAAGTTATGCTAGAGGGGGAAAATTAAATAAGAGAGGAGAAAAGAGGGTGGGAGGGATTATAAAAAAACTGAAAATTAAATAATAGGAAAATACTACAAAATCAAAACAGGAAAATAATTAGCAGGTCAAAATGAAATATTAAATACTTCAGAATACTTGGAATATTAGGACAAGAATAAAATAGTCTCTATTCGGAAGTCTATATTATACCCACCTGTTTATAAGTTCTTTCTGCTACACAGAGCAAAAAAAAGAAAATCCACACAAGAGACACACGAACCACAAAACTTATAATAACCATAGAAAGAACTATGACATCTTCAGTAGAACCAAATGCAATTATGTAAAGTTCTGTAGCAGAATGTGCTGTGAGTTGTTCCAAGTCTGTAGCTTGGGAGAGTCGAAAAACAAATGGAGTTAAACCTAGGATTAGAGAGATTGCATTTCCAAAAATCTGGTATCCTATTCCTGGTATATGGCTGTTCACCTTTATAGAGAGAAAAGAAAAAAAGAAAAAAAAGTATACAGATTTACCTACAGTAACATGAATTCCTATTAAATATGGTTTTATTTATAGCAATATGAAGTCATTTTGTTAAAATATATTAGTTTTAATACATGAGTAATAAAATTATAACTTACTCAGAGGTTGAGAGCCTATTACACATAAAAAAGTCATTATTTCTTCAGTTTTTAAAAACAGTTCATTATTAGCTCTCTAATTCACTAAGTAAATATAAAAGGATTAACTATCTTGGTCTTACCCAGATCTTGAAAATATTTTAATGTATCTCATTATTTCAAATGTTAGACATATTCACAAATATTGCAATATTAAAGAATGAGATCTCATATCCACTTAAATTTAATTCATGAAAGAAAAAATTCTAGAATTATACTTATTTGATAAATTTGTAACTTGTGTTTTTCTTCAAAGAACTCAATATAAATGGATGTTTCTTTAAACTCTAAAACCATATTAGAAGAGAGTATGTTAGAGGGGGAAAATTAAATAAGAGAGGAGAAAAGAGGGTGAGGGGGATTATAAAAAACTGAAAATTAAATAATAGGAAAATATAAGATGGATGGAACTGGAAGGTCCATTAAATATCACCTAGCTAACTTTTTACCATCATATTATACATTATGTAAATGATCTGCTAGTTCACAGATTGTTAAGGTGTACAGAGCACCAGCTAGAGTTAAGTCTCTAGAGATTGCTTGTCAGTAGCTTTTCACTGCTCATACTAAGACATGTAAAAGGAAGTAGAAAAATTTCTAGACCCACTTATTTTAATTCCTCTTCTATATAAAGTGTGTACAACAGTTCTAGCATAACAACCCACAAGATATTTAGAATTGAGAGTTAAATCATGACTAGTTGTCCACAGGAACCAGGTAAAATTTAAAATGTAGCAATGATCTGATAAAATAAACAACTGAATAGAAACTGAAATTAAAATCCATAGTAAATGTACTCTACTTCAAATTATTCAAAATGTTTACCACTGGTTGCATTACTTTTATACATTTAACTAGGCAAGCAAGTATCAATATTAATTTTCTAGTTTGAAATTTTGTTTTAATGTTTTGGGTACTAATAAATAAATAAACCAGGAGGGATGATAAAGAAAAATAAATCTTCATCAAAACTTGTATATATTTAGTAGTTCCTCAATTTGATCCACAGAAAGCAAAAGAAAGAATAATACAAAAGAAGAAAATTTTAGATTGTATCTACTCTTGTCACAAGAATGAAACACTAAAAGGTCAGAGTGGTTTGCTGACAAATCACTGTTTAAATCACCAACAGAGCAAATACAGTTAACTTATTTTTTCAGGTTGAAGAAATGAGAACAGTAGGTTACAAATATTCCAGTAATTACTTAATTATCCTTGAATTAAAAAGATAAAATTTAAAAACTCACTCTGTTCATTATCATTCCACTGATTTCAAGTACAGACATGTCTGCTTTCTTACAGTCATTGCCTTCCCACACTATAGCACTTATTTTTTCTAATCCTGGGTGGGAACTATGGAGCCAGGGCAAATGACTCTACAAAAAATAAATAGAAATTGGTGAATGCATTTATCATATTTCATAAATAAAACATACACATGTATATATACACATAATTTTGACTATACTAAAAAATAGAAATTGGTGAATGCATTAATGTTTTCTAAATAAAACATACATATATGTGCATAGCTAGATCTGTACTTACACAGACAATTTCAATGACACTAAAATTCTATCTTAAAATTAGCTAGCATATACATTGAACAGATGGCATAAGATATTACACAGTTATAAAAATGTGTAAGTTAAGAACTTTCTATAACAGATATTAGGCAACATGTTCAAAAATACTCTAAAATGTGTCAGCAAAAGCACTTAGGTTTCAATCTGTCTACATAGCTACTAATATACTAATGTTCAAAGACAAATGGGCATCAAATTGTTCATATTAGTGGTTGTCCAACTTATGATAATTCAATACAAAAAAATGACAGCTGAGAATTGAACCTCTTTGAAAGACTAGTGATATAATCTCATCCTGAAAGACACTCGTCCTCACATACCTACCCTTAATATTTGACTTAGTTATTTTTCTGATATTTTAATATAGCATTTCTCCAAAGAACTGATTTAACTTTTTTCTCAAAGCAAATATTGCAAGCTGAAGCACACAGAACTAGAAGTACTCTCCCAAGTACTAGTATGAAGTATTTCTCAATGTTTCAAGAAATAAAAAAGGTAAAAAGAAACACTGAAAGCTTTAATACAAAGGATCAAATGCTTAAGTTTGTTTGTTTTAGACCCAAAAAGGAATAAAACCTCAAAATAGGATAGTTGGGGGTTAAAGGTAGCAACAAAATTAATGGAACAGTCATCTTTACATTTGATTGTGATAGAAGTAACACTAAAAGATTAGACTTAGAATGGGATGAATTTGTTGGCATTACAGTATTTCTAACTTACTTTATAACACATTTCATTAAAATAACTTTAAACAATGAACAGACTAATCTACCCTAGTTTTGTTCTTTGGAGGACAAAATGTGATTAAAATATTGTAAAGATATGTTTCTGTAAACTTAAGGAATACATTTTCCTCTAGGGAGAATAAAGTTGCATTGATTCATTTCATTAAAGGTATAAGATAATTCAGTAATATGTAAGAAAACAGAGAAAGGAAATTATTATTATTATGACCTCATACATTAATTTTCTTTATGTAAAGCTGTATATACCATGTTTACTGTAAACAGAATAAAAACTGATGAATAATTATAGGCAAATCATAATGCTAGTGGTCATGCTATTGGGAAAGCTCTTTTACATGTAATTATTTGACTTGGAACAGATTTCCTCTAAAAATTTATCTTTCCCACAGATAAGAGCATTTTAATATACATTAACCTTCAGAGTTACATATTTCACTATTGGAGATCCTTAAGAGCTATGATATACTGGTTATTAACTATCCACTTAATTTTTCAAATAATGTTTCACAATTTATCTCCAAATAAAATATTCTGGTTTGGGATAGAAATAATTTGCATCAAAATATGTATCAAACTTTCCCTGGAAGTTTAATAATTATGAAACATAATGGAACTAGAAAGCTAGGAACAAGAGAGAAGCTGAATGGAAAGTGTTAAGCCTGAGAGGCAACAGATTTCAACCACAGATTTACAGGCTTCTTTTTTTAGTTTTTGGTTCCGTTTTAACGCTCAGTCTGTAACAGTGAGTTAAAGGTTTTTCAATTACATGAAGCAAGGTACATCAACGCCACGAAGGGCCATCTAGACACAGAAACAGGAAATCAAGTTCTTCACTCTCCTTCCAAAAGTGCTCATTCTGCCCAGCTACCTTGTCAGCATCTGATGATCATTTCCCTATTTCTAGAAAGCCAGAGAGCAATAGTGAAGAATGCAACTAGCAACTGGTGAATTTAAAAAGTTAATCAAAAGAACCCCATACTTGTGCTTGTCAAATGTATGTATGTATTCTGAAAGACCGTCTTGTTGAAACAGGCACTGCTGAACTGTATGGAGAGCAGTTATTACATGAAACAAATTTTTAAAAAGGCTCAGGGGAAACATCGGAGCAAATAATCCCATTTTATAATTTTATCATATAGGTTCTTTAGTATATTTTTCAAACTGAAATTTGGAACTCTTAATGATTGTTCTTTATTCTCATTCAAAATCTCAACTGCTTTGCTCCTTGTTCATTCAAAACTCCCTTAAAACCATACTTAAATGGTGGCAGGTTTTATCTCAAATAAATTCATCATGACAACTGCTTTACAGGAATTGTACTCATTAAAATCTGGCTTTACCTATTGAAAGATGAATTTCACTTTAATATGGCTTTATATTTTATTATATACTCAGCCATGACTAGAGGAGGAAAATTTTCTCCTGTATAAATGTTTCAGGTACTGTTTACAAAGAAAATAAAACAAACAATTAAAAAAAACTAAAAAACAAAACTATAGATTTGGTAACATCCTGACTAGAATACATTGATTCAAATGCTCAGTTTCTTCATGGGAGGGATTTTTCAGTCTTTTACGGTGGGCAGAAAAGGGTCCTCCAAACCTAATAAAGACCTTAGTCAAACAAGAAAAATCTAGTAGCTTTTCATCAAAGGGAGCTAATTTCCATTACATGGCTACTAGTAAAACTGAAAACCTGAGCTTATTTTTCAGAAGTCTGAGAATAAGAAATGTGTGTAAAATCAAGTCTTTCATCCAAAAGCAAAACCAATGGATACTATAACTAGTCGTGCCAAGTAGAACACTTAAAAATTTTCGTCTTACCAAAAAGGGAGCAGAATGGTGTGACAGATTCAGTGCCAATTTATTCTGTATAGCATTCATTAAACACAATTTTTAATCATTTAAGAAAAGTCTAATCAGCATGTTTAGAAAAAAATTTATTTCATTTCATTCACTCACCCAACTCATATTTATTAAACACGTACTATGTAACAGGCACTGTGTGACTCAACCAGGGTCCTCACTTTGAGGCCACTTAGGTGTCGCTGGGAAAACAGTTCACAGCATGTCCCTGAACCTCCCTCCCAGTGTGGTCCTCAGTGACTCAGATGAATATGCAAACGCTGCAGGTCCAGTCCCGTGGATCAACCCGCTTCTCATGGATTGATCACTGCTTTTTTCCTTCTTAAATTCCAGGAACCTTCCGCTATTCTCATGGACACACCCTGGAACTCTTCACCACACAGAATTGCTCCACTTCTGAAATGAGTCTTCAAACACACCTCTCATCTTAACAGATCTCTCAAACCTTCAATTCTGAAACACTTATTTCCTTGAATGCACCTATCCTTTAACCTATCAGTCCCTTCTTGGTTTCATTTCCTTCTCAATCTAACATGTCTAGACTCCTACCCTATCCATTATTTCAATCAGTATACCATCCCCTCTCCTGTCCTTTGAATAGCAACTATCTGTTGAGCGCTTATGCTGTGTGACTTTCGGTGAATTATTTAATTTAGCCTCAATTTCCTCATCTATAAAATAAAAACTAAACCACACTGTCATGGGTTGTGAGGATTACATGAGATAATGCAACTAGATTACTTTGCAAAGTGCCTGGCATATAATAAATGCTAATTAGATGTTTGCTCTTGTTATGAGTATTACAACAGTATTCCAGAAACTATCACACAACTGTGTGGAATGGGCAACTACAAATCCATGTTTTCAGATTCCAGCTGGACCCTCAACAAAGTGACAGTGTGACTCTTTTAATGTGTGAAGTTGCTTGAATACATGCACACACATACTGTCTCTCTCCCCAGTCTCTATTTCCTGCAAATGGTAACTTCAAGCTTTCACCACCATCCACAAGTCCCATATGAGTGTCCTACCACCTCGCTTCTTACTGTTAGACCCCCTCACCTCCTGCACTCACAGAATAGAGATCATTAGGCAGTAACTATCTCATCGTCTTACTCGTTTATGCACCGCTCC
This sequence comes from Rhinolophus sinicus, assembly GCF_057876585.1. NCBI lineage: Eukaryota > Metazoa > Chordata > Mammalia > Chiroptera > Rhinolophidae > Rhinolophus > Rhinolophus sinicus. The sequence goes on from NC_142504.1 coordinate 45,939,898, forward strand.
TCCTCTTCCTATCTCAACAGAGGATGTGTTCCTCTTGCTGAGGAAGGCTAATTAAGCTTCCCAATTATGCTTCCCTTCCAGCATCCTAAGAAACCTCATCCAACTTTTTCTCCTGTACCTCTTCAATTCTTCCCTGCTAGTTTTCTCCTACGTATTATATATATATAGTACTATATATATATATATATAAAATGTGGTCAGATATTTCACAACTTGGGGAGTTAGGGGGAACCAACACATTCCTTCAGCTCTATTTCCCCATCTAACTACTAGTTCATTTTCCAAACGTTCATGGCCATGCTTCTTAAACTTCATTCCTCATTCTCACCTCTCAAACCCCTGCAGCAAAGCTTCTTTCCACTGACACTTTTCCCATGGCCAGAGCCAAAACTAAGGGATACATTTTTTAAGTGAAACATTTCAATCAGATAGAGAATAATATTACTTGACTTTATCATATTTTAACTATCCCCCCTTATTTGCTCCAGATATGTTAATTAAAAAAATATTACAGGCAAAATTGAAACTCATTTGTACCCTTCCCTACTCTCAATTCATTCTTTCATTCCTCAGATCTATTATCCTAAATTTGGTGTCTATTATTCCCTTGCATGTTTTTATACTCTTTCTGCATATGCTATTATCAATAAACAATATATAATATAGCCTTATGTTTTAAAACTTTATATAAATGGTATATTGTATGTATACTTCTACAACTTGCTTTTTTCATTCATAAGATTTATTCCTTTTGATATATGAAGCCGAGTTCATTCAATTTCACTGCTGTATGTTTTATCATATTCCATAATTTATTAATTATATTGTTGGCTATTAAATTATTTTTAATTTTTCATCATTATGCACAATGCAGTATCATACACATAAAAATTTTTACATATCTCCTTGTGCCTATCTTCTAAAGTTTCCTTGGAGTCAGATAAGAGTCCTACAATATGCAGGCCTTCAATTTTACTATGTAATGAGAAAATGAGAGCAACTACTTTGCTCTCCAAAGTAGTTGTACAAATTTATAGTAACATCAGCATTGAATAAGAGTTCTTTCTTCACATTCTTGCCAACTGTGTAATTTATCAGATTAAAATTTTTTGACAATCTGATCAATATGAAATTATATCTTTGTTCTAATTTACATTTCCTGATTATTAACAAGGCTGACCATTTTTACTTATATATTATCCATCTAGGTGAATGCCTTGTGCACACTGTTTGTCCATTTGTCTATTGAGTCATTTGTGTTTTACTTACTCATTCTTTATATGCACTGTATAGTAATACTTTGATATGTTGGAAATATCTTCTAGCCTGTGGCTTTTCTTTTAATAATATTTATGGCTTAATTTTTCAGCCCAAAGTTTTAAATTTTAAGATATTCAAATTTGTGAATCTCCTAATTTTTGATGTTTTGCTTTTTGTATCTTATTTAAAAAATTATTCTCATACCTGAAGTAACAAAGATTTTCCTCTATATTTTCTTCTAAATATTTTAAAGTTTTGCTTCTTCACATTTAGGAACTATCTGGAATAAATTTTTATTATGGATAATAAATCATTTGACCCACAACCATATACTGAACAGTCCATCTTTTCCCATTGATTTGTAATGCTACTTATGTTATCAATCAGGGATCCACATAAGTATGTATCTACTTTGGGGTTTTCTATGCTGACTCATTGGTCTATTTGTTTATATGCTGACTTAGTCTCTTTGGTGCTGCTATAACAGAATGTCATAGACTGGATGGCTTAGAAATAACAGAAATCTATTTCTCACAGTTCTGGCGGCTATGAAGTCCAAGATCAAGGTGCCAACAGATTTGGTGTCTGGTGATTCCACTTCCTGGTTCATAGATTGCCCTCTTTTTGCTGTAACCTCACCTGGTGGAAGGGGCAAGGGAGCTCTCTGGGACCTCTGTTATACGGGCACTAATCCTATTCATGAGGGCTCCACCCTCATGACCTCATCACCCCCTAAAGGCCCCACCTCCTAATACCATCACACTGGGGGTTAGATTTCAACATATGTATGAAACCTTTCACAACCTTTCAGTCTATTGCATATACACATACCATACTATCTTTATTATACCTTTAAAGTAAATTTTTATATCTAGTAGGGAAAGTCTCCTGTAGTTCTTTAAAATTGTTTTTGCTATTGACAGTTTGTTCTTTAATGTAAACTTTAAATCAGTCTAAGTCCAACTGAAAACAGTCAGACAAACAAACATGCTGGTAGGATTTTGATAGAAAAAGCAGTGATAATGGGTATCTCTGTCTTGTTCCTGCCTTTAATAAAAATGCTCCTAAAATTTCATCATTAAATCCGTAGGTTTTTAGAAGGTTCTTTGATAGCTACCTTTTATCAAGTTAAGGAAGTTCCTTTCTGGCTCTAGGTTTCTAAGAGCTTACTTTTTGGTTTTATTTATTAGGACTTTTTGAGGACTTGGATAAGAGAGAGATGAAAGTGAGGAAGAGTGAGGATTTTAAATGACCACCGAGTCTCTGGACAAGGGAGTGGATGATGGAGCTGTCACCCACCTGAGTGCCATAAGAAAAACAGATTTATGAGAGAAGACGGTATGTTTGCTTAAATCTGAGGTACTGGTAGGACATTCAAATGTTGTCCAGGATGGTATGCCCTACTCACATGTGGCCCCCGAGCACTTGAAATGTGGCTAGTACAAATGAGATGTGCTGTAAGTGTTCACAATAGATTCTGAAGACTTAGTATAAAAAAAGTAAAATATTTCATTAATATTTTTCATTACTTGAATTGATATTTTAAATATACTGGCTTAAATAAAACATATTAAAACTAATTCCATTTTTAAATGTTTTTAATGAGGCTATCAGAAAATTTAAAATTACGTATGTGACTCATTTTATTTCTATTGGATAGCATTACTATAGCACTTGGAGATACAAATCCGTATTCATGAAATGCAGATTTGTGAATTATAATCTTACGGGTGGAGTTCAGGCCACAGGTGCAGATGACCTGACCATGATATATGCTGAGTGAGAAAAAGATAATTGAATCTACAACACAATTTGACTTACAAAACTCCATTTACCAACAACCTCTCATGGAACGTATGTTTCCAAGGTGAGAGACACAACCATAACATAAATACTGAGATTCTATGTTTCGATAAAGCCAGACCACAGCTCGTATTAAAAAAAAAATTATGGGAATATTATTTTAATAATCGGATGTAAGCTTGTTCTTCACTTCTGTAAAATCTGCACATACATTCAAAGGAGGAGGACTGATAGGCCCACACAATCCAAGACTGGAAACCAACCTGATGAAAAGGATCGTCTCTATATTCTTTTTTCACACATGGATTAATATGAGGATTTTCCACATCTGTCTCACTGGTACAAGATGATCGGCATTCTGCACAATGTAACAAGTCTTCCCATAACACATCTTCTGTTTCAGATTCGGGCCTTGTGCTCTCAGAATCCTGTCTGGAACTTGAACAGCGAGAGCTGCAACTAGTACCCGATTTAGGGGCATCCTGAAATCAAGATATTCTTTGACATTAATGCAATTTTATGTACCCTTTCCAAATCAAAGGATTCTATTAGAACCATATATTGCTACTTTTTACTGAAACAACAAGTACACTGTCAAATGACAGTGAAATAGATAGCAAAACATTAAAAATACCTATTAGTTTTTAAGGAGTAATAAAATTTCTTCGTATCAAAATTTATTTTATTTCACACTTCAGCTCAAGTGTTCTTTTGAATGCAAAGATTGTGCCTATTTTCTCTTAAACTTTATACGAAGTTCAGAATTTAGGCAGGCAGAGATTAGCCTAAATTCTTATGGACTAACCCACTTTAATTGATATGTTTAATGGAGCTTTCGTACTTAAGTATTTTTTTTTCTAGCAGCAATAGATTTCATGTATTTCAAAAATTGTTTTTATTTCTCAAATAGAAGTTCAATAAATTGACATAAAATTAACAAATAATCTATACTAGGAAGATAATTGCCAATTCATGTTTTTGCGATAATCTATGGTATAAAAGTGAAAAACTAAAAGGCACAAGTTAAAGAATTTCTCATCAATTTACTTTTTTCCTAGTTTTTAATATACAAAATAAATAGTTCTGAGTAAAATTTTAATTTAAATGAATGCAAAAGAAGTTTTCCTGAATAAAGAATGGTAACAGTCATCCTTATAGCAAAGTATGCTAAAATTTTTAGGTATGTTTTATGTTTTTAGCCATCCCATCACTAAGATTTGTCAATTCTACCTTCAAAATGTCTTATAAAGACCCCTTTCTCTTTCCCATGCTATCACCAGAGTCCAGACTCTTACCACTCATACTTCATTTGCTATATAAGCCTCCTATTGGCTACTATCCAAAAAGCTTCCCTCTTTCCAGGCTAACCTTCCGAAAGTACAGCTGTTCTTTCCCTACTCTGGCCCAAATCCTTAGGTGGCTTGCACTGCTCTCCTGAGTCAAGTTCAAATTCCTTCACCTGGCATGCTTGTCTTCAATTGTACTACTGTCGGACCCTATTTTCCACTTTGCCATGCCACGACTTTCTCCTCCAGTGACACTGGGCTGCTCCCTAGCCCTTCAACACAGCTTGTTTGCCACGCCAGCCTCTGATTTTGTTCCTACTGCTAATTATTAATCCTACTCTCCTTTCCTTCAAAGTTCACTCAACGAGTGTCAAGAAATTGCCATCTCTACCCTTTTCTAGCAGGCTTACCTTGTTTCTGAGCCTTTAGTTTAGTCATCTACCAATGAGGACTAAAACTACCTACCTTAAAGAGATACTGAAAATTAAATGAGCACTATAGCTTTTAATACAAACCTGTACAAAGAGGGGTCTCAACAAATGTTAGTTTAAAGCCTTTTATTTAGAGTGAATACTTTGTCCCTGAAGTGAGTTATTATTTAAATTCATTTGACAATAAAATTCGCCTTGCTATCCAGCATCTACATTATTGTCTGTGTTAATTAAATGTCCCTGTATTTTCTGTTCTCAAATAAATCATAACTCAAATATACTATAAGTCCACGAAAGACAGAAACCAAACACTCTTTTTTTTGCCATCCTTACCACAGGTAACAAAATATCTTGAAAGAATGAGATACATTATCAATAATTAATTCACTGATATTAGAATGGGGCACCATGAATAAATATTTAGTGTATAAGAGTACATGTGGGAGGAGGGTTGTTTGTCTGACAGAGAAGTAAAATTTTTTTGAAAGAGTTGAGTAGGAAAATGAATAAAGAAATAAAAAGAGAAAAAATGATAGAACAAAAAGGGTAAAAAAATTAGTCCTTTTTTTTAAATATAAAGCACTCCAAAAATATTTCAGATTCACTAATGTCAAGCAGACTACTTGAAGCATAAGCAGCTTTCATCACAACAGTTTTCATTAGCTTGTACGACACAGAATGTATTAAGCAATCAGTAATTGATAATTTTAAAATTTTTGCTAAAGCTAGCTTATAATCTATCACTAATTTCTGATGCAGATTTGCTAATCAGATACAGAAATAAGTAACAGGATTAAAGGCCTGATGACTGTTTAACGGAAACCAATGGGCAATTTCAGTGATAAAGAAATGTCTATAATTCCTTATAAAAGTGTTTTGCCAAATACTGATTAATAAGTGGGCCATTTTACAAATGTAAAAATCTAAAAATTACTGTCTAAATTGCTTACATTTCAAATAGTATTTTACCTGCAATATTTAGGTGATTAAATGGTCACTGTGAATTCCATTACAAATTGCTGAATAGGAAAGTTTAGAATTGAAGAAAAGAGCTCAAGTTAATAGCTCATTTAATTTGGTTTGTTCTGCTCATTTCAAATCTTTAGACAGATTATCTAAAACTGAGCATTTAATCAAACTCTGAGGGAAAAAATTATTTATTTTAAGGGAATAAGCATTTATAACTGGAATGCTTTGTGTCAGGCAATTATGCATTATTTTATTTAATCCTAACCATCTGATGAGGATGCTCTTCTTCTCTCTCCATTGTAGAGGCAGAAACAAACTCAGAGAAGTGACATAATTTTACCAAAGTTTGACTCCAAGCTTGTGGTCTCTTCATTATGCTTTCCATCAAGTGCTACCTTTATTAAATGTAAAGCTAATCTATAATAGGGAATAAAAATAGAAAGACGCTGTAGAGTTAAGAAAGCAGGATAGAGTAGGAAATAGGACAAATGCTTAAAAGAAGCTATCAATTCCCCAGGATACCCCTTACACCCCAGATAATCAAGTTATTCCACCACCATCTTACCACTGGAGACTGGAAGAAGCCAACCAGATAAAGTACACAATAGAAAAAGGTAAAAAACTGGGGTGAGGGTGGGGGCAGACGAAGTGGGGGTTAAGTGAAAGTCTACACACTAAATGACAAGATCACCACCTCATCCCCAAGCCCCTTGGGGCCAAACACCATGGTAGCCTAGAATAATATCTGGCACTCCCACGCACCAAAGATTGAATGATTCTTCCTTAAAAACTAAATTCCCCTAAAAAAGCAGATCTATAGATACTGATACCTGGGAGGCTTAAACAAATGGCTGGGTCCCTGACCAGTCATCTTACAGTCAAGCCCACCAGTCCCACCCATGCACAAAGTGCCTCCCCAAATGATTTATTTGTGTCTCATCCTTAAAGTAAAAATATCACCGGTAATTTAAAGAGAATATTGTAATAGATACATAAAGACGCAAAACAACACTACAAATCTTCTGTCTCAATTTTACTTATTCAAAGGAGGTTCTGTTTTGCTTTTTAAAAATATGCTTTGAAGTTGGTTTGAGTGTCAACATTTTTTGGAACTGAAATGCAGCTTTTTTGCTCTTCTAAAGTTCCTCATCTTACAGGTGGAGAATTTGAAAACCCAATTTTATTTTTATGTAATCTTTTACATCATTTAAAAAAATTTTAAATAACAATGCCTACTACCTAATTATAAGCCTCACTTAGCATGAAATCTAGAAGCTATTAAGCAACATATTTATTTAAAAGTTAAGGTTGGTGAATAATGTTTTGTTTTCAAGAATCTCAATACTTCAAAACACAGCACAAACCAAAAAAGAGCAAAAGTTATGGGGTGTGATAATTATCTCTAAAGCCAAATAACTTATTGTATAGAAAAATGGAGACCATCTGTAGGAGATCTTGAATCCCTTCCAGGACTGACTGACTTCTAACTGTACATAGAATAAGACTGCGGATTTCACAAGCATGGTTATCTGGTTTCAGAACAGGGGTAGGACATCAGATGATGTGGGTGAAGAGGCAATGAGTGGACACACTGGAATTAGTGTCTGTCTAATAGAGACACTGAGAGAAGAAACACAGCCACAGTCACCAGAAAGATTAACTAGAGGTAAAATCACAGAGAAGAATATCTAAAGAACGAATACTCTTCACTTCTTAAAACCCTCCAAGTATTCATATTCCAATACAGCATATTTGATTTTTCAAAAGTTTAACCCTAAGCCATCAAGAAAAATATGCTAACATAGTCCAAAAAGAGAAGATTATGTTTACTTAAGAGTGACATAAGAAATAATTCATTTGCCTTGAAGCGAGATAATGAAATGTTCCATCCTTTGAATAAAAACTGAAAATACAACTGAATAAAATTCTTTTTCTATTTACCATATTTTCCCGTGTATATTGTGCCCTATTTTTGTCCAATTTGTGAAGGAAAAATAAGGATGTGCATTATACATGGGTAGTACTAATTCCGTATCTATATGTTTTTTATTCTTTTATTTATGCTTATGAGTCAAAGGTGTAAGTAACTCTAGAAATCAATAACAATATCCATATGCAAAATAATACCCTGGGATATGATAATTGGTTTAGTTGAACTTACGAACTTGCAAGGATGAAGAGTTCTTAGCCTTCTATGATGTGTAAATATCCTGTTTGTTACCAGTACATAAAATTTCTTGTACCTTATATCTGGTTCTTGTGTTTTGTAATTATTTGTTACATAAAATTTCTTGTGCTATAATATGTTAAAAAATAACTGCTAAAATTCCTTTAAAATACAAAAAACAAGTACCTAAATGTAAACAAATAACATTTAAATTAAAATTTTAAAATGAAAGATTTTTTTCCCTGAAAGTTTGGGCCAAAAACATAAGTACGCATTATACACGGGAGCGCATTATACACAGCAAAATGCGGTAAATAGTTTCAAGAAATGTGATAACTTCAAGACATTTGATAAAGTTAGAAAAAGGTTTAGAAAAACACAAACATTAATAAAGAAAAATAGAATCAAAGAAGAAAAATGATTGAATTTAATAGTATGGGCAACTTAATAACTGGTGACAGTAACATGAAGGAAATTACTTACAATAATATAATAACTTTGCTATAATCAAGAAGTTATAAAGCCTTTGAAATTGCAGAAAAGACTAACACAGGAACTCAAAGGTTGTCTCTCCAGGATGTTCTTCTTTAACAGTAAAAATAAAACTGAATGTATGAGTCTTCAGAGATAATGCACAAAACGAGTAGAAATATGTGGCTATTTATCATGTGTGCAACACATAAATCTAAAACTGCTACTCTATAAATCCTGATCATACAACAGTAATATATTGATACTGATGGGAGATATGTTATTTCAATAATTATATTCAATTGTTGAAAGAAGTTGTAAATTGGTAACATATAGAATAGAAATATATGTACATATGTAAGGCCAAAGTATATACCTCATTAGGGTAATGTTTCTTATAATGGTGTGACTTTCTATTCCGAAGAATGCTCTCAGAAGTCCTGTCCACATGACGGCGTAATGGGTACCCTGTTTCAGGACCTTCCTCACTGGAGACTTCATCAGAGACATTTGTTATTGTCCTTTGGGTATCCTAAATTGGGAGTACACAAAGAAGATTATTGCCCTTTTCTGACTTACCTTGTAGAGTTTTAAAAATGCAAAATTTTAAATTATGCATACATATACACATACAGCTTCAAATACTTTCAAAAACCTCAAGATAATTGATCAGTACCACCTGATTTTCTGAAAAAAATGTTTTAAATCAGTGACTATATTGGTATTTTAAAAGCAATTTAATAGCCATTTGTCAAATATTGTTCTACAACGTTTCTGTTCATAAAAGAATTTGAAATAGCTGACAAAATTAAAATTAGGATAAAAGCAGAACAAAGACCATTTAAAATAAGGTGAGAGAACTGAGATGGAACTAATTACACTATTTTCACAAACTGAAAATGTGATCAATTATAAGACCATCACTGGCTTACGAGGCAGGAGAAGGTGAATGATAGTTGAATGTGTGTACGTATCAAACAACATTATATACATATCAATTTGTAAGAGACATCCAGATTTCAGAAATTCTGAAATTGAGAGACTCCAGAGCATAAGTTTTATGGACACTTTCATGGTCCTCTCATATAAGTTTAGTACATAACACATACCTGCAAACGTGTTTGAAAACTGTTTGATGGAAAACGTATTTGCTGAGTGACAATAGTGATGTGAGGCTCACATTATCAGACAACAAATGCTTCAAAAATCTAAAGTCAAATAAGGGACCGACTATCTTTCATGACAGCCCCATACTATTTACTATATACCTACTGGTACTGAAAATACATGTACTGTCAAGGGATAACACATACTCCATTCAAAATTAAGAGAATCCTCTTTTCTTTATATGTTTTCTTCAACACAAATGTTCATGCTCACATTCCTAAATATAACAGAAGCAACATCTTTCAATTTGATCGCATTTTAATACTAGAACAGCTGTTAGAGAATAAATTATTTAATCAAAAAAAAAATTCAGTGAAACAGAGGTAGAAGATATTACATTGCACTTTGTTACAAAAACCCATAGTTTCTTTATTATTTTGGAAAAGTAAACAAACAACTGTTATCTTAACAAATACATTCTCAGGAAGAATTTTTTTCCAATTAAAAACAAAACAAATGTGCTGATACCAAACGTAACGAAGGTAGAAGAAACAAGGTACTATTACATTTTCCTAGGGAGAACATGAATGGAAGAAAAGTTTCCTAGTTTACATTATAGAAAAATTCAGATGTTCCATTTAAAGCAAATTCTTACACAGAAATGGGATAAGAAAAGATATGGTTTAATAAGTATCAACTATAAATTAAAAGGGCTTTAACATTTAGAAAAATTGGAGTCATTAATCAAGTCAAGAAGGTGCCAGGTTACATTGGCAATCAAGTTCATTCACATTACTTCAGCTGATTTTCAGTTTCATCCATGTGATTTATAAAGGCTCACAGAATAAATTCTGGAGAAAATACATAGTTCAAAGGCAACTACTATGTCTAAGTCACTTCTCATTAGCTAATGTAAAATCACACAAGCAAACTATTTTAAAAAAATCACACTCACTTTGCTGGGTATGTTCCTCAGTGTTCCTGTGTTCCAGGTGGTCTCTTCTGGTCGAATAGTTTCACACTGAGGTTCATGGCTTTGTACTCCATCTTCACTGCTCTTAACAGTCTTTTTCCCATCAAGGGATACATAACCATTGTCAGTCTCAGTTGATTTATCAATTGAATTCTTTGCTTTCTTCGATCTAAAAAAACCCATGCAGAAGTATGTTATGGGGACTTAGTTTACTTTGGATGAGTTACTGATAGAAATTATATGATCTGTTAATAATAAAATCTCATAGTTATTTCTCAGAATTTTAATGGCTACCTTATTTTTACAATAAATGAGAAATATACTATCTATCATGTAAAATAAATTTGTAAATCAATGTCCCAGTTCAGCTTATTTTATAGGTTCTGAGGTCTTACAAATAGCAATTCTAAGGACATGCCCTAACTTATCAAACAATTCTTGGTCAAAATTACCTGGTCTTTGAGCAAAATCTAAATAAAAATTTTGCCCATTTTTTATGGTTAATAATATATTTTTAAAGTTTTATTTATAAAACTATCTCAGTTAATTACCAGGTCACATTGCAATTAGTAGTTTAACTTAGTTTTAATACTCTCATTTACCCAAATATATTACCATTGTATCACCATTGATATATATAAATATATATCTCTGATAAATTAACAGACAGTGGAGACATAGGACCTTTGTTACATAAAAAAATATGAAAAAAGAAAAAAATTTATACAAGGTTCTAAATAAAGACGTAGAAACAAAGAACACAAAGAAAATAACCTCTTTCACCCACTGAAATACTCTGAAAAAATATTAGTAATCATGTTGGCTTATAAATACCTAAAAGGCATTATAGGAATTAATTTTGTTCTCAATACATAAGCTACAATATAGGAAATAATAAGACATTTCTGATCAATAGGCAAATGTTTGAGGAGTCCTCTTCAGAGACTCCAATGAGTGAAAGAATGGCTATCCAAAGGAAATGGTTAGTAGAAATACAATGTACGTGCTCAATGCAGATTAAGTCTATCATAAACATTATTAAAGAGCAATTGTATTTAATTATATTTAAATAAATCCCCTTGAATTTTCCCCAGAGTAGCAGTTTTGCAAGAAAGGAAAAATAAAACTAGTCTATTGCCTTCATGTAGATGAAAAAACAGAAGGTTTTAAAAATGCACCAAAAAAGTTATCTTTAACGCTATATAAGTACTCAGTTCTATTAGAATGTTTTAGAATTGTGCAGGACCTTAGCATTCCACTATTCTACGTGCTCATTTTGGAAACAAGGAATAAGAAATTAAAAGAGGCCTAATTGACTTTATTTAAAGTCACACAGCCAGTTAGAGGCAAACATTGCTCTAGATTAAGACCGCCTGACTATGATGTTAATTATCTTCTCCACATAACCTCCAACTGCCCACTCTCTGGGAAACTGCCGTTAGTATTTCTTCTTAAAGCACTCCTCAAAGCCGAGAAAGTTTGTCTTATACACACAACCCCTCTCCTTCCTGACCTTCTCCTGCAAGGTGCTAAAGGGGACAGACAGACCATGCTTCCCATATGCTTGACAGAGCTCCAATGCTTTCTAGTCACTCACAATACATCTCCACAGAGTTGCAAAACTCAGAAGCCGATCTTCTGACCCTTTTCTTTCTATAAGACCTTAAGACACATGCAGAGACAAAGGAACTGATCCACAGAACAAAGATCATTTAAGAGTGGCATTGGGAGGGAGGGAAATGGATTACAGTGGAGACGAGAAAGGGCAAAAACAGAAAATAAAAGTTGCAGAGAAAACTGGTGACCTTTTCTGCCCAGGGAAGAAAGTGATCGAAACGCCAGTTACCAGTTGTTCCCTTTACCTCTCCCTTTAACATTGTGCACCACGAAGATGTGGGAAAAGACCAAGGGAAGTGAAATTACTTTATAAAAATGGGAGAACTCAAAGATAGAGGAGTTTTTTGGAAAGGTTATTAATACAGGTTCATGGAAATTACACTGGGCTAGAAAGGGAGGGGGCAAAAGGAGGTGAAGGAAGACTGGAAAGTTGGTAGAACCAGTAATCAGACAGGATATGCAAGGGGAGAAATTTATCTGGGAAGAAAGATGGAAAGATGGAAGCTCTCAGGAACATCCTAAAATAAGCAGGCATTTGAAAACAGGCCTGGAGGCCAGTGGTCAAAGTAGAAAAAGTGGCTGAAAACTTGCAGAGTGAACGAGCACTGGAGAGGACAAAAGACAAGGGTCCAGTGAAAAGGGCTTTGAGTTAGTAATAACTGCGTCTCTAAGGATCATTCCTTCCTTCCCAGGACAGGGTATCGCCTATGTTAAGCAGGGGAAACAGTACTAGTAGCATCCATTCCACATGGTACCCTTCAGTTATCTCCCACTTACTCCCTTCCTTAGCCCTGCCTCCTTCCAGTCTTCTCTGGGTTGTTTCTCTCCTCAAAGTATGCGGAACACTCTCAGGAGTCATGAACAGTAAGTTACTAAGCCATAGTAGCTATCTGATGTTTCTCATGAACTAAATGCAGGTAAGTTGCAAACCAAGCTGAAATGACAAAATACTATGTTCATGTACAACGTCAGAGTTTACAAAGAAGCTCAAAATATAAATCATGCAACTTGGCAGTGGCTGGTAATAATAGCACTTGCGAGTACTGTTGGAGTGGGACAGTAACGGCAGCCCAATCGAAGACAATTTTAGGGCAGGATGCCAAGAGCAGCCCAGCAGGATTGGGAGATGGGCTACATACAGAAGATTAATAGAATAAGAAAGTATATTGATGACAATGAGCACTTGTTTTTCAGTGACAGAGAAGGAAAATATAAATAAAAAGGAGAAGATAAAATGAACTCTGTGGCATTGTACATGAATTGGAGCTATCATTGCAAATTCATGGTTTATGCTATATCTAGACACATATAAAAATAAATATAAACATAAAGGGACACACACACACACAGTTTCTAGCTCTCCCACCGAAGGCCTGGGGGTCGAACACGCCAATAGTAATGAATAATGAGCACACGTAGCACTCAGGTCTTGGTTTCTATAGAATACTCTCTTTGAAGGAATGGCTGATTCCAGGGCTGAGGCAGAGGAAGTACAAGCTGAACTTGAAACATTCTACCGTGCCAGGAAGTAAGGGAGTGCTCAAAGAATGACCGGGACATGTCAAAAAGACAAAGAAACTGCTCAGAGGGGCTCCACTGGCCAAATTCAGGACAATCTGATCATCAAAATAAATGACAGTAACAAATTGAATAAAATAGAAAGCCATGAGTAAATAAATAAGGGAAAGCTTTTCCTTAAAGTAGAATGCCAACTAATAAATGTAGAAGGAATGATGGAGTTAGAAAAGTCACCATTTGGCAATCATAACAATAATTCAGGCAAGAATCATCAATGGATGCTAAAACTAGAAGGAAAAGGTAGGATGAGAAATGAGTTGTCTTCATAATCTTACTGTATGCTCACACAGGACATTTATTGATCATAAAGGGAAAAATAAACTTACAAGCAGATACTATCTTAATGAAGTGATTAATGTAAATATCACTAGTAAGGGAACAAATCTACATTGCTTGCCACAGATAGGATGCAATGAGAAGAATAAAGTGTCACTTCTATGATATTCCTGCCAAAAATGCATAACTTAAGTTTAATCGTGAAGAAACATCACACTACTAACCCAGCCGGACACTGCTAAATGTTGAATGACCAGCTCTCCAGGGGTACAAAGTCCTTATTTGTAGTGTTTCCTGATTTCCATGGTGTACATAATCCCTCCATGGTCAATCGCAAGTACCAACTGATAACACTGAACACTGAATTGGGAAGAGAAATGCGTATTCGACTCTCACAAGTCACTTGGAGCCAGACCCAGAGCACCACTGGCACAAACCCAAATTAAGGGACATTCTACAAAGTGACTGCCCTGTAGTCTTCATAAATGTGAAAAGCATGAAACTTGTCCCTAAAAGTACAAACTGATTTGTACCCTGATGAGGGCATTCTTTGGATGTGAGCATAGAGGAAAGGCTGAAGGGAGAAATGGTAGGAGAGCTAAACTGCAATTAATGCAGGTAAAAAGGGTCAAAAATTGTGACTGTTCCAGGTGAGTTTTAGTTTCACATTGACCGTACTGTATCATTCATATTGCAGTTAATAGCTGAAAGTTAAAACTTTACAGAATATTAATTTCTCAAAAGGAACACAGGTTACCACGACTCACATGTTTAAGTAATTCTCTCCTTCCCTTGTTTTAGGGAGTAATAATATTAAGGAAAAGTGGTGGGAATAAGATTTATTAAACAAATAAATATTGTACAATTCTTTGAGTATTTTTTAAAGGAAAGCTACTTCTATTTAAGTGAACTTTAAAATACGTACAAAACAAACTGAAGCAAGGTAAATAGCATTTTGATTTTAAAATAAACACATATCACTCCCTAAATCATCATTCTCTAACAAAAATAAAAAGCAGGGTAGAAAGAAGCTGGTATTAGGAATTCACATACAGAAAGAAATGGTACTTTTTAGTATTATCCACAAAATATCTACCTTTTGATAGCTACACCTAATGCATATAATACATTTACTTAATAAAACGAGAGTTAACAGTATTTTTTTAGATCAACCCAAACCCCGTGAGTCACAGGATCTGTGCAGTGAGGTTAGCAGTATTTTGAAAACAGGAGACATACAACAAGTCTATACTGATTTTACTTACTCCATGATTTAAACAGTATTTCCTGCACTGGATTTTGAACAAAAAGCATTTGCAAAGAAATAATGTGCAATTATATTGCCATGGTCAATGCTTACAGTTTTATAACTAGATTGCCACTTAAATCTTTGGATGGTATGACCTGTGTAGAGTTTTCTTTAAAGTATTATGCTTGACATTCAAGAGGACTAATAGCTCTATGTCAAAAATACTCTCAGGAGGAAATGACCTTTAGAAATATATGTATAAAATTACCTTAGTTCTTTTGGGAACTAAGAACTTTTGTGAACATCATTTATCAATGATGATCTTTGATTTATCAATTATTTCTGAAAAAATGAGAACAAATGTACAATCTACACCATAAATAAACTATAACACTGGATGTGTTTTTCACATTAAACACTTTAAACAAAAAGTTAACACAGCTTTTAAAGAACTTACTAGCTTATAAAATCTCAAATCTACTGTACCAACATGAAAACCAGCGTGTTTCTACATTAAAAAGCTAGTCAGGTAATCAAAAACACTTATGGTACTCTGTATTGCCATGGGAAAAGAAAAGTTGGAAGTATTTGTTGGTGCTCTCAAAAATATTCAGAGGTACATGAACAGATCCAACTGAAGATCATTCTTTTAGTATTAAAAGACATTGGAGAGTTTCTAGGGGGAAAGTTAACAGTAGCAGATAACTCCTATTCTAGAACATAGTATGAAATTGGTAGTTCTACTCTCATTTCCACAAGGTTAGGCACCAAGCGGAGAGAGGTGGTTAAGGAAACAGACTACATAACATCTCAGATATAAGAAAGTGACACAGGAGCCTACATATTCTGATCCCTGCTATCTGGAGCTATTCACGCACCCTGAATATGTGCTAACATAGACCTTCAAAGACTTTTGGGCTCCCAGGTAGCCTCTACAACACATAAGTTTGAGAAGTGTGTACCAAATTAGGTTTATTTATGGTACTTGTAATCTTTCTAGGACCAGTCCAACTCTAAAATACAGTGATTTTAGCAAATTTAATGAGTTATCTAGTGTGGCCATAAGATAGTCTTTAAAAATCTGGGATATATTGGCATTTACACGGTCTTCATCCTTGTCTGTGGAAGACAGGCAACAGAGCTTCACCCAATTCACAGCTTAAATGACTGAACTGTTTAAAGTCACTGAAAAACAAATTTTAATCCTTAATACCAAAAATCTCTGCTGGGACTACATTCCACTTTATCTTATATTATATAGTGTACTCCATTATGTGAAGAAAACCAATTTATTAAATCTGTGACTTTAGTGTTAAATACAGTAAATATGGAGGCTAAATGGGACAGAAATCTTTAAGGTAGGTCAGTAGGGCATATGAGTTAGCCTGGGAACTGCTTTTATTCTGGTCTCTGTGTCTTAAGCACCAAGTTTATGTTGCTTGTTCTACTAAAAAAAAGAGCATAATTCCTACCGACTGCTTTACAATAATATTGTCAAGGTCAAATGAATCTTAAAGGATAAGAAATAAATCTTAGGATCTATCCGAATTCTGAAATGGGTATTATACTGAAGAGAGATGCAATCTAGATGTAATTCTTTCTATTTGATATTTTTAGTAGAAACTATAATTATGCTAATTTAAGACTATAATTCACTTAAATTAAAATACTAAATCCTTAGGAAATATGGTTCACTTCTATATCTGTTTAAACTCATACTTTCTTTGGCTTTGTTTTCTCAGGTTCACAGAGTTCTTTTACAATAATTCCTAATTTTTTTAATGAGAAATACTATGTATGCCTTGCTTTAAAAAGAACAGCTTTACATTTGACAAAATCCAGCAGCCATTTATGATAAAAACCCTTAAGAAAATGGGAATAGAGGGATCATGTCTCAACATAATAAAGGCCATATATGATAAACCCACAGCTAACATCATGCTCAATGGGGAAAAGCTAAAACCATTCCCCTTAAGATCAGGAATAAGGCAAGGTTGCCCACTTTCTCCACTTCTATTCAACATAGTGCTGGAAGTTCTAGCCACAGCAATCAGACAAGAAAAAGAAATAAAAGGCATCCAAATCGGTAAGGAGGAAGTAACATTGTCATTATATGCAGATGACATGATACTATATATAGAGAACCCTAAATACCCCACCAAGAAACTATTAGAGCTGATAGATGAATTTAGTAAAGTAGCAGGATACAAAATTAATATTCAGAAATCAGTTGCATTTGTATATACCAACAATAAAACATCAGAAGGAGAAATTTAAAAAAAATCCCATTTACAATTGCTTCAAAGACTATAAAATACCTGGGAATAAATTTAACCAAAGAAGTAAAAGATCTGTACTAGAAAATTATAAGACACTGAAGAAAGAAATGAAAGAAGATACAAATAGATGGAAACACATCCCATGTTCATGGACAGGAAGAATTAATATAGTCAAAATGTCCATACTGCCTAAGGCAATATACATATTCAACAGAATTCCTATCAAACTACCAATGACGTTTTTCACAGAAACAGAACATATAATCCTCAAATTTATATGGAACCATAAAAGACCCCAGATAGCCTCAGCAATCTTGAGAAATAAGAACAAAGTGGGAGGTATGATACCTGACATCAAATTATACTACAAGGCTACAGTAATCAAAACAGCATGGTCTGGCATAAAAACAGACACATAGATCAACGGAACAGAATAGAGAGCCCAGAAATAAATCTATGCCTATATGGTCATTTAATCTACGACAGTGGAAGCAAGGATTTACAGTGGGGTAAAGACAGTCTATTCAATAAATGGTGCTGGGAAACCTGGACAGACACAATGCAAAAAAATGAAGCTGGACCACCTCCTTACACCATATACAAAAATAAATTCAAAATAGCTTAAAGACTTAAATGTAAGATCTGAAACCATAATATTCCTAGAAGAAAATAGAGGAAGAAACTTTACAGACATTTTCCGGAGTAAGATTTTTACTGATATATCCCCTCACGCAAGGGAAGAGAAAAAATAAACATGTGGGATTACATCAAACTAAAAAGTTTTTTTCACAGCAAAGGAAACCATCAATAAAACAAAAGGGGATCCTACTGAATGGGAAAAGATATTTGTCAATGACATATCCGATAAAGGGTTAATATCACAAATTTATAAAAAACTCACTCAACTCAACTCCAAAAAAAGAAACAACCCAATTAAAAAATGGGCAGAGGCCATGAAGAGACATTTTTCTAAAAAGGACATACAGATGGCAAACAGACATATGAAAAAATGCTCAACCTCACTAACCATCAGAGAAATGCAAATAAAAACCACAATGAGATACCACCTCACCCAGTCAAAATGGCTATCATCAATAAATCAACAAACAACAAGCGCTGGCGAGGATGTGGAGAAAAGGGAACCCGCATGCACTGTTGGTGGGATTGCAGATTGGTGCAGCCACTATGGAAAACAGTATGGAGGTGCCTCAAAAATCTGAAAATGGAACTACCTTATGATCCAGCAAATCCACTCCTAGGTATCTATCCGGAGAAATCCAAAACTCTAATTCAAAAAAACTTATGCACTCCTATGCTTATTGCAGCATTATACACAAGAGCCAAGACATGGAAACAACCGAAATGCCCATCAGTAGATGACTGGATTAAGAAACTGTGGTACATTTATACAATGGAGTATTACACAGCCATAAAGAAGAAAGAAATTTTACCATTTGCAACAACATGGATGGACCTAGAGAACATTATGGTAAGTGAAATAAGTCAGACAGAGAAAGACAAACACCATATGATCTCACTTATATGTGGAATCTAAAGAAGAGAATAAGTGAATGAACTAATCAGAAACAGTTTCGGAGACATAGAGGAAAAACGGAGGGTTGCTAGATGGGGGGGTAGGGCTAGGGGAGAAGGTGAGGGGATTAGAAAGCAGTCAGTAACCACAAGATTGCCACGGGGATACGAAAGTTAATTTGGGGAATGTAATCAATAATGTTGTAAAGATTTTGTAGGGTATACAATGGACACTTCTCTCATTAGGGAGACCACCTCAGGGATGATGTAGATGCCTGATCTCTGCACTGTACACCTGAAGCTGAAGCTGAACAATAATGAAGGTCAACTACAAGTTTTTATATATGTGTGTGTGTGTGTGTGTGTGTGTGTGTGTGTATGTGTATATATGTATATATGTATATATATACACACACACACATATATACATACATACACACACACACACACACAAGAAGCGGAGTACAGCATTAGGAATAGAGACGTGGAAATGTAATGGCTGTGTGCAATGTCAGAGGGATAGTGGATGGGGGAGGGGGGTTGACACAGTGTGAGGGATATAAATGATAAACATCTAAGTATTACTTTGTTTTGTGCACATGAAACTAATAAAGAAAAAAAAGAATAGCTTTATTTTGAGAAGGAAATGTACTTAGAGATGATAAATAGGGCCTTTCCAACTTATAAATACAAGATGTAAAAATAGTAGTTTTTATCCTAATATCTAGAAAACCGACAAGACACCACACACACAACTTAGATTCTTGTGTGGTTAGGTATTTATTTCCCCATCAGTTATGTTAATTCAGATGCCTTAACTTTTTATCACCAGAAACAATTTTAAGTCGCAGCTGATATTTCAGTTTAAGCCCTTTCTGACTTGAGAGAACAAAACATTATCAAGATTTCAGAACTCAGTTTAGAATTTCTAAAATTAACGTTTTTCCTAAGATCTTTCTGTAAAACTAATATTTAAAACAGTCTTATTCAGGGACGGCCCAGTGGCTCAGGCGGTTAGAGCTCCATGCTCCTAACTCCACTTGCCGGTTCAGTTCGATTCCCACATGGGCCAGTGGGCTTGCCGGTTCAACTCCTCGAGTCCCGCAAGGGAAGGTGGGCTCTGCCCCCTGCAACTAAAATTGAACATGGCACCTTGAGCTGAGCTGCCTCCCGAATGGCTCAGTTGGTTGGAGTGCGGGCTCTCAACCACAAGGTTGCCAGTTCAATTCCTCACAAGGGATGGTGGAAAGCGCCCCCTATAACTAAGCTTGAACACGGCACCTTGAGCTGAGCTGCCGCTGAGCTCAGGGATGGCTCAGTTGGTTGGAGCGTGTCCTCTCAACCACAAGGTAGCCGGTTCAAATCCTCGTGTCCCGCAAGGGATGGTGGGCTGCGTCCCCTGCAACTAGCAACGGCAACTGGACCTGGAGCTGAGCTGCGCCCTCCACAACTAAGACTGAAAGGACAACAACTTGACTTGGAAAAAAGTCCTGGAAGTACACACTGTTCCCCAATTAAGTCTTGTTCCCCTTCCCCAATAAAATCTTTAAAGAAAAAAAAAGTCTTCTTATTCATATGCTGGCAAATCAGCGCCAGAATGAGATAGTTGAAAACAGTGTATCTTTAAAAACATTTAGATTATAGTTGTCATGATAAAGGGGAATAAATTCAAAGGGATTTAGCTATTATAATATCAATGACTGGTCATTCTACAGCCCATAAGGAGGGAAAGTGAAGTCTGACTTCTCATTTGAGAAACATGGTTTCCAAAGGCACCAACCTACTGTTGGTGGGATTCTGAATACTACTTAATACAGTATCAGGTTTGGACAACCAAAACAACTAAATGATTTCCCAAAGCAAAACATATCTACTATGCAATTTATAACTGCTTATCAAGAAATCTTGAGAAATGTTTAAGAAACTGACTTTGCAGTGATAAAACTGTCACATCCTACTGTTAGAAAGGAGAGCCATATATAGATAGATAGCTAGATATACATACATACATATATATATATATATATATGGATCTATCTATCTATCTATATGTAAATATATATATGTATATATATATATATATGTAGAAAGACTAAGAGATAGAGACAGATCCAACGCAAGTTAAAAACTAAATCTGTATCTCCTCTGGAGGAAGCAACTTCATGCAATGTGACTACAAACTATTAAAATTCTGGAAAATTTCCCCCAAATTGCAATCAATTAAAATATGCCCAGGATAGAATTGCTTAATTATATAATGCATGATAAACTTTATCAGAAGAGCACAATCACAAATTGATGAAACAATGATATTAGTAGAGAAGTTAACAGAAGTGACTAAAACAGTTATTTGCAGTATCCCTTTTCTTTATTAACTCAGCAACCTTTATCAGTTATACTCAGTATTTTAATCATAGCCTTTTAACTGTATTAAAAATTATATGTACATGTGCACTAGTAATAAAACTCTTAAATGTTTTGAATTAACTATTCAGAATTAAAATATGAGATTGAGTTACGTTGAATTTATTTTTGAAATTTGCCATAATTACATTTCCGTATTTGGTAAATCTTTATTGTGGTACGAACTATACAAAAAGCCCAATATACAAAAATAGAATTTCATAGTATAGAATATATTTTATTCTTTTAAATAACAATGCCTTTATGTTTTATTTCACATCATGTTAGATAACTGAGGCAAAGATTAAATTTTAAAGTACCATACAACTCACATGACATTAATTAAGCCATTAATTACCACTGATAAAAATAATCAACTTAATAGAAGTAAAACAGTACTCGAGAAATCACAAAAGAAGCCAAAATCAAGAAATCCGAACTACATATATTTTGATGGTATATCTTCACTCTCCTATGTATTTACACATATTCCAAAGTAAACTTTATGGTCTCTATTTTTTCATCATCTGTAGCATTATAATTTAGCAAACCAAAATCCATAATAGGGCTATCATATTTCAAGTCATCAATACCGGAGACTGAAGGGCCAGAAAAGGGATAGTGCGTCTCTATACCATACGAAACCCGGAATAAATACAAACCCTGATAAAAAGAAAGCGGCATGCCAGAGATCTCTGAAGACAGCGCCAACGCTGTACGTAGTGCTTGTACCGTAGCTCTGAACTGCTCCCTCCTGTGAATTATCTGTGGTACTAGAACCATCTCCTTCCCTATGTACTTCCAAATGGGCTGCTTTCCTTAATTTCCTTCATCAGAAGAGATTAAGAACGGACGGTAGCTTTAAAATTTTAACAACCACTTTCTCAGTAGTATGTTCAAAATTTTAGTAAACATAAAACACAGGAACTTTAATACATAATAAAATTCAGGTTTACTGGATAAAAGTTAATCCAAATATAAAGTACATATTCAAGACCAATTTCTATAAATGTTAAGGTATTATTCCTTGCTCATATGGACAGGTCAGTGGCCATTAGGTTGTAAGATCGCATTAGACAGATATTTATAAAAGCATTTCTTCACTAGGTGAATGCCACTTATCTGTAGATGAAGAAAGAAGAAAATTTAGATCGAAAAGCATTATAATTGATCAGCAATGCTATTTATCTAATGCAGGTATTATCTTTTCAAAATAAAAAGTGCTTATATCTCAAAATCCCAAAACTGCAAATGTCACAATATCTTAGCAACAATATTCAAAAGAGGAATTGCTCTGAAAGACCCTTCACATAAAACTCCATTGTGTTGCATGGCCAGTGAGATTTGCTATGTTTACTTAATATAGGGGATAATATTAAACAGCTTCAAATAGTACTTAAGAAATACAATTTAGCTGAAAATTTTTCTTGGCTCTTGTTTTTGCCAAAACATCTTATAAGAACAAGATTTTGTAAATGGTAGGAATTATTAGCCACTCCACTTAACATATATTGCCTACATTGATATTAGATGCCTCAGAAATGGGCATCAAGAAAAAAAACAAAAACAGGTAGGTGTCTCAAAATGGCCTTGTAGCAAATACAGAAACTAAATCATCTGGTAGCTGATTCTGAAGCTCAACGCTTCATTTGAAAGAACATCTTTACAAGATCCCATTTTATTCAAGTGAAGAACAATCCTGGATTCAAATTGCAGAAATCACTTTTAAACAGACAATACCTTCTTCTTTTGCCCCCTGTACTTGGAGGAGGTTTGGGCGTTCTTGTTGAAACAATCTGGCAGTGCACAGTTCCCAGCAGCAGCATCAGCCATATCGGCCCGATCACTTCCGTCAGAGGTATGTTGTGTGGGCTAGAAGCGGAACAGAATAATACTACTGCGGCAACTACAAAGAGGGAAAGAAAACACATTTAAGTACAGATCTGACCGTCACTTCTTCAAAGCTTTAAAAACTGTTTTAACAATGCTTCTTGCCAGATTTTTCTAAATTTAAATGAGTGTAAATGTTACTCCAGACAAGCTCCATCAAACTGTCTTATTTTTTGCCACTGGCTAACCATGCTGTTCAGTAATAAACTCTTGGAACAAGATATCACCCAACGGGGTCTCTAAAGTACACCCCTTAACACTGCAATGAAAACTACATGCATATGCATCTAATGCCATTCCTGGTAAGAGCTCAGACAATCAACAGAACCACAGTAACCTCAAGGGCACTTATTTCTTTGTTTAACAAATAAGCAAGTCTATGGTAAGTGTATAATAAAGCTATAAAAAGCTTTTTCAATAGACGTCTAGCTACTCAGAATTAATAACACAAATTTACTTGGAAATATTTTTCAGGGAAACCACTAAGCACCCATTAATGCTAACCATTACCACATGAAGAAGAAATCTTGCTTTTGCCTGCTCATCATCCCTTAGGCTTTCTAGACATAAACTCTCTATCTTTTGGGAATCTGCCTCCTTATCTGTCAATCAAATGGTCTGATTTCTCTCACCTCAGGAACAGACATGTAATTTGGCTTGCCCCAGTCTTCACTCTGGGCACAGTAATTAATAAAAAGATGGGCATGCGACCCGAGCAGGGCCAATCGGGATTGTTTTCAGGGATTAACAGAGGTGCTTGAAGAAGGCTTTCCTCCTGGATCACAAACACTAAGGACTATCTATGGAAATATGAAATCGCTAGAGGCACCTCAGCCACCACTCAGAAAAAGCCTCCCTAAGCATGAGACCACCATCAGGAAAGCAGAGGCGATAGCATAAAAAGTGAAGATATCACCTGAGCCTCTAGATTCAGCAATGCTTGAACCATGGGCCCACAAGTACCTAATTCTGTTTTGGGACAAGTGGAGAATTTGAGTATCAGGAGATTTTTGTTCATTTTGTTAGATGTGATCATTGTAATATGATTGTGTCATGAGCCTATTTTGAAGAGCCACATACTGATGTGTTCAGGGGTAGAATGTCATGATGTATACAATTTACTTTAACAAAACAGATTAAGTAAATATGCCAAAATGTTAACTATTTAATCAAAGAGATGGGCATATGGGTGTTTAGAGTGATTATGTAATTTAGCATCTAAATTAGGGCTCTTTTGAGAGTGAGATGAGAGCTGTTAATAAAAGCACGAGGACAACACAAGTAAACTTAGACAGTTGGCAAACTGGAACATATGGTCACTCTGGTTATTGCGTAAATTTATCTAGTTTCCTGGGGTGTTTTCTTTTGTTTGTTTTTTGTTTTGAAAACTTTTATGATAAGAGTAAAGATTAAAAAACCACTTTTTACAAAAGCTGGATTATATTTAGTTTCTGCCACCTGCAACTAGAAGAATCCTGGTCTAGCATACCAAGATTTCAGCTTAAAACACCACTTTATTTTCTAATATGTTTAGGAAGTATCATGAAACAAATTTCAGCTTTATAGTCTCTTGAGTAATAAGTTTCTTTAAAAAGAAAAAAAGGGGGAGGGGGGTTCACACAGTGTGAGGGATATAAATGATAAATGTCTAAGTTTTGCTTTGTCTTGTGCACCTGAAACTAATTAATAAAAAAAAAAAAAAAAAAAGAAAAAAAGACTTAAAATTTTAAAAATGCTAATTCTCTTTATGAATTACCCTGGAATTTAATGTAAATTCTCTAGTTATTTTATAAGAGTCTGGAATTTGGACAAATTGAGTTTTTTGTTGTTTTTAATATGAACTCTAATGTGACCTTGATCAAGTTCCTTAACTTTTTGGAGCCTTGGTTTACTCCTCTTTATAAAAAATGTATATAGGTACATAGGATTCAAGTAGGGTAATACATGTAAAACAATTTGAAAAGTTCCTTACATTAGGTAAATATGTACCTAATATTGATTGGTAAATAGTACTTTTATTACCTATCAGTAACTTAACTATCTTTTAAAAGGAGGGGGATGCAAATGCTACTTACGAGGTTCAGAATTTTAGGTGCAAAAAAACATCTTAAAGAACTTCAATTTGATATGACCTCTTGCTGGTTATTTAGATGCACTGTCAGCCCCATGACCACCATTCTCTGTAACACTAGGGCTGGGAACCTAAAAACGATTTTCAATCTCAACAGGAGGTTGTTATAGTCTGTAAAATTCTGCCAATAGAATGCACTAGAAAAGGGGAACGATTAGCCACTTTATTCCTCTCTTTTTCCTTCTTTCTCCCTCTGTCTCTCTCAAAGTGGCCGTGTTCCTTCCAGTGGTTCTGGTGTCACCTCCTCCCTTTTGTCCCCCAGGCCCTAGTTAAGGGTTAGAAGACATAAGGAGAAAACATTCACTTCTCTAAGCTATACTTTTTGATCATTTAATGCAGTCCTGTGAACTAGACAATACTGCTGAAGATTTCTGCTAAACAGTACTTCTAGAAATTTCTGCAAGAGATCAACCAAGACAAAAATGTTGTTTATTGGGCACAAATAGTTCCAAGGCAAGGCTTCAGATACTGCCCGAGCAGAACTCTAGGGACCAGGAATATAAAATTTCTAAAGTTCAATTTTCAGGTCTGTCAATCTCTTGGATTCAGTGGTGGGTATTAGGCATTGGGAGTAAAAAGACAAATAAGACATAATCTATGTACCTTGCCCCTCCTCAGTTTAGAGGAAAAGGTGGCCATATGAAGAAACAATTAAAACACCTATAATGAACTGAATTGTGTTCCTACCCTCCAAATTTGTATGTTAAAGCCCTAACCCCCAATGTGACTGTATTAAAGATAGGGCCTATAAGGACAATAAGGTTGAATGAAGTCATAAGGGTGAGGCCTTAATCCAATAGGACCTGTGTCCTTATAAGAAGAGAGACCAGAGATCTCTCTCCACTGACACACAGAAGAAAGGCCATGTGAGGACAGTGACAAGGCAGTCATCTGCGCGTCAGGAGAAACCCAACCCTGATGGCACCTAACCTTGCCTTGGGCTTCCAGCCTCCAGAACTGTGAGAAAACAAGATTTCTGCTGTTTAAGCCACCCAGTCTGTGGTATTTTGTTATGGCAGTCCAAGCAGACTACTAGAATACCTATGATAAATGCTATCACATACATAGAAAAGACATGTAACTAAATTGGGAGGTTATGAAAGGATTCTCAAAGGTGGTGATGCCCGATGCCTAATCTAACTTTAAGAGAACAAATAGGAGTTGACTAGGTAAGTAAAAGGGAAAAAGGCTACCAGGCAAAGAGAGTTGTATATCCAAAGGCATATAGGCAACAACAATAACAAAAAAAGAAGCAGCACGGAATGTTTAAGAAACAGCAAAGAACTAATTCAGTTGCTTAAATTAAAGTTGGGGAAAGATACAAGGGATTGACTGAAAACTTGGCTTATATCTTGAAGTCAGTGATAACTAGGAAACAATTTAGACTGTAAATGGCTGGTTTGTATTTGTAATTTAAAAGGTAAGTAAACAGAACATAGAAGCTACAAAGGCTCCTGGCAATAAGCTGGGCGAAAAATGATACAAGCAAAAAGGAGGGATGGAGCTGAGAATATAAAGCTGAGATACTTAGAAGACATGTAATTGAAGTGAAAAACTGTATGTAGTAATATAAAACCAAACTTGACTGCACACGATTCCCTCTACCTTTCAGGAGATGAGGGTTGGAGACAGAATGAAGACGTAACTCAGGAGAGTGGACCCTACTTTTATATGTACTGAGATAGAGGCACAGGGGGTTCTGAAGGTACCAATAGGCTGCCTAGGGTGATAAGGCTCACAGCACAATTATGTCACCGGTGGTGAGACGTGGAGCAGGTCAAGTCACTTCTTTAAGCTTTACGAGGAGCATGTTCAGTGTCCATCACTTATGAACACTTACAATGTTAAACTTCAATTATGAACTGAAAAATATCTTTTTCATGCCTGATTGAACCCTGTGTTCCCTAAAGAACTTAGGAAATCCAGTAAGTGAATTTCAGACACAATTTGTAAACTTCTATTAATAGTTACACTAGAAATTTGTTTACTTCAAATACCAGAAAGCAACAATATTAAAAAAGTGCAATGCACAGTGGTTACAATCAATGGTCCTGATTATTTCTCTTAACAAGTAACTGTAATTTCTGACTACTTTAGAATAAAGTTCAATCCTTTAGGTAAGCTAGAAAGCATTAGAAGGTAACCATACTTATATTAAGCTCGCTTAAATACTTTTGGGAGCAAAGGAAACAGAAGAAAGTAACTCAATAAAAAATAAGCTAAAAATACACTTAGAAAAACTTTCATATAATATAATGGAATACTTAGCAACAACAAAGGTCAACTTCTTGAAATCAATTATAAACTATGAAAATCGTTGGAAATGTTATTATACTTAATTACAGCATTCTAAGAATTTAACATAAGAAAATAATTCAAAATATAAAAATACTTCACAAACTAATATGTTCACTTTAGTATTAATTATAATAGCAAAAGAGAGCAAAAAGCTTAAATGCCCAATATTGATGTAAAGTAGGATATTTTCCAATAATCTAAAATTATATTTATAAAGACTCTAATACTTGTTATGACATTAAGTAAACAAATACAATTGTTTATACAGAATAATCTCAACTATATAAAACATGTTACAAAGTAAACTGAAAGGCAAGACTATGGGTCCGTTTATTCCTTTAGTTTTCTTTCTACATTTTCTAAATTTTCTGCAATGAACATGTGTCATTTCTTTAATCAGAAAAACACACACTTAAACTCTTTTAACAACAATCACAAAATCTTCATAGTTCACTCCCTTTTATGCATATAAGATGTACCCTGACTTAAAAGAAACAACTTTACCTAAATAAAAGTCTGAGTTTTTATTATATTTTCATTTACTTAAAAGAAATTATAATTTACTTAGTTTGCTGATAAAACGTATTTAAATAATCATTCAAGATTACAATCGTGGTTTTAAAACAGTCAGACATTAAAAAAGACTGAGAGAGTACCAACCAAATTAAAATCATTGCTTTGTTAAGAGGGATGAAAAGTGAGTGGTTTCTTCCTTAAGTCTCCAACCGCTGCACAGTGCTGTGCAAACACTGCATTGCATACTGGTGCTGTGAGTGCACACTAGAATGCTGCGGGTGGGGAGGCAGCAACAGCTGTTCACTTTGTGGCTCTGAGTCAGACAGCTTCGACTTGAACCTGAGTTCACTTGGTGATTGGGCTCTCAGATCTTTCAGGATCTCATGTCTACAGCTCGGCACAAAAATAGTACCTATGCTTCACTGGGTTGTTGTGAGAATTAAATAAGAATCTCTGAAAAACACTTAACATGTATGTAGAATTTCAATACAGAATGAGAATGGTCTCAGATCACAGTGGTTAAAAGAAAAAATAAACCATGGCTGGGGCAGGAAAAATGAACTTGTATAAAAAAAGACTGGTATGGTATGTATGCGTAGGGGGTGCATTTTGAAGAGACTTCCTAAGTTTTAAAAATCCTCTCAATTTGTATTTTTCTTTAGCCATCCACAGATTCAAATTTTCGTAATATTGGAACATAACTGCTTTGTTTTCTCAAACATTTTTAGTATCAAACTAGTGTGTCTTATTAAATGAAATATTATAATAAATGAAAATCTTCATACTCAGTAGTACTATATGTCATTTAAAAAGCCTTAGTAACACTAAAAATATTATATCCTGAAAGTTAAAAGCAAAACACATTTTGATCACTTAATTATACCTTGAAGAAGATAAAGGACAAGAAGCCAGAAAAAGATGACTTTTGATGTTACTTGTAACCACCACCGGAAGAAAAACGGAAAAAACACAACTCGAACAATTCCCTTTCTAGTCAGAGAAGTCCAAGGACTTTCAGGTTTTGCCTTAGCAAATGCAGATCCTGAGAAAAGTAAAATAAAATGATAGAGTACATTTATTAGTCTTTAATTTACTTAGAGAAAAAATTTCAACATTTGAAGAACAAAACATGTATAATTTTATTTTTTACTATTCTATGAATGAGAAATGTCCAATTTTGGGTAGTAGACACTTTTAAAAACATTCTTCATGCTATCATAATCACTTACGTACTTTGAAAAAAAATTTTTTTAACTGAAATAACAGAATTTCTCCCGCACATTTTATAAATATAAGACAATATTCAAATGTCAGTTCCAGTTAGGAATTTGAAATGACCACTTTAACCCCTAAACTAATAATATTGTATGTCAACTATAATTTAAAAGTAAATTTTAAAAATTAGTTTCTTTAACACTCTAATTTTTATAACCAAGGCTTATAGTTTGCCAAGCAAACATGAGCTGTTTTTCCTTTGTACTTACTATTTCTTGGAATGATCTTTGGTGGGACGAAAGACTAATCAACAGTATTTAAATGCTTCAATTCTCTCCTTATACTATTCTTGCCTTCAATTAGGCTCACATTGCTTTTAATTCTACATATATATGTATCTAACCCATTTTGAATTTTGTTTCATCAAGGTCATTTTGTAATCGTATTAAGCTTTTATTTATCCAAGGCTCACCTCTTACAAGATCAACATCTATGAGGTCTGGTTTCACATGCGCTGTTTTCTTTGGTTTATTCCTTAAACCCTATAATATATTAAAAGTAGTATCAGTAACAGAGTAGATCTTAAAAGTCCTCATCACAAGAAAAAAACTTTTTTTGTAACTATGTATGGGGACAAACGTTAAATAGACTTATTGGGATCTTATCTCAATATATACAAATACCAAATCATTATGTTGTACACCTGAGACTAATATAATGTTATATGTCAATTAAACCTTAATAAAAATGTACTATTAGAATAGTGCATATATATACATGTATATGTATATATACTATATATATATATATTTAAATCCAGAAGAGCAGAAAAGAATCAACTTCTAAAGATATCCATTTAAAAAAACAACTTCAAGTAATAATGCCAAACAAAAATGTTATATATTTGTTACAAATGGAATATAAGTGTAGTATTGTAATAAATTTTATTACTTTCCAAAAAGATAAATTTAAGGATGTGTGTAACATGCGATACCTGCTTATCACTAAAATTAATATTCTAAAACAAAGACTCTGGCTACCAGTCCCTGAGGATGTACAGTAGCCTGCGCTGGCCCCAGATGTGCACAGGAGAGTGTGGATGCTGCTGGGGGAGCAGTGGCTCTGAAAGGCCCTCCGGTATGAGATGCTGAGGCTGCTGCTGCAGAAAGCAGTGGATCACACAGCTGAGGACAAACAGGGATGCAGACTTCTCAGCAGATAGGAGTGATATCAGCTGAGACCCAGAGAGGATGATGCATATCTCAGGGCTGCCACTATGTTCACATGCCAACCACTAACCAGGCCACAATGCCACCTAATCACCTCAGAACTTAGATGCCATGCCCAGGGATGGAAAAGGGTAAAGCTGGAATGGTGAATTGAATTAGTTTAAACTTGGAATTACTGAACACTAAAATTAAGTTTCTGCCACCAGTGTACAGAATGTAAGTGTGGAGATCAAAATCTTTGAAAAAAATCTATGAAAAAATAAATTACACTTTATAGTTTAAGACTAGGATGTTAAGAATTGGAAGAGCTTAGGCTAAACTTCTTGGGAGCCAAGTGCTAAGAGATGACAGTGTTTAGATGAATTGTTTATTCATTCAATTAACCAAGGGCGTAGGCAGTGCTTTGGTCCTAATCCAAGTAACAACAACCACCTAAAGATCTGATTAACCACTGTTTGCATCTAAAGCATAGAGAGGACAGCATTTGAGCTCAGAATTAACTGTACCCTAAAATGTACCCTAAAATCAAGATGCAATTAACCTTTGAACCCCTGCAAACAGCCTGTCCATGTTAAGTTACAAACGACCCAGAGACAGAAAAACTAGCAAGAAATGGTCAGGATTGAAGATATAGCCACAATAATTTTATATAGTTGATCCTCATATTCATAGATTCCGTATTTGCAAATTCACCTACTCACTAAAATTTATTTGTACCCCTAAATCAGTACTTGCTGTTCTTTTGCAGTTGTTTGAAGACATGTGCAGTGACAGTGGCAAAAAATTTGAGTCACGCAATGTGCACATTCCCAGCCGAGGTCAAACAAGGCAACCCACCGCCTTCTAGTTTCAGTTCTCATATTGTAATTAAGTGTCCTTTTCACAGTCTATTCAGTGCTTTTTTTTTTTTTCTGCATTTTTTTCTGCTTTTTTTGTTGGTAATTTTGTTTAAAATGGCCCCCAGGCATACTGCTAAAGAACTTTCTAGTGCTTCTGGGTACAAGGCTGTGTGATGTGCCTCTAGAAAACGTGTAAAGTAAGCTTGTTCAGGCATGAGTTATAGTGTTGTTGGCTATGAGTTCAATATTAATGAACCAACAATACATATTAAATAAGGGGTCTTTCAACAGAGACACATAAAACAAGGTTATGTACTGCTCAGCTGACAAAAGGATTGTGACAAGAGGTTTGCAGGAATTTACCATATTTTGCAGTGTATAATGCGCACCCACATTTTTAGCGCAAACTTCTTCAGGGAAACTGAATTAGTACTATCTATGTATAATGTGCATCCTTATTTTTTCCTCACAAATTTGGGCCAAAAAGTGTGCACTATACACTGCGAAATACAGTAATTTCCCCTAATAGTAATGTGAGTATTCGCTAATTCAGTGTTCCAGAAAATAACTACTGTGAATAATGAGAATCGACTGTATCTGTACTTCATTTCCCATTTTAATGTCATGAGAGAGTGGCTGATAGACTATAAATCATTCCTGATATTTTGCAAATTGGAAAGATAGCTCTAATAATACATACATTTTAAACAAAATTTCAGTAATAGAGCACTATTTAGATTTGGTATGAAGACTGTTATGAGATTTTACTGTTATTAGTGCCAACAAATTTGGAAACAGTAACATATTTTAATTTACTTGTCTTTTATACGTTCTTTTAAAAATAATTTGAAAATAATCTTATTGCCAATGTTTTACAACAAATCGAAGGCTTAATTTACTGCTGTATACCTAAAATTTTTATCAAGACTGTTTTAAGAACTTAAAGTCCTTACAAGAGGAACAGTAAATTATCTTGATTTATGCAATTATGTTGTTTTTCACCATGCTCATTCTACTTGATCTTTTTATATGTGGTTGATTTCCTATTTTATATTTCATTAAAACACTTATTTTGAGTTAACATTGTAGAGGCACAGCATAATTGCCAGTTTTGATAAAACTTCTCCTTCAAGGTAGCCTATCAAAATATTTAAGGGTTTAAAAACAGAAAAATTTTAAGTGAGAAAAATAGATTTTTGGTGGTGAGCATGCTATAGTGTATACAGATATTGAATTCTGTTGTACACCTGAAAGTTATATGTTATTAACTAATGTTACCTCAATAAAAAGAAAATATAACAAAAAAGTTTAAGTCAACAAACAAAAAGTGAAAACTAAGTTAGTTTTTAAAAAAGATTTTAAAAATCACTATTTTAACTAGAAAGTAGAAATAATCAGGTACTATGAATACAATTAATCTCAAAAATTCAAATAATATATTCTTTATTGAATATACTTAAATTCCTATAGTATATTCCTAAAGTACAATGACACAATAGGATAAAGTTCTGAATTAAAAACAAATTGTAAGTACACAGATAATGTTGAGCCAAAAAACTTAAAAAGGCTGTTTAAGTTTAGAAAATCCTTCTGTTTAATGAACCAGACTTGCTGTGCATGGAACTATTATAACACTTAGATTCCAACAGTTTCACTTTCTGGACATCCTGTTTAGTTTTCCCCATCCCATTTTTTTTTCTATAATGACTTTAAGTAGCATAGTTTTGTTGTTGTTGTTGAAGCTTTAAAACTCTAGTAGGAGGCAAGGGGGAGGAGAAAAAAACAAACTCTGGTAGGTACTAAAATGGGGAAATGCCATATTCAGTTTTAAATTTGGGTCAAGGTGATCAGAAAATGAGTTTTCAGTCACAATTTTTTTTAAATGTTTAAGAAAACATAATTTGCAATTTACAAGGCTTATATAACGCTTTAGCAATATAAACTCTGGACCTTTAATTTAAAAAAATAAACATTTCCAAGAAATATAATTTCATGGCTTTCTTTTTTCAGTTGTTGCTCACTGCTTTCACAGATAATGAGTGAATCAATAATACTCATAGAAGGATGAACTCAATACATTTGGTACAGTATTCTCTACACAACAGTATGGTGTTTTTGTTTTTCAACATCAAATATTAACATTAATACACCAGTTATACACTTGTATACCTTTCTTAGAATAAATGCAAAATTATTTCACCCTGTAAATAATACGCCTCTAGAATCTTTAGCAAGAATGATTTTGGGTTCAACAAATTGTTCCGTTTAATTCAAAATAACAAGAGTAAGTTTTAATACTGTTTTAATTCTTCAATTACTATTACCAAGTATTTTCTTTAAAGGCAGACATATTTTAGAAACAAGTTACAGGTCTTAGCCTTCCCTAAGTTCATCCTATCAGCACACCAAGTAACAACTAATATAATCCTTTCTTACCCTAACCACTATTTAGACACTAAAATAGTTCTTTCAAAAATGAGGAAATTATTTAACTAATGTAGTAATTTGTGGTGAGTGGCTTAAAACTAAAAAAATTATACATATATTTTTTGAGGTTTTTAAATTTCAAGAAAAACATCCAAATGTGTCAACTAGTAACACAGCCTCTCAAAGTACTTAATATTTATTGTCCAAGTTAAAGACTGTCAAAAAGAATGAAAGATTTTAAGGCATCTTGCTAGACCTCTCTGCTGTTCTCTATTTGCTTGAGTATTCCAACTCTTCATGACCCTCTTGCCAGACTGTTGTCTCATGGATCCTTACTTCTCTTTCCTCCTTCACTTGAATCTCTTCCTTCACCTTCACTTAAATATTAACGTTTCCCAATGTTCCACTCTCAGCTTTCTTCTTTCATCATTCAACGTTAATCTACTCACTCCTATAGCTGTATCTATATAATGTGTAGAGAATGTATATGTAACACACATATATGCATATATGTATACACACATAACACACACACACACACACACACACACACACACACACACACTTTATATACTGAGGACTCCTAAATCTCTTACCCAAGTACACCTGGATATTTCTAAAACAATTCTTTATTTGCTCTTCTTCTAGTATTTTCCATCATACTTGGTGCTGCCTGAGTAAAACTGTTAAATTTACATAAATTTTCTGCTTAAAATCTTTCAGTGGTCTCCCCCATTGTTTTCCAGATAAGGTCTAGACTTTTGGATAAGGCAGCCAGGCCCCTTCGTGATCTAATTTCCATTTTCATTTCTAGTTTTACTACTAACCACCTTAATCTACTTCCTGCATCTAACCTATTACCAATCAAGCTCCTTAAGGAGTCACGCTCCTTCCTTCCTTTACATATATTTTCATATGCTCTTCATTCTGTCTGTAATGTTTTCCTTATTCTCCCTAATGACTCTCAAATTTATCTCATGAGTCACTTCCTTTGAGAAATCTTTCCTAACTTCCCCAGGGCTGCTTCCCGCTGCGCTTCCCTAAAGAGACCTACACATTCCTCTCTTAACTGGATTAGTCTCATTTATAATTATGTATCTCATCTACAAAATTAGAACCTATTTCATTTTTTGTCCCCATGATTTAATCCTATATTTAATACATAGTAGGTACTTATTGAAACTTTGTTAACTGTATTACTTATTCATGAAAATAGTTTAACAAATGGAAAAGAATTTTGCTCTTCATTATAGATGACTAAGTTGTCTAAACACTGAGATTTTTTTGGACAGATTTTTAAGTATCTGGGACACTGGTTTTCAGTTTAATGTAAACTTTTCTGTACAAAATAGAAAATGTCAAGCATCTAAACGTTCTCTGGGCCCAGATTAAATTTAGCTTGTGCAAGAACACACTGATTAGTATTACCTAAGCAAATGAAAAATATAAATCTTATTACCAAAAAGGATTGTTGAGAAACAACAAATTTAGTTAAAAAATAGTTTTCATGCTAGCAAGGAAGCCTATGAGTGTCTTAAGTGATTACATGTTCAAGAAGAAACTACCTACAACAAAAACATTTTAATTAATGCTTTATTTCTCTAAATTCTTTTTTAAAATGACCAACTTTTCAGCGACTCTATTTGCGTCCAAGTCATTCTGTTAGTAGCACCAAAAAGCAGATCTTAATTAAGCACAGCAGCATTTGCACAGGATCACTCAGGCGAGAAAAACCCTGAGACACTTACCAGTTTAATAAACTGTACAGAGCAATGACAGCATCAAAAAGGAGGAAAAGCAAACTAGAAGTATAAGGTGACAAGTGAAAGGGAAAAAGAGCTGACAAAAAACAATCATTAAAAATTAAAATTTAGAAGAACAAAAAGATGCTAAAAAGCAAAGAAAATAAAATCAGAGGTAAAGACACAGAACTATGCCATCATAAAAGAGTTTACCTTCTTTATTTAAAAGTTTGGATAGAATAAGTAATATTAACTTGTACCTCAACAGTATATAGAAAGATACTAAATAAAATGTGTTGAATAATCAATTTACAGAACTATGTTTCAGAATATGCAAAAATGAAATTAACTTATTACCTTAATTTCTCTTTGTTCCACAGATTTTTCCCATATTTGTTGATCGTAGGCTCCAATCTGTGAAAGGAAAGAAAACACTACATGCAATGATCATGGTGGGCACCCATCCAATAGGTATCACTGCTTCTTCTTCCAGCACAGATGAGCTTGAGCTCTGCCGCAGACGTCTGTGGTCCACACTGTACTGCAATGGTTCTCAAAGTATGGGTTCAGGATCAGTAGTTTAAGCATCACCTGTGAACTTGTTAGAAGTGCAAGCTGTCTGGCCTCACCCTAGACTTACTGAGTCAGAAATGCAAGTGTGGCATCCAATAATCTATGTTTCAAAAATTCCTCCAGATGATTCTGATACTCTGCTAAAGTTAGAAAACCACTGCCTTAGGAAATCATTTATTTTAAATAAACACAATTGTGACATTTCTGATATATTCAAGAAAAAACTCCCAAGTGATAAATCCTTTATGGAGTTATTTTTAAAGAAAAAAATTCTACAGAATTAAAAATTCATGAACATGTAGAACCACAATTACCACTTGAATTAAGGTTTAAAGTGAAAAATAAAGTCATGAAAGCAATTGAAGACACAGGGAAAGCCTCAAGAAGCAGAAACCCTTGTAGCAGCTTCTATGCCTACTACTCTCAGATGCTGGAAAGTTTTCTGAACTCCACACCTTCACCTGGGCAGGTGAACAAACATTCCTACTGCTCTTCCCCAAGTTCTCTGCTGTTAGCTCCTACTGTTTCCATTTCCACTTAATCCCCTATATCCAACAGGACACTGAAATGGGTCAACAGCCTACAGTTGTAACTGAGAATATTCACTATTAGTATTAATCGAAATTAGAATCCTACGGTATTAAAATTACTTCAGATAATTACAATTAAGACACCAGAGACAGACAGAGACCAGAGATAGGCAGATATTATTTTTAGTGAAATAATAACCGAAACTAACAGATGAAGAAATTCAGGAAAGTATTTTCTGACTCATATCATTCTATCCAAGTCTTTTTATTTTTTAAAATCTTGTTTTAAGAAATGAGAAACTGAGAATAAGAGAATGGTTTAAAGATGGTGTGAAGGAGGTAGAATAAAATTTGTCAAATGATTCCATAAGAACCCTTCATTTTTATTTTCTCTCTTATGCATTATTTATTCATACTAATTTCTCTGGCCTTTAAGTCCTATTTTCTTTTTCATGTCTTCTCTGTAACTCTTTTCTTCTTTTTAAAATCACTTTATGATATAATATACCCTGCACATTAAAAGATTATAATACCTAGACCAATCCAGACAGACTGAACAACCCACATACATGTAACCACAACAACTATCAGTCTCTATAAAGCTGGGTTAAAAAGCTCTAAGGGAAGCAATAACCAACTGGTCAGTCCTAATGGTAGAACTGATTTGCAGTGACCAGTTGGCTCCTTACCCAATTAAATTCTGAAGTCAATCAAACAATCATCTTCCTTAAAGTCAGAAAAGCTCAGTATGAGAAAATAGATTCCATAGGAATAATTCTGCTCTAACTTGATAATTCAGAATGACTGGGCTTAATCCAATCAAAATTTATTTTTTAAATGTGTAGCTATTACAATGTACTGCATACTTTTTAGTGAAATTATAACCAAAACTAATAGATACCAATATGTTTTAATGATTCTTTTGGTAATAGTATCTTGTTTTCATGCACAAAAGAATGCACTAAATTATGTTTAAAATAAGTGCATTTTTATTTCAAGGTGACTCAAAACTATGGACATGGAAATATATGTCCCACAATCCTACAATCAGGGAAAATAAAATAATGCATATGCAACAGACCAAATAAAAAATGCATGCTAGCCTTTGGCATAACCAGGTTCAGTGCAACACCAGCATGGTCCTCAATAGCTCCAGGTTTAAAAAGGTGTGGAAAGTTGAAGATAGAGGAGTAGGTAAACACTGTGCTCACCTCCTCCCACGACTACATGAAAATTACAACTACAGAACAACCATCACTGAGAACTGCCTGAAGTCTAGCTGAACAGAAGACATATAACTAAGGACATACAGAAGAAGCCACATTGAGACTGGTAGGAGAGGCAGACACGTGGACAGGCTGATCCCCACACCCACGTGTGGTAGTTAAAACTCATAAGGGGTATCTCAGCTGCGGAGGTCCCACCTGAGGAATGATGGGTCCCAGTGCCACGACAGACTCCCCAGCCCAGGGTTCCAGTGCCAGGGAGAGAACTCCCCACAACTTCTTGCTGTGAAAACCAGTGGAGATTGTGGCTGAGTGAGACCGAGGGCTGCTGGAGTTCCAGGCATTCCTCTTAAAGAGACCACATGCAAACTAACTTGCTGACAGACTCACTTGCTCTGAGCTCCAATGCTGGGGCAGCAGCTCGAAGGGCATCAGGGACATACTGGGAAGAACTGAATTTCTGGCCTTAGGGCAAGAGCTGAAGGGGCAGCTTTTCTAGACAGAAGAGCTAGCAGAAGCCACTGTTCCTTTGTTGAGCACCCCCTGCACCCAGGGTGCAGACACAGGCGGGTACCATATCTGAGTCTCCATCAACCTGGCCAATACCATTTGGCCTGCCGTGGTGATTCTCTGAGACCCTGTCCCACCCCACTTGTGGGCCCACCCAAGCTGCTTCCAGTGGCTTTTCCATACGGCCTGTCTTGACTCATGCTGCAGACTTTCCTAACATCTCTCAAAGATTCAAAACCCTAAAACAAGCAGCA
This sequence comes from Rhinolophus sinicus, assembly GCF_057876585.1. Taxonomy (NCBI): domain Eukaryota; kingdom Metazoa; phylum Chordata; class Mammalia; order Chiroptera; family Rhinolophidae; genus Rhinolophus; species Rhinolophus sinicus. The sequence goes on from NC_142504.1 coordinate 45,978,680, forward strand.
TCTGGCCTCGGAGTGCCTAGTACCTCTTGCTAAGCAACCTCCAGCCTGACATTAGCAGCAAACATCTGCAGACCACTTTGTAGCTCATACTAAGTGGCTCTGGCCAGGGCACAGGCAGCTGCTGACCTTGGCCGGCAACAGAGCCACTCCCAAGAGGCCCCAGAACCAACTCATCTGGTAACCAACTTCAGACAATACAAGAGCACCATTCGATCACCTCCACAAATGCCACACTCAAAGGGCAGACTGGGCAGGCACCAGAGCCCCGATAAAACGAATCCTGCTCTGTAGGGTCAGTCCCTGCACAACAGCACCTCCACTTAGTCATGGCCAGTCCTCACAACCAACCAGCCCAAGGGCCAAACCCTCCCAATGACAAAGAGCAACAGTTTAAGGGGCCTATGGACAATGTCAAGTGTACCAACATTTATATTATAGGGGTACCAGAAGGAGAAGAAAGAGCAAGGAATTGAAAACCTATTTGAAAAAATAATGATGGAAAACCCTAACCTGGTGAAGGAAACAGATACGCAAGCCCAAGAAGCATAGAGTCCCAAAAAAGATGAACCCAAAGAAGCCAGCACCAAGACACATCATAATTAAAATGGCAAAGGTTAAAGACAAAGAAAGAATCTTAAAAGCAGCAAAAGCAGTTAGCGACCTACAAGGGAGCTCCCAAAAGACTGTCAGCTGATTTCTCAACAGAAACTTTGCAGGCCAGAAGGAATTGACATGAAATATTCAAAGTGATGAAAGTCAGGACCCACAACCAAGATTACTCTACCCAGCAAAGCTATCACTTAAAATCGAAGGACAGATAAAGAGCTTCCCAGACAAGAAAAAGCTAAAGGAGTTCATCACCACTAAACCAATATTATAAAAAATGTTAAAGGGACTTCTTTAAAAATAAAAAAAAATAAAAAATATGAATAACAAAATGACAAAACTACATATCTATCAATAATTACCTTAAATGTAAATGGATTAAATGCCTAATCAAAAGACAGGAGGGGGCCGGAACGGTGGCTCAGGCAGTTAGAGCTCCGTGCTCCTAACTCCGAAGGCTGCCAGTTCGATTCCCACATGTGCCAGTGGGCTCTCAACCACAAGGTTGCCAGTTCAACTCCTTGAGTCCTGCAAGGGATGGTGGGCTGCGCCCCCTGCAACTAGCAACGGCAACTGCACCTGGAGCTGAGCTGCACCCTCCACAACTAAGACTGAAAGGACAACAACTTGACTTGGAAAAAAAAAAGTCCTGGAAGTACACACTGTTCCCTTTCCCCAATAAAAAAAAAAAAATCTTAAAAGAAAAAAGACATACAAGGGCTGAATGGATAAAAAAACAAGACTCCTCCCCTTACATATGCTGCCTAAAAGACACCTGAAAATTGATATTAATATTGTATATTGATTGTATCTGAAAAGTAAAAAATTAATACAAACTTTAAAAAGGTGAAGAAAACTCTAATAAACCTTGCAGTGAAGCAGTGGCTAAAAGTGGAAAAGCTTTTTCAAGACTGAGGTAGTTGTAAATAGCAGAATGGAACCCTAAAAGAGGGCAGTGGTGGTGTGGGATATTCTTATGAAAAGGAGATAAAAAAGATAAAGATGGCTTGTTTTTTTATTGGAGAATCAATTTTATTCAAAGATTTGATGGGTGAGAGGAAGGACAACTTTTACTGTAATCGAATACCCTGTGAGATCTTACTTTTTTTTAACTAGATGTTATTTTCAATGACAAGCAATTAAATGTCTGTACACTGTACATCAGTTCTCCTTTGCAGTAAACTTTTTTTTGGCTTTGAAAATACCGCCAGAATGGATCCTTTAGTTACATAAGCCAATAAACCATTTTCTTGAAGACGACTGTGAGTGTGCCTGTTAACCTCAATGCAGGTGCTTCAGGAGATGTTCAAGGCTCTGCTTAGTGATAAGCATGCCACTAAAAAAATTACTCTTATATCTGAATTCAGACTGAATTGTCTCTGAAAGTTGATTGTTTTTTGGAATATGTGTGTAGCACATCAAAGGCATCATGAAATCAGGGTGATGGCAGGGTACTAGAAGGGACAGGAAAGGATTCTAAAGACCCTTTCTGACTGAAAGCCTCACTTTATTCCACACCACTAAAAGAATTACTCTTATATTTGAATTCAGACTGAATTGTCTCTGAAAGTTGATTGTTTCTTGGAATATGTGTGTAGCACATCAAAGGCATCATGAAATCAGGGTGATGGCAGGATACTAGAAAGCACAGGAAAGGATTCTAAAGACCCTTTCTGATTGAAAGCCTCACTTTATTCCACACTGAAATCTGACAAGATAGTATTAATAGATAGTTCACAATACCTGTGGCTGGGCTCAAGCTTTTCCCCTGAAAGAAACGTATTCTTATGGTCAATCATAGAGCAAGAAAAGTGAAACTTAGACTGAAGAAAAGAAACATCATCTCAAGACTTAGGGTGATGTATCTTTTTATACGCCGAGACAGACAAAATGGGAAAGGGAAGAACGGGAGGAGAGGGAGAGGGAGATGAAGGAGGGGAATTCAGGGATGAAGAGGGATGAGGTAGGGAGAGGAAAACGATTGTCTAGCTATCTGCCAGTTAGCTCTGACATTTAAGAAAAATAATATTTGTTAATGAATATGACAGCGTCAAGAGTAGGAATGTTAAAACCTAGATAATTACATGGTGAAATGGGAAACAAGTATCACTTAGGAATTCTAGAGAAGTATCTTTGGAAAACCATTTGAAAAGCTAGTGATGGGTGATCTGATTACCCCTTAGGCCATCACATTCAGGAAAGCACTGGCTCAGATATCAAGAAGCTAAAGAGAAGGTCTCTTACTTCAAAAAGGTAGTTACCAATAGCTTAATTAGATTAAGTGCTTAGATAAAAGATTTAGAGTTCACAAATAAATATAAGTAGGGCAAATTGAGGCCCAGATTTGCACACATATTTTAAGCACCTAATTTCCTTAACTAGTGAACAGACATACAATAATATTATAAGTCAAAGTCTTAATTTTTCATAGTACTATCATGCTCAGTTTCATTTTGTGGAATCTCATTTCAGAAACTCTGTAAAACAAGCTATTAACTCTCATGAACACCAAATTTAATTAAAAAACTTAAAGCCCAAATCCCTTCCTAGCTTGGCCCATTCAACAAACATGAGAGGCCAATCATGTGACGGGACAAATACACTCTACTTTTGTTACCTGGAGTATGTCTGTTAAAAGCATGACAAGAATACTCTCAAGGCAAGAGGTTGAAGAATATTTTCACACAAATTCTCCTTTAAAAAAAATAAAAAAGATGCCTGTGCTCTTACTGATCCTTGCCATCTCTAGATTGATAGTTAAATATATTCTATATTTTCTGTGACTATTGCATCATCAACTATTAAGACCCAATTAGGCAAAGCCATGTAGCTTTTATAGCTACGGCAAGTCCCATATTTTAACAGCTGTACAACCAAAGATAATTCATTTTTATATTTTGTGTCTTTTTATAAAGGTAAAAGTTATCAATCAGAACATACCCTTTGCTATATTTAGAGTGTTATTTTTTAAATCCTTTGTTTTCCCGTTGCCTTAGCTTGCTGACAGTAGAAAAGACCCTGGGCTATGCAAGAAAACTTGATTTCCATCCTGCCTCCACCGTGAATAATCTGACGCTCTTGAGCAAGTTTCTTGACCTCTGAGCCTCTAAAATGGGGACAACAAAACCCACTTCAGGGGAGGCCGGATTGCTCAGTGGGTTAGAGCATGGAGCTCTCAACAACAGGTTGCTGGTTCAATTCCCAAATGGGATGATGGGCTGCGCCCAAAGATTGAAAACGGCAACGGGACTTTGAGCTGAGCTGCACCCTCCACAACTAGATTGAAGGACAACGACTTGGAGCTGATGGGCCCTGGAGAAACACACTGTCCCCCAATATTCCCCAATAAAAATTAAAGGGGGGGGACCTACTTCATAAAAATGGACTGTAAAAAAGTAATGTCTGGTACATATTAGGTCGGTGCAAAAGTAACTGCAGTTTAAAAGATTAAAATTGCAAAAACTGCAATTACTTTTGCATCAACCTATTTTAATCAAAATACTTGGTGCTCTGTGAATATTAGTTCTTTCCTTTCTTGGAAAATCTCTCTCTCTAGGCCTCAATTATCTCATTTTTAAATTGATAAAGTAGCACTATATCTAAATTAATTTATGAATATTTATACTCACTAATGATGATTTGGATGGCCACAATTTTTTTTATGTGCCAGTATGTGGAGAGTAAAGATTCAATGCTACTATGAAAAAAGAACCAATAAGGGCAGCTAGAAATGTCCAGGCAAAGGTACAAAGAAGAAAGCAAAAACAAGAATGTGGAGATAACTGTCCTTTTTTAAATTTATAACCAATGTAATACGTTTTTAGAAATATTTACAGTTTATAAATGAAAACAGAGATATCAGCACTCCAAATCTCCTTTGCCTAGACACCTAAACTATATGGTTTTCGTTCTCACAATGATCTGTAAGATTGATGAAAAAGAGAAATTGAGGGATTGAGCAATACAACAAAATTAAAGTTACTGAGCAAAAATAGTGGATCTGAGAATAAAATATTAAACACCAATGAAAGAAAAAATATATATAATCCCCTAAATTACGTTGTCCTGGTGGATATTCTGAAATTATACCCAGTATTTCTGTTCATATTACTAAAACCTACTGAAGAAATAATTAGGGCCACTTAAAACCATTACAATTACTTATTAATCTTCAGACAAATGTCTACTCAGAATTAGTAAAAATTAATTCTCTTGACTTTTTAAAAACTTCTAATTCCAAAGTAAAGCTCTCAATGCTTTGAATATCAATCAGCCTTTCACTGTACTTTTGTTCATAACTACTGCCTCTCAAACAAATTTGTCTATTGAATGCCTAGGAATATCTCTAAGTCCTTATAACTGCTCCTAAAAAGCCTTGTTTCTACCCTACTATCTTGCCCAACAATTCGCATTACATCTCCATGTATATGTTATCCTATTCTATTTTATTTTCTCACAATGTCCTATTTTAATCAAAATACTGTCCAATGTTTCTGAGTGCCATTACACTTACACACACACACACACACACACACACGTACACACCCTGTAGAAGGCAGACACTCAGCTGACTTTAATGATGAGGATCAAATGAGGAAGTTGAATCACTTAATGACACAATACAGACTATGAACGATGATACCAGACAAAAGTAAGTGTTCTGAGGACTTGGCAAGAACGAGTAACTCTTCTGAGTGTATAATAATTACCAAATTATTTTACCAAATCTTTAATTCTTCTAAATCAGTCTTTGCTTGGAGCTCTAAAAAAAAGTATGAGAACCAAACCATAGATTTAAATCCAATTATTGATGTAATCATTAAAATACTCCCCTATAATTCTAGTGTTATTTGGGAAAGGGGAGGACACAAAATGGGTAAGTATTCAAAGTTAAGATATCCTAATTGGGGAAGGAAGTCTAAATCATGGAACAAATATGAATAATTATAAGCAAAGAGCCTTCTTTGCAATATCTTTGCTTCAACTATCACTTACTACTTCTGCTATCAATTATTAACAATCATATCACAACCAAAAGTGTTACTACAGAAAAGTAAAACTGCTTGAATAAAGGGCAAATAAAAAATAAAACTATTTTAAAAGATTAAAACCTTTTTTAGTGGGAAAACATAACTTTTCTAGAAAGAAAATAGATTTACAGAATTGAATCAATTTTAAAATACATGTCTAGCTAGCTTCTGACATTTAGATCAAAACATCAAAACTTGAAAATACATTCTCATCTGCAGATACTAAAATTTAGCTAATTAACAAAGATTCCATTCATTATAAATAATAACAACTAAATCCACTTGAAAAGCTTCCCACATATTGTGTCAGGTTATGTATGCATCGACTCAACCACACCCTTTCCGGCATTAACCCTGAGAATAGTCTATTACAGGCCACGTACATATAATCAAATCATGAATCATGGCCAAGTTCCTATTGCCTAGGGAAAGCCAGTTAATGATATAATAAACACTGACTCAAGTTTAGAAAAAAGCCTGGAAGAGTATTCTTTAATTCAACAGAGAGAGATTACTACGGTAGAATCTGCCTTTCCAAAGTTTCAAATCCAAAGAGAGTTAGTTAAAATTCAAAGCAGAATGAAATAAGCACTATTGTACTATACATGAGTGAGAGACGGTGTGAAAAAGAGCAGTATCTGTGAGGTAAGATATACATGGGTAGGAAACTTACTAAACATGGGGGCATGGGAAAAAAATGAAGATTTCTGGCTTAAATACCTGGCACTGCACTGGTATCATTAACCATGGCATGGAATAAAAACAAGTTTTAAAAAATTGTTGCAGCTAGAAACTATGACTAGAGTTCTAGAGAATTGGGAAGGTACAAAATTTGGAACTCAACAGCATAAACTAGGTGTTTGGACATTATGTGGGCAATCTGATAATCCTGGGAAATAGAATAGCTTTAGGGAGATCAAGAACAAAGTATTAACAGAAACACATATTCAAACCGAAGGGGAGAAGTATCAAAGTCAGGAAAGGAGACTTAGAAAAATGAGTCAGATAGGAATAAAACTGGGACAATATACTCTAGTAAAAGCCAAATAAGGAAAGAGTTAAGAAAGAAGGTAAAGTCAGGAGAGCTAAAAATACTGAAATATGTTGAGGGGGTTAGGTAAACACATTCGTGTCAAATAATCTTGATCTCATTGAAGTGGCAGGCAAAGCCATTATTAGCTGAGGTGTGGAAGCCGGAGAGTGTGGGAAACGGGACAAGGAAGGTAAGAAAGCACCTCCAGGGGAGTGACAATGCAGTGTTAAGTGGAATGTCAGAACAGGGACGCCAGGAAGAGCAGATACACTTGAGCGTATTAGAAGCGGTCAGCTGGATTATGTTTGCATTTTTTCCTTTTTTTTCAGTTGGGGCATATTGGGGGGCAGTGTGTTTTTCCAGGGTACACAGCTCCAAGTCATTGTCCTTCAATCTAGTTGTAGAAGGTGCAGCTCAGTTCCAAGTCCAGTCACCATTTTCAATCTTTAGTTGCAGGGGGCACAGCCCATCATCCCATGTGGGAATCAAACCGGCAACCCTGTTGTTCAGAGCCTGCGCTCTAACCAACTGAGTCATCCGGCCACCCCTCCGGCAGCTCAGCGGCAGCTCGTTGTCTTCAATTTAGTTGTGGAGGATGCAGCTCACTGGCCCATGTGGGAATCGAACCGACGACCCTGTTGTTAAGAGCTCAGGCTCTAACCAACTGAGCCATCCGGCTGCCCCTGCATTTTTTCTTTTACCACCAAGGCTCAACAGCCCAGGATCAGGAGGAGGAATTAAATACACGGCATGCGCACGCATGCATGCACACACACCCTGCCACCAAATACCTACAATACTCCAGGCATGACGTTATGCACTTGACAAGGCCCCTCATTAAGTCTTCAAACTGTATGTCTGCCTTTCTCTTCCCCCTGCTTCTCCGGAACAATTCAGGGCTAAAGCCATTAGATGCAGCAGAGCCATGGGAGCCCAAAGCAGGATGTCAGAGTCTCACACATGGAGGTGGCCAGGTGTGGGGAACCAGCCCAAGTGGGGTGTCGAGGGGCACCTTATGGTATAAGGGGAGGGAGAGCACACGTGGGGTAACCCAGCCCTGGGTATTAAACCCCAAGGAGGGCGAGTAGGACATCCACATGGAGGATATCCTGATGTAGGTGGCAGAGCCCAAGAACGCTGAGAACAGGCCTAGGATGCAGGATGTGAACGGGATGAAGGAGGAATCCATACACAGGATGGACGGCGGCTGAGAGGGGAGACTGGTTACACACGCGGATGTGGGAACTGAAGTCCCAAAAGCCTGAAAATGTTCCTCTCTGTTTACTAGAAACCTCTATTTATATAGCCAGTAACAAAATACGAAGTTAGTTGAATGATATAAATGCTGTATGTAAGTAGAAGGGTTTAATAAATAAATCATGGCATATTTATACAACAGGATATTATATTCATTAAAATTATGTCTGAAAGGGACTTTTAGTGATGTGAGAAAGTATTGTGGGTACGTTTCATGAAAACAGGTAACAAAAAAACTATATACAATGATCCTAATTTTGTTGGGGAAAATTCACAATAAGGTAATTGAGTGATTGTATTTTATTATGCTTTTCCTATGGTAGACATATGTTACTTTTAAATTATGATAAAAACATCATTAAAAAAGCAAGAGAAAATGGAAGCTAATACCATCTGAGTAGCATCAAGTGTTAGGTACTGAGCTAGGTGCTTTTGAATCTATTTTTTTATGGAAAAGTACTGTGAGTAGAGGGGGCAAGTCATTAAGAAAGCAACTACCACTGCTCAAAATCAATTTAATTAAGTCTCATTATAAAAATAAATAAGGCTTTTCCTATGAGTTATATAATTATATTAGAATATAATTATAATATAAATTTTGAGCTAATAAGTTATATCTTAATAACAAAACTTTCAGAAGTTCTAGTATTATAGAAGGGCAGATACATACCTACATCCTATTGTATCAGGATGTAGCCTAGGAGAAAAAATGAGATGAAGACCAAAACCCTAAAATATACCAGTGCCCAAGGAAACAACATTCCATGTGGGACTCTTGTGGCAGAAGCATAATTGAAATTGCATTAGGTGGTGATGGAAGGAATTCAACTGGTTCACACAGGAAAGGGAGGGGATGGAAGGAAGAGAGCCTGGCAAGCAGCTCTGTGGTAGAGCTGGGAGAACTCCAAGTTCTGGAAGAAGCCAAGGAGAGAAGGGCACCACCACCAACCATATAAGGGAAAGAAGCAGCCATGACTATCTCATCGACTCCTCTCTTCTGTTCCCCTTCAGTCCTCAAGACATTAAAGACTCTCAGAGGTAGGGAGACTTACTAGTAGATACAGTGCGATTTCAGGGGTCCCTCGATAACCCCCCAAAGCCCTCATCTTTAATAAGGAACTAAATCTGTAATTTAAAGATTAAAAAGCATGTATCTAGTTGATTCAACACCTGCCTCTCATTTATATGTAAGTAAAATCATTACATCACTAAGCATAAAGGACTGAGGCCCTGCTACCATGTTTCCCCGAAAATAAGACCTAGCTGGACAATCTAGAAAATAAGACCTAGCTAGTCTTATTTTACTATAATAAGACCCGGTATAACATAACATAACAAACATAACATAACATAACATAACATAACATAACATAACATAACATAACATAACATAACATAACATAACATAACACGTAACATAACAATATAACACAACATAATATAAGACCGGGTCTTATATTAATTTTTGCTCCAGAAGATGCATTAGAGCTGATTGTCCAGCTAGGTCTTATTTTCGGGAAACAGGGTATATTTTGAGGGGGCCTCACAAAGACCATGTCTGTGTGATATTTGATCATGCACACGCTCTTCCCCCACATCGATCCAAAGCTAGACAGCTGACTCAAGCGGAACCAATCAGATTCTCTCTATATTCTAAATGTCAGGTATACAGGAGAAATGGCTAACATAGGGGAATAATAGTAACATTAACAACAGAGCCCTACAGAGAAGTTTCTAGAAATAGTGCTGCTGAGGGGCCCAACACAGCCCTGGTTTGCCATTCTTTCCCAGGTCCTGGCTGTCTGCTGCTGGTGCAGGTTACGTGCAGTGAAAAGTAGACAGAGCACACTGGTGGTTTTTTCCTGGCCCAACTTTAATGAGAACATTGCTGTTAATGCAAACCAACACCACTCTGCATAATTTACGAAGTTTGTTTATTTTCCAACTTGCTGGTACATAGTAGTATGTTCTCAGCGGATTTATTAATCAAGGTACTGCCCAATTAATAACCTTTCCCAAGAAGTCATCTTGGCAAAGATAATTTAACTTTTTTTCTGCTTAACCTAACCTTGCATCATGAATTGTGAAGACCCTGCTAGTGAAGAAATAAAGATCATTAGTTTTGTTTACTAATCATATGAAATAATTCAAATGTGCCTTACTTTACCAATCAATCGGAGGGTCAACAAATCATCCAGGGTAAATACTAAAGTTCTATTTAACAAACCTATAACATTAATTCCCAGGTGTTAAAACTTTTACAGCCAAACCCATAAAATTTAACATTACTCAATTAACAATTACTTGGATTTTTCAATAAATGTTATTTCAACATTGAGTGGAAATTATTTTTTAAATAGTTAAAATAAATTATTTAACTATTTAAAATAGTTTAAAAAAAATACTTATTACTTGTAATACACAGTTTAGATTAAAAACATTAAGGGTTCACTTTCTGAGCTTCTAAATCATCAAAACACAGTGAAAGACCAAATATGAACTTTACTTTGTCTTCATTTTACCACTAACAGTGATGCTCATATTTTATGTATCAAACTTAAGGGAAAAAAACCTCCAAATAACATGAACTTCATCTTCCCACCTCGCTGAAGAAAAGGGATTCATTGACAACATAGGTCATAATTCTCTTAGTCAAATATGCATTTATAAGAATTAACTTAGCTAAATAATAATGACCAAAACCAAGCTAATCAGTATATGTGAAAGACTTCCAATAGACTAAACAAATACATTTAAGCTAAAATAACACTTGTATGAATAAACAATAGGTGCTGCTCCAATTATTGCTGTTCATTCATAGACTGAAGTCCAAGCAGGGAATAAGACACACACCCCATGTTTAATGCCGCTACCCACAACCACCTGACAGCCAAAGGCTAGGAGAGGGAACAGTGGAAGAATAAATAGGCTGGATTTGGATGTGAAGACAGGAGTGGAATCACCATCAGTGTAGGAGCGTAGATTCTGTAGCCCAGTCCAACTGGGTTTAAATTCCGCTCTATCATGTATTTCCTATGTGACCGTGAGAAAACTACCAGACTTCTCTGAATCTTAGATTCCTCAGTTATAAAATCAGGATAATGCAGTAATTACAATTCATAGGGTTGCTGTGATGATTAAATACATGTAAAGTACTTAGGACGGTGTATAGCACATAGTGTACAATAAACATCACCTGTTGTCATTTTTTTAACTAGTATAACAACCATGACATAGGAAGCTCTGGGCCCACTACTTTACTTACACAAATTCATTGTTAATCCTTGTAACAATATTTGAAGTAGATTATGTTATCTCAATTTTAAAGAAAACTAAACATAGAGAAGTTCAATAAGTTGCTCAAAGTCACAAAATAGCAAATGACAGAACCAGATTCAAACTCAAGAGATGCCAGACCCCAAGGGCCTTGTTTTTTGTGGGTTTTTGTTCTCCTGATTGATTTTTAAGTTTAAGTCTTCAAGGATCGTTCAAACTAAAATTATAATACCCAAAATATAAAATCAACTAAAAGAAGCTGTACAAAGCAAACCACCAAGAGATACCATTTCATACACACTACAATGGCCGTAATAAAAAAGACAGACAATAACAGGTGTTGGCAAGGATGTGGAGAAACTAAAATCCTCATACACTGCTCATGGGAATGTAAAATGAAGCAGCCACTTTGGAAAACAGTTTGATGCTCATGACCTGGTAATTCTACTCCTAGTTATCTACCCGAGAGAAATGAGAACATGTCCACACAAAGATTTGTACATGAATGTTTATACCTCCATCATTCATAGCAGTCAAGAAGTGGAAACAATCCAAATGTCTATTAACTGTGAATAGATAAAATCTGATACATCTATATGATAGAAGTCTACTCAGCAATAAAAAGGAATGAAGTAACCATACTGCTACAACACAGGTGAAACTCAGAAACATTATGTTAAGTAAAAAGCCACACACAAATGTCACATATTGAATGATTCCATTTATGTGAAATGTACATAAAAGGCAAACCTTACAGAGACAAAAAGTAGATTAGTGAATAATGGTGAAGGTGGGAATAAAGAGTGACTACAACTGAGCAAGAAGTTTCTTTTGTGGATGAAGTAAATGTTCTGAAATTATACTGTGATGGTTACAAACTCTATAAATTTAGTAAGAATTATTGAATTGTATACTTAAAACAAACAAGTGAATTTTATGGCATGTTTAAGTTATATATCAATAAAACTGCTTTATTAAAAAGCTATATTTTTGTAAGATTTCTTTATATAAAATAACATAACAAGCATTTAAAGGAAAAAATACACACAAACACACACGTCTGACAATTAAGTTCGCAAACTTGTTGCAACAATTTTGCTAACCTTTTTTTGACATCAGAGGGATTATTTATTATGAATTTGTACCAACTGGACAAACAGTTAACCAAGTTTACTATCTGGAAGTGCTGAAAAAGCTGCGTGAAAAAGATAGACAACCTGAACTTTTCGCCAACAATTGATGGCTAATGCATCACGACAATGCACCAGCTCACAGGGCATTGTCTATTAGGGAGTTTTTAGCCAGTAAATAAATAACTGTATTGGAACACCCTCCCTACTCACCTGATCTAGCCCCCAGTGACTTCTTTATTTTTTTTTTTAAATTAAAGTTTATTGGGGTGACAACCAATAACTTCTTTCTTTACCTGAAGATAAAGGAAATATTGAAAGGAAGACATTTTGATGACATTCAGGACATCAAGGGTAATACAACAACAGCTCTGATGGCCATTCCAGAAAGAGTTCGAAAATTGCTTTGAAGGATGGGCTAAGCCCTGGAGTCGGTGCACAGCTTCCCAAGGGGAGTACTTCGAAGGTGACCCTAATGATATTCAGCAATGAGGCCTGTAGCACTTTTTCTAGGATGAGTTCTCGAACGTAACTGTCTGACCTCGTGTGTGTGTGTGTGTGTGTGTGTGTGTGTGTGCGTGTGTGGCCTTGGATCCTAGGGTAATTTGGAATTAAAAAAAAAAAAAATTCTATCAAGTTTTGACTCCAGAGCCTGCTTCTGCTGTTTTTTATTTTTTTTTTGGTACATATGCTAAATTATAATTAATTAATTTAAATATTGGCCTAATATTAACTTGCAAATTTATAGGCTCTACATATTTATATAGGCTCTGCATATTTATATGGTTTGAGACATTTAAACGTTAGTAGTGCAAATTATAGATCACAGCAACTGAGAAAATAAATGTTTTATAAAGAAATTGTCTATGCTGTGTAAATGTTTGCTAAATTTGCTTTATCTGGAGTTTTAGGATTTATTTTAAAATATGTATATAAAACTTGTTTGCAATTATTAAATATGTAACTTTTGCTTGAATGATCAGGTAATTGCTATGACAGTAAATGATGTTGAATTTTTTTTTTTTTTTTTTTACCAGGCCCCTGGCATACTTTAAAGACAGAAGAGCTGTGCAGACCAAGGTTCTGCCATTTACTCAGTGACTAGAGCACTTTAAACAAAACAAACCAAATAAAGAAACCCTGACCATGTTTCCTCAGTGACATTTTGGAAATTGGACAGTGATAGTAAGTAAATCACTTAGCAAAGCACTTAATCTACAGTAGACATTTATTTCGTCTTTAACAGCAGCTATGTCTAGCACAGAAAAGTATCATCATATACAATTAGAGAAAATCTGTGTAACTGGACTTCATCAATATGATCTCTCTTGAATTTTTGGATCAACATTAAAATAAAAGTATGAGTTCTTGATTTTATGACCTAATATTTCAAATACAATGGAAAGCTGAGTAAATTTCTGATTTTTAGATAAACTGAACTCTGGTATGAACTTGTAAATAGAGATGACAAATAATGTAATATTCATATTAAGAACAGTTTATGCCATGAAGGAATTTAAGCTCATATTAAATCACTTAGACAACAAGCAATTCTTAAATTGAAGTATTTATTGGAAAACCTAGCTCTCTTAGCCTCCCATTTTTGACTTGTTCAACAAATAAAAAGCATATCAGAGCATTTCTCTAAACATCACAGGTACAAAAACAATTTCAGTTAAAGAAACTTTCCAAAGAACAAAGCACGAGGAGATGGCCTGCACGCACTACGAAAAACAAAGTAAATCTGAGTAACAGTTACCTGAACATTCTTTCAGGTACTCTTAAGAATTCCTCACCTTTTTATTTAGCAATGGTCTGCATTTCTGTATAGTCATTTTTGCTTGAGGGTAAATGAGGATTTTCCTCATTCATAGAAACTTTTGATAGCCAAGTGAATGAAAAAGAAATCTTGTACTAATTTGCATCATACATGACATCAGTCTAGGATATTCTATGTATCAGACCGTATTTAATTCCATTTCGATTTGATTTTTATAATCTAACAATATTAGACTATGGTCTGTTGATTCCACAGTATTGGCTTTACTCTGTCTCCAATTTGCTCTCAGGAAAAGAATCCTTCTGTACTGAGAAATGCAAGCAATTTTTTAAAAAATGGAACCTAGTCCTACGACTAACTTAGGACATTACCCTGTTTAAAAGAGAAATTATAATAAATCAGAAAATTTATATTCACTCTAAAATAATTTTATTGTTTTTTAAAAACAAGGAAACTAAGTAGTAGTAAGGGCACAGACTAAATTACTGGATTTAAATTCCAGCCTCACCACTTACTAACTCTATGACTTCAGTCAAATTACTTTGACCTCTCTGAGTTATCTCATTTATTGTAGTAGAGAGAGATTTCTGGAGAAATTTCCCATTTTTCAGGAATCTCTCTCCCCAATCCTTCCACTCAGGAAATTATGTAATAACATCTGCATGAGGAGTTTTATTAGAAAAATAATATGCAAAAAATTATGGGTAACACGAAAGTAAAAACAGTACTGGTATTGGCTTATATTCATTGAACAGAACAAAAAATCATTTATGCCACCCAAAATGGCATAATAGGTTGTCGATCTCTAAAACAAGCACCTAAACACTGCAGCACGGACTGACTAGGACCCCAACTTGGATGGAAGGCCCCATCCCTGGTTACTTAAAGATATTAGGGTCTCTGGTTTCTACTCCCTTGTCAATTGAGGCAGTTAATGTTGTTGATAATAATAATAAATAGCATTTATTATTTATCAAGTGCCAGGCACACTTTTCATGTATTAACTCATTTAATCCTCACAACTCTATTAAGTAGGTATTACTGCTATCCCTATTTCATAGTTACTAAGCCTTAAGTTGTACAAAGTTAAGTCGTACGTAGAAGAATACAGGAGTTCAAATCCAGATGAACTGACTCCACAGCTGAGCCATACCAACCACAATTTCATTCACATCCTTTCACAAAGACCACCCTACTGGCTCTACTCACTAAGAGGAAGGGTGGCATTTCACCCCTAAATCATTGTCAGATACTTCTGCCTCTACTGACTCTCCATGGCTGCCGTGCTAGGAGGGAAGCTATCAGGCTCTGTCAAGAAACCAAACGAGGATGTACACAAGTCTTCATGAAGCCTGACTTATCAGCCCTAAAAATAGTAAAACAGTTAATATTATTAGTAATTATAGAGTAACTATAAGGATTCACTGTGCTACTGAACTAACAAGATGTACTAGACACAGAAGAGCTCAATAAATGTTAGCTATTATGTCATTTCAATGAATTACCTAATTGCTTCCTTTTCCTTCATATTGTAGCATAAGACAAGGAAGGAATGTACATGCATTATTTGCATTCTTTTAGTATTTATCATAGGTTATAGTCTGATTTGTCATTCTAAAACATAAGCCTGACTAAAAAAATGTGTACATAATGATTCAAGACGACAGCAGCTTCCTTGTTTAAATATCTCTAACCATTTACTATAAATAGCATGAAAAGCTGTATTATATTTTTAAAGTAATTTAAATGCCAAGAGTACTAAAATATCTTGGTTATTTAAATATCTTTGTATTTTTAAAAATACCTAGCACACTACTGCTGTTCTTTAATCATTTGAAATAAAAAATGAGACTACAAAACATGTAAATTATTCAAAATCGAATATTGTTTGGCTTCCTTCGACTTATCTACATAGGGTAAAATCAAAATGGAGAAACAGTTAAGATAAACTGCTCCCGGGTGCTTAGTTCAGATTCCCCAGAATCAGAATCTAAGAGACCTGGACCACTGTCCTCACTGGTCAAGAAAAGGTGTGCTGGGGGCTGGTCCGGTGGCTCAGGCGGTTGGAGCTCCATGCTCTTAACTCCGAAGGTTGTCGGTTCGATTCCCACATGGGCCAGTGGGCTCTCAACCACAAGGTTGCCAGTTCGATTCCTCGAGCCCCACAAGGGATGGTGGGCTCTGCCCCCTGCAACTAAGATTGAACACAGCACCTTAAGCTGAGTTGCCGCTGAGCTTCAGGATGGCTCAGTTGGTTGGAGAGCAGGCTCTCAACCACAAGGTTGCCAGTTCAACTCCCGCAAGGGATGGTGGGCTGTGCCCCCTGCAACTAGCAACGGCAACTGGACCTGGAGCTGAGCTTCGCCCTCCACAACTAAGATTGAAAGGACAACAACTTGACTTGGAAAAAGTCCTGGAAGTACACACTGTTCCCCAATAAAGTCCTGTCCCCCTTCCCCAATAAAATCTAAAAAAAAAAAAAGAATAAAAGAAAAGGTGTGCTGTAATTGCAAGAATCCAGGTGGCTATAAAATGACTTGTAAGAATGACTACTGGTATGCCTACAGAAGTTACACCTTTAATTTTCATTACAGGATTAGGAAGAAATAAAATATTCACTGACAATAGTTGTTAAAGTTATAATGAACCATTTATGTAGGTAAGACTGTGCTAAAGTACTAATTTTTGTCAAGTGCCTTGTGAAGAATTTGCAATCTTACGCTGTACAGACCAGCATTATCTTCTTGTACTAATGAGACAAGGAAAATAACTTAAGTCAAATAAATTGAGAAATTATATTTTCTCTCTCTCTAATGCAGCCCCGTAACACTGCAAGTTATTCACACTATGAAACCTGTCATCATAAAACTTGTTTACCTTTGTCTAACTCAGTATTTCCTTAACTTATTTGATCACAGAATCCCTCTATCCTACCAACATCTACTCACATCCTGCAGAACACACTTTGGAAAACGTTCCTTGTATAAATGTGGATGTGAACAGACGCCACCTCATCTTTACGGCCCTTCATGCTGTGACCTTTGACCCACTTCACTGTCCTTAGTAAGCGTATCAGAGTCTTCCACTTAATGATTATCTGTGTTCCTTAAACTGTAACCATAACTACTTTTGTTAGCAATGGCTAGGATGACAATCAAGATGAAAACCAAACTGGTGACAGTGTTAACTGTGGTTACCCAGAGGCATGGCCAGACCACCAGCAGATATGGTTTTTATAATATAAAAACAGTACAGTCAAATATATGGTGATGGGAGGAGAACTGACTCTGGGTGGTGAACACACAATGGGATTTACAGATGATGTAACACAGAATTGTACATCTGAAATCTATGTAATTTTACTAACAATTGTCACCCCAATGAATTTAATAAAAAAAAAAAAAAAAGTACAGTAACAGGAGTCTTTAGCAGAGAATAATTTGCACAAAAGTACTGGGCCTTCTGTCTGCTCCGGTTCAATCTTCCGGGAAGTAAATTACCCTATAATAAATTCTGTTGTAGTCTATGGAGTTGGCTGCTTCATCTTTTGGCCTGAAGATACACCTACAAAGGTGTAATGGTGGCCATTACACTTTCGCTTCCCTGCCGGACAGTGACTCTAGGCTAACGTATTATATTTAGTACTGAATGTAATAGATATTTAGCATACAGGGACTACTTTACATGTTACCACTAAATAAATTAAATCAAGTCACTTGAAGTAGGTGTACAGCTTGGTGCATGGCACAGCACAGGAACTCAAAACGATAATGAAGAACTACATGAACTAAAAGTTTACCAGAAGTATCATCTTCTGACAGCACTGCTGTGATCAAAGCAGCAAACCTTTACCAAGTAAGGTAAGGCATAGAAATAAATAATGGAGATGCAAAGATTAGCAGGGGTATTAATTATACTGTAAGTCAAGCTGTGATAAGCGCTAGAATAAACAAAATGCCACTGTAACTCAGAGGTCGAAGAATAACAATTTATAAAAGAGATGCCCCTATAATTGCTGGTGGATGGAACAGAGTGAATTTAGGTTATAATTATACCGTGAACGACTCTGGATATTTATATCTAGGATGGTAAAAAAGGATCAAGATCTCTCCGTAGCGTTCCCTGTCCCTACACAGAAAGGACTGCTCCCATTTCAAATTTGTTCCCTCAAGGAATGCAGTGAAATCCTACTAGATCCTGTCACAGAGACTCAGCAGCCAACTTGCATAAGCTCCTACTGGCAACACAGAACAATCAGAGCATCAATAACTGCAACAGGTTGAAACACATCAACTATCTTTAAAGCCAAGAGTTCGCAGATAATTAAATACAAACAAACAACTGGTGACTTTGGAGGATGCTAGGTAATTACCACATTACTTTGTAAACTTGTAAAAACAGAAAGACTCAAGAAAAGAAAAAAGCACTATACTTCTGCCATGAAAGGAACACACCCAACTTTTCCATAGAAGCAGGCAGTGGACACCTAATCCAGTCTCCACGGGATTATGAAAAATGTCCTTAGGGCAAGATTCTAGCTTTCAGTTGTAAGGACCAATCTGAGTTAGTTTTTAAAAAAGGGGGGAAGGGGTGGCCAGATGGCTCAGTCGGTTATGGTGGGCTGCGCCCCCTGCAACTAAAGATTGAAAACTGTGACTGGACTTGGAGCTGAGCTGCGCCCTCCACAACTAGATTGAAGGACAACGACTTGGAGCTGATGGGCCCTGGAGAAACACACTGTTCCTCAATAGCCCCCAATTTAAAATATATATGTATATTTTTTTTAAATAAAAAACTATTGAAAAAAAAAAAAAGGTTGGGGGGAAAGGGGGCCAGGAGTGGGCATCCCAAGCAGAAAGGTGGAAAACAGTCTGGGAGACTTCAAAAAGTTGTAACTGTTGGAGGGTCAGAGCTAGTAAAAGCTGAGGGCTGGAAGAGGCTAGAAAGCTAACTGAAATTAGAGCAGAAAAATTCTTAAAGGCCTTGTGAAGAAACTTCGAGTTTATACCATATGCAAGAGGAAGTCTTTGAAGAGTGTTATTGAATAGGTAAGTAACAAGATCAAATTTTTATTTCAGATAACCCACTCTGATGGCTGTGGGGAGAAAATATTTAACTGGAACAAGAATGAAGAAACAACAAAGGAAGGGGGATCACAGCAAATATGAGCAATATTTAGGAGATAATATTAACAGAATGGTGACCAGAAGCACACATTTAGATGGAACTTTATGTGAGTTCCCATAGTGCTTTAAAGATAATTCTATTGTAGCATTTACCATAAAATACAATAATTATTTGTTTGCATCACTGGGGACAATGATGTGGGGTCATTTTAAGATAGGTACTCAGTGTTTGATACATAAAGGCCCATCACAAATGCTATTTAAAGTAGATAGGTGCAACTTCTACCAGGACATGATTCTTTTGGAGAGAAAGAGAATCTTGGTAATAAAAATCTTTAATCCTAAAAGTCAAACTGTACTGGTAAAACTAAATGTACTGAATTTTTCCTATATGAAGTCAATGTAATGAGGTTTCATCTAGCAAGTTTCTCTAGTTTTATAACACTAAATAAAAATAGAAAACATAATAAAGTATCACAGTAGCCATCCAGCAGTAATTTAAAATATATAATGATATCTACCATTTTGAGATTGGAAACATAAGACCTCATCTTCTGATTCCCCAAAGCTCCAAAAGAACTAAATTTTAATAAGGCCACCTTATTTCCTCTTTATGTACTGTCTTTTACCTGTTTAAAGCTATGCACACAACCCACTTCTCCACAAACTACAGAAATCAGAACTCTATAATTCTAATCCCATCATAGAGGGTTGGGGGAGACACCAAAAATGGAAAGCAAACTAAAGCAACATTTCACTTTAAATGACCAGATATATCTTCATAAGGATATTAATTTGGGGCAAAAATTTAGATGGGAAATTTTTAGGTTGTATACCTTCTCCAGCACTTTTATTCTTGTGAATCGATCCTTGGTACTAAATTAAACTTTCATTTGAATAAATTCTATGGGCCAGTTAGCAAAGAACAATGTAGCTTCTAAGTTACCCTGTTATATAGCATTTATAAATGTCATTCTTTGTGGAACTACAAACATACAGCAGGTTAATACCAGTGTTTCAGACACTCTCAGGTCTTTTCAAAGTTGGTACATTTGCCTAATTTTAGGCTGCCAATGGCAACCTACCAACTTGTTTTACCAACATGTCTGTTACCATGGTTTAAGACAAACTGACTGCAAGATATTTGGAATATAACTGGCAAACATTATATCCTTGACTAACCTTTCTATTTTAAATCTATTCATTAGAAAATGAAAAAGGTTAGAGACTAGTTTTCCAGTAGCATTTTTCTTCCCAACTCCCAACAGGAATAAGAAGCTTTATTCATTAAAGATTTTCAACTTTATTCCAATAACATTGTTTCTTGGATCTCCTCCTACCTGTGTAAACAACTAATTTTTAGACACTGTATTTGGCAACTGCTGTAGGCAAATGAATGTTTCCTTTTAATGGCATTCCATTTATCAACGAAAAGTCATAAGCAAATAAATAAGAGAACTGCAGCATTTCAAAGAAGTTATGTACTATGTAGAAATTCCTAGTTCTGACGTATCAAAGTATTTGCAAAACAAAACCAAAAACTTTCTACTACCAAATATTCAACTTCTAAAGAGGACAAACATGGAATAAATACTAAGTATTTGGGTGTTTATGTATTCACAGTATCTGAACATGGTGAAAAGATGTCTCAAGAACCTTAAAAACAGATAAAGAATTTTCTACTGATACTGTTTTTGTGAACCCAGTACTTTTATACTCAGGAGTACTGAATATAGATCCCCTTGGAGCCTATGTAGCAGCCCAGGTGGATACTGCTAGGGAACAGTCCAAGGTATTTTTTTTTCACCATTTTCTTTACCCATGGGATTTGAATCTGCTATCTCAATGAACAAGTACTGCTCATTCGTAATTCTGTAATTCCTGGGGTAGTTTACAAGATCTCTAGACTAGGTAAGATCTCTAGATGGTTGTTCAATAGACTGTTGCAATTACAGAAAAAAATACATTCTCATACATTTGATGAGATGAACAGTTATTCATGTCTGCCCAGTACCTTGGAATGTTACCTCATTTGGAAATAGGGTTTTTTTCAGGTATAATTAGTTAAGGATCTCAAGATGAGATCATCCTAGACTTAGGGTGGACCCCCAAATCCAATGACTGGTATCCTTATAAGAAGAGGAGAGGACACAGAAACAAAGTGCAGAAGCCACTGTGAAGACGGAGTCAGATTGGAAAGACACATCTACAAGGCCTGGAAGGAATACTAAAGATTGGGTTTCCCAGAAGCTTGGAGAGGCACCTGAGACAGTTTCTCCCTCAGAACCTCCCTACAGAAGGAACCAACCCTGCTGACACTTTGATTTTGGACATCTGACCTCCTAAACTGTGAAAAAAAATAAACTTCTGTTGTTTTGAGCCACCCAGTTTGTGGTCATTTGTTACAAAAGTCACAGGAAACTTACAGAACTTCCTATAATATCTTGATATAACAACTAAGTTAATCCATTTCATCATAATAAATCAAACCATGAAAATACATATGGAAGCACTCCGAAAAATAAATGTGATTTAAATATGTGCGGGGGGGGGGTACTATAACATCATTATCATCGTCACTACCATTACTGTGATTGTATCAACACATATGTATATGTAATACTAATTATGTCTTCTTTTTTAAAGATGTATACCTCCCCAGATACTCTCTCATCATAAGTCATCTTAAAAAAAAAAAAAAAAAGAAAAAAGAAACCTCTCAAATTAAGCAAATTAATTTTATAAAAAAATTTTTGTCTATTTTTTAAAGCAACTTAACACAGAAGGAAGAGTGGCCTGAAAATCAGCAGACCGGAGTTTTGGTTTTATCACTAATTCATGACTATTAAAAAGTTATTATGTTTACAGGCATCAGGTTTCTTATTTATAAAGCAAAAGGTTTAAAGGAACTACATGATCTCTAAAATCAAACTATCTTGACTACTGTATAGCAGTAGTCTGTATAGTTTCTTTCTTTCTTGTAAATAAAACTAAAACTTAAATTATTTATGCTAGAGATCCCCAAATTGGAGAGAGCATGAGGGTGGAAAATTAAGAACTTTATGACCAAAAGGAGGGAGAAAAATCTTAAGTGAAAAGGTACATATTTCAGCAACTAACCAGTCTATTGCTGCTAGGACAGTCTTATTTTTTGGCAAGTAAGTGATAATGAAAGGAAGAGGTGGAAAACATGATCAGTGACTGAAGCAAAGAAAGTTGAGGTTTATAAATTACATTTAATCATGACTTTGTTGTATGGCTGGCTGTTAGACAATAAACATCAACTAAATTCCCACTATTCTAATACTGGATATTAGAAGTCTGACATTTCAGCTTTCTCATTTATAAGTAAGAATCTTTTTAGCCTCATGTAAATTCTTAGAATGCATGAAATAAAGCACTCTGATAAGTTTGGGAGCAATTCCTCTGATAAGTGTGACTATGAAGTAATAGTAATGGAAATAACTCCCGTTTATTGAAGGCTTAGCCTGTGTAGAACACTTACATATACCATCAATTAATCTTCAAAGAAATATAAAATAGTATTTATATCCATAAAGAAAGTGAAATTCAAGGAAGTTAAGCAACTTGTCCAAAATTATACAGGCTTTCCAGAACACGGATTCAAGTCTCTGCTTCCCAACCCCACCACCCATGAAGACACTGCCTCACAGAGCAGTCACCACAGGGGGCAGGTTGGGACTGACAGGCAGTACAGAGGTTCTGTAGAGCTGTAACGTTCTCTTTCTTGACCTGTGTCTTGTTTTACAACAGGACACAAACAGTCCTGAACACAAACATGTGTTCAGTTTGTAAAAATTCATCAAGCTGAGCACTTATAATCTGTGTGGTTTTCTCAGTAAATATATCTCAATAAAATTTACAATAAAACATAGCTTCTATGCATTAGGACTCCCTCTTTTGTTAAGTAAAAATCCAAGTCAAACTAGTTTCCACAAAAAGAGGGAATTTACTGGCTGACACAGCTAAACAACTCAAAAGTGGAGTGAAGATAATCTCAGGGTGCAATGAACCAGGAGAGCTGAGCACCACGCTGGCCTCTGGCTGCCTCTTGTTTCCCCACTCCTGCCCCACTCAGTGTTGCCTCATTTTCTTCTACTGTCCACAGCGCTCTCCATGCTGAGGTAACGCACCTAACGGCGGCTCCAGACTTTCATCTTTCTAGCTCCTTGATGAAAGAAGAAAGAATCTTTTCCATCAGTTCTAATTAAAAGAAAAGTCTGTAGAAGGACAGTTTGGGTCATCAGACAAACATGGATTGGTCACTGTGGCCAAGGAGCTGGACCATCTCCGGTCTTGCCTTAGCTGCATACTCACCTCTTTGGCCAGATGGAAGGATATGTACAGCACAGATGCGGTCGTTAAAGAAACTGTGGAGAACTGAAAGCCATTCTAATGTCTCACCTATTATATTCCAATTCATAAGATACCGTATTTTGCCGTGTACAATGTGCACTTTTTTGCCCAAATTTGTGAGGGAAAAATAAGGATGCACATTATCATTAGTATTAATTCCGTAGCTATATGAATGTTTTTAATTTTTATTTATGCTTATGAGTTAAAAGTGCAATAATAAATAAATAAATGCTAACATGCCTTTAGAATACAAGAAACAAGCACCTAAATAAAAACAAATAAAACTTTGAATTAAAAAAATTAAAACGAAAGATTTCCCCCCCAGAAAATTTGGGCCAAAAACGTGGGTGCACATTATACACGGTAAAATACGGTACATGACTAGTATTATTTTTAAAAGAGATACTTCATATATATTGAACAATTCATAAGCCACTTTTAAAAACTTTTTAAAAATCATATTTAAAGTTGACTTACTTCTGCACAACCCTGAGAGGCACACAGGGGAAGCATTACTATCCTCAGTTTATAAAAGAACTGAGGCTCAGAGAGATTAAGTAATATTTTCAATAATACAAGCCGGTAAATGCCATAAAATCAAATACAAGTGCTCATTCAACCATACCACATTACAGGCACAGTAGTCTAAAATTACATTAAAGACTTAATGGTACATATGAGAATATGGTTCAAGGAAAAAAAAAACTTAAAAGAGAAAATGTAATAAGCCCATTTGTCTGAGGCTAAGTACCTCTATTTTGGTAGATCTTAATTTTCTATCTACCACTATAACCATCCAGAAGCAGAAGAGGACTGTACAGAAACCATATCCGATCAGAAAGCATTTCTTGTGTATCACTCAGAAGGCTTTCAGTTCCAAGGGACTAAAGCTCAATGTCAAGTGACTGAAAAAACGATGGGGATTTATTATCTCACACAATAAGAAGTCCCAAAGTAAAACATTTCTGGAGTTAATTAATTCGGTGTCTCAAAAAGTCCTGAAAAACTCACGTTCTTTCCATCTGTCAACTCTGCCATCCTCAGCCTTGGCAAGCTCCCCTCACGGCAGCAAATTCACAACAGCTTCAAGCAGCAGAACCTCACCCACCAATGTCCAGAGAAAGGAAACAGATCCTCTATTTCATTTCATTCATTTCACTATGTTAAATTAGGTAATATATGTAAAGCTCTTAGAAAATGCCCGGAACATAATAAATGTCATATAATTTTTGCTAGTTTTTATTGTTGGGCCTTTTTGAAGAGAGGGAAGACTTTTCCAGATGCCTTCCTTTTTCCTTAGTCAGAACTAGAATACATGCCCCTTCATAAGCCAATCACTGGCAACAGAATTCCACGATCGGCTTAGACTACAGGATTCACCGCCTCTGAGGATTTAGATACATACTCCCAGGCCTTAAGGCTCTGTGCAGGATAATGAATTCCAGTCACAAAGTAGTTCTTCCCACAGGGAAAAAGGGCAGCAATAGTTTGGTGTAAGAAATCCGTTTTATGCCCGTCCTCCACACGTCCTTTCTTCTCACAGAGCTAAAAGAGGAGGGGTGTGGGGGTGCCTCGGGGTACGTTCCCACAACTTGGAGGAAGTTTCCTGTGCTAGGAAATACACCAGCTCTAGGAGCAGGGAAGGAAAGAGGCAGACAGACACATCTGATGGGGCTCTGGTCTTGGGGTTTGGCCAACGCTGAGAAAAGCATCACCACGTTGCATGGTTTACTTTGACAGCCAATAAATGTCCCTGTTTTGCTAAAGATAGTCTGAGCTGAAGTTGTCTTACTTGCAAAAAACCCTGACTGATATAGAAAGGAAAATCTTAAAAGTAAATAACAGCATAGGTTTTGGAGTTGAGAACTGCGATTTAATACTTCTTAACCATCTGTACGTCCTTGGGCAAGTTATCGCTCTGAAATGCCCTACTTATGTACTTGGTATGTACACACACACACACACACACACACACACACACACACACACACACCTGAACCTTACTAAAAAGGGAGAGAATTTAAAGGTCCCAACTGATTGATCAGTCAAATTCATGTTACTCAGGCTAGTTTCTCATTTATATTACTAAATAAATCCAACTGTTAGCTCCTATTTAGAAGCCATTAAATATATTTATTCAAGTTTTCTTGCCGGCTATTGACTCCATCAAGGCAATGATCAAGGTCTATATATAACACAGTCCTTCCTCAGTTCTGTAAGCTACGTGTAAGTTCACTATTTTACTATCTCTACAGTGTTGCCAATGCTTTTCTTTCCTTTAAAATTTGGAGGTTATTTCTGGGCCACCCTTCTCGTATGTATTCATCTCCTGAAAATACAACGTCAATCTCTCATAATTTGACCTGCGTATTTACAATAGAATCCTAGGGGTCATTTTTTTAAAGGAATATGTAGTGTCGATTATCTTTGAACCCATTATAACTTCAAGCGCCTATTTAGGATGCCTTCCAAAAGACAAACAATCCCCTCTCCTTAGGAACAGAAAACTAGAAATACGACAGCAGAGTACTGTGTTATAAAAAAACATTCAACAGCCCAATATTAACCAAAAACTGTTCTGGTTTTTCCTTGTCACCATTCTTGAGGCATTAATTGTTCCTCTGAATTAATGATTGAAAATTTGTTTCGATAATAACGTTCAAATTATTCATGGTTATGGATGCTACAAAATTAAGTTTAAAATTAGATATTAAAGGACTTTAAAAATCTCTAAATAAACCATGTAAAGAATAATTCATCAAAGGTACCTGATCCTTCAATTAGATCTTCCACACACATTTTAATACTTTAAAACAATTTGTTTTTATTTATTTTCTCCAGGAAATTTCACATCAAATATCACAGCTCATGTTTACAACAGTCCATAAATCAAGTAATGGTCTTTGGGGCTAGCTAGTGTTCAGTACTCAAAACAAAATATGAAAATGTCATCCTTTTCCAGTGGGAAAGGTGACTCTGAAGTGAGCTAAACCAAACAAATACTCAAGAAAATGAATGTGAACATTTCTTGGTTTTTATTTATAGTGATACCTCCTAGTATAAGCTAGATACTATGGAATGATACTAATAAAATAAAAACATATTAAAACTTTTAAAATCATCTAACTGGGAATTCGTCACCTGGGGTTAAAATCATATGTGAAATTTTGTGTGGGTGTACATCATATATACTTTTCTGGAAATAAGATCCTGGAAATTTAAAAATTTCATCACAATTTCAAAGGGATGCGTATGACTGAAGAAAAGAGGCTGAGAAGCATTATCTAGTTAATGTAGGAAAGTGATAAGTGAGACCCAAAGAAATTATTTGCCCACGATCAAATAATCAGCAAGTATCTGCTTTAGCACTTAAGCCTTCTTTTCACTGAAACATAAATACCTCTAAAAGGACTTTTTTTTTTGTAAACACGTGTTTAAGAGAAAAACAAATCTGTAAGACCTAAAAGCAGTGAAGAGAACTCTCAAGCTGATGATAAAAAGCATTACCACCATGGCAGATGAGAGGTATGACTTCAGAACAATTTGTCCAGGGTGGAGCAGGAGGACAGAGAGTTCTAAGAGGGTCATTCAGGAGAAAGAAAAAAGGGAACTGCTAGACTACCTGAATGTGACTGACTGTAACGAGGAGTTTTCCAGTTCTAACAGACTTTGGAGAATTAGGGGAGAGGGGGAAAAAGTTGCACAGACAGGAAACACTATCACAGTACATTATATGACGCAGCTCTAAACAATGCATATACAAACATAAGCTGTGAATACTGATTTAACCAAAATCTATAGTTATTGGGGTAATGGGGGGAAGGGGGACTGAGGGAGCTTATAAAAAAGCTAAATCTTTATCATACAGTCAGAAATCAACAAGTAACATCTACAATAAAATAATCAACTAAAGACAAGGTAGGTGTGTTTAAGAACATAAGGAAAATACCATAAAAAAGCCCCCAAACAGTGTTATTCAGTAGGATACTATTGCATTTTGAGAAAGGTAAATCTCTGTAGTATAGGGCTTCTTAGAACGCAGGTCAGCAAACTGAGGCCTGTGGGCCAAATCGAGCCCGTTGCCTATTACGTAAATTAAGTTTTATTGGAACACGGCCAAGCCTATTCATTTCATTCGTTTACGTCTTGTCTATGGCTGCTTTTGTACTGTGAAAACGGTGAGTAGATGCCACGGAGACCTTATGGCCCTCACAGCCTACAATATTTACTATCTGGCCCTTTACAGAGGAAGTTTGCCAACTCTAGTTTACTGTATTGCATGACATTTAGTATCTTATTCCTACCCACAAATGTCAGTATTCCCCCAAAAGTAATTATGAAAACCAAAACTTCACACCCCACATTTGCAACCCAACCTCCCCAACTCCCTACCAGTGATGCGGAGTAGAACTTTGGTTTGAGAACCATGGAGCTATAAAGAATTTAAAGTGATTGTCTCTGGGGAGCAGAACTCAGAGACTGGGGAAGGATAGAAGAGGGACTACTGGAGGGGTGCTCTTTTTCTTTCCAATAAGCCTTGAAACACTAATTAATCTTTCAAAGTAGTCACATGTATTTCTTCAAGAAAATTACATTTAAAAGCAAAAGAAAAAATATACAGCAAATCAAATCTGGTTAATGATTCTAGGGACTTATGTGTGACTTATGATTCTAGGGACTTAGGGAAAATGTGTGACTACAATTGTTAGATATTATTTGTGACATGTTCTATTTGCTCTGGAGAATTTTTTGTTACACACATCCAAAGCTGTGAGGTAAATGCCCCCCGCTCAGATAGGAAGGGTGTCACTGTACTAACTGAATGTGAGTATAATATTTCAAACCCTCGGATCAGAAGAAAAGTCAACCTAGTACATTCTACAAGTGATCTTCAGTGAAGTTTGAAGTGTTTTACATAAAAAGCCAAATAGATAAAATACTTAAAAAACATTATCAACACTCATAAATAGAAATTAAGAGAAACGCTTTCAAAGAATTAAGCAGCAAATAAAATTTTTTTAAGCTTTCTTTAATTTAGTTTTATTTTAAGTTGATTGGAAGTTTAAAAGTAAAGATGACACCCATATAGAACCACAAAAGGCTGAATTAATAGAATGATAACACTTCTACTTCCAATTTAGTACCTCATATGAAAAATGTGATCTTGTATAGCTGCCGTATGTTTTACCCAGAAAAGAAACACATCCAAAGATAAACAGTATTCTTATGTTTGTCTAATTTTTAAAGTGTTCTAATTACTACGTATTTCCAATTCAACTAAATTTTTAAATTGTCTGACTTTCCCACATAGGAAAAGCTTTCAATATATATTTTGTTACTAGGGACCTGAAGAATAAGGATCAAGTATGATTTAAAATATGAAAACAAACATAATTCACTACATACACTAAAACTCTAAGATACTACATATAATGAAATGCACATTTAAAGAGTGTAAACAACACACTTTGGGAGTAAACAGTATACTTACTATATTTTTAAAAAGGCATTTATTCTCTTGCACTTTATAAAGAAAACATTACATTGGTAAAGCATATCTTGAAATGTACCAGATGATACAGCTAGTTTAGTAGTTATGACAACGATCCTAAAACATCAAAATAAACATCTTAATATTTCAGATTATAAAATACAGTCCCCAAAGGTGTATTTTACTGAAAAGATTCAGCTGTTGAATTGTAACTTACAAGAAACAGATTGAAACTGTTGTTTCTTTTGATGTAAAATAGCTATAAAATTATAACAGCTCTGCTAAACTAACTTTCTTTTAAAATAAATTAACGCAAGAAAAACTTTAAATTTTAATGCTTTTATAAAAAGGCTAGTTATATTCATCATCCTGGAAATTTGGTTTACATTATAACTGAAAATAATCACTCTAGCTGAATATGTGAAGTAAAAACTGGAGAAAAAATATTTTTTATTTTATTTTACTTCTAAAACCATTTAGAAGTAAAACTGTCACAAGGAAAACCAAAATATTCTTCCCCTTCCACCCAAAAGATCCTGATATCTATTTGTCATTATTTTAGGTAATATCTGACATAAATCCATAGCACGCACACACACACACACACACACACACACACACACACACACACACACACAAGCATTTGTAGAATAAAAACATTTAAGAGGTTAAAAGCTTTGACTATCAACTTACCTTTTTTTGATACCAGACTATAGCATCAGTGACTTTGGACGCCATTTATTCCACTGAAATCACACCTTCGTCATTTTAAGCTGTGCAGGGGAGAAAAACATACAAATGACTTCCACCTTCCGAAAGGAAACTGCACAACATGCATATATAGCACTCTGGTTACTTGTGGAGCAAAGGGTGTACGACTACACTTATATTACACTCTTCCTCATTACTATTTTAGCAACAGGTTCCTTAAGTAAACAAAATCAGTTGCCATAATAAAAGAAGGCTCTTTCTACATGAATATAACACTTCAATTTTTTTACAAAACAGTTGAATTGTTTGTGTGTTTTTTTAAATCAGCCTTTTAAATAAATATCAGAATTTCCCAGGTAATACTGGAAATTTTTCATTTATAAATTCACATGATAGGAATCAGTTCACTCCTAAACAGATCAGTTTTGCTGTACTTTCTATCTAGGAACTAGTGTCAATTACTGTTGCTAAAGGATGGCTTGATAGAGATGCCAAAATGTATAATCATATTTAATTTTCCCTGATACTCAGTAAACACAAAGTTGAACTAAAATCAAATAACTGGAGAAACCCAATTAATTTATATCAACTACTAGGCCAATATTATAGTTAATTACACAGGATTAATTAACATGAAGGACTTCCCAGATATCCCAGTTTGCTGATTTAGAAATTTACCACAGACCATTCCAAAGCATCTTTTTCTTTGTTTGTCTAAAACAGTTTTTGAAGAATTAATTTCTAGAAAGACTTAATTCCAGACTGATTCCAGTTAACTCTGTAATACTTTTCTAGTTGTAAGACCAGGCTGGATGGAGGGCACCTCAGGTATGGTGTTAAGGATGAGCCTCAACAGGTTCTAACACAGATACACTTGCCCCAGAACAAACTCATTCCAGACAAGACCATTCAAAGCCACCAGGATCTCAGGGAAATCCTGGAGTAAAGCACCCCGCTGAGCTGATCCCAGCACGTGCAGATCTGCAAACATACAGATGCTACGAATATAATTGCCCCAAGTAAATAAAATACTGAAAGTGTACGTATCATTCTTGCGAGCAGATTAGCATTGAAATATAATGAAAATCATCATCGGTAAATTCAAACGTTCAAATGATCAACCTATAAAATTTAAAGCAGAATTTACTTAGTGCCTGTATTTCAGTGCCTGTATTTTTGACAGTGCTATAAATCAGATTAATTTATTATCTTTCCTAAAATACTGATTCTATCTTTAACTGATCAAATTCAAACAAACTATGTTTTGAAATTCCTGACAAATGCCCTGGTATTTGTTGTAGGAGGAGCATAGAGTCAAAAGACCTGGATTCAAATATTGTCTTCCTCTATCTAATATGCAATATTGAAGGAGTCGCTTAATCTCTGTGACCTCAGTTTCTTTCACTTGTACAATAGGAATAACTATACCTATCCATCCCTCAAGAAAAGAACCCTGAGATTCTTGCAATACTGGTTTGGTATTGATGAACTCCTTTTGCTTTTCCTTGTCTGGGAAACTCTTATCTGTGCTTCAATTCTAAATGATAGCTTTGCTGAGTAGACTAATCTTGGTTGTGTATCATTAATTTTCATATTAAAAAATTGTGCAATCCATGAACTGGTAAGTATTTATATTTCCTTTTTTAAACATGGCAAACAGTTTAGAGAAGGTATACATGCAATCAGTTTTTGGTGACATTTAAAATAAAAATAGCTACCTGATTATCATAAAATCACAATGTCAATTCTCAACTACATACATATGGACTATTTAGATTTCAAAGTTCACTTCCACGAAGTTTCTCAGTCAGGCATGGGTACCTCCATTTCTCTCACTGGGTTTTTTTTTTGGAAGAATTGACCTAAATCTTCCATTTTGGTTTTCCTGTCCTGGAGGCTTCTGGGGGTGATTCATTAGCTTTAACCACATTTCACCCGAGAGGATTTTCTCCATTGATTCTGCTAGGGGACTACTGAGTACAATATTACACCTTCGTTATATTTTTTGGTCAAGACAATTGTGTATGCTTTCCAAACTGATTATAATTCTCCTTCGCCCCACTCCTGGTCTGCCTTGACAAATGCAAACTATTAAAAAAAAAAAAGTACAAAGCGTATGAGAATATCAACTTTTCACTTTAACCTCCTTCTACTTTACCCAATCTTTACTGACAAAAATTCCATGTTGCCTGCCAAGATAAAGATCCTCGCTCCTAATCCCCCACAAGTGTAAATAATATACATTTATACAAAATGTGAAAGAATTTTTTTATTCACTCAATCTGTTAAATGTATGATATATTTAACGTACTGGGGAATACTTAAATGGTCACATATAAATAATAATAATTTTTTAAAAGCTTCAATGAAAGTGCAGAAAATGTTGCCTGCTTCAAGTAAAACGATCTGAAAGAAAAATTTTTTATATACTTTGGTTTACACCAAGCTACAGTAAGAAATAAATTTCAAAATATCAACTATAACAATACACAAGGTGTAAAAAATGTTCTAAATATTTCAATTATATTTATTTGAATTTACAGAAATAAAAATTCAGTCAATTTTGTTTTCAAAAAAAGAAAAACACCCTTCTTTAGTAATGGTAAAGTTTGCTGTACACTCATTTAATAGTTTTCCACTGTGTCAACAACATTTCAGTGACACAGGGTGGCTCATACCTATTTTTAAAACAGGTTTTACAGCATGCTAAGATAGATTTCTGAATCAGACATCTGACAAAGTAGACTCAAAGACACGCAAATTTCACATGAGTATAAACAACAAAAATTAATAACTCAACAAATGATTTCACGAAGATTATTTCTAAAGCCTTTCTACTTCTTTGATTCTGTCAGTCTAGGAATACAGATTTATAGTCTCTATTATCATGATAGTTCATGATAATTAACTTTTAATGCTGAATTATGGTGTTAAAGTTAATTTACAGGAAAAAAAAACAGAAAGTTTATTGGTCATCTTGAACAGAGGATCTTAAATCTTCCTTTTGGTTTTTTTTTTTATCAACAGATTTGATAGAAGGATGGGTATTAAGGTATGGAAATAATTCAATTATAAAACCACAGAGTATATCATTTAAATCTTCCTATATAGATAAGTTTCTCTGAGGTAATTCTCTGTTTAACTGCTTTAATCATTATACCTTGTCAAAACATCAGAAATTATTCTTTACTACGTCAAGGTTCACACAAATTGCATTTTCTTATTTCAAAGACCAGGGTGCAGGAAAGATGACTACGAAGTGATAGTATGTAAATCTGTCTTACAGAATCGCACTATCAATACAGTAATGCCCAGGAGTAGTCTTTGTACAAATGTAGGTTTTTAACCATTCCCTGTTAGAAAAAAATCAATCTATCAAACACTACACGTTATAGTGTATTTTTCTCATTATTCTGTAACACATTTCTGTTCCAGCGTGACTCACACTACACTCAGACAATAATTTCTACCCACCCCTGGACACTCTGCTTGTGCTATTATTCCCATTCCTTTTCTCCACTCATTTATCCTTTTAAATCAGCTCAAATTCTACTTCCTCTAAGATGAAGAGTGCCTACAAAATGCCTAAAAAATGTTGAAGATTAATGTCTCTTCCAGCACTGATCTGTACTAATAAATCTGGCATTTAAATAAAAATGCATTGTATATAAACACTCTTAAGGGGGAAAAAAGGCATATTTCTTTCTCTATGTCTTATTAAGTAGCCCGTAAATTATAATATGTAGTGGAGGAAGTAAAGCAGAGAAAAATCAATGACTAAGTATCAGGAGAATTAGGTTCTAGATCCCAGTTCTGATATTAAGAGCTGTGTGCTTTTGAGTAAGTTTTTGAGTTTTCTGGGCCTCAGTTTCTCGTCAGTGCCATCGAGCCACACATTCCACAATTCGATAAAGGTTAAACAGATAACGGTTTGAGTAACGCACAGCAGTTCCTCTGAATTCCTCTATTAGCACACTCATGAACATTAATATTAATTTTAAATCAGTGTTACATATATGGAATTTAACACGGTAGAAACTTAGACAAAATGGAAAACACGTTATTTTTAAAAGGTAGTTTATGTAAATCTTCTCAGGCCCTGAACTAGTTGTTATTCTATTCAACAAACAACCTTATATCACTCCCTACTGCCCTCAGAATCATATTTAACTACTGCCCTTTAGAATTGTATTTAAACCCTCTAAAATCTCACCCTAACCGACTTACCGACTTTTCTCACTGTTTTCTCATACATGCTATGTTTCAACCACACCACATTTCCTACACTTTTCCACCTCTGTGCCAATATTAACACATCTCTTTCCAAAATAAGGGGTATTTCAAGAAGGCCTTCTAAATTCCATTTTCTCTCCAAGTTTCTCCAAAATTCCTCCATTAAAGATTCCTCATCCTGTTCTGTGTTCCCGTTACACTGGGGTGCCCCCACATAGTTTCTTAAAGAGGATCGGGGTCCAATGTCTTTATTATCTCTGCATTCTCCTATAGCTTTTCGTGTATACAGCTAACCCTGAACAAGGCGGGAGTTAGGGAGGGGTGCTGACCCCAGTACAGCATAAAATCCACACATAACTTTAGACACCCCCAAAATTTCAGTCATCCCTCGGTATCTGTGTGTGTTGTGTGTGTGTGTGGGGGAAGTTGGTGCTAGGAACCCTGCAGATACCATAATCCGTGTATGCTCAAGGATTTAAAAAAAGAATTTAAATCAAATGGCACAGCACAATGCATACAGTTGACGGTCTGTATCTGCGGATTCCAAACCACTGATGGAAAATACTTTCTTGGATCTACGGTTGGTTGAATCTGTGGATGTGAAACCCTGGACATGGAGGGTCAACTGTACATTTATTGAAAAAAATCCGCTTATAAGTGGCCCCACACAGTTCAAATCGGAGTTGTTCAAGGGTCAACTGTATTAATAACAATGATTACAAACCAAATAAAAAAGCTGGCAACCAAGCCACCATCATTGATGAATAAGTTTAAGGACCAGAATGGAAAATTCTACCAGTCCAACACCTGCACTACCCCAATATAAGCACAAACACAGAAACCATACTCTTTCCCAACACTAAGAGGTACAAAAATATCGTGAAGTATTATAAATATGACACATTTATTTACTGATATATGAACTAATCAACCAATATATAACGATTTGCAGACCTAAAAAGTACAATAAAAAGGAGTTAAGGTCAAATCTGCCAAGTCTAGTCTAACTTCATTCCTACAGGCTAAAGTTAAATATAACTCAGTTGCCTCCTCCACAGCTAAAATTAGCAACTTTTAGACTTCAGAAACTGGGAACAAAGCTGTTCTGCCCTTAAAAAAGGTAATAAATGCTAAGGTTCAAATCCAATTTTTCATATTGATACTGAAGTTACAAAAACGTGAAACTCTCATAGAGGGAAACCTTCTACCATGTCCCCCCCTTATCTACAGAAGATGTGTTCCAAGACCCTCAGTGGATGCCTGAAACCACAAACAGTATTGAACCTTATATATACTAAGTTTTTTCCTGTACATACACACCGATCATAGAGTTTAATTTATAAATTAGGCACAGTAAGAGATTAACAACAGTAACTAATAGCCAAATAGAACAGCTACAACATATACTGTCATAAAAGCTATGTGCGTGGCTTTGGGGCCATTATTAAGTATAATAAGGGTCACCTGAACACAGCACTGCGCTCCCACAACAGTCCATCTGACCACTGAGATGGCGACTAGGTGACTAACAGGTGGGGCACGTCTACAGCACAGACACGTTGGACAAGGGGATGATTCAGGGCCCCCTGGAGGCAGCTGGACGTTCTGAGAGTTCAGAAAGCTGCCAAGAACAATGAGCAATTTGAAACGTATCTATTGTTTACTTCTGAAATTTTCCATTTCACATTTTTAGACGGCAGTCGACCCCAGGTAACTAAAACCACGGGAAGCTACATCGTGGATAAGGGAGAACTACTGTACTAGTTTTAGGGCTGTTACTTTCTAATCATGTGACTCATAAATAGTTACAATTTCTTGGAATGTTTTTAATTCGTCATCTGGAATGAGGATATTATTTCATAGAAATGTTGTGAAGAATAAATACCACATACTGTATGTTTAAAGTTGTTTTCAACCTTAGGATAGAAAAAATGACATGCAAAATGAGGTCTAATCAATAGAGCTATATACATTTTCTATTATGTAAGTTCATAAAAGGAATATTTGTAATTTTCATTTTCCTTCATGGAACCAGTGCATAGTCTGTGTATTTTGGGCTAGAAAATAACATCTAATCTAAGAAGAAAAATTATAGGCAAGTAACTTCTCTCTAAACCTGTATTTACATAAACATTTGTGCTATTGTGAAATCTAACAGAATTCCTAGAGTTATAATCTTAATACTACACACAAAGCCCACTGTAGACCTTCCTCATGGGTACAACCACTTCACCCTGTATGTCCTTTAAAGTAACTTTTTAAATTTTAGGGTTTCTTAAATTTAGCATGTACCCACAAAATCTCTACTATTCCTTGAGCATTCTTTTGGGCTTTAAAAAAACAATACTTAAAAGGTCCTTTAAATATCAAATCGACAGTGTATTTGATAAGTGATTCTTGTTTTATTTGATTGTTGTCACGTGGAAAAATCAACGAGATACAATCAATTTAAATGGTTTAACTTCCTTATTTACTCACAAAATTATTTACCATCAACCAATCAAGCTCCACTCAAATCTAGATATGTTCCTATGGGCCTCTAGTAGAAACATTAACCAAATAAGTGTTCCAGGTACTCTGTCAAAAAATTAATTCACTAAATGATATTCAAGTGTCTTAAAACTTTAATAGATATTCAAAATGATTTTAGAGATTAAAAATTGCTAACTATATTTCATCAAAAATGTTATGAATAACATTTGAAAAACACTACTTTAGCAATGTTCCAAGCAGTAGCTGGTCATTTAATAAAAATATTTATTTATTGAACACTTACTAATATTGCACTGTTCTAGGCACTGAAGATACAACAGTGAACAAGAAACAAGGTCCCTGCCCTGATGAAACTTACATCACAAGGAGAGAGGATAGAAAATGAACATCAAATAAGATAATTTTGTGTTGAGAAAGTGCCATGAAGGAAATAAACAAGCAGACGTGATTGGGGGCGGTGGGGTACTCGGGGAAAGGATGGTTAAAGAAGTCCCCTCTGAGATGACATGCGAACAGAGATCTGAGAGATAAGCTCAGTCAGCTATGTCAAGAATTGAGGGAGGGCATTCTGAGCAGAGGAAACAAAACACTAAAACTCTGAGTGGAAATGAGCTTCCTATTTTTAAGAAACAGAAAAGAAGCCAGCGTGACACAGGTGACAGTGGTTCAAGATGAAGAATGAAAGGGCAGTAGGGACCACAGCATCATAGACGCCATAGCAAATATCTGGATTATAAAGGCAGGCAGGCAGGCACTGAAGTGATTCCAGCCAAGGAGTGGCGTCTGACTTGCGACCACTCCCACAGCGCACAGAACAGACTGACTGAGGAGCTCAGAGGGGAAGTGGTAAGGCTAGTTAAGGAAGTCTGCGGCCCACACAGAGGCTGACAGTTTATTAAGCTCAGGAGCAAGCAGCAGAGATGGCAATAAGTGAGCAGTTTTGAGTTTTATTACTTATGAAATCAGTTAAGATTTGGGAATTGACTAGGATTGGGCAAGTTGGGGAAAAGGATTAGGGAGAGGAATCCGGATTTTTGGCTTGAACCATTTTCTGACAGTAAATACAAAAATTTAGTTTTAGACCTGTTAAGGTGACAACACCTACTAGACATAAAGATAAAGAAGTCAAACAGGTAATTAGATACATGGATCTGAAGCTGAAGATAAAAATGGGGATGGAGATATGAGTTTGGGAGCCACACACACAGTCAATATTTAAAATCAGAGGTAAGTTGTTACATAGGTATATGCATTTGTCACAACTGAACACTTAATTAAGATCTGTGCCTTTCTCAGATCACTTCAATACAATCATGTGACTGACCATGTCACCTAAGAAGAGTATAAAGAAAGGCCCAGCCCCAAGTCTACTACTATTCAGAGGAAGTGGAGTAAGGCCAAGAACAGAAAATGAGTAGAAAGACAGGTGAGGTAATGTCACAGAATCTGAGGGGAGTCTTTTTCACAAAGGATAAAGTAGGTTGCTAAGAGATCACTGGGTTTAACAAAACAGAGGTTAGAAATGATCTTGGCAGGAACAATGTCAATGGCATGGAGGAGATGGAAGTCAGAGTGGAATAAAACGAAATGCTTGATAAAGAAGAGGACAGGTGTGAAAAATTATCAGAGATTGCTAATTGACTCCCCTTACTCTACCATCCTCTTCCTTTTGCAAAAACTTTGCTAGGCAGCTTGCTGCCCAAAAGAAAGACCTTCCCTAAGCTTTCTTGCAGCCAGGTGTGGCTGCGACTATGTTCTCGTCCAGACACAAACAAATGCATT
Source organism: Rhinolophus sinicus (assembly GCF_057876585.1). Taxonomy (NCBI): domain Eukaryota; kingdom Metazoa; phylum Chordata; class Mammalia; order Chiroptera; family Rhinolophidae; genus Rhinolophus; species Rhinolophus sinicus. The sequence goes on from NC_142504.1 coordinate 46,017,005, forward strand.
AGGCGGAACTTCCAGGTTGGCCCCTTAAAAGAATCTGACTCAGTTGGAGAAAGCCCTTTGGTTTTTCCCTCCCTCCCCCTTTCCTGCTCCCTGGAATGCTGTTTCAATGGCCGCAGCTCCAGGAGCCACCATGGACAGTGACAACAGAGAAGCAGCCAGGTGAAGTCACAGAGGAAGGTACCTGGGAGGACTTTCGTGAAGCCACCAGACGAGGTCTGGTCTGCCTACCTCACTACTTCGTGTATCCAAGACTATAAATCTTTATGGTTTTAGCTATTGCTATTAACAGACAAACCAAATCTGCTGACACTGCTGGGTATATATAGGGGTTCAGAACAAGTCACCTCCCAAGATGTGCCTCTGTGGTATGCAGACTGAGCTAAAGGCAACCAAGACCCTGCAGGTCAAGAGAAACTTCTGCCTCTCCTTAACTAGAAGAATTTTAATTAGGGGCCTTGTCAGTAGTAAGAGGTTATCAGAAATAATCTTTTTTGATCTCTCCATAGGGCAGGGCAAACTTTTAAGTACTGAACAACTGCTCTTCTTACCTTCCTGCCATCTGAAGCCTGACGGTGATCCTTAACTGACAACGCCATACAGGTCCCATTTACCGTCTCTGAACCGCTCATGTGTGTGGGGTCTCTGACTCTCTCGTGTATGCGGGGTTCCTACACTACATAATTAAATTTGGTCATTTTCTCTTGCTAATCAGTCTCAGGTTTATTTATTATCTCCTGAAAGAATCTTGGGGGTAAAGGAAAGTTTATTCCTTCCTGTGAATGAAAAGAGGGGCTACGCAGTTAAATCTGACAAGCTGAGGGGGCCACATGTCAGGCCTGACATGCTCAGTGACCTGAAGTAAGCTGACAGGATGATCTGATCACAAGTTACTAACTGGGCAGGTCATGGTGGGTAGTCACACCCCAGGCTTATAACTTTCTTAGTAAAATGGTAGTCTTTGCCTTAAGCGGGCCTGTCCATTGTTCTGTGCATCTAATATAACATACCTTTGAAAGGTAAGATTGATGTTCTTTTCCAGAACCCTTGGAGGTGAGTTGTAACCACCTCCATGGGAACACACAATCTTGTTGCCCATATGCTGTCCCTATTTACTGTAAATGTTAAATGTTAGCTATCCTGTACCTGCCAGTGGAAAAGATGCATCTCTGCATTTTACTTTTTATCCAATCAGAGAGATTTCCCCATCTAGCCTTCTCCTGCCCCCTTAATCTACCATCAAGGGATTTCATGTAACCCTTCTTAATCTCTCCTTTGATAAAAAGAACTGCAAGGCTGCCATTCTCTGGAGCATTTTCCAGTTGTTTGAGATCTTGCCTCAGGGAACGTCCCCAGTTTGGTTCAAACAAACGCGAATAAACTTCTATAAATTTTTTCTATAGGTTTGGATGTTCTTATGTTGACACCCCCACATACAATACTTTTGGTTCACCATTTTTTTCCACCAAAACTTTGCAAACATTGTTCTATTGTCTTCTGGAATTGACCATACATAACTGAGAAGTTTGTAGCTAGGAGACTCCCCTCGCCAACCTTACATATATCATGTTCTCTTTTTGGCCAGGATGCCAAAACAATTCTCTCCTTATTTTTTAAGTTAGTGACTTAGAGTATAGTCAATTTTAATCATTTCATAATTTTTTTCTTGGTATTTGGTGCCTTTCAATCTGCAAATGTACTTTTTATTTCAGAAATTTTTGTCTATATTCTATTTCTGAATACTGTTTCTGTTCCATTTGTTAGAGTCTCTATTCCAGGGATACCAGTTTTCCTAGGTAGGAGTCTTCTCATGGCCATTTTTTTTTCCTGTAGCGTATCTGTAAAAATTGTCATGCTACTTTTTTTTAATAGTTTATCATGTTTAATGTGGGAAGTGCTAAATTGAGCTCCTACTTACTCTGATACCCAACAGGTTCTTCATGACAACCTACCACCCCTGTCACCTTCGCTGGGACCACTTTTATTTCTGTGTACACACTGGTAAGTCATATTTAGGCCAGGAGCAGAAACCTTATCTTAAAAGCCATCTTGTCTTGATCCTGTCTTGCTTTATCTCCTATGGGCCTGGGCAGGGGACAGCGACCTGGGGCCAGGGTATGGCGCCGGAGGGCTTGGTCAGGCCCTGAAACCCTTTGTTGCAAAACACAATGCAATGAAACCCCCGGAAGCACTGAAGGGGGAACAGCCTCGTTTACCCCCCTCCTACAAAACTCCATACCCCTCTTTGCTGGGGAGGTTATGGTCTTTTCTAGCCTGACCTCCCGCAGATCAAACACGCCAAATAAATTCTAATAGACCAATCTTGGTCCTTTGCGACTCATTCCTCCCGCCATGACTAATACACATGTGCGCGCGCGCATAAACACACACACACACACACACACACACACACACACACACACTTCAGTTTGAGATTTTAATATATTTTTCTATAACCCATGGGAAATGGGGGAAGGGAGAGTTTAATGTTTTGTAGGCCTCGTCATTCCTTAGTCTGGCTTCTGGAATATGGGGCTGGAATTACAAGGGCTGTCATATATACCCTGTATCTTCTCAATCTTTCTTTGGCCTCCACTTTTGAAGTATTTGGCATAAGGGTGCACATAGTCGTTTTCTGTCCACTTCTATTCCATTTTTTGCCCTCTCCTTAGCCACCCACTTTTCATTCTTTCATTTGGTTTTAGTGAAAGAAAATTCTGTGATCATACTTTACTTTTACTCATAAATCCCTACATTTGCTTTTTTTAATGTTTATTTTTATACCAAATACAAAAAAGTTAAACTTTTACTTCTATTATTTCTAACAAAAAAGAAGTAAAAGGAACACAACGTTTCAATTCTTTTTATAAATCCAAGATACTAAACAGAAAATACAGACCCATAGATAAAGCTCTTCTATGAACCTGTTACAATTACCCCCAAGAAAAAATAAGATTCACGTTCCCCTCTCAAATCTACTCTTTACTCAATTTGCTACTCGAGCAATAAATCCTAAAATCTTTCTTGTCTCTTTCCCTTTCCCTCCACCACCAATTCTATACCTGGCACACAGGAACCACTCAATAAATAAGAAGGAATAAATTAATATTGTCTATTTGTCATACTGCCAACAGCATCTCTCATATAACCCCTTCCTGGTCCCACTACCACAGACTTCGGACAAGCCCTTATCATCTATTACCAAGACTATTCTTAACAGCCTCTACTCATTTCTTCACTTTCACCATTTTTTTTTTAAATACTGACTGTATCATGTTTTTCTTGTGGATAGAAAAGGGGCCACACGTTAAACCTGACAAGCTCAAGAGACTGAAAATAACCACGTAAGATGGTCTGAACATAAAAACTCCTAACTAAAAGCTAGTCGTGGCTGGTAGTCACATCCTTGGCCTGTAGCTTATTTGACAAAGGTCAGTCTTTGTAAGACCTGGCCAAACCATCAGCACTAATGCACCTTTTGGAGCAAAAATTAATATAAGACCCGGTATTATATAAGACCCAGTAACCGGGTCTTATATTAATTTTTGCTCCAAAAGACGCATTAGAGCTGATGGTCCGGCTAGGTCTTATTTTCGGGGAAACATGGTAAGATAACATACCCTTGGAATGTCAGAGTAATCCCTTTCTGGATTCACACTAAGAAATATGTATTTGGTAATACTCTCCATTCCTGGTACAGAGCTCCTAAAACCCCTGGAATTTCCTATGATGAGTGATAAAGATGTCTTTTTTTATGTTAATGAGGTGACTTTTGAAAAGCACCTAAACTTGGGAGCTGGTGGCCAATGGAGCCAAACATGTAAAGGGTTGAAACTTTCAGTCCTACCACCCCCTCCCCCACCCCCAACTCCCTGGAAGGGGTGAGGGGTTGGAGATTGCATTCAATCACCAATGGTCTATGATATAACCAATCATGCCTATGTAATTAAGCCTCTATAAAAACCCAAAAGGACAGGGTTTGGAGAGCTTCTGGGTTGTTGAACATGTGGAGATTCTGGGAGTGGCATGGAAGCGCCACACCCTTCTCACATATTCACATCTTGCCCTGTGCATCTCTTCCATCTGGCTGTTCCTGTAAAATTACATCCTTTTACCGTAAGCCAGTAATCTAGTAAGTAACATGTTTTTACCGTGTTTCCCTGAAAATAAGACCTAGCCGGATAATCAGCTCTAATGCATCTTTTGGAGCAAAAATTAATATAAGACCCAGTATTATATTATATTATATTATATTACATTATATTATATTATATTATATTATACCCCGTCTTATAGTAAAATAAAACCAGGTATTATATTCATTTTTGCTCCAAAAGACGCATTAGGGCTGATTGTCTGGCTAGGTCTTATTTTTGGGGAAACATGGTACGAGTTCTGTGAGACATTCTAGATTTTAATGGAACCCTAGGGGGATGTGGGAATTTCTGATCTACAGGTCAGTCAGAAGCACAGGTGACAAATGTGGGTGGGACTTGTGATTGGGACATCTGAAGGGGACAGAATGTCGAAGGACACCAAACAGCCAAAATAATTTTCAAAAAGAAGAACAAAGTTGGAATGCCCCACAAACTATCTCTTAGCCCCACAAGAATGCCAAAACTACTCAATGGGGAAAGGACAGCCTCTTCAACCAATGGTGTTGGGAAAAATGGATGCCCACATGCAAAAGTTATAATAAAAAATGCACCCTTATCTATATACCATAAACAAAAATAACTCTAAATGGATTAAAGACCTAAATGCAAGACCTAAAACTATAAAACTCCTACAAGAAAACTTAAGGGAAACACTTCAAGACATTGGACTTGGCAATGATTTATTAGATATAACACCAAAAACAAGTAACAAAAGAAAAAATAGACAAATGGGACTATATCAATCTTAAAAACTTTTGTGCATCAAAGCATACCATCAACAGAGTGAAAAGATAATTGATGGAATGGGAGAAAACATTTGCACATTATACATTTGATAATATCAAGAATATGTAAAGAATTTCTACAACTTAACAAAAAAATCAGCTCAAATAAAAAAAAAAAGGGCAAAGAACTTTAATAGACATTTGTCTAAAGATAATGTACAAATGGCCAACAAGCATATGAAAAGATGCTCAATATTACTAACCTTCAGGAAATGCAAATCAAAACCATAATGAGACAACACCTTACACCCATTAGGATGGCTAGTACTAATAAAACAGAAAATAAAAAGTGTTAGCAATGATGTAGAAAAATTGGAACCCTTGTCTCCTGTTGGTGGAATAGTGAAGTGGTGCAATCACAATGGAAAAGAGTATGCAGATTCCTCAAAAAATTAAAAATAGAGAACTACCATGTGATACAACAATCCTACTTTTGGGTACATATCCAAAAGAAGTGCAAGTATGGTCTTGAAAAGATATCTGCATATCCATGTTCACAGCAACACTATTCACAATAGCCAAGAGGTAGAAGCAACCCAGATGTCCACCAAAGAATGAATGGATAAAGAAAATGTAATAGATAGATAGATAGATAGATAGATAGATAGATAGATAGATAGATAGATAGATAGAATATTATTCAGCTTTAACGGAAATCCTGTAACATACCATAACATGGATGAATCTTCAGGACCTTATGCTAAGTGAAATAAGTCAGTCACAAAAAGACAAATACTGTATGATTCCACTTATATGAGGTACCTAGCACAGTCAAATTTTTAGAGAGAGAAAGTAAAGGGTAGTTGCCTGGGTCTAGGAGTCTGGTAAAAAGTGATGTCTCATGGATATAAAGTTTTCAAATTTGTAAGATGAAGAAGTTCTAGAGAGTTGTTTCACAACAATGTGAATATACTTAATACTACTGAAGTGTATATTTTTAAATGGCTAAGATGGTAAATTTTATGTTATGTGTTTTTTACCCCAATTAAAAAAAACACAGCTATTATAGACTCCATGTATTCAAGAAAGTAGAAGAAACTATGAGCATGTTAAGGAGAGACATGGAAGATATACACAAGTTTCAAAGAGAACTTCTAGAGATGAAACATACAATGTCTAATAATAAAAATATACTAAATGATATTAAGAGCAGATTAGAAACTGGTAGAAGAAAACATTAGTAATCATGAGGACACAGCAATAGATAATATCCAAACTGAAACAAGGGAAATAAGACTTAAAAAAAAAAACAGCATCAGTTAGCTGTGGGACAATATCAACTGGCCTAATATACATATGTGTAACCAGAGTAACAGAATGAGAGGAGAGAGTGAAGAGGACAGAAACCCTCTTTGTGAAGAGGACAGAAACCCTCTTTGAAGACATAATGGCCAATATTTTTCTAAATTTGATGAAAATAATAAATCGACAAACCCAAGAAGCTCAACAAACCCCAAGCATAAGAAACATAAAACTACCCCAAAAGCACATCATAATAAAAGTACTTAAAACCAGTGGTAAAGCAATCATCTTAAAATTAGCCAGAGAAAAAAGACACTTCCAACATAAAGAAGAAAGGAAAATAGTAGATTTCATGTTGGAAAAATGCAAATGAGAAGACAGTGGAGCAATGTCATTATAGTCCTGAAAGAAAAAAACTATCAATCTAAAATTCTGTACCCAGCAAAAATACATTTCAAAAAATGAAGTCAAAAACGTATTTTTTCCAGACATACAAAAGCCAGAAGAATTTATCAGCAGTAGTTCAGCACTAGAATAAATGCTAAACGAAGTCCTCCAGGCAGAAGGAAAATAATAGCGGATGGAAAAGAAATTCCAAAGGAATGAAGAGCCTTGAAAATGTGAAACGTGGTTAAATTTAAGAAACTTTTTTTCTAAAACTGATTTTTAAATCCCTTTAAAAGAGAATTGACCATTTAAAGCTAAACAACTAAAAGTAATCTGTGGGATTTATACCACACGTAGAACTAAAATGTATGACAATAGCACAAATGTTGAGAGGGGAAAATGAGAGTATACTGTTTTAAGGTTCTTATATGATACGTGAAGTGGTGTTTTACTCAAAAGTAGACTATGATAAGTTAAAGATGGATATAGCCACTATAATCAAACAAACAAACAACAAAAAGAAAAAAAACAAGTTACAAATACTAAATAAGCCAATAAAGGAAATAGAGTCACAAAAATACTCAAATAGTACAAAAGATGGCAAAGAACAAAGAACCAATGGGACAAATAAAAAATAAATAGCAAGATGGTAGATTTAAATCCAACAATATCAATAATCACATTAAATGTAAATGATCTAAATTAAAAGACAGAGATTAGGAAACTGAATAAAAAAGCAAGACCCAACTATATGCTATCAGATATCCACTTTAACTATAAACACAGAAATAGGTAAAAAGCAAAAGGATGGAAAAAGATATATACCATGATAATACTATTCAGAATAAAGCTGGAGAGGCAATCCAGACAAAGTAGATTTCAGAGTAAGGTGTATTACCAGCGATAAAGAGGGCTATTTCACAATGATAAAGGGATCCAATTCATCAAGAGATTACAACAGTCCTAAATATCTATGCATCTAGTAACAGAAGTTCAAAGTATATGAAGCCAAACTGATAGAACTGAAAAGAAAAATTGGCAAGTCCTCATTTATACTCAGAGACTTCAACACCCTTCTCTCAGAAATTGATGGAATAGACATAAACTCAGTAAGGATAGAGATGTGAACAATTCTATCAATCAACTTATCTAAATGATATTTATAGAACATCCAACATTCTTTTCAAGTACAAATGAATCATTTACCAAGACAGACCATATTCTGGGCTATAAAACAAATCTCAATAAATTTAAAATGATTCAAATCATACAACGTATGTTCTTTAACTATAACGACATTAAATCAGAAATCACTACCTGAAAAATCTTCAAATATTTGGAAACTCACAGACATACTTCTAAATAACCAATGTGGTCAAAGGCGAAATCACAAAGAAAATCAGCAAGGATTTTTGAACTGAATAAAAATGAAAACACAACATATGAAAACTTACGGATGCAGGCAAAGCATTATTTAAAGGGAAACTTTATAGCAGTGAATATTTATGTTAGAAGACAATATATTAATGGGATTAGTTTCCATTTTAAGATTCTAGCCCAATCAAGAGCAAATAAAATGCAAAGTAAACAGAAAAAGAACATAACAAAGAACAGAAATCAATGAGATTGAGAATAGAAAATCAATAAAGAAAACCAAACCCTAACTCTTTGAGAATATCAATAAAACAGAGAAATCTCTAGCCAGACTGAACAGGAAAAAATGAGAAAATACACACATTAACAGGAGTAAGAGAGGAGGGACAATGCTATATATCTTACAGATATTACAAATAAGGAAATATTATAACACTTTTATGCCAATGAATTTAACAACCTAGGTTACATCAACAAATTCCTTGAAAGATACAAACTACTGGTGCTCACTCAAAAACAAATAAATAGCCCTTTGCCTATGAAAGAAACTGAATTTGTAGTTAAAATTTCTTTGTAGTTCACACACACACACACACACACACACACACACACACACACACACACAACGTCCAGGCATAGGTATGCAAGTTGTGAAGTACTGTCTTAATTTTAAGACCCATGGATGGACGAAATATTTAACTATCATGTGCAGGCACTAAGGATATAATTTTGATATAATTATGTTAGTATTTCAGCAAAATTATTCTGGAAGAAAGCTTTGTGGAAAGCTGACTGATATGAGGCTAAATTAAAAGGAGAGTAATGACAATCTAGGGAAGAAATGAGGAGGGTCTGAAAAAAGTCAGTGGCAATGGGGATTTTTTTAAAAATTGGGGTGGGTGTTGAGACAGGCATTAAAAGATAGATAACTAGTAGAGAGAATGACTAGATGTAATGATTGATTAAACATGAACGGTATGGGGGGTAAAAGTAAAAGAATGAAGGTGCTCCGTGATTCTTAGCTTAAACACCAGAACCATTCCTTAGGACAGGGAATACAAGAGAAACAGCTTTGGGAACAAGAAGGTATATTTATTTTCAACACACGAGTATGGCACCTTTAGACATTCAGTGCCTACATGATACACAGTAGGCAACGGGATACATGGAATCAACATTTGGGAAACCTATGTAGTTAAATTAACTTGCTATATCCCAGTGTTACTCTCAATTAAAGTCTTCTTTATAACTGTACTATTAATGGATTTTCTGTTAAAAGAATTGTAGGGATAAGAAGGTGGTTAAGAGATTTAAGAAAGTAAGTCCTTTTCCCTATACTTAATTTACAGTACAAGAGACCCAATTTCAGTGATCTTTTTATTGCCATTTAGAATAGCAAAACCCTATTTATTTACTCTATCTGGTTTAATGAGTCTGACCTACTTTCTTCAGAAAAAAAAATCTAAGAATGTGAAGCTGGCTATATCTTTTCTCTTCTTTTGTATGTGGCTGCAATGAATTGATTCCTTATTCAACTCTACCTATCACCTACATATATAACATCCTATTGCTTCCTTTTAAGCTTTTATTTGTTTGCCATTTTCTGGCTTTCTTTACTGTATTTGAAATTATATATATCTGTGTGTGTGTGTGTGTGTGTGTGTGTGTGTGTGTATATATCCGTTTAACGTAGTCAAATAATTGCAGCAACCATTTTTTAAGTCTTATAAGCCAGACAATGTGTCAAGTGCTTTCCATACATTAGCTCATTTAATTTTCAAAATCTTGCAAAGTAGCTATCTCCAGTTTATGATTAAATAAAACTAAACTTAAAAAAATTACCTAATGAGTCCAAAGTCACACAACTGGTAGACTGCAGAATTCAGAGTTGAACCTAGGTCTACAGAGCACTAAAACCTGTGCCACATCAGTTCTTTTTACTCTCTGTCACAGAACTTGTACTGAATGTTTCACTAAGGTGCTTTCATTCACGCAACATACATGAGTGCCTACTACATGTCTTCAAAATTTCTGTGGATAGACTTTTAACAGTCTCTTTCCCCTACCATTGCTGAAACTGGAAAGCTGCATACAGTGCACTTTTTTCCCGTTTACTTCCTTTCATTAAATGTCAAATTTAATCACGTTATGATTATTATCAGGTAGTGGTTCAGCCACAGCCATTTCCTGCCCCAGTTCCTGTTCACGATTCAGAATGAAGTCCAGCATATTTTCTTTCCTAGTGCTCTAAAACTACCTGTTTTAGGAAGCAGTTGGTTTTCCTCATCTGAAAACTTACCTCTATATTTTGTATCATTTTAGCAATCTGTATAAGGCAAACGAGTTGGACTGAAAATGCGGCTTTCCTAAATGTCATTTTATATTTTCAACTTAGTCATATGATTCTGGTCATCAAGTGATACACAGTTATAAATCCAATCTGACTGTTTATGATTCTGTGCTAACCTGAGGGGCAGTTATAAACATGGGACTTTTTCTTGGATTTTCAAGGACAGTCCCAATTTAAAACATTCTGTCCTACTGTCATGTCTCAAGTTTGGGTTCAGAAAAGACAGTCAACATATATGCAAAGCGTGCTTTGCAATATTGAGTCTATGTGGCTACAGACTAGATAAAGGGATGAATGGAAGCCAACAGTCACTTTAAGACTCTTCTTCTTTTTTTAAAGATTCTCCTTCTTTTTAAAATAATCCCAAAATACATTCCACACATTAACTGCAAATGCCTCCAATGATATTAGTTTTCTTTTACAGCTTAGAATGAAATATCACGAGAAAACAATGAAATAGTTGCTTAGCTGGACAGGTTTGGACATGAAGTTATAATTGACACTGGGGAAAACAAATACTAAAAGGTAAATAATAAAAATATCACAATGCACAAACGGTTGAGATTTCCCTATAATTTCAGTATCTATGTATGTAATTTTCAACCACCAAAATTGGGCAGTACTCACTTTGCCCAGCCACATTTATATACAATTACCATTTAAATTTGGCATTCACAAATAGTTTTTATGCAAAGCTACAATTACTTGCCATTCCTTCAACCGTCCATATTCCTGTTCTGAGACCCTGCCTCCCGATCTATCTTTGCAAAATACCTTCCTTCTCCACCAATGAAAACTACCACTCACTCTTTAAGGCTCTGGTGATAGCTCCCTGCTAAGCCCCCAACCCCTTTTCCATTCTTTCTTAAAATTATTAGTTTTTTTCTTCTTTATTCAGGGCATACCAATGTGCCAGTACTTTACATATTTTGTTTAATGCTTAGTAATCCCCTTTGAAGTATTATCCTCTCTACTTAACAGATAAGGAAACTGAAGCTGAAAAAGGCTTGCTATCATGTTTAAGGTCACAAAGCAAACAGGACTTCAAATGCAGGTCTGTCTCAACTTTAACTGAATTCTCCTTCCATGAAACCACACACTACAACACTGTCTTATAGTATATATTATTATTATTTGCTTAAAAATCTGTGTCTCCCACTAAATGAAAGTTCCTCAAAGACAGGGAAGATGAGTCCATATTTATATCTCCAGCAACACTCAACAGTGCCTATTATACAATGATCTTAAAGTAGTAGTGAATATGTGTAATACTGTTATTCAGTTTATGGTTTTGCAGCATTATTTTCCACTTATTAGTCTCCTTCTACCAAGTTTCTAAGAAGCCACTTTTCCTGTGGTGGTAAAGCATAACAACTTGGAATGTAGGCTTGGTAATCGGATTGCTTAGCTGTGACTCCCAAATCCACTAAATTAGTATCTGAGAAATCTTGAACAAAAGTTAACCTAAATTTTGGTTAACTAACCTATAAAATAGGGGCAACACTCCTCACAATACCTACAACACAGGATTATAAGGATTGAATGAGATAAATTTATAAGCAATCCAGTTATTTTTTTATCCTTTTTTTTGACATGCCATGCTGAATTTTCTTTGCCTTAGTCTAGTGAAGTATTTTTCGTTACAACTTCCTTGCAATTCTGCATTAAATGGGCTAGCCAAAAAGGTTCATAGTTTAAAAACTACTTAGGCCACCTACTTGATTTTTAGGGCCAACTGCCCAGTGCCAGTCTGGACTCAAAAAAAGTTTATTCTTGGAGGCCTAACTATTCAGGAGTGGCCTGTACCACATTTTCATGCCCTAACAGGAAGTGGTGAAAATTAGAACACAGATACTTCTTACCTTAATACTATCTGATGCCCGCAGACAACTAACCTGTGTGTGAAGCAGGGTATTTCCCCAGCAAGAAATTTTCCTGGAACAAGCTTGTGTCTAGTCTCAGGCATGGCTCATTTTACCCAGACCTCATATTCCTTTCCTCTGGAATCTGGAGGCTGAGCCACTACGACTGACAGAGGACACCCATTTCCTTCTCTTAAACTCAGCAACCCTTACTACAAAAAGGATTTCAAATTGTCATGCTATCTTCAGGCTCCCTAGGCTACAGTGTGTAGCTTCAAAATTCTCAGAATTCTCCCTCCCAACTTTAAAAATGTTATGAAAAAGCCTAGTTTTGGAGAAAACAATTAAAAAAAAAAAAAACATAATCCCTAAACACTTAGAGTAAACACTAAGGCTATTGCCAAAATCTTAGGAGAAAAAAAAAAAAGACTCTTAAAATGTCAAAAGCTAACCAAAACTTTAAAATCAAAGTACCATGAACAACAAAAAAGTCTCAAAGTAAGCAGGATATACCATTAACAAAGACAATAAGTGTAAATTCTAGATTATTTAATGTAGTCGCAACGAACTTAAAAATTATTTGGTATGTAGATACTGAGATTAATAAATTGTTCCAGATTCTGTACTTCCCTAGTCAGTATATGTTGACATATAAAGTAGTTCCTTTTTTTTCTTGCCAGGCTAAAAATAAAAAGAGTGATAGATTAGTGGCCGAATGATCCCCGAAGTTAAACAGAAGGTACTGACTTAGAAAGCCACGCCCAGAAGGAGCAACCAGAACACTGACTAAATACCAGGCAGATAAAAATAAGATACGGTGAAGCACGTTAGATGGACCGCGCTACCGTTTCCACACAAGAAATAACCCTCAACGCCCGTGCGAAGGATTTCAGCACCCGCTTCGCAGTCAGTGCAGGAATCAGAAAACCAAACTGTTGCCTGCTCAGTGGACGCAGGGCAGCGACCCTCCCTCCAGCGTGCTTCCAGCGCGCGGAGACGCCCCCTCCTCCCGACCCTGCTTCTCCGGCCGCCGGCCTGGGCTCAGCCACCCGATGCCCCTTCACACCCGCCAGGACCCGACGCACCCCCAGTACAGCGCCAGGGGGAAGGAAAAGAAGAGAGGAGAGGGGGCGCGGGAAGGGGCGGAGGGACGCGAGGCAGCGCTGGGCTTCGGCCCCTCACCATCAAGGATCCAAGACTGCGATGGCTCCGGAGGGCGGCTGAGCCTCTGCCACCCGCCAAATGATCGGAGGGGACCGCGGTTGACGCCGGGGCGCAGGTGCCAGCGGTTGCCGGGGAAGTCACCGGCGGTAGAGGGCGATGCGTTGGTCTCGGTGCCCCCACCTCCATCCCGCCCGCCGCTCTCCTCCCTGGTTCTGCTCCATCCTCAGGATTCTGTCAGAACCCAACGACCTCCATACCGCCCTCCCAAGCACGAAGGTGATGCCGGCTCTTACCATAGAAGCGGGCGCCGCGCCGCTAGGAGGCGGCTGGAGTGCGCGGGAGACACCGAGGAGAGCAACGCCGCCGCCGCCGCCGCCGCCGCGGGAGACCTAGGAGTCACAACGAGGCTGCGGACGGGCGCGCTGCCTCCACAGCCGTCGCCCCACCCCCTCTCCCGCAGGATTTTGCACTGGAGCCTGCAGTCTCCGCGCGCTGGCAGAGAAGGGGGGGGCGCCTCGCGGGGGCGGATTCGAGCGCTGGCTGGTCTGATTGGCATTTGTGGGCCCAATGGGACCACGGATACTCCAGACTGTACTTTGACTGACTTCCCTTCTAGCCCGTAGCAATAGAGAGGCGGAGTAGCTGGATCTTTTATTGCCGCCCTTTTGGCAAAGCGGAACATAAGGAAAGGTCGGTTGGTTTGCACTGGCGGCCAAATGGTCCAATTACCGCAGGGATAGGGGACTCTGAAACCAGATTGGCGTCCTCTCTACCTATAGGGTAAACCCAGGGGCGGTGAGAACCTGCCCCGGATATGGGCGCGGCCCTGAGGTAGAAGTGAGAAATCGTCTACCGCGGTCGTTTGGAGAGGCGGAACTGAGATCTTTTTCTTGATTATCATGTGATGGGTTCTGGTTTTAATGGGGGAAAAAGTGTGGAATAGGCCGAAGATCCGAACTGGCGAATTTCCCGATCTTCGCGCCCCTCTCCGTTATCCGACCAGTGACGCTGTCAGGTGAGTCCGGGGCTCGGACGCGCCGGCATCCCCGCTACAACCCCCGCGAAGTGCACTCGCCCCCCGGTGCCCCGGCGCTGGTCCCCGGATGCCTCCGTGGGCTGTGTCGCCGCCCCCCACCCCCTCACACTCCCAGCGCAAAACGCACATACACCTGCTTGGCACCAGGCTTCTGTGTGCATTGTGGATCCTGTCGTGCAGGAACGCGTTTAACTCCAAAAACGTACTGGGCCCGCAGCGCAGAATGGGGGGAGAAGGCGTCGGGATTGGGCGCAGCGGGCCGACCCTCGCCGTTTGAAGTCGGAAGGCAAAGATAGTTTAGGATAAAGTCCTAAAGTTCTAGGGACGAGTAGGTCCGAAAATCAGGTAAGTTGTAAGCAAAACGCTTTCTTTGAAGGATGATTAAGTTGGCCAAGGCTAGCAGCAGGGGCCTTTCGAAAGCGACTCCTTCCTTATTTAGAGGAATTCTGTGTTGTGGGCTCATTAAGCAAAGCTGCCTTTAACCTGAGGCGTATTTCGAATGGTACTGGCAGCGGCGAAAGGGAAAGTGGAGGTGGTGTGGGACGCACCATGGACAAATTGAATCCACACGCAACTGCTACCGAGACGCTGAAGCTGTGGGCAGGTCCCTTTATTTTTCCATTTGGGGGCAAACACAAAAAGTTTAAACAGTGGATAAGGAAGCATATGAACTAGTACTTAACTATCTTCAAAGTACCAGAAATAACCACCTCGAATTGAAAATATTTAAGTTGAGCAGATTTTTGTTTTGGAGAGTGCAACCCCTTCCGTTGAGGAGAGAGGAGTAGTAGGAAACAAATACAATCGCTTAAATTAATGAAGATTTATTAAGTTAATAAAACTGGGATCGTGTGTAATCATTTTAGCCCAGCATCCACAATTCTTCAAGCGTCGTTTCAGTATCAGCAGAGTTTTTCCCGGTTGAGGCTATTTTAGTACAAGTGCATAGAGAACTTTGTGGCATTCCCCATTATAAAACTTGTAGCCACAAGGCTGTTCTTTGCATCCTTTCCACCTCCAGTCCTTAAATACCTGTGTTAAGTGCAGCGACCCTTCCTATGACTACATAGTTGCTACTCAGTCTTATATGAAAAAAAATGAAGCTTGACTTATCCAGTGACTGATGGAAAAGTTGTGTATAAGCAAGAATATTATTGTAAATTTTTTTTATTGTAAACTTTTTAAAGGTTGACAAAATGGCCAGATAGATTGGAGATTAGGATTAGGCAAACAATCTACAGGATGAAATCCATCCGTAGTTATTAAAGCAGTACACACCCCTCCACCTTTTCTTCCAAGTTCAGTCCCACATCCCACTATGACAGCATCTGGCCAGGAAAGGAGACCAGCACAGAAAATGCCTTCCTGGGAGCAAAAGCATCTACTTTTCATAGTACAGTATGAAGTGTCTGCCAGCTAAGTAAACAAGTTGAGTGCAAGCAGAGGAGTATAAGGGAAAGAGCGGATTTAGACGACTCATAAATCACTATTTGAAATAAAACATATATTCCTGCGCCATGGTAGCCACCCACTGTTTAAAGTAGTAGAGATGTAGCACAGAAGTTAGTTCTACAATGTAATTTATTAAACACGCTAGTGTAGGGCATTTGATTCATCTACCCAATTTCTTCACCTTTTCCTTGTTTCTTATGTTTATGTATTTTTACTTCTATCACTCATGCTTTTGTTATCATCACAATCACTTTGATCTTCTTTCCATCAGGTGTCCTCTCTCACCTTCAATCAATCATTCCCCAGTGGCTTATATCCCTCTGTTCATAATCATACTTAGATTCCTCCATTACTGAAAATTTCTTCTTGACCTTTTCTCAGTCTCATTATATGTGTTACTGTTCATCTTCTCCAAATGTTTCAAGGGGGATAAAATGTTCTCAGCTGGTGTTAATCAGAAGATAACTCCTCACCCAACTGCATGCAGTCTAGTTTGTGATTTGCTAGTCTACTTGCCCTTTTTCCAAATGATAACAAGTTTGATATAAAAAACTTGAATAAGTATAGAATATGCTGTAAGCCTATATGTAAAGAGTAAATAAATGCTTATATCTAAGTATTAGATTAATGCATTCCCAATCAAAATTCCAAGTGTTTAAGAATTAATGAGAAAAATGAAAGGACAAATACAAAATATTCTGGAAAAGAAAACAGTGAGTAGGTATGAGACCTTCCAGATATTAGAACATATCCAATCATATATTAGTACAAAACAGAAATATAGATTAGGGGCGAATGGATGGCTGTTGGTTAGAGCCCGAGCTCTGGGCAACAGGGCTGCCGATTTAAGTCCCACATGGGCCAGTGAGCTGTGCCCTCCACAACTAGATTGAAGACAGCGAGTTGCCGCTGAGCTCCTGGGTGGCCAGATGGCTCAGTTGTTTAGAGCATGTGCTCTCAACCACAAGGTTGCTGGTTCGACTCCCGCATGGAGCAGTGGGCTGCGCCCCCTGCAACTAAAGATTGAAAACAGGCAACTGGGCTTGGAGCTGAGCTGCGCCCTCCACAGCTAGATTGAAGGACAATGACTTGGAGCTGATGGGCCCTGGAGAAACACACTGTTCCCCATTATTACCCAATAAAATTATGTATATACACACATATATATGTGTGTGTGTGTATGTATATGTATGTGTGTGTGTATATATATATATATGTATGTATATATATATATAACCCATATATTAAACTATGGGGGGAAATACAGTATTATTAATCTGTATTAGCCCAGTGATCTCTTTACAATTTTAATTCTCAATTCTCCTTAATGTCTTAATTTTTATTAACCATTCCCTCCTTACTAAAACTCTTGGCTTGATACCACCTCCTCCTTTTTCACTACTTTGATTTTGGATGGTTTTTCTCCTTGAAACTGAATAATTTGTAGGTGTGCAAATATACAAAAAGAGGTTAAGAACATCCCTGAGGTGCAGAATAAAGTCATGAGTGCCTGGACTTGAGTGATAGCTATGAAAAGGAACAGACTGTTCTGGAGACGTTTTGAACAGAGTTTATACCCAGTGGGTGTACTAAAACATTGTATTTTGTCATGAGCTAAAAAGAATAATGGATATAATGTTAAAGATGACTACAAATTTTACAGGTTTTGAAAGGAAGAATGGTAGATGTTTTCAAAATTAGGAAATCTGTAAATGGGAAAAGAGCCAGCTTTGTTCACCAGGAATGGAAGTGAGTTTTCTTTTTTTTCTGGTAGCAAAACAATCTTTTTTTTCCTTCTCTTAGGGTATATTTCCCATTTTTCGACTCTGCAACAGCCTCTTTAAACTGTTTAAATGAGAATGTCCTTGGCTCAGAGAGTACTACTCACCTGGCTTTTCACATTACTCTTCTTGATCATGTTGGTGTTGAAACTGGATGAGAAGGCACCTTGGAACTGGTTCCTCATATTTATTCCAGTCTGGATATTTGATACTATTCTTCTTGTCATGCTGATTGTGAAAATGGCTGGGCGATGTAAGGCTGGCTTTGACCCTCGACATGGATCACACAATATTAAGAAAAAAGCCTGGTACCTCATTGCAATGTTACTTAAACTAGCCTTCTGCCTTGCACTCTGTGCTAAACTGGAACAGTTTACCACCATGAATCTGTCCTACGTCTTTATTCCTTTGTGGGCCTTACTGGCTGGGGCTTTATTAGAGCTTGGCTATAACGTCTTTTTTGTGAGAGACTGACTTCTAAGGACATCATCTCATTTTATTGCTGTTCAACAAGCTGTCATTAAAGCATTCTGAGTCTTTGCAAGCTTGAAGAATACCAGAAAACTGACTGACCAAAATACCAAATGTAGTTTTATACTGCTTCCATAAAATAGTCTTTGTGAATCAACCCAAAGCTTAATTATTCAATATTTGAGTTATTAATATCCTTATTATCCCTATTTAAATAAAGTTTGTTTTGGACTTTATATTTCTACTTGACTATTAAATAATCTGTTGTAAGTATTAATATGTTGTAATCTGTTGTCAGTATTTAAAGTAAATATGAACCTTTTAATCTACATATTTGGGAAGTTTAATATATCATGGCCCCATTACAACAAAAAGTAAATGGTCATTTGTGTTTCTAAGTAATTATGAAGGAAAAAAACTACTGAAATAGTTAAGGCTGTCACTTCATGTTTACATTCAGAAAGAATCTGAGAGTTTGACAGATTTTTATCTAAGCTCTTTGTTACCTCTGCCTTCTGTTTGGGACAAATGAATTAGAGGTGATGTATTAAAACAGAGCAGAAGCTTGTCTCTTCTGAAAGTTAGGGAAACCACACACCCTGGGTAGGTCAGAGCAGGCCCCATTTATGCCTCTTATTCTGGGGTCTCAGTGAGTTAGTGCTCGTTCACTCTTGGAAGTGTTCTGACTTGAGAAATTATAGATCGTCCCACCAAGGTTCTTAACCAGTTCCAGTGAAGCATAGGCAGCAGTAATTACCTTATAACCGTAAAGCAGGGTGATTGTTCTGGCCCTATACAGCCCTCACTTACAGCTTTGGGAGGAATCGAAGTATTTTGTTCGTTTTAAAAATACCTAACAAACAAGAAAGGGATTCCTGGCTGCTAATACTTGAGAGGATTGCTTGAATATAACATTTTGGTCTAGTTCTCCTTTGTAAAGACAGATAACCTGACAAAGTTCCAGGCATAACACTACAAATTAATATTAGGTTGGGGCGAAAGTAATTGTGATTTAAAAGGTTAATAATTGCAAAAACCCCAATTACTTTTGCACCAACTTAATACATCTTAACTCCTTGTTTGAAACTACAGAGCTACGCTAAACAATAAAAACTGACTAATTATACGTTTTCCTGTATTATAATTGGTATATATTAGTATTTGGGGTATCTAAAAATAGAATTGAGAAGAATAGTTAATATGGGGAACATAATATTCCAGACTTGATCAGATAGATATTCCTAATTTGATTGAGAGACCCAAACTATTTGGTCTCTGGAATCTATGATTAAACTCAAAAGTAGAAGAAAGCTTTCATTTCTGAGAAACCAGACAAGAGAATTTTGTAGTTCAGTAAAAGCTGTATTCATGCAAGTACTATCTAAGGGAAAAGAAAAAGAAGGGACAGCCCATAGGACAGGAGTCATGTACTATTTTTCTGTATATAGTACATATTTTAAGCTTTCTGTCGCAACTACTCAGCTCAGGTCTTGTGGCAAGAAAGCAGCCATAGACCATGGCTATGTTCCAATAAAGCTTTATGGACAATGAAATATAAATTTCATATCATTTCCACGTATGAAAATATTCTTTTGATTTTTGTTTCAACCATTTAAAACTCACTTACCTTATAGTCCATACAAAAACAAAAATATATATATAAGGGTGGTGGGCAGTAGCTTGCTGACCCATGAGCTAGGTCATAAAACAAGCAAAAACAAAAATTCTATATGAGATTGCTAAAAGGAAAAGTGCTACAAATTGGGTAAGAATTGTATGTAAAAGGTAACAGAATAACCAACCTGTATACATGTGAGGATCAATCATTTGTAATAGTATCTGGAAGGTTCCTAGAAAGTAGACCTTTTTTCTTCCTTAATTTGGTATATGCCACACTAAACTTGCAGCAGCACAGTAAGTTATTGATGTGCCTCCCTGTGACACCAATTCAGATGTGTTTTTCCCCACACCACCAAGAAATTAACTCAGTTCTGACACTATGTATATACCAGGAGATAGCATCACATTCACAGGCTAAGGGTTCCGTCCCAAAAGACTAATTCCCACCCCAAACTTCAGATGCTAATGGCACATCCAGGTTGTCACCTATGCTCTAACTGGCTATAGATCTGGAGGTTCCCATGACCTCCTTCTCAAGTTAATTTGCTAGAGCATCTCACAGAACTCAGAATAACATTTTACTTACTAGATTACCAGTTTATTATAAAAGGATGTAACTTGGAGACAGCCACATGGAAGAGATGCACAGGGCAAGGTATGGGGAAAGGGGCATGAAGCTTCCATGCTCTGGATGACCACTCTTCTCCCATCTTGTGTCCACCACCTTGGAAGGTCTCCGAACCCTGTCCTTTAGGGATTTTATGGAGGCTTGATTTAGTCATTGGTAAAATCATTGTCCACTGGTGACTGAACTCAATCTCTAGCCCCTCTACCTTAGGGGGTGAAAGAAGGTACTGAAAAGTTACAATCCTTTAATAACAGGTTGGTTCCCCTAGCAACCAGCCCCCATCCTTAAGTTACCTAGGAGCTTTCCAAGTCACCTCATTAACATAAGCTCAAAAGACACCTGTATCAAACTTATCACTTAGGCAATTCCAAGGGTGATAAATTCCTGTGCCAGGAATGGGAATGAAGACCAGATATATTTCTTATTATAAATCACAATGTCACAGCCTCAGTAATTGGAATACATTTAAAACATTAAGTAATGAAAGACATAGAAGATAGAAATCATGCTCAGATATAAAAAGCAAAACTAACGGAATATACATAAACAATTAGTATTGTAGAAAAATGCCTTCCTAGGTTTGTTTTCAGTTATACTTCCTTTATAATACACAGATGTTTACTAACAGTGTGAAAAGAACTAACACTGCCTTAAGAAAAAACCTTGAAAAATGAACGTTTCTTAGTGAAGCCATTATTTTTCAGAACAGCATGGACAAGAAGTAACTTAATCTGGTTTGGGCAAAAATTCTGAATAAAAGCAACTTGTGAACAAAATAACTTTCTATAAGGCTTGAAAAGTAGAAAATAGCAGATAGCTAAAGCTTAATTTTAAGTTATTAACCTTACAAATATGGTCATCTGCTTTCCACTTTGCTTTTTCACAGTGCACCAAATAAGCAGAGGAACTGATGTTGACTAATGAACACAAGTGGTGGCCAAAAAAGGAGAGGAAACCGTAACACCGTTTTTCATACAGGGGCAAGCATATTACCATGTACCTGTGTCATCAAGAAAAGTAGTTATTTCTCTTAGGAAAATTATCAGTCCTTTTAGTATATTACAAAACAAGACACAAATTACCAAAGGAGTTTCCTTTAATCTTGATTGGTTATGTTTGCACAGTAAACATCACTCTTAAAGTAAGTGTTCTTATAATTCATGGCATAGACAGTGAAGGTACACAGGAATTATAGAACGTTAGAGCCAAGAAACCAAAAACCCTCATTATAATGATGAAGAAACTAAAGACTAGATAAATGAAATTAGCCTGTGGTCATCGATAAATGGAGACGTTTAACTCCAAATGCTATTTCCACAAATAGATTTCCTACTGAAGAAAAACGAAAACAGAAAGCATCTACAGAAGATACCAGTTATCAAATGCTAAACACTTGATTAAAAGCTTTTATGAGGGATCTACCTTACATATTAAATGTTTTATTCTCATTTTGCTTGCCCTGAATTCAAGTTAGCGAAGTCATACTGGAATATTATACCACAAAGCAAATTTACTGCCACTATCATCTATACACTATGAATTTATAATTTGCTTGTATCAGGAAAAGGCAGTCTGTGACATGATTTTGAATTGCTAGCCCTGCAATAGTGAACTAGAAAGAAGTTCGTTATTGGTGTCCACCTACCTCCACCGTACCTCACCTTGACCACTTGATGAAACTTTTTCCTCTTCCCAGATGCCTATCCTTTGCCCAAAATTTCAGACAATACATAGAGGAGACAGTGTGGAAGAGGTGAAATGATTAGGGTGAGCCAGCACATAGCTCTCTCTTGTTTTTACTCCGTTAATTCCTGGATCAGAAGCTAACATTTGTAGTGTCTATGATATACCAAGCAATGTGCTAAGTAAGCATTTAGCATGTTCTGTCATTTAATTTTCGCCACCAATTAACAATAGGTATTACCTCCCACTTTACAGATGAGAAATACAAACTAAAGTATTTTCTCAATATCATGTAAGTGTAATGTTCCCCTTTAATGACCCACAGCTGTACTGCTACAAATGCCCTCAGCGTAACACCCCAGTGAAGTAGCTTTACAGGAAGATGTCTGAAAAGGTGCCACCTTTATGTCCTTGTACCAATCCTACAATAGATACTACAGATTAAAACCACTACATGTTATCATTTTGCTTCAATATTTTTAATTCATGTTTATATCAATAGGGAGAACCATATAAGCTTAATCAATACCTATTTGTTAACTAGATAACCACTTTATCTTGCCAAATAAGATTTAGGAATAAACTCTGATTCACACTGAGAAATTAAGGTGCTTCTTATATATTTGCCATTTTAATCATGTCAGGTATGAATTTTATTCTTAATTTGTAATCATTTTCAGTGTATTTCTAGTGGAAGGGAAAAAGAGTTGGGTAAGTTATACAGGTTTACTTTTACAATACTTACTATCTACATATTGCCTAATGGGCCTAGATGTCAAATAGGTATCTTCAACTTTATCCATAAAGCTGAAGTAAGTATAAAATAGAAATTTGGTTTCTTTATAGTGCCTACTGATCTAATTTTTTCAAATTACAAAAACCTACATGATTTTCCTACCCCCAATGAAGTTAAAGTTCATCTTTTGTTCCTTCAAATATTTACTTTACCGAACACCAAGTGTACTATACATTAGGTTTGGGGGATACAAAGGGATAAAGCAAATCTGTAATGTCTGGCTCATGGTTTAGCTAGACACCAACATGTACTTAACTAGTATGTATGGTAAATGATGTGAATGAACAAAGCGACACAAGAAGCAGAGGGAAGAATTGGCTCTATACCAGTTGCGGGGTGAGGGGACAGTTTGAAATTATTGGCAAAAGATACACAGAAGAGATGATGTTTAACTGGAGTTTTGAAAAACGATTTCTCTATGTTGTACTGCAGGCAGAGATTTCCCCAGCAAAAGCAAAAAGAATTTTAAAAGTGCACAAACAGAATGGCAAGTACTGCCATCTGGTAAAGCTGAAAACTGGGCACATCAAACGGAGAGATTGTGGTAGATGAGGCTGAAAAGGAGGGGCTGGAGCATGACTGCTCTTCAGTGCTGTACTGAGCACTGGGCCTTTTCTGCGGGAACGGAGCCACGGAGTATTTCCAAGCAGAAGAATTACAATCATATCTGTTTGAGGAAGGTTAGTCTAGTGGTAATATAAAGAATGGACTGAGGTGACAGATGGTATTAGACTTATTACTCTGGTAATCAGTTTGTAAGGTATATAAATGTTGAGTCACTGTTGTACACCTGAAACTAATACATGTCAACTATAAATTTTTTTTTAAAAAAGTGGACTGGAATGCGGGCAAGGGCAGAGGACTGCAGGCAGCCTAAAACATTTTAGCCTTTCTTAAAAGTCCAAGTGAGATGAACATCTACAATGACTGAACATCTGTAATAGTAGACAAATTATAAACATTTCTGGGGTCAACAAAATCGCATGATACAGGGGAAAAGGATAAATCAGGTGACTATCGGATGACTAGAGCTAGTGATGCCATAACCACCTCAGGAGAAAAAGGAACAGCTAATGCTTAGAGGGAAGAGAGAATCTGGATTTGATTACAAGGATCATTAGAGCTTAAGTGAGAAATCAAGGCTGACTAAAGTCATGGGGTGATAAAGACAATTCAGGGACCCAGTGTAGACCTAAAGGAAAAGAACCATGGAGACTGCTTTAAATAGTGGTGGATAGGCAAAAGAAGCCATCCAAAAAAATGGAAAAACAACAAAAAAGAACAGATAGGTCATAGGGGATTAAGAAGTAAAAGCACTTGTTAAGAAATGCAGCCCCTGGATTTGGCACTCAAATGGTGACCTTTGAGAGAAACATTTCAGCTGAGTGATTAAATTTGAGGATTAAATGAAATTGTAGT
Source organism: Rhinolophus sinicus (assembly GCF_057876585.1). NCBI lineage: Eukaryota > Metazoa > Chordata > Mammalia > Chiroptera > Rhinolophidae > Rhinolophus > Rhinolophus sinicus. The sequence continues at coordinate 46,041,209 of NC_142504.1, forward strand.
GAAATGAGGAAGTGAGGGCAGACAGAGATTTCTAAACTCTGAGTCGGGAAGAGATGGAACAAGAGCATAAACAAAAGCCAAACTTGAGAGAAGTGGTTTTTTAAAAATACAGACCTGAGATTTTTTACATAAAAATCTGGCTCAGTTAAAAACAAAATTCCAAGAAAAGAAACTTGAGGGGAGATGAAACTATCTTTCTAAATAAAATTATGAACCCTTTATTACTCAAAATATTTGCAACTATATTGACTTGACTCTGAGTCTGCACACTTAGTAGTCGTCAGTAGTACAACAGCAATGAGCTTTAGAGGAAAGTGTAAAGACATAACATTTTAAAAACATGGAGGCATAAATTCTAAATTTCAAAATGTGTAGAATGTTTCATATTTTAATAGTGCAGTTCTTGGAAGGCACTATTATAATTGTAATAAAACATATAACTAGTAAATTTTACCTTCAATTTCTAGTTAACATGAATTCTATTTGCCCACATTTTGTTCTCAGCTCATTCACATTCCCTAATTGGGTATGAAGTCCTGGAGGGGAAGATAAGCCGAAATGCAAGATGTTTTTCTCTTCTTTTCCCTGCTGTTCCATTAGATATGATTTACAATGCCTGTAAACTTAAAAAGGAAAGACATTTCTGCTTTTACGCTCCTTGTCCTTGACATTCTAAAAAGAGATCATTTCCATCTGCAATACGCAGTTACAGGAAGAACTGAACAAAAAAGGCAGGACAGAAATAAAGGGACTTACATACCTCTCATGAATTGTTCTCTTAACTATCTACCTGAGGTAATACTGTCACTGCCAAACATATCAAACATAACTCTCAAGAAAAAGCACATTCTAAAACCAGTAAAATTTTGTTTACAAATCAAAGCAGTTATATCAGATGGAAGAAGGATTAAGAGCTATTCTACAACTGTGAAGACCTAAAATCCTTCATGTCACTTTTTATACCAGCTTGAAAGTTATTTTGAAAACAATGGAACTTTTGTCCTCCCCCCCGAGACAGAAACAGTCCTGTCTACAAGGAAGGGAGGTGACTTACCACACTGTCCCAGCACGCACACCTTACCAGTGACCTTGTTTAAAGCAATCCTCAATATTCTCTGTTGGCATGGCAACTTTTGATAATTAGTTAAGAAAAAAAGCTTTTCAGATTGGAATCACTTTCAAGACCTTATGGTTTCTGTTGAAGACGAGAAACAAGAACTTTTAAAGAATACAAGATGAAAAATAAATGTCAAATATAAGAAAATAATTACAAAACAAAGGTTAAAAAGATTATCAATTTTAGTACTTATCGAAAGGTGGAAGACAAGGAAAATTCCTCTCATCTTCAAAAACAAATCTTGCACCCTTGCTAAATGTAAAATGAATTTTGATATATTTGCTTTACCTGACAAAAAATAACAATGCAAATTTATGAAAATAGTACTATCTGTTATTTACAAAAATGCTTACTTGCAGGTGTTTGAGAAAAAAAAGCTTTCACACTCAGGAACTTGGGTTAAGATTGTATTTCTTAACCGAAGAAATACAATCTTTCTTATCCCCCAAAGTTATATGATGGATTAAAAATGAATATATGTGGAAACAAACATAGTATTTCCAAATATCTTACACACCTGCACATACACACAGTGTTGTGCTAGGTCAGCCTAATCTTTATTAAAGGTCAACAGCCTTAGTGACAAGATAATGAATATGGCTTTTGTAAAGTTTTCAACTAATTATCACAAATGCTTAATTCTTTTGCTAGCTATCCAGCTAACCTGAGTATGGAATATGTATTATTTAGCTAGCTAAAAGAGTATGAACAAAATTAAAAAAAAAAAAAAAAAAACACACTGTAGCTGACACCACTGAGGTGCCTTAGCTTTTTTGTAAAGGTCTGTGTATCAATTTAATAATTTACATAACAACTGTTTATTCTATGTAGTATAAGATTATATAGAAACTGTATCTTAGGTTCTTTATTGTTCTGGTCCAAGAAATTGGAAATAACAGCAAGAAACTTGTGTTCAGATAAGGAACTGGAATGTACTAATTAGAAAACCATTAATATAATGCAATACTGAAATAGAAATATTTCGGTGTAACAAAGGTAGTCAACAAGTTCTCAGATTGCATCTGAAGAGGATTTTTAAATTATACCCCGTAAGACAAGAAACATAGCATTATTCAAGGTGACAAGGCTGCATCTTGAAATATGAACTCATTTATATTTCCCCTCGAGACAGAGACAGATGTATGCATTTTACAAAACAAATTTTCAAAAGATGGAAAAGTTTGATTATAGGTTATATTGGCAACTATACCTAAAAGCAACCACTATTGATGTTTTTCATATATCTTTAAAATTTTAAGGCTCATATTTTGGAGGGATACCCTAAAGATATTTTTTTACAGTATGATCTCATGTACCTATGTGTATGCTACTGGAAAATTGTTAACTGAAACAAATCTTGTTAAACATATCACCCTTCAATTAAAAAGGAAAACCAGAAAAACATCCCCTCCTATTTTTCAATACTGGTTTAGAACTTTCGTCTCCCAAAAATTTAGGTGCAAATACATAAATTTAGCTTAAAAGAAAAGATTCAAATAGTGAGGAGTAAGATAAGACAGTAACATATAAAACAAAGTCTCTATTTACATTATCATGATTTATACCTTCCTTATCCCATGAAAATTCCTATGTTGCAAATACAGTGATTTCCTACAAACCATCAAGATTTCCTACAATATTTGTCTACCCTTCTAAACTGGAGGCAAGAAATGACATTACTACAGTTTATTTTTTCTGGTAAAATGCCTCTTCTTACCCTGTTTTCCCGAAAATAAGACCTAGCCGGACAATCAGCTCTAATGCATCTTTTAGAGCAAAAATTAATATAAGACCCGGTATTATATATTATATTATATTTTTTATATAAGACCCGGTCTTATAGTAAATATTCACAGTTTGTCTTTCCTATAGTAACAGGAAAAATCCTGTTTCCTTATAGTAAAATAAGACCGGGTCTTACATGAATTTTTGCTCCAAAAGATGCATTAGAGCTGATTGTCCGGCTAGGTCTTATTTTCGGGGAAACACGATAAGTGGCTTGTCCCTAACCAGAAAGACAAGCAGTTTTATGGGTCCCAGAAGTGAGGCTGTAGCAACCATTGAAGTGGGAATAGCAACTCTAGTCCAAATGGCAGCACAAAGAATCCCAGTTGAAAGTCATCAACCAAAAGCGTAAGCCCAGAAAAATAACAAAGACAAATAAAACAGATTCGCAATGAGCAGAGTCCCTTATATCAAAGCATACATTAAAGACATTTGTTTGACTTTCAATTACAGTAGTGGAAGCACTCTGAAATAGTGCTGAAGTCCATCATCGAAGAGATGTGTTTTAATCATCTTTAGCTAGGCACTAGCAATCCTGTTTCCTACCCCAATTTTACTTTCTAGAGCTTCTTTTGAAAAACAAGTACAGTTAACCCTTGAATAAGGGTTTGAACTATGCAGGTCCACTTACACAGATTTTTTTCAATTAACCAGTGCAGTTCAAGCCCGCACTGTTCAAGGGTCAACCTTACTAGGGAAGGGAGAGGGATCCTTAGAAAGATGAGGTAACATGTCTTATTTTGTTAAATATATCTCTATATATGGCAGTTGAGTCATTGCCCTTATTTTAAAATTTTATATTTGCCATATTTTCCTCCTGTTCTGCAAGAAAAATGTAAAAGGATTTTAACCGCTCACAACTAAACTTTCTGTAACTAAATATTTTTACTCAGCTACTTAATATTAAGTATAGCATAGGTGCCTGTTAATAAGATAATTTTCTCAACTTCTTCTTGTGTTAGGGCTATGTAATCTGGACACAAAACTTCATTAATTAGAAGGATTAGATATCACTAACAGACCTCATTTCTCCCAACTTTACAAAATGATTTCTATTACCTAAACTGCTTTCTTAATGTTGAATATAAATATTTTAAAATGTATTTCAGGGAGTAGGGCTAGGAAGTTTCACATATTCATCTTACTCAGCAATTTAAGAAGTTATATAAAATATGATATACATGTATATTCCCGTACATACACACACATATATAAATATGCTTTCATAACTGAATCTTGGTTTTAAAAATGCTTGCAATGTGGGGAATTTAAATATTCACTGATTTGGATATGTACATTTGCGCTCCTTTACCACTCTAAATGGATATACCAGCAGACACATAATAGATCAAATAACTGATTTAACTGAATTGTCAGTTTGTCTTTTTGCAGACCCAACAAAAAAACATTTATTATTATGAACCTTTATTAAGTGGCTCACATTTCAGTATAAATCAACACTAAAAATTTTTTAAAGCTATTTACACTACAGTGCTGACACATTTAAAATGAAAAAAAAAAAAAAAGGTATAAATAAGCTCTATGGAAAAGCCTTAAATTGTCAAAAAAGAATTCTGGCTCATATTACAAAATATATATATATATATATATATATATATATAACATATATATACACACACATATACAACATATGTGTGTGTATATATAACATATATATAACATATATATATATGTTAATGTCAGCTCTATTCTAAAACCTACAACTCCAACTCAAATGACTGTTTAAAGACTGTTTAAACCTGCAACGTTTACAGTGCATCTGGCCCTAAGTGCTTTGATACTTCACAGTTATGGACAGGCACTGAGGAATGTTACAAAGCTACATAAACTATATTTTGTAACAGACTTGGGAGCAAGTCCTTGGCTTGCTTTCAGAATTCATGAATCTTTATTACATTATTAAGTTTTTTAAAAAGGATTTTAAATGGTATGTACAAATTTAGCACAAAATGTCATCATCTTTTCTATCTTGATTTGAATGTGCTGAACTATGTTGCCTTGTATCAACTAGACTTATGAGACTTCCAGGGCACAATTCTTCCTTTAAATCTTTGTTGCTATTTTCAAATTTGGAGTCCACGTGGTCAATCTTAAATTCTGTAAATTGAACATGATCCAATTTTGCTTTAACATTCTTGCCATCCACATTATTCGGTGCTCTAGTCTTTTCAGGAACATAAACATTCACAGGTTCTTCACTGATTCTAACAGACGCAAGAGGTTCATGTTTAATCTGCTGTACTTCATATTTAGAATGCAGTTTGTCTGAAAAAACAGACTCCAAGGAGGTTTTGCTTACAGCACAAATCATGTTGTCAGTGTGAGGTCCAAGAACTGATGACGCAGAATCTTGTGATGTGCCCGTTTCATGAGTAGCTGTGTTCTGAGCAGTGCCCTCCTCTGAGTGGTATAACTTGAGCCGAACATGCCATGCTAAACTGCATACAGCTGAGACTGTCTTGAACTGATGAACAACATTCCTTGGAATAAAATAAATGTCATTATCGTACAGCTGAATCCTGGCATAGCGAATGCCTTCCCTCCTCAGTTGATTAAGTTTTGCATCATCAACCCATTGGACACACTAAAAAAAGAAACAAGGAATACCAATAAGTCTTTTCCACAATAAAAATTAAACTGAAGACAATAACAGTTTAAAATATACCTGGGACAGTGGAGGTTCATGTAAATCTAACTGCATTCGTTGAACTACTTCTAAGAAATCTTCAGCATGAAAACAAATCACATCTTTGGTTATTCGTGGTTGATCAGGCCTAAAAAAGAATGAATATGAGATAAGGAAGAATCTGTCATTAATAAGTCATTCTGTTAAGTCCTATTAAATTCAAAGCAAAACCAGTTTATAGTCAAACCAAAGTACTGTTTTAAAAATAAGGTTAAATTGTAATCAGAAGACCACTTTACATATTTAAACAAAGGGATAATGACATGAGTTTAGACCTAAACAGATAAAAACTCACCTAATTTTATTATAGTTATGTGGTAACCGTATTTTGAAAAATTAAAATAATTTGAATTGCTTAATTACGCAAATAAAAAAACTAAGTGTTCTATTTTAAAAATCAATACTTCAACAAATTAAGTGCCAAAGTTGAAAATACTACATAAAAATTACAGTTAAATAGAGGGGAAGGGAATACTTTCTTTCAATAAAGACATATATAACTGCAATGATACCTAAATCCCCTGAGTAACGCTTAATAAATGAAGAGACGTTCATTTAAAAAGTACTAATAAAATAAACTGGCACCATTCTATTTGCTGGGATTAATACAAAAGTTGTAATAAAATAAACCGTTACCACTCTATTTGCTTGTCTTTAAATACAATTCTAAAAAAATCCCCAAATTCTTCAATTAATTAGGAATATACAAATATATTTTTACAGAAGATGTTCAAAAATGGATTTTGGAATAAAATTCCAAGCAACTAAATACAAAAGAAAAAAAAAACATCCAAGGCAAATCATAACTAATTTTTAAAAACCAGTGATAAAGGGAAAACTCTAAAATTCATGCATTACTATACAGGGAAGGAAGGATGAGAATGACTGCAGGCTTCTCATCAGAGGCAATGCAAACCAGGAGAGAACAGACTATCTTTAAAGTATTGGAAGAAAAAGTCAATCTAGAGTTCCACATCCACCAACAATACCTTTCAAAAATGTGAATTAAAAACATTTTCAGACAAACAGAAGCTGAGAGAATCTGTCACCAGAAGACCAGCACAACAAACAATATTAAAGGAACTTCTTTAGACTGAAGGAAAATGATACTGAGATGAAAATGTTGATCTATTCAAAGGATTGTAGAGCACAAGTAATAGTAAACATGAAAGGTATTTTATTCTTATTTTAAAAATCTCTTTAAAAATAATTCCTTATAGCTAAAATAGCATATGGGAGGGAGGGTTACAGCATATGTTAAGTAAATGTAGGACAACAATTAGCACAAAGGCCAGAAATGGGGTAGGGGTGATAAATGGCAGTATACTATTAAAAGTTCTTACACATTACATAAAGAGGTATAATATTATTTGAAGGTAGACTGTGATAACTTTAGAGCAATCACTAATAAGCAAATAGTGGCAATATAACGGAATGCTAAAAAAGACAAGAGGGAAAAAGGAAAAAATAACGTAAGAGGCAAATGGGGGAAAGTAACATGGTAAATGTAAATCCAAATTTACTGACGGACCACTTATATATATAAGTGATCTAAATACTCCAGTTGAAAGACAAAACTTATCACTGGAATTTAAAAAAAAACAAGACTCAAAGCAAGATATGCTATTTACATGAAACAATAATAGAGACACAAGTGAAAAGACATAGAATGGAAAAAGATATAACATGCAAACACTAATCATAAGAAAGCTAGAATGGCTATATTAAACATCAAACAAAGTAGATTTCAGAAGAAAGGATATTATGCCAAGAATAAAAGTGTGTTTTATAATGATAAAGAGGTCAATTCATCAAGAAGAAATCATTCTAAATGTGTAGTAACCTATTAACAGAGCTTCAAAACATGAACAATGTTTAAAACACGCTAAATGAAAGAAGCTAATCCCAAAAGACCACATATCATTCCATTTATATGAAATATCTCAAATAGACAAATATAAAGAGACAGAAAGTAGACTGACAGTCTGTAGACTGCCTAGTGCTGAAGAGGATGTAGGACCACAAAGTAATAGCTAAAAAGTCCAATCCATAAACAAGGTGTATCTCTTTCTGAGGTGATAAAAATATCCTATAATTGTGGTGATGGTTGTACAACTCTGAATAAACTAAAAACCACTGAATTATATACACTTTAAGTGGGTGAACTGTATGTTACACGAATTACATCTCAATAAAGCTGTTACCAAAGAAAAATCCACGGAAGAAAAAAAAACTAGCAAAAATGAAAGGAGAAACAATCAAATCCAATATTACAGTTGGATATAGACGAACACAGCAGACTTGCACTGTACTATCAATAAAGTTGGCTTCACTGGCATTAGTAGAGCACGATAACCCCAACAGCAGCGGAATATACATCCTTTTAAGTGCACACAGAACATTAATCAAGATCGTCCATAAAACCAATCCCAGGAAATTAGGAGAGTACTTATACAGAGCATGTTCTCTGACCACAAGGGAAACTGGAAATCAAAAACACCCCCAAAAAACCTGGAAAAAATTCTCAAATATTGAAAAGTAAACATTCTTCTCAATAATCCAGGATTTAAAAAAACAAAACACAAAACAGGAAAACAGAAAAATTCTAAACTGTATAATAATGAAAACAGTATCAACATTTGTGGAATATAGCTAATGTAGTACTTAGAAATTTAGTTTTAAATACTATATCATAAAAGAAGAAAGGTCTCAAATCAATAATCTAAGCTAGAAAGAGAAGAGTTCTTTCCTTAAAATAAGAGCAGAAATAATGAAATAGAAACCAGAAAAATGAAAAAAAATCAATGAAATCAATAGCTGATTTGTTGAAAAGATCAATAAAATTAGTACAGTCTGTCAAGACATTAATATAAACACAAAAATCAGTAATATTAACAAATTGAATCAGCACTATTTAGTGTGTGATCATAAATATTATCACGTGTTATATCACATACATACATATATATACCATATACAATCGTATAAAATCATGTATATTTCAGATATACACACATACCTCTCTTGGTTATTCCATATTGTTATTTATGTATGTAATCAAAATACAGATATGGTATATATGATAATACACAAAAACCAAGAGGATTTTTAATCCCAGGAACAGATGGAATTATGGAATTACAGGTCCTACGGTTAAGTGTATGTTTAATTTTATAAGAAAGTGCCAAACTTTTCTACTGTTTCCAGAGTAGTGTATGCAAGTTCTGGTTAATCCACATCTTCACTAGCTTTTGGTATGGTCTTTTAAAAAATTATTATTAGGGTGGCCGGATGGCTCAGTTAGTTAGAGTGCGCGCTCTTAACAACAAGGTTGCCGATTTGATTCCCTCATGAGATGGTGGGCTGTGCTCCTGCAACTAAGATTGAAAACAGCGACTGGACTTGGAGCTGAGCTGCGCCCTCCACAACCAGATTGAAGGACGACGACTTGGAGCTGATGGGCCCTGGAGAAACACACTGTTCCCCAATAGTCCCCAGTAATTTTTTAAATTATTATTATTAGCAATTTTAGCGGGTATGTAGTGCTATCTCACTGTGGTTTTAATTTGCATTTCCTTCACAGTACAATTATATTGAACAACTTTTAATGTGCGTATTTATTGGCCATTTGTGTATTTTTTGTAAAATGTCTGTCCAAATATTGCGCCCAAATGTAATTGGACTGTTGTCTTATTCTTGAATTGTAAGAGTTCTTTATCTATTTGGATACCTTATACACATATGCACATACACGCACATCTCAAATATTTTCTCCTAGTCTGTAGCCTGTCTTTTCATTATCTTAATGGTATCATTTTCTTCTATGGTACAAGAAATTTTTGCCTAATGCTAAATTTCCTCCAATGTTTTCGTCTACAAATTTTATGTTTTAATGGTTATATTTAGTTCTGTGATCCATTTTAATTATTCTGTATGGTGTGAACTAAGAGTCAAGGTTCGTTGTTTCTAATTTTTGTTTCTGTTTATGGACACCCTGTTGTTCCAGCACCATTTTTTAAAAAGACTCCTTTCCTCACTGAATTATCTTGACACCGTCACTGAAAATCAATGATGGGTCTATTTCTAGATATTCTGTTCCATTAATCTTAAAGTTTATGTTTATACCAATACCACCCTCTGTTAATTACTGTTGCTTCAAAGTAAGCTTTAAAATGACAGGCAGTACAGTATAAATCCTCCACCATTGTTTTGGGGTATTTTTCCCCAAGACTGTTTGCCTATCGTAGGCTCTTTGTATTTCTATAAGAAAACGTAGTTGGATTTTGATTGGGATTCAGGTGATTTATAGGTCATTTGGGAAAGAACTGACATAATAATATAGACTCTTCCAGTCTAGAAACAAGGTATATTTCTACATTTATGTAAATCTTTAATTTTTTTCATTAGTGTTTAATACTATTCAGTATCTGTTACATATTTTCAAAATTTCTCTCTATTTCAGTTTTTTATGCTATGATAAGTGGCATCATTTTTTCTATTACATTTTATAAGTGTTTATTGATAATATATAGAAATACAATTGACTTTTCCATATTGTCTTACCCTGAGACTTTTAGTAATTCTAGTACTTCTTTGGTAGACTTAAAATTTTCTCTGTACACAATTATTTTGCCTTACTCTAACACCCTGTAATTCCATTTCTATGTATTTACTGAAATGAAATCATATGTGCACACAAAGGCTTGTAAGTAAAATGTTCATAACAGCTTTATTCATAAAAACCCAAAACTGAAATGTCTATCATCATGTGAATGAATAAATTGTGATGTATCCATATTAATGACATACCACTCAGCAACAAGAAGGAATGAACTAACACATGTGACAACACAGATTAATCTCAAAAAACATGATGAGAAAGAAGTCAGGCAACATGTATGATGGTATTTACATGAGATCTGAGACTAAGCAATACTAATCTATGAAGACAAAAAAAAAAACCACAACAGATTAGTAGATGTCTGGACCTGGGGTAAGTAGGGGGATTAATTGCCAAAGGTATGGGAGAAACAAAATGTTCTATTACCGTGTTTCCGCGAAAATAAGACCTAGCCAGACCATCAGCTCTAATGCGTCCTTTGGAGCAAAAATTAACAAAGAACCAGTCTTATTCCAGTTTTATATCAAAATAAGACTGGGTCTTACATAATATAATAATATAACATAATACCTGTTCTTATATTAATTTCTGCTCCAAAAGATGCATTAGAGCTGATGGTCTGGCTAGGTCTTATTTTCGGGGAAACACGGTACCTTAGTTATGGTAGTGGTAACACGGCTATATACAGTTGTCAAAACACATCAAACTGTATACTTATAATGAGTGTCTCACTGAAAGTAACTTACACTTCAATAGTTGTTTTAAAAAAAACTGGATTTCAAAGAAGCAACCTCAAATATATAAATCTGTATGAATCCTTCATAATACCTAAAGAGCGGTAAGATTTAATCAATACTTCACAAACCTATCTAAATGAAGATTTCTATGAAGTCTAAATCCCAGTTGTTTTACTTCAAACTGGTGCTAAGCCTGGCTATAAGATAATGGCAAGAATCTAATACTCAAATCCCTAATATCTCCTTGAGAAAAAGCAGAATTCAAAACACTAAGGAGAAAAGAAAGTATCAACTTCCTTAATATAGCTTAATTTAACACCAAGGAATAATAATAAAGGGATCATAAACCATGTTTTGCATCAGAGCCATAAAGCCCTCTGATAGAATTAACAAAACTATTTTCTTGCTTTAGTAATTAAAGCAGCATTGGTATAGGAAGCAAACTGTATTTTACAATAGTGGGGAAACTCATAGCTAGCAATATCTCATTTCAAAATCTGTCTCAAGAATATTCCTAAATTTGGCCACCTAACATTATTAGCTGTTTGGGAATAGTCCCTGTCTCTATGAAATTGCTAGGCACAAAAGTGTTTTCTAATCAATAAATATTTACTGGGAACTATGATGGGCCCCTGAAGGACAAGACACAATTTCTTATCTCAAATCGTACATAAGGAGAAGTGAACATATACCAACAATAGTTTAAAGAAGCTTAGAAGAGATTTAAACAAAGTGCTAAGCCATGAAGCAGGAACATTTATCTAAAAGAAAGTGTAAATGTGGCTAACTTTATTGAACACTATAAATCAGATTTCACCCTAAGTATATCTTGATGCCACTCTTAACTCCTTTGTACCAAACATTCAAGAGAAACTTCAATAATTTGAAATGAGTTTGTAATGATTTCCAGAGATAAATTAGCCCTTACTCTTTGACAAAATTAAGTGTTTTACATCAGATAATCGGAAGAGCATGGAAACTATGTAACACTAACCACAGGTGTTTGAAAATTACCATTTAACTAAAACACAATTCAGGTATAAATTACTGAATTATAAACTATTTATACTGTTTTCCTAAGGAACTCTTAGGGTAAGGTTAGTTCAGTACTAGCTCCTTTGCATACCTGAAATTGATAGTTTTATTTATGTTAAGAAAGAAGGTCAGTTTTCACTGGCCTCGCCACTCAGTATTAGTTTATAAAATATTTTTAAAATAATTTATAAAATATTAAAAACAATTTATAATAAATTTTCCCTTTTGAACAAAAAGGTCAATTCTATATTAGTAGCCCTTGAAAATAAAATTTCCTCATGTACAAAATACAGGTTATATTTTTCATAAAATCTTAGAGAACTGCAATATTAACATTTTATATTTTCAGAATTAAAGTTTCTTTTTACTTAGGAAATGTTCTTGCATATTTAATATTTAATTCCACTGCTTTAATAAGTAAAATAGCATATTCCAACTTAAGTTTCATACTCCAACAATACTCAGTTTGAAACAAAAGCCTAACTGAGCACTTATCTTACTGTATTAATATAGCTTTGCTATGTTTTTTATCAATTTAATAGATGGAAAACTTCTGAATGTATGGGATAATACCTTTAGTATATTAAAGAGGATTGTCCATGTTTTTAATCTATGAAAGATTCAAAGTAAAACTTGCAAGTGAAGCTGGAAAAAAAAAAATATATACCGTGTTTCCCCGAAAATAAGACCTAGCCGGACAATCAGCTCTAATGTGTTTTTTGGAGCAAAAATTAATATAAGACCCGGTCTTATTTTACTATAACATAAGACCGGGTATAACATAACATAACAAATATAATATAATACTGGGTCTTATATAAATTTTTGCTCCAAAAGACGCATTAGATCTGACTGTCCGGCTAGGTCTTATTTTCGGGGAAACAGGGTAGTAAGTAAGGTGAACAAACACTAAATAGATACCAAACCTTAGTAGGGAGCAGCAAAGTTGAACAGTAAAAAGAAAACATAAGAGTCTGGAGTCAAATCTGAAATCAGACTCAGCGCTACCATTTATTAACTATAGAACTATGATAATTTTATTTAACAACCCTGATCCTCAGTTTCTTTCTGTGATAAATATGGGCCTAAAAGTAGAGGAGAAAATTAAATGAACATTTGTAAATGGGCGTACAGTAAGCATCAAGTGAGTCTTAGTTTTTCTTGTTTTCACCTCTAGTCACTTAGAAAATGAAATTATTTGTCAAACCCAAAAGCTAAAATTAGATTCTAGCAATTGAAAATCTTCTTTAGTGCAGTGATACAGTCACAATATTCAAATACAGGGAAAAATGAGACTTTTTTACCCACAGTAAGGAGAATTACTGAAACTTCCCAAGAAAAAATGTAGAGGCTAAGAAAAGCTTTCATTAAAGTAGCAGTAGTTAATATATACCACTCTCCACAGTGCACAGCCTTCAACACTCCAACAGCAGCTGTAGTCTGTCGTTCAAAACCTTGTCCTATATGATCTGCATGAGCTCTTGTCCTGTCTTCAAAGAGCATCTCACGGGGCTCACTAGTTCGAGGTAGGTACTGCAGGTTTTTTATTTCATTGGTAGTTCTGTTTAAAAAAATTACATTTATGTTTTATATGTATTTTATAGAAGTATCGCGCACTAACTGATTGCACCACTGGAAGCTCCCATATAAATTTCATAGAAAGAGAGAGAGGAGGGTGAGGGAGAGGAGAGAGGGCAGCAGGGAGAAAAGAGGTTTATGTATTAAGGTTTAATTGCCTTCAAACATTCTCATTAATGTACTGAGGCTTAACTGGCATTAAGTATTTAGTAATCATGTAATTCAGAATAAAGGAAATTTTAAATCACCTGTTCCCAAATCAAGTTTTATTTTTAAAATGAACAAGTGCAAACAAGAACACATATATAATCCACTCCTATTCTTAACAAACACCCTTCATAAAAGTGGCAGTTTTAAGTCAATGTACACTTAGATAACAAACTAAATTACAGGTCGTGTGGTCTACCTAGGTTTCCCTGTACCCAGAATCTCCACCTCAGGTTTGGGTCTAACCTATGAGAGCATGAGGTTCGGGTCTTATCTACAGAAGCATGCCCCCAATCATGTCACATGACTAACACAGACAGGTATATATCGGGCACAAACAGGTAACTTTAAAAGATGCATTAATTTAATATTTATAGAACACTTAACCATATGGCAGGTATTATCTAGGCACCGGAGCTAGTGACCAAGACGGCAGTGAATAAGACAGACAAGTTCCCTACTCTTGCAGGAATTTATATTCTAGTGAGAGGAAGACCAAAAGAAAAAAAAAAAAAAAAAGGGGAAGAAACTACCAGGTATAACACTGCTTCCACAAAACATGCGTGGTTTGGGGGGGGGAGGGGCAGAAAGGAAAAACTTTAGCTCCCTTTGAGGACAGCCGTCTCCCACTGGCCTTCTCTTCCACTGCTCACCATCTAGAATCCCTATGCATACAGAAGCTACTGACTTAGCCTCACTCACTGCAGAAACCCTGTCCAATTTTGCTGCAGAAGCGGGAAACGGCGAGAAGAACATCTCTGATTGGGAGTTATCATCTTATTTATCTTCCTGTATGGTTTTTCTGTTACTTCCAAAGACAAATCTGGATCGCCCCATAATTTTCTCCTCATCCTAGTCTATCCCCTAGGGCCACTCTTCCTTATGAGTTCTCTAATTTCCCAACCTCAACTCTACCACTTACTGCTCTCTGTACACTCCTGTATTACAGTCTTATTACATACACACACACACACACACGGTGCTCTAACAACCTTTTTGCTCTTTGTGATTAATGTTCTACAGGTGCCAGAAAGCTACATGATGAGGTTGCTTCCTGTGGAAAGCTAACAGGCTTTCAAGACCACAAGTTTGGTCTCATTAACACCACATTTTAATGAATGAAGACTTTATATAAAGCACTTGGCACAGTGCCTGGGGCTGTGTTGTTATTAGTTTGGTCAGACTGTAATGTGATATGAAGTTATCACATACACCATGGACTGTAATCCTGGAAGTGCAGGCGAGTTCCTTCAGGGCCTGCTGAATTCCCTTAAATTACATGTATATCTGCATTGTTCTGGGGAGAAGCATTCAGATTCTCAAAATGATTAGAAATCCAAGTTAAGAATCACTAAGAAACACCAATATTACCATCTACTACCAACTTACAAATTAACTTATAAAAATTTCGTTCCACCAATAAAAACTTACTACTTACTAAGCACTAGGCATTGTTGATTTAGGTGCTAGGGACACATTTAGTAACAAACACAACACAGTCCCTACTTCATGCAACCTACAGTTTACTCAATGACCACTGTTCCCTGGTGTCTTTTTTTTTTTTTTTTTTTAAATTAATAATCACTGGAACCAGTGAAACCATCTTTAGGTATCTAAGAAAAAGATACACTCCCCCCCAGCATCACTCACTCCACTCCCAATAATGTTGACCTAGTATACATTTTTCCACACTTTTCTCTGTGCTCACATAAATATACACTTATACATATTTTTTCATTTCTTCTCAGGAAAAAAACAGAATCACACAGGACATATTACCCTACCTTGTGCTCTTTCTAAGTGTCATATGTCCATGACACTTCCAGATCAACAAATATAAATGATTCACTTATTTAACTATTTCACCATAATCTTTAATAGGAATGTATCAAAATGTAGTCAACCATTCCCCTATTAATGGGCATTCAAATCATTTTAAATATTTTTCTCACTACAAAATAATGCTGCCATTAACATTCTTATACATTTACCTTCAGTGATTTTACCTCTTGGGACAGATTCCGAAAGTAGGGGGGCTGGATCAAAACACATACGCGTATGTTAAATTTTAGGAGCTATTGCTGGATTACTTTCACAAAATTATAGCAGCTCACCCTTCTACCAGCAATATATAAATGACCGTTTCCTCACATACTTAACATAATTAAGTATATGTAAATATGTGTAATATTAGAGTAATATTACTGCTCTATTAATAATTTTGCCAATGTAATGGGTAAAAATAACATCTCATAAATCTTTTAATATACATTTGACTGTCTGAGGCCTATTTTCCTATTGGGTTGTTTTACATTTATCTTGTCCATTTGGGAATGCTCTTTGTATATTAACTTTAGAGTGTCAAGTATTACAAATGTTTTAGTCAAGTCTATCATAGTTGTCAATTTCATTGTTGTGTTTTCTCTCAAATACTGTTGTCATTATATTGTTTTATCTTGCTGAGCAAGGTCTCTCCTAGGCTCGAAAATTTTTATTTTAGTATTTTTATTTTTTATCTTATTATGTTTAAATCTCAAATTTAATTCTTGTATAACATAGGAGCTACAGTTTTGTTTTCTTTCACATGGACTGCCAATTATACCAGCATTATTCATTAAATAAATCTTCCTTTTTCCACCTATCTCATATATTAAGTTCCCAATATACTTAGATCTATTTGTGTACTTGATCCTATTCCAATGATCTTTTTGAGCTTTACAATTTTTATTATCTAATAACACAAGGTCCCCCTCACTTATCTTTCAGAATTTTCTTGGCTATTTGCTGGCTTTATTTATTCTTACTTATGAACTTTAAAATTGCTTTATCCAGTGCCAGAAGTGTGAGTCCAATTGAAATGCTAAAAGGTTCAAAGGAATATCATTTTTATACAATCCAGAACACAGTAGGGTTTTCCATTTGTTTAGGTCTTATTTTATATCCTCTATAAGATATTTTGGTTTTCTTCGTATGGGTTCTGACATATTTCTTATTAAATTTATTCCAAATAGTTTATATAAGGTTTTTGCTGTGAATGATGTTTTTTTTCCATTCCTAATTATAATTTATTACTATCTGCCTACATTTCCCATGTCTTATGTTTGGATTTTTTTTTTAATTACCTCAGCATGTGTAGCCATTTCTGAATTTACATTCCAGTTATGCCTTAGACTTTTTCCTCCTTCCTCCAATTTTCAACTAACACATACACACACACCAACATACAAACACCCATCCCCGGCAATAAAAATTTGTATCCAACATACCTTTTCCTTTTGAAAGGTGACTTTGGCATATCAGCCACAGGGATCATTTGTTCTCCTGGGCGTACCCACATGATGGGACCATCATCACTATCTTTTCGACTCTCTAGTTTTAGACTAGATAGTGTCCCCCATGGCAGTGTACACTAGAGGCAAATAATTACATAGAAATCAATTATTTTCAAAATGTGACTTTAAATATACATTAAAAAATATTGCCCCCCAACAAACTTTCATATACACCTTCATACTTAAACATTTGAAATGTGTACCTATATTGAACATATCCCTATATACTCATTCTCCATCAAAAAATTCTATTTCAAATACATGAAGAGAATAATTATTCTTGGATGATTCCCTCCTCAACCCTGCCACAGATATGATACACTATATTCATCATTTGTTATTCGTCCTTTTACCAAATATATGATGTTAATAAGTTGGCAAAATAAGCAAGTGTTCTCCATGAGAATCTATAAAAATGAACGATTAAGTTTTAAAAAATGGCTATCTAAAAAAAAAAAAAAAGATAACTTTTTCATTAGTTATAATCAAAACCTAACAAAACAAGGAAAACCAAACCAAAATAAAAATTTATTTCTGTTTAGAAGTTGCTTGAAGAGACTGCTGGTCTAAAAGCAGAGATTAAAATCTTTGAAAAGAGAAAGGACTAAGGGTCCACGGAATGGTAAGAATGGTATTTTTAAAATACCATTCATTCAATGCCCCTTTTCAAAAAGGGGAGAATTGTCAAACTGAATTTCTCTAGAAAGAAGTGTAGCTCATTTGCTTTTAAAATTAAAATATGAAACATAATTATTTAAATAATGGTATTTTAAAAATACCATTCAAAATAAATTCAATCAAATTATATGATGTCACTAGCTGGGAGAAATAGAAACGCAACAAAAAGTTTCAAAGAATAAAAAAGAAAATGAAAAGGGGAATGGAATGGGGTGAAAAAGATACACACACACACACACACGCACGCACACACACACACACACAAGAAAACTGAGCAAGCAGAAGTGAAAAAAGAAGTGTTTAATAGATTAAGTGGCAAATAGTGATAAATTGATCTTGTTCCAACCTGACCTTTGAATTACTAATAATTAACCTATCTACCTATTTCAGAGATTTCTCTCTCAATGGGACAGCCCCAGCAGCCCACAAGAAATAAATATTTTCTGAAATGCAGAGACTGTCAAAAAAAAAAGAAATCTAGCTAGAAATTATTTAAAGAAGTTAAAGGGGCCTTAAAATGACATAGTTTAAATGCCTTATTTTATGGACGAGAAAACTGAAGCGCGGAAAGTTTAAATGGCTTGTCCAACCCACCTCACTATAACCAAGAATGAAATACAGATGTACAGTTTCCCAGAGTTTTCCACAATGCCAACTTGCCATTCCCTTCTTCTAAGCACTTTCATTTAGTAGACATCCTTCCTGCACTTTTTTTTTAAATTAGTTTCAGATGTACAAAACAATGATTCCTTCCTGCACTTCTTAACACGTTGCGTACGGATCACGAGAATCTTCACGAGGGATTTAAACCCCGCCTTACGCAACGTGTTAAGTCTTCTGGTACTCAGTTTATAAAAAGCTAAAAAACAAATGGAACCTAATTTCCTCAAGTGCCAGCCATAGGCAAGCGTTACTTTCTGATCCACCACAAAGCTTTGCCATTATAATTAGTATGGGAGAAGTCACAAACACACACTACACTAGAATTTACTTTTAGTTTCTCTCATCTCTTCTTTTCCTTCCCTCCAATTCAAATGAAATAAAAATCTTTATAATCCTGAAACAGCCATCTCTAGCACCTGTAGCTTGAAAGTAACACCCACAATTTAGATTGCTTGATATTGTTTTCTCTTACTTTTAAAAATGGTGAATCTTCCAACATGTCAAGGAATTCAGGGAAATAATCTCCCACTTCTTCATCAACTGCTCCCACCAAGCTGATTTGTCTCATTGGGCCAGCTCTGTAAGTACCGTGAGAATACGTTCTTTTTACCTGAAGGATATGGAATTAATTAAAAGTTACACATAAGACAATGCTTGCTATCACTATGTAACACTAAATATATTGTCCAAGAATATTAGAATATGTGAGGCAAGCAAAACAAAACAAAAGCCTTTAAAAACAGTATAAAAAAAGAAGGCATTAAAAAAATCTACACTAAATCAAGCTATTTTAACTTCTCTAGCTATTCCTACACATGGCTTATGAAAACAGTTGAGATAAACAGCTGATTATAACTTCTTATAATACATGAGTTCATTAAGTAATCAATAATGCCACTGAAATTATATTTGAAAGTTCATGTACTTGCATTTCCCTAAATGGTTCATATCTTTTTATCAGAATTTTCAAAAGTACAAACTGAAAACGTTACATTTAACCATCACTAGGGGTCTGTACATCTAAAAGGCCATCAGGAATGCTCTTCTCTTCCAAATCTTACCATATTAATTAGGACCCAGTTTACATTTCTAACTCTGATGAAAAACTACTTGAGACAGAGAAACTACTAGAGACAGGTGTCCTAGGTCCCAAATCTACCTTTGCTGTCTACCAGCAATGTGACTTTCAGAAATCACTTAAGTTCCTTGAGTTTTAGTTTCCTTAACTGGAACAATTTACCTCAGATTGCTGAATAAAACTTAGAAATTATATAAAGCCACCTGCAGAGTGCTGGCAAATGGGTATCCTTCAAATATCAACCAAAATAAAACAGCCTATGTCTCAAGAATAATTTGTACCTGAATTTTCACAAGTACATTTAAACCCTGCAAAGAAACCTATGCCTTTTCATATATTAACACTAGTAAACAATTTTTATTTTTTTTAAAGGAGGATGCAGCTCACAGTGGTCCATGGGGGTATCGAACCAGCAACCTTGCTGGTAGCACCACGCACTAACCAACTGAGCTTAACCGGCCACCCCTAAACAAGTCTTTTTAAGCAAAACAACTTCCTTACATAAACAAGCTTTAAGCTAAATCCTAACTATCTTTTTCTCTGGATTAACTTTTGTGTCCACTAAATTTAGGGAGAGCAAATTGTCTCAGTTTGCCTGTGTCTATCCCAATTTTAAAGCACAAAATAAAAACCATAGTATAATATTATTAAACTATAGAGAAGGGATAGATACAATTAATAATCAGAAAACCAGAACTAATTATCAACAAATTTAACTCAGTCCTCTTACAGTAAAATTTTTGTGTTTAAATGTTAAGTAAAAGCATGTATCATTTATTAACAAAGAATGGGTAAAGCTTCTTGGGTGGTTAATATTCACGACAAACAATATGTTTTATCTCATAACTTAAATAGTTTACTAACTTTGATTTAACTAGATGTTATCTTAGGTTAGAATGATCATTTCATTGAATGAAGAGAATATTACTGACCTAGCCATGTCATTTCATTCAAATTACACGTTTGCATTAATTTCCAAGTTTACAAATGTTGTTCTTTCTTTAAAAATAAAATGAAACACATGTCTAAATTAATACAGACCTAAATATTAAAAACGTTAACATAATACATTACATAAATTAGGACAAATTTGATTTTCCCTCCCCCTCCTATGTCTATTTTGGGGCTAACTAAAAAGAGGCTATATCTTTTGATGATTTTGTAAAGTATGGTCCTAATAAAACTCATAAATATTGCAAAAGTTATTTGGGAGAAACTGAATTTTTAAAGAGTAAAGTAACATAGACCCTACTACTTGGATTATAATCTTAAATTTGTTATTTGAATCTTTATAGTTAGTTCTTATCATCTCATGGCAAAATACATATATGTAAAATTCACTTACATACGTAATTTGCTCTAATAAAAGTACAGGTGTCTCTCCCTTTTCAGCAAAATGTGCTAAGACTATAAAGTACATCCCGTTCATCCACTAAACTTGAGGTAAATTCCACTAGAACGTATGGTACTTATAAAAACTATGCATACTTAGCTATCATGTTTAAAACAATATGGCAATTTTCTTCTAAAACATTTATTCTCTAGATATTCAAAATAATACTCTGATAACCCAATAGGGTGAATACAAATATATTTAAATTTAAAACTAAATTTAAAAAATTAAATTGGAGCCATCAAAATCTGAGTCTGTGAAACTAATCTGAGTTTTTAAATACATTGTAATATAACTTTTAATTATATACCATTCAACACAGCTTTCTAGTTTAATAATTCAAACAAATACTAAATCAGTTGGAACCATTAATAGCTTAAACATGGCAAATTACATGTAACAATTTATTCAAATTCAAAAAGTATATACCTCTTAATAAAATATATAGATGGCACTTCAGCTGTCAAAGTAAAAGAATATAATCCACACACTTTCCAGAAAAAAGTAAATACTTCCTGATTTGGTAACAACTATTTTATTGCAACAAATACCCAGTTTCCCCTATTACATGAAATAAAAGTACATCTTTAACATCATAAGGAAAAAAGCCTCAATTCTCCATAACTCACCTATCCAACAATTACAATTCAAGGGCAGTGGGGTGGAGGAAGGTAACAGGTAAGGGTTGAAAGAATCTCTAAATAGCCAAAATAAATACCACAAGACTGTGACTCATAAAAGGGTACTCTTCTTACATATATATGTTTCTATATTAGGCATAATTCTAATCACTAAAACGATAAAGGATAAAAAAAAAACCCGACAAAGTTAGAAGGGGGCAGAGGGGAAAGAGGCAAGCACAGCCACAGCTCCCCTCTGACATTATGATATTATAGATGATAATGACAAACCTAGACTGCAAATAAACAGCTAACTTTAACTTAAGCTGCACATGGCTCAGTAAAAGGATATCTTCATTAAAATCTTGCTACTTAAGATTATATGCTTCCATTGTCTAGAAAAATCACTTATCTGGATAACCTCATGTCCTGAAGACAATGGACATGAGATTAGTATAGATTTGCTTATATTTACTTCAGTCAATATTGATCAAACCACAGTTTTCTGATACAGTTAAAAAATTAACCTGAAAAGATCAAAACATGTCACTGCTTTCAAGTGTATCCTATATGCTTCCTAAAAGACAAATGCGGAGTTATTAAGAGTATAATAGTGTTCCTCCCAATTTAGGCATAGCACCCTCAAAAGATGACAAATGACAGGAATGATACTTATTTATATATTTGCAAAAGCTTGTATTTAAATAGTGCCTTTTAGAACGCATGTTTAACATTTTAAATCTCAATCTCCTCCCTACAAAAACCTATCACCATCATGACTACATTTTCACTTTTCCCCTCATATATTCTCTATGTCATAAAGAGAAAAAAAAAAGCAGGAAATAGGAGACTTCTTGTACCCACTGCCAGTAAGTGCCAATAAAAAAATCTCAGAAGTTTTAGTTAATGAGAAATGAGTAATTTAATTATGTTTGAATTAAAATCCTATTCATTATTCCTCATGTAATCTTAAAAAAAAAAAGCTTATGATTCTGAAGTTGGCTTGCTAAAAAATAAAAATAAATAAAAAGTAGCCTTCCTGACAGGAAACACATTGCCAAATATAAATCTTTAAGACTTAATACCGCTTTCTCTTCTTTTACTTATAAAAATTGCTGCAACAAGGGAAGAAACAAACGTAGAAATAAATAATTCAAAAAACCATGAAGAGGGGCCGGCCCGGTGGCTCAGGCGGTTGGAGCTCCATGCTCCTAACTCCAAAGGCTGCCGGTTCGATTCCCACATGGGCCAGTGGGCTCTCAACCACAAGGTTGCCAGTTCGATTTCTCGAGTCCCGCAAGGGATGGTGGGCTGCGCCCCCTGCAACTAGCAACGGCAACTGGACCTGGAGCTGGGCTGCGCCCTCTCCAACTAAGACTGAAAGGACAACCACTTGACTTGGGGAAAAAAACAAAACAAAACAAAAAAACCCTGTTTTTCTTATAGTTGCTTTAGTATAACTATCAACACTCTAAATATTAAAAATTTCACAGACTACTTTAATAGTGATCCATAATAAATACAGGAAATATTACAGATGTTTCTAGCTAGTTATCAGCATCAGTAAAGAAAATACAAAAGTAGGACAGTAATTAGAGCCAAAATTTTTAGGGGGTGAGGGCAGAAGACGCTGTTGGTTCAATTTTGCTGGTTGGTTTTATGGGGGCCACGAGGTGGGGTGGTGGAAGGGATAGGAAGATGAGAGAAGGGAGTCTCGTTTTTAAAAACAAGGCCAGCTCGTCATACTCTTACTGAGGCAATGTAAAACATAAACGAGTGTGCCACAAGGGGGAGCCATTCCCCATCACATCTGGCATATCTATCAAAATATACAGGTAATGACACTTATCGACATTTTATTTCAAAAATATCCACATAACTTCTTCAACTAAAATAAGAATAAAAGTTTTATTATTCATTTTTAAATTAGTATAATAAAGGGAAAAGGCTTCTTTTTCAATTCGATCACCTGGTACCTGCCATAATATTTTGTATAGATCAGTTTATAAGCACTCAAGGATATGACAGACACAATTAGTCAAAATGACAACTTAGTACAAAGGCAGGCAACGGCTCAAAGATGGCATGTCAAGTCTTTTTTAATGGCCTAGTACAGTGAATGACCCCAGCATGAATTCAAGAAATGTCACTTTTCTCCCCTCCTTCTACAGAGAGCCTTGTTTGCAAGGTCAAATATCAGATCAGGTTTAATAATTGTTTCACTATTAAAACATTGTCATTTAATCATGAATTAACACCTTAAGTTATTTGATACAAACAACTGAGAACCAGGTTAAAATATAAAACAAGATTTAGAGTTTGGGGAAGGGCGAAGGGTAATTAGAAGAGAACTGCTCCTGTTTTCACAGCCTCACAGTTTTTAATACAGGGTTCAGACTGCGTGCTGATTCCATACTGAGGACAAGCTAGAAATCTCTTTTATTCCTTAATAAGTAAAATTTCTGTCTTACTTGCCTTTTCGTTTCCCTACCATCAAAGAAACAGGAGAACAATAAATGTCCAAGTGAATATTTGAAATAAAGACAGTAGAAAAACTAGGATGGATGTGGAAGACTGCAAAATTCTTGGCCAAAAATTCTTCCCAAGTTTGTATGCTGGCTTCTGAGCAACGTGACTGTGACTGTGCCACTCCCATCAAGACGTGCGTCTGGGTTTGGCCGTGTGCTTCCTGCGACCAATGAGACATAAGCAAACACAACACAGACGAGACTTGCGCACTGGGAACTGCCCTCTCTCAGCTCTACGGAACCCTGCAACTCCCACCATGTGGATGAGCCCAGGCTAACCTGCAAGACGATGAGAGAAATGTTATCATCACCCCAGCTGACACTGTACCAACCACCAGACGAGAATGAGGCCACTGAGCCCCAGCCGAGCTGACAAAGATAAAAACTGCCCAGTCAGCCCAAAGAATTGTGAGAAATTTAGGCCACTAAAGCCACTAAGCCTTAAGGGTTTTTATTTGTTTACTGCAACAAAAAAGAACTGATATAGATAGGTTTCAAACTTTCAGCAAAAATCATGTATGTTTCTACCCTCAAACAGATTTTTATCATACAGTTTGAATGAAATTATACCACTCACCTCAGAGCCACAACATTAGAAAAATGACACGACCTATTAACACAATATGTAATTCCACATGGTCTTCAAAATGTTCAGGCAACCAGCCAGGAAACAGATAAAGATGGAAAACAAAAGAACAGGATATCTTGATCCTTCGTCAGTGTGTGTGTGTGTGTGTGTGTGTGTGTGTACGCACACATATACATGAAACAATCTCAAATTAACATGTTTCAAGAATTAAGGCTGAACAAGTGCAAAATGAGTGTTTCTGAAAACTACATACAGAGTAATACTACTACAGAGATACACACCATCACTATAAAGATCACAGAAATGGCTATATAATTTGTTTCCACAGAATTTATGCCAATTTATTTGGTTCTCTGATTTTAATATTTGGAAAAAAAGAAAACAAGTCTCCTCAGGATGCAAACCCAACATAAACTTGGTGTGGGTCCCACAAGCCACTGTAGTCAGGGCGATCAGATTATACAATCAGGGGAACGCTACTCTCAGGACTGCAAATGGCTGCAGTGACAACTTATGCCATCAGATAGTACAGCGGCCATGCTGGTGGTACTGCTTCTTTGGGCCTGATCTACACCTGGACATATGAGGACTGTCTTAAAATTCAAACTAATGGGTTTTTATTTACAACATTCCAAGCTTCACTATTTGCACAGGTTACAGTATCAGAATATAAGAAAACACAAAAATATATTTTAACATTATTATACATATACTGTATTTTATTCATTAAAAAGTGTTACTTATATATACTCATTACCATTATCATGGATTTCTTTCTTTGACACTAAACGTATTTTCCAAACTAAGATTAAATAAAAAGAATAAAGGTCAGATTCGTTCTCTTCTCTATCAACTCCATTATCTCTTCTCACATGTTTCTGACTCTTTTCGATACCGTTTTTAGACTGCTTTTGACTGGATCAAAAGTTTTTCATAATATAAAAGGTATAAAAAGAAATTAAAGGAATTACTGGACTACAAAATTTTTAAATTTGAAACTTTTCTCTACAGGTCTGCTTTCCTCTGCTCTGTAAAAAGCATTATCTCACAACCAGAACAGGTTCTGCTGAACCTAACTTTTTGAACTCAGTTAACGAGCAGTCCTCATGACCAAATCATTAACTTTATTCCTGGGCATGAATAAATGGAACATGGATTGGGCTTTATTACTCACAACTTGTCTTTGTTATGATTAATATTAAGTGAAACTACATTCCAGTCTTGTAACTCTCTTCCTTCCCCTAGGATCACAAAACACAGCAGCTCAAATAATATTACCATCTCAACCTATTCTTTTAAAGACAAATTGCAGGGCAGTATGTAGGCTAATTCATTTGACCTCACCAAAATACACAGCTTCACTATGTGATTCTACTAATAAGCATGCATGATAATGCCACAGATAAGAAGGAAAGGGGACGCTCCCTGAAAGAGAAATGAGGTACAAGCACATTTCCAATTTCTGAAGATGAGTGCTAATGTCACATACTATGAGGTGCTCAAAGCTTCCAAGTTCTCAGAAAGCGTGATTAACTAAATGAAGTCCTCAAATACCTAGGAATAAGTCTAACAAAAGATGTGTAAAATCTGTAGGCTGTAAACCAAAAAATATTGAGGGAAAATAAAAAGGGAACTACCATGACCACAGACTGGAAGATTCAATATTATAAAAACATCAATTTTACCCAAACTTATCTATAGATTTAATGTACCCCAATCAATATCCCAGCAGATTTGTTTAATCTGACATGCTAACTGTAAAGTATATATGGAAATATAAAGAATCAAGGAAATCTTGAAGATCAGCAAAATTGATAAACTTTACTAAATATCAAGAGTTATTATAAAGCTATATCAAATAAGACAAATAGAATAATAAAATTAAAGAGAGCCCAAAAACCTACACATATATGATCAATTGATCTATGGCTAAGGTGACAATGCAACGTAATGGGGAATGGATGTCTTTTTGATAAATGATTGTGTACACTGAATACCCGCAAGGAAAAATATGAACCTTGATCTTTACCTCATACCATATACAAAAATTAATTCCAGAAAAACTGGGGATTTAAATGTGAAAGGTGAAACAAACACTTTCCAGAAGAAAACTTCAGAGGATATATTAATTACCTTGGGGTAGACAAAGATTTCTTAAATAGGACACAAAAAGCACTAATCATAAGTGGGGGGGGGAGGGAACTTATAAATTAGATTGCATTAAAACACAAGAACTTGTAATCATCAAAAGACACTCTTAAGAGTGAAACAAGGGGCTGGCCCAGTGGCTCAGGTGGTGGGAGCTCCATGCTCCTAACTCCAAAGGCTGCCGGTTCGATTCCCACATGGGCAAGTGGGCTCTCAAACACAAGGTTGCCAGTTCAACTCCTCGAGTCCCACAAGGGATGGTGGGCTCCAACCCCTGCAACTAAGATTGAACATGGCACCTTGAGCTGAGCTGCAGCTGAGCTCCCGGATGGCTCAGTTGGTTGGAGAGCGGGCTCTCAACCACAAGGTTGCCAGTTCGACTCCCGCAAGGGATGGTGGGCTGTGCCCCCTGCAACTAGCAACGGCAACTGGACCTGGAGATGAGCTGCGCCCTCCACAACTAAGACTGAAAGGACAACAACTTGACTTGGAAAAAAGTATTGGAAGTACACACTGTTCCCCAATAAAGTCCTGTTCCCCTTCCCCAATAAAATTAAAAAAAAAAAAAAAAAGTGAAATGATAAGCCACTCAGTGAAAGGAAGTGTTTGTAATACATATATAGCTGACAAGCTTCTTATCCACAATATATAAAGAACAACAAATCAATTAGAACAAAAAAGCCAACAGGCAAATGCAGAAAAGAGTAGAGCAGGTCCTTTCACAAAAGAGGATATACAACTGAACAATAATTATATAGAAAGGTGCTTGACCTCCTCAGTCCTCAGGGAAATGCAAATTAAAACCATAATGAGATACTACTACACAGCCACCAAAATGGCTAAAATGAAAATGACAGACACTACCAAGTATGGCCATGGGCGTGGAGCATGGAATGTAAATTAGTATAACTTTGGAAAACCTGTAGTATCTGGTAAAGATAAACATTTGCATACCTGTTGATCCTGAAATTCCAATCTTATGTATATACCCAACAGAAACAAATACGTGTATGCTCACCAAAATACCAAAATATGTACAAAAATATTTATAGCACCCCTAT
Organism: Rhinolophus sinicus; assembly: GCF_057876585.1. Lineage (NCBI taxonomy): Eukaryota > Metazoa > Chordata > Mammalia > Chiroptera > Rhinolophidae > Rhinolophus > Rhinolophus sinicus. Next base: position 46,069,086 of record NC_142504.1, read on the forward strand.
TGTAACAGCCACAAACTGGAAAGACCTCAAACATCCACCCATTGTAAACAGTACAAATAAATCATGGTATATTCATACAATGGAATACCATACAACAATGAGAAAATAAATAGTTGCTACACACAAGATGGATGAATCTCACAAACATAATGTTGAAGGAAAGAAGCCACACATGACAATGTACATACTATTTGATTCTATTACATGAAAGTTTAAATCGCGCAAAATTTATCTGGTGTTCAAAGTCAGCAGAGTGGTAACCTCGGTGTTTGTGTATACGTACGGCATGTGGTGGTGAAGTGTGGAGTATGGATAAAGAGGGGGTTGGGGAGGGCTCTGGCTACCAGTAATATTCTACTTTTAAAAATCATGGGTGTGTTCATTTTGTAAAGATTCATTAAGCTATACATTTACATTGTGAGCATTCTGTGTACATATTATACTCCAATAAAAAAAATTATTTTTAAAAATCAGTGTTAAAAAATTTATTTAAAAAAATTAAAATTAAAAGTAGAACTACCATATGATCCAGCAATTCCATTTCTGGGTATTTATCCAAAGAAAACAAAATCACTATATTGAAAAGATATGCAACCCTCCCACTGCAGCATTTCAACAGTCAAGATATAGAAATAAAAAGAACCCAAGTATCCACTAATGGATGAATGGATAAAGAAAACACACATACACACAGGAATATTATTCAGCCACAATAAAACAAGGAAATCCTGCCATTTGTGACAACATAGATGGACCCTGAGGGCATTATGTTAAGTGAAATGAGTCAGAGAAAGACAAATACTGTATGATCTCACTTATAGAATTTAAACACACACCCCTAAACTTAACAGATTGGTGGTTGTCAGAGGTGGGGATGGGATGAAAAGGGTGAAGGTGGTCAAAAGGCACAAACTTCTTATTTCAAGATAAATAAATCATGGGGATGTAACGTTCATCATGACTGCAGTTAACAATACTGTATTGTAGACTTCAAAGTTGCTAAGAGTAGAGCACAGAAGTTCTCATCACAAGAAAAAAACTGCAACTACGTGTGGTGATGGATATTAACTAAATGTATTGTAGTAATCATTTATATATATATATATGTATATGTGTGTATGTATATAACATATGTCTCAAACCATTATGTTGCACAACTAAAACTAATACAATGTTACATGTCAATTATCTCAATAAAAGAAATCTCAATTAAAAAAAAAAGAGAGACAACCCCATACCCATTAAGCAGTTACTCATTTCTCCCTTCTCCCAGCCCCTGGCAACCACCAATCTGCTTTCTGTTTCTATAGATTTACCTATTGTGGATATTTCATATAAATAGAATCATACAACTTATGAGCTTTTGTGACTGGCTTCTTTCACTTAATGTTTTCAAGATTCATCCACACTGCAGCATGTATCAGTATTTTATTCCTTTTTACGGCCAAATAATATTCCATTGTATATACATACCACAACTAAATCAACTCTTTATCTATACATGAAATAGTTATGGTAATTTATCTTCGGTACTTGCTGCAACCCCTACCATCAATAACACACTTAAGAGTCCTCAGTCAGAAGCTAGTCATCACCTATTCAACAAAATGGAAAGCTACTATAATACTGCACTACGTATAACAACTAGCTTTAACCTGTTATATTCTACCAAGCATTTCTAACCACAACTCTGTGAATCGAGTACTATCATCATTATGATTACTTTGTAAGTGAGGAAACTGAGATGTAAAGAGCTTAAGCAGCTTTCCAATGTCACAGCTGGTAGTAAATGGCAGAACCAGGACTGGATCCCTTCCCTTTCTAGCCAACCCATAGCAGAGTTCCTTCAGGTACCCACACTAACTCAATCACAACTCACTGTGCTGACTATAAATCATTCTACAAATTAAATTTGGAAGAAAGGTTCTCACATTCAGGACAAGAAAAGCCTCGAGCTACAAACTGGTTTAGCTCTAAATACATGCCTATAAGTCTGTCCTGCAATTCATAAAGCATTTACCTAAATAGGAAATTGTATAAATGGTTTTAAAAAAGCATTTCTTGGAGAGATACCATGAATTAGGTTCAGATAGAGCTTTTAATGGAAAAGTCAAGAAATTTGAAATTAAACTACAGTAAGTGTGCTGCTTTTTTTCCTTCTGCTGTCTTTTGGATCCCATTCAGTTTCACAAGGCCAGTGCATAAGGACAAACCAGAGACTACCAAAACACTTCCACAGTCTCTTACACTCTTCAAAAACCAAGCAAACTAAGAATCCAGTGTGGAAGAAATATCAAACGAGCAGTTCAGGGCAACTTTCCACTAGATAGTCTTTCCCACACCATAAGAATGACTGGATTTGGTGGATCTTGGGATAAAGGAACATGGACCTTGCAGGGGCAGCTTCCTACCATTAAGCCTAAAGCCGAAGCGGTTAAAGCAGTCCTTTCCGCTGACAGATCACATAGACATGGGCCAGAGCCACAACTGGTAACAAAGAAGGTGCATCTGCCTAGAGTTTCCTCTGTGCAATATGCATTAGACAAGTACCCTGAATACGTGACAGCAACCAGGGTAGGCGGCTCTGAAGGACTTGAGACCCACAACCTGGCCACATACTGGCACGATTAGTGGGTCCCACCATGTTGTTTCATTTAATATTTAGTAACAAAAGCACGGTTTTCATGTTGTACTTACTACAAAGCTGAGATGAAAATTCTTATTATTTAAAATTAATAATTCCTAACCTTAAAAGCTATTTGAAAAGCAAATATAAGAATTATGACATTTAAAAGATGACTGAAATACACTTGCATAGTATGACAGTGAGAAAGTTTGTGATATAGTGGGAACAAATGGGATTGGAAATCAAGAGGCCTAGCATAAAACCTGGCACTTAGCAGACATATAATGAATAACAAATGAATGATCTAATACTGAAGGGCTTTAGACAAGTTATTTCTTCTCTCACTAAAATGAGCTTGTAATGAAAATTAAATGAGTTATTACATATAAAGTGCTTACAGCAGTTCTTGACATAGTCAGTACTCAATAAACAACAGCCACTATTACTAGATGCTAGACTGGTTCTACCACTAAAACTCAGATATAATCTCAAAGAAGTTACTAACCATTCTGGAATTCTATAAAATGACAGGACTAGTGATGGGTGCTCCATAGCTCCCTTTCAGCTCTAAAAAAGATTTAAATTCTAATTCTTAAACACGTTATATTAGAGATTAATTCCCCCACACACATTAAAACTTGAAATACTACCATATTTTCCAGACTACAGTATATTACATAATATATACCAACTATACTGTGGAGGCGGGAGGTTTGATAAGTGTGGATGTGACTGGACATCAGACTATCACGGTGGAAACTGTAACTTGAACACATATCAAAAAACAAAAAAATACATGCGCGCGCATGCACATACACTCAGAATAAGGACAACATTCCTGGATGAAGATTAAGGAGATTTTGTTCTATTCCTGACACTGCTGCCAACCTTAAAATAGTAAGTTACTCCTATCTGTGTTTGTTTGCTTATCTGTAAATTGAGAAAGGTTGGGACAGACGATCACTAAGATCCCTTTTAGACTTTGACTTTTTTCCTCCTTCCAAACTATGATATCAATTATTACTTAGAAAACCAGACATTTTAGCACCAATAAGTGGGGAAATTGGCTGATCTCCTGGCCTAAGCAGTCCCTGATCTGAGAGTGGGTGACAACGGCACCAGCCTTTCAGATAGGACCACATTCCCGTTCAAAGGCCAGCAGACTCCATTCTGCCTCTGCTTCCTAATATATATCCTACACCACAGAGAAGGATAGGAAATGGAAATTAGCTCAATATATGCACTGATATGCAAATTTTCTCACATTATCACACAATTAACTCTCTTGTACCACAATATATTTAATAACCAAAATTTATTCAGTACCTACTATGTAACAGATCCAATGCTAAGTGCCTTTAAGGCATTATCACATACACCAAGAAGATAACTTGAGGTGATTTTCACGTAAAAAGAACTGTTGGAAGGACTGGAAAATACAAAGCTAAATTAATTTCCTTCATTTCTTTCCAAGATAAATTCTTGCAAAAAAGGACAACGGAATCTTAATTACTTCATTAATTATCTTTAAGAAAAAAACAGAGAAGCAGACACACGTTTAAACTCTGATGTTCACATCAAGAATGTAATTTATTCTTAATATTCCCAAAAGCTTTCATTGTATTCTTACCTTTTTATTTCTAACCTAGAGCGAAATGAGAAGCAAAGAACAGAAACTTGCCTAAAGTATATCAAGTTTCTTTTTGAAAAAACTAGAAACTTCTTACCTGAGCATGAAAATTGGACATAGTCGTTGTCTCTATATCCTTCTTTCCCAGTATCTCCATTTTCACTGGCGAATTGGGAAAATTAAATGAAAAGTAGTCTAAAAAGTCAGGTAAATAGGTAGCTGCCCCATGAACAATACCCATTACATAAAAGGCGGCCGAGTTTTCATTTTCACTGAATACTAGACCCACAAACTCTTCTGCAAACCTCTCCATCTCCACGGGAGACAGGTGGGAGAGTTCATTACTGTAGGCGTGGATAACTGACGCACCTCCATTAGGCTGGTGCTCAATATGAATGAGCTGTTTGAACTCCAACATGTCCAACCTTTTGAGGTTATTCTGAACCCGTGGCTCCTTTAATGAGACAAATGGAAACTCACTGTTCTCTGGAATTTTGGAATCATAGCTCTTGATATCCAAATTCTTTCCACTGTAATCCTTTATGTTATCATTTAGGATGCCTTTGGCTTCTTGATCTTCCACATCAGACAGCAATCCTGAGCAGATGGTTTGAATCGATTTGCTATACATTTTTGGACGCTTCCGTTTTTCATTCTCTTTGTGTTTCTTTTTCTTTTTCTTCTTTACCTTTTTAATTTGTAAATCTTCTACATTTGTTTTTGGTTTCTCCTTCCCACCTGTTGGGAAAAAAATTTTTTTTTTGAAACTCCATATTTCAGTTAATTAAAAAAATATATGCTTTAAGAACTGTTTTATGATAAATAAGCAAAGTTTACTCAGAATTAGGTTTACATTTGGGATTCATTTTACACAGTACTGATAATCATAATTTAGTCAGTCTCTTTGCTTTTCTCTACACACAAAGCCTTAAGACGACATGACCTTTCTGACATGTAGCAGATGCTCAGCGTTCATGAAGTAATGAAATTAATGAATGTTTCGGAAAGCATCATCTTCACATTTTAAATGCAGAAAATCAGAAATGAAAAGCTGAACAAAAGTCAATATGAACAACGCCCTCCAGATGTTTGCCATTGAATATATATACATATATATATACAGATATGTATATGCATATATACACATATACATATATATAATTTTTACTTTAAGTTCTTAAAAATTGCATACAGGTGTCAAGATTTATAAATCATAAAGGGAGAGAAATATTTGCACAGTATAACAGCAATTCCTTAGCTTTTACCGTATTTCCTCCTCAGAAAACTACTCATACATCTAAAATGGGCTGTTTTAGGTCCACTAGAGTTTACAAAGTTCCCAGTGAAGACCCCACCAGATACCATAAAGGAGATGACAAAATTAGAATAATTTCTCATTTCCTAAGCACAAATGATACCCATGTACTGATAAAGAAATGAATTAAAAATTAAAAAAGAAAAAGACACAGGACATTATAAGCCTATATGTGAATGAGCTTCTGTAACCAAAGGAAAGTAGACTCTGGGCTCAGAAATTTAGAACTCCAAAGAATAAAAGGTCAATCCAGAGACTATACTGCTATAGAATCTAAGTGTAGATATAAACACTTAACATTATCAGAGTATATTTGTTTCTATACAATAAGAAAAATAGAAAAAAGTAAATATTCTCACAAGAAATTATGCTTCCTAAGATAATACGAAAAAGCCATTAAGGTAACAGTTAAGAAAATAAGGCATTCACTGTTTTCACCTGTTATTTCACTTTTATAGATAACCTGCCATGAATTAAACCTTCCCAAACTACTGCTTTACCTAAATTTTTCCATCTCCACATCTCTTATTCCTTTCTGTCTCCAGTGAGATGTCCTACCAGCTTTCCAAATATAAGTCCCTCCCACCAACTCCAAAAACACTTAATAATTCTCTCTCCTCTTCTTTGACTATCAAACTTATGAAAAAACAAAAAACAGTCTACGCCCAGTGCCTTCTCTTTTTTACCCTACCATTCTTCTCTCTTAAATTCTGGGTCTGCTTCCAGTCTACTCAAATTTTCTTTCCCACAATTTTCAAATATCAATGATATTCTCTCGAATTTTCCTTCCTGATCTCTCCAAGGTTTAATAGAATTATCCAGCTCATCCTTAACTATTTTTTACTTCCTTGATACAACCGCCTTATTTTTGGTCTAATTGGCCTAACTGCCTCATGACTGTCTCAAATCCTGAATGCTTGAGCTGTATTAATCTTTCTGTAAGTTTTACACATTATTTTGATCGTATTCATCCTTGGCTCAACTGCTTTCAAGGTTTCTCAACGACTACCAAATAAAATATAACCTCTCCAGCCTGGAATTCAAAGACAATGCCCTCACGTACCTCAAGCTCTGGTCAATCTGCACTACTTACAATTTCTTATAAGACATATCTAGTCCTAACTTATCTTCCTACTACTGACAAAGGCAGTTCCTCTCCCTAAAATACGCCTGCCCTGACCAATACTTACTACTGAACTCTGTTCTTACCCATCCTTTAAAAACAGCTCTATGTCACTTCCTTCATTTTGCTTTCCTTTATCTCTCTAGTTGGAACTGAAATTACTTCACTCTAAACTCTAAATATATCAAGTTATTATACATTCCACATATATAAATATATGTGACATGTAAAGTTATTATTTTTCACTCATAGGATATAACATATATAACGTCTTTAACACATTGCATGAGTAAAACAAATAACTTTTATATAAATTCAGAATGAAGTGATGCGTTTTCCCCCAATCACGCATCCCTCATGGCATTTAGAACATTGCTAAAGATGAACATTTAATCAACCTATGAATGAAAAGATTTCTCTCACCAACAGACTACCTGAGGTTTATAGGTTTTTCCCTAGTCTCCTTTTCAGTCAAAGTTTTGTAACATATGAATACCACTAACTCCTAACCTTGGAGGGAATAAAAAACACACAAAAATTCAAGTTGATAGCAATTCTAAAAAGGAAACTTTGTTAACAATAAACTATCACTTCTAAAAATTCGTAGGTATGCAATGAAGACCAAATTGGTATCATCATGAAAAGCAAAAATAAAAATCTGTCAATTGTTGATTACACAGGTTTGTAAAGTCATAAAATGCCAAGTGTTAATTCTCTAACAAGTCTACATGCAACTAGTTAAGAATTAACAAATTCATACTTGCTACCTTGGTATGAACTATCAAAACATCAGATTCAGGTTAATATTTTCAAAACAAAATAAATAATGAACAAAATAAAACAGGGAGTTAATCAAAATGAAAGATAAAAGAGGTTTATACATATAAGCAAAATCCAAATGAGTCAAGGAAAAAAGGCAATAGTCAATCAAAAAATAGAACTTAAAGTTTAAAGGACTTAGGTGTAATTAATAACAGAACTGAAAATACACGTAAAATTGCACAAATTAAATAAGTTTTCCAAGATAAACAGAATTTCATTTGAATGAAAATACAAGCTTAGTATCCTTTACAGGTATGCCTAACACATTTAGAAAAGTTAAAACAGAAAATAACCAATCATTAGACTAGATGTTACTTTGAAATAGGCACAACAGTCTATTTCCAATCATGAGGATGGATGAAAAAGGTAGTACAATATTCAGAAACTGAGAAATGCAAACTAATAAGAAATCAGTCAAGAGATTCTTATATTGAACATCAAGGAATTAAATTTCTATGACAAACTACTCTGCAATTAAATACTAAAGTGAACACAGTGTGCGGGAAAAGGTTAACATAACATGTCTGAGAACGCTATCCTTAGAAAGGCCTGCTTGCAAGGTTGGCCCTTAGCTGGCATCTGACAACTTGTATTTTGGGAAGCTTCCCACCATTCCCTGATAAGAGTGGCTTACTGTGCCTAAACTATTTGTACAAACTATATAGTTTATTTTGAACATCTATTTTCCTTCTGGGAGTCTGGAGTTTTGGTAATTGCTATAGAGATGGTGCCTATGTGAAGCCCCTAATAGGAACCCCGGGCATTTAGTCTCTCATGAGCTTCCCTGGTAGACAGTATTTCACATGTTGTCACAATTCACTGCTAGAAGAATTAAGTGCACCTGTGTGACTCCTCTCCAGAGAGAGGACTTTGGAAGCTTGCGCTTGGTTTCCTCCAGACATTGCGCCTTGTGTCTTTTCTCTTCATTGATTTTACTTTGCCTCCTCCACTATAATAAATCATACCCATGAGTCAACTTATACGCTGAGTCTTGTGAGCCCTAGCAAATCATCAAACCTGGAGTCTTGAAGACCCATGATGGACATAGGTAAAATGCATTCTTTACATTTAAATTAATCTGATGTAAATGTAAATTCTTTACATTTAAAGGCACCGGCATTCACTAGATAAAATTTTAAGGTTTTATATAATCTCTCATTCATTTCCTGACTTGGAATGCCATAGGAAATGCAATAGATGTATATGCAGGAAATTTTTAAATACTTAAAACAAGATCATTTTGAATATCAATTTCTTTTATACTAAGAGGTATTTCAAGTACAAATTACTCAAAATCTATAATTCATCAAACAGAGCCCAATAAATCAGACCTATTTTTCTTAAAGGATACTGATAAGTATCCACAACAGAAAGAACAGAACTGCTGCCTAAGTAATCTGGACCCTCAGAAAGTGTCAAAGTAAAGGTTCTTGGGGGTCCAGCCTCTCACAGATCCACAGACACATGCGCAAAGTGGAACCAGATACACATACACAGGGCAACACAGACACACACATGCACCGAGAGCCAGAGAGAGAATCAGATACCAAGCAAGATGCAGACACACACAAAGCCGGAGAGAGGCATACAGAGATGGAAAAAAACCACACACAGAAAGATACAAAACAGTTTGTGTTGTTAATGGCTAATTATATATATTAAAAAAACTTGAAAAATCACAAATTCACTGGCATCAATTTCCACCACTAATCTTAGTATACTTTTAGTGTTTAATAAAGAAAAAATTAAAGGTTGCCCAGAAAAATTGCATCTGATTTCATATCTAACATGGGAATTTATATAATTCTAATGTGAATACAGGGGGTGCCAAAAAATGTATACACATTTTAAGAAAGGAAAAAACTGTATTAAAATTGTAATATTCAATTCAATATATACCAATAACAAAAGATGAATACAAGTCATGTGTATACCTTTTTTTTGGCACCCTGGTATATAACTCTATTAGCATACATAGGAAAAAAGTAGTAATTAGGTATTTCCAACCTTTGGTCTAGGGAATGACTGCTTTTTTCATACTGCAATATTCTCACCTTCCTGAAATGAATTAGCTACCTGTGACTTTTAGTACACTACCAATAACCTGGACATTGGCTTCTTTAATTCCCATTCTGCCTGCTCACCAGCAAGCTTCTCTGATATGCTATAATGATAAAATATACTCTCAAACATACTATAAGCATAACATCTAAGTTCTTAAAAATTTATTGATAAATAACAAAAAACGGCTGGTACATATAAGTGTGCTCCAAAAAAGTAGATGGTAGACATTAGATATAAAAGGATGCTCTAAATAAGTTTATGTTTCACATTTATTTGTTCCTTAAACTATTTTTAATAAACCAAATAATCTTATTTTATCAATGAAAGACATTTAAAAGAGTTTTGCATCAATAAAAACTTTTTAGCATGTATATAACTGTTTATATATCTCTAGTCATACTCAACTTGATGCAGTTTTTAATGAAAACCTGGAGGAAATGGGATTGTTGTAGAGTAAGAGTTAGTATCTATTTTAGATGTTCAAATGCCATCATCAAACAATGGTTGTGTGAGCCATTGCTTGCAACACTGGCATTATCAGAAGGAGAAGACTGTAAGGAGAGAATAAAAGCTGAAGGCCATAAAGGAAAAAGAGGCACCCAATGGTACATACCAGTAAACTGCCCCACCAAATTGATTCTGTTGTTGCTCTCAGACACCAATAATACTGAAGTGTGCCTTTCCCTGACTATAGGCTTACTTGGGAATTGCCACACAATCAGAGCAAACTGTTCTTTTCTGGATAATAACAATAACAATAGCTAACACTTAGTGCTTCCAATGGGACAGACACTATTTCCCAAAATGAATCATGTTTTTATTCATTTAATTATCTACATACTACCCACTGAGGAGAGTTTTGTTGTTGTTTTTAAATGAGTTAATCTTTCATATATGTTTACAAGAAAGATTCTCATCCACTTATTGAGTATCCGTGGGCCAGACACTGTAGTTGGCACTTCTCCCATACTTTATCTCAGTTAATCTTCAGAACCCTGTAAGGCAGTAATTACATTATTATTTACCTCCATTTTACAGTAAATACATTTTCCCATTGTCATCCCAAAGGTCACCACTTCATTTCCAAATCTACTTCATTTTTTTTTCCTTATCATCACTAGGTTTCAGTTTAACTCAGTTCAAAATACTACCTAAATTTTTCACCTACTTTTAAAGTCAAGGTTACTATTACATATTACTGAAAAATCTCCACTTTTTTAGGCTATTTAAAATTTTGTTTGCAGCATATAGTAATCTCTAGAGTCACATATTACACATTAATGGCATGTGAGGAATCTAACATTCAACCAAGTGACTGGAATTTACATCATTGTACATTCAAATGGATGAGAAAATGACTATCTGACTAAACCAGTAAAATACGACTTTTTGACTAATCCATTAGGATAAAGTAAACATTTCAAGCATTAACCCTTAACTGCTGTTAACAGCACTGGTGTGGTTTGGTGCCATTCCTGCCTCAAAGGCTTACAACATAATTAGACAACCCAGATAAAACACACTGGCAAAAAAGATAGAACAAAAAGACCCTGAGCACTGACTAAGTAGCTATCAACTTAACCTCTGACATGTTTCTTCAAGGTCAAAAGAATTTTACAGAAAGTAAAGTTCTGACAAATAAAAAACAGCTTAAATAAAGTGCCACCAAAGAACATCTGGAAATATGACAAAGAATGAAATGAAAATATATTGTAGAATCTAATACTGTTTATCTAAAATAATATAAATTAACCAGTTATTTCACTGCATATGCTTGGTCTTTTCTCCCTCATGTAGATGTAAAGGTTTATCAACACGCAAATTCAATATGAAATTAATCAAAATCATTTACATGTTCTGCTCTGCAAATTATCAACTTGATAGGGCAGCTAATGAATTTGTTAGTTGTCTAGTAACCAAATGCCACTGATTTTTGTTACCTTGCTGAGTGAATTTAAGACTGTCCTTACTTCTATTCTATCACAAATTCTCTCTGAAACAGTTTAGAATTATTGATAGGATTTGTATTATTACCCAACCACCTACCCAATGTATAAATAGCAACTAAAGACAATTTTAACAATAGAGAAAAAACAGGAAATAAAAATGGGATATTCTTAAGCATGTAAAAAACACACAGTAAAACAGTACATCTTCTAATTTAGCTCAGAGTAAAATGTTCCCTTTAAATCCCAGACTATATGATTACTGTCAAATATTTGAAAGATCACTTCTTCCACCATCCCTATGGTGCTAAAAATTGTTTTAGCCTCTCATTTTAGATTACCTAAATATGGATGAAGACTAGTAATGAAAACACAGAATTAGATAACCCATTTTTAAATAATTTAAGGAACCTAACAGTTTAATGAAGGTTAAACTGTTACTTTTTAATGACTCACTAAATAAATATACTAAAGATATGTTACTATACAGATTTGAACTCCCCGCTACTACATTTACTTTTTGTATTCTGGCCATTAATATTTATTCTCAGCAAAATTCAGCACCAAATAACACTTTTTATGTTAATAACTAAGCCAACAAGTATACTGAACAATATAATACAGTACAACTAAAATTACTGCATATAAACTTACTTTTCAGCAAAATCTTTACTTCTCCATTTTCTTTTTTGATCTCATTCATGACTTTATGCTTCTTTTTTTCTCTCTCTTTTTCCTTATCTCTCTCTTTAATTTTGTCTTTGATTTTATCTAAAAGACAAAATAAAGGAAATATATTAAACTATTTTACAACTGTATTTTTCCCCATGAACTATAATGAAATTTCTGGAATTACAATACACCAAGTAAATCAGAATGGATAAAAACGTGCCTTTTTCTTCCTCTCAAGTTTTGGGAAACATTTCTAAATTTCCTTACATATATTAAACATGAAATACATAACACACACGTCATAAACTGTCAAAATTTATCATACATTTAATTTTTAAAGATTATTTTTTACTTTATGTCAAATTATTAGGCTAACTTCAAATCACTTAAAATAATTGGCTAATATTAATTGATACAGTAAACTACAGTGGAAAAAGTGCTAGCTTTGAAGTTGGGCATATCTAGATTGGTAACATAACGTTGGAAAAATTACTTAATCTCACTTTCTAATCTGCAAAATGGTGGTTCATATCTTTCTCGTAAATTACTATAAAGACTAAATGAAGAAACATATAAAATGACGACTCAAAGCCTGTTACATGTAAGACTAGAGGTTAGTTCCCTTAAGCTTCCTTCCACCTTTTAAAAAGGGTATGACTGGATCTGTCTAGCTGGTGATATTACAATATTAAAATAAAGGGTATAAGAACTCTAGGAATCACTGCCTGCATTCTAAAAATTCAAACTCTGGTTTATAAAATTATTTGATGTCCTATTAATTTTTGTTTACTCAATCCACTGCCTGTGAACCCAGCAAAAGATGTAGAGAGTTGAAAAACAGTGACGTAGGGCCCGGCCCGGTGGCTCAGGCGGTTAGAGCTCCATGCTCCTAACTCCGAAGGCTGCCAGGTCGATTCCCACATGGGCCAGTGGGCTCTCAACCACAAGGTTGCCAGTTCAACTCCTCGAGTCCCCCAAGGGATGGTGGGCTCCGCCCCCTGCAACTAAAGTTGAACACTGCACCTTGAGCTGAGCTGCCTCCCAGATGGCTCAGTTGGTTGGAGCACGGGCTCTCAACCACAAGGTTGCCAGTTCAACTCCTCGAGTCCCCCAAGGGATGGTGGGCTCCACCCCCTGCAACTAAAATTGAACACGGCACCTTGAGCTGAGCTGCCGCTGAGCTCCCGGATGGCTCAGTTGGTTGGAGCGCATCCTCTCAACCACAAGGTTGCCGGTTCGACTCCTGCAAGGGATGGTGGGCTGCGCCCCCTGCTACTAGCAACGGCAACTGGACCTGGAGCTGAGCTGCGCCCTCCACAACTAAGACTGAAAGAATAACAACTTGAAGCTGAACAGCACCCTCCACAACTAAGATTGAAAGGACAACAACTTGACTTGGAAAAAAGGCCTGGAAGTACACACTGTTCCCCAATCAAGTTCCCCTTCCCCAATAAAAAAAAAAAAAATGAAGGACCCTTAAAAAAAAGAAAAACAGTGACGTAGTCCTTGCCCTCAGTGTATTATTGATTACAAAGCCTTGCTGGAAGCATACAAAAGCCATAAAATATCTTTCAATGTAACAGAGATTATATAGTATATATGCATACTGCATAATTTCTTAAAATCCCTCACTTTCCTTTTTAAAAACACTACCTTTATTCAGGTCCTAGTCACTTAATGATCAGATTACTGTTTAGATCAGTACTCGCCAATAGAAATGTTTACCACATAATATAAATTTAAGTTTTTCTAGTAGTCACATTACAAACAAAAAGAAATGGGTGAAATTATTTTAATAACATTTTATTTAAACAACATATATAAAACATTTCATATATTTTACACTTATGGCACATCTCAATTTCAAGTATTTCCACTTTAAGTGGTCAACAGTCACATGATACTACATAGTGGCTGCCATACTCAAATACTCAAGTCCATGCTACTTAAATAGATAATTCTCAAAAAATTAAATCCATGTATTTAAGAAACATCTTAAAACTTACTCATTAATAATAAAAAACAAAATTCAAACAAGATATTTTCACCTATCAAACTGACGAAGTGCTTTTTTAAAAGTGGTAATACTGAAAGTAGATGAGAGGACAGTTGATGGTAGACCAAACCAAAGCAAGGATTCATTGACTTAACAAATATGCATTACTGAATATAAGAAAAGGGTTATGGTCTAGGGATGAGTAAGCTAGATAAGGTCCTCATCTTTTCACATATAACTTAAATTATAGAATAAATTAAGCTGTTCTCACACTTCAGATTAGTTTGCTACTTTCATTTTTTTAAATTTAAATCCTTAAAATCCTGTTATAGGCCATCATCCAGCCATAAAATACATATACACACATATATGTTATTATTTTCTAAGTAAGCACACATTTTTTAAAACATAAACTATATATCATTTAAAATCACACCTGAAGAAAACAGTCATCTGAAATGTCTCTGCATTTCTTTTTCCCATTATCCCTATTAATCTTATTAAACTTTTTTTAAGTTTATTAAAGTATATTAATACAGAAAAAAGCGAACAGCTCAAGTTTCACAAAAATGAACAGTACGTCAGAACCCCTCTGTGCTCCCTTCTATGCAGTACCCCAAAGGGTAACCACGATCCTAACTTCTAACCACATAGATTAAAATAACTGTAGAATTTTAATAGCATATATAAAGAATATGATATAACTCTATCATAGTGGCAAAATATTTTTCAGGATAAAATTATATTAGCTTCTCAGGAAATAAAACTATGATATAGTATGACCAAAGTTTTTATAGATTTTATTTATAAACATATGTATTGGTAGACTTTACAGACTTTATTTTTAGAGCAGTTTTAGGTTCACAGCAAAACTGAAAAGAAGGTACAGAGATTTCCCATCTACACCTCCTGTCCTTACACGTTCCAATTAAAAAAAAAAAAATTCTAATATACACACATTCAGAAACCAACTGAAAGTCAATATTGCAAAATTATTAAATCATTATTTTTCAGTGACAAGTTTCTAAGTTTCTGTAATAGGAACATATTAGTTTCATAACACAAGGTCGGGAAAAGGGTCAGAAAATGCCTTAAAGTTCAGCTAAAGTTAAACAGTTCAATTAAAGTTGAACGTGTAAAGTCATTATATCAAAAACATCTATAGAAACAAAAGCAACTGCAAAGCCAAGACAAGAAGGGTGACTGACAACGTAATTGCAGTTACCTTCCATCCCACATCCAAAACGTTCTAAGCAAACGAAACAAACACAAACCATCCAACATGCCCATAGTAGAAAACCATTTTTCTGGCACAACCGCTGTCCCAAGCTACACACTTGTCTAGGTCTTTTAACCCACCTTTCACTTTTCCGACAATTTTTGCTTGTCAGAGCATTTCCTTTTTCAGAATCCAACTTTACATTCCTCCATTAAATTTTCTGTAATCATGTTACAGATAACATAAAAATGTTTTGTTACATGTTTTCATATTACAGGTAATCATGTTACAGCTACGAGAAAGTTGGGAGCTCACAAGCTCAGAAAACCTAGGTTCAAGTTTAAACTCTGCAACCTTGATAACTAATAAACTTTCAGATCTCCAGTTTCAGTTGTAAAATGAACTTTATGTTAAGAATAAATAAGAAATATATACAAGAGCATTTTATAAAGATATAAGCCTTATGAATGCAAAATACTATTATTTATAGCTACATAGACATAGATATAATCCATAATGGTGAGCAATAATAAACATTTTGGGCCATAAGAATACAGAATATCACTGTCTATAAAAATCTCAAGTCTGGGGGCCGGTGGCTCAGGCGGTTAGTGAGCTCCATGCTCCTAACTCTGAAGGATGCCGATTCAATTCCCACATGGGCCAGTGGGCTCTCAACCACAAGGTTGCCAGTTCAATTCCTTGAGTCCCGCAAGGGATGCTGGGCTCAGCCCCCTGCAACTAAAATTGAACACGGCACCTAGAACTGAGCTGCCTCCCGGATGGCTCAGTTGGTTGGAGCACGGGCTCTCAACCACAAGGTTGCCAGTTCGATTCCTCGAGTCCCGCAAGGGATGGTGGGCTGCGCCCCCTGCAACTAGCAACGGCAACTGGACCTGGAGCTGAGCTGCGCCCTCCACAACTAAGACTGAGAGGACAACAACTTGAAGCTGAACAGCACCCTCCAAAACTAAGATTGAAAGGACAACAACTTGACTTGGAAAAAAGGCCTGGAAGTACACGTTGTTCCCCAATAAAGTCCTGTTCCCCTTCCCAATAAAATCTTAAAAAAAAAAAAAAAAAAAATCTCAAGTCTGCTGCTATCATATAAATGCATTCATATTTATAAAAGTCACTTCTAGCTCTTTTCACAAGGAAAATGGCTCCCTGGCATTGTGTTTACTAGAACAACATTGTTCTTTCAGAAAACTGTCATTCTTAGTTTTTATTCCTTTCTTTTCAGGACCAAGAATTTGTATAGTTTTATCCTTCACGGTCTAATCTAAAGCTTGGAAAGCTTTAGCTCATCTTCCTATCACAATTCTTAGAATAAAAATAAGAATTATTCCACCATAAGAACAAAAAATTATCTGTTTAGAAGAGTCCAACTTAACATAAGGAGCACAAGTTTTATTTAAAAAATAAAAAGGGGGGGCCGGACTGGTGGCTCAGGCGGTTAGAGCTCCGTGCTCCTAACTCCGAAGGCTGCCGGTTCGATTCCCACATGGGCCAGTGGGCTCTCAACCACAAGGTTGCCAGTTCAATTCCTCGACTCCCACAAGGGATGGTAGGCAGCGCCCCCTGCAACTAAAATTGAACACGGCACCTTGAGCTGAGCTGCCGCTGAGCTCCCGGATGGCTCAGTTGGTTGGTGTATTGGTTGGATGCCCTCTCAACCACAAGGTTGCCGGTTTGACTCCTGCAAGGGATGGTGGGCTGTGCCCCCTGCAACAAGCAATGGCAACTAGACCTGGAGCTGAGCTGCGCCCTCCACAACTAAGACTGAAAGGACAACTTGACTTGAAAAAAAAAAAAAGTCCTGAAGTACACACTGTTCCCTAATAAAGTCCTGTTCACCTTCCCCAATAAAATCTTAAAAATAAATAAATAAATAAAAAGGGGCACAAGGGAAAAACAGATGCAGATAGACCCATGACACAGTTTGAACCTAAAGAGGCAAAAGGAATATAAGAATGGAGGAAAGGAGATGGAATAAATGAGTAAGTCATTATCAACCCAGAACAAACTATAAATTATATATGTGGAAAAACACACATGGGCTAAAGACTTATCTTATATGTAAAAGTTAAGATATAAAAAAGAATTGATTAAAACAACTTGAAACAAAATATAAATGGAATTTTCAAATGTATGGTCAATTCACGATTCAGCGCATATGCCATATATGCATCATTGTAACATGTATTTCATTAACCCAACTCATTTCTATTGAGCGCTTATGTGCAAGAGATAAAAATAAATAATAGTGCTGTACTAAAAAATCTTAAAATTAATGAGACATCAGCTGATTCTTATAAAGAACCACTTTAGAAAACCAGTCCTTAAATAAAACCTTTTTTTCATCTAGTTATAATAAAATTCACGAGTCCCCACCAGTATTAAAGTCATTATAATAATGTAGAGATGAAAATACACACTCACATACACATAAAAATATTAAAGGAATCACTCAAGTAAAACATGAAAAGCACTGTTAGAGAATCCTTTCACGAGATTAAATAATACATCAACAACCTATTTTTCTAGAATCTTCTGAATTAACTCACAGATTTCCAGATAACAGAAGATTGCGACTTTTTTAAGCCGTTCTAATAACGTTCAAAAATGTACTACATACTTCCCTGCTTTAAAAAAATACAAGAAATGTAATTAAGTATTTTCATTATAACAAAAATACTCATATTGATGACCAGAAAAAAAAATTTAACTGCTCAAAACTAAGGTTGGGTACCATTTCACTTTTATTACCTCAGCTGTCATTTATCATTCCAAGTAATAGAGGTGAAAGGCATAACTTCTGGCAGCCACCGATAGGCTCATTCTATGAATAATGTGTTCTGTGCGAAGTAACCACACGAGGCCCATTAGTACTATACCTAATAATACAGTGAGCAGGTTCTCTATCTCTAGTTCTAGTACAACAAATGTAACACTGAATTCTAGTTAGTTACAAACATATCTTTATCCTTGTCACCATCCCTGCCCCGACCGGTATGCGGTCCTTGAGTAGAAAAGGCTCTTCCTCAATGAATGCTTGTTTACTACATGAAATCGGTCCAGTGAGTGTACATTATGACTTTCTCTCCTATATGGTGTTCTAGGTTGATCTCTGTTAATCCTTTCTTCTTTTCCTCTGCCAAGCCACAGCAAGGAAGAGAATTCTTAGTCCTTAAACCCTCCCAGGAGAAGTTCCTCAAATTTATTTCCCTTTTCTAACTGTCCTGGTCATTTTTGACAAAATCTCTACAATTTAATGAAGCTACTCCTCCAATAACATTAAGGACCCACAGTTTTTCTGGGTAAGTCTCAATAAAGACAAATAATTTTCCCAAAAGACAATGGGCTAATTTTTTATGCAGAGCTCTTTTTATATAAAGTTATCTTACAACTTAATACCTAAAAATAACCTAGTTATTTTTAATAAAATATTTTAAAAGAAAATTAAAAATAGACAAATAGAATGTTAATGTCAAATAAACATAAAAAGAGTTCAACCCTATCAATATTCAAAGAAATACAAATTAAAACAATATGAAACCATTTTTCACATATCAAACAATTTTTCTTAAAGATAATAACCAGTGCTGGCAAAGGTGAAGTGAAACAGACACTTCTACACAATGATAATGAGTATACACTGAAAGTCTTACTGGAGGGCAACATATTGAAAAAGTATTAAAATTGATCATTCCTTTTATTCCACTATTCCACTGCTAAGATTTCATAAAAAGGAAACAACCAAGCCTGCACAAATGTATCTGTACAAAGGTCCTCATGCTATATTATTTATAATAGTGAAAAACTGTAAATAACTTAAATGTTTAATATGGAGATTGGTTAAATAAATTTAGGTATATGCATAAGTGGAAAATTGTGAAGTTATTAAAAATCATGTTTGATTAAAAGTTATCATGGGGAAAATGTTCATGAATGACATGTTAGAGAAAAATTGCAAGTTATATACAAATGTAAATCTAAGAGAATCCAAGTCTTTCATATGTATGTGTATATGCATTACCTTTGTGTATATATGTAAACACATACATACACATATACTTATGTGTATATTCATTTGTGTAAACACATCACATATGTGTACGTATACATGTATACACACACACAGAGGGATCTTAAAACAAGGGAATTGTTTAAGAGTTTACGTAAGAATTGAACTTCCGTCTTCCCACCCTCACCCTAAACAGTCTAATCATTTCAATCTCAAACCTTAAGGCAAACATTGAATTTTCATTGTGTGGAAAAACTAAATAGTCTTCAAGACAGGTATCCCAGGCAAGGCAAAGGGTGCAGCTAAAAACAAGCTGATTGAGGCGGACGGGTGGCTCAGTTGGTTAGAGCGCGAGCTCTCGGCAACGGGGCTGCCAGTTCGATTCCCACATGGGCCAGCGAGCTGCACCCTCCACAACTAGAATGAAGTCAATGAGCTGCCGCTCAGCTCCCAGGTGGCCAGATGGCTAAGTTGCTTGGAGCGCGTGCTCTCAACCACAAGGTTGCCAGTTCAACTCCTCAACTCCCGCAAGGGATGGTGGGCTCTGCCCCCTGCAACTAAGATTGAACATGGCACCTTGAGCTGAGCAGCTGCTGAGCTCCCAGATGGCTCAATTGGTTGGAGCGTGTCCTCTCAACCACAAGGTTGCCGGTTTGACTCCCACAAGGGATGGTGGGCTGCGCACCCTGCAACTAGCAACAGCAACTGGACCTGGAGCTGAGTTGCGCCCTCCACAACTAAGACTGAAAGGACAACTTGGCTTGAAAAAAAGGCCTGGAAGTACACACTGTTCCCAATAAAGTCCTGTTCCCCTTCCCCAATAAAATCTTTAAAAAAAAAAAAAAAAATTTACAAAGTCATGGTTTTCCTCCCCAAAACCCATAACCCCCGTCTAATCACAAGAAAAAAAATTGAACAAATCCCAATTGAGGAACATTTCATAATGGGTATACCTGACTAGTATTGTCAAACTGTCAAAGTCACCAAAAGCAAGAAAAGTCTCAGAAACTCAGATAGCCAACAGCTTAAACAGACCTGATTAAATGTAATGTGGTATCCTGGATGGGATCCTTGACCCCCAAAAAAAAAGACTTTAGGTGAAAACTAAGGAAATTTTAATAAAGTATGGACTTTAAGTTAATGATAATGTATCAATACTAGTTCATTAATTGTGACACATGTAGTATACAATGTAAGATTTTAATAATGGGAGAAAGTAAGTACAGAGTACATGGGAACTCTATACCATCTTTGCAACTTTTCTAAAATTAAAAGCTTACTAAAATCTACATTTATACAAATTTATAAAGGCAAAACTTAAAAGAAATACACACTCATGTGTGTATAAATTTAACACTATGTAATAGAGTTCCAAGACACACTATTAAGTCAAAAGAGCAAGTTATAGAAAAATGCATATAGTATATTTAGGTTTTTAAAAATAAGCTATATAGTCTTTTCTGTGAGTGTGTATGTATGTGTATATGTAAATGCATAGAAAAAGGTCTGGAAG
This sequence comes from Rhinolophus sinicus, assembly GCF_057876585.1. Classification (NCBI taxonomy): domain Eukaryota; kingdom Metazoa; phylum Chordata; class Mammalia; order Chiroptera; family Rhinolophidae; genus Rhinolophus; species Rhinolophus sinicus. The sequence goes on from NC_142504.1 coordinate 46,090,039, forward strand.
GACAAATACAAACGCCTAACAGGGTTTACTCCTGGGGAAGAAACAAAGGGAACTCCTGGTTTTTAATTTCATGTACTTCTAAATTATTTGAAATTTCTACAACAGAAAGGGATTTCTATTTACATATTACTTGTGTAATTAAGTTATTAGTCTAAATCTCCTTTCTGAAAGAAAAATTGATAATTATATTCAGACAAGTATTTTTAAAAAGATTTATAATCATTTAAAGTATATTAGAAGGAAAGATAAGAGAAAAAACACTTCAAAATATAACACTGAATTAATTTATAACCTAATATACACACATACATGAAAATAATCGTACTTTTTCCAAACTGCTCCCTTCATTAAAATTGTTCAAGTGCTTTTCTACCTCACTTTATATACATTATTTCAAGGTTATGTTATAGTTAACAAAGACAGGAACAAATGAAACAGAGAAAATATGATACATACATATTCTGCATATGTATACATACATAATTTGTTACATTTAACAGCTGTTAAGAAAAACATATAAAACCCATACTATATAGTATGACACATTAAATCACAAATCTTGATAATAGGTTCCCTAGATTTTATTTTTTAATAGAAGTGTCATAAAAATCCACACTGGCAGTTCTTAAGAAATGTTGGTAGAATTTCACTGCTAGCGCTTTCAGCCATACATTCTTGTAAGCACAAACCTCAAATAGGTTTCTTGCTATCACAGTTTCGCCTGCATTGGATTTGTGCCATAATTCACACTACAATAATGCAGTCCATGAAATCGGTTGGTCTGAGTAACAACACTGATCTGCCCGCCACAGCTGCCACCTCCCCCACAACCCCACAACCAGGAATAAGTATGGCTGGAAAGAGATCTGAGAACTAGCAGGAGAAAGAGAGAAATAATACAGAAGTGGGGAGGTAGAAGAGAAAGTACAATTACAAAAGTGGTATGACTACAAAGGGAAAGTAAAAGATGAAGGAGATAGGAAAAAGAAGAGAAAGGATTGCACATACAATGAATGGGAAAGAAGAGACTGATCACACCCCCTCCCTCTCCAACAAAGCTAAACAAGACAACCAAATCCAATGCCTTCTCAGCCCTTTATTCTTGGTCCTCACTGCAACAGACATTATTGACCTCTTCCTCAAAACGTCCCGGTAAGTTTCAGGAAAACTGCACTATCCTCCCTACTACTCAAAACCTCACGATCTTCCCATCCAAACTTGCACATTCACCTAAGATCCATCTTTGGCATGCTTCTCCCGTCTTTCTCTATACTTCAAAAAATGCACTCCTACAGTTTAAACTATAACCTTTAAGCAAAAGAATCCCCAAATTAATCTCCCAACCCAACCTCTGCCAAGCTCGACACTTTCATCTCCGTAAGAAATATTTAACACCAAAATTATCTTTCTCATATAAATAAGGTTTAAGCTCTCCTTCTAAATTCCCTATTTATTTTAATGGAACAACATCCTCACACATCTCAATTCAAAAACTTCTCAACATCTTTTATACTTCCTTCCTTTATAATGTTCTCCCCTAACATTAAATCACTTGCTCAGTTCAGTCTATGTTTCTGAAATATGTTCGTCTGTCTTCTTTTCCCTTTCCATAGCCACAACAACATTTCTCCTTTCCACCAATCCACTAAGCACACAGTGACCAATAAATGTTCCTTGAAAAGCATAGTTTATCACGTCACTCTCTTCTGCTTTAATCAAATGAACAAACCCTACCTAAAAAAAGAAAATTCCCACAGTATGTCATTCAAGAATCTTCACAGTCAAGACTCACCTATCTTTAATCGTTTCTTCCACTACACAACCACATGTGTATACACACAAGATTCCAGATCATCTGATTCATTATTACTCAAATGTCTTACTCCCACCATTTCTGCTAATATCATTTAGCTAGAATGCCTTCACCCATCCTAACCCTGCCTACCCAACTCCTACACACGCTCCAAGAGCCAGCTGAAATTCAACTTCATGCATTAAACATTCCTTGATCCCTACAACTAGAAATGATCGTGGCCTCCTCCTCCCTCTCTTATGATTTAAATTCTGATTCTTTGTGTAGCTACTCTATCTGCCCTACTGGATTATAAACTCTTTTGCAGTTACCATATTTTACTCATCTCTGTTATCTTTTATAGAACCTAGAATAGTGTTTTGCACATAACTGATGCTAGATATGAATGAAGTTTCCAGAAAAAAAGGTTAAAGTAAATAGAAACAAATTACTAGTGATAAACATCTGAAGGGTCAGCAGTCACAGAAGACGAAAAATAAAGAGCAAAACACAGAAAAAGTAAGAAACAAGACGAGCATCAATACAGAATGTCTCTTACATTGCAGTTAATTATCTCTCCAGTTACACTATAAATTTTCTAAAGACGAGAAATATAAACAGATTTCCTCTGTGCATTCCCCCCACAGGGCCAAGCACACAGCCAACACTAAATAAATGTTTGTTGAGCCCACATAAGAAATAAGAAACAAGCAGAGGACAAATTAGAGAAACCGTGATGTAATATATGGAAGAAAATGCTTTTAAAAGACTCTAGAAATAAACAGGATATAGTGAGGCGTGAGAACAGAAGAATACTAAGATAGTGTTGGAGTGGGGCACTTGCCAGAAAATTTCCACAGAATTGGTTTTTTTATAGGAGCAATTTAGAAATCTCAGCTAATCTCCTCATTTTAAAGCGGAAAGAGTTGGGGTTCAGAGCATTTAACAGACTTTCCCAGGGGAAGAGACTGAGAACTAGGACAACTAACAAGTTCCCCAGTTTAGCGTTAAAAGCTCATACCACGCTTGAGAAAAGAAAATCAATAAACATAATGAGAATTATTTGGACCACAAATGTTTTATGGTATTTGGCTAATAATAGTTCCTAACTTATAACCTGCACATATAAGCATTACCTCTAACTCTCCTGCACCACGTCTTCCCCAGTAGATGTAGTTCTATGACAGGGGAAGGAATAACATAGAAATGGGTTCCAAAAACTTTCACAGAAAAGAAACCCTTCTTTCCTAATTAAGGGATGGCTGAGATCTGACAAACACAAGGCAGATGGTATTTAAAACATCTGACTCCTCCCTCTAGAGTTGTTTGCCCATCCATATTGAGGGAAGCTGCTAAAAAGGTGAATGGTCCTTCTGGACACAACTGTAAAAATGGATACGTGTTAAGAACCCTGAGATCCAAAAGACTTGTGCAGATCTAGTCAACTAAGAACATAGGACTTGTGAATTACTGAACTGAGAGAGTTGTGGAGCTTCTGCTGCTTCTACTTATAACACTGGGGGCTTGTACTTACACTCCAGTTACTTACAAAATCAGGGGTTTATATTAACTGATCTCTGAAGACCCCTTTTCTAGTATTCCTTGATTCTGTTTCTATTTTTTATAAAGAGGAAAATATAGTATAATGACTCATACAGAAACAAACTTCCCATGTTTTGTACATAATGCAAAAAACTTTCTGCCTGAAGAGACTATGAGGAAGTTCAAATTGAACAATACTTACCTCTCAGGATTCAGGAACAGACAGGTTGCTTTAGCTAACATATTCAAGCCCCGCCCCCAAAGGAACAGAATGTTGACAATGGGACAGTTTAAGACAGCTGGATTAAGATACCCTAAATGTATTGTAATACAGTGGAAATTTCTGAGGCTCTGTAGTTAGACGTGTTTAAGTTAAAATTCCACTTTTGCCACTGAGTAACTGACACAAAACAAGTTACTCAACTGTGTTGTGCCTCAGTATTCTTATCTGTCAAAGATAACAGCACTTATCTTTTAGACTTTTTTTTTTCTTTTAGACTTTTTGTAAGGATTAAAGGCGATATACGCATTCTTTCCAACATTATGCTCAGCATATAATAGGCACTTGACAAATGTAGCTATTATTATTAAACACAAATAGAAGAATTTTATTAGGAAAGCATCTAGTAACGTACATTGAGTAACAAAATAGTATAGCGATAGTAGTCACAAGAACACAGAAAGAGTAACAGGAAAACAAAAAATAAATACGTATATACCCACATGAAAGCCAAGCCAGGCATAACATGAAAAAGTTACGGGCTCCCTCTCTTCCCAAAATGAAAAATTTCAAATCACGTTTTCCTCACTGACTTACCAGGAAAGATTTGCTTCCAAAACAGAAGTACAATTACTTCTCTTCTCAGTATATTGTAAAACCAAGACATTAATTAGACAGACATTATATTTGGTATGTAAGTTACAGAATTAAATCACTCTAGCGCTGAGTCTTATACAATAGCTGTCATACAAAATGGGACTCACATACAACCTGGGGCATTCTAGATCTCTAAATCAACGTTATACAATTATATAATTTAACTAAAATTATACTCTATAATGAAAATAGTAAATCGTAGTTCTTTCTGGTTAATGATATGTGGGAACCACTGCTCTTGTTTTATACTAATTATACTTTTTCAGACAACCAATTAAAGTTATAAATTTAAAATGTTATATATTTAGCTAATATCATCGAATAACTCTCCTATAGGTGCTTGATCTATTTCAGTTCAATTTAGAATATGCTCTAAATGAAATTCTACAAAACAAATGTACCTTTAAGGCCTAAGGCGCTACTATGAGTATAGGGAGGAACTGGTTCAGACTTCCAAAGCGAGGTTATAAAAATCCTTGCTGTTTCCACCCAGGTATCTGGGAGTCCTGAGCTGCCATGAAAGAAATCCAACTATCCTGATGAAGAGATCATATGGAGAGGCCCTAACACATGAACAGAGAGACGGGCTCAGCTCAGCATCTGGCCATCCCTGAACAAGGCAACAGGCATGTGGACCTACCAGACAAGACCAGCCACCAACTCAACACCCCCGAGCAACCCTGCGTGAAGCAGAGTCATCTAGCCAATCCTGCTGGAATTCCTGACCCATAAAATCATCAGATATAAATAAAATGGTTGTTGTTGTAAGCCACCATGTTTTAGGTGAGTTTGTAACACAGCAACAGATAATGTAGCCTTTACAAAGTCGTCTTATGATTAATTAATGAAGTTGGGGTAAGTTATGTAGTATGCACAAGACAGGCACTGACTTCAGAGAAATGTTACAACTTATCTTATAAAACACATTGACATTTTAAAATCTAAGCATAAATGGCTAGAATAAAAATACTTATTAACAACATATAATGTCAGGGCTATAAAGAGAATCAAAGATCTCGAAATTATTTCCTCCCTCAGCTTCTGTGATGTCGCACAACTGTTTTCCTACGTAGTTCCTATGAATGTTAACACTTCACATAATCTCTCTACCTAGAACTCGTTTATCTTTATTGAAATGCTTTCAGTTTCTCTCAAACATCCCCTCCTCCCTCCTGCATCCCTTTCTCCTTTTCTTCATATCTGCCTGCCCCTAGTATCACTAGTACTTTCCATTTGTCTTATGGTATTTAACTTACTGCACAAAATGTTATCATTACTTTTTCTAGTATTCCTGCTACAACCTTTAAGTTACTTGAAGGCAGGGACTGTATATTAAAGATTTTGTCATTTTTGTTAACACCTACCACAGCATCTAAGTATTAAAAATGTTTGTCAAGTTGAATAATTATACTCTGCTAATAGAGACTTCAGGTTTCAAAGACAAACACAATGCTTGAAGTACCACAAAGAAATCACTTCCTGAATATTACAAAGTATCTTACTATAATTCAATCTGTTTCTGATGAAAAATAACCTTGATAACCTTTCACTGTTATAAAATTATATACCCAATTATCAAGTATATGTAGAAAAATCAAAAGCTTTCTTATATACCAGTAATAATCTGCAAAAAAAAAACTCCCCAAAATAAAACAAAATACCAGAAGAAATTCCTAATCTGTAATACCAATAAATTTTATATAAATATAAAAGAATATAAGAATAGGTAAAGAGATACATGTAGCTTTTAAGTATAAAGATAATTCAGTAATGATTGCAATCTGTCCCTAATTTAATCAATAAATTTAATAATAATCCCCTATGGGATTGTGGAGAGTGAGATAACTACAAAATAATTCTCACATTAATCAAAAAGTAAGATACACATACAATTTTCAAAATGCACTGTAGAAAAAAAAAATGCACTGTAGACATAAATATGAAATCTAAAACTATAAAGCACCTAAAAGAAAACTTAAGAGAAAACCTGTGTGTGACCTTGGATTAGGCAAAGTTCTCTTAGTTAAGACACAAAAAGCACAAACCATGAAAAAAATTATAAAGTATACTTCATCAAAATCACATTTTGTACTATAAAAAAAGTGTGGATAATATTAAGAGAAAGAAAAGCAACAGAATGGGAGAATACATTTGCAAAATACATATCTCATAAAAAACTAGTACACAGAATGTGTAAAAAACTTTCAAGATTTAATAACAAGAACACATCCAATAACAAACAATTTGAACAGACATTTCACCCAAGAAACAGGGATGGAAAACAAACACATGAAAGGATGCTACACATAACTAGTTATTAGGGAACTGCAAATTAAAACCACAATAAAATACTACTACATACCTATTAGGATGGTGAAAATTTAGTAAACTGACAATATGAAGGGATGATGAGAATGAAAAACGATATAGCCACTTTAGAAAAGTTTGGCTGTTTGTTATGGAGTTAAACATAAACTTACCACACAACCCAGCAATTCCACTTGTAGGTATTTACTTACTAAAGAGAAATGAAAATATATATCCACCCCAAGATTTGTATGTGAATGTTTGTAGCAGGCTTACTCATAATCATCAAAAACTAGAAACAATCCAAATGGCCATCAAAAGGCAAATGAAGAAACAAATTGTGGTATCTCTATACAATGAACTAACTACCTCTCAGAAATAAAAAGGAATGAACTAATTAATGCAAGAACACTGATGAATCTCAAAAGCAATACGCTAAGTGAAAGAATTCAAAGACAAAAAAGCTAGGGAGTACGTATATGACTCAATTTATATAACATTCTGGAAAAGACAAAACTATTGGGACAGAAAACAGATCACCCCTGGGTGAGCACTGAATGGCAACAGGGAACTTTTTGAGGTGACAGAAAACAAACTCAGATTAAAAACATATCTTCTTCGTACAATGCAGTGGTAAGTTTATGTTTTTGTTTTTCCTGAGATTAAAGAGTACACAAAATGGCAATTCTGATAACTCAAAGTCAGTCAAATGTAATTCAATTAGCATTATCCACGAGGTTCATTTCCTTTCTATTAATAGTTCTCATACCATCAATACCTGCCTCTTTTGCTTACTTAACAATTTGCCCATTGTCTGTGAGCTGCTGATCAACTTCTCATCCCATTATCACCTTTCTGCTGTTCTCACTTCGAAATACCTGCCAAAATTTTCCTGAATAATAAGACATCTCTTCTGAGCAGGCAAAAAGTGCTCAAATGTACAGCAACTCATTCATTTTCCAAATATTTATCAAGTACCTAGCAGTTAAGGGCCTGACCTGAAACACAATGATTGTAGCTGCAGATTTCACAGAGCTTACAGTCTAGAGGAGACAACCAAACAAGTTATTAAAATGAAGTGAAGAAAAGCCAGAATACAAGAAGTGCAAAGTGATATGGGAAGAAACAGTAAGGGGACCTAACCTAGTCCAGAGAGTAGGAAAGGCCTCCCTTTCAAGGTGAATCCTAAAAGGTAAGGAGACATTAACTAGGGATGGAAGGATAATGGGTAGAGAAAGTTCCAGGCAGCAAGGAGTACTGGGGAGAATTTGAAGAGCTGAAAAAGAATAGGATCATACAGAGCCTTGGATGTCATTTTAAGGAATTTGGACATCATCGTATTAACAGAAAAGTAACATATCAAATATGCATTTAGATCTCTAGTTATCACTTGGGCTGTGGTATGAACAATGAATTGAAAGATGACAGATCTGAAGCAGGGAGCCCAATAAGGAGGCAGTTATTTGAACTAAGGCTGGTAGAAAGAACGGAACTAAAGTAGATACATATGCAAGATAGTGACTAGAAGTGACAAGACTTGGCTACAGGTTGGATGATGGTAAAGTATAGAATCGAGTTTTCAAGCTTGAGCCACTGGATATATATGATGGCACTGAGATAAGGAAGACAAATTTGGCTAAGGAAGACTAAGAGTTTTGAACATACTAATTTTACAGTTCTATCAGACATCTAATAGTGGTTATGTCAAGAGGCAGTTGAATATGTGGATCTAAAACTCTGCACTAAGCTAAGACTTTTGGGAGTGAGAACAAGAGACACCAGAAAATTAACAGAGCGATTAGCAAAGCCAGAGAGAAGAGTACTATATAAAAGGACCCAAACTTAAACCAAATGCTAAAATAAGGAGCAGCGGAGATAAAGAGAATGGCAGGAGAGGTTAGGAGGGAAAGGGCAAATGGAAGATAAATGGTTAAATTGTTAGAACAGAGGAAAATTAAGAGACCTCGCCTAATCTTGAGGTTTTTTATGGACCTTTTAAAGTCTGTGAATAGCTGGTTACAGAGAGAATCTGAGATTATTTGCTCCTCACAGAAAAAGCATGTGCCACTGTAAGGAGACTTTTAAAAGGGTCCTCTCCACACACGCATACTGAAGCACACAGACACTTACTGAAAAGAATCTATACATAGCACGTTTTTAAACCTTACCAACTGACTCACCACTAAATCTAACTTGCTTCTTATAACAGAATTCTAATATAAGATACTTGCCTGCATCTCAAACTCATATCCATCTTTTTAAACCAGTTCTCCTGCAGACCTACTCACATTTTTTCAATGATATGCTTATTTTCTCCATCTGAAACCACAGAATTATATATAAACCCTCCTTTATTGTTACATATGTATTTGATAATCATGATGCCTTATCACATACTCCCTCTCAAAACCTTTTCCTTTCTGTGTCTAGGAGTACCAACCATTGTAACACGAAAATCACTTCATTTTAGTTTCCCATTTCCCTGTCTCTAATTTTTCTCTCAGCCAATTCACCTTACACAATACTATCAAAAATACCAATTTGAATATTTTATTTTATTGCCCTACTAAAACAACTGTGCCTTGCTGTTTTTGCCTACAGAATAAGCCTAAACTCCTTTTCCTAGCAAATAAAAGACTAATTGTAGAAGTCTTTCAACTGCCATGCTGTTCTACCTCCCAACTTTGTACAAAATCACCAACGCAGCCAAATGGTTGGGTTCCCAGACACTGAACACACCACGCACACTCCGGTCTCTATGATCCTGCTCACACCGTCCCCTCTACCTAACAAGCCAGTCTCCAGCATCTCCATTTACCTAAGTCCTACTTTTCCATCAAAGTGCAGTTCATTTATTTGGCAAACTCTTTCACAATGAAAGGTACATTTCTGGAAGGGTGTTTAAAAACATTAACACAATTTGCACAGTAGCGTATAGCTAGAGCTCTGAAGTCAATCTATCTAAAGATCTGAAACCCAGATTTACTACTTATTTTATACCCTTGGGCAAGTTACTTAAATCTTCTGAGTTTCCACATAGCACATTTAAAAGACTAATGTCTAATGGAACTTTTAAAAAGTTGTGAAAATTAAATAAAACTACATATAAAGTGCTGAGTACAGGTCTATAAATGTTAACTAGTGTTGTTGCTGTTTGTCCTCAAAAAGCTTATATTCTAATCCAAGTACTCATTGCCCAGCTTGTCACCCATCTCAAAAAAGCTTGACAGAATTTATAATTCTGGTATTTTCATTATCCTCAAGAAGAAAACTGAAAGATGATGAATATTTATTCCCTTAAGATATAAAATTCATCAATGATTTAACCAGAAAATGAACCCAGGACATCTGCTTTCCAGAACATTGCTATACATGTTAAACCAGTGAAAATGTCTCTGGATTAAACAATATCTAAATAAAATGGATACCCTTTCTATAAAAAAGCTAAAAAGAATAGCTTCTTAAATTTGTAATGCAAAGAAATTAATTTTTTAATAGAAAAAGTATTGTTTTTTGTTTCTTCAAATCAATCACTGAGTGTAAGGCAAAGATCATAAAATGACTAAAACTATGCCTTCTTTGAAAGAATTGATATAACCTAGTTAAATGGGAATTCATATAGGTATATAGTTCATTTATATTAGTCAACAGAGGACATTACGGACTAGAGATCATAATTTTGAACTATATGTAGTATTTAACACACTATACTAATGTATACCCACTATATTTAAAAAAACTGGTAGGGGCTTTTTATTTTGGGCCCATGGTACCAACACTGTAATAATGACCAATTGTAACTGACCAACTACAATCAATCTTTAACTGTAAGCATTCTGCAAGTAGCTTTCCAAAACTCAAACGACTGTGCATTAAACTATCAAACTATGGTTTATTAAGAATTCAAGAAAAGTGTTTACCATAAGATTCTAGTCATACCAACGAATTCATAGTATATTTTTTGGTAACCAATATCAAAATAGATTGCTAAATTTTAATCTAGATATAAGAGTAGCAATTTATTTTTAATTCCCCGTCCCCAAAATGAATTCATTTTTTATTCAGAAAGAGTTTAGCATCTTTCTTTACCCCCAATGAAATAGGAGACTCAGACAAGGAACATAAATTAATACTAAAGCAATTAGTCAAAAGATGGTTGGGGAGTTGGATGCTCACAAAGCCATCACCCCACAGATTATTCACTAAATTCAAATAGGAAGCGAACTATTACAATGGTGACAATGGTCACCTCAACTAAGTGATGAAATTCAGCATCATTACTAATGGCACAATCAGTATTCCATGCCTCCTAATGGAATGTAATATGATGTACATCTATAAATTAATTTTCCCAAAACTACTTAATCTGAATTTAACCAAAGCTTTATACCAAACGTCTAGTTTATAAGAAATACAAAGAATCAAGCTAAGTATCACAATAAAACTATTGTCTAAAAATCATGAACATAGGAAAAACTACACTATAACAGGTTTGTTGAACTGGCATCTTCAAAAAGTCAATGTCATATGAAAAAACTGTGAGCAGGAGAGCTCTAGATTAAAATAAATAAATAGATGTAGTGTGTTTGGGTACAATACGGGAATTGGGGATAACTGGAAGAATTTGTATAGAGACAGGCTATGTGATTATTTTCTTAATTGTTTTAATGTTATTGTGGTTATGTGGTTACTTTGAGGAAATGAAGGCTGAAACACTTAAGACATCACGATGTCTACAACTTTCAAATGATTCAGTGCATACATATGATAAAATATTAACACCTATTGAATCAAAGAGGAAAATCTACACAGAATCACTATTATTCTTTCAACTTTTCTATATACTTAGAACTACAATAAAAAGTTATATTTTATTTCCTATGCTGATGTGGCTGAATGCACAATGACTTCACAAGTAATCTGCTTCACTTAGCTGTTACAAGGTTTTTTTTGTTAGCTTACTTACTTTTCGATACTAAACAGATATTTGTATACCCATGTTCATAGCAGCATTATTCACAATAGCCAAAAGGCAGAAGAATCCAAGTATGAGATGAATGGATAAACAAAATGTGGCATATATATACAATGGAGTATCATTCAGCCTTAAAAAGGAAATTATGACACACACTGCAACATGGATGAACCTTGAAGACATTAGATCAAGTGAAATAAGCCTGTCACAAAAGTACAAATGCTTTATGATTCCACTCATGTAAGTAGTCAAATTCATAAAGACAAAAAGTAGAATGATGATTACCAGGGGTGGTGGGGGTAGAAAAGGGGGAGTTATTCTTTAATGGCTATGGGCTTCAGTTTGGGAAGATGGAAAAAGTTCTGGAGATGAATGTGGTGATTGCATAACAATGTACTTAATGCCACTAAACTATACAGCTGAAATAGTAAGTAAATTTTATGCATATTTTATCATAAATGTAAAACAAATTTTTTATAGAGAGTTAACCTAAAAAATATATAAGCACATCTATTCCAGAAGAGATATACCAAACTGTTAATGATAGTTTGGGAGTGGGGGAGAATTTCACTCTTTAAAGTACACACACGTGTTGTTGAAATTTTATAAGCATTATTAGGTCTGTAATGGGAAAAATTTCAATCCTCGTTATTTTGGCATAAAATAATATATGTTGGAAATATGCTTTAAAATACTAGAGCAAAGAATAAAAATAAGTGGAGGAGCAGAAATTAAACATGAATTGTAAAATGTTGATAATTGTTGAAGAAGGATGATGGGTAAACCCAAAATTCATTATATTGTTCTGGTTTCTTTTGTGTTACTTAAAACTTTTCATGATAAAAATATTTTCAATCTACCATTCAAGAAAAAAATATGTACAACATAAATTTAAACAAATTTATAAAAAAATATTAGTTTAGTTGGTAAAAATGTACTTTTATTATCAATTCTCCTTAATCACACACAAAAAGATTTTATATAAGCCATAATATTTCACGATTCTTTTACTCTAATACAAATTAAGGATCATTATTTTTTCAATATTCTATTTTAGGTAGTTCACCTATAATTTGAAAGTGTAATTCACTTGAAGATAGTGAAAAATTAATGACATTTACTATAATAACTTTAAATCTCTGAAATATAAATTTGTCTCAAAGTTAGTATGGATCATACCAATATATACCAGAATGTCCCAGACTCCAGGATATCAATGGGTAAACTGTATACCTATCCACGAATTCAGGAAAGCTAAATGTCTCCAATGTGTTAAACAGAAAAAAAGGGTTCGGAATTAATATCCCTTATGAATGCAAACAATACGCCAGGTTCATGTAATTATAATCACGCTGTGAAAAAGGTATCTTTATGTAACAGATGAATATGGGCTCAAAAAGATTGAGTGACTTTACCAATGTCAGACAAATAGGAACAAATCAAAATAAAACTAACATTAAAATCTCTTCTTGAAAAACATACCCAAACAATAAGGAGAAAAAGAAACAAATTCCTTCTTTGATAGAGGCAGGAAACACTGTAACTATAACCTGAAATACAATGTACTGTATAAAGACAGAAAGCTGATGGTGGAATGATAAGTGACTTAGCATAATGGAAGGTTAAAGTATAATGGAAGGTTCAAGTAAGTCCCTACAGAAAGCGATAATGACAAACAACCCTATTTACTCCAGAAAGGCTTAGAAACTGGAGGTGCTGGGACAGGCAAGAGGGGAGAACCAACCCTCTACCCCTCCTTCAACACATACACAAGCGCACGTGCACAGTCATAAGAGAATGAGAGGTACAGTCTCCAGCAAAACTGAAGCAGAGTGGCTCCAGGCTCAGAGGCATCCCACACAAAGGTGAAATGTTGGTATAAAAACAGGGAGACTAAGTGAAACTTTATAAACTGAAAGGTGGGACTTGTAGCTTGCTTCTCCTCTCCAGCAGGAGAACACTGCCATTTAAACTCATTACCTGTGCCAATTTCCTCCTCTTTCCATTATTCCACTTACAGACAGACTTTTCTGAAGAAAACGAAAGCCTTCTTATCCACCATCCAGAGAAAAGAAATAAAGGTAAAAACAAAAGGGTTCTTTAGTCACTAAGCCATGCTCATGCATGTCCAGTGAGCCTTCTACCCCTTTTGGAACTTTCTCTTGAATATGAAGGACCTGCTAAAGATCACACAGATCTGAAGAAAGCCTCCAAAAGAAAGAAACCAGAACAAACAGAAAAAAAAGTTATAGGAACCAAAACCAATGCAAGGAACAGAAGAACATGTCAAAGATGAGATAACAGAAGATGTTGCACCCATGAAAAACGGAACAAGATGCTATATATAACACAGGAACAATGAACAAGAGCTCATAAAACATTTTTTTTAAAAGACACCTGAAATTTTAAAATTCAGCGAAAGGGTTCAAATCTCCCAGATAGAACAAAAGACAACTTTCTGGAGATCAAATTTTGCAACCGCAATATTGGAAGCCAGGCAATAACAGAACACCTCCAAACATTTGAGGGAAAATGATTTCCAAGATAGAAATCTCTCAACAGCCAGTCAAGTAAGGGGGTAAAAATAAAATCCAAAAAAAATTCCCATTCACTCTTTCACAGTAATAGTAGAGGAAACCAATATGAAGGAAGAAACCAAAAGGAAGGTATGGGATCCAGAAAAAGAGACTCAATAAAAGTGAAAGAAACTTCCAGAATGTCAGCTAAGGGAAGTCCCAAGATGACAGCTTTGCAGCAGGCCTAAAAGGAAACAATCCAGACTAAAGCAGGAAGGACAGCTACAGAAGGGACAGATGACTACAGAACAAACGGAACTGGTAAGTTTATGTGACAGATCTGACCATGTGGAAAATTGTGCTGAAAACCATTTTATGGAGCTGCTGGAGGATACAGAAAGACTTTGCCAGACAAAACTAATCAAATGAAAAAACAAGGTATGGAAAATAAAAGATTACATATGAAAATGAAATCATAGTAAACTATCCCAGCAGTGACAAATATTTGGTTATAATGATGAACACTAAATAGGAATTTAACCTAAAATTGTGGAATAATATTAGAAAGATGGGGGAAAGTCTAGTTTGAACATCTTTGAACATGTATCCCTTTAAAATCACTAATAATTATATACCTCAAATTATTCATTTCTAAGAAAAGCCTCTGTTTTCATTAAATTCTGTAACTACACTTTCAAGGCAAAAATTCAGTGAAATGTTCTGGTTTTGTTTTGGGATACATCACAGGGTCAATTCTAAGGAGAAAAAAGTTAAATGCAAAGCAAAAACACTAACAAAAATTAGATCTATGAAAGTTGTATTGGTTACTAGTATCAGTTAAAGCATTTTGCTCTCTAATGAAATGTATGTTCTGTTGTTTGTTATAAAGTAACTCTAAATGTTGGATACCTTCAGTGCATGTCGCACTTTACCTTCCACACTTCAGTAATTTATTCAGTCCTACAAGAAAATGGGCTGTGAACTGTTCAGTACATTACCTCTGTAAGCACCAAAGTCTGGTCATTTTCTAGTTTCAAAAATCAAAAATGTTTTGCACATTTTCTTTTTATAAGAAATACATTTTACTTGATGACTCAGGCTATCACACAAGTCAGCTACAGCACTATGACTAGACGGCCTCAGAGGTTTTAGGTGTGTAAGGCATCAGCCCGTATACAAAGGACCTAGATGGGTATGCTTCTATAATTCTGCTGCTCATCACTCTTAACTTTCAAATCTACTTTTAATTTGTTATAGGGATTAAAAAAACAAATTATCATGCTTCTGACTCAACATTTATTCAATGACCTGCCAAGCCCTTTCATATACACTTCCATTTAATATAAATAATTTGTGTTACAATGGTAGCCAATGCAAAAATTTAGCAGTTCTTACTAAAGACTTTTTTAAAAAAACTTACTACAAATAAATAGAGGAGCTTAATTGCTTAATGGAGTTGGGAGGCTAGATCTTTTGGAATTCTTTTTTGTTTTTTGAAGGATCTTCCTTGCTTAGATGCCTTTATAGCTAACTTCTGATTCTAATTCAGATTGTTCAATCAATGAACTATGAAATAAGTGAGGGGGTCACTGAGCTGTCCCAGGCGCTATCCTCTGAACCACTCAACTGAGAACACTAAAAAGAGGGGTATGTATACGAAAAACAACTTGGTTATTATGCATTTACTAAGATTTTTACAAAAAGTTCCAAGAACTGTACTACAAATTAGGACTTTTATATTTGCAATTTATATCTATATTAAATCATCTATGTGATTTTGCTATTTTATTTTAATACCACTGTTGCTTAAGAATCTCCTTAATTGATTAAAACAGAACTTCAATTCAGTTAAACCTGAACTTTAGAAGGATTTGAGTACTTCCTAAATTAAGAGGGAAAGATTTTTACCCATTAAATTTACCATCAAGACACTGAAAAGCAATCCTTCTCTTTGATTTTTAGCTTTTTCTTAATGAAATAGAAACATTTTTGTCAAAAAATGAAAATCTTACAAATGTTAATACCTAGTCACTAAAAAAAAAAAACCTTAATAGGTCATGGAAAATCATCTTCCCCACATCTTAATGTAAAGCTTAATAATGCAAGTAGTAGCCTTCAAAAGGAGGATTCTAAATGTAATTTAAAAGACTAGAAAATTTTTTCTTTAACAGCCATTTCACTTTAAAGGCCATTTATGTGCTCCATATTTTACGTCAGAATTGTTAAAGAATATTTATTTTCAGCCATTCCAATACACTGACAATGTTATACCTATGTTCACTTCCTCATTCAAAGAATTAGAAAAGCAAATATACTGTTTACACATCACAAATAAGACTGATATCAAGCAGCAAATGCAGACTTCCAGGCATTATAACTTTTAAATGTTACCATTAAACGAAAATACTAACCACCTAAATTCCAGACTAACAGTAGTATAAATTTCATCCTCAAAACCACTTTCCCAGAAGCATCACTCTCCAAAGCTGAGAGATTTTTTACCTTGTGCCAAAGTACCTGATGGCTATACTTAGATGTCAAAGCTTTGCTACAGGCAAAACATCAATGAGTATGTAACTGTTGCTACATACTCACATAGGGTATTTTTGAAAACTGTGAAAATATATTCTAATTCAAATACACAGAGCATTTTTCATGATCTAAGCTACCATTAGTTCAGCAATGCTAAAACCACTTGAGATTTCATTTTTCCTTTAAAAACAAAAATACTTTGACAATACTGTGTATCAATGTATGTTTATAGTACAGATCATTATGTGCTTTAAGCTTTTGAGCTTTTGATCACACAGAGATCTACTTTTCAACCAGTCTCTATGTTGTACCACTGTCAGATCTTTGCGTATCAATAGCTAAATAGGTAGGACTATACGTACATTTTAAATACTTTCTGAAAATTATATGACTAGCTTACATTTTAAAACTGTCTAACCGTGTCTGAAAAGGACGCTTAAGAATTTGCCTTTTTCTGATGCTAAAACATTTTGCAGCTACTCGATCTGGCCAAAAAATGTCAACCCTTCCAGATTTTATCGTTTGCTGCAGGAAAAAAAGAAATATGGCTGAAAAATTCTTTCAGAAGGGTGGTATTTCAAACAGGACCACTCAACACACTTAAGACTACGGGGCGGAAGGAGGGAGGAGGGAGGGTACCTTATGAAATAGCACACTTCGGGCCTGCACACTACCTCATTTCCCTAATAGGGATGAAAAGCTCAGGCCTCTGGTAGCTTCCAGCTGACGCCAAGGCTCTCCACACCCCTTTTTTGACAGGGTTTTCTGGCGCTAGAGCTTGTCACAAATATGAATTCCATGATTAAGTCTAGAAGATCTACTAATCAAGCGTCTTTTACAAGACCAAACCCTCCCATCTCGCTCCGTAGCCAAAATAACCCAGACGGGTCCTCTAGACGGAATTCTACAAACCCTGCAGCGCATTGACTAGGAGGCAGAAACGATGTAGAAAATAAGAGTTTCGGCCATTCCCCTCGCTGCGACCGAAATTACGGGCTCCATTTCCTGTACCCACGGGGACTGCAAAAGCGCCCGCACAGAACCGGACGCTTCCCGCCCCCTCCAGCCTGGCGCACGCGGCCCCCGCGCGCCTCCTGCGCCAACCCCGCGGGCGCGAGCGGGTGGCGGGGGCCGGGGCGCCCTCCCTTCCCCCCTCCGGGCGCCGGCACTCACCTCGCGACAGCGGCTTCACCTCCCCGTTCTCCTCCCGGGCTGCCCCGCCGGCCTCGCCCACCCCGCCGAGGCCGTGCCTCCTCCTTTCCTTCTCTCGCTTCTCCTTGGGTCTGCGCGGCTTGGCGCTGGCCGAGGAGGCGGCGGCCGGCAGCAGGAGATGGTGAGGCTGGGCGTGCAGCAGCGTAGGAGGGACCAGCAGTTTGCGCTGCACGGACTGAGAGGAGGAAGCGGAGGCTGAGGAGGGGACGGCCGTGCTAGCGGAGAAAGAGAAACTGCTGCGAGCAGAAGGGGAGGGGGCAGCAGACAGAGCGGCGAAGCTCCAAGACGCGGGGCTGCCATAGCTCTGAGGCGAAGGTGCCGCGGGCGGCTGCAGCTGCCTGCTGTTCCCGCCGCTGCCCCCTTCTCCGTTGAGTCTCCGCGGCGCCTTCTTCTCCTCAGTCCGCACCTTCTTGGCAGACAGAGGACCCATTGGGTCCCGGGAGGCGGGCTGCACCTTGCCAAACGGTTCTTTCTCCGAGACGGCAGCGGCGGCGACAGCAGCGCAGTGCACTGAGCTCGGCGGTTCCGCCATTTTGCGCTCCTGTTGTATTTACTCTCCTCCGCTCCCGGGCGCGAGGCAGGGGCGGGCCCTCCGCGAGGGGCGGGGGTGGGGTGGAGCGTCCGGGCCACCGGCCGGGCCTTCCATTGGGCAAGCCACGTTGAGGGATCCCCCTAGACGCCAATCAAAGGTGCGAATGTCTCGTCGAAGAGGCGGGATCGCCAAGGGACCCGCTTTGGAGGTCACAGCTCCGCGGGGCGCGGCTAGTGGCCGGGAGAGCTGCAAGGGGCGGGTCTTCCAGTTGTCGCCACCGTGAACTCGAGTGGCCGGTGATTGTCCGGAAAGAACACCCTCTCCGGACCCCAGAATCTTCCCCGGCCCAGGTTGCTGTCGTGTCTGCCTCGGTGACTGTCTTGTACCGCTTTCTCATCATTTTTCTCTTGGGTCCCTTTGGTCTCTTTCTGCCTCTTCACGCCCAGAAAGCCGAGTTTCGCAGATTCTCAGCAAAGAGGAGAAAATTTTGCCGGGAATTACGTCTTTCCTTCTTGGCAGTAGTCGATTAATGGGAGGGGCTAAAAACATCACTTGGTATTTTCACAAGATTTGTTACTGTTGCTAAAATCATCAACTGTTAATACTTGAAGGGAGATAACTTCCTGCAAACCTAGAACTTTCGAATTACTTCTGAGCTTGAAGGTAAGAGTCGCCCTGGAGAATTTTTTTTTTAACTTTTGTGATTCGACCCTTAAAGATTTTAATTTTATTATTATTATAACTCAGACTCTCCAAGAAAAATCTGTCAGCGATATTTATAGATGTTTGAAAAGCAAGGATTTTTTTTAAGTGTCTGTAGTTTAGCTTTTAGTTAGCAACCTGAATGTTAGATGTTTTGTAAGCGTGTGCTTTGATTTCTAGCTTAGAAGATAAGGAATTTGGGGAGCTGGGTTACAGTAATATGGTTGCAGCCAAAGCGAGGAGCACGATTTTAATTTAACTCTAAAGTCTCACATGAGATCAAAAAGTAAAAGGAATAGACGTAAAAATAAAAAGAGATCAGGTGACCAGTTGGAGGATATTTTGTGTCCTTAAAGGAGCCCTAAATTGCCTGTAACTTTCGAGGATCGCCAATACTTACTTATTTGTGATCTCATGAAGTTGCATTTTGTCCCCTACACCTTTTTTTAATTGTTTTTTGGGCGGTTTTTTAGAATATTCTGGAGTCAAAGTTTAATATTGGTTTATGGACTTGTTTTTTGTTCGGGTTTGTTTTAGGTGCCTCAAAATTTTAAAGTAATGAAAGTATTTACTTCCAGCAAGTGAAAACTGTAGTTGGAATTGACTGGCAACAGATGTCTTCATGAAAAGTAGCATTGGTGTAAGAGTAGACAGAGAGGATAGGGCTAGAAATCATCTGCTACTAGCAAGCTTTGTGACCTCAGGCAGGGTGCTTCATCAGTCAGAACCTGTTTTATTTGTTAAATGAGTAAATTTGATTACGTGATCATTAAGTTCCCTTCCATGCTTTAAACTTCTGCCTTCTGTATTCAAGAAGCTTTTCAAAATCACGCTGAAACCATTACAATTAAAATAGCTTGTTGATGAATTATAGAAATGTACACTTGAAACCTATGTAATTTTACTAACCACTGTCACCCCAATAAATTTAATTTAAAAAGAATTAAAATAGCTTCTTAATTGTTGACCCCCCCCCCCCCAGATATAGAAAAATGCTTCTTATATATGTTAATGTAGTGCCTAGAAACTCGTGCCACTTATTTTCTCATCTCCCACACAGATGTCTGGAAAATCTGACTACATAAGGGCCCAGCTAAATTCTCACTGGCATGAATTTGTTACTCTTTGCACTACACTGTTTTATACTATTACACACTCTTTTATCAGGCTTGATTCTAAATTTGCAGAGCCTGAGCAAGAATGTGGCTATGGAGGCTCATATACCATGTATCCATAAGTATTTAAGTTATAAATCAAGATGATAAACAAAAAATATATTCTACTCTACTACCTTGGGAAGTCACTTACATAACAATTTGGAAGGCCAGGTTTGCATTTCAAATTATCAGACTTCTAGAGTTGTCTGACTGACCCCATTACCTTCCCATTTCCAACTTTTCACCCTTCACACCAAAAGGGACCATGCATGTATGCACTTGACATGTTCAAGCTTATGTCCACACCCCTCACCCCCTGCAAATAGTGATGGGTAATCAGCAACTGGGTCTGCCCTGAGATCTAGCCAGTCTAAAAGAGGAGTGCAGGCTCTGGGCAGGTGTGGCCCCTTGACCATTTGCAGCAGAAGGAGGGTCCTTACCCAGGCCTAAGGGCAGTACGGTTATAAAACACTCAATTACCTGTTTTCTCCCCCCTGCCTTTCAACTAGATCATTCCTAACAACATTGAACTAGGAGAGAATTCCCACCAGTATCACCAATTCCTACTGGCTGTCATCTCTACTAGCACTAAAACCATCCACTTCCTTCCATGTCTACTGTTGGGACCCGATTCCAAGTACCAGTTCCTCTCACCTGAATGACTACAATGGCCTTTTTTTCTTGTCTCCTTATATTTCTACTGTTCTCAAATCTGTTCTCCATGCTACCCAGAATGCTCTTTTCAAAATGTAAATCTGATCATGTTACTTTCCTTGCTTCAGACCTGTCAATGGCTTCCATTGCTCAGGATAAAGAACAAAATCTTTTTTTTTTTTTAAAGACTTTTTATTGGGGAAGGGGAACAGGACTTTATTGGGAACAGTGTGTACTTCCAGGACTTTTTTCCAAGTCATTTGTCCTTTCAATCTTAGTTGTGGAGGGTGCCGTTCAGCTTCAAGGTTTCCTTTCAGTCTTAGTTGTGTAGGGCGCTGCTCAGCTCCAGGTCCACTTGCCCTTTTTAGTTGCAGGGGGCGCTGCCCACCATCCCTTGCGGGACTCGAGGAGTTGAGCCGGCAACCTTGTGGTTGAGAGCCCACTGGCCCATGTGGGAATCAAACCGGCAGCCTTCAGAGTTAGGAGCACGGTGCTCCAACCACCTGAGCCACCGGCTGGCCCCAAGAACAAAATCTTTAGTATGACCTACAAGACCCATCATGATCTAGCCCCTTCCTCTTCTATTATCAAGGGAAAATTATCTTTAATTACCATAATGCACCATGCTATCTTTCAACATATGAATAGTGTATATGTTGTTCCCTTGGCCTGGAATGCTTTCCTCTTTACCTGATACTTATGTGATAGTTTGGATAATGGACATGACAGAGGCAGATATAAATACCTCTTATATTTCTAACCTGCATGACTTGGTGAACGGTGGTACCTCACTGAGCTAGGAAACACCGGAAGAGTGACAAGTTTGGGATACGCTTTGACTTTGGACATGATGCACATGAGGTGCCTGTGAGACATCACATCCTTTGGATCTCAGCATAAGCCAAGCCTCACTGCTTTAGAAAAGCCGACCTTCTCTTCCCTGTCAAGACTAGATTCCTTCCTTTAATAATTGGCTCGTGTTTATTCCCTCTGCCCTCCAGCCATCATTTTAACGGACCTCAGTGTCCATGCTAATGACCCATCCAATATTCTTGCCTTAGTGTTTCTCTTGGACCTGCCTTTCTATTCTCTTTCAGCCACAAACTTCAATGGACCTTCCTTCATCTTTTTCATCACCCTTCCATCCCTGAAATGCTAAACTGCAGTGTTTGAATATTCAGCTTTCTCACTCCTCGAAGCCATGGAGTTTTGACCTCAGGAGAGTTCCCAGACTCTAGGTCTTTCTTTTTCACCTAATTGTGATAGTCAGATAAAATACAAGATACTCAGTTATATTTGAATTTCAGATTAACAAGGAAAAGAAATTTAGCATGAGTATACCCACATAATATTTAGGACATATTTATACTAAAAAAAGTATTTTATCTGAGATTCAAATGTAACTGGATGACCCTTTTTTATTTCCCCAATAAATGTGGAAACCCTACACTATTTTATGCTTTCTGTAGTTTTTTCCCTATCCAACCCGAATCTGTGTTACCTAATTTGTACGAAACATTTGCCAGCACCTCAATTCCTCACACTAATTCTCTTCATCTCTATGCTGCTAACCCCCAACCTCAGGTCGTTACCTCTACCTGCTCTTTTACATCCTAACTTTCTCCCTTTTAAGTGTTGGGATTATTAGGGATGTGTCATTGCTCATTATCTCATTTGCACACTTGTATGTAAAATTATGTATCACAGCATTCTGACTTATAAATGCTGACAATTCCCACGTCTCCTGCCTTGGCCTTCTGCCTGACTCCTGACTTATCCAGATGCCAAGTGGACGTCATTACCTGTGTAATCACAGACGCCTCAGACTTCACAGCACCCATTCCCATCCTCCCGTGTATCACTCTCCTGCGTTCCTTATCGATACCTTAGCATTCAAGCTACAAACCTGGGACTCCGGCTTCTTTTTCCCTTCACGCTCCAGAGTCACTCTCTCTGGTCAGTTTCTCTTCTCCATTCCCACTGCTGCTTCGTGCCTTCAGGCCTCCTCCAGTCAGTTGGATTTTGTCAATGATTTCCTTCCTAACTAGGTCTATCTGCCTCTAGTGTTCCACCTTCTTAAATTACCCTCCATGTTGCTACCAAATTATAGTTCTAAAATGCCGACCTTGGTATGCTTCAGTCCCTTCAGTAATTCCCTTTCCCAGATGGAATAAAAGTCATACTTTTTAGCGCAGACACTAGCCATGCTGATACAGCCCCAGCTCTCCTGTCTAGCTCACGCTCCTGCAGCTTCCCTCTGTTTCATTTACTCTGAATCGTGTAATTGCCAAACCAGTTGCATTCCCTGTCCCTCTGGCCATTCTGTTTCCTCTGCCTGGAATGCACTAATAAAGTTACACTTACCCTTCAAGATGTGGTTCAAGCGTCGCCGTAGTACCATGCTCCCCGACCTGCCAGGTCAGAGCTGATCTTTCCTTGCACCAGCATCATTCTGCCTCGGATCATTGAACACACTGGTCTCTGCTTCTGGCCCGTGGGCTTCCCAATGGCAGGTATCATGCATTATTTATATATGCATAGTATCTGGGATATGGTCAGCACTTAATAAATACATGTTGAAAAGAAGTATATGTAGTGTACAGGTTTGTGATGTTTTTGAGATGAGGACCAGAAGTTCCAAACTTAAATGCCAAATGGTCTTGGTAAATTAAAAACTAATAATATAAGGCAGGCTGAATGTAATATAATAGGAAGTAGTGAGAACTGTGGAAAACTGGGAATATATTAATATGCCTTATCTACAAGGCACATTTGCTTCTCAGTTCTCGCTTATTGTTCCCATATGGAAATGAAGTGGGCCTACTTGCTAACTATCTAGATTTTTTAAATAAGAAGTTTCTAGGGAACTGTGCAAGTCAAATAAAACATCTGTGAGTCGGATAACCCAGTCTGACTTCTGATCTAGAAATGTGTGGCTTAGTTTGGTTAAGGTAGCTTTGAGAGTTTTGTTTGCTTGCTAATAATCCAAGCCCTACTTTTGTCAACTGCTGGGACAGATGCTAAGCAAACTTCCAGCCGTAATCAATGTGTGTTCAGAACTGTTCTCTGTTAGCAGTATTCAGAACTGTCCTCGGTTCCTCTTAGAATGTGGTTTTTCTGTGCATGATCTCCTCTAATATTCCTGAGCCAAACTGCGTTTGCACTCTGCAGGTATTCTATCATCTGGCATTGATCCGGTTCCTGACCCCCTTGGATAAAGGGTCCTGTGCTTTATGAAACCCGAATTAACCTTAGAGTTCAGATTCCTTAGTAGGAATCTTATTAGTCAATAGCAAGGACAATAATGTAATGTTATGCCACTTAATAAGTTTTCTTTTCTATAGTTAATTCCAGTAGTTCTTTTAATAGGTTAGGTGCGGATGGATGTAATGTTGGTCTATGGCAGGGGTGTCCACACTTTTTTCAACGTTTTTCACCAAGCGCCATATTCGGTAAAATACACAAACAGCCGGGCCACTCACTTGAGGAGAAGTACGTATTGCCTCACCTGGTTTATTTAAGTAAACTAAATACATTTTTGGAATTTGCTGCGGGCCAATAAAAAATGGATCGCGGGCCGCAGTTTGGACACCCCTGGTCTATGGGCTTGGCGTGGACATGAGTCCTGCCTCTACTACACTGACCTTCTCATCTTTGTGTTTCTTTCTCATTTGAATCATCACTGGCCAGTTGTAAAGAAAGGGTGGTTCTGTGTTTTCCTAAAGCTTGACTTTCAACGTTCACCATGGCAGCTCTACTTTAGTCCACACCTAGCACAGGGACCAGCAAACTTGTTCTGTAAAAGCCAAATAATAAATATTTTAGGCTTTGCAGATCACATGGTCTCTGTAGCAACAACTGCTTATAGCAAAAAAGCAGCCATAGATGACATAGAAATGAAAGAGTGTGGCTGTGTTTCAGTAAAACATTATAAAAATACAGGAGGCAGGATAGACTTGGCCTAGAAAACATAGTTTGCTGGCTCTGGCTCCAGGATTTGGTTTCTACCTTTATACCATGTGAAAAGGTAGTTGAACGTCTCATGCCACAGTCCTCTGCTCAGGCTGCGTCAGCCACACTAGCTTGCGCTCTGTCCCTTGATCACGCCCATTCTTGCCTCAGACCCTTTGCCCAGGCTGTTTCCCCACCGGGAACGCTTCCTCCCTTCCACCCCCAGTGCTCTCTTCTTGTAGATGTCATTAAAAACCTCCCTTGACTGTTCAACTTAGGGTGGCTCTCTTTTCATTATTTTCTATCACAGCATCCCCTTTCCTTCAGAACACTTATCACAGTTTGTAATTATTTTACAATTATTTTTTTCACTTGTAATCATCTGTCTCCCTTAGTAAACTGTAAGCTCCATGGGGACAGGGACCATCTTTCTTATTCACTCATATTCACCAATGTGTCTCTAGAATCTAGCAAAATACTTTGTACACATTAAACACTCACCAAACGTTTATTGAAGGGATCAATCAATCACTCAGCCTGAATTCTGATTAGCCAATTTAATTGTTTTCACCAGAAACTGATAGAATACTTCTATTAGTAGTCCCAAGGTACATCCACAAAAAAGTCAAAATTCAGCTTTCTGATGAATCAAGTTATACCTACATGTATGTTTCTGTCATAGTGACCATTTCTTAATGTATTCATTTTGCTTAATGTATCAGTACATTGATACTTTGAAACTTCATACAACTCAGAATGCCTTTCTATAACTCTTTTCCAAAAAAGCAGAAAGCTTTAGGTGCTGATCCGAATAGGTGAAATAACACCAAGTTTATAGCATGAAATTTTAGGTCGTATTATGCCTCGTATAGGGATGATCAGGGCTGTGAGGAAAACACCGATGTCATCCTGCCTTTTAGGAAGAAAGCTCTATCTGGATAACAGATAAAGTAGTGACGGAAGTAAGAGCGTCAGTTTTCATTCTTCGACAGCTGTCTTCAGAACCTTGGAGTTAAGCAACTCTGAATAAACTTCAAAAAGAACTCTATTAACTAGAATAAAACATATTATCTAAGGCTAGTATCTTTGTATTTATCTGAAAACCTGTTGTACTGTTAAAGTAAAAAAGCTTATAAACCAACGTTACATGCATCCACACCTAACCTGTTAAAAGAACTACTGGAATTAACTATAAAAGAGAAACTTTATTAAGTGATATAACATATTATTGCCCTTTCAGACAAATAAGATACCTATCAAATTTGAAATCCATGTATACATATATGAGAAGAGAACCCAATGAACCGCAGATTCATCATTAATGTCTCAGGCATCCACCAATACTGAGCTCTGTATGATTATATAAATCCTTTCCCTCACCCTGACTATAAATTTAGGAAGTAGACAAGAACCTATCTGAGGTCCCAGGGTTGGGACGTACTATATGTTCTACAGGTGTTGCTTACAGAAATAATTAAAGTAACTCTGGTTAAATAATAAAAGGCAATTATGAGATCAGGTTATGAGGAAAAAATTAAAATACTCAAAGAGTGTTTGTTTAGCCACATGGTATTTAAAATAAAATATTTTGGTTTTATTCTTTTTTAAAAAATAAAGGATGAATGTAGGGACACTGGGAGAGAATTTTCTGTTAAATTCAACTGCCAGTGTCAGTTTGCTTGGACATCTCAAAAACATTCAGACTCGTCATATCAGCTCCTTCTCATGATATTTTTCAGGCTTCTCTTCTCAGACATTATTAAATAGTAGAGGCCCTCGAGTTTCAATTCAAGGGCCTTTATTCCCTCATGTTATTCTTTTTCCTAGCCAATTTCAAACATGCCCATAACTTCAATAAATTATTTTTATAGTAACAGCTCCCCAATGTACATCTCTAAACCTGACTGCTCCGACAAAAAGCACCTCAAACTCAACATGTCTGTGGCAGAGATGGCTAGTGCCTGTTTCCCCCTTCTCCCCTTCTGCCCGAACCTTCATTTCATTCAGGGTGCAATGTGCCTACCTAGAAAAACAAAAAAGTAGACTTCCCACCCTCCCTAACTGTTAGGGCTGGCAATGACATCGTGGAATTCTTTACCTGAGGCTTTCAGGACAGCTCCTTTATGCGCGGGAGGGGGCACTTTACCTGTCTGCTCTTCCCCCTTTCTCTCCTACCAAGAACTTGGATAAGGGAGAAAAAACAAAGCGCAGAAATTACCAAGATTGAAAGCTTTCGGCTTGTATTTTTCTTCAACATTTCAGATGAGTTGAATTCTCACCTCTTAACCAATAAAGTCGTTTTAAAACAAATGTGTCCTAATCACTTGCTCAACCACAGTCTTCTTTCCAGTTTGAGGATGTACCCAAGTATAGGGGAAGGAGAGCAAACCAGGTGAAAGTGAAGTTAAAAATTGTAGGTAAGGGGAGCAGCCATTGTTTCAAGGCTTCATTGGAGAGCTATTAGCAACCACAAAGCAGGAAGAAGGTAGAAAAAGTAAAAAGGACCAAACAGAGTAAATAAAAACCATCCATAAATGTCTCTTTTTAGGTTAATTTTTCTGCCAGAATTTTTATGTGGAAGGACATCAGACCATTTTAATACTTATTTTAAGAAAGGGATAGGAAGCCTATAAAATGTGTGATGGCAGCCTTATTCAATGTTATAAATCTCTTTTTTTAAAAAAAGCATACGTTTTGTAATTCTAGTCAGTTCTCTGGGAAGAGGAAACTATTTTAGTTAAGAACTGGTGGGTAGGGCCGGCCCGGTGGCTCAGGCAGTTGGAGCTCCGTGCTCCTAACGCTGAAAGCTGCTGGTTCAATTCCTACATGGGCCAGTACCAGATGGCTCAGGTGGTTGGAGCATGGGCTCTCAACCACAAGGTTGCCGGTTCAACTCCCACAAGGGATGGTGGGCTGCGCCCCCTGCAACTAACAACGGCAACTGGGCTTGGAACTGAGCTGCGCCCTCCACAACTAAGATTGAAAGGACAACAACTTGACTTAGAAAAGTCCCAGAAGTACACACTGTTCCCCAAAAAAGTCCTGTTCACCTTCACCAATAAAATCTTTAAAAAACAAACAAGCAACAACAACAACAAAAAACTGGTGGGTAGAGAGTAAAGTATAATATAACCTCAGTGTGGTAAAAGTTGGAAAAAAAAAAAAAGATAAACTCAGAGAATTTCTAGATTGAAACACAGACCCTGTACCCAATTTGTGAATTTCCTTTACCACTTATCCTTCACTTTCTTCTTGAATAGGAAGACATCACCGTCAGAACAACTGTTCTCTCCTCATACTTTCAGCCATACTATCAGACCGTCACTGTGGGTAGGAGGATAATGTTTACTGAGTCCCTCATATAAGCCTCATATTTGTGGATATTTCACTTCATCCCATGCTTTGAAAAGTATTCAAAGACTTTTTTCAAAACTGAGCTGGAATTTCATGTTCATTCTGACTCTAAACCAGTTTTCTTTTCAAATACATCCTATCTGACAAGAGGAAACAAAAGAATTTTAAATCCAAACTTTCATCAGCGATTTTTAGACGTTTCAGTTAATTAAATTGTTATATTCAGAAAATATACATTCAAAAAAGATGCAGTGTTTCTCAGCGCTTGTAGACACAATTTCTTTTATCTCACAGAAAAGAATAGGCCAGGTTTATTTCTAAGGGAAGGAGTGAGAGAGGGAGAGGGTAGGGACAGATAGACCTAAGCAGTGGCTTGAATTTCTAGAGACACTTCATTATTCAGTTGCCCAGAGAAAGTCTGAAGCAAGTCTAACAGAATCCAAGGGGGGAATGACTCACAGTCTAGTGACATGTACAGTTTTGTGCAAATACTGTACATGTCACTAGAGACAAGAAATTACAAAAGTGAATGTCACAAAGTTATTTCATTATTTTAGTTTCACAGATTCTACTTTGAAAAAAGCTTGTTTATATAATTTCTGTACAATGCCATGAGGTAACATGTATCTTGCCTCAGGTTCCTGTGCTGACTAGTAGGTAAACACTATGCTCACCTCGTCTCATGACAAAATTACAACTAAACTACATAAAAACCATCATTGAAAATCACCTGAAATCTAGCTGAACAGAAATCCTATAACTAGGATATACAGAAGAAGCCACATTGAGACTGGTAGCGGGGCAGAGACTTGGAATGGGCTGGTTCCCACTCGTGTGGCAGTTAAAAAATCGGGAGGGATATCTCAGGAGCTGAGGTCCCCCCTGAGAAGCAAGGTGTCCCAGACCCACACCCGGCTCCCCAGCCCATGGTTCCAGTGCCGGGAAGAGAAGTCCCCACAACTTCTGGCTTGAAAACCAGTAGAGATTGTGGCTGAGTGAGATGGAGGGCTGTTGGAGTCCTAGGTGCTCCTCTTCAAGGGCACTCACACAGAATTAGTTGCCAATGACTCACTCCCTCTGAGTTCCAGTGCTGGGGCAGCAGCTCGAAGGGCTCCAGGGACATACAGGGAGGAACTGAATTTTCTGGCCTTAGGGCAAGAGCTGGAGGGGCAGCTTTCTCCTAGACAGAAGTGCTGGCATAATCCATTGTTCCTTTGTTGAGCTCGCTCCTCATCCAGCATGCAGACAAAGGCCAGAGCCATATCAGAGTCTCCATCAACCTAGATAACACCATTTGCCCCACCCTGGCGATTCCCTGAGACCCCACCGCCCAACTTGCAGGTCCACCAAGCCACTTTCAGTGGCTTTTACATACTAATGGCCTGTCTTGGCTGCATTTAGGAATGCAGACATTCCTAAAATCTCTCAAAAGTTCACAAACACTGAACCAGCAGCATCTGGGCTCGGCATGCCTTGTAGCTCTTAGTGAGCAGCATCAAGCCCAGCACTCGTGGCAGCTGGCTTCAGTTTGCAGAATTTGTGGGGACTTCTTTTCCCAGCACCAGAACCCTGGGCTGGGGAGCCTGGTGTGGGGCTGGGACCCCTTGCTCTGCAGGGGTGACCTCCACACTCGAGATATTACTCCTGATTTTATAACTGCCACATGTGAGTGTGGGACCAGCCCATTCCAAGTCTCCACCCCTCCTACCAGCCTCTCTCAGACACCTCCAAGCCTAGCACAAATAGCAACCATTTGCAGATCACTTTGTAGCTCATAACAAGTGTCCCCTGGCAGGGTTCATGCAGCGGCTGACTTTGGCCTGCAACAGAGCCCCTCAAAAGGGCCCCAGAATGAATAAACCCAGTAGCCAGCTTCAGACCACAGCAGAACACCACCCAACCACCTCCACAAACCACACACCCAAAGAGCAGACTGAGTAGGCACCAGAGCCCTGATAAAGCCAATTTCACTCCATAAGGTCACCCCCTGCACAACAGCCCAGCCACTGTACTTAGGGCCAGTCCTCACACCCAATCATCCTGAAGGTCAGTCACTCCCACTGATGTGTAAACAGCAATCAAGGCTCAACTACAACAGGAGGGCACACACAACCCACAAAAGGGACACACCTGAAGCACTTGGCTCAGGTGACCAGGAAGACTGTGCCCTGGACTGCACAGGACACCTACTAACTATATAAGGCCACTCTACCAATACTGGGAGACAGCAGCTCTACCTAATACATAGATACAAACACAGAGAGGCAGCCAAAATTAAGACACAATGATACATGTCCCAAATAAAAGAACAGAACAAAACTCCAGAAATAGAAGTAAACAAAATGGAGATAAGCAATCTACCAGATATAGAGTTCAAAACACTGATTATAAGGCTGCTCAATGATCTCAGGGAGAACTTCAACAAAGAGACAGGAAACATAAAAATGGAAATAGAAAAGAAAAAAGAACCAGTCAAAAATGAAGAATATAACTGAAATGAGGAATACATTACAGGGAATCAGCAGTAGAGTCAATGAAGCAGAAGCTCAAATCAGCAATTGAAAAGGAAGGTAACAGAAAACACCCAATAAGAACAGCAAAGAGAAAAAAGAACCCAAAAAAGGAGGATAGTTTAAGGGGCCTCTGGGACAACATCAAGCGTACCAATGTTCAAAAAAGTACCAGAAGAAGAGAGCAAGGAATTAAAAACCTATTTGAAGAAAACTTCCATAAGCTGGTGAAGGAAATAGGAAATAGACATACAAACCCAGGAAGCCCAGAGAATGAATCTCAAACAACATGAACTCAGGACCACACCAAGACGCATCATAATTAAAATGCCAAAGGTTAAAAATAAAGAAAGAATCTTAAAAGCAGCAAGAGAAAAGCAGTTACCGTGTTTCCCCCAAAATAAGACCTAGCAGAACAATCAGCTCTAATGCTTCTTTTGGAGCAAAAATTAATATAAGACCCAATCTTATTTTACTATAATGTAAGATGAGATTAATATAATATAATATAATATAATATAATATAATATAATATAATATAATATAATATATAATATAATACCAGGTCTTATATTAATTTTGCTCCAAAAGACGCATTAGAGCTGATTGTCTGGCTAGGTCTTATTTTGGGGGAAACATGGTAGTTACCTACAAGAGAACTCCCACAAGACTGTCAGCTGATTTCTCAACAAACTTTGCAGGCCAGAGGCAATTGGCATGAAATATTCAAAGTGATGAAAGCAAGGACCTACAACCAAGCTTACTCTACCCAGCAAAGCTATCATTTAGAATCGAAGGACAGATAAAGAGCTACCCAGACAAGAAAAAGCTAAAGGAGTTCATCACCACCAAACCAGTATTACAAGAAATGTTAAAGGGACTTTTGGAAGAAGAAAAAAATAATAAATATGAAAAAATGGCAATAACTACATATCCATCAATAATTACTTTAAATGCAAATATATTGAATGCTCCAGTTAAAAGGCATAGAGTGGCTGAATGGATAAGAAAATAAGACCCATGCATATGCTGCCTACAAGAGACTCATTTCACATTGAAAGACACACCGACTGAAAGTAAAGGAATGGAAAAAGATAATTCATTGAAAATGGAAATAAAGAAAAAAGCTCGAGTAGCAATACTTATACCCTACAAAATAAATTTTAAAACAAAGGCTATAACAAGAGACAAAGGACCCAGTAAGTCCACTTATGGGTATTTATCCAAAAAAAAACCACACAAAACAATACTTCAAAGGGACATGTGCACCATATGTTCATTGCAGAATTATTTACAATAGCCAAAATATGGAGGCAACCTAAGTGTCCAATGGATGAATGGATAAAGAAGAGTTGGTACACATATACAATGGAATATTACTCAGCCATAAAAAAATGAAATATTGCCATCTGCAACAATATGAATGGACCTGGAGGGTATGGTGCTGAGTGGAGTAAGTCAGACAGAGAAAGACAAATGCCATATGATTTCACTTATATGTGGGAAAATTTGTGAAAAATGGGAAAGGATTAAGAAGTACGAAATGGTAGTTTCAGAATAATCATGGGGATGTAAAGTGTAGCAGGGAATATAGTCAATATTGTAATGTATGGTGTCAGGTGAGTTTTATTGAGGTGATCACTTCGTAAGTTATATAAATGTCTAATCACTATGTTGTACATGTGCAACTAATATAATACTGTATGTCAACTGTAATTGGAAAAATTTTTGAAGATTATTAAATAAATAAACATAAAATTCAGTGGCCAAAGAAAAAAGAAAAAAGAAAAAAGAAACACACAAAAAAAAATCAAATAAATAACAATTTTTTTAGTTAACTTTTAAATGTAACCCATGCTATGATTAAATTTGTTTGTGTTGTAATTCCTATTCTTAGGATTTGAGTCCTAGTCTTTTCTCTGTTTAATTCCTACAGTGGATTTTAAAAAGTGGAAAATATTAAGTTTTAGACTAATGTCACTGGGAGTTTTACATCTTTAGTAAAATAGGCAGAAAAAGGAGGTATAAGTTAGGTACCTGGAAATGTTAACTACCAAGGTATGAAACCTGAGATCCAATTTTGCCAAATCCAACCTTGCCAGATGGGACAAGTCCAAGAGCCAAGCAAAGAGGATAAGCTTTCTGTTTGTAAAGTTCTTTGGGTGGAGTTTGCCCTGAAGTCTTAATCTTGCCATCTGAGTTTACAAATACTACCAGTATACCTTCTTGCCTATCACCTTGATTTAGATAAGAAGTGTGAGTAATGTGGACGTTCTTCACAGTGAACTGTCCGTACATAGGCGTAGAGGTATTATGGTTCTCTTAAGTATCATTGATGATGATGCCTAGGGAAGTGCTTCAGCGATTATCACGGATAAACAAGCCTAAAATAATGCAGCACCAATATAAACTACAGGTATGCATTCATAATGTGGTGTGCTTGTAAAGGAATAAATAACTCAGGGTGAGGATTAAATACCACTTCTGATGCCCAAGGTGGAGATATTAAACAAAAAACCCCATAAATACATTAGTGGCATGATACAGATTTTTTTTGCAAATATGAAGGACATCATTCTATTAATACTTATTTCTATTGACAGACCAATGTCTATGACCACTCTATGACTAATTGAAAGCATAAATCATATTTACATCAATTTATATTGCTTCTTCCACAAGATAATCTTTCATTTTTATAATGACATGTTCAGGAAATTTTCTAAAAATGTTTGTTATTTTTTTCCTACATTTCCTTTATTCCTTTATATACTACTACTTATGCTAGATGTTCTTCTCTTACTACGTATTCATAGATCCCTTATTCAGTTTATCTTCAAGTGATTATTAGAGAGTCTGCTCTTCTTATTTTCCACATACGTTAAGTATTTAGTTAGTAGTACTTATTAAGCACCCACATGTCGTAGGAATATAGAAACAGACAAGGCAGACATGGTCCCTTTCCTCATGGAGGAGACCTTACTCTGAAGTCACAATTGCTGTCTCCAAACAAGTTTTTCTTTGGTGCTTTGTTATTCCAGACTGTCATTTCATTTTTTACTCACTTATTCATACAACAAACAGTATTGAATATCTGTAGTGTACCCAGTACAGTGTGATGATAAACTGAGAAAATAGACCTCAGCAGATAAATCATACCACTATGGTTAAAATAATGCAATGGTGATGTTGTTGGAGGCTCTTGGGATGTCCCGATGTTGATTCAACCCGGAGCAGAAGCCAGGTTGTCTTCCTGCAAGAAAGAATTCAAGAGCTAGATAGATGCAGGAAAGCAGAGGGCGTTTATTGAGAAGGAAGTGCAGGCGAAGTTGGGAGTTGAGACACCCCAGAGGAAGTCCTGACTGGGGTTTTTATCTCCCTTAGGAGCTGGGTCCTCCCCCTGGGTGGGACCCTCCATCTCCTCATTTTTCTTCCTTATGTATTTAGTACCTCCAGAACTGTCATGGTGTCAGGTGCATGATGGGAGCTGCAGTAACCGCAATGTAAAAGATTATAATGAGGGCCGGCCTGGTGGCTCAGGTGGTTGAAGCAATGTGCTCCTAATACCAAGGTCACCGGTTCAATTCCCACATGGACCAGTGAGCTGCGCCTTCTACAGCTAAGACTAAACAACAGCTCTCCCTGGAGCTGGGCTGCCATAAGCAGCTGGAGGTTGGTGTGAGCTGCCACAGGCTGCTGTGGGCTGCCAGGAGCAGCGGGTGGCCAGTGTGAGTGGCTGGCAGGCAGCGTGAGCGGCGGACAGCCAGCAAGAGCTGCCGTGAGCTACTATGAGCGGCCCATTGACAACTGGCAACTGACTACCTAAGCTGGGAGGAGTGCAAGGCTCATAATACCAGCATGGGCCAGGGAGCTGTGTCCTATATACCTAGACTGAGAAACAACAGCTTGAACTAGATTGGGGGGAAAGGAGGGGGGGGAGGTGGAAAAAGGGGGGAGAAAGATTGCAATGACATTAAAATTAGCTGAAGTTCAGGTCCACATTAAAATTAGCTGAAGTTCAGGTCCACATCGGGGATGCTGGTCCTGCCAGATAAAACTGGTTTGTGTTTTTGTCTAGCTGCAGGAGTGGTGTACAGTTTCTTGTGAAACTGTAACTAGGAAGGTGCCTCATGTTGTATCCTGGAGGGGGTCGTTTTCCCAAGCTGCCTATCCTATCTCTGTGGCATGAACTTTATACAGTGAAAATGCAAAAGGCAGATCAACTCTAGCTGGAGAAATGAGGAAAAGCATCACAGAGAAGATAATATTTGAGATGAATTTTTAAAGATTAGTAGGCAAAGAAGATAGTGAAGGACTTGAAGCTGAGGAAAGAGCATTTGGAAAAAGATATGGAATAAAAACATGTTCAGTGTGCTGTTCTCTGTGAGAAGTTCATTGTAGTTCAAGTACGAGGGACGTGAAGTGCCATAAAAGGAGAGGAGTCTCTACAATGGACTAGAGCCAGATTGTGGGAAGTGTTTGCTCATGACTGCCTTGGCATGCCAGAGAGCCAGTGAATACATTTGTTACCTTAAGGGCTTTAATGAGGAAGAGTGGAAAAGGTAACCATGTTGCACTTCCTGGTAATTGCCCACAGGCTTCACCAGGTACTGCTTCCTAACTTAGCTGAATATTTCTACATGCAATGCAGGACCCATTTGCCTTTTAACTATCCATGTAACACTTAAACACTATTTCAGATAGCACAACTTTTCTACAAACTGAATAATAGGAAAAACTTGAAATTCTGAAATTAGATTTAGTGAGATTTACTCTTACTAAAAAATTGGTGGAATTTAAAATGTCGTGTTCATTTTACACAGTTCATCTCTTTATTTAGCTCTTTTATCTATATTCCTATTTATGATCACTTACATTTTTTTATTTGAAAGGGAAAATATTTTGAAAGTAAAATAGTGAAATAGTTTGATGTTGGTTACAAAGCAATACTTAGGTAGCTTCTTTCTGCTTTTTCCTCTATTTTTAAAATACGAGTGTCTCTTTTGAAGAGATTTTACCACACATATAGATGCAAAAGCAAGGAAAAATACTGTTAAATACTGTAGACCTAAATAAAGCAAATGAAGCTTAAACCAATAATCATTTTCATGGGAGGGATTGAGTCAATTCGTAACCCATTCTTGAAAAGGAAAATTTGAAAGTGGAATGTTTGTGCTGTTACAGTAAGCCTTTCCTCAATTTCAAGAAGAATATATTAAACTTACTTTATGCTGAACTCTGTTTTAGTCACTGAAAATATAAAAATGAATAAAATACAGTCCCTCCTCTTATTACACTTGTTCTCTAGTGAAATATTAAGTTGAACCACATGAAATTGCATCTTTTTTAGGTCAAAAATGGTCATATATCAGTTCAGTCCAACATATATGTAAATAGACATTTACAATAATAGAGATATGAACATGGTGCCCCCCGCACTGAGAAAGTGCTTCATCCCCCATGGAGCAGTCTGCGAAGGCTTCCCAGATATGACACGAGCTGAGTTTCAGAAAACGATTGGGAGTTCACCGTGTGTTCACAGGAAGCAAAGAGAATGAGGGCATTCCAGAAACGGGAAACAGCATGTGCAGAGTTGTTGAATGGAGAAAGGGCCTAGCAAAGTTGAAAAGCTGCAGATAGTTCAGACTGGTGGGAAGGCCAGATGTGTTGTGGGTGACAGGAGACAAGGCAGAAGAAGTAAGCAGAGGGCAGATCATGGGAGGTGGGATGTATCAAGCCAAAGAGCTGGACTGTATCCTGAGACCGATGGGATGTGTGTAATCCAGGGAGTGTGCAAGGTCATCGGTTAGGGTTCATAAAGAAAATAGTACTCCTTCCATGTGTAGGGGGTTACAGTGTATACAGTCCTGGATGTAAATAATTTATAAGTAAATATACATGTATTATGGTGCATTATGGGTTGAATTGTATCCCCCCCAAATTTTATGTTGAAGTCCTCCTAACGCCTAGTGTCTCAAAATGTGCCCTTATTTGTAAATAGAGTCATTGCAGATGTAATTTGTTAAGATGAGGTTATACCGGAATAGAGTGGGCCCCTAATCCACTATTACTGGTGTCCTTGTAAAAAGGTGAACACCACGTGATGATGAAGGCAGAGATTAGGGTGATACTTCTGTACGCCAAGCAACTTTAAGAATGCCAGCAAACCAGCAGAAACTAGGAGCGAGGCATGGAACCCATCCTTCCCTCACAGCCCTCAGAAGGAACTGACCCTGCCAACTGCTTGATCTCAGACTCCTAGTCTCTGATACTGTGAGACATAATATTCTATTGTCTAAACCACCCAGGTTTTGGTACTATGTTACAACAGCCCTAGGAAACTAATACATGCTGCATGGTAAAAAGTTTGGAGATCCTGATTAGATAGATGATGGGGAGTCATGGAAGAGTTGGTTTATGTTTAAGATTCCAAATTATCTATGTCCTGTCTTTATTCAGTCTCTGAGTTCAGTAATTAACTTGAAGTGATTTCTTGACTTCTTATTACTTACTCCCTACTTCTTAAAGCCATTATAGTCGGAAAACAATTTGTTCACATTTGTGTTTGGCATAGTTTATGTTACAGGAAGAGGAAATTCTTTGATCTTTAGCACAAAATACACATGGTGATAGCATGCAACTGTTTTAGGGGGACAAATTTTACATTTAAGAAAAAATGGGATTACATTTAACCCCGTTAAGTGGAGCCAAAATCAGACATAAGGATGTGAAGTATTTAAAGTGGATAGAAAACTGTGTCAGCAATGCAGACAATTCAGTGCGCTGTTGTGGCCGATGGTGCTGTACCTAAAACACGTCTCCTGATACCTACGCCACAAACATACTTCCACCTGAGTGTGTACCGGCCGTTTCTGACAACCGTGCAGGCACAGTTATGATGGGTGGAGAGCCATATGCTCTTGGACTTTTTGATACCACAGGGAAAGAGGATTATGAGAGATTACGACTGCTGAGTTACCCACAAACAGATGTGTTTCTAGTCTGTTGTTCAATGGTCTCTTCATCCTCATTTGAAAATGTGAAAGAAACGTGGGTGCCTGAGATAACTCACCAGTGTCCAAAGGCTCCTTTCCTGCTTTTTGGCACCCAAATTGATCTCAGAGATGACCCCTCTGCAATTGAGAAACTTGCCAAGAACCAACAGAAGCCTGTCACTCCAGAGATTGCTGAGAAGCTGGCCCGGGACCCGCAGGCTGTCAGTTACGTGGGGTGCTCTACACTCACACAGTAAGGCCTGAAGCACGCACTTGATGAAGCAGTATTAGCTGCCTGGCGCCTGCAGACTGAAGACCAGCACAGGTCTGTGATGCTATGAACATCTCTCCAGAGCCCTTTCGGCACAGCTGGTGTCGGCATCATACTAAAAGCCATGTTTACGTCAAACTAAAGATTAAAAATTGTTTCTACAGTTTAAAAAAATAGTGTATTATCTGTTCCGAGAAGACTGTAGGCAAAACATGCTTTATTCTAGCTACATAACCTTCAGATATTAAAGACGAGTCCTTTTTATACAAGTCATACATTAGGCATGTGCCTAGGGTTCCAAACCAGGATAACACCCTAAGCTCACACGTGGCTCTCTCGAGCCTGTTTGTAGGTCAGCAAAATCTGGAAGTCAGAGATGCATTAATTAGTTAATTAATGTATTAATACAAAAATATTTTTGTGTATTATATTTTGAGCACTTTCAATCTTTGTGGGCCATGGAATATTTGATCATTTTTGGCCTTATTTATGCAAGTCAACTAAAGCATTTTGAAATACTACTATATTTTTAAAAATCCACATGTATGTGTAATAGTTCTGCCATGGATTAGACAAGTAATTTTCAGGCCTTTAAAAAAGTAATAGAACCCTTTTTTCAAATGAACTCTTATGTGGAAGCCCAATATGCAATACTGCTTTAGGCAGTTTACCCTGTCATAGAGAACTTGATATTTTAAAACTGTTCCTTATATCTAGTCTGGAAGTGCTGTATTTTGTGATTATATATTCTGTAATCAGTGTGTAATCTCTTAGCAGAATGAAAAGGAATTTATATGGATGCTTAGGGCTGCTTTTCAGTAATGGGTTTGGATTTATAAGAATCCATTTATTGTCTCTAATTTGGTCCCTTTGTGACCAACACAGCAGTCTGTGACCTATAGCTACTTGCTTGAGAATGCAATGTTTACTGCTCCATAGAAACACGTTTCTCGTTAAAGCCTTTAATCCTGCTTTCACCACTGTGCTTTTAACAATTTTTGGTTTTGCTCTGTTCACTTTACTACACCGTCGCTACCTTTGGACTCTAATAGACTCAAAAACCTGTTTGTCCAGTTTAATGCATGGTTATTTTTCCCTCACCCATGACTTATAATCATATTGCTGTAAGGTGTTAAATATTTAGAACTATATATATGTTTTATATGCTTAGATTGTTATAAAAATTAGCACCATAAAGAGAGGATACAGATGGCTGTGGAGTCCTTCAGAATTAGAGTTTTTGCACCCATGGTATTTATCATATGGCTCACTTTTCTAAGATCAAGATAGGTCAGGTGGCCAATCTGACAGCCCATAAATAACAATTCAGAGATTTTTCTACTTTTTTCTGAAGTGTACATATAAAATGATATAAATCACAGGTTATTCAGATAATTTGGTCATCAGTGAATCTTTTCAATAAAAGTATACCTAGAATTTTTATTCTCTTAGCAAATGTCTGCTGAGCCCTTACCATGTGCTAACAGTGATCTTGCTAAGTTTCAAGTATACAGTGGCAAACTACGTGGACACAATCCTGGCCTCGTAGGATAGATATATTACACACACAAAATTAATATATAATTATATATGTAAACTATATAGATATGTATGTGTAGCCTCTGCTATGAGTTATGGAGGAAATAAACAGTTCTTTCTACATCAGAAGTGGAAAAGGCTAGTGTAAACAGAACAGTCAGAAAAGAAATGAAAAGTGAAAAGAAAAGCTTTCTAGGCAGAGAGACTAGTTTGTGCAAAGGTCCTGGGCTTATTTAAGGAAAAAGAAGGTCATTAAGTTGCACGAAGAAAAGATTTTTCTCTTTTGTCTAGAGTAATGTATGTAACATAATAGGCACTACAGAAATATTTGTGTGTGACTCAATGAATATTTGTAGACCTAAGATTTAGTGAGTATAAGTTGAGATAAGAGAAGTACTGAACTGTGCCAAGCCCTCCCTTTTAAAAACTGGGGAATCTAACTTACATTTTATTAATATAATGATCACTCATAGCTGTGTGAGGAATTATTTGGTGGGGAGCAAAAATGGAAGAAGGAAATCCCAAGTACATGGTGCAGTGGCAGTAGACACAAGGGGACCAAAGAAATCACTAAATAACTAAATGTTAGAGCCCAGGTGAGTGGGTTAAACTTCCTGCCTGATTCACCTCCCTCAGCAGCTTAGGAAACTGACTGTATCCGATTTATCTTTGTACCCCTAGGATTGCCACAGCCCCTCAACCCCCAGACCAAGCCTGGAGAGAAATTAACTTTGGGCTTAGAATTTAATCAAGCCCTTAAAGA
The DNA here is from genome assembly GCF_057876585.1 of Rhinolophus sinicus. NCBI lineage: Eukaryota > Metazoa > Chordata > Mammalia > Chiroptera > Rhinolophidae > Rhinolophus > Rhinolophus sinicus. Next base: position 46,130,220 of record NC_142504.1, read on the forward strand.
AAGTAATTTCAAATTTTCTCCTGGGTCTTTGCATAATTAAGGAAGTGACCATCTTAAATGAAGTCACGAAGAAGATCAAGAATGTGCGTTATACTACAAAGACAACTAACTTGGTCTCGTGAAACAGTCAATATCATAGGGGAAAAGGCAGAGAAACACTCTGGCTATCTACTGCTAGTAACAAACTCTGCCTCATTAGTACCACCCATACCGAAGCAAAAGCAAGGGAAAACCATTTACAATGTTGTTAAGTTAAATAAAGCCATAAAACGTAGACTAATGCGCATTCATATAGATGACTTGCCGCTCTCACACCTCTGGCACTATGATGAGGGCACAGCTTCTTTTCACGGAGACTCCCTGTAGTTCTAGGCAGTGACCAGCAAAGTTGAGCCTAGGTACTGGCAGAGAAGTGTCTGGGAAGCTAAGGAGTGATTGCTCGGTGGATAACTCGGAGGGCCATTAAGACAACACCCTTTTTCCAACATACACTACAACTAAGCCTGAGTGGAGGCTGACCGTTATTTTATAACACTGATTAGCACATAGGTTCTCAATGAATGGGGATTTGCTACCTCGGAGTATCCTGTTCCACTTTTGTATTGCCCTAGTTATTATAAAGTTATTTCTTTCACTGAACCATTTCCCCCCTTATTCCCACTCCATTCTATGTCGTTTTACTCTCTAGAACCTCAGCAAATAAAGCTAATCCCTTTTGTTGGAATTTTAAGATTTAATTTAATTTATTTTAGAATGGCTGCCTGGGCTGCTTTTATTCTTTTGGTCTGTTTCAAGAGAAAATGAAGCAGTGGCAAGAGTTAAATTTATTAGATGGAATAGTGCCCCGTGTGAAGGCATTTTGTCTTAAGATTTGCCAGTCACTACAGCCTTTTCAATGAAACAGCTCAATCTGTGCCTGCACAACTGCCACAGTTATTCTCCCAGATCTAAAGGAACCCAGCTTCTACTTCTGCTCAAATAATAATAATAATAACCCAAAGAATTAAAAGCCGGAGTCCCCTCCCCCTCCCCCATTCCTAATCCATTTACATAACTGGTAAAACAGTATCAGGATCCCTCCTCTGAGTTCCAGGAGTCTTGGTAGGACCTGGGCCTTCCTGTTCCCAAGATTCTCCCAGGCTCTGCAGGGGGAGTGGCTGCCCCCTCGGCTGGACTCTCCATCTCTGCATAATCTGTCCTCCCCAGGTTTGTAATCCAGAAATGTAATCTCTCAGCCATGGATGGCTTCTGCCATTCTCCTCCTGTTGTGGGTTTACACCTTTTAAAGACATTATTTTATTATCATTGAAATGGGGCATCTTGGGGGAGAAGAGGTAAATATGCACTGTGGGTCAGTCAACTTGAACCAGAAAGAGTAACACAACATGTTTAGTCATTTGTACAAGCATATTCAAGAAAAGCAAAAATCTATAATTGTATCACACTAACACATATTCATTTATCTGTTTATTTATCCATTTATTTATTCATTCAAGTCACCAGATGTTTACTAAATGTCTATTATGGTCTAATCACCTGCCTCCGCGGGAATTAAAGTCTAGTAAGGGAATTGTAGCCAGGTAGAAATAATCACTGATAATATTTTGGTATATTTTCATTGACTCCTAATGTTTTAGGTTTTTTTTTAAATATATTACAGTTAAACTGTCTATTCATAGTCTTAATATCCTTTATTTTATTAACTTACAGCACAGTGGGAGTGGCAAAAGAGGGGCAAAGCTGTTTATGCTAGATTCTTGGCCATCGGGAATCAGATTATGTTATTTTTAACCTGAGTCTGGAGTATACTAATGTTCTGTAATTCGTATAGCAGCCTTGTTCCTTTTCTGTTTTGCAGAGCGTCTCTAGCTGCACTGTTTCTCCACCTTACAACCAGGTCAATCAGCTGTGGGTAGACGGGTATCCTCACCGCCAGGAGTCTTCTGTCAGGGTGATGTAGCCGTGAGAGCTTATTCTTACCACGATGGAAGCCGGGGCAGCAGAGGCCTCAGTCAGTTGGGGGAGAGGGTCAGCTCTTGTGCCTTGGTCCACCTACTTCAGTCCCTTACAGATCAGCCTGCGTGCTGGTTGACAGAGGTCTCATGACCTAGGCCACAGGACAGTGTGAACTTGCATGTTATCTCATCTCCTGACTCAACTCTCCTTCCTCCATTTCCCACAGTCCTCTTCTTTATCCCTTCCCCTTGCAGAATGATTTTCACAAAAGACTACTCGTTTTTTTCTGGAATGCCACCTCGCACCTCAGAAAAAATGAAGGCCTAGTCCATTTGATCCCTTCTTGTGTCGTACAAATTTTATGGCCTCAGGCTTCCATTCGGGGTCTGTAGCTTTAGCGCTTGCCTGGTTTCTGCTCTCTTTGTAGTTAAATCATATTTTAATATAACTAAATCATACTCCAGTAATTTTTTTACAATGCAATGGTTTTTAGTATATTAACCAAGTTGTGCAGCATCACAATCTAATTTTAGAACATTTTCATCACCCCAGAAAGAAACCACATACCCACTAGCAGTCCCTGCCAGCCCTAGTCAGTCATCAACACGCTTCCTGTCTTCCAGAGATTTGTTATTATTGCTGTTTGTAAAGGGATCAGGTACAAATGGGGAGAAAGGTGAGCTCTGGTCTGGAGGTGAGCTACTTCTGATCTCTGCTTATCTTCTACCCCCCAAATTTGAAGTTAAAACTCCTTGCCCCTTTGAAGATTAATTTTTTTCCAAAGATTGCCATCTGATCTCCAAAAGATATTCAGATATGATATCTATAATCATCTATCTATCTATCTATCTATCTATCTATCTATCTATCTCTCTACCTAAATTTAATTTCTTTTTTTTTTTTTGAGCATCAATGACCTTTGTAATTTCCTTCTTTCCTCCATTAGCACTTTGTTCATTTCTATTTTTTAAAACTTACATCATAGCATCAACCGGAAGCTGAACTGGAAGCTCCCTGAAGGTAGGGCTTCCTTCCCAATACTCTGGCAGACGATCGATAAATGTTTAGTAAATGAAGCACTTCATTTGTGAATGATACGGCATTCTGACAGTTACAAACGTTCCCAGTCAGCTCACACATAAAGCATTTAGCTACCTACAAACTAGGTATTTAATAGGCACCAAAATCCTAGAACTCCAGGGAGGGCTAATGCGATGCAATCAAGGGACTAAATTTGATCTTATTTCATAGCTTTAACCTTATTTCTCATGCGTGAGTAACCATAGTGCACATACATGCATACATACCCACCTTGCCCAGAGATATTTCAAAGATTTCTTGTATGAACTGACCATGAGGGAACCAGGCCTCAAACATTTTCCCTCAATTCTCTAATTCCTAAGCATTTCAGATCAGGCTACCATACCTGTATCTTGCTGATTTTAGATAAGATGTATGTAATACTAGGTAACAGTGAATGGTGGGAGACAGTACAATGAACCATGGGGAATGGCTTGGAGGCAACACCCTTCTCTGCCATGTTCACAACAAGAATTGAACATGGGGAGATGAAGAGGGGTGTGAGGTCAGCATGGGAAGACTCCTCAGTGGGTACTTTTTTGAACCGGAGCATCTTGGCCTCCCCAGCATCCCCACCCCCTCAGCAGTGGTCCTTTGTGATGTCTGAGCTCCCCATAGGCACGTGCCATGAGGAGTGCCCTGGTGACCAAACAACGCTGAAGGAGTGTGATGACTCAGTGTCCCTGGGAGGGGGTATTTACAGAGAGGACAGGACTCCTGGAGTAGACAGTTGAGGCTTCAACATGACAAAAGGGACCAAGAAACCATGGGAGCCACAAACCACACGCACCAAACGATAGAAGAAGACCCACTCTCACCCTGGATCAAGATGCAGTAGCAAGGTCAGAGGACCCTACCCAAGCACCTCTTCTCCCTCATTCATGCCTCTTCCTGCCACTCTCCCCACATAATCCTGCCTCTGTCTGCCCCCATTTTCTTCTCCCAACCCGATGCTCTCCGGGCTTCCTTGTTGTCTTACCAGGTTCTGAAGATACACAGGTAGACAAAAAGACCATTTCACATGACTTCAAGAAAAATACGTATATACTCTTCTAGAGTTATAACAAGTTGAAGAAGGCAGAAGAGAGTGAGAAGGGCCAACACATTTCAGCCATTACCATAGACTGAGCCCCAAACAGCCAGGCCGCGCCCGGGGGACCCAATAGAACCATACCACCTCAAGATAAGACCCCTACAAAGAGTGCCCCTTTCTGTTCTCACTAACCTGGGTCCCAAGGAAGGCCCCCAAATGCAACATTTTTTCTTAAAAACATCCTTCATACTTGATCTGATGAGTTTTAATTTTTAAATGCAACCCATCAAATGTTTTTTCTATTTTCTAAATTATTTCTGTTTAAGTACAGAATTTGAATTGTTTTAATTATTATATATGCAGAACTCCAGATTATAGATAGCTGTATTCATTAATGTCTTAAACTCTTTTTAGTTTAATATTTTCACAATATTTAGTGTCTACTTCCATTGCTCTGTTTGTTTGTTTTTTGTTTTGTTTTGTTTAGTGCTCTTAATCCCATGATTTAACTTTCTGTTTAACCCAAACCTTAGACTTGGGAACCATCTCTTCACATACTTATAGTTAATTGTTCATCCTGCCTGAATGTCTTGCATTTGACTGAACATGCCCAGTTCTTTCAATAATTTCTCACAGGTCTAATTTCACAAACCTTTAATCAGTGTCTTTTCTCTTCTGAACACTCTCCAAGTTCTTTTTTTTCCTCTTTATACAGCATGGCATGTAAAATTAAATACAGTTTGTTTCCAACTGAAGCCTACCCAGTGCCAAATAAATAAAAAATAATTGCTTCTCTCCTTTTTTGCACACATGCCTTAATACAATCCTATAAAGTATTTGTCTCTTATTTCAACATAGAGAAGACTCATCCAACTTAGCATCAGCCACAATTGTTGGACTTTACTTGGCTTTGTTTCAGCTATGGCTGTCTTAGCCAGTATTTCCACCTTTGTTGCAATTCAGTAGCATATTAAAAATCCAATGTTAAATCCATCAAAGAATCTCCTCCACATAGTTTTCCTTCAAAGATTGTTCCATGAACAATTGGTATAAATGTAAATTTAGTGCTTGGGATCTCCAGAACTAAAGCTTGAATGATTCGGAGTATTTTTGTGATACAAACTGGAAAGGATTCAGATGGCTAGATACCAGGAAAAACTGCTGAAAATTGTGGAAGAAGCAGGCTGCCTTTGTTTTATCCTGTCAGCGTTCAGTTGTAAGCAATAGAAATCAATTTTGGTTAACTTAAGCAAAAGGGAGTTTATTGGAAAGACATCAGAGGATTTTCAGACTAGAGAACCATGTTTAGACAGTAGCAAACACCAAGAGTGCTCCAGCAAGCAGAAATCTCAGCTATGGTCTGAAGAAGAAAAGCATTAGCATCCCCTTGTTGGGGCTGTTCTTCGGTTCTTCCCTAATCAGTCAGAGTTCTAAACCCTGGGCTCCCTGACCTTACGCACTGGGGGATCCTAAAAGTGGCAAGACACAACCAGTGCCCTTCAGAACATTACAGTCTAGGAGGGAAAGAAAGAGATGCACAAATAATGAAATACAAAACCAAGTGTTGATCATGATATAAGGAAAGTAAAATGTTCTAAAAGCTGAATTCCCAGTTGTCTCCTGGTTACAGTGAAAATAGACATTCCCAGTAACTCTCAGTATAAATATGGTTACTTGTAGAGTGCATTGAACCTATCTTTAACAACCTCTCACTTATTTTCTCATTCAACCTCTCTTTCACTCAGATTCCATGATACTTCCAGTCAAGTAAATGAGGAAATGGAAAGCATCAATACTTAAAGACAAAACACATGGTTTTATAAACCCCCGGGGTTTTACAAAGGCACCTTTAGTGCTTGTTTTAACCTTGCTCTAGGAAATTCTCACTTGCAGATAATAAGTCATTTATGTCATTGTTTTGGATGGCTTGTCATGTAGCACTTGCAACCTCAGTGAAATAACAGGTTGGTGTATCACATTTTTTATGAGGCTCTCACAAGTAATCATTTGGAGTGGAGAGGGGGGTCTGTTATTAAAAGGTAACTTAAACATATGAAAATAATTAAAAATGGCGACAAAGGTATCATGTATATGGTGACAAAGGAGTTACGTATAACTCCCTGCATGGCAGCTGTGATTTTACCCCTATCTCTCTCAGGAAAGCATATTGGAATGCATAAGTATGTGTGGGTGTATACGACTTATGCATACATAAATCAAAAAGGAAGAATGAATACTCAGTCGTCATAATAGTCTCTGCCACATTACATGTCCTTTTATTTACATAAAATTTACTATTTTAACCATTTTCAAGTGTACAGTTCAGTGAAATCAAGTACATTAACATTGTTGTGCAGCCATCACCACCATCCATCTCCCAAAATTTTTCATCAACAAAAACTGAAATTCTATCTTTTATCAATTAATTTTACTATATCCCTTGAGAGAATTTGAGATGCTTTGGGGTACTGAAAATGGGAGAATTCCTTTTCTACCTTTCAGTAGTTCCCGATTTATTCAGTTTCATGTTCAATGGAAAAATGAAACCATAGAATTGTTGATTATTTTATTTATTTTTTTGCATTATAGGATCTTAATTTGGGAGAGGCTTTTTAGACTGTCTAGGCATTGGACTTTTATGTACAGTAAAATTTCCAAAATAATTTTGGAGACTATCATGGAGTTTTTTACTTTTCATTTTTACCAAAGAAGGGACAATGGGAAAAAAAAAAAACTGTCATTCATTATCACTATTCACAAAGAGGACATCTTAACACCAAAATAAATAAGAAAGTCATAACAACAGATAAAAAGGAAATTTAATTAAATTGGGTAAATTTACCTTTATGAAACTGTCGCTTGCTGCATGTTTCTTATTTTTCTGAGTGTACCAGTGACTGGTGGAACCTATGACACAGAGAAACAGTGTTCTGACAAAGAACACGTGAATATTTGGTCTCAATGAACCACCTTCCACCAACATTCAATGCTTAGATCCTATCACATTCCACCAAGTGGCAGTGGGCCTCCCATGGCTCACTGGGAAGGGTGAAATGTGTCGAGGGTTACACTTTAACAAGTCATCACTGGACTGTTTGAAAGTCTTGTGCACCCTACAGATCATACATTTCCTTAGTAAGAGGGCAGCAAATCTCTAGCTGTAGCAGGAGATTGCTTTGAACATCTAACCTTTTATAGCTTACGTCATACAATTTCTCCAAATGCCTATTTTGAGTATAAAATACAAGGTGGTTTAATAGTGTTTTTTTTAAAGCTCTCTACTTTCCCTATTCTTGATTTTCACATAGGTAGGCTGCCATTGTGATCTCTAACAGGAAAACTGATAGATTTGAAATTATTATTTGTGTTGCTCTGTATACAGGCACAATAAAAAATAATTTGTCTCTCATTCTGCTGCAGAGACAATTTTTTTTTTTTAAATCTCATAGTAGCTGTTGAGATGTGTACTAGCTTAATTAACTTGTGCTGAATATGGAAATACCCTTCCAGGCAAAGGAAGTATCAAAATCACCTTAAAAAGGTAATTTAAGAGTTTGGTCAAGACAGCAGAGTAGGTAAATACTGTGCTTACCTTCTCTGATGACCACATCAAAATTACAACTAAACTATAAAACTATAAAACCATCATTGAGAATCGCCTGGAATTTGTTGAAATGAAGCCTTACAACTACGGACAAACAGAAGAGGCCACCTGGACACTGGTAGGAGGGGTGGAGACACAGAACAGGCTGGTCGGTCCCACACCTGCACGTAATCATTAAAAACCAGGAGGGATATCTCAGCTGCAAAGTTCCCTACCCCCCCCCCCCCAAAAGGAGCAAGGGGTTCCAGTGCCACACCAGCCCAGGGTTCTAGTAACAGGGAGAGAAATCCCCATAGTTTCTGGTTGTGAAAACTAGCAGAGATTGTGGCTCAGTGAGACAAAGGGTGGCTGGAGTCCCAGGCACTCCACTTAAAGGGACCGTGCACAGACTTACTCACCAACGGAATCACTGACCTTTGTAGGCAGCAACTAGAGAGGCAGCAGGGACATATGGAAGGGGGAACTGAGTTGTCTGGCTTGGGACAGGGGCTGGAGGGGCAGCTTTCTCCTGGATGGAGTTGCTGGTGGAAGCCATTGTTTCTTTGTTGAGCCCTTCACCTTCCTGGCGTACAGATGCAGGTGGCTACAATATCTGAGTCTCCATTAAGCTGGCTGACACCATTCATTTGCCATGCCCTGGTGATTCTGAGACCCCGCCCCACCCACTTTCAGGCACACCCAAGCTTTTTCACAAAACCACCTGCCTTTTGCTCATGCTACAGACTTTCTTAGGGTCTCTTAAAGGTTCATGGACCCCAGACAAGCAGCATCTAGCTTGATCATGTCCTGTACCTCTGGCTGAGCAGCTTTAAGCCTGGTACCAGCAGTCGCCAGCCTGGGTTCGCAACTTGACTTCGTGAGGCACTTCCAAGCACGGCACGGGAAGTGGCCTTCTGCCATCTGCAGATTACTTTGTGGCTCCTGCCCGGTAGCCCTGGGTGGGGCATGGGCTGTGGGTGCACTTGACCTGCAGTGGGTCCCCTCCCAGGTGGCTCTGGAGCTGATGAGCCCATTGGCCAGCTTCAAAAGAAGATGGAGCATCACCCAGCTGCCTCCTAAAACGACACACCCAAGGGGCAGACTGGGCAGGCATCAGAGCCCTGCTGAGACAGATCCTATTCTGTAGAGTCAGCCCCTGTACAACAGCTCCTCCACTATAGCCATGGCCAGTCCTCACAACCAATCAGCCTGAGGGTCAATCCCTCACATTGACATGCAAGCAGCAAACAAGGCTCAAGTATAAGAGGAAGGTGCACACAATCAACACAAAGGACACACCTGGAGTGTGTGGCTCAGGTGACCAGGAAGACTGTGCCACTGAGCCCCACAGGACACCTACTACATAAGGTCCCTATAAAGACCAGGACACATAGCAGCCCTACCTAATACATAGAAACAAACACAGGGGAGACTAAGAAACATGTCCCAAATGAAAGACCCAAACAAAGCTCTAGAAAAACAACTAAACAAAATGGAGACAAGCAATCTACCAGATGCAGACTTCAAAACGCTGGTTATAAAAGGATGCTCAGTGTTCTCAGGGAGAACTTCAACAAATAAATGGGGAATATAAAAGTGGAGATAAAAAACCAAAAAAGAACCAGTCAGAAGTAAAGAATACAATAACTGAAATGAAGAAAACATTAGAGGGACTCAACAGTAGATTAAAAGAAACCGAGGATCAAATCAGCAATTTAGAATATAAGGTAGCAGAAAATACCCAGTCAGAACAGCAAAAAGAAAAAAGAATACAACAAAAATGAGGACAATTTAAAGGGCCTCTGGGAAAAATATCAAATGTACCATTTGCATCATAGGGGTACCAGAAGGAGAAGAGAGAGAGGAAGGAATTGAAAACCTATTTGAAAAAATAATGTTGGAAAACTTCCCTAACCTGGCAAAGGAAGGGAATATTCAAGCTCAGGAAGCGCAGAGTCCTAAACAAGATGAACCCAAAGAGGCCCACACCAAGACACATCATAATTAAAACGCCAAATGTTAAATACAAAGAGAGAACCTTAAAAACAGCAAGAGAAAAGCAGTTAGACCTACAAGAGAGCTACTAGAAAATTGTCAACTGAATTTTCAACAGAGACTTTGCAGGCCAGAAGGGATGGGCAGGAAATCTTCAAAGTGATTTGACCTACAACGAAGAACCTACAACCAAGATTACTGTGCCCAGCAAAGCTATCATATAGAATCGAAAGACAGATAAAGAACTTCTCAGAGAAGAAAAAGCTAAAGGAGTTCATCACCATCAAACCAATGTTACAAGGAATCTTAGAGAGACTTCTTTAAGAAGAAGAAGAAAAAGATCAAAACTATGAATAGTAAAATGGCAATAACTACATACCTATCAACAGCTACTTTCAATGGAAATGGATTAAATGCTCCAATCAAAAGATAAGGGGCCTGACTGGATAAGAAAACAAGACCCTTACATATGCTGCCTATAAGAGACTCACTTGAGATCAAAAGATACACACAGACTGAAAGTAAAGGGATGGAAAAGATATTTCATGAAAATGAAAAAAAAAAAACAAAACAAAAAAAGCTGGGGTAGCAATACTTACACCAGACAAAACAGACTTTAAAACAAAGACTAGGGCGGCCAGTTGGCTCACTTGGTTAGAGCGCAGTACTCATAACACCAAGGTCGTCAGTTCGATTCCCACATGGGCCAGTGAGCTACGTCCTCCACAACTAGATTGAAAAAAAAAAAAAAAATGACTTGACTTGGAGGTGAGCTGCACCCTCCACAACTGGATTGAAAGCAATGACTTGACTTGGAGCTGATGGGTCCTGGAAAAACACACTGTTCCCCAATATTCCCCAATAAAAAATAAAAAATAAAAATTTTTAAGTTAAATGTTTAAAAACAAAGACTATAACAACAGACAAAGAAAGACCCAGTAATCCCCCTTTTGGGTATTTATCCAAAGAAACCCAAAACGTTTCTTTGAGGGGATGTGCTCATCTATATGTTCACTGCAGCATTGTTTACAATGGTCAAGATGTGAAGGCAACCTAAGTGTTCCTGAATGGATAGAGAAGAGCTGGTACATATATACAATGGACTATTACTCAGCCATAAAAAGTATGAAATCTTGTTATCTGCAACAACATGGATGGACCTAGACAGTATTGTGCTGAGTGGAGTAAGTCAGACAGAGAAAGACAGGTGCAATGTGATTTCTCTTATATGTGGAATCTGAAGATCAAAATAAACAAACAAAACAGAAATAAACTCATAGATACAGAGAACATTTTGATGGCTGCCAGATGGGAGAGGATTTGGGGGTAGGTGAAAAAGGTGAAGCGATTAAAAAGTACAAATTGGTAGTTACAAAATAGTAATGGGAATGTAAAGCAAAGCATAGGGAATGTAATCAATACTATGGTAATAACTCTATATAGTACCAGGTGAGTACTGTTGAATAACTGAAAGGTACCCCTGAAACTAATATAATATTGTATGTTAGCTATACATATTTTTTAAACATTTTATTTATTTGAGTGTGTTTTTCCAGGACCCATCAGCTCCAAGTCAAGTAGTTGTTTCAATCTAGCTGTGGAGGGCGCAGCTCACAGTGGCCCATGTGGGGATCGAACTAGCAACCTTGTTAACACCACCACGCTCTAACCAACTGAGCTAACTGGCTGCCCATAATAAAAATCTTTAAAACGAGATTACATTGAAAAAAAATGTTAAAGATAATTTAAAAATTGCAACATACTTGAATTTCCTCAGGTATCACCAGTCTGAAGGTACAAAATGGGAATAATACTAACAGTAATGATTCAAATCCCAGTGACTCTTGCCCCTACTGATTCATAGAAGACATCAGCCCCATTTCAAAACTTCACATTTGTGTCTGGGAAACCCCAGAGCAGGTTTGAAAAGTGCCCCCCAAAATGCTGGGAAGCTTTTCTGTGGCCCTGGCAGTGGGCAGGGCTGCTTCCGCCCAGCCACAGGCTCCTGCAGGTCCTGCACCGCCCCTCCCCCCCGCCCCAGTTGGCTGAACCCCAGAGCAGGGTGCTGCGTAGGCAGACACTGAGTTTCCAGCTGCTCTATGGAGAACATGTTCATTTCTGTAAAGTTGCAGCCCCAGCTGTAGGATAACCAACCTATGCTCTTATTTTTATGTGAAGGTTTATTTTTTGTAGCAAAACAAAACAAAAAACACTTATTTGATTAGTAACAACATTAAATGTGTGAAGATTATATTTGGAATCAAGCACTGGAATTCATTCCTTCCTTCAGTAAATGTGCATTGAGCACAGGTATGTGCTGGTGTGTCCATATCCTGGGGACAAGTGATACGCTCTAAGCCCTGCCCTCATCAGAGTAACAATCAACCAGCTAACACGACACGACACTAGCTCATTTCCACAAAGAGAACATCTTGATATCCAGCAAGTTTTCTGAGATCCTGACCTAAAGAATTGCTACCTTCAATAGCACAAACCATTTGAGAAGAAGATGGGGCCAGTTATGCATTTTTTCTTTTTATGATTAAAGTAGATATAAAAGGAGGAGTCATGAGGGTGTTGCAATCTTCTCGCTAGATTTCAGATTAGGTCTTTTACTCTAATTGTTACCATTTCTACTCTGTGCAGCTCCTTCCCTAAACCTTCCTTAATACAGGACACTTAGAAAACTATAATTTACTTCCTGATGCATTTTATGGCATTTGGAAGCCCTCCAGTGGCCAAGTACTATACCCGAAAAAAAACAAAAACAAAAAAAACTATTATGCTGAAGTGTTTAGGTGTGAAGTGTATTCATGTTTGCAACATACTTTGAAATGTATCAGAAAATAAAATGGATTAATGTATAAATTTTAGAGGGCTGCATAGATGGTTAGATATGTGTGCTAAAACAATAAAACAAATATAACAATGTTAGTTGTGGAATTGGTGAAAGGTATATAGGTCACTGTACCATTCTTTTAACTTCTGTGTTTTAACATTTATATAATGAAATATTGAATAAAAATCTCTGCTAGGCTCTGAAGATTTATACCTTATAGTTCACATTATTGAATTTCAATTTTAAGACAACGTTTAAACTACCTTTCAATAAATCTGTCTTCATTAATGGATTAATTTTTAAATGTTTAAAAAGCACTTGTGTTTCTTTTTAAAATGTATACACAGGAATGTGAAATAGCGAAATATATTTTTTTTAAAAAGGTTTATCTTCCTAGAATATTTTACATACTCAGGAAATTGTTAACAAGTTAATCAGATTCACTTTTTAAAAAAAAAAAATCAGAGTTGTTTGACAATTGCTGACAATACTTGTTTTCTTAGCAGAGATGCATTGGTCAGGGTTCAATGCAGAGAACAAAATCCACCCTTATGTAATTTAAGCCAAAAGGGATTTTTATCACATGGTGTATTAATAAATGGCTGGCAGGGTTGAAGAAACTGCTCTGGAGGAGTGACTCACAGGTCCCTGCTATGGCACTGGGCTGTCACCGCACTGCTGTGGTGCCGGGATCAGGAAGCCAGCTGCTGAATGGGGGAGCCCCCCAGACAGCCACAGGTTCACAGCCACACCCCCTTTCCTATAATACACTCCATCAAGAATGATGCCTCCCAACCTGCCTCTTCCCCCAATTTGGGATTCTTCACTATACACAAGTGCTTCTGGTTGGTAGAATTTAAATCACATCCATCACCCTAGCTGCAAGGACATTTTCAGCCTTCCAGACACTAAAGCCCAGGAAGATATATTAAGAGGATGACATTAGATGAAAGGCTATTGGAAACTCTTTAATGAACAGATCAGCCTCAGAGGGGCTGGACGCACTGATCAGCATAACCACTGAGACAACTAGACATTCTGATCCTTCTGATTGGTGTAATAAGAAGATGGGCAGCATCTATGAAGTATTTTTGCCCAAAACATCAAACCTGAATCTGAGAAAGGCTCCAGATCCAAATACCAAGTTTACAAGAAATAGAAGACTAGAGGCACATGTTACCACCACCACAGGCATGCAATCAGCAAAATCCAGAGCGTGGGGAAACGCTACAGGACAAATGACACGGTTTCTTCAGTAAACAAATGGCAAGACAAAAAAGGGAGGGGTCTCTACAATTAAAAGATTTAAGAGACCTATCAAGTAAAAGCAGTGTGTGAATCTTGTATGTCTAAATACTGCTTCAAACAAACCAATTGTCATAAACTTTTTATGAGACTCTAAGGGAAATTTGAACACATGCTTGTATAATTGATCATATTAAAAAATTAGCATTAATTTTTTAGACACAATAATATTGTGATTGTATCAACAATCACTTCAATCACTTTCACAATCATCTCTGCTTTATCAGGTTGTTATACATTGTTTCATAATTTATGGCTCTGGGTTTTAGACTGGAGAGAAAGTTTATTCTGCTACACATTTTACAGGTTAAATAACGTAATCCTTATAACAATCCTGTGATGAAGGTAAATTACAGTGTGCATTAAGGGAAACACCTATTACAGCCTCCCTGGAATTGGATTAAAAACAAATGTCTATCTAAAGGTACACTTTGTATGTGTGGGAAGGAACAAGGAGACGGGCTGTCTTTCAGGAAAGGAACATCATCAGGTAAGGTAAATCATCAGATAATAGTTATCTCCTTTCAAGAAAACACATTTGTTAGATTCTGTTAACATTAGACCTGATATTCGAAGTGTTTTCAAAATGTCCCATTGTCCCTGAAACTATGAGAGGGCAGCTATTGTCTCCTTTTCAAGATGAGGTTGAACCCCAGCACACCCCCAACCAGCGTGACGTGTGAGACGCACATTGGGAGGCTTGGTGTTTTCAGACACATCCAAAGGGCCATCACAGCCAACTAGTTGGCTGCAATCTTGAATTTGTAGTTCTGTCTGTTAATGGGCTTTGGTCCACGCATCCTGTAATTTTGTTTTTGGGGGCGGAAAAATATCTTAGATATTACAGTGGTTTGTGCCCCTCCAAGCCGCAACCCTGTCCAACAAAATCCTATTCCTTATTTCTGTCACTAAGGAGAATTTAAATTTAATTTAAACTTTCCACTTGTGTGTGTGTGTGGGGGGGGTGGATAATGACAATAGTTTCAGAAACACTGCCTTAGCCAAAATATGTTTTATTTAGAATACAGTGATTTTTAAATCATGTTTTCACATTCTTGGAAATGGATATCATTACATTTACTTTTTAAATTAAATTAATTTTAAAAGCAAATATTTTTTTCTTAAGCACACATAGGTCTTTTCCCCCCAGATTTCAAATGGCCTACAAAATCAAAATGCTACCTTGTTTATCTAAAAATGAACCACCACATGTCACTTTTTTCAAGGAAAATTGCAACCTCCCTGCCTACAGAAAACTGGTAATTAGTTGATTAAAGGGACGGCCAGTAGCTCCTTGGGGCACTGCAGCCCCCTTGACTCGTGATGTCCACGTACAGTGAGCTTATTGACTGGTAATTGATAGTCTCTACTGAACTTTGTGCTTCGTAAACAATCTTAAACCCCTTGGTAACTGTTTAGAGCTGGTGTCCTATACTTGTGGACACTCCCTCCCCCCCAAATGTTGCTTATGTGGCATTGCTGTAGGATTTTCTAGCTTGAACGGAAGATGTGAGATTGTTTTTCTTTACCCTGAAACTGACACTCCCCTGGGGCAATACCAGAAATGCCACTTCCACTTGTTTCTAAAGTTTATACTGGTATAACAGGAACTGAATCTCAAAAAGGTGCCCTCTTCACCCTGACTGAATGCCACCTCTGTTAAGCTGATTTGATTGTAACGAATGTGCACGTAGCCCACGTTGTAAGCAGACTGGGTTAGCACTCAAGGTGCTTGCAAGCTGATGTGGAAGATACATCTTATAAACAACTAATTTAAAATGACGTGAAAAAATTGCTTAGAATACTAGAGCTAAGGAGACTTAATGTAAGAAACAACTAACTGATTCTGCCAGAAGTCAAGGGAGTCATACATTGAGAAGTAGGAAGGCTTTATGAACAAAGTTCTACTGGTGGAAGTACTTTGAAAGGTACGTAACTCCACTTTTGCGTTTGAAGAAGTTGGTGAGGGTTGTCCACACACGGGGTGGGTGTTGGGTTGGACCAGATGAGCAAAGCAGAGATAAAAGATTCCAAGGTACATCTGGGGACTAAAGCTGAAGGTTAGGGTGGAGGGGCCAGTGGTGACAAATGAGCCAAACCACGGATCTCAAATGACATGTGAAGGCCTCCCTGCTCTCATGGTTACTTCCCTGGGAAGAATTACTTAAATGAAGCTATTTGAATACATAATACCACCGAACCCCGTTTCTGCCCCCTTCCCCCATCTCCTTCATCCAGCAGAGAAGGATCACAATATCCCTGCATTGTAACCTTGTACAAGTTACTTAACCTCTTTCCATACCCTGATTTCCTCATTTGTAAAATGAGTATTAAAGATAGTGCCTAAATGAACCACTTAGAGCAGTGCATGGACATAGAGGTACCATGTGAATGTTTATTACACAAATAATTTGTAGAAAATGGACATAGCTCTACCTATCAGAAATTCTCAAACAATTGTTTTGAGGCATAGAAAAAAAGGGAAGAATTTTAGATCTGTGCTAACTCCCAGCCATGGGCTTAAGACTTGTCACATTAAAAAAAAAAAAAAAAAAAAAAAAAAAAATATATATATATATATATATATATATATATATATATATATATATATCCCTAAAGGTAATGAATAACTAAAAGGACTACTAAGATGCCCTTTTATTTTAGAGCTCGGGTAGGAGCTGCTCACAGTGTTAGTAAATAAATGGGTACATTCCTAATTTAAGGCTTGATTTAAGACTTTGGCAATTCTTTGGCATTTGGCTACAGCTTTTTGACATTTTCACTGTTCATTACCAACTCTATGTTGTGAAAAGGAAAAGAGGAAGGACACACAGTGCCATTTTGTACATTATGGACAGTGGAAAAGTCATAGTAGATAGGAAAAAAGGGGAATCTACATTAAGCATCTGTAGATTTAACTTACGACTTTTTCTGTTTTCCATTATTGTTTCAGATACATATTGCTGCATAATAAACTACATAATGGCTTCAGAACCATACGCTATTATTTCCCAGTTGTGGGGATTAGGACTCAGCTTGGCTGGGACCTTCTCCATGTAGTTTCTCCTCGTTCTCTGTTCTGTGGTGGAGCCTCGGCTTCTTTACATGCTAGCAGGTCCCAAAGACTGAAGTAGCCGGGCCTCTTAGGAATCAGCCCAGAAACACATCTGCTGCATTTTTCTGGTCAAAGCAGGGCATGAAGCCAGCTCACACACCAGAGGTGGGAAGACAGACCCCATCTCCATGAGGGGCTGCAAAATACTGTGGCCGTGATTTCCAAAATACTATAGCAGCTGACCAAGTTAACTGTGAAATGCAAGTTGACCAAGTTGGCAAAATTCCAGATTATGACTTCTGCACCATGCAATGTTTACACATTTGGCCCTAGAAACGACCCTACTGGAGGATAGGAAGTAAACAGAGACAGGGAGGAAAACCATGCAAATGGCCATCATGCTTTCAAGCTGTGTTTTAAAGCCTCTGAGTGACATTTGACTTAAATAGCTCCTAGTGAGTTAACTAGCACACACACATTTCTTGCCTAAAATCGACACCCCGAGCTGCTCTGAAATCTAGAGGTATACAGTAGTCAGTAGTTAAGAGCAAGGATTTTGGAATAAGAGCTAGGTTTAAATTCTGGCTTTGCTACTTTGTGTGATTTTAAATTACCTAAAGCCTGTATTCCTCAGGAATATGTGTACCTGGCAGGGTTTTTGTGAAAGTTAAGACATGTGTTCAGAAATCAGCAGCGTGCCTGGCACATGGTAAACATTCAGCACGATTAATATTAGATAGGCCTGAGTCTTCATGACGGTATATTGGTACCGTAAGATTTGTTCATGTCTATTGCAAAGTGAGGGCTTTGCATTAGGGACTTCATAAACACTTTCAGTGAAGCCACCCCAAAAAGCTTTGGGCTGTTAGCTTCCTGAATTTTCTTGAGGGCCTTTCTTGATTCTTTTGCCCTATAAATGTTTCCTTGTTTTGCTTTGCTGCCCTCTTCTGGTAGAGTGGGGAAGAGTTCGATGATGTTCCAACCCTGCAGCTACAGAAATAAAAGCTACCATTTGGAATCCTTAGTCAAAGAATCCAACGTCAAATCTTTGCTCCTGAGTTCAAGCGAATTCAAATGAAAGTAAAGTCTGAATTCCAAAAATTCTACATATAAATTTGAGTTTATTTCTGTTACATGAAAATAGATATTGACAGAGTAACATTAAAATGGACAGCTCACTTTAGGTTGAAAAGATGCTAAGAATACTTTATTTTGAAGGGTAATAAGAAATCCCCTATAAACTGCACTCACTGTTCTGAAGCAATGAAACGTGTATATATAGAATTGTAATTAAAAAGTGTTTTTTTCTAATAGTAAATTCAGCTAATTACTACATCTTTCAAATTATAAGACATATATGGGATCCCTAGCTTGGTATTTTCCATTTTTTTGCATAGAAGCTGCATGAAAATGTACTTACTTTAAATACAATGAGAAATGTGAAATACTTAGCTTTTATATTTAATATAGTAAATTTAAATGCTTTTCCACATGTTAGTTTTAGAAGGTATTGGGAATATTCTAATAGATTATAAATAAGTAGACAAAAATTTTTAAAAGGCACATAATTTAAAATATTCCAGCTGTACACATTGTACATTTATGTACTTATTAAACTTAATCCTACTGAAGAATTTTTCTATCAGAAAAACATAATATTGGGGGTGGGGTGGGAAAAATGGGGGAAGGTCAAAAGGCACGAACATCCAGTTGTAAAATAAGTCCTGGGGATGTAAGGTAGAGCATGGTTAATCATACATTACAAATCTTACCATTTGCAACAACACGGATGGACCTAGAGAACACTATGTTAAGTGAAATAAGTCAGAGAAAGACAATCACATGATCTCACTTACATGTGGAATCTAAAGAAAAGAATAAATGAATGAACTAATCAGAAACAGTCTCAGAGACATAGAGGAAAAACTGAGGGTTGCTAGATTGGGGGTGGGGTGGGAATAAGGGAGAAGGTGAGGGGATCAGAAAGCACAATCAGTAACCACAAGATGGCCACGGGGATACGAAAGTCAATTTGGGAAATCTAATTAACAATGTTGTAAAGATTTTGTAGGGTATCCGATGGACACTTGTCTCATTAGGGAGACCACCTCAGGGAAGATGTAGATGCCTGATCACTGCACTGTACACCTGAAGCTGAAGCTGAACAATAATGAATGTCAACTACAAGTTTATATATATATGTATATACTTAAAAGAAGCGGAGCACAGCATTAGGAATAGAGACAGTGGAAATGTAATGGCTCTGTGCGATGTCAGAGGGATAGTGGATGGGGACAGGGGTGTTGTCATTGTGTGAGGGATATAAATGATAAATGTCTAACTATTACGTTGTTTTGTGCACCTGAAACTAATAAAAAAAGTTATAAAAAAATACTGTATTGCATATTTGAAAGTTGCTATGAGAGTGGATCTCGAAATTTCTCATTGCAAAAAAGTTTAACTATGGAAAAAATAAAAATTACTGATAAAAAAGGAAAAACAGTATTTCAAGGAGTGATTTAGAATTATTTTTTAACATTTGGGTATTTGGGTATAAATCCATAGTAGCTAAAGAATATGTTCTTGTTGAAATATTGGCGAGAATTCTCAAGTCACAAATGCTATTAAATTATAACAGTACATAATGCCATGTTATCTCAAAAAAATGCAAATGACTGGAATCTTTGGAATTCCCTTCCCCAGCTAACTCAATAAAGCCGATTTATTATAGTTTAGAGCACAAATACTTCTCATTGAGCTACCGAAGCATAGCTGCTTTCCACTGGTTAAACTGTTTATGATCTAAATATTGGTCATTTACATATCTTATAAGATTTGTGCACCTTAAACACAAATAGCGGGAACAGATTGCAGCTAATCTGTTAAGAAAGTACAGTTTATATTAGAAACTTGATCTACTTTGCACTTTTAAAATATGCAAGGGCTGCTTTTTGAGCGGGTATGTGCCAAAATCATGGTCAAAGCTTTTGCAATTCTCCATCTGCCAGAATTAAAATACGAGCTTCTGGCCTTTAAGAGCTGTGTAACAAAGATCCAAAATTGAGAATAGAGTATTAAAAACCTGAAACTAATTCACATCTCATTATTTAGAAAGCTGTTAATAGAATCTGAATTTTTGGTCTCTAAAATAACATCATTAAAAGCATGTTTAATTAGGAGGTATCTGTATAAAAAAACAAAAGCAACCAGAACTTTCCCAAAACTAGCACAATGACTTAATTCAATCTAATCTTATATTAAGGATTAAACTAGAATGATTTCATGGGTTGCAATCAAGAGTACCACATAACGTATTTCAAAAAAATATTGCAATCAGAATACATTTTAAGGCTAAATATAATTGTCATTCTTGAGTTTCTCTTAAAAACCTTCAGATTGTAAATTGAATTTTTATTTCTACCCTTCACATTTAGCACAAAATGATCCTTTTTTTTTTAATCATGAGAAAGTTCTTAATATGCATAGATGTCTTTAGAACAGAGCCATTCAGTTTGGAAACTATGCATGTGTTCTTGGCAAAGTGAGTGGTTGATGTTTGACTACTGTGCTTATTAGCTGGCTCCAGGAGCAAGAAGTCTATCCTATTGCTAAACATCACTCCAGGCGTGTTTATGTGGGTAAGTCACATGTCAAGAGGTATAAGGTTTGAAAATACAAACACTTAATAGAGGGTGGTTGGGAATATAAATCAAAACCAGGACTACGGACTTTGACATGTGCTATAGTCTGGGATTCAATTAATCTATTCGACTGACGTTTGCTTTCTACTCTATGTCAGGA
Organism: Rhinolophus sinicus; assembly: GCF_057876585.1. Lineage (NCBI taxonomy): Eukaryota > Metazoa > Chordata > Mammalia > Chiroptera > Rhinolophidae > Rhinolophus > Rhinolophus sinicus. Next base: position 46,150,867 of record NC_142504.1, read on the forward strand.
TAATGTTTAAGAAAATACTTACATTCATAATTAGTTCTATTTAGCACATTTAGCTATTTAGTAGATGTTTAGTAGAGGGCTAGTTTAGTAGAGCAGAAAGTTCAAAGTGCATTGATTAATGAATACGATACAGAATAGACAGAAAATGGTTGACTGACTTGGTTAGAAACAGGACAAGGGGTTTAATAGAGGAAATAACACTTGAATTAAGTTTTGATTGATGAGTAGGGCTCACAAGACCAGGACAAGAGAGTGTTTGAGACAGAGCAGTGTGAATAAGGGGAGGGAGGGGCTGAGGAAACAAAGTAGTTCGTTATGGCTGGAGCACAGGTGTAAACAGAAAAGGCTACAGAAGTCAGCAGCAGATAGATTTTGGATGGGGTCTTTCATGATCTGCTAAGTTGATACTTGATCCTGTGGGCCTGGTTCTCCAGTTTCATTATGCACCAGACTCACCATGATGCTTCAGTAAAACACATATTCCTAGCCCCATTGTAATTCAGGTCCACACTGGGACCCTGGCCCTTGAACCCGAATGTGAAGGACACTCTCTCAATAGTTCTCGTGCAGGAGAACCTGAGCCACAGTTTGGAGAAACAGTACCCCAGGCAAGGAATAACAAACATTTTTTAAGGAAGAAGTAACAATTCGAAAAAGTCAAGAGCAAATCAGATTGGCCTTTTGGAAAGAACAGTTTGGTGGTGGTGAGAAAGCTGGAGACCAGAAGTTTGAGTGCGGAAGGAACCTGCACAGGTGATGGGGGAAAGGTGGCTCCATTTGCCAAGACATGGCATAACACCCATGTTTAACCTCTATTAGATTTTAACAAACACAAATGTGAATATTTATCATATTTACCACTGCAAAAATTCATTTAAACAGCAAATTCTCCCTGCGATTTTGGTACACTCACGGTCTCATTCCTGTCTGTGTTAAGGCCCTAACATCCATCTCCAGTCTGGACATTTCTTCTGAACTTCGTATCTGTATTTCTTACCTGTGGACTGAACATCACCTCCTGGGTGCTGGGTGTACCACGTATCTCAAATGCAACATACTCAAAATTGAGATTTTCCTTTCCAAGCCGGAATTGTGGGAACTCAGAGGCCAATCCCTTCCCCTCATATCCATCTAGTTATCTACATTGAAGCAGGAACTTCCTACCTATTGTACCTTCAGTGTTGGAAGATATAGACAAAGTGCTACGCAGTAAATCCTTAACATTCAAGGGTTTAACATTCAGCTTCAATGATTTTAAGTGACCCCAGGGATTTATATAGTAATTTCGCTCAGGCAAAAATCTTAACCACAGGCCCTATGAGACTGTTATATGTGAACAAGTCACTTAGCCAATGACTGAGCCTAACTAAGCACTGATATTAACTATGGCTTTATGGATCTGTTTATTAGTATATGGAAAAAAGTCTATAAAGTGAATAATAATATAGTGAAAAGTACTACTTGTGAAACATTGCTTCCAAAAGAAAGCTAACTGGTAGTGGCTTATCTCATACAAATAAGCTTACCATATACTTTATATAGAAAAATAAAAATGAATAACTGTTTTGTCGAGTGTTCCAGGCATTATAAAAATTAATCATTGGGAGAAAGCTAAAGCTGGAAAAAGGCAGAATTTAGTATTTCATCATAAAGATAAGCAATTGGAATGGAAAGAAAAAAAAACTTCGAAGGGGGCCGGCCCGGTGGCTCAGGCGGTTAGAGCTCTAGGCTCCTAACTCTGAAGGCTGCGGGTTCAATTCCCACATGGGCCAGTGGGCTCTCAACCACAAAGTTGCCAGTTCAACTCCTCCAGTCCCGCAAGGGATGGTGGGTTCCGCCCCCTGCAACTAAGATTGAACACGGCACCTTGAGGTGACCTGCCTCCCGGATGGCTCAGTTGGTTGGAGAGTGGGCTCTCAACCACAAGGTTGCCAGTTCAATTCCTCGAGTCCCGTGCGAGATGCTGGGCATTGCCCCCTGCAACTAAGATTGAACATGGCACCTTGAACTGAGCTGCCACTGAACTCTCAGATAGCTCAGTTGGTTGGAGCATGTCCCCTCAGCCACAAGGTTGCTGGTTCGACTCCGACTAGGGATGGTGGGCTGTGCCCCCTGCAACTAGCAAGGGCAACTGGACCTGGAGCTGAGCTGCGCCCTCCACAACTAAGACTAAAATTTTAGGACAACAACTTGAAGCTGAACGGCACCCTCCACAGCTAAGATTGAAAGGACAACAAGTTGACTGGAAAAAAGTCCTGGAAGTAGACACTGTTCCCCAATAAAGTCCTGTTTCCCTTCCACCAAAAATAATAAAAAAATGTTAAAAAAAAAAAAAAAAAAAACTGTCTAGGAACTAATTCACAGACCAATAATTATCTAACTTACGACAACTATTTAACAGCGAAGAAGGAACATTAAATGGTGACTGGTCAAAGGAAAAAAAAAAAGTACCTCATAGCCTAAATAAAAAAATTAATTTTGTAGCTTTAGATAAAAACGTAACATAAATAAAAAATAAAGGTTCTAGAAAACTGGTGAATATCTTACACCAAAAAGCATTAATTATAAAAGACTGATAAATTGGACTAAATTTAATTCAGGAACCCCTCCGTTAAAAGTGAAAATGCAAACCACAGGCAAACTCATGAGGATTAAAATACAGAAAAAAAATAAATACACACACACACACACACTAACTCAAACAAATCAGTAAGAAAAAGACAACTCAGACAAAAAGAGGTACAAAACTGCCACGGTATAGGATATGTGCATACTCAGCTTTAGTAGATACTGCCAAACAGTATGTGCTCGAGACTTGAACAGGTAGCTCACAAAAGAGAATATCCACATGGTCATAAGCACATTAAAATGTGCTCAACCTCATTAGTCATTAGGGAAATAAATATTCAGATCATAATGCAATACCACTATGTACCCACTTGAATGGCTAAAATAAAAATTAATTGCAGTACCAAGTGTTAACAAAGATATGTAACAATTAGAACCACTTTGGAACACTAGCAGTATCTAGTAAAGCTGAATATACACGCATACCCTGTAATTCAAAAATTTCACTCCTTAATATATACTGAACAGATTTACAGATATTAAGTGCAACAAATAGCTCATAAAAAAATTGTTTGTAGCAGCACAATTGGTAATATTCCCATACCAGAAACAACCCAAATGTCTGCAGAATGAACAAATTGTGGTGTATGTGCATTCATAAAACGCAAAACTCGATGGCAATGAAAAACGAACAAACAACTGTTATACATATAATAACGAGTAAATCTCGGAAGCCCAAGGGGATGCTTCTTAGTGGCTGAGGCTGTTCTCCTAGGTGCTGGTCACACTCAGAGGTATGTATACTTGGCAATGATTTTTGCACCCTTCTGAACACATTATACTTGGATGAAGGTGTTCCAAGCAAACCCTTCCCAACAACAAATCTTTATAAATTATTTTAATACCATATTACAGAAATCACGAATTGTGTGATGAGGCCAAATATTTTCAGTTATACTTCAATTTCATTAGGAAATGATATGCTATAGAGGTGTCTGTCTTGTTAATGCCAGGGTCCACTGTATTCACTCTTCCTTATGACTAAAATATGAGAAAAAGTCTAAATTCTAAGGGATCAACACGAAGACCATGTGGTTTTTAAAAATTTTGACATGAAGTTGTATTATTTTCTCCTCCACAGTGATCCTCCTACTCATATGTGGTTACTCTATCTCACTTTAGTCTCTTAATTTCTTCCCTCTTTTGTATGCAGAGGGAAAATACAGATGTCCACCAACTTCAATCCATGATGTCAAAATTCAAACCTGGCAACTATGGATGGGACCTGCACTCCCGTTGTAGGATGGGTGAAAACACTAGTTTCCCGTTCCTGACCTTACATCTATTTGGTTTTTACTAGGATCACAGCAGGCAGTAAGGCCTAGGGCTGACTCAAGCACAAGTATCAGAATTAGTGTAAGTATTAGAATTGCAAAGCCATGTTTTTGCAGAAGGTGCTCCCTAATCTTTCCTTAAGAGATTTAACCCCATTCACACTCATGACTTAAAGGTAAGATCGAGCCAGCGCCAGCGGGAAGGTGGATATTAAGTTTCATTTCCTAAATTGAGGAATGAAAAACCAAGACAAGTAAGCACTGTAAAATTGTTTTTGTTTTTTTAATGGCAGGTCAAATATCCTGAAACATACATATATTTTGATAGTCTTCTAATCCCAGTTGAGTTCAAATATTAAAGTAACACACACGAGCTAAGAGAATTCAATATTGTTCCAAGGCACTTACTGAATCTCCATGACTAGATGACAACAAGGACAATTAGGATGGACAATTAGACAGCATATAATATAAAAATAACTTTTTGCTTACAATTTACAAAATGTATTATTATTACAATCTTTGATCTCTGATAACCTGCAATGCTGGCTGCATGAATCCAGCAATTTTAAAATTCAGAAAACTATTTTCTAAAACTTCAGGGCAAATAATTTACAAATAAGGTACACAAAGATTTAGACCATGCAGAAATTTCTTACATCTTCTGTTAATAATATTTTACGAATGCAGTTTTATCAAATTATATACCTACTTGCCCTGTACATATACAAAATAATGCATACATGATAAAACATTAGCAAAAGAGTAGTCCTTAAACTCAATTTATCATAAAAGTATTACGATATTAACATGTCTACAAGCAGCGTGTAACAGGGTTAAGAGACATTAAGGCAATAATACTTGAAGTTACAAAAGAAACCATATGTAATACTTTTTTCTTAGTATAAGGCAGGTAGATGGTCCCAGCAAAAAAAAAAAAAAAAAAAAAAAACTAAGGTGACAATCTACACTGCTGTTAGTCCCACATTTTTAAGATGGAATACTATAAATCTTGCTTTCCGTGGCACTTGAAATTTCCAGTATAATTTAAAGTGTCTTTTAGCTCCCTGAATCATGTCCATTCTGAAGGTGGATCTCTTGGTCCTTTGGGTTTCCCACAGCGATTACCAAAACCTATAATCAAATTACCACAATAATTGGTCAGTGTTCAGAAATATTTTTATACTACTTAAAACCATGTCTGTAGACATCCTCATTTTCTGGAATAAATTTCCATATGGGAATTTAGAATTTAAACTAAACAATACTCTATAAACACAAATGAACTCTTAGTTTGTTCTGGGTAGCTCATTTAAGAACTTGAATAAATCATACCACAAATTTGATACACTTTGCTTTAAGGAAATCCTAAAATGATGGCAAATGACCTTTTCTCATTCTTGCCAGCATTAACTACATAATTAAGATTCTAAAAATTATTTAGCAAACAAATTACCAATATCTGTGGCTTCTGCTGGACTTTCTGACATTTGATCTTTCTTGTTACTGAAAGTAGGTGGACATTCTGTACAAGTCTCTGTGTGACTACCTCCTGCTGGATGATCTAAAATGCAAAACAAAGCCACTGTTAACCACCATTATTTGTAGCATCATATGTAGAATTCTCCAATTGTTTTAATATGGGCAATGAGTTAAAAAAGCATGTTTTCGCTCTTAGGCTCTTGATTTTAAAGGAGGCCCAGATAAATACAAATGCCAAGGGCAGTGAGCACAGGAAATCACGTAAGGTGTTCTTGAGGTCACCTAGGAATCTGCATGTAGGAGTACTTCCTCAATGGAAGAGTCTCCTTATGCTCTTATTTTAATACACCTGGATCTTGGCATATTATTCTTCCTTAGAGTAGCTACACTATCTGCTAATGCTCTCAGGCAATAATAGCAACTGAAATGCCTTTATATGGAAATCAATGGCAAGCAAGTTTATAGTTAATCAATGAACTTACTATTCGCCACTAAAAGTAATAATTCTTTTCTTTTAAAGTTTTACATTGCTTAAATTTTAGTTAGCTTATTTACTTATCAACGTATCACATTAGTTACAGAAGAAATAACTACTATGATTCATTCATGAACATTACACCTCTGTAAGAAACTTTTCTGGAGACGTGGAGTACGAGTCAAATAATAACTGATCCTGTCCTTAGTGCTTCGAGTCTAGACAGAGGTCAGCAAACCGTCTCTGCAAAGGGCGAGGGTAAATATCTTAGGCTTTGCAAGCCACATACATACAGTCTCTGTCACAGAATCTTCACTGATTTTTCTTTTTGTTTTTAAACAACCCTTTAAAAAGGTAAAAATCACTTTTTCAGATCAAGGGCAGAACAAAAAACAAACCAAAGGCAGGATGAGGCCTGTGGGATACAGTTTTCCAACCCCTAGTCAGGCAGAAGACAGACACGTACGTTAATTAATAAGCAGTATGGTAAGTTCTATGATAAAATTATGCACAGGGTACGATGGGGACAGAGAGGAGAGGCACATAGATGGAACTAGTGATGCCGAGGAAGTTAGTTCTGGCTGCGGAGAGGAAATGATGATTTGATCTAGAGGCCTCAATTTTCTCAGGGAAGTTTATAAAGGTCATCTACTGAGTAAGAGTCAGTGGGATTGATGATTTCAGAAGGAAGTCAAGATTTGGACAATTCAGGGGAAGCAGAAAGGTACCAACTAGAGGATGTAAGATAAAAAACAAAGCTGAGGGCCTAACTGTGGATGAAGACCGAGAACCATAGGCTCAGTCTGTAAAACTGAGTTATGTTCCTGGCAATACTCAGTAATCCTGAGGAATAAAATAAAATGCTCTGGTAATCAGGAACAAGAGAGTCAAAGATAATTGTGTGACTAGAGTGATGGAGGATGGCAATTAGATTGGATAGAGAAGGAAGAGAAACCAGAAAGCAGTTACATATATTAGGATAATAAAAGGTGCCTGGATCCAGCAGCAGCAGCAATATTAAAAAAGAAAGTAATAACAGCATTGCTACCATCTGAGAGCCTATCACGTGCCAGGCACAGTGTTTGATACTCTGTATGTGATTTAACTTAATTAAATCTTCACAACTATCTTCTAGGGTGAGTACTATTATCAGCTCCATTTCAGAGAAGAAAACTAAGGCTCAGAAAGATTAGGCAACTTGGCCAAAGCCACATAGTACGTAAAAAGGCAACAATGGGATTCCAATCCAGGTGGGCTTGACTCTAAAACTTCTGCTCTTTTACTTATAATATGTTGCCTCAGAAAAGTAGAGAGTAATAGAGTTTATGAGATGGAATGGAGCCCCATTAGGCAAAGACTGAGAGAGAGCAGGTGACACAGGATGGAGGATAGCAGCAGAGATGGATGAATTGAGGGACTTGTTATAGGCCAGCACATCTGATGAGCTGCTTACATGGTCACTGACTTTTAAGAATTAGTAAATTGACCTACAGCACAATAGTAAAAGTAATGTGGTAAAAAATTTTTTATAACACTGGGTTGAGCTACATAATCTTACTGGTTTTCACAAATGTAAAAGTCCTAAGAGAAAGACTTCCAAAACAACTGATTTTTAGGGACCCAATTCAATCACCTAGGTCAATTTGGGGCATTCATTCAAATCACTGTCAGATCTAGATTCTAAGTGTTTTCATAAACAACAGAAAATAAAATACAGGTAAATATTTAAAAAATAATTTCTTTCCTATCATTCTGTAACTACTAATAACAAAAGCTTATTTTCCAGCTCAATAATAATATCTGCAATAGTAATTAATTTGGAAGAATTATACTACATAATTCAGGTTCTAGAAGAGGTATCCTACATATTTTTAAATACAGAAATAACCAAATAGCATACACCATGAAACATGCTGTTTTATGAAAATTAATCTGTATAACCTACAGCAAAAAGGAACAAAATCTAACTTACCACATTCTTCACTTCCAGAGGTTATCAAGCCCTATAAGGAAGACATTTAATAGCTTTATAAATAATAGAAAATTTAGTCTATTACGAGTATATATCCCCCAAAAATCATAATTTATAAAGACTTTATAATAATTTATAAAGTGTCAAAGGAAAGAAAACAATGTGTTTTTATTTAATCTTCCATTTTTGCAAATGTTACGGTATTTTTATAATCGTCCTTTGGAATGAAAACTGAAAATGCAAGAGCAACTGTTATACAAAGGAACATATACACTACTGCATTTTGCCAGCCTTCTACCAGATTCATCAACTCATGGTATCACGGGTTACATGACATAACATCATTATTATAGGTTACCACCATTTTCTGTGAAGTTAAAGTGCATCAGTGTTTTTAATTAATTGTAAAATGTACCCCCATTTCAGGAATATTAAAATATGGGGCAAATATGAAAAATAATGTTGATGAAAAGTGGCATTTCCCATGGCTAAACTACTTAGGTACCAAAACATTTCCTTAATGTGAAAGCAAACCTCATGTGATCAAAAAAAATCAAAGGAAGGGACTACATACCTAGTGTTATAATGGAAGGAAAAAAAATCTAGGAAAAGTACTATACCCCTGAAAACAGAAATTCCCATTACTTGGAACATGGGATAATTTACAAATTTCAAAATCAGCTTGGGAAAACAATACTCTGAAGCGATGGTCATATAGACCATGTGGCCCTTTAAAAAATTTCAGATCTCACATTTTACATAGGCTTTTCATCTGAAATCTTAGCATTAAGAAATATTGATCAAAAAGTGTATTGAATAGTCTGAAGCTGACAGTTATTATAACAAACTATTAAGATAAATGTACAAAACAATAGAGCAAAAATATTGAGCTCTAGCTGTTCCGATCCCAAAAGGACTCACTTCAGATTTTTTTTGTTCAGACTCTTCCTGACTTTGAAGTTCACTCCATTCAGATTTTACAGGTGTATCTGAGAAAAATGAAATCTTACAATTAAAATTGACATCTTTTATTCTTGAAATTTCTTGCTTTAAGGTAATATACAAAAACAGATCCTATAGATTTTTAGAAAAATCTTTCTACTTTCTATTAATTCAAGAAAATCTCTTTAAGTTTCCTTCCTTAAAATTTAATTAAAAGAATTCAGCCATCAGTTTATTATAAGCTCATTGTAATCAATAGAAGTTACAGACTTAGTATTATTGAAGTATATGGCTTCACTGTTTTTAACATTCTTAAAGTCAGTTAAAATTAATAAAATATTGGTAAAATGTAACTCAGGTAAGACTAGTGAGCACCTCCACTGAGCATGAGACAATGTACGAAAGCTGTTTTGCACGCTTTTTCAGGAGAGGAAGGAAGAGAAATGTATTACCAATGCTTTGAAATATGATCACTTTCTCCCAGTTCTCACTGATACTCGTGTCCTTAAGTGTTCCTCAATTAACACCAACTGAATGATGCCAACCTACAACCCAAGTTAAATGTTTACTTACCTAAACGGGCACCAACTGAAGCAATCAATGTCTTTCCATATTGATGAAAAGACACCAAATTGCAAATACATTTACAATTGCATCTAACTGAATTATAGTATCTAACATAAATGCAGTCATTTTAGCAATCTTAGCAAGTAAAAAAACACCATTTTGAAGTATTTCTCATACAATTAAAAACATTTGTCAATAGCAATTCAAACCTATTTTTGAATTTAATTATACAGCTAGTTCAATAACAACTAAATTAAAATTAGCCACTCTTTTCAGAGTTTATTATAATAGTATGAAGCATGTAAAAGCAGAAGAGATACTCACTATGTTCGCTTGCTAATACAAAAGATTCGGGAGTTCTTTCAGGTAGGGGAGGAGGTGAATCTTCACTGACATCAACATCTATATTAAACACATAAAATTTAGACAAATTATGAACTTGTTAAAAAAGTTAACTCATTAAAAATGAACTTGTTATCTAAATAAAACAGAGCTTTTTTGACATTCTAAAAAGAGAGCTTTTCTTGACATTCTAAAAATCGCTGCCACAAGTACTTATCAGAGAGCCAGTTTATAAAAATGTAAGAAATCCTAACTACTTGACTTGTTATCAAGAATCACATAATTGCAGAACCTTTTTTGACAGCCATCTTTATCAATACTAAAGTAAAATGGTACAATGTTTTCTCTAATTACTGCTACTAAAAATGTTTTGAAATTTCAATTTTTTAAATGGTAAAAAATTTAAACATAAAATTGAAATCATGAAGTGCATTTCGGCAGTTTGGCGAATTATCAGATTGTTACTTAATATAAATGGACCTTAAACTTGCAAAATAAATGAAACTTATAGATGTGAAAACAATTAAAAATTATGGCTTACTGAGTAAAGATGAACTCCATCACACAGAGAAAATGACTCTCCCATGACTTTCCCGACACGCCACAGACATTATCACACTGTCCTTGTAAGCCTGACGGCAGTCTTCAATTAGAAAAGCCAGCATGCAAGCGACTTCTCTACTGGGCCTGCTGATGATGCTTTGCGTCCACAGGAAAGCTTTGGTCATTTGACCTAAGCCAATGTTTCTCAAACTGGAATCGACTGCTTAACTCATTTGGTAAGTTTTGACATACTTCATCCATCTACATCCTATTTACTTTTTAAATCCCACTCATTCTTAACGTAACTATGTACTTCCATCACACTTCAAACAGTAATGACTAAAATAACACATTTGAAGTAGTACTACTTTTCTAATATACATAAATATAACTACTAAGCTTTTTTTGAATGTTCTTTTATTTATTACCTAAAATCTTGTGAACAGTGGCACATTACTGACTGTACTTTGGGGATACTGACTAAAGCCATAAAAAGCTTTTCAGTAAAAACAAAATTAGTTCTTGGAAAAGGTAACACATTAAGGAAGCCTCATCAGTTAGCCTTATTATGCCATAGGGTGAAAGAATGTAGTAGATCTTCTTAGGTTTCACTGGAGGGTAGAGAAAGAAAACATGAGGATATAATTCCAAGTGTGCTCTCTCATGTTAGGGAGGACAGGGTAAAGAAATGGAAATGTGAGGAACCTGCATTATTCTGTCTGGGCCTTGACAACTGGTCTCTTAAAAAAAATAATAAAAAGAAAAAGAACAATCTTCCCATGATACTTTGTTATTTTACCACATCTGATAGGCTCTGCATTAAAAAGAGGTTGAAAACCAAGTTAAAGCCTTTTCAATTTTCAAGAAGCATGAGCCACATATGTTTGTTCTTGTCCCTTCTACACTTATTTAGCTGAAGAAACAAAATATAGCATCTGCATCCTACTCAGAGAAGAGTTCCAGTCCAGTACTTGATACATCTGTTGCAAGGACTGGAACTCTCTACCTTATCCAGTGGTAACAATCTGAGGTCTCATCACCCTTCCCCTTTTGTTACTAACAGCTCACAGTGAAGAGATGGCTGTTAGGAGGAAGGGATGCATATTGTTAGCATTGTGGTGTGATTTCGTAATTAAGCAAACAAATCAGGGCAGTCCTGCTTGTTTACATTTAGTATCAAGTATTTTTCAGAAAGTCTATGCCTCTTCTCTCATGACAGTCCTCACTCTTAAAACCTTATTTTCCTAACAGGTCCCTTGCTTCTCAACTGCATGTTTCTCCCTAGATCGCTAGATTGCCTTTCCTATGTTATGAACTTCTATTTTAGAGGTTACCAGACCGCACATTTTACATAGGCTTTTGCAAATCATATATTGTATGTGGGCCTAGTGTAGACAAGTTTGAGAAATCTTTCAGGAGACCTGAATCAGTATTACCATGTTTCCCCGAAAATAAGACGTAGCCAGACAATCAGCTCTAATGCGTCTTTTGGAGCAAAAATTAATATAAGACCTGGTGTTATTTTACTATAATATAAGACCGGGTCTTATATTAATTTTTGCTCCAAAAGACGCATTAGAGCTGATTGTCCGGCTACGTCTTATTTTCGGGGAAACACGGTAAAATCAAAATTCATAGCCAGGAGTTTTTATCAGGCAGTAACTTATGCAAAAGGTTGTTTTAGGTATCAAAACAAAATTATTCTATTTAACTTCCAAACAAGTTCTAAAACAAATGAGCTCAAAAATCTAATACTTGTGCCAATGGTTCATCTACAAGGTAAATAACTAATAATATTAAAAATAGGACTAGTTGTAGTTATGTTGCAGCACAGAACACAGGAAAATGTTCAATTAATACCAAACTCATTTAGTATGGTTAGGGTAGGGTGAAAAGAAACCAAAAATCACATTTACAACTACGTTGGCTTTGAAATACAAATAAAACAGAACAGAAGTGAGCTGCTATATAGTAGGTGCTTTCAATTATCCTTGTACAGTATGTTGTATTTTGAAGGAACTTTCTTTTATCACCAAAAGACTGGTCATGTGACAGTAAATTTAATGAGCTTATCATATCATGCATACTTCCTGTCCTAACCAGATTCTATTTCTAGTAATGGTTTAAAAAATATATATTTCATAGATCCAAGACACATGCCTGATTAAAAAAAAAAAAATCAAAAGCAAGCCCCAAATTAAAATTTTTTGTCTACACATTTTCTTGTGTAGTTAAAACTTGGCAGTTATTTTTCAAACTCTGAAATTGAGGAAGAAAAAGACATTAACAATTTTAAATTATGGCAAACTGGTAAAGTAACATTTATTGTGGCAACCATTATCTTCTGAGGATCCTTCAAATAAAACACAGAAGAATAAAAAATATAAAGAATCCTATAAATTTGGGAAACTGGATTAGACTCTTAACTACTCTACCAGATACATTTCAAGATAAAAAAATACAGTATGTATATAAGTTGGAGAAAATAAGTGCACCACAGTATGAGTGTTACTTATTGAGTCAGAAATAGAAAATCATCTTTTAAGTTCACAGTACTTACGCGTATTTTGCCAGTACATTATAAATAACAGTATGTGTCACTACCAAAGTTCACTGACAAATAAATACCACTGATAATCAATCTATCAGTAAATAACTTTCATGTTTATACACTTGCTCTCAATTTTATGGTCTGTGTGAGAAGGCAGCCATGATTATTTTTAGCGATCAAAGAAGAGTTTCAAGAACCAAAAACACACCTTGGGAACTGAGTGCATGCATTATCTTGAAATGCTAAACTGCTTAAAGAAGAGAGTCATTAATTAAAGAATAGCAGTGATGACTAGATATGACTATATCTCACTCACTACTGACTGAATTAAAATTTGCACATTCTGTTGAATAGTTGTAATATTGCTCCTTGGTTAAATACAGGGTTGAAAGCAGCCTCATTTGCAAACATTTGTGAAGAGAATTAAAAAAAAAAGGTATTTTGTAGTTAAAAGAGCATAAAAAGATAACAAAATAGGTATCTGTGATAAACGTGTGGAATTAAATGGCCAATCAAGCCATTCTACAATATTTGTGTCACTGTTACTTTAAGCAATTCTATCTCACTTAAATTATTTGTTATTCCGTCCGATAAATTTTTGAACCATACAAAATATTAAAAGGTATAATACAGAAGAAAACAGAAGAGATAATTTTCAGTTACAACAATTGAAATATTTTGAAAACAAAAAACCTAGTAATGCAATGTGATCAAATTAAGGTAACAAATGAAAAGTTTACTTAAAAAAATTGTACTTAAAAAAAATGAAATTTCTTTGCAGGTTCTAGAGTGAAGTGTGGAATAAAACATAATGAATACAGCTAAAGTGCTTAGAACAGTGATTGGCACATAGTCAAAATATTTAGGTGTTAGATACTATTATTATTACCTTTTCCAGCACCTGAATGTATTGTTGTTGCTATATCATGTCTAGCAATGGACACTGACAATACTTTCCTTGTAGAAATGCTTTCAGTACTAGTGGCAGCAGAAACTGTGGCCCTTGCTGTTGAAATATTAGTTTTATTCTTGGTCACAGCACCATCAGAGTTCCTTTCATCTGAGTCCGAATCATCAGAATGAAGAGGATTAGTAAAACTGAGGGGGGCTCTGAAGAGAGGTGAACTGTTCTGATGATCCACAAGATCATGTGTTTCATCTTGTATTGTGGGACTTGGGGTTAAACTCCCAGTTTTCATTGTTTGACAGTGGGTATCTGAGGATTTGCCTTCAGAGGAATCGGGCATGGGTGGGGTATTTTCAGGTCCATGAAAAGACCACGTCACATGTCCTTTCTCATCAAGAGGCAAGCGGTCTGGCCTTGGAGGTGTGTCTGAATTCTTTTGTGATTCTTCTGGTGGAATAACTGAAGCTTTATTTGACTGTGTTGCACTGCAGTCCACACAAGAATTCTGAGAAATATCATCAACTTTCAGATCCCCCGAACTCAATTCCTGTGATTTAGAGGTTTTATCAATTATGCAAGGTGAAGCCGATTTAATTTTAATTGCATGTCCCCTATTCAAGAGTGTGTTCCCATCAAAACTTTTTGGTCCCTCTTGGAGAGGGACCTTCTTGATCTCAAAACTTAAATTTCGCTCCAATTTCTTATCTATCTGTTCAATAGTTGATTCATTTTTCCCTGGAAGTTCTGTTGATTTATTATAATTTCTGTTGAGGTCTGTTGAATGCTGTTCTGATGAAACCATGTGCAACACTGGCTTTGGATGGTATCTGTCATTGTCCTGCCACACAGTGGTGACTGTTGGAAAAGCTGAAGGGGGAGAAGGTGTCAAGATGGGTGGCACTGGGTGAGGTTCTGGTGGCTGCAGTATTTCTTCCTTAGCGTCCCCTTCTACAAGCCAACTGGAAAACAAACATTAAGGAAAGGCTATTGTAAGAATGTTCATCCTTTTAAAAAATAAGTTGATAGGTAACAATTATGTAGCTAATTCAATTATATTAAAAGTCAGTGGAGTCTATGGTTATGAACAAAAACTCATAATTTGTCAAATTAAGAAAATGTAACATGGAGCAAGGTATTACATGCATATTGTTTAAAAATTCAAATACAAGAATTTTAATGAAAAATAGCAGCTGCTCCCACCGCCCTCTAGCTACTCAGATACCAACTTTCAAAAATTTTAATAGCTGCTTGTAATATTTATCTTCACATTTCAAAATATTTCTAAATGAATAAATTGCTTTAAAAAAAATCTATGTCATAATTCTCCATTGTCTTCACACTATGTGTCTTCTCCATCTTCCCAATACTGTTATAATTTTTATTTAGTTCAATCTTATGACTATAGGTATTATTCATAGGCTGCCGTTCTCTTCGGTCAGACTCTCCTGTTTCCCAGGTCCCATCTTCCTCTTTCTAGGTACACCCTCTTGTGGGTTATATCCTCTAGTTGCTTCTTAAAGACTATATATAAGAGGCCAATTTCTTGAGGCCTTTCCTACTTAAGTATTATATTTTCAAGTTGATTTTTTTTGAAAAGGTATGTAATTGTAGATTAGAAATAATTATCTTTCAGAATTTTGTAATTCTGATTCCTGTTCCTTTGAATGTAGGCTGTTTTCTCTCCTGGAGCTTTTAGGTTTCTCTTTTTTATTCTTGATATTCTATAATATCATGTAACTTTTTAAAATCAATTCTATTATAATTTTTTTTACCCATTATAGTGGGAACTTTCTATATTAAAATTAATGCTCTTTAATACTAGAAAATTTTATTTCCTTACTAATTTTTTCACTTCCAGTCTCCTTCCAGACTACTATTAGTTTTATTATTATTACTGTTTGACAGATCTCCTGGTTTGATTCTCTAATTTCTTTATTTTCTTGCTTTTTCTATTTGTTCCTTTTCTTGGGAGATTTCCTTGATTATCTTCCAGCCTTCTGCTTAATTTTTTAAATTTATGCTATTATATTTTTAGTTTCCAAGAGCTTCTTATCATCATCCATGGTAGCAACATTTCCTAATGAATGAGAAAGATGGACAGTTGTTCCCCACCCCCATCTTTTTTCTACTGTGTATTGTCTCCATTTCCTTCAAGTTCCTTTTTTTCCTGCTTATTTGGGTCTGTCTTTCATGTTAGAGGCTTTCTCAAATGTCTGATCATTCCTGGTTTTAAAGAATGAAACATTTTAAAGAATGAAACATTAAAAACGACTGGAAGATGTGTGTATATATGTAAAGGGGCGGGCTTGTGAGTTAGTGATCATCTCACTGAATGGTAACTGAACACAGCCCTTGCAATATTATTGGTGGGCAACAACCGTCAATAACTGTAGCTTTCCTCTCTTGGGCTGGTTAGTTTGTCACCAGAGGGACTTTGTCTCCCACCAGGCGTGGCTACTAGTATTCTGGGAGCCAAATTAAGAGTTGGGAGAAAGGGAGCGAGAGGGTCTCACTGTTCAGTGCGCAGACTCCTGTTTTTAGTGAGGCACCACAACTCCACCAGCAGCTGGACCTGATATCCCTGAATCTAGAGACCCTGGTCCAATCTCTCCTGAGTAAATTCCTCCTGTATGCATGCATGTGGGAGAAGCTACCTGCTCAATCAATGGAAGGAATCTGGGGTTCTAAGTACTCTATAAAGAGACATTCAAGTACTCTTTGTTTCCAGTCCTGTCTTACACACCAGCCTTCAAGGGGACCTTCAATTTCTGAGACTTTCTGGGGGTTCTTTGAACAGAATCATCTTGATTCTTATTGGTTTCCCTACCTACAGGAAGGCAAGTTTTAGCTGTCTTTGTTAAGTCCCTTTTTATTGGTCAACGTGTTTTCTACTTTCCAAAATTTTGTCAACCTCTCATCTGCCGACATCTCTGCTCCAATTTTATCTTTATACAATTTTACAGTTTTTTTCAGTATAATTTTAGGAAGTTTAGAGGGACCAGAGATAAATGAGTTCAAACTGCCTTGTTTAACCAATAATCTTGTAAATGCTTTTAGGAACAGTAGTCTGTGCATGATGTTGATATGTACATAGTAAATATACTCTTGGCTACTCACATTTTTAAAAATAGCATTATTGACGTATAGTTGATATACCAAAAAACTGCACATATTTAATATATACAATTTGATTGGTTTGGACATATGTATATACCCATGATACGATCACCATAATCAAAGGTAATAAACATAACCATCACCTCCAAAGAAGTGTCCTGGTGTCCCTTCATTGTTTTTTGGGCTACTCAAATTTTATTGACAATTATACTGACGGACTTTTTCCTTATCCTTAATTTAAGATTGGTTGAAACAAGGCTAAGAACACTTTTATATCACTTTCATGTGCACAAAAATGATAAACCCTGCCACAATAAAATATATGCTACATATTGATTTTCCACTATAGTAACCAACATTCATATTTTCACTAGATATTCTGATGTAAAAAAATTCCAGTGAAGAGCTACAATGACTTGCATTATTCTTATTGTAAATATTGTTCTTAATTTCATTTGTTCGGAGTAAGGCATTTTTCACTTCTCAAAAACAAAATAAAATAGGGGTGGACAGTTAGCTCAGTTGGATAGAGCGTGGTGCTCTTAATAACAAGGTTGCTAGTTCAATCCCCACATGGGCCACTGTGAGCAACGCCCTCCACAACTACATTGAAACAACTACTTGACTTGGAGCTGATGGGTCCTGGAAAAACACACTTAAAATAAATAAAAAAAAATAAACAAGATAAAACATTCAAAACCTACTACATGCTAGGCATATTATACCAGTACCAGAAGAGGGCAGAACAGTGAATACAACAGTTTGGATACCTAAGGATTATAAGGAAATAGTTAAAAATAATGTTAAAAAGGTAAGATGAAGCCATATTATGAAGGCTCAGAATTTCACAGTAAGAGGTTTGGACTTTATAATAAAATAAATTTACATTTCATTTGTTTGATCAAGTCTTAAAATAAGTAAATCTATAACTTTTGCTTCAAATTGATGCTTTATAGAAACTCATAAAATTACTTTCCTTACAATAATTTAGGTTGGATTATATATGGGGTGTAAAGATTATGGGGGTAAAAGAAATGACAACCAAAAAATGAGAATATAACACTTTAAAAACAAAAAAACCTTTACCACTATCCTGTCTTCTAGGGAATAATACCATATAATGAAGACAGCACTGGATTGGAAGATAGATCTGTGCTCTCAGTTAACTCTGCTAGCCTATGCAGGCCAACTCCATTGGGAACCAGCTATATTAACATCCACGTGATCAAGATTACTGTAAAAATCACTGATCACTTTTGACATATCGACCATGTACAGAATAAGTAGAGAGAAAATATGTGGCGATCTAAAAAGGGAAGACGAGAAAACATGTAACAGATGTTATATCAATGCTAATGATTACTTTTTAACCAAAACAGATAACCACCTATACAGTTTACAGTTAAGAAAGATGCTCTTCACTTGTGTTTAACCTTTATTGCTTGGTTTTATAACGTATTCTGACCTCTTTCAATAACTTTTAAAATTACATCTGAGATTAAAGTATTTTCTCATAATGAAAAGGAAAAACAAAAGAATTAAAGCACAGAAAGCATAGAAAAGTAGAGAATGACAGTAAGAATGCATAACCCTGCATTTTATGAAAATTTACTCTTCCCTATCTTAAAGGATGACATTTTGGAATGAATAATTAGAACTTTAAAATTTTTAAGTAGTCAAATAAATCTATCTTGTTCTTAGTGATTTCCTTTATCTCTTCTATTATATAGCTTTCTACAAGCTTGTCAAACATTATATTTTGCCTCAATGATTTGACTTTTTGTATTTAATTTATTTAACCATCTGAAGTTTCCTTTGGTATTCGCAATGGATCTAAATATATTTCTTTCCCAAATGGTTAATAGTATTACAATATGACTTATATTAAATTAATTCATAAAAGGATCCATTCCCTAGTCGTTTATTCAACTCCATCAATAGGTATATTCTCATACTAGCAACAGACTGTTCTAAATATTTATAAAGTTTTACAATGTTAAAAAAGGTTGGTCCTCACTCATCACTATTTTCATCCAGTTTTGTTTTTTGCCTCTTTATATATCCAAATCAACTTTAACATATTGTCAAGTTCAGGAAAGATCCCTTTGGTAGTCTAAAGAGAATTGCATCAAATATGAAAAGAACTGATATTTTAAATATCATTGAAAGAAACTAAATTACAACCAAGAACACTTATATTTTTTTTATTAATGCAAATTAATACAGTTCTACTTTATACTTAAAGCTATTTCCAGGTATTTTATATTCTCAAAGTGATCTCTCTTTTAATCTTTTCTCCTCATTATTTGGCTGGTCTATAGGATCATTTTCTGCTTTTATTCAACCAGTTCGCTCCTCTCTTTCTTATAAATTAACCATTTTAAGGCAATAATTTGTATTTACCATAACTTAAAAAAACCCGACAAAATAAATATAACGTTTCAAAAAAGAAACAAAGGATTTTTTTTTACAGCAGCAAAGATTAAAAATAAAAACAAACAAACAAAAACAGAAAAAACAATGAAGTAGAGTAATAACTTTTATGTGATACGGATTTCTCCTATCACCTAATTTTCTACTTGCTATTTTCCCAGGGTCCTTAGTCACCCAATCCCATGACATCCTGTGCTAGATAAGGGTTCCCAAAATCAGGTAGCTTCAAATGCCTCCATTTAAGCAGACCTCAACTCTTTGTTTTGACCCCACAAATGCCCTCACCTATCCAGGATATTCTAAGAGTCACAGATGTCTGAAAGTCCAGTTCATTCTCCTAGGCAACCCTTACAGAAAGTAGATATTCATGTGTTTCTGCCAGATACAAAACCCTCTCCTTCATGGCCTTGGCTTCTATAACACCACTGTTTCCTGGTTTTCCTTTATCCCTTGGTTTCTCTTTCTCTCTCTCTAAGGCTCACACTGTTTTGTGTCTCTAGTAAATATGATGACAGTTTATAGAGACAGCTATCAAGGTATATTTCTAGAATGATGCTGTTAGTGAAAAAATATCGATAATTTTATAGTTTAACAAAATATGTATTGAAAATAGAAAACGAAATCTGCTATTCAAAATCCATACGATTTCTTTAAGCATTTATAAACCAGAATCATATGACTGATTAAATTGAACACAACAAACATGAGCCTTCCTCTTTAGATCTTTTTCCAGTAACATATATTCCAAACAACCGATTAACTTGCTACTCATTGTAGCCATACTGAAAAACTATACTATTTTCAAACTTTTCAATCTTATGCTCTTGTGATTTTCAATTAATAATTTACAGTAGTTTTAAAACTCATCTCAACCCTAGAAGTCACAGGGGATTCTTAGAGCAACACAATGAAATTCTGCCATTTGACTCTACTGCATGAATAATAGTAATAAAAAATGACCTAAGTGTAATATCAAGTCACACACCTATAAAAATTTGAGCACACATATCCCCAAGTAAAATCCTGTTTTAAGCTGAATGAATAATTTTCTATTAATATTGATTTGGTACTTCTTTAGTATCTTTTTTTAAATTAAAGAATAATAGGAGCCAAACTTTTGAAAAGCTATATGAAAAGGCTTAAAATTCAGAACATTCTATTCATTTTTTCCTTCAAAATTAGAAAGCGGTTACCATTATTTGTTGTTGGAGGTAGATAACCATATAAATAAAAAATACCAGTGTACACTTTGTTCACTTTGAAAACCTCTACACTGGCTCAATCTCAAAAAACAAATTAAAAGATATTAGAATAGCAGAAGTGTTCCTTAATTTTGTTTAAGGCCAGTACAATTTCTTTTAGGACTCCTCTGTGGGACAAAGAAGTTAAAGAACTAACTGGTTACCTTCCACAGGAGACTAAAATTCCAATTTCAGCAGATGCCAAAGTAGAAATCAAACAGGAAAAAACTACTAGGAAGTTTTTGTTAGTACACAGTTAACACCCTGAGCATTTAAATACTAAAAATTAAACTCATCAATATAGGCTTTCTGATCTTCCTTAGAGAAGCATGCAAAGGCATTCCCGAGACTATAATAACCATCACATCTTGTCTTAGTTATTGAGGAAAGTTGTAGTCTTTTTCTTTGAAGGAGGGATGGATCTCGTTACGGTACAGTGACTCAATACCAAGGCCCCACCTTAGTTACCTCGCCCAACTTAAGTCAACTTCTGTCAAACGTTTAAGGGGGAAAAAAAAAATGGTGAATCTAATGTATAAGTCTTACTTTGAGGTAAGGTCAATCAGTTTGGGCAGATCTGTGCTTGAGACAAGATACTATATAAGTCATTCTAACAGTTTTATTACAGATTTCCTACTGTGCCTCCCTTTTAAAAATTAACATCTAATGGAAACCTAGTATATGTCAGGTCCTATCTGTAGTGTTTTCACGCACTTTATTTCATTTAATCCTTAGGACAATATTTAAACAGAAAACCCCCAAGGATTAAATAAGTGACTTACTCATGACTTCAAAGCTAATAACTGGCTGAAAAGGATTTTTAACTAAATCTTTCTAACTCTGTCTATATTCTTTCCATACCACCACATAACTGACCTAGGAACTACCCTGAAAGAGAAGAGAGGGGAAAAAGGAGGACAGAAATATATGCTGATTTTTAACTATAAGTGAACTTAGTATGAAAGAAAATCTAGAGAGATATAGACTTATCTTTGTCAGTTATATAACGAAACATCTTCACATAACTTCTAC
Source organism: Rhinolophus sinicus (assembly GCF_057876585.1). Classification (NCBI taxonomy): domain Eukaryota; kingdom Metazoa; phylum Chordata; class Mammalia; order Chiroptera; family Rhinolophidae; genus Rhinolophus; species Rhinolophus sinicus. Next base: position 46,172,373 of record NC_142504.1, read on the forward strand.
AACATGCATACAATTTTGGCAATCGTATTACTTGTATTGTCATTATGAGAACTCAAAGTCTTTAGAATTTAAAATTTTAGTTGTACCACATACCAAACAAAACATGAGCTACTATCAATTCATGGTCATGCTCACTCTTCTTATAAATACATTACTGAAATTTTATCAAAGTGAAACAAAAATTTTAGTATGTCAGTCACAAATTACCATATACATGCTTCAAACTAAACAGAAGAATGGTAATAAAAGTTATAAAGAAAACTTAGAAATATTCAGAATTTGTTGTTTTAGTTAACAGTGAGTAAAATAAAAGTATCCTTTCAGAGAATGCAACGTACAATACCTGCGGCTCCTTGGTGGTTTTGGAGGAGGAGAATCTTGTTTGTCAGAATCTATGGAACTGACCATATTTTCAGCATTAATTTCATTCTGCCATGGAAAAAAGATGCTTCATTAAAGTTAGGAGAAAAATAATTTTCCTTCCTCATGTTTCAAATAAACTTTCTGGGCTTTCGAATTTTTAAAACAGTATCAATTGTGCTGAGTAACAAAGTGGATTGTATACGCTCTATACTGTAGCCTGAAGGACTATATTCCCTATGCTGTACATTACATCCCCATGACCTATTCTATAACTGGCAATTTGTACTTCTTAATTCCCTTCACCCTTTCCACCCATCTTCCAACTTTCAGTATCTACGTATTCCTTATAACGCTAAAATGACATTGCACTAAATCATGCTCAAGAGGGTTTACTTAGTTAAAAAGCATGTACAAAACTACAAAACTTTACATCATTATGACCAAGAGCAAAATAAAATTCATGTACAATCAACTTACAATTACTTAGAGGTAGGGATGGAAAGGAAGAGAGAGAACTGTGAATGAAAGGGGGGCTACCTGGCAGGTTTGACAAGCTCAGTAACTGAAGGTAACAACACAAGATGTCTTCATCATAAAAATTCCTAATTGAGCAGGTTATAATGGGAAGTCACATCGTAGGCCTATATGATAGATTAATCTTGAGCAAGCCCTAGCCATTGTTTTTGTGTATCTAGGATAACATACTTAAAATGTCACAATGATCTCTTCTACAGACCTCTAGAGATAAACAACCGGGTACTGGGGCAAGACAACCTTAACATTCCTCATTGTTATTTTTTATCCTCATACGTCTGTAAACCATGCATATTAAATGTTTACTATCTGGTATCCACCAATGTAAAAGAAATATGCATCTCTCCATTCTGCTTTTTAGCCAATCCTAGAGATTCCGGATTTACTTCCTCCCACCTCCTTAATCTACTCCCCCCCCCCCCCCCAACGGATTTCACGTCATCCTCAAGTCTTCTCCTTTGATTCTAATGTATAAAATAAGCTGCAAAACTGCTATTCCTCGGAGCATTTTCTCAATCCTTTGAGATTTTGCTTCCGGATATGGCCCTCAGTCCTGGCTTAAATAAACTCTTTAAGCTTTTCTTTGGGTTTGGAATTTATTTCTTTGATGGGACAATGCAACTAATTTTTTAAAAAGTAATTTACACTGGAAATAGTGAGGAATTATATGATTTTTGACATAAGATTTACTTTCCTAACTATATTTTATTTAGTATATTTAATTTGTACTGGAGTCACTAAATATCCATCACAATTGAGTTTCAATAGGAAGAAGGAAAGGAGTTAATAAAATCAAGGTTAAATAAAAATAGTAACTGTCATGAATATTCTGCTAGATAAAACACAAGACGACAAGTAAAAAGCTAAATATTACATCTTGTTAAGAAGTAAAAGTTTTCTAAAGTCATGGGCCAAGAACACCTACCACTCCATCAGCAATTTTTTGGACTCCATGAATTTCATATAGCTGTAGCTGTTTTTCAAATAGTTGGGCGATAGCTCTATGAACAAGCTCATACTGCTCCTATTAGGGAGATGAAATGATAAAGGGAAATACATTAAAATAAAGCATTTATAAAAATATAAATATAGTTGATAAAGTGAAAAAAAAACTGTACCTTAGTTTGTACTGCAGAATGCCTCTGGGTTCTCATTTCTTGTATTAAATTAAAGACATTAAATTCCTCTGGTATTTTCTAAAACATAGAATGTAATACATGAACGCTGGGCAATTGTTCAGAAAAACAGTAAAATAGTCTTCAACTTTTCATATAAACCTTATATACACGCTGGATAACTGAAAACAATTTGAACACTACCAGTCATGTATCAGAAACTGCGTGTGGCATTGTAGAAACAAAGCTAATCTTGATTCTCGTCAGTCAAGCTAGTAAGCCAGATACATGAACAAAAACAAACAACAACAACAAAAAAGTTCAACCAAGGTATGATTGCAGAGCAGTGGGAATAAACACGCTGTGACTGATTGGTGTGTGGAATGAAAAGCAAAGGAAATATATACATATTTAGGCATTGCAGATCAAACATGTAACTTATTTGGGGAATTGAGAAGCTTGATGTGGACAAAAGCCTAAGACTAAAATAAGGAGAGGTATGCCAAGGAAGAGAGAACACAGGCTATTTGGGGGATCAGACTGTAAATATAATAAGAGTTCGAACTCATTCTGCAAGCCAGTGTTTCCTCGGCTGACTACATAAGGACCACCTAAAAGAGCTATGTAAAAATACAGATCTCTCAGCTAAATCTCTGGGAACTGATTATCCTAGAAAATTATTTCGTACATTTGTAATTAGAGCTACTGCAACAGGCAACCCTGACATGAGCAGACTTGATATTCAGGCAACTTTTGCAGCAGGGAAGATGACATTCTGAAAAGGGGAGAAACTGGTGAAAGTTTACTGAAGCAGTCTTAAAAATATAAAGCTAGAAAAAGATTTGAGACACATTCCTGAGGCAGAACTATTAGAATCTGGTGATCAACAAGAATATTTTGGAGTGATAAAAGAAGATAGAAGAGTTAAGAACGATTCCCAGATTTACTGCTTTGGAGTCTTTAGTTTTACATCAAGTCCTAACCTAAGGCCCAAAACTATTTTTACATTAAGCCAAACTCAATCAAATGGGGCCTATGTTCAAAACACCCAACTTCTGAAATGACTAGATGTTTATTTTGCTTGCTGGCAATTCATCTAAATGCCTCTTCCCAGCCCAACTTTAATCTTTAACGTTCATGTTAAGATATGATAGAATCCTAGTTAAGTTTTATTCACTTAAAATTTTCAATTGAGTTATTAGGAGATGATTAATTTTGAGAAATTAAAAAATAAAATTTAACACCAGAGGGAGTTACACTGTTTAAAGTTTAAATATTTCCCAGCAAAAGTGAGAAATGCAAAAAGGCAGGGGAAAAAAAAAGAATAGAGGGAGAAAAGAAGGGAAAAGAAACTAAATATTTTATTAGTCCTATTTATATAAGACATAGATTGATATAGTCACAGAAACCATAAAGAGCTCTGGAGAATTAAAAGCTTCTCCCCAACGCATAGAAAATGAATGTATTATATTAGGTTGGTGCAAAAGTAATTGTGGTTTAAAAGGTTAAAAATAATTTCAAAAACTGCAATTACTTTTGCACCAACCTAATAGAACCAGCAAATGAACCAAACCTATATACAGTTAAGAACTGTGTTTTTCAAATCTGTAATGAGGGCTGTATCTTATTTATCTCTATATCCTCTATAGAGCCCAACACAAATTTTTGAACATAGTGGTAATAACAGCAATAGTAATAAAAACTAACACTGAAATGAGCACTTGCAACATGCCACACATAATTCTACAGAACTTTACAAAGGTTAACTTATTTAATTTTTATGAGTTATTAGTATTATGATTCCTATTTTCAGATGAAGAAATTAAGGCACAATGACATTAAGTAATTCGACTAAGATCCCATAGCTAGTAAATGACAGAGCCAGAATACTAATCTGGGCAGTTTGGCTCCAGAGTCAGCCTTCCTAACCACTATACCATAATGTTTCCAGTTAGGCATAAATATTTCCCGAATTGATTACATTACACCTAAAATAAATATAAAAGGCAAGGAGGAGCCTGTATTTGGAAAAGTCAATGAACAGTTTACATCCATAATGTAGGTATTGATTCACACAGAACAAATGGGTGATAACATGTTTACCTTGCTACCCAGTACATTATATCAAGGTAATATGTATTATTTATAGTTTTTCACTACCTGTATTTCTTACATAGCAAAGCTACTTCTAAAAAAGCAATATGTATAACAAAATATATGCTGTAATTTACTGCAGTCAGTCATAATTGAAAATCAAAATAGATAAAAAATTATTCTTACCCCAGCTTTTAGTAAATTCCACGTATAATCTATGGCACAAATGGCACCTGTTCTTCCACAGCCTGCACTATGAATATAAAGTTTGAAAAAACAATTTGATTTTTCTGATAAAAAGCATAAAATAAATGTGGATGAACATGTTAACATTCAGAAGCCAAAATGTCATTTAAGAAATTTGACAAAATTTACCTATTTATAATAGTAAATAAACTATGTTATGTGCATAGCAAACATCCTTAACATTAGTATTTATATTTTGTTTTTATTTAATTTAAAGAACTTCCAAAAGTAAGTGACTCTCAGAATACCGGAGCCTTCACTGTGGAAGTCAGCAAACCTTGTCTAGCTAACAGAATTATCTTGCAGAGATAAATGCATTCAATGTTCAAGACGGCTCTGATGCGTTAGAGTGCAGTACATCATTTCAATCTGGGAAAGATGAAAAATGCTACAAGCCCTGGAAATTGGTTTGGACACCAGCAGAGACTGCACCAAAAGGACAAAGATCACCGATGTGCTCTGAAGTCCTAAAGAACTAACAGTACCTGGAGAATGTAAAGTAAAATACCACAGGATTTTTATTTTAAAACATGACAAAAATGCTTTAGAGCAACTCATTCTAACAAGAGGGAGGCAATATGCACCTTAAGATTGAGAATCACTATGAGTGATTAAAGATGTTACTGACATCACTAGAATAATTTTTAGGCAGAACAAAAGTTGGGCAGCATTTTAATGCATATTTTGAAACACTTAGAAACATCAGTAGTTTGTTAAAGATGTAAATCTAGAAATTCCTGATAAAGTACATTATAAGCAACTTAGTATGATTTTTAAAAAGCTCTTAATAATGAACATCAATAATATTAATTTTACTTAAGTAACCACTGATAACATGTCAATTCCACAAATTTCTAAATATTTCTAGAATTTTAGAGTTAAGAATTACTAGGTCTAACTATTATATATTTAAAACTTGATGGTTAAAAGTGTTCTATTACAGACACATAAACAACCAGATCAATGAAACACAAAAGGTCAAAAAAAATTTCAGTATGTATATTTATTACAGTATGGTGGATTCTTCAAACAAAGGGGAAAGACTAGACCACTCAATAAATGGTACAGGGAAAGTTAGCTAACAATGAAGAGCAAAAATTGGATTCTCACCACATAGATACCTTAATCATAAAAAAAAATTCCAGAAGGATTAAAACTAAGTTTAACAAACCTATAAAAGTGCTAAAAAATATAGGCCAAACTTTAAGCACTACTGTTAGGAAAGGACTTCCTAAGCATATCTCCATGGACAGAAATCATAAATGCAGTCACAACTCTAACTACATAACAATTTAAAACATATATGACAAAACACAAGCAGAATTAAAACCATGGTACTTACAATTTAAAATCCTCAATATATAAAGAATTCATAATGTATAATTAAGAGATAAAATAACTGGCAAAGTATAAAAACAAGCAATTCACAAAAGAATATAAATGACCAAAAGAATATAAATGACAAAGAAAAAAAAGCTTATCTGTCACAGGCATTAAAACAAACAAAAAGACGACAGTATTGGAGAGATTGTAGGGAAATGAGCACTGCCACAAACTGGCAGTGGTAGGATTAATTATAATTAGCATCAACTTCATGGACAACACATTAAAAAATATATTAAAAGCATAAAAAAATTCACGTCCTTTCACTTAGAAATTCCACTTTTGGATACCTACGTAATGAAATAATTATAGATATGCTCAAAGATTTTGCCATCGGATTGGCCACTGGACGTTTAAACTGTTGTTAAAACAGCGGAAAGGATAGGGGAGGGGTAATAAATTAAATGCCAAGGAATGGTTAACTATGAAGTATAGTGCAGGACTTTTGAGCAGATTCTGTTGCTCCAAACCCTTTGGAGTGTACTTTTTCTCCTAATAATGCCACCTTGAGCCACTGAGCCCTTTGAACCGCTGGAGCTTTGCTTTTGCTCAGGGCCCAATTCAAACCCTTTGGAGTGTACTTTTTCTTCTAATAATGAGCCTTGAGCCACTTTTCTTTGTGCTTGGCCCACTTCTATTTCTTTGGAGTATACAATCTTTTCTAATAAACTTCTCTCTTATCACTTTAAAAAAATAATAATAAAAAATAAAGTACAGTGCAGTTTAATGTACTGCAGAAAAATAGCTATGATTTAGGAAGCTATACGTGATGTATTAAATAGGGAAACATTCTTTACAAAATACTATACATACACTGAAAGGATGTATATTAAAGTTTTAACAATGATCATCTCTAGTGGAATTGTGAATGATTTTCTTTCTTTTGTGTATGTGTTTTCTAAGTCATTATAGTTAACATACTATTTTGGTTGTTTAAAAATATTAAATGGGGGCTGGCTCGGTGGCTCAGGCGATTGGAGCTCCGTGCTCCTAACTTCGAAGGCTGCGGTTCGATTCCCACATGGGCCAGTGGGCTCTCAACCACAAGGTTGCCGGTTCAATTCCTCGAGTCCCGCTAGGGAGCTCCGCCCCCTGCAACTAAGATTGAACACGGCACCTTGAGCTGAGCTGCTGCTGAGCTCCTGGATGGCTCAGCTGGTTGGAGCGCGTCCTCTCAACCACAAGTTTGCCGGTTCGACTCATGAGAGGGATGGTGGGCTGCGCCCCCCACAACTAAGACTGAAAGGACAACAACTTGACTTGGAAAAAAGTCCTGGAAGTACACGCTGTTCCCCACTAAAGTCCTGTTCCCCTTCCCCAATAAAATCTTCAAAAAATATATATTAAATGGTCAATTAATTTTTTTAAAGGAAAACCTTCCTATCAAATCAAGTTTATGAACTATATACATCGACTGGACAACGCTAATAGAACAGGACATAATTTCAACTAACTTGTAAAGTCAAGACAAAGGATTTTAGTTTTTAATTCTATAATTAGATTTTTTCTTTTAAACCAGTCAACTACTTAATTAAAAGATCAACTAACCACTGGACTAACTACAGAAAAATAGGAGTTTCATGAAATAAGTACTATGATTATTACGTCTTTTAAAAGAATCTAATGTAAATTAAAAATTAAAAGAAAATCTGCCTCAGGATTTAGGTAGCTTCTACAATTTGGAAACCCATATAACGACCAAATGAAAAATCCACAAATTAGGTTTCAAAATACCACACATCAACCATATTATAATGCCAACTACATTCCAAAGTATTTACAAATTTGGAAAATTCTTTTGTACCTGCAATGAATACAAATAGGCACATCTTCATGTTCTTGGTATTTCCTCATTAAGCTTATCATATCCAGAATAGAATCAAATGACGAGGGAACATCATGGTCTGGCCAGTTCACATAATGAAACTGATACAGCCTACGAGATTCCTTCAACAATAAAAAAATTCAATAATTATGAAAATACATTTGCAAATTTTAAAACATACAGAGAGCTTCACATCTTACTTGACTGCTATATCTAAGATAGTTACGTGGTATTCACTAGTGCATAAGAAAACAAACAATAGCCTACATTTAATAACTTTCACATACCTAGTATTGCTCTAAGGGCTTCATGTGTAACAACTGACTGAATCCCCATGTAATGCCATGAGGAAGGAGTGTTAACACTAACCTATTTTATAGGTAAGAAAATTGAAACAGAATGATTAAATAACTTGCCTAATGTTTCACAGCAGGTGACAAATGTGGGATCTGAACCCAAGCAGTCTTACCTCCGGAGCATGTTCTTGAACTATTACACTATGTATGCTATTTAATTAACTTACAGTACCAAATGTAAGAGCAATGTATACCCTAAGCATTGTGTTAGAATCTATTGTCATTAGAACACTAATAGAATATTTAAACTGAAAAAGAAAATTAGGAATGAACCTATCCAACCCCAAGTCCACTTGTCATGTCTTATTTCAGATGAGTGGTTCTCAGAGTATGGTGTGGGATTCCGCCCCGCTGCCCCGACACTTTCACAGGGGCCTGTGAGTTTTAAACTATTTTCGTAATAATACTAAGATGTTATCTGCCTTTTTCACTTTTGTTCTCGCACGTACGTACATACGGCAAGGTCTTCTCAAGACTACGAGTTATAATGATGTTATCATCACTTGGACAACTAATGGAATATATGCTTGTGTGTTCATGTTTTTAAAAAAATTTCTCCATTTTAAATTTTGAATATAGTAAATATTGAAAGGTATAACCCAAATAAACAAGAGCTCTTTGGAATCTTCAATAATTTTTAAGAACATAAAATAGTCCTGACATCAAAATATTTTGAGAATGACTATTTTAGGTGTTTAACTGAAAGAGCACAGCACTTGGAATCCAGGCAAAACCGTATTCAAATTCTACTTCTGCCATTTACTGAGTAACTTTAGGTAAACTACTTAACTTCTTAAAACTGTATCTTCATCTATGTGCAATGGAGATCATCTACCATTATGAAGTTAGGAGGTTTGAAATGCCTGATACAGAATTGCAATCAGGTACCTATCATTGTTAACTGTACATTAAAAAATAGTAACCAAAGTATAATAAATCACTCAACTAAAGGGACATGATTAGTCAAGTCAGTGCGGAGTAAGAATGCTGGAACCACGTCTACTTGTAAACAGGAAGGTAGGAGCTGTAAGTATGTTTACAAATACATTAGTTGGTGAAGAATGCACTTCATGGCCACGGTGAATTACTTATGATGGTTTAAAAATAAAGTTAATAAAAACTGAGAAAAAGAGGAAGAAGTTGACAAGCATTCTCTAATGTCCATCAGATTTTTCTTTGATTTCTTCCTAAAGAAATTATTATTTTATATAGCTCTGAAACATTGAAGTTAGGGGTCTCAAGTGAAAACAATATCTAAATGACGACACCTTTGATGGCGGCTTGTCTCTTTTTAAAAAATTGTAAACTAGTAAAAATGGGTAATAATTATGTAAACAACGCTATAATTGTTTAAAATAGAGGACAAATATTTAAAGCAAAGAAATCAACTATTCCAAATAAAGTAAATTTAATTTAGGGAAAGTTGCTCTGAGTAAGTTAAAATTTATTATTATTTTATTACCTAATTTGATAAACATAAGGCTCAAGATACTAAATAAAACATTATGCTCTGATTTTATTTTACATAACCAAAAAAAATAACAAATCTCCTTAACTATGTAAGATAAGATAGTATACTATTTATATATCGTCTCTGAAAATTACCCTTAGAAATTATCTCTAAATAAAAAATACTTACATTCTGAAATTCAAGTAAGAGTGTCCTAATGAAGTAGTCTGTTCTTGCTTGTTCAGCTTCCTAAATAAAGGGAAACACTTGTGAGTCAGTGAGAACATTAAAACAAAAACATATACATACATACCTTCAAAACAAACAATAACCTATTTAAAATCCATAATTAAAATTAACCTCTAAAATTCCAGGTGTACCCAGTAATTATAAAAACAACAATTCTAAAAGTCATGAATTTATCAGTTTTATTTATAGTTTTAAAAAAATTAAAAAGAAATTAAGCAGACGTGTCTGTTAATCAATTACTTAGCTAGGAGTCTACCATCAGTAAGGGTTAACAACCATCCCCCAAAATCATATAATAGGATAATACAAACAAAATGTCACTTCTTAGTAGCTACCACCATCTCAAACCATTTCATCTTTCCATAAAGCTTGATTTCCCCTACTTAACACTCAATTCTCAATTAACTGGATGCTAACTGGAGAAAGAAGAGATACACTCAGAAACTCCCAAACTGTTATTCTGGTTGATAATATACCCACTTTAAAAGTCTCTTACTATCATTTGTCAAAGTATTAGAATAAAGCCTCTGCATCAGTTTATCACTAAGAAAACTATTCTTTACCTTAGTAATTAAAACCAAAGACAGTCTAGGACAGTGATTGTCAAGAGCAACAGGGTATTCTATTTTATTAATTGAAAAACCCAATATTATTCCTGCTTTAATTTTTAAAAGCATACTAATTTATTTGAGCTTTTCTAATAATATTAAGGGAAAAGTATGTTTTTACCTTCATCAAAAATGAATGGATGAAAACACTGGCCTAACAATTGTTTTTTGCCTATAAAGGGTGAGTTAATAAATATTTTTCGCTTTGCCAGCCATAGAGTCTCTGTCTACTCAACTTTGCTATTGTGATAGGCAAATATGTAAATTAATGGGCCTGGCTGTATTCCGATAAAACTTTATTTATAAAACAGGCAGTGGGCTAGACTGACCCATGGATAGTGTACCAACACCTGGTCTACGTGGTTTCCATGCAACAACACATGACTGAGCTCCTCCTAGCCAGTACTCCCCTTTCCACCAACACTTTCCTCTCCTCACCCCTAAACCAAGAGAGCTCCTGATAGTGCCCTTTCTCAGTCTCAAACACTTTGATCGCCAATGACCAAGTCACTTACTATGGTTATTTTCATCAACTTGTTTCTATTTCTAAATTTGATTTTTTGTTTACATCAGTGGTAACAAATCCTGAGTTGTCTGAAATAACCACAAGACATACAAACTACTTCCATTTTGAAATCTTGAAAAACTTTGCTTCTTTAGCAAGGATCAATCCCAATGCTGACAAATAAAACCAGCTGTTATTAATCAAATCAAACCTCTTATCAAGAGTTTTTAATTATTTTTTAGTTTATTTGAAAAACCACCCTAAAAGTCAATTCACCTTTTTCCTAATTATAAACTATTCCTTTCTTTTCTCTATTCATTATTTTAAGTTGTTTTAACTATTCCTGATCCCCAGCTATCCAAAAATTTCAAGTTGTTTTGTTGTTGAATGTTAAGTACTATGTTTTCACTTGAATTGTGACATTGAGTACAGTTTATTACATTTAAATTCGCAAATGTTCAACACAAACACTGCACAGAACTAGGTTTCCTGGACTGTTCAGGAACTTAATATTGTAGAATACTTTCTGTATTAGTGAGGAGGGAAGTGCTACCTCATGGAAGTAGACAATGTGGTGTGTATTGGTTTTCATTGATTTCAAATAATATGAAGTGCAGTATGACTTTTTAAATGTTTATATTTAACCCATAAACAGTTCATTTTAACCAGAACTTTAGAGTATGACTGCATATTAAATCCAGGCAGTTGAACTGAGTTCCAGTTAACATTACAAAAATCACACTGTATTTATAAAGGAGACTGTAATACAAATTGAGTCCTTTTCTGTATCAACCTAGAAAGCACTGAACTTTGGATAGGCATCAGAGGGATTCAGAAGTTCTAAGTACAAATAAGTGACAAAATCATGGACTTCTTAAATTCACCAATGACAAGTAAAATCATAGAAATTATGTTTCGTTTAACCATGGAAAACGAAGTTAAAAACAAGTAATTCTGAGATGGGGAACATGATGGTTAATTTTACCTGTCAACTTAGCTGGGCCATCAAGTGTTTGATATTTATCAATATCAAATGTGTTTGATATTTGGTCAAATATTATTCTTGGCGTTCCTGTGAGGGTGTTTTTGGGTAAGATTAACATTTAGATCACTGGACTATGAGTAGATCAGATAGCCCTCTATAATGTGGGTGACCGTAATCCAAATAGTCAAGGCCTACACAGAACAAAAGGAACAGCCTCCCCCAAGTTAAGAGAATTCTCCAGCAGACTGCTTTCTCCTGCAACATCGATTCTTCCTGGTTCTATAGCAGACTGTCTTCAAACTGGAATTGATATCAGCTTGTCTGGGTCTCTAGTGTGCCAAACCTTCCTGCAGATTTTGGACTTGCCAGCCTCCATAATCATGTGAGCCAATTCCACATAATAAATCTTTCTCTATATACACATCATATTGGTTGTTTCTCTGGAAAAACCTGACCAATACTGGGAAGTTATGTAATTTTCATGTTTGGTCAATCATGGATCTTTTGAGTTGAGTAGATAAGACAACACATTTCTTTCAGGTGATTAAGAAACATGCCTTCATGCGTAACCTAAAGCAAATTGTTGTTTGTATTTTAAAGCTCACTTATAATTTACTTCTTTTTTTGTTTTTCCTTCATTGTTTTTGTTTTTAAATTTATTTTCTTAGATAAGTGCTGTGTTAAGTTTTATAACTAGAATTTAATTCATTTGCAGAGTGCATTAGTTATACATGTTGTTTCATATCAAATTAGATAAAGGATTAAGCTTTACTTTTAGGATGGCAATTCTTAAACCCACCTTTGAATATAATTAGAACAATTCTAGAGAGCATAACATAGATATGAAAGATTAACATGATAAACTATACTGCAGTCATCAACGGTCTTTCCCAATTATTCAATTTGAAACTAATACTTCATACCAATTTTCAAACATATCATTCAAAGCAATTTCTCCATTTACTCAGACATATAAACACTTATGATCAACTTACATACAAAGACTAACACAGAATTAACACAATAAGGTACAAGTAATTTATACATTTATGAAGTCATTCCCAAAGCTTCTAAATTTTAAAGCAGTATAAAAATAAACATTATTAATATTTATTATAATTAAGTGTAGATTTACATGGAAACATTGAGTGCTTGACTTATATAAAACTGGGTTCATACCATAGTATAATTTAATTATTCATCAGTCATGCCAATGTTGTTTGATAATGAACGCAAAAATATGTACTTACACAAGAAATTTTAAATGGTGCAAATGTTATAGGATCTTCTCCATACAAAGGCCAATAGCGCTCACACTTTTTCTGTTGTCAAAAAAAAAAAAATAATAAAGATAGTAAGTAAACTATATGATAGCTTTTCTTGAACTTTCATAAATATTCTGTGCCCTGTTATTCAGCTTGTTATTCCTTCCCAGAAAAACTGCCATCAGTAGACAAGGAGCTGAGAGAGCTCAGACTTATCCAACTGTTCCTAAAGGGTGGGCTACTGCGTCCTCTCCACGATTAGTGATGAGAACATTATTAACATAAGTGTATGAGATGTTCATTGCTATCTGCTTGCTTGACAAGGTAGACTTCAAAGATCCTCGTCTAGAAGAAGACCGGAAAAAAAATAAAAATAAAAAAGCCTAAAAGAAGTGCCTGGCACAAGAGCATTTAGAATGAAGTGTTGTCAGGAAAGTTTTAATGCCTATAAAATGACTATCTGTATAATACCTGGCTGAATTCTTGTTAAGTGTAAAATCTGTGGCATAGTGGAAAGAGCATTCTACTTGGTATCAGAAGCATTTTCCAAGTACTAATTTTCCTGCTGTATTGACCTTTAGGTACTTTACCTGTAAAGATGGGAATAATAATACTTATGTAACTGTTCTGAGTACTAAACAATAGTATATTTCAAATATTCTATTGGTGGTAAAAACCCTACATAAGCCTAATGTGTAATTTAAACTATCCTCTTTTACTCAAGAGTACAGAACGTGTAACCAGTTTTCCCTCTTACCTTCCCGTTTTATTTAAACAGGTATGGAAATAGGACATTCAATTTTCATTGGTTTCTAATATCAACCCCCTTAATTTTAGAAAATTAGGTAAGTGAATGAAGGCCTAACTTAATAGAATATACACTGATTCTGATGCTAAGAAATGATACATTTTTATTAAGACCCAATAAAATGAAAGCCTTTACGTTAACAATCTAGCTTGAAACAAACCTTATGGCAGTGGGAAATGTATCAGTTCTTACTAAATTCTTATAATTTCAAATACAGTAAGTGGAATCATTATCTACAGGCTGGAATTAACCATAAACTGACAATGATACTCACTGGTCAACAAAGTAGAACTCTCTAGTATGTCAGTTTAGCTTAGAAAAATATTATCAATATTTTAGAGGGCTTAAAATAAAAAACCTCATTTCCCAGTAGAAGTTTATAGAAAATGACAAAACAATTATTTTTTAGGGTTTTTTTATTTGTTTTCTACCTGGTAAAGTGTTAACATCTTGAAACAGGCAGAAAACAAGTTATAAGACATTAATTTAGTAAGAATTGTGTGACTAAAATACCATTTATTTAGATAAGCAGTAACTGATTAAAGATTATATTGGTATTGACATTCCAAGTATAAACTAATGCCTATTGATATAAAAAGCTACATTAAACATCATACATGGATATATAAGCATATATCATTCATTTTAGAGAAAAGTGAAGCTTGGAGGGGACAGTTTAGTTCACTGTACCATGGCCAAAATCCTAGTGAAGTATATAGGTATCTAAGCTCTTTCCATCAGGTCACATTCCAAGTCAAGATCTAAGTCAAGGTTATCAAATAAATTAATAGGCCCTAACTTACTGACAATCTACTACAAACAAAAGCCTATGAATCAGAAAATCTTTAACTTCAAAAAATTTTGAACTGAATACGACTTAATTTTTCATCAACTGTTATTACTGATATACAGTGGGAGCTGATTAATAGAATGAAAAGAGAAATAAGTTAACAGTAATTTAAGAAAACATTAGGAGTAAAATTTAAATTTCTGTAACAATAGATTAATAATAATGGTACCGAAGTATATATATTAACAATACTTAAAAAGGTAAGTTAATCACTTAATTTCTCGGTGTATTTCCCAATTTTAGGAAATGTTCATTTTCTGTCCAATATTACTGAATATTTCCACTACTGGTGAAGTATGGAGTTGGGAGGAATTAAATGTTTTCCAATGATTTATATATTATAACATCTCACATAACTGAAATATGTACTATCTTGCTTTATGCAACATGTCCTATACTGAAAAATTTTAATAAAAATTTTTACAACAAAAAATTTTCACTTTAAGAAGAAAACTTCAAAACATCACATAACTTAAAAGTTTGATTTCTATGTCACATTTATAGACCACACTTAAGTTCTATTGAATATGAGGAGTGATAAGAAAAACTACAGTGAATATTTAAATTAAAAAAAGAAATTATTACAGTAAGACACATTACCTTTAATCCCCCTCAAAATATCCCCCCTCACTTCGAACACACTTATCCCACCATTGTTGCCTCTTTTGGAAGCAGTTCTGGAAGCCCTCTTTCTTGTCTTTAGGTGCGCTGTCCTGGCTGCTTCGATATCCTGAATTGATTCAAGATGTTTTCCTTTCAGGGTCATTTTGATCTTGGGGAAAAGCCAGCAGTCGCATGGTGCCAGATCCAGTGAAAAAGGCAGATGAGGACATACCACAATGTTTTTGACAAAAATTGCCATCCCAGAAGCGACGTGATACAGAGCATTGTCATGAAGGAGGATAAAGTAACGACGCTCATGAAAGAGGACTTCCAGAGCTGCTTCGGAAAGTGGCCAGAATGACGGTATAAGTGTATTCGAAGAGAGGGGGAGTATTTTGAGAGGGATTAATGGCAATGTGTCTTTTACTATAATAATTTTTTTTAAATTTAAACATTCACCATATCTTTTGATCACCCCTTGTACCTAGTCTATAGATAAACATATTATCACCTCCAACATTGAAGACTTAGCAATTGATGCTGCAGATCACAACGGCTTTGAAACTACCTTCACTTGTAAAGGGCATAAAAGTACCAATGTCAAAAATTTCAGATTAATGGATTTTCTTCTCTTTGAAGACAGCATAAACAAACAAAAAATGTAGTGTATTTCCAGACAGAGAAATCAGAATATTCAAGCTATAAATTGATAATAATCAAAATTATTTTATTTAACTCATTTTCATTGCTCAATTTTATCCCTATTTTCAAAATACCTCTCTACGTTAGTCCATAGTGTTCTACTTAAAACACCATTAAGTATTTGAAGATTGCTAAGTAACAATAAAAAAATACATTTCAGTATATATATTATAATAAATATATTTATGAAATGTAAAAAAAAGTTTATGTGCTTTAGAGATTACTTTGTTCTTTTTATCCAATAAAAGCAATAGCAGAACACAAAAAAGAAAATAAGTATCTAATTTAACTACTAGGACTCAGAATATAATAAAAGACCCAGAATATATGTCTCTAGAAATGAATAAAAAGTATATTCCATAATTATTTTAAGTGTTAAAAGGTATACATACCCTTCCCATTTCAAATTCTCGACAGGCCATTACAATAATCTAAAAAGTGGGGATGGGATGAGATGAAGAATTTATCAGTTAAACATAAATTCATCTTTTTTTTACTCTGAGCATGGTCTGTCAAAAAAAGTAATTTTAATATTAAAAGTATGAGTTAAAGAAATAATCAAAATCATACCTTCCAAACAAGGGCTGTATAGTAACAAATTAAATTGGCTTCAATTAACATTATGTATTTGATTTGAATTAAATTTTATCCGTCTCATAGATCTACTTCTGAAATTATATTCAATAAAACTATCTAAAGATTGAATGCATTTAACTGTCTTTGAACATAGGGTTGTCACATTTGCTTCCCCACCGCAACATGTTTCTAACATATAGCAAAATTGAAATAATTCACAGGAAACACTATAACAGCTATCTATATTCTACCATTAACATTTCATTATACTTGTTTTATCACATAGCTATCCTTTTACCCATCTGTCTATCAATCCATCTTATTTGATAGCTGTCTTATTAGTTACTTACTTAGGACAAGATTTAAAATATTATCACACCCTATTCTTAAAATATTTCTACTAGTTTGTGTGAATTTAATTAGATATTAGTTGCTTTCTTTTTAGTAACATTAGTTATAATTAACATACCTTTAGGGCTAAAAAGTGTTTTCATGTCTTATTCAATAAAACATCCTATGTCACTACATGTAATACTTCTCAAAATAGAGTTTAAAAAGTAAATTACTTACTACAACGTTGTACTCCCATATCATCCTCCAAAAATCTATTACTGTGTTTGCTAAAGGTCCTTGGGTTGCCACATATGCTTTTGGCCCATAAACACCCTAAAATAATAAACAAATTTCATTATTATGATTAACAAAAATATTTCCTTACCTAAATTTTAAGGGTTCAAATTTTATTAGTAATACTGCTGTTTTCACCCAAACCATTTCCAAATAATTTTTGTTTCATAGTACATAAAAGCATGACAAAGTATGTTTATAATTAACTTTAGTTTCTGGTGAAATGTTATTACTTTTGTGTATTTTATTTAACATGGTATACCGAATTGGTTAACTAAATTGTCTTATGCTAACTTAAAAATTCTTATTTACCTAGGAATTAAAAACAAAAGGCCTAATACTAAGTCAACTAGGCCTAATAAAAGTTAACTGTACTAGAAACATAAAAGCATCCTTTGTCGAAATACTAAAACTAGCTAACAGTTACCTTCAATTATTTATTCAATTTAAAGTTTATTGAGCGTCTACTATATATGTTTCTAATACATACCAAACAAGGATATCCAAACAAGATAGCAGACTAAAATACAAAACTAGCATGTAATGGAATCATACAATGAATCAGTGTTATTAAACACAATAAAAACTAGAACTTTAACAAATGTCCTTATAAAAGAATATAAACATGAACAGCATCTGAAACAGCAAATCACCTGTGTATTAGTTTTTGTTAACCTATTTGTTTCGGGTTTTGTCATAATTGTAATAAAACTGACTGTTGGGAAAAAAAAAACAGTTTTCATTTGAAACCATAACTGTTCAATGTTGACATAATTAATATTAATTTCACCACCTAACTCTTACCACTTTATTTTTGTAAACAAAATATTGTATTAAAATATGTATAAATACCATATATAAAATAACTGAAATTATACTGTCATATAACTAGAAAGAGTCAAACACACAGAATAGCTAATGGAATAAAGTAGTCTTTTATTTAGTCAAGTACCAGTTTGAATTCATTTGTCTCTCTACTGACAACTAGGTAAGAATTGACTGCTTTTGATCAAAGAATACCCCCAAAAAATTAACTATTATATAAAGACTATCTTTAATCTTGCATTTGGAGTTTTCAACTGTAATGGAGCAGTTGCCCAAAATTTTAAATCTAAGTTTATATTCTATAATTTTAAATCAGTATTACTCAATTTATTCCAACCCTAGCAATTTATCCCAAGAAATTATTCAAAAAAATAACAACGTTCACTGTAATATTACCGTCAAGAAAAATGGAAAACAACCTTTATGGTACAACCACAGGGAATAACCATGTACATTTGTGTATATACACTCAAAGGGACAATCAAGAAGATGATTTAGCAATAGGTAAAGTGTTTATAAGCCTTCAATGTAAAAGAAGAAACAAAATAACTCTGTCTCCACTATCACAAAACTAAACAAAACTCTTAACTTTATGAATAAGGGCACTAGAAAGGAAAGCACATAAAAATGTGTCAGGGCTGTGATTTTACTTTTATTTCTTTTGTTGTTGATATCATATTTAGGCAACTCAAAACAATTTAATAAAACTAGTATGTAGGAAAACATTAAGCATGGCAGAGAAACACCATTTAAAGTTAATACATACCTTAATAAAATTTGCGTTGATATAGTCTGAATCTTGAGAAGGAGTCTTTAAAGTCAGCTTAACTCGGCTATGATCAACTACAAAACAAAAAAAAATCCTGTATTATATCCTGTTGGCAGACAGATGTTTTCTAATGAACCAAAAGTAATAATACATAAATAATTTACTTCAAAAAACAATAAATAAAAATTGACTCTAGGAACCAGCAGGGTAATTTTTAACATCATATTGACAGGAAGTCTAAAAATAAAACCCTGATGATGTAAAGCTGTGTTTTAAAGTTGCTATCAGTATGATCTCAGGACCTCTTTTAACATATAAATTCCTGAGCATGATCCAGATCTACCAGATAGGAGTCTGGAGTTTAAATCTCTGCAGCTTTTAACACGCATACCACGTGGTGAGCACTAACTACTGAGACACAAGCTCATTTACCAAAATTCTCATTACGAAATCTTTCATATTTTATAAGAAATTATAAAAATTAAGTAAATTATGACAAATAAATGAATTAAGACGATGTATAAAAGTGCTCAATACTGCACTTGGCCAATAATATTTATTAGGTAATGGCTACTTAGGGTAAAAAACAATCTTTACAATAAAGTCCAAAAATATAAATTTTATTAATTTTATAAAATTATGTAATTTTATACTTAAAATTATTATGCACATGACTTTTTTTTAAAGTTAGATATTAAAGAAAGATATAAAATGAAAAGTAATCTCCCCCTGTCCTTGAGTTTCAGGGCTCTCTTTCTCAACAAAGACATTTATTTCTTCCTTACAAAAGTAATTTTTATGCATATACCTACATACTTTGAAAAACTACACAAATGCAATGATACTACACATGTTGTTCTGCATCTGCTACTTTTCAGTTAATATATCCCTTGCTATGTTTTATACCTGAAACTAATATATTGTCTGTCAACTGTGATTAAAAAAAATAAAATTAAAAACCACACACACACACACACATATATATATATCCTGGAACTCCTCCCAGAGCAAATATAGATCTATCATATTCTTTTTAATGTTACGGATCCATTATATGGATGTTTCGTTATTTGTTTAGCCAGCTACACCACTGATGGCCCACTTTTTCCCTATTAGAAACACTACTACAACGAATGGTGCTGTACTGTAGGGTAAGCTCCTGACTTACCTTCTAAAAGGTGTACACCGACTTACACAAGTGCACATACAAGTGTTATTAGTAAGAGCGACTGGGTGTTACACTTTTAATAATTAACAACCTAAAAATGTAAAAAATCAGACTTGCATTTCTTTTGTTTTCCTTTTTAAACTTTTATTTATTTAAGTGTGTTTTTCCAGGACCCATCAGCTACAAGTCAAGTAGTTGTTTCAATCTAGTTGTGGAGGGCACAGCTCACAGTGGCCCATGTAGGGACTGAATCGGCTCACCAACTGAGTTATCTGGCCGCCCCAGACTTGTATTTCTTGAATTACACAAATGATTGTACATTTTCATACTGTTATTGGTTATTTATTTCTTTTACAATAAACTGCTTATTTATATCTTTTGCCCATTTTCACCATATGTCTGTTTTCCTACTGATTTATATGAAATCTATGTAAACAAAAAAATCAGCCATTAGTCACAGGTAGTACAAATAGTTTTTTACCAGCTTATGTTGATTTTTAAAAACTTTTTATTTAGAACTAATTTTAGATTTACAGAAAAATTGCAAAATTAGGGTAGAGAATTTGCATACATCCCTCAGTTGGCTTCCCTTAACGTTAATATCTTACATAACCATAGAACAAGTATTAAAACCAGAAAATTAACAGTTACATTACTATTAATTAAACAAGAGACTAAATTTTACGTGTTTTTTTTTTTTAATCTTTTTCTCTCTTCCCAGAAAAAAAAGTTTTTTTTTCTTTCCACATTACATTTAGTTATTATTTTTCCTTAGTCTCTTCCAATCTACCAAAATTCCTTTCACTGATTTTTTCTGATGATTGGGATTTTTGGCAAGAACACTGGAAAACAAGGTGTGGCCTTCTCAGTGAGAAGACACACCAAAGGGTTCATGAAGTCAATGTCATATTACTTGGATGTTAACTTTAGTCATTTGGTTAATATAGTGTCTGCTGGTGTCTACAATGTAAAGTTACTATCTTTCCCTTTGTAGTTAACAAACATTTGCAAGGAGATACTTTGAGCCTATGAAATCCTAGCTGTAGGATTGCCTAATATTCAAGATCTCTAGATTAGAAAGAATCATACATATCATATAACATGTAAAATGCCACTATCATATTATGGTCCTTTCTAATCCAGGGACCATGAATATTAAAGGCAATTAAAACACAAAAGGGCAAATACAGAAATGGTAAAAGACACAATTAAACTTCTTGGCAAACTCTTTAAGGACAACTCATTTATTTGCCAATGACCCAAATTTCACACATTCATGCTAAGGCCCAGTTATATTAATTTTATTTATTTATTTTTGCTGAAATCTTTGGAAATTTGTAGGAAGAAAACAATTTATCGTCTTACCATATTTCCAGAAAATAAAATGTTTATAGTTTATATGTTTATCAATGCACTGATTCTTATTTCACAACATTCTACATTTTATTTTATTTTATTTTAAGCCATTTGGGATAGAAGATACCTACCAAAAAAATGCTATGCTTCTGGTAAATGAGAATAGAATATTCAGGAGTTAGGACAATGACGGGTGAAGTAACTACAAGAAGCTTTCTTCCACCATGTTTGCCAGTAATGAGGAGTCCCAATTAATTACACTTATTCAGATGGCATATTAGCCTCTATTCAAAGGATCTCAAAGGCACAGACTTTTGTACAATAGTTGGTTTAATACGAAATCCTCAACAAATGTTTCCGGGGATTGTGAATTCAAATGAGAACAGTGGTTCCCAATGATAGTAAAGACAGAAGCCACTACATGCAAGCTGGGAATTTTTTAAATTTTCTATGATGGAAAATTTTATGCAAATAGAAAAATATAATAGTATAACGAATCCCCATATATCCATTACCCAGCTTCAATAATTACTAACATTTTGCCAGTCTTATTTTATCTACCTCAAATCACGTATCAGCTGGGGGCTGGGGAAAGCAAACTAAAACACAAGATCTTTGAGTTCCATATTCTACAATAAGTTTGATTCAATAAGTTCAACATGGGGCACAGAAATGGCTTTTGTTTAAACTTTAAAGCACAGGCAAATTAAGTATAAAGTTACTACTTTATACTTAACAATCACAGTATACCGTGTTTCCCCAAAAATAAGCCCCAGTTAAGATTTCAGCCAGACGGACGCATTTAGTACGTTATGACGATGTTCAGAAGATTATGACATGACTGTAATTGAATAAATGTAGATTGTTGTACGTGAAAAAAATAAGACATCCCCTGAAAATAAGTCCTAATGGAGCAAAAATTATTAAGACCCAGTCTTATTTTCAGGGAAACATGGTATTATTGAGAATTTAAAAATCAGTATTATGCTGCTTATATAACACATTATCATGTGTATTTTAACGTTCTTCATTGGTGCTCCTATTAAGCATAAAAATGAGTAGAAATAATATAAAGCATAACAAAAAAATACAATCATTTCGAATCTCTATGGTTTTGCTGACTGTCTCTACAATCTCTCAAGAACTCAACTCCAAATAGATAAAAACCAATACTGGCTACATAAGAGGCTCTTTCAAGTAGCAACTTGCTGTCTTTCTGAACAAACATCAACACCCTACAGCAACAAAAAGAAAATATATAAAATTGTTACCTCCAGGAAACAGAAAATGCCTATTAACTAAATCCTAGGACTAAGAAATAAAATTATCTCCATAATTCACATTAGATAGGCAGAGTACCCTGATTCATCACTCCTAAAGGTTAGCCCGTTCAGTTTTAGCCCTCTCAACACATAAAGCACAGGCCAGCCTTGACATAAGAGTACCTAGAAATTTCTTAATTCTGGTACTGGTCTCAGTATTCTACTATAAAATAAACCAAATATCCAAGATAGCTCCAGAAAAACCTAATTGATCTCTGATGTGATGAAACTACATTTAATTGATCAAAAGCAAGGATGTCTGCTCTTGCCACTTCAAGTCAACATTATATAATATTACAAGTTCTGACCAGTGTATTAAGGCAAAAGAGACTCATATTGAAAAGTATAAAATAGTCATTATTTGCAGATGATGTGATTCTGTATTTAAAAAATTCTAAAGGATCTAAAAAACTACTAAATAAATGAATCACTGGATTAAAAGAAAAAAAATCAATATACAAATATAAATTGTATTTCTATATATAGTTGACCCTTGAACAATGTGGGGGTTAGGGGCACTGACCCCCCAACAAAGTCGGAAATCTGTTGATAACTTTTGACTCCCCCAAAACGTAAGTTGTCCCTCAGTATCAGTGGGAGATTGATTCCAGGACTCCCATTGCGAGTACCAAAATCTACAGATGCTCAAGTCCTCTATATAACATGGCACAGATCAATGCATAGTCAGCTTACCCTGCATCCGTTGACTCTCAACCTCAGATCAAAAACAGTACAGGTATTTATTGAAAACAATTTGCATATGAGTGGCCCTGTGCAATTCAAACCTGTGTTGTTCAAGGGTCACCTGTACTAGTAAAAAAGAATTTGAAAAATTAAATTCCATTTACAACAGTTTAAAGAATTACAAAAATAAATACAAGACTTGTATACTGAAAACGAAAACCACTGTTGAGAGAAATTAAAGAAAATCTAAATAAATGAAAAGACAGTCCATGCTCATAGACTAGAAGTCAATATGGTTTAAGATGAAAATTCTCATCAAAATGATCTAGAAATTCAATGCAAAAATCCCAGTAGAATTTTTGCAGATTTTGACAAGCGGATCCTACAATTTATATGGAGATGCAAAGGACCCAAAAGAACCAGACCAATTTAAAAAAACAAGAACACAGTTGAAGACTTGTACTTCTTACTTTTAAAACTTACTATAAAACTATAGTAATCAAGAGAGTGTGATATGGCTTAACACTAGGTCAATGGTATAGAATTAAGTATATGGATCAAATGACTTCCAATAAAGGTAACAAGGCAATTCAATGGAAAAGGACAGTCTTTTCAACAAATGGTGCTGGAATAATCCCACATACACAAAGATTATTTTAGACTCTAACCTCACACTATATTAAGAAATTAACTCAAAATGAATTACAGACTTAAATGTAAGAGCTAAAGTTAAAATACTTCTAGAAGAAAAATAAGAAAACACAGGAGAAAAATCTTTGTGATACTGGCTTAGGCAAAGAGTTCTTGGATAAGAACATCAAAAGCATGATCCATAAAACTGATCAGACTTCATCAAAATTAAAAGCTTGCACACTTTAAAAGACACCATCAAGAAAATGAAAAGACAAGTGATAAACTGGGAAACAAATTTTACAAATCATATATCTGAAAAATGACTTATGAGTATCTACGTATATAAATTCTAAGTATATAAATTTATAAGAATACAAATTCTTATATATAAAAAACTTTTACAATGCAATAGGGCAAAAAAAAAAAAATCAAACTTTAAAGTACAAATGATTTCAAGACACTTTTCACCAAAAAAAGATATATAAGTGGCTAATAGAACATGAAAAGATGCTCAACATCATTAGTCATTAGGGAAACGCAAATTAGAACCACAATGAGATACCTCTACAAAACCACTAGGATAACTATAATCAAAAAGACAGTAACAAGTGTTGGCAGGGATGTGGAGAAACTGGAACCCTCATATATTGTTAGGGAGAAAGTGTAATGGTACACAACTAGTCTGAAAAACAGTTTAGCAGTGTCTTAAAAAGTTAAACAGAGGGCAGCCGGACGACTCAGTGCGAGCTCTGAACAGGATTGTCAGTTCAGTTCCCACCTGGGCCAGTGAGCTGCTCCCTCCACAACTAGATTGAAGGCAACGAGCTGCCGCTGAGCTGCTGGAGGGATGGCCAGATGGTTCAATTGGTTAGAGCGTGAGCTCTCAACAACAAGGTTGGTTCAATTCCCGCATGGGATGGTGGGCTGTGCCCCTGCGACTAAAGATTGAAACCGGCAACTGGACTTGGAGCTGAGTTGCACCCTCCACAGCTAGACTGAAGGACAACGACTTGGAGCTGATGGGCCCTGGAGAAACACACCATTCTCTAATTTAAAAAAAAAAAAAAAAATGTATTTCTCTAATAAAAAATTATTTAAAAAAAAAAAGTTAAACATAAGCTTCCATAGACCCAGAAATTGCATTGCTGAGTATCTATCGAAGAAAAATAAACCCTATGATCACACAAAAAATTGTATAGAAATGTTCTTTTTTGCTTGTTTGTTTTATTAATTTTACTGGGGAATATTCGAACAGTGTGTTTCTCCAGGGCCTGTCAGCTCCAAGTCGTCCTTCAGTCTAGTTGTGGAGGACACAGCTCAGCTACAAATCCAGTCGCCGTTTTCAATCTTTAGTTGCAGGAGGCGCAGCCCACCATCCCATGAGGGAATTGAAATGGGAACCTTGTTGTTGAGAGCCTGCACTCTAACCAACTGAGCCATCTGGCTGCCCCTCTGGAAGCTCAGTGGTAGCTTGTTGTCTTCAATCTAGTTGTGGAGGGCGCAGCTCACTGGCCCATGTGGGAACTGAACTGGCAATCCTGTTGTTCAGAGCTCACGCTCTAAGCAACTGAGCCATCTGGACGCCCATGGAAATGTTTATAACAGCATTATTCAGAGTGCACGCCAACTAGTAAAGAAAATGTAAAATAACCATACAATGGAACACTACTGAACAACAGAAAGGAATGAGCTACTGATAGATGCTACAACATGGATCAATCGAAAAACACGCTAAGTGAAAAAAGCCAGACACAAAAGACTACATATTGTATGATTACGTTTATATGAAATTTCCAGAAAATCTATATAGAGACATAAAGCAGAGTAGTAGTTACCTGGGGCTGAAGATTGCAAACTGGCAGGGATGATCTTTTTGGGGTGATGGACATGTTCTAAACTGTATTGTGTTGATGGTTACACAACTCTAAATTTACTAAAAATCACTGAATTGTACACTTAAAATGGGTAAATTTTATGCCATGTAAATTACATCTCAATAAAGCTATTTAAAAAATACTGTATCTAAAAACACTGGACATGCTAAACATGCAAAGGAAATTGATGACTTAACATTATTCTTCTGACAGTAAGTAAACATGCATCTCTAAGTACAATTACTTTGAACATCATTTTCTAAAATAAAGTGACCAGAAATTCTTTGGAAACTGACATGTCAAACCTTATGTAATTTAAAGGAAAAAAGGCACGCCACTCTTTACAGCACAGTGATGAAGAGCTCAGGCTCTGTCTAGGACAAGGTTTCTCAACCTCAGCACTCCTGACATTTTGGCTTTGGATAATTCTTTACTGTGGTAAGGCTGTAGCCTCTGTATTGTAAGATGCAAGAGCATCCCGGTCTCTACCCACCAGATGCCAGCAGCACCTGCCCACTCCACGTCAGAGTTGTGACAACCAAAATGTCTCCAGATGGCGCTAAATGTCCCGTCTGGGGCAAAATCACCCTACTTGAGAACCAATGTTCTGGATCTAAACTGCCAGGGTTTAAATTCTCATCTACTCTATTAGCTGTATGACAAGCTATTTAACCTCTCTCTGTCTAAGTTTCTCATCTGCGAAGTGGCATATAATAGTGTCTACCTCAGAGTTTTGTTGTGATTATGGCAAATGATCTATTTACTACAGAAATTGGCAAACAATGCAAAATCAGGGCTTTTATTTTTCTGAGGGCCAGTTTAAAAGCACACCACTGATCTTCCCCCTTTATCTCTATTTAAAATTATAAAGCTTCTTCCCCCTTCTATTCTCAGCTTTGTCTATATACCTCATTCCTACTATATTATTTTCAATATAGCACTAATCACCATATGGCAGACCATATATGTTATTTGCATTCATTGTCAGGCACTTTGATTATATAAGCTCTCAAAGGGCAGGATTTTTTGCCACTTTGTTCTATATCCCCAGCACATAGCATATGATCAAAGTATTTTGTAAAATGAATGAATGAAACGCAACATATGAAAACAGAACCCTGGAGCTATTTAAGATTCATTTCCCCAGATGGTAAAAATAGGTGGAGAAACGGTCTCTTTAAGAATACCTGCATTAATTCCAGAGCACAGTAAGAGTACCTCAAGATGACCTTGCTTAATAAACACTGCCCCCCAAAAAACTCAGACCATTCACTATTCTGAGGTGGACTGGAAGGAAAGTGGAGTGTATCTTCCAAAAGCTTAGAGTGGTTATTACATACCAGGTACAATTCTAAGCATTTTACATGTATTAACTTATCTAATGCTCAAAGTAATCCTAGAAAGTGTTATTTTAATCTCCATTTTACAGATGAGGAAATCAAGGTACAGAAAAGATGAGTCCAAAGTCATATAGATAACAAGTTGTAGAACCAGGATTGGAAATTCCAGACTCAGAACTTTTCACCATTATGCTATATTGCCACTTAGTAATTCTGCTAAAACCAACCACCCACAGATCCCACAGCTGAAAATAAAGTTGAACAACAACAGAAAGACGAAGGCTTAAGTTGATGCAAAGAAGACAGTGAGAAAGAAAGGGAAGAAGATAAGAGGTGATCTGAGAGAGGGATATCATGGAAGAAAATTTCAGAAATAGGGACTGGTCAATGGCATCAAAATAGTTAACAGAAAAGAATAAGCCCGGAAATAAAAAGACTACTAAATCTGGCAATTAATTAAAAAGTCCCTGGGGACTTTATCAAAGATATTTTAGAGAGAACAAGCTTTAAGAATGAATGAGAATTAAGGGAATGGTGTCATAGAATGTAGATATTTCAAGATACTTGAAGTGAAAGAAAGAGTACCGGCAGCTTTCAGAGACAGCAGTTATGATGTCAAGTTTTTATTTTATAAAATTGGGACACACTTAGGTATGCATGATTTTAGAGTTAAGGCATTTTGCTAGAAAAGTATGCTATTTAAGAATATAATTACAATATTATTAGAATATAATGTTATCAGTGTAACTCATACTCTCAGAGATAGATATTTAGACTGTTGAGAACAGGCATGTAGGCATGAATCATCTTACGGTTCTTACTGTGAATAGACAGTTTTTAGCATTTTACAAAATTTATTCAATTATATTTACTGAATTATCTGTCTATGTTATTTTACTGTAATAACTTTTTGAACAAGGAATCCACAGAGATATTCTTACTTGGATTTTTTGGTATTTAAAAGTAAGTTAGTATCAGAGTAATTGTGATGCTTCCAGAAAAATTAATAAAAAATACAAAAACTATCAGAAGGAAAGACAAAAAGCACAATTACAAATTATTATCTTGTAGTATGCCTTGAAAAAGATGTTAACTACTACTTACTTATCAAACTCATTAGAAAGACTAAAGCTAGTTTAGGCTACAAACTGCTTATTAGTATTTCCATTTCCATTAGGGGCATTTCAAACTTACATGGCAGTATGTCCTTATATCTGTTCTTTTTAACATTTTCTTCCTTTTCTCCAGTGGCTGTGGGATAAATCTTTTCTGTTCTATATTTGGTAGACAATCTTCTTAATCGCTTAAAATACAAAAAAAAAAAAAAAGGCAAATTAAAGTTTAGAAAAACATTAACATTTCAAGATTTCAATGATTCACAAGTAGCCCTTCATTGAATTTTCTTAACCTCAATTCCTCATAACTCATTTTCCTCTTTTCTAAGCTCACACAATATCTCTCTACCCCTTAATAATTAACCCCAAGGATGATTTGTTTGTTAGCATAAGTGCAAACATAAGATTAATATTCCAAATAGCAGTGAAAGAGGAAACTACAATAAATTTTATTTAGAGAAATCATTAGTAAGCTGAGACAGAATATTTAACTCCGTCCTTAACTTACTCAAGTAATTTTTGTGTTTTAACTAAGGGTCCTAAAAACCAAGTTTTAAAATCATACTAAAAGATCATGGACAATTTTCTTCATTGTTTCTCTTATACCTTGAGCACCCATGATGTGTCAGGTTCCTTCCAAAGCATAAGCTAATAATTATTTGTAAGACACTGCAAAACAAAGTTCTTTCACATATTCAATTGGAAATGTCCAACAAAGGCCAATTCTGCTTATTCACTGCATCACAGAAGTGGTTTATGAGTTAGTGACAAATTCTTACCACATATGGCAGTAAGGATGTTCCCTGGGCTGGAATATTTCTGCATGTCAGTAATACACTTCCTGCTTTCAGAAGCACTGAAAGTCAGCATTGTGAATTGTTTAAATTCACTACTCAACTACACTGCTGAAATTTAATTTCAAAGTAGCTTACTTTCTTCCAGGCTTAAAGACATATTGAAGGCATTATGATTTTACAATTCAACAAATCAAATACAAACCAAATGAAAAAGAAGTCTGGCAACATTGAACTTTTTCACCAATTTATTTTTGCTACTTTTGATACTGATGTTTAAGCAACTAAAAATATTATGTCTATATTTTTTAAAATCACAGATAGAACTATAATTCAGTAGTCTTAACTTATTCTTATTGTGATATACTTTAACACACAACACTTGAAATAATCTTACAAATAGACAAATATAGAATGGTGAGCTTTTTGGTTTTCTTTGAAAAAACTAATAAACTTTATCATCACAATCTTAAAACAAGAGACCTAAAACAGGAATACACACTTTTTTTTTTTAAGATGAAAAGACTTACTATAACCTTGTTATGCATTGGCACAATGCCACAGTACAATTCCCCACATTTATGATGCTATTTCCTGTAGTAATAGAGTTCTCAAAGTGTATTGGGGGAAAACGTATTTAAAAGTAAATGGGCTCAAATATATGGTGATGGAAAGAGAACTGACTCTGGGTTATGAGCACAATGTGATATATAGATGATATATTACAGAATTGTACACCTGAAATCTATATAACTTTACTAACAAGTGTCACCCCAAAAAACTTTAATTAAAAAAAAAAAAAGTAAATGGGCTGTTGGTGAGGGTATGGGAAAACCTGAACTTCATTAAATGCTGGTAGAAAGAACATTTTAGCATAACCCCTAAAGAGGATAATCTGGCAATTATAAATAAACACAATCCCTTAACTCAGGAATTGTAATTCCACAAATCTGTCCTCTAGATAAATGACACACATGAAATGATGTATGCACAAAAAGTTATTTATTGCAGTATTGTTTCTAAAGAACAAAAGACTGCAAACAATCAAAAAAGTATATTACTATCTAAATAGACTTGTTTTATTCATACAATATAATATAGTTGAAAGCCAATGAGGAAGCTTTTTATAGTGATATGGAAATATCTCAAAAACACATATTAAGTGTAAAAAAAGCAGGGAACACAATAGTGTATATAATATACTACTATTAGTGTTAAAAAGAATAAAAATATATTTGTATTTGCTTGTACATATGCATAAAACATCTCTGAAGAGAAACTATTAACAAAGGTTGTCTGTGGGGAAGAGAAATGGGTAGCTGTAAGATATGGATGGGAAGGAAACATTACCAATACGTCTTCTCATACTTTGAATTATACCGTGTTTCCCTGAAAATAAGACCTACCCGGACCATCAGCTCTAATGAGTCTTTGGGAGCAAAAATTAATATAAGACCCGGGAGCAAAAATTAATATAAGACCCGGTATTATATTATACCCGGTCTTACATGATATTAAAATAAGAGTGGGTCTTGTATTAATTTTTGATCCAGAAGACGCATCAGAGCTGATGGTCCAGGTAGGTCTTACTTTCAAGGAAACACGGGATGAATGCATATCCTATTTAAAAAATTAAATGTTAAGAACAGTAGAGGGTAGTAAAAATGGTTCATGATTTAACTACTCCCTATTAACAAAGATCCTTCCAGTTACTTTGATACACACTATACATATCGCATATTTAATCAGAATTTTTATATTTTCTCTGCTCAAAGAGTTTCATTTTCAGATATTTTTATTATCTTAACACATTACAAAATATTGTATGTGAATGTAACTTATAGAAGGATATCAATCTAAACAGTTGCAGAAACACAGGAGAAAAAGTAATGTAAATTAGATAACTGTCACTAAAAAAATATATGCATATATTACTACAAAGGAAAGGGAAGAATAAATAATTTAATTATAAAATGTGAATGCACTCATGGAATACCTGCTGCAATCTCTCCAAGCATTTTTTTTTCCACATGACAAATAATGTTAATTGAGAAATGTGCAAAAGAAAATTTTTATGTGAAATGACTTTTCATTTCTCAGATAATGAACCTTAAGAACACTTTTGTGTACATATAAGTATCTAATTTGAGTATGAATTTTTATATATCCAGTTTTCTTAAAGCCTAGCACAGAATAGAATGCTACATTCAAGTTTTCAATGAAGAATGTTCTATTAAAATAAGTCTACATAAATAGTGTACTTAGAAATCTTGATACCCATCAAATACTAACCTCTGATGTAGTGTAAATAAAACAAACGTAGTCCATTAAACAAAAACTTTGTACTTTTTTTTTCAAAATTAAAAATAAAAAAATTCCTCAAGTAGGGATGTAGCTTCTAGCAACAAAAAAAGTCACCTTTATATTAGTTACCTGCTCGAATTAATTAGATTTGCCACTTTCTGGCTGTACAACACTGAACATATTTAATCTGTGTCTCACTTTCTGTAATATAATACCTACAGTCAGCAAACACCCTGGCACAAAAAATGGGCTTGGTAAATGTTAGCTATTATTACTGAGTAAATCACCGAAATGCTTTAAAAAATGTTATTTGCTACTACAGATTTCTTTGTTTCTTTAAAACCTTTCCTACATCAGAGATCAAAGGGACTCACAAAT
The DNA here is from genome assembly GCF_057876585.1 of Rhinolophus sinicus. Classification (NCBI taxonomy): domain Eukaryota; kingdom Metazoa; phylum Chordata; class Mammalia; order Chiroptera; family Rhinolophidae; genus Rhinolophus; species Rhinolophus sinicus. The sequence goes on from NC_142504.1 coordinate 46,204,079, forward strand.
TCTGGGCCAATTTGTTTGCCTGAAGGGCTTCTTAAAACAGATTGCAGGGCCCACCTTCAGAGTTTCTGATTCAGTAGGTCTGGGATACAGCCTGAGAATTTGTATTTTTAAATAAGTTCCCAGGTGATACTGTTGTTGCTGTCTGAAAAACACACTTTCAGAACTATTGGGTTGGTGCAAAAGTAATTGCGGTTTAAAAGGTTAAAAATAATTGCAAAAACCGCAGTTACTTTTGCACCAGCCTAATACTAGTACACAGTATAGGTTCAAAAGAAGGAGTAATCAATTGCATGGAGGACTAGAAGTTGATTGTCAACAATTCTTAGGTCCGTCTGTATTTTACATACAGGTTGACAGCATCAAATAATTTTGAAAAAATGATTAGAAATTTTTCTTTGGAGGTGGTGGAAAAATTAGGGATGAAGAAAGGAAAATGTTATTATCAAGTACCCCCGCCTACCCCCCAAAAAGAAAAAAAGGACGGGAGGAGATCAGTAGCAAGTGAGAGCAATAAATGCACCAGCTATAAACAAAAAGATCTTAAATAAAAGAACTAAAAGGTTTGGAGATTAGACTCTGGATAAACTGGAAGGTATAGTAAATAGGAAAACCAATACTCTTTCCTAAATCTCTTTCCTATTTCTTAAAACATCAGTATAATACAACACTGTATGGATCTGGTAGCACTTGACAACGGCAGTATATAATTGGTAAAACACAGACTATGAAAAGGTGCTTTCAAGATTTTACTTCAAAATTTTCTGTTTTTGTGCATGCTTTTTCTTTGCTTCTTCACATACCTCCAAATCTTATCCATCTTTTAAGTCCTAGATCCTTCAGAGTTTATCTCCCTCATGCAAAAATAATCTTTCCCTTCTGAATTGTTTTTAGATTTTATATTTACTCTTTAAACACCATTTCCTTCTGTTTATTTATGATAGATACATAAAAAGAATACATCTTCCCCTACTAATCTCTAAACTCTGTGAGTATAACATTACTATCAGATTAATATTTATAATGCCCTGGAGCATATAAGTACTTGTATGTTAAAAAAGTTAATCTTAGAATACAATTTTAATGCTGGCCTAAACAAAAAAGGGTTTTGTTCTTCTAATACCACATCAAAATTAATGTCCAAATGGGGCCTGAAGTAGAGGTAGCACCAAAGTTCATTTAACTATATGAAATGGAAAGTGTCTACACATTTAATTTCATTTTAACTTCCTGACCACTATGTCCATGGTCTCTAGTGAAGCTGTTACTAGAAAATAAATTATGCAACACGCCATAATATACTAAGAAATCTTACTCATAAGCTTAGTGCTTATGCGACAGACTATGAGAATAGCACTGAACTATGCGCAAGCAATAATAATTCTTTATTAAATTATTATTCAATATATTCAATATAATCCTAAAGTAAAAAAAAAAGTACTTTGAATCATTTACTGTCCTAACTGGGCAAAAATATATTTAAATAGTGTATTTACATAACCTTATCTGCACCACACCCTTTATCATGTGTGGGTTTTTAAATTAAGCAAACAAAAAAACCCAAACAAGCCTTTAAGAAAGACATTTTCAATTAGTTCTACCTTTAAAAGTCTTGAAAAAGTCACATAATAAACTCTTTAAATAATTTCACTCTTATTTCAGAGTTTCTATTCTAGAAAACAAGTCTGATCATTTCTAGTTGCACACTCAAAAATCCTCCAATGGGTCTACCACCTCCAAGATAAACTACCTACCAATTCCTTAGTTTGATTATAACATATTTTGAATGCTGCCTGCCCAATTTCCTAGCTGCTTTTTTATTTAACACTCTTTTACAGTGTGATGCTTCAGTCACATAGAATTACTTGTTGGAGCGCCATGCTCTTAGCTGAGATGGCATGGTTCAATTCCCACATGGGCCCGGTGAGCTGTGCCCTCTACAGCTAAGATTGTGAACGATGGCTCTCCCTGGAGCTAGGCTGCTGTGTGCCAGGAGTAGCTGGTGAGCAGCCGACCAGCAACCGACTGCCTCAGCCAGCCAGTTGGTCAGAGCGCAAGGCTCATAATACCAGCATGGGCCAGGGAGCTGTGTCCTACACAACTAGACTGAGAAACAGTGGCTTGAACTGGAGTGGGGGTAAGGGGTGGGGGGGAGGTTGAAGAAGGGGGAAGAATTACCACCACCACAAGCAACGCTTCACCCCTTTATATACCAGTGTCATAATTTTTACTCTTGCTGTTGAGTTAATAGTAGGACTCTGGCTGAAAGTCCTACTTTGTGAAACCTTTCTTGAACTGTCCCTCAGCCCCAAGCACTGACAGTCAATGCTCTATTATCACTTGTGACAAGTATTTCCATAATTGTGTCTCACCCACTAGACTATAAAACTGAAGGCAGACACTGGAATGACTGTTTTATTGGATTTTTAGACCAATATTTAATGTAATGCAAATCACACTAAAAATGGGTGAATTCAAGAATTTATTGAGCCTTCTCAGACTAATGGTAGAGATGTCTCTAATATTAGAATATCTGATGCAAACAAAAACTGAGTTCAATATTCACTTTGTTTTAAAGTTCCAAAGTATTTTCTCTTTACCTCTTAAACCACAAACATTTTATTTCCCTAATCCTAAATCAAACTGATTCTCAAAGGCCTCCAAAAGTCACTTGCAACATGACTATCTTCTTTAAGCTACCCATTTTGTGTGTCAAGATTTGAGTTCTAAAAAGGGTAGAATAGTTTCATTGTTTATCTAAGGACCAAAGCTAATGAGAATATGTTGTGTAATGTTTGTTGAATCTCTCCAGTCCAAGAGCTGTCTCCTGGGTTGTCCACGGAGTGTCTGATGGGCATCACAAACCTCCAAATAGCACCACCATTTATTCTACAGTTGCTCAAGTCTAAAAGCTGGGAATCACCCTTGATTCTTTCCTTTATCCAGCCCCCAACATCCTATCTATTAGCAAGTTGTGTTAGACATTTTTTAGAGGTGGAGCTAATTCTCTTCATAGTCACTAAGCAGACTTAGAATTCAGAACAAGTCAGACAATTAAGTTCACGAACTCATACTAGAAAAAGTGCTCCATACCTCATCACTGAATATCACTACGGTCACCTTCCAAGTACTCCCCTTGGGAAGCTATGCAGTGAGGTCAGTGCCTAGTCCACCCTTCAAAGCAATTTTGGAACTCTTTTTCTGGGATGGCCATTAGAGCTGTCATCATATTACCCTTGATGTCCTAAATGTCATCAAAATCTCTTCCTTTCAATATTTTCTTTATCTTTGGGTAAAGCAGTAAGTCATTGGGGACCAGATCAGGTGGTAGGGAGGGTGTTACAACAGTTATTTGTTTACTGGCTAAAAACTCCCTCACAGACAGTGCCCTGTGAGCTTGTGTATTGTAGTGATGCAAGAGCTATGAATTGTTGGCGAAAAGTTCAGGTCGTCTAACTTTTTCACGCAGCCTTTTCAGCACTTCCAATTAGTAAACCTCGTTAACTGTTTGCCCAGTTGGTACAAATTCATAATGAATAATCCCTCTGATAACAAAAAAGGTTAGCAACATCATTGCAACAATTTCGAGAACTTATTTGTCAGACCTCATACATTTAGACAGGGACAAGTATTAAATTTAATTGTTAGATTTTAAATCAGGACAATTAGGAAAAAAATTGTCACAAAAAGTAATAGAGCTAAAATGGAAATTAAGCTAACTCAAATTCTTTTTGGAGTAAGACAGAATATAAATAAATTAAACATTGGAGCTTAGGACTTCTCACACCTAAGTGGAATAAAAATGGAATTGCTTTAAGCTTAAGTTACATTGTAGCAAAATACAAAAATACCTAACCCAAAAAACAGTACTACTTTTGCCATTGCTCTGAAAATTTTCTAAGGCAATTACTGAAGAACTTATCTGAAATTTTAAAAGATAGAGGGTTTGGCACATAGTTGGCACTCAATAATAACTTTAAATGAACAAATTCATCTGGTTTTATACCTGAAACATTTAATTGTCCAAGTCACAAAAGCCACTCAATCTAATACTATTAAGTTAACCCTACCATACAAGTTGCACATTATGCTAAAATATATTAAAAAAATAATCCCAATACAAAGTAACTGCAGCGAGTAGTAAAATCAGAGTATAATTTCCACCAACAATATACTATCTCTAACTGACTGTTCTTAAATCTTTACAAACATATTTATATAAAAATATGCATGCCTCTAATAATGTTACAAGCAACTAAAACAACGAGAGGGTCATTCAACTATACAAATGCCAACATCTACCTTTAACTGCAAAAAATGCAACTCTGCCTTTCAAAATTCATCTTCTTATCTTTGCTCAAGCTTTACCTGTTGTTGCAAGACAGACTAACTTGTCTGCCGTTCTTTTTCAGAAATGCATAGCTATGAGTTCTCATTTGAAGCTAAGTCAGGGCTGATGTTAAAAGGACATGATTTGAAGAAAACAGGACGCCAATCTTATGGGTCTTTGGACAAGAAAATGATTTTATTCTTTGTTTATATCGATTTCAATGCTTCAGTTATTTGCTTAGTAGTCTGCCAAGCAAACTCCTTGCTTTTTTCTAGCTCAACACAGAAATCATCTTGCTGAAACCTTTCCTGAGACTACTATGGGCATCCGCTGCCATCTTCCACTTCCTCTAAAATTGCTTCCTCATCTCTAGCCACAGCTCTTTATATATAGCTCTAATCTACGACAGATCCCAATGTACAATAATTATTCATATATGTACATAACCAACCCTGACAGACATGAATTCCCCGAAGATGCAGATCCTATCTTCTTTGTTTATTAATATTAGCTAGTGCCAGCATAACCGTGACAAATAGTAGTGAGTCAACAAACTGTTTAGGTCTTCTCAGGTGGTAATGTTCAGTTCAGAGAAACTGGATGCAAATCAAAATTAACCAGTATACTTAAAAAATTATTTTCTCTCCCCTATAACACTTCATTACTAATTCATAACCGGACTGCTTTGAGCCAGAGAAGCTGGGGTTCAATTCCTAGTTCCATCAGCAACTAGCAAAGGAGATCTCCTCAACATAGCAGCTTTATAATTCTCCCTGAATGGGAGTAGCAATAGACCTTAACTTCAAGAATTTGTTTTTAAATAAAACTTTGTACTACAGACTTTATATCTAAAAATAAATATGGCGAAGCATAAAACTAAAAGGAAAAAAAGGTAATATAAAAGTTTTGCAACAAGCTTACAATCAATTTTTCAACTGCCTAGACAACAAGCAAATGCTTTCCTTTTCTTAAAGGAAAGACTCCTGTTCTGTGGTTGGAAAAGAAAATACAGTGCTTTCTCATGATCAAAATAAGTTAGGAGGTGAAATCCAATTTTTTCCTCTTTCTACCCCCAAGCTGTATTATAGAAATAAAGTAGAATCCCATTTGAATTAAGAGCACAATAAAAATGTTTGGTCATATATATTAATTTTATTGAAGGTATTTAATACAGCAAATGGCAAAGTGTTCCCAAGTGTGATTATCTTTTTTGTTGTTGTTGTTGCTACTCACAAAGCCATCACCTCTCATCTGTTTCTTCAGCATCTTTTATCTGTCTAACCACTTAACTCATGAAACCATTGGTTCCACAGTTTCCAGGTCAATTCCAACTTTAAATATTTTATCCCATTGTCCCTATAGTAAATTGCTCAAAATTCCAAAATCTGGATATTAAAACTATAGCTTCTGATTATGCTCCCCTTCATATGGTTTTGTCTTGATTTAAGAAAACATGATCACTTATAGTCCCCTTTACCTGTAGTCTCCATTGCCAAACCCAGACTCTCTAAGTATTTCCAATTGCTAATCTCATTCCATAATAAACATACAATAAAATTGAGAATACTTAGTTCCAGTTTTAACACATTATGTCACACTTACATCAACTGCTCAACTAAAATATAAAATAAAGAACAGGCCTAAATTAATAGTATGGATGCAGAATTCATATTTATCTTTGCAAAAACAAATATACAGGAAGAGTCACCTCTGCAGTTAAAGAGAGCACAATACATACTTACTGCTACATGGAAATAAATTGTCTTGTTGGGCCCGAGGCCACAAAGCTGTCTGTGGTCAACAGACAGAACTTTTAAAGAGAAATTTACAAGTTCCTGGTGAACCATTAACTCCTGAACCCCTTGAAAATTTCATTCTGAAAGTACTTTTATGAAGTCATCAATAATCTCCAAAATGCATCTAAATCTCAAAAGCCTCAAATCCTATAAAGTTTTTAACACAGATGAGTAGTTAACTCCTTTCTCAGATTGCATTAAAAAACCTGTCTTAATTCTTCTCTCACCCTGCTAATGAGTCCTTTCTGGCTCCTCTCCGCTTCCTAGCCTCTGAATGTATGTGTTCTCTGGACTTGTTCTCCATTCAAATTTTGTCAAGTTTCTCACCTCCCTATCATGCCTTTTACTATTATATTTCTGAAGATCCCCAAATCTCTATTTCTAATCCTGACTTTTCTCTTCAGTTCCAGTTCCATATTCAACTTACTGAATATCCCCAATATCAATTCAAATCTAAATAGATAAAAATAAATCCACCCGATTTTTCAAATGCTTCCATGTACCTTTTTATTTTCATGGCACCTCTGCCCTCCTTACCCACTCAGGCTGAAAACCTCTTAGTAGTTTTGGACTTTCCCCTTTTATCTGCCCACTTGCTTCCTCTCACATCCAATCAGTTTCAAGTTCTGGTGAGTCCACCTCAGTAAACATCTCCCAAACCTGGCCCTTACTTTCTAGTCCCACTGCCAAAGAAAGAGTTGTTTTAGTATAGGGTCACACAGGTAACTTAATTCTTTCCTCTAATTACATTGTCATTTGAATTAAAAATAAAAAAGATTTAAGAAATCCTTTGACTGAAGGAAAAGGGGAAACTTAGTGGGCATAACAAAATAAAAATTATAAATAATTAATGTATGTCAAGGAGTAGAGACAGAAAAAAATGCATTTATGTTCATTAATCATGTATGTAAAGTACCCTACATGATACCTAGCATAGAGCCTGCCTTTAAATATGTAAAAACTGAGATGAGTATAAGATTTATTAACAGACTGAGGATTTTAAAATTAATTTTATTATGTGTTATTTTCAATTACACATACTATATTAGTTTTAGGTGTACACACACGAGTGGGTGATTACATATATAAACCTTATGAAGTGATCACCCTGGTAAGTCTAGTACTCATCTGACACCATACATAATTATTACAATATTACTGACTATATTACTTATGAACAGATGAGAAATTTAAGGGAAATTTTTAATTAGCTGCCTCTAGCAGATACCAAAATATCCTTATTTGTCCACTCAAATACTGCCAATTTTTGTTTGTTTATTTGCTTTTAAAAAGCATTTTAATCCTTTTTTGTTTCCCTAAGATTTGGTGCTATACCTGAGTAGGATACTTGAGATCATACGGCTCATTACCAGCAGTTCCTGATTAAAAACTCAGAAAAAATTTTAACTGTGTATTACAAGTCTACTTAGATTTCACTGAACAAAATAAATCATGGGCCAAATTCTAGACTGAGAGGGTAAATTGTTATTGATGTTCTCCCTAATCCTTCCATTGTCAATCTACAGAGAGACCACCACATTTAAGTCTCAACTGTTATATATCTGAAAGCTTGGAAGTTACCTGGCAAAGCAGACTAAGTTTACAAGCTATATTTTTGCGCCTTCCCAAGTCCAGTAACACACATAAGGCATTACTATTAAAGGCTATACTGTGCTATTTTTTTCTATCAATGCATAAAAATGCTCTTTGTTTTGTGTCAGGTATTTATTTTTTTAAGATATAAAAAAATCAAGGGTAATACAGGATCTACAGTAACACAATCATTACCACTTTTCAAAAAGAAGGAGAAATCAAGCAGAGATAAAGTCAAGTTAGGTTTCCAAACATGGTTGCTTGTAGAATTAAGTTTTAAATTCTTAACAGAAACACAGTTTGGCAATTCTCCAAAAGGCTAAAAATAGTTACCACATGACCTTGCAATTCCACTTGTAGGTATACCCAAGAAAACTGAAAACACATTATCTACACAAAAACGAGTACACAAATGTTCACAGCAGCATTATTCATAAAGGCCAAAAAGTGGAAACAATTCAAATGTCCATCAATTCATGAATGAATAAACAAAATGTGGTATATTCAAATAATGGAATATCATTTGGGCATAAAATGGAATGAAGTACTAATACATACTCAATAGATGAATTTTGAAAACATTATGCTAAGTGAAAGAAGACAAACACAAAAAGCACATGTATGATTTCCTTTAAATGGAATGTTCAGAATAGGCAATTCCATAGAGACAGAAAGTGGTTTCCAGGGTGTTGGGGAGAGAGGGAAACGAAGTATGACTGGTAATGGGTATGGGGTTTCTTTTGGAGGTGATAAAAATGTTCTGAATTAGACAATGATGATAGATGCCCAGTTTTGTGACTATACTAAAAACCACTGAAACGTGTAGTTTAAAGAGGTGAATTTTATGGCATGTGAATTAATCTTAATAAATGTAAATTTATCAACAAAGCTGTCATAAAAATTTCTTAGTAGGGTATTGGGGGATATTGTTAATAGCAATTACTGGCAACTTCAGAACAGGCTGAACAAAGCACCATCCCGTACATCCACCCTCCTCCAATTATTACTCAGCCTCTGTTCTTACTGTGGTCCTTCTCATTAGGACATTAATACCACAGGCCCAAACATAACAAAAATGAAGAACTTGATCTAAATACGAGTAACATGAGTAAATTGCAAATGAATAATTAGGTCTATCAGAAACTTTGGCCAGTGAACTTAACACACAACTTTTACAGGATAGGTAAGTATGATGGGTAGGAAAGATAAAAGTATGCAGTTTTTAACATTGTTCAAGTATACTAACGAAGCTAGACAACGAATATGAAAGACTATGTACTTAAAAGAGGAAGATAGTAAGTAGAAAATGCGGGGTGAGGGGGTGGAGGCTGAGAAGGAATAACTGATAAACCATCTAAGATTAGGGTAAAGTTTAAATTCTATAACTTCTGTAACTCTAACCCAAGATCAGGAAAGATTAAAAATAAAAGAATTAAACCCAAACCTGGATAATAAAGCAAAAATGTGTTCTTAAAGTTTTTATATATTTCTCTGGGGAAATGTAGATTATTTTTGATACCAAACACTCAGATTCCTTGCAAAAAATACTTCATTCTGAAATTATTTTAGACTTGGTCTTGAAAAGGCCAGACCGCAAAGATATGTACAACCCAAGTTACCAAGGATATGATTTTGTCTTCAAATAGAGCACAGTGATAAGCAGTGCTCTTCTTTCTTACAAGTAAACTCAAGCAAAGAGCCAACCTCAATTATAAAAACTAGAACCGACTTGTATACAATTATCAAGATTTCTCCAATATTTTAAATCAGAACACAAACTTATGATATAGAGGAAATACATAACAAAATAATGTACAAATGTAATTTAGAGTGGGTTTCTAAAATTTTTTTCAAAAAACATATTTTAGCATTCATCAAATCTAAATAAACCCAGATTTAAAATAACAGATGTGACATTTTGACAACTTTCAAAACCATACTCAAACTCATTGAAGAGAATTTACTTGTATTTCCTCCAGCAGAAGTTTACTGAGATAAACGGAATGTAGTCAATCTATACAGCAATCTTGAAAGAAAAATGATAAATAACTGAACCTTCAGCTAATTATAAGAACTATTAAACTGGAATTATGAAGTTACTGTCCTATATGATGAGAACATTTTACTTCAAAAATAAATTACAAGTTTTGTTTTATTATGATTGTTAGACTTTTATAAACTGACTAGTTGCTTTTCTTTCTGCTAAAGATGGATATGTAGAAATACCTTGATATAAAGAACGCCTACAACTCAACAACAAAAAAACAACACAATTAAAAACTGGGCAAAGGAATTGAGTAGATACTTGCCCAAAGATATACAAATGGCCAACAAGCATATGAAAAGATGTTCAACATCACTAATTAGCAGGGTAATCAAACTGAAACAATAAAATATCACCTCACAACCATTACAATGGCTGCAATCAAAAAACCAAAATAACAAGTGTTGGTGAGGATGTGGAGAAATTGGAACCCTTGTGCACTGTTGGTGGAAATATAAAATGATGCAGCCACTATGAAAAATATTATGGCAGTTCCTCAAAAAATTAAAAACTTAAATTACCATATGATCCAGCAATTCTACTTCTGGGTATAAACCTGAAAGAACCGAAAGCAGGGTCTCAAACAGGTTATGTGTACGCTCACGTTCATAGCAACATGACTCACAATAGCCAAGAAGTGGAAGCAACCCAAGTGCCCATCGATGGATGAACGGAAAAACAAAATGTGGTTTATACATACAATGGAATATTATTCAGCTTTAAAGAGGAAGGAAATTTTGACACTTGCTACAACATGGATGACCCTTGAGAACACTATGCCAGTTGAAATTAGCCAGTCACAAAAAGACAAATACCGTAAGATCCCACTTAAATGAGGTATCTAGAGGAGCCAAAGTCATAGAGACAGAAAGTAGAATGAATGGTGGTTGCCAGAACCTGGGGAGAAGAGGGAAACTGGAGTTGTTTAATGGGTATAGAGGTTTAATTTTGCAAGACGAAGAGTTCTAAAGGTTGGCTGCACAAAAAATGTACTAACAATACGAAACTGAACACTCACAAATGGTTAAGATCATAAGTTTTATGTTACACACATTTTACCACAATTATGTATTATTTTTTTTAAAAAAGGAAAATAAAGCCATTGTAGTTGTTTGCATAAAAATTAAATGTCCTACGCAGTATAGTAAGGGAAACCAGCTGATTGTGGGAAAGCGCCATTAAAGTAGCTCAGATTACCAGGCCACACAATATTCATATAACATTGGATACCTCTACTCTACTCATGAATTAACTGTTAAGATTTTCAAAACAAACAAAAAGTCTACCTTTTCAGTTTGCTGTTGTACTGGGTTTCAGACATTTACAATAAAAGGAAAAAGGTTTCATTATCACCTTCCTGAGGATAACTGGTCTCACATCGTTTTCTCCTAACCTGTCCTATGTGCCAGGTACTAACCTGTCCTACACACAGGTACCTATGCTACAGGTAAAGCGGTGACCAGGACAAAACCCCTGCCCTGATGTTGCACACATTCCCAAAGTACATGCTAGTCAAGTATTTTTCATACTGCCTTTTGTAGACATCATTTGTTTACACATTTTGTCCTTTCACTACCACCATTACTGCCATCCAAAATTATAATTCCCTCTCTGCCAGAGAGATAATCTTTCCCATTTCTCTTTATACCCCCACAGTCCGTAGTGTCTTCTACATATATATTCGATAAAGAATGGCAAGTCTTTTAGGCATTGGGCACTGATAACCATTCAGAACATCATACAGTCAATGAACTGGCACCCTACTATCACATTTATAACATATTCAGTTCAATAAGCTGATAATACAGTTTGTATAACTGGAGAGTATGTACTTCAAATGCTACTTGAAATTTGATCTTTGTGGTTTACCATCACATTGACATATGAAACTAATAAAAAAGTGCAATTAAAAATAATTTATCTAAATATCTCTTTGTCCTAAATAACAAAGTGAAGACACTGCTTTTGATTCACCTCTTTAATTGTATTACCTACAATGTCACCAAGGAAAGCTTTCAATCTTTATCACCAGGGGAAAAACATGCAGAATAAATGGGTCAAATAATACATACATATCAAAAGCCCATCAACGTATCCTCAGAGATGAGGCATATATGTGTGCCTATGTATACATATACACAATATAATTTAAACATAATATATTAAGTTTAGTATTTGAAAATTTATATAAGCAATACATGCAGATGCTAAAACATTCAAACCATACTGACAAGTTGTGCATGGATTCCCAAGACCACCCCACTCAAGTTTGACGATTCCCAAGGCAGACTCACTCACAGCTATGGTTTATTATAGCTGAGGGATACAAAGCAAAGGCAGCAAAAGGAAATGTGCATGAGGCAAAGTCCAGAGGAAACTAGGCATAAGCTTTCAAGAGCCCTCTCTAATGGCATCACACAGGACCCACTTAAATTCCTCCAGCAATTAGTTGTGACACCACCTGTGAAATGTCATCTACTGGAAGCTCATTAGAGATTCAGTGCCCAATTTTTATTGAAGCTGGTCACATAGGTACTCTCTGTCTAGTGCAAATCAAAATCCCAGACTTCCAGAAGGAAAGTAGGTGTTCCACGTAAACCATATTTGTACTATAAAGGCACAGTGAGCCACTCTTCTCACAGAGTGATAGATACCTTCCCAAAAGTCCAAGTTCCCAGACACTAGCCAAGGGCCAATCTTGCACGCAGGACTTCCTAAGGATAGCCATCTCAGGCTTGCTGTGTTAACTCTTTTCTGTACACAATTATAAAATGAACAAGTGACCCTCATCCTCTCTAGATCCCTCTCCTTTGAAGGAGCCAGTCATGTTAAGTATTCTTATTAATAGATATTTTATGTTGTGTCATAAAAACTGCTACAACTGACATACTTGGACATATTATTTTATGCACATATGCAACTATTTTAAAGATTCCTAGAAGTCGACATGCTGAGTCAAAGAATATACACATAATCTATTCTATTATGGCCAAACTGCCTTCCAAATAAGACTTCACCAATTTACCATCTATCAATAGATCCAGAACACTAGTTTTTCTATATCCTAGGCAACATTTGCTATTTTCAACTCCTAATTGCTGATTATCAATTTTTTAATTTTACCAAATTTGGTGGACTCTGGTAGACTCTCCTAAAAGTTAAATGTTGGTTATTTGCATTTTTCTGATTATTGGAGAGGTTGGTGACTTTTCTTCCTGTGTTCAGTAATTTGCATTTTTCTTTTGTTAATTATCAGTGGTAGCATATGCTCATTTTTCTATTAAGAGTGTCCTTTTTATTGATACATAAGTTACTTATGTATTTTACTTTATTTGTATTATTTTTAAAATAAACTTTATTGGGTGTTTTTTCCAAGTTCCAAGTCAAGTCATTGTCCTTCAGTCTAGTTGTGGAGGGCGCAGTTCAGCTCCAAATCCAGTCACCATTTTCAATCTAGTTGTGGGGGGATGCAGCCCACAATCCCATGTGGGAATCGAACCGGCAACCCTGTTGTTAAGAGCACGCGCTCTAACCAACTGAGCTAACCAGCTGCCCCATGTATTTTAGATAATAATCCTCCACTGTTAAATGTGTTAAAAATATTTCATCTTAATCTATTGCTATCTTTGTATTACCCTTTGTATTATAGATTTTTTATTTTTATGAGGTTATATCTGATCTTTATTATAATGTTTGTGCTTTAAATATAAATCACGAGAAAAAGCACTCTAATTCAGATTGATTTTACTCCTAAATTATGTTTCACCAGTCTATTTGCATTGGCATAGTAGCTCCCTTAGACAACTATTTCATAAAAAACAATTTACCCAAATATGGTGGATATTATATCTTTTTTGAACTTGTTTATTTTAAAATAAATGAATGTATCTTATGATTCCACCATTTTGTATTATAAAAGGAAATCTTAGGCAATATGGTATTCTCTTGCATCACTTTGTGAAGTGACAATTCTTAAGTACCAGTTAATTTCTAATAGGATGAGGCCATTAGCATGACACTACTTCTATAAGCCTTACAACACTGCCTGTTTAAGTCTTAATACTTAATGCACAGTATGAGTACACTGGCAATCTCTGGGTTTAAATTATTTTAGAATATGTCTCCTCTAATCAAATAGCATTTATTATTTAAATTATTCTGCTGGCTAGAACATTTCATGAATGAGAAAGACCAGATCTACTTTTACCTGTGGAAGGCTGGCTTAGCATTTATTCTAAAAATTTACACCATTTTAACCAATTCCTTGTTTGTTGTCTTAATATTATACTTATAAATTCACCAACAGCCATAACATTTCTATAAATGTTCTTTTTGATAACTCTTATTTAGTTAATATTGCTACTAACTGCTCTTCCCTGAAGTCTTTTCATTATTCCCACCTGTATTTGTTTGCTCAGAGGGTACCCTCTCCACCAAACTTCACCTATCCTGTGCTCATTTTGAAAGTCTGTTCTTATAAAGCGTTCCATGACTCTCCAAACAGTGAATTATGTTAATTTTCCCCTTTAAGAATCCACACTGCACAACAATGTGAATGTCAATGAACTGTACACTTAAAAATGTTAAAATTGTAAATTTTCTTATGTACATTTTACCACAATGAAAAAGTTGCAAAAAAAAAAAGACTCCTCATAGCACTTTGCCCCATGGTATTTGATTCAGTTCTGCATTGTTATTTGCCTTCATATTTATTTCCCCATCTCTATTGAAAATCCCCACAGGAAAGGGGTCATCTAAGCCCCACTGCTGTTCAAATGGGTTGAATTTACCAGAAAACTCAGAATAACTCACTTTCTTTGAAATAAAGCAGGATAATTCTATATATAATCCACTCAAACTCTGATGTGAGTAATACCATTTACCGTGCTTGTACAACTTTAGTAGTTGAAAAGGAGCCTATTCTTCTTACTTTTTACATACTAAATTAGTGCTAAACTCTACTCTAAATGAGAATTTTGCTTCAGTGAAGTTGCTACATTGATAAAGCAGAATTTAAAGCCATTGGAAGGGACCACAATATTTATTAAAATACACTAACTAGTAGAATACCAAAGGTATATGAACAGAGATACTTTGAATGATAAACTTGCAGAGATGAATCCACCTCCTCCTCCCACCCTGGAATTAAAAATGGTTCACATTGGGGCGGTTGGGTGGCTCAGTTGGTTAGAGCACAAGCTCTGAACAGGGTTGCCAGTTTGATCCCCACATGGGTCAGTGAGCTGCACCCTCCACAACTAGATTGAAGACGAGCTGCTGCTGAGCTGCCAGTGGATGGCTCAGTTGGTTAGAGCCTGAGCTCTCAACAAGGTTGCTGGTTCAATTCTTGCATGGGATGGTGGGCTGCGTCCCTGCGACTAAGATTAAAAACGGCGACTGGACTTGGAGCTGAGCTGCGCCCTCCCCAACTAGACTGAAGGACAACAACTTGATATGGAGCTGATGGATCACAAAATACACACAAAATATTATGTATAAATTGAAGGGTTCACAGAACCCCTGAAGCCCATCCACACTGTTCCCCCATACCCCCCACAAAAAAAACAAAATTAAAAAAAAAAAAAAAAAGCTTTCCACCAAAACAGTCAGGAATGTAGAGCCCAATTTCATATTCATCTCAAATTCAGCATGGAAGCTGTTCTCCCTGAGGAAACTCCCTCCTATTATTTGGGTATGCGGGCTTTGCTTATTTTATACACTGCCACCTTGTTCCTCTCATCTAAAACCCACAGTTCTTATCATCTCTGTCTTTGTAAGTACTGTTTGTTTTCTATATCTGAAATGCCTTTGATCCTAGTTCACCTGACACACTCTTCCTTCAAGAAGTCAGTTCAAACGGGGCCTCTTTGCTGAAACTGTTCATGATCTATCTATCTGTTCAGGCAGATTTAGGCTCCCCTGCCCACCTCTATGGTTTAAATCTCGAATACACCTCCATTAGAGTAATATCTTAAATTACTATTGAATACGTTCTACATACTATGTTAGGAGCTTTACATACATATTATCTTGATCCTTCCTGGTAGGTATTATAGCCCCAATTTCCCTAGATAACCAGATTACATCATAGCCGGGCCAGGAGAGAAATTAATTCCTGTTTGGATACAAAGCTCATTATCTTTCTACCAGCCTAGGTTCTAAGGTTTTTGGAACCCAAGCCCTTTGAGATCCTAAGAACTACGAACCTTCTCCACCCCAGCCCACCCCAATGGGCTTACAAACAAAATATTACGTATAAATTGAAGGGTTCACAGAACCCCTGAAGCCCATCCACTGCCCCCAGGAAAACTGCCTGCTGCTTCTCACAAATCTGTTCACAGGAGGTAAACTTCTTGGGGGAAATGACTGTCATTTTCTTGTTTTTAATTTATTTTTTAAATTTATTGGGGTGACAATTGTTAGTAAAATTACACAGATTTCAGGTGTACAATTCTGTATTACATCATCTATAAATCCCATTGTGTGTTCACCACCCAGAGTCAGTTCTCCTTCCATCACCATATATTTGATCTCCCTTACCGTCATCCCCCACTCCCTTAATGACTGTCATTTTCAATTGCCAATTCTAAACACAGTGCCTAGGCCACAGTGGGCACTCAATGACTACCTATTGTATGAATGGAGGATGGTAGGAACCAAGGAAGGACAACAGGAACACATTTTTGCATTATTTGGGAGCCTATCAAGGTAGCTACTCAAATATTAAATAGCTTTTCAAATGGAGATTATATTTAAAAATAGTTATTACAGGAAATGCAGATGTTAGCATACATCCCAAAGCCTGGGATTAACATGATCTACATTCCACAATATTCTCCAGAAAAAAGTTTTAGGAAGTAACTCTGTCTATCTGCCATAAGCCAATTCACAGACACTATAACATTGTACAAATGGAAACAAGATTTTTCTGTGATTTCAGAGGGAAGGAGATAATTGTCGAGGCTTGACTACATGAATCTGAGAAATTTAAGTAGTACAGGAAATACAAAATGCTGGAAGAGGAGTTCAACTCCTATTTGGAAGAGACTAGTGGTTTAGAACTGGACTTGCCTTAGCACATCTTCAACGCAAATCTAATTAAAGGCTTCCCCCCATGGTATTAAAAGTCAAATTTTACAATGAAGAACAAGAGCTTTAAGATAAACTGGGCTAAAATATTTATCCCAGAAAGTCAATTAATTATATTTTTGCTTCTGAGTTCTTGGTGAACGTGGTAAAGTCATTCTAAATGTTCAGTGTTGGGATCTTCAAAGTACTGGTCTATAAAATAGAAGCTTTCCAAGAAAGGGAAAAAGTATGTTCAACGGTACAACCACAGATAAGCAAGATTTAATTCATTCAGCGGTTATGCTCAAGGACAAGCAATAGCTTATTCCAAAGGGAAGAGAGGATACGTACTGCAGAGTCCAGGAGTTTAATACTGGGAAGGTAATGTGTGACTGTTAAGAAGGCTCTGGAACACCAGGCTAAGAAGTATAGACTTTATCCTATTGGCCTGTGATTCTAAACTAGGGCAAAACTTAGAAAATTGAGGTTAAAGAAGAAAGGGAAATTAGGAAGACAGACAGGTATATAATTACAGTTTGAAAAAAAGCAGAGCTTAGATCTGACACTTTTGAGTTGGCTTAGGCATTTCAAATTTCAATAATTTTAATGGTCATCAAGGGGTGGGAGCCTTGAGGTTTTTTTTTTTAACATACGTTTTTTTGACAATAAAAATAAAACCATGTTTCCAATATGGTCCTATATAAATGTATTAAAGAAAACACAGAACTAAGCAGCAACACTGGGACTTAAGCCCACATCCTTTGACTTTTCAACCAGCATGCTTTCCTTTGTCCCACAGATGCCAACACTTAAAAGCAGTATTTTAGAAAAGTGAGTGTGATATGTAGAATGGATTGGATATGGCAAGAAACTATAGGCAAGAAGAAACCAAGAGTTACTGTGCTACAATCACTCCTCAAACACCCACAAGTTACAAGACATCACTATTTTGAAGAGATGCCAATGACATGATATCTGAATTTTATTAATGCAATCTAAAACCAAGTTAAATAAGTGATCATTTTACTAAAATCAACATTCTAAGATAATGTCCCCAAAGTTAACTACACAACTAGTTACTTTAAATGGTTCCTTGAATTCGTATGCACACCAACCAGTACACAGACAAAAATATGTAGTGAACTATTTTTTCTTATTTATGTAGAAGATATTACAATTAACAAAATCATATTTATTTAAAAGTTCGAATTGTCTAGTATTTTATCTTGTATTTTCTTTTTCAGTACATATTAAAAATACAACCACAGTTGTGTAGGCACACCTGTATGCACAGAAGAGGGGAAAGTAGTTCTCATGCTGGTCTAAGGGACAAGCCCCTTGGACCATTTGAAGAATCCACTAGAAGAATCCATCTGTCTTACATCATTAAGCTCACTACAATTTCGGCTCATGCAATGGCCATTAATGCCTAGTAAACGCCAGTCACTACAGTAAGCAATGGGGGTACAGTGATAATTAAGTCCCAATCTCTAGCCTTGGAGGCTTTCAGTCTGGGGAAGTCAGAAATGTGAATGGAATGAACTGAGTGTTATAGAAACACTGAAGTCCTTAACATATGAACAGAAAAATTTAACCTATATAAATGTTAATGTCTTACTTTGTTTCAAACTTTCAAAAACCATTTCTAAACTAAGTGTCAACTATCCAAGGAAAAAAAGCTAACGCTATTCTACAAGTAAATGCAGTGAAAAATTATTTAGAATTAACACTTGAGGTCAATTTTTAGTGTGCTGTTTCAGTGAGTCATGTCTGAAGTTACTAAAAAGTTCCCTTCCACTTAAAGTTATTTAAAATATAAATATAGATGGCTGAACATCCATCAAAGGATGGATAAGAAAATCTAAACTAAACCAGTAGTACTGGGAAAGCACTAAGATTAGCTCAATTGTAAAGACTGGAAAATACTTCCTATCACTCTAGCTTTGAAAGATACGAGACATACAGCATCATTTATAGACTATAAACTTACTGAGATGTATTACAAGCCTATAAGTCAACCACAAGATACTACTTCAAACCCAGTAGGATGGCTATAATAAAAAAAGACAGCCAATAACAAATGCTGGTGAGGATGTAGAGAAATTGGTGGGAATATAAATGGGCATTCTCCTGGTGGGGATGTAAAATGTGCAGCAACTCTGGATAACAGCCTGGCAGTTCCTCAAAATGTTAAACATAGTTACCATATTACCCAGTATTTCTACTGGTAGGTATATACACAAGAAAACTGAAAACATATATCCTAACAAAAACTTGTACACAAAAGTTCCCGGTAGTATTATTAATAAAATATAAAAAAAATATTATATTACATTTTATGCGTTATTGTAGAATACAAAATATTCCAAAAAGTGTAAACAACTCAAATGTCCATCAACAGATGAATGGTAAACAAAACGTGGTATAATCATACAACATTATTCAGTCATAAAAAGGAATGAAGTATTCGGATCCATGTAACAACATGAATGAACTTTGAATGAAAACTATGTTAAGCCAAGGGAGTCAAATCACAAAATATCACATACTGTATGATTCCACGTATACGCGGCCAGAAGAAGCAAATCTATGAAGACAGAAGACAGATTAGTGGTTGCACAGGCCTGGGGAGAGGAGGGAGGGAATGAGGGAGAGAGAAAGAGAGGAATGACTGCTAATGTGTATGGGGTTTCTTTTGGGAGATGATAAAAATTGATTGTGGTGATGTTTGCACAATTTTGTGAATACACTAAAAACTATTAAATTGTACAACTTGAATGAATTTTATGGTAGGTGAATTACACCTCAATAGAGATGTTAATTAATTTTTAAACCACCTACAATCACAATAGTGAACAGTTTAACAAACAATAAAAATTTTCGTATTTATCGAGTCAATGCAGCATAAGATCGTGCCAGGTTTTCAGTCTTTCCTCCCCTCCTAATATTTCAAATCCAAATTTTAAAAAAGTTCAGAGGTATTATATAACCAAAAGACAAGTTCTTGTTATCTTTTAAAATTATATTTAAACAGCAATAATTTTACAGAAGATATACAGATTAAGAAATATATGAAAAATATTGTCTGTCTTACCTGTTTTTAAATAAAGCAGAGGGTGGGAGGGGTGCTCTCCTTCAACCTGTGTCTTCCTCTAGCTTCTGCCATCTACTTTCAGAATGCGAAGGTAAATGGGAGGAATTTATACCCACTTCCCCTAGTTTCTCTTCCACCCACTATAATCTGGCTTCTTGCCATACCCCAACCCCAAACTGCTTTCTGTAGTCAACCAATTCACTCCTACTTGGCAAACAGAATGGGTATTTTCTCAACCTCACCTTACCGGTCCTCCCAGAATTATTTGACTTTGGGAACTATTCCTTTCCTGAAACTCTCCCAGGCTTTTCTGACATCCTTTGGGTTCCCTTTCCTCCTCTCTGACCACACTTTCTCAGGAGCAACCACTAGTACTTCCTTTGGGGGCTGCTCTTTTAATGTTGATGTTCTTCAACCCAAAGCTGGTCACTCTGTGCATACCTGTCTGGATAAGCTCATTCACTCACATGCTTTTAACTACCTCTTACATACTTACACCCTGACTCCTAAATCTTTAACTCCATCCTGCCAGGTCTCTTCAGCTCTACATTTCTATTAGATGTCTCACAGGCACCTCAGTTTTAAAAAGTCTAAAACTAACCTCATTCTCTTTCACGCTGTAATTTCCTCCCTCCATCTTCTGCTTGATTCCCTCTACTTGTTACTCCTCCTCCTACCAAATGATACCGTCCAAGTTGGGTGATAGTATACCAAGCAAGAAACCTCGGAGTCATACTATTACACAAATATTCCTTTCTCCTTTACTACCCACATCTAGTGAATTATTGAGATTTCTTTCTTAATCCTATCAGATCCTTTATAAGCTCTCTATTCTGCTATCTTAGTTTAGTTCAGACCCTCATCTTACTTCTTATATTTCAACGGCTTCTAAAATGTTCTTCTTCTTCTAATTCATACTTCATACTGCCATCAGGATCAACTTTCTACAACACAAATCTGTCAAACGACTGTGTACTCTTCTTAAAACAGGCAGCTGATCCACAGTAGTGATTCTCAGTTTTTCTACCCAAACCTATCTGAATAAGTGAAGGATCATAGCAAAGCAGGCTGGGGCAAGGAGAGGGGTAGGGTGGTAGCAGTGGTTGGAGGTAGGGAAATACTGGAGTGTTGGCAGCTATCATGTCTATTTTCTTAACACCTGCCCACCTTCCCTGGGAATCTAAGAGTTGTAGTGTAGAATTGTTCAAAATCACTATTAACTGATCTATACAGTAAAATATAGTATAGATGCAAGACCAATCTGACCCCTCCCTACCTAACTTTCTCAGCATCACCTTTTGCCTTTACCATGCATTACCTCACTGTTTCTCAAAGTATGGTTCAGGGACAGCCCACCCCAGACCATTTCAGGGAGCCCACGAGGTCAAAAACCTTATCCTAATAATAAAAAGTTGTATTTCCTCATCTGAGGAATGCAGTCTTTAGTACAATATTTTTTTTAACACTTTCATTTTCTTAGGAGTGTACAGTGGAGTTTTCTAGAGTACATGACATGTGATACTGTTTAAAATGTGACACTGCAACAGTATGAATGCAGCAGGTATGAGAATCCAGCTCCTTTCTATTAAGCCAGACATTAAAGAACTTTGCAAAAATATCAAAATGCTTATTCACACCATTTTTTGTTTTGAATAATTGTCATAAAATATAGTATATAGGTAATATGGAATGGGTTTATTATTTTAAAATGAATTATTTTTTAAAATATCTTTTAAGGTAATTTCTAATACAGTAAATAAACAAAAGCTCTTTGGGGCTCTCAATAAATATTTTTTTAAGAGTGTAAAGGACTCTTAAGATCAAAAAGTGTAAGAACTGCTGCGTGAGTTACAGCAGATTATCTAACCCTCCCTAAACATGTTCAACTTTAAAACCTCCATCGTTTTTACAATGGTGATGCCCCTTCTACCACTAGCCTAGTCCCAGCCAGGTCCTTACGGACCTCAGATGCATCCTGGAGAAATAGGATAGCAAGAACAGAGGTTCTGAAGTCAGGCAAAATACTTAACTTCTCAGAGTATGTTTCCTCATCTATAAAATACAGGTTATATCTACCTCATAAATTGTTGGTATGTTTAATAAGACAGAGGGTAAAACACATGGCATATTGTTGATTATGTTAAATAAGACAGTGTAAAACATCTGGCTTTAGCATACAGTAGGAATGAAAAATGTTAATTTCTTTTCTACTTAAAATAACTTATAAAATCATTAACATTACTGTAGTAAAATAAAAACAAGTAACAATTATCTAATCATAACAAAGTAAGCAAACTGGTTGTTTTGAGCTATTCTGTCAGGATTACTATTTGTAGAACAGATGGTTTTATAGACTAAATACCCTGAAATGCATAACTTCTATGATAGTTCTGTGTTACTTTTCATTGATACATCAAGTTCAGATTAATTTAAAATATCAGCTATTTTAAACAGCATTTTAATATAGGATTGTTTACTATTATACCTCTGTGTAGCCTTAGAAAAATAGCCATAAATCCTCTCCTCCCAATGTTTCACAAAATTAAGTACTATAATTCACACTGCTGCTACATCCTGTTTTTTCAAATACTCCACTGAATCTACTCATTACATTTTTTTTCACCTTCCTAAGTGGATAGAAAACTGGTTGTTAAGCTGAAACTGCCATATTTGCTTGTAGCTTAAATGTCATCTTTTATGATTTCTTTATATACAAGTGTCTAATGCACGAGATAACCTTTAGCCTTGTCAGAATAAATCTACTTGTTTCAACACTTTTATTAGACATGATAAAGCTTTAAAAAGCAAAAGAGAATAACTAAAAATGAAAGCCCAAATACCTCTTTCCTTCTATCTCTAGTTATCTGCAGCTAAATATATAAATTAGCTATATGAGGATATACAGATTTTAGCACAGTAATTTGTTAGATGATGACCCTAAATATCAGTCCCTTACTTCAGCCCTGTGAAGTAGGTAGTATTTGTCTTCTTTTAAAGATGAGAGAACGCAGTCATCTCATTTTCTGTTAAGTGGCCTTCCCAAGGTCAGGTAGCTAGCCAACGGCAGAGATGTGAATAAAACAGGTCTGTCAAACCTGAATGTGCAGCATCCTACCTTATGAACTTACTTCTCATGATCACTGCCTGCCATCTTGTAAAGACTAAAAATCTAAATAGTTGAGATAAAGTTCTGGATTTGCCACAGATCAGATGTTTAACTTTTAACATATAAGTAATCATCTCAGCCCCACAGTGTACACCACCTTGATACCTTAGTTTTCTCCTCTTTAATGGGGGTGGGGGGTGGTGCAGGGGTGCGTAACAGGCCAAGACCAAGAATAGACAACTCATAGAATAGTTAATGACAGATGGAAAAAATTTCTACCATCACTAGTCACTGAGAAATTCAAACTAAAACAAGATATCATTTTTCAAACATCAAATTATCAAAGATCAAGATAATTATTACTCATATATTACTGACAGTTGTATAAACTGACACAACTTCTTCAAAAAGTTTTTTATAAACATGTATTAAATGTTTATATCCTTTTACCTCGTACTTCCACTGCTATAAGGTCTTATGCAATAATCCAAAATAAAGACATTTTATGTATAAATGTTCATTACAGAATTATGATATAGAGGATACAAATAAAGTATACATATTTTAAGAAAGGAAAAAACTATTAAAATTGTAATACTCAATATATACTGATAACAAAAGAGGAATACAAGTCATGTGTACACATTTTTTTTGGCACACCTGGTATAATAGAAGATAATATATAATGACTGGACTAAACAGTGAACCACGAGGAAATGGTTAAGCTACAAAATAGTTGCCAGGTGAAATATTATGTAGCCACTTAAAAATACTTTTACAAATGAAAAAGTTATCAAAATATTAAGTTGAAAAAAAAACCCCAAGAATATAAAATGGTATATGTAGCGCGGTCACAGATAAGCATTAAAAACATTAATAGACTAATATAATATTGTATGTCAACTGTACTTTAATGTTTTTTAAAGAGAACTACACTGATCTATATATGCTTATAGATTCATGTCCAAAGTAAGATATAAACAAGTATATATAGTTCAAGCCTATTTGCATAAATATGTTATATAGACATAAACGAACATTAACAAAGATAGCATTTAGGTAATGGGACTATAGCAAGGCTGGATAGAATACTGGAAAGAGCCCAGTTTGGATGTTCACCCCACTTTCCTGAGGGTAAGGCATTATTTTCTATAATTTCAAAATTTGAAATGAACATTATTACTTTATAATTGAATAGGGTTATAATAGATTACCTCTAAGGCTCAGTTCCAAAATGCCAGCATTTAAAAGTGCATTTTTAATTCACATCAGAATTTAAGAATAACAAAACAGCTGATCTTCCATTCTCTTTCTCTGGCTGAAGATACAGTTTCCCTCCAGCTTTCCAGTCAAGGGAAAAAGAGGCACCAAATAGCAGCCTTAATTATAGCTATTGCTTATCAAGTCATGGAATTAAAAAAAGCAAGCACTATAAAAGAACAGTCTTAGTCATCAAATCTCAAATGTACAATCACCTAGCTATCCCTGGGTATTGTGGAAGAAAAAGGAAACTCATTTAGTCCTTGAGAAATGAAATCTCCAACAGGAATCCCTGACTCATCCCTAAAGCATGAACCGTAAGGCCACTTCCCCTACACAGGAGTTCAGAGACTGGGCACCTGTCCTGATGGCCTACATCACCAAACAATGCTCTTTCCTGACAGGATATGCCCAGGGATAACAAGATCAGCATGCCAAGTGACCAGAGACCACATCACCTATCCCTCCATAACCAAAATAAGACTGCTAAAGACTAGTTTTAAACATTTTTAAATATTCTAAGTAAATATTTTCTTCTATTTTTGCTACTGTAGTAAAAAAGGGACTTCATCCAATTATTGACACTATTCAAAGATATCAACACAATAAAAATTCTGTCATAAGGGAAAATGTCCTTTTCTTTACCCTTCTCATATCAAAAAGTAATTTTTCAAAAATACATAGGCTAAATATCACGAGAAAACGCTTAAAATAAGGCATAGACTATTTAATGTATATTTTTCGGTCTTCAAGATTCTCACAAAACCTTAATCCTATCCTCTATTATTGGTCCAGAAAGGCGGGAATCACAAAGTTCAACAATACTATAATACTGTGAATCTATTTTATAAGCTGTTAACTTTAACGCTAAAGCTTTACCAGACAGAAGTCTATTTAAAATGTGAAAAAGTATTTCAATACTAATAATCATCTCACCTGCCTCTTGTAAACAAACTCAACTTGGAAAAATTAGACAATGCTTGCTGCTCATTCATTTTTGTACGTATTAATTGTATTCTTTTCACAATCGAGAATTTCGGAGTTGATTATTCTTGGAGGTGTATACCTTCTCCAGGAGCAAAATTTTCCCTAGCTTATTTCCCATTCCCAAATCCCGCCAAGAAGCAACCACTTCCCAAAGTCCCACTTCCTTTTCCATTCCCCAGACCTCCAGGGTTTCCAACGCCCCAATCTTGCGCAATATCCGTAGGAGCAGCAGCCGTAACCACCGCCTCCTAAGCCGGGAAACAACCCTAAAGGGAACATTGTCCAGCAGAAAAATAAAGGGTGTGTGTGTTTGGGGGGGGGGGGGGGCAATGTAGGAAGTCGACTTCTGGTCCCACGCCTTCGGATCTGACCCCCTCAAAGTGATGTATGTAGAGCAATTTCATGAACTAGACTTTTAACCTCCTCTCCAGCCCGCCTGTACAAGCAGAGGGCGGAAAGGAAGGCGGGGGGAGGCTGCGAAGGTTATCTCCCAGTTCAGGGCTTCGGCCCGCATCGTCGCCTCCGCCCCACCAGGACTATTGTTCCCAAGTTCCCCACCCCCACCCCGGATAGGAAGTGATAGTCACATCCCCTCCGCCTTCGGCAATATCCCCTAGGGAGTTCGAAGTAGGTTTCCTTCAGGATAAACCTCCCCTCTCCACACACCCTTACCCCCTCAACCTAAAGTCACTTTGACCCCCAATACCATCTCCGACCTGGGTCTCAGGAGGCAAGAGACGGGACGGGGGTAAATGGAAATGAAGCAAACCACCAGATTCCTTTCCCAGGCGTGTGAAATAATAATTGTGAACCCAGAAACGGCAGAAGTCCTACCTTACCCACTTCTGAGACGAGCTTGAGCAAAGCGACCCCACGAGTTAATGCCAACCTCAATACCCACGTTCCTCCGTCAGCAGCGACCCGCTCTCCTCCTTGGGCAGACACCCCGCCAGGACCCTCCCAGGAGGGGCAGGTTGGATGGAGAGGTGAGGAGAAGAGCCCCGCCGGCCTGTACCTCACTTGCCTCGGGATCCCGGCCCGAGAAACAATAGGTGGTCGCCGGTGGCGGTGCTGAATGCGGGCTCGGCCCGGTGGCCGCTCCCTTTGGGTCCCGAGCGTCCGCGGAGGGTGCCGCGAACGCGGGAGGAGGGGAAAGGAGGCCGAGGGGCGGAGGCGGTCTCACCTCCCGTTGGCCTCCGAGACCACCCGGCCCTGGGGGTTGGTGCGCGCCCCTCCGCCCTTCTCCTCACAGCCGCACACAAAGCGCTGGCGGCCGGGGCTGGCCGGGCGAGGCTCGGCGGTGGGCTCCGGTGCACGCGAGAGGAGGGGCAACCAGCGGGAGGACTCACCATGAAGTCCCGGGCGAAGTTGTCCTCCCCATTGTGGTCCGGACTCTTCATGGCCTGGACCCTCTGGATGAATTTCCTCAGGATCTCCACTTGCTCCATCCTCCCGCGTTCCCCCGGCTGCGGTCGCTGGCCCCCCTGCCGCCGCCCGCCCGCCCGGCGCAGAGCCCGCTCCGTCTTCCCCAGCTCGCTCCCCCTGCTCGTCCCCTCCCTCCCGACCCCCGCTAACCCCCGCCGCTCCCTGCTCCTCCCCACCGCCCAAGGCGGCGGCAGTGGCAGCACCGGACCGGCTACCGACCCTACAACTTCAGGAGCAGCCGCCGCTCTCCCACAGTACGAGGCAAGCCGCTGCGGCTAGCGCCAACCCCAACCCCCAGCTTGCTCCATCCTCCTTCCCCGCCCTCCTCCTCCTCCGTCCGAGACGCCGCCACCGCCTCAGGAACACGGCTCTCCGCTCGCCCTGCCCCCCCTCCCCGGTTCCTCCTTCCCACCCCCCCTCCCCACTAGCAGCCGCAGCCGCCTCTCCTCACCGGCGCGCCCCCGGCCGCCACCCTGACGCGCGGCCCCGCGCTGTGGCTCCGCCCCAGGCGCTACGCCACGCCGATCCTCCGGCCCCGCCTCCTTGCCACGCCTCCAAGCCCGCCCCGCGGGTCCCAGTCTTGCTAGGAGTGGCTGGAAGGTGCTGCGGCTGTCGGTTGGGCGACTTGACTCTACTTCCGGGGCGGGTTCCCCTTGGGAAGCTCGTAAGCCTGAGGAGAACTGGGCGGAGGGAATTCGACTCTGAGCAAGTCAAACCCAAGTCAGTCAGAGTAGGACTTCAGTTGGAACTTGCGGGCTCACAACCTACTAAGGGACAAAGGCTGTTTCTAAGAGTGCTTCCGCGCCGCCACCAGCCGTGGGCTGGGACTACAAATCCCGGCACGCCGGAGGCCAGGAGCCGGGGAGGGAAAGGGCGGTGGTGGGAAGAGAAGCATGCTGGGAACTGTAGTGTCATCCCCTCATTCGCAGCAGGTATGTCTTCACGTTGCTAATGGCTCGGTGACTGTTGACGGCAGTTAGACTTTGGCACTTGGGAATGGCAACGGCCAAGAGAAACGAAACGCTTCTTGAGTGAAAGGAAAGGACTTTTGCTGTTTGCAAATCCATCTAAACCCGTGGCGAGTGAGCGCTTGAGATTCGAAGTGCGTCCTAATACTACATACGTACCACGCATATGGTGTGGGCTTAGCGTTTGCTGAATTGAAGGGAAATAGTCTTCTTGCCCTTAGCTTTGCAGTAAGTACTTTAGAACTGAATAGCTTTTCTTCGTAGAATGGACTTCATAAATCTTTATACACTTTTGTTAATCTTATAGTAATCAGAGAATATCCTAGTCTAATTCACTATTTTGCAAAGTAAGTGGTTTGCCCCAAGGCCCCCCAGCATATTCTTAGCAGAGCCAAAAGTAGAATGTAAATCCCTTTGCTTTCACTACAATACCTAATTGCCTTTCACTAAGGAACTTAAATTTGTGATAATATGACAGTAGTGAAGGATTTGATTTGTGGACTTGTTTTGGTCACATATCCACAAACAATATTTTTTACAGCTCAGGTTGGTCGGGTAATTTGGTTAAAATAGGAAACATCAGTGATAGGCCCCTTTTCCCAAAGGCTAAGGATTTGAACTTGATACTGTTGGCGAGCCACCAAAGGTTTCTGAGTATAGAAGTAAAATTAGAAAAATCGGTCACTTTTGGA
Organism: Rhinolophus sinicus; assembly: GCF_057876585.1. Classification (NCBI taxonomy): domain Eukaryota; kingdom Metazoa; phylum Chordata; class Mammalia; order Chiroptera; family Rhinolophidae; genus Rhinolophus; species Rhinolophus sinicus. The sequence goes on from NC_142504.1 coordinate 46,232,439, forward strand.
TAATTTGTGAATTATTAAGGGGAAAGAAAGTAATGAGAGATATTGGGAGCCAATTCATGAAGCAACAAAAACTGAAACTAAGGTCATAGCACTGTAAATACAAAGATACAGATGGAGGTGAGAGAGACTGAAAGAACTCACACAACTAGGTGCCTGACTTATTGGGCAAGAAAGAAGGTAGAATTAAAAATTACAGAAATTACCAGGTTAGCAGTGATCAGAACACAAGACTGCATGTTATGGAAAAATGGGGACATTCATACACAGATGGTAAGAGAAATTGGCACAACATCTTTGGAGGCTGTTTGGCCATAAATGTATCAAAATGGAAAAGTCATGCATGCTTTGACTGAAAAGTTTATATAGGATTTACAGCTGTGTACAAACATAAATGCTTATTGCAGCCGTATTTGTAATGGCAAGAATGGAAATAACATACCTGCCTATCAAAAGGGCACGGGTTAAAAAACAAAATCCCAAGCATATAATTAAGTTCTATGAAGCTATTTTAAAAAATGAAAATATATATGTATGTACATATATGTATACATATATATATACACACACACACACAAACACACACATTGACATGGAATAGGCCCCAAGATCTCCTTATTAAATGAGAAAAGCTAGGCATACATTGTGTTTATAGTATTCTTTCATTTATGTAAAATGAAATATGGATAAAATGGTGCATAAAAAAATGCCTGAACATACATAGAATTTTTGTGAAGGATACGTCAAAAACTGTTAGCTGTCGTCTCTAGGAGGGCCTTGAGAATCTTTGGTAGAAAGGAGACAACTTTTAGCATGTATGTGCGTTACCGTTTCAACAAAATTAAACCAATTCAATTAAAAATGTTTAGACTTTGAATCCAGGTCATAAGAATGGCAATATTTTTCATAGAAACATGCAAATAAAGAAAAAAGGAAGCAGATCTTATTTGGGAGATTTTTCTTAAATGGCACAGGCTAAGTTTCAGAATTCCCACCTACTTACACTACAGTTCTCAAAGAACTTGGTCCTGCCCATGCTTGGCCACAGCTGGGGGTTTGGGCACTTGACCCAAGTTAACCAGTCTATGTAGACTGGCCAGCAACCTGTGGCCTAGTGTAGGAACATGGTCTGGAACAATCAATTCTCACAGTTAGGATTCTGAACTAAGAAACCTAAGAGAATAAATCATTAAGCAGCAAGGGCAGAAGCTGAATGCCACGAGTTAGAGTTTGGGATTTGGTCGACTGAAGCCTTGCGAGAGAGTAGAGAGAGAAGAATCTGGTTAGTCAAGAAAGGAGTGTTAAGCAGGCATGCAGAGAGCTGTAGAGATGTCATGATATAACTCGTGGCCATGGGAGAGATGGGGAGAATCCCTGGAACAACTTGACTTCCTCGTAATTTTTCAGGACAGGTTTGATTGACATTTATTCCATAGATAAATCCTGCATTTCCTGAAGCAGAATAGGGCTATTATAAAGAGCATGGGTTCTGAAGTGTGAGAGATACAGGTTCAAAAACCCACTCCATTTCTTAACTCTGGGCAAGTCACTTAACCTCTCCAAGGCTCAGTTTCGTCCGTCTTCTATGAAAGCCACCCAGTGCTGTCTTAACAAGGTGTGTTTCAGAATTAGTATACTACACATTACACTTCCTCATAGAAAACACAAAATAAGAACTGGTTCATCAAACAAAGAATGAATGATTCCCCGGCCTTTTACTTTTTTACCACTTGAAGTATGAGAAGAAAGCTGAATACCATTTTCAAAAATTTCTCATCTTAGTAATGTTTTGAAGGTTTGAGTGGGAGTTTAAAACTAATAATCAAAGAGAGGTTTCAGGATTATCTGTCTGTTTCATATTCACAGTATTCCTTTCCCCTCTAGCTCAGGTAAAAGTAATACTTTATATCTGTATAGAAAATTTAACTTGTGTAGTATTTTCATATCTGTTCTCTCCTAAAAGCTACCTTATTACAGCTTTCATGGCATTATAGCTCTTGGCTCTTAGTGAATTTTTCTTTTTTCTTATAACCCTGGGAAATAATTTGGCATCATTGTTCTCATTAATAGATAAAAAACTAAAACATGGGAGTGAACATGACTAGCTCACTTGTAAAAAACAAATGTCAGACACATGGCCAGAACCCACAGGTCCTGAGTTTCCAGCTTGTTTGCATAAATCACTGAGTCACAATGCTTTTATACCTGGTGTAATTTAAGTGAAACTACAGATGAAGATTCAAACCATTTTGAGATTCTCCCAAAGTAGCACTTCTAATATTAACTTGTCATTTCATTCTACATACCTCAGTGCTCTCTGTACTCCCAACTAAAGGATTCATACTAGCTGGGAAGTTATGGGAGAGTGAATAAGAAAGAAGGGAGGGAAATTCTTCTCTGGTTTATTCCTGGCATCCCTTACTCCTTCATTCCTAAACCTACTCACAGCAAAAGAGCTGTTGACCATTTTTTAACCTGTGAGTTTGTTGTTGAAATATGTAATCTAATAGAATACAGAGGGAATAAAGGAGCATATCCTTTAGTCTGGGTAGCATAAGATTAGTAAGAGAAAGGCATATAAAAATGGAGAAAAGTTTGGAAAGGATGAAATTTCTTTAATAATGTATGTTTCTAAAGCTATTTTTTTCTGAGCTCTTTGCATGTAATACTCTGTTCATTCTCATAACTCTACCCTAAAGTAGATAAGCCAGGTATTATTATCTCCATCTTTATTTATGATTAGAATACTAGTGGAGATAATAATGCCTAAGCTTAGAGAAATTAAATTATTTGCCAAAGGTCATATAGGTGGCAGAACTGGAACTAAAACCCAGGAGGCTCTCCACTCAATGAAAACTTCAGAGTGTTACACAACAAAAGCTAAATACTGTAGTATACTATTAAATACTAACTGCAGGACAATGTGGTAATTAAATCAACCCTCTTCTTCCAATTTCGTATCTCGTATTTTTTATGCTGTTTCATTTAACATTCAAAGAAAAATTAATATTTTATAAATAACTTCAAAGTCAAGTACTACCTGAGCATCTAATTAGTGATGCTTCAACATGATGACATTTAGTTTCTGCATTCAGGAATGGATCATTACCAAGAGCTGTGAAATATGATTACAACATATAATTCATCCATATTGACTGGGCTCAGGCCCAACTATCAGCAAAAAGCCCCAGAACAAAGCAAGCAGAAAACCCCTTTCATTCAGTAACTGCTAATATGTTAGGTTAAAAATAAATTGTGTATGAAAACAAATACTGTATGATCTCATTTATATGTGGAATCTTAAAAAAAAACCCACCAAATTCATAGGGTGGAGTAGGTGGAGTTGGAAAGAGGTCAACAAAAGGTAAAAATTTCCAGTTATAAGACAAATAAGTACTAGGGATGTAATGTGCAACATGATGATGATAGTTAACACTGCTGTATGACTTACAGGAAAGTTGTTAAGAGAATAAATCCTAAGAATTCTCACAAGGAGAAAACATTTGTTTCTTTTTTTTCTTTTTAGTGTATCTCTTTGAGATGATGGATATTAGCTGAATCTATTGTGGCAATCATTTCACAGTATATATAAATGAAACCATCATGCTGTATGCCTTATACAGTGATGTCAATTATTTTTCAATGAAAAATAGGGAAAAAATAAATAAATTGTGATTCCACTTACATGAGGTATCTAAAATAGTCACATTTATAGAAACAAAGTAGAATGGTGCTTACCAGGGGCTGGGGGTAGGGAGAAAGGGCAATTGTTTAATGTGTATAGAGTTTCAATTTGCAAGATGGAAACGTTCTGGAGATCGGTTTCACAACAATGTGAATATACTTAACATTGCTGAACTGCACACTTAAAAGTGGTTAAGAAGGTACATTTTATATGTGATTTTTCCTTAATAAATATGTCAATTTTATGCATAAATAAATTGTATTGCTTGGGATGATGAAAAAGGGCTGGATAGTGGTGATGGTTTCACAATGTGAATGGACTTCATGTCACTGAACTGTATACTTAAAAATGGTTAAAATGGTAAATTTTATTTTAGGTATATTCTCCACAGTTAAAAGAATTGTATTTAAAGTACCAATGTAATTTTTTTTTTTTTTTTTAGTTTCAGGTGTACAAAACAATGTAGTAGACATTTGTCATTTATACTCCTCACAAAGTGATAACCCCCCTCCCATAATCTACTACCCCTCTGACATCACATACAGCCATTACATTTCCACTGTCTCAATTCCTAATGCTGTACTCCACTTCTTGTGACTATATATATATTTATTTATACATATGTATATATATATATATATGTAAGTTAAATTATAGTTGACACTCATTATTGTTCAGCTTCAGGTGTACAGCGCTGTGATCAGGCATCTACACCATCACTGAAGTGGTCTCCTTAATAAGACAAGTATTCATTGGATACCCTACAAAATCTTTACATTATTGATTATGTTCCCCAAATTGACTTTTGTATCCCCGTGGCAATCTTGTGGTTACTGACTGTGCTCTCTAATTTCCTCACCTTCTCCCTCATCCCCCCCACCCCATCTAGCAACCCTCAGTTTTTCCTCTAATTCTCCAAAACTGTTTCTGATTAGTTCATTCACTTGTTCTCTTCTTTAGATTCCACATATAAGTGAGATCATATGGTATTTGTCTTTCTCTGTCTGACTTATTTCACTCAGCATAATGTTCTTTAGGTCCATCCATATTGCTGCAAATGGTAAGATTTCATTCTTTATGACTGAGTTAAAGTATCAATGTGATTTTGACTTTTTATCACATTCACTATTCTGTAAAAAACTTTGCATTTCATTTTTCTGCATAGGCCACTATGAGGCTAAGATTTCTTTGAGCCTCTCAGTTATTCAGCCTATAGTCCAACATAATAATTGGTGCTGTTAGGGAGACATTTAAGTCTAAACTAAAATCTATACAAGGAAATTTCATTTCTGAGACTTATCACATTATGCAACAATGTTTTAATGTCCATAGAATTCCACAAGGCCCCTTACATGCATGTTTTGTTTCAGTGAAATCAGCAGATGATTATCTTGCTTTGTCAGTGACTGTCACATTTCAAGATGCCCATTTTGTAGTCAGATTCAAGTTTATCCTGTACGTAGTTGAAAATTTGTTCAAAGTCATTTACTGTTAATAGCTAGTTACTCATTTTTCTCAACTTGGAACTAACAAGCTTTCAGGGTTTTAAAATTATTTTAAAATTTCCTTTTAATGTGCTCTACCAGTTACATTTTAAAAGTAAACTTTAAAAATATTTTAAACTTTAAGGTATATATTTTCCTTCTTTTTTCAAATAAATAAGCTATGTAATTTATCAAGGCAATTATTATCTACCCTCTCCTTACCAGTTTTTAAGTAGTTCCATTTTTCAAAATTCTAGTGAAACATTTGCTTATATCTTTATTTAATAGTAACTTGTCTCCTAGAGGTCTTTCATTTCCTTTCCTTAGTTGAATGTTTGATGTTTAATGTCTCTTCAGTAGATTTCAATTTGCTCTCTTCCTCCAGTTATCCCTGGCTGATCTTTTTGTTGCATGTTACATAAAGACTATTGTAAGTATATTCTTAATATGTCACAAACCCAGAATCATGTGTCATACAGATGGTACCATGCAGTGGTTTTATTTTTGATGAGCAATTTGTGAGACACTATTAATTATGCAATGTTTTTAACAATGAAACTTTTCATATTTGGATTTGTGTGTGTAGAGGAGGAGACATTTATGATTTACACTGCAGCCGGAAAGCTGCCCAGGTGGTCCTTTTCTTCATTCTTGGTCAGCTCCTATGGCACCTGAAGCCCTACACCCTGCTTCTTCTTTCCTAGAGAAAATAGGAGTTACCAAGTATCAACTCAGTTGCTTCCTTTTCCAAGTAAAATTTGGAAATCACAAATTTACCCCTATATTTATTTGCTTCTCTCCAATATTAGGATTCCTAATCCTTTCTGAGGCTAAGCCTTCCCCGTTGACCCTGTCTGTATTTAACTCTTCCTATTCTTCCTGTTCAAATATTTCTTCTTTATCTTCAGTCTTTACGTCTCCACGGACTCCCCTTACCCGACAAAATGCTCAAGACTCCCCCAAGCTGCTGTACAGTCCCATCGTTTGCGATCCACAACCACCTGACTCCTGGCACATTTCTCCTAAAGGGACCTTCTACTTCCCAGATCTAATGACCTCTTAATTTAAATCCTACTCTACTTTTCTGTGGCGTTTGACTGTTTCTATAAATACCCTTCCTTCTTGAAATTCTCCCCTTCCTTCGTTTTTTTTAGTTTTAAATTGAGGTGAAATTGACATGGCATAAAATTAACTATTTTAAAGTGAACACTCAGTGGTATTTAGTACATTAAAAATATTGTGCAACTACCAGCTCTGTCTAGTTCAAAAACATTTTCATGATCCTGAAAGGAAAGTCCGTACTCCGTTACATAGTTGCTCCCCACTCCTCCATCCCCCCAACCCCTGACAACGCCAGTTTGTGTTCTGTCCCTATGGATTTAGCTATTCTGGATATTTCTTATCAATGGAACCATACAATATGTGACCACTTGTGTCGTGCCTCTTTCATTTAGTGTAATTTTTTTTGTTTATTTCAAATCTTGATATTTTACCATATTTGCCTCAGATTTTATTTAAGTGACAAAACATTGCAAATAAATTGAGATGCGCTTGTAGTCCTTTCCTTCCTCTCCAGAAATAACTATTATCTTGGATTTAGAATTTTTTTTGTTCCAGTGTTCACTGTTATGTTGAGTAGTGTCTTGCCTTTAAAAAAAAAATTATGGTAAAAAACATATAACATAAAATGTATCATCTTAACCGTTTTAAATGTACAGTTTGCTAGTGTTAACTGTCTTCACATTTTTGTGGAACAGATCTCCAGAACGTTTTCATCTTGCAAAACTGAACATCTATCTTCATTAAACAACTGCCCTTTCCCCACTCCCCTCAGCCCCTGGTAACCACGATTTTACTTTCTGTTTCTATGCATTTGATGACTGTAGATAGCTAATATAAGTGGAATCATACAGTATTTGTCTTTTTGTGACTGGCTTATTCCACTAAGCCTAATATCCTTAAGGTTCATCCATGTTGTAGCATGTGTCAGAATTTTCCTTCCTTTTTTACAGCTGAATAATAGTCCCTTGTGTGTACATACTGCATTTTGTTTATCCATTCATCAGTGGACAGTTGGGCTGTTTCCACCTTTTGGCTGTTGCATATAGTGCTGTTATGAACATTCATGTACATGTATTTGGAGTAATTATTGCGAGCTCATATAATAATTCTATCTTTAACTTTTTGAGGAGTAACCAAACGGTTTTCCATGGTGGTTGCACCATTTTATGTTCTCACCAGCATTTTACAAGGGTCCCAATTTCTGCATACCCTTTCCAACACTTGCTATTTTCCTTAAATAATTTTTTTTTTTTTTTTTTTTAATTTTAGCCATCCTAGTGGGTGTGAGTGGTACCTCATTGTGGTTTTGATTTTCATTTTTCAAATGACTATTGATGTTGAGCATCTTTTCAAATGCTTGTTGGCCATTTGTGTATCTTGAGAGAAATGTCTATTCAAGTCCTTTGCCCATTTTTTAGTTGGATTCTTTGTCTTTTTGTTGTTAGAGTTCTTTATATATTTTAGATACTAGACCCCTGTAAGATATTTGATTTGCCAATATTTTTTCCCTTTCTGTTGGTCGTCTCCTTCCTTGAGTTTAAAACACTACTACTGTATGCTATTTTCCCTCCTGTCTCTCTTTCAAATAGTAAATTTATTCAGTAGAATCATTTTGAGCACCCAGTAGATTATTATTCACTGTTTTAGGTACTGGCAAGAAAAATACAAATATTATTTACTCTCTGACAACCTTTTTCTTTATGCCTAAATATGACCATTTTTCAGAGTTATGTTGCCTTTTCTGTGGAAGCTTCCTAACCCCTTTCTGTCCCAGAAAAAGCCTGTTTAACCTTCAGGGTCCAATCTGAACATCAATCCTCTGCGAAGATTCTATGATTTCACCAGGCAGAATTAATCACTCCTTCTTTGCCCCTATAGCACTTTATACATTTTACAATATTATAGTCCTTACATTGCTTTGTAATTGTTTGTTTATTTATCTAGGATGTGAGCTCCTAGAGATCTTATCCTCATAGCTAATAAATCTCTCCCAAGCTCCTAGTAAAAGTCCCGCACATAGCAGTTATTCAACAAATATTGAGTGAATTCCAGGCCCTGGATTTAAAAAAAATTTTTGTTATGGAAAATTTTAAAATTATGCAAAAGTAAAGAGAATAGTGAAATGAATCACCATGACTGATTAATCAGCTTTTACAATTATCGGCATAGGGCAAATCTTGTTTCATCTAAATCCCTTATACTCTCTCTCCCCACTGGATTATACTGAAGCGAACCTCAGAAATCATTTCATTCATAAATACTTTCCTGACATTTTTAAGGGACAGATTTGAACACTAATTATAAAACTTCACTGTTCCTGCGATCAACTAACCAGAACCCTCAATTAACTATCCTCCAATTTTAAGAGAACAAGACAAATCATAAATTATCTATGATCTCAGAGTTTTAAAAATTCAATTTAATGGGTTCTAGTTTTAAAACAAATCCAGCATAATCTCCTAAATGTCTTCACTTACAAAAACTCTTAAATGACAAACTGATGTTCCTTACACTGAGCTTAAGGTACTGGAATATCTGAATTATCAAAGAAATAGCCAAGATAAAAATATTTTACTTAGGTAAGAAATATACATTTTTGTCGTACAGTTTTTTAGAAAACATTTTTGTTGAATTTCGTCTCACCAGAAAATAATGTTTCATTATTTTTAGCTATAAAATGACACGGCTAAAACCCCAAAGTGTTTTTTTTAATTGCTTTCAATAATGCAGTATTGTTAAGAATATTGAAAATTACTACTCTTGACTTCTTTTAACCTAATAAAAATTTTTTGAGCTCTTTCTGGTTTCTACATGTCCTCGGGGGGCTCTGTTGGAAACTTAAAGAGGTCTTTTCTGATTACATCTGATAATGACCTCTTTGCTGCTAGCCAAGCCACTGTCGTCTCTCATCTGCCTTTTGTGATAGCCTTCTAACTGGTCTCTCTGCTTCAGCTCTTTCCTGCCTCTGCCCCAAAGGTCATAACAATCCTCCTAGAACATGTCAGACCACATCACTCCTCTGCCCCAAACCCCCTAGTGGCTTCCCATCCCCCAAATTCCCACTATAAAGAATTGTCTCTCATTCTGCATGACTTCTTTCAAAATCAATTTTGAGCTTTAATTTATGTAAAATAAAATGCACCATTTTAAGAGTACAGCTTGGTGAGTTTTTGACAAATGTCTACACCTATGCAATCACCACAACCATCAAGCCTCATCACCACAGAAAGTCCCCTTGTGTGTTTTCTGCATGACTTTTGAATAAATGTTTTGGACATTCTTGAAGGTGAAAAACCTGTTTATCATGATCTGAGCCTGGAACCTACAAAATATTTTTTGCATGGTTTTAATGTACACTTGCTTTTCCAGAAATTCAACTATCATGTAAACTGAGGGAAGGTAGTATTCTGTTCAGAATTTTACCGGAGATTTGCTATTTTGGAAAATATTGCCAGAGCCTATATCGATATCACCATCTGTGGCATTTGAGTTTCCAAGAGAATACTCCTTTATCAATCTGCGTTTGTAGCTGTCACATTTATAGTGATTCTACATAAGTGATGTACTTCATTTTATCTTTTACAGTGTTCATGTCTGAACATTTATATATTGAAATAGATATTATTTGATTACATATTACTTTCATTTATGTTACAAGTTCGACATTATATTGGTTTTTTTGAAGTTTAGGTGTGTAGATCGTTTGTATTGTCTGTGAGTTTAATTTCAGGTTAGTTAGGGAAGAGTACAAACTTTTTGTTGTAAAAAGAGAGCATTGGGCCTGTTAGTTTGTAGAAAAGCACTGCCATACAAATTCTGATCCTGCCCCGTTTCCTCCCCTGGATTACCTCTGTAATCGAATCTATACTGCCATGTTTCCCCAAAAATAAGACCTACCCCCAAAATAAGCCCCAGTCAAGATCTCAGCCAGACGGATGCATTTAGTATGTTATGGCGATGTTCCAGAAGAAGATGACATGACTGTAATTGAATAAATGTAGATTGTTGTACATGAAAAACTACGACATCCCCTGAAAATAAGTCCTAATGGAGCAAAAATTAATATGAGACCCGGTCTAATTTTCGGGGAAACATGGTATTTATTATTTATTTTCCACACTCCCTGCTCTAGCCATTCTGGCCACTGGCTTCCCTGCTTTTCCATGAAAGCTCCAGGCATATGCCCATGTCTGGACCTCTGTCTGATTTGCTGTTTGTTTCCTGTGCTGGAATGCTCTTCTACCAACTGTATCCACCATCCATTCCCCTCCTTCCTTCAGCTCTTCACCGAAATGCCACCTTTTCAGTGAGCCTTTCTGTTTAAAATTGTACCTCTATCCTGCCACACTTCTCTTGTCTTTTCCCTGCTTATTTCTCTTACAGAACTTTCTACTCTCTGGACAGACTTTATATTTTACTCATTTGTTGTTATTGTCTGTTGACTTGCCCTCTCCCCTTTCTGTCCCCCAGCACACTAAAATGTAAATTTCCTGAGCACAGCTGCAAAATGTGGGTTGGTACTGGTGAAAAAAAATTGTTCAGTTATCTAGCAAAGTGGCATTTGTTTTGACATGCTATGTGTTCAGCCCTGGGCTCCCTTCTTATCTGCCAGCCTCGTATATTGTACTGGTTTCCCCATCGCTTAGTCCTCTTTATAAAGGCAGTAGCATCCCTAAAGTTTAGAACAGTCGCTAGCACATAGTAGGTACTCAGTAAGTATTTGGTGAGTGAATGAATGTCTTTAGAACTCACAGGGGTTTTTGTGTGATTTTATCTGAAAGTTTGAAGATTTAATTTTTTCTTTTATATTAATATGGTTTTCTAGAGAGTAAAACATATATTACCTAGAGAAGTACCATTTATACTTCCTTATGCTGTAAAAGGTGGTTGATTCATAATTGGATCTTTAAAGGTCCTGTTGTATTCTTTTCCTCATTAAGAGGATTGACAGCTATAACCTAGCGTTATTTATAAGCCATAACCATAATGCGCACTGATATGTGTCCTACACATGGTATAATTAACCTGAGTCATAAATAATTTATCAATCATTTGCCCCCAGGTGTCGGAGGCAATATATAATCGTATGGTGCATTTTTTAAGAATGAAGCTGGGGAAACATTGTTAATACAAATATACCTCATTGATTTGAGCTCCTACTTCAGAAATTGAGTTAATTTTCTTGAACTAAGCTAAAATTTTCACCCTTGCATAATCTGAATAAAAGCAAATCACTGGTATAAAGAGGATTGTACGAAGATGATCAACCTATTTAAGAGGACAGCCTACTTAGAAGTAATCATTTGAAGTAATTATTCATTTATTCATTCAGCCAATATTTATTAAGCAGCTGTATGTATCAACCATGGGTCTGGAAATACAAGGACAAATAAAGCAAAGTCTCAGCCTTTAAGGAACTTACTTTCTATTAGATGGGAATGCAAGCAACTAAACAGGTTCAAGAAAATGTCATAGTTGCTAAGATAGCAGTCTCACGAGGGACAGAAAGGGATAGAGGTGGGAATGCAATGATCATATGTACTGTGGAACTGGGAACAGGCAGAAAAATCTTCAAAAAGAAGATAACATGAACTGAATCTCTTAAGAATGTGATTGTAGGGGCTGAATGGGCGAGATGAGGATATTCTAGGACTAGAGAGCAGCACAGTCCAGAAGTTTGAAATAATCTACCTGGTTAGTGGGACGGTTTGACAGGATTGGAGCACAGACTGCTATTGTGGGAGTGAAGCGGGATGAGGCTGGAGTGTGGGCAGGGGTCAGGGCATGGATGGCTTGGTACCATGGACTAAAGGAGTTTGAACTTTATCCTGTAGGCAGTGGAGAGCCAGTGCAGTCCTTTAGGCAAGATTATAACATCAGTTTACTTCACTGGTGTGTCAGCAATGGATTAGACAGGTGGAGCTAGAGGTGGTTACACTGTTGAGGTAGTGCAGGTAAACAATGGTTGATACCCTGAAGTAAGAATGTAGCCATTGAGATAAAGGGGAGATGCTGGAATCTGTAGGACTTACCGATAGATTGTAGTGCAGGCAGTGAGTCAACCATGGTTACATATTAGAATCATCTGAGGGGCTTTTAAAAATAGTGGTGTCCAGGCCTTGTTCCAGATCAATTAAATCAGAAGCTGTGTGTATGGGTATTTTCTTAAAACCTCCCCGTTGATTCTACAGTTGATTTCCAAGGTTGAGAATTACTCAACTTGTGAAACTAGAGTTACCTTGAACTGATTGGGAAAAATGATAACAAAAGTAGAATTTTCCCGTATTTATAATAATGCAATTGCTATTATTATTCATAAACTTAAATGTGTAAGAAATAGTGCATTTCCTTCCGTAATAGCTTAAATTCTATTTTGTGCCTCCAATCCCACCAGGCTGAAAGAAAAGGTAAGAGCCATCTTTTAAGCCCCCCCTCTCCCACCCCCAGTTATGCTCAGTTCTGGTGTCTTACACATTGCCCAGTTGTCAGCTACTGGCATCCTGTTCAGGTAATCAGGCAATGCTGCTTGCTGCTGAGACAGTTACCACCCCAGTTGTCATGTGTGGTAACCAGCTTCCAAGATAGTACCCACTGATCCTTACCATCTTATCCTCACAGCCTTCGGTAGCTTCCTCCCATATCACCCAGGGTTGTCTGTGTGACAGTTGGAATCCTGAGGAAGTGATAGTGTGTGACTTCTGAGACTATGTCAAAAAAAGACATTACCAGCTCTGATTTGCTCTCTTGGAAGTCCCATTCTGGGCGAAGCCAGCCTCCATGCTGCGAGGATACTCAAACAGCTCTGAGTTCTCCGTATGAGGAGCTCAGGCCTCCTGCCAATAGCCAGCACCAACGTGCCAGCCCTCTGCATCGGCCATCTCAGAAATGGATTCTGTGGCCAGAGTCAAGCCTTCTGATGACTGCAGCCATGGCTGACATTTTGACATCAACCTCATGAGACACCCTGAACCAGAATCACCCAGCTAAGCTGTTCTTGAATTCTTACCCTCGATGATGTTTGTTGTTTTAACCCACTAAGTTTTGAAATGGTAATAATGCTATGCAACAGTACATAGCTAATACACCATGGCCCTTACAGATCAGGTCTAAACATTGTCTTTTGCTTACATGACACCCTGGGAGCCTAGGAATTGTCCTGCTGTTTCATGAGGCACTGGAGAATGCAAATTATTGGGCAGTTGTCTATGACCCTTTCTCCCCCCAACATACCATGTAATTATTCCTTCACTGGGATTGTACCTTCCTAGCTTCTTTGCTCAGGAAGCAAAGCCTAAGTTCCTTTTTCCCCTAGAAATATAGACCTACTTGCAGACCTGCCCTCTTTCATCCCCAGCCTACGGGTATTTTCTTTCTGTGTTGGAGAAATCCTTCTTTACCTTCTCCATAATATTTTGTACTTCAATCTCACCTTCTCCAGTACTTTTAGAAATAAAAGTTAGAACACTTGAGCAAGCTTATCTTCTTTCTACCATGTTATAGTCCCTTCCCTAAGACAGTGAACACATGGCTGTCTCCTTGAGTTTTGGGTGGTGGATAAGGAAAGAGGAAAATAGCGGGAAGAAAAATCATAGGTAAATAGCTCAAAATTCCATCCTACTACAATTGTCAATATGTGTTGAGTGTTTACTCTGCACCAGACACTATACAGAATCCTTTAAATATTTTATCTCACTGAATCCTTACAATAACCTATGAAGTAAGTACCATTATACTCATTTTACAAACAAGCAGTTCAGGTTTAGAGAGAGATTAAGTAACTTGCCTGAGGTCTGAAAGCTGGGACTTGACCAGGTATCTGTCTCGCTGGGAAGCCCAGGCTTCTGACCATTACCACACAGTGTCTTTGCATGTGGTTGGGAAGGGGAGAGGGTGGACCTAAGGACGCTCTCCTTTGGCCCCATTTGTTCGCATAAATGAGTATGCCAGTCATAGCTAAGATTTATCTGTTCGTTACAACATTTCTGACAGAAGCTGCTGCTTGTCAACACTTTGCAGGCAGGCATACCTACTCTGTGCAACTAAACATTTAAAAACTACAATTCTAAAATACTGTCTAAATCAGACATTTTATTTAGTGAAGCAACCCATACCTCCAGCCAGCAAATGTTTTTCAAGTGCCTGTACTGTAGGTACTATGTGCGATGCTGGGATACCAAGATAAATTACTCACTCACCGTGAGCTATGTGTGTGTTTGGATGGTACAGACATAAAAACTCATCATTATAGCAGTAAGATAAGCTCTGTATCTAGAAAGTCTATGAACTACATGTTCTGGAATGCAGAAGAGAGGTGCTAATCTTCGTTTAGGTATAACGGGGAAAATTCCCAGAAGGTAACATTTCAGCCTTCAGAATGAGTAGGGATTCACTGGTAGGACATCCTGGACAGAGGAAGTGACAGGGGCAAAGGTGCTGGGCAATTTTGAAGAGCTCCACATAGTTGAAGATAATTGAAGAACAGGATAGATGCTTGTAGGGACCAGGTAATGAACAGGTTTGTTTATACCATGCTAGTGAGTGAAATGGATTAAAACTCTCACCCAACAGGTGGAATCTTGCCCACAGATAATGCTTTGTTTGGCATAGTTTTTTAAATTTGAATGCTTTTAAGCAAACATCCTTCAGTTTCCTGTCTCCTCAGGCCACCTCTCCATGTTATATTTGACTTTGACTAATAACATATTTAGGATTCCTAAGTACCCCTGTAGAAGTTTGCGTTTATTTCTGCTACAGCAATGGGGAAGTCACTGAGCGATATTTTAAAGCAAAGAGAGCATTTGCTCTTTTAGAAAAGACCATTCTGCTTACTGGAGGATGAATGTTGAGACCACCTGGGAAGGGTGAGAAGCAGTACAAGATTAAGAAAGAGACTAACTGGGCCGGCCCGGTGGCTCAGGCGGTTAGAGCTCCATCCTCCTAACTACGAAGGCTGCAGGTTCGATTCCCACATGGCCCAGTGGGCTCTCAACCACAAGATTGCCAGTTCAATTCCTTGAGTCCCGCAAGGGATGGTGGGCTCTGCCCCCTGCAACTAGAAAACGGCAACTGGACCTGGAGCTGAGCTGCGCCCTCCACAACTAAGACTGAAAGAACAACAACTTGAAGCTGAACAGAACCCTCCACAACTAAGATTGAAAGGACAACAACTTGACTTGGAGAAAAGTCCTGGAAATGTACACTGTTCCCCAATAAAGTCCTATTCCCCTTCCCCAATAAAATCTTAAAAAAAAAAAAAAAGACTTACTGAATGAGGAGGCTGAGGGAGGGAGAAGAGGTATGCTTCTCAGGTTCCCACTGGATGAATGGTGGTGTCATTCACCCAAAAGAAAGGAAGCAGAGGGTTTTACTCTGTATGTTACATAAAATCATAAAATTCCTTGGGAAGGATTGTGGAGTGCTTGCTAGATTCCACTTAATGGCTATCAGGGGTACATAGATGAAGTCCACCTGGAGACTTCAAAAGTGACATAAATGTGCCTATAAATAGTATGACATATGAGGTCAGACAATTAAGTTTGCAAACTCATCCTAGAAAAAGTGCTACCTACCTCATTGCTGAATATCACTATGGTCACCTTTGAGGTACTCCCCTTGGGAAGCCATGTACCGACACCAGCGCCTAGTCCACCCTTCAAAGCTATTTTGGAACTCTTTCTGGAATTGCCATCAGAGCTGTAGTCCTATTAGCCTTGATGTCCTGAATGTCATCAAAATGTCTTCCTTTCAATATTTCCTTTATCTTTGTATAAAGAAAGAAGTCATTCAGGGCCAGACCAGGTGAGTAGGGAAGGTGTTCAAATACAATTATTTGTTTACTGGCTAGAAACTCCCTCACAGACAGTGTCGTGTGAGCTGGTGCATTGTGATGCAAGAGCTATGAATTGTTGGCAAAAAGTTGAGGTTGTCTAACTTTTTCACACAGACTTTTCAGCACTTCCAAATAGTCAATTTGGTTAACTGTCCAGTTGGTAACAAATTCATAATGAATAATCCCTCTGTTATCAAAAAAGGTTAGCAACATCATTGCAACAAGTTCACAAACTTAATTGTCAGATCTTCGTATTTATGTCACAAATCAGGATACATGTAGGACATGTTGGAATATGTAAGACTTATTTCTGATACTCATGGTAAAAATGAGACATAATTTTTAAAATGGGGACTGTTCTGGAAAATCTGGGGCATATGGTCACTGGCTATAAAAATTACTTTGTTGTCTCATCTGGGCTCCCTTTAATCAAAGGTCTCTCTGAATGAAAATACTAACTGTCATTACCATGTTCACCCGAAAATAAGATCTAGCCAGACCATCAGCTCGAATGCATCTTTTGGAACAAAAACTAATATAAGACCCAGTCTTATTTTAGTATAAGACCAGGTATAATATAATAATATAATATAATTAATATAATATCGGGTCTTATGATAATTTTTGCTCCAAAATACGCATTAGAGCTGATTGCCTGGCTAGGTCTTATTTTCGGGGAAACACGGTAGAATGTACATGTTTAAATTAACTTGTCTCAGGTACATCTAGTTAATATATAAGTGTTTCCTTATTCTATGTTAAATAATAATTTAAAACTCCTCATCATACTTTTCATTAGAGCTATTAATAGGAAGCCCCATCACCTGACTTGTTTCTTCTTTTTCCTCAGCTCAAATTCATTGGAGGTGTAATGGGAAATATAATGTCTAAAAGACAGGAAGTGGAAAAGACATGGGTGATCTTCCAACTGGATATTCAGGTATTGAATAATCTCAAATCCACAAAAATCTGTTTTGCAATCTGTAAAGTATCTAGTACACTAGAAATACAAAATAAGTATAAGAAGGAAAACCATGCTGTAATAATGTCTCCCTGTTATTCAATACATATCAGTATGTTATAATTCTTATAACTATCATTAAACTTGATTTTATATATCACAAACATTCTCAAAACTTTAGAAACAGAATTAACCTACCAAAAATATTGAGTGGGATACTACATAAAATACAAAGATGTATAAAACATGATTCCTTCCAGGAGTTTAATTTCCGGGAGTTTAATACTTAATAGAGGAAATAATGCGCATTCATGAAAACGATAACATAAACTACTATATGATGTGAAACAAATACTTCTAATTATAAGTACATACTTGTACAAATAGTATGACAAATATGCAAATGTAAGTAATATATTTTTCAATCAAAACAGCCAAAACAGTGTTTATAAGATGGTCTTAGGCTATTTATAATGAATACATAATAATATTCAGAAATGTTTTAAAACTGGTCACTACAATAACATGCTCATGATATTCAAAATAACAATGAAAGATAGTCTCATTTTTATTTATTTTTAAAGATTTTTATTAAAATATAGCTAACATATAATAATAATTTCAGGTGTATACCATGGTTATTCAACATTTATATACCTAAAGAAGTGATCACCATGGTAAGTCCAGCAACCATCTGACACAGTACTTTTGCTATCACAATGTTATTGACTATATTCTCTATGCTGTACATTACATCCCGATGACTTATTTGTTTTATACCTGGAAATTTGAACCTCTTATTTCCCTTCAACTTTCCCCCCCTTTTTAAATTTCTCAATTACAGTTGACATTCAGTATTATTTTATATTAATTTCAGGTGTACAGCATAGTGGTTAGACATTTGTATAATTTAAGAAGTGATCCCCCTGACTAATCTAGTACCCACCTGGCACTATACGTAGTTATTACCATACTATTGACTATATTTGGTATGTTTTACTTTACATCATGACTAATTGTAACTATCAATCTGTGTTTCTTAATACCTTTACCTTTTTCACCCTGCTCTCCAACCCCCCTTGCTTCTATCACCCCAAGAAATCTAGTACCCATCTGATACCGTACATAGTTATTACAATATTATTGACTATATTTCTTAGCTATACCCTACAACCCTATGACTACTGTGTAACAACCAATTTGTACTTCTTAATTCCTTCTCCTGTTTCACCTACCCTCTAACGCCACTCCCATCTGTAACTATCAAAATGTTCTCTATCTATGAGTTTGTTTCTGTTTCGTTTGTTAGTTTATTTTGTTCTTTAGATTTCACTTATAAGTGAAATCATATAGTATTTGTCTTTGTCTGTGTGACTTACTACCGTGTTTCCCTGAAAATAAGACCTTGCCGGACGATCAGCTCTAATGTGTCTTTTGGAGCAAAAGTTAATATAAGACCCAGTATTATATTATATTAGCCCTGGTATTATATTTTATTATATTATACCCAGTATTATATTATATTAATATTATATTATATTAGACATGGTCTTATATTAAACTAAGACCAGGTATTATATTAATTTTTGCTCCAAAAGATGCATGAGAGCTGATGGTCCGTCCGGCTAGTTCTTATTTTCGGGGAAACACGGTACAATAAGGAAAGTACCCTCTAGGTCCATCCATATTGTTGCAGATGGTAAGATTTCATTTTTTTATGGCTGAGTAATGTTTCATTGTGTATATGTACCACTTCTTTATCCATTCATCCAATCAGGGACACCCAGGTTGCCATCATATGTTGGGCATTGTAAATAATGCTCCAGTGAACATATGGATGCACACGTCCCCTTGATGTAGCAGTTTGGGGTTTCTTTGGATAAATACTCAGAGGGATTATTAGGTCCCTATTTGTCTCTTGTTACGCTCTTTGCTTTAAAGTCTGTTTTGTTTGGAATAAGTATTGCTATTCCAGTTTTTGTTTGTTTGTTTCCATTTTCACCGATTTACTTTCAGTCTGTGTATGTCTTTTGATTTGAAATGGGTCTCTTGTAGGCAGCATATATATGTCTTGTTTTCTAATCCATTCAGCCACCCCATGTCTTTTGAGTAGAGCATCTAATCCATTTAAATTGAAATTAATTGTTGATAGATATGTAGTTATTGCCATTTTATTGTTCACATTTTTTATCTTGTTTTATTTTTTGTCTTGAAGTCCCTTTAATATTCCTTGTAATACTGATTTGCTGGTGATGAACTCCATTAGATTTTTTTTTTTTAATCTGGGAATCTCTTTACCTTTCCTTCAATTCTAAATGATAGATTTGCTGGGTAGAGTAATCTTGGTTGTAGGTCCTTGCTTTTCATTACTTTGAATATTTCATGCCATCCCCTTCTGGCCTGTTGAGAAATCAGCTGATGTCTTATAGGGGCTCCCTTGTAGGTGACTAACTGTTTTTCTGTTGCTCCTTTTAAGAGTCTCTCTTTGTCTTAAACCTTTGGTATTTTAATTATGATGTCTCGGTGTTGGCCTCTTCGGGTTCATCTTGTTTGGGACTCTGTGCTTCCTGAATTTGTATGCCCATTTCCTTCACCAGGTTAGGGAAGTTTTCCATCATTATTTTTTCAAATAGGTTTTCAATTCCTTGCTTTCTCACTTCTCCTTCTGGTACCCCTATGATGCGAATGTAGATATGTTTTATGTTGTCCCAGGGGCCCCTTAAACTCTCCTCATTTTTTGGATTATTTTTTTCTTTTTGCTATTCTGATTGGGTGTTTTCTGCTACCTTATCTTCTAAATCCCTAATTTGATCCTCTGTTTCATATATTTTACTGTTGATTCCCTCTAATGTATTCTTCATTTCATTGTGTTCTTTATTTTTGACTTTTTTTTGCTTTCTATCTCCATTTTTATGTTACCTATCTACTGTTGAAGTTCTCCCTGAGATCATTGAACATCCTTATGACCAGTGTTTTGAACTCTGCGTCTGCTAGATTGCTTGTCTCCCTTTTGTTTAGTTCTTTTTATGAAGCTTTGCTCTGCTTTTTTATTTGGGACGTGTTTCTTTGTCTCTCCATTTTGGCTGCCTCCCTGTGTCTGTTTCTATGTATTAGGTAGGGCTGCTATGTCTCCCTGTCTTAGTACAGTGGGTGTCCTGTGGGGCCCAATGGTTCAGTCTCCTTGATCACCAGAGCCGGGTGCTCCAGGTTTGTCTGTTGTGTGGGTTGTGTGTGCGCTCCTGTTGTAGGTGAGCCTTGGTTGCTGTTTGTGCATCAGTGGAGGGATTGACCCTCAGGCTGATTGGCTGTGAGGACTGGCTGTGACTGCAGTGGAAGAGTTGTGGTACAGGTGCTGACCCTGCAGATCAGGATTCTCTTTAGCAGGGCTCTGGTAACTGCTCAGTGTGCCCTTTGGGTGTGTCATCCTTGGAGGCAGATGAATGATGCTCTGCTTTGATCTGAAGCTGGCCATTGGGTGTGCCAGCTGAGGGGCCTCCTGGGAGGGGACCTGCTGCAGGCCAGGTTCAGCCACAGCCTGTGGGCTGCCAGGGGTCACTGGCATGAGCCAGAAAGCAGTGCACAGATGGCCGCCATTCATGCTGTGCGTGGAGGTGCCTTGAGAGGCCTAGCCGCGAACCAGTACCAACTGCTGTTAGTACCGAGCTTAGGTTGCTCAGCCAGAGGTTTGGAATAAGCCAGATGCTGCTTGTTTGGATTTTGTGAACCTTTGAGGGATTTTAGGAAAGTCTACAGCATGAGCCAAGACAGGCCTTTGTACGAAAAAACCACTGGAAACATCTTGGGTGTGCCCGAAAGTTGGGTGGTGCGTGGTCTCAGAATCACCAGGGTGGGACTAAGGAAGAGAGTTAGCCAGGGTGATGGAGACTCGGATGTGGAGGCTGCCTGCGTCTGCACAGGGCGGGGGTGGGGGGAGAAGAGTGGGACGGGGTGCTCAACAAAAAAACAATGGCTTCCTCCAGCTGTTCCTTCCAGGACAAAGCTTCCCCTCCAGCCCTCGCCCCTAAGCCAGACAATTCAGTTCCTCCCCATATGTCTCTGACACCCTTCAAGCTACTGCCCCAGTACTTGAGCTCAAAGCAAATGAGTCCATTAGTTAGTAAGTCCGTTTACAGGCCCTTTAAGAGCAGCACCTGGGATTGTAGTTGCCCTCTGTCTCACTCAGCCACAATCTCAGCTGGTTTGCATAGCCAGAAGTTATGGGAGCTTCTCTCCCTGACACTGAATCCATGGGCTGGGGAGCCTAGTGTGGGGTTGAGGCCCCTCGTTCCTACGGAGGGGTCCTCCATTGCTGAGATATCCCTCCCAGTTTTTAATGGTCACACACAGGTGTGGGATCAGCCTGTTCTGTGTCTCTGCCCCTCCTTCCAGTCTCGAGGTGGCTTCTTTTGTATGTTCATAGTTGTAGGGCTTAGGTTTAGCTAGACTTCAGGCAATTCTTAATGATGGTTGTTCTGTAGTTTAGTTGTAATTTTGATGTGGTCATGAGAGGGTGCAAGCACAGCATTTACCTACTCTGCCATCTTGACCGAAAAGCCTCATTTTTTTAAATAAATCAAATATTTTATTATTAAACTCCAGATTAAAAAGTAATCAGTTCATAGGAGAGTCAAATATTGTTCACATTAAAGTCTCTTATAAATTATGGAGAATATCTATTTAAAGATATAAATCATTTGTTGAGCGGGGAGGCCAGCGGGGTCTCTGCTCCCGCTCCCCATACAAGAACGCAGGATATGATGAGGCCAAAAAGGAACACCCCGGAGCCATAGGTAGGGGAGTCATACCACTATATCCTCTCTGGTGGCTGGGTTGGAGAAACAGGAAAAAGGAGCCACACAATTCTCAACCTTCATTGCTCCGCTTGCCGGCTCAGCCACCATCTTCTTGCTAGCCCCCATTCTTTCACCTTCTTCTCTCCTCTCTCTTTCTGCTAGGGTAGCCACAGCAGTTATATTAGTGGTCAATGGCTCACTGGTTACAGCTGACGGCCAACTAGCCACAGCTGATGGCCATGCAATCACAGTTGATGGCCATTTACTACCTGAGCCAGCACCTGTCTATGTGAGGCCGAGAGCCTGGAAACTGCTTTCTGGGGCTCTGTCCCCACATCATTGTTTTTAACATTACAACTTTTATAATAACTTGTATTTTTTTTTATTCCAGAAGTAGTATATGTGCATGGAAGTAATTTAGAAAAAATAAGCAAAAAATAGTAGTTTTAATATTATAAAATGGCTTGTAGGCTAGGTTATTTGAACCAATCTTCCTGCCCAACGTAACTGAAAATTCTAGAAAAAAACATAAAGAAATAGTTTAAAAGCATTGAAGATGTGGGAGAACTGAAACCCAGAGATGTTAGTGAGCACAGAAGCCATTTTTCTAAAAATGTGTGCTGATTCCTAGCAAATTTCAGCTTTCATTTTGATAGCCTTTGGGGCCAAGAGCACAGAAATCTAGGTGCTTGGCCCACATGGCAAGGAGTTCAGTAGTCAATATGGACTCACACAGTAAGTTGAAACTCCCAAAGAATACACCTTTGTGATAAATGTAAACTAAACATAATCCAGAACTCAGTACACCAACTTGGGAGATGCAAGTTGTAGTTTATAATGTTCTCACTACAGGTTTATAATCTTCTTCCACATATATAAAGGTAATTCGTTCTAGCACTTAAATCAGTTTTCTGACCTGTCAATCTATCCAACATAAGAACATAAAAACAACCTTAAACAAATACACTGGGGAAAAAACCTCAAAAAACTAACTGTTAGAGCCTTGTGTTAGATAGGAATCAGTTCAGCCAAATAACAATGGCTTAAAGAAAGGTAGTCTTTTGTTTGTCCCTCACAGAAAAGTTGAGCTAGGGTGGTCCAGGGCTGTTTTAGCTTTCATTTCCAAGATCACCTCATGTTCCAACTAGACTACTTCAGCCATCACATCCAGTGTGTCTGGAGGAGGAAAAGAAGGATTGGGCAAAGGACACATTATATCTGTCTTTTAAAGATTTCAGTGCTATACTTTACTTACCTATAAGAAAGAGAAAAACAGCTCCTGACACCAAAATCAGACAGTGCCATGAAAGGAAGACTATGTAAATTATGCTGAACATAGATAAAAACACGAACATTGACCAAATTGCAAAGTGACGAAATGTCTCCCTATTCTGCCTGTTATGAGTGACTGCTGCTTTGTTACCAATTACAGCGTTAGTTGTGTTTCATTCCTCCTGCTAATATTTTAAAATACCCAATCACAGAATTACTCCTATTTTCTGACACGCATCCAATCCAGAGTAAAACCCTGCCTCCTTTAACCCTCCCTGAAGTTGTCTGACATAAGCCAAATTTTATAGTATAGCCTTTGAACATTTTCTTACTTAGACAACATGGTTGGCCTTCTCCCTCATAACAATGAGCAGTAAACCCAACTTGTTCAACCACTGGCTTATTCTTGTGGTCTCTGGATGAACGGCATGGATACCCGTTATAGTGATAAATTAATTATAGGACCACACTCAGCGAGAGTTGCTGAGAAATGTAGTCTTGTTTTGGACCACCACATGCTCAGTGAAAATTGGGGTTTTTACGGTCATTAGAAGAGAGAGAAAATAGATGTAGGGACTAGTTAACCATCTCTTCTACAATCTCCAATCTTAAGAAAGCCTAGAGGCTTTTTGAATATCACTATCCAAAATAAATGTGTACTAAAAAGCAAGATGACTTCAGAAAATAAATACCACATAATTAACTGGCAGTGTCCAAAAACCAAGTTGTAGGCTCACTCTCTCTTTCAAAAAAATATTTGTAGGCATTGCATATGCAGATGTGTGTGGACTGTAACCGCCTGAAGACTACCTGGAGACCCCCTGCCCTAACTAAAGGGAGCAGCTGCCATTTCTCAACCCTAGCAGATGTTGCCATGTGGGGACACCGGTAGACTGTTACCAAACTTTCTACATTTGAAATCTCACAATGTTTCAATACTGGCTCAAATTTTTAAAAATACACTGTGGGCCAAACAAAATATTTCTGTGGGCTAAATCGATCTTAGTTTGTGACTGCTTATCTAGAGGAATGGATTGATTTCATATCCTTCAGATAATCTCCCATGAACATGCTTCTCTTAGCACATATACTTGTTCTGGTTGTTTTCTAGGTCAGAGGTATGATTGACTTCCTCTTGCAAGAAAAGAGTTGCTTAAATGACATAGTTCCTGAATAAAATGCCAGAAAGGAAGAGAATATAATTTATTCCTTCTCAGTGTTCATGAAGTGATCAAATGATCATTATTAATTTTAGAACTGACCTTCTTCCACAGTACACTTGGAACTGACCAAGCTCATTGCACAGGCGCCAAAAATGACCCAGGGGCAGCACGCAGAGGGCATTTCCTCCTCTTTTTTAATTGTTGCATTTATACTTTCCACCATTGATATTAATGTTTGATGTTGTCTTATTCCTATGTAGCCAATTCATCGTTCATAACTGACTGTGACAGGAAGAAGGTTTGACTCCTAATTTTATTAGACCCAAAGTGTATTATTGAAATGTCTGCATGTAGATGCATGGGATTTCCAGTTCTTACACAGTGGCTTCCACAGCTAAGCCCTTCTGATGCGTACATATCACTAAGGCTAAGTTGAGGAGAATACTCTAATATAGTGATCTTCATCAGTGTCTTATTGAGCACAAGTATAATATTTGCATAGCTCCTGGACTGCCAAGGTTCATATTTCAAGATGACCTAAAATATTCAGCTAATCAGAGTCAAAGAGGATAAAAACTTCAGAGACCACACCCAGAAATATGTCAGAATTATTTTCTTTTGGACTATAAATACAGGGAATGATTGAGATTTTTTTTTTTTAAAACTTAGGTATAAAGCTATATGATTTACAGTATTAATTAAAGGAAGGTATGTTTGGAGTACATGACATTATATTAATACTGTACATATTTCTACTTGGAGCTGAAACAACCATATATACTGTCACTATAGTATGTCAGTAGATTACATGTGAATAAACACATATCCCTAGCATATGCCAGTTTATGAACAAGGTGGTAGGGGGGAAGGTATAGGGATTGTGAATAATTAATCTGAAAACTTAAGGATGACAAGATGCTAAAACTAAGTAGAAAACTTTAACTCTGGACTTCTTGATAAAACGGGAAATATAAACTATAGGGTTTATACTGACCACAAAAATGAAATGTACTAATTGATTAGAAGAAACAAATATCGCCTAGTATTGAACTCAAAGAACAATTTACCACACAGATCTTGTTATGAAGGACATTGAACAAAGTGTCATCAAATTGCAATTTTATGAAAGATGCCAAAATAGTCCTCATATGGTCATTTAACATACGCTTTTGGCATAATGTTAAATAGAGTTCTATGAAAGCTGAAGACATACAGATTAATTTCGTAATTTTGGAGTGATGGTAACATGAACAAGGACAGACTCAATAATTACTATGCCTCTTACAATGTCTCCTTAGTAAATAATGAAAAAAATATTGACGACAACATGTTTTAAGACTCAAACCTTCTAAAATCTTTTGTTTTCATTAATTCAGCAGGTATTTATGGATGTCATAACATATGTTTGTTCTGTATGTGCCCTAGAATGTTTATGAATAACTCATCTTTAGATGGTCCTTAAGTGAATTTCATATATGATATGTATATCCATTTGATTCTAAGGAAAAATTATACTTACTGTCAGTTCACTCTCTGAGATGTATACATACTGAATTCTGTATTCAACTACTGTTTTCATGAGGTAAATAGATAATTTTCACCTATAGTAAGCTGACGATATACAGTCAAAAAGAAAAAACCTTCAAGAAAAATATCAATGTGTCTACTTTGGTGCGAACATTTAAAATTGTTAATAAACAATTAAAATAATAATGGGCAAGGGATAGAAAATATCCAGAAAAAGTTCCAGACCCCCATAAACCTTTATCTGGCTGTTTGGTCCAGCCATTTATGTTTCTGATAAAAGCAAGTGTGTCTGGTTAAGTTCATATGCATTTATTTTGAGCCTTGACTTTGGGAACACAGACAGTTTATATACATGCCAGATGATAGTGATCATAATGGGTGATAAAAGATGAAAGATAAAATGTTGTAATGCAAAGCCTGCGTCAAACTCCAAAGCATAAACCTAACAATTTTGTCAACTTCTGTCCTTTGTTTTCATGGGAAATTGTGGGTGACATTCATTTGAAATGGGTGAGGAACTTCGCCGAACACAGCAGAAAGGGTGGGATTGATGTCACTGAGGCTGTCCTATGACAGACTTGGGAGACATTATTCTAGGCGATTTTTATAGGTATGATATGTCTCAAGTACTGTCCATGGCATCTCATACATGAGAGAATAGACGTGGGTTAAATAACTTGGCCAACGAAGTGCATAAAGTGAGGACTATAATGATGGCAATAATATGAGGAAGCCGGTTCCAAAGGGGGTGAGGTGACCTGCCAAGAGTACCCAACAAGGAGGTGGCAGAGCTGGGACCTGACTCCATAAGCACAAGCAGCACCATCAGCCCAGGGAGACCACAGAAACATATAGTTTTAGAACTGTATGTTTAGAAAGAGACTTCACAGATCACCCAGGTAGTTCAGTGCCCTCTAGCACACCAGTTTCATATGTGAGGAGGTACAATACTATTCATAGCCTTTCAAATGAAGAAAAGGTGTGAAATTATTGGATCAATTTAATTCTTTGCCTGGTACATCAGAGACATTCACATTTTAATAAGAAAACAAGAATACACTGTGTAATAATCGTTAACTTTTTTGTGTGGTGAGAAGGATGTTGTTATCAGTGGGACAATCATCTCTGAACTAAACGAACAAAATCTAGGTGCTTCAACCCTCCTATACACCCTACCATACCCCCCCTTCTCCTGCCATATGCTTATAAATTTATTCAGGAGAACATAGGAGTTTAGAGAAATCATAAGGGCATATTTTAGGAGTATGGAGTTCCCCATATTATCCTACCAATTTCCAACTGAAAGTGCTTTTTTATCTGAAACAATTTAGAGGGGCGGTCTATTTAAAAAAAAAAAAAATCAGTACTGGTAAACTGAAACTGTAAAGTTCTCTAGATGGTCTGTTTATTAGATCTCCCGCAGAATAAAAATTATTGGTAATGTGATAAGTGTATATTTTTGCTTTGCACAGAAATGACTACTTTACTTGTGACATTGTATTTTTAAGAAGGTAATAACGGTGAGACAACCAAGATGACACAGTCAATAAATGCTGTGCTTACCTTCCCTCACAACCACATTAAAATTACAACTAATCTACAAAACAACCATTATTGAGAATCACCTAAAATCAAACTGAACTGAAGCCTTTCAACTAAGGACGCACAAAAGAAGCCACCCCCAGACTGGTAGGGAGGGCAGAAACATGGAACAGGTTGGTCCCACACCCGCGTGTGACCATTAAAGATCTGGAGCGATATTTTATCTGTGATGGTCCTCCCCATCCCACAGAGGAGTGAGAGGTCCCATTCCTACCCCAGCCCAGGGTTTCAGTGCCAGGAAGAGAAGTCCCCATAATTTCTGGTTGTGAAAACCAGCGGAGATTGTGACTGAGTGAACTGAATATAGCTGAACTTACAGGCGCTCCTCTTAAAGAGACCGCACGCAGACTAACCCACCAATGGAATCACTCTCTCTGAGTTCCAGTGCTGGGGCAGCAGCTGAAAAGGCGGCAGGGACAAATGGTGGGGAACTAACTTGTCTGGGTTGGGACAGGGGCTGGAGAGGCGGCTTTTTCCTGGACGGAGGAGCTAGTGGAGGCCATTGTTTCTTTGCTGAGTCCTCCCCCCGCCCCGTGTGCGGATACAGGCGGCTACTATACCTAGGTCTTGCCATTTGTTCCCCTCGCCCTGGCGAATGTAGACGTGGACCCACCTAACTTTCAGGCACACCCGGACCACTTCCAGTGGCTTTTTTGTATAGCCTGCCTGCCTTGGCTCAAGCTGCAGACTTTCCTTGGGTCTCTCAAAGGTTCACAGAACCCAGACAAGCAGCATCTGGCTTGAGCATGTCCTGTGCCTCTGGCTCAGGAGCCCTGAGCGGGCACTAGTAGCAGCTGGCCTTGGTTTGCGGCTTGGCCTTTCAAGACGATTCCAAGCACCGCATGGATGGCAGCCATCTGCGGATTTCTTTCTGGTTGCCACTAGGTGACCCCGGGTGGGACACGGGCTGTGGCTGAAGTAGACCTACAGGGGATCCCTTCCAAGGTGGTCCTGGGGCTGGCACCCCCAGTGGCCAGCTTCAAAATGAGCTGGAGCATCACCCAGTCACTTCCAAGTGCCACACACCCAAGGGGTAGATTGGGCATGCACCAGAGTCCTGCTGAGGCACATCCTGCTCCCTAGAATCAGCCCCTGTACGACAACTCTTCCACTGTAGTCAAGGCCACTCCACATAACCAATGAGCCCAAGGGTCAGTCCCTCACATTCATGTGCAGTTATCAACCAAGGCTCAACTACAAGAGGAGGGCACACACAATCCACACAAGGGACACACCTGGAGCGCGTGGCTCAGGTGACCAGAAAGACCGCACCGCTGAACCCCACAGCACACGTACTATATAAGGCCACTGTACTAAGACCGGAAGACATAACAGCCCTACCTAATACATAGAAACAAACACAGGGAGGCAGCCAGAATGGGAAGACAAAGAAACATGTCCCAAATTAAAGAACAGAACAAAGCTCCAGAAACAGATTTAAGCAAAACAGATAAACAATCTATCAGACACAGAGTTCCAAACATTGGTTATAAGAATGCTCAGTGAGAAATTTAAGAGAGAGATAGGAAGCATAAAAATGGAGATGGAAACCATAAAAAAGAACCAGTCAGAAATAAAGGCTACAATAATGGATATGAAAAATATATTACAGGGAATCAACAGTAGATTAGATGAAGAAGAGAATCCAATCAGCGATGTAGAAGATAAGGTAGCAGAAAACACTCACCCATAACAGCAAAAAGAAGAAAAACATCCAAAAAATTGAGGAGAGTTTATCAAGTGTACCAACATTCGTGTTATAGGAGTACCAAAAGGAGAAGAGAGAGAACAAGGAATTGAAAACCTATTTGAAGAAATAATGACAGAAAACTTCCCTATGCTGGTGAAGGAAATGGCCATCCAAGCCCAGGGAGCACAGAGAGTCCCAAACAAGATAAGTCCAAAGAGGCCAACACCAAGACACATCATAATTAAAATGCCAAAGGTTAAAGACAAAGAGAGAATCTTAAAAGCAATGAGAGAAAAGCAGTTAGTTATCTACAAGGGAGCTCCCCGTAGGCTGCTGATTTCTTAACAGAAACTTTGCAGGCAAAAAGAGATTAGCAGGAAATATTCCAAGTGATGAAAAGCAACGACATACAACCAAAATTACTCTACCCAGCAAAGCTATCATTTAGAATTGAAGGACAGATAAGGAGCTTCTCAGAGAAGAAAAAGCTGAAGGAGTTCATCACCACCAAACCAGCGTTACAAGGAATCTTAGAGGGACTTCTTTAAGATGGGAGGGGGGTTAAAGATTGGTGAAAGCGGAAGGGATTAAGAAGTACATATTGGTGGTTATACAGCAGTCATGGCATGGGGATGTAGGTTATAGCATAAGGAATATAGTCAATAATATTGTAATAACTAGGTATGGTTCTTGATAGGTACTAGATCTATCAGAGGGATAGATGGGGATGGGGTTGGGGGCAGGGTGAAAAAGGTGAAGGCATTAAGAAATACAAATTGATAGTTAATACAATATGGGGAATATAATCAATCAACAGTGTTGTAAAGATCATATAAGGTGCCAGATGGGCACTGGAGTTGCCAGGGGGACCACTTCATAGACTGTGTAGATGCCTGTCCAATGAGCTATACGCCTGGAGCTGAAGTAGTATAATATTGACTATCACCTCTAATTAAGTATATAGGTATATATAGTCACGGGATGTGGAATACCACATAGGGAAGATAGTCAGTGGTATTGTAACAGCTATGTAAGGGGTAGGAGCTTGGTGGTGGGTTATCCCTTTATGAGGGGTTTAAATGTCTAACTATTAGGTTGCTTTGTACACCTGAAACTAACTAAAAAAAAGTATAAAAAGGTAACAACTCCTTTGCCTCTCATTCAGACAAAGCTTGTCTTCCCTCAGCATCTTCAGTCATGTCCAGTTAGGAGCATGTGGTCCACAGAACTTCTTTCTATCAGAGAACTTTTTCCCATGAGAGAATTACTTCCTTGAGGTTTGAAATCCCACATACTCCTTCTCTGAGTAGCTAGTTCCAGTGTTTACTCATCCTTATAATCAGGAAGATCATCTCTGCATCTACCATATATGATTCCTACCGCATTTTCTCTGGCTGTGCCTACTGTGCTGGCTGGGACAAGCTGGACAGAAGTTTACTCGCCTGGGAGCTGTCCCAAATTCTCCAGCAGATAATGCTCAGTGAGGCTGTCACCATGTGAGGTGCAGAACAAACTGTAATGTGCCCAACATCCCTATTAAGTGACAGTAATCCTACTCTGATGCTCAACTCAAACTGGCCACCCCATTAAATCTCAGTACTCCCAAATTATTCTATCCCTATCACTCCCTTCCCCTATCAGAACAGCGACTTATTAGACATTGAGTGGAGCAAGGTGATTATCTGATGAAATAGTTTTCATTTATGTATGAATGATTGCAAAGACTTTTTCTCCAGCAGGCATTTATTTTTTAAAAATAAGGTCTGTTGCTTAAAAAAAAAAGCTCATTACGCAAGATATTAGAAGTTGGAGGTAATATTACTTCCTTTCAGGCCTGTGTGAAGTTTAGAAATAATAATACAGTGCTTAGCAAGTTGTATCTATAAAAAAAATACTATCTAATTATTAGATCCTTTAGTCCAAATAGTCTCTTATTTTATAAACAATATTTCCATGGCTTTATCTGAAAAGTTTTCTGTTTTAAAACTATCCATATTAACAGATCTGAAATACAGAGTAATATAAAATACAGAGTAATATAAAAATAATCTCAATTTTTAAAATTTGTGCTTACAAGTCTTATTGTATATCTTTTAAAGCTTTTGGTTGTATTTTTTTCTGTAACCTCTAATTGATTTGTAATATATCCATAAACATTTATTTTCCCAATAAGATGTGCACATTTTAAAATGTGAACAGCCAGGTAACAGATGGTTACTAGACTTATCATGGTGATCACTTGGTAAGGTATGTAAACATGTAATAACTATGTCATATACCTAAAACTAAATATAACATTGTATGTCAACTATCATTTTAAAATACATTTTTTAAAAATGTGAACAGCAAAAGAAAAAAAATGTGAACAGCAAAAATAGAAACATTACTGTAATTAAGATATAACCAATGCTGAGTACAAAGGAAGAATAATCTTATGGTTAATAATTTTGTAATATTGTTAATACATAACAAATTAGACATATTTTCAAATGTGCTACTTTCCTGACTCAAGCTTACAATAGGAATCACTGTAATCATCTATTCTTTTCTATTTCCTAATATATTTGTATAAAGCCCATCATATGCTACCTTGTACTTGAGCAAATTGTCTCCCCTAAAATAATTATGCTATTGGTATCCTGCAAAGCATCTTCTGATTTTATTCATTCATTTTCCTATCTTGTTAGATATTTTAGTTTTAAAGTGATTTTCCTAGGTTGTAGCCACCCATCCTATTTGGAATTACTCTTAATTATCATCATTCAAATGATTAATGGAAGTGCTAAATGGCATGGGTTCAGGACTTATTCTTTAAGATGATCTTCAGTGCCCAAGTCCCACTTAGCTGCAATAATATGGTGGAAAGAAGGAAATGTTGAAAAGTGGGGAAATATTTGGAATGGGAAAGAAGCCAGAATGAGAGAGAGAGAGAGAGAGAGAGAGAGAGACCAGAAATCCAAACATCCAGAAAGAAAGATATAGATGAATAATAGGACTAAATGGAGAATGTGGAAAAGGGGAAAAAAATTACAATAAAGAGGGAGACTTACAAGAAATAAAGGTTCAATGAGTAAATAGAAGTTCAATGTATATACCAAGACTTAAAGTTGGCACACCAGATGTCTATTATTTTCAATGCCTATTTTAAAATGTACTCTTCAGATAATTTTTAAAAATTTACTTATTTTTAATTAGTTTCAGGTGTACAAAGCATCGTAATAGTTAGACATTTAAACCCCTCATAAAGTGATAACCCATCTCCCAGCTACTATCCCTCTGACATCTTATATAGCTGTTATAATTCCATCAACTATCTTCCCTATGTTGTATTTCACATCCTGTGGCTATATATACTTATATATTTAGTTATAGTTGACATTCAATATTATTCTACTTCAGCTCTTCAGGTGTATAGCGCATTGGTCAGACATCTACACAGTCTATGATGTGCTCCCCCTGATAAGTCCAGTGCCCATCTGGCACCTTACATGATCTTTACAACATTGTTGATTATATTCCCCATATTGTATTAATTATTAATTTGTATTTCTTAATGCCTTCACCTTTTTCACTCTGCCCCCAACCCCATTCCCATCTATCACTCTGATAGATCTAGTGCCTATCGAGCACCATACCTAGTTATTACAATATTATTGACTATATTCCTTATGCTATAACCTACATCCCCATGACTGCTGTATAACAACCAATTTGTTCTTTTTAGTCCCTTTCCTTTTCACCCATCCTCAACCCCTTTCCCATCTTAAAGAAGTTCCTCTTAAGATTCCTTGTAATACTGGTTTGGTGGTGATGAACTCCTTCAGCTTTTTCTTGTCTGAGAAGCTCCTTATCTGTCCTTCAATTCTAAATGACAGCCTTGCTGGGTAGAGCAATCTTGGTTGTATGTTACTGCTTTTCTTCACTTAGAATATATTCTGCCACTCCCTTCTTGCCTGCAAAGTGTTGAGAAATCAGCTGACAGTCTTATGGGGGCTCCCTTGTCGGTAACTAACTGCTTTTCTCTTGCTTCTTTTAACATTTCTCTTTTTGTCTTTAACCTTTGGCATTTTAATTATGATGTATCTTGGTGTTGGCCTCTTTGGGCTTATCTTGTTTGGGATTCTCTGTGCTCCCTGGACTTGTATGTCCATTTCCTTCACCAGGTTAGGGAAGTTTTCTGTCATTATTTTTTCAATTAGGTTTTCAATTCCTTGCTCTCACCTTTTGGTATCCCTATAATGTGAATGTTGGTATGCTTGATATTGTCACAGAGACCCCATAAACTCTCCTCAATTTTTTGTATTTTTTTCTTTTTTCTGTTCTGGTTGGGTGTTTTCTGCTACCTTATCTTCTACATTGCTGGTTGAATCCTTTGCTTCATCGACTCTACTGTTGATTCCCTGTAATATATTCTTCTTTTCCATTATTGTATTCTTTATTTCTTACTGGTTCCTTTTTATGGTTCTCATCTCCATTTTCATACTTCCTATCTCTCTGTTAAAGTTCTCCCTGAAATCATTGAGCATTCTTATAACCAGTGTTTGGAACTCTGCGTCTGATAGATTGCTTATCTTTGTTTTGCTTAGTTCTTTTTCTGGAGCTTTGTTCTGTTCTTTAATTTGGGACATGTTTCTTTGCCTTCCCATTTTGGCTGCCTCCCTGTTTGTTTCTATGTATTAGGTAGGGCTGCTATGTCTTCCGGTCTTAGTGGAATGGCCTTATCTAGTACATGTGCTGTGGGGTTCATGGCACAGTCTTTCTGGTCACCTGAGCCACGCGCTCCAGGTGTGTCCCTTGTGTGGGCTGTGTGTGCTTTCCTCTCGTAGTTGAGCCTTAGTTGATAATTGCACACCAATGGGAGAGACTGACCCTTGGGCTCACTGGTTGTATAGACTGACCTTGACTACAGTGGAAGAGTTGTTGTGCAGGTGCTGACCCTACAGAGCAGGATCTGCCTCAGCAGGACTCTGGTGTTTGCCCAATCTGCCCCCTGGGTATGTGGCAGTTGGAAGTGGCTGGGTGATGCTGCTCCAGCTTGTTTTGAAGCTGGCCACTGGGGTTGCCAGCCCCAGGACCACCTTAGAGAGGATCTGCTGTAGGTCTACTTCAGCCACAACCTGTGCCCCACCCCAGGCCACCTAGTGGGAGCCAGAAAGAAATCCGCAGATATCTGCCGCCCATGCTGTGCCTGGAATCACCTTCAGAGGTCAAGCCATGAACCATGGTCGGCTGCCGCTAGTGCCAGCTCAAGGCTGCTCAGCCAGAGGCACAGGATGTACTCAATCCAGATGCTGCTTGTCTGGGTTCCACGAACCTTTGAGAGATCCTAGGAAAGTCTGCAGCTTGAGCCAAGGCCAGTAGTCTGCACTAAAAAGCCACTGAAAGCAGCCTGTGTGTGCCAGAAAATTCAGCGGGGCTAGGTCTCAAATCTCCAGGGAGAGGCGAATGAACGGTGGAGACTCAGAAATGGTGGCCACCTGCGTTTGCGTGCTGGGAAGGGGGAGGGCTCAACAACGAAACAGTGGCCTCCTCCAGTTCCTCCGTCTAGGAGAAAGCCGCCTCTCCAGTCCCCATCCCAAGGCAGACAAGTCAGTTCCCCATTTCGCCCTGCCACCTTTCCAGCTACTGCCCCAGTGCTGGAACTCAGAGCGAGTGATTCCATTGGTGAGTAAGTCCGTGTGGTCCCTTTTAGAGGAGCACCTGTGAGTGTAGCTGCTCTGAGTCTCACTCAGTCACAATCTCCGCTGGTTTTCACAACCAAAAATTATGGGGACTTCTCTCCACAGCACTGGAACCCTGGGCTGGCGTGGGGCTGGCATCTCTCGCTCCTTTAGGGGATGGGGGGTACCCCACAGCCAAAATAGCCCTCCGATCTTTAACGGTCACAAGCCTGTGCTGTGTCTCTGCCCCTCCTTCCAGTCTGGAGGTGGCTTCTTCTGCCCGTCCTTCGTTGAAAGGCTTCAGTTCAGCTTGATTTTAGGCGATGCTCATTAATGGTTGTTTTGTAGATTAGTTGTAACTTTGATGTGATTGTGAGAGAAAGTAAATAGCGTTTACTGCTGTGCCATCTTGGTTCTTAAGATAATTTTTAAAATTTACCATTAGTATTTAAAAGTTCTCTGCAAAAGTTAATGTGCTTTCTATATGGAGCAGAATTAATAACATTTATATTTGGTTTTGACTAACATAGTAACTGAGAATTTTCATTTAAAAGAATTGCAG
Source organism: Rhinolophus sinicus (assembly GCF_057876585.1). Classification (NCBI taxonomy): domain Eukaryota; kingdom Metazoa; phylum Chordata; class Mammalia; order Chiroptera; family Rhinolophidae; genus Rhinolophus; species Rhinolophus sinicus. Next base: position 46,267,726 of record NC_142504.1, read on the forward strand.
TATGATGTGCCAGAACAAGCAGGGGTTTGAGATCTAGGTAGATTTGAGTTCAAATGTTGTCTTTTCCACTTACAACTGTTAATCCCAAGAGAATTACTGAATTCTCTTGCCTCAGTTTCTTGAAGTGCAAAATGGAGTTGAAATTAAAATCTTCCAGGCCTGTAATAAAGTTTAGAAATAATGTACATAACATAATGTATAAAATAAATCAAAGTTATTTTCACTAGATCATTGTCGTGCGGGAGACCCTGCTCGCTGCGCCATTTGTCATGCACAGAGGCCTTCTCGCCGCGCCATCTTTCAGGCGGGGCAGCCTGCGGGGTCTCTGCTCCCGCTCCCCACACAAGAACGCAGGATATGGTGAGGCCGAAAAGGAACACCCACGGAGCCATAGGTAGGGGAGCCATACCACCACGGTCTCACTGGAGGCTGGGTTCACCGGACGCGTGACCTGCCGTCTGCCTTTCCGCCAACCCGACCGACCGACGACTCTCCTCCACTCTCTCGACTCTGTTCCTCTCTCTCGGCTCTCCTCTTCCGCTCTCCTTGGCCCTCCGTAGTTGCAGCAGTTATACCAGCGGCCAATTGGCTCATCGGCCACAGCCGACGGCCATTCACCACCCGAGCCAGTACCCCTTCACGTGAGGCCGAGAGCCTGTAAACTACTCTCTGGTGCTCTGTCCCCACAATCATGTAGCCCAATTAGTCATTGATATAGTAAGTAATATTTCTTGCTTGGATCCCTGGCATTTCATTTAATAGCAGGGTCTGTATATTTTCTTATTTTGTGTGTTTGGTATTTTGTCATTAAAAATAGGAAATGTTAATATACAGAAAACAGCCCCCACAAAATAACTCTAAAATTTCATCTAATTATTTCCATTTTGCATCCATTAACTTATCTCGTTTTGCTAATGGGCACCACCTTAACCAAGTGATCAAGTTAACATCACTAATAAGAAAAAACTCTCATGTGCCCTCTGATGTGATGCACTGAGGACACAACGTCACTTACTAAGGATTCTTGCAAAAAATACATACCTTCATCTAATAATGAGGAGACTTTAAAGACATCCAAAATAGAGGATATTCTATTGAAACAAATGGGTTGTATTCTTTTAAAATGTGAATGTCATGAAAGAAAGAGGAAGGCAAGGAAACTTTACAGATTAAAAGATGCTAAAGATATGACAGGTAAGTGCAATGAGGGATCCTGGATTAGGGGGAAATTTGCCATAAAGATCATCATTGTGAAATTGGTGATGTTTGAATATGGACAGTATATTAGAAAATAGCATATTATTGTATTAATGTTAAAATTCTGTAAGACAATATCTATAAAGATAGATAGATAGATAGATAGATAGATAGATAGATAGATAGATAGATAGATAGATAGACAGACAGTAAGGACTAAAATAAATGTGACAAACTGTTAAGAGTTGGTGAATCTGGGTGAAAAGTATCCAGGAATTCTATGTGCTATTCTTGCAATTCTTTCATCAGTTTGAAATTATTTAAAACTTAAAAGTTCAAAAATAATTTATATTGTTTTATAGAAAGCAACTGATTATTTTATGCACTAGTTGGATTTTTAAATAGAATTTATTTAGAAAAGGCATATAAGCCCCAATCAGGTATAAGTCTGCCCTTAGCAACCTATTAAGATTAATTTATCATAATTATTGCCTTATTCTCATGAATATGCTTAAAAGAAGTAATGAGGGTGATGAATTCTCTCTCATCCTTTTAATGGATGGTTCCCCCAGGTAAGTACAATGTTATGGATAGATCCTCTATAAAAATTTGCATTAGTAATATGAACTGAATTGATGATTAAATAGAAAGCAGCAATTACAATGAACTGTTTCGAACTTCCATATGCAAAAATTGGACCCGGCAAATAAAAATTAAACCTTCTTTGGGAAAAATAAATTTCAATTTAGCACATTGATCTTCAGAGGAAATTATTAATACAGTGGTACCTCGTTTTTTTAACATAATCCGTTCTGGAAGACCGTTTGAGTTCTGAAACGTTCGAAAACCGAGGCACGGTTTTCCCATAGACAGTAATCCATTCCAGATCTTTAAAATCAACCTCTAAAACTGTAAATTTAGCATGAATTTTACTATCAAATGATACCATAGATTCTTAAAATTCACAGCGTTCGTAAACCGAAATGTTTGTCAACGGAGACGTTCGAAAACCGAGGTACCACTGTATATACATTTTGAAAAATCATTTTAAATATTTTAGATTTGTTTTCTCTCAGAATTTAAGAAAATATCTCTCTCATATGCATATAACTTTCTCTGAAATTTGGAATCAAGATTAAACATAACTTTTTGGTATTTAATATTTCAAAAGATAACAGGGGTCTTGAATGTCTCACTTTTCCCCACTTTATTAGGAATGTGAAATTATTTATATGTAACAATCAAAATATGCTGTTTTCAAATAACATAAAGATGGTATTATTATTTGGATTTTCATCATTTCTATATTTTCAACTTTGTGTATATGCAGTCATTTTAAGCTATCATTTTGGATTGTGTTTTTTAATTAAACATTAAATTTTGTTTATAAAACTAGCAAAAACAAATTGTTAATTTATTTCATAATTCTCCGGTTGAGAATGGCCACGGGATCTAAGAGGCCATGTGTCATGAGGTCGATGAAATCATTCCTATGTTGTGGAGGCTGAGTGCTTTTGTAAGTCCCTGGGTGGTCTGGCCGGATTTCCTGGTTGAGTTAGAACAACCTTTTCTATCATGGGATGCCTTGCCCGGGTTGTGCAATGTAACCATTGAAACCAAGCAAACCTGTTGCTCAACTACTTCAATTCTGTTTCTTCTGTATCTAAATCAGGTTATTTTCATACAAACATGGTTCAATAGAATATTTACCAGCTGATAAAAAGGATTGTAAAAATTTCTGTGGGCTCACTAAATTAAAAAATAAAAAAACTATGTGAAAATATGCTGTGAGCCAGGTGGGGCTTGGAAGGCACTCTGAGAAAGAGGCTTTATTGTCTAGATAAAATTCAGGTTCATATCAGCACAGGTGATATCAGATGCAGTTGTTCTTCACAGGTGGCTCTTCTTTTCTCCTTCTACCCACCTGGGCTGCCCACAAACTCTTTTATTTTCCATCCTGGGACTATGCCACAGGTGTAGGTGTGGCCCTACCATTAACATAATGCTAGAAGAGACGCTTCTGCCTCCCACCAAGGCCCAAGTCCAGGTCATTGGAGTAAGAATGGATGGGATTCTTGTTCTGGGCGAAGGTGGGAGAGGAAGCAGAGGAGGACTGTAAGTGAATCGTCCTGACAAGAGACCATATTGAGTCCTGTTTCTGTCGTTCCATACTTCAGTTTTTACGGAATGGCCTTAAGAGTCAGTCGTCTAGTTCCTTGAACGTAGATGATTCATTTTTTATGCTTTGTTCTGCCTTCTAAATTTATTTTGAGAAAAATGTGGATCAACTAAGCTTGAACTCGATTTTAACTGGTACTCAGTTTTAACTGGTACTTAATTTGTTAACTCCTCAAGTATTAATTCCTGAAAGAAAAATAAAACATTATCCCAAAAATGGATTTGGAAATTTTATTTTTAAAAAGGGGAAAAAATTTGCTAAATTTCTTTCAGCAGTTCTGTGCTTTCCACTGCCAACATCTGAGATTTTCTGGGTTTCTTTATAAAAACTGCTCTTGCATAAGGTTTGTCTTTTTTGCTTTAAAGTTTTTGAACCCACAACTACTTTGCTGCATTATGAGGACCTTTCAGGGTGTAAACCATCTGTATCTGTGTACTAAACAAATAAGCATTGAGGGCCTACTAAGTGCCTGCTATCACTGTGTGCCAGAGATACAAAACCAAAACTCCCAACCTAATTGGGGGAATATGTACATATCTGAATAATTATAAAGTAGTCACAGACATGTTTAAAAGATCTACAGAGTACAAATAGGACCAGACAATGTAATAATTAATTGTGCCAAAGAGAGTCAAGGAATACGGTAATATTTGATCAAGGTCTTAAAAGATGACTAGGGATTCGTCCAGTGGGTCTACCAGTGGGAATAGGCATTGCAGTTACAGGGAACATCATTTGCAAAAGCAGAGGCCCCACGGAGGCCTGAAATGCAAGATAAATCCTGAAAGTGGCCTGGAATCACTGGAATTTAGGGTACAAAGATTAAGCATAAGTTCCTTTTACCAGTTGGCTGCCTCTCTCAGCCGCTTCACATTCTTCTCTTAGTTTCACTCCTGCTTCAGCTCCCAGTACAACAGAGCTCTTTTTCTCCCCAAGCATCTCTGGTCATTGAGTAGGTAATTTCACAGCTAGTTTATGAGCATCAAACTCCTTTCATGAAAGGAACACAGCTTGTGCCTCTGTATATATTACTGTCTCTAACAAAACCAGTCCTGCCCAGTCTGATGACTTCCCCTATTTATTGAGGTTTATTCCCAAAGACTTTTGACTGTTTTCAAGTCAAGTCCATCTTTGAAGAGTGGAGATTTGTCATCATTTGAGATTATTAAGGAATATATAGTAAATACTGAAAATAACCCTGAGTAGTCCAAAAATGTTTTGAGAAATGCTAGCATCACTTGTAGCCTTTTAAGATGATACTTTGAAAAGAACACTCCTTTGGTTGTGCAAATTCAGTGTATTTTAAACTAGTCACATATTGTTAATTTTTAGATGTGATAATGATATTGTGGTTATTTTTTTAAAGTCATTTTTTGGAGAGACATACTAAAATAATAAGGCGAAATGTTGTGAGATTTGCTTTAAAATAATCCAGTGGTGGGAGGACAGGGCAGTATGGGAGTATAGAGGAAATAATGGGTAGACATGAGGTTCATTGTACTACTTATTTTTGCATGTTTAGAACTTTCAATAATAAAAAGTCACCTTACATTATAGTCACATTTCATCTTGCACTTGTAGGTGAGAAAGGAATAATTGTTTTCACAAATATAAAGGTACATGGTACACTTGAATGTCATTAATTCATTAGCCCCTCCATAGACTGAGAGAATCTGAGTTCTTTATAAGGACCTGTAATACCGTTGCTGTAAAGAATTTCATATTAATATGTAAATAAATAATCTTTTAGTATTTCTAAAGATAAGTAGTAAATTAAACATGCAAATCTAACAAATTAATGTATACTAAAAATTCTACCTTTTCCCCCAAAGCGTATACCACTTCTTGTTATGCCTGTCATTGTTCTTTATTTTACAGCGAAACTGCACTATGAACACTAATGAATAAAAATGAGCCAATGTAAATGTAAACAGGAGGAAAAACAGGAGGTATTTTCCTACTGTTACAGTGGATTGAGTTATATTGATCTGTTGCCTTCTTCATAGTGCCCTCTTCTACCTATTTAAAAAAATTTTTTATGAACTCCAGGTACTCTTGGATAATAAAGCTCTTGTTAAAATAAGGTCTCTTTAATTCAAATTTTTAACCTGTAGTGCAGCTTATAGAATGGTATGTTTTCAGCTCTTCTCCAGCATTTAAAAATATATATTTCTTGATAAATATATAAATAATATTTATATTTATAAATATACATAAATAAAAATACGTAAATATAAATGAATAATGCATAATGAATATATATAATGAATAATGAATATGTAAATTATATACATATATTTATATTTGTAAATATAATATAAGTATATATACCATATTTCTTGAAAATGGAAACAAAAAAAGAAGAAATTGGGGTAGCAATACTTATACCAGACAAAACAGACTTTAAAACAAAGGCTATAACAAGAGACAAAGAAGGACCCAGTAATCCCACCTCTGGGTACTTATCCAAAGAAATCAAAAACACTACTTCGAAGGGATATGTGTATCCATATGTTCATTGCATCATTATTTACAATAGCCAAGATATGGAGGCAACCTGGGTGTCCATCAGTGGATGGAGGCATAAAGAAGAGGTATTACATATATAGTGGAATGTTACTCAGCCCTGAAAAAGACTGAAATCTTGCCATCTGCAACAGCATGGATAGACGTAAAGGGTATTGTGCTGAGTGGAGTAAGTCACCCAGAGAAAGACAAATGTCATATGATTTCACTTATATGTGGAATTTAAAGAACAAAATAAACAAGCAAAATGGAAAGAAACTCATAGTTACAGAGAACATTTTGATAATTGCCAGATGTGAGGAGATTTGGGGGTGGGTGAAAAAGGTGAAGGGATTAAGAAGTACAAATTGGTAGTTATAAAACTGTCATGGGGATGTAAAGTATAACATAAAGAATAGAGCCAATAGTATTGTCATAACTACCATGTTTCCCTGAAAATAAGGCCTAGTCGGACCATCAGCTCTAATGCATCTTTTGGAGCAAAAATTAATATAAGACCCGGTCTTATTTTACTATAAGACATAGTCTTATAGTAAAATAAGACCGGGTCTTATCTAACATAATATAAAACCGGGTCTTATATTAATTTTTGCTCCAAAAGATGCATTAGAGCTAATGGTCCAGCTAGGTCTTATTTTTGGGGAAACAGGGTATGTATGGTGTCAGATGGGTACTAGATTTATCGGGGTGATCACTTAGTAAGTTATATAAATGTCTAATCACTATGTTGTACACCTGAAACTAATATAATATCGTATGTCGACTGTAATTGAAAAATAAATAATTTTTTAAAATACAGGGTTAGTCATTCTCATCCTTAAAAAATTTTTTTAAATTTGATTTTTATGTCATGAAGAGATACTACCTAGGCAAGTTGTGCTGTTTTAGGGTAATAGTCTTCAAACTATACCTACACCTATACCTATGGTATAGGAAGACTTTACAAGAACTATGAAGGCAAAGGAGAGTTTTAAGGAATCAATATTCTGGATGTTCAGTTTTTCTTTGCACTCCTTAAAACTGATCTGGAAAAATAATTTTTGAGAGAGGACCAAGATGGCGACATGGGAGGAGGCTCCTGAGTCCCCTTCTCCCATGGATGCATGGAAAGGAGAGCTATACTGGAGCAATTCTCATGGAAAGATCCAGAAATTAGCTGAGTGACACCTACACATCAGATGAATAAGAAAATACCCATATCAAAACAGGAAAGGCCGAGACATACTCTCTCCATAAACCTCACCCCCAGCACAGCACCATGCAATAAGGAGGGAATCCCTAACTTCCAGCTTTTCCCTGAGGAGTGAAGGGTTTGGACCCCATATTTAGTGCCCCAATTTTTAAGACTCCCACTTGACTAGCCACCAAAGCACCTAGCTCTGAAAACCAATGGGGTTTGTGTCCAAGAGACCCACAAGATCATAACAAACGAAGATAGTACTGTCAATCAGTGATGTTGGGAAAACTGGACAGTCACATGCAAAAAATGAAACTGGACCCCTATATTACATTATGTACAATAACAACTCAAAGTGGATTAAAGACTTGAATGTAAGACCTGAAACTAAAATTCCTAGAAGACAAAGTAGGGGAGTAAGTTCTTTGATATTGGTCTTGGCAGTGATTTTCTGGATTTGACACCAAAAGCAAAGGCAACAAAAGAAAAAAAAACAAAAACAAGTGAGATTACATCAGACTAAAAAGTTTCTGCACAGCAAAGTAAACCATCAATAAAATGAAAAGGCAACCCGTGGAATGGGAGAAAATATTTGCCAACCACATATCCAGTGAAAGGTTATTATGCAAAATATGCAAGAACTCATACAACTCAATAGCAAATATAGAAATAACCCAATTTAAAAATAGGCAAAGGATCTGAATAGACATTTTTCCAAGGAAGACATACAGATAGCTAACAGGTACATGAAAATGTACTCAACATCACTAATCAGCAGATAACTGTATATCAAAATGACAATGAGATATCGCCTCACACCTATAAGAATGGCTGTCCCTAAAAGACAAGAGATGAGTGTTGACAAGGAAGTGGAGAAAAGGGAACTCTTGTATATTGTTCATGGAAATGTAAATTTGTGCAGCCACTATGGAAAACAGTGTGGAGGTTCCTTAAAACATGGAAAATAGATCTACCATAGGATCCACAATTCCATTTCTGGGTATGTATGTGAAGGAAACAAAATCATTATCTTGAAGAAATATCTATACTCCCATGTTCATTGCAGCATTATTCACAATAGCCAACATTGGGTGAATAGATCAAGAAAGGTGGTGTATATTTCAGTATGTATATATACATATACTGGGGTGCCAAAAAATGTATGCACATGACTTGTATCCATCTTTTGTTATTGGTATATATTGAGTATTACAATTTTAATACATGTTTTTCCTTTCTTAAAATGTGTATACATTTTTTGGCACTCTCTGTATATACATATATATGTATATGTAAAAATATATCAACAAATATATATATGTACACATATATATACACACACACACATGTATAATGGAATATTATTCAGCCTTAAAAAAGAAGGAAATCCTGTCATTTGCAACAACGTGGATGAACCTGGAGGGCACTATGCTAAGTGAAATAAGTCAGACAGAAAAACACAAATACTGCATGGTATCACTTATATGTGGAATCTGATAAAAAGTCAAACTCATAGAAACAGAGTAGAAAAATGGTTCCCAATGGCTGGGGGGTGAGGGAAACAGAGAGGTTGGTGAAAGGGTACAAGCTTTCAGTTATAACATGAGTAAGGTCTGAAGATCTAATGGATAATATGATGATGTAGTTGATAACACTGGATTGTACAATTGGATTTGCTAAGAGAGTAAAACTTAAATGTTCTCACGTTCCCCTAAAAAGGTAAATATGTGAGGTGATGGATGCATTAATTAACTCGATGGAAGGAGTTCTTTCACAGTGTATACTTATATTAAATCACCACATTATACACTTTAAATATTTTACAACTTTATTTGTGAGTTATATATCAACAAACCTGAAAAAAAAAATTTTTTTTAATCTGATCTGCTTGAGGATACAAAATTTCCATATCTTCTTTCACACACCCCTTACCATTATGTCACATTTTAAAGAAGAAAGGACCCTCTTCCCCTAATCTTCCTATAGTGTATATCTATTGTGGTAGAAAAACCTCTGTAACACACTGAGCTAATTGGAAACACAGAGATATTGGTATTGGTGATGAGAAAGGGAGTCATGTTAATGAATGAGTAACAATTCCATGTGCAATTAGATGGTTTCCTATTTTGCTTTCAGTAAAATTGCAGGAAGGACTATAATCAAGTTGTCAATTTATAGATTATTAAGAACAAATTTTGGTGCTAAGATTCCCCATGATTTTTAGCATATGATTCTGAGAGAGTGCAAAAAATTGAGGGCATTGCTGTAGCAAAACCCCTACTTTTCTCACCTACTGTTTTATATGAACAAAATTTTCTTAATATTTACATTAATAATAAACAAAAATAGGTAGGGGAATAAAACTGAGGTTGAACTCTGTCTCAGTTCAGACACAAAGAATAAGTAATTAGGCTAAATTGATACCTGACCTAATTTTAGCAAAAATTAGATACTTGACATAATTTAGCAAAACCAGCCTTCTCCACCAAGCTCATTAAGAGAAACATTTAAAATAAAAATTTGATTTTTCTGTTTAATAGTTAATTATCAAAATTTATAATATATCTGTGTTGTTTTTATCAATAGAATACTAATAGTAATTGAAATAACTTAATCCAGAATAATTTTTTCCTTTTTTGTTATTAGATTCAGGTATACAAAGCAATGTAATAGTTAGACATTTAAACCCCTCATAAAGTGATAACCCACCCCCCAAGTTACTACCCTCTTATAATACCATCGACTATCTTCCCTATGTTGTATTCTACATTTCGTGACTGTATATACCTATATATTTAGTTACAGTTGACATTCAATATTATTCTACTTCAGCTCTTCAGGTATATAGCGCATTGGTCAGGCATCTACACAGTCTATGACGTGCTCCCCCTGATAAATCCAGTGCCCATCTGGCACCTTACGTGATCTTTACCACATTGTTGATTATATTCCCCATACTGTATTAATTATCAATTTGTATTTCTTACTGCCTTCACCTTTTTCACCCTGCCCCCAACCCCATTCCCATCTATCACCCTGATAGCTCTAGTACCTATCTGGCACCATACCTAGTTATTACAATATTATTGACTATATTCCTTATGTTATACCCTTACATCCCCGTGACTGCTGTATAACAACCAATTTTTTCTTCTTAATCCTTTCCCCTTTCACCCATCCTTAACTCCTCTCCCATCTTAAAGAAGTCTTTCTAAGATTCCTTGTAATACTGGTTTGGTGGTGATGAACTCCATCTTTTTCTTATCTGGGAAGCTCCTTATCTGTCCTTCAATTCTAAATGACAGACTTGCTGGGTAGAGCAATCTTGGTTGAATGTCGTTGCTTTTCATAACTTGGAATATTTCCTACTAATCCCTCTTGCCTGCAAAATTTCCATTGAGAAATCAGCTGACAGTCTTACGGGACCTCCCTTGTAGGTAACTAACTGCTTTTCTCTTGCTGCTTTTAAGATTCTCTGTTTGTCTTTAACCTTGGCCATTTTAATTATGATGTGTCTTGGTGTTGGCCTCTTTGAACTTATCTTGTTTGGGACTCTGTGCTCCCTGGGCTTGTATCGCCATTTCCTTCACCAAGTTAGGGAAGTTTTCTGTCATTATTTCTTCAAATAGGTTTTCAATTCCTTGCTCTTCTTTCTCTTCTCCATTTGGTACCCCTATGATACGAATGTTGGTACACTTGATATTATCCCGGAGACCCCTTAAACTCTCCGAATTTTTTGGATTCTTTTTTCTATTGTGGTTGGGTATTTTCTGCTACCTTATCTTCTACATCACTGGTTGGATCCTCTGCTTCATCTAATCTGTTGATTGCTTGTAATATATTCTTCGTTTCCATTATTGTATCCTTTATTTCTGACTGGTTCTTTTTCATTGTTTCTGTCTCTATTTTTATTAGATCATTGAGCATCCTTAGAACCAGTGTTTGGAACTCTGCATCTGATAGATTGCTTATCTCAACTTCGCTTAGTTCCTTTTCTGGAGCTTTGCTCTGTTCTTTTATTTTGGACATGTTTGTTTGTCTCCCCATTTTGGCTGCCTCCCTGTGTTGCTTTCTATGTATTAGGTAGGGCTGCTATGTCTTTGGTCTTAGTAGAGTGGCCTTATGTAGTAGGTGTGCTGTGGGGTTCAGTGGTGCAGTCTTTCTGGTCACCTGAACCATGTGTTCCAGGTGAGTCCCTTGTGTGGGTTGTGTGTGCCCTCCTCTTGTAGTTGAGCCTTCGTTGATATTTGCACATCAGTGTGAGGGACGGATGCTTGAGCTCACTGGTTATGAGGACTGGCCTTCATTAGAGTGGAAGGGTTGTTATGCAGGGGCTGATCCTACAGAGCAGGCTGTGCCTCAGCAGGACTCTGGTGCCTGCCCAATCCGTCCCTTGGGTGTGTCATAGGTACTTGGAGACGGCTAGGTGATGCTCCAGCTCACCACTGGGGACGCCTGCCCCACACCGCCTTGGAGGTGATCCACTGTAGGTCTCCTTCAGCCACAGCCCGTGCCTTACTCGGGAGCACCTAGCAGGAGCCAGAAAGAAATCCACAGATGTCTGCCGTCGTGTTGTGCTTGGAAGTGCCTTAGAGAGGCCAAACCACAAACCAAGGCTAGTTGCCGCTAGTGCCGGCTTAGGGCTGCTGAGCCAGAGGTATAGGACATGCTCAAGCCAGATGCTGCTTATCTGGGTTCCATGAACCTTTGAGAGAAACTAAGAAACTGTAGCTTGAGCCAAGGCAGGTTGTCTGCTTGAGAAAGACACTGAAAGCAGCGTGGATATGCCCAAAATTTGGGCAGGGCCAGGTCTTAAATCACTAGGGTGGAGTGAACGAATAGGGGAGACTCAGAAATTGTGGCCACCTGTGTTCACGCACAGGGACCACGGAGGGCTCAACAACGAAACAATGACCTCCTCCAGTTCCTCCATCCAGGAGAAAACCGCCTCTCCAGCTCCCATCCCAAGCCAGACAAGTTAGTTCCCCACCATTTTTCCCTGCCACCGTTTCAGCTGCTGCCCCAGTGCTGGAGCTCAGAGCGAGTGATTCCTTTGGTGATAAGTTCGCGCCTTTAAGAGAAGTGCCTGTGAGTGCAGCTATATTCAATTCACTCAGTCACAATCTCCGCTGTTTTCAGAATCAAAAATTATGGGGACTTATACCCCCAGCACTGGAACCTTGGGCTGGGGTGGGGCTGGTATCTCTCGCTCCTTTAGGAGATGGTGGAACCCCACAGCCGAAACAGCCCTCCCGATCTGTAATGGTCACACACTGATGTGGGACCAGCCCGATCGGCATCTCTGCCCTTCCTACCAGTCTGGAGGTGGCTTCTTCTGCAAGTCCTTAGTTGAAAGACTTCAGTTCAACTTGATTTTAGGCAATTCTCAATAATGGTTGTTCTGTAGATTTGTTGTAATTTTGATGTGATTGTGAGAGGTGGTAAACACAGCGTTTACCTACTGTGCCATCTTGGTTGTCTTCTCCACCAATTTGGCGTAAAACTTTAAAGACCATGTATAGATAAACATATAGTTTCCATATTCCTCCTCAAAGGTTATTTGACTACCACTCTTCCTGAGCAAAACTTCTGCTAGCCTTACTTCCCTAATAACCATTCAAAATATTTAACTGTGTCTGACTACATAAGGAAAATCCCAAAGATGGATTTGGGACTCAGGAGATTATCAAAGCAAGCCCAGAATAATTTTTAAACACAGCTTTATGGTCACTGGAAATTTTAAAATGTAATGTCAAAATATGTGCCTTTTGTTGTGATAATTCAGATAATTGAGAAAAGACTTTCAATAATAAAATATATCAGGATGATTTTTTTAGTATAATCAAAATAGAAATATGAGTTCAAGGAGATAAAGAAAAGATGAAAAAACTCTGATTATTAGAAAACAGCTTGTTCATGTATTTTTTAAAAAAATAGATGACGTGGTATTTAAATTCTATTGGATATATTTGTTAAACTGCCTTAATTTTTTTTAATGTTAATATTTATAGTACATTGGAAGTTACATTCTTTGCAACTATTTTAACTTGGGATGAAAAGTTTTAGATGTCATCTAATAATTTGCAAGAGGATACAAAGATTTACAAAATTCTTTTGAAAGTGTTTGCAAGTAAAAAGATTGAAGACCACTATTTTAGGAATCTCAGTCAGAGATCATTGTGTAGACTGGGCTAGAATGGGAAAGAATGGGAAGAAATTAGGCAGGACACAAGTTAGGAGAAAACTGACTTTTTCCAGGTATAAATAATTTAAATTTTATTAAGTTTGTAGTCATGGAAATGAAGAAAAACAGACTGAAATTACAAGCTACTGAGAAATGAGGATTATTAGTGTCATTCCCTGCTTCATTTCATATTAAGGTTTAAATACTGTCAAAATGGAATTTCCCAATGTTTTCCACCTGTAGATTCTGCCCCGAATTGGTCCCTCCCCCGCTTCCTCCTTTTTTCCTTCCCTGTACTACTCTTCAGACACTCTGCTAAGTCCTGGGACTTCTGGTTAACATCAGTCAGCTCTCTGGCCTCTGATAGCTTCCAGTCTAGTAGAGAAGCTTCCAGCTGAGTATGATGCCGAGAGAGATATCATTTGTGGCCCGCAGTACTCCACCTAACTCCCCTTCGGAACACACTAGAGGACGGAGAGCTAAAGCCTCCATTTCCCAGACTTCCTTAGATACCACGTGTGGGGGCAGAGCCCCAGAAAGTAGTTTCCAGGCTCTCGGCCTCACATAGACAGGTGCTGGCTCAGGTAGTAAATGGCCATCAACTGTGATGGGATGGCCATCAGCTGTGGCTAGTTGGCCGTCAGCTGTAACCAGTGAGCCATTGGCCACTAATATAACTGCTGTGGCTACGCTAGCAGAAAGAAGAGGAGAGAGAATGGTGCTAGCAAGAAGATGGCGGCTGGGCTGGCAAGCGTGGATTGCAGTTAGGATGGCTGGTTGCGGACAGTGTGGATCCAGCCTCCAGTGAGAGTATAGAGCCGCCAGCGAGAATATACTAGTATGACTCCCCTATCTATGGCTCCTTGTGTGTTCCTTTTTGGCCTCACCATATCCTGCATTCTTGTATGGGGAGCGGGAGCAGAGACCCCGCAGGCCGCCCCGCACGACAAATGGCGCAGCGAGCAGGGTCTCCCGCATGACACACGTGTGGTCCAGTCTCTGCCACAGCAGATGTGAATGTCATACTTGGAAGACGGAAGGGAGACAGAGGTGTCACTTCTGCTGTTTCCACCAGCAAGCAGAGACATGGAGGCTCTGGTTTTTGTATGGCAATGCAGCAGAGGCCCCAAGGTCTGGTCCCTACTTCTGTGGGTGGCAGGCACATCCATTGGATGGGATGGATCTGGACTGAAGTGTGGGGGCGGAGCCCCAGAGAGTAGTTTCCAGGCTCTCGGCCTCACATAGACAGGTGCTGGCTCAGGTAGTAAATGGCCAACTGTGATTGCATGGCCATCAGCTGTGGCTAGTTGGCCGTCAGCTGTAACCAGTGAGCCATTGGCCACAATATAACTGCTGTGGCTAAGGAAGGAAGAAAAAGGAGAAGAAGGATGGGGCTAGCAAGGAGATGGCGGCTGGGCTGGCAAGCGTGGATGGCGGTTTGCGGACAGTGTGTATCCAGCCTCCAGTGAGAGTATAGTGCTCCCAGAGAGAATAAAGTGGTATGACTCCCCTACCTATGGCTCCGTGGGTGTTCCTTTTTGGCCTCACCATATCCTGCGTTCTTGTATGGGGAGCGGGACCAGAGACCCCGCAGGCCACCCCGCACGACAAATGGCGCAGCGAGCAGGGTTCCCAGCATGACAGAAGCAATGTGTCTGGAGCCAGGAGCTGGGGCTGCTACTGCCTTATTCCCCAGCTTTGCTCATCCCGCAGTTTTCTGACCATGGCAGAAAGCTACCAAGGTAGCTACAGGCAGTAGCTACCTTGGGTGGCATATCTGGCGATCATTCCTGGTCAAGTCTGGAGCTCTTTCCCCAGACTTTCTAACAATTTTGTAAGCACTCAGTTCAATATATTAAATCTCTTTGAGTTTAAATGAGCTAGAATGGCTTCTTTTATTGGCAATCAAATCCTGGCTGACACAGATGAAGCCCATCATTCCTCCCAGCCTCCTGTATTGTTCCGTAGGTCTCTTTATTGTCAGAGCTGTTATCCTATGGGCTAATGACAACTCTGGAATAGTACCACCCTGGAACTAATTTCTGGCATGACTTTTTCTGGTCGGTCCTTTTTTTGGTGAAGTGGGTTCTCTTCTGCCTTATCCTGGTGAAGGGCTGTGTATCTCAGTGGTGGCTTTAGAAGTATTGAAAACTCTTATTGTTTATTCTGTTTTTCTGTGTCTGTGTTCCACCCACTTGCCTGGGACTTAGTTACTTCCTTTTGTGTCCTTTGAACAGGGGGCCCTTACTCACCCAACTGCTATTCCTCAGTATGCCTTTCTATAATTGGGTCATTTTCATTAGAGTATTGATTCTGTTTAGAAGAAGTCCCCTGGAGAGCTAATTTAAAATGCAGACTCCGCAACCCAACCCTGATTCAGTAGGTCCGAGGTGTGGCTGGCAGTCTGCACAAATGCAACCGGGCATTCTGACCTATTGGCCTTGTACTTCACCTTGAGAACTCTCTGAGGTGACTAATCCATTTAGTAGTCAGGACAGAGAGTAGTTCCTAGCTCCTTTCTTCTTACCTGTATTGTGGAGAAAGAGAACAGAGAGGTTAAAGGTAGCCCCGTAGGTTGTAAGTTTGGATGACTAGGATTATGATTGTAGTGCTAGTTCAAAGAGGGAAATTAAGAAGGTAAACCAGTTTGTGGAGGAAATAATGAGTTCCATTTGAGACATGTTGGGTTTGACATCTAAATGAAGATGATATCCTGTTGGCTTCTTCTAATGTATTGATGACTCAGGTCTGGAGGTTGATCAGTAGAATGGATTCTTTGTTGAGTGGACTTCAGAGAATCAGTGCTATAGCTAAAGTATTTATTTAATGTGGTACAACCATTGATTGTCCTGAAGATGACGTACATCTATTGGTATCATTCCCAATATGACATGGAGTCAAATATATTTTGTACCCTTTCTACTGGGTTGTGTAAAAGGAAAAGTGAGGGGATTCATGGTAGAATAATCAGTGTTTTTTCTAGGTTACTTAGGTGATCCGCAAGATCCTGCCCTTTACCTTCGATCTCTTTCCCCACTCCTTGAATCCTTCCTTTTCCTCCAGCCCAGTGATAAATATATCTTAGTTGTGTAAATTGGAGAAGGAAAATTATGTAGGATAAATGTAAGAAAGGAGAATTAAAACTATAAGTATTATTATAAATGTTTCAGTTGACCACAAACTAGCCATGTTTCCCCGAAAATAAGACCTAGCCGGACCATCAGCTCTCATGTGTCTTTTGGAGCAAAAATTAATAATAAGACCCAGTCTTATTTTAAGACCCAGTCTATATAATATAATATAATATAATATAATATAATATAATATAATACTGGGTCTTATATTAATTTTTGCTCCAAAAGACGCATTAGAGCTGATGGTCCGGCTAGGTCTTATTTTGGGGGAAACACGGTAAGTAGGGCAAAATAACCCTGTTTCTCATAGGTCTTTGGGTAAAGGAGAACTCTAGACTCTTCTTCCAACCTGTTGTAAAAGTTTTATTTCTTCTCTAAGATGTAAATGCATTAAGAGTGGCATTCAAGCTCTTTTTTCAAGTGAAATCTTATGCAGAAATAGTGTTTCAAAATGTAACACTACTTGATTGAGTTTAAATATATACCATTTATTTATTCTAAAGTTGTTGCCTAGGTTCATAACAATGAGGCTATTTTGATGGAGATAAAAAATTTAAACTAGAGTATGTGGACGCTAGTTGTATGTGGGCAAATAAATTTCTTTCCAAATTGTTGTTGATAAAATATAATTCATTCAGAAAAGGAGTTGCAAATAGAACCCTTTCTTTTTAAAAATGTTGTGCAACCTTGGGATTCTGTAAATCAGCAGATATGGCACCAGAACACTAGTTCTGAAATCTATAATGATTTAACTTTGTCAGTGGGTCAGTCATAAATATTCATTGAACACTTAGTATATTCTAGATACTGAGGTTACATTAAACAGACACCTGGAATTTATAGCCTAGCAGGGAAGATAGACACTAAACAAATCACTGTAAGTAATTATCAGTGCATACATTGCAAGTTGGACGAAATTCTAAGTAAGTTGCAAAAGTCTGACAGGAGACCTGACTTGTATAAAACTGGTCAAAGATGTTCATCTGTCACGCGGGGCGTCGTGCGGGGTGTCGTGCGGGGAGGCCTGCAGGGTCTCTGCTCCCGCTCCCCATACAAGAACGCAGGATATGGTGAGGCCAGAAAGGAACACCCACGGAGCCATAGGTGGGGGAGTCATACCACTATATTCTCTCTGGCGGCACTATACTCTCACTGGAGGCTGGATCCACACTGTCCTCAAACCGCCATCCACACTTGCCAGCCCAGCCGCCATCTTCTTGCTAGCCCCATTCTTCTCTCTTTCTTCTCTCCTTCCTAGCGTAGCCACAGCAGTTATATTGGCGGCTAATTGGCTAACTGGCTACAGCTGACGGCCAATCAGCCACAGCTGACGGCCATCTACTACCCGAGCCAGCACTCCTCCACGTGAGGCCGAGAGCCTGTAAACTACTTTCTGGGGCTCTGTCCCCACAGGGGTCTCTAGTCCCGCTCCCCACATAAGAACTCAGGACATGGTGAGGCCAAAAAGGAGCACCCACGGAGCCACAGACAGGGGAGTCATACGACTATATTCTCGCTGGCGACTGGGTTGGAGACATAAGAAGCAGGAGCCACACACGATCTGCAATCCACACGCCATTTGCTTTTCTCTGGAAACCAACCAACCCCACTTGCTAGCTGCAATCCGCCGTGCTAATTGCAATCCGCTCTTGCCAGCCAGCATCTTCTTGCTAGCCCCCATTTGCTGCTAGCGTAGCCACGGCAGTTATGTTAGTGGCCAATGGCTCACTGGTTACAGCTGACGGCCAACTAGCCACAGCTGATGGCCATGCAATCACAGTTGACGGCCATTTACTACCTGAGCCAGCACCTTTCTATGTGAGGCTGAGAGCCTGGAAACTGCTTTCAGGGGCTCTGTCCCCACACTGGGCATTAGAAAAAAATGGGGCAGTATACTTGCTGAGTGACGCTTGCGTAGGGTGCCTGAGAAAAGGACCTGAGCACAGCCTCACAGATAAAGGTGATTCCCAGCAGTCTGTGTGTGAGGACAGAGCCCCAAAGTGCAGTTTCCAGGCTCTCGGCCTCACATGGAAAGGTGCTGGTTCAGGTAGTAAATGGCCATCAACTGTGATTAGATGGCCATCAGCTGTGGCCAGTTGGCCGTCAGCTGTAACCAGTGAGCCATTGGCCACTAATATAACTGTCGTGGCTACGCTAGCAGAAAATGGGGGCTAACAGGAAGATGGTGGCTGAGCTAGCAAGCGTGGATTGCAGTTAGCATGGCAGATTGCAGTTAGTAAGTGGAGTCGGTCGGTTAGCAGGCAGAAAAGCGGACAGCAGGTCGCAGGTCGTGTGAATCCAGCCTCCAGTGAGACTATAGTGGTATGACTCCCCTACCTATGGCTGTGTGGGTGTTCCTTTTTGGCCTAGCCACATCCTGCGTTCTTATGTGGGTAGCAGGAGCTGAGACCCCGCAGGCCGCCCCACACGACAATCAGTTAATATTTCTTGTATTATCCCGACATCTGTATGTTAAGTATTTGGGCATTATTCGAAAGACAAGGAGAGCCACTGAGGGATTTTAAATAGAAACCTGACTTGATGATATTCCTCTATCTGGGTATAAAGAATAGTTTGAAGGAGGTGAGACTGATATGGAGGGAAAACTGCTAGAAAGATATTGCAGTGGTTTAGGCGAGAGAAGATGGTAGTCTGTACAAGGATGGTAGCTCTAGAGATAAAACGAAAGGGACAGTGTGTAGGTAACTGTCTTAGTCAGCATGGGCTGCTATAGTGAAATGTATAATTAAGGCTTGTGGCGTAAACAGCAGAAGTTTATTTTCTCACTGTTGGGGGAGCCAGAAGTCCCAGATCAAGGTCCACCAGGGTAAGTTTCTGGCGAGAGCGCTCTTCTTGGCTTGCAGATGGCCATGTGTCCTCACATGGCGGAGAGAGAGTTCCTCTTCTAGGTCCACAATCCTATCGTTTTTAGGCCCCAACCTGATGACCTCATTTAACTTTAATTAGCTCCTAAAGCCCCTATTTCCAGATACAGTGACACTGGGGTCATTGCTTCAACATACGAATTTTAGGGAACATAGTTCAGTCTATAGCAGTATCATATGTCTTTGAGAACTGGTGCGTGATTGGATGTAGTGATGAGGTGAAAGGGCAAGGGTCACAGATGGCACGTCGATTTCTGACTTGAGTAGAAATGATAGTGCCATTTGTGGAGATTGGCATCCCTGGAGGTAGAGAATATTTTGAGAAGTATCTGAACCTAACGTTAAACATGTTTATCTTGAAGTATCTATGAGATATCAAAAAAGGAAATGCCAAGTGGGTAGTTGGTTGTATGGGCCTGGAATTCAGAAAAGACATCTGGGGTACAAGATGCAGATTTAGGACTCATCTGCCTACAGATGGTCATTAAGCCATGGGAGTAGGTGAGAGTCCCTAGGGCAGTGGTTCTCAAACTTACATGTGTGTCAGAATCACTTGGATAGTTTGTTAACATAAATTGCATGGCTCCACCCCATTTTAAGGGTTTTGAAATATAGTGGTAAATTACTTTCCAGAGAGCTAATAGCAATTTATATATTTTTATCAGCTGAGTATGAGAAAGCCCCAGCACTGTACCATTTATTGCATTGGATATTGTAATTTTTTAATATTAGAGGCAAAAAGTGAACTCATTGCAATTTTATTTTGCCCATCTTTGGTTATCAGTTTGATGGTGAACTTTTTTTCCCCCACATTTTAAAATGCTGTTTGCATGTCCTTTGATTTTTGGTTAAAAAAAGAAAAAGCCTTCTGTTTTCACATATTTAACGTATTTATTCTTTGGCTCCTTCAATACACCATTGTATTTTGTGATCAGCATGTTTGGAAGATAATTCGTGCTGATGAAATGTACCCTAATGTGTGGTATGAATTGTCACAATTACGCAGACATCTAGTATTCACCACTGTGAATATGATGAAAGTACTCTACTAGTGATACTTTTCCAACTTGAATAATATAAAAATGTAGCCTATATAGTGCTAGAGACAGTTTCCGTGTGTGTAGGGTAAGTAAAACCAAGACGTTGTTATTCTGATTGACCTTAAGTTGTCCTTTGGCCTTTTAAAGGGGCAGGGGCCCAGACATTCTTCCTCTTTTTCTAAATGTAGAACACACTTGACTGGCTCTGGCAAACTGGCCATGACCTAATGTTCCATCTTACACGATCTCATTGCATATGAAAGCCAGTCCAAATGCTTAGCGAGACAGCAGTGAAACTACTGATGACAAAACCAGATCCTGCTGGGAGCTCAGCTGTCTTGTCTCTGTAGCTCTTTCAGTCAAAACTGGGTTATTTTTCTGACAGCCTCTTTTAGTCAACAATGTTAGATGACTTGAGATTATACTTCAATGTATGCTTCAAACATTTTATGACTTCCTTGGCCTGAAGCCTCCCTTGTTAATTTGTCATAACTTCTGCCTTGGCCCCCTGTCATCACTTCTTTTGGCATCTGACAATCTCAATGCAATGAAGCTGAGATTAGGTCTGGTTTAATGGCTGTGAAGCAAATGTTCTCACAGTCATCATCAAATTTCATTTCGTAAATACCCACCCTATAGTTAGTTAATCACAGAGATACTTTCTGGCTCTTTGAAGTGAAGGCTAGCTAGCAGATCTTGCAGATAAAATGGCAGAGGCATAATGTGGCATCATATGTAGCAAGGCTGACTCTCTTCGTATCCAAAGGACATTCGATTTTACAATACATTTTTACTCTGAGTGGAGATTTCGGGTTCCTCCACTTCTTGTTAGATTGGGGAAAGAGCAGAGCATGGTGAAATGGACTTGAACTTTGAGATTAGACAGACCAGTCTTTTGGCTGTATGATCTTGATCAACATTCTTCATTCCTCAGAATTTGTTCCTTCATTTGTGAGATGAGGTAATACATTTCTCACAGGGCTGTTGTGAGAATGCAGAAACATGTAAAAACATTGCAGGTGCTCAAATGTCAGTTCCTTTATTGAGTAGGAGCAGCCATCATTTTATAAAAGGGGTTGTCATTACATGACTAGGATTCAGAAGGTAAATTCTTTACTGAATAGCCTGATTCTTGCATAATAATGGCCCAGCCACAGGGCTTGAGTAATTGTTTTATTGCTTTGAACTTCCTTTGGCACGGCCCCACCCAGCCCGTATGAAAATGAATACCACTGAGCAGCTAAATGCTCCTCAGTTATAAAAAGGAATGTAATGGTCAGGCATCAAGTACCTATAACTCAATATTGAAGTTCTGAAGGCCAAGATTCCCAATAAATCCACAGACTCTTATATGTCATGTCCTTAGCATGACTAGCTCCCCATTTCTTTTTACAATCCATGGTGATAGAAGGAGACAAGGAACTTGAGACAGAGAATGTTACTGTTTGGGGCTCCACTGAGAGCCTCTGATGCATTTCCTGCCAGGCTTCTACTTTCTCTTTGCTGGAGATTTTTCACAATTGCAGTAACACCATAATTAGAACTTATGAAAATCACCAACTAGATAGAAGCTGGCTTTGCTTTAGACCCAACTGATGTAGGGTGAGATGGAACAACTCAGTTTAGACACGTAATATGCTGATTACCTATCATCCTCTCTAATCTCTGAGCAAGACATGGTCCGCTTACTCTCATTGCTGTGTTTACTTCAAAGAAAAAATTTGTCTAAATTAAAAAAAAAAATTAATTCTTTTGATTAATTCAGGCTATATCTAACACAACCTCCAACCCCTTCTAGTTCAAATTTCACAGGTGTAATTATTTGAATATATTTTCCTTTAAGCAAACTGAATAGAAATATGAAAATGAGAATTTGTATAAAATATAATTTATAAGCTGGTTATTAACTTTATGAAAAAGAGTTCCTTTTCTAGTCGAAACTTCTCTGTTTCAACTAAGTCGCTGATAAGATCATAGAAAAGACAAGCAGGGATGCTTGGAAAGAACTCCGGTCTAGATTCTGGGGCCATTACCAACTAGTTTTATCTTGTTGGTTACAACAACAGATACTTCTCTGGTCCTCAGTTCTTTAATATTACGGAGTTGAGCAAGATAATCTCTGTGGTTTCTTCTGTAAATTCAAGTTACAGAAACTCATCTATTCTATAAACCAAGGTACAAACTTCTGTCTTAGACATTCCAAGTCTCTTATGGAATTGTTAGTGGAATCAGGAATTTCCCAAATTCTATTCCCAATAATTTCTAAATTCTGCCATTAATTGCCACTGGTAATAGAGAGCATGCTCATATGTTTTATACAATAATGAGCTTATTCAGAAAGCTTGCAAAATTTCTAACTAGTGCCGTATTATGTTTTACAACTTACATCTGTAAAGCCTATTGAGCAGTGCCTTTTGCATTTGATTCAAATTTTTGTAAGTTGACATTAGTGACTACATGTGGCTTCAGATAACACCTACCATAGTACATGACTTGAGTCCTAAATTTAAATTCATATTGCATTACAATTCCCTTGCCTTCTGGTGTATTGAAGAAGGTTGATAGAATTGTCAACCACATTTTTAGACATTTAGGATAACTATTATTAGTTAAAACAGGTTTGAGAACCAAAACTCCACTAACCATAAGGATGACTTTGAACGTGACTCACCCAATTTGGTGGTCAGCCTCTTTTTTAAAAATTAGGTTTGAATGGAAAATTGAGAAAACGAATGACTATTAATAATGACAGGAGGTGGGCGTATGGACAGGTGTAGTATATTGTGGTGACAGAGATGTGAAATTGCTGCATTTCTAAAAGAACCACATCCCCATTTTTTTGACACCTTCTCAGCAAATGGTGGTTTTATGATTCGGAAAAATATGTACCGATGAGAAAGATGATACCATCAGACTCTTTTTTCATTCAAGAGGGTGAAAAGATTTCAATGTAAAACTTAGGACTCAAAAATAAGAATGCATATTATTTGTTTTAATCTGAATTTTTTACCACTCAAACATTTCACAAGCGTTATTATAGTGACCATGACCAGGAAGTCCTTCCTTTCTCACATGCAGGAAGTTATCACATCTTACTGACTCTATATCTTAAATATGTATATTCAGTTGTGTCCTCTTTCCTCTTTCTTCACTGTCACTACCTGGGCTCACACCATTATAATTTCTCACCTGGATGATTGCACCAGCCCCCGACTGCTCTCCCTGTTTCCTGTATTGATTCTCTGTTCTGTCAACACATTGACCTTCTGAAATACAAATCTGATCATGGCCTTCTTCTGTTAAAAAGCCTTTGATGAATTCCCATTGCCTTGAGAATATAACTCAAACCTTTAGCATGATATAAAAGATTCCTTATGATCTGACGTCTACCCTTGTGTTCAGCTTTGTCTGTCAGCACTCTCTTCCTCTCTCCAGCTTAACTTCTTGGCCATGCTGAACCAAAGTTTAGTTCCCTAAATTCACCTTGCTTTCTCACCATACTTCTTCATCTTTAATCACTCTTCCAGTTTGGTGTTATGCCAGTATGTTCCCATGAGCATGTCACTGCATACTTCACTGTACTCACACTTCATTGTTGCACTTGCCCGTGTTTCTTTACACTGAGATCTCCCAGAGGGAAAGGACTGTGTCTTGTTCACCCTTTTCTTTCAGCATTTAGCATAATGCCTGGCACAGAGTAGGCATTCTGTAAATGTATGTTAAAATAACCAATGCATGCATAATCTAGGAAAGAAATGTTCAATGTGGAGCAACTTTAAAATGGGATAAATTAGGAGTTATTGGTTCAAGTTGTTTTTAATGCTGTTAAAGCTGCTACAACCTACAACAGAAAAGCCCGAAAGATTACAAAACACTCCCCATAAACATTATTTTCTACTTGACTAAAAAGAACCACATTAAAATAACAACTACCTTTCCTGGTACTCTGTTATTTTACTTAGAAAGAAAAGGAAGCCTCCTCCCTGCCGTCATAATTTCATAGATTCTTAGTTTCCTCTCTTTCAAGCTGCAGCTATCACTGGCATCTTAAATCTTTGAAACCTTATCAATCCCACTTAAAACAGAAGACATAACTACTGTTTACACCTTTTCAAACACTTGTATAAGTTATTAGAAATTTTTCTTATATGTTCACAATGTAATTCTGTGAAAAATGCAGGTCCCAAAACAGTATGCTTTCATAGGGAGAAACAACAGGCAAAGCAAGGATGAACCTCCATAGACTTGGGCATCCAGGAACGATTTCCTTGTTTTCGTCATTCTCTGAACTTAATATGCCTGTCATTCTCAGAACTTAATGTCTACATAAGCCCCAATAGGAATGCTGGAATGAGAGGTGACAGAAATAATCTCATTCAATTTGGACTTCTCTTTCCTTCTTTGAGTCTAGGGGCTGATGTAGTTCCTGGGAGTTAGAAGGATGGAGGGAAGGGGTGTTTGTTTAGTCCTTTCTCTCATCATCTAATTGGCTATTGCTCAAGTGTTTTTGTAATACACACATGGACAAATGACAGGATACAACTTCAGGTCACACCCGGTTGACAACTGTCTGAAATTAGCTATGGTAGACATCTGGGATACTGAAAGCAAAAGTGATAGCTGGCTGCTGTCTACCAGAACCAAGTGATCGGTTTTATCATCTAAGCTCCAGAGCATTCAACATGCCCTCTGAGAAACTCAGACCAATTTCAAATAATTTAAAAATGTCATACAAGGTTAAGGCCTGTAATGAGTTCTATGTAAATTAAAATATTATGTAAGGTTCAACATATGAGTAACATTGGCTTGGACAATAAAATTAGAAGTAGATGATTTTTATGTATAGGAAATCATGATTGCCAAACAAATCCCATGGTTTTAAACACAAAGGAAAATGATAATGGCTTTGAAATACACAAAAATATATGCCCATAAATGCATTTTGAGCTGTTAACACTGATTATTTCAGGGTAGCAACATCACTGGTGATTTAATTTTTCCTTTCATTTTCTTCATTTTGTAATTTCCCTGTGATGTGTAGGTATTGTTTTTAGAATAAAAATAATAAAATTGCATTTTTGGGTTCTACTTATGAGGGTCTAGTGATTGAGACAGCAGGGACATGTGAGCATGTGTGTTCACCTGGTAAATGTGAAGGTAGCACGAGGGCAGACAATATTCTAGTGCAGGAGAGAGAAACTCAAGTGATGATGGAAATGAAGAGGGCGTTCACGAAATATAGGTGACAAAAGGCAGGTAAAGCGGGAAGGGCATACCTTGTCTCAAGGGGGCAGCTGTTACTCACGCATTGCCAGATGACCTGTTGCAATGTGAGACAGCAGCTCGGCATCAATTTTTCATGAGAAGCCAGATATCTAGATTTTTATGTGAAATTTTTTCAATGTTGCAAATAAATTATTTTTTAATTGTCGACACTATCTGCCAAACCAAATATGTCTGCAGGACAGATGTAGATTTTAGGCAGTGCATTTGGACTTCTGCTCAGACCTGTTGGCTCATATGTGTACTTTGATGAATTAGTTTGGAGTGCTTCCCAACATATTTGACACCAGGGCAGAAAAACATGGTAATATTTGTATAGCACACTGAGAGAAGCTTCTTGTTGCCTAGAGGTATCTGAACTGTGGCCTCCCAAAGCTTAGGCCTCAGCTCTCCCTCCCTGAATTATTGCAGCGCTAACTATCTCGGACACCCTTGTAACCCATGTAATCCATTGCCAGCACCTACGATGGCATGGCCCACTCTGCATTAGAAAGCAGGCAATCCTGTCTGGTGGAAATGAGAGGAACACAGCTTTTCGTGTTGGTAGAATCAGGAGCAGGGATGTGGGGAGAAATCTCAGGATGTGGAGAAGTATTTGGTGAGAAGTAGAGAGGGTGGCTGGCTAGGCTAGAGCACCTCAGTGAAGAATCTGAGTCCTGATCAGCTGGTGTTACGTTTCTTGAAGACAAGGAGTATAAAGGTCTTATATTCCAGGGCCCAGCACAGAGGCTGCCATAGAAAGTACCTTAAAAACTGTTGTAGAAAGAAGGAATGAATGAAATGTAATCCCAGGATGCTGGTTCAGGAAGGAGAGGCCTTACCTCAAGGTTCTACCAGTTTCTAAGGGTAGAGGTAGGAGTAGTCCTTTACCCCACCCATAGATACCTCCTCCTTCCTACCCTCTAACCCCATTCCACAAAGAATTTTCCTTATTCCTGATAATGAGACTGGTTTTTCCTGCAACCCTCAAAAAATACTCTAGGGTCTATATTTTCTCCCCCCCGCCCACCCCCATGATAGGGTATAATGAAAGAAAGAAAGAAAAAGCTTAGTTTGAACCAACTAAGGGTGCACAAAGATTTCTAAGGGGCAAGAGGACCTAAAGATAGATTTACTGCATGGATCCAGCCTCTGGATCTTTGACTTCCTTCCTTCTCCTAGAAATGAGTTGCTTGAGGACACCCTTGCAGTGTGCTACTTTCTCCTTTCTCCCCTCTCCTTACAAGTCCCCTCCCCTCTACCTCCTATATTAGGAAAGAAAGACCTCCCTCCCTCACAGATGCTGTGGCAGCACACTGTCCTGGGATGGAAGAACTTCTGAAGCACCAGACAAGAAGATAATGCAAATTATTGGTGTGGATGGTGAGAAGGGGAAAAAATTGTAATAATCCTTTTGAAACTCAACTTTTACTCCTAACAAAATTAAAGAAGGAACTAATTGAGTGGTCAGTTGGTGACTTATTAAAAAACAATTTTTAATGATACATTAGTATGTGATTTTAGTTGCATTACTGTAAGAGGTTCAAATAACTGCAGGCTATTGCTGTAATAAAAATCCTTTCAGCCCCATCTTCTCATTTATGTAAGTTTTTTTCAGAGCTTACATTAAAAAAAGAAAATGTATGTCTCATTCTGGCAGTAAATAATATTAACCCACAGATACATAAACTAATTGAAAAAAAGGCCCCATTATCTCAATTAAAAGATACATTTACAATAAAATTTGAACTTTCTATATTTAACATTTATTTAAATGTGTCATTAAGTTGCTTGATCAATTTTGTCTATTTAATAACTGTGATGATAACTAAAATACAGAAGTAAAAATAGCATTATAGAACCAGAGAATATTTCAATTTGTATGTGTATTTTTATTGCAAAAACTTACGGTAGAGTGATGAAAGATTTTCAAGCATCAAACTATGGCATATTAGGGTAAAATTTTGTGCGGAAGATGGAATGCAAATATGAGTTCAGGAGAAAAAGAAATGATGTGAAATTTCTGCCAATTAAAAAGCGTTTGTCCATATATGTTTTTTTAAAATGGATGATGGTAGGAATCAAACCTCTAAGTATTTACATTCCTTGATTGTATTTGAGTGAGATAATAGCTTAATTTTAAACATGGCAATAGTTATAATACACCAGAAACCATATCCTTTGCCATTATTTAAATTTATGATGAAAATGTTTAGATGCAAATTAAAAATATGAGGGAACAGAAAGTTTTTCAACATTATTTTAGGAAGCATACAAGCAGAGTCTAAAGGCTCCTGGTTTAGGAGACAGGCCCCAGATCCTAAGAAAAAATAAAACCCTATTTACTTTTTCCAGTGGTAAACTAGACTTCATCATTAGAATTGTAATAATTGGTTTATCTTTCAGTTCTTCAGTAGAGCACATACTAAAGAATGCTGCAAGAAAATCTCAGTAATTAGCTGTTACTCGGTAATAAGAAGAAAACACCTAAAGTGTTCAGCTCTAAATAACTTCTAAATGCAGATGATTCACAGACTTAACATTCTGGGCCAGACCTCTCCTCTGAGTTCTAGATTTATATTTTCAGCTACTTGTGACAGATCTGCATGGTATCTTATGGCAGTTTGCCAATGTCAGGTCCACTATTCCAGTTCTGATACCTTGATTCCCTTCCTCGAATCCCCATCAATCTGATTTTTCTTCTCAATAAATATTTCGTCCCTCAGACTTGTAGGGACTGTGGCCTTTTGCTCTTGCCACTGCGGCGGCTGCCATCACTGGTATCCCTGGGTTGTCTGGAGGCAGGAGCATGAAAGCAATAAAGAAAGAGGGGGGAAAAAGATGAAACATACTATAACGTGATTTCCTCTCGTGAATTTTCTGTTCTTGTTCATTGTCCATTTATTTCCCCACATGTTTTTAAGTATTATTTACTTAAAGACTTAACATATTATATTTATCATTTAAGGAAAATCAGAATGGAAATATTGAGAAGTATAATGAAACTCTGTTCTCCAGTTCTGAAATCATTCTGCTGCATTGTTTATTCTAGGTCTACATAGGAGAATGGTGGCACAGTTTTCATTAATAACTGAAATGTAGAAAGCCTCCATTAAGATAGTAACCCAAGTTTTGCTCTTCAGGTTTTTGATCTAACAGGTTATCAGTGCTCTTCTTCCTGCCCTGCCTGCCCTCTGGTGGGAGCACTAAAGAGCAGGCCAGATCAAGCGAGCCATAAAGAGGAGTAGTGAAAAAGACCAAGGTAAGCCTAAATGGCAAGCCAGCCCTGCCTGCACAAGTACAGGGCCAGTGTTTGGCTTAACAAACTTCTGTTCCTTGGTTTTCTAACATTAAGTGGGGACAACAGAATTTGCCATAAGACTATTATTTCCAAGCTGGTACCTTTCTGTTGGTACTGCTATCCACCTTTGGTCTTGCTGACCTGATTATTCCTGCACAGGAAAAATCCCCCCTCCCCTCCCTAGTTCTATATCTAGAGAAGAACACAGAAGGGTGTAGTATAAAGAGCAGTGGACTCGGAAGTGAGGGTTCTGTTCCCAGCTCTGGTACTTGCTAGTCAGTTGGGTGGCCTTGGATAAGTTTCTTACCCTGTCTGAGTTGGGTGTCTACATCTGTGAATGAAGGACAGTGATAGTAACAGGCCTATTGTGAAGCTCAAATGAGGTAATGGTAGTGAAAGTGCTTTGTAAACAATAAAGCTCTGCACATCTAGGGTAATAACTAGTACAGTATTGACAACTCTTCTCTCTGAACCAGTGTTCACCTTGATAGTTGCCTTTGTATTTTCAGATAAATAATCAGTTTATCCTTCTACTCTGTAGTAAATAAATGGAGTTTTTGGTCTCAGACCTATAGGAAAAGCAAATTACATGTCCTGATGTGACTCATCTCTGTGTGCACTTTTTAGATTGCACTTTCATTTTTGTTTTAATTATAGCATTGAAAGAGTTTAAAATAACACCTTTCAGAACTAGTCATTATTTAGTGACTCTCCATTTCAAAAATATTGCTCATGTCTTTAAAATAAATTATCAGTTTATTTTATTATCTTGGCCTAAATATAAATGTATTGACATGGTGATGGTAATAGTTTTAGTTTTTTAAAAAACATCCCCTTGAAGTTTAGAATAACTTCTAATAACTTAGAAGATTTAATTATTTAAACATATTAAATGTTTAAGTTTAAATGTTTAAATTAAATTGCTTATACCTTTTGTTCTGTGAGGCTGAAGATAAATGTGAAAATACATAGAATTACATAACTAGAAGAATTGAAAGTTCTGTATTCCTTTTCCTGATATACACACGATCTCTCCTCCCTCCTCCCATCCCACTTTAGTATGATATACTAGAAGAAAAACAAAAAAGGTACCTGGTCCAAGTACCATTTTTCTTGCCTGAGTATTACCATAGCCACTTATCTGGTTTTCCTACTTCAGTCTGATCTTGAAATAGCAGCCAGAATGATTCTGTTAAAATCCAAGACAGATAATGTCCCTTATATGCTCAGCAACCTCCGCTGGTCTTTACTCCTCAGTCCTCTTTTCCTGCTCGCCCCCTCACTCCCTCAGTCCAACCACTCTGGCCTTCCTGACCACACCAGGTCCACTTAACCTTGACCTGGAAAGTGCTTCCCTCAGATATCTGCAGGAGTGGCTTCCTCACCTCCATCAGGTATATTCATCTTCTCAGTGAGAGCTTCCCTGTCACTTCTTTTAAAATTACAACTCTCACACAACCCTTCTATCCTTATATTCCATAATATTTATCCCCATCTAACATACAATATTTTCACTTATTTCTTTTGTTTATTACCTGTCTCCCTCTCCGGAATGTAGGCCTCAGAAGGGCAAAGGGTTTTGTCTATTGTGTTAACTGCTGTATCCTCAGTACCCAGAGGAGTGCCTGGCTCATAGTAAGTGCTCAATAAGTTTTTGCTGAATGAATGAATGAATGAATGAATGAATGAATGAATGAATGAAACAAAAATAAGCATAGTCTTATATGATTTGCGACACTGTAAAAACTGCAGAATTTTCATCAGAACTTTAAAAAAAGCCACAAGAACTTTGGATATATTCTGATGATGGGACCAATTACTATAACATCTGAGGCATCAATGTTCTCCTCTTCCACCCACCTCCAAATACTAATATTTTGGTCATTCTGTGGCTCAAGAATTAAGATCTCTATTAATTCATCACTTTCCTGTTTAGTGTAAGTATAATTATGTACACCACTCCTAGTTGGACATGAAAGGAGGAAAGAATTGAATAATAAAAAAAGTCTGTCCTTTGCTTTCTTTAACACTACCAGGGGTGCCAAAAAAATGTATACAAGTGGACATTTTGGTCAACGTTGCTCAAGCAGTAGTTCGCCGTCATCAGAAGTGCCTGGATGGTAACCACTTTGAGCACCTCTTGTAATTGCAGAAGTCAAACGTGACTTGTATTCACCTTTTGTTATTGGTATATATTGAGTATTACAATTTTAATACAGTTTTTTCGTTTCTTAAAATGTGTGTACATTTTTTTTGGCACCCTCTGTATAGTCTCCTGATGGTCTTAGTATTGGCCACCCTGCCTTCCCTTTCTCTCCTGTTTCCAAAATATAATATTACCAGAAGATCTTGTTTGGATGTCTTCTCTTGTTTTGCATGCTCTTACACACTTTTGTGGCTTCTATTATCTCTTTTCTTAGATGACTTTCAAATTTGTAAACCCAGTTTTGACATTCATCATTGGCTCCCAGTTGTACATTTCTCAGGCTGAGCATATCCATCCAGCCATCTTTGAAGTTCTCAAACCTCATATGTTTAAAACCAAATTTACCTGTTTCCTTTAAAACTGGCTCCTGTCTTGGTAATCCGTTTCTTGTAATAACCCTGCCTTCTTCCAAGTTTGGAAATGTTTCCAAGGGTCATGACTTTTTTCTATTGTCAGTTGTCCAGTCTTGCTGCTTATACGTCTAGAATATCTCTTGATTCATCCTCTTTGCTGTCAGTAGATTAGGGATGGGGCCTGAAAATCTGCATTTCTGATGTGCTTCTGAGTCAAGCTGTTGTTGCTGGTCTGTTGACCTTACTTTGAGCAGCAGCAAGGGCCTGCCCTAGGGTAGCAACAGCTGCCTGAACCTGGTCTTCCACTTCCATTCCATGGCCGTCTTTAAGAAAGACTCAGTTCCCTTTCAAAATAGAGATCTGATATTGCCCAGTCTTGCTTTAAAAGAGAGTACGTCTTTTCTACATCATAGAAGAGTTGGAAAGTTATAGTCAGAAGACAAAATATTCAAATCAGCCATAGTGGTCAATTCACAAGTAATCATTAACACGTTGATGTACATCCTTTCAATTTTTTTTTCTTTGCGTGTAAATATGTATTTAGGTTATATCTGTATTTTTACACCATAAAGAAATCATGCATATCTTTCTTTTGTGGCCCAGTCTATAAATTTGCTAAGAGTGTTGAATCCTCTGTCTTAAAAAGTAGAGTATGCCTTCTGTATATGATAAAAAACACTCAGGGCTCCTTTTCTCACCCTCCCTTATATCTGGGAACTGGAGACTTCATGCAGCCAAGCAGATGCATCCTCTCCAGACTGATTCAGGAGCTGGTGACTCAACACAGCAGGGATGACGCAGAATCCATTCTGGCCGAGGGACAGCAGCAATGGCAGCTGCATCCGGTTTCCAGTGCAGCAGAGCAGAGACAGCTGTTCATGGCAGCGTGCAGTGTCCAGCATCTGAGGAGTTGGCAGGCCAAGCCGTGGGTCAGTGCTTGGCCGCTGCAGTGCTGACTTCACAGGACCAGCTCTCAGGGATGTTTTGGGTGCAGTACTTGCCCAGTGTTCTGTCGTCCCAACTTTACTTCTTAAATTAGCTTAAAAGTTGACTTAATTTACTGGCGTCAAGCACTAATATTAACAATAACTAACTCTCCGATAGTGCTTACTATGTGCCAGGCAAATTTCAAACTGCTTTCCACAACAGTGCAGCTGAAAACTCTCACGAAAGAGGACTTCTAGAACTGCTTTAGAAAGTGGCAAGAATGATGGTATAAATGTGTTCGAAGCGAGGGGGAATATTTTGAGGGGGATTAATGGCAATGTGTCTTTTACTGTAATAATTTTTTTTAAATTTACACATTCACCGTAGCTTTTGATCACACCTCATAGTTGTTGCAACATTATTGAGTATAGTCTCTATGCTGTACTTTATATTTCTGTGATTATTTTGTAACTACTTGTTTTTATTATTCAATGTGTTTCTTAATCCTTTCACCTTTTTCACCCAGCTCCCCAACCCACTTCCACTCTGGCAACCAGCAGTTCTCTGTGGATCTGTTTCTGTTTTGTGTGTTCATTTATTTTGTTCTTTAGATTCCACATATAAGTGAGATCATATGGTATTTGTCTTTCTCCGTCTGACTTATTTCACTTAGCATAATACCCTCTAGGTCCATTCATGTTGTCACAAATTGTAAGATTTTATTCTTATCTATGACTGAGAAATATTCCATTGTATATATGTACCACTTCTTCTTTACACAATCATCTATTGACAGTCACTTGAGTTGCTTCCAAATTTGGCTATTGTAAATAGTGCTGCAGTGAACATAGGGGTGCATATATCTTCTTGCGTTAGTGTTTTGGATTTCTTTAGTTAAATAACCAGAAGTAGAATTGCTTGGTCATAGGTAGTTCTATTTTTAATTTTTTGAGAAACTTCCAAACCGTTTTCCATAGTGGCTACACCAGTTTGCAGTCCAAACAGTGTATGAGGATTCCCTTTTCTCTTCATCCTCACCAACACTTGTTGTTTGTTGATTTATTGATGATAGCCACCCTGACAGGTGTGAGGTGGTATCTCATTGTAGTTTTAATTTGCATTTCTCTGATAGTGACATTGAGCATCTTTTCATATGTCTATTGGACATGTGTATGTCCTCTTTGGAGAAATATCAATTTAGGTTCTCTGCCTATTTTTTAATTGGATTGCTCATACTATTTTTTGGTGTTGAGTTGTATGAGTTCTTTATAAATTTTGGATAGTAACCCCTTATCAGGTGTATCATTGGTGAATATCTTCTCCCATTCAGTAGGATGTCTTTACATTTTGTTGACGGTTGGGTTCCTTTGCTGTGCAAAAACTTTTTAGCTTGATGTAGTCCCATTTGTTTATTTTTTCTTTTGTTTCCCTTGCACAAGGAAATATATCAGAAAAAATTTTACTAAGAGCAGTGTCAGAGAGTTTACTGCCTATGTTTTCTTCTAGGAGGTTTATGATTTTGGATCTTACATTTAAGTCTTTAATCCATTTGAGTTTATTCTTGTATATGGAGTAAGAAAGGGGTCCAGTTTTATTTTTTTGCATGTATCCATCCAGTTTTCCCAGCACCACTTATTGAATAGACTGTTTTTATTCCATTTTTTTGCCTCCTTTGTCATAGATTAAATGACCGTATAGGCATGGGTTTATTTCTGGGCTCTCTATTCTGTTCCATTAATCTATGTGTCTGTTTTTATGCCAGTACCATGCTGTTTTGATTATGATGGCCTTATAGTATTGTTTGATATTGGATAGTATTATACCTCCAACTTTATTCTTCTTTCTCAAGATTGCTGTGGCTATTTGGGGTCTTTTTTGGTTCCATATAAATTTTAAGGTTATTCTAGTTCTGTGAAAAATGCCATTGGTATTTTGATAGGGATTGCACTGAATCCATAGATTGCTTTGGGTAGTATGGACATTTTAACGATGTTAATACTTAGTATTCATAAGCATGGTTTATGCTTCCATTTATTTGTATCTTCTTCAATTTATTTCTTCAGTATCTTTTTTTCTTAACTTTTTATTTTATTTTAAGTGTGTTTTTCCAGGACCCATCAGCTCCAAGTCAAGTAGTTGTTTCAATCTAGTTGTGGAGGGCACAGCTCACAGTGGCCCTGTGGGAATCGAACTGGCAACCTTGTTGTAAAAGCACCACGCTCTAACCAACTGAGTTAACCAGCTGCCCCTCTTTAGTATCTTATAGTTTTCTGAGTCCAGATCTTTTACCTCTGTGGTTAAATTTATTTCTAGGTGTTTTTTTTTATGCAATTGTAAATGGCATTGTTTCTTAATTTCTCTTTCTGACAGTTCATTATTGGTGTATAAAAATGCAACCAATGTATGAATATTAATTTTCTATCCTACTTCTTGACTGAATTCATTTATCAGTTCTAATAGCTTTTTGGTGCAATCTTTAGGGTTTTCTGTATATAGTATCATGTCATCTGCAAATAATGAAAGTCTTCCTTTCCAATTTGGATTCCCCTTATTTCTTTTTCTTGTCTGATTGCTATGGCTAGGACTTCCAATACTATGTTGAATAAAAATTGTGAAAGTGGGCATCCTTGTCTTGTTCCTGATCTTAAGGAGAACAATTTTAGCTTTTCCTCATTGAATATGATGTTAGCTGTAAGTTTGTCGTATATGGCCTTTATTATGTTGAGCTATGTTCCCTCTATTCCCAGTTTGCTGAGAGTTTTTTATCATAAACTGATGCTGGATTTTCTCCAATGCTTTTTCTTCATCTATTGATATGATCATATGATTTTTATCTTTCATTTTATTTATGTGTTATATCACATTGATTGATTTGCAGATATTAAACCAATATTGCATTCCAGATAAATCCCACTTGATCATGGTGTATGATCTTTTTAATGTATTCCTAAATTTGGTTTACTAATATTTTGTTGAGGATTTTTGCATCTGTGCTTATCAGGGATATCAGCATATAATTTTCCATCCAGCTTGGATGGTTGGAAGCTCTACTGTTTTTCACAGACAGATGTTGGGGGCTCCTCTCCTTGGTACCAGTACTCCGAGCTGGGAAGCCCAGGGTGGGGCTGGGGTCCCTTGTTCCTCTGGAGGGACCTCTGTGGCTGAGATATCCATCCTGATATTCAACTGCTGTATGCAAGTGTGCAGCCAGCACATTTCACTTTTCCACCCCTCCTATCAGTCTCAACATGTTTTTTTTTTCTTTAGATCTTTAGTTATAGGACTTCTGATCAGCTGTACTTCAGACGGTTCTCTATCACTTGTAATTTATATAAGTACTCTAAGCCTGAGATTTTAGAATTCAAGGCAGAAAGGGTCTCCTGATCTAGTTCTTAAAAACCATGTAACAAAAATTCATGAGCATTTTCATGTTATTACACATTCATCTAAGTATTTAATATAGCTGTATTGTATTCATTTATAAGGATGATTCATTATTATAATAGTTATTTAACCAACTTGATATTTTTGGACATTAAGAATATCCTGGTGGCTAAACTTTTTTTTTTTTTTTTTTAATATCCATGACTATTTCCTTGGGATAAAGCCCTAGAAGAAGAATACTTGGTCAAAGGTTATTCACATTGCCTTCCAGAAACATTTTTCTAGTTTACACACCCAGCAGCCTGTTTCCCTGAATCCTTATTAATATTGAATATTATCATTAAAATTTTTTTTCTTTGTGATACTGAAAATGATATATAGTTTCCTTTTAAACCTGAAATTCTTTAAACATTAAAAAATACATTTATTGGCCATTTGTCAAAAGTTCTATTGTGAACTGACTTCCCCATAACCTATGGGATAAAGTTGAAACTTAGAAGGCAATTCAAGGCTCTTGCTACTCACCCCAACTATTTTTCTAACTAATTTGCCTACAAGTCCTAAACATTTATCCTACACAACCATGGGAATTATTTTGTATTAGATCAAACCATATGAATGTGCTATTTCTGTAGGCAAAAAAATGGTTGACTATTGGCAATTTCATGTGGTTACCCCCTTTTTCCTCCCCGACATCAAAGCAACTCTGACCTTATCTTTCCTGCTTTTTCATGAGGCTCGTCTGGGCTCAGGATTTTGCCTTTTGTAAGTGGGCTTCTCTAACCGGGGAACTGGTTCAGTTACCAGATCCAAAGATGAAGAAAATCTGTTTGCGATTTTTTTTTAAATAGAGTGTGGCATGTTACAATAAAAAAGACAGATCATAACAACTACTGTCAAGAATGTGGAGAAATTGGAACCCTCATTTCATTCCCACACTGCTGGAGGGAATGGAACAAGGTACAACCATTTTGTTAAACAGTCTAGATATTTTTCAAGTAGTTACACATAGAGTTACCATATGATTCAGCAATTCCACTCCTATATATGTATATATATATATATATATATATATATATATATATATATATATACACACACACACACACACACACACACACACACACACACACACACATATCTCTACACCAGATCTTGTACATGAATATTCATTGCAGCATTACTCATAACATTCAAAGAGTAGAAACAACCTAAATGTCTATTAGCTGATGAATGGATAAGTATTATTCAGCAGTTAAAATGAATGAGGTACTGAGACATGCTACAACATGGATGAACCTTGAAAACATGCTAAGTGAAAGAAACCAGTTACAGAAAAACAACTTATTGTATGATTCTATTTATATGAAATGTCCAGATAGGCAAATCTATACAGACAGAAAGTAGATTAGTGGTTGCCTAGAGTGATGGCTAAGTGGAGTACAGTTTCTTTTTGAGGTAAAAAAAAAAAGTTCTAAAATTGATTGTAGTGATGAATGAACAAGTCTGTGAATATTCTAAAAGCCAATGAATTATACACTTTAAATGGGTGAATTGTACACTATGTGAATTATATGTGAACAAATCTGTAAAAAAGCAAAAAGATGTGTGTGGTTTTGTTTTGTTTTTTTTTCCACTTAACTTTGTCTCCTACTAGTACTTCTCTGTCTGGATATTCTCATGCCTAATTTCAGACTTGCTTTGCCCTTTAATTCTGCTTGAAGTCCAGCCAATAGCTAATGTAGCAGGGTGGAAATTTAACTCACACTACAACTCAGACACAAAGAGAAAATGTAAGTTCTTTATTTAGTCTGTAACCAGTCTGTCTTTCCTTCTGAAGTCCCAATGGATGGATACTGAGAAAAATGAATGGCATGTTTAGTCCCCAGTGTCTGGGAGGCCGCTATGGTGGAAGGGATGGCTGGGACTGATTTACCTGCAGCTAACACACATGGTTCTTACTGCAAGGAGATCCACTCAAATGACCAATGAGTAGGACGGTGTGTACTCCAGATGCATGATTCTGAGTTCTTGTCTTGATTCTTGATTCTAGCCTTGCTTTGGCCTCTGTTATCTATGTGATTCAAGACTTGCTTTGAACTCCTTTATGTAGGAGTTCATGGTGGGTCTCCTGACTTTTGAATATTGGCTCTATCTTAAACACTGACTCCCAGGCAATGCTTGTGTCTCTGGGTTTGTTGTATTCCCGTAGCTGGTCACGAAGGTTCATTGTTTCAGTCTCCTTGTCATGGCTTCTCATCCTAGCTCTATGATCAGTAGCTGGTTAAGGTGATAAAGTGATTGTTTTGTGATTTCCTCAAGTATTACAGCTTAACAGAATGAAACTATATTTAAAAGCACTCCAAAATGTTTTGAATAAAATTTGCCATGTTTTTATAATTTTTGATTGATGATGCTATGAGTACTTACTTTACTTTTAAAGCTGTATTTTCTGTTTGTTTGTTTGGAAAGAGGACTGCCTGATTATTGGTGCTTTCAATAGAGGAGGTACAAAATAGTATAACATTAGTTGGCCCAGGAGGGATATAAACTGTGACGTATATTTGTTTTTCAAATTGTTTTATCCTGGCCAAACCAAGTTAGTGATGCAATAGTTCAGAAAGGAATTCGGAATACTTATTGGTTGTTTGAGTGATATTTATTCTGAAGGATTGTGACTTCTACAAACAACCAAAAATATTTCAAAATTGGAATTCATTGAGCACTGAATATGACCTTAGTATTTCTATAGTGCCCTCTAGTTTGAGTGCCAAAGCCTGGGAGGTGATTTTTATTACCTATAATACATTATTTTGGAAAAAAAGCAAAAATATTAAGAATATTTAACATGATATGAATACATACTGAGTTTACAAAGAGACAAACTTGATCAAAATACTTGACTACTAAATGAAAAAGATTTGAGAATGTATTTTACAAGATTTTATATTCAGTAGAAGTTCTCTATGTGTCCATTATATACATACATATAAGTTAAAAATTCAGGGGGAATATATGTGTAAATAAATATGTATATATAAATAAATATATATTTATATTCTTAGGTATGTTGTCCCACCATTCAGCTGGTATAATTTTCACATTACCACCGTAATCAAAATCACATCTATTTATTCACGAGGAAGTGAAGGATTGATAATGGCAATTAAAAACAAGTGTACTCTTTTGGGTATTTATTTACTTATTTGGATATTCAAAAGTATTAAAAGGTATAAACAGTGCCTGAGCTATTTGTAACAACTCTAAAGCAGCTGTAGAAGAAATACTAATAAAACGTAAGGTGAAATGAAATAGATCGCTGGACCTGAATAAATGCAATGAGGGTAGACAAAGAACAGTCAAGAAAGAGAAGAAACACTGCAAAGGAGAAGAGTGAGACCTTAAAAGACTGATCTAATTGAAGTCGTGGGTGGATAACTGACACTCAGCATGGAAAAGTATGATATAGGAAAACTGTGTTTGTACATTGTAAGCGTTGCACTACAATGAATTTATGTATTACTTTCACACCACTCAGACCTCTCATTCCATTTTATTGGTTGGGATACAGATTAGACTGTTTTATCAAATGGGCCCAACATACGATGACTTAAGCAAGCGAAATCCAGTATAAGGGATGATGCCTGGGAGCCAGGCTGCTTCTCTCTCGGCTTTGCCATTCTCAAAGATGTTGCCTCTATCATTCACATCGCTGAAGATGGCTCACCACCACACCAACAGTCACCATTCCAGCCATTGGGAAAAGGGAAGCGACAGGCCTACAAAGCCTGACATAGTTATCAGAAAGGAAAATGAAGGAGAGAGAAACCTGACCGTGTGTCCAACACCATTTAAGAATGTTAGATTTGGGTATTTAAACTGTCCCTTAGACAATGCTATGTCTTTTAGGAAAAAGTGGGCAATTTCCGAGATGCCCCCATCCATCCTGTTGTCTCCTTAAGAAGACAAGACACCCTGGTGTAAATGGAAGAATGGTGTGGTTTATGTGTCCCCATTGGTAGGGGATGTGCTGGGGAGATTGAGCAAGGGCAGTCACAGACATGATCTCTTTCTAGGGCACTACGTGAAAACCAAGGATAAAGAGCTCCTCTGCCCTTGGGGTTCCTTTCATTTATTCAACACAGTGGTACTCAGTGGTCCAGCAGCACTTGAGAACATGTGAGAGAATGCAAATTCTTGAGTCCTACCCCAGACCCACTGAATCAGAAATCTGGGGGTGGAGCCCAGCAACTGTGTTTTAACAAATCCTCCAGCTGATTTGAGGCACGTTAACATTTGAGAACCACAGATTTAATGCAATTCACTGAAAGGGGAAATCAGAATACCTATTTAACTGATTGACTCTTCTTTTCTCTTGGTGTATCGCTCTCTCTCCCTGTCTCGTTTCCACAATTCCCTAGCACTAAAAGGAGTAAGCTTTTCTTTTACTTCCCCGAATGTAATATCCTACTTCCATAAAGTATCAACTTGCATATCAACATCACATAACAAACAAGCAAAACCTGTGTGAACGGGCCATTTGGGCCTGCGTGGGGAGAGAGGAGGGAATTTGGAAAATAGCCTGGATTGCTGCATGATCCTATTGTGAAGGCCATAAGCTGGGTATTACTTCTGCCTTTGTATTTCTTCTTTAAGATATTAATTTCCAGCCCCCACCCCTGAACTGACCATGTCCTGGGTCCTGTCCTCAGAGCAGTAAAGAGAACACATTATTTTTCAAAGCATTTTATTACCCAGTTACATATATTTGATTTCGCTAGGAGTCTACCCTTAAATTTGATGAGAATGATGGAGATTACTGGCCGCCTGCTTCTACGTGCTCCACAGAAAGAAATAGTACTGGGAAACAGAAACAGAAATAGTCAAGCATGGAGAGTGTCTAATTCTAGCCCTGTTTCTGTCTCAGCATCCTCAGTGAAGTGCAACCCCTGATTATAAAAGAGATAATGTTCTGAATGCAACATGACATAAAAAGGCATTTATGTTTACTCCGTCTTGGAAATAGTAATTTGTCTTCATTCTCAATGTAAGTTAGACTTTATACTGCCTGAGTAGAAAAGATTTTTTCACTCATTTAGCATTAGTATGCTTTCTTGGGAGAGAGTTGCCTGGTACACAAAAAAATGTGTGGGATGTTAAACTTTTATAATTATTTACAAGAAATAACTCTAACTATGCTACATTAATATGATTATAAGTTGGAAGTTGTCATTTTTGTCAATGGAGAGTTTATTTAGAAAGAGACATGATTCTTGCCTAATCCGTTCTCCACATCTGACCATTTGAATAATTTTAAAAATGTAAATTGCATCACTCCCCTCTGTAGGGCTTTTCATTGTATTTAGAGTAACCTTCAGTTTCCTTGATGTGTTCTCCAAGGCTCTCAGGTTCTGTCCTGTATTCTTCTCCAGCGTCATCTCAAAGCTTTCCCCCCTTGCTCATATTCGCTTTTTTATTTTTCATTTCTAGAAGGAACCAAATTCTTTCCTATCCCAAAGCTTTGGGACACGCCCTCTGCCAGGAATGTCTTTTCTCTAACCCTTCACAAGGTTAATTTTCACTGATTCTTAATTTCTCAATGAAATGTCTCTTCCTCAGAAAAGCCTATTGTGATTTTAGGATTCTCTCTTACCCTTTCCCTTCATATTGATTGCCATAATTTGTATTATGTATTAATTTGGTGCCTATTATTTATTATGTAAGTTAGATTATAAACCTGTAACATCAGAGATCATATCCATTTTGTTTACCTCCCTGTAACCAGTGCCTAGCATAGTGCATGGCACATAGTCGGTGTTCAATAAATATATGATCATTGGATTACCAAGAATCTTATCATACAACAAAATGGACACTGTAGTTTGAAATATAAGTGATTAATTATACTGAAATTTTTACATTACAAATGTATTGAATTTGATTGTTCACAAAACGGTTGAATTCCAAATTTTGCAAACTGGTTATTTGACACTCAGATTACATTTCCCTGTAGAAAAAACTGTCACTATTGGTCCAGACCTTTGCCTGCTGCAAATAAAAAGTACCGATCTTCAGCAAGCTCACCTCCATCCATGTATTGGCATCCTTAGATAGCAGTTTCCAAATCAAGATTCCTAATTTTTTAAGATGGTTTTTGTGAATGTAAGACAGAAATGATGTATTAAAAAGATGATTTTCAGTTTTCTTTCTCCATGTCTCTTTCATGATCTGAATGTTTGCATGAGGAGAAACTTACTGTAAAGTTGTGCTCAGCATAAGAGGTTGCATTAAGTAACTGGGAAAAGGACAGCTTCCAATAATAGTTTGGAATGAGATCTGTCAGCATGCTGCGGAGCTTCCAGTATAGAAATGTGTTTGTGTGTATGTGGACCGGGGGTGGGGGAGCTGAGGAAGAGGGAGACTGCTTGGAGGAGGGCAGTGACCCTGGAATCAGTCCCTTGTGCTCTGGAGTGTTCCCTGCTGCTTAGTCACAGTGGCAGCTGCACAGCCCTGACTGCTGTTGGAATGCTGGCTCTGAAAGACCTCATCAATCGCACCAAAGTGGCCACCCACAAGTGCAGATGTATTTCTTAAAGGGCTCAATGTTAGTAGGGCATCACATGAACGATTATTCATTGCAGCTCTCCCTCCTCGAGGTCCGTTCAAGTCAAATTCAGTTTTGCTTTCAAGTTCCTTCCAGACCTAGAGAAGCCTATTAGACTCAGAAAGACCTAAGTGGCTAAAAATTTCCCGTCCAGTACAGGAATTTCTGCTACAATACCTGACAGGTGTTCCTCCCACCTTTATTTGAATACTCACCTCCTTAAAGCCAGCCCTCTTCGTATTTGGACAGGTCTCATTGTTCCATATTTCACTTCCTTACACTGTAATGAAATCTGCCTCCCTGGACTTTCATGCCGTTTGTCTTTGTTCTGCCCTCTGGAGCTATGCAGAATGTGTCTAATCCTTCAACAGGATAGTTCTTCAGATATTTGAAGACAGCTGTCAGATCCTCTCTCCTAAATTTTCTCTTTGCCAGGTAAAATGGTCTCAGGTCTTTCAATTGTACCTTTTATAAATAGTGTATTAATCTGGAAAATATATGAGCAACAGCCCTAGGCAGACCTGGGTTCTGTTAATCTGTTTATTCAATTATTTATTGTTTTTGCATTTATTTGCACTAACAAGTCGAATAAATATAAATTCTGCAAAGGAGAGAGAGGTACCTGATTCAATGAGTGCATACGTACAAGGCAGGGGAAGTCAGCTAAGTCTCTCTTAGGAGGTCAAGATCAAACTGAGCTGATGGATGGGTAGTAGTTAACAGGGTGAAGGGGAGAGGAAGGGCTTTCCAGCCAGAAGGAGCAATATACGCGGTATGGTCAAACAATACGGTGAATGTTT
Organism: Rhinolophus sinicus; assembly: GCF_057876585.1. Taxonomy (NCBI): domain Eukaryota; kingdom Metazoa; phylum Chordata; class Mammalia; order Chiroptera; family Rhinolophidae; genus Rhinolophus; species Rhinolophus sinicus. The sequence goes on from NC_142504.1 coordinate 46,310,885, forward strand.
GCATTTTAAAAAATGTATTACAGTAAAGACACATTGCCATTAATCCCCCTCAAAATACTCCCCTCACTACGAACACACTTAGCCCATCATTCTTGCCACTTTCTGAAGCAGTCCTGGAAGTCCTCTTTCGTGAATGTCTTTAGTTGCACTGTCGTGGCTGCCTCCATGTCCTGAATCATTTTGACTTTGGGGAAGAGCCAGAAGTTGCATGGTGCCAGATCCGGTGAATGAGGTAGATGAGGACACACTGTAATGTTTTTATTTGACAGAAATTGCTGTACCAGAAGTGATGTGTGACACGGAGTGTTGTCATGATGGAGGATGAAGTAAAGACACGAAAGAAGACTTCCAGAACTGCTTCAGAAAATGGAAAGAAGGATGGGATAAGTGTGTTCAAAGCGAGGGGGTCCTTTCAGGGGATTAATGCCAATGTGTCTTTCACTGTAATTTTTTTTGTTGTTTCAACATTCACCGTATCTTTGATCACACCTTGTGTACAAAGACCCTGTGGTGTGAGGGACCTCACTTACCCCCTTGATCTTTAATTTCTGTATGTATGCAAAGATGGATTATAATAATGTCTCCCTTACTAAAAATGTATTCTGAGGATCTATGAGAAGGATATGAACGTGCTTTAAAGTGCCAAGGTCCTATGTTATTACTCAAAACAGAACGATCCATGAACCTAGTCAGGCCTGTTCCCCCACTGTTCTACCAACAGGCATTCCCTCTTCTGTCATTTTGCTTCTGCTGCTCTTCCTTTCCTAGACAGGTCTTGCCTTTTCTCTCTGTTCATCCAATCCTTGCTGCCTTTACGGCCCATTTCCAGCTCTAATTCCTCTGGGAAGCTTCCCTGGGCACTAAGATTCAGGGCCGTTTCTGTAGTGTATGGTTAAACGCAAGCCTTTGTAATCTGGGTTTAAGTCCAGGTTTGATTACTGACTACCCAGTGCCTTAGGCAAATTGCTTAATGTCTCTGACATTGAATCCTTATCTGTGCGAAAGGAGTAAAATAACAGTAACTATTTCATTAAAGTGGTTGTGAGAAATATATATATAACAGAGCCCTTCCTAATGCTTCTTACTTCTTGGTCCTGTACTCCTTGGTGGCCCTCACCAAGTAGCTCAGTATCTAAGTACCTCAGTTCTAAGGCCAACTCTAAGGGTAGAGGAGTAGGACAGAAGCCGTTTGCTTTGCTCCTGGGTATTTGAAGTCTCTGGTACCCTGGCTATTGCTACTGCACATATAGCGGAAGTGCCCTCGCTGTAAGCCTGCGTGCACACAGGACCTCTGAGCCACTCACTAGTGGACCCAGTTACCTTACGACTCCCCAGGCTGGCTGCAGCTCAGTGTCACCATGCATGACCAAACCAGCCTGGTGAAACTGTAGAAGGCAAGTTATGTTCATGTTTTAAATGTCAAGTAAAATCATTTTTCAGAATGTCATGTCCAAGACTTTTCTGGATTAATGATTCTTTGGCAGAATCCTATTTCATAAATATATCTTGGCAATTTTTAATAACAGAAAAACAAATTATTTAATTCCTAAATAAACAGACTTTTAAAGTACTGACATTCAAATGAGGTGACTAGGTGGAATTCTAGTATTATCTTTAAAGGATTGCGACCTATGTGTCAAGAGTACAGGCAAGGTTGTGTGGCAAGATACTGATTTATGTCTTGAAAAAGGGATGGAAATGTGCTAAATTGATTAAGTTCATTGACTTACGATTCTTTATTTGTACAGACTGCAGACAATTGAGGTTCAATATTTCAAGGGATTGCCTTCTTTATAGAATTAAAAGAATCTGCAAAACAGAAACTACATCAATGTTGCACTTGCAATTTAAAATATAATCCCTTCCCAGCACCACTCTGCATTTATTTCATACTTCAGATGCTTCTCATGCTCTGCTAGGTCAGGGACCATAAAAGATATATTAATACATGTCTAGTTCTGCAATCAATAAAGCTAATTTAAACTCTCCTTTAACAGGTGAAGTAAAAGATTAGTATTTAGGCCTGGGATTAACAACTGAAAATAGGCCATTCTGTGATAGCCTCAGGGAAACAGCACAATTTAGGTTTTAAGGGTCAAAGAAAATCGATTTTGAGACAAATACTTCATTATGGACAGGCGTGTATCCCACTAATGATGATATCTTTATTTTTAGTTCCTGAACCATTCTCTCTGTTGTGATCTAATGCTTCTTTCCCGCACTAACCTCAATTCTATCAGCTGAATTTTCCTGCCCTCCCCTTTGTTTTTGAAATGGAGCCTTCACTCACATTTACCTTGATTACTGTTCTGACAGCTACGTGCTTCTCTGAAAATAAGACCTACCCGGAAAATAAGCCCTAGCATGATTTTTCAGGATGACATCCCCTGAACATAAGCCCTAATGCGTCTTTTGGAGCAAACCTTAATATAAGACCGGGTCTTATTTTTGGGGAAACACCGTATTAAACCCAAGGCCAATGTGTTTATTGTTCTGTTGCAACAGTTTTGACTATAAGTATTCAAATAATGCATAAAATCTCACTGAAGCACTTAATTCATAAGCTGAAAATATGCATACAAAACCACCTAAATTCTGTAGAATTCAAAATTGACTATTTGGCTTTCTTATAAAATTGGTGAAAATGAAAATGTACATTTTGTTCTATTCATTTGCTTTTCCCTGTTCTCTTTAATTCTATTATTTTGTTTGTTCTTATTTGTAGTTTGTCCCGCCCCCACACTGATTTTCTTTCTGCAGGGCTCTTGAATGATGGATACTGACATCAGTGTCCACAGTTTTAACGCCTTTATTAAATCAAATATCTTTCATAAAAAGCCAGGCACACCTTAGGGAACCAGAAGCTTACTAAATGTTAGCTAACCTCATTTTATGGCCAAATCCTTCTTTTGCTGTTCCTTGTTTGGTCAACTGCTTTTACCTTCTCATCAAGCATCATGATAAGAAATACAATTGAAGTCCCATTTGTTTCTTTTTATCACCCACCATTTTATTTTGGTAAGTTTCAAACAAACAGAAAGGTTGAAATATATGTATGGTGAATATCCATACACCCACCCATACATACTCTACTATGAACGTTTACCACAGTTGCCTTATTACCCAACTATGCATTTATCCATTCCTTCATCCATCCATAAGCCAATCTTAACTTTTTGATGCAGTAAGTTGCAGATATCAGCATACTTCATCTCTAAAGCCTTCAGCATGTGTATCATTAACTAGAGTTCTGTATAGGTTTATCGTTCTTTTTTCTTTCAAGTAATGTGTGCATATAATGACCTGTACGATCTTAAGCTTACCATTTGCTGAGTTTTGACAAATGTATACACCTGTGTACTCTAAACCCCTATCAAGACAGAGAACATTACAATCCTTCCAGAAAGTTTGCTCATGCCTCTTTCCAGTTGATCCTCACCCACTCTCATCCTACCCCAGGCAACCAGTGTTCGCATTTTTTTCATCACTAGTTAGTTTTGCCTGTTCCAGAACTTTATACAGATGGAATCATAGAGTATATGCCTTTATGGGCAAGATTTGTTTCATTCCACATAATGTTGAGATTCATCTATGTTCTTGGTACACTGATGATTAGTTCTGTTCTACTGCTGGGTGGTATTCTGTTATATGACAATGCCACATCTGGTTCATCCATTCTGTTGATGAACACTGAGTGGTTTCCAGATTTTGGCTATGATGAATAAAGCTGCTATGAGCTTTTCAGTACAAATATTTTTGTGAACACGTGTTTTCCTTTCTCTTAGGTAATTATTTAGGAGTAGAATTGTTGGGTCATAAGGTAGGTATACTGGAGGTGCCAAAAAAAAGTATACAAGTAGACACTTTGGTCAACATTGCTCAAGCAGTAGTTCGCCATAATCAGAAGTGTCTGGATGCTGATGGTAACCACTTTGAGCACTTCTTGTAATTGCAGAAGTCAAACATGATTTGTATTCATCTTTTGTTATCAGTCTATATTATTACAATTTTAATACAGTTTTCCTTTCTTAAAATGTGTATACATTTCTTTGGCACCCTCTGTCTGCTTAATATTATAAGAAAGTACCAGGCTTATTTCTAAAATAATGGGGCCATTTTACACATTGTGTCAGCAATATATGAATTTTGGTTGCTCCACATTCTTGCTAACATTTAGGGTTGTCAGTCTTTTGAATTTTAGCTATTTTGGTGGGTACATAATGGTATCTCATTGCAGCATTCAGTGGCATTTCTTGATTAATAATGTTCAGTACTTTTTATATGCTGTTGGCCATTCACAGGCCTTTTTTATGAAGGGTCTATTTAAATCGTTGTTCACTTTTTTATTAGGTGGTTTATTGTCATGCGGGGTGTCAGGCAGGGTCTCTAGTCCCGCTCCCCATACAAGAACGCAGGACATGGTGAGGCCAAAAAGGAACACCCACGGCGCCATAGGTAGGGGAGTCATACCACTATAGTCTCACTGGCGGCTGGGTTGGAAACATAGGAGGCAGGAGCCACACGATCCGCAACCTGCCAACCACTTCTCTGCCAACCAGCCTCACTTGCTAGCTGCAATCCGCCTCTCTGCAATCTGCAATCCACACTCCGCCACGCCAAGACGCCACACCACCATGCCATGCCACCACACCACTACACCACACTTGCTAGCTTAGCCACAGCAGTTACATCAGTGGCTAATGGCTAACCGGTAACAGCCGAAGGCCAACTAGTCACAGCTGATGACCATCTACTACCTAAGCCAGCACCTTTCTATGTGAGGCCAAGAGCCTGGAAACTACTCTCCGGGGCTCTGTCCCCACATTTATGTTTTTGTATTGAGTTGTAGTTCATTAGATATCCTGGATACCAATCTTTTGTCAGATATATGTTTGTGAACCCATTTCGTTTTTGGTTTTATCAGTCTTGACCTCCATTCTGTAGCATAATTGAACCTGTGTCAAGCATTGTCTACATAGATTATCCAAAGACCCTTATAAGTTGGTAAAATAGATACTGGCTAAGCAGTATCTTTTTTTAATGCCACAGGAAGGCAATCATGGGCTCCTAGAAAACTTGAATGTCAGGGACTGTTTTTCCTATTTGCCCTCTATAGTATCAGTGGTTACTTTCAGGATGGAAATGAGCACTTTTTTGTTTATTTTTTTTAATAGTTTCATTTAGTGGGTCTTTCTATTTATAAAGTAATACAAAGTGGAACAAATTCAAGGGGAATTGTAAAAAAAGAAAAAAGCTAAGCAATGTTTTAATGTGACTATTTGTAGATATCTAAGGGGAAAGGTAGCGAGTGCTATCTGTGATTGATGCTAATAAAGGTGATGATATTGCAAATGTGTGAAGCCATACTGTTTTTTCAAAGTACTTTCACATTTTTAAATCTTTAATCTCAGGAAATAAACTTTAGAGTTATCTTCATCACTAAGAGAGAATTAATACTGCAACTAATATAATTGTTATGGCAAGTTACTAGATTCAGGATTTGTTCTTAAAACCAAGTGTAAGTGTAAGTAACAATCTAGGAGAATTAAAGTACTTTTATATCAATCAATGCTATGTTTGTAATACAGATGGTTAATAACAATTCAGGCATCTAGCTACAGGGGACCAGTCAAACAAATTGTTTCATTCGTACAGTGGAATACTTCCCCTTCTCTGCCTCCGCCTTATGGATATATCACTTGCATTGTTTCATCTTTTCCTTCATGATTTCATAACCATAGGGTTTTACAGATGGAAAGAATTTTGGGGTCATCTGGTTCTATTCCCTTGTTTTACAGAGGAAGAAAACTCTAAGAGAGATTAAATAATATGCCTAAGAAATAGAACTCACAATTTTGAGACTTAGAACTAGATGCAGATCGTCTGATTGAATAACCTTTTGATTTCATGTTTTTACCTCTGTTGTGAAGCCCTGTGGATTTGTGCTTTAAGATGACACTTGCATTTATCCCTTCCTTTTTACTGAGTTTGCCAGTGTGCTCTCTAATTATAGCAAAACTGGATCTCACTCAGACTGATCTTTTTCTCTCAGGTCCATCTTGCGCCCTTTTGTCTCACGGATTTTCCTAATATAGACCTTTCATCAGGCATCCTTGTATTCCAGAAACTTCAGTGGTTGCCGCTGAATTAGGATCTCACTTTTTGAATCCCATCCTGCCTCATCATCCTTATTCCCCCCTCCCCAACCTACACCTGCTCACCAGGATGGTTTCACTGTCCCCTGGCTGCATGCGAACTCCTATTGTAGTTCCTGTGTTGGCTCCTCATTCTGGTATCCTTCCATTGAACAGCTCATAGTTCAAATTACACCTCAAGTTCCACCTTGTCTATGAAACATTTTCTAATTTGTCTCAGTTGCTGTTATCCTCACCCCTGAGTATACAGTCCAACATCCCATGTAGCAACCGATACTATCCTCTACAGCACGTAAAACCCCAAATCTCAGTGGCTTAACATTATAGAAATATACTTGTTGTTCACTGATGATAGTGTATAAGCACTGGTGTGCTGGCGGTGGTGGTGGTGGGCCACCATGCTTTTTGCAGCCACCAAGGGATCCAGGGTGTTAGAGGCTCTGCGATCTTGAACACAAAGCTCCCAGAGTTGCCCAGACAACGGCATCCAGCTGGAAGTTGGAGAAAGAGCAGAGAAGCATATCTGCTTCTTGGCCACCTCAGTCCAGTAGGGACATGTCGCAACACGTGCTGCTGAGAACTAGGCACAGGGCTCCACTTGCCTTATGCTGGGAAATGCCTTATGCACCTGCATCCCCGAAAGTAGGTACTCTCTGGATGGGAAGCACAAATCTCTAGGGGGTAGCCAGCTAGTTTTGTTACAATGTTATCCTGCACTGGTTTCTGATTACCTGGTCTCCTTGTATCCCCAGCGGGTTTTATGCTATAGCTAAAATTCCACAAATATATACAGCAAGATGAGAGTCTATGAGTGTATGCTCAGTGAACGTTAAATAACAGAATAATTTAGTAGTCTTTATTTAAAGTTCTTAATTCCTAAATTAAACAAGAAAGAAAAAAAATAACAAATCCCCAGGGGTACTGTCTCTTTTTTAAGAGCACATTTGCAATGTATTTTCATTTCACACACACAAAGTGAAACTTAGCTGGATTATCTTCAATTTCAGAATAATAATATTCTTTTCAGCTTCAAAAACTATTTTCAATGGGTGCATCTTGGTTCCCCTTTTTCCCCCCTAAATCTTTTTCATTATAGAAAAATTGATGTACATACAAAAATAGAGAGACTATTATAATGAAACCTCATGTACACATCACCTGGCTTCAGTAATAACTGACTCAGAACTAGTCTTGTTTCATCTATATGCCCCACTCCCCTCCCACGCTAATATTTTGAAACTAAACATAAATATCATATTACTTTATGTGTAAATATTGCCATTTGTACTGCTAATCGATAAGGCCTAAAAACCCACAAAAGTATCTCATTTAGGCAATAACAATAATCCGCTCTTATTACTAAATAATCCAGTTAATATTCAGGTTTCCCCTATATTTTAAAAGCAATTGGTTTGTTCAAATCAAGATCCAAACAATCTAGGCAATAAATTTTAGACATACCTCTTACATATTTTAAAAATTGTAATTCTCCCTTCCTTTTATCTTGGAATTTATGTATTGAAAAAAACAAAACATTTGTCTTATAATGATATTCACATTCTGGATTTGGCTGAAAAATAAATGGTTCATTTAACAGGTTAGTGTACCTCTGTCCCTAGCATTTCCTAAAAACTGGAATTAGATTTAGAATCTTGATCAGATTCAGGTTTGATTTTTCATCATGGAATGGGGTTGTACACCTTCATCAGAAGACACATATATCTGGATATCTCTCATTTTGATGTTAACATTCATCAGTGGGTTTAAGAGTTGTTATCCTGATCCATCCATTGTAAAGTTCTCCCGCAGCTTTTCACCTGTGCTCTTAGCTGCTACATAAATCCATTATTTCATTACATACATCTTATGTCTTTTTACAATAATATTTTCCAAAGTTCTGAAATATTTTACTATTCTTTTTCATCTCATATATTCAATATATTTAAGACATGAAAAATGTCCCCTAGTCATAATAACATCTGTTTATTTGACACTTAATGCTTTATAAAGTATTTTCATGTACACTGTTTCACAAATATTACCTGATCCTCTCAAAACACCTTAGAGATAAGCTGGCTCTATGACCTTTGGCAAAGGTCCTCATCTTAGAGATGAGGAAAACCATAACCATCTCTAGGTTTATTATGAAAATTAAACAAATTCAATGCGTGCAAACTGCTTAGGACAGTGTTCACCATATCATAGTGAGAAATAAACATTTTTTACTGTTAATATTGTTTGTTATGTTGCTATCATCAAAATCTCTTTCAATGTTAATTTATTACATTGTAGTTTTATTTTAGCTAACATTCTTTGATTTCTTTTAGTTTTTATGGAAATTAATAGGAATGACTTAATTTCTATGTTTTTTATAATTTCATAATCTCTGACCTCCGGTCATAATCTTGATTATTTTACATGTGATATAAATTTAGCTTTCACTGTCACTTGTGGTTAAATATTATTTAAACGCACTATTTTCTTTATTCATGGAAGACCAACTAAGAATCATTTTCTATAAAAAAAATTAAAAGGAGATGATATTTAACTTACATTGTTAAGGCTATACTCGAATATACCATGTTCTCCTTTGTGAGAAGAAAAGCAATATACTGTCACATATTTTATGTAGGCTTTTAACATATTTTAGAATGAACTTTAATGAGTAATGGAGTACTAGAGCTTCAAGTCTTAGCACTTTATTTACAGGTGAAGTAACTGAGGACTAGCAAGGTTAAACAATTCGTTCAACTTGGCCAACTTCACATGACTAAACACTGACAGAACCAGTGCTAATACCCAGATCTTAAATCAAAATCAGCCCAGGTTTCCAACCTTTTTCCATGATACTGCGTGATGCTAAACTATTTTCATGTTCCTCCATCGATTCTCACACCACTCTGCAGGCAACAGTCTTACTATTTGGAGTGAGAAGTGAGAAACAGGAGCTGCATACTTGAAGACACAAAAATGTCAGTGGAAGCAAGCAAAGTGGAACCCGGGAACCCATCTCTCTTTAATGACACTTGAATGACAATAGACAGTAAATGTATGTAAGACTAAATGTATGAAATGTACATATGCATTAATGCCTAGACAGAAAGAAAAATTACAGCCATTTTCCGCTGACACAGTATGCCTCGTAGTACTTGTCACACACAGTATGTATGAAGGATAGAATTACAAGGTAGATTTTATTTTATTTTTGGCTTTGTTTTTTGCTGTTCTTTTTTACTTTTAATTGTGAGAATTTTGAATATGCACAAAGGTAGAAAGAATAGTACAATGAATCCTTATGTATTCATCACTGAGCCCCAATATCCATCAACCTAAGGCCATTTCTATCCTCCCCTCCCCTCATTTACTCCCCCTTTCTTATTATTTTGAAGTAAACATTACAGACATCAGATCATTTTGTCATTACATATTGAAGCATATTTCTCTAGAAGACAAAAACATTTAAAAAAATAAGTACAAAATCAATTATTATGACTAAACTTTCTTAAATAGGCAGTTGATATTCAATTTTCCCATTGTTTTAGAAACATCAGCTTTTTTAGTTTCTTCTTTTGAATCAAGGTCCAATCCCACAAATTGTTATTATTTCTCCTTAATCTATTTATTGTTTCTCTCTTTCCTCTTTCCAATTTATTTGTTGAAGAAAACAGATTATTTTTTCCTTGTAGCTTTCCCCACAGTCTCAATTTTGCTGTTTATATGCCTGTGATATAGTTATAAGGCAGCTTTAAACATTAAAGAAAATGTTCATGCATATTATTAGCTAGAAAAGTAGGGAGTACATGAATGTAACTTTGTATATAACTGAAGTCTGTATAACACAAACCATGGTTTCCAGCTGGGAACGGGAAAACATAAACTTGACAATTCATGGTCATCATTTCCACATTGGAACTTTTTCTCTTGTGACTAAGCGCCATGTCAAATTTAATTCTTCCTTCCTCTTTCCCTGGGGAGAACTAAGTTCCTGGGCCAGGTTCGTCTCGTATATATGCTACTCTTTACTCAGTCCTCTCTTAACTGAGATTGAGGCTATTTCTTCATCCCACATTTGTCCCAATTTCATAGATTTGTAAAAACTCAGTGGTCAGTCAGTTCTCCAAATAGACTACAAGGGGAGTTTCGGAGGAGGTGAGAGTAGACCCTTGATGCTAATGGGTGCTGAGAAGCCGCCCCTGGCACCCTGGCACCTCCTGGGCAACACCAAAGGAGGTCATTGTAATACCCAGTTACTTAGATGAATCTCAAGTTTGCAATCGTACCCAGCCAGTGGGACACCTCAGCAGCCAGGACTGAGGGAGCTCTGACAGATAGGCTGAGGGCAGCATTATAGAACCCTGCACATGCCAGGGTGGTGTGGGGGAAATTGCTGAGAAGTTTTAAATCCTTGAGAGGTTTGAGAGATGTGGCAAAATACCAAGAGGTCCAGGGAACCAGAAGAGATTGTATGTGTGGCTCTTGAGGCTGAAAGAAGGCAGGGACCATGGACACCGGCAATAGACAGCACACGCCACTTATGATAAACTACAGCTCAGGTGGTGCATGGATGTGACCCAGCGCGGACCTCATGGACAACACACTACAGGTGCCCCTCCTCCCTGACGCTGGAGGGTAGTTAAGGCTTCCTGGTGGAGTCGGTTCAACCTTACGAGACGGAAACAGAAGAAGGAGGAGGAGGACTTTGAATCAATATTTACTAGTTTTAAACGGAAAGAGACTGAGTTATCTTCAAGTGGTTAGACAGTTAATTTTCCTTCCATCAGCAGAAAGGGAAGATAAAGGCACATTCCAGCACATCTGGGCTGTGACTGCAAATTTTCAACCCACTGCCTAACTCACATTTATGTCTATTTGTAAATGTCTATCTTCATCATATTGTAAGTTTCATGAAGGCACAGATCATCCCTTTTTTTGTATTCTTAGTACCTAGCTCAGTGCTTAATTATCTAAGTTAGTACCTAACTCAGATACTGAAGAATTTGTTGAATGAATATTAGACCCATGCATGAAAGCCCCTTCCTAGTACTTGATACAGAGCAAGTACTAATGATCTTTTCTCTTCTTACCTAGAGGAATAGACATTTCTTTGGGCACAATCTCTCTTGTTGTTGAAACCCAAATCTACCTTGGTGGCTCTGAAGGTAAATCTGCTTTGCTTGCTTTTATGGGAGTTACTTAAACTGAAGACAGTGTTCGTCTTCTTTAATCTTATTCTGTATCCAGAGAGTATTTTGGATACAGCAGTAGCCACAGCTGCAGCTACTGAGGGTCTATTCTGTGGCAGATGCTGAATACTCAGGAGTGATTGCCCCACCACCAACACAGCCCTGGTCCCTTCCTTAATTCCAACACGTTCTCCCCGTTCCCCTCCCAGCCTGGGATCCAATCTGTTCTTGTCTCCTTTCCTTTTTCTGTGCCACCACTCTGGTTTGCATTTCCCCATTTACACCCCCAAACTTTACCCCCTTTCAGGGTAGAACTCCTGGCCAGAATGGTTCCCATTTCAGGTAGAGTAGTTTTCCTCTTGGGAAAAACCAAAAAGGAATTTTATAAAATAGCCAAAATGCAATTTAATGTCTATATCTTTAAACCATTTGTTTGTATTTCACCTCATTTATGAAAGTATTTGAGGTAAGTAAATATATTGTAGTATATCTTTGTTGTTAATAAATTCACTAACCAGTAAAAAGATCCAGGAGCTCTGATTCTGACTTGGAAGATTTGGACTATAGTACAGGCATACCTTGGAGAGGTTGCAGACCATCCGAATAAAGCAAGTATCAAAAGAAAGCAAGTTGTAATCTTTTGGTGGTGGAGGTTCTTGACTTCAGTTTGTAAAAAATGCAACATCTATGAAGCATAATAAATGAAGTGCAGTAAACCAAGGTGTGCCTGTACAGTAATTCCTGAATTTTCCTGATAGGAATTATCTGTGCTGCTTGTTAAATACACAGATTTCCTCAGCTTTTCCAAACCTGGAGATCTATTGTGGGGGCCTGAAGTCTTTTTTTTCTTTAGGTAATTATTTTCATTTGATAAGTTTAATAACAATTGCCAATGTAGGAGGGTGACAAAAAATAGGAGGGATGTTTAAATTTTTTGAAATTTATTATAGTAAAAGACACATTGCTATTAATCCCTCTTGAAATACTCCCCATCTCTTCAAACAGATTTATCCCATTGTTCTTGCCACTTTCTGAAGCAGTTCTGGAAGTCCTCTTTTGTGAGTGTCTTTACTTCATCCTCCATCATGACAATGCTCTGTGTCACACATCACTTCTGGTGCAGCAATTTCTGTCAAATAAAAACGTTGCAGTGTGTCCTCATCCACTTTATTCACTGGATCTGGCACCATGCAACTTCTGGCTCTTCCCTAAAGTCAAAGTGACCATGAAAGGTAAACGTTTTTAATCGATTCAGGACATTGAAGCAGCCACGACAGCGCAACTAAAGATACTCATGGAAAATGACTTCTAGAACTGCTTTAGAAAGTGGCAAGAATGATGGGATAAATGTGTTCGAAGCGAGGGGGAGTATTTTAAGGGGGATTAATGGCAATGTGTTTTGTACTGTAATACATTTTTTTTTAATTTAAACTTTCACCTTGCATATATCAAGGATTGGGAAGATGAGACATATGAGGAATAGGGACATAAGTTGGGAAGAGGAATACAGAAATTTCTGTGTGAAAGGAATTTGACCCAGCACTCTTCTCTCTTCCCAGTATGAATATATTTATTTGATACTGATAATCAAAAAAGTTTATTGGATTATGGAAAATTGACAATATTCTTTTCAGCAAAAGATAAAACTATCAAAGGGAAAAAAATCTATACAAGTAAAATAAAAACTAAAATGTTGGTTAAGCTGTGTCAAACAGCACTCATTGCAGTCGCTTCAATGGTGTCTTCACTGTTATATCTTATTACCTTCCAGCACAGTGTTTGATTAACTAAGCTGTAAGTTTTATTTGATTAGAACAATAACTCGCCTTCCCCAGGATACCTATTTATACGTTTATATAATCAATCTTCATAGGTAGTTGTATATGTAGTATGTTACCGGCTCAATTTAAAATATTAGAAGGAACACTGCATAGATAAGGCCCTTTATTCTTACTTTTTGAAATTTAAGGCAAACAACTTTTAGAATAGCAGGTTACTCATTTAATAATCTCTGCCTCTTTTGAGAATTTTGTTTGTTTCTGCGCCATCCCCCCTCGAATGCGGGGGAGGCATTTCATACTTTAAAACTTAATGCACTTGGTAAAGAGCAGCACTCACAGAAAAGGAAATCTCCAAACCTTTGTACTTTGAGGCCTTCACCCTCTGAGGGCTTTGTCACATTTCATTCCCTCAGTCTCAGGACCACTGGGACGGAGGCGTCTGGGAAGGAGAGCTTGGGGGAGGTTTGTGTGCGCGGGGCGGGAATAGCAAGGACCCCGGGGAGCTGGGAGGGGCTGCTGCTGCTGGGAGGCCCCCAATGCGGGGTACGGAGTCGTCTCGTGCAGGCCGGCAGCCTGGAGACTTCCAGACCTCTGGTTTACGGACCTGTCATAGTGTCCATTGATTAAAAGGTGAGGTTATGAAAACTAATAATGCCTAAAGGACACAGTGTTGGTAGTATGACTCTCTTCTTAACAAAACATAGCATGACATGAGAGAGGGTGCATAGCGCCTGTTTGGGGCTGTTGCATTCTCCTCTACCCGGAGTCTGAGCTCACGTCTCACATCAGCCGTCTGCCTGCTGGCCAGAGACGGCATATTTTCTAAGCCTGCTGCGCTGAAAACCGTTGTCACTCAGAAAAATTCCCCGTTGCTTAGTACTTCCCAAATGTTGGGTGCTTTTAGAAGTTTGCAGCCTTGCAATTGTGTCTGTTAGTTTGATATTACCCACTCTGTGTCTGCTTTTATGCAAATAACAGCATGGTACCGGCTGATCAGGTACTGGTGGAATCCGCATTGAAGGACCTTGAGCGTATTATCCATACAGAAAAACTTATTTTAGTTTCTATATAATGCACTGCGGCTGCCCGTATTTGCCAGTCTCATCATGTCCTCTATTTAGATGTCTCCACAGAGTTTGGGACATCGGTAAAGAATGATAAAATAATGCCTTCAGAGTTTCCCACAATACATTTTCATGAATCACAGGAAAATGGCATTGATCATAGAGGCAGATTGTATTAGAATTATTTGGGCGCTTAAGCTGTGTTTCCTTCTTGGCTGATTCAGTCCCCTCCTTTGTTTCTGCCTGTGCATCTGTGGACAATTACACCTGTTCTCATTTGTCTCAGAGGGATGTTACAGAGATTCATTTTAAAAGTCTATAATATAAAACTCTTTGAGTGTGCAGAAGTATAATTACAAGAAAATATATTGTCATTGCAGTGGTCCTTGCAAATCTTAAGTAATTCCAGTCATCAATATATTGATGACTATGCGTTAGTCCATTTCAAAGTTGGCGCTTCACACTTGGTGAGTTTTCCCCAAAGTGTGTGGGGGGACAGAGCCAGGAGTAGAGTTTCCAGGCTCTCGCCCTCACATGGATAGGTGCCTATTTGGGTAGTCAGTGGCCATCAACTGTGATTGGATGGCCATCAGCTGTGGCAGTTGGCCGTCAGCTGTAACCAGTGAGCCATTGGCCACTAATATAACTGCCGTGGCTACGCTAGCAGCAAATGGGGCTAGCAAGAAGATGGTGGCTGAGTTAGTGAGCGCGGATTGCAGTCAGCACGGTGGATTGCAGTTAGCAAGTGGGGTTGGTTGGTTGGCAAAGAAGTAGACGGCAGGTTACAGATCGTGTGGATCCTGCTTCCTGTGTCTCCAACCCAGCCACAAGTGAGAGTATAGTGGTGTGACTCCCCTGTCTATGGCTCCGTGGGTCTTCGTTTTGGGCCTCACCATGTCCTGCGTTCTTATGTGGGGAGCGGGACCAGAGACCCCGCATGACACCCCGCGTGATAGTGTGTATGTCTAAGAGGAGGGAGTTTGGTGAATGGATAATCAGCCACCAATGTAGGTTTTAAATCATCCATTTTCGTTTACCTCATGTATTGAGGTTTGACGCTAAAGGAGATGAGCTGAAGAAATGACATGGAGTAAGCGGTAATCCTGAGCTCACCTGTGCAGTCTCTGATATTTTCTGGCTTATGATCAAAAGTGATCACCTGAGTTAAAAAAGATTTCTTCAGGTCAGAAATGCCTGTTTCTGTTTTTTAAAAAAAGTTCCTGTGAAAATCTTGGCAGATCACCTGAACCTTTTTAATTGACAAGTTTTCCTAAAGATTTGAAAGAAAATCAAAAGTCAATTGACATGACCCCTGTAATGTCAAACTGTCAATTATGAAAGAGGCACAGCTATCACAGATATATTGGAAACACTAGTTTCTTCCAAAATATCACTTTTCCTGTTATTAAATTTGCATTGTCTTTCAAGGAGCAAGGCAACAGTTGTTTCCTGAAAGTTGTTCAGATTGCATTAACAGTGCTAAAATTGCATCAGCAACGTGGGAAACAATGAGGAAAAGTATAGCAAATACACAGAAACTCAGAAATCCAGAATGAAATGATTCCTATTTTCTTCTGTTCCACAGCACTCATTTCTGACCTCCCATTAGGAAAATGAACAACAAATGTTGGGAATTCCTGCACTGTGCTGAAATAATGGTTCTGAAGTGTGTTCACCAGACCAGCAACTTCAGCATCACCTGAGAACTTAGAAATGCAAATCAGAAACTCATGGGGTGGAGCCCAGCAATCTGTTTTAACAAGTCTTACAGGACGTTCCCATACAGTCTAAAGGGTGCCTCTTACAACTGGAATTTCAAGGGTCCTGGGAGGTGGGGCTGGGCTGGGCACCCTGGGGGCTGTGTGGGTAGTGGCCGATTACAGAGCTCAGAGCTCATCCCTCTGACGTTTGAGGGGGTGCTCCTCTGTCTGAGCCCGCTCAGGACTTGTACTTTGGGAGGGGAATTATTCCTCTCTGGGATTCAGAACTCATTCCAGATAAATGCTCTAATGGGAGATACTCCCACTTGCGGTTAACACTGTGTGCCATGAAAGCAAAGTTTTCCTCTGTTGCTCTTATAACATTCTCTTACAGAGCTGGAGGAGGGGCCCAAGATGCTAGAAGAGGGACAAGAAAGCCTTGAAGCAGGATCGATCCCTACCTTTACCTTCTCTCGTCTCTACAACCCCCTCTCACAATTCTTTTCCTCTTTTCCTCTTGACCTCCCTGTGTCCAGCATGCTCTTCAGTGAACACTGGGAGCGGTGAAAAAGTGAAGGTGACAAATACGCTAGGGATGGTTCAGAGGATCCCCGGGCCAGTCACTTCCTTACCCATTGGCCTGCGAGATTCTGATTCCAAGCAGAATTCGAATTGCACCTTAGCTAACCGTAACTACCCAGTATCCAGCCTCACTCCTTTCTCCCTCTCCTCAGACAAAAGGCAACTCCTGGAAATAGAAGTTGTCTTTTACTTAGACATTTAGGATGTGATTATGATGTATGTCTCCCAGCCCCCCAGTTCCAGCTGTTGGTGACCTAGCTCCCAGCTGGAACCCCATTCCCGCCCCAATCCTCGTTGGAGAGTGCCTGACTGTGTGCTGACTTCCTGGGGCCCACCGCGTGTGTCAGTCATGCTCACACAGTCTCAGCCGTCAGATTTGGGGACTGATCATACGCGGAAGCAATATTCCCAGCAAGAAGCCTTCCCTTAGGAAGCTTTTGATCTTTGCAGCATCAAAGAGAGACGGGGAGAGACCAGGCTTTAATTTTCACCTGTGGTTTAAGAGTAATGTGTAAAATATATGAAAGAGAAAGAGGAAACTGAGTGGACTCAGTCTCCTGAGACGTCTGGGTCTTTATTCCAACATCAGTCTTTTTATGAAGTGATCATTCAGCTGCACACATTGAAACTTCTGAGGGACAGAGGACAGAAGGGTTGGTTTATTTGGAGTCTATATAATCAATATGCGGAGAGGTAGTATTTTTCTAACACTGAAAGAAATCATAACTAAGGCATTTTAAAGCAAAAATTAGCAACATTGCTTGAATCTTAGAAGGGTTTAATTGCCCTCCAGGCATTCTCAGGCATATATCCAGTGGTCTGTGGATAAACCTATGGTTTCCTTTTTAAGAGGGAATTGGGGAGTAGAATTGAACTGCTATTTATTTATTTTTTAAAGGAGGGCGCAGCTCATAGTGGCTCATTTGGGGATCAAACCGGGAACCTTGGTGTTATTAGCACCATGCTCTAACCAACTGAGCTAACCGGAGTTGCAGGGGGCACTGCCTACCATCCCTTGTGGGACTTGAGGAATTGAACTGGCAACCTTGTGGTTGAGAGCCCACTGGCCCATGTGGGAATTGAACCGGCAGCCTTCGGAGTTGGGAGCATGGATCTCTAACCAGCAGCCTTCGGAGTTAGGAGCATGGAGCTCTAACCGCCTGAGCCACTGGGCCAGCCCTGAACTGCTATTTTTTTAAATTCCCTAATATTCCTTAATAGTCAGTTCCATGTTCCTGGTTTGTTTGTAGAATGTGTCTTATCCTGCTATACAGGGTGTCTTCCACTGTTAAAATTTTCGTGTTTCCTTGGTTACTAGATTTGCAGTATTTCTCCTAACTCCATATATGGACTTGGTGATAAAGGTTGATGGGTGGATATCTTTTTTTAGATTATCTTATTTCTACTATAGTTAAGAATCACAGAACTGTTTATAACTAAAAGGAACTTTGGGGAATCATAGTCCAACTTCTTTTAATTTACAAACAAGGAACCGAAGTCCAGAAAGTTTGAGTGACTTGCCCAAAGTCACACAGCCACAGGATGCCAGGGTGGGGACAAGAATTCAGGCTTCTTAACTGTCAGTGAAATCCCGAGTACATCACCCTTTTGCTTTGCTAGTTGTTTTTTTTTTAAATACTTGAAATTCTTTACCCTCTTGAGACTCAACTGAGCGTTTGGCCAACCTGGTGTTGATATCAGGCTTTTTTCTTAAGCAACAAGGTTTTGATTTTATCAAAGAACACCTACACAGGGAACGGTATTATCTGCTCCCAGGGGGGACACAGATTAGATGGACATTTGGAAAGCTGGAGGCCCTAAAGGGAAAGGTGACACATTACAGGCTTCAGGCTGCCATTAGTACTAAGGATTCTGGCGGTATTCTGATTCCACGCTGTAGAGAGAAAGAGATCTCTTTCCCACTGGCCCTCATTTGTCTCCGTAGTCCCTCCTTCAGCAGACCCAGAGACCAGTCTTAACTAAAATGACAGATACAGATTGTATTTTTAAAGAAAAATTCTGTGTTGGAGGAGGTAAGCTCAAAATTTGGAAAAGGTTTGGATTCTTGAGATTGAAGAAGGTTAAAATTAAATATTTCAAAAAAGTTAAATGAATGTGAGGGAGAACATTAATGGAACCTTCAATAAAATTTTTTAAAAAATCACCTACAAATCTCAATAGTTCCACAGATTAAATTATTTCCAGAAAATAACATGTTTTAAGAGGGCTGATGTATAGTCATTTTGGTGATTTAACTGCTTGGATCTGCTTTGGTTTTTTTTTTTTTAATTTTAAAGAATTTTTTCAATTATAGTTGACATTCAATATTATATTAGCTTCAGGTGTACAGCATAGTGGTTAGACGTTTATATAATTTACAAAGTGATTCCCTAATAAGTCTAGTACCCACCTGACACCACACGTAGTTATTATAACATAGATTATATTCCCTGTGCTGTAGTTTACATCCCCGTGACTATTTTGTAACTGCTCTTTGATCCTCTTTTGAATGTGCTGGGCTGGTTTCTACTTCTCTGACGCAGTCTATATTATTAGAATGCACACAGAGAAAAGGTTCAGAGGTTTGCTTTTGGGAGGGGGGGCACAGGAAAATCTTTTCCAAAAAAGATTTAAAAAGATTTTCTATGATAAGGATTTTTTTGTACCTCAGGTCAAATCATGTTCCCTTTGTATATTGTGATTTATGATAAGATAAAAAATAAACCACCACCAAAACTTAAAAAGAAGCTACTTAATGAAGAAGATTTTTAAGTAGCTAATGAGTCAGTGTGTATTCATAGAACTTTGATCAATGCTTGCAGGGACTGTTTTGTGTGAGAACAAAGACACCAAAGAGATAGGGCCACTGGGAGGAAACTGGAGGGGGCGGGGCAAGGCTGCCCTGGAATACTGGAATCAGGAAATTCCCAGCCCTAATTACTAAAGCCAAGAGGCAGAGAGAGCAGCTGAAAAAAGAATTTGGAGTCGAAAAGAGGTGAAAAAGGCAGGAAATTCAACGTCCTTAGCAAGGAGGAATATCTTTCATTTTAGATCATGTACAGCACATTTTCAGTGTAAAATCTTGTCCAAGAAGAGAGGTTCCTCTGATTCAATAGCTGAAGGATAGAGAGCCTGTCATTTCCCTTTCTCCCACAACTGACAGTCGCCGGAGGGACACCAGAATCCCCTGAATTGGAACATTGCATCATAGAACAAAATATTTCATTTTAATCGAATGGGTTTTCCTAGCAGCATTCAAAAGAACACACGAATCCAGTGCTTTCAAGATGGTAATTTATTTGCATAGTTTTTATTTATTCAAGACCCTAGGTTGGCTGAAGCGGTTCCTCCAGGAATTGCCCCTCCAGAGGCAGTGACAATAGGTCTTCTGTGGGGGGACTTGCTGGGAGAGGGGTCAGCTTCAGTGAAGGCAGCTTTCAGGGAAAGAGGGAGCTGAGGACCAAGCTGCCAAGATTTCAATGAATTGCTTCAGATATTCTCTCTCGTGGCTTCCACTGTGTTTAGAAATCTGAAAGAAAAAAATGAATCTATGTACAGAACACATGGCAGCAGTTGGACATTAAAAATCTGCCAGACACACAAATATCTCTTATAGGTTCTTTTTAAATGGCTAAGTGCTGTTCATGAAATTCACAAAGAATTTCATGAAGTCTGTGTACATTTTTAATGAAAGTATGTAATAGATATTATTTATTCCCTGCCATCAATTTCCGTATGAAATAAAATCGTATGATAGCTAGGAAAAAAAAAAGTAGTAATTATTTTTTCCAGTTAGTGGAAGATTTCTATTAAGGAAAAAAGATAGTCAGTTAAGAGGTGGAAATATAATTTTCCATCATGTTTGATTACAGCTTATTTTTAGCCAGTTTTGGAGAATTCATAGCACAGAAAGTTAATAAGTTCAGTAACTTACTCTATGGGTTTGCAGTAGAGAAGAAAAATGTAATCTAACCTAAAGCCCTTACATCTTCTGATAATTCAGTGTTTAAAATTAAATCCACCCATGTCACTATTTAAAGTTTGCTCTTAGCACGATCGGACATGATAGTTCCTTTTATGGGAAAAAAAAGACAAATATTTATGAGGCTTCTGAAACACTAGTCATTCTGATAATATTTATGTTTTTAAAAACATTTTTCATCTTGAAACAATCACAAATTTACAGAAAAGTTGGGAGTACCATACAAATAACTTTTCTGAACCATTGAGAGTAATTGCTTATCTGATGCCCCATAATCCCCCAATACTTCAGTATGTATTTTCTATAAACAAAACATTCTCGTACATAACCACAGGACAACAATAAAAATCAGGAAATTGACCTTGATACATCACAACCACCTGATCCTCAGACCCATTCACGTTTATTCAGTTGACACAACAGGTTTTATAGCAAAGTATCCAGGTCACGATCACAAGGAGCGTTTAACTATCACATTTCTTTAGTCTCCTTCTGCCTGGAACAGTTTCTAGTCTTTCAGTGGCTTTCATGACCTCAACACTTTCAAGGATAACCGTCCAGTTATTTTGTACAATATCCTTAATTGAATTTGTCAGGTGTTTCCTCATGATGAGATTAAGGTTATCATTTTTGGAACTGATTGTATCCCATAATTTCCATTTGTCCCCTTACTGATGATATTCACTTTGATCCCTTGATTTCAGTGGTGTATACCGGGCTTAATAAGTATTTTGTGGGGTGGTACTTGCAACTACCTAGATAACCTGTTCTGCATCAAACTTTCTATATATTTCTATGCTTTTCTGCTTTATTTAATAGGTTTGTTAAATTAATTAAACAAAAAGGTTATTAGGCTGAGGTGGCTCTAATGCCATGGCAGCCTACTTAAGGAAACCAAATTCTAAACCCATAAAATACCTCAAGGTTATGAAAATGAAAACGAAGGACAACCAATCACAAATAGCCAGTCAGGCTTTAAGTTATAGCCAGTCAATAGTTTCCTTACTTTGTTTCTGCCCTTTTCTCTATAAGTTTTTCCCCAGTGAAGCTCTTCTAACCACTTTCGTTTGGCACTGCCTGATTTGAATAGATTTTTGTTCAAGTAAACTCTTTAAATTTTAAGATGTCTCAGTTTATCTTTTAACAGTTCATAATCCTTTATTGTCCTTGTTTATTTGAGCATAATTTGATGCTCAAATTATCCCAGATTTGGCAGGTTGGGAGCCACTTCATACTGGCTCCCTTGTCCTTCTGACATGTCCCCAGCAAACTTGGATCATGTTCCTGTTTTCTGGCACTACGAGATGTTCAGGCTCATCTTGTTCTTTTCCTGTTTCAGGCATGTTAATTTGTATTGGGGGGATTGCTGCTCCCAGGCTGTCAGTAGACAGAGCTATGGAATATATGCATATACACATTTACTGATTTCTATCTATCTGTTCTCTACCTATCATCTATCTAATGAAAAATGTAAATTTATACCAATATATCCAATTCCAATCTAACACTACAGAGTTTATTTTAGTTTTTTCTCTTGTGACACCCTTGACTGCCATTGAGAAACATAGCTCACATTATTCTAAAGATACTAACTTAACTCATCAGTCCCCAGGTAAGTAGCCAGTGTGCAATTTCCTCCCCTGTGCTGATGCTCTCCCCAAGCCACCTGCAATCTGATATCTCACGCTGGAAAACCACCCCACCTACTACCCACAGGGACGCCCCTACTCACCCTGATGGGACTCTGACACCTCATGCTGGGCGACACCCCTTACCCCATCCATGAACAACCTCTTCACCCTGCTTGGGCTCTGAAATCCAAATTTTGGCCAACACCCTGCCCTCAACCCCACCTGTACAGATTCTTACCTTTCTTTACCCCATCTGATGGTTTTAGGATGGAATTGTTTAGGAACAGAGGGGAAAGGGAATGAAGGGGCAAGAGAATAAGGTGTGAAAAGGAGGAAGGAGAGGAAGTAAGGGGGAAGAACAACATTTATGTTTGAATAAGTCACAAGTAAGCACATTAAGTTTCCCTTAAAATGGTACAGTTTAAATAAGAAAAGAGGAATCTAAGAAGCCACTTAGAAATGGAGTGTTTTCTGACTGCATTTCCCCTCCTCCCCGTTATTACAAGTAACACCAAAATCCATGTTTTAGAGATGACAACCCATCTTTCACATGATTATGGATTTCTTGGATGATCTTTTCGTACTTTTTACATTGCATTGTTCTTCATATTTGAGATATAGCAATTTCACACAATTATTAATAATATTCATTCATCAACTAAACTTTAAAAGGAACACGGTGATGCATTCTTGCTGTCACCCCCTTTCTGACTGTTTCACCCCAATTCTTCCCTATTCCATGATAAAACTAGGCATAATTCTTTTAGAATGGATTCAAACTGTTGTGTAGCCCATCTTGTTAAATGACAGTCCTTTATCTCCTTCCATATCAGAGGGCTATTATTCTTTAGAACATTTAGAACTATGTCAGTCATCTTTTCAACAAATTGCAGAGAGAGTGAACAGTTATTCTATCAATCACTGCTAAACACAATGTCAGCTCGCTAAGAAAACATGAAAACAATATATAATGTCTCTTCGCATTCAGCTATCTCCTCAACTACACAAGACAAAAATTGGCACAAATTGTCAGGAAGGTGGTCTCTTAAAGCTTGAACAATAATTTTATTACCAAAATCAGAGTGAAGGCAAATTTTAAAAAAATTAAAGCTAGTTTTTAAAATTAAAAAATTAACATATGCCTAAGGTTTAATTCAAAAACATCATGTGGTCACACTTCCCAGAGATAACCATTGTTAACTGTTGAGACAGTCTTTGGAATTCCACGTGTGACTGGTAAGAAGTAGGATTATATCTTCTATTTTTAACATGTCTAAGTAAGATTTCTTTCTTAGATGAAGAAAATGTGTAGGATGTCAATGTGCTTCATTTTCATTTTCAGGACAGAATGTAAAAATACTAGGAAATAACTGCAAAAACATCCTTATCGTAATAGAACTTGGAATTGGTGATTAGGGACATATGGATTATCAGCTTTGTACATCTTGTAGATTTTTAAAAATTCTCTAGAAAGGCTACATCTTTTTCCATTTCCTATTGGAAGATCTCTAATACTGTTACTAGAGTTACAATGAGTAAAACAATGAAAGGTTTGAACGTAGGTAAAGAAGCCCTCCCTGATTTAGGATGCGCCTTTACTTTACCGAGATTATTGTGCTGTGCCCAGAGTAGGTGTGTTTTGGAGGACTCTTGTATTCCTACCCCCTTGCCTCTTGCCTCTTGGAGTGAAGTCTCTGCTCTGCACCAAATCAATACAAGGTTGAAGCTCAATAACTTAGTCACAAAGAAAAAAACACAGCTCTTATTTAAAGCATACGGTGGCTTAGAACGGCCCGGCCCGTGTGCACGTGAGTCATCCAGCGATCTTATGAAAATGCAGATTCTGATTCACTTCCTTGCTTCACCTCTTTTCTCTCACCTTGTGTTTGCATTTCTCCTATAAAGTGTCGGCACTGAAATCTTTGCCCAGGCTCTGCTTTCTGGAAGGGCTGGGCTTAGCGTATTTTCCTTTTTCTAAAATCTCCTGTCTTCAGTTCCTGTTTTTCTGTGGTCTGCTACCAGAATTGTGGCCCACGGCCTGGTTCTAACTTATGGAATCAGTACTCACCCCCATCTTAGACTTCTCTCTGGAGCTGGGCCTTCAGCTCTGGGGTGTCTCCACAGCTAGGCCCTCCAAGCCCATCCCCACTTGGCCATCTCTGTGGTCAAAGTCAGGTAGCAACGCACAGGTGGAAAAGCCTGGCATTCAGTACCAGAACTTTTCTATACAGTGTCATTGATGGACCAGCAGCAGCATCACTTAGGAGCTGGTGAACATGTAGACCACGGCTGCTGAATCAGAATCTACAGTTTAACAAGATCCTCAGGTGATTTGTATGTTCATTAAAGTTTGAGAATCCTGCACTTGAGGTGGTTTTAGCAGAAATAACTTAAAATCCAATTCAAACTGGCTTACATAATAAAAGAAATGTATTGGCTCTTGTAACTCAAAAGTCTGCTGATAGAATGAATTTCAAGTGTGATCTAATCCAGACGGTCTTAAATTATCAAGGCTTTGGAGCTAACTCTTGGCTAATCTGGGCTTTTTCAACCCCAAGTCTACTCCCTTAACATTATTTCACTTTGTGTTAATAAGAACAATACAAAAATATAGAACAATGGGTCCTAATAAGTGTTCAAAACCTATTATGATCATAGCACTCTTTGGTGGAAGTTAACAAAATTTTGAAATGATAGCCCCTTAAAATGGAGACCCTTGGCTACAAGTAAAACAAAACTCTGACTCAGTCTTGTTTAAACAATAGGGAAGTTTGTCATCTCTAATATCAGAATGGCCAGAGGTAGGGCTGGCGCCAAGAATAACATGCTAGGCACCCTTTCCTTGCACTTCTCTGGGCTCTGCCCAACTCCATCTGTTGCCTCCATCTTCAGACTGGTAGCAAGACTGGTGGAGTTCCAGGAATCATCATATCCATGCCCTGAAATATATAAAGGCTGAAAGGACCTTCTTTTCCCATGTCTCCTTTCTTAGAACAAGAGAAATCTTTCTCAGAAATACCATCGCAGAGGTTCCTTACAACCCATTATTGTCAGAATTGGGTTTTATGCCATGTCGGAGACCTCTAGTTGCTTCTGAATATCCATTCTCCCCACTTATTATATTAGGTTGGTGAAAAAGAAATTGCAGTTTAAAAGGTTAAAAATAATTGCAAAAACCTCAATTATTTTTGCACCAACCTAATAGTTATATTATCCTGATTTTTATCTGGGCATATGGCTAGCCAACTAAAAAACTGTATTTTCTTGCTTCCCTTGCGTCTATATTTGGCCATATGACTATGTTCTAGTCAATGTAAAGTAAAAATGTATTTATCAATAGAACTTCTGGGAAGTATCTTTAAAAGGGAGGCAGCATCCTCTTTTATCTCTCTTCTTCCATTCTGATTTCTGGAATGCAAACAAGATGGTAGAAGCTTTCACGTTCATCTTGGATGATGAGGACAAGGGCATATTCAAAGAGCTGCGGGAATGAAAGAAGCCTGGGTCTCTGATGACTTCAGGGACCTGCCCTGATAAGCACTGGACTGCCTACCTCCACATATGTGAGAAGGTAAAACCTATGTTTAACTCACTGTTAATTTGGGTTTTCATTAACTTCTAGTGAAACTAATCCTGACTGATGCCATGCCCACTCCAAGTGAATCCCTGGTAGGAGGAAATGCTATCACCCGACTGGGGGCAGATGGATTTGGGAGTCATAATGATTGCTACATGAGGTATTTATTTTCCTAAAAACATATTAAATATTTCTGCTGAAAGTAGGTTACTATAGGGAAGCAGCATTCTCAATATCTACAAAAGAAGCCACCTCATTGTAAATAATTTAGCATCTTACTTAACAAAACTTAAATTGGAATTTCTTGGGAACTGCAGAGAAATCTTACTTATGTGCCATTGAGATCCTAATGGGTTTCTGATAACCTCTATTAAAATTTTCATGAAAAATTTCTCAGCTGTGCTATCAAAGGATCAGCCTCCAAAATTCAAGATCTGTTTCAGTTTCACTTCTACTTAATTTCAACACACATGAGTTTTGTTTTTTTAAAATAAAAAATGTTCTTTTAGCACATTTATTGTTCCATTGAATGCAAATTTCAAACCTAGTATCTTTAGTCCTTTCCTTAGATATCGTGCAGTTGTAGACTTTTGGGTTAGGTGTATTAAATAGGCCATTTTCTAAATCCTTCAAAAAATTAAGTTGTATAGTTTTCCACTTCTGGGAGAGTGGAGTAAAACTTCATTTTAACACCTCTGTTAAATAAACTATTTTTATTTATGAATGATTCACTCAGCCCACATTTCCAATTCCTTTGGTTTCCTTCAACTCTAAAACTCAAGGTGAAATTATAAAGAACCTAGGCTGTGTTGAGGAAACCACATGATCTAAGCTATGTGATTTTTCATTGTGGTCCCAGAATTCCACCTCAGTCAGGGTGTGGTATTTGAATAACTAGAAATCCACAGACTGTAAGGTAATTTAGAGTCCTCTAATTCAGTTCACTGGACACAACACAAACACCAGTAGCAGGAGATTTGTATTCTGATCCCAACTTTGGGTTAACTACCTTTGTTACTTAGGCTAAACATTCATTTCCCTTTTTTGAATCTCAGTATCCTCATCTATAAAATAAAGTCCTTGATCATAAGATCTTTAAGTCTCCAACTCTATGCTATGCTCTGATTTTAATGAAGACGATGGTTTATTCTTAAATCTCCAAGAAGCAGAAAGACTTCTATCCAAAAGCCAGTTCTAGTGCTTAATGATTCTTTGAGGCAGCTTTTCTTTTTCCAGTTTTACTGAGGTATAATTGACAAATAAAATTGTATGTATTTAAAGGTACACTGTGATGATTTGTTATATATATATACACTGAAATGATTACCACAGTGAAGTTAACACATCCATCAATGAATCAGCTTTTAAATAAAGAACAATGTGACAGTCTCTAGTGCTGTCTTCTCTGGAGTTGAAGGATAATCCACCAGCATTCTTCTTCTCTTAACTCTTCACAAGTTTTAAACCAGTAAGTCACCATTCACCCGTCTTTTTCCTTAGCAAATAATCTCTGAACTCTGTCATTCATACACTTCTGTCATGGTTTTGACCACATCTTTCTGCCATCTTGGTTATTGTTTCTCACCCTCTCTATGTTCTTTTTTACTTAAATTTATTTGGAAGAGAATTTTTATATAAATCATTGCTTGATGAGGACTATAAAATCAGTCTTGCTTGGCAAAATAGAGGTTAACTGTGAAAATAAAGACAACAGAACTACAATAAGCAAATGGAGATGTTTCTATATGACAAGCTTCATTGGGTATGAAACATTCGTTGTAGTAGTTCCTCATGATTTCAGTGGCCTCCCTTTTATGCACTAATGATATTAGCAGCCTCATTAAGCGTTTCTGTTCAAGCTTCATGCAATTTACAGGTGGGAGGATTTTCCTACTACATATATGGTGGTGAATAGTGGAGTTCTACTTGAAATCACCGACTACCTCAATTGGAGAAACATGTCTCTAGGGCAAAATCAAGAGTTTCTTTTACTTTAATTTAGAGTAGTTCTTAAACCTTAGCAAGCCTAAGATTCACCTGAGGCTCTGGCTAGAATGCACATTTCTGGGCCTTGCCTAGGTCTAAACTGGAGCCCAGAAATCTGCATTGTGAAACAGTTTCTCAGATGACTGCAGTGCAGGTAGTTTTCAGACCCTAATTTTGAGAAACACATGACAAAGCGTTCTTTCGCCTATTACTCTATTTACTCATTTTTCAGTAACCTTTGAGCACCTTCCAGGTACTCTGTTAGCCCCTAGTAGGAGGCAAAGGGGCAGAGAGGTGTGCCAAGCCTCAAGATTCAATTTCTGTATCTCAAGGCAGTATATGATTGTCAAATGAGGTGTAATAGCAATACATCTCTAGGAGTTCAGGACTGGGAAGGTCGCTGTGGGCTGTAGTTGTGAGAAGGCTTTGTGGATCCAGGATGGAAGGCGATGGTGATTGTTTTCAGAGGAAGGAGGGTGGAATTAGAGGGGTTTTGGAAGTCAGGTTAGCCTGGAGCCAAAGTTCTACAGGAGAGGCTGGCAAGGCCTGGTAAAGTGTAGGCACTTCTTTCTGGGCAGCCACCTGTTACTCAAGATTTTCTGCATGGAGACATTGGGACAGCTTTGTTTTAGGGCGAGTAATAACCTGGCTTTGATGTTCACAAAGGCACAGCAACCGCTAAACTTACTGATGCTGCAGGTGGGAATGAAAAGAAAGCTGAGTGAGGAGATTAAGAAAACACTGGACATATTTGTAGTGATGGGGGTGAGGAAGTGCCCAAGAAGGCAGGTGCCCCTGGAAGAACGAGAGCATTTTTTAAAAGATCAATCGCAGAGGGAATCCTAACAATTCAGCTTCACTGAATCCATTGTTGGGAAGCCTAATTTAAACAGACAGAGGACCAGACTGTGTTTAAGCTGATTAACACTTTCCAGTGTCTCCAGTAGCTTAAAATAGAACCATCTTCTTTACATGCTCCCCTTTGCTACTTACTACCTAAATACTACTGATAAAACGCTACCACCCTTGAAACTGGTCGAATAGGCCGCAAAATGCCTTCCACTTATGCCCCTGCGATGACCTGGAACCTTCTCAGATAACCCAGCTAGTGATAACTCTAGCCAACTGGGTTCCAAACTTTGCTGCACAGCGGAATCATCTAGGGATTTAAAAGAAAGAAAGAAAAAAAGAAAAAAGGAAAGAAAAATGCCTAGCACTCACATCTAAAGTGCAGCACAGTTTGGAAACCTTTGGTCTAGCCACAGCTCCTCCAGGGCCCTTGAAAACCCGAATCTTCCCGCCCTTTCTGTCCCCGCCTGGAGAGAACACATTGAGGGTTCAGGGCCCGGTTGGTCCCGGTCCCCGCGCCTCGGTCCCCCTTCGAGCCCAGAGTGCCCAGCTGACGGCTCCGGTGCTCGGAGCAGGCTGGGAGGCGGTGCTTGGGGCTTCTCATGCCGGGAAGCAGCAGAACCGAAAGCGGCCGGCGCCGGGAGGCGGGGAGAGGAAGGAGGGGGCGGGCGCAGGGGACGGGGGCGAGGTAGCGAGCGCTGGCCGGGGATGCCCGCGGCGCGGTGCCCCAGAGCCGCCCGGTGGCCGCGTCCCCGCCATGGCTCTCCGTCTGGTCTCCGACTTCGATCTCCGGAAGGACGTGCTCCCGTGGCTGCGGGCGCAGCGGGCGGCGTCAGCGGGCGCTGGGGCCCGAGGTGGCGGCGCAGGTGCTGGCGGCGCGCGTCAAGGGTAGCGGGAAGCGGGTGGGGGCCGGTGAGGCTGGGAGCCTGAGTCATTCATACCTAGGGGCCTCCCAGGCTGGGCTGAGGTGGTGGGCAGCGACTAGACCGGGTGGGGGGCAGCCTGTGTGCCCCACCAACCTGTGAAGGTTAGTGACGAAGACTTGAGCTTCCCTCTTTGGAGTCCGGGCTGTGCCACCCTCACCCCAGGCCAGTGGGTGAAAGTAGGAGGGGCAGCCCCTGGGCAAGGTCGCGGCTGGGCTGCACTGCTGCTCGTAGCGAGTCCTCCAGCCTCTGGCTTACTTGTTGCCCACAGTAATTCACCTGTAGCAGAAAGGCGGGGGGACTAGTGGTACCCTCAGCATCATCTCATCAGAGCAGGGCATGGAGGCGCAGCTGTGGAGACTCCGTTCCCCCGACCCAAGTTGGCGGGGCGGGAGAGAGGGTCGTTCTCTCCGCTACATTCACATCTCACCTGTCTGGGAAGGTACATTACTCTGGTATGGGTTATGTCAAGACTAGGGGCCCCTGGATGTTCTTGTGTTATGAGAAAGAAAAGAGGAATCATGGCCACCAAGAAAATTACATAAATACTTAACAGTTGCACAGTTTGTCCCCACATCTGTGAGACCTTTTTCTGCATCGGTGTGAACAGTGTCGGTGATTTAGGGGACAATGGCGCTTCAGATGTGAAGTGCAAGAGGGCAGCGGTCCGCGTGCAGGCGGTGAGCAGTGAACTGAGAACCCGCTGTTTTCCAAAGAAGCACCATCCCTCCACCCACAGCGCACCACCTGCGTCCGCCCGCGAGGGCGGCGTCAAAATGATGCTCAGGTTTCCTGCCAGCTGCCTCTGGGGACATTGGTTTTCATCGGTCACAAAAAATCCTTTGTTTTGAATTTTGATGAGGGAGTGAAAAGTGACTTTTGAACCTTCCCAGCATTGATCAATGAAAACTTTAAAGAAGGGGAACTCTGATTTCCCAGGTGCTTTTTATTTTCTTTTGAAGAAGTTTGCTGTAAGTAATGATGCATCTTCAGTGCTTACATTCAACTTCAAAGCAGTCACACCCTTGAATCCCACCTGTGCACAGTAGCTCTCACACTCCAGTGTTTTTTTTTCCCCTCTGGTTTTTTCCTTAATTAAACACTGTAGACTGCTGCCGGGCATTTTGGGGGGAAGGGCTATCAAATTACCCTTGTTTACAACTCCTTTCCGCTTAACCTCTGGTGAAAGTTTTCTGTCCCTACCTTGTATCTCCACTATCCTGTGGCTTTAGCAGAATGTTTGTAGGGTTCCATGTCTTGGTATGTTGATTGTTAGTTCCAAATAAGGAATCATGTTTTTGTAGCTCAAGGCTTGCTTTTGACGAGCGAACGAATTTGACTAATGACTCGTGTCATTATTAGCAAAACTTACCATTTTGGGGGAAATTTTACAAAGTCTCCTGAATGTCTAAAGAGTTTTTGAAGGTTTAACTTTTTAAAATACAATAGGCGGTTCCAAGTCTGCTTCCCACCACAAACTGGTCCTTTTCTCTGAACCTCCACCTTACAGCCATATGGCAGGTGTCTGCAAGTGAGAAGTTAGTTGGAGTGGGAAATGCCACAGCCTTATGTTTCAGTAATGCGTGTTGTGATTGAAATGCTGTGTATGAGGTGGTTAGATTTTGGCTTCCTTGTGTCTTTCACTAATATCTGAAGAAATACAAACTTGGGTGTTGACATTCCACTAAACAATAGATACCCTTGGGTTCTCAGAAAGTAAACTTACTAGACATAGCAGCTTTTTCTCTTATATTGGTTGTCTTTTGCTTTTGCAGATCATCTTGGCAAGATATTAGCCCTGTTATACTAAAAGAAGTTGTTACTACTGATAATCACCAGTGGGTGGTAGCTCAGAAAAAAAAAAAAAATTCTTCCTCTGCTATAATTTGTAGCACTAGCAGGGGAATCTGGGATTCTATTTTATTTCTAGCACAGCTATTACTCCACACATTTGTGCAAGTTATTTTCCTTTCAAAGTCTCAGCTTTTCAAATGTAAATTGTGAATAATTATACCATTGTAATGTCTCTTCTCTGCACATTTGCTATCTAAATTTGAAGCCTTAATATTTTTACATCAACAAATACAATTGAAGATTTCCTAGTGGTGGCAAAATAGCCGGGAGCTGGGCTATGTCAGCCATGGAAATTCAGTGCCTATAGGATAGTTAGTCTTTTAGTCAACCAGGGGTAAGGAATAAGGAGACCAGATTTGGTTACTGCATCTCCTGGTTCTGGGTTGAACTTGGGGAAAATGGTTTCTCCTGAAATAAATGGAGAAAATATTTGTTCTTTTAAAAATTAAAACAAGTATGCAAAAGAATATTTTAACACATATAAGCTATAAATACTAACAATAATTACACAAAACCATGTACCCACCTTAAAAACAGAACAGTATCAAGACTTTTGAAGGCTCTTGTGTCCCCTTTCTGATCCTATTTCTCTCTCTATCCCTCATCTCCCAGGGGTAGCAATCATTTAAACTTTTATATTTTAACATTCCTGTGATCTTATTTATAGTTTTACCCCATATATATTTTCCCTAAGCAAAATATAATTTCATTTTGCTTGTTTGTGAATTTTAAGTAAATGAAAGCATATATATTCTTTTTGCTTTTTTTCCCTCAATATTGTGAAACTTATCCATGTTGACTACTCTAGTTTTAGGTCATTAATTTTTCGCTGCTGTGTAGTATTCCACTGTGTGAATATATTAGGTTGGTGCAAAAGTAATTACGGTTTTTGCAATTATTTTTAACCTTTTAAACCACACTTACTTTTGCACCAACTTAATACAACAATATAGTGGACATGGAGATGCACCGCTTGGATCCCCCTTTCAAGGAAGGGCTTGTCCCAGGTGCTCCGAGTCAGCAGATAGTTTTGCGCTGTCAGGCCCTTCAAGGATTGCCTTGGCACAGGGCTGTCTGCCTTGCCCAACTGACCTTTGGGTGTGGCCCACATCTAGATGGGATGTACAGGCCTGGCCATTTTGATTCAACATGGGACAACTCTGACAATCCATTTCAGTTATAGAACTTCTCCAATGGAGGACCCTGAGGTGTCTTGAGGCTACTGGGCCTACATTGCAGCTTGACTTCTCCCCTACCTGGTCCTGCTCCTTTCTCCTTCCTCTTGCAGGTGTTGATCCCACCTTACTAAGCACTCCATAATGAACATCCTGGATACTAAACTGTCTCAGGGTGCTTCCCTGAGAACCCACCTTTACTAATCCTTTCCCTGGTTGGTGGCATTTGGGAGGTTTCTGGGATATGTGTTATAATCAGTGCTTTTTATCGACTGTGTGTGTGTGTGTGTGTGTGTGTGTGTGTGTTGCCTGGTGGACACATGTGTAAATTTCCCTAGGACGGCTGTCTAACAGGGGAGCTGCTGAGTCATGGGCTATGCACGTTTTTATTTTCCTTGGGTAGTGCCAAATTGTTTTCCAAAGTAGTTATACTTATTAATATCCCATTTATAGTATAGGCATGTTTTTGGTATTCTGTATCCTCTCAAGCTCTTGATATTTCCAGATTTTTAATTTTTTACCAAGCTGGTGGTCTAGATGTTGTTTCATTGGTCTGAGGTGAGTATCTCTATATATTTATTTACCATTTGAGTTTCTCCTTCCATGAGATGTCTGTTCATCCTTTTGTCTACTTTTATATTGCATTTTTTTCCATATTGATTTTTAAGGGTTCTTTATGTATTCATGATTCTAGTCCTTTATTCATTATATGTGTTGCAAACATTTTTCTCTCAATTGTTACTTTGTGTGTGATGGTTCCTTTGATAAACAGGAGTTCTTAATTTTAATGGAGTCCAATTTATCAGTCTTTCCCATTATGGTTTGTGCTTTTTTGGATCTTTTAAAGAAGTTCTCCCCTATTTAGAAGTCACGAAAACATTTTTATACTAACTTCTAAAATCTTTACATTTTTGCTGTTCACATTTTGTTCTTTAATACATACAGAATTTATTTTTGTGTGTGATATGATGTAGGAATCCAATTTTATTGTTTTTCATATTAGTAACTAATTCTTCTAATATCATTAACCAAATGATATGCCTTGCCTCTTCACATGGACAGCAAAACCACTTCTGTCACACATCAAGTTTCCATATACATATGGGGCTCCTTTTCTTGTTTCTTAATTTTGTTCTTTTGTCCACTTAAGACAAAGACATCTTAATAAGTATTTTTATGGTAATTCTTGATAACTGGTAGGGTAAGTCTTCTCCCCTCTGTCTTTAACAGCATCTCGGCTATTCTGTACCCTTTGCTCTTTCATATATATTTTTTTTGGAATCAACCTGTCAGATTCCACCAAAGAGTCTGTTGGAATTTTTTAGTTGCATTGAATCTATAGATCAGCTTGGGGAGAACAGGCATCTTTGCAATATTAAATCTTCCCAACTATGAATAAAGTATAGCTTGCTATTTATTTAGGTCCTCTTTATGACTCTTACTATGTCTTAGAATTTTCTCCATGAAAGTTCTGCACACTTTTGCTAGATTTATTCCTGGGTTATTGTTAATTTCTTGTTGCTCTCATAAAAAGCACACTTAAAAACATCACGTGTTCTAAGTATTACTGGTAAATAGCAAAACAATAGTTTTTATATATTAATTTTTGTATCCAATACTTAATCCCCTGTTGGGATGTATCGCATCTTCAAGAAACTAAAAAAAAGTCCATGGTATGTAAATTTTTTAAGGTTTAAATGTCACGTATATTTAAGACCAGAAAGAACATATGTTTTCTCGTCCGTATCTTCTTGCCTGCTTTTGTCATTCTTGGGTGTATGATACCAGATTGATTCATTTTTCAAATGATATAATCATTCATCTTTACCAGGGAAGTGATATATTCTACGAGGTGACTGACTTGAGTAATGATTTCATTGTTGTAGTTGCCTCCTGTATACACCAGATCTATTTGGGGGTCTGGGGATTGGCTTAGTCACTTCGTTTTCATTCATTGTTTCACTGTTCTCTCAGCATTGTCTTTTCTTTTCCCTTTTCTTTCCCCTACCTTCGTAGTCTCCTTTTTTCATTTTTATCCCTTTTTATTGCTTCTTAACTAATCCCCCATTCTTGTTTTTTTTTCATTTTATTCAAAATATGAATTCTAAATCACATAATAGTGTTTACTTCATAAATTCAGGAATTATAATATTTGGTCATGTTGAGCCTGAGGATTTATGTGAATTATTTACAGAACAGAAATGTCATGGGTATAATCATATTTTGGCACCTCTTGATCTGTGTATTAGGAACTAGTTCAAATTTTTGTATAAGGCTGTGAGATTCCCCCGCCCCTGCACCCCACCCCGTGTAGTCATTGGAAAAACAAGTAATATTTTTTAATTTGATTTTTGTCTCATAGTTTTTTGGGAAAAAATTTGGCAAACATATTCCTGTAAAGTGAAATCACTTGTGTTTAGCAAAGAATAGATAGAAATGGACAAGAATATCTGGTAAACCAATTTAAATTTTACGGGAGCTATGACTTGCCAGCATCTTTAATATCTAAGTATTCTCCTTTTCTTTAGTAGGTTTACTTATGCAAGTATCGTATCTATCAAAATGCTACATTTTTTTCTTCATGAGCACTGAGTACACTGAACTGTAAAATTAAACTTCATTTCCTCATTTGAAATTGCTAAACTTCCTCCTCTGGACTTTCCAGTGATGAATGGCTGGGAGAAGAGTCAGCATGAATAAGCAAAGATGTTATTGAATAGTTCTTTTAAAAGGGTGTGTCTAAAACATGAGCAATTAATCTGGGGAGAAAGGGATGATGGGTTAATGTTGCATGGTAAGACGCTGGTCTCTGGATTTTCAACAAAGCCAAATTTGTCTAATTCAAATGGCTTTGAGATGAGAACCATGTACATAACTGCAGGGTTATTTAAGGCTGCAGTTATTACTATCTAACAGACCCATGAAGGCATTAATTTTATTATTTCTTTCAGCTGTCTACCATGATTATATTATAACATGGTCCCAGTTACGCTATCTAATGAATACTGTTTAATATATATTATAAATATGTAGTTTAGTGGTTCTTGACTCTGGCTACACATTAGAATCACCCAGGGAACATACACACACACACACACACACACACACACACACACACACACCAGAGAACAGACCCCTCACCAGCCCAATCAAATCAGTATTTTGGTGTAGGGTTTGGGTACCCATGTTCTTTTAAAAACTCTCCTGATGATTCTGATGGACAGCCAGAGTTGAGAACTACTGTTAGGTTGGTGCAAAAGTAATTGCGGTTTTTGCAATTACTTTTGCACCAACCTAATATTTAATGGAATAAGTATGTATCATTTATTGTAATCTGTACTTGTTGAATTTTTTTCTCTTAATTTTTTAGTGATTTGAAAATAGTTGTGCTTTTGCAAGGGAATTGAATTTTCCTACCAAGATTTCTTGTAAAGGAGTTTGTTATCTTAGCTGAAACCTTTTAAGTGTACTTTTGAGAAGTTCTCTCCCAGCATCCTTATAATCTTGAAAGAAAAAAAATACTTCTCAAAATATTGACACATTGCATTCCAGAAGTTTTGAGTCATGTACAGGATGAAAAGAAACTCACTGATATTCTCTTTAGATGTCTGCAAAATCTGCCTTAAGAGGATTTTTCAGTAATTATTCGTTTTCCCATTGTAAATGTGGTACAGGAAACTTAGTTCATTCTGTTTACACTTTTCTAGGTTTGAGATGAGTCTGTGTCACTTATTTGACATATGATATTTGCCACGTGTCTTAACCTCATTCAAACTCAATTGTTTTATCATTACGCTGGGCCCATAATACCTTACACAGTGTGGATGAACTCTGAAATGAGAACTCTGAAAATTGTGAAGTACTGTTTAGTAGCAGGCTAATTGAATCATATTATTCTCCTGAGAGACTAAGTGATTATTCTCGTTTAAAAAAAATCAATGGGAACTATGTCTGACAGCTCAATATACATTGAAAAGTGTATATATCACATATAAAAAAATACTTCCCCTCTCCCTTTGCCTCACCCCCAGAAGATCTAGGCAGCTTCTTCCTGTGAGGAGTGGGGAAGAGAGATTCAGGATGATTCCTAAGTTCTCAGCGAAACCTGCTCTTTGTCTCTTGAGTGTTTCCCACCCCCAGCTCTAGTGCAGGACTCCAGGTCACCAATTATCCTTATTTTGTATCTTGTTTCTTCCATTTTAATCAGGAATACAAACTTAAATTTGCTCTGAGTTATATATTGCATATGTTTTGTCTGAATATTGGAGTTTGTCATAATCAACATATTTTAACATCTGAAAATACTCTTCATGTGGGGAGGCCCGATGGCCCAGGTGGTTGGAGCACTGTGCTCCTAATGCCGAGGTCGCTGGTTCGATTCCCACATGGGCCAGTGAGCTGTGTCCTCTACAGCTAAGATTGTGAGCAATGGCTCGACCTGGAGCTGGGCTGCTGTGGGCTGCCGTGGGCCGCCATGGGCTGCCATGGGCCGGCCACCAGCAGGCAAGAGCTGCTGTGAGCAGCTGACCAGCTGCCTCAGCCAGGTGGAGCGCAAGGCTCATAATACCAGCATGGGCCAGGACGCTGTGTCCTACACAACTAGACTGAGAATAACAGCTTGAACCGGAGTTGGGGGAAGGGGAAAAATAAAAATACTCTTCATGTATGGAAAATGAGTGAAGTTAAAGCAATTTAATTTTGAGTAAATTGGGGAACTAGACATTTCTCCCCAATTAATGGTGATAATTACCAATGTTGTATATACCAATGTTTAAATCCTTTAACTGTGGAATTGAGAGGAATAGCCTGAAATTTTAGCAGAAACATGACAGTCAGTTAACTTATAAGTTAAATGTTTTGTGTAAAGAATCTTTATGTCCTTCATCAAAATATGGTGTTCATACAGAAAAGTACACATATCATAAGTGAAATACATCCACGTAACTATCACTCAGAGCAGGGAAAAGAACATTAATAGAACCCCCAAGTACCACCTTATGCTCCTTTCCAGCTATCATTTATCCAGCACCGTAGATTAATTTTACCTATTTTTGAAACTTGTGTGTAAATTAAATCATATAGTTTGTGAATATTTGGGAGGGGGGATCTGGGCTTCTTTTGCTCAATTATTTATGTTGTATGTGATAGCAAATGAAATTATTCTTATTGTTGTACAGTATTCCACTATTTGGGTATTCACTTGATGGATATTTTGGGTTTCCAGTTTTGGCCATTATGAACATAGTGCTATAGACATGGTGTGTGTTATTTGCTGAAATACTGTGTTTCCCTGAAAATAAGACCTAGCCGGACAATCAGCTCTAATGTGTCTTTTGGAGCAAAAATTAATACAAGACCTGGTCTTATTTTATTATAATATAAGACCAGGTCTAATATAATAATATAATATAATATAATATAATATAATATAATATAATATAATATAATATAATTAATATAATATAATACTGGGTATAATATAATAATAATATAATACAATATAATACTGAGTCTTATATTAATTTTTGGAGCTGATTGTCCAGCTAGGTCTTATTTTCGGGGAAACAGGATATGTGCATATTTCTGTTGGGATATATGTATAACTCCAATTGCTGAGCCATATATGTTCAGTTTCAATAGCTACTGGACAGTTTTCCAATTCCCGTTATTAGTGTATGAGAGTTTCAATTGCCTCTCATTTCTTGGCACCACATATATTAAATCAGTCTACATTAAGAGTTCATGTAATCTTTGGGATAACTAATAAAAGAATAACAAAAGAATATATAACTGATAAGTTAATAGGTAGAAGAATGATATAGTGAAACTCTGATTAATCCAGAATAAGCCAAGGAAAGAGTAAGACAGCTGAGTCACATTGAAAACAAATAGTAATATGATTGATATAAACTCAATATATCAGGGATTACATTAAATGTAAATGGACTAATACTCTAAAGGATCTGCATGGAAGACATATGTTAAATGTGAGACTACAGGAAGATTAATAATAAAAGGATAGAAAAAGTTATATTATGTAGCACTGACCAAAAGAAAGCTGATGTAGCTACATGTATTGATATCAGACAAAGTAACCTTTAAAGTGAAAAAAATTATTAAAGATAAGGACGTATTATATGAATGAAGGGTTGACTAGTCCAGCTCCTGGTTAAAAACATGTGTGATTTTTTTCAGACCCACCCATATGCAATTACAAAAGCTTTACTTGGCAGGCCTCATGGGCGGAAGCTGCCCTCCCCAAACCAGACTTGTTGCAAAGCCAGTGCCCTGCAGTCTCTGAAAGTTAAGGCTCAGGGCCCCCTGGCTGACCATAACCTTATGCACAGCGGCACTCCCAGCCCAGGTGCTTTCATTTGGAGGCCTCCTTATCAGGAGCCTCTGCTGAAACAACCTTAGCAGGAAAAGGAGGGGAACATTGAAGGTACTTTTTTTCCACTTTGACTCAGTACTTGGTGCTTTTCACTCTTAGTTGTTTTCCCTCTCTCTCCCCTGAGCCCCTAGGTCCATAGTACTGCAGCAGCCTTTTATTGGGGGCTTTCTGGGCCCCCTATCTCTGGGCTGAGCTGCTGACCCTTCACCCATTCCATGGGGGAAATGGACTGGGAAGATGGTGCTTTCTCTGCTTTAGTCTTTTGCTTATCACAGTAAATGATAAAAGCCTTGACTGTTACTTGCTTTTTTAGCTGTGGCTTTAATCTACTAATCTTTCAGCTCTGCTGAGTTCCTGGGAGCTATAACAATTCTAAATTTTTATGCCCCTAATAAATAACAGCTTCAAAATACATAAAGAAAAACTAATAGAAACTTACAATTTATGGAAATATAACACACATGAAGAAATCTACGCAGGACAAGATTGTGCAGCTCAGTAAGTTACTGCAAAGTGAGCATATCAGTATTGCCAACACGTACATTACCAGCACCTCCGAAGCTCCCCTGAGACACCCCCCTATCAATTGTTCTCACCTTTAATACAGTAGATTAGCTTTGCCTGTTTGTAAACTCTATAGAATGGAATTACCAGTATGTAGTCTTTTGTACTTGGCTTTTCACTAATATTATATTTGTTATGTTCTTAAACATCTCCTCAGTATTAACTTGCTATTATTATCTTTTCAGGTATTTTCGAAAATAATTATGAGAGCTTACGTGTACTGAATGTTGAAAGAAATGGAAATATAATCTATACCTATAAGGTATGTCTATATTCTCTCTTTATTGTGGTAAAATATGTAAAATATACATAGTATAAAATTTACTATTTTAACTATATTCTTTTTTTAAAGAATTTATGCTCTGTCTTATTGAAGGGTCATGAATCAGATTGGTTGGCATTTAACCTTTAGCATATGACTTTTTTATTTTGTGAGATTGAATAGGGTGATTTAAATTCAGTTTTATGAAGTGTCTTGTTGAAAAATAAAATAAAACTGCATAATGTCTGACAGAGTGCTCAAATTTTTTGAATAAATGAACAGTTCCACTTTCTATAGGAAAATATCAAGTAAAAGATGTTTAAACCTAATAATATGTTAATTTTTTTTATCTCTGAGAAAATATTAAATGCAATTACTCTATGTCATCTATTCAGACTTAGACACGCTCAGATTTTTGAGGCATTATTATTTAACAATTTGTTTTCAATGTTAAGTATTTTAGGAAAAAAATTTAACTTTACTGATAACTTTATTGTAGTGCGGAAACATGAAAGAACAATTTCAGTGGCCAGTTTGCTTTGCGTAGTTGTACCATGATACTTTTATTTTGTTTAAAAATGTTTTTATTTTAAGTTGTAGTTATAAGTATGCTGCACTTAAGGAACTGTATGACTCAAAAAAGTATTACTTATAAGAATATCATGGATTCGATCCAGCCACTCCCAATATCCATCATACATATTATCTTAAATAAACGGAAGTACAAAAAGATTGGCCCCTTCGCCATGCTCAGTCCTACTAGACAAGGTCCCCTAAACTCACTGAGCTGTACGCTCTTAATCCGTTTTACTCTGTGAGCCCCGGTGCCCAGCTGAAACAACTTGGGTCCCTTACTGACATGCTGACTTTGTGAACTTTAGAGTGCTTATTGCTAAGGTTGATTGGATTATTGCAGGTCTCTTTGAAAACCTGTAATATTCTAACTTGCTGAAAAAATAACGTTTAATAAACACCTGGTTAATTATTTTTTAGGACAATAAGGGAAATGTCTTCTTTGGATTATATGATTGCCAAATCAGACAAAATGAGGTAAAAAAATCACCATAAATTATAGATTACTCGGTGGTTACTTTACTGCTCTTAGAGTTTTCCTTCTTTCTGCCATTGCCTTGTTCTAGATACAAATTCTCATTTCATTTTCCAAAAATTTAGTTTTTATTTCCTTGCCTTTCTTCTCTTCTCCCTTTTACCCTCTCTTGGCACCATTATCTTAAAAAAAAAAAAAAAAAAAGTGCAAGCACTTTTGGACCAAAATATCAGCTGAAGTCTCTTAGTCCTTTGAGGTTTAAACAAAATTGGCTCAAACCAATTGCCCAGTATTCTGTAGGAATGTAGGAAGTCCAATGCCCTCCCTAAGTTTGCGTGCTCCCAAAAGCTTAGGGTCTCATAACGACCTCTGGCTCTGAGTTCTGCTTCTGCTTAACCTTCACTCTCTTGCTTCTCATTATTTCTCAAAGACCCTGGTATGGAGAACCCAGCCTGCTTTTGTTCATTTCTCCTCCAACAACTCACATAAGGCATTGGATGATGTGACAGGCTTGTCTAATTCTGGGGGCAAAAGGAAGGGAGTCATTAGCGCCTGTGTAAAAACAATATACAAATATTAAGGGATTAAGAAGTATATAAGTATAAACTGGCACAGAAACTTCTCTAGAACACATTGTTACATGAAAAAAGCAAGTTGCCAGGATAATACATTCCATTTACATTTTAAGAAACTTGCAAGAAAACTATGCAATATATGTGCATAAATACATATTAAAAACTCATTTTAAAAGACCTGGAAGGCTACAGAGCAAATTACCAACATGTTTCATTTTAGAAGAGAGTTGGGATTGATAAGCATAATAGAGAGCTTTGACTTTTTATTTGGTAGTGTTTGCATGTTTTAAGTACTGAGACTACATGCTCATGTGTTATTTTATAATTAAAAGAATCAGACACTAAACATTAAGTGTATACATCCATGATTCTTCTTACTTACAAATTAGAATCCCTCAATTAGAACAAGAGTCAAAGGAAACCAAAATTTCTCACGTGAATACAGAACCTTCTTATTCTTAGTTCTTATTCACAGTTCACTTTCTCTAATCAAGTGTTTCCTGACTTCCCAACATTTTTCATCAACTTCTGGCCATAGGATTCTAGTGTGTTCTCAGTACTTTTTTTGTCTGTAGGTACTAATTACCTTTTTTTAAAATTAGTTTCAGATGTACA
The DNA here is from genome assembly GCF_057876585.1 of Rhinolophus sinicus. Taxonomy (NCBI): domain Eukaryota; kingdom Metazoa; phylum Chordata; class Mammalia; order Chiroptera; family Rhinolophidae; genus Rhinolophus; species Rhinolophus sinicus. The sequence goes on from NC_142504.1 coordinate 46,352,782, forward strand.
AAACAGCATAATGCTTAGACATTTATACCCCTCACAAAGTGATAAACCCACCAGGACTACTACCCATCTGACATCATGTGTAGCTATTATGATACCATTGACTATATTCCCGTGATTATATCTATCTATATATCTATATTTAATTATAGTTGACATTCAGTATTATTTTATATCAGTTTCAGGTGTATAACTCAGTGGTTAGGCATTTATATAATCTATGAAGCGATCCCCCCAATAAGTCCAGTGCCCATCTGGCACCCTACATAGTCTTTACATTATTGATTATATTCCCCATACAGTGTTTCATATCCCGGTGACTATTTTGTGACTACCAACTTGTACTTCCTAATCCTTTCACCTTCTCCCCCATCCTCCAACCCCCTCCTATCTAGCAACCATCAGTTTGTTCTCCGTATCTACTAATTACCTTCTTAATACTTCTGCTATTCACTGTTTCTCTTAGTCCTTTCTCTCCTGAAGTCTAAGACTCTTTATCTTTCCTTAGCCTCTGAGTGCACTTTGAGAGTGTTTACCTAGAGGGTATTGTGCTGTGTGTAGTAAGTCAGAGAGCTAAAGAAAAGTGTCATATGATTTCACTTATAAGTGGAATCTAAAGAACAAAATAAACAAGCAAATGAAACAGAAACAGACTCATAGATATAGAGAACATTTTGATGGTTGCCAGAAGGGAGGGGTTAGGGGTGGGTGTAAAAGGTGAAGGGATTAAGAAGTACAAATTAGTAGTTACAAAATAGTCCCGGGGATGTAAAGTATAGGGAATATAATCAATAATATGGTAATAACTATGTATAGCGCCAGGTGGGTACTAGACTAGTCAGGGGGGTCATTTCTTTAATTATATAAAGTCTATACTGTACACCTGAAAGAAATATAAAATAATGTTGAATGTCAACTGTAATTGAAAAATTATAAAAGGGGAGAAAAAGATAAAGGGAACAAGAGGTCCAAATTTCCAGGTATAAAACAAATAAGTCTTGGGGATGTAATGTGCAGCACAAGGAATATAGTCAATAGTATTGTGATAGCGTGGTACAGTGTCAGATGGTTGCTGGACTTGTGATCACTTCTTTAGCACAGGGGATACAATCAATAATATGGTAATAACTAGGTATATTGCCAAGTAGGTACTGTTGAATAACTATGATGTACACCTGAAAATAATATAATATTGTATGTTAGCTATATTTTAATAAAAATCTTTAAAAGTGAGTGTTTAACTAATATAAATGATTGTCACCAGTTCCTCAATTTGTACCTCACATCCTCCTTCTGCATGACTATTTTCATTTTCTTTAATACTCAAGGAAATGGAATCTTGCAACATTTCAAACAGCAACAAGACAATAAAAAATAAAGATTAAATAAGTATAGAAGATTACTTTGCCAATGCACTAAATATGAGAGTTCTATAAGAGATGGCCCTTTGATAATCTCTTAGACATAGCTAATCATATCATGTTACATAATTTGATTAAAACTTTACTTGCCTTGATAATTATAATAGCTAACATTTGAGTGCTTATCATGTGTGGCAGACTTCATATGGATTATCTCACTTGACCCTTCTAACAATCTCATAAAAGAGGTATGATGATTCCTGTTTTAGTGATGGGAAGATAGGGAGTTTGAATAACTTGTTCAGAGTCACACAGCTAGCCAGTGGCAGAGGAAGGATTTAAAGTGAGTCTAGTTTGGCTCTAAGGTCTGCTCTTAACCACTATGCTCTGTTGCCTTAAGGCTAAATTTAAGTGTCAAACATGGCCTACAATAGCAAACTTAAAAAAAAATCAGAAACGTCTCAGAACCAGACAAACTGGTTCATTGATAGTTCTTTAATAAAATGTTTTGCCACCATGATACTTGGTGGACAGTTAAATGGGAATTTGTATTCATAAAAGTGTTATTTAATATAAAACTCCATATTAAAAAATGCTTTTGTTTTAATAGCATCTCTATACATTTGAGAAAGACTTGCAAGTTGTCAGTGGCTCTGTCAACAGTGAGAGAACTTTGCTTGGTAAGTTGAACTCTTATTGCTACCTACATGTCAAGAACTAAACCACATTTTTTGAGTCTTAAAGTATTTGATATTTGCAGTATTTGATTAGTCTATTACAATGATTTTCTGGGAAGAGGTAATCTTGGGAGATTAGAGTTAAAATAAAGGCTCTGTTGAGTCTACCTAGAAAAAAAAAAGAATGCTTTGTATTCTACCTTAATCATCCACTGACAGGTCCCCTGAGCCCTCATATATTTCAGGCAGAAAATGATAAACTTTAACAGGTCATTGTATGGATCATTTGCTAATGAATTATTTTTTCTTTTTTCCGTTAGCTGCAAGTTTAGTTCAATCTACTAAAGAAGGAAGAAAAAATGAGCTTCAACCAGGTAATGAAATTATACTTTTTAGTGCCTATTGATAGATGAAGATTTATTGAACGAGTCAGTCAAATTTCAGGCATCTTTACAAAGAGCTTTATCTCAGGATGAAAAGTAAAGGTCATATCAAATGTGAAAAAGAGTTTAAAATTTTTTTTTCAAGTAAACAAGAAAGTGCAGAAAGCATTATAACACTGAATAGCAAAAGTATTAAAAAGGCATTTAGCACCTGCAGACTAAATAAAAATTGAGAACATACTAGAACCCTACAGTGAAAAGCTGGCGTAAAGAGTTGGGCAAAGCGTGGTATTCCTTCAAGAATACCATTTTTTCCCTTATATCTTGTTAACTATTGACCAATACATAAGGTATTGTGAGTAGTCCACCAATTCTACATAAAAAGTCAATTCTTCCCATTCGCCACTTCACAGGTATTATCCACGTGATGTTCCCTCCCTCTTTCTTTTAATATTCTATGACGTCCATCTGTTCAGAACACAACAAATACTGAGGGGTCAGGTACTATGCATGGTGCTGGGGATACAGTGGTGTGCAAAGAGGAGTGGCAGTTGCTCTCATGGTGAGCTCTAGGGACTAGTAGTGGGTGGGGTGTCCCATGGGGGTTGGGTCCTGTCTTTAAGGGAGGGCAGTAAACCCAGTGGGACCAGCTTTTCAACTTATCAAGAGAAGCATGGACTTTTTTTGGTGAAACTTTAATGTTTAAATGTTGGCTCAAATATTTTTTGAAAATTCTACTCGGGCAATGACAACCACCTGTTATCGTTGGTGGCTGGATACAGCCTGTGGACTACGATTTTTCAACCTCTGGTCTAGTGGACCTCTTTTCAGTCTCTTGCTATTCCAGTCCTGCAGTGTGTTCCATCTGTTCTGTTCATTCGGCACTTAAACTGCTTCTTTTGTTAGCATAGTTCCCAGTCAGATGCAGTCTCCCGCGGTTGTGTGTGATGGAAAAACCCTTTTACATACTTTGCGCGTGTGGCTTATGAGGTCGTCCTGAGCTCCCACAGAGCCAGCTCATAAAGTGTGAAGGAAACCAGAGCTGAGTCTGGATGGGAGCTCCTCAGGGACCTCAGTGGAAGAGTTTCTGGGAGAGGTTGGTGAGCAGGAGGCTTCCCCTGAAATCTCACCTTGGGTATTACTCGTCCTACCTTCCCTCCTGCCTGTCGTATTACACCGAGAAGCACAGCAGCCCTCTTCCCTCTTCTGTGCCATGTGCTCCTCTTAGCATTCTCTGGTCATCTTAGAATGAGGTGCACTGCTCACTTCAGAGGTAAGGGGCCTGGACTAGCTTAGGCAAAACAGGATCTAACATTTTGATGTCCTGGCCCTTAAGACAAGGGTAGGGACAAAACCAGGATATGACCCTGCTCTCCTGGGCTAATACACCTCTTTACCCAAGAAGAGAAGGGCCAGTGGCTTATGTTCCTCCCAGTCGCAAGGCTGGGTATCTATACAGAACTTGGATTAGCTCCCTGCTTCTCCTAGTTCTTGAGCCTCATTCCTTTTAGCCTTAGGAATTCTTGATTATGCCGGTAAACCCAGTAGTAACTGTGCTCTTTCCATTATGTTTACCATCTGTGCCTAATAGTCATGCAGAACAGTGGTGATTATGTACATTATAAAATGTACTCTCAGACCAACTTCACTGTAAGTTTTATTTGACTTCAACATTAAATCCTATTCAGATAGGCTTACTCAGTTTTGGAAGTTTGATGCAGTGAGATTTGGTGCAACCTCTAGTGAGATTATCTGTCTCATCTTTAAAAATATTAGAGTGAACATTGTTAGTTATTGTATTGGATACCTCATACTTTGTCTTCTTAGCTCACCTTTCCAGCTGGCCTCTGCAATGAGAACCAGCTCTGCCCAAATGTCATTTGACGGACAGTATCTCAGCTCAGCTGCTCTGCCTACTTTTTGCTTTTTGCCCAGAGCCCTTGGGAAAACCTGGTTCCTATCTGCACATGCACCACCTGAAGTAAGTTGGAAAGGATTCCAAATAGGCTAAGCCGTGACCACTGGGGAGCAAGCAGGTGAAGGATAAATAACTCCCCCTTTCCATCCCCAAAGTGGGTAACTCTGAGTTGTACTCCATGTAGCTCCAGGTGGTCACCTGGACGGGAGGTCCTATCTAGAATTTGATAATGCCCCTGATATTGGCCTACTCTTCTCCCTGGTTCGGTCTCCCCATTCCCTCATGCCAGCCCTTCCTGGCGAAAGTGATCCTGTTCCCTGAGATAACTTCTTGTCTTAGTATAGTCTGAGGAAAGTATTTGAGTGCAGTTAGGTTATTTTGGGGAGGATCCTAGCAAACACTGTTAGAGGAGTATTTCAATAGAGATCTGCAAGAAGGGAGGGAGCGAGTGAGTGGCTATGGGAAGCACATTTCTGATGTAGTGCACAGCCCATGCAAAGGCCCTGAGGGCCAGAGCGTACTTAGTAGACGTGCTGTTCAAGGATGGGTAGGGGTCAGTGAGGTCGGATTGGAAGGAACAAGGGGCCGAACAGTGGGAGCTGAAGCTGGAGGAGAACAGGGTGAGGTATAGACAGACGAGGAGATCCTAGGAGCCCTTTGTTCAGTGAAGATTTCAGAAATGATGTGACCAGAGAACACTCTACCATCTATTGTATTGTTTTGTCTTTTGAATAAATATTTTGCAAAGGCTTATTTCACCTGTCCATGAATGACTTGGTAAGCCATTTGATTATAATATGTAGTCAGTCTCAAGGTGTTATTTGACACTCTGTTGCTTATAATGAGATTTTTCCCATTGAAATGAGACAGACTGTAACATCTAGAGTCTGAAGAGCATCGTGATTTGCTGAAAAGTATATATTAGGTCAGCGGCAGAGCTTAAACTAGAGCTGATAACTCCAGAATCCTAATCCAGAGCGCTTCCTGTTACACTATGAGAGCACATGGTATGTTATTGGGAGAAATTCCCGTTTTCAAAATTACTCTTATCATTATGCTAATTATATTAGTTATGCACCTGGGCTGCTCTGAAGACTGGAACTATTAGTGTAGGAACATGGTTTTTGCTCTTGAAAATCCTCCCATTTTAAAGGCAAGTGAATTTAGCTGATAGCTGGTTATCTCATTTGGGTACAAATTCACTGTCAAAAAGGCCAAACGTAAGCTGATTCCATATTTTTCCCCTCCCAAAAGTTTTTTCTTTCCAGTTGAAATACAACTGGAAATACAACTTTTAGGGCAAGAGGTAAAATAGTCAAATGTCTTCTATAGTACGTAATATATTAATTTAATTATACACACTTAAAATTACATAATAAGGAAAATTGCTTTTTGTCTCATTCTCACATTTCACAGAAAATGCCTATTCTATTTTTTGTCACAAGGATCTTTGACACGAAAGTCTTTCTTATTCCTAAAGCCGTTTTTCAGTCATTCAAGCAAATTCTGAAAGCACCTCACCTTTCTCTCTGTCCCCGTTATTAGAAACACAACAGCCCTTTTGAATTGGTGTATGATCCTGTCACTGGGATTTTTATCCTCAGCTGCAAGTACCCATTGCCTAAGCAGCACTTGATTTTCATTTGTTTAGTTGTTGTATATTTGTAATCCCACATAATAACCCCTCACTGTCTTGCTTTTCCAGTAATCTTTAAAGCATTTTTACAGAGGTATCCAGCCAGAGGTATTCACAACTGTGAGGCCTATCCCAGAAATTGTTTTACATTCTTTGCCTTTTTATAAAAATTAAATGAAGCAGTGCTGTCAGATAACTTTTTTAAATAGTGCCAACTGGCACTGATTGAATTCCAGGCTGCTCTGCCATCCCCAAATTGTGCATTGTTATTTACAAAAAAGTCATTGAAAAAGAATCTGAGAATATTAGAGCCTTTCTAACAACTCAGATGTAATTCCCTCTTTTTGAGGTTTACTCTTGGGGGAGGGGAACTCGTGGCCTAAATTGGGATATCTGTGGTCACCCCATCCTAGCCTGTGTCCAAGGACTTCCTCCTGCTTGCTATCTTTGATGACATTTGCTCAAATGTGACACTGAGGAAAGAAGTGGGTCTTTATCAGCACAGCGGCACCCCATTCCTGAGGGAAGCCAAGCCCATCCTACCATAGATGCTGTCAACCCTCACATGTTGGTACATCAGAAATACCTTATTATTTTTGTACATAATCGGTATTTGCCATTGTGCTGCAGAGTTGGAGTGACGCTGAATGAGTTGTGTTTGTTTGGATTTAGAAGCCAGAGGGCCTGTGAAGCTACTGTGCTGAAAACGGTGGGGGAATGGGCGGCACCGTATTCCTCACTCCACGCCAATCAACTTCTCCTTTATGATGTTTTCCGTATCTATTTTGGGTTTTAAGAAATGTCAAAGTAAAGGTTAAGAAAATTGCTTTTCTGTGTGGAATAGCTAATACAGTAGGCAACACACTTACATTTTCAAAGTTCAGTGAACCTGTGTGGAGATGATGATGTGTGATATTCTGATCTTCCTTACTAAAAGCCTCCTTTACTTTGTAGGATCAAAGTGCTTGACTCTGTTGGTGGAAATACACCCCGTTAACAATGTGAAGGTCCTAAAGGCAGTAGACAGTTATATTTGGGTCCAGGTAAGTGAGCATGTCCTTTTATACTTACCTCGTTAATCAAAAGGCCTGTGAAACCCAGGGCCTGGGTGTTTACAAAGTGCCATCACACACATGATCACATTTAATCCTCAAAGCACGCTGGTAATTGGTGTGGCTGGAATAACCAGCTCTTCCTTTGCAAACAGGGAAATCTTTAAAACTCAAACCTAGCTCCTCTGTCTGTATTATATCATGGTTTGTCTAATAGGAATGCAGTGTTTTATGTGGTAAAATATTAAATATCAAAACACATTTAAATTAAGTTAAAAAATGGTCTATTTAATGTATTCACAGATTAAATATCTATGTTCAATGATGTAATTAATCCTGAAATTCATCAGCCCCATGAACTGATGCAGAATCAGTGTGTGTGTATAATGCAGTCATTCCTCATTATTTACACGTTCTGAATCTGAGAATTCTACTACTTGCTCAAATTTATTTGTCACCCCCAAATCAATACTCATGGCGCTTTCACAGTAATTTGCAGACATGTTCAAAGTGGTGAAAATGCACATGTTTCCAGCTGAGACCCAACGAGGTGACACTGCCATCTCGATTCAGTTCTCATACTACAAGCAAATGTTGTTTTCATGGTTTATTTAGTGCCTATTTTTTTTTTTTTTAACTTGGGGGCTGTTTGTTGGTGATTTCATTGTTTGAAATGTCCCCCAGGCATGCTGCTGAAGTCCCTAAATTCAAGAAGGTGGCAGTGTGTGCTTTACGGAGAAAGTATGTGTGTGTTAGATGAGCTTCTCCAGGCGTGAGTACACAGTGCTGGTTGCTGTGAGCTCGGTGCTAAGGAGCCAACTACGTATATTATATAAGGTTCCTTAAACAGAAACACACATCAAACAAAGTTATGTATTAACTTGCTGACAAAACTGTGGTGACTAGAGGCTTGCTGGAACCTATCCTTGTATTTTCCCAGAAACAATGGTCAGTATTCAGCACGCAGGGTTTGTGGTGACTTTACAGAACATAACTACCTCAGATACATGGTCATGCAGGGTAGCAGCATAATAATTTCCTTGTGTAACCTGAGGTATCTGCCTCCTCTTTCCCCTACCCACTCCCAGCCTCGAGCCAGTGGGTCTCCCTCCTGCAATGTGTGTTAGAAGAGGGGATTGCCTGTCATCTGCCCCGGGTTCTCCACTGTCAGCGGTCCTGTCAGTTGTGCATTTCTGCCACCACTCCTGGCTTCACTGTGGGTGGCTGCTGGCTTCCAGACAGCGCCTGCAGGGAGCTTCTGAGCTGCATTCCCCTCCCCCAGGGAGCCACTCTGTTTGCACTGTCATCAGTGCAAGGGTGCCTGGGACAGAGCACATTTCCTTTCCCTGGCCTGTTCTCTTGGCTCCCTTAGCCTCTCTACCCAGGGCTATATAGGCAATGGAGATGTTATTGAAGGATTGGGACACATAAAGGGAATTAGAACATAGGAAGGGAAAACATTTTACAAGTATTTGGTTGTACAACATTGTGACTATATTAAAAATGACCGAATTGTATAATTTAAAATAGTTAAAAGGGTGCATTTTATGTTATGTGAATTTTACCTCAAATTAAAAGTACAGAATGCATGACTGCATCCATAGGCCAAAGGAAAAGTCCCTATCCAAATAAAGTAAAACCGCTACTTATCTTGGGGCCCCATCTCAGTTCCTAGCCCTGCCCCCCGTTCCTCATGCCTGTGCCTCTGGTGAGAGAAACTTCTTCTAACCTCCATCCATGGAAAATCCTCACCTTCTGCCTCTCCCCCTTCTCCTCCCCTTTAGAGAAACAGTCACTGGTCCACTGAGTTTGGTCTTGCCCTGCAATCTGTCTCTGTTTTCTTATCAAAACATCCATGGTGGTGTCCTGTTCATTTCTCTAAGTCTGCCTGTGCCGCCTTGACCCCCTTCACAGAGGGACTTCAGCAGGACAGGTGGGGATTGGACCCCAGTCTGGGACCCTTTGAGAGTCCCCTACCAGCATGAGCTGCGTCTTCCGGATACTTCCATTGGGTAATTATATACTCCTTCTCCACACCTAGGGTACATACTGCCAGTGACGAATATTAATAATCAGAGTCTGGCTCCATATCTGTGGAGATAAATATTTCCCCAATATGATAAAATCTATATGGAGTTCTTTTCACAATGCAAAAAGCAGACAAACTAAATCAACCTTGTATGCTTTTGCAGAGCTGTGTCTGAAACCTGTCTCTTTATATTCTCACCTCCAGGCCTTGCTCTAGGTCTGCCTCATAATAGAAAGAAAAACAACCACCACCTAAATGGGACTTTTAAAATCATGTTCTCACTGATTGCCACACAAAGAACAGACCAAGGTTAGAACCCCACAGCAGCTTGTCCAGCTGGCAGTTCCAAGCAAGCATGCCTTGTCTACCTGTGGACTCAGGGGAGGCCGTATCATCCTCTGGAGGAGTAGCTCCTTATTTTGAGGCACTGGGTATTTGTTTTTTCATTTATCCATGTGGTGTCGCCCATCTTTGCTTCTCCTCAACCCCAGTACATAAAGTGTCCTGTTTGATGTGCCCAGTTTCACAAATCAGGAGATAATAAATTCTATATTATTTTTGTAGCTGAGTTCTGCATTGCTATCTATTCTTTTTTTAAGATTTTATTGGGGAAGGGGAACAGGACTTTATTGTTATTGGGGAACAGTGTGTACTTCCAGTACTTTTTTTCCAAGTCAAGTTGTTGTCCTTTCAATCTTAGTTGTGGAGGGTGCCATTCAGCTTCAAGTTGTTATCCTTTCAGTCTTAGTTGTGGAGGGCGCAGCTCAGCTCCAGATCCAGTTGCCATTGCTAGTTGCAGGGGGCACAGCCCACCATCCCTTGCGGGACTCGAGGAATTGAACTGGCAACCTTGCGGTTGAGAGCCCACTGGCCTATGTGGGAATCGAACCGGCAGCCTTTGGAATTAGGAGCATGGAGCTCTAATGACCTGAGCCACCGGGCTGGCCCCTGCTATCTATTTTATAATTTTGAGGTTATTGCTGTGAAGAATGGTATATAGTTAATGGCTTATTTTTCAGTTCTAAAGGGGAGACTTGATGACAGATGATGTTAAAAATTGACTGGGTTCTGTTTCTAATATGTCATTACTAGAAGTTAGGACACCAGGTAATATAGCTTGTCAAAAATTTCCCCAGTCTGTAGAGAGACTGCCAACTATAAAATAGCGACATAAAAGGTTATGTTCTTTCATTATGTTTTCAAGTTTGGAGGGAAAAGGCAAAATTCACCCGTGGATTTTAGTAAACTTTTATGTTACAAAACGGACCTGCTAGTTTATTGTTACTCTTTTGATAATGGAAGAATTAAGTCACTGGTGTCATCCCAAGACCAGTGTTCCCTCATCACAGCTGATGGCATCAGGCCTTGTGTTTCTGGCTGCCTGCTTCGTCCTGTGGGCTGGCACTTATGGGTGAATGGGGTGGACCAAGCCTTTTCCTCCTAGGGGCAGTGATTTCAGGCTTATAGTTCGTCCACCGCACGCCACACTGTGACTCACTGTCTTTTCTTGGAAAGTCCCTGGCTATGTTGTGCTTTGTCTACTGGATGTGGGACTTTGGAAGTTGTAATGGAGAGTCCGTTTACTTAGCTCAAAATACTAGGGTTTAGTTGCACAACAGATTATTGATCACTCTTACTTCGTGCATGTGAAACAGAGCTTTCTGTAGAAATGTTGTTTACCTCATTTCTGATTGGCATATTCCAAACAGCATGCACCGTCCCTAGAAATAGCTTGCACTTTAGCCTCACTGTTAAATGAATTATGTTGTACCTGCAATCAATTCCCCACCCCCGCTCCCCCACCCACTGGAAACCTGAGCTCCTGAGAGCGTTCCCTAGTCCTGCTTGCTTCCCTCTGTAATTGTGCGTGAATGTGACTCACCGAAACAAGACTGTGGTTCCCAGTCCCTTGTATGGTATTCAAACACAACTTCTGGAATATTTGTGTAGGCAAAGTAGTTGCTTATGATTTTGGTGAATTTCCTTTTTGCAGTTCCTCTATCCACATGTTGACAGTCATCCTCTTCCAGAGAACCATCTGTTACTGATTTCAGAAGAGAAATGTAAGTGCATCTTCAGGTGGTATCTGGGGACTTCATGAAGGGCACATCTAGTGAAGTGTGGGACATGACTGAACCTTCTAGATATCCACTCGCCAATGCTGAGCGTCCTCTCACCTTTGGTGTCTATTTGAGACCTAGGACTCCTGTGGAAGGGCTTTTCCTTTCAGCCCCGACTTGCTGATCCCTCAGGATCTGCTCTTCCCTCATCCTGGGGATGATGGGCTCCTGCGTCTGTGGATTTCCAATGTTGTCTCATGGTAGGATGTTTGTAGAACAGTTGTGCACGTCAGTTTTGCCTTCTTTAGTCCATCCGTTTTTAGGATGTGCGTCACAGGATAACCATGATGTGAGCAGAGAGGCTTAGGCAGAGACAAAGGAAGGCATTAGAAGCTAGAAGAAATCCATGACAGAACTTGAGGACACGTACTAACATAGCCAAATTCAGGTCGAGGTAAATAAGATTGCGACATCCTTTAATGATATTTTCAAGTTGGGGGCTGGGAGGAGAAAGGACGAACATCACTAGTGGATCTCATCTACTAAACAGTCTTTCCTGCTACAAGATGAAACTGCTGATTTATAATTGGGAGAACAGGCCTGAGTCTTGTGTTCCATTCCTGTGCTCTTGTCCACTGTCTGTCTCACTTTTTTGTATCTAGCACTGGCAGAAGATAAGTATAGGGAATGAATCTAAATTCCTTACTGAGAAAAAGGGACCACCTACAAATCGACCCAAAATATTTAGAGTTTTGCTAATGTGAAATTGATCCCTATAAAAATGCTTCGTCCAGAGCATTTTTGTATAATGATTTGTATAATGAGTTTTCTATCTAATATTTTCATACAAACAGGTATCTGGTATTTGGAAACTGATGGTAACCCTGTCAAATGAGCCTGTGTTAGCTGCCTATAAGACTGATGGTACAGGGGAGGCAAATGCTTGTTGAGGGAACCCAGGGGAGCAGAAAGGTTAAACGCTTCATATGTTGTCGATATTGGGAGCAGAGTAAATGCTGGACTTGAAACAGACTGTAAAGGGAGGGTGGAGAAAGGGGAGTTGTGTTTTGAACCTTTACTGTAAGATTTCTGTCTATGATAATATTTTTCAGCCAGTTATTTAATCTGCATATTTTTTAATACAAAATTATTCACAATGGTTAGGTGAAAAACATACTCATGTTTTTCATGAAGGTTAAAATCTATCTTTCTGTTGTTTGTTTTTTTAAAGATATTGAACAATTTCATATCCAAGTCATCCAAGAAGATGGAAATAAAGTGGTAAATACTTGAAATTCCTTTTGCTTCAGAGTGTTTTCCACAAATGGTGACATTTCTAGACTGTTAAAGATAGATTAATGTTACAGAAACATAATATTTTCTTTATTTGATGTCTTTCAAATTATAGACTTGCTATTGTAGCATGTGAAGTAATATAAGATATGTGAAGGGGTTAAATGTCCCCTCCCCCGGCCCCCGACGTCAGTCCCCTGAGATAACTATTATAATAATGACAGCTTTGTGTAACTCTTTCTACACATTTTACTTTGCTCCATGCACATATACAAGGATTCAGTTGTTTTTTACCAAAATAGAATCATAACATATAAATTAATTTGCAGCTTTTCTTTTTTGGTTTTTACCTAATATATCAGGGTATCTGTATAGGTTACCAAATAGAGATATAACTTTTTTCTCTAAATTTTATGCTTGGATACATATACATACATATAATAAATGAGATCATAGCATATGTGCTGTGGTTTTATATAGTAGTTCTATTTTCTTTCCTTTGTTTCCCCTATTCTCCATTCTCCCTCTTCTTTTCACCTTTAACTTTCATTCACAACCTGGTATTTCTCCTTTCATATTCTTCTCTCTACCTGTATTACGGTATCTATTACCCCCACGCCCCTGGGTTTGTTTTTATTCACTCCTCATTCAACTTTGTGGAATTATCTGCAAGTCAACTAGAATAGTTCCATTTCATTCTCTTTAGAAGTATATAATAGTCCCTGGCATGGAAGTACACAGTTTTTCATCCATTTTCCCACAGAATTACATTTACTTGATGGCCAATATTCTTTTTTCACTTGTTTGCATTAGAAATTGTCTCAAATGTTTTTGTGTCTATAGCTTCACATATTTGGTACATACATACTTGGGGCTAAATCTTCAGGGATATATAATTGGTGGATATATACTTTAATAAATTTCAACAGATTTTGCCAGATGGCTTCCCAAAAAATTGGTAATAATTCAGTTTTACAACCAAAGTGTAACAATACTCTTTCCCTTTATCTGTACCACTAATAGGTATATTTGTCTTTCTAAAACGTTTCCAATTTGATGGGTGTAAGTTGCTATCATTATTATTTTAGCTTTTATTTCCCTTTATATTCATGAGTTTGAGCACATACTATGTTTATTGGCTATTTGAATTTGCTTTTCTGAAAATTGCTTAGTTGTATCCTTTGTCTATTTTTCTTGACAATTTGTATGAGATATTAAAGATGTGTATGAGATATTGATATTAACAATGATTTCCTTCAATATTTAAATAGTCTACATCAAAATAGTCTTTCTCTGAAGGTTTTAATTTTAAAGTTAAGTGAACAAAATGGAAATGGAAAATGGCACTTATTAATATGTATCTACTATTGATTGCCTCAAAGGATGAGGCCAGGCTAGAAAATGACCAGAAGAAAATGTGTGGCTGGAGCTCTGGGCCACCAGTGGCTAAGTGCATGACAGGGCAGGGTCAGGACTAGTGGTCAGAAAAGGATCAGACCAGAGAGGAAAGACCAAAAAAGAATCCCAAAGCCAGTGATGGAAATTTAGAGGAGAGTGTTAAATAAACAAGTCGGAGTCGGAAAACTGGGAATGGGCACAAAGAACTGGCTGTTTGGAAGAGGGGTTGGGAGCCCGGAAGACACTGCAGAGAGAGTGAGGGCAAAGTCACTTGTCAGCAGCCCAGAAAGGATTCTCCTGGCCAAGACAGTGCAGCCTCAGCATTCCTTCATCCATGTGTGTCCTTCTGTGGGGCTCTTTTGCCCTCATGCGTAAAGGCTTAGACTGTCCTACTTAAGGCAGTGGGTGGTTCCGCATATCCCTCACAACATCCCTGCATGATAAAGGTGGCTTTGTAATCATCCCCATTTTTACAGAGAATGCTGCAACCAAGACTCACAGAGCTGAGGCAGCTCCAGAGAAGGAGAAAACTAACATGTAAACCTCAGTCGCCACACTCAGGTTCTTGTCAGTATATACCTTCATTGGAAAGAGTTCCCAAACCTACCCCAACCTAACACGTTTCAGAGAAGTGGAAACAAGATGGCTTTTCCAAGGTTTAGAGACAGACAGGCATGCTTGGGTCTTTTCTCTAGTATCACTTTCCTCCGTTCTAAATGTGGTGGACCTTGGCTAGCCAGAAACAGAGGTGCATAATTCTGCTTGCTCTGTGCCTCCCTCAAGTTCGAAGTTAGCCTCAGTGGAGAAATTAGGATACAGGGGATTTGGGGCATGAAAATGGACCATTCTCGTGTTCCTTCTTCTTCATTTCTACTACCTCAACTTGTCTACATTTTTTTACTCATTGTCCCAATATAGATTACTTACACTATATACCATAAGCATTGAGGCAAGTGAATTCTTAATGCCTTGTATTAAACTTGTGATAGCCTTGGCAATTGATATACCTTATTTCATTTCGCATCCTCTTCTTTTTTTTATTTATTGGGGAACATTGGGGAATAGCGTGCTTCTCCAGGGCCCATCAGCTCCAAGTCGTTGTCCTTCAATCTAGTTGTGGAGGGCGCAGCTCAGCTCCATGTCCAGTCGCCATTTTCAATCTTTAGTTGCAGGGGGCACAGCCCACCATCCCATGTGGGAATTGAACCGGCAACCTTGTTGTTGAGAGCTCGTGCTCTAACCAACTGAGCCATCCGGCAGGCCGCCCTCATTTCCCTTGTTTTGAACAAGTGTTCCTTGAGTACTATTCCGTGCTAGAAACAAGACATTGGATGTTAATTAAAATGTAACTCTTATAGAAGCACCATAGGAATACAGGGATGGAGAGTTTTGCCTTTGTTTTGGGCTGAGGTTTTCCTTGGGATCCCAGCCTCTGTGAAGGTCTCTTGTTGGCAGAGACCTGAGTGGGTTATGTCCAGAACAGGAAGCTCTGAATCTTCTGTTAACCTAGCTGTTAATTGGTGTTAGGTGTGGCTTGCCTCACTCAGCAACACCAGCCTGTCTGCTAAACTAGGAGTAGAATAAAATAGTATATTATAAAGTGGTTGGGAAGAGCAAGTAAGGAAATGGTGCTTTAAATCTTTTCTGGGAAGACTTTCCATGTGCATGTGTTGTGGGGGTGGGATGGAGGAGCGCTGCTAAAAATAAACTATGGAAATATTTACCTGTATTATAAAGATAGAATATGCAAAATAATAGTGAATTCCAGATCTGTTCTCCTTTAAAATAGTTATTTATTTCCGAAATCTTATGGCCTCTAGGTGATCAAAAATTCTGGCCACCTCCCAAGAGAGAGAGTAGCAGAGGACTTTGTTTGGGCTCAGTGGGATATGTCAGAGCAGAGATTATACTACATTGACCTGAAGGTAAAAACTAATCCACTTGTCCTCCTTTTTATAGGTACAATGGAATTTGGACATTATATAATTGTAATTTATTAATCATTGCATTTTCATTGATGGGACAGTCGGGGAAGATTTATTAAAAATAATGAAACAGGTTGCCAGCTGGGGAAGATTGGGGAGGGTGAGTAAAAAGGGAGAAGGGATTAAGAAGTACAACTTGGTAGTTACAAAACAGTCATAGGGATGTAAAGTGCAGTACTGGGAATATAGCCAATAATGTTGTAATAACTATGTATGGTGTCAGATGGGTACTAGATTTATCGAGGTGATCACTTCATAAGCTATGTAAATGTCTAATGACTATGTTTTACACATGAAACTAATATAATATTGTATATCAACTGTAATTGGAAAATGAAACAATTATTAAAACATTGTGTTTTATATAATGAAAAGATTTTCATTACTGTTTGCTTCTTGGCTACTTCCTTTTCTCTCTCTCTTTCTCTTGCTCTTTTGTTTTTTAACTAGTGTTTTCGTTGATTTTTTGGGCTAATATGTCATTCTACTTCCTCTTTTAGAAATCAAGGAGTATCTTAAAATGTATCCAGTTTTGTGCTAATGAGAACTTTAACTTAATGGTAAGTCAAGAGAATGATTGGGCTACAGGAAATTTTATAACACGTTGTCCCCTTCTAAAGAGATTTGTTA
Organism: Rhinolophus sinicus; assembly: GCF_057876585.1. NCBI lineage: Eukaryota > Metazoa > Chordata > Mammalia > Chiroptera > Rhinolophidae > Rhinolophus > Rhinolophus sinicus. The sequence continues at coordinate 46,369,201 of NC_142504.1, forward strand.
TCATAAACAGCATTTTAACATTCTTGACGTGTCAGTCACTTGTTTGAGCAAGTAAAATGGCCCTCGCCATTTTGAGGCTTCAACTCTATAACAAATGCAATTAATATAGGACATTAGAAGAGCACATACAGAAAATTTCTGCTAACTGAATGCCTTTCGTTAAAGAAACAAAAGTGAGGATTAGTAGAAGGTAATAGGTGTGGTCTTTAAGTGGTAATAAGTCATTTGATGCCAGAGGACTTGTGAGGTTGATAAATTTGAGGATAAGGGAAATAGTGAGAGGGTATAGTTTAATTAGTAAAACTCTAGCATGACTTTTGCAAATCTATTTGTAATGCTAGCCTTGCGGTGAGGAATGATAAATAGTTTTATTTGTGATGGACAGTACATTCTTCTTCCTCTTGACTAGTACTAATATTGGTGTCTAATGTAGATTGGTATCATACCATTGTAAGAATTTCATTTATTTCTTCTGCCCCACCCTCTCTTTTGACTCAGCCACTGTCCTTCTGAAGACACAGTCCTTCCCTCCTTATGTGGTCTTCTGTGTCTTGTAAAAGTTTACTCGTTCCAATTGGTTTATCATACAACCCATTTATGATATTCAAATCTGAGGCAAAGTTTGCCAAGTATTAGCTCTGTGAGAAATAAATATACATTGAGCTTGTGATTGTATGTAAACTCCAGAATATTCTTGATGTAATTTCTGTGCTGTGAATTTGGGGAATAACCTGCGAAGAGAATGGTTAAATGTGCTCTTCATGATTAGGTAATTACAGTGTTATCAGGCTTGCTGTGGTTTTCAGAACTCTTGTCACGTAGTAATATCATTTTTTGTTTGTTTTCTCCTGATTTTTTGACAGTTTGAAGCACCCTTGGACATATCATTAAGTGACTCAGGATTTAAGTAAGTTATTCATAGATTACTATTAATTTTTATAGATACTCATGGGCAAAATGATTATATTTATATCTAATCTAGGGTATGTAGATAAAAGGATAATTTGGTGTATGTGTGTGTGTGTATCTTCTTTTGTATTTCTGTTCTCTATAGGGACTCTAAGCAGTTTTATCAAGCATGAACACAGGGTTTTTCCATGCAAAGTCAAGAGTATTGATTTTTATGGCCATTTATTTCTATAGGGCATCTCCATTTATTTTGATCTATGGAAGTGCTCTTCTCCCTGTGATTTAATAAAGAATTTGATGAGTCAGAGAGAACTACATTTAGAATCAAACATCAAAACCTTCTTCTTGTTGCAATAAAAGAGGATGTCACAGGTCAATCCACTTGTAGCTCAGCTGAGTCCACTGCTTTATTTCTTTTCTATTTTCCTCTTTACACAAACAGTCACTTTTTTCCCCCAGACTATTTTGAATGTAGTAAAAACATGAAACACTTTTGAAAAAATACACCTAAAGCCAATAGTGCCTAGAAGAAATGGAAGTCTTCTTGAATTAAAGTAATGATAATCCTAAAATTTTAAGTGTTTCACTAGCTTTATCTCATCATATATGAATATTCAGTTGTACTTATTTTGAAACAGTATATGCACTACTCTAAATCAGAAAATGTTATAAAAATGTAAGCTGAAAGTAATATATTTTTTCCTCTGTTGCCCAGCCCATACCATTTATGTACCATGTAGTTTTTTAAATCACTGTTTTACAGAATTTTTTTAACCAAACATATTCTCTACTTAAATTTTTCATGTCTCTACTTCTGTGGGTATATTTTAGTGGCTACTACCCTTTATGAGGGAATTTATTTTTAAATGCATTCACAATTTCATATCTTTTATATTCTTAGGCTTGTCAACTTTGGATGTGATAATCTTCAAGACCAAGAGAAATTATCCAAATACCTGACTCTGTGCGTTTTTACCAACCATACAGGTAGAACAAGGGTTGCATTTATCAATTTATTCAACTAGAGTTCTATATAAAATTTAGCCATTTAGCTATATGGATCTTGAAAGTGAAATGTAATATGGACACATTTACAGAAGTGATCATACGGAGTTTTATATACCAGATTATCTTCTCCACTGTAATTTTACATTTTTGCAGTCCACAGGGTTGTTATTCTACTAGTTATTTTTTGTGTTATTGTTCTAATAGAGGGCATGGATTCTCATTTAATCAATCTCCATTTTCTCACCTACTTCATCTGTTACCAAATGACACAGCAATGGGGTTGCTTTTTGCATCAGGATTACCTGATGTGTTTGGGTTCTAAATCTATATAGTTGGCTACTTTAAGAGCCAAGCTATAACCTACTGAGCTAGCAATCAAAGCTTGACATAAAATTGTACATTGTACATAGATAAAATAAAGGGGGGAAAAACAAGTACCTGAAAATGAGAGGAGAGGAGTATGATTACATGAATGAATCTTGGGGGAGGACTGCTGATTAACCTTAATAGTTATCTAAACGATCAACTGTAATAATTAAATGTAATAGTCATTTTTAATATCCAGACTTAAGTGGAGTTAAGTAGCACTTGGACTAAAATTGTATTCCTTTAAAGCAAAATTATCTGGTATTCATTAAGCTAGCATTTATGGTGCACTTACTGTATGCCAGCTATTGGGGATACAGTGATTAGCAAAACTGACCTACTCTGTATTAATATAGAGGTTACTATTTGGTGTGCATCTTTCACACTAAATAAGTACATGCATTTTATTTAAATAGAAGCATGATAAATATTATGAATGAGAGTTGTAGGAAGCCATGAGAGCATATAATGGAGTATCTTCGAATATGTTCTAAGTCAGTCAGTCTGTCTCTGTTTCTCCCTTCCTCCAAGACATCCCCGCCTGCTCTTCATCATAAAAATTACATGCTTTTCTGCCTCACTCTTTCATAATTCATCCCATTTTCCTCCCTGTCCATTGCAGGTCTCCCTCAGCCTCATGAGGCCCTCCATAAACCAGTCTTGAGGAGTTTAGGGAAGGAAGTGACATTTCACTTGAGACTTGAAGGATGTAGGGAGAGCAATGGGGGGAGTATTGTAAGAGGAAGTGGAAGAGATGGGCAGGGGCCAGGTCATGTAGGGCCCTGCAGACCGGGGAAAGATTTAATATTTCCTTCTAGGAGTCATTAAAGGTTTTTTCTTTTTTCTTATTATGACATTTTATTTTGAGAGTGCTCAAGCACACAGAAAAGTTCAAGAATATAATGAACATCAGTGTGCCTTTTACTTAAACAGTTGTATCATTTATAGTATTTTCTTTATCATTCTCCTTACGTATTGGTACCATTTGCTTCCTTTTGACTAAACCATTCAAAAGTAAGTTGCAGGGTGGCCAGATGGCTCAGTTGGTTAGAGCGTGAGCTCTGAACAACAGGGTTGCTGGTTCACTTCCCACATGGGATGGTGGGCTGCACCCCCTGCAACTAAGATTGAAAATGGCAACTGGACTTGGAGCTGAGCTGCGCCCTCCACAACTAAATTGAAGGACGACTTGGAGCTGATGGGCCCTGGAGAAACACACTGTTTCCCAATATTCCCCAATAAAATTAAAAAAAAGAAAGTTAAAAAAAAACAAACAGTAAGTTGCAGACATCACGACACTTTACCACTAAATAATTCAGCATGTATCTCCTTCAATTAAGGGCATTCTTTTATATAACCTTGGTTCCATTATCACTGAAAGAAATAAATTATGTTAACTAGTAAATTATTTAATATTTAAATTTCCATAATTATTTAAAAATATATATGTATGTATATATGTGTATGCATATAAATAATTATATGTATGTATGTATATAACTTTTAAAGTCAGGATCCCATCAAGATTCGTGAATTACATTTGGTTATATCTTTGAAGTCTCTTTTAATATAGACAAGTTCCCAACTCATATCCTCTGTTCTTTTTTTTTTTCCCTTTCACAACATTGACATTTTGAAGAGTCCGGGCCATTTGCCTTGTGGAATGTTCCACATTCTGGATTTGTCTAATTGTTTTCTTGTGAAATTATTATTATTATCTGAAATTATTTAACTTTTTTTCTCTATCCTCTACATTTCCTATAAATGGGAAGTTAGTCCTAAAGGCATTGTTAGATTTAAGTTAAACACTTTTGGTAAGAATATTTCATAAGTGATGTTTGAACGTTATTTGTACCAGATCAGGAGGCGGGTAATGTCAGGATGTCCTAATATTGGTGATGCTACATTTGGTTCCTTGGTTAAGTGGTAACCACCGTCTGTCTCCCTTGTAAAGTTATATTCTGACCTTTGTGTTAGTGATCTGTGAGGTGATGCTTTGGCATCATACTCTGATTATCCTATTTTCCAACAACTTCTCATCTGTTGGTTTGGAATTCCTGATGGTCCTTTACTGAAGTATTGCAAGCAGAAAGTGACATGATTAGATATGTGGTTTTAAAACATCACTGTGGCTGCTGTGTAAAGAATGGGTTGGAGGAGGCAGGAGGAAGAGTTGGGGGATGAGCAGTTAGGATGAGGTTGTAGTCATACATTTGAGATGAGGGTGCTTCAACTAGTGTAGGCAGTAGCAGTAGAGAGAATTGGATGGGTTTAAGATGAATTTTGGAGAGGGAACTGAGAAGACTTTGCTATAAAATAGATGGAGAGGAATGGTTCTCAGATTTCTGGCATAAGCAAATGCGTGAACAGTGTAGTGTTTTTGGTGGGCCTTAGAAAGGGACATCATGAGGTGTTTTTTTTTTAGATGTGTAAACTAAGAGATCTGGAGCTTTGAAGAGGGGTCAGGACTGGAGATGAATAAATGGAGAAGTTGCCAGACTACAGCTGGCATTTGAAACCATGGGCGGGGTCTAGGGTCAAAAGGGAAGAAGTTTAGTTATAAAATCTAGGAACAAAAATATATAAAGGTTAGGTGGAACATCCCAAGGAAAAGGAAAACAAATGTGTAGAGAGAGAAAGGAGTAAAACCCAGTGTGGCTTTATAGCAGAGGGAGTTATTAAAGCAGGGGGAATTTCACAAAGGAGAGAGTGGCTAACTTAATAGGTAGTGAGAGGTAGAGTCCCTTGGGTCTGGCAGGATGGAGGAATCTGTGAGTAGTTTGTGTTGGGTGATTAAGGTGAGATTTTTTTTTTGCATTTTTTTTTTAAAATTATTAGTTTCAGGTGTACAAAACAATGTAATAGACATTTATACCCATGATAACCCTTCTGCTACCCCTCTGACATCGTATATAGCTGTTACAGTTCCACTGACTCTATTCCTTATGCTGTACTCTACATCCTGTGACCATATATATATATATATAAAAACTATAATCGACATTCATTATTATTCAGCTTCAGCTTCAGGTGTACACTGCAGTGGTCAGGTACCTACACCATCCCTGAGGTGGTCTCCTTAAAAGGACAAGTGTCCATTGGATACCCTACCAAATGATTATATTCCCCAAACCGTCTTTCGTATCCCTGTGTCAGTTTTGTGGTTACTAATTGTTAAGGTGCGATTTTCATTGTAATGTGTTAAGTAGCATGTGGGAGTTGAAAAAAATCGTAGCAGTCTTTGTACACAGGAGAGAGGCAATGGCTGGAAGGGGAAGTAGGATTTAGGCAATATTATTTTTAAGATGGTAGAGACTATGGTATGTTTGAATGTTTACGGGGTATCTAGTGCCAAGAGAAAAGATGACAATACAGAGCAGAGAGAAATAACTGGTAGAGTGAATTTGCTTAGAATGTGGATGTAATTGGGCTCATGTGGAGAGACCAGGATAGGTTCTTCCTTAGGACTTCACTTTGAATCTATTAGATGTAAACAGTCACTTCAGGCTTTTATTCTATGAAGCTTTTATTCCTTTTCATTTTACTCCTATAGGAGTTTCTCATGAATAGTAGCAGCTTTAATTTATAAATGGGCTATCTATGACATGTTTTGTTTAACAAAATGTTAGGTATATCTGGCATGCGATGTGAAAGAGTCTGTTTTTTCCTTTCTCAGAAACATCTAGGAGAGTAGAAAATGAACCTGCTCTTCACAGTCAGCTTTGAAATGAAAAACTAAGATGACTTCAAATGGGATGCTTCCAGATTTAGGCCAAAACAAGCCAGAGAAATAATCTTTAGGATTTTGACTAATAAGGTGCCAGTTTATGTATTTCCCAAGTTGCTTTTCAAAAATTATTTTTTACCTTTGTGCTCAAACAAACAAAAAGGCATTTCAGCAAAGTAGGGATGGAGAAGGGACAACTAGTCTAATCCCTGTATGGCTCGCTCTATAATAGAGAGTGTAATTTTCCAGAAAACAAAGTTGATAAAAGGAATACTGATAGACTCAGGGCCTTATACAAACTCAGCTTATTCCACATATTTATATTAATGATGCTGCTATGATAATATTTGATGTTCAGTTGTCACATGTTGGTCATTGGGAGTTACTTTCACCATTACTTCTTACATTCTGGAATGTGTCTTGGTTTTGAATTTTCTGTCCTAAGAAATGAAACCCGCTACCTTCCAAGGAATTAGAGATCACAATCTGGATAGTAGGGGTGCTCATGAGAGCTGATAGTGGGCAAAAGTGCTGCTGTTGTTTCAGGCCACTTCTGTATTAAGATTATGAATTCATATAGATTTTTCTAATCTTTTACAGTAGGAGGGTGAATCAGAGACTTCGTAAAACATTGAAAGAAAGAAAATATTCTCCTTCCTTCCATGGCTGATAGTCATCCTTGAAGCTGCATTTAGAGCTGTCTTGTGTGTTCCGAGTCAGTGGCTGTAAATTTTTTTTTTTTTTTTTTTTTGTACACTACCTATTGGGAGGTAGTGCAGGAAGAAAAGTGTAAATTCTCCTTCCTGTCCATATAATTTTAAGAGTTGCTCTTCACAAGTTTCCAGAATTAGCTCTGTGTTTTAGCATTTTGTAGAGACTTTTGCAATGAGATAATTTCTCTTGGACAACTTTGTCCTTAATAGCTTTCATTGTCCAAATGGTTTCCCGAAGGCAAGCCAACGTGGAGATGTTATCTTCATCATTGAGGAGTATTTATTAAGCATCTCTGGATGCACCATTAAGAGCATGCTTTGTTTTTTCAAACTATGACTTCCCCCAAATGTACATAGCAGTAAAATTATTCTGAAATAATGATAATAGCAGCTAACCTTTATCTCACTTAATTCTCATATGAAAACCATATGAGGTAGGTTCTATATTTTCTTTATTTACAAATGAGGAAATTAATTAATTTCCTGAGGCTTAGATAATTTAATTAATTTGCCTTTAGCAAATGTTTAAAATACTGATACCTGGGGCTCACCTTCAGAGATTCTGATTTAGTTGATCTAAGGTGGAGCCTGGGCATCTATGCGCCCAGGTAAGTTTAATGTACCTTAGGGTTGAGAACCAGTGCTCCACAGCTGTGTTGTTCAATGTGGCAGCCACTAGCCACTGGTGGTGATTTAAATTTAATTAAAATTAAATAAAATAAAAAGGCCACATTTTATTTATTTATTTGTTTTATTAGTTTCAGGTACACAAGACAAAGTAATACTTAGATGTTCATCATTTGTATCCCTCACACTGTGTGAACCCCCCTCCCCCATCCACTATCCCTCTGACATCGCACAGAGCCATTACATTTCCACTGTGTCTATTCCTAATGCTGGACCTCACTTCTTGTAAGTATATACATACATACATACATACATACATACATATATATATGTGTGTGTATATATATATATATATATATATATATATATATATATATATATAAAATTATAGTTGGCATTCATTATTGTTCAGCTTCAGGTGTACAGTGCAGTGATCAGGCATCTACATCATCCCTGAGGTAGTTTCCCAAATGAGACAAGTGTCCATCGTATACCCTACAAAATCTTTACAACATTATTGATTACATTCCCCAAATTAATTTTCAAAACCCCGTGGCCATCTTGTGGTTACCGATTGTGCTTTCTAATCCCCTCACCTTCCCCCTTATCCCCACCCCCCCGCCCATCTAGCAACCCTCAGTTTTTCCTCTATGCCTCCAAAACTGCTTCTGATTTGTTCATTCACTTATTCTTTTCTTTAGATTCCACATATAAGTGAGATCATATGGTATTTGTCTTTCTCTGGCTGACTTATGTCACTTAACATAATGTTCTCTAGGTCCATCCATGTTGTTGCAAATGGTAAGATTTCTTTCTTCTTTATGGCTGCGTAATACTCCATTGTATAAATGTACCACAGTTTCTTAATCCAGTCATCTACCGATGGGCATTTCGGTTGTTTCCATGTCTTGGCTATTGTGTATAGTGCTGCAATAAACATAGGAGTGCATAAAGATTTTTGAATTAGAGTTTTGGATTTCTCCGGATAGATACCTAGGAGTGGAATTGCTGGATCATAAGGTAGCTCCATTTTCAGATTTTTGAGATACCTCCATACTGTCTTCCATACTGGCTTCACCAATCTGCAATCCCACCAACAGTGCACACGCGTTCCCTTTTCTCCACATCCGGGCCAACACTTGTTGTTTGTTGATTTATTGATGATAGCCATTTTGACTGGGGTGAGGTGGTATCTCATTGTGGTTTTTATTTGCATTTCTCTGATGGTTAGTGAGGTTGAGCATTTCTTCATATGTCTGTTTGCCATCTGTACGTCATTTTTAAGAGAATGTCTCTTCATGTCCTCTGCCCATTTTTTAATTGGGTTGTTTGTTTTTCTGGAGTTGAGTGAGTTTTTTTATAAATTTGTGATATTAACCCCTTATCAGATATATCATTTGCAAATATCTTTTCCCATTCAATAGGATCCCTTTTTGTTTTATTGATGGTTTCCTTTGCTGTGAAAAAACTTTTTAGTTTGATGTAATCCCACATGTTTATTTTTTCTCTTACTTCCCTCGCACGAGGGGATACACCAGTAAAAATCTTACTCCGGGTAATGTCTGAGGAAGTTTCTTCCTATATTTTCTTCTAGGAATTTTATGGTTTCAGATCTTACATTTAAGTCTTTACGGCATTTTTAACTTATTTTTGTATATGGTGTAAGGAGGTGGTCCAGCTTCATTTTTTGCATGTGTCTGTCCAGGTTTCCCAGCACCATTTATTGAATAGACTGTCTTTACCCCACCGTACATTCTTGCTTCCATTGTCATAGATTAAATGGCCATATAGGCATGGATTTATTTCTGGACTCTCTATTCTGTTCCATTGATCTATGTGTCTGTTTTTATGCCAGTACCATGCTGTTTTGATTACTGTAGCCTTGTAGTATAATTTGATGTCAGCTATTGTTATACCTCCCATTTTGTTCTTATTGCTCAAGATTGCTGAGGCTATCCGGGGTCTTTTATGGTCCCATATAAATTTTCGGATTATATGTTCTATTTCTGTGAAAAACGTCGTTGGTAGTTTGATAGGAATTGCGGTGAATATGTATATTGCCTTAGGCAGTATGGACATTTTAACTGTATTAATTCTTCCTATCCATGCACATGGTATGTGTTTCCATCTATTTGTATCTTCTTTCATTTCTTTCTTCAGTGTCTTATAATTTTCTGAGTACAGAGCTTTTACTTTTTTGGTTAAATTTATTCCCAGGTATTTTATAGTCTTTGAAGCAATTGTAAATGGGATTGTTTTTTAAATTTCTCCTTCTGATGTTTTATTATTGGTAGTATAGTATCATGCCATCTGCATATAATGACAATTTTACTTCCTCCTTGCCAATTTGGATGCCTTTTATTTCTTTTCCTTGCCTGATTGCTGTGGCTTGACTTCCAGTACTATGTTGAATAGAAGTGGAGAAAGTGGGCAACCTTGCCTTGTTCCTGATCTTAAGGGGAATGGTTTTAGCTTTTCCCTATTGAGTATGATGTCAGCTGTGGGTTTATCATATATGGCCTTTATTATGTTGAGATATGATCTCTCTATTCCCACTTCCTTAAGGGTTTTTACCATAAATGGCTGCTGGATTTTATCAAATGCTTTTTCTGCATCTATTGATATGATCATGTGATTTTTATTTTTCAGTTTGTTAATGTGGTGTATCACATTAATTGATTTGCGGATGTTGAACCACCCTCACATACCAGGAATGAATCCCACTTGATCATGGTGTGGGATCTTTTTAATGTATTGCTGAATTCTGTTCTCTAATATTTTGTTGATTAGTCTTGCATCTATGTTCGTTAGAGATATCGGCCTGTAGTTTTCTTTTTTTTTGTGATGTCTTTGTCTGATTTTGGGATCAGGGTGATAGTGACCTCATAAAAAGTGTTTGGGAGCCTTCCCTCCTTCTGGATTTCTTGGAACAGCTTGAGGAGAATAGATGATAATTCTTTTTTGAATGTTTTGAAAAATTCACTTGTAAAGCCATCTGGCTCAGGGCTTTTGTTTGTTGGGAGATTGTTGATTACTGATTCAATTTCCCTGGTGATAATCAATCTATTCAGGTTTTCTGTTTCTTCTTGAGTTAGCCTTGGAAGGTTGTATGCTTCTAGAAAATTGTCCATTTCTTCCAGATTGTCAAATTTGTAATTTCTTAAAATTTTTTGTATTTCTGCATCTGTTGTCACTTCTCCTCTTTCATTTCTGGTTTTATTAATTTGGGTCCTCTCTTTTTTTAATGAGTGTGGCTAAAGGTTTGTCGATTTTGTTTGTCCTCTCTAAAAACCAACTCTTGGATTCATTGATCTTTTGCATTGTTTTTCTGGTTTCTGTTTCCTTTATTTCTACTCTGATCTTTATTATCTCCTTCCTTGTACTCCCTTTGGGCTTATTTTGCTGTTCTTTCTCCAGATCCCTTAAGTGTGAAGATAAACCGTTGATTAGTGATGTTTCTTGTTTCTTTAGGTAGGCCTGCAATGCTATGAATTTCCCTCTTAGGACTGCTTTCGCGGCATCCCACAGATTTTGGGTCGTCGTGTTTTCATTTTCGTTTGTCTCGAGATATCTTTTGATTTCTTCCTTGATCTCATGATTGACCCATTCATTATTTAGTAACAAGTTATTCAGCCTCCATGGATTGGTGTGTCTTCCAGTTTTTTTCCTGTAGTTCATTTCTAATTTCGTAGCACTGTGGTCAGAGAAGACAATTGGTATGATTTCAATTTTCTTAAATTTATCAAGACTTGTTTTGTGGCCTAACATATGGTCTATCATGGAAAATATTCCATGTGCGCTTTAGAAGAATGTGTCTTCTGCAGCTTTGGGGTGAAATGCTCTGAAAATATCGATTAAATCCAAGTGGTCCAATGTGTCATTTAAGGCCGTTGTCTTCATATTGCTTTTCTGTCTGGAAGGCCTGTCCCTTGTTGTCAGTGGTGTGTTAAATTCCCCTACTATGATAGTGTTACTGTTGATCTCTGTCTCTATGTCAGTCAATATCTGCTTTATATATTTAGGTGCTCCTATGTTGGGTGCATAGATGTTTACTAGGGTTATGTCCTCTTGTTGGATTGATCCCTTTATTATTATATAGTGCCCATCTTTGTCTTTTAATATATTCTTCATTTTAAAGTCTGTTTTGTCAGCCATAAGTATTGCAACTCCAGCTTTTTTCTCATTTCCATTTGCATGAAATATCTTACTCCAACCCTTCACTTTCAGCCTGTGTGTGTCTTTTGATCTGAGGTGAGTCTCTTGTATACAGCATATACAAGGGTCTTGCTTTCTTATCCGCTCAGCCACCCTATGTCTCTTGATTGGAGCATTTAATCCGTTTCCATTTAAAGTGATTATTGATAGGTACATAGTTATTGCCATTTTTAAATTTGTAGTTAGATTTTTTTTCATCTTTCTTCTATTTACAGAAGTCCTTTTAGTATTTCTTGTTTTGCTGGCTTGGTGGTAATAAATTCCTTTAGCTTATTCTTTTCTGGGAAGCTCTTTATCTCTCCTTCAATTTGAAATGATAGCCTTGCTGCATAATGCAATCTAGGTTGTAGGCCTTTGGTTTTCATCACTCTGAGTACCTCCTGCCACTCCCTCCTGGCCTGCAAAGTTTCTGTAGAAAAGTCTTTTGATAGTCTTATAGGAGTTTCCTTGTATGTAAGCCACTGTCTTTCTCTTGTTAGTTTTAGTATTCTCTCTGTGTCTTTAACCTTTGCCATTTTAGCTATAATGTGTCTTGGTGTGGGCCTGTGTGGGTGCATCCTAGTCGGAACTCTCTACACTTCCTGTGCTTGTATGTCGGTTTCCTGCACCAGGTTAGGGAAGTTTTCAGTCATTATTCAAATATGTTCTCGATCCCTTGCTCCCTTTCTTCACCTTCTGGAATTCCTATGATGCACATGTTGTTGCGGTTGATGTTATCTCAGAAGTCTCTTAAACCATTTTCATTCTTTTTTATTCTTTTTTCTTTTTGTGGTTCCGCTTGGGTGATCTCTGCTAACTGGTCTTCTAAGTCGCTGATTCCATCCTCTGCCTCATTTAACCTACTGGTAATTCCTTCAAGTGTGTTCTGTGTTTCAGTTATTGTGTTCTTTAGTTCTCACTGGTTGTTCTATATGATTTCTCTATCCTTCCTTATGTTGTGACTTAACTCCTTAAACATTCTTATCATCAGTGTTCTGAACTCTGTCTCTGATACGTTGGTTACCTCTAGTTCATTTGGTTCCAATTCTGGAGGTTTCTTCTGTTCTTTTATTTGGGACATGTTTCTTTGTTTCCCCATTCTGGCTGACTCTCTGTGTTTGCTTCAATGTATTAAGTAGATCCCCTAGGATTCTTGGTCATTGCTGGGGGGGTCTTATGTAGTATGTGTCCTTTATATTTGACTTGCACCACTTCTCTATTCTCCTGTGCGTGTGCTCCAAAAGTGACTGTTGTGTGTATTCTCTTGTTCAAGTTGAACTTTAATTGCTTTTGGCTTGTCAGTAGGTTGGATTGACTCCTACGCTGTCTAGTTGTGAGCATTGGCTCTGCCCACAGTGGATGAGCTGCTGACCCAGGTGAGGCTTGACCCCCATGAGGTCTTGTGCCTGTAGAGAGTTCCCTCTGGGTGTGTCACTTGTAGGTCAAACCCGGTATTACTTTGGTTTTGTCTGGAGTTGGCCTCTGGGTGTGTTGTAGGGCCCTGGTGTAGGGCGATTTCAGAACAAACCAAATCAACAAGCACAACAACAACAGCAACAAGAACAGCAAAGAAAAAAACCAGATACACTCACATGTAAAAACAACCGATAACCCACACTCCACACAGGCAAAAATATCAAACACACACACACACACACACACACACACACACACACACACAAATACAAATCAATACAGAAAAATGGAAAGAAGGAAGAAAAGTAGGGCAGAGAAAATAAAAGAGAAAGGAAGAGAGAGGTAAAGGGGAAGATGTGTATATATATATATATATATATATATATATGCTAAAAATGATACTAACAGACACACAAAAAAGCAGCGCCAGTCTTGACTTAAGCTCACCAAACAATTTTCAGGTTGTTCTCTTTTGTACAAAGAGTCCTCTCCGTCTTGTAGAGGGAGAGCCAGCCACCTGGTGCCCAGAGTGACCCTGGCACTGCAGTTCTAGGTGCGCGGGGCTATGGGGACTGGTTGGTAGTTTTTACAAAGTCAGTGCAGTGTCTGCTCTCGCCTACACATACGCACGCTGAGTGCACCACAGCCGGCCCTGTGCCCAGGTCTGCTGAGTCTTAGGCATTTCTTCCCTTGGGGGTGTGGGGGATAAGAGTGGAGGTGTGTGGGTGTGTGGAGGGCTCGATATTTCTGAGCTGCTGAAGGCCCCGAGTTGCCTCTGCCATCTGCTGTTAACCCCACATGTGTCTCTGCAGCTGTAATTGTCCTGCCGCAGCAGCCCAGAAAAGGTGGGGGCTGGGAAGGGAAGTGTCTGCCATCTCACAGCCCAGCAGTGTCACACTCTTCCCAGGCTCTGCCCTAGGTCACTGTTGCAAAGCGGCTTTTTCCAGGTCCTGAGCACTACAGCTCCTCAGCACTACAGCTCCTCTGTCGTCTGACACTGCTCTTCAGTTCAGGGACCAGCTTGAGACTCTGGAAGGGCGGGGGTAGGATTGCTGTGGGAGAGTGGGGGAAGGGGCCCAGGTAGGGCTTTTGCTGTTTTGTTTGACCTAGGGCCCAGCTGGAGATTTCTGCTGAGGTTACTGCCTCAATCATGGGATGCGCTGCTCTCGGCAGGAGAGTTCAGCTGTGGGACGCAGAGAAAGAGCCCATCTCCTGGCTCTTGTGATCTCTGTTCTGTGTCCTGGGACCCCCACGTCTCCCAGCCGCGGATGTGGGCTGCATCTCCACACCACTCCCTTCCCTTTTCCCTGGCTCACCCAGTTTGCCCACCTCCGAGTAATCCTCGTAGGAGCCTCTTAGCTGTTCTGTGTGATGAGCAGCGTGTCCTTTGATGGGTTATAGATGTTCAATTTGTGGTACCTTCCAGAGGAGAACGCAAGAAGACCACCCCGCTGCCGCCATTCCTCTAGACTCCATTCTTTGATTCAGCTGAGCTGGTGGTAGAATCTAGTGCTTGACAAGGATTGTGCTGAATGGAGTGTTAAACCTTTGGGTTTTTTCCTGCTCCGTGCTCCAGCACACTTCAGGGAAATGTTCCATTCTCACCAATAATGGTGACCCAACCATGCTCTGACCTCTAAGAAGAATGGGATGTGGGGCTGTTGGCAGCTCATGTCACTTTAAAGATACACATGTTTAGACAGTGCTGGAATCATGGGGAAGAGACACTCTATTTCTGTTGGGACGCTGCTGGGATGTGACATCACCCTGTGGCTGTCAGTGGCCACTTTGCTTTCATAAAGGGAAAGACCACCTGAGAATGACGCCAGCACAGTGGAAGGAGGCAAAGCCAACAGGTCAGGAGAGATGATTCCTGTTGACATCATTGGGCACGCAGGAAGGAGAATCTCTCACAGAAGCCCCTGTGGACTTCCTGAAATACCTCATTAGCCAAAACTAGGTCATGAGTCCCTGCCTCATCCAATCACTAGCAGGGGGTTGGGAGAGGGGACTGGTCACCATAACTGGCTTGGACCGTCTGTGATTCCTTCCAATTGAGCATCCACAAGAAGAAGGCAGCATGTGTGCTGTGTGAGCAAGCAACACCATCCTGCCACAAAGGAGAAATGGACAAGGGAGCTGAGGGTTCAAAGCCAAGGGAACAGAAGACCAAGAGCGTACAACATGCAAAGGTGCAGAGTTGTGCCAGTTAAGTCCAAGTATTACATCACTACACGCTCCTCATACTGGAGGATGCAAAACAAGAGTACCCAATACATCTTTCTGAAGCAAGACATTTATTGAAAGGTTTGGAAAACCAAGGGCTTTAATAAGAACCATCCCCTCCCCACAGAGCAGGGGAGGGAAGAAGGGCCCCAGGAAAAACAGTCCAGTCTGTGAAGTTTCACCCATCTGGGGGCCGAAGTGGTGGACCTGCAGCAATGGTGGTCCCTCCTCCTGTCTCCCAGGGAGCTCCAGGACGTCCTCCAAGGAGGTCCTTCTGAAGGCTCCGGCGATGCTGGATGCCATGGCGATGCCAGATACCCTGGCCGGGAATCCCACGCAGAGACGCCATGGCACTGGTCACATCTCCGCTGTCTGCTGGCCCAAGTCCTCTCTCCCACGGCTCCTTGGACACAGCATGTGTATTTCTTGTACTGCTGCGACCTGCAGTTTGCATCCAGCCTCTGGCCGATCTCCCCCACCACGTGGTCAGGCTCCCTGGACCTCAGTTTCATCTATTTCAGCCTTTAAAATGCAGGGAGCCAGGCTTGACATCCCTGGAGTCTTGCTGTAGCCCCACGTTTGCTGTCAAAAGTCTATAGGGGCTTTACTTGACTGCGTCTGCAGCACCCCTTCTTTGGAGGCAGACAGAACAGTTTTCGTAAGAAGTTGAAGCACCCCCTAACCACCTGCCGCCGGCTCGGCTTGATGTTTTCTGTGTTTCCACTGCTGCTGCTGGTGCTGTGGCTGGAGAGAGAGTCCCCAGGGTGACATTGGGGGGCTGGGCTAAGGATGGTGCTGGAACCTGGTCCGTGCTCAGGAATGGCAGTCGTGGAGCCTGGTCTGTGCTCCGGAGTGGCGGTCCTGGACCCCCGGCTGGGCTCAGGGGTGGCGGTCCTGGAGCCCTGGCTGTGCTTGGGAGTGGAGGTCCTGGAGCCCCAGCAGTGCTTGGGAGGGGAGGGCTCAGGGGTGGTATTTCTAGACTCCCGGCTGGGCTCAGGAATGGCGGTCTTGGATCCTGGGCTGGATGGAGGTGGGGTGGTCCTGGACTCAGGAATGGTTATGCTGTACTCCTGGATGTATGTAGGACCCGCAGACTCTTGGGCCTTCTGCCCTGGCTCGTGGGCCATAGGCTGCTGCTCTGCCTGCTGGCAAATGGACCACTCGGATTGAACCTCCTGGGCTGGGGAGGGGCTGCGGCTCTGGAACTCAGGAGGATGGAAGGGCTTCACCTTAATGGTTCGAGTCCGGAATTTTAAGTTTTTTCTGTGTAAAATGCGGTATGTGGCCAGGATGTTATTGCCTATTTTGTTAGACAGAGTGTTCTTGATGTCTTCATAGCGAAAGCCCAGGTTCACCATTTCTTCTATGACCCAGGTGTCTATGTCATCACTGGGTGGCTCAACATACGGCTTCAGTTCTTCCTCTTGGCCCATGTTCAGCCAGGGATCTGGCATGATGGCCTTCAGATCGCCTCTCTGCTCAGGGTTGAGGTTCAGCAGTGTTTGGAGGAGGTTTGCCACGTGAATGGACAGGTAGCTTGGCACCACATACCGCCCTCTGGCTATCTTCATCATCAGCTCTGGCCAGCTCGTCGCATGGAAAGGGACGGTGTCCGTCAGCGTCTCATACAGCAGCACTCCCAGGCTCCAGATGTCCGAGGCACAACTGTCATACGTTTCGCCCAGGAACAGTTCTGGGGCTGTATATAAGAGAGTGCCACAAAACGTGCTGCGTTGATGGATGTTGGAGGATGCGCCAAGTCCAAAGTCTGCTAGTGTGGCATTCATCCGAGCGTCTAGCAGCACGTTTTCTGGCTTCAGGTCCCGGTGAGCAACGCCCTTCTCGTGGCAGTAGTGCACTGCTGACACCAGCTGCCGGAAGATGCCGCGGGCCATGTCCTCCGACATGCGGCCGTGGGCACGGAGGTAGTCCAGCAGGTCCCCTCCGGGCACGAACTCCATGACCAAATAGAGGGATTCCGCCCAGCTGATCACGTGGAATAGCTGGATGATGTTAGGATGCTGCAAGTCTGCCATGCAGCGGACTTCTTGCAGGAGAGAGCTGCGCGTTTTGTCAGAGACCCGTTGTTTGATGATTTTCACAGCCACCTTCGTCTGCGTGAGAACGTGCATGGCCACCACTACGTTGGCAAAGGTGCCCTCGCCGATGGATCCAATGAGCTCGTAATGGGCACTGGGGGGCTCCTGGTCAACAGGGATGTCTGTAAACTCACGTGACATGGTGACCCCCTAGCTACACTCACTGACGATACTAACGATGCTCTCCAACTGTGCTCACAAACAACTGTACTAACTACGCTGCTAATAATAATAACTATGCCAACTGTGCTGACTAAATATACTATCAATAGTACTAACAATGCTAATAAACAATAACTATGCCAACTACACTGACTAAATGTAATAACTGTACTAACAATACTAACTAATAATACTAAAAAAAAAGGGACCAAGGAAAGAAGAGGGAAGGGAAAAAATAAAACGGGGGGTGGGGGGTGGGGGGAGGGGCTAATAAACAATAACTATGCTAACTACAATACTAAGTAATAACACTAACTAAAAAAATGAGACCAAGGAAACAAGAGGGAAGGGAAAAAATAAAACGGGGAGAAAACCAGCTAAAACGTCCAAGTCCAACAGGTCACCACAAATCAGCTTCCTGGGCTATAACGGACAGCAAGCTCAGCCCAGCCAGGGCCTTATATAGCAGCTATGGGTAATTTCATCACACTGCTGCTTTATGAGCTCAGAGCCAGAAACTGACCATGTGTGGCTAAGGATAAACTACAGTGGTTTTCTCAGTTTTGGGTTTCAAGACCTCTTTACTCTGAGAAAAAGGGGGGACCCCGAAGAAATTTTCTTTATGTGGGCTATTAAAGACTGATTTTTACTTAATTAGAATTTAAAGTCTGTAGGATGCTTTAAAAAGAGAAAAAAAAAGTGTAGTTTTTCCAGGGGTGGATAGTGTTGCATTTTGAAAAGCCCTTAAGATAATTTGTTTACACTCCCTCAGCCAAGAAATGGTGCTGCCCTTTGAGAAGCACTACTTGGGTGTATAATAAAGTAACTTTTTATGTAAAATGATCATTTAAAAGGCATCTACAAGCAATTATTCTTAAAACCAGCTTGTGCTTATTAATACCGCAGCTTAGCTGAGTAGTTCCCTCAGAAAATACTTTCAGGTGTGGATTCATTTTGGATACCTTCATTTTTTTTGTTTGTTTGTTTGTTTTGTTTTAAATAAATGCAACCCTGTTAAAAGTGAATTTGCTTCCAAAAGTGGCTACTTCATAGGCATAAAATTGGCTGGGCTCAGGGGAATCAGATTGAAATAATGCTAGGGACATGAAGTCTACCAATTTTCACTATTGATTCAATGCAGTTAATTGTTTGCACAATTTCAGTTTCACAACTTCCAGAAGTAAGTGTTGCCTATTTTTCTCTAATTAGTAAATTACCACATGTCAATGTTCGGTACATTGTTTAGAACAGATTTGTTGTCAACTTTTGTGTCAGTTTAAAATAATCTACTTCAAATCATGGGAAAATCGTGAATATTTAGTGATATATTGGATCTGATCTCAGTTTTCTTGAAGAGATACTTTTTTTCTTTAAGCTCTGCCTGATCCACTGTCCTGAAGCTCCAGACATAGCTGAAACGTTTTAAAACTAAACCATTAAGTCTTTCAGACTATACCTCCCATGTTTGTCCCTTAGCAGCACACAAAATGGAATGAAAGAAACATCTTGGAATTATTATAATTCAATGCATTTGGATAACTTATTTGTGCCGTATTTATTTCAAGTGTGTTTTTGTTCTTAAAATTCATCCATTCAAGTTTGTCTTCCTCACCAGCTCCCAGTCGCCATTACCTTTCCATTAGGGAACTCTGATGCACCTCTTCCTTTGTCTTTGATCTGTCGTGAGCCTTTTGACATTATCGGTGGTGTTTTGGGTCCTACAGAATGCCCCTCCCCATGTCCCCACACACTCAGGATTTATAGTGACACTCATCGATACTGAGATATTCTGAGAAATACTTCTGTTCTAATTGATACCTGCAAAAGTACCAAATTGGACACCTAACATGGTTCCTGAAAGCAGAGTAACTTACAACTGTAAAGCCTCCTTTTGTCTGTTGTTGGAAGGTTGTGTGCTTCTAGAAAATTGTCCATTTCTTCCAGATTGATTAATTTGTTGGCATACAGTTGCTCATAGTAATTTCTTAATTTTTTTGGATTTCTGTGGTGTTTGTTGGCACTTCTCTCTCATTTCTGATTTTATCAATTTGGGTCCTCTCTTTCTTTGTTTTGATGAGTTTGTCTAAAGGTTTGTCAATTTTATCTTCTTGAAAACCTGCCTCTTGGATTCATTGATCTTTTCTATTGTTATTTTGGTCTCTAATTCATTTATTTCCACTCTGATCTTTATTATCTCCCCCTTGTACTCCCTTTGAGCTTATTTTGCTGTTCTTTGTCCAGATCCCTTAAGTGTAAGAATAAACTGTTGATTTGTGACATTTCTTGTTTGTTTCCATAGGTCTGCATTGCTATGAATTTCCCTCTTAGGACTGCTTTCGCTGCAGCCCATAGATTTGAGGTCATTGTGTTTTCATTTTCGTTTGTCTCGAGATATCTTTTGATTTCTTCATTGATCTCATTGTTGACCCATTCATTGTTTAGTAACATGTTATTCAGTCTCCATGTAGTTGTGTGTCTTCCAGTTTTTTTCCTGTATTTGATTTCTAATTTCATAGCAGTGTGGTATGATTTCAGTTTTCTTAAATTCATTGACATTTGTTTTGTGACCTAACATGTGGTCTATCTTGGAAAATGTTCCATGTGCTCTTAATGAAGACTGTGTTTTCTACAGCTTTGGGGTGAAATGCTCTGAAAATATTGATTAAATCCAACTGATCAAATGTGTCATTTAAGGCTGCTGTTTCCACATTTATTTTCTGCCTGGAGGACCTGTCCCTTGTTGTCAGAGGTGTGCTGAAGTCCCCTACTATGATAGTGTTACTGTTGATGTCTGTCTTTATGTCAGTCAATATCTGTTTTTTATGTTTAGGTGCTCCTATGTTGGGTACATAGATGTTTACTAGAGTTATCTCCTCTTGTTGGATCGATCCCTTTATTATTATATAGTGCCCATCTTTGTCTTTTAATATATTCTTCATTTTAAAGTCTATTTTGTCAGGTATAAGTGTAGCTACTCCAGCTTTTTTCTCATTTCCACTCGCATGAAATATCTTACTCCATCCCCTCACTTTCAGCCTGTGTGTCTTTTCATCTCAGGTTAGTCTCTTGTATACAGCATATGCAAGGGTCTTGTTTTCTTATCCACTCAGCCACCCTATGTCTCTTGATTGGAGCATTTAATCCTTTTACATTTAAAGCGATTATTGGTAGGTACATAGTTATTGCCATTTTGTTATTTGTATTTCTGTTCTTCATTACTTAGATGTTTCTCCTCTTTCTTCTGTTTACAGAAGCCCTTTTAACATTTCCTGCACTGTTGGATTGGCCATGAATTCCTTTAGCTTATGCTTTTCTGGGAAGCTCTTTATCTCTCTTTCAATTTTAAATGATAGCCTTGCTGCATAACGCAATCTAGGTTGTAGACCTTTGTTTTTCATCACTTTGAGTATCTCTGCCACGTCCTTCTGGCCTGCAAAGTTTCTGTAGGAAAGTCATTTGGTAGTCTTATAGGAGTTCTCTTGTATGTAACCCGCTGTCTTTCTCTTGCTGCTTTTAGGATTCTCTCTTTGTCTTTAACCTTTGCCATTTTAACCATAATGTGTCTTGGTGTGGGCCTGTTTCGGTTTATCGTGGTTGGAACACTCTGCACTTTTTGGGCTTGTATATCGGTTTTCTTCACCAGGTTAGGGAAGTTTTCGGACATTATTACTTCAAATATGTTCACGATCCCTTGCTTCCTCTCTTCACCTGCTGGTATTCCTATGATGCGCATGTTATTGAGCTTCATGTTATCCCAGAGGTCTCTTAAACCATTTTCATTGTTTTCTATTCTTTTTTCTTTTTGTTGTTCCATTTGGATGATCTCTGCTAACTGTCTTCTAAGTTGCTGATTCGATCCTCTGCTTCATTTAGCCTGCTGGTAATTCCTTCCAGTGTGTTCTTTATTTCAGTAATTGTGTTCTTTAGTTCTCACTGGTTGTTCATTATGATTTCTACATCCTTCTTTATGTTGTCTTTAAGCTCCTTAAACATTCTTATCATCAGTGTTCTGAACTCTGTCTCTGATAGGTTGGTTACCTCTGTTTCATTTGGTTCCATTTCTGGAGGTTTCTTCTGTTCTTTTATTTGGGACATGTTTCTTTGTTTCCCCATTCTGGCTGACTCTCTCTGTTTGCTTCAATGTATTAGGTAGATCGCACTTAGTTCTTGCTGGGTTATCTTAAGTAGTATGTGTCCATTATATTTGACTTGCACCACTTCGTTCTTCTCCTCTGCATGTGCTCCAAAGGTGACTCTTGTGTTGTGTTTATTGTCCTGTTAAAGAAGATCTTTAATTGCTTTTCGCTTGTGAGTAGGGGGGGTTGACGCCTAGGCTGACTAGTTGTGAGACTTGACTCTGCCCACAGCAGGTTGTTCTGCTGCGTGAGGGTTGACCCCTTATATGTGGTTTGGTCTCTATGGGCTCTTGTGCCTGTAGAGAATTCCCTCTGGGTGTGTCACTTGTAGGTCAAACCGGGTAGCACTCTGGTTTGGTCTGGAGTTCGCCTCTGGGTATGGTGAATCTTGTGCCTCTTAAGCTGGGCCCTGGTAGGGCAATTTCAGAACAAAGCAAATCGCCAAGCACAACAACAAGAACAAAGAAAAAAGTCAAATACCTTCACATGTAAAAACAACCGACAACCTCCACTCAACACAGGCAAAGATATCAAAGATATAAAGACAAAACAGAACAAAACAAAACCAAAAGCAGCGCCAGTCTTGGCTTAAGCCCACCAAGTAATCTCCAGGTTGTCCTCTGCTTTACCAAAGAGTCCTCTGCGTATTGTGCAAGCAGACCTGGTCACCTGGTGCCCAGAGTGACGTTGGGACTGCAGATTTAGATGAAGGGGGGCTGAGGGGTCTGGATGGTAGTTTCTACAAAGTCAGTGCAGGTTCTGCTCTTGCCTGCACATGTGCACACTGAGAGTAGCACCACCAGCCCTGTGTCCATTTCTCCTGAGTCTTAGGGAACTTCTTCCGTGTGCGTGTGTGCGTGTGTGTGTGTGAGTGGCGGGCGGGAGATTTCTGAGCTGCTGAAAGCCCGGAGCTGTGTCTGCCACTTACTGCTGATCCCTGGGAGTGCCTCTGCAGTTGTAATTGCCCTGCCCTAGGCAGGCCAGAA
The DNA here is from genome assembly GCF_057876585.1 of Rhinolophus sinicus. NCBI lineage: Eukaryota > Metazoa > Chordata > Mammalia > Chiroptera > Rhinolophidae > Rhinolophus > Rhinolophus sinicus. The sequence continues at coordinate 46,391,770 of NC_142504.1, forward strand.
AGGGTGGGGGCTGGGGATGGAGGGGTCTTCTCTGTCCCAGCCCAGCAGTGTCACACTCTTCCAGCAGGCCAGATAAAGTGGTGGCTGGGGTGGAGGAGTCTCTTTTCTCCTAGCCCAGCAAAAATCACACTTCCCAGCCTCTTCCCTGGGTCAGAGCTGCACGCCAGTCTTCCATGAGCCTGAGCACTAAGGCTCCTCTGTAATCTGACACTACTCCTCAGTTCAGGGGCCAGTTTAAGTCTCTGGAAGGGTGGGGGTAGGATTGGAAGAATGGGGGCAGGGGCCCAGGTATGGAGTTTGTGTCCTTTGTCCAGCCTAGGGCCCAACTGGAGATCTTACTGAGGTTATTGCCTCAAATCCTGTATATGCTGCCCCTTCAGCAGGAGAGATCAGCTGTGGGACGCAGGAAAAGAGCCCACCTCCTGGCTTTTATGCTATCTGTTCCGTCCTGGCATCCCCTGCATCTCTGCAGCTGCGGATGCCTGCCGCGTTTCCACAGCCGAAGGTGTGGGCCGCGTCCCCACAGCCACAGATGCAGGCTGCGTTTCCACCGCTGCAGATGCGGGCCACGTCTCCACTCCATTCCCTTCCCTCGCTTGCACAATTTGCCCACCTTCAAGTAATCCTTGCACGAGTCTCTTAGCTGTTCTGTGTGATGAGCAGAGAGTCTTTTGATGGGTTATGGATGTCCCGTTTGTGATAAGATCCAGAGGAGAACTCAAAAAGTGCGCCCCGCTGCCGCCATTCCTATGACTCAAACTTCCGGGCCACATTTTAAGTGCTCAGTAACCACGTGTGGCTAGGGGCTATCATGTTGGACAGCACAGATAGAGAATATTTCCATTATCAAAGAAAATTCTATGAGTGGGGCAGATTTGCAGAGCCTATGTACACCTCCTGTCACCTTGCTATGTTTTTTCCCCACTTTGGGGTTGGGAGGGAAATTAAGCCACAGCCTAACTATTTGAAATATTTGCTTATGAGATCTGAATATGGCTCTCAGTGTATGTAATTGGGTACATTTATTCTACATCTCACTTTAACTTTCTTCAAAGCAAGGAAAACAATAACCTCAATTCTCTAAAGAATGGTGTGCGGGGGATTTTCCTAGAGTGGAGGTTGTCATCTTATTTATATTGTTGACATTTCATGGTTGTTCCTCAGGATGGATTCCTTAGTGAATTATTACTGGTATGACTATGTCTAATCCTCTGCAAAACGTATTTTTTAGGGAGGTTGTACTAGTTCACTCTTTCACTATTATTATTTGAGAATGTTCTTCCTACTGTTCCCGTGACAGAATTGATGATCGTTTTTAAAACTTTGCTAATTTGAAAAGAAAAATAGGGTGCCTTGTTTTAATTTTTATTTCTTTGTTATTAGTGAAGCTGAACTTTTAACTTTGTTAACTAAGCATGTCTTTCTCCTTGTGATCATGGAATATAAAAGAACAGAATAAACCAGTCGTTTTTTTGCTGGTAATATGTTTTCTATATGAAAGTAATCAAAGTGCTACATGGGACCTTTGTAACTCTTATAGTTATTATTTTTGTTTATGCTTTAGTATAGCATTACTTTTATTCTTAGTGAGTCTGCTGTCATTTTAAAGAAAATGACATTGTGTGCTTAGTAACCATAACTGTAATTTTATATCTGATAGAATTGTTACTACTTTTATCTAATAAAGCTAGTCTTTTTTGTTTATTTTGTATTTAAGATATTGCAATAATATGTACTTCTAGCAATGCATTGCAGTCTTAAATGTCATTAAAAATAGGCACAAATGGTAAATATTATAAAGACTGCTTATAATAATCCTTAAGCAGCCTTCTCAGGGGCTTTTTTCCTATGTGATTCTTTGCTAAAGGAACTAGTACAGTATAACAGAGAAAATATTGTGATTCGCTGAAGTATTGTAATGATTGAATCCACACAGCTAATTAAATATTAGCTTGGGGACAAGAACCCAGGTTTCCAGACTCCTTGTCAAGTTCCTTTCCACCAGGGAAATCTCTTATTTCAGTTAATCACATAAAAATTGTCATTAGACTGAAGTATCAGTTTAAGCATAATGCCCACATTTGTAGGTCCTTGATGGACATTATCTAGCTGTCCATATAGCAACAGTCGCTGGAGATGATGTGCGGGTTTGCATATTGAAGGAGGTGGGAGGGCTGAGGGTGTTCTGGGGAGATGGCTTAAGGGAAGGCCGTCAGGGCTCATCTGGAAAGGTCACTCTATGCCAGGAGCTGTCTTCTTCGCCCTCGGGCCAAGGCCCTTCATGACCTAAATATGGGTGGGTAGGGGGCTCACACATCATGTTTGCTCTTATTTTCCCAATTTGCCTTTCATTCTAGATAAATAAGAAGACTGGAAACTTTCTGTAGAGAAGAGACACATTTTAGATAAATCAGGGTCTATCGCTCTTAGTGATGACTAGAAGACAAGCTAGCTAAGAGGGCAGAGCAGTGTGTGTCTGTTAGGGGCATCTCATGAAGCTCTGGACACTTCTGTAGTCTCCCATGACGTCCTACCCAGGACTGTCTCCATTCACTTTCCTACCCTTCAGTAGCTTACACAGTACACTGCTTATGGTGGGTGCTGAGGCGTTGTGAAACTGAAAATTGTTAGCAGCTTGTTAATGTACCATTTCTAGAACTCGGAAATAAAAATGAGGTAAATTGAGGCAGGACATCTAAAGGAATGGAAGTAAGGGTAAGTGGTTTAGGAAACTTTTTATTTGTCTATGATTCTACTAAGCTCTACTAAATTCCTTCTTACTTCTAGGAAGTTTGTGTGTATGTTACAGCCCGAAGTTTGACTCTTGGGAACAAATCACGTATTCAGTGTTTTACTTTCATAAAGGTACTTTTCATTTATTTTGTATTTTACATAATCACTTTTTCCAAATAGTAGCAAATTTGATACATTTTAAAGTCTTATTACTTTGCAATAAATTTTATCAGTACATTCTATATCTGTATATAGTCTGTATATATTCTATATCTATATATAGCTGTATATATTCTATATCTATGTAATACATATTTCCTGAAGAAATTCACTAGTGATAAATATTAAATTAGCTAATTATTTTCATATAGTATATATTTTTTATCCTGACCTATATCTTTTTCTAGGCCTATAAACCAATCCTAATGGATGTATTTGCCCAAAGTGTGTTTCTTTTTTATTATTACTAATTAGAAAGTATCAACAAACTTAACTTATAAAGGTACATAAGGATTTCGTTTAAAACTTTCATGGTCTCAGAACTTAACAGGTCTTAGAACTAAGTACATTTATTTCATTTCACTCATCTGTTGCCCAAGAAATTGATATGTCCAAGTCAGCGTGGGGAGCACAGTGAAATGCCCAACCTTTTCCATTTCTGAAGTCAGCCACAGTATGACCTCTTAACAGTTTAAGTCTGACCCATGCTAAGGAGTATTTATTTTGTTTGTTTAGTTTCTTCAATTAGTGTCTATATAGTCTATAACGTGGGTAGAGTTAACATTTTTTAAAGATGAATTTTTTTCAAAATGTAAAATATTTCATGCCAGGCCATGCTGCAGTTTACTATTCTGTGGGAGTGCCTAATGTTTTCTTCAGAAGTTAGTTTGAAGTAAAAAAGTTCAATAGTTACTCAATAATGAAGAAACTGAATGTAACTTCAAACTAACCACATAGAGATGCTTTAATAGTGTAAGTTTGATATTTTGTGGAAAGTTTTCACACATTTTCTAATGATTGATGATTGAAACCAGTAAATAAAAGTTTTCTGAAGATGAAGGGTTAGAAAAATGGAGAGTGAAGACTAATACACTGAGTTTAGTAAGTAGTCTACTACCCTTTCTAAGTGACTCCGAAACGTCTCAGAACATCTTAATGACGTCAGGGATGTGTCAGTGAGCCACCGGGTCTCCTCCATCTCTTGGATCCTTAAGTGGATTCCTTTGGCTCCTTCCCTCTCAGCACAACCTACCTGTTAAGGTCTAAGATTATAGAAAAACCCGGAACAACTCCTGCAATGTGACTGCACTCAGCTCATGCACCTTCAATGCTGGCTTTTGGAGAATGATGGGGAACCGGGAGATCTAGACGTTGAAGAGGCTTACTTTATCAGTGTCACATGTAGTAAATTATGCGAGTATTACATAGAGTCACTGCCTTGCGTGGAATTCCAGCTCTTTGTTTCTTAACATGCTTTCTCTGGCTTCCTGTTCATGGCTTCTCTCTCCACAGGGCACAGCAAGACCTTCACTGCTGCTCTCGGGAGTGCCGACTCACGTGTGACGCAGGGCATTACTTTTCTCAACCTTGGTGAGTGAGAGAGAGAGGCATCTCTGTTCTGAGCCATCCTTCCAATACATGCTATGCCTCATCCTTTTATATCTCATTTTCTTTTCTGGTCACCCCATTTTCTCATGCCTCTTTGGGACTTGGATCACTGACCTTTTTGAAGCCTGACAGGAGAGGGTTTTCTCTGGAAACAACTTCTCCCCGCCCCAACTCCATCAGCCTTTTTATGGTGGGGGAGGTTTGGGAGGAGGAGTACATCTCTCTTTTTAGAGAACCTACGCTGTGAGCTTTCTTACGTTTTTAGTAGCAATCCTAAAAGCCATTTGTTTGTATAAAAATGATGACAGTACATGAGGTGTTCCCTTTTTAAAAGCCCATGAGAAATAATACATGATGTTGGTCCCTGAGTCTGGCGAGGACAAAGGCATTAGGGAAATGGTCCATTTCCCTGTTGCTAATTGCTAAGAGCTTCCAAGTCCCCCAAGTGATTTATGGATCAGCTTGAGTGAGTTGTTTTTCGCTGAGTAAATATGGTAAAGGGAACTTGAGTAGTATTAAGGGAATCTATGAGGAAGAAAATAAAGAAGGGGTTTATTGTACTGCTCCAGTGAAAGCAACTTCTCCATGCTAGTTGGGGCACAAACAGGTCAGCACAAGACTAAACTCAACGATTGCTTGCCTACGTGTGAGACATGGCACAATATTTAAAAAGGAAAAGCTACTATCATGACGTAAGTTTAGGCAGGTGTGATGTGAGGGAACCGGGCAAACTTGGAACCAAAAAAATATGAATATCCATGAAAAGATTTTTTGTTTTGAATGATACTATGGGTAAGATGAGATATCTTATGCTAAGTGGGCCAGTATGTGGCACATTTTATCGGGAGCTCTGAACCTGTGGGAAATTGCCTTGGAGAGGCCTCATGCTACTGCTTCCTGTGGTAAGAGAGATAAATACAAGATTTCTGTCTTGTCTGGGACTTGATTCTTATCAGCAGTGCTATATATGAGCATCCCATCTCAAGCGTCATGTGGGAAAGTTTCCACTAAAAACAACTTGGCATTTTGTGAGGTCAAAGTTATCTTTTTTTTTTTTTTTTTTTACCCCTGGGAATGACTCTTGAAAATGGTAGGCATGATTTAATCTACGGTCTTCAGAATGAGAAAAGGGGGGAAGTACCAGAGCTTTGTGAAAATAAGTTATCTGACGTAGGTCAACGTTCCTTCTTAAACATATTTTACTTTATAGACACAAAATTGTACCCAGTTAAAACTATTCTAGAGGTAATTTTTATGACAACAATATTGCTTTTTTGAGTGATGTATTTTTTTTCTAGTAATTGCATGAAATTTTTCAAAATGTCACTGATCGAAATGGGTTTATATTGATTGAAATATTAAAAAACAGAGTTTTTTGGAAATTTTTTGTGACTCCCCAAACACCTCTCTATAAGAAAGATATGTTTATAAATAAAAAGCTACCATTTTAAATGAGTATTATGTGCTGTTTTACATAAGTTATCTTGATTATTACAATAATTCTGCTTAGTGATGATATCCCCAGTCTACAGACAATGAAACTGAGGCTCAAAAAGGCTGAAATGTGTGCTCAGCCTTCTTTTAGTGTCTCTTACAAGGGGCACTATATTAGTTTCGTATTGCTGCTGTAACAAATTACTATAAATTTAGGACTTAAAAAACACACAAACATTCTCTTATGGTTCTAGAGGTCAGAATTCTGAAATGAATCTTGAGGAGCTAAAATCAATATGTAGGCAGAAATGGTTCTTTCTGGAGACTCTAGGGAAGAATGCATTTTTTGCCCCCACTAGAGGTTAGCAGTTCTTGGCGTGTGACCATATCACTCCAATCTCTTTCATCATATGGTCTTCTCTCCTGTAGACAAATCTCCCTCTTACAAAAACATTGGTGATTACACTGGGTCCACTGGATAATCCAGGATATTCTTCCTGTCTCAAGATCCTTAATCACATCAGCAAGGTCCCTTTTGTCACTTAAAGTAATATACTCACAGGCTCTGGGGATTAGCCCATCAACATCTTTGGAAGCCATCATGCAGCCTACCACAGGTAGTACTGACATTTTTGGTGCGACAGTAATTCTTTGTGTGAGAATGTCCTGCACAGTGAGGCATTTAACATCCCTGGAGCCCCACTCACCAAATGGCGGTAGGAACCCCCCCTCTACCCCAATGATTGTGACAACCCAAAACACTCTCAATATATTTCCAAATGCCCCCTATCCCAGAGACATAGTACCATCCTAATTAACTGGTTAGCCTAGGTCATTTGATACCCAAATCCATACCACTGTGCCCTACTATATTATTATTTGTGTTTTGCTATTTCAGGTTTGCCATAATTATATTACTGCAACCATTTGTGCTAAGCACTTTAATATCACTTAATCCACAGTGACTGAAAGGACACTTATAAGCCAGTTGGTTGGAGTTTTACATCCCTTTTCCCTTCCTTTGCACATAATGCCTCCTATGCAAACGATTAGCATATATTTCTTTGCTTCTTAGAAAAATGAGTTTCCAGCTGGCTCACTTATAATTTAAACGTTTTAGCTATATGAAATTCACTACTATTATGTGAGTTTCTGTTTTCCTACGATCCTAAACAATTATTGGTACTTCTACCCTCCCATTCACCAGAAGTCTACTTTTATACCTTGGTTCAATCTGTATACAAGTGTTCTTGGTACAAAAATATGTAGTGCAGGGACGTGAAGGTGTGAATTCTAGGCAGCTAGCTATGCAGAGAAATCAATTAGGACTTCATGAAGTGTCAGAATGCCTGCGGAGATTGTTTTGATGAGTATCAATTTAAAGTTTCTCTAAGCAAAATGCTGATGATCACGATGATAATAATGACAACAGAGATGAGGATGGCTATGGTGAGGATGATGAGGTCAAACACAGGAGACTACATTTTAGAGCTTCCCCAAACTGGCAGAAACGGAAGGAAATTCCCATGAGAAGCTATTCCCAGCCTACCAGAGTAAGGAATAATTCATAGTGCTTAATATTTTTTATTCTAATGTACTCCCAAAGACCATTGAGAGTCCCATAAAGCCACAATTCACTTAGAAACAAAACTATAGATTAAATTAAGGTAATCATGGCTAAATGTCTGATGAAAATTAGCCACCGATAGAAATAAATGAGATCTGGCTGGTAAGAAGAAATGTACTGACATCAGAGAGATTGGTATCATGTTGGTCAAACTTTTGTGTTTTAAGAGATTCAAAGAAAAATAGGGATACTGTGAAGTTCTGGGCTTTATCTATACCTGTATAGCTCTTACCACATGTCAATGGCCCACATCTTTCTCTTTTACAGACTATTATGTGGCTGTTTACTTACCTGGTCATTTCTTTCATCTACTTAACATTCAACACCCAGACCTGATCTGCCACAGTTTGTTTTCGACAGGTATGGCTGTAGTTTTTCTCCCACAACATGGTCCATATGGGTTTGTTTTGACTTTAATGTTTATGTTTGGGTGAGAGGTGAGAGGGGGTCCTTTTATTTGCTAATCTACTTTTTTTCCCCCCAGGAAACAATGAAGTGATTGATATGCTACCTCATAGTCCTTTACAGTCACTGTCAGGGTCCCTGGTACTGGACTGGTGTTCTGGAAAGCTCTATAGAGCATTCCTCAACCAGTCGTATTTACTAGAGTTTCTATGGAACACCCGCCTGGACTGTGAGAAGATAGCCGTTTTGCACTGTGTGCTGTCATGTGGCCGCGACCCACAGTTCCTGGAAGCAAAGGTGGAAACATAGCTTAAGTTTCAAAATTGGCAAATAGACAATATCAAATGTATTTATGTCGTGGCTAGAAACGAACAGAAGTTATTTTTATTTGTTAACAATTAATTGAGGTTTATGGGCTCTATCCTGACTTGAATGTATTCTTCTCTGGTGCTCCTTTTTGTGGATCCAACCAAACCTCTGGCGGTAAGGGTGCGTCTGTTCCTCTGACTCCTCTCTTTTCCACCTTGTGAATAAATGTTTAGCTACCTCAGTAACATTTAAAGGAAGTGCTCAGTAAATAATGAGTTTCTCAAATACCTGCTTTTCCACCTTATCTATATTTGGTGTATGTCGTCAAATGGACTAAAATCTGGTGGCATGTATTTATTATGTTTTCAATAAAGATAGTTTACATTTTAATTGCACATTACAATTTACAAAGCACTTTTACACATTTTGTCTTTTAATTTTATAATTATTCTGTGAAGTCAGAGAAACCCTCTTATTAGACTTAATTGGAACCAATGGGTGGTTGGTTAATTGAAAAAAAAGATATCTTAAACATTTTATTTTAACCTGAAACATATAAATGTACATTTATTCACCCATCTTCTGATGTAGATTAAGGCCCTTTATTTGTATATCAGTTAATTGAAGTTCACAATCATTTTTCTTACATAAAACCTCTAGTAATGTATTGTCTCTGATTTCCTATTACTTTTTTGTTCCCTAAGGAGATCAATAATTTCAAAGCAATCTATGTATATAGGGCACTTTTTTCTCAATCTTTTATAGTTGCCTCACTAACATTTAGTTTTTTAGTAAGTGTTTTAGAGACATGCTTTTCAGCCTTTCCAAAGTATCCAGCTTTTTTGACCCAACAGTACTTTTTTGCATCCATATTTCACTTACCTGTGGTAATAGTTTATTAAATTACCTGATTATAAAAATAAGTACAGTTAGCATGAAGAGATTTGGAAATAAAAACAACTTATTGGTAGGAGCAGAAATGTGAGTATGTTACTCATGGCTAGGCAGGTCTTAGAGTACCTGGCAATCTAAGGTAAGGAACGAGGGGCTTTATTCCTCCAGCAGGTGGGGATGGTTTTGGAGACTTAAGAGAGAGCTGTTGATATCACAGGGATTATCCCTCCCTTGGGAGCATGGTAGAGTGATGCTCATAAAAGTTAAATAGTGTGATAATGTTCACACTCATTACTGAGCTGGAATTCAGACCCAGGTCTCCTGCCTCCAAGCTTAGTGGGTTTGTTTTCTCCTGTATCCTATAGCTTTCCCTGCTGGTACTTTGCTAAAATAGGACCTCCTCTAGCAAAAACAAACATTGGGTTGAGGAAAGCTTATTTGGATCCCAGCCAAAGGCACTTATTAAAAAGATGTGTAAAAAGGATCTCATTTATAATACTGTTCCACCCACACAGTCTTGCATTATGTATTAATATCTTGAAGGTAGTATAGAAGTGAGTATATGCTTAGGCAATTTCAAAATAGGTACAGATTTTAAAAGATTCATATATATTTTATACTTCTTTGGTGGTGGGGGCAGGGGGCAGATTTAAATATTAACAGAGTTGTCTTCTTCTTAAAGATTATTCAATGGGTTTCTGAGAACATCTCTGCCTGCCATTCATTTGACCTCATTCAGGAATTTATAATTGGTAGGTATTGCTGATGTTTGCATGTTAAGTTGAATCCTTGACCCTTTTGCTTAAGGGAAAACAGAAAATTGATAATGTCTCAACCTGTCAAATTGCAGGTTAGGAATTTTTTTTTTATTCTATTGCAGCCAGCAGCTAATTAAATTTCATTCTCTTGTGGTTTTGTGACAAGTTGTGGCTGTTCAGAGACTGATGAGATATAGGATATGATTTTGATTCTATAACCTCATTAGTGATTTTTTTTTTCAGTGAAATGTAACTTTCTTCTTTCTTCATTTTGTGTTGGCTGATTCTATATGAAGTGGTATAATGCCATTTGAATACATATAAGTGCCAAATAATTTTTAAAAAATTATTCTCATTGTCAAAAGCAGAACCTAAACATTTTAATCAGTAGATAAAATCATGATGGTTAAGGTTTAGAGGATGAAAATCTTTATTGGTTTGCTTGTCTTGGCAAATTACAGTGTCTACTACCTTATTATTAAACCATGTCTATTTTTTTTCTTTAAAAACCTGTTTAGCTTCTTCATATTGGAGCACATACCCAGAGACAAGTAACTGGGATAAACTTTTGCCATATTCCTCTGTTCTCACTTGGACTACAGTAAGTTAATGCTTTATATTCCTTATGTAATTAAAATTGACTTACAGGTATGGGTCAGTTGTAAGATATTTCTGTCATAGTGACCAATATTGTGATTTCATTTCAATTTTGACTGATAAGGAGCTGAGTTGGCATTTTTCTGGCAGAAAAATAATAGTGAATCCTTGCTGTTGGCCATAGATATTGGTACAAAACAGTGCAGTTGAAGGAGAAGATACAGGGTATTTGTTACTCTTCCTAGAACTACCAAGCAGAACTAAGCCTCTATCATCTTCAAATGGTATTTTAATTTTATTAGTGACTAGAATGGATTAAAACATTTCTTAGGGTTTTATAAATGAGGAATGCTGGACCACTGCTATTAATCTGAGAGAGTCTCTTAGTAGATTAGCACCTTCATGACTCCTTCTCCCAGCCTTATAAAGAAAATGTGTAGTAACTCTAGAGCTTTACAATCAGTGAATGTTAGTTGTCTTAAGCAAACTCACTCCATTTAACCTTTTCTTCCTGTTGGTCCAGACTCTCTCCTTTTTAATTAGGAAGTACTGAGCTAAAATATTGTTCATTTTTTCTTGAACGTGGTGCAATAAGCTGGGCTTTGTTGGATCAGAAAATGAAAAGCACATACAGGCATCCCCTGAAAAAGGTTCTGCTTCTTCTCCTTTCATATGTAGATGTTAGAACTACACACTTAGCCTGGAAGTAGAGGTCCGTATCACAAAGGCATTTAGAAAAATAAATTGAATTCAGGTAACACAGTCCTAGGAAAATATGTACTAGGATAAATTGTGACAATTCCCGTTTTGTGTTTAGACTAAATACAGTCCTTAAAAAAGACATATCACCTGAGTTTGATTTCTACATTTTTGGTATGCGCAATGGTAGTGTTTTCCCAAAGGCCCTTTCTTCTTGTGTTTTACTGTTAAACTTATTGAACTTCCATGCCTCGCTGTAGAATTATAAGGGGAAGACCTGAGCTTGTTCCTTCTTTAGGTCCTCACTGTTTTCTTTAAGAACCCTTGTGAATATACGTGTAGACTCTGTGGTAACGTGGCAGGAAGTTTGCAGGTTAAACCACCCAGTGTCAGGAAATGTACCTCAGCTTCCTTTCCTCACCACCCATCTCTCTTTCTCCTGCCCTGTGAGGCTCAGGGTCTGGGAGGCAGGGACACAACCTCTAGTTCCCAGGGTTGTGTTTAAAGATGGAGCGTGTGTTACTTGGATGTTGTGTGAGAATGTCAGCCTGACAGGCCCGTCTCCATGTTTGCATTTGCCATGAGTATGTGGCAGAGGAGCAGTTGTGGACATAGAGAGTGACATCCTGCAAGAAGTACAACATAAAAAACCCAAAGTTATAACCATCTGTGTGCCAAACTCTTTTTAGGGTTTTCCATGTTGCTTTAAAGTTCTTGTGGTTGAGGTACATTACCTTAAAGATCTCTTCTAATCCTGAAATTCTATAAATCTATGCTTATCTTTAGCAATGATGTAAACCAATTTTTTTCCCGTTCTTTAATCTGAAAATGCTCTTAATGCTACACTATTAATAAACACTTGTCACATTCAAAAACATTACTTTCACACTTCTGTATGGAGGAAGTTTATTTCTGTAAATGACTGAATTGGATTTTTTTAAGATAGTAGAAAATATGGTGTGCTTACACATTTATAATCCTGAATTATGCTGTGCTAACAATTAGCGTTATTATACTTATTTTTTTCACAAAACAAGTTTATTGTGGTTGTCTCAACAGTAGCTGTGTGAGTTGTTATACCTATTTTAAGATGCTATTCATAATATAAAACTGTAGTGAAATTTTAGAGCGTTTTTGAAGTATCCTCTGTTGTTTAGTAGTGATAAGTGAAGCACACAAAAGATTCTTATTACAGGCTTTTTATGCTCTCAGTGGAGAACTCAATTGCTTGAATGCTCTGGAAATTTATTTGTCCACTGTTGCAATCCTGCCTTTCACAGGAATATTGTATATCTGTAAAATCCAGGATATTTAAATTGTAAAGAAGTACCAAATTTTATAGCTACATAACACCTTCTAAATTATTTTCTCACATATTATTTACTTTTTTAGGACATAAAAGATGAATTGACTAGCTGAGAGGCTAATATACATAATTCACATAGAAACACACTTTAAAAATAACAGTGAGTCAAGGGCGACTCTGGAAGTTTACCCTTGTGGTAATGCTCACTAGTTAGCAGAATGTTCTAACTGGGATTTCCTGAGATGGACTGCACGCCCTTCACATTGGACCATGTGATATCCTGCATCAGTTCTTTACGAGGGTCTCTTTGCTCTGAAATTACAGGGGAGGATGAGGTGCTGAAAAGTTTTCCACTAAAGTCACACCAGCATCCCATTAATCTCGGTTCCTTCTAGTGAGGTGGGACCAACTGTAGTACATTTAAACAAAAGAGGAGAAGAGGGAGGAAGGAGTACAAAAATGGAACCTATCCCCCTTCTGATTACACCAGTGGCACAAATGCAAATGTGTAAGCAATATGTACTATTTGCTCTGTGGTTCTTCATTAGTCTTCTTTCCTTTAGCGACACTGTCAACTATTATTATAATCATAACTTTAAAGACTATTTCCCTTCCTGAGGCAAGAGACCGGCCATGTTCACTGTTATTTATAAACCCCAAGGTTTATTTAAAGCCGAGGTTAGCAAACTGGAAGCTGCCCTCAGTTTCTATCTGTGCAGAAAACTTCCTGAGGCTCGAGTTTGTGGCCACTGATATGTTTAGCAGTTGTGTGTCTATTTTTTCCCACCATAGGAAATTCCTGGAATAACCCTTGTGACGGAAGAGATTGCATTGCCTCTAATGAAGGTAAGTCCCTCACAGTTAGAGACAAAAGCACAGACACACGTGGCTTCCTCGCTGCCTCCTCGCTCACTGGAGTTAAAACTTGGCTGTCCTGAGTGTTATGGTGGTTCCAAAAGGGATTGTGAACTGTCAGGGGGATGAGGGTAAAGGGCAGGGCTAGTTCTCTAGGAAACCCTTCCCAAGTGGTTGAGTAATCACTAGGAATGATATTAGGGCAGTTCTTAGGGATGCCCTTCAAAGAGGGAAGTTTTCTGAAAATAGAGAATTACAGGTCCCAGTGTAAACCATATAGAACAAGTACTTTCTATCACACCTCGCATCAGTCAGTACTGGAGGAGTTCTTGGAAACGATCTTTAGACGGCCTGGTAGCTGTTCTTTACTTCATTTGTGCCGTCACCCCCTCAAGACATACAAGTACACACACACACACACACACACACACACACACACACACACACACACACTTTTAAACCATTAAGTAACCTGTCTGGGATTATTTAATTTCCTTGTGGTTCTAAGAACAGCCTTTCTGTTTCTCAAGAGTGTCCTGTATCCGCTCTCTATGTGGCCTCGGTCAAGCTTTACTTATGTCCTTCCTGCTCTGACTGTCTTTCTGCAGTCTGGTGGTTTCAGAAGAGTTTCCGAATACAATAGGTCGAGCAGGGTGGAGTGGGTGAGTAGAAAAGAATGCAAATGTAGTTAAAAACTGGGGAGTATTTTAGCATAGTTTACTTGAAGATCCTTTGTTGTTTTTGGCTTTGCCTCCTGTTAATTATAGATTGGTGTGTACTGGGAAATCTCAACTCCTGGCTGCAGGCAGCTCAGTATGCTGCTGCCTTTTATTTACATTTGATTCTTTTGGATCCTTGAGGGGCTGGCTAGACCTGGGCAGCTGGGGGAAAGAAGTGGGCATTTGAGGTCACAGTGATGCATTGGGGCTGAGAGAGGACCGATGGGGGCAGGTTTAGTGGTTCTGGTTTTGGTTCTAAGAAGAGTGCTTTAAGGAGAGACTTACAGGGATGTTTCTAGGCAGAAGTGTGGGGCCACTGTGAACCTCTACAAAGGTAGGAAGACACAGGGAAAATAAAGCTTTAATTAATAGTTTAACAGGTTCTTGTTAAGAGCCTCCATCCTTTCATTTTATTGTTCCTGCTTCTACTACTCATCTGCCAAACCTATAATGTGTTTAATGGACAAACAACAAACTCGCGAGGAAATTTTGAAAAAGAAAACAAATGTCACCCACAATTCTACAGCTCCTGTACCCCATATCAACTGTCTATTTCTCCCCATTTCCTCTTGGACTCTGTCATAGGTATTCGTTTTTGTCTAGTAGTAATGGCAATCTAGAGATAATTAATAAAGATTACAAATTATAATATATCATATACATTCCGTGTTGGTACATAAACATCATAATTATGATTACTAATGACTTCACGGATTCTAGTGTGTTGCTGTGTCTTAATTTACTTAATCATTCTTCTTTTTTGGGACATTTGTTTCTAGCCCCCATTTAAAAAACTTGCTATAATTTTGCAGTGACTATTTTTATACAGACAGCTTTTCTTTGGATTTATTCCTTAAGGTTAAATGCCCAGGAGTATTACTGGGTAAAAGACTATGACAATTTTTATAGCTTTTGATTCTTATTACCAAATTGATATTCAAAAAAAGTTGTGATAATTTACACTGTTATAAGGGATTCATGAGTTTATCAATTTTATTATAATCTTACTACAATGTATATTTTCATTCAGAATAGTTAAGTAAGTATATAAGAGTGATGGGAAGATTCTCTTAAACTTTTTACCCATTGGCTTATTCTAAGAATATGTTTTGGCTTTGCTTGGGAACAAAGTAGCTTAATTTTGTACTCTGTGGTTTGGGTTTCTTTTTTTCCTTCTGTTTTTATGTGTGTGTATATAACATGATGTGTTTTTAATTGTTCATGATTTTGCTTTTTTTTCTCTCCTTGGATATTCATTGTGACTTCTCACTTTTTCTCTTCTCCCCTAACTATCTTTAGCATTTGGCCCTGCAGACGGTTGTTTCCCATTAACCACTCCCAAACATACTTGGGAGCTCTTTGGCGATTCCACATGTGTCCACATGCTAGTAGGAAGTGTTACCTAGGACAAGTTTGAACTGTGGATCTTTTCATGACCCTCTCCTCAGAGACATGATCCATTGGGGAAGGCAGAGGTATACGGCTGGGTCTGGCCTTGGGCTCAGGAGAACATGGTACTGGATTTGGTTTGGCCTGCTCCCCCACCGCCACCCCGACCCCAATCACTCAGTCTGGGAGACTCTAAGCAGTACCTTCCAGTTCACAGGACATTTTGCCCTGAGTTCTCTCATTTGTTTCCCTGTCTCTACTAGCATAACATCCATCACTATAAGCTTCTGCCTTTGACCTACTTCTTCCACCCCAAGTCCCAGCTTAATTACATTGTGACAGACCTGGTTGAAGTGGCACCTCCCACCCTTGAGCCTCCCTCCCAGCCCCAGACTGCTCTTGCCATGCTTACCACTGGCTCTTAGCACCTACAACCTGAAGCACAAGGTACCTCTCGAATGCATGCTTGCTGCCAGACTTCCCATGAGGCCCAGGAGAACTCTGTTTACTCTGAGCACTTGCTTCCGTTCTCCTTGGTAGATGAATGCCCTAATAAGGAGGCACTAGAGGGAAGGGAAAAATGAAACCAGGCATAGGCTTTCCTCCTGCTCTCTCTGCAAATCATTTCAGTGTGAAGTGGAGCAATTTACAATTGTTTAATATATGAACATGTTAGGATGTATAAACCAGTTAAATTAGAGGATTGTTACCTGAAAGACAAAAGACTTCCTGACTTATAAAATGACTTCCACAAGAATTTAAGAAATGAAACAAGAAGTATATTTAAACAAGGTTTTCGCTTTAAAAGGAATGCCATCAAGAGTGAACTCCTTAAGAATGATTTTATCCCTTCTTAAAACATGGTTTTCTCTAGGGAAGTGGCAACTTTTGTAAAGGTTAAAAATTACCCTTGGTTTTATAGTGAGAAGAGAAACTGTTAAAACTGTCCAACCACAGGAAGCATGTATGAGGTGTGATCAAACAATATGGAGAATGTTTAAGTAAAAAACAGTTTATTACAGTAAAAGACACATTGCCATTAATTCCCCTCAAAATATTCCCCCTTGCTTCAAACACACTTATCCCATCATTCTTGCTACTTTCTGAAGCAGTTCTGGAAGTCCTCTTTCGTAAGTGTCTTTGGTTGCACTGTCGTAGCTGCCTTGATGTCCTGAATCCTTTTGACTTCGGGGAAGAGCCAGAAGTCCCTTGGCGCCAGATATGGTGAATAAGGTGGATGAAAACACACCATAATGTTTTTATTTGACCAAAATTGCCATATACCAGAATTGATGTGTGACACGGAGCATTGTCATGACAGAGGATGATTTATGACACACTTTAAAACACACCTTCTCTCAACTATAGCTCACACCTGACTGACTGCACTGAACAAGTTGAAACTTGTCACACACTGTTACTAAGGTTCAATGCACTGCTTCCCATATTGAAGATCCTTGCCTTTCCGTTGGATGGCACTTGGCAGAAGCATTCACCATATTTTGTGATCACAACGGAAGGGCTCAGTGTCACACCTCGCTTCTGGTATGGCAATTTCTGTTAAATAAAAACATTACGGTGTGTCCTCATCCACATTATTCATCAGATCTAGTACCATGCGACTTCTGGCTCTTCCCCAAAGTCAAAATGACCAGGAAAGGGAAATGTTTTCAATTGATTCAGGACATCCAGGCAGCCATGACAGCACAACTAAAGACAGTCACGAAAGAGGATTTCCAGAACTGCTTTAGAAAGTGGCAAAAATGATGGGATAATTGTGTTTGAAGCGAGGAGGAGTATTTTGAAGGGTATTAATGGCAACGTGTCTTTTACTGTAATAATTTTTTAATTTAAACATTCACCATGTTATTTGATCTCACCTTGTATGTATTAAAAAAAAAACAATAACTTACTTGAATATAAAGATAAAAGTTGAATGAGAATGCCACAAATGGAGAAATGTAGTATTTTTACCAAAGTATTTTTTAAGATAGACAGCTTTAGTTTCATTTTATAAAGTAAGGAAGCCTTTTATTTAACCATTTGTTTAGAGATTATTAACCACCTGACCCAGAGACTGGAAAGGCCAGAAAGACTTAAAGTTCCTCCGCACTAATGGCCACTCAGAAGGGAGGGCGTCTAAAAGAGTAGTTGACACCTGGACTGTTCTACATTCAGAGACTTATTTACTTAATTATGCTTCTTCACTTAAAAATTTTTTTAAAACTTTTAACGGGGCAGAGAGCATGAGTATAATTCATAGCTTAGTGAAATACAGCTGTCTTTTTGGAAAAGACAGCTTTTCCTTGACCCTTCCTATACAGATAGCAACCAGCACTTAAATAAAAGGTTTGTTAGATATCCATGCAATTCCAGTGTAATAGCTGGCAATTTTTTAAAAAATTAGAGTTGTTGCTTAGACAACAATGTAGCATTACCAGAAATGTCAGTTGTTTATGTGGGAAATATTAATTAATTTTCCACATTTCAGTTTGTACATATGTGATATTGTGTTATAAGTAGAAATATATATTTGGTCTTCATCCATAGTTCCTGGCTCAGAGCTTGTAATTTCCTAAGTGGTAAGAGCTACAGAAACATCTTTTGTTACAATATTTGCTGTTTGTTCCCAGTTACTGAAATAGTTCCAGAGCACAGAGGTGAGAAGTATGTCCTTTGTTATTTATAACAAGCCCCTTTCAATCCACACCTGAGTTTATGTTAATGAGGTGACTGTTGGAAAGCACCTAAGGGTGGGACTGTGGCCTCCAGAGCCAACCATGTGATTAGAGGGTGGGAACTTTCAGCCTCACCCAATTCCCCACATCAGAGGTGAGAGTGGCTAGAGATAGAGTTCACTCACCAATAGCCAATGATTTACTCAATGGTGCCTAAGTAATGGAGCCTCCGTAAAGAACTCTCACTGGAGGGGTTTAGAGAGCTTCTGGGCTGGATAAACATGTGGAGGTACTGGGAGGGTGGTTGGTGTGCCTGGAGAGGGCACAGAAGCTCCGAGCGCCTTCCCACCTGTGCATACCTTGCCCTAGTATCTCTCCCATCTGGCTGTTCCTGAGTTGTATCTTTTATGGTAAGCAAACTGTTTCCCTGAGTTCTGTGAACCACGCTAACAAATTATTGAACCCAAAGAAGGGTTCTGGGAACCTCCAATTTGTAGATTGTCGGTCAGAAGCACAGGTGACAACCTGTACTTGCTATTGGCATCTGAAGAGGGGGCAAATTGTGTGGAACTGAGTCCTTAACCTGTGGGATTTAACACTATCTCTAGGTAGGTAGTGTCAGAATTCAGTTAAATTGTAGGACGCCCAGCTGATGTTGGAGAATCGATGGATGTGGGGAAAAACACCCACACTTTTGGTGACCAGAAGTGAAGTATTCTGTGAGTAGAATTGTAAAGAAAACATAAGCATTTTTCCTATACAACATATTTTCTGGGACAGTGAGTTAAGGCAAATTCAATTAATATTGTAAAACTTAATTTTATGATGCTACAAAGAAACACTATTTATTAGAAACAGAGTACCAGGCTGGTAAATTCATTGCTGTCATGTGTGGAGATGGGGATACCTTCAGTTTACTTCCCAGATGATGAAATTGCGGAACAGGCCCAGGGTCAAGGATTCTCGTTTTTCTTTCTCTCCTACCAGCCACTCGGCTATGCTGCTCTTACTCATAGTTTTCGTTGGAGATAAAATGTTTAATTCTTAAGGTTGAGAGGAGGGGAATACCTCAGCCGTGGCTTTCTCAGGGTATATGCTAATTGTGGGATGGAATAATTTAGAGCCATATTTAGTGATTATATTTAAAAAATCCAGCCCACTAAAAATGGTAAGAGAACAACCCTGCTGGGCAAAGAAGAGAGATTTTATTTTTTTAACTAGCTGTTGGGAAGAAAGAGGAAGTCCATTTATAAATAGGAGAACTTGCAACATGCAATGCCCTTCACAGGAAGCCTCAGGAGGACAGTCACTTGTCCTGGGTCTGGGCAGCCCAGTTCAGAGCATCTGGCTTGATAGGTGTCTTGCTAGCTTTGTGGACACAGATGTTTCTATTTTATTTTGTCCGTGTTGGAGGTAGTAGGTCACTATTTCTCTGGCTGCAAGTAAAAGCTGACACTGAGACGGAATCCACTGAACAGCCAAGTAGACTGATGCTTCAGCTCCACTACTTGAGCGCTGGCACAGAGAGTGAAGATTCTCTCTGAGTTGGCTTCCTCTGTTGTAAGAAGATGCTGGTTAATCAGAAGACTGAGGACCAAAGCCGGAGGGTCATTTAGAAATGAAAGGCAGATGTTTTTTCCTGGCAGTAATTTGTGGATGAGCCAGTATCACAGGGTGGTTTTTTTTTTTTTTTTTGGTGTTTTTGTTTGTTTGTTTGTTTTAAATCAACGGTCAATCCAAATCCTAAGTGGGAATCTGTCCCTTAATGTAACCCTTTGGTTCTTTTGTTCAATTAATAGTTGTGATGGTCTACATGTGGTAGTTACTTCATGTCATCCTAAGAGACAAAAAAACATTATTTCTCAAGAAGAGACTTCTTTCAAAATCAAAGTTTAAAACTCCTGCTTGTGCAAGGAAGTGCTTTTGGATCATTTCTTGAGTATATGATGGCTTCTAACACCAAGTCTCCCAGAAGTAGTTAAATTCATGGGTATTTTTCTTATAAAGCATTTTTGTATATTTTAAAGCCTTATGAGCTCTTCAGGTAGTTGGCAGTGTGCATCTCTGGCCGCTGTGGCTCTCACGTTGCTCAGTTGTTGAATGAAGGTGGTGCCTATCGCTCACTTCATTCCCTAAGTGCTAGTTGACTGATCAGAGTGGTTTTCTGTACTCCCAGGCTGGCTCTCTCCCCACCATACTGTGTTACAACATCTAAAATTTTATCTTGGAGCTTCTTTTGTTCTCTGGCTTAATGAGCATACTGGCATTCACTTGGCTTTTGTTCTCTGGCTTCACTTGGCATTTGAGATCCTTCACAGATGGGCCCTAACTCCCTTTTCAGTGCTGTCTCCTAGCATTCAACAACACAATCACGTCTTCAGACAGCGGTTCTTCATCAGCCTTTAAACCAGAGGTGTAGATTGAGGAAAATGTTTGAGGGTGGGAGGGAGACTAGGATTACCCAGACATGCTCAAGTATGTTCTCAGCCCTGGCTGAACGATAGAATCACCGGGGAACTTGTAAAACTCGTGAGGCTCAGGTGACACCCCACCAGGTAAATCTCTAAGGGGTGGAAACCGGGTGAAGTTTGGAGTCAGCTCTAGTGGCTGTTTTCCCCCTAGGGAATGAAGTGCTGTTTGGTGGTTTTCTCTGCTTCCTCTAATGCTCTGCCTCTGATCTAAACCCAGAATCCACATTTGGAGCTCTCAGCCTTCCTCACTTCCCAAGAGCCCCACGTGGGATATCCTGTCCTTATTCTTCATTACTTAAATCCATTTTCATCCTCTGGGTCTTATGTATTAAGCAGGCTTCCAAATAGACCTTCAATTTACAGTGATCTCTGTGAGTTTTCATAACTTAAAAAGTTGCATCACATATCTAGTAGATACCACATAGTGACATGTGCCACTAATTGTTTTTCTCTGTGTGCCCTTTACTGGCTATGGTACAACATCCAGTGCAGTGACTGCCTTGAAAGACCTATAAATTTATATTAAAGTATTTCTGGGGCTTTTGGCTAACAGTGTTTCTTTTGTAAGTAAGTTGTTGTTATTGTTTTAAACTTAGATCCTTTTCCTTCGAACTCAAAGATTTTGAACTATTTTAGGCCATGGATTCCTTTGAAAATCTGGTGCAAACTGTAGACCTTCTTCCCAGAAAAGCGCTCAGACAAACATGCACTCCATTTTAAATACAGTCAGTGGGTTCATGAGCCCCTTTGAAGCCTGTCTATGGACTTATTTCATTGGTTTATTCTCAGTTGAGAAAAGGGATTTTTCTTAAATGAGGGAGCGAGAAGGAAGGTCATTTTGGGAGAGATTGTTTCTTAGGCGCCACAGCGTAAGTGTGTGATGGGCTCTTCTGACAGGAGGACGGCATTTGGCCTGAGGCGAAGAGGCCCTGTGACAAGCAGGACGCCAATGTGCTTCCCTTCCCACACCTTGTCCTGGGCAGGGTCGGGCGACCACACGGTGGAACTGGAGGCAAAGCAGGCAGAGCTAATAGCGTAACTGACCACAAGATGTCACCACAACACCACTGAGTTTTCCGGCTTTTGGCAGTAGTGTGTCTGAACCCAGAGGTAAAAATAGCAAGAAAGCTGTAGTGACTTGCGTCAGAGGCCTAACTGGCCAAAGTGAGCAGGATTGGCTTTCATTATTATTATTATTATTATTTTCATTACAAGGAATACCAGAGGGTAAAGGTATAAAGAAATGGAAAGTTATAGAAAAGGTGAGTGAGATAGGTCAAATGGGGAGTGTGCCCTGACTCCAGTGTTCTGATTTCCCCTAGAAATGATACTTTCTTGGGAATAGTTTTTCCTGTCTTTGTGAGAAGGGATTTTGGCTGGACTGGCCTTTTAGGCTTCTAAAACAGCAAGTTAACATTATCATGTAACTCACTTTAAGGATCGTCCAAAATCCATTTTAAACCAATTGTGACTGCCCTTTCAATAAGAATTTGGAGAATGTATTTATTATTTAACATTTAACATAATAGTGCTGTTATTTAACATAAGGGCATTTTTTCTTGATTGAAGCATATTTCACTTTAAGTTCTCTTTTTCTTGCAATACAGCCAAGTCTGTTACCGCAATAGGTTTAGCTACTTTGTTTTATGGCCACACATCGCACCCTTTGCCCCAGTCAAATCTTTTATAAATGCATATTTTGGGCAAGAAAGTGTGTATCATAGATCTATCTTCATTGATTAAAAAAAACAACAAAAACAAAACCCCAAAAACCAATTTGGAGCAGCTGCTCTTCTCCGGGCCTGCCCGCTCTCACCATCTTGAGAATATACTATCCTTTTAACCAATCTGCTGCTTGCTTGACTTAAAAAACTAAACAAAAACAATTTGTCAGTATATCCTTCAACATTAAAAAATGTATTATTATTGTGTTTAATTTAAAAATAAACACAATGGATATATTCTTGCTCAGGGTAGTACAATTATATCAATAAGTTAAAGACCTAAATAGGATGCCAACTATTCTGTTCTGAGGTATTTGACAGCTGAATGTGAAACTAGGTCACTGCACCTTTCTGATTCCTGGTTTGGAAAAAAATCTAGTAAATAAGTAAATAAGCTTAGCAGGAAAGTAAGCCTATTCCACATACTCCAAACCTTATGAATATTCTCTGACTGAACATGGCATTGTTGATACAACCTAAGTCAGAAAAAATGGGTCTCTGGGGAGGAAATGACTTGTGTGTTTAACATAGGCTGACCCGCTTAGCCTTCACCCAGGGGAGACATACCAGTCTGGAGAGGTGAGCAATGGTTCTCTCTGTGTAAAAGCGGGTAGAAAAGGAAGTGGGGAAAGCAAGACTCTAAGTCTATTTTAGAATTCCTATCAGGATGAGAATGCCATCCTTCGTGGGAAGTATTCACTCGGAAATGCTGCCACGCAAGAGCTGAGGAAGTGAGGCATGCCCAGCTTTGCAGCAAGGAAGGCATGGTCCTTTCTGGGTTGTTTGGCCAACACGTCCTGCCTCTTCAGCTCGCTGATGTTTTTGTTTCCTACAGGTGCATAGCTTTCAAGGCTACTGGGAAAAACTGAACTTCCACCTGGAATATGTCAAGTACTCCAAGCCCCCCTTACACTATAACAACAGCGTGGTCAGGAGAGAGTGGCACGGCCTGATCTCGGAAGAGGTATGTGTGGGTTCCTGAGAACAACACAAGAAGCAAAAGCAATGGTGTATTAGACCCAGGTGATACCTGTGAGATGTCAGGCTGGCTTACATTTGCAGCACCCTCCCCATTGCCAGGCACTACTCATCTCTCAGTAGGCAGACAGAGGGGCTTCTCTGTTGCTTCTTTGGGGTGATGGACCAGTTCTGCATCTTGATTGTGGTGGTACATGAATCTATGCATGTGATAAAACGACATAGAACTACACACTCATTGTACTAGTGTCAGTTTTATGACTTTGATAGTGTTCTCCATATAGCTGTATAAGTTGTAAACACTGGGTGGGACTGTGTAAAGAGTAACAGATCTCTCTGTAGCATTGTGTATAGTTGTAGCATTGTGGCCTATCACATATTCTTGACCTGCAACTTCCTGTAAATCTATAATAGTTTCAAAATAAAACATTTTTAAAACAATTTTCTAAGAATCTAGGTGTTTTACCTGTTTACCTGGAAAGAGTATTTCTTTTTTCTGAAACTCTCAATTGTATTACATTATGTCTGTGTTGTGAAAAATGTCACCCACAAAATCATCACCTTTCACACTCTGACATGTTCTCACTCCTAGAAAACAGGAAAAAGAAGATCCAAAGTGTATGAGAGGAACATTCTTGATAATGCAATCAAGTAAGTAAAGTTAGGGATTATTGTGTCTGTAATGTAATTATCTCTTGCAGTTATTTTGTTAGCTACCTTTCATGGAAGTAGCTTACTTTCTTTGTGTATCCTCAGCAAAAGTGATGCTGTCAGCAAATGGCTGTAGCCACTGGGCCCTATTCTGGGGTTTGAGGCTGAAGTTTCTAGTGGGAAAAGTTTATCTGTTAAACGTTACAAACTTGCATCCTGGAGTTGGATGATTTATCAGGGAGAAGGGATAAAGGAAGCTCTTATTAATGGAGCCCTTTAGGCAGGTACAGACAGAAGGCTGATAGAGAAAAGTGTTAGTGGGCGGGTTGGTGAGCTTGCTCTTATTTTGAAAGCAGATTTTCTGGATAGTGAGTCATCTCAGTGCTACAAGTACAGGCCCCATTCCAACCTCTGTTCTATTTTCTGTTCCCATTATTTCCAATAACTGAGAGCTGCAATTGTTGTAAATTATTGTCATTATTTGCACTAAAAGGCTTTGAGTTTTATAATTGCCTAATGTGGCTTTTGCCAAGTTGATTAAAGTTTTTGAGGTTTTTAGCAGCCCGAGTTTCTGCAGTGGTTTTATGGGTTATGGGTTTTTAAAGGACATCTTTGTATGGTGTGTGGCTTTCTTTTTTTTTTTTTTTTTTTTTTTTTTAATGCTTCCTGTGTGAATAACATTGGCTACTTTCTTTGTAGGGTGATTTCTAACCTAGAAGCAAGGAGTTTGGGTAAGAAAAGCCTTCTGGATTTCAGTCAGTGTTTTGTTTATAACATTGTTCTTCCTTCCACTGTGGGTTGGCAGGAAGATCACTTCCAACAGTGTGGTGAAGGCAGCTCCCTTTCATGTCTTCCTGCCAGAATCGTCACCCGGCTCCTTCCACGTGTGTCTTGGCACCAGGACCTTCAGGGACAGCTGCTGAGTGTGCTTTTGCTACAGGAGTCCCTGAGTGTTGGTGGCCTTCTGGTTTTCCTTCTTTGTCCTCATAGGTGTGATCTCATGAACAGGCCCCCTGGCTGTACACACAGGATGCGATCCCCTTGGCTTAGGGACGCTTCCTCTCCAGCTGTCGTATCTTACGAGGGCCTGTGACTTCTGTGCTCCTTTCATGTTGGTTGACACTTGGGTACTCACTGGACTGGGTCATGGGGATGCAAAATTGAGGAGCCTCCTGTGGGTCCTGTGGCTGTGGGGAAAGAGCATGGGCTTGGAGCCAGACTGAACTGGACTTGAATTCCAGCTCGGCCACATGCTAACATGTGCGCTTGGGCAAGCCGTTTATCCATTTTGTGTGGTCCTGCTCAGGGCAAGGGCAGAGCGAAAATGAGAGTAAAGGGGGTCATGTTTATAGCACCTATTGCAACGCTTGACACGTGTGGGCTCCCTGAGGTGGCTGCTTTATCATTAGTGTATGAGAAAGAAATGCTAACACACAATTTCGAAACCAGGTGACAGGTGTTATGTCATCTCGGTGTACAGGGGCGAGGGACTAGCTCACTGCTGGGAATGGTTGGGGCAGAGTCTTGACAAACGAGAGGGACTTAGCTGGGAGGAACTGGAAGAAGAGAGTGCTAAGCATATTCAGGGATGAGACCTTTTGTGGTTTTGGTGGTAGGACTCTCTCATGGCTGATAAAGGTCAGCCTTTATTTAAAAAGCTGTTGTTTTTGTATCGCACCTCTGTCTTATGGGCCTGAATGTTTAGGTATGTGTTGGGTGACCCTAGCGGAAATTATTTTATACAGTGTGTTGCTGCACGTCCTACAGCTGTGCACACAACCTATGTGAACTGTGACGGTGAACTTGTCATCCAGCCCAGAGGGGACCAGCCCCTGGCCCTGTTTCCAGGTTATCTGTATCTGAAGTCAGAGTTTCTGCCACTAGCACCAGGCAGGAGCAGATGGCAGGAGTCCTGCCCAGTGCCCCGGGGTGTGATTCAGGGGTTTTGCAATACGGGAAGTGTTGCCAGTCTGGAGCATGTGCTTTGCTGGTGCTAGTTTCCTAGGGAGAACACCATCACTGCCAGAAATGGAACCCTCCGTGTGAAATTCAGGGCTACTGGGCTCAAGGTCTGAATGACTTCATCTTACTCATGGAGGTCGTGTAGGATCCAGGTAGGATATCTCCCGAGAAGTGGAGAGGCATCCATGCCCTCCCACAAGGAGTTGGCCCACAGACCAGGGTGGTTCTGCCCTCTCGACGCTGCTGTGCCTTAGGTGTTTGGAATGGGAAGAACAGTTAAGGAGTATTAGGGCAGACCTTCCAATGAGTCTGTTTGCCTGCCCTTCAGCCTTGCTGCTGTTATGCAAATCATGGTGGAGAAAGTGACATTTGATTTAACCTTAGATGTCACTTTTCCATCTTGATCTAGTTACGTTTTCTGTCAGATAACTTGTGCCAATTACTATTACTGCCACAGTAGTTGACTGGTCCCCTCAGCTTAGTAACTTCCAAAGACACTGAACTATGGGGGCTGGGGGAGGGAGTGTCAGAAGGAAGGGAGTTATGTGATCCTCTGCCGAATCCCTGTCCCTGGGTTATGGCCCCTTAAGGTTAAGAGAAAGCCCAGGTCACTCTGTCTCCAGTGAAGCAGAGGTTCTTAGACAGCAGTGAGTTTTTTGTGTTGAAGAAAAATCAAAGTCAGAGCCTGTAGGTATTGGGAAATGCTTCCTCCTTCCCTCCGTTCCTCCCTCCATCCCTTCCTCCCTCCCTCCCTCCGTCCTTCCCTCCCTCCCTCCCTCCCTCTCTCCTTGCCTCCCTCCCTCCCTTCTTCCCTCTCTTTCTTTCTTCTATTCATCCTTTCTTTGTCTCTACCTCCCTCTGTTGCACAGAGCTCTCTGTGTGTCACTTGAGTGACAAGTTCAGCTTGCAGGTCACACTTACCTGATGAAAAATTCTCATCTATCAGGGAAGTGTTATGACTCAGGGAAGGGAATCCCAGGCTGATTCCTCTTCGTCTAGCCCATTTTCTGTGAACGACCCTGCTTGACAATCGCTCTGTTTAATTTCAGAGCCAAGATTGATACCCCTCTTCCAGGAGGAAGACAACCCCCAGAGGCTACTTATGGGGCTGGTGAGTGGTCTGTGGGCTGTTGGGATGCTGGCAAACGATGGGCTCCAAGAAAAGGGCTAGACTGTCCTCTCATTCTAACCTTGTTCTTCGAACACATAGCTGTGCCCAGCCACTGTGGGCCCTGTGTGTTCAGTAGTAAGGAACACATACATGATTTCTGCCCCTCATGTCTGGTTGGGGAGACATGCATTAATCAATCACCCTAATAAATACATAATTTCAAAACAACATAAGGAAATGTACATCATTGAGACTGTTTAAAAACAGAGGAAGAAAACAACATCTCTATGGATTTGTATTTGGGGTTTAAAATAAAACAAAATAAAGTATTGTTTCTCAAGAAGTCCTACTACTAAGGAGATGAAGGAAATATAAATCAAAATAAATTAATTGAAGAGCAGAATTGGTAAATAAATCCAAAATCTTTAAAAGACTGATTAGAGACACCTGGAAAGTAATGAAATATTTTTAATACTGTGCAGTCTCAGACATGGGATTAGATATGACAAGTTAAAATATATGAGAAAAATATGTAGAAATACATATTCATACACTTAAAAATTCTAGTTAAAGTTTCCTTGGCAAATAGAATGACCAAACTTGAGCTGAGAAGAAATAGAAGAGCTGAAAGCACAATAACCATAAAATAATCTGAAAAAAAGTCAAAGATTCTCTCCAAAAAAAGGCCCCAAGTTACTTGGTGAGTTTGTTCTTCCAAACTCTTAAGGACCAGGTCATTCCTGTGCTATGTAAAGTGTTTTTGAAAAAAGATGGGAAGTTTCTTAATCACTTTAAAAGCCAGCATAACCTTAAAACCAAAATTTGACAATGGCCACTTTTCCTTATGAATATAGATACCACAAGCTTAATTAAAATACTTTCGGTGGTTGCCTGTTAGCTCACTTGGTTAGAGCGTGGTGCTGCTAACACCGAGGTTGCCAGTTCGATCCCCACATGGGCCACTGTAAGCTGCACCTTCCTTACCAAAAAAAAGAAAAAAAGGAAAAGAAAATACTTTCTAGCGGTATATTTGAAAATACAATGTGGCCAAGTAGGATTCTTTGTAGAAAGACTTAATGTTAGGAAATATGTTAATAATATCAGGAAATATATTTATTACATCACTAGGTAAAAGAGAAAAAACTATAATCTTTATAAGTGCTAAAAGTTGATAAAAGTGAAATTCCAATCTTGGAATACACTAAGTCAATAAGACAAAGAATAATCTACTACTAATAGCCAACATCTTTCTTAATGGAACTTTGGAGATATTCCTATTAAAATCAGAAAGAAGTTAAGGATCCTTGCTATTTTCATTAAAATTTTACATGGTTCTGGAAATTCTAGCCAATGCAATAAGAAACAAAAGAAGATTATAAGATTGTATAATGCAACAAACAAAATAACCCATTGGATAAATGGAAAATAAGGAGCAAGTTAGTAAGCTGATGATTCTATATCTATTTTCTTTTTTTAATTAGGATTAACCAATTAGAAAAGATAACAAAAAACAATACCCATTTCCAAGTCCTTCACATCTAGGTTTAATAACATTACAAGCAAAAAGCCAATAAAATTTGTGACAGTTGACTGATTCACTTGATGAAGTTAAGAGACATGGGACTGGCATTACCAGAGGTCTGAATGTGTTGTTGATCTCCAGTGACAGAAACAATATGGTGCTTGTACAAAAATAGTCAGTCAGTAGACTCTAGTTTAAATTAGAATCTTTAGCATATGTTACATGAGGCATTTAAAAATCAACGTGGAAAGAAATAATTTTTAATAAATCAGTCAATAGTTGCCTACTTATAAAAGAAATTAAGTTAGATTCCTCCTATCCCGAATACCACCACTTTATACCATAAGCCAACAGAAATATCAGATAGGTTAAAGAGTGTGAAATATAAAATATTTAACTGTGTGAAAGAATTTGAGTAAAATAAGTAGATAGTAAAATAGTACTGAAATAGGGAATGCCTTTTAAGTTCCTTTAATTTAAAAGGTTGGACAATTACGTTTGTGAACTCATCCTTGAAAAAGCGCTGCATACCTCATTGCTGAATATCACTGTGGTCACCTTCGAAGAACTCCCCTTGGGAAGCTATGCACTGATGCCAGCGGCTAGTCCACCCTTCAAAGCAATTTTGGAACTCTCTTTCTGGAATGGCCATCAGAGCTATCGTCATATTACCCTTGATGTCCTGACTGTCATCAAAATGTCTTCCTTTCAATATTTCCTTTATCTTTGGGTATAGAAAGAAGTCACTGGGGGTCAGATCAGATGAGTAGGGAGGGTGTTCCAATAAACACAGTTATTTGTTTACTGGCTAAAAACTCCCTCACAGACAGTGCCGTGTGAGCTGGAGCGTTGTCATGATGCAAGAGCCATGAATTGTTGACGAAAAGTTCAGGTCGTCTAACTTTTTCACACAGCCTTTTCAGCACTTCCAAACAGTAAACTTGGTTAACTGTCCAGTTGGTACAAATTCATAATGAATAATCCCTCTGATATCAAAAAAAGGTTAGCAACATCGTTGTAACAAGGTCACAAACTTAATTGTCAAACCTCGTATTATTTAACTTAGACATATAGGAAAATTGACGATAATTTAAATGTTGTAGTAGCAAAGTAGCGCACAGGGAATTGGACAGCCTCATGCCCGGCAGTTGAGAATTAGTGCAGCCACAGTGGGCAGTATCACCACAAACCTTAAGTGTGTGAACCAACAAAATCCATTTCTAGGAATTTAGTCTGACAAAAGAATTGGGGATATGGCAAACAACTTTCATGTAAGGAATTTTAATGGTATTATTAACAGTATTAAAAGAAATATCTGATATGTACAAGAAGGGAATAAATAATTCAGTTATAATACTTTCGTAAAATTGAATACTGTGCAGCCATTAAGACTAGTGTGGTAAAGAATACTTAATGACATAAACTATTACATGAAAAACAGATGACAAAACACAAGAATGAGTGTCACACCAGTGTGGGAACAGAGTCCCAGAGAGCAGTTTCAAGGCTCTCGGCCTCACGTGGAGGGGTGCTGACTTGGGTAGTAGATGGCCATCAGCTGTGGCTAATGGACCGTCAGCTGTAACCAGTTAGCCAATTAGCCACTGATCTAATTGCCACAGCTGTGTTGGTTGGTCAGTCGGTTGGTTGGCAGGCATAGGAGGGGACAGCAGGTTGCAGGTCGTGTGGATCCAGCCTCCAGTGAGACTATAGTGACTCCAGTGAGACTGTAGTGGTATGACTCCCCTATCTATGGCTCCATGGCTGTTCCTTTTTGGCCTAGCCATATCCTGTGTTCTTATGTGGGGAGCGGGAGCAGAGACCCCACAGGCCATCTCGCACGACACCAGGAAGAAGGAAAATCAAAAAACCAAAATGTTAATATAGATGGCAGCATTATACAGGTGATTTACATTTTTTATTTTTATGGTTATTATAGAAAAATTGAAAATCACAAAAAAGGATGCATTGTATCTTAAACGAAAAGAAAATATTGTTTTTTAAAGCTTGATCCATTAACACATGCAGGAGACTGAACTGAAATAATATACCACTCTGTCTTGGCCCAGGATGCCACGGGCTAAGTTGTACTCAGGGTGTCCTATAGTTAAATGTGCTAAAATAGATGTGCGCACATGTGATGTCAATTGTACAGTTCTCATGGGCTGTTTATTGGTGCAGAGATCTCTGTAGCCAGGAGAGTTTCTAGCTGAGCAGCGAACTGGGCAAAGGGAGAAAAAAAGGAGAAAGGAGGAGAAGGAGAGAGAAAAATGAAAGGTGGGGAGGGCTGGGAATGCCGTGCTGATTGGGGAGCCCCAAGGATGATCAGAACAGAGCAGATGTAGAAACAAGCCCATCTGGAGACACTAGAATGAATACGATATTTCATTACCTTTGCATGTTGTGTGCTGTGTGGAGTGTCTCCAGCCACTGTGCAGAGGGAGGTACCCGATACGTTTCCTGTTTCTCAGCAGGGCCTGGAGCCTGACTCTCAGTTGCTATCTTGGCTTTGAGTGAATCACAAGCAGTTGCTCTTAAAGAAAACATTGGTGCCCCCTGAGTTATGCCCACCAGAAGAAGACCGAGGGTTCTGTATTTCTGCTGGAGGGATCTTCAGACCTAATATGTTTCATATTGATAAGGAATGTTAATAAGTGGATCTAATTCAACCAGTTGCAGGTGTGAGTGGGTACATTGTGACTTATATAATCCATATCCTGTTTTCAGATGGTGTCTGAACTAAAAGACCATCTTTTGAGACACCTACAGGGCGTAGAAAAGAAGAAAATTGAACAGATGGCTCTGGATTACGTTTCAAAACTGGTTGGTTTTGTTTTTTTTGTTCTTCACCCCTTGGCCCCTGATATATAGTTTCTAGTATGTGGTAGAGTATGTATTCCAAATTAGGTTTTTGGAGTTCTCCCACCCTCAAACCAGTATATTTGGTGTTATAGCTTGAGGAAAGGGCGGGGGGGAGGGGAACCCCAAACAATGAGAACTTGGTTTTGAAAGTGGATTATTGCACTTCCTTCAAATAGTGACGATAGGCTTTAGCATGGTTGCCAAATGTTCACATCTTGGCATCTTCCAGTTCCTTATTAAACGCAGGTAATGATTTCTGAACATGGAGTTTTATGCAGACATGAGAGAACTTGCACTTCAATTCTTAATTAGCTCCAACAGCCTAATTAGGCCAGATTCCAGCGCAGTTGTGTAACTATTACCACATTCGAATCTGATGAGATTGGCAGCTCATTTACCAGGTAGCTGCTTATTGAACTTGTGTGTGATCCAAATTAAGGACACCAGTTCATATGTAAATAGAAGTGATGTTAAGGCGTCTTGAGTTTTTTAAAAAGCACATGGAATTGAGGCCTGACCCTGGTTAGAACCTAGAAATGATATGCTGGAGAAATTTCTAAAAGTATTTAAATACACAGAAAGAATACTGCATTTCTCCCAGTTTGGGTAAGACCAATATGTAAAGGAGCCAGTGTGCAAACCTATACTTTTGCATTGAACTTTGGAAGATTAGTTAAATTTATTAGACATGGCCCTCTAATTTGAAAAGTTCTGTCTCTATTGTAGTCATTAGTATCTGTATTTAAATAATGTCTTTGAATTTTTACAGTAAGGTTTGAGTTTCCTAGTTTTTAATATATTAGAAGAGGTTGGTAGTCTCATATACTGACATTTATTTCTATAATGAACCTTTCTTAAATAATTCTCCTTTGCATAGAACTATCCTGAGGAGCTCACATAACATGCCCAAAGCAAACCCAGTTGCACTTGACCTTCACTGGTCGACAAGGACCTGTAATTGAGGGCCTGTTAGCCAGGCTGGGGAGCTTAGCTGGGGCACCACCTGCATAGACAGAGGGTGCTCTGTTAGACTCTGGGGGTGCATTTTCAGTCTTTCCATGTTCTGAGGATTCCAGTGCCTCAGAACTGATCTCAGAAAGGCTGGTTCTGTGTCCAGCCGCAGCCTGAATGCCAGCTGCACTGACCTGCCTTCAGAGCTGGGTAGGGTGGCTTAGGGGCCCTGAGGGAAAGGGGTTGAGCAGAGATTAACAGACTCTTTCCTCTCCAGCTGGATCTCATTTGCCAAGTATTGGATACCAGTTGGAGGAAACATAATCTTCATCCCTGGGTTCTCCACTTGTACGCAAGTATTTCTCGCTCTTATCATGGTGTGCAGAGAGCCAAAGTAACTCCTATTGCTGCCTGCTTTAGCAAAACCTTTTTGAAATTTACAATTGGAAGCAATTCTCACCAGCCCTGACACTGTCTGTCTCAGTTCTGTACTTGGCATTGAACGTTATGTCCCTGTTACTTCACCCATCCTGTTTCCTTGGCATGTGGTTGATGAGAAGGGAGGGGGCACATGAGCTCAGTACTGCCAAGAAGGGGAATTTGAGTTGATACAATTGATCGTTTACATGCCTACTGTCTGGTTAGATTCCAGGCATGCGACTGATGGTCACCATCATAATTGGAGGCTTTTGACAGGGCATAGCCTTTCACAATTAGCATGAATTCCATCTGGATGTGGAACTCAGAGCCACTGCTTAGATAAATGGGTTTTTTGAGTTGAGCTCCTTGGCTGACATGCTGCTTTGGTCTTTTCCCCAGCAATAGGCAGGCTAGTGTTGCTGAATGTGCCGTCTTCCACATCATGACCAGGATTTTGGAAGCTACTAACAGTTTGTTTTTACCTCTGCCTCCTGGTAAGTCTTGGCTGTTTTATCCTGTGTTGTAATAACTTTTTTCTTTCTTCTTCACACGGTCCCTGGACTTTGGGACATTGTGAGTTTAAGGATAAGACCTCCTGTGTCTGAGAAACTGCGTCTTGTGTCACTGTGAGAAATGGGCCTGAGATGGGTCTCTGCTGACCAGATCGCCCCTGATTATTAAACTATACTGTAGCTTGTCACTAACTTCAGGGAGCCTAGACTGGTCCCCATGCAACTTTCTAGGATTCTTTGAATTAGTGGAGCTGATTCAGGGAGAGCTTTCTCTGATGTCTGTCTGCAGGCCTAGTTTCTCTGATTGAGAAAATTAATGTACAGAAGGAAGTGGGTCTGTTTGGGTGTTAAAACTAAGCTGAGGTTTACAAGCTTGGAAGCTAAACATTTCCCTTAGGATTTTGAAATAGGACCAAATCTGGCCTCAAAACACCCTTGGCACATGTGTATGCAGTCATTCATTTAATTGGTCATTTGTTCATTCAATCAACAAACATTTGTTGAACAATTATTACATGCCGATACTGTGCTAGAAATTAGAGCAGTCAAAAATTAACAAAAGTCTGGTTGCACAGATATGCATGTAAATCAGTAATCATTATAAGAGGCAAATGAGCTCCTGTTTGCTCTAAACTACCTGCCTTATGTTCATTATGTAAAAGTCCTGATGTAAGCTTTATGATAGCTATCGTGACATAATATATACTAGCCAGTTTTTAATATATTTTTTACATAATTCTTTAACTCTAATTTTTTTCGATTGTAGTTGACATACAATATTTTATTAGTTTCAGGTGTACAACATAGGGATTAGAAATTCGTATACCTTATGAAGTGATCTTCCTGATAAGTCTAGTACCTGTCTGGTACCATGCATAGTTATTACAATATTATTGACTGTATTCCCTATGCTATAATTTACAACCCCATGAGACTATAGTTTTCTAACTGGAAATTTGTACTTCTTAATTCCTTTCACCTTTTCACCTATCACCCCGATCCCCCTTCCATCTGGCAACATTCAGTTTGTTTTCTGTATCTATGAGTTTCTGTTTGTTTTGTTTGTTCATCTATTTTGTACTTTAGATTCTATGTATAAGTGATATCATACGATATTTGTCTTTCTCTGTCGGACTTATTTCACTTACCAGAATACCCTCTAGGTCCACCCATGTTGTCACAAATTGTAAGATTTCATTTTTTTTATGGCTGAGTAATATTCCATTGTATACATGTACCACTTCTTCTTTATCCATTCGTCTATCAGGGGACACCTAGGTTGCTTCCATATCCTGGCTATTGCAAACCATGATGTAGGGAACATAAGGATACATAGGTCTTTGTGAATTAGTGTTTTGGATTTTTTCAGATAAATACCCAGAAGTGGATCATAAGATAGCTGGGTCATAAGGTAGTTCTATTTTTAATTTTTTGAGGAACCTTTATACTGTTTTCCATAGTGACTGCACTAATTTGCAATCCCACCAACAGTGTACGAGGGTTCCATTTTCTCCACATCTTTGCCAGCACTTTTTGTTGATTTATTGATATTATGTCAGCCAGTTTAATTTATTTATTCATATCATCTACCCATCCATTCATCATTACTTCATTCCTTTATTTATTCATCTTAAACCAACATGTATACAGTGCCATTTTGTGCCAGGTACTGTTTTAAGTACATAAATTAGCACATTTTATTCTTTTTTTAAAAACTTTTTATTGTGAAACAGCCATGGTCATTTGTTCCATATTGCTTTCATGCTACAGTGGCATAGTTGACCTTTTTAATGAGGACGCAGCTCACAGGGGCCCATGCGGGGATCGAACCTGCAACCTTGATATTAGTGGCACCACTCTCCAACCAACTGAGCTAACAGGTCACCCCCCGCACATTTAATTTTTATAACAATACTAAGTCATAGGAGCTTAAATTGAACCACATTAAATTTTTGACCAACAAAAATGACACTTTCCTATGGTTTCACTTAATATTATTCCCATTTATATGACCCAGCAATTCCACACTTAGGTATCTATCCAGAGAACTCTAAAATGCTAATTCGAAAAAAATATATGCACGCTAATGTTTATTGCAGCACTATTTACAACAGACAAGATATGAAAAAACCAAAATACCCATCAGTAGACAACTGGATTAAGAAACTGTGGTACATTTATACAATGGAGTATTACTTGGCCATAAAGAAGAATGAAATCTTATCATTTGTAACAATATGGATGGACCTAGAGAACATTATGCTAAGTGAAATAAGTCAGATGGAGAAAGACAAATACCATATTATCTCACTTATATGTGAAATCTAAAGAACAGAATAAATGAGCAAACTAATCAGAAACAGCCTGAGATATAGAGAAAAAACTATGGTTGCTGAATGGGAGGGTGGTGGGGATGAGGGAGAAGGTGAGGGGATTAGAAAGCACAATTGGTAACCACAGTATTGCCACAAGGATATGAAAGACAGTTTGGGGAATATAACCAATAATGTAAAGATTATGTAGGGTGTCAGGTGGGCGCTTGTCTTATTAGGGAGACCACTTCATGGATGGTGTAGATGCTTGACCACTGCAGTGTACACCTGAAGCTGAAACTGAAAAATACTGAATGTCAACTATAATTTAATATATATATAGTCACAGGATGTGGCATACAGCACAGGGAATAGAGTCAATGGAATTATAACAGCTATATATGATGTCAGAGGGATAGTAGGTTGGATGAGGGGGTTATCACTTTGTGAAGGAGGTAAATGTCTAACTATTACATTGTTTTGTACACCTGAAAATAATAAATAAATATTATTCCCATTTAAAGATGGTGAAATTGAGGCACAGAAAGGTTAAAAGTAACTTGTATACCCACCAAAATGGCTAAAATAAAAAACGTATAATACTAAAAAAAAAGAAAAAGTAACTTGCCCAAAGTCACACAGTTATTAGGTAGCAGCCAGTATTAAAATCCAGGCAGTCTGGCTCCAAATCTGCATTTAACTACTATTCTGGGCTGCCTTTTGAATTTCATATTCCAGTTGAATTATTTGATGCTGAAACTTTGGCTGTTTATGGGCCCAGAAGATTCCCACAGCACGTCTCACTTCTCTGCATCTGTGATCTATCTGATGTAGTTTGGAATCGTTCGTGCTTTCTCTATCCGCACACCTTTTCTTATAAGGTTTGCTTGTAGTAGAAGTCCAAAAGGAGTTTCTTTTGACTTTGTAGGAATCTGAAAATGACCATTCATGAGGAGAATTGATGGCTTTAAATGGAATATGAATGGTGAGGTGTACCCTCTAGAGAGAGTAAGGGATTTCATGAAAACCATATATGGTTTTCTGGCTTAAATTCTTAATTATTTGTCTTTAACATGAGAGACTTGGTAGAGGAATGGATTGACACTTTCAGATTTGTACACCGTGGATGTTCAAGCTTCTTTGGTATATCAATAAAACTGACTTACTGGGGACAAGATTATTCCCGGGAGAACATAAAAATTCACTTTCTGCAGAACATTGCATTCCTTTCTGGGTATGGATAAGGAGGGAAAACACAGAAAAATGTTATCCATAAAGACTAGGAATTATTTGAGTAGACTCAGTGGCCTGTGTCCATGGGTCAAGTAGGAGAGCGCAGTTTCTATCCTTTTCTCTTAAATCTCTGTTTCCTGTTTGTGATATGCAAATAGAAACAAAGCGATACTGGATCGTGTGCGTGTGTGTGTGTGTGTGTGTGTAAGTGTGTAAATACAGGGTATTTTTCATGCACATGTGTAAGTGTGCGTGCTTTCCAGGCCGGCGGGACTAGCAAAAACTGTTTGAGTTCCAAGTGTCAGAAACCTGTAACCCGAACTGGTTAAAGAAAAAAAGGAATGAGGACCCCAAAAAGGAAGTTATGGTTTAGAGCGGAGGCATTTGCAGTTTAAAAGGGACCTGTGTTCTCCTTGCTGTCTAGAGAAGGCCAGGACCCCTAAAGGATGAGGACAGGGATTGGCTGGAAAAACTCTGTCTTTCGGGACTGATGCTTGCTTTTAGCCAATTTCTCTGTTGCCTTAAGCTGACAGGCAGCAAGGAGGCCAGGAATTGACTGTTGAATTTGGGACTGTGCCCTAGGGATAGAGGATGAAGGGTCATCAGGGCTCTTTAGGCCATGGACACAGGGCTGGAGAGGAACTTTGAGTCCAGAAAATCTATAGGATTGATAATATTTTATAAACTTTCATTCAGAAATAATTTTATAACTTTTTTAATCTTGGAAAGAATGTCCAAATCCATTGGAAAAATCTCATTTTGTTAATTAGCTCATAAAATCTCACTACATTTTTTGGATTCAGGGAAGCTAGTGGACTCATCTGTTGTCAGGCCTTTCACACCCACTTATGGACAGAGTCTGCACATTATCCAACCCTTGCTGTTGCCCCGACTTGGGACTCAGGTCCCTCCTTATGATTCATGGGCTCAGGGACAGAAAGCCCCATGCTTTGTCTGAATTCCAGTCCCTGCTCTCTGGGCATCATCTTTGTCCTGTAAGTCCTCCCTGCATCCAGCCAGTTTACTGCCCCGCCTCTTACACCCCCTCCCTCTTCTTTCACTGTCACCTCATCACCTCTTACACAGGTTCACAGGTTCACGCCATGGCCTCCTAACAGGGCCCCATACCTCCTGCAGCAAACCGTTACTTCTGTCCATTCTCTGCTTGTTGTCACTGTAATATTCCAAAACTAAAGCTGAAATCCTCTTTCTGTCCTGCTTTAACATTTTCAGTGCCTCGTGCAAATCTACTCTTTACTAAATTCCTTGCTGTCATTCAGCATTCAACCCCTGTCACACATACTTAGAGCACTCTGCACTTTTCTTTCATAGAGCTGATCACGTTAAAAATATATATAGTTATTTTTGTGGTAATTTGATGGTCTGTCTCTCCAGCAGACTGGAGGTCGATAGGAGCAGCGGTTGTACCTGTTTCACTCATTGTTGCATGCCCTGCTCCTTGCCCAGTGTATGGAAGGGGTTAACCTCTCCAGTCTTACCCCCTGTCATTCCATTCACACACCAACTCAGCCACGTCACCTCATGTTTTGTGAACATGCCCCAGACTTTCTCACCTTTGGGCCTCTGCTCATATTGTTCCATTAACACAGCAACCAGTTATTGGGGCAGGATAGCGTTATAGTTAGAAGCCTAGACTAAAATCGCACAGCCTGCATTCAAAGTTCAGCTCACTATTGATATGATCCTGGGAACGTTTCTTAGCTCCTGTGAACTCAGTTTTCCCATTTATAAACTGGGAACCAGGTGGTTCCCACCTCACAGGGTGGTATGAGGATGCAGTGAGCCAGTGTGTGGATGGAAGGCCTCAGTACACATCTGGTACCAGTCAGTGTGTTCCACCATAGGCTAGGCTCTTCATAGACCAGCTGTCACTCCCAAAGCAGCCCTGCGGGATGGGTACTGGGGGCCCCATTGGAGGGATGAAGAACGGAGGCTCACAAAGGCTTGGTTACCTGCAGCTAGTAAGCAGACGCAGGATTGCAGTCTTGGTGGTCTGCTCCTGTGAACCTGGCTTTTCCTAGCATCTCCACTCTTGGTATTCTCCTGCCTCATTCCCACTCCCAGGAATTACATTTACCCTTTACAGCTCCCCTCACAGATCATCTTTTCCAAGAAGACTTTTCTGATTCTTTCCTGGTCTGATACCTTCTTCCATGAATGTTGTTTTTATCGTTTATTGTTACTAGTGCACTTAGAACCCTCAGTTTCTGAGTGTTTGAGGATCCTTCCCCATGAGACTGAGGTTTGAGAAAGTGCTTTCCTCTCCAGTGAATTCCTATAGATTTGCTATCTGACCATATCATTCTAATTCTTCTTTTATATGATTTAGTCCAGGCAGACCCCAAAAGCCTTTCTCTAGGGCATATGCAGAGGTCAGGCATATAAACAGTCCCCCTCTGATCTAGAGTTTTTCCTCTTTCCAACAAGAATCCCTGTGCATCTGCCTTTTGCCTGGGCATGTGGAGTTTGAAGGTCTTCTGTTAATTGTTCTCTTACCATAGAATTGCAAACCTGTTAACATGTAAAACCATTTTTCATGGAGCAGGCTTTGCACTCTTTTTCTCTTTTCGCCTAGGAAGGGGCACAAGGTGAAGGTAACACTTTACTTATTGGGAACTTATTATATTCTCAGCACTGTGCTTAGTCTTGATAATACAAAGGAAGAAACTTGGACTTTGTCTTCCAGCAGCATTGATTTGACGCTAGGTGCCCAGGCACTGAGGGAAGTGCTTTATTTATTTATTTTAAGTTTCATTTTTTAATTAGTTTCAGGTGTACAAAACAATGTAATAGTTAGACATTTATCATTTATACCCCTCACAAAGGGATAAATACCACCCCCCATCTACTACCCCTCCGACATCACGTACAGCTGTTATATTTCCACTATCTTTATTCCTAATGCTGTACTCCACTTCTTGTGACCATATATATATATATATATATATATATATATATATATATATATATATATGTAATTATAGTTGACATTCATTATTGTTCAGCTTCAGGTGTACAGTGCACTAATCAGGCATTTACACCATCGCTGAAGTGATCTCCTTAATAAGACAAGTGTCCTTTGGATAGCCTACAAAATCTTTACAGCGTTATTGATTACATTCCCCAAATTGACAATCCCCGTGGCAATCTTGTGGTTACCGATTATGCTTTCTAATCCCCTAAACTTCTCCCTCGTCCCACTCTCCTCCCATTTAGCAACCCTCAGTTTTTCTTCTGTATCTCTGAGGCTGTTTCTGATTAGTTCATTCATTTATTCTTTTCTTTAGATTCCACATGTAAGTGAGATCATACGGTATTTGCCTTTCTCCATCTGACTTATTTCACTTAACATAATGTTCTCTAGGTCCATCCATATTGTCACAAATGCTAAGATTTCATTCTTCTTTATGGCCGAGTAATACTCCATTGTATAAATGTACCACAGTTTCTTAATCCAGTCGTCTACCGATGGGCATTTCAGTCGTTTCCATGTCTTGGCTATTGTGTATAGTGCTGCAATAAACATAGGGGTGCATAAATTTTTTCGAATTAGAGTATTGGATTTCTCTGGATAGATACCTAGGAGTGGAATTGCTGAGTCATAAGGTAGCTCCAATTCCAGTTTTTGGAGACATCTCCATACTGTTTTCCATAGTGGCTGCACCAATCTGCATTCCCACCAACAGTGCACAAGCGTTCCCTTTTCTCCACATCCTCGCCAGCACTTGTTGTTTGTTGATTTATTGATCATAGCCATTTTGACTGGGGTGAGGTGGTATCTCATTGTGGTTTTTATTTGCATTTCTCTGATAGTTAGTGAGGTTGAGCATTTTTTCATATGTCCATTTGCCATCTGTATGTCCTCTTTAGAAAAATGTCTCTTCATGTCCTCTGCCCATTTTATAATTGAGTTGTATGTTTTTTTGGAGTTGAGTTGAATGAGTTTTTTATAAGCTTTGGATATTACCCCTTATCAGATATATCACTGACAAGT
Source organism: Rhinolophus sinicus (assembly GCF_057876585.1). Classification (NCBI taxonomy): domain Eukaryota; kingdom Metazoa; phylum Chordata; class Mammalia; order Chiroptera; family Rhinolophidae; genus Rhinolophus; species Rhinolophus sinicus. Next base: position 46,432,505 of record NC_142504.1, read on the forward strand.
ATCTTCTCCCATTCAGTAGGATTCCCTTTTTGTTTTAGTGATGGTTTCCTTTGTTGTGAAAAAATTTTTTAGTTTGACGTAATCCCACATGTTTATTTTTTGTCTTACTTCCGTTGCCCTAGGGTTATGTCAGTAAAAACATTACTCCTGGTAATGTCTGTAAGCTTTCTTCCTATATTTTCTTCTAGGAGTTTTATGGTTTCAGATCTTACATTTAAGTCTTTAATCCATTTTGAATTTATTCTTGTATGTGGTGTAAGGAGGTGGTCCAGCTTCATTGTTTTGCATGTGTCTGTCCAACTAACCCAGCATCATTTATTGAATAGACTGTCTTTACCACAATGCAAATTCTTGCTTCCAATGTCGTAGATTAAATGACCATATAGGCATGGATTTATTTCTGGGCTCTGTATTCTGTTCCATTGATCTATGTGTCTGTTTTTATGCCAGCGTCATGCTGTTTAGATTACTACAGCTCTGTAGTATAATTTGATGTCAGGTATCTTGATACCTCCCACTTTGTTCTTATTTTTCAAGATTGCCGAGGCTATCCAGGATCTTTTATGGTTCCATATAAATTTTAGCATTGTATGTGCTATTTCTATGAAAAATGTCCTTGGTAGTTTGATAGGAATTGCATTGAATCTGTATAAAGCCTTAGGCAGTACGGACATTTTTACGATATTAATTCCCCTAAGGCTTTGTAAACATCGATGTATCCAACATAGGAGCACCTAAATATATAAAACAGATATTGACTGACATAAAGACAAAGATCAACAGTAACACTATCACAGTAGGGGACTTGTCAGTAGGTTGGATTGACACCACTGGCAACAAGGGACAGGTTCTCCAGACAGAAACTAAATATGGAAACAGCGCCCTTAAATGACACATTTGATCAGTTGGATTTAATCAATATTTTCAGAGCATTTCACCCCAAAGCTGCAGAATACACAGTCTTTGTAAGCACACATGGAACATTTTCCAAGATAGATCACATGTTAGGTCACAAAACAAGTCTCAATAAATTTAAGAAAAGTGAAATCATACCAAGTGTCTTCTCTGACCACAGTGCTATGAAATTAGAAATCAACTATAGGAAAAAAATGGGAAGACACACATACACGGAGGCTGAATAACATGTTACTAAACAATGAATGGGTCAACAATGAGATCGAGAAAGAAATCAAAAGATATCTTGAGACAAATGAAAATGAAAACACAACGACCCAAAATCTATGGGATGCAGCGAAAGCAGTCCTAAGAAGGAAATTCATAGCAATGCAGGCCTACCTAAAGAAACACGAAAAATCACAAATCAACAGTTTATCCTTACACTTAAGGGATCTGGGGAAAAAAAAAAAGCCCAAAGGGAGTTTTACTCGGGTTATGTCCTCTTTTTGGATCGATCTCTTTATTATTATGTAGTGCCCATCTTTGTGTTTTGATATTTTGTTCATTTTAAAGTCTATTTTGTCAGATATAAGTATTGCTACTGCAGCTTTTTTCTCATTTCCATTTGCATGAAATGTCTTCTCCATCCCTTCACTTTCAGCCTGTGTGTTGTTTCATCTCACGTGAGTCTCTTGTACACAGCATATCAAGGGTCTTGTTTTCTTATCCACTCGGCCACCCTATGTCTTTTGACTGGAGCATTTAATCCATTTACATTTAAAGTGATTTTTGATAGGTACATAATTTTGCCATTTTTTTATTTGTAGTTAGATTGTTTTCATCTTTCTTTTGCTTACAGAAGCCCTTTTAATATTTTCTGCAATGCTGGATTGGTGGTAATAAATTCCTTTAGCTTATTCTTTTCTGGGAAGCCCTTTATCTCTCCTTCAAGTTTAAATGATAGCCTTGCTGGATAAAGCAATCTAGGTTGTAGGCCTTTGGTTTTCATCACTTTGAGTACCTCCTGCCACTCCCTCCTGGCCTGCAAAGTTTCTGTAGAAAAGCCTTTTGATAGTCTTATAGGAGTTCTCTTGTATGTAACCCGCTGTCTTTCTCTTGCTACTTTTAGTATTCTCTCTTTGTCCTTAACCTTTGCCATTTTAGCTATAATGTGTCTTGGTGTGGGCCTGTGTGGGTGCATCCTGGTCAGAACTCTCTACACTTCCTATGCTTGTATGTCGGTTTCCTGCACCAGGTTAGGGAAATTTTCAGTCATTATTACTTCAAATATGTTCTCGATCCCTTGCTCCCTCTCTTCACCTGCTGGTATTCCTACAATGCACATGTTGTTGCGGTTGATGTTATCTCAGAGGTCTCTTAAACCATTTTCATTGTTTGTTTGTTTTTTTCTTTTTCCTTTTGTTGTTCCACTTGGTGATCTCTGCTAACTTGTCTGCTAAGTCACTGATTCAATCCTCTGCCTCATTTAACCTACTGGTAATTCCTTGAAGTGTGTTCTTTATTTCAGTTATTGTGTTCTTTAGTTCTCACTGGTTGTTCTATATGATTTCTCTGTCCTTCCTTATGTTGTGACTTAACTACTTAAACATTCTTATCATCAGTGTTCTGAACTCTGTCTCTGATAGGTTGGTTACCTCTCTTTCATTTGATTCCAATTCTGGAGGTTTCTTCTGTTCTTTTATTTGGGACATGTTTCTTTATTTCCCCATTCTGGCTGACTCTCTGTGTTTGCTTCGAGGTATTAGGTAAATCCCCTAGGGTTCTTTGTCTTTGTTGGGTGATCTTAAGTAGTATGTTTCCTTTACATTTGACTTGCACCACTTCCCTGTTCTCCTGTGCATGTGCTCCAAAGGTGACCCTTGTGTTGTGTGTATTGTCCTGTTCTAGTTGAGCTTTAGTTGCTTTTGGCTTGTCAGTAGGTGGGATTGACTCCTAGGCTAACTAGTTGTGAGAATTGGCTGTGCCCACAGTGGATGAGCTGCTGCGTTAGGGTTGACCACTCAAATGTGGTTTGGTCCCTATGAGGTCTTGTGCCTGTAGAGAGTTCCCTCTGGGTGTGTCACTTGTAGGTCAAACCCGGTAGTACTCTGGTTTGGTCTGGAGTTGGCCTCGGGTTGTGTTGAATCTTGTGCCTCTTGGGCTGGGCCCTGGTGTAGGGTAATTTCAGAACAAAGCAAGTGACCAAGCACAACAACAACAACAACAACAAAGAAAAAACCAAATATATTCACATATAAAAACAACCGATAACCCGCACTCAACACAGGCAAAAGTATCAGAAATACAAAACAAAGAAAAAAAAGAAAGAAAGAAAAGCAGCACCAGTCTTGGCTTCAGCCCACCAAGTAATCTCCAGGTTGTCCTCTGCTGTACCAAAGAATCCTCTGCGTCTTGTGCATGCAGAGTAGGCCACCTGTCACCCTGAGTGACACTGGGACTGCTGTTATAGATGAGATGGGCTATGGGGTCTGGATGGTAGTTTTTACAAAGTCAGTGCAGTGTCTGCTCTCGCCTGCAATATGCGCATTGAGAGCACCACAGCCGGCCCTGTGCCCAGGTCGCCTGAGTCTTAGCGCACTTTGTCGTGTGAGTGTGTGTGTGTGTGTGTGTGTGTGTGTGTGTGTGTAGGGCAGGAGATTTCTGAGCTGCTGAAAGCCCAGAACTACATCTGCCGCCTGCTGCTGACCGCTGGATGTGTCTCTGCAGTTGTAACTGCCCTGCCCTAGGCAGGCCAGAAAGGGTGGGGGCTGGGGATAGAGGAGTCTCCTCTCTCTCAGCCCAGGAATGTCACACTTTTCCCAGCCTCTTCCCTGGGTCAATCCGGGTCTTCCCAGAGCCTGACCACCAGGACTCCTCTGTAATCTGACACCACTCCTCAGTTCAGGGGCCAGTTTGAGTCTCTGAAAGGGAAGGGGTAGGATTGGGAGAGTGGGGGGAGGGGCCCAGGTATGGAGTTTGTGTCCTTTGTCCAACCCAGGGCCCAGCTGGAGGTCTCAGCTGAGGTTATTGCCTCAAATGCTGGATATGCTGCCCCTTCGGTAGGAGAGATCAGCTGTGGGACGCAGGGAAAGAGCCCACCTCCTGGTTTTTGTGTTCTCTGTTCTATCCTGGGGGCCCTGTGTCTCTGCAGCTGTGGATGCGGGCCCGTCTCTACTCTGCTCCCTTCCCTCTTCCGCCTGGTTTGCCCACCTTTGAGTAATCCTTGTATGAGCCTCTTAGCTGTTCTGTGTGATGAGCAGAGAGTCCTTTGATGTATTATAGATGTTTAGTTTGTGGTAAGTTCCAGAGGAGAACTCAAGAAGACCACCTCGCTGCCGCCGTTCCTGTGAGGTCCGCGAAGTGCTTTATTAACTTTGTAAGCGGGCATTTTCCCGCCAAATCGCGTCGTAACGCGGGGCTTTTTTGACATTTTCTCACCAAAATTAGACTTTCTGTAAAATATTCATATCTTTCGATCTATTTGATATTTTTCTATGAAACTTTCAGTGTTTTAGTTTAAAAAGAGGTCTGTATTTATTTACTTTGCAAAATTTTTGCCGGTTCCAACTAGAGGCGATATGACGAGTTTACTCGTTTCCCACAAACAATAACACCATCGATTTCATTCCATCTGGGAGGCTGGTGATGCTGGCTGGCTGTGTTCATCTTCCCCACCTCATTCTAGGTTTCCACACTCTGCACATCAGCCTTGGCGTCCACTGTCTCCCTCTGCACAACCTGCTGCATTACATCGATAACGGGGTGTTGCTTCTCACAGAAACAGCTGTCACAAGGCTCATGGAAGGTAAGAGGCTCTGCGCTTGACAGAGGGCGCGCACCGCTCTGAGCACCACCAGGCATGATGGTGACACAAGGGCCCTGCTGCAACTTAGAAGGTTAATGCTTCGCATTGAGTCTTGAAATTCTTAGTATTTGAACAAGGGGCTCCTCTTTTTAGGGGGCCACAAATTATACAGCTGGTCCTTCTGAGTATAGCTCATTTCTTGTAACCATCCTTTGACTAATTTAAAGTGCTTTTACCCTTCAAGAGACCCCAAACAACTTCTCAGTCCACATAGTTATTAGATTCCTTGTCTGTACATGAGAACACTTGGGGATAGGAGGCTCTGAAGGCTTGTTTCTCAAGAAAATGTCATGAAATGGCTTACGTTCAGCTGAATGACTCTGTCATGGCAAAGTTAGACTTGGAATACAAAGCAAGTGAGAAATACAGGGCTTATGTGGATTTGAACTTTAAATAAGGTCTGTAGTGTACTCACTCTCACTTAAATGACTCAGTCGTATTTTAAAGATGAGTTTTGTTATTAGATATTAAAGTATTTCCAATTCTTCAAGGTACCTTCTGTTTTAAGTTAGTCAGTAAAATTGCTTTGTGACTGGCAGGCAGCCTGTTACCATTCCATGAAATATAAAAACAGCTTCATTTAAAAATTCCCTTTATTCAGAGAGATACAAACTAAAATTTTCAAAGCATTGTTTGATTTAGCTTGAGAATACAGGCTGGGGTATGTGTTGTCAGGATGAAGTATTATTCGCTTGTTCAGATATTAAAATGGAGATTTCTCTTTTGCTTGCCAATTTACCTTTCTTGTAGATCTGGACAACACAGAGAAAAATGAAAAACTAAAATTCAGCATCATCGTGCGGCTTCCACCGGTAATCCTGAATTATATTTTATTTTCTCCCTAAGCCTTGGCATGAACCGCCTTCAGTTTTTCCTTACAGAAAGAGCATTTACTTGATTTGGGCTAATGCCAATTGAATTGTTTCACTTGTCAGCCCTTTCCAAGAAATCGGATCCATCCCCACCCTCTGTCGGCTGTTCCCACTGGGTCTGCAGAGTGCTTGCTCCTCTGGCATTAGACTGCCTTGGCACAGCCCACCTGAAACATTTAGCCATGTTTTCCTTTTAGGAAACTGCACTAATATTTACATCTGTGAGTCTGAGGGGAGGGAGAGGGGAAACAGGTGCTTTTGGCATTTAAACTGATAAGAAATTTAAATACAGGTGAGGTCAGAAGGTTCTGGAACTTCATTTCCTCCCACTGTCATTTCTACTGGGGCAGGAAAACATTCCTGGGTCGAAGGAAGAACTAGTAACATGAGGGAAAGGATTATATAGTCACTCCTTGTTTGTGTGGGAGATATTAGCTCTCAGAGTCGAAAACACTATGAAAATATGAAATTCCACAGCGAGGGCTTCAGGGCCTCTGACTCTGCCAACATTCTCACCCTGAGAGCCCTGGCCAGCTCGCTCTGTGCGCTGTTTACATACCTTGAGCACTTGTACATGTGGCGCGATCCTCCCACAATCCTCCCATGAAAGGATGTCCATTGCCTTTCTCTACCTAATCGGCTTGCTTTGTCACAGCCTTTCCCCCTCATGGGCTTGCTGAAGCAAAGGCAAGACTAGAAAACAAAGCGTATTTTCCTCGGCTGGATCTCTTTGGGGATGGTCTCTGCACATGTAGTTTGCGCTCTAAATTTGATGTTTTTGCCTCATACTCTTAGGGAATTAAAATTTTCCAGGCAAGACATTGGCAGAGAACATGTCTATAACCTTTAGTTTTTTATAATATGATATTGAAACATCATTTCGGGTTGACATGCAGACCCCCAGTTTTGAAGAGTAGCAGATGAAGTCCATTTCAGAAAAAGAATTTGGCAACCTCAGTGCTTAGACTTCTTCCCTCAGGGTTGCATTTCCTCAGAGTATTTTTTCAAAATTCAGAAGCATTCCTCCTAGTAAATGGCCTTTCTCCAAGGGTCATTAACCATAAAAGGCCTTTTAGACTAACTAGCTACGTTGGAATAATATTTTTAAAGTTATAAATAGATATAAGGTATATTACTTAATGCAGTGTAAGCGATATTCTCCTTTATATATTTTTCCATCCTTTTATTTTTATTATTGACTTTACTCTTTTTTATAGTAGTTTAGGATTCACAGCAAAAAAAAAAAAAAAAAAAAAAATTGAGTGGAAGGTAAGAGATTTTCCATCTCTTAAAACACCCCAACGCCTGCATGGCGCCCCCGTTATCAGCATCCCCACCAGAGGGGACAATTTGTTACAGTAAAGGAACCTACATTGATGTATCACAATCGCCCAAAGTCCATACTTAACACTAGGATTCACTCGGTGTTGTTCATCCTATGAGTTTGGACAAATGCATGAAATGTAGCCATCATTAGAGTGTCATATGGAGTATTTTCACTGCCCTGAAATCCTCCTTGACCTATTTTCAATTTGCATCATAGCTTATTGGTCAGAAGATCTGTCGGCTTTGGGATCATCCTATGAGTTCTAACATTATTTCCCGGAACCATGTGAAGAGACTGCTTCAGAACTATAAGAAACAGGTGGGTCAGAGTGAAAGCACAGCTCCACTAAATGTGTTTTGGATCCTGTTGGCTCATTTCAGCATACCTATATGGATAGCAATTGTAGTTCTTACCACTTTCAAAGAAAAGTTTGTGCTTGTTTTAGAGAGTCAACTAATACCCGAAATGGTTTCTTTTTTAGCCTCAGAGTTCTAGGATTGACAAGTCATCATTTAGTATAGAATTTCTGCCTCTCAACTACTTCATTGAAACATTGACAGATCTAGAATCTTCCAGTCAAGGTAATTCACTCCTGCTCTCAGAGTTTTTGTGCTTCTTCCTTGACACATCAGTCAGTCCCTATTTACTTCTGTGCACACTTTCCTTTCCAAAATACCCCTGTCAGTGGGCCCTTATTGCATTCGGTTTTAATTAGCCATACCCAACTTATCTAGAGTAAATTACCAAAGGAATAATCACCTCTGAGGTCTCTAAGGGTTTCAGAGGTTAAAAACCAATTTGGTCGATGCAAATGACCTTTCTTGGTGCTGAGTTTTAGCACATTTTTACAACACAGTCTCGGAATAATGAATTTTGTTAAAATATAAAATACTTCTTACTTCAGCGAGCTGTGGGAACAACATTATAAATGTTCCATGGCTTCATAGTAACTCTTTTCTCTCCTTCCTTCCCCCCAGCTCTGTATGCTTTTGAAGGACACGATAACGTGGATGCCACGTTTGTGGAGGAAGCAGCTCTGAAACACACCATGATGCTTCTAGGCTTATAAAAAAGAAAGTACAGTTGATCAGCTTCCAATGTTTAATCTTGCTCATCAGCTCTACTTCTATTCTTTAGCAATATTTAAAATTGGGGACCAAAATGAGAATACGGGTGGAGCCATCTGAATTTCAGTTCGGTACTTGTTCAGAGAGAACTAAACTGCAGTGCCTTATCTCAGTTTTGAACAGCGGAGGAGCAGTCAAGTGTCGAGAGATGACAGGCAGTCCAAGGGCGACAGTGGCGTAAGTAAGGCTCTTCCTGGTGGCTTCGTTGGCCAAGAGCTCGTTCCTGTTGCACTCTGAAATAAAATACCCTTTAAAAATGTAGGGAACAGTGCTTAGAAAAACAGACACCCGATGTGTCATTGAAAAAAAACATATGACAAGTGGAAAAATTAAGTGCTGCACAAAAACTGTATCTGGCAAGAGGATACTTTTTAAAAAACTGAATTTGGATGAAGTCAAATCTGCCATTTCTAGTATAGAAGAATTTGCAACCTACAGCAGTTTGTATATACAGTATTTAGAGTAGGATTTGTCTTTGTGATGGTTCAGATGGAACTGTATTTGATGTTTTTAAGCTTTTTATATTTATAAAAGTTTGATTTAGATGTATCTGATTTTTTAAAAAAGAAACAAAACGCTGAAAGCTTGGGCCTGACCCTTTTGTTCTGTGAACATATAGCCTTTTTATTCCAGCCAGAAATCAGGAGTCCATGGATACGTTCCCCCAGAGCACCTCATGACATCTAACTAGTTCTGCTGCTTCTTTTTTCCCTCTTTCCTACGGGGACTTCATCCTGACCCATAAATCCCGTTGCTGCCTGGGGTCAGCCCATAACCCTTTGCTTTTCTCTCTTCACACTGTTTCCCTCAATGAATTTGTGAAATTTAAATCATTATCAGTATCAATAGCTGGTATAATAATTCAACTTTGTTCTAAAATCAAGATTGTGTTCTAAAAATGGTCCTCTCCTATAGAAATCCCGTTTTGGGCCAAATCCTTCAAGCTCACTGAGGCTCAAAATTTTGGAGCCTTATCAGCAAGGCAGTGCTGATTCTTTTCTCTTGATAAAGTCATTATTTTTCATTCCCTACCCTTTTCTTTTCCCACCTGGGTTGTTTCGGTCGCTTTCTAGAGCCTAATCATCTGACTTACATTTGAGATAACACTAGCTTGCTCCTGTCACTCCTCTGTTCAGAATCCTTTAATAACTTGCCATTCGTTACGGGATGAAATCCAAACTCAAGTTCGATGTCTCCCTGATCCTGGCCGCAGACAGTCCCCTGGCATGAACATTCTGTCCCAGCCAGCTCAGTTCACTGGGCCTTGAACACAACTTCTCTCGTTTTACTTCCAAGCCTTGCCTAGGCTGTTGCTCATGCCTGGAATCCCCTCTCCACCTATGAAAGTTTTATTTATGCTAAAGGGCCAGGTAAGAAGTTCCATTGGACTATGACCCCTGGCCTTTCCAGCACACATGGCATCTTGCCTCTCTGAACCAGTAGCACATAGTTGTAATACTTAAATATCCATCCCTTTGTGATTTTTAAAAATTATGTTTCTAGTCTTATGTTGCTAAGCTTCCTATGTGTATCTTTTTTGAATCCCTAATGTGATTACTAATTCCTACAACACAGGAACTGTGTTTATGCAGCATTTCTTTGTATTAACCACTGGCTTATACAGTGGTACTTATCACAGGCACTCCCAAGGAATTGCTTTTCAGTAACTTCACACAGCATTCTGGTTAGATTCAGGGAGACTGAGAATGAGATTAAATTACCCTTCAATCTGGCAGGATGGGGCTTAGGACAGATTTTGTTTGATTTAGCAAAATAAAAGAATGGGGTATTTCTCATACACAGAGTTGTGAAATAAAACTCATAACTGATACCAGTATGAAATAAAGATAGTTTGGGCATTATAATGAATGTAAAATTACAGGTTTCAAATCTACTTGTGTATTCATGAAAAAATGTAAAAACAGAATTAGGAATATACTTGGATGCAATGCAATGAAATTAGAGTAATGAAATAAATGGAACTGGCCTCATTTTCAACTCTTTCACATGCCAAGTTACAAATATGTTTATTGAAATTTTGAAAAATCTGGTATTAGAGCTTAAAATAATCATGAGTTTATCTGCATACAACATTGTGAAAAATTTAGATTTATAAGAAAGATAAATTAAGGCATAATTATTTTGGCAGCAAAAGCATTCTTGTAAAAAGAATCACCATAATATCATTTTTAAAATGACAAGCTTCCCTACTCCTTTTTTTTTTTTTTTTTTTTTTTAACTTTTATTTATTTTAAGTGTGTTTTTCCAGGACCCATCAACTCCAAGTCAAGTAGTTGTTTCAATCTATTTGTAGAGGGTGCAGCTCACAGTGGCCCATGTGGGGGTCAAACTGGCAACCTTGCTGTTAAGAGCACCGTGCTCTAACCAACTGAGCTAACCTGCTCCCTGTTCCTTTTTAATTGAGTTAGATTTACCAACATTTACTTCAAATGTAACTGTTTATTTAACAGTGAGTTAAGCCCCTGTGATGCTTGGAATGTTTTTTTTTTCCGCCAAAGATTCTCTTTCTTTAAAGTCAGTATATTGAGCAGCATTTGTTTGTCTTTAATAAACAAAGACCACTCTGCCAATTTCTGTACTTCATTGAAAATTGATTTATTTTTATTGCATTTTTATGGCACCTGGCCTACTATATATTTCTGAAAGGTAGTCAATATAGAGAATGAAAAAGAAGGAAATGCAGATATATGCTTTGACATAATTGTAGGACAGTTCTACTCAATACCATGTAAAATGCAGCAATTAGTGGATGTAAAAGGAAACCATGTTGTTTTCTGTTGTTGATTAATTGTGGATGTTGTATTTGTCTGTAGTTTAGAGTATTGTGCTGATATTTTCCAGCTGTGGACATGAGGAAGCCTGGCTGAAGCGTGTTCTTGAGAAGCCCGGATTGGTGCACATGTTCAGATTTCAATTGGCTTTATAACGGGTTTCCTTATGTGCCTTATATTGGCCCCAGGTTCACTGGGCTTAAAAGGAGCCAGAGCACCATACGGTTTTGGCAAAGGAAGAGTGGCCTCGGCCTCTGGGATGTAGGCATTTGGACGCGGCTCTGCAGTTGTGTAAACACCACTGGGCAGCTGGCGATTATCTGTTTCCAAGAACTCCTGCAAAGAATGATTTTTCCTTTTCAGTTTTTTTAAAATTCTGGTGAAGTCACTTCATCCCCAGGGCCCACCAGACACAGCTGGGTCTGAGCGGTCTTAGGCTGTGCTGGCCAATATTCCCCCACAGGACAGGAGGTTATGGAGGTGAAGTCACCACACACACACACACACACATACACACACACACACACACACACTCACTCACTCACTCACTCACACACATACATTGCATCTCATTGGAATGACCCATGTTGCTCAAGCATCACTCTGTTCCTGGGGTTTAGGGTTTGTCATCGTCTGGTTGGTGGGCTCTAAATTCACTATATTCCAATCTCAGTATCTTTCATCAAGCACTAATTATTTCCATGTTTTTGTTTTTGACAAAAGTAGGACAATCTATTTCCTTTGGTAAGTCACTGGTGAGCAAGTGTTACAAAGGAAGCGAGAAGGAATAAAGCAGGATGGGAGGCGAGAAATAGTCAGCAGCTTGCTTTGAGCCTCAGGGTCCTCAAGATTCTACCTGTGCTTCTGGAAAAGAGAGAAATCTCTAGCAGCATTAAAAAAAATTCTAAGTGGTGGAGGCAGGCAAATGACAGCTGGGACACCATAGGTAAAATCTGAATGCCCTAAAATTTATAGTCCCAGGCAGTGTGGGAATTACAGATCAAACCCTGTTTTCAGATATTCCTAGCATGTGTGGAATGTACCTTTTAGGGAGTTAATAGTCACCTTTTCAAGGATGTCTACTTGACAATCTGGGAGTGAACTGTGGATCCCAAGATGTAGTCTCCTTAGAAAGAGATGCCTAATTCCATTCTAAGAATATAGAAAGGTCGTGGGAGTAGGCAGAAGAACTGTGTACACAACTTGCATGTGGAACGAGTGATAGACCTCGGCCAGTGGCACTGCGGCCTCTGGTCTGCAGAAACGACGGAGTCTGCAAACGGCTGTGACAGCCATGACATGCAGGAGGCCTCACAAGATGCTGTGGTGGCCACAGCAGGTGGACGTGGACGAGTGAGGAGTGGTCTGAGCAGGGGTGTGAGGACAGAGATCGGAGACCTATGGATAAAACCATCGCCAGCCTGGTCGCTGCCATGCCGGTGGGAGTCCCTTGTATTCCACTCCCCAGCCCAGGGCCTGAGACTGGGTGGAGCCTGGTGCTTGCCAAGAGACCAGCATGGCGCTCTGGACTGTTGTACTTTGACTTGTCTACATAGTAGCTAAAAAACCCAAAACTTCTTTCTTATGACTGTTGGGGACTACGTGTGGTAGAGTAGGAAGTTTTTCATATATTTTGGGAGGATTGAAAGCCCTGAAAACAGCCCTTCCTGGCCACTTTACAAATGCAACATAGAAGCCAAACTTACCCGCGACTTTTCAGCAATGGCCAAGTCATACATTTCTTCATCTCGAAGTACTTTCAGCCATTCTTTCTCAATCTCTTTATTGAGTGGCAGACCCTTTTCTATCCTGGCATTGCAAGAGAAGATGAAGTCTTCTTTCTCCTTGACTTCCTTTTGGAGTTCAATGGCCAGAGCTTGTTTCATGGACAGCTCAGCAACAACAGCCATCATTTTTTCAGTAGCATCTTTGATCTTTTTCTGGTAGCCATTCATCTAGAATTAAAGAGCCCATAACAATGTATGTACGTTAGCCTATGCACACATTCCATGAAGAGGGGAAGCAAAGGGCGGGCTGCTGGCTGTCTATAGTGGTGGGGGTCGTGCTTGCCTGAAGGAAGGAGAGTTTAAGTGAGAAAGAGAAAATGAGAAAGGAGGGAGGGGGCGGGAAACCTCAGTGATTGAGCCCAACACCCTAGCTCTGTCAATAAGGACAAGGAGGGAAAAGACAGAGATACCGTGTTTCCCCGAAAATAAGACCTAGCTGGACCGTCAGCTCTAGTGTGTCTTTTGGAGCAAAAATTTAAAAAGACCTGGTCTTATTTTAATATAAGACTGGGTCATTATAATATAATTATAATATAACATAACATAATATAATATAAATAATATAATACTGGGTCTTATATTAATTTTTGCTCCAAAGGACGCATTAGAGCTGATGGTCCTGCTAGGTCTTATTTTCGGGCAAACACGGTATGTTCCCCAAGTTACCAGTTGGATAGCATCGAGGGGAATTTTTAAGTCTCTGTACTTTTAAGATGTGATGAGGTGAGGAGGATGGGGTGTTCCTGATGTCTAAGTTCTGGCCTAACTTGGCCATGTTATTAATTTGTCACTTACCCAGCAGAAATAAATCTAGAACAAAAACTATATTTAAAAGTTACTCTTTATTTAGATAAGGCAATCAGCAGAGGTTCTGCATCTGAAATGATTTGTAATGGAAACTATCACACCTCAACGTGTTTTTATGATTGATTGTAATTCCTGGGATGCCTAATTATTAGGCCATAACCAAGCATGAACTGAATAACCAGTAATTTGAAATGAAATATTCTGGTTGTGTGTGTTTACCATTTCACATCAGCTATTTTTTATAAAAGAATGAAAAGATAGGACTAAGTGGAATAATTGATTTTAAAAGACAGAATAATAGTGATACTGGACATGGTGGTTCCTCTAAGGTTTCCAGCCCATAGTGCAGCTTTTCAGGGTGGGGCAGTGAGTGGTGACTCCTCCCCGCTGCCAATGCTCTCTATCATATTATCCTGCTTTATTTTTAATTTATATCCTGTTTCACCACTGACGTTATATTACGTATCTATGTATTTGGGTATTTGGTTATAATCTGTTACCCACAAGAATGCACTCTTCATGAGAACGAGGACTGTTTGTTTTATTCACCATATTCCCAGTGTCCAGAATGATGCTTGGAACATAGGAGGCACCAAGCAAAAATAAAATTGAATGTTTGTTGAATGAAGGAATGAGTAAATTCAGTCTGTTTTAATCCTTCAGTCCTTTGAACCAGGGTAAACTGAGATGTGCATATGAGCTTCCAAACACTATACCTGACCTTGAAACCCTCTCCTCTCCTCATAGAGCTCACACTGGTCTGTCTGCACATTTGCTTCGAGGAATGTTGTCCCTAATGGTTTACCTGCCGCTGAAAAGGCAATGACTGATTATTATGTATACACTTTGCCTCCTTAAGGGAGTAGGGAATATAAATTTTTAAAACTCTTCTACCCTGCGGTAATTTTTAGGAAGCATACGTTGAATAAAAATGACTACCATTTAAAGCTTTGGTGCGTCATTATCTCTCTTAAATTTTTTTAATCAGTCACTGCACATTTGAGTGTTGTGTGTATGTATAATTAGCCAACCTCCCTTCTCTGTAAATCAAAAAAGTGATGGCATTATTCTGGGTTGCTCTAAGTTTTTGCCGCTATTTTCCATTTTCTGTTCATTTGGGAAACTTGGAAGAGGCACCGTAAGCTCTCTAGGAAAGAGAAGAGGCTTGGGAAGACATGCATTCTTGTTGAGCACCCACAAGTGACCAGGCCACTCCTGCGTGACTGTGTAATGTTGCAAAACAACTTTCGCTAATATCACACCCATTCCACAGGTCAGGAATCTCAGTTTTAAGGTCATTTATGTATCTTTCTCAAGATCATAAATCACAGATCTGGGATTCGAATTAACATCTTTCTACCTTCTAGCAATGCCTACTATGAGAAAATTATAATTTTAAATATATATATATTTTTAAAAGCCAGGGAGCACAGAAGGTGGGGAAAGGAAAGAGGCGCTGAATCACTAGGCTAGAACTCAGTTGTGCTGGAACCTTCCTGACTATGAGAACAGTTGCAGCAGCCACCGTCTGCATTTCCCTAGCACTGCTGCTGCCCTCCAGAGAGACTGCCATCAGCTTTGACAAGCTCGCCCTCGGCAAAAATTGACTGTCTCCAAAGACAGGGAAGTTCATTTTGCAAAAGGAAGGAAGGCAACATTTAAACAAACATCAGATGTGCTATGTCAGGCAAACTTCATGAGCCTAAAAAAGTCTTAATGTTCTTATTTTATGAGGTAAAGTTGCGAGTTGCACTAGTGCCGCTGGACTGATCTGCCTACCAGTGTAAGTCATCGGAGCGGAAGTGTAAAAGCCAAATAAAAATGGCAAAGGAGACTTGAAATTTAGAATAATTTCCTATTTATTTAGTGTGCCAGAACTGTTTCTAGAATGGGACTGACTGTTTACTTATTGTAAATGTTTTTCTAGAGTGTAGTAGACGCTAAGCATTGGGGAGACAAAGAAGAATGAGGAAGAGTTGCTGCCCTCTGGAGCCCATGATTCATTTTCCTCTCTGTCTCCCCGCACTAGACGGCGGTGTGGGCAATGTGTGCCTTCCTCTCTGATTCTGCCCCCATACCCAGCATGAGGGGAGCACATAGCAGCTTCAGTAACTACTGCCAACTGACTGAAATCCCTGTGCTGTTACAGCGGGAGGCTCCAAGGGGCCCAGAGGTCACGTGATCTTCCGACCACCCAATGGTGCAACGTCCTTCCCTCCTGCCACTGCCCCTTCCAAGGTAGTTGCTGGCAGTTCCTGTCTGACCCTGTGGCTCTGGATCAGCAGTCCTGGTAGAGTAGTTTAATCTTCCGCAATTAGGAAGCTCTGTGTTCCTGGCCTGTCGTCACTAGTGGGGCCTGGTGGTAGCTCCACCCCACAGTGGGATATGCCCATTTGTGTAACGGTTGCCATTAATGTCCCCTTGCATGTCTGGGTTCTGGCTGAGTTCGCATGCAGACCGATGGAGAAGTGAAGCTCTCCATTCACAAGGAACTGGAAAGGATTTAACTTGGCACATGAAATATAAAGCCAATGATTGTCATATTTGAGTAGGTGCCCAGGTAAGTGAAACTTGTACACTGTCATTGAAAGGCTTAGGTTTTTCATGCTGTAAAGTGAATTCAGTCAGGGAATAAGACTGGGACTTATTTTGCACAATTCTCTAAGAGTCATCTTTAGATTTTTCACTTTATATCTTTATGTTTCTCTCATCACAAAGCCTAATCTCCCCAGGGCTTCCTAAACAAAGCAGTCTGCGGAAAACAGATGGCAATAAAGGAGCAAGGCAGAAGAGAGGTAATGGTCTCAGACAGACCTTCTTGGCCAGGAGCAATGTGTCCTGCTTGCAGGCCTGAGTTTTGCTGCAGAGCCTGTCCGTGAGCCGGGAGACCTGCTCGTAGATGAAATCCTTTTCCAGTAATTGCTCCTCCTTCTTGGCCAGCTGTAGTTCCAGCTACAGTCGAAAACAATTTCAATAGGAAGGGGGGGAAAAGGTCATGCAAGTCAAAAACTTCTTTCCTAATTAGAGCACTATTTACCCCCTTAATGAAGAGACAATGCTTTTGTAGTTGCCAAGAGACCTCTAGAAAGTCTTTAGAACTGGGCTGAGTCAAGATTTCCCTTGTCCCAACCCCCTCCAGACAGCCCTGGGAGCTCTTTCTCCCCAGAGCAGAGAAGGGCCCTCTCAGCTCCGTCTAGCTTCCGTGTTGACCTTCCTCTGATATACTACCAGCAGGAAGAGAAATGAATCCATTCAAGATGCCAAAATTGCTCCTTTGGATTATGAGAGACAAAGTGGACATCTTGAAACCATTCAATTTTTGTTCCTTTTGGCAAGCATTGAAAGTCGAGATTAAGTTTTTTTACTAGATTACAATGCAAGGACGATATTAATGGCTAGAAGAATGAGGGATAAATCTGTCCGCATAACATGAGACAGTAGTACAGATATCTGTGACGCTGACCAAGGAGGGGCTAACTGATGCTATTTTAAGAAAGAATGTTTACCGCATCTAATTTTTTGATCATTTCTTCTTCAGTCATATCTTTCCCTGGAAGGAAGCGGGTTCTGTTCTTACCCTCAGGATTTATAAACTGTTTCTCCAGGTCTTTTATTCTGTCTGTACACTGTGAAAACTATTAAACAAGAAAGAAACATTAACTTCAAAACTAACTCTTTTGCCCAGTAAATCTTAAAATCTAGTAGCCCAAGGTCTTGTGTCTTTCACTAGGACCAACACAGGCAAAAGTGGAAGAAAACTCTGAACATGCTCTCATGGGACTTAAGCAACGCTTTTGCTCACTCATGGGATCAGGAGGATGTCTGTAACTGACTCTACCAGGAAAGGTGGTAACTCCTGAGTCATCAAAGTAAAAGCTGAGTTTACAGCCAGCCTTTTGATTACTTCCCACTTCATGTTATACTCATGGGATGTTTGGTTGCAGAGCTCAAACTATACAGACTTAACTTCTTTATTGCAGGTTGTTACAGAGGCCAAAGTGGACAACACACCAGGTAGACAACATACTACACTCCAGTTTTAAACCCTTTCTGAAAATAGCTTTAATGGCTTCCTCCCAGAGAATAAATTCTTAATTAGTAGGTCAACATAATGCACAGTCTGGGAAGAATAGCCTGGATTATTTCTCTTTTTGCCGAACACCCAATATAATATTTTATGTATCAATATATTTGTGGAATTGATGAGACTTTGGAGGTGGATGAAGAAATATGGCCACTCCCAAGTAGAAGTAGCAGCTACACTGAGTTTTTTTCCCTTAATATGGAGTTAAAGTACCGTGTTTTCCCGAAAATAAGACCTAGCCTGACCATCAACTCTAATGTGTCTTTTGGAGCAAAAATTAATATAAGACCCAGTATATATTATATTATATTATATTATATTATATTATATTATATTATATTATACCAGGTCATATAGTAAAATAAGACCGGTTCTTATATTATTTTTTGTTCCAAAAGATGCATTAGAGCTGATGGTCTGGCTAGGTCTTATTTTTAGGGAAACATGATATGCAC
The DNA here is from genome assembly GCF_057876585.1 of Rhinolophus sinicus. Lineage (NCBI taxonomy): Eukaryota > Metazoa > Chordata > Mammalia > Chiroptera > Rhinolophidae > Rhinolophus > Rhinolophus sinicus. Next base: position 46,450,518 of record NC_142504.1, read on the forward strand.
CTATATGTAATTAAGCATTTGTTGTATTATGATTAACAACACTTAATATTTCCTTCTCTTAATTAGGAAATTAAATAGGAAACAAAACATGGTGCTTACTTATTATCAAAGTGGTGCCTTGGTTGGTCATATTTCCCCATGGGCCTTTGAGGAAAAACTGTTCACTTTTTCCTTATAAAATAGTGTTCTTGTGTCCTAAAATAGTTCTTGTGACTTCCAAGATCCCTAAAAGGGACCTCTTATTGCAAGCATCGGGAAAATATGACTCACAATAATCCTTGGGTTAGACTGTTGGATGATTAAAAACTGTTTCAAGCAACTGAAAAAATGCAAACCATAAGAGAATTCCGAAAATGATGCAAAAATGAGAAGGCTTTGAGAAAAACACAGAACACTGCAGCTTTTACAGATAACAGGATATGACAGGGATCCAGCACTACAAGGCAGGGTACAAAATGGCTTGTCCGAAGCCCAAAATTTCACATCAAGTCGTTCAAAGTGCCCACGTGATTCGTGCTGAATAGACAAATAATTAAGAGAAGACTAATGGGGAACTTTGTATTCAACTGTTCTGAAGCTTAGAACTAACTGGTAGAATAGTAACTGGTGATAACACATAATCCCTATGTCTCAATTCATATGCAGTCAGAATGGTAAAGGTTCACATCAGATAGTCCAGTACTGTCGTTAAATGCATAATATTTCCTCTTGGGTAAACTGAATTCATAGCTCGCACCAAATAACTGGTTTGATACAATAAAATGTCATATACAGTTTTTAGCCGTGGGTTCTCCCATTCACTTTTTCAATAAGTGTAGTCCTGATTTAGATGGATTGGCTGGAACAAAAAATATATTTTAAGAACAACTAATTATATCCATTGACTAGAAGTATTTATCTGCAATTAACACAAATAAAATGTTTACATAGTAGAGAGTGAAGTTTTTCTGTTGTGGATTTTATTGAATTTAGTTTTTTTGTTCTGCTGGGCATCTTGATAGTTTAGTATGAGCAAAGATGTCCCTAAAACTGTGCTTTGGGAGAGCTAGGGAGAGCTAAATTATTCTGTAAAGTGGAATGAGACAAGTATGAAGTGCCTGGGGGAGGTAGGTGGGGGTGGTGGTGGTGGTGGGAAAGGCTGAAAGACAAGCCAGTGAAATGGAGTCAGGCTAGGATGCTGCATGGGGTAAGATACCCTGGGGACTGTTCCTGGTCTGGAGTGGCCCTATGGAACTTTGAAGGACGTGGATGTCTGATATTTAACTTGAAGTGCTTTGCATTTCTGTAATGTACCCTCTTACACTGTTGCTCCAAATCTTCAGTAAAGTCAGTTCACCGACCAAGGCCTTGCATGAATGGTTTTGCGTAGGTGCGATCTGAACAAGGAGCGAGCCCTACGTCTGCACTGAATGGCACCCAAGTGGAGCAGGCACTGTGTGTGCAAGCTGATGTGGGGGTCGCCCAAACAAACCTCACTGGATGCCTGTGTCACAGGAATCCTGAGGGAGACCTGTGGGAGGCGTGGGGAATGTTCCAGACAATCCATCCAAGTCAGGGCTACACTTACTGAAGAAGTGAATGGGAGAACTTATGGCTAAAAAACAAACACTGGAATCAGAACCGTGGCATATTTGTGCAAAATGAAAGATCCTGTCATCTACATAGCACATACACATTCCAGTGACATAAAGTATGAAAGTAGATCCATCATCCAGTCCCACAAGTCCTGTGAATCCCCATGACATGATTATATTTAAAAAGCAGAACCCAAAGCTGTGTTTACAGCATGAGCTAATGAAAATAATTTATTTGTACACCTAGAAAAAGACTAGAAGGATCTCTTCCAGATTTTTGATAATTTCAATAGTGATTATATCTTGGGGATAGAATTTTATTTTCTTCTTTAAAAATTTTATGTTTTTCAAAACATTATTAACTGAACATGTCTCAATTTTGTAATCAGAAAAAAGTCTGAAAGCAAACCTGACATTTTAGACAACTTTTTATAGGCTAAAATTTGTTCCTACATCATGTCAATGGAAAAAAGTTTAAGCCACAATTTTTTAGCTTAATTTTTTCTTATAGTTTCATTAAGAAAAAACTGCAATTACTACATGTGAAGAAAGTAGCTTTATTTTCTGTCTTTTATTTGCTATTTCATGTTTAAACCTTTTGGCTTTATTCCACTTTTAAGAAGGCCATGTCGGAGGCCAGGTTATTAAATTACAGGAAAACTACGTGGGTTAATAAGGAGTCTAATTATATGTGATTGCCAATTAATAACAAACAGCGATCTTGGCTCCAGAGGGCAAAAGTACTAAAAATAAGAGAGCTAGATGGTCCCCAAGGTCTTTCCAGCAAACATCAGAAGTAATTATGCTGGTAACAGTAAAATAAAGAATTTGCGCTATGAGGAAGCTGAGCTAGAGTTGAGATTTGGGAGGGTCAGCATTCCAGGAAAGGCAGAAAATGCTTCATGCAGCCGGTGGGGGGGAACAAAAAAAAGATAATCTGTAGCTCAGCTGCCTGAAGCTTAGATATCACCCTGTGGCAGTGTTCCAAGGCGTTTTTAAACAAGACATTTAACTTACGGGTTCTTACAGATACGACCTACAAAGCAATAATGGAGGAGAAAAAATCAGCAAATGTCCTGGAAGTGTCTCCTGAACACTTGCCCACCTGGATCTGGAGCACGGCCAAGTCGCCATCCAGGGACTTCTTGGCTGGCAGCAGTTGCTTGGTCACATGAATCTGCCTTTGCTTCTCAGCAATCTTCAGTTTCAGGAATCGGATCTTTTCCTCCAGGACATGTATTTCAGTTTCTGCACTTAGTTTCATTTTCTCTTGGATATTTATTTTTTCATAAAAAATGCACACTTCTTCTTCCCGCTCTATCAGCTGAACACCACTATGGTCAAATCGAGAGGTAGAGGCTAAGAGGATGTTCAGGCCACAGTTTTACTAGTCATTGGGGTTCCCTTGGATTTCGGTGCAAACTACACAACAACATTGCATAATTCTAGAAGAAAATCCATATACACTGGTGGTTTTCTAGTCAAACTCCGCACTTTGATTTTGGGGGGATAGGAGACGGACAGTTGTTCAGTGTCTCAACTCTGAGTGGACTGGAAGGTTGGCGGGCACAGTTTCTGTGCAACTTGCCAAAGGTTTCCCGGGGTGAGAGAGAATGTCATTCCCCATGCAAGAACAAAGTGACCCCGTAATCTGATTTTCTGCAGACCCCCTTTTCTTAGACTTGCCAACCAAGGTCCTGTGGGAAGTACCCAGGCAGATGGCCAGGGAGTGTTTCTACAGTGATTCACTTCAATGTAATTTGCCAGGTTCTTTTAAAGTTCACAATTTCTGATGCAAATTTCCTAAGAAATAGGCAACATTCTGTCATTTATAGTCATGCCAGGGGAAGTGCCTTCCTTGTGAGGAGAATATAGGGAAGACACAAAGTAACAAATGTCTAATTCCAGCCCCACAGATCTGACCAGGGCCTCGGAGTACACAGCCTCAATGCTTTGTCTTGTGCCAGGAGCCAAATAAGAGGACTTTTTCCCCCCAGAGAGAACACCTGCCAGCCCTTTGAAAAATGGTGTTCTTCACCACCTTGAAGTGCTTCCCACACACTGTGCATATCTGTTATCCCAGAATTCATCTGTAATCGCTTCTATCGCTTTCTCTCTCCTCTTCCCTCAAAACGTGTACATATAGCTGTACGTGGCTAATCTTAGCTCTATATTTTGTCTCATTTGCTGTTCATTGGCTCTTCTCATGATCTCCTCAGTTCTCTTGACAATGGAAGTCAGGAGCAATGCTTTACCACCAGGATCTAGTACTTGCACAGAACACAGCCTTACAACCCAGGTTTGATGAAAACCAATCTGATACCAGATGTGATTACTAGAGGGCTCTGCCATCTACGTGCCAGAGTTCTCAAAGTACAAGCAACTTGGGAAACCCCCTAAAGTAGTAATTGATTAATGATATAGTTGTAGCCTGGAAGAAATAATGCTTGATGAGAAAGGTCTTACTTACTTGATAAGAAAATGAACTGAGAGAGTGGCTGAATAAATATCACTATATGAACAAACCTGTAACAAAAAAATGGATACAAGATCCAAAGACTTATATATGTCAATTTTACTGAAGTAATTTGATGGTATCAGAGGCATCCTGAATGGTCGTCTGGGAAAGGACTTTGATCTTCAAGCGAACAACTTCCCAAACTTTACTCTTGCCTGTCTCTCTTACAAGGAGTGAGTTTCTTACTTTCAGGCAAAACAAACACCTACCCGTCCCCCACCCACACGGCTAGTGAAACCTGAATGTCAAATGTCCCTCACTACCTACTGTCAAGTCTACACAGAAAAAGGGGCAACATTTTTAAACAGGATCATGGGTACTTCATTCTCACATTAGGTTCCTGGTTTACCTTTCATTCCGACGCTGAACAGCTCGTTCATATTTTTTGCGAAGCTGCACCATTTCCTCTTCAATGATTGTGATCATATGGGCAAGTCTGTCAATGTTACTTAACTGGACTTCCTTCTTCTCTCTCATTTCCTGAAGTTTTACTACGATTTTGCACACGTCGTTTTGCATGCTTTCTCTAATGGTGACATTGTTGGCATGTTTCAGCATGGAATTCTGTAGCTTTCTTTAAAAATAATGAGAAACGGGTAAGATGACAATTGTCTTTAGTTTCTTTAAAAATAATGAAGATTTCTGAAACACATGCCATATCAAAGTAGTTCCTCCTTTAGTACATCCCTTGAAATGACAATAGGAGTAGTAATAATAATATTCATCCTGTGATACTCTTCAGGAATTCCTGTAATCCCCCCAGGTCACAGATCCCCCCTCCATATGGATTAGGACATCTTTCCTTTGTGCCCCAAGCCTCTGCTGTCCCCCTTTATCACAGTGAGAAACTATAGTAATTCATTTACTGCTCTGTCGTCCCTAGGAGACTGTGCCCTGTTAAGGACAGAGATGGTATATCTGATAATGTCCATTGGAACTAAGGCTGTTCCCAATTCAGTACGGCATCACAATACATACTAAATTAATGCATGGCCTCTGTAAATGACATTTTACTTTCATGTAGGATGAGAACCTGATTAGGAAATTAGATTTTCTTTTTCATACCAATCCCCTCCCTCCCACCCTGCCCCTCCACTACTCACACACAAGAGCCAGTTTTGTAATATTTGTAATATGAAAGGAAACTGGGCAATACTGGCCACCAGAAAAATTTCAGGCTGTATACACTCAATAGATCAGGGACTAAATATAAGTGAAAGAGTCCAACAGATGTTGGCACTTGGTAAGTAACAAATTAAAAAAAAAAAATTGCTGGACACTTCTGAGTACTTTTACATGGATTAGCTCATTTTAGAATAAAAACTCGTATAAAATAGGGACTATTTTTAAAGGTAAGGAAAGTGAGCCCAGAGGGGTAAGGTAGTTTGCCCAAGGTCACACAGCTAGTAAGTGGCAGGGCTGGGATCTGAGTCTAGAGAGCCATCTGTCTTAACCATTCTGCTGTACAGCCTCCCACAAGACCATGAAATACTTCAAATCTACAACCGGGGATGCTGGTTGATAAATATGTGATTGTCTTCTAACTTTACATGCAAATTATCAAATTGGTGCTTTTCTTTCTGATTGGGTAAATGAAAATAAATATAGTAAGCATAGTTATATATTACAGTTTTTCATTCATTGAAAACTAGATGGCTCCCAAACAGAAGAAGAATATGGAATCACATTCAGATGCTTCAATTGTCATCAGTAAAGCCAGATGTCTGAGCAAGGGCTTTTCTAGCTTTGTAAAAGATTATTATTTTTTATTTTATTATCCCTAGGGTATTTTAGAGTTCAATGAATCTGAACAGACGTCTTTGAACAGACAATAGTTTTTATAACACTTACCTTTCTTGAGTAACCGCACTATTTCTTAAAATTTCCAGTTCATTTAATGACATTTTATGCCTTTCTTTTATTTCATTTACTTGCTGGTGAGCTTTGTGAAGTAAGTTAACAAATTTGTTTCTTTCATTTCGAATAGTGTCATACAGTTTAGCAAACTCTCTGAGTCTGTGAAAATACAAGTGTTTTTGAAACTTGTGAAATAAAGATCTGTTTCTCTGCCACCTAACTAGATAAATCATCATGTAATTCTTTACCTCCTATGAATTTCACGTTGTTTCTTCCTGTGTATCCTGATTTCAAGATCCTTTGCTTTCATCTCCTTCACAATGTTAGTATACCTTTGCTGAAATATAAAATTTATGTGTGAAATAATAATTTTTAAAAAGCTCATCACCATCAACATATGAATACCCCCATCCTCACCATCTCATTCCTATCCATTAAGGAAAATTCTATCTTGGCTGGTTGGGTTGATCAGGGGAAAGACAGAGGGAGAGATCTGAAAATTGCCTGGCCAGCTGAACTGAATGACACTGGCCAGGACAAAGGGTTAATTAAGGAAGAGAAAGAATGAGAGACGAAGAAAGGAAAAGCGCCTGCACAAAATGGGTTTGAGGAAAAGTTCGGTGAACTTTTGAGGGAACCAAAGAGTGGTTCTGAGTAGCATGGTTGGGGCTGGGTGAGTGAGGAGTTTGTGGAGGATAGATGAGGGAAGAAGAATTCTAGTAAGTTTTGATAATGTTATAAATTGAATCCTCTGTGGTATTTTGTGAGACTGAAGCCGTGATTTTAAACTACTTTTCTATATTGGGTGTGTTTTCCTACACAATGAAGCACCATGCTGAGATCAGCCGTCAGCCATAAGGAGTTGTTACAGATGACACATGAATATTTTAAAAGACAGCATTTACAGTTCTAAAATCCTAAAAATATACCCAGTGCTCAGTACACCAGTTACATTCTTCAAATATAAAGATACTGGGTCCTTCATCTAGGGTAAGAAACAAATTCAAAGGTGAAGTATTTGCTGGTAGAAACCAGAGGACATAGTTTCTGTCATCCTTCTGTTGAGCACTGAGAGCAAAACCCATTTGGCATGAGTGACTAAAAAGAAACTATATGTCAGAGCCAAGACTGACGTGTAGCAATTTTATGTCACTCTCAGTGAGAACAGGAATCAGGAAAAAACTATTATTATTTAAGTAACTACATGTGTAAAGAATTCAACAGATATAAAAATTTAGTGTCATCCACTCCCATCTTGGGGATAATAGCAGCATCGGTTTTTCCGTTTGCCTTTTGTCTTTTTTTAGGGATGTAGATGACGTGTGAAATAAAATGATAAGATGGACTATTGTCATCTGGAAATTACAGCTTATTACAGCTAATGTTTAACAGACTAATTCCCAATGCTAAGAATACTTAAGGAAAACAATATTTTCCCTTTATTGATTTCCATATTTCAAGAGAGAATTGTGTGCTTTTATAGGAATAAGCTCATTTAATAATGAGGCTTGGTTTACACAGATTAGTCACACATAGATAAAATACATTTCAATTTTTGAGATTAATTTAAAAATTGTAGAAGTCACAAAATAGATCCTTGTTCCTGGTAACAAGTGTCCCTCTGCTCCTTCTCCCCTCAGCCACCCTGTTCTCTCAGGCTGCCTTCTCTCCTCCATTCCTCTTTGGCCACTGTCTTTCCTTTTTTAACTCTGTGAGACCCAGCTACCCCATGAACTCTATTGGGCCAACCATGCTAAGCTCTTTCAGTTTCTCAAGTGTTCTGAAGGGGGAGAAACAAACAGTTAATGGGGAATTGGAAGCCTTTGCTGTGGGTTGTGTGGTATAGATCTTTTCCTCAGTTTTCTCTGCAAAATCTTTATTTAACCTCATTGCTCAATAATGCTTTGATATGAGTCCTTTCTGGAGAATAAGAGATGCTACACCATGTAAATACATGCTCAGAATTAGAACACAGGCTGCACTTAGAAATACCCAGCATCTGGGCCACATCGTGAATTCAGATTTTCCTGTTTAGTGATATGTCATATCATATTCATTTTTTAAAGATTTTTATTAAAATATAGCTAACATACAATATTCGTTTCAGGTATACACAATAGTTATTCAACATTTATATACCTAAAGAAGTGATCACCATAAGTCCAGCAACCATCTGACACTGTACCACACTATACAATATTGTTGACTATATTCCTCATGTACATTACATCCCCATGACTTGTTTTATACCTGGAAATTTGGACCTCTTTTTCCCCTTACCCTTTCCCTCCCTTTTTTACTTTTCAATTACAGTTGACATTCAATATTATTTTATATTAATTTCAGGTGTACAGCATAGTGGTTAGACATTTATATAATTTATGCAGTGATTTCCCTGACTAGCCTAGTACCCACCTGGCACTATACATAGTTATTACCACATTATTGACTATATTCCCTGTGCTTTACTTTACATTCCCATGACTATTTTGTAACTACCAATCTGTATCTCTGAATGCCTTCACCTTTTTCTCCCTGTCCCCAAGGATGCCCCCTCCCATCTATCACCCCAATAAATCTAATGCCCATCTGACACCATACATAGATATTACAACATTATTAACCATATTCCTTATTCTATACCCTACATCCCCCTGACTACTTTGCAACAACCAATTTGTACTTAATACCTTCCCCCTTTTCATCCAAACCCTCAAACCCTTCTCCCATCTGGCAACCATCAAAATGTTCTCTGTATCTATGAGTTCATTTCTTTTTTGTTTGTTTCTTTTATTTAGATTCCACATGTAAGCAAAATCACATTACATCTGTCTTTTGCTGTCTGATACTTCACTCAACACAATACCCTCCAGGTCCATCCATGCCACTGCAGATGGCAAGAACCCATTCCCTTCTATGGCTGAACAATATTCCTCTTTATCCATTCATCCATCAATAGACACCCAGGCTGCCTCCACATCTTGTCCATTGCAAACAATGCTGTAACGAAGATAGGGATGCACATGTACCCTTGAAGTAGCATTTTGGGGTTCTTTGGATAATTACCCAGAAGTCCTTCTTTGTTAGTTGTTATAGCTTTTGTTTTAAAGTCTATTTTGTCTGGTATAAGTATTGCTACCATAGATTTTTTTTTTACATTTCTAGTTTCATGAACTATCTTTTTCCCATCCCTTTACTTTCAGTCTGTGTGTCTTTTGATCTGAAGTAAATCTCTTATAGGCAGCTTATGTAAGGGTCTTGTTTTCTTATCCAGTCAGTGCCCCATTTTCCGATTGGAGAATTTTATCCATTTACATTGAAAGTAATTGTTGATAAATATGTAGTTATTACCATTTTATTTTTCATATTTGTGATCATTTTTCTTTTTTTTTGGTCTTAAAGAAGTCCCTCTAACATTCCTTGTAATACTGGTTTAGTGGTAACTCCTTTAGCTTTTTCTTGTTTGGAAAGGTCTTTATCTGTCCTTCAATTCTAAATGATAGCTTTGCTGGGTAGAGTACCTTGGTTGTAGGTCCTTACTTTTCATCACTTTGAACATTTCCTGCCAATCCCTTCTGGCCTGCAAAGTTTCCGTTGAGAAATAAGCTGACAGTCTTATGGGAGCTCCCTTGTAGGTAACTAACTGATTTTCTCTTGCTGCTTTTAAGATTCTCTCTTTATCTTTAACCTTTGTCATTTTAATTATGATGCATGTTGGTGTGGACCCCTTTGGGTTCATCTTGTTTGGGACTTGCTGTGCTACCTGGGCTTGTATATCTGTTTCCTTCGCCAGGTTGGGGAAGTTTTCAGTCATTATTTCTTCAAATAGGTTTTCAATTCCTTGTGCTCTCTCTTCTCCTTCTGTTACCCATATGATACGAATGTTGGTACACTTGATGTTGCCCCAGGGGCCCCTTAAACTCTCTTTTTTTTTTTTTTTTTTTTTATTCCTTTTTCTTTTTGCTGTTCTGATTGGGTGTTTTCTGTGACTTACCTCCTAAATCACTGCTTCGATCATTTGCTTCACCTAATCTGCTGTTGATTCCCTCTAATGTAGTCTTCATTTCAGTTATAATAGTCTTTATTTCTAACTGGTTCTTTTTTCTATATTCTATCTCTATTTTTATAATTCCTATCTCTTGTTAAAGTTCTCCCTGAGATTACTGAACATCCTTATAACCAGTGTTTGGAACTCTGTGTCTGGTACATTGCTTGTCTCCATTTTGTTTAGTTGTTTTTCTGAAGTTTTGTCCTGTTCTTTTATTTGTGAAATGTTTCGTTGTCTCCCCTTTTTGGCAGCCTCCCTGTGTTTGTTTCTATGTAGGGCTACTATGCCTCCAGTCTTAGGAGAGTGGTCTTATGTGGTAGGTATCCTGTGGGGCCCAGTGGTGCAGTCTACCTGATCACCAGAGCCGGGTCCTCCAGGTCCCTTGTGTGGGTTGTGTGTGCTCTCCTTTTGTGGTTGAGCCTGATTGTTGTTGGCACACCAATGGGAGGGACTGACCTTTGGGCTGATTGGTTATGAACAGTGGCTGTGACTACAATGGAGGAGCTGTTTTTCAGGGGCTGACCCTACAGAGCAGGGTTTACTTTAGTGAGGCTCAGGTGCCTGCCCAGTCTGCCCTTTGGGTGTGTCATCCTTGGAGGTGGCTGCCTGATGCTCTGACCTAGTCTGAAGCTGGCCACTAGGACTGCCAGCCCTGGGGTCTCCTGGGAGGGGACCCGCTCACTGCAGACTAAATTCAGTCTGTGCCCTGCCCGGGGCCACTTGGCATGATCCACAAAGCAATCCAGAGATGGCTGCTGCCTGTGCTGGGCTTGGACATGCCCTGAGAGTCCAAGCTGTGAACCAAGGTTGGCTGTCACTAGTGCCAGGCTTAGGGCTGCTCAGCCAGAGGTGTGGGACATGATGAAGCCAGATGCTGCTTGTTTGGGTTTTGTGAACCTTTGGGAAATTTTAGGAATGTCTGCAGCATGAGCCAAGGCAGGCCGTTTATACGGAAAAGCCACTGGAAGCGGCTTGGATGTACCCAAAAGATTGGTGGGGCATGGTCTCAGTGAATCACTAGGGCAGGGCAGAGGAAAGGTGATAGCCAGTTTGATGGAGCCTCAGATGTGGTCTCTGCCTGCGTCTGCATGCAGGGGTGGGGGCTGCTCAATAGAGAAACAATGGCTTCTATCAGCTCCTTCGTCCAGAAGAAAGGTGTCCCTCCAGCCCTTACCCTGATGCTAAGCACTTCAGTTCCTCCTGGTATGTCCCAGGTGCTTTTCAAGCTGCTGCCCCAGCATGGGAGCTCTGAGTGAGCAAGTCCGTCAGCCAGCAAGTCAGTGCATGGGCCCTTTAAGTGAGCAAGTCCGTCAGCGAGCAAGGAATGCCTGGGAGTGTACCTGCCCTCCATCTCACTCAGTCACAATCTCCGCTGGTTTTCATGGTCAGAATTTATGGGTACTTCTCCCCCCGGCACTGAGACGCTGGGCTGGGACCCCTAACTCCTGGGGAGGGGGCTCCACAGCTGAGATATCCCTCCCAGTTTTTAATGGTCACACGTGGATGTAAGATCAGCCCGTTTCACATCTATGCCCCTCCCCCAAGTCTTAAGGTAGCTTCTTTTGTCTGTCCATAGTTGTAGGGCTTCAGTTCAGCTAGACTTTAAGTGATTCTCAGTGACGGTTGTTCTGTAGTTTAGTTGTAATTGATGTGGTCACGAGAGGATATGAGCACTATGTTTACCTACTCTGCCATCTTGATCGGAAACCCTCCATATCATATTTATTTTTAACAGGGAACCTCTGGTTCTGATATTGGAGTTTCAGCTGGCAGGGCAGGAGGGTTGTTTTTGCTGTAGGTTTCACTGGTGCTGTGGTTTGGCAATGTCACACTGGGTCAGCTCTGGTACTCTGTGCGGAGCCCAGCAAAGCCATGGAGAGAAGCAGTAACTACGGGTATCCTAGTGTTGGTTTAAATGATGCTGGCTTGGTGGACTTGGGAGGGAGAGTGGCCTAATGCTACCACTCTTGAGTTGTTCCGAGGCAAATTATAGTTGGATGTGACATTGTGTTTCCCCGAAAATAAGACCTAATTGGCAAATAAGCCTTAGCATGATTTTTTAATAAGACATCCCTGGAAAATAAGCCCTACCGTGTTTCCCCGAAAATAAGACTGGGTCTTACATTAAATTTTGCTCCAAAACATGCATTAGGGCTTATTTTCAGGGGATGTCTTATTAAAAATCATGCCAGGGCTTCTTTTCTGGTTAGTTCTTATTTTGGGGGGAACATGGTGTGTCCTGTGCAGCTGTCAGCTATGCCCACCACCTTATTCTTATTGAAATTGTTATCTGTTCAAATCCTTTGTTCATAGTGATTGATCTAGCTGTTTCTCTCTCTAGACCTTTGACTATTGCTAATTGAATCCGGGGACTATTTTTCAGTGCATGATTGAGTCTTGTTTTGAGAAGCTCTATAGTCACTGGAACTTGAAGGAGACTTAACAACTGTAGCTTTCTAAAGAATATTGTGTCAAAATGAGGCTACACCGAACTATTGTAGTAATTATTAGATGGTTACAAAAATGCAGTTACCTGAGCTTTCAGGAAATCCTTGGATTTTTGCTCTTTCTCAATAATTTTGACTTGAGTCATACGGACAAGGCTGAATACCAGCTCTCTCATGGTTTCTTGCTCCTTTAAAAGCTTGTTTTCTTCTGCAATCTGCTGTTCTACTAACTTAGACTCAGCTTCTGATAGGAGTTTCTTTTGAAAAACAGAACATATCATAATTTATTTGTTTGGAAGAATACACTAAGGCCAGTATCTTAGACTATTTTTTCATTTCCATTGTCCAACTTATTTCGTTAAAACAAAAAGTAACTGTACTGTCTTAGCTCCAAGTATTTTCTTTATCTTATAAAAGAATGTGCAAATATGATAATATGACATAACTTTTTCTTATTCAGACTGCATTCTCAAGTAACTTTAAGAAAAAGAAGAGACATAAAAGCATGTTTTAAAATACTTTGACAGTAGCTTGAATAAAAAAAAATTGAAAATTTAAATTAGACATTGGTGAAGTATATGATTTATTGTTTATTATTAATATAATCAGTAGCTCCTTTATTTCAAAGTCTCATGAATTTGTATAATTTTTGCTGGTTCAAATACATTTCTCCCAAATTTAATGTGAGTTTGGAGTGGACTTTACGATGAAGAAAGAGACCCACATTAAATAGGGTCAGACTTTCTTGGATGGCTCTCTAGTTGACGAGATTTCAAGGAGCACTGTTAGAAACCCAGCCACTTCATGTTAATCATTCTTAGAAGCTTAAATGAGAGTTGATATTAACCTGTTGGGCCAAATTCCTTCTAGCTACTTCAACTTCCTTGTGGAGTTCTCTCCTTCTCTCAGATAACGTAGAATCATCTTTAGGGATAGCTTCAATCTGGAAATGAAAGTTGAAAACAAGAAAGACATATTTGAGGTCATGTAGTGAACTTCATGTACCTTTTGAAAATGGTGGGCAAATTATGACTCTCAATCTTACAGAAACTGCCTATCTTGCTGAATATTCTTTATAAAGCCATGGAAAACTAAAATATAAAGACCTGCCAAAAATCTATAATTTACTAGCTGCAAATATTCTATTTCTCATTCATTTGGAAATAAAATAAATCTTACTACTAATAGCTGATAACATTTATAGAGCATTGACTATGTGTCAGGCAAAGTTCTAAGTGCTCATATGTATGGTTTTATTTAATCCTCACAATAAGCTCGTGAAGTAGGTAATATTATTATCTCCAATTGTACAGATGAGGAGAATAAGGTACAAAGACATTTAAGCGACTTGCCTCAATAGTGTAGGTACAGACCCAGGCGGTTAGACTTAGAGCCCACGATCCTAACACTGTAAATATTTTACTGCCTCTCTAACTCATCACTCAGCAGTTTGAAAACATGCATATTCAAATTATATTTATTATACTTGTAAATTGTGAATTCATTTATGAAATCCTATAGCTTAAAGAAAAAAATAGGAGCTATTTATTTATAACAGTGCGAATAGTTGGCTACTCTTATGTAGTAGTTTGATGAGTAGCTGGAAAGTTCTTAAACAAAAGAAAACCATCTTTACTTTTTTTGTTGATACCAGAAATTCCACCATTACATTTATATTGTATTGGCTTGTCCTTCTGTCCTCTGTTAAAGTACTTCAGGGAGAGGCAACATCTCATTCCATCAGTCTTTGCTGCCTTTTTCGGCATGAACTTGTCAGATTCTTTATGATGGAGAAGAGAGAAGAGAGGAGGACACATGGCAGCTGCTGGGGAAATACCACCCACAGATAGAGGAAGGGTTATTGTGGGGTGTTGACAGCATCCTCAGAGCAGGTTTAGAGTTGGGCCTTTATACTAAAAGCACATGACTCCGATTTGATGTGGTTTGTCTCCTACTGTGACAGCACATACTTGTAGGCACCAAGGTAGAATACTGGCTAAAGTTTGTCCCCAGAAGGGAAGATCATACTGTTTAGCAATTTAAAGGTCATCTAACAGGATCATTCTGAGCTTATGCTGCTCTTTTAAACTAGCTAAAGGGTGTCTTTGGAGGTCCCCACATCCACAAACCATCTCTACTCTCAGATGCCTGAGGACGTACTGCTGTGCAGAGTCTCCCCTACCGTGGAGAAATAGTTGCTGACATGCACACACTGGACTTAGACATGGTCCTGTGAAATCCACATAACAATATACAGAACTTGTGTTTTGATGAGCAGAAAATTGCTATAGCAGGTCAGAAAATGGAGAACTCAACGTGAACTTGAATAATCAGGGACGATTTCATGGAAGAGTTAAGAAGACAGCAAGGAAGAGTTTGATTTCTTCTTCTGGAAGGTGGAGTTAATTCTTCTGGGACAGAGGGAGTCCAGCAGGCTTCCTAGTCCCTGTCTGACTCTCTGCCACGGGGACCCAGGAATGAGCTGCTCCAAATGCTTTGCTCCCAAATGTAGGCAAGTCAGTACATGAACAGCTGGGACCAGGGGTGCTAATAGGCTTTTATAGAAGATATGATGGGAGCACCCTCACCAGCTACTCTGTCAACTAAAAACTCCCAACCAATTTTCCTGGTTTCAGGTCTCAGACATTTAGTTATTTCCAATGTTTGAAGTGATAATAATACTGCAATGAATTGTATTTTTTTAACTCGGGCTAACTGCTTTTCTGACAACTTTCTCATTTCTACATAAATCCAATCCTCTAGTTTCAGGGAGGAATTAATTATTATTAGTTGCTATATGCCTTTTGCTGTCTGCCCTTCCCCACTTATGTATGATCTTATGCCTAAAGGTGGAATTGCCACCTGTGAACTTGAAGAAAAAATATGCACATTAAGTATGATAGGAAAAGGAGCTAAGAGGACCCTGGACTTTTCAGTCTATGAAATTACCTGCTGGGCCTACCTCTGGACTTCTTATTATGTGAATAAAACAACCCTCTATGTAGTTAAGCCACTGTAATAGAGTTCCTATTACTTCTTGCAGTCAAATTGCAAACCTAATTCATTCTAGTTATAGTCCAGCTACATTCTAATACTGGAGACTTGAGATATTTACCATTATATTTGATTTCAAAATTGCATGTATCAACAGGTCTTGTAAGCTTATTTATTTTAGTTCTTGGTTTTGGTTTTTATAAAGTACCATTCCATACTTAGAAAAAATAATGTGTTTATTGTAACCAAACAATTAAAAAGTGTGCAAAGTAAGAAATTAAACATCTCTGCTTCCCACCTCTACTTCAAATGCTACTTCCCAGGAGTCACTGTTAATAGTTTGGTGTCTGTTCTTTGTGACATTGTCAACACATGAACAAGCATCAGGAACTTTCACAAAAGTCACGGAATTAGACATCCCAATTATTTGACATCAGTGAACCTCAGTTTCTGTAAGGCTTTGATATTTTTTCTGAACTATTTCAAACTCTCATGAGGCTTGCGGCTTGAATTTCTGGGACACCCTCTATGATGAAAGGCCATAGGAAAATCAAACAACTGTCTCTAGGGGAAAATAAATTCCGAAAAGTAGCCGGAGCTTTTCATGCTTACCTTTTATCTCTTTCTTTTTTGGATTGTATGCAAGTCTGAAATGTTCATGCAGGTTGGGAGTAACTGGCCTGACCCACTCTTATTTTCAAGTACTGCCAACCACTGCAGGACTGTGGTCGGGCTAATTATGTGTCATAAGGTCAAAGAGGAAGTTAGTCTCTCACTGAAACTGTACGAGGACAAAAACAGATTTTTCTTGAAATCAATGATGGAGGAGTATTTTAATACATTTTCATTTTAGTAGATGAGGGCTACATTATGAATTTAATAGCTAGAAGTGTCCTAATATAAGTAGCATTTATTTATTAAAATCTGAGCAACTTGTGAGCATTTTGTTACAATCTCTCCCTTGAATGGTCAAGGGCCATTCCTGTTATATTTGTGTTCAGCTAGATCAACCTATAATGGCAAACCTCATCATCAGAAACAGCATCCAATTAGTGGAGTAGTAGCCCACTCTTAAATATTAGCAGACAGATAAGGAACACCAGATATTTGAGGAAAGTTTCTAATAAGAAAGAGATATAAACAAACACAAATAAAACCCCCCAAAACAGGAAAATATAATTTGCAGAAAATAAAGTCTATACAGAGAGAGGAAAAAATTTTAAAAACTATCATTAATACCCTCAGTGAAAGAAGAAAAGATATGAAGTAAGAATAAAGACTCTATAAAAAAGAAACATTCAGAGAAAAAAGAGCTTATAGAAATTTAAAATACGATAGCAGAATAAATGATTAAATAGGATTGGAAGGAAAAGTTGAGAAAATCTCCCTTGTAGCAAGTCCAAAAGACAAAGAAATGGAAAGTAAGAGAAAAAAAAACAACAAAACAACAACAAGGAATTGCAAGACTGTTTTAAAAGATCCAACATCTGGTTCATTGGAATCCAAGAAAGAAAGAGTGGACAAAATTGAAGAAACTTAGACACAGAGTCTCAGAACTGAAGGACATACGTTTCTATATACAAAGAGCCTACTAAGTGTCCAGCACAATGGATAAAAATAAAAGACCCACAACTAGGAACATCATTATGACATTTAAAAATTCTGGAGGCAAGTAAAAAATCCTACAAGCTTCCAGCACAAATAAAACCAAACTGGCTTTAAACAAAATCTCAAGCATCAGAATGACACCAAGTTTCTTGATAGTAGTGACTCCAAAAGCTAAAAGGCAATTGATCAATGCCTTCATTATGATGGAAGATGATTTCCAACCTAAAATTACATATCTAGTTAAATTATTATCTGTGAGGCTAGTGTGAAGTTAAAATATTTTCTGACATGCAAGGTGTTCTGACATGCATTTTCTGCCACACAAGATCTTTACAAATTACTTTCCATTCACCTTTTCTCAGGAAGCTACTGGAATTCATGCTCTTCCTACAAAAGGAGAGTCAGCCAAAGAGAAGAGATCCATGAAATAGGAGATCCAACATAAGAGGGGTGAAGGGAGTCACCAAGATAATGGAGAAAGGCTCCTAAGATAAAGGCTGGGGAGTCCACATTGAGGAGTGAGAACAGCTTGTAACAGATCAGAAAGCTGAGGAAGAGAAAAGCAGCCCCTGACATCTAGGAACTGACCTAGCACTTCAAAGCTAGGCTTTGGTGTTCTCCTGTTGCACACAAACAATTTCACAGAAAATCACCCCCAGACAAGACCATTCTATGATCACAGAAAAAAACAAGACTATGCTGTATTTGTGTTTCACCACAGACAAAAACATGAGCATTGTCCAATCCACAAAATACCACATGTTCTCATCGCGCAGGCTTCCTTACCTGTTATAGCTTTTAGTTTCAATCTAGTCTTTTCTCTTTCCAGCTGAGATTTATTAAGATACTCAACCATAGAATTACTTTCACTTTCTGACAACATCCAAGTCCATGGCAATGCCCCTTTTCTTTAAATCATATAACACAAGTCCAAATCCTATAAGTCCTTTCTAATACTCTACTGAGATGCACTCCCATTTCCCATGGTGTGTGTTCTCCCTCACTGCAGTGAGTAATAAACTCAGCTCATTCAGTTACAGATGTTTTCCTAGTGGTCTTTGGTTATAGGTTATTGACAAGTTTCAGAAGTGATTTTTTTTTTTAATTAAAGTTTATTGGGGTGACAATTGTTAGTAAAGTTACATAGGTTTCAGGTGTACAATTCTGTAATACATCATCTATATATCACATTGTGTGTTCACCACCCAGAGTCAGTTCTTCTTCCATCACCATATATTTGATCCCCTTTACCCTCATCTCCCACCCCCCACCCCCTGTATCCTCTGGTAACCACTAAACTATTGTCTGTGTCTATATTTTGTTTCTTCATTTGTTTGTCTTTTTCTTTTGTTGTTTTCAGTTTTATATACCACATATCAGTGAAATCATATGGTTCTTGACTTTTTCTGTCTGACTTATTATCCTTAGCATAATAATCTCAAGATCCATCCATGTTGTCACTTCTTCAAGAAGATTAAATGAATAGACTCCCAAATAGGTTTTAACATACTGAGAGGGATTTTTTACACTTCGTGGACAGTTTGGGGTTGAACTAATAATAAGTACACAGAAAACTACAAGTGAAAAACAAAAGATTGTTTATAAATTCCTGGGAACACAAAATTTTATGAAAAAGAAAAAATAATTATCTAATATTATGTGACTCAAGTGTGAATAACCTTTCCATATTCATAATAATGTAAATATCAGATTTTGAACTAGCCAAAATCATGACATGAGGCTATGGAGGGACAAGACATGTGTGTGTTGAACAGGGGTAGAAAGAAGTTTAATCCTCATCCTTTATAGTGAGAAGTAAGAAAAAATCAGGTCTAAAACTGAAAAACCAACAAGTAGCATTATAAGCATATTACTTAGAGTATGACGATATATCACAAGAATGAGCTAAAGGAATAAGGTTTGATTAGGAGTAGGAAATACGTAGTGTATGTGCTGTGATCTGTCTTTCCATATGGAGGCAGACATCACCAATCAACCACAGAGCTGATGAGCCATGCTTAGCCTCAGAATCCGTTGCAACATGGTCACTACAAGTAGCTACCACCAACTGAATGGAGCTGCTACTTGAGATAAAACCTTTTTGCCTTCCTTAGACCATATGATTCCTCTCAGAATCATACATTCTATGATTATGTAAAATAAGGAACACTAAACGTCTTGAGCAAATGAGTAACACATGAAAATGTCATGTAAGAATGTTAATTTGATAGCAAAATGGAAGATAGTGCAGAGTGAAAAGAACAAAAAGAGAACAGAAGTTGGGCAGGTGTGGTCATTCAGATGATGAAGAGTGGGTACTGACAGACATTTCTGAGGTTAATTAATCAGCAGGGCCTGACGGTGCAATCGTCTCCATAGGAATGAAACAGCCAGATTCACAGTCTTATCCTAACTATAAAATTTTCATTAGCCTTTGAAAAAGTCCATATGAATAAAGGAAGGAAAGCAACATTTACTTCTTGGTACCATCTTCTTGGTACTACACACTTTCACATTTGTAATCACTTTTATTCCTTGCAAAGTCCCAGTTGAAAGACTTGGAAATGACTAACATCAGAGTTCAATGGGTCTAGGATTTAAGCCTGACTCTACTGGATGCAAAGCTGATACTCTCCTCAAATAGAATGTTGTCACAATTGTCTTGAACACTGGAAATGAGTCAGGAATAGGGGAAAATGCAGAATCACTTCTAAATTAGAGCAAAGAACGAGAAAATTTTTAGAAAACTATTAATACAAATAAAGGAAAATTGTACTGTTGGGAAAGGCAGTTTCCTGTGTGCAGTCTTTCCACCACCACTTGGCCGCATACCAATGGGCTTTGGGCCTGGAATAGTTCCTTACCAAGAAATAAAGAGTCCACACAGCCTGTACCAGGCTTATCACCTTGTGCGGGAATATCTTTCCTTGTTTCAAGCACAACAGTGTTCCTTTGTTTCTCCTAAGCATGTATATCCATGGCCCTCAGGCACACCCCCAGCTTTCAGTATTGCACACTCCACAGGAGAAGAGTCAGGGTTCTTTCAATTGTGTCAGAACAGGAGGGAGCATAGGCCAATCACTCTGAGCTGGCTGCCAGGAGAGACCCTCTGGCCACAGGGGACCAATGTCCACTACGGAAGTCGATCTGGCTCTGTCTCTTCTCTATGTAAGTAAAGTGTTGGTCCATCCAGCGCTTGACAGTGTTATGTTTTCCTTGGTAACTCCAACACCAAGATGCAATGAGCCTCCTCCCTGGGACTGCTAAGTGGTGGATGGGGTTCTGCTCTCTTGGGACTGGTAATCTGCACGGTACTTCACTTGACACATACCAAACAGAAAGTGTCATATTCATTTGCTTAGAGGCTTTTGTTGTCACAATCTTGGGCGTGGTTTTGTTTAGAAAGAGAATAAGCTTTCAGACTTGTAACATTCCAACTCTTAAACCATAATGGTGAATATCACAGCAAAGCCCCCAGAAGCACTGAGGGGACTGTAGTGAAGTATAGATAAGGGCTTTGATTTCTGTTAAATGGAAGTTAAAAGGAGCCATGATTAAATGCAGAGGTGTAGTGTAATGTGTAATATTATTATTTGAGAGTATGATGTATTTGATTAAGAAATCATCCACGTTTTAATTTGTCATGCTAACCCACTTGTACATTAAAAGCTCTGCTAATTTTGCCTAACCCTAGTGAAGTCTCTCTCTCTATGGCAGGTCCATTTTCTACCTGCCCATGCTTAGCCTTGGTGAACGCCTCAGGGAGAAAAAAAGGCTGCCCAGCTCTGTTCACCTAGGAAGTGCTTTGGTCTTGAAGCAATTTACTTCCCACAACTCTCTTATGTCTTTTAAAAATACATGACTTTTAGTTTATCCAATTTTTTTCTGGCTACTATGGCAGAAACCGTGGCCCATCGCAATATATTACATTTTAACTGGAAGTAGAAATAGCAGAATTACATGTTATATTATGTTGATATATCCCTTCTATTTTACTTAATTTAGATTTTCTAATGGAGACAAACTTAATTTTGTTTAGTGTGTCATCTTTTAGATCAAATCTTGTGACTTTTATCAATGTATAGCTGTTTTTGAGATCAGTAAAAGGTAATTCTCTAAGTGACAAATTATCTTAACTGCTTCTAGTATTTAGGTTTTCATTTTTAAGGGGAACGTTTTGTTGATTCAGCATTAAAAACATGTTTAACAAAATTAACTTTACTTACTACTGGAATCACCAAAATTAAAGTTAATGATAATTTTTATCCTATTATTGTTTAAAGAAATCTTACTTATGGTTATTTGACCATTAAACAGGGATTGTTTTATCAATACAAGTAACACTTGCTGGTTTTAAGAGCCTCCTACTGAACACATTTAGGTGTCCATCAATACTCGGGACAGATATTATACCTGTCATTTACTGTAAATCTCATTGTGGTTAAGGTGAAATGTCTGTAGCGCAGGCTTTGGGCAGATGGAACGGCTTATAGTAAACCAATACTTCTAAACAGAATAACTTGAAAAGTTGGATTAAAAAATATCTTTGAGGGAATAAGAGTTGCAAAGTTAAACAGAGTTAAAATTTTCAAAGTTTCTAGCATTGTCTGGGAAGTAATAAAAGTATTAATTTATACTGGGCTCTAAGAAGTCAAGGATGAATGTTGTAATCTTTAGGGTAGCCACCCAAAAAATGGACAGAGAATGTAAAACTAACACATATCAAAAAATGAGGGGGAAAAAAATAGAAAATGGAAATAGAACAATTCATCTTTGTGCTTAATCCAAATGAGAGAAAGACAGGAGCAAAAATGGAACATAAAACAGATGGGACAAAAAGAAACAATAGTCATATGTTGTGCATAAGCCCAAGATATTATTATCTGAGAGTATGATTAATTACATTAAATATTTTTGGACTAAATACAAGAATTAAAAGGCAGAAATTTCAGACCAGATATTTAAAAAGTATATACTGCATATGAAAAACACATCTAAATAAATATGCAGAAAAGAATGAAAGTAAATGAATGAAAAAAGGAATACCAGGCAAAATCTAACCACAAAAAGCTAGTGTAACTATTGGGGTACTAATATCAGACAAAGTAAACTTTTAAGGCAAAAAGCATTTCTAGAATTAAAGAGATTTCACAGTAGTAAAATAACCAATCTACTTGCTGGAACTGTAAGAAATATATTAGGAGAAAGATAAATAGCTGTTCTATTTGTTTAGCAAAAGTGTAAAAAGCACATTCTCCCCATTGAGACAGAAAAAACAAAAAGATCCATGAATGCCATCTGACAGGAAGGCCAAGACCTTCTCATTTGTATTGCTCATAACCCTACCAAATTATTTTCACACCTTGCTCAAGGTTGGCCTCTTAGTCAGGATGCTAGGTTATGCTATAGAAATAAACAACCGCCAACTATCATGGCTCTTCCAAGACAGTTTATGTCTGGCTCTGACAAAGCCTGGAACAGTCAAGACGCTTCTCCAGGGCCACTGTTGACTCAGCATTCCTGGCTGATTCCATTTTGCAGCACTTCCATATCATCATATACTTCCACAATTGCCACAGGAGGAGGAAAAAGAGCCAGAGGGTCCCACACTGGCAATTAGATGCTCCAGGATAGAAGTAACACGTGTCACTTCTGCATACAATCCATTGGCCAGAACTAGTTATATGACCTGCTCAACAGCACAGGGTGCACAGAAGTATACATTTTCCATGGGCCCAGAAGGAGAGGAGGAGTAGGCATAGATTAGGATCAGAACTGTCTACCACAGGGTGGCCGGATGGCTCAGTTGGTTAGAGCACCAGCTCTCAACAACAAGGTTGCTGGTTCAATTCCCGCATGGGATAGTGGGCTGCGCCCCCTGCAACTCAAGATTGAAAACGGCGACTGGACTTGGAGATGAGCTGCGCCTTCCACAATTAGATCGAAGGACAACGACTTGGAGCTGATGGGCCCTGGAGAAACACACTGTTCCCCAATATTCCCCAATTAAAAAAAAAAAAAAAAAAGAGTCTATTTAAACAACAACAAAAAAGAAGTGTCTATCACAGCCGGAAACTTCTGCTTAAATTTCTGAGGTCATGAATCTCCATAAAGTCATGGAGCATGACAATTCTGAGGAGAATGGGTATTGTTTCTATACACCCAGATGCTTCATCTCTTCTATACACCCAGATTGATCTCTTTTTCCCCGAAAGAAGCACTGGCCAAAGTCCAGAACAAGGATGCGTCTCAAGGATCCATGGCCTTTTGGTGCTTGGACAGTTAGCACAAGGAGTGCCCCTGAGAGAGGAGAGAATCAGAGGCAACAGGACCAAATGCCCTCACTTGGGAGCACAGAGGAATAAGGAAGTAACAGCTATCTTGAGCATTCTCTGGCTGGAGTACTCCTCTGATACTGTGCAGAAAGGGCCAGATAGCCTGAATCTTGGGTTCCAATAGCCCTTAGCTAGTTGGAGGTACAGACCGACTTTATATTTACATAATTTGATCTCATCCCTGACTGATGTATGTCTACAATGACAACATTCTGGATCAATTTCAACTGGTAAAGATGGTGATTATCTTGGTTCTACCCTGTAGGGACCCCGTTAGCTCTTTCGGAGCTGGGTGGCCCAACTGCTTGCACTGGCCAGGCTGATGCCAGATCCAAACAAGACATTTCTCTAATCTTGGGATAGCAAGTAGAGATCGAAAAACATTATAGGATTATAGGCTCTATCATAGGTTCAATGCATTTTAAAATTACTTTTTCTCTGTTCTTTTTCTTTTCCTCTTCTTTCCCTGTTGATAGTAAAAACAACTTAAAATATTTTTACTTCAAAAAGACAGCACAGAGTCAGAAATCAGATAGTGGTGTGCAGCACGCACCTCTAACAGAAGCCTTTGATGTAGTGCTTGAGTTTGAGTGAGTGCGTCCCAGGACACTTTCAAGAGCAGCTCCATCTTTTTTAAATTTCGAAAATCTCGTTCTTTCTCTCTTTGCTTACGAGAAAGTTCATCATGGTAGTTCTGTTTGTCAATGAGACAGTTTCGTAAATTGAGATCCAAAATTCCTCTGTTCCGGGTAAAGAAAGAAGAAAATAAAAGCAATTAGTCATCAGCTCCTCTTCATGTTTTTTAAGACAGCAAGCTCAGCATGTAAATGCAGAACAATTCTCATGTTAGAATCAAATTGGAAATAATGCCAAAAGCATTTTGGTTTTTTTGCAGGTTGGTATCATTTAGAGCCAGTTTTATAAAAACTGCAAATGGAATAGCAGACTGGCAGAAACAGAGATCCCAATTTCCCTGAAATTTTACTTAAAATTGGAAAGTAACACTCTCTGAGGGGCATCACCAAATTACTCCCATTGGGAAAAAGTCACAATTACCTCAGAAATACCATTCATTTGTAGGAAAAAGTCCCTCACCTACAACATGCTCCAGTGACACAATTTTCCAGAGGCATACTTCAGAAACTTACAAAGTATAACAGATTGTGTCCTTATGATTTGGTCACAGGAAGTTGAAGAAAACAATAAGTAAACATAGAAAACAATACTTTTAAATGCTTCATTTAATAACGCATGTTTTATTTTTTTTTTTTTTAATTAAATTTATTGGGGTGACAATTGTTAGTTAAATTACATAGATTTCAGGTGTACAATTCTGTATTACCTCATCTATAAATCCCATTGTGTGTTCATCACCCAGAGTCAGTTCTCCTTCCATCACCATATATTTGATCCCCCTTACCTTCATCTCCCACCCCCCACCCTCCACCCCCCGTACCCTCTGGTAACCACTAAACTATTGTCTGTGTCTATGAGTTTCTGTTTCTCATTTGTTTGTCTTGTTCTTTTGTTGTTTTTGGTTTATATACCACATATCAGTGAAATCACATGGTTCTCTGCTTTTTCTGTCTGACTTATTTCGCTCAGCATTACTCTCTCAAGATCCATCCATGTTGTCACAAATGTTCCTATATCATCTTTTCTTACCACCAAATGGGAGAAGATTTTTGCAAACAGTGTCTCCGATAAGGGCCTAATATCCAGAATATACAAGGAACTCTTGCAGCTCAACAACAAAAAAACAAACAACCCAATTGAAAAATGGGCAGAGGACCTGAAGAGACATTTCTCCAAAGAGGACATACAAATGGCAAATAGACATATGAAAAAATGCTCAACGTCACTAATCATCAGAGAAATGCAAATCAAAACCACAATGAGATATCACCTCACCCCAGTCAGAATGGCTATCATCAACAAGACAAATAGTAACAAGTGTTGGAGAAGCTGTGGAGAAAAAGGAACCCTCATACACTGTTGGTGGGAAAGCAGACTGGTGCAGCCGTTATGGAAGGCAGTGTGGAGGTTCCTCAAAAAATTACGAATAGAATTGCCATATGACCCAGCAATCCCTCTCCTGGGTATCTACCCAAAAAATCTGAAAACATTTAGAGATAAAGACACGTGTGCTCCAATGTTCATTGCAGCTTTGTTTACGGTGGCCAAGACATGGAAACAACCAAAATGTCCTTCGATAGATGAATGGATAAAGAAGTTGTGGTATATATACACAGTGGAATACTATTCGGCGGTAAGAAAAGATGATATAGGAGCATGTTTTATTATTAATGGTAAAAATTGATTTAAAATTCTGTAAAAATATTTATTGAATAATTCTATAGAAACATATCTGTTTGAGGTGATGTTTTAAATACTCAAATACAAATTGAAGAAAAATTTAGATGACAGACACACACATAACTAACCTTTCAGTTAGTGAAGTTGCTTCATTCTCTCTGGCTAATTCCAATAGCTTGACCAATTGGTTATATTCTCGTTCTTTGACTTCAAGTAAGGCTCTTTTGCCTTCAACTTCCTTCATTACATCCTCCTTCTCTTCCATTAAAGCATGAATTTTGGTTTCAACTTTCTTTAGGGAGTCATTTAGTTCTTTGAGTTCAGATTCCAAGACAACTTTTTTCTTTTCCATTTCTCTGTGAGGGATACACACACACACATACACACATATGTATGTACAGATACATACTTATATATGTGTATACACACACACACACACACACACACACACACACACACACCCCTTTGTCTTATTTTGAGCTCATGCTGTCTTTTACCTATTTTTGCTTCCTGATGAGGTTATAGAAGTCATAAATCAAATGATCTCAGAAGTGGGGTAAAGACCACAGATGAGTGGGATTAAAGGGTATTTCCACTGAGTGCCGTTCAGGCAGGGATTTGTCTGGCCTACCCACTTACTCTCAGATCCCCATGGCTACCATCTCCTGGATTCTACCTTCATCCCTACCAGCCTCCCTGAACTGACCTGAATTTCTCAACTTTGGTGATGGTTGCTTGACTTTTACAGTCATTACCATGCCTGCTTCTTTTAAGATCAGTCACCAGAGCAATCACATTATCTCTCCAGAATTTTTGTGTCTTCACTGATCTTTATCTTTTGCTGGTTCCCCTAAACCTTGAAAATTTCCTCAGTGGTGTCTGCCTCCAAATCTACTCTGACTGTTTTTGGGGGGTGGGGGTGTGTTACACAGGTGAATAGGTGGCAAAGGGTTCTTATCATTTGGACTTCAGGCTTCTGGCAGGCTGATATACACTTCTAGACCATGAAACTCTACACAATTTAAGTAACTTATTCCTTGCCCAGCTCTGTTAAAGTCAATTGGAGTTCTCCATAAAGATATGATTTATAAGTTGGAAAGAGAATATCGTCCCAAGTTTAAGACATGAACAAGTGTTATGAATGACAGCAATATGTTGCACTACTTTCTTTTAATGAGCTTGACATACACAACCTAGACAGGAACAAATGCAGAGATTTCTAAAATTATAATAGTAATTTGATCTGTTCAGATGGTTAACATTGTATTTTAGTGAACACACAGACAGAGTGGGCTGGGAGGGATTAAAAATAAAAATATTAAATCATACACTTTTTTGCGGGTTATTTTTTCTATCTCTTTTCCAATTTGTACAGGAATGGTTTGATGGTGGACCACTTCATCCTAGTAAAGAAAGGAAGAAATGAAATCATGTTCAATTATGTAATCTTGGACAAGAGCATTTAAGTTAAGCAAATTAAATAGGAGAGAAAAAGGAATTACAATATGTAGACTTGTTATTATCTGTTCTGCACTATATAGGGTGCTTTAATTATTCCATTTAATATTCACAATGACCTTCTTATACACCAATAACAAAATTAAGAAAACAATTCCATTACAAGTTCTCTGGGTGGTGAACACACAATGTGTTATATATAGATGATGTGTTACAGAATTATACACCTGAAACCTATGTAATTTTACTAACAATTGTCACCCCAATCAACTTTAATTAAACCATTCCATTTACAGTTGCATCAAAAAAAATCCCTAGGAATAAATTTACACTTGGAAAATTATAAGACACTGAAGGAAGGAATTGATGCAGATACAAATAAATGGAAATATACACCATATTCATGGACAGGAAAAATTAACATCTTTAAAATGTCCGTATTGGCCAAAGCAATCTATAGATTCAATGTAATCCCTATTAAAATACCAATGGCATTTTTCACAGAACTAGAACAAATTACCCTAAAATTTATATGGAACCACAAAAGACCCCGAATAGCCCCAGAAATCTTGAGAAAGAAGAACAATGATGAAGATATTACACTATCTGATATCAAACTATACTACAAACCTATAGTAATTAAAACAGCATGGTTCTGGCATAAGCACAGACACATAAGTCAATGGAACAGAATAGAGAACCCAGAAATAAAGCCATGCCTATGTGGTCATTTAATCTATGACAAGGGAGGCAAGAATATACAGTGGGGTAAAGACAGTCTACTCAATAAGTGGTGTTGGGAAAACTGGACAGATATGTGTGGAAAATGAAACTAGACCACCTTCCTATACCATACACAAGAATAAACTCAAAATGGAGTAAAGACTTAAATGTAAGACCTGAAACCATAAAACTCCTAGAAGAAAACATCAGCAGTAACATCACTTTTATAATTTATTTTGGATATGTCTCCTCATGTAAGAGAAACAAAAGAAAAAATAAACATATGAGACTTCATCAAACTAAAAAGTTTTTTCACACCAAAGGAAACCACTAACAAAACAAAAAGCATCCTACTGAATGGGAGAAGGTATTTGCCAATGATACATCTGATAAGAGGTTAATATCCAAAATATATAAAATCTCATACAACTTAACACCAAGAAAACAAACAATACCATTTAAAAATGAGGGAGAAAGGTGAAGTGATTAGAAAGTACAAATTAATAGTCACAAAATAGTCACAGGGATGTGAAATATACTATGGGGAATAGAATCAATAATGCTGTAAAGAGAATGTAGGGTGCCAAGCGGGTACTGGACTTATCGGGTGGATCACTTCATAGATTATGTAGATGCCTGACTGCTGCGCTGTTCACCTGAAGCTGAAGTATTGAATGTCAACGATAATTAAATATGTGTGTGTGTGTGTGTGTGTGTGTGTGTGTGTGTGTAAATAGTTACAGGATGAAAAGTACATCATAGGGAATATAGTCAATCGTATTGTAATGGCTATATATGATGTCAGAGGGGTAGTAGACTTCGGGGGGTTATCATTTGGTGAGGGGCATAAATGTTTAATCAGTATGTTATTTTGTAAACCTGAAACTAATATAAAAAATAAATAAAACAAAAAGAAACAAAAAGACAGCCTACTGAATGGGAGAAGATATTTGTCAATGATACATCTGGTAAGGGGTTAATATCCACAACATATAAACACATCATACAACTTAACACCAAGAAAACAAACAATCCCATTAAAAAATGGGCAGAGACCCTGAAGAGACATTTCTCCAAAGAGGACATACAGATGGCCAATAGACATGTGAAAAGATGCTCTATACTAATCATCAGGAAATACATATCAAAACCACAATGAGGTATCACCTCATATCTGTCAGGATGCCCATCATCCGTAAATCAATAAACAACAAGTGTTGGCCAGGATGTGGAGAAAAGGGAACCCTCACGCACTGTTGGTGGGATTGCAAATTGGTGCAGCCACTATGGAAAACAGTATGGAGTTTCCGCAAAAAATTGAAAATAAAACTACCTTATGAGCTGCAATTCCACCCAGGGTATTTATCCGAAGAAATCCAAAATACTAATTCGAAAAGACATATCCACTCCTATGTTCACTGCACCTCTATTTACTATAGCTATGATATGAAAGCAACTCAAGTGCACATAATTAGACCACTATATAAGGAAGTGGTACACATATACAATGGTATATTACTCAGTCATAAAAAGAATTAAATCTTACCATTTGCGACAACATGGATGGACCTAGAAGATATTATGTTAAGTGAAATAAGTTAGACAGAGATAGACAAATGCCATGTGATCTCACTTACATGTGGAATCTAAAAACCAAAATAAATGAACTAACAAAAGAGAAGCAGACACATAGATACAAAGAATAAACTGAGGGTTACCAGAGGGGAGAGGGGTTGGGAGGCTGGGCGAGAAAGGTGAAAGGATTAAGAAATACAAATTGGTAGTTACAAAATAGTCCCGGGGATGGGAAGTACAGCATGAGAATATAGTCAATAATG
This sequence comes from Rhinolophus sinicus, assembly GCF_057876585.1. Taxonomy (NCBI): domain Eukaryota; kingdom Metazoa; phylum Chordata; class Mammalia; order Chiroptera; family Rhinolophidae; genus Rhinolophus; species Rhinolophus sinicus. The sequence continues at coordinate 46,480,234 of NC_142504.1, forward strand.
TTGCAACAAGTATGTATAGTGCCAGGTGGGCACTAGACTAATAAGGAGGGTCATTGCATACATTATATAAACGTCTAACCACTATGCTGTACACCTGAAACTAATATAAAACAATATTGAATGTCAACTGTATTGAAAAAATATATAATTAAAAATAGTTTTAAGAGTTATACATTTTTCAAAAATAAATTTAAATTATCTTCGACATAAATGCAGGCCTCCCATCACTTTCCTGGTGAGAGGGAAGTGGAGGTGAAGCAAACAGACAAGGATAAAGTAATACAAATATGCAGAAGAGATTAGTCAATTTGGTTGCTCTTCACAGAAGATGCTGTGTTTTTGACACTCATTTACAATACTGAAAAATGCTTGGTGAAGTCTAGAGAGGCTTCTCCTTGGGCCGAGGCTCCCAATTGCAATGATATTACCAAGCACTCTAAAGTCTTTTGTGAATTCCCAGAGTCCAGGTTTAGTTTGACTGGATCAATCACAATGCTGAACGTTTCAGTTTGTGTGATGATAACGTGATGGGATAACTGCCCTAATGGGTGTGTGTACAGTGTTGTGGGAGGACTGGGGAGGAAGCACCAACATGGGCTATGGGTCAAACTTGCAGTCAAACTTGACAACTTCACGCCCATACGTTTTTATGTCCATGCAGGCACACTCGAGTATTTCTGAACTCTCATAGCTCACCTTTAGGTTGACCTGATGTTCCAACAATTCTTCCAGTTCTTTCTGCTCCTTTAGTAATTGCTTTTGCTTAGATGTTAAGTCTTCCCGTAAATTTTTAATTTCTATTTTCTTCTGCATTATTTCCTTACGTAATTCTTCGGTGCTTTCTTTCAATATTCTCATTTTCTTCTCCATTTCCTTTAAAAGTCATGAAAATGATCAGGTTATGTAGAGCCTGAAGACAGATGTTTATATATCTGAAAGCAACCCCAGTGCACAGGTTATATGTGCACTGGGGTTGCTTTCAGATATATAAACATCTGTCTACCTAAAAATCAAAGTAAAAATAATTTTACTCACCATTTTAATTATATCTGTTTTGATCTTCCTGAATGTTTTCTTACCAAGTTAAATACAATGTATAATATCTGACATTTTCAATAAAGGCATGACAATTGTATTACATGTGTTATTTTTTACATTAAATTCATACTCGTACTATTCTTTTTACCAGTTCTCTTTTCTGTCCTCCTGTATTTTAAATGCTTTCTTTTCTGAGTTAATTGCTATTTCATATCAAAAGCATTAGTGAAAAATTCCAGCCTATTTTTTAATAGCTTTGTGATTTGACAAAATCAGATGCAATTAACCTTTGAGCATCTGGCTTATGGTTAACCTGAGTCAGACATGAGATTAGGGAGTTTGTTTTGGAATACCCAAATACCTTGGCACTCCTTAATCTCCCACTTTCTTATTGATATTACATCTCTCATTTCGTATACATTCTCCCCCGAATACCTTTCACAGCAGACTCATAACACATTTTTGTTTCCCATGACTGATTATTTGGGGAGTGTTTGACTTATGGAAGAGAAGCCTTTTTATACTCAGAAAGTCTACACGTTACTAATGACTGAGTAAATGGATCCATTTAGTCTGTTTCCCGGCTTTTTGCATACCTCCCTCCTCCACTGCTGCTGTGAGAGGGTAAAATTGGTGATCCTATGATCTTGAACTAAAATTCAAAATGCTTTTTTCCCATAAAAATCTGTGTTGTAAATAGTGGTTAGGTATCCTTATATAACAGTATATATTATATATACTGTATAATAATTATATATGTACATATATTATATGTATATACATATATACACATACATACATATTTTACTCTATGCTAAACAGGTTTTTGTACCTTGGAATTAAAACAGCAACAACACGCTTTTGAAATAAAACTATTTAGGAGGTGGAAGCAATGTAAAGTGTGATGTTCTTTCTATTTACTTTGTATAAGAGATTGCAAAAAGTGGACACAAACTCCATCCATTCCTGTATGTCTTTGTCATTCTTCCCATTAAGTGCTAGGGCCTATTTCTCTACCCCTTGATTTTAGACTTGCCCATTGGAGTTGCTTTGACCAATGAAACATTCCAGAAATGATTTAAGCAGAGGCTTGAAAAGTCCTTGCATGTTGGAGTTTGCCCTCTGTTAAGGCTGCTTGTCTCTTCTTAAGGCTGGAAACCCTTCCACCATTATGTGACTAACTAGTGACATGTGATCTTAGACTAACTAGCCTGCCAGCTGGCTGACATATGAACGAAGCCGTCCTAGACCACTTAGCCCCAACTGAGCCAACTTAGACCAGAATTCAGAACTGTGAAAAATAAAAAAAATGGTTGTTTTAAGCCACTAAATTTTGGCGTGGTTTGCTGTGCAGGAATAGATAAGTGATACGTCTTCTTTATAAAAATTTCTTGTAATAAGCTGTTGAGGAAACTATGAGGGTAATAGCTATAGAAAAATAATGTTTTTAAGTACCAACCATAGAATCATTTTTTTCTTCTGGAAACAAAGTAGATATTGTCCAACTGAACAGTCTAAATTAGGTGCCAAATAGCTAAAATCTATAATAGGCACCACCTATGTTTACCCCAAAACTTATACAGATATTCCTTTCAGCATTGTCCATAGTTAAGACTCTTAGATCTTTCCAATGTTTCAGGGTATGGTTGTTGTGACAAATTAATATTTATCAAAAGGGATGTTTGAATCCAGCTATATTTAACAAACTCTAGACTTTCTAAGACTTACTCCTGGCTTAGGTATCTTCTCAAATTCCTTTATTATGAGGCTTTTTTCTTCCATTAAGCTGCAAAAAAAATTAAATTAAATAAGTTTTGACAAAGTAGAAAGGGGTTGCAATTTCTGCAGTGGTAAGTTTCTCTTTTTCTCTTCTCAAAAATGTACTTCCTCTGCTTGTTTGCCAGTCCCAGTGTCCATTCTTTATGATGGCTTCAGTGACTCCCAAGGGCCCATTTAGGTGCTTCCTCTCCAGTCCTCCCACATCACCGTGTACACACACCCAATAGAGCAGTTATCTCATCACATTACAACTGCCTGGGAGCCCAACCTCCCACCTAGACTCTGGCTCCTTCCAGGCAGACTCTGGGCCTTTTCTTCTTTGTATTATGTGCAGTGAACTAGTGTTTGCCTAGCTAATTGCTACAGCTTCCACTGGGTCCATCAAATAAGCAGATCCCACCAGCCAGCAGGTCTGCGAACATGTAACTAAAGATGCATGCACACCAGGTTTTAACTTTATGAAATTTTATTTGCAGTAATGTAAATTAAGGTTAGTGTAATAAATATGTGCCACGTGGAATTTAATATAGGTTAGTTGTTAGGCCACAGGCTGAAGCTGACTTTTTCAGAGCTTTGAACACAAAGCCTTTGCTTTGAGAGCTTGCATATAATTTGACATCATCTTACTTCCCGGCTATTGACCCTACATATCACCTATGCTGCCACCAGGGGGCGGTAGTGTGCTACCTTCTTTGGGTTGTAAAAGCAAGTTGAGTGTTCCTGAGTTTCAAAATGGTGACAAGACGTTCTCCCACAAGTCAAGATTTATAATCTTTTCTTTAAATAAATATAAAATGATATTTTCTTTAAACAAACATAAAATGGCCAATTCTTTAGGGCAGTTCTAACTAATTATATCTCTATTATGCTTTTTTCTCATTTTTATTAAGAAACACCGATTAACTTTTTCCCTTTAAAAATGTATAGTTTTCCATGTATAGAGAAATACAGTTGACCCTTGAACAACACATTTGAACTGCATGGGTCCACTTATATGCAGATTTTTTCCAATGAATACTGTAAATGTATTTTCTCTTCCTAATGATTTTCTTAATAACATTTTTCCCTCTAGCTTACCTTATTGTAAGAATAGAGTATATAAGAGATATATAAATAAATCATACAAAATATGTGTTTATTGACTGTTTATGTTATGTAAGGTTTTTGGTCAACAGTAGGCCATAGTAGTTAAGTTTTTGGGGAGTCAAAAGTTATATGCAGATTTTTGACTGTGTGATGGGTTAGTGTTTCTACCCCACCATGTTGTTGAAGGATCAACTGTATATCATTCACAATCCCACCCCATCACACCAGTTTATCATTTTTATTTTCCTTTTAACATCTTTAATATTATTTCATATCTTCCCAATAGAATATTTTTCATTGATATATTCATATTATATTTCTTTCAGTAACTTTTAATAAAATTATATCAATTTTGTATATGTGGTTGAATGTATTTTTACCCAACATGTAGTTAAAATGGTTTCCCAATTGCAAAACAGAATAATTTAATAGCTAGTTTCAATAGCTAGTGAATGGATGTACCATAATAAAATAATCCCAAATATTATCTATCTTTTACTGAATCTACTATATGCCAGGTCCATGTATCTTTTCTAAACTTCAGAATCTTGGTAAGTAAGTATTGATATCTTCACTGTACAAATGAAAAAATGAGGAGTTAGCATCTTTTCCAAAGTCACACAGTCCATCCTGAACTGACATTCAAACCCAGTCCTATCTGACTCCAGAGCGCTTTTCAGTATCAAGTGCCTCTGGAACACATTATTATTTAATCATTCCACTATTTCTTAGAATGTGGATTGCTTTCAGTTTTTCACACTTATAAATAATAATGTAATAAACAACTTTATGCATTGTCTTTTTTTCTCCTTTGGGATTCTCATTTTTGCATGGCATTACAGGGATTAAAAAGAAATTTTGTGCCTTTTGATATATATTAACTCTTAACCTTTTAAACTGACATTAACATTTAAATCTGTCTCACATTTTCAGCTTTCCCAACTAAGGCGTGCTTCAATGTCAAAGCTCCTCAGGATTCATTTCTTTTCTGCAGCAAGAGAGTCTTAACTAAAACCATGTCATCAAAGGTTTTTGGTTTTAAGGACTTGTGGGTGAAGAGACAGAGCAGGAAACCCTGTATGCTGCCATGTGCAAGAGGCATTATTTGCCATCAGGAGTAGAACCAGCCTGAATGGGCTGAAGTTGCAAGAAGATAGATTTCTGAATCAACACAAGCAATAACCATCTAAGAGTCGGGCTGTCCAAAGCTGGCCTGGCTGCTGTGGGGAGGCTGTGAAGCCCTGTGACTGGAGGTGTTTAAGCACAGACTGAGTGATCACTCAAAGAAGACTCGGGTGCCTCTCACATGCAGTCAGGGCTGAGAACCACTTTGAGATCAACTGTTCTCAAACTCTGATGTGAATCAGGATCACATTGGAAGCTCGTAAAAAATTCAAATGTCATCTTGGGCGGGAAGGCTTAGAAAGAAATCATTAGTTTTAGGGTTGGAGCTACCGTTTAAACAAGTATTTCAGGTGCTTCTCTTTCAGTTACAAGGACCACACTCTGCAAAACCTGTTCTAAGATGGTTCTGTTCTTGGTTGTCACTGGTGGGGCAGGACATTTTTTTGTTTTTGTTTTTTAAGTTTAGAAGGTAAAATCTGTTCCAACTGTGAGTTTTTCCTTACTGCTAATCCTGACGACTTGTATCCCCCTCTATCATATTCTAACTTTCTGAAATTCCTGATGCATTACTAAAATAATTCCTGTTCCCTTCTTTACTGGATCTGTTTGTTTCTTGGTCCCAACGTTGCTGTCAGTATTGGATTAAGGATGGAAAACAACTACTAAACTCTGGGTGAGCACCAACAGGTAGCCAGCGACCAGCTATGGGAGAGTACACAGTCCCTAAGGCCAGGATGACGTTCGGACAGTCCTGCAAATGGGCAGCATGAGCGTCCCCACTCTCCACATCCACATCCGTGACAGGCAGTGTTAACAATGGTGTGGAGACAGAGCCAAGAGTGCAGTTTCCAGGCTCTCGGCCTCACGTGGAAAGGGGCTGGCTCAGGTAGTAAATGGCCATCAACTGTGATTGGATGGCCATCAGCTGTGGCCAGTTGGCCATCAGCTATAACCAGTGAGCCATTGGCCACTAATATAACTGCCATGGCTACGCTAGCAGAAAATGGGGGCTGGCAAGAGGATGGTGGCTGGCAAGAGCGGATTGCAGCTAGCACGTGGGGTTGGTTGGTTGCCAGAGAAAAGCAAATGGCGTGTGGATTGCAGATCATGTGGTTCCTGCTTCTTATGTCTCCAACCCAGTCGCCAGCGAGAATATAGTCATATGACTCCCCTGTCTGTGGCTCCGTGGGTGTTCTTTTTTGGCCTCACCATGTCCTGCGTTCTTATGTGGGGAGCAGGAGCTGAGACCCTGCCTGATGCCCCGCATGACAAATGGCCTTTTCTCCCCAGCTGACCTACACTTGTCAGAGTGCATCAGATTTAGCATGAAAGACAGTTTATTTGCTGTCCAAACCTTAGGAATTACTAGAAAACAGAATAGTCAAAAAAAGATAAACTGAAGGCAAGGTAAATGTTGGAAAGAATGTTGGATAATCTTTTCAGAAAAAGTTTTCAGAAAGACCATGACTTCTACTTTGTTTCAAAAATAAATTCTCAACAGTAGTTATTTAATCACTTTATTATTTATTTATAACGTGTTCATTTAACTTATTTAAGTACATATTCTTTCCTGAACTGCATATTTATCAAAAGATCATCAATAAATATTAATCCCCAAACTGAAACTATGTATTGCAACAGATTTAATTATTAACTGACCACATAATTATTCTTACCATTAGCATTTATTAAAGAATTTATATTCTGTGAAAACATGTGAAAATCAACCAAATTATAGAGTGAAATCCTTTCTCTATAGAGTATTTGAACAATGTATTATTCTTAGTTGTTGCCAGTGATTCAGAAGTTATTTGGGCTTCTATTATTTAGACCCTGAATAAAATGAGAGTTTGTTGTGACAATGTGAAAAATATCATCTGTATATTTGGATGAATAGTCTTCTCTCACTGGCTTAGCTTCTTTATTTTTATGTGGGGATAGAACTATCTGCTTCTTTCCTGGGGAGAGAGTGTTGGGTGAATTTGTTTCTGTACCAGATAATACTAAATATGTTAAGCCAATGAAATACACATCCTGATATTTCTTTTGGCATCACCATTATTTTTATGAAAATAAGTTTATTAGTTCTGGAGCGGTTAATATTTGCGAATGGAAGGGAATTTTCTCAAACTAAAGTATCTTGCATTACAAATCCCAAAAGAAGACACACTAAACATTTCTGCAAATGTGCATTTTGAATGTTCTTGCTCCCGATAGGTCACTAGGCACTGTCCCCTGCTTATCCCAAGTAACTCAATGGACAATTTGCCTGTCTACACTCAAAAGGCAAGAGTTCTGGTTGTTGTTTGTTGTTTTTTTCCTCTTGGCAGGAATACTTGGAAATTTGAAACAATTTAAATATCAACTGACTTATGTTCCTCTTACCCTTTCATGGAAATGTCAAGCATTCATATTTTCAATACTAATGAACAACTACCAATTGTTTTAATTTCATTATTTTCTCAACTGAAAGAGTGCTTACAGTGCACAGAAATAGCTAGGCTTTCTTTTTATAGCTCTCACCAGCGAGTCTGAAACAAGTTTTGATTGAAGGACAAAAGAGAGCTCTGACTTTTTTCCTCTGAGTATAACTCTGAGTAAGCTAGCCTTCCTCAACTTCCAGCTGAAAAAATAGGCCCCAAAGAGAAGATTCCAAACCCAGGACCTGTAAGGTCCCCAGGAAGTCACTCAAGTTGTTTGCTTATCTCTCAGCAGGACTGAATTATATTCACTTGGTCAGAAATCTATCTACTCTTAAAAATAGTCAGAGAAAGTTCTGCCACTTTAGATGGTAACAAATTTTAGGAGAGATGGTTTGGCTTTCTCTCCAGTACCCAGGCATAGCACACGCACATCACAGCACAAAACCCGGATAGCAATCTTTTCGAAATTCAATCTAAATAGTGTGATTTGCTGAACAAACTCTTCCACTGACTTGTTACTCACAAGAGAAATATTAGAGATTTTGGAAATAACATTTGCCCTTCTAGCAATACATTTCTACGTTAGTTCACTGAATGACCTCCTCTAGATTTGGATAAGTAAATGTGTCTTCCAAAAGGATGTAACTTTCTTCTTTGATCCTAAGGAATAGTTTAGTAATAAGAGAAGAAATTTGAATGTGTGGTCCGCATTCCCGTATTAGAAGAATAGATGTGACCCTCAGCTCAAGTAGGCTTGTTCGGAAAGTGCACGTGGGGCCATGCAGTCACGTAATCTCGTGCTGCAAAAAGGATAAGGGGCCACTGTCAGGCCCACAGAGGGCAAGAGTGTGTGCCAAGCCCTTGTTCTGTGGGGTGTGTTCTCTGGCTGCAGCTCCCAGGGCACTTGGCTTTCCTGACATCCGGAAAACACAGCAGGGAACTCCTTTTCCTGAGAGTGTCTCCCTGTCACCTGAGCGCTTTTCTAGAAGTTGTGTAATGTTATTGTTCAGGGACTGCCTGTTCTAGGGAATCAAGGAAAGTTCTAGGCTTGTAATCTTAATGTTGCTAATCACATATACCTAAAGTTCCTTCCTAATTTAGTCTAATTTTTCTAATTGTGTTTATGTGGACGCAGAGTGGCTTGCATGTGTCTTCAGTGTGCTGAGAGAACTGTGTACTCACCTGTTCAGTCTGTACTGATTGTGGAACTCTCTTTCCTTCACTGCATCGTATTCATTTTGATACTTGAGAAGCTGTTCTCTCATTTTAGAGACCTCGGTGGAGAATGCCTCTGGAAAATTATCAGCTTGCTGCAGGTGAAACTGCTGCTGTTGGATTTGCTCAGTGAAACACTTAGCATTCTGGAGCAGCTGGACCTCTGACTCCTGTGTGCTGGGTTTTATGAAAACAGAGATTCACATAATGAGAAGTGCACACCTCCAATCCCCTTAGTAGCTCTTGTGGGGGTCTAACGAGGAGGGAAAGAGCATGTCTACACTGCTTCTCGTTCCTTCCATTCCTGGATTGAATTAAATTCAGTGACACTTTTGTGCCAAGTATTGTGCTAGATAGTAGAGGCGAGTGGAGCTCACGATCTAGCAGAGGGAGGCAGACGTAAATAGGTAACTGGAGTACCCGGTGACAAGTGCTTCCACTAGGGTCTAGATCAAAATGGTGGGAGACAGCAGAGAAAGCATTAAGTTAGATGGGACTGCGATATTTGCACCTGACTTTGAAGAACAATCATGACTTCCAGGGGTGGGAGCAACAATAAGGAGAAGGGTCCTCCCTTCCGCTGCCCCAGCAACGCTGGCTCTCTGATTCTTGAATTCTTCTGACCTGATTGTGGGAAAAATATTTTCCTCCTTAGTGAACTAAGAGAATACAGACAGTTTTCTAATGACACTTTGCTAGGAAACTAGGAAGAAAAATTCCCCTATAAAATGATGGACATAAATTAATTTACAGATTTCTGATCTTAAATTCAATGCCTGACTAGAGCTGGACTTCACCGTCACAGTACAGGGGACTCCTACAACCCCAGTTGTATTTATTGTGTGGTCTTGCCCCTATCCAGGGAGAAGGGTTAAGCATCTGGCTAGAAGCAGATTTGAATGGACATAGAAATTAGACTCAATGGAATCTCCAGGACCTTCTAGAACTCAGTCATTTATGCTGCTGGCCAGCATCAGCTCCAGCCTTACCAGCAGATCTGATTCATCTTTAGAAACCCAACTGCCTCACATTAGCTGCTTTTCCTATTCAGAAGTAGGACCCTGGCCATTTCCTGTCTTAAAGCCACCACTCTCTTTTGGGGCATGCTCCCCACCACTTTTCCTCACCAGGAGAAATCTTCAGGTTTCAGCTCATTTGCAGAGATGCCTAATGACTTGATCAAAACTGTCTCAACTGAAACTACCAGCTCCACCCATTTTCCCAGGCTTTAATATGTCATTTGCTCAATAGCATCCAGAGGAACATTTATTGGGACATAATATATTCCAGGCATTATGTTAGGTACCAAATAGAAACAACAACAGCTATAATGATTACACATGTAATTTCCATTAATGAAAGATGGAATTATTTCTTACAATTCAATTTCCTTATATGCTAATATACTTTGTAAATCCAAAGTTATCCCGTCTTCTTAACATGAGTCTTCAACTGTGGAATAGTAAGGTATTGTCGAGGGCCACAGAGCCTGTTTCCCCCCAGAAAAGAGGTGGACAAGGTGGTTAGGGTTCCAGCCAGAACCAATTGTAATTTACGTACATATAGTGTCAGCAGTAGAAAATTTAACTACTCTTACAATAGTTTTCATGGAAAACTCATTCAGTTTCAGTTCAGCATTTCCAGCCTATATGCACCCTGCTACAGGCCCAGCAGCCAGAGCAAAGAATCTACTTCATTGTGCCTTTCCCAACCATCAGGCAGTGGGAGCAGGTGTTTGTAATGACAAAAGAGGGAACTAAGGACTTAAGAGGAGGTAAAATGTGGGTAGCAGAAAGAGAGTAATAGTTTTGCAACACAGTAGGGAAGTAGGAAGAAGTAACACCATAGCCTTGGTCCTATATTGCTGTCACTGGGGCCCCGGGAACTGAGCCATGGGTCAGGCAAGGAGGAAGCCACACCGGCACGCCACAAGGGCTCTAGATGAGAGCAATCCAGAGAGCAAGAAATGTTACAGTGTTCCTTGTATCTGCAAAGAGGTTTGGAGGGATGCCCTGAGAACTGCATCGACTTTTCTCCAGTTAAGCAGTGTGAAGTTTGCTGGAAAAGATTACTCCACACTTTCCATCTGAATCTTCTAAGTTCCTGAGTCTTGAGAACTATGTGCACGCAGCAGCAGGCAGGACCACTTGTGGAAAATGGAGTCTCCATTAAGGATGAAGGTTAGGACTTAGCTTGGGGCTGAGGAGGAGGAGGAACCAAAGCTGAAGGCTCTGGAGGGTTAGGAACCTCAGTGGAGCTGAGTTAGTAGGGGGTGGGGAGAATGAAGGGAGCAAGGGATGCAGTTCTGCTCTTCTCCTCATCATTCACACTTGTTCCCATCCCCAAAGTAGCCAAATGACTGCAAGGAAAGAAATAGGGGTAATGGTAGGAGACTGGGAGAGAGGATGGCTGTGGAATGGCAGGATGGAGTTTCGGTCCATTGTTGTCTCTCCTTGGTTTTGGATGAAGACAACATGCAAGGCTATGATGCAGGAGGTGGGGGAAAGGAAGAGAGAAGTGTGGGTGCAGTAAGGAGTAGCAGCAGAAAAGGATTTCTCCTTCTTTCTTCACGCTCCTTCCTCCTGGATTCCCAATGGCTGATAGTGGGGACTCAGGAAACCTTGTTGAATTCTTCTGTGGAAGCCTATTCTGACCTGCTGCTGCCTGGGGCTGGGCTAGGGTGAGTGGCCCGGCGTAGGAGGAAGAGGGGAGACACCGAGACCGAAATCAAATGCAGGCTGGCGTTGTTGTAGAAACTGGACCTCTGAGTGGTGGGGTGAAGAGAGGTGGGGAGGAGAGAATCCTACTGGCATGTCCTGTAGCAGGTAGTGTCAGCGTCCCTCCCACCAAAATCCGCTGGCCCATTCTCATACATACCAACAGCACCTGTGTGCTTCTGCCTCAGCGCTTTCTCTGGCCGTAGGAGCTCACTTGGCTTTTCAAAGGGCAAACTAAACATGCTGGGAGCTCCTCTCTCTAGGAGCAAACCTTAATCAATACCCCAGTTTCCTCACCCTTCAGCAGGAGCGTTCTGAGGTATGGTCTATATAGTCACACAGAGGGTCCTCAGTGAGACTAAGCCCCAGTTGCCCAGTGTTAACCTGAAGACCAGCACATCACCAGATGGATTCCTCCCTTCCCTGTCTCACTTCCCCACTCTCTCACGATAATCTCTGGTATCACTTCTCAAATTACTTGACCTCAAATCCTTGCCTCAGGGTCTGCTTTTGGGGGGAATGCAAAATAGGACAGGTCCTATCACAGCAAGAAATATACATACGATCAAACATGTCACCACATGGGTAAATGGCATACCTCCTAACAGTATCATGCAGCAAGGTGTACTTGGCTTTTAACTCTGCCATTCTGGTTCCAGGAAGTTTTCCCACGGCGTGTAGCTGGCAAAGAGAACACAAGGTCACCCTCTTTGTGCTTTCAGCAGAGGAAACATGGATATACGGATGGATAGCTTTCAGTTGGACATTAGAAAGGAAACATATGAGGCAATATGGTATGTTAGAAAGATGGTGAGTGTTTGGAAAAAACAGTTCAAGTTCTATTCTGTCTCCAGGAAGCTCTGTGTTCCTGGGAAGTCCTTTACCTCTCTAGATGAAGACTGATTTCTCCATCTCTAAATTGAGAGAACGAATTGAGTTAGAATCCTCCCATTCTAAAAAACGTATTTCTAGGTTTCGCAAACAACCTGAATAGTGTACATTACTAGGATGATTATTTGTATGTTGAGAGAACTAATAATTATTAGGGCCTCTATTATGAGCAAGTGTTGTGTAACAGTTATTTCATTCTCAAAAATGTTTTGCGAAGTAGGTATTATCTCCATTAAACTAAAGTTTAGAAAAGTTAAGTAAATTGTTCCAAGTTACAGAGCTATTTAAAGGCAGTCAGGATGGGAACCTAAATGGTCCAGCTCCAAAAATCCATGCTCACTTTCCTGTATTACGAAACCTCTGCCTCTGCTGTCAAAGAAGCATGAACATTTATCTGGTACATAGAGCAATATTATTTATTTCTTTTTCATTTCCGGTAAAAGAACTTTTGATTTACTCTCTGAGTTAGTTGATAAGAGTTAATCATAACTACTTATCATAACACAACATTAAACACTAAGGTTTCCCCATAATGCAGTGGGCATTTGTATTAGGTTTGACTTTAACTGAACTGTTAGTGACATAGTATTGAAACATAGAATTAAAGAAAAGATTTGTTTTTCCATGCCCTGTTGTCCTTACTTCCAAAATATTGGTCGAATCTATCCGTTTTCCTCTACCTTCCCTGATCCCACTTATCTAAGTCCCATGTCCGTCAGTTACTACAAACCTCCACTTCCTCCCCTCCCCACCAGTTTCCACTCAGCGCCCCCATCTATCTACTTCCCATGGAGATCTTTTTAAAAATCAAACAAGGTCTTGTTATGCTGGGTGTTTAAAACTATTCAAGTGGAATAGAATTTAAGATCCTTGAAATGACCCTTAAGGTCCTGTATGACCCAGCCACCCTCCCAGCCTCTTTCACAACACCTGCTTCAAACTCGTGGTGCTCCAGCTGCCCTGGCTGTGTTTGATTTCCATAAAAGTATGAATCTCTTTCCTTCCCCAGGGCCTCTGCATCAGCCATTCCTCGCTTTACCCCCACTTCACTCCAACTCTTTCTTCATACCTCAGCTTAGCTATCAATCCATGAGAAGGCCTTCTCTGACTTCTAAATCTAAGATAGATATCCACATACATCACCAACACCTGAAGAGCTGTTTTCCATAATATCCTACAATCTGCAGTAATATGTTTATATGATTTAAAAATATGTTACACCCCAACCAATAAATAAACAGCATGAGGAAAGGGCCCAGATTACCTTGCTCTTCACTCTCTCCTCAGTCAGTGGGTCCTCAAGCACAAGGTAGGTGCTTGGCAAATATTTGCTGAGAATGAATGAATGTAACTGATAAAGTGCAAAGGTCTGAGTCTACACAGTGGGGTTCCATTGCCTCTCTACTCAAATCAGGGTAGAAAAACATTGGTAAATGCCCTATAGAACCATCTCTTCTTTGTGAACGTATTTGGGATCTTTCACGAGGGCCCTACAAGCTGATACCAGGCCTGAGTTCCAATCCCCACAACCCTTATTTTTAACATGTGGCTAAAATATGGTGAACACGATTCTTAAGACCTTTGAGGAGCTTCCACTTCTCACTATAAGAAATACCTTAAAATGTATTCATATGACACCTTAAATATAATTTATATGTAACTTTTTAAGTGTTGAGTTGCTGTTGGTAGGTTAACCTAATGTTATATTTTATAGATATTTGACCAAACACATTTATTTTGGTGTTGCTGTTTTCTTTCAGGATTTTTGAGCCAACATATAATGTGTTTCAGGTCTCAGATATTTTAACTTGTTCCTGAAAAGGGGGTAGGCAACAGACACTGTGGCTTTAAAGCCTAATAGGTTAAAAAAAAAAAAGATTTGCATATGGGCACTCTTAAAGGAGAAAAGTTACTGGGAAATGTTATGAGAAGGTAAGTGTAAGAGTATATTTGTGTACGTATGTGTGTAGTTTGAAGGCCATCTGAAGGCCAGACTTGTAACCAGCCAACAAACTAGCTACTGGAGGGAAACCACTGGGTGAGGTAACCATGGACTCTATTTTTAAAAACACATATCGTATCTAGTTTTGTTTCCAAGCTGAAAGATCATTATCTCCCAACGGCTGCCCTGCATGATGGAAACGGAAGTAAATGTGACCTAGGCCCGAGCCTAAAGTAGTTCACAGATCGAGGAGATACACGCAAAAGAAATTACAGAGGGCCTAAACTATACTTGGTAGTCTTATTGTTAGTAAATGACTATATTTGGCATTTTGTAATTTTCTTATACTGTAAGTTAAAGCAAAGAAGTAAAATTATAATTACAGACCACTTCCAGGGGGTGGAACTTCTTGAATGGTGGTGTAAAGAGCTTGATGAATTCCTCTTCCTCAAAGAAGCATTGATTAAACTGGTCAAAATTATCTAAGACAACCATTTAAAGTCTCTGGAAACTGACCTAAGTGTGTGCAAGAAATTGAGCAGCACTTGTTCAACAAAATCTAATGAAACTCAGTAAGAACAGGGGAAGGTTGTAGCATTTGAACCTGAGTTGTATCCATCACTCCCAGCTCCATGTTGTGGAAGAACCCATCCCTGCCATCTTCCTGTTGCCAAGGATCTATTCAGGTGGGCAGGGCAGCCCCAGAAAACTGCTGCACTCGTCCTCCCAGCTTCCCAGCCCTGTTTGTGAAAGAGCTTCACTGGGTGGGAAGCTGCCACTGTTCAGGGGTCCCCATCCCCACAGCCCAAGCTCCTGCTTTAGAGGGAGACTCTGGGTAGGGCAACCAAAGACCATCAGAGTACCCCATCCCCCCAACTCCTGCTGGTCAAGGTGGGACTCAGTAAGCGGGTGAAGACTTGCAGCTCTGCAGCCCTGCCTGACGTTGCTCACTTGGGGAACAAAGAGTAGACTATCCATGCCCCAGAGCGTTGTCAAAAACAATAGATATCACAGGGGTTAATATTTAGTAATTGTAGGCTAATCGCTTAGTGATACAAGTAGAGGCAGACGAGCAGAAGTTTAACAGAAAAATTGAGGTCCGAGACAGCCAGAGGGCCCTGCTGAAATCACACTTGATTCTGGAGGTCCAGAAGGCTGTGGAAAAGCCCAAAGCTTTGACAACGCAGGAGTGACCAGATGACGGTACTTCTGAGCTATCAGTCCCTGAGCTAAAGGCTGCGCAGGTAGGTACAGTCCCTAAACTCTAAAGGTGGTCCCCAAGCTACATACAGACTCAACCGAAAAGGATGAAAACGTTACTGCCTCAGGCTTAATTAAACACAATCTCTAACCAATCAGTGGCTAAGCACTAAGCTATGTTGACACAGGCAATCCCCAAGAAACCAAGCCTAAAAATAAAAACAGGGAAGGATATATAAGCAAACACGTCAGAGGCTGAACACTGGGGGAAATACACTTCACAGAATTAGTGCAGCCAAGTTACAAAACAAATAAACATATGAACCACCGTGTCAAAACAAACAGCAACAACAAAAAGCCTGGGGAGGATCAGAATCCAGAGTTGCTACAATAAATTATCTAAAATGTCCATTTTTCAACAAAAAAATTATGAGACATGTGAAGGAACGGGAACAAAGCAGAAACTACTTTAGAGGTGCAGATCTTGGACCTAACAAACACTTCACGTAACTATTATAATTATGTTCAAAGCATGAACGGAAACCATATTTAAGCAATTAACAACTAGTATGATGATACTTCATCAAATAGAGAATATCAATAAGGTATTGATCTAGAAGGATAAGAACTAAGATGTTAAAATGATATTCTTTGGGTAGTAAGACTGTATGGCTTTGATATTTTTATTTTTGCTTATCTGTATTTTCTAATTTTCTCCAATGCATATGTACTGCTTTTAGTAATAGAAGACTATGAAAATATGCTTGAAAACTACTGGGCTTGAAAACAATAGGGATTTACAGTGATCAGGATTACTGTGATCAGATCCTATTGGCAGATACAGACAGATTCTAGCTCAGACTTAATGAACACTCAGCTGTAATTTCCCTAATTTGAGTATCACCAAAACAGCAGTAGTTTGAAGCTTGTTGGCAGGTGGGCCAAGGATGCATGTTGGCGTGTTTTTACGACCACAGGAAAAGCAGGAAGCCTGGAGAAGTTTCCTTTCCTATTCACTGTTTTTGTCACCACTCTCCCTACTGCCTTTGGCGCCTACGAAGCTGTGAAGAAAGCTTGACAGGGCAAAACATCTGATATGTCTTTGTAGTGTCTACATAAGTTGAAAAATGTTAAGTCATAGATGTTCAGAAAGAGGAATGATAAGCTATCTTTTATTGGTCTACTCTACCAGAAAAAAAATATATTTTTTTTCTTTATTAAAGTTTATTGGGGTGACAATTGTTAGTAAAGCTACATAGGTTTCAGGTGTACAATTCTATAATAAAAAAAAAATCTCTTTTAAAAAGAAAAAGACCAAACTTTGAAAGATGGAATTTATCCTCCTTAAAAATAAAAATCATAATCTGGATGTTCATATTCATCAAAATTTGACATTTCTATGAAATGTGAACTGTGTCTTTTTAAGCAGGTCAAGCCCTGGTTGGAAACTTCAGACTCAATTCTAGTAGATGAAATGCTTCACTCATAAACATAAACGTGGAAAAAAATAGTTGTATTTTCACACTGCATGATACAATTGGGTACCAAGTTTGTCATGTTTTAAAAATGCAGCATCTAAGAAATAGAGTATAAAGCCCAATCTTAAATTGTCAAAGAGTATATACAGTGGAAGGATAGACATAATGTCATAAGTTCATAACATATGATTTCACAATAGATACTTATGTTACTGAATTGCCTTGTTGGTACTTGAGACTGGAAGGAAACATTTACTCTAGAACTGAAAGTTTAACAAGAATACATGATTCATAGATGGCATCTAATAATACGGAAAAAATTCCAAAAATTGAAATTCTAGGACATTCCAAGGAAAGTAATAGCTTAGTAAGAGCTTTTACCAAGTGAAAGGTCAGCATGAGGAAACAATTAGGTGTTCGTGTGAGTGTCTTCAGGGCAACCAAGGTGGCCATGAGCATTAACCTACTCTTTTCTTGTTGCCTCTCTGACATTACCTACTGGTTTGGTCACATCTCAAGAAATAGCTGCCATGCCTTGCAAGGTAGCATAAACTTGAAAGCATAAATCATTACTATCCTCATCTCTGTCTCACCCTCTCCCTTTCACTGCTGGAAATAAATATTAGCCATTTGGAGTAGTTTCCAAATGCGACTGAACTCTGGTTCATTACTCCTTTTTCCTTTAGTTGTTATCAAGCTTTAGGTTTCCTATATACCTCATTCAGCAAACAAATTTAGGCCACCTAAACTCATCCCCCACATCAACGGATCCATTTATCTACCCCACACCCACCACTAACTTCTCTCCCCAAATCTCAAAACTGAAGTCTTCCTTCCTCCCGGTTAAGACCAACTCAACTACCCGTTCACTCAGATATTTACTCTTCTACCTCTACCTAGGCATTAAATCATTAGTTACACCTTCTCTCGTTTATGATCTCTATTTCTCCCTCTTTGCTGGCTCAGTGTACAGTAGTCAAGTACATCACAAGTGGATTCAGTTTGAATTCCAACTCTGCTGCTTTTTAACTATGTAACTTGGAGTAATATTGAATCAGTTTCTTCAGTTGTAAAAGAGACAAAAATAGCCCCCATTTCATAAGACTATACTGAAGACTAAATGACTCAATATATGTGAGGTATGTAGTATAGTATCTAGTACACAAATAAGGGCTTAATCAATGTCATTTATTATTATCATTAACGTTATCCTCGACCTGCAAATCTGTTCATTTTTCTCATTTAAAAAGCAAAACAAAATCCACCTTGGAGGCTATGCTCCCATCTAGTAGTCACCCCTTTCTTCCTTTCTTTTACTTTCATTTCAGTTTTTCTCAAAGAGTAGTCCTTAGGGAGTCCCCTTCGTGGATGGTATAGATGCCTGACCCCTGCAGTGTACACCGGAAGCTGAAGCTGAATAATATGCAATGTCAACTATAATTTAAAATATATGTAGTCACAGGATGTGGAGTACAGCATATGGAATAGACTCAATGGAATTTTAACAGCTGTGTACCCTGTTTCCCTGAAAATAAGACCTAGCTGGATGATTAGCTCTAATACGTCTTTTGGAGCAACAATTAATATAAGACCCGATATTATATTATATTATATTATATTATATTATATTATATTATATTATGACCTGGTTTATATTGTAGTTAAATAAGACTGGGTCTTATATTAATTTTTGCTCCAAAAGATGTAATAGAGTTGATTGTCCGGCTAGGTCTTATTTTTGGGGAAACATGGTACGACATCAGAGGGGTAGTAGATTGGGGGAGAAGGGCTATCACTTTATGAGGGGTGCAAATGTCTAACTATTACGTTGTTTTGTACACCTGAAACTAATAAAAAAATTTTTTAAAGTAAAAAAAAGAGTAGTCCCTGCTCTTTATCTCTATTCCCTTATCTCCAGTCACTCACTTGTCCGTAGTGAAACTGACCAGTGACTTCCTCATTTCTCTGGCTGATTTTGATATTTTTCTCCTTATCGCTGTTCCTCAGTAATTTATGATATGTCTTAGTGTGGTTTTCTTTGGCATTAGATTTGCTCAAAGTTTTAGATCTGTGGGTTTATAGTTTTCATCAAATTTGGAAATATTTCAGGTGTTACTTCTTCAAATATTTTTTCTGTCCCCCTTTCTTCCCCTTCTGTGACTCTAATTATTCATATGGCCACAGATCACTGATGTTCTGTACATTTTTATCTTCCAGTCTTTTTTCTTTGTTCCATTTTGGATAGTTTCTTTGATATATCTTAAAAATCACTAATCTTTTTTTCTGTAGTGTTTAATCTGCTACTAATCCCATTCAGTGAAGTCTCATCTCAGCTACTGTATCTTTCATCTTTAGAAGTTTTATCTGGTTCTTTTTATAACTTCCACTTCTCTTATTATGCTCATGTTTTCCTTCACCTTTTTCCCCCCTCACTCTCATAGTCTGAACTATCAGCCGCATGCTGATAACTCCCAAACAGAGGAGCCTGCAGGCTCTCTGTTATTGGACAAACTAGGACTTTATTTGGAGGAGGGACATGTAAGACTATGGGAATTATGGTTGAGAGTAATAAACCTCTTCTTCGCCTAACACCTGGAATTGTTTACTTAAATAATATAATATTAATGTTCAGGTATGGTGACCATGTTTTAGAGAGAAATTTGGTATTATGGGGCATTTCATCTATAGATTCTGTTCAAATAGATATTGTCAGATAGTTTCATAGAATAAACAGAACCTAAAAGGTGCCATGGACAAGTCCTCATCACTTCTTACTGAGAATATGGCAATAGCCAACTAACCACTTTCCTTGACTTCAAGTCCTGTCCCCTTTCAGGCTACCAGGAGAGTGCTCTTTACAAAACACGGTTTCACCTTGCTTTAAACCCTTCAAATGATCCCATCACCTGAAGGATTAAGGCTAGGTCCCTTAATATGGTATACGAGGATCTTCATTATCTGGCAGTTGCCGTTCCTCTCCTCCCTTTCCACTGCAGTTCTATAATACGTCCTCCGGAAGGCAGAACAGTGCTCCTCCTTCCCTACCTGAGATGTCCACATACTCGTCCCTGGGACGTATGGGTGTGCTACTTTACGTGGCCAAGAGGGCTCTGCAGATGTGATTAAGAGTACGGACCTTGAGATGGGGGAGATTATTGTGGATTTTCTGTGTGAGCCCTTAAAAGCAGAGAATATTTCCTGGCTGAGTTAAAGAGATGAACTAGAAGACAGAGGAAAGATGGGAAGTATGAGAAGGACTTGACCTACCAGAGGAAGGAGATCATAAGACAAGGAATGTGCGTAGCCTCTAGAAGCTGGAAAGGCACGGAACCAGCTACTCCCCTAGGGCCACCAGTACAGATTTCAGTTCTGCCTACAACTTAATGTGGGCCCATTAAAACTCATGTTGGACTTCTGACCTACAGAGTTATAAAATAGTAAATTTGTGTTGTTTAAGCCACTAACTTTGTGATAATTTGTTATGAGAACAACAGAAAACTAATACAGCTCCCAAATCATACCATGTCTTTTCATGTTATATTTCCCTATCTTCAATTTCTTCACTCTCTTGTCCACCAGGAGAACTTGTATTCTTCTTTTAAAAATCTCATGGTCACCATCTATAGATCCTTCAACAGACACCTTCAGGCAGAATTGCTTCTTTCTCTCTACGACTTCTGCATTTTTAGATGCATCTAGCATTGTACACATTGTACACAATTACAAACATATGTTCAAACATATCTCCCCACTAGGCTGTACACTCCTTGATGATGGGTTACCCTACTGTAATCATCTTTGAGCTCCAGCACATAGCTTGGTATCTTGTAAGTGCTTGATCATGTTGTTGATTTAAGCTTATCTTAAAACCAGTGATGTAGTTGGAAGTATTATTCATTCATTCACTTCCATTCTAACTTACCTGACAAGAGAAGGCAACGGAAAAGGAGGAGTAGAGAAAGATAATTTGGCCTAAACATAGACTTGAAAGAGCAGAGACTCTGCCATACAAAACGAGCTGCCTCAACCACAGCTTCTATTCTGTGTTCTGTGTGGTTGGCAAGGCTCACAGGATGAGCAGAGAGATCTGGGACTCTCCCACAGCTGTCTGCTCCTCCTTTGGTGGCCTACCACAGGAATGTGCTGCGGACGCCGTAAGTGACAAACAGGGCCTCCCAAGAGTTAAAGCATCAAATGCAATGGACATTGTGGATGAGTAATGTAGGTGCTTAGCTATCCGCAAGACGTCAAAGTTGTTACAATAATTTTAAGACAACATGTACAGCTAAAAAGCATGCCTAAGCACATACATGCTAAGGAGTGGTATTCCTGTAAAAACTCACATTTGTCCCAGTGAAACTGCAATTGCTTGGAACTTTAACAATCATTTAACCCTTGTTTAAAATTATCTTCCCCTCCGGGTCCCCCTACCTACTTCTAAAGATCCTGGGAAGTGACCACAGGTTGGAGTGGCTGGAATCCTGGATGGCAGAAAATGAGCCAGATGCCTCTTCAAGAACTTCAAAGGGTGACCCTAACTGCACCAAAGCCATGAGGGGCATTCACATAAGGGGCAGAACATCATCAGAGTCAGGAAATGCAGCAGGTTAAAACCAGTGAATGACTACACTCATGAAATAGGAACCAGAAGAATAGGGGTGAGGGCAAGACTGGTAATGGTCCCAGAAAGAACTGTGTTGCCTGCTGACTCTGCCCAATCAGCTTCCAGTGCTTCCCATACAGAAGTCCCACTCTAGTGCACTTCTATAGACCTTGAGTGGCTTTAGGTGGTAAAACACCTGAAGTGAAGCCAGGCCCTTAGAGACCAGAGCATCTCTTGCACAAGGGTTGCAAATGTATGAAGATGTCTACAGCTGGTCAACTGTTTATCTCACTTTGTAGATCAGACCAAAGCCCCTGCCTTGAGCCTGTCCTGAGGGCCTGTCCTGTAAATGTGGCTGAGCCCAGACAGTTGTGGGCTAGATCCCTGGGACTGGCCGCTTTCTATGCTATTGAGTAGGTGTGGGTGCCCACCTTTCAGGTCGCCTCCTGTGTGCTGAGAGCACCACCCTTCTGAGCAGGCTGTCAGCCAGTGTCCCCCAGCTCTAGGCTGTGAGGCTTCAGGAAAGGGACATAGCCACTCCCCGCAACAAAGGAACTTGGGACCTGTGGTGCCCACCTTCCTGTTTTGAAGATGCTTCTGCCCATAGTACTACGCGTATTCCCAGCATTCATAAATAACCATCTATTTAGCGCAGAAGCATCCAGGAAGCACGGGTCCCAGCAGTGTGTGTGCTGTGGCAGTGCCTCCCACTTCCCCTTTTAGCAGGCAGATGGTGATGAAAAATGAAGCCTTTCACTGCTAATCACAGAAGTGTTCTTGGAAAAGGAACAAAACACCCAGATTACAGCTTCAACTTCCGCATTTACACCATAAAATGGAAATTTAGGAGCCGAATATGGGGATGTTTCACTCTTGCTCATTCACGGGTAAAGGAGTTTTAAATCCTGGCATATTTAGACAAGCCGTTTAATTTTTGTTAAGGTTATTCCGAAGTATTTATTCCTTTAATTCTATTATACGTGGAATTGCTTTCACAATTTCATTGTTTGGATTGTTTACTGCTAGTGTGTAGAGGCATTCAATTTTGTTAACTAAACTTATTAACCATGAAAATAGAGGTGAGTCCTCATAATCCTGGCGCAAACCTTTCTACAAATGTTTCAGTTCGGGCAGAATATCTTTGACTTTCTTGTTCATGTGATGTATCTTGAGGGTCTAGAACATTTAGACCTAAGTTAGATCCTCAGAATCTTCTAGTTTATGTACTAATATGACCCAATTAGTCATCTTGGAAATTTTTTGAAATACTGTAATGAATGGTAACAGATGGATAGCTATTATCCATGGCGATTAAATAACAGATTATCCTGGAATTTCCTCAGAAAAGGGTAGAATATTCAGAAGTTAACAACTTTCCAAGAAATCTGGTTTTGATGATATTTGGAGACATAATTCTTTAGTGTGTCTTAATTTTGGAAAAAGAGAAAATCACATAATATCACCAAGTATGATTTTAAATTTTCATTTGATACCAAAGCAAGGTAAAAAAAAATGAAAAAAAATGTTTAAAAAGTAGATTCTAAAAAACATTTCACCAAACACAGCTGTTTCTAGTTCACTAAGTCGACTATTACAAAATATTTTAATGTGCTTTCTGGCAAACATAAATAGCCTCATTTCGTGGAAATGTCACATTTCCAGTTATTCCGGATAGGTTGTAAAAGTTGAGAGATATGTAACTATTTCTATGCATTTCTATACCAGAAAAAGAAGGTAAGATATTACCTAAATCTCTTAAAATATGTAAGATAGATCTTAATCCATGTCATATAACAGTATATTTCATGGTAGAAATATCGCAAATTAGCAGCCAATAGCATAAATACACTCTGCAGATAGTTTTAGTATGCACAATTTTTTTAAAAATTAGAAAATTCGTTGGCAACATTTAAGAATTGGTAGGTTTTGCCATAAAAATCTGAATTTTCAGACTCTCTTGAAAAATTACTAGATTTGATGATACTGGATTCATATTCTAACTTTATAACAATCACCTGGCCTTTCGCAGAGACTGCCAGAGGAACTAAAAGAGGCTGCCCCTTTAAAAGGAGCAGTCTGCCCCATCCACTCAGGGTGAGCAAAATGTACTAACACCTCGGCTGTTTCACTAATTTATGTCAGTTTTATGGATCTTGGAGGCATTTGAGCCTGGGACACTGCTTTATTCTTATTTATGACATAAATATAAATATATGTATTTAAAGGTTGAGAGAATGGTTCCACTTATAAAATTCTTGCACAAACTTTCTGGAATGTCATATTCCTCAGGGTTGTGTTGTGTCTGCCTCTCACCTATCTCTGTACCTACCTTAGCATGAGTGTGTGCCTGCACCATCTGAGGTTTAGAACTTAATGCTTTAAAGTTTCTGAGATTTTCTTCCTGTTTTTCCATTTTAGCTTCTGATAATTTTATGAAAAGATTAAATAAACATGAGTCTGATATTTTTCGACAAACTGAAATATTTAAAAATTATTTAAATTGAAATATTTTCTTACTTGGATTATTGAAGCGTATTTTTAGTTCAATAAAACATACACCATAGAACAAAATAGAAGCTGAAATGATTATGAAGACACGTTGAAAAAAATGTGTCAGTCAGCTAAATTTTGTTGGGGCTTGAAAACAGGAAGCATTCAGTTAACATAAAGAACTTTTCCTTATCTACGAACATTACCCTTGCAGTGAATGTTCCCTTTGGCTCTGTACTTTATGACTTTGACAAAAAAGCAAATTGTAATTTGTAAGGGAAGTAAAGATAAATTCTGAACTTACCCCAGCAGTTATCATTTTAGTAGAGGTTTGAGCTAAACAGGAAGTGAGCATCCAGTAATACAGTCAAATGAGAAAATTATTTCCAGGCAAGTCAATCACTACCAGCACACTAGGGATTTTAAAAGGGGCGTTATCGAGACAAAAATAACTTATTCAGAAATAGTATAATTTATGACTTCTGGTAAAATGGAAGACAGGAAGTTTTGTTAAAGTAGGGAACATGTCCATCTTTCCCGTCACTATATCGCCAAGGTCTAGCCCATGTGCAACTCACAAACACTTGTTGATTATGTGAAAAAAAGAGTACACGCGAATGCTTAGCAAATAGCAGTCATTCGATAAAATTTACTACATAGATGAGTAATTCATGAAATGAATTTATTCAATAAATATCTACCAAACGAATGAATACACAAAAGGTACAAATGAATATTATTTTATCTTATTGAAATGAATGCTAATATTTAGTTATTTATTAAGAGGTTGTCATGTATTGTTAGGTGCTCTATATGTTATCTCATTTATTCCTCACAATAACCCTATGAAATACGCATTACAACCCCAAATTTTTTAAAAGAAAACAAAACTCAAGATGGTTGAGTAACTTGAGCAAGGTCACAAAGCTGGTGAGAGCTTTGTAGGGATTTGACCACAATCCTATTCTGTTATTCATTTTTAAGTAAATTAGAGAAACTCAGAAATGGGAAGCATAATCTTGTTGATGGTATGGAGGCAGTGTGAAACACATTTGGAGAACTTTAGGTAACACAGGTTGGCAGACAAAAATGACCATGTAGGGTGGATGATATTCACAGAAAGACACTATGTCAAATTGACGCTGTGAGGAATGGAGGGGAAAGAATATATAGTTGCTAATTTTGACATCACTTAGAGTATGAAACCAAAGAAAATAGTAAACATTAATTATAAAAAAGAGTGGAAAGAGTATTATAGAATGGTATAAATATAAAGGTAATCACTAGAACAAAAGCACAAATCTTCCTAAATTCCAGGAGCTACAGTATGAATAAAGAAAGACATATAAATATAAAAGAAGGATAAACATTAAAATAGAGTTATACTATAGGAAGAGGGAGGGTATAAAGTGCAGGGATAGGGATAGAAGCTAGAATTCTTTGATTGTACTTTGTTTAGCAGATATGATCTAGAACAGTATAACATCTTTATTATAAAATTAAATTAAACTTAAAAGCAATGGCCAAAAATTGAAAATAAATTAATTGACCATAAGTAGGCATCAAGCTGGTGCATAACTGCACAGAGACGAACCATTCCAATTTGATTATAAACCCTAAGTAGGTTAGACCCTAAGGACAAAAGACCAGCAACTGTTTTTTGTCACATTGTTGGTGGTAGTGTCATTCTGAAAACATTATGTGTGTATTGTGGGATAAAGTAAACGAGTAATTATATCAGTGCATTGAAAACCAAAATTTTGGTGGAGAAAAGAGGTGTCTATAAGATTGATGAGGTTAAGAAAATTCCTTGTCTTACTAACTTTGAATTGGAAATATCATGTTGTATTTTACATACATATATACACACATATATACATATATATATAATATATATATATCCTATATATATATAATATATATATTCTGTCCATTAAAAAGATATAAAAACAAAGATCAATCTAGTAGCAAAGAGCACCTCCAGTGCCCATATTCTCATCTCCAAATACCACTTCCCAGTAAACGAAATAGGGCTCCTTGGAGAAATGGCTGATTCCAGGTTTGCATCATGAAAAGAACAAAATAAGCCTTGAACACCTTGTCACACCATAAAGCAAAAACGTTATCAAAGTCTATTAGAGTTTTGTCAAAGGGATTCAAAATCATGTCAAAAGGCTCCATCTGGCCAAAAATGGGTCAGGTTGATTGTCAATAAGGATAATAACTACAAAGAACAGGAATGAATATGTTTAAGTAAGTTCATGAAAAAAGAAATAAACCTCACACCTTTGGAAGATACTAGGGAATCAATTAAGCATTTTGAAAACTGGAAAACCAAGGGAAGAAATCAATCATTTATCATGCCTTTCCTGCATGAACTCTACCTCAGGGTAACGAAATAGTTGATGAGAGGAAGTTACTCTTTTCAGAAGGATGCTAATTAATAAGTGAAGAAGAAATGATAGTAGCACAAAACTGTCATGTTGCAATCCCTAATGAACGAATGGATCCAGACAAGGATCGTCAACCAAAAGGGAGAAAACAAGCATTGTGTGACTCCTAATGAAAGTATATGGCACCATTTAGAAAGTAGTCTTGCCGGCCCCTCCCCACCAAATTTAAATGTGACTCAGATAAAGCCTCTATAAAAGCAAAGGAAAAGGGAAGAGGGCACATGTTGAACAAAATGATGGGATGTAGTAAGTAAAATCCAGACTGTGAGAACTTTTATAGGACAAATGACCTAGTTTCTTAAGCAAAACATTGCCTGAAAAAATTGATAGGAGGAACCTAAAGAATAAACACTCAGTTGCAATGGTTGGAACTTACATGATGGACCTTATCTGGATTCCAATGCAAGCCAACAAACTATAAGAAAACAAAAACGAAAAACCCAACAACAACAACAACAAAAACTGTATAGGGCAATTTAGGAAGTATGAACACTGACTGGATATCTGATGATGTTAAGGAATTTTTGTTAGCTGGGGGAGTATGGTAATGACATTATAGCTACAATTTAAAAGGGAGTTCTTATCTTTTAGAGATATGCACTGAAATACTTATAAATAAAATGCTTTGATATGAGGGATTTGCTTGACAATAATCTGGAGTTTGGTAGTGTAGGAAATGAGTGGTGATGACGCAAGAGTAGTCATAAATTGATCATTGCTGAAGCTAGGTTATGGATACTTGGGGGTTCATTCCTTACTTCTGCATAGGCTTGAAATTTTTCCTTAAAGGTTTATACATTTCTTGATAACCATAAGTATTAGAATTTAGATATCCAAGTGAGTGTTGACCTAAAACATTTTAAAGGCTATCAACTTATTCCAATAATATTATATTGCTTCTCTCTATATATACTTGTATATCATAATTATCAATATTATAATATATTTAAGTATAGCCAACCTTACTTTAAAAAAAAATCACTATCAGTTGGCTTGCTTTCCTACTTCAATCACCAAACTTTGCAGTACATAACCTTTGGCTCTCCTCAAAACCCAAATCCATCCTCAGAGAATGAATATATGCCAGCCATAGATATGATTAAAAGAATGTACAACAGAATTAGAATAGACTATATTGACTAGCTTAAAAAGAAAGCAGAAAGGAAAAAAAATTTCTAGACCATCTTACAAAGATACTTTGAATATTTAAAAGTTCTAATGTTGAAGTAGCATTCTTAGTAATAGATGAAAATTGGAAACAACCCCAATGTCCACCAGCAATATGATAGATAAATAAATAACCACACAACAGAAAACTACATGCAAAAATATGTATTTTTTGCTCTCACAAACATAATGTATAGTGAAAGAAATCAAACATAAAAGAATACATTTGGTATGATTCTATTTACATCAAATTTTAAAAATAGGCAGAACGAAAGTATAGTGTTTAAGGATTCATGTTAAGGAGGTAAAACTATGAAGAACAACTAGAAAAGGATTATCATATAAGTCAGGACAGGAGCTACTACAAGATGAGTGACAGGGTGTGAGGGGAATTTCTGGAAGCTGGCAATACTGTATTTTTTGATATGGGTAGTGGTTGGGTATTTGATTTGAATTATACCTTCATATTTTGAATACTTTAATGTATGAGTATTACACTTCAAAATTTAAAAACTATGTAGAAGATGGTCTAATTTTTATAAAAATTACAAAAATTACATACACATAATGTATCTTCAGAAACATGATTTGAAATATTCCAAAATGTTAGTAAAAGTAGTAATATTACACTCACCAACAAAAATACAACCTTATTCAGAAATGGACAAAGGACCTGAATAGACATTTTTCCAAAGAAGAATACAAACAGCCAATAAGTACATAACTAGATACTCAACATCACTAGTCATTAGGAAACCAAATCAAAATTGCAATGACATACCACTTCACACCCATTAGGATGTCTATTGTTAAAAAACAAATACACACAGAAAATAACAATTGTTCACAAGGATGCGGAGGAATTGGAACCCTTGTGCATGGACAGTGGGAATATAAACTGGTGCAGCTGCTGTGAAAAACATCATAGCAGTTCCTCAAAAAATTAAACATAGAATTACCATATGATCCATCAATTCCACCTTTGGGTACATACACGCAAAAGAATTGAAAGCAGGGACTCAAACAGTTCTTTGTACACCCATGTTCACAACAGCTTTATTCATTATATCCAAAATGTGGAAACAAACCAAATGTTCATCCACAGATGAGCAGATAAATAAAATGTGATATAGAGGGTGCCAAAAAAAGGTTTACACATTTTAAGAAAGGAAAAAACTATTAAAATTGTAACACTCAATATATACTGACAACAAAAGATGAATACAAGTCATGTGTATACATTTTTTTGGCACCCCCGGTATATGTATAATGTAATATTACTCATCCTAAAAAAGGAATGAAATTCTGATACAGGTTACAACACGAACGAACCTTGAAGACAGTATACTAAGTGAAATAAGACATTTGCAAAGGACAGCTATTGTATGATTTCTCTTATATGAGGTACCTAGAACAGTCAAATCCATAGAGACAGAAAGTAGGGAATGGATACAGACCCTCATGATGAAAAAGTTCTGGAGATAAATAGTTGCATAACAGTACTTAATGCATAAATGTACTTAATGCCACTGAAGTGTACGCTTAAAAATGGTTAAAATGGTGAATTTCATGTTATGGATATTTTACCACAATTAAAAAAAAAAGTAATAGGATTACAGTTGTCACATACATTTCTAATTTTTTTTTTTTTTTTTTTTTTACAACGAATGGGTATGTAATTTATAACTAGAAAAAAATTTTTTTCACAGAAAAGGTTTTTTTTAAATGTGTCACATGTAAACTGCTTTAGTAGCAGCTCTGAGTAGGGTGGTCACAAGAACTTTTAAAAAAATTATTCTAAGAATTTATACTCTAAGCCAAACAACATATATAAGCATAGAGAGAAAGGTAAATGGGGAAAAAATTATAGAGACAGATTAGTAGTATATATTGGAGAAATTGTCTGAATCATTTTCGTGTACAGCAACGCACATGAATAGTACATTTGGGAACTCCTAATTGGAAAGACCTGAAGAAACTGAATTGTTTTCTAAAATCCCAGAAGCATTGTAATAGAAAAGTTTTAATATGGGTAAACTATATTTTTGTAGCATTTTTTCTATAGTCTAGCTACTATAGAGATCAATTTAGAATAGATGCTCTGGAAATTGAAGATCTGAGCATCCTTGGTTAGGCTTGGACAGGTCATCTAGCTTCTCTTAGACCTGTTTACTCAGCTGTAAGATGAAGGAGCTGGTCTTGATAGCATGTAACTTCATTTCCTGAGGTTTTCTGGCACCATGAAAAATAAGCTTGAAATAGCTGTTTAATGTTAAAGTTGCTCCAGTAAACTCTGAATGCTATTTTTTCTAAGAATTTTATATTAATTACTGTTCTAAATATTTTATATTAATTAATTAACACAATTTTATATATATTTATAGGAATATACACATATTCAACTTCTACCTGACAATGTTATTTGCTGTAATACTGATGTTTCAAAATATAAAAAAAACTCGAGAAATTACAACGAATTAAGTTACGAAAGCAAATAGCTTAAATTTAGAGCAAAACTAAATATTTGGAAATTGGATATGTTGACTAATAATTCACACTGTTAATAAAATTATGCTGTTTGAAATTTGTATGTCCTAAGTGTTTAAGTTTGTTGATGGACAACATAATAATATAATCTGAAGCAACTATTGACATGACTGGCTACTGTCAAAATGATGGAGAAGGCTTTTATCTCTGATGCCCTAACACTTTGATTCTAATCATGTCCTCTAACTTTGTTCCCTCCATATCCATTCTAGAAAAATAAGTCCTATAAAATTAGCTTTGCATATGGACTTAATATCTTCATTAAACAAAGGGTTGTGGTACAGCTCTCACAGTGATTCAATTTCTCTCCCTCCTTTTCCCTCGAGTCTCCTTGTTTTTTTTGTCATCTTTATCCCACTGCTTTCATCACTCTGGGCCCCACTTCATTCCTCTACACTATATTTCTGTCTTCTGTGTTTGGGTGGGAATTAGAGGGAAAAATTAGAGAAGATAGGCCACATAATAAGCAGCGGATGTTAGCTATTTGTGGCGCAGTGAGGAAGAGCAACTTAAACTTAGCCTTGGTTCTCCAAGTCAGGCCAGCCTCCTCTTCTGGTGTTTGCCTCTGAAAGGAGAAAAGTAAAACCCCTAGATCCATGTGCTTTTTATTTGCAAGAGCAAATGTACAAAGTAATGACTGTATAGACATTTCCAAGAATGTAAAGCCATGGACTTTGTAACAATATACAGTCATCATCATTACTCATGGATTCTGTATTTTCCAACTCACCTACTCATTAAAATTTGTTTAATGATAATGCTTGTAGGATCATTTACAGACACATGCAAAACGGCGAAAAGTTTGAGTTGCCCCACATGCACATTTCCAGCTGAGATCAAAGAAGGCAACACTTTGCTGTCTTGTTTTAGCTCTCATACTGTAAACAAGTGCCGTTGTTGTAGTCTAAGTACCATGTTTTTCACATTTTTGTGCTTTTGGTTGGTGATTTCACTGTTCAAAATGGCCCCTGAGCTCAGTGCTAAATGTTGTCCATTTAAGTACAAGGAGGTTGTGATGTGTGTTATGGAGAATATGCGTGTTAGATAAGCTTCCTTCAGGAATGGGTTATAGTTCTGTTGGTCATGAGTTCCATGCTCAACAATATGTATTAAATAAGATGTCTTTATGAACAGAAACACATCTAAAACAAGGTTATGTATTGATCTGTTGACAAAAATATTATGACCAGAGGCTTGCAAAAACCCAACCTGGTGCATCCCCTAGGAGCAATGGTTCAGTATTTGCTAATTCAATGTTTACAGTGACTTTATAGGACATAACTACTATAAATAATGAGAAACAAAAAGAAGGTATAGAAAGCCACAAACTGATTTTTCATGATTTTTTACTGTGATTTTGTTGTTTGTTTAGTTTCAAGAATATGAAAGGAAACTTAAGATCAATCTTCAATAAAGAAATAAAAATAACATTTTGTTTCCTTAACATTGGTTATATGAAGTTTTGGAAAGCTCTGGAAATTAGAGAGATGGCAGCAAAATTAGATGTCATGCCCCATGGATCTCTTGGATCCTCCATGACCCGTGGCTTAGTGTGGGGTACATAGTAGAAAGAGATTTTGTTGATAGATATTGACTGGTAGACATTCCAAAATTCCCATGGAATATTCCAGTTTCATAAAATTCTAACCTGATAAACCTGAATACCCCACTGAAGACCTGGGCTGTTGGCACCTCAGGTGACTATATGTTTTGTAATCTCACAAAGAGTGGACCTTTGGATGTTTCTGCCCTATACTTTGGTTGAACCAGAACCCTTCAGGATTCACGTATGGATCTTTCATGGTAGGTCCATACTGGAGGGATTTCTAGTTTGAATGTCTTCATTTATGCTAAAGTAAGACAAACAAAAGAACTTACCAACTATTCTAGTTTTAACCCAAATCAGGCAATTCTTGATCTCTCTATGGGTTGTGTTTTCATTTAAAGTTCAGGATTTTGTTTCAAATTCTTTTCATGAACATGGACTAAGACCTCTAAGGAATATTAAGGCAAACATTATTTACCATTGACATATCAAATCAAGTAGCTTAAAAAGTGATTGTTTTAATTTTTTTATCAAAAAAGCATGCATTCCCTAAAGAATAATCAAAACCTCTAGAATCTAATAAATCAGAAACTACAAATATGTTAAATTAATCAACATAATATCAGTGAAAGGATCTCAATATTATAAATGATTGTCATTAGGTTTACTTACTTCCTTTGGCACAAATAGAGACATAAAGTGTTTCCTTAAAAAATAAAAAAACTTTATTAGAGGAAATGAAAATTTGCTTTTGAAATCTGACCTAAATACACGAAATGCAGATCCTCCCTTGAATATATTTTGTATAAGAAAAAAAAAAAGGATGAAAGTAATTTTCATATGTGGCTTATTGAAACAAATCTTGCTACTTTGAAATCCCACCATATATTGGCATTAAATAATTTGTTTAGATCTGAAAAACAAATCTGTAAATGTGCATAATGTATCAGTTCTGTGTTTGGGGCAGTTTTGGGGGAGAAGAGAAGATTCTGACACTACCACGAGGAATCAGTAGATGATACTAGGAGTCAGGGCAGGCTAGGCATGAGAAAATCCAGAAAGGCTACCCAGCAAGGGGCAGGAAACTAAAGTCAAGGTCAGAGCATGAGAATTCCATACTCCCCAATAGACTGCTCCCTCTTACTCTCATTGCCATGACATTACTTCAACCTGAGTCATATTTCATCGTTCTACCTCCACTCTCCCTCTTTTTCCATTTCTCATCTCTATGGCTTATATCACTTCCTATAATAATGTCTGTGACCCATTTACCACCCCTCCTGCCACCACACTGGTTCACCACGTATGTAGAGTCTACCATCACACTAATACCTCACAGCTCGGACACCATTTCCTGATGGTTTTGAGCAGAAGGTTCATTCCTCAAAATGGTTCTAGAAAATAAAGGGTTCCTATTGTTAACTGACATTTGAAAAATGCAGCATACGCCACTTTCCTCTTGGCCAGCCATAATACACGTTAGCATAAGACTGATATTTTTTCAGAGTTGCTTGTCCTGGAACTCTATTTTCATATAACATTCATCAACATCTAGTCACTCATGTTCCAGAAAACATGCTTTGGGAAACAATGACTTAGACCATTTAAATGGCCTCTAAACTGCTCTCTTTATCTAATCTTTCCCTTTCCAATGCATCTAGCATGTCATTGATAGATTAATTTCTCAGATCTGATTGTGTTATTCCTTAACTGATTGTGTTATTCCTTTGCTCAAATCTTCAGTGGCTCCCCACCAATTCAAGCAGTGATTACGCACCAGGCTTTCCCACAACATAGTACCAACATGCCTTTCCGTATTATCTCCCTTACGTGGCAGTGTGGCTGCCATGTGAACTTTGGAGTCAGATCCAGGTCCAAATTCCAACTCTGTGTCTTAAAAACTGTAAAGCCATAGGCGCAGAACCATTTATTGCTTTGAGCCCTTTCTTTTCTCATCTGCAAGCGCAGGTAGTAATTGTAGAGATAGGGGGATATAGTGAGGTAGCACCTGTGAGAGCTTCCTGCATAATTGTGGCACAGCACTCTTGACCCATTGGGCAGGTTGAGTCTCTTTCATGGGGTAGTCACTTAATGTCTGCCTGTAAGTGACCAGTGATTTTTTAAACTGAGAACCCAAATGATCACCTGTAAGTATCAATGAAAACTGATTAATGAAGTAGTTCTCTGCCTTGATTTAGGGAACTTTTAAATGGGTCCTGAAGGGACAGAAACTGATTCCCACAGCACATTCACACTTTTTAGGTGGAGCTGTGTCATTGGCCCTTGGCTGAGTGAGGTGTGCCGGGCCCAAGAATCGCAGCAGTGTTCGTAAAGCAAATCTCTGATTCAAACAGATGAAAGAAAAGCCCACTGCAAGAGTCAGAAAGCTGTGCTTTTGTTAGATGTAGAAACTTTTAAAAGTACTATGATTTACTTGAAAGTCCCACATAAAGAAAATACCCCTTCCCAACAAAGAAAAAGGGGTTTTTGTTTCACTTGTTCACTAGTGTAGCCTAAGTGCCTGGAATATGTCTTCTTGCATGTAGTGGGTGCTCAGTTAATATATGGTGGGTGGATGGATGGATGGATGGATGGATGAACAAATGAGAGGCCATGCATGCACCTCCTATAAGCTCTTAGCATAGGGCTGAGTATACGGAAGATCCTTAATCAATACCTGACTAGCTAAACATATGGATTTATACCCTAGCCAGTCAAGGGCATTTAATAATTTATTATTATTTAATAATTGGACATTAGTCTCATATATTTCTACTTTATAAAATATTTTAATATATCATCTATACTCTTTCCTTTCAAGTTTCTTTTTTATGAATCTACTTTATAAAATATGCTTACATATTGTCTATATTATCATCATTCTTTTTCTTTTAAAATTATCTAATCATTCACATTTCTCTCCTCACAACAGGGGAGTGTCACAGCTTGAAAGCGGGTAAGGAGAGAGAAAAGGAAATTAGGAGATTAAATAGATATTTTTAGACATGAAGTTAAAAATTTTTGTCTAAAATGGTCTGAATACATTGAATAGAATGAAGAGAAAAACAACCTAATTTTCAAATAGCTGGAAGAAGATGGAGGAAAATGAGGCAGAGGGTGTGTACAATATGTTTGACAAATTTGTTTGGAAAGGATGTTATGCTTAAATACTCATTTTTTTCCTGAAGCACTTCACTCAAAGTTTTTATAACTATTATTCTCGTATGAGGGAAGAATAGCCAAATTCCTCCTTCACAGTTACAGGAACCAAGGCTCAGTAAAGTTAATGATCTATCAATAAGAGGTGCATCCAGGGGTGAAATCCAGGTCTCCTGAGTACTCAGGAGTAAATACAATTGTTGAAGTATAACGTGAGCCTGACACATTTAGAGAACATGAATAGGGGAGTTTGGCTGGAATGAGGCGGGTATGTAGGAAAGTCATAAGAAATCAAGTTAAAGAAATAAATATGAGCTAGATTACAGAGTACCTTAAATGACACAATAAAGAATTTGGATGTTTATCCACGTCAGTCATTTTGAAATTACTTTTAAAGCAATAAAATCCTTTTTAAAATAAGAAATGTTATATGAGATGCGAATATGCAAAACACATAAAAGGACGTGGTTTCTCCAACTGAAGCTGTTCCCCCTTCCTGCCCTCAGTCTCTGAGGAGAAAAGTTTGAAGACTGAAAAAATTTGAAACCAAGAAAAATTTGAAAACTCATGAGTGCTGACATGTTTTGGGCAAGATGGCAATACACCAAGAGGCATAGAGACCAGGTAGAGGGACTCACTATAGAGGCAAGAAGCACAGAAGTGGAACTATCAGGGCTGCCAGTGGGCAAAGAAGGTAGATGCCTGGAGACAGAAGCATCAGCATGGAGCCAGGAATATTTCAAAGATTTACACTTGTGTAAATCAGCTGTGGAAGATGACAATATAATCACAAAAATAGTAAAGGGCAAAGGAGGAGACTGTTGTTTTTGATCAGAAAGACAACGGTGTATTTTGAATTGTGTTTTAGTCATTTAGTCATTTCAACTACATTATGTTACGGTCAGAGGAATAGAAAGAGGCCCCGTTTTTCTCTACCAGTTTTCTTCCCTTTTCGAAATAGTCCATGGCATGAGTCAGAAAGATGCACTTGATTAAAAAAAAAAAAAAAAATTAAGTACTTAAGATGTCACCTGAACATCCAACATGAAGAAAAATACTGGATCCTGAATGCCCCATTGTAAAAAGGAAAAAGGACCATTTCCATTTTTGTAACATTTTTGTTCTTCAGACAGTCTGGATAACCAGCACTTAAGTCTTATCTTAAATTTTTTTCCCAGTGGAGTTAAGTACAATTGAATGATTTACTTCAAGCATAATTATTTTGAAAGCCAAGGTTTTTCTTGTGCTTTATAAAATAAATGGTGAAAATGAAACTTGTTCAATATGTGCTTCCGATCAACTAATAGTAATACCGATGAGTATAATTTTGATGGAGAATAAGCGTTTGGCAAACCGCGTTTGATGAGAACAAGCTCTTGTCTGAGTTTCTGAAACTTGTGATGCAAGTGCTGCCGTCCCGCCCTTTTCAGAGAACAGAAAGCCTGAGTCAGGCAGGCAGCTGCCGCTATTAAAACAGCTCCAGCCCTGCACACTTCCCTGCTGGGGTGAGCGCCGCAGCAAAGATGAAACCAGCGACCTGGTGCTGGCTGAGCTCAGCTGTCCTTGCTGCTTATGGTTGTCTGGTTGCAGCAAACAATGAAACAGAAGCAATGAAGGATGAACCGGCCAAGGACGTCTGCCCGGTGAGACTAGAGAGCAGAGGGAAATGCGAGGAGGGGGGCGAATGCCACTACCAGGTGAAACTGCCCCCGCTGACAGTTCAGCTCCCGAAGCAGTACGGCAGGATGGAGGAGGTGTTCAAAGAAGTCCAGAACCTCAAGGAAATCGTAAATAGCCTGAAGAAATGCTGCCACGACTGCAAACTGCAGGCTGATGACAACCGAGAGCCGGGCAGAAATGGACTGTTGTCACCTGGCACAGGAGCTCTGGGAGAGGCTGATGACAACAGAGTTAGAGAATTAGAGAGCGAGGTGAACAAGCTGTCCTCTGACCTAAGGACTACGAAAGAGGAGATCGATGTGCTTCAGGGTCGCCTGGAGAAGCTGAATCTTGTCAATATGAACAACATAGAAAATTATGTTGACAACAAAGTGGCAAATCTAACATTTGTGGTCAACAATTTGGATGGCAAATGTTCATCCAAGTGTCCCAATCAAGAAGTACAGTCACGTCCAGGTATGTATAATAACACTTTATCATTTGTTCATGGATGTTATGTAGCTGGACAATGTCTATAACCATTAACCTGAGCAAATAAGTTCAATAAATGACAGATTAAATAAATCAAGCCTTTTATTTATCAAGGTAGTACAGGAAAAACTAGTATCTTTACAAATGTGACCACAGAAATGATGCAGGACCCTAATTACAAAAATCATAATTAGTTCTGTATCTATGAGAAAGCACTTTCAACTTCAGGGATCTTTGCTGATGCCAGAGCTACACATAAACAGACGTAGATAGATGGAGTCTCTTAATGTTTTAGAACATTTAACTTATTTATGTCTTCACTGAAGTGTTTGAAAACAGTGAAGATAAGGCAGTGTTTGCGGTTGTGCTCTGTTCTTTGAAAGTCAGTTTCTTGCGGTCCGTTGACTGTTCTTCTCTTTTGGCAACAAGAGATCTTTGAAAGATTTTAGCAAGTAATCTGCAATTCATAATCCCAAATAGTTAGTGAAAATGGGAGATTTCATAGATGGAATAGAAGCAGTTATATGGTTTCATGTGTGTGCACAACTTTTTGCTTTAAGACCTAAGGGCACAAAGACATTTTAAGGGGAGGTTTGACATGCCACTAAATGAAGGAATACATTCCTACTTCTTTCCCATTTTTACCTTAAACTAGAATTTAAGCATGTAAAGGTAGAACCCATCCTCACCATCTAGATCACCTGAATTAACTGTACTAAGTGTATGTTAAAGATAACAAACCTAACTGCCTGTCCGCTGTGGCACTGGTTCCTCCAAGCACTAGCTTTCCAACCGAGTTCCTGGGACCACTGCCGCTTATGGTCTTATCACACTGTGGAAAGCCACCTCTGCATTAGGACCTCCACTTACCATGAGTGAGTGTGAGGTTGAAGGGATCTGGTGCCTGGGACAGGGATCACGGTCGTTTGGAACAAGCACCTCGTGCATGCTCCCTCCCAAAGGGAAGCTGCCAGGGAAGGTAGGTGGGGGTTTCAAGGACCACTGTTGCTAATACTCCTGGCAGCCCATGTCTGAAGGCCTCCTGCATCTTAGGTGACATACCTGGGCACATATTAGATTCTATTGTCTACTTTTCTACTAAAAGTTTTGGGGAAATATCTGACTATTTTAAATTCTATATACACATGAATACATTTCTGTGTGTGTGTGTGTGTGTGTGTGCCTCAGAGTAGCTTATATTCAACTTACCTTACCGGCAGAAACGTTTTATAAAAATGACCTGGGAGTAAATACCTGTATTTGATTCATACAGAACCATGTTAACTGATTAGTACACTTATCCTGAACATAATGACCTGTCATTTCTTTCTAGAAACCAAACATGTGAAATTTGGCTAAATGCTTTCCTGGATAATAAATTTGAAATAAGAATATTGGTATATTATTGAAAAAAATTCTGTTTTACTTAAGCTTCTTTATTTAGTTGTCAAGCAAATAAAATAAATGTGAATGTATGATCAATGCTGTCCATTAAAATTTTAACACATCATCGGGAACATATCCTATAAAACGTTTTGACATGGGAGGCTATCAGCCCCTTTAGGTGGAAGGAAATAAAAGCCCATGCCTCATTTGAATGCATGGAATAGGAGAGTTGGAATCATCTGACTTTGAGGGCAAAGGGATGCGGTGGTTGTAAGAACAAGCTTTGCAGCGGGCCAGATCTGAGTCCTGGCTCTGCCAATTCATGCTTCTCTGAACTTGGGCAAGCCACCGATCCTCTCTGAGCCTAAATATTCTTACCAGCAGAGTGGCAATAATATCTACATCATAAGGTTCATGTGCAGAGTAAGTCTGAAAATGTTATCCAGCCTTTGGCAGAATGCCTAGAACATGTGGCTAAATATTACTAAATTACTAAAACTATTATTTATATTTACTCTTTTTGTTGTTTGTTGTCAATGCTGTCAATATTATTACCAACTCAGAGTATGTTGGAGAGCTTGTCTGCTTTGTAACATCAGGTTCTTGTTCTGAGGCCTTAATAAACATTTGCTAAATATGTTCAAGTAAGTTTAGCAGAGTGAGGATTCGTTGTCATCACTGATGGGATTGTCAGACTGCTTTTGAACATACAAAGAATTCTTCAGATGCGTAGCATATATTAATAAAACCCAATGCTTTCTTTTCTTCCCCCTTCAGTTCAACATATACTATACAAAGATTGCTCTGAGTACTACACAATTGGCAAAAGAAGCAGTGAGACCTACAGTGTCACACCAGATCCCAAAAACAGTAGCTTCGAAGTTTACTGTGACATGGAGACCATGGGCGGAGGCTGGACAGTACTGCAGGCGCGTCTCGATGGTAGCACCAACTTCACCAAAACATGGCAAGACTACAAAAGAGGCTTTGGAAACCTCAGAAGAGAATTTTGGCTGGGGAATGATAAAATTCATCTTCTGACCAAGAGTAAGGAAATGATCCTAAGAATAGATCTTGAAGACTTTAACGGTGTCAAACTCTATGCCTTGTATGATCAGTTTTATGTGGCCAATGAGTTTCTCAAATACCGTTTACACGTTGGGAACTATAACGGCACAGCTGGAGATGCCTTACGTTTCAGTAAACACTACAACCATGACATGAAGTTTTTCACCACCCCAGATAAAGACAATGATCGATATCCCTCTGGGAATTGTGGGCTCTACTACAGTTCGGGCTGGTGGTTTGATGCATGTCTTTCTGCAAACTTAAATGGTAAATATTATCACCAAAAATACAGAGGTGTCCGTAATGGGATTTTCTGGGGCACCTGGCCTGGTATGAGTGAGGCACAGCCTGGTGGCTACAAGTCCTCCTTCAAAAAGGCCAAAATGATGATCAGACCAAAGCACTTTAAGCCATAAATCACTAATGTTCATTCCTCTGTGTATTCATTACCTAATAGGGCAATTAATTCCTTCAGTACTTTGGAATATATTTTGTACTGCTTTTCCACGGCTAAAAATTTATCTCTGAGCAGTGGGTTCTTATGAGACACAGCATTTAAAATAAAGCTGAAAAATATACATTTTAAAGGAGTGTTCTGTTGCTGTTATGCTGTTTTACAAATGAGTACTTGTAAGCAATTGAGAAGATTGAGAATTACACATTAAATTTACAAATCTCTCAATTTCTATTAATTGAAAGTTTTCTATTACTTGCTATAATTTAAAAATAATTGTTTAATCAGCAGGCTAGATTTTACATAAGCAATTTGTATTCTGGCTGTGACAAACACTTCTGAACATATATCACACTTTGGGGGCTGCACACAATTATTTGGGTGTTTTTTATTTGTTTGTTTGTTTGGTCTCTAAATACCCTTATCCTCATTCTGAGATAAACTTATTCAATTTATAGCTTTCACTTGGGCCAGGAAGAGACTACAGCATTTCAGTTACCAGCCAAAGGGAAATATATATATATAATTAAATCTGTTCATGTACCATTCAAGAAATGTAAAATGTTTGTCATTTAAAATGTGTTAGCATGTCACTCCTAAAAGCATTCAGAAAATTAATTTAACCCTAAAGACCATGGTTTAAAGGTAATTCATTCACAGTTTATAACTCTTTAGATGTTTGCTGGTGAAAACTGCTTTAACATAAAAATTATCTTCCTTTGTTCGGTATGCCCAGTACCTTTTAATGTAAGATTTCTCACTACTGTGCGAGACTACTGGTAGGCTTTCTTGTGGAGTAGGTGTGGGTAGGGAATGAATGAAGCATTTATTTATATTCTATGATACTCTGAAGGCCAATTTTATATCCAAAGCAATAGCAGCTTTAAAGCTAAGTTTTATAGGACAAATAGATCAATCTATTTGTAAAAAGCATATGAATTTTGAAATACATAGAATAGTAGTTCAAATATTATATATTTTAACCCTAACTGATGTACTGCTTATTTTGCTATCAGAGGATGCAAATATAGGTGTTTATTTTTTTAACCAAACAAAAGTACCTGGACCTTTTATAATGCATCAATTAATTCTGGAATGCAAGTATCATAGTCAAAAGATTTGTGTTAAATTTCATCATTTAAGAAAGGGATCATTTCAGGGAGAACAGCAGTGTTCTGCTGCATGTCTGAAAATGCTCTAGCATAAAATTTGAAATAATGCACCATACTGTATGTGAATCATAGGCATTCATTCAGCCTTTAATTTATAGTGTCTGTTTCCACTACAGTAACCAAGTTTTCAAAATATATTCACAAGTGCATGTTTAGTCATTATTTGAAAATAATGTTGCTTTAGGTAAAAAGTTAATTTTTCAAATATTGCCTTTTATAGGAAATTCTAATAAAAAAGAAGCAAAATATTCTTTAAAAAGTATATAACGTGAAAATTTCAGGTAAATATAATGAAAACTAAGGTATTATGAATACTTTAAAAATGTTAAAAAGAAATGCAAATAGTTAATTGATGACCGAAATGTAAAATATCATTGTAGATTTCAAAGGCTGCATATCTAGCCAATAGGGCAGCAAATGTTAATGTTGTAACTGATTTACTTTTCATTTCTCTCTCTTTTTTTTCTTTTTTTTTTTAAGACTAAGAGCATTTTCATATTATACAATGTATTTATTAGAGATAAGGGCATTTTCGTTTACTCTCTATAATTATTGATATAGGTATAAGTTTAAGAACATTTCTATGATTAAAAATGGACTCCTCACAGAATACGGTTCTAAAGAAAAATAGCTCATATAGTGAGTGTCCACTGATTTAATAGGAAATAGGTATCATTGCAAGAGAATTTGGCATATAATTCATTAATCCATGTAAATACTCAAAAGCTAGTCTTTATATCTTTCCACCTTATTTCAAAGGATCAAAATTTTATTTTCTATTATGCTTTTATAGCACTTTTCTAATAAAAAATTCTGTAACAGAAATTATTTTACGAAATAATTTCATGTCACTTGTTATTAAATATATTTTAGATTTTTATAATCTTTAACACATTGATGGAAATAGATTATATTTAAGAGAGTCTTTTACCTTAAGATAACTACTTACTAATATATGCTAATGTTCATAAATGTTATTCACTATTAACAAATATATTATTTTAGAGTCTTGTCTTGGTTCCATTTTAATGGTCAATATTTGTTATCTTAATAAAGACTTTATTTTTGAGCTTTATCTTTCTTTGAAAATGTTGACTAAAACTGGGTCCTTAAAAATTCTAAGTGGAACTGATTCACTCATCTTTGAGAAAAAAATATCAAATTTGTCTTATAAGTAGTGATGCTCGAAATGAATCTGTCTAATAAACAAAGAGCTTAATAAACAAAGCATAAAAATATTCTAGTAACAAAATTTGCTGTTCCTTATTTTTGACTGGCTATCCAGACAAGGGTTTTAATGATAAAAGTGATGGGTAATGTCATCATGATAAGATCTTGTTTATAATTCTTATTTTCCTTTATGTATAAATAAGTTTGTTTCCTGACTTTTTAAAACCCTGTAAAATAAAAGATTTAATCTTCACATCTATTTATTTCTTCGATGCGGAAACATTGTCTGTGAAATAATATTTATATTACTCCTGTCTGGAAAGTTGTATAATGTTTACCTGACCTTTGACTCTTTGAAGATTTTAATGAGTACTGTTTCATTAACAGGAAGACCAAGGCAAACACAGGGATACCACTATCTTATTTCCTCTATTTGAATACTGTTAACATATCTGAAATACGCAAGTTTCAGTTTCATTTTGCGGCATTCAACTCAATCGCCTGTTTTTCCATCATTAATGTTGTTGCTCTGGTTCAGACCCCACCATCTCCTCAGGATAATGCAAATGCTTCCTAGTAGTAAACTGTGCCTCCAGGTTCAATCTATACCAATTTATCCTCCGTATCACTGCCAGAAGGATTATTCAAAAATACAATTCTGATCATTTTGTTGTCCTTAAAACCTTTCATTTCAACAACCCCTCATTTCCTATCTGGTAAAATCCAGCAAACAAGCCCCTTAGTGAACTGGTTTCTGCCTACCCTTTCAATGTCCTTCTCTACCACTACTCACACTCCCGACCCACTGAATGCCTTGTTGTTTTTGAGCAAACCATGTTCTTTCATTACTTGGTGTATACCGTTCCCTTGGTTTAGATTGGATGCCATCTTCAACCCACGCTGAGTTTTGTCTTCTCACCCATGATTGAGAGAAGGGACTCAGGAGCCTGACTTGCTAGGTTTGAATTTCAGCTCCACCATTTGCAAGTTGTGTGATCGTGGGCAAAGAGTCACTTAATCTCACTGTTCTTTTTTCCCTTCAATTATAAAATAGAGATAAGAGAATTTCCCTGTTAGAGTTAATGAGAGGATTAAATGTGATAACATATGTAAAGTACCTAGAACATATGCTCATCTGCATATATCGTCATCATCGTCATAATCATTATTATCATCAAAAACAGTTATCTCTTACGGGCAGTCCTCTCTGATGACATCAGGAGGAATTTGGTACCTCTCCTCTTTGGTTCTATATATTCCTTATTATATGTTACATTGTTCAACAATTGTCTGGGTTTTACCCTGAAATCAATCTGTTTGTCTAAGATGTAAAGGATATTTGAGACAGGAGTGTTTTTTCTCACAGTGGTTCATGCATATATTACCATAGAGGAAGGGCTGTAGTCTAAAGAAGCCAGAGTTATAGTAGTTGGGGCAAGAGTGGATGCTGTCGAATCAGAGGATTTGGGAGACAGTAAATACAGGTGAGAAGTGACTGAAGCCAGGGGAGATACGGGAAGATGAGATCACGTATATACTATAGGATTGTGCACATAACAATGGCAAACTTCTAGAAGGGGTTCTGGGACATGCTTCTGGGTACATGCCACGCAGAGGAATATGGCTGTACTGGGCCGGACAGTGATTGTTCTACCTGAGTTCCTAAAGAAAAAAAGTATTTTTCATACTTCTTTACTGTATTGTAATTTTGAAATTAATTTTAATCATAAAAAATCCACAAACGCTTTAATTTCTTAAGATTACAGATTAAAGACCCTTTGCAAACCACCTTCACTTCCAATCTCCTCCCTCTCCCCAGAGGTAACAGGCAGAGTTGGCTGAATCCAAACTAATCTCATTTTGTGAGTTGCCAAGTTGCAACATCTAGTGATACATA
Source organism: Rhinolophus sinicus (assembly GCF_057876585.1). NCBI lineage: Eukaryota > Metazoa > Chordata > Mammalia > Chiroptera > Rhinolophidae > Rhinolophus > Rhinolophus sinicus. Next base: position 46,524,391 of record NC_142504.1, read on the forward strand.
GCTTTGCCAGGTTTTTTTGTTTATTGGTGGGGAAGAGTTGGAAGTGAGAATAGAAATGAGGGAAATTGGGTGTATTTGGAGAACTCAGAGGCCCCCTGAAATTCCAAATGTGACTGAGCCTCCCTTGCTCCTTGAAGTGGTCCCTACGGCTCTGTTGCTTTTTCTCCTGAGAAATCAACCTTAATTCTCCTCTCAGCTCCTTCATCCCACTGCTCACCATCTCCAGATCTGTAACCAGGACATGCCCTGATGTCAATTATAAAGTCAAATCATAAGAGAAGCTTTTACACGACTTTGCTCCTTTACATCAGCAGATGTAAAGGAATATGTAAACTGGGGAATACGTGTGGAGATAGATTTTGAGGTCGCTTCACTAAGAAAGAAAAACAGAATTTCATATGTGACTGAAATCATTGATACAAGTATATTTACCAAAAATTCTGAATTCAGTGAGCTAATGTGAGCAGATGTGTTTGGTTCTAATAGTTTGCTATCAGATTAATTAACACAAACCTGATTCAACAGCAGCTCATGTTAACTAAAGTTGAGAAGCCAGAAATGTGTTGGAACTAAAAGACTTATGGAGATAGAAATGTTGGAGTGGATTTAGCTGTAATTTATTCAAAAAGTATTTATTGAACACTTACCATGTGCTGGCAGTCTTGAAGGAAGACAAAGATATATCAGCGACCCAAACAGACAGAAAAAAACAAATAAACAAAAAAATACCCTGTACTTGGGGAGTTTATATTTCATCAGAGGAGATGAATAAATAAACAATACATGATAAATGTCATAAAAATTCAGCAGAGTAAGGGAGAGAAGGGGTATCAGAGAAGGTGTTATTTTATAGAGGTGGGCTGGGGAGACCTCTCTGAGGAGGTGCCATTTGAACAAAGACTTAAAGATAGGAGAGAACAAGACAGGCAGGTATCTGGGAGAAGTGTGTTCCAAGCGAAGGCAGCACAAGGTGCAAAAGTGTTTGGCATGTTTTAGGGTCAGCAAGGAGGCCAGTGTAGGAAAAGCAGACAGTACAGAGTGGGGGTGGCTTAGCAGGAGAGATCAGAGAGTTTAGGGAGTTGGGGTTAAGTAAGAGTGGGGGTGGGGGCTGCCAGATCATCCGGACCTTGTAAGTAAGTCCTGGAGAGGATTTGTGTCTTACTCTGAGTAGGTAAGAGACACAGGGTTTTGATCAGAGGAGGTACATGATCTCACCCCGTTTTAAAAGCACCACTCTTGTTGACTGTTGGAGACAAGATTGAAGGGTAAGCATCAGTTTGATGTTGTTAGCAATAATCTTGAAGAGAGATCATGAAAGCACTACAGAAGTTGGAGGGAAGTGGATCTTTAAGCTGACAGCATTTGCTGATCAAAGAGCAGGGCGGATGGTGAAAAGATGAGAGGCATCACCAAAACGACAGGATTTTAGCCTGAGCAACTAGGAAGAAGGGAGCTGCTGTTAACTGAGATGGGGGAGACTGCAGGGGGAGGCTGATTGCAATGTGGGGGGCGGGGATCAGCAGCTTTGAACATGCTAAGTTCAAATATCTATAAGATATTCAAGTGGATGGCATTTGGACATTCAAGGAAGACATCTAGGGTTCAGAACTACATTTGAAAGTTGCTGGAATATAGATGGTAATGAATCCATGGGAATCCGTGAGATAACCTAGTAAACAGTGTACATGGAGTAAAGACATCCACAGAAAGAGTTGGAGATACAGAGGAACCATCACAATTGTCCCACCCATCCACCCACCCTGTCATTATGTCATCTGAGAGGCCCCAGGGCTGCTCCCTTATGGAGAGGGCAGAGATTTATTCCCACTGGAACAAATACTTTCTCTAGATTATTTTAGATTTGGACGTGCTTTTTCTTGTTCCTGCCAACAACTATTTTGTTGAGTTACTAGATGTCTTAAAAACCATTATGGTATCCCAAAATAGTTTTCTACACATCACTGCTTTAGAGTGAGGCAGTCACTCCACAGTGAAGGGAGGAGGCAATGACCTATCGTATCTTCTGGGAGACACCATCTTGTGAGGCTGGAGTGCTGTCATGCAGGTTACTGAGTGTGAGTGTGTGTGTGTGTGTGTGTGTGTGTGTGTGTGTGCGTGTGAACACAGGCATGTAGCAAAAGAAATATGAACTAGGCTACAGACCAAAAAATGTTCTTTGTTAACAGTGTGATGCCCACATTTGAGGAATCATATACAGTCATTTTAAATCATTAAGGTACCAGTTTGTTATGATTATAAACCTTTAGTTAAACAGACTGTTTTTACTCCTTTTCTCTTTATTTTAGAGACATTAATGATCTTCAACCTTGTTCTATTCATAACTATTTTCCAAAAATTATCCAAATTAGAGGTATCCTAAATCTTCTGTTTCTACTAGCTTTCCAAGTTTTAACACTGGGCTAGCTATAAATGAATTCTGACTGGCAATGTTCACTAAGTGCTGGGCCAGCTGCAGGTGGAAATGCGTGTAGTCCTTTTCCTATGGTTGGCTCTCCTTGTGGTACACACATACACACACGACACAGGTACATATGTGATACACATGCAAGCTAAAATGCTACTTGTAACACAGACACTGTAACACACAAGGAAAATTGCCCATGGAAATAAAACAGATATACAGTTCTTATAGGCAGTCAAAAGTCAAACAACAAAAACCATCATGGTCAATAGCTAGCTTATTTTAAGCAATGCTATATAAAATAGAATAAGATAAAACAGAACATTTATTTCTTTAAATCCCCTGGAACAGTTCTATGCTGTTAATGCTGCTGTTATTCCTTGAATGGTTCCTTCTTCACCGCCTTTCCTCTCCTCCACACCCCTGTGGCGTGGCTCCTTCTAATCTGCTCTTTCTACTTCTTGACAGCTTCTCTGTCAGGTCAGCAGCTTGCTGTCCCCAGGACCACATTCAATTCTGCCTCTCACCTAAAGCCCTAGGGTTGAACCAAAACTGAGACCAAACGCCAGCTAACTTGTGACCAGCATCTTCCCAGGCATCACATGGTCTCTCAAAAAGATCTGAATTATTCTATTAGCCATTTTCAGAAGGAATCTACACGAAACATCTAAAAATATATGCTCTTTTTTTGAAAGGAAAAAAAATCACATTTGAAAATAAACAGCCTTCTTTATCTTAGCCCCTTAAAATAACTATTACATTTATATTTATTATTTTAATCCAATAAATATTTATCACTTGCCTACTATGTGCATAGCAAGGTGCTATAGGCTTACTAAAGTGTTTTGCATAAGATATTTTCCAAATAATAACTCTCCAAACTCTCAAAATCTGAATTTAATCTCTAGCATTCAAGATTTTCTCTGAGTAATTACAGATAATACTGTTTAAGATGAACTGCCTCTCTATTACAAAGGCCTCATACAAAGGTTCGGTATATTTGGGATCACACAGGATCTGAAAATTTGTTGAGCTTCTATCTCTGGAAATTGTGGTGTGTTTTTTTTCACCTTCTACCAGAAGCAAATAATTTGTGCTTATGCTGTGCAAGTTTATATAAGAAGGGTCCACAAAACTAGTTGCTTACATTTATTTCCCATTCAGTAGTAATGCTAGTATATTTTTTTCAGTTAATCTAAGTAACCTGTTTTATTTTTTGTTTAGAGAGTCTGGCTTCTACATACTAATAATGATAAGCAGCCGCCATTTGCTGAGTGCCAGCCAAGTGCCAAACACCTTCTGAGGAGCATTTGCAGTGTTATCTCTGCTGAGATTAATGCTACATAATATTTCACACTCACTAAAGTCTTCCCTGAAAAAAAATCAAGCAAACATCTGTTATCTCTATTTATCACGTGTGGAGCATTATCCATTTTCTGCTTTCCTGGCTTTCTTGGTCTACTTGTCATGAAGTGGACTAATTTTCCATGATAAATTACCCATGGTAACTCCACGGTGAAACATACACACGCAAATCTCAGTATCACCCCTACTCTGACTTTCTGTGTAAATCTGTTAAGTGATTCCAATGAAATCTTAGCATTAAGGTGAAACATCTCTTTTTGTATCTTATCAAAACAACTACATAATATTCTGTTGATTGGCGATATTTCAAAAATTAATGTAGTTTCCAAGTGTGTTATTGTCCCTACTTAACCTAGTGGTTAAAATTTATTTTCTTCCTGCCGCTAAGTCAGAATTTATTAACAACACAGACAGAAAAGGCAAACAAGTTTGCCTGCTGTCCAAAACACTATTTTACTTCCATGGTTACATGGCAGAACTCACTGATGAAAACATTTTGCTGAAGTTCAAAGCACTTTGCAAGTCCTTGGAAGTCGAAGGATTTCTTGTGTAAACACCAAAGTGCTTATCTTCATGTTACATACAACAATTCTTTGAAAATGTGAATGTAATTTACAAATGAATGTTGTTGGTGAAGGTGACTTTTTTAGTTTTATCTTATATCAAGTAAAATTTTTGTCTTTGTCTGATAAGTCAACAATTAGAAATCTAGAGAAGCTCTGATATCATGGACAGTTATGGAAGTTGGACAGGAAGACTGCTACTTTTATGATGAATATAATGTTGGTATGTAACATGCTGAACTGCTAGAGGAGGGGTTCTCAAACTGTGTCCTCAGCAACCCTAAAGTTCTGCGGACATATTTCAAGAATATGGAAAAGCCAGGAGAATGTCTGATGCACAAAACACTGTTCACCTAGAGTAGTTCTGCTTTTGTTTTATATCTTGGGGCACCACTTTCAATTTCTGTTAAAGAAAAAGTTTTGTTTTGTTTTCAAGAAACATTTGAAAATCACCGCTTCTCCACTGCATATCCCTTTGGAAATTCAGCCAGCAATAATAAAACTGGAATATATGCACGATGGTTCTAATTTGGTATGATAATTCTAACAAACATTTAAATATCTGAGAGTTTAAGTGGACTTGATGTGGAAAATACATTCAGAAATGTGGAAGAAATTTCTCCTTTTTGAGTTTGCCTTGTAAAATAGTGATTCACTAGTGTGATTATTTTGATGGAGGGCTTTAGTGATTACCATGTACGCCATTCCTTTGAAAACGGCATGGCTACATGCACAACAGTGAGCTAACTAACAGTTTGCAAGGAATATCAACAGGAATAGCATACTCTCGGTTAGTTAAACAAACAGGAAAGAAAATGATAAGTGGTCTAAGGTAAGTACAAGCACAATGTAGGGAGGTTACAGAAACAGGAATTGAGATGCTTCAAGAAAAAGGTGGGATCTGAGCTGTCCTTGAAAGATGGATAGGATTTTGAAGCACAGAAATGTGGAGGCGTGCACTCCTGGGCTAGGTGCAGGGGGAGCAAAGGCATCAGCAGGCGGGAAAATCAGGAGCTACGTAGGAAAACAGCAATACATCTAGTTTAGCTGGAGCGGAGGGTATGCGGCAGGGGACGGTAAGGAAAGGAAGAAAGGAATTGTGGATCAGACTGGAGTGGAGGGATGCAACTGTAAGGTCAAAAAGGTGACATTTAATCCTTCTGGTAGAGCAGAGAAAATCAAACCTAAGTTTCTGCAATCTCCCTTGCCACATACTGAATGCTCAGTTTTGTGCCTGGGCCTGTGAAGTGATGATAGGCTACTGGTGGGAAGGAAAACTGGAAGGAACAATGAAGATTGTTTTACAAAATAATGACATGGTCAAACATATCAAGAAGGTGGATGGAAACACAGAGGGGTGAAAACAGCCTGGGGGCAGGAAAACAAGCTTCTGGAGGAGCTTTGAAAGAGGGGACCAAAGAGGTGTGGGAGAGGCGTCTGCTGTGAAGAGGAATTGTAGGAAGTCTGTGGCACGGTGCTGCGGAACTCCCTCCTCTACTCCTGAAGGGCCCTTCAATATACTCGTAGTCACATTTATTTCCAAGGCTTTCTAGAAGCTGGTGTGTTTCCTTTTGGCTGTGCTGAGATGGGTTTGAAGGTGGGAGAGAAGGGGATCATTTATTCAGTCCCCAAGCTATCTATACAGAGCATGGGGGTTCCCAGTGGGGCCTCAGAGGGCCTGGGGCCGTGGTGCTGGTGGTGACAGTAGATGTGAAGGGGAGAGGACAGGGGACCTTAAGCTCTGCACCCACTACATCCAAACCTGTTTTACATGCTGTGCTTCTGTGTAAGTTTCTACAGGAAGAAAGTGATAATAAAAGGAATTTTAAAAGAAGGTGAAAACCACCATGGTAGGTAGTGAGGGACCCCTGACGGCTCACAGGCTGAGAAGTGTAACCTCCGTGTAAGGTCAGGCGCAGAGAACATTAATGACCTGCTGAAGGCTGCATGGCTGGTACATGCAGAGCGAGAACGAACATGTGTTTTTACTGAACTACTCCCCTACCCCTGACCATCAGAGATTTTCTTTCCAAATCATTAAGATTTAAGACATTTTGAGCCTGTCCATTCTTAGACATAGTCTTTATGGACAGCAAAATTTCTGTCTTCCTAATCCGAGGTTTGATGCCCAGTAATTCTTGTACCCCATTATCTCATATCTCTGATGCCACCCAGATGTGCTGTTGGCCTCCAGCCAGGTATGTATGGGCTAAGATATGTAAAGAACTTTTGCCTCGGAGGATAATGGACTTAGCATTAAGTTCTAAGCTTGTTGCTGGCATTTCCTTTTTGTTTCCTCTTACACCAACAGACATGCCGATAGAACAAAGGTTAAAATATGATGAATCAAACTATCAGTATACTAGGAGAAAACACAGGAAACAAATTTATCACTTCAGAGTAACAAAGGTCTTGTTAAGTATGACACAAAATCCTGAAGCTGTAAAAGAAAATCACATAAAAAAAAAAATTTTCCACATGGAGAAAAAAAGCAAACTCAAATGAAATCCAACAAACTGAAAGATTTTTGCAATGCATAGTATACACAAAGGCCCACTTTCTAAATGTATAAAGAGCTCCTATGAATCTATACGAAAAAGCTACACAACAGAAAAATGGGAAAAAAAGATGTGAATAGAATTCACACACACAAAAAAGGAAGTACAAATGGGTCTTTGTATTAACCATGCTTCCATAATAGCTTCTGTAAAGTTGGTGCTTTAATATCTGCCCTACATGACTATGCCAGATATGCCTTGTTCTAGACGACCTGATAAGGTGTCTGAGTCACCCTGCCATGGCTTCCTGCCTTCCTCATTGCACACCCCATCCTCCACCCCAGAGGAGTCCTCCTCCTGGGGACACACTTTTCAAGTACAAACCAAGTCCAGAGTCCACACTCTCAGCCATCTCCTCCATCAGGCTCTCTCACCCTCAGGCCACTGTACACCTGCCTTTATGACCCCAGTGCCAGGTACCAAATAATGGGGGTCATCTCCTAGGCCCCAGAACCCACTGAAATTATTCCAGCTAGCCAATCCTACGCCTGCTGACCTTGCTTCAGCCATTCCTTCCCAAGGAAACCACAAGAAAGGTTCCTGCCCACAGCTCGTTCCTCTCCCTCTTCCTCCCGAGCGACCAGTGCTTCTCTATGCTGTCCACTGTGACATGGCGTGCACCTTTCTCTTAGCATCTGTGATAAACTATCATTTCAGTGGCAATCATCTCCTGATCCGTTGGCCTTCCTATGCCTCACATTTTCTATTAATATACTACATTTTAAAACAGTTTTAAACACATGAAAAGAAACTCTATTCCATTTGTTTTAGGAAAAATGTACATTAAAACTATGATGAGATACATTTTTTCCCCTATTAGAGTGACGAGGATCAAAAAGTTAGATAGCACACAGTGCTGGTATGAGTAAAGAAATATTCATTTATTGTTGGTGGGAATATAAATTATTATAACATCAATAGAGAACACCTTAGGAGTAAAAACAAAATTTCAAAATGCACAAACTCACAATACGGCAATTCCACTTTTGGGTAAATATCTAAGAGAATTGAAAGTAGGATCTCAAAGATATATATGTATATACCATGTTCATAGTAGCATTATTAATAATAGCTTAGAGGTGAAAGTAACCCAAGTTTTTATACAGATGAATGTATAAAAAAATGTGGTATATACATCTGATGGACTATTATTCAGCCTTAAAAAGGAAGGAAGTCCTACCACATGCTACAACACGTAGGAAACTTGAAGATGTTTTGCTAAGTAAGCCAGTCACAAAAAAGACAAATACTGTAAGATACCACTTATATGATGTATCTAGAGCAGTTAAATTCATAAAACAGAAAGTAGAACTGTGGGGACAGAGCCCTAGAAAGTAGTTTACAGGCTCTCGGCCTCACGTGGAGGGGTACTGGCTCGGGTGGTGAATGGCCGTCGGCTGTGGCTGATTGGCCGTCGGCTGTGGCCGGTTAGCCGATTGGCCGCTGGTATAACTGCTGCGGCTACGAAGGATTGCCGAGGAGCCGAGCAGAGCCGAGCAGAGCCGAAGAGAGCGGAAGAGGAGGGCCAAGGAGAGCGGAAGAGGAGAGCCGAGAGAGGAACAGAGTCGAGAGAGTGGAGGAGAGTCGTCGGTCGGTCGGTCGGTCGGTCGGTCGGTCGGCGGAAAAGCAGACGGCAGGTCGGCGTCCGGTGGGCCCAGCCTCCAGTGAGACCATAGTGGTATGATTCCCCTACCTATGGCTCCGTGGGTGTTCCTTTTCGGCCTCACCATATCCTGCGTTCTTGTGTGGGGAGCAGGAGCAGAGACCCCGCAGGCCGCCCCGCCTGAAAGATGGCGCGATGGCGCGGCGAGAAGGCCTCCGCGCACGACAAAAGCGAGAAGGCCTCCGCGCACGACAAATGGCGCAGCGAGCAGGGTCTCCCACACGACAAGAACGATGGTTGCCAGAGTCTGAGAGGAGGAGGAAATAGGGAGCTGCTGTTTAATGGGGATAGAGTTTCAGTTTTGCAAGATGAGAGGTTCTGGATATTGGATGCACAACAATGTAAACATACTTAACAATACTGAACTGTACACTTAAAAATAATTAAGGTGGTATATTTTACGTATGATATGTATATTTTTCCACAATTAAAATCTTTTAAAAGTGAGCAAACCCATTGATCCAGCAATCACACTATTAGAAATTTGTCCTTTTATTATGATTATTCCAGTGTGAAATGATGCATACATAAGGCTATTAACTGTCTCATTGTCAGAATAGAAAAAGATTGGAAATGACCAACATGTTTTATAACAGGGAATCAGTTAAAGTATGCTCCATGCATTGAAGTATAATACTATGTACAAACATTACAATATAATAATTATATATCTATGTGAAAAAAACCAAGTGTGTATATTATACTACCACTTGCTTATTTGTGCATAGACTTCTGTAAGGCTATAGAAGAGACTTAATAACGGTCTCCTGGGCAGGAGGGCTGTGGATTGTGGGATGGGTTGGGAGGCTGACTTACTTTCTACAGTATACTATTCTGTACCTTTTGAATTTTTGTACTATGCCATATTTTATATATTAAAAAATAGTTCAAAAGAAAAAAAACTAATCTCATGGCTGAAAGAAACTTTATTACCTGGCTCTCTGATACTTTGTTCTTTAACTTCCTAGAATGGCTTGTATCTCATTACTTGACTACTGAGACCTTAATCTTGCTTGCCTAATGAAAATTATAACGATTGCCCCATTTTAGCCAAATTTGCAAGTATTCATTACTGCTGACTCATTTACTGATAGTACCTTTGTAGCCAAATTCCCAATCCTGTTCCCCTCTGCTTTATTCCCCAAAGAATCTACCCAACAGACAAGAGTACTCTCGTCCTGTCCACCGATATATAATAGATTTTAATTGAAAAAGGCACTATTTATTTTGATCCGTAAGCTTCCATCTTTAGTTCCTAATATACTCAAATACAGTTATGTGCCATATAAGGATGTTTTGGTCAACAACGGACCGCATATACCATGGTGGTCCCATAAGATCATAGTGGAACTGAAAAATTCCTATTGCCTAGTGACTTTGTAGCCATTGTAATGTAGCACAACACATTATTGTTTTGTGACTGTCTCAGTCTATTCATAGTAATGTTAACACTAGAAATAACCTGGGGGACTCACCTGGGCCCCAGTGAGCGTCCCACAGACATCTTCCTTTTCTAAACCACTGTTACAACTGGACTGACCCTGGTGGTTTATTATGATTGCAAGACACCTTTCAGCAATAACCATTAGGAAACTTTGAAGAAAAAAAAAGTGTATTACTTACAGCCCCTGGGGCATATAAGGTATCCCAGGGGGCACAGAGTGAGGTCATGATAGAGAGAGAAAGTGCATATAAGCCTGGGAGTCTGCTTTTTATTGGGGTCCAGGTTGGGGGCCTAGGGTTTCTTTTGTAGGCTGTTTTTTTATTGGTGAATTTAAAACAGAAGGACAGGAATTTAAAGTGGGGGAAGAGAAGAAAAGGAGCCTAAATGGTCAATTATTGAAATCAACTAAGATCTCTAAAACAAAGGACCCTCAGCAGGGGGTGTGGCTCTTTGTCAGGAGTGTAGCTGCCAAAGTGTTTATTTGAGATAGCCTTTGCTGAAGGGCATGCCTCAGCAATTCAAGCCAGACACTTGCATTACAAAATAAAAGCCAATTATCCGGGGTTTACACTACAATTGCCCACGTTTGTGGTGATGCTGGTGTAAACAAACCTACTGAACCACCAGTCCTATAAAAGGAGAGCACCTACAATTAGAGTAGGAGGCCATACCATGTAGGCTTGTGTAAGCACACTCTATGATGTTCACACATCAAGGAAATCGCCTAATCACACATTGCTCAGAACATATCCCTGATGCAAATGGCACCTGACTACAGTTCTGGGATTACTAAAGGTACTATATTTCACAAGATGCGCATAGTCTACTGACAACCACAAGCTTTCAAAAGTCAATTTACTCTCAAGGACTTTCTCAAAAGAAAAAACAATATCATTAAGTATTTCTCCTAACCCTTATTTTAAAAAACAACATCTGTTCACAGCGACTATTAAAAAAAACAGCATCTGATTTAGATGATTTTTAATATTTAATCAACGTGGTACAACAGTAGCTAAAGAGGCAATGAAAAATAGAGGTAATTAAAACTTTGTTAAATATACAATTACAAATAAATACTCAGGAGTGAACACAAACACAAACTAGGTCCTCATTACGTCAGCAAAGAACTTGAAAAAAAAGAAACGGAACTCAAAGAAAATTAACCACACAGGTAAAGGGACAGAGGAGCTGCTGAGGGTAAACTACTTTGCAAAGCGGAACATGGCTTGTATTCTTGTGATTCTACTACACATCTGTAGTCTTTGTAAATAGATATGAACCATATCAATACCCCAAATGTTTAAGTGCATTACAGGCATGTCCCAAGGTTTCCTTCCACACTGGAAAGATTTTTAAATCTCCACCTTACTGTCAGGGGGAAAAAAATTTTATGAGAAAAACGGAATCTATCTGTATCGTTTAACAAATTACCAGTCTGTTTAAAGTTTCTTGACAGCCAAACAAAATTCTTGCAAGACTGCCTGGGTGTGTGAAGGAAAAGTGAAAACATGCCAACAATAGCAAGACTTGTAGAAAGATTTTAAAAAGAAATTTAGCAGTTATTTTTAGATGCATATCCTCTAAGTACAGCCATTAGTGAGGTGTGAGGACAAAGATAAGGACAGGGAGACTAAGGGAGAAATGTTTAAGTACAGAGTTAAATATCATTTTTTTTCCCTTTAATATACAGTTTACTTAAAAAGTCAATTTGTAAAATCCTAAAATAGCAGTGTTTAGATGTGTGAATGTCAAGTGAAGAAGGTCAGGTGCAACATGTACTAAGATAGGAGACAGGAGACTGGGTTCCATGCCTCGCTCTGCATCTGCCCAGCTGTGCAAGCCAGGGCAAGGCTTCATCTCTCAGAGCCTTAAAGATGGAAATGATGCTAGCTCACATTTCTATTCCTTATGGAATCATTGTGAAAATTAAATCACATAATTGAAACCACATTGACTGTAAGCTTTTGGGGTTAGGGATCTTATATTTTCATCTTTGTTACCAGTTAATTTATTTCTTAATTCATGTATGAAAGAAATAAAAAACTTTTTCATTCTTTGAAAAATATTTTAAATTTAATTACGGATTATCTCAAGAAATTCATCAGTAACTCTACGGAAGGTCCAACTAGAAAATACAGGAAGTTTTAGCAGCATCAGAAAATCAGTACTTTCAGTAATTAATCTAAAATTCTTATTAAAAATTCCAAAATGTATTTAACCTGCTACCAGCCTTAAAAGAACAAAATGTATAAAAAATTAGAAAGTATCTTTTGAACATTTGAACATCCCAGTAAAAGAGACAATTTTAACAGTAGAAAATTAGTAAAGGATGGCAACATTTTTATAAATACACAGTGGTAGACTGTGCTGTTAAATATACATCAGAAACAGTCTGCAATCCTTTCAGAAAGCAATCCAAATACTATCAAGAATCTGCTATGTCTGTATCTCTACCCAGGGATTTCCCTGGTAAACTCAAGATCTACACAGTGGACATTCCCCCTCTAACCAGTGGCTTCTTCTGAATTTCCTGTCATGTCTAGTACCATAATCCAGCCACTTTCTGAAATCAGAAATCCAAGCATCAATTTAGACTCTTTCCTCTTCCTCACTGCCACCCCATCACCCATTTATTCAGACACTAAGTCCAGTATCTTGTACTTCCTTAATATCTCTCCTATGTGTATTCTATCCCTTTTTCCATTGTCACAGCCTTGGTTCAGTCTCTTTTCATATCTTATCTCGATCATTGAAATGGCATTCTAATTGGTGATATGGCAGGAATGGAAAAGAGACAAATTTAATAGATGTTTAAGAGAGAACCAACTGACAGAATATAGGTGGAGATTCAGGTTTGGGAGAATAATGAATTTAGTTCTGAGCATGTTTAGTTTTAAGTAACTTGGGGTCATCCAGGTGAAGATATTCCAAGTATGTGCATGTGTGGCTGTGGGCAAAATTTAAGGATAAAAAGTAGGTTCATAGTGGATGCCATGGATATGAACGAAATATCTCCTCTCATGTCCGATAGCCTCCAAAAAGCTTTTTCCAGATCATCTCATCCCACAGTGAAAAGATTAATTCAAGAGATATTTAAACCCTCAACTGACAAAAAGAACACAGGAGGAGAATTAGGATTGAGAGAATGATGAATTCAGTTCTAAGCATGTCGGTTATAGCCATATGTACAAATTCACTGAGCTGCATACTGAATACTTGTGAGCTTTACTGTATATACATTAAACCATAACAAAAAATGTTAAATAAAATTAAATAGAGGAAGATCAAATTTCCATGGGACAAGAAAAGTCTGTGGAGTGCCAGGCCTCATAGATAGGCAGCAATGGCAGAGCTGGGGAGCATTAACTCACACAGTCCACTGACGGGAATCGTGGTGCTCAGTTCCCAAGAATCACTTTGAACATTCATCCCAAAGTGTAAGTTACCACAGTGTAGTTCCTGCCTTATTAGGTCTTACTGCTTAACGTGATTATCGTGTCAGTGGGGAATCCTAAATTTTCTATCAGAAATATGTTGCGATCAGAAGATATTCAATAAATATCTGCTAATGACCTTAGTGCTAAGTGACAGGTACAACCTACAAGTGCTCTAAGAGTTGAGAGGTTGAGGAAACCACTGTGAGCTGGCTGCTCAGGCAAAGTTTCTCAAAGGAAAATTGAGCCAGACTAAAAGGTTAGGAACAGATACAGGGTTTGCAAAGTGTGGCCTATACAAATATTTTCCTTGACTTTTTAAATGGCACAGTCTTTCAAGAGGCAATGTGACTAGGAAATCTGTGACCTTGCATTATGCTTTATGACTATATGCCAGTTTCCTAAGTATCTAATATGTGAGAACTGGTAAGGGAGCAACATAAGCAGAAGATCAGGGGTCGAAGTGAATTATTAGATTGCAAAAATAATTTTGGCACAAATTGCAGAGTGCCATGCATGCCATACTGAACATATTCTGCATGCAATATTACATGAGAGCATGACATTTATGTTTTGCAACTCATTAGTACTGGGCCAATTGTGAGACTAGCATTAATAACAATAAATGATGAAAGCAGTTTCTGGTTCATTCAATGTGATGCCAAACATGTGGACCGTTCCAAGTAGATTTTTACGGCTTTCTTTCAGTTGCCATCTGAACCCTTGCTATTCTACAAATACAGCTTCTGTTTATACAACCGAAGGGGGATAGCTTGTATAAAGTAGGTTAAAATTTTTTGTAAGATCAAAAATCTTAGAGGAATGTTAAAAGAATTTAAACAATAAAAGGAGGGGTCAAGATGGTGGAGCAGAGAGATGATGTGCTGGGCTCCTCCTATGACCATAGTAAAGGTAAAACTAAATTATAGAATAATCAATGGAGAACCATTTGAAATCTAGCTAAATAGAAATCTTATAACTAAGGACATAAAGAGGGAGCCATGTCGAGGCTGGTAGGGGGGGTAGAGACACAAAATGGGTCAGCTCCACACCTGTGTGTCACAGTTGAGAATCAGGAGGCATGGTTTGGCTGTGGAGGTCCCCCTAGGAGGAGCAAGGGACTCCAGATGGACACTGGACTCTCCAGCCTGGAGTACCAGTGAAGGGAAGAAGAGCTTCCACAACATCTGGCTGTGAATAACAGTGGGGATTCTGACCATCTGAGTGAGACAGAAGGATGCTGGAAACCCAGAGGCCCTCTTAAAGAACCCATGCACAGACTCACTTGCCTACAAGTACTCACCCTGGACAATTTGGGAGGCACCAGAGAAATGAAGGAGAGACTGAGTTGTGTGGCCTCTGGGAGAGGACTGGAGGAACAATTACCACTTTCCCTGTGTCGAATCCTTCTCCTGTGTAGCCAGCAGGTAGGTACCATCTTTCCTGTGTTGAGTCCTTCCCCCTCATGGCCAAATCTAAATCTGCATTAACCTGGTGAACACCTCTTGTCCCACCCTGGTGATTCCTTGAGATCCTGCCTCACCTAACTCGCATACCACATGAAGCTCTAGCAGCGGCTGAGCCTTATGCTCAGCCATAGGTGACAGCAGGCCTCAAGGTGCCCTGGACGTTTTGCAGAGCTACCCCAGGCCCAGTGGCAGCTGCCCTTGGTTCATAGCATGGCCTCTCCCACATGCCTACAGTTCCAGCACAGGCAGTGACCAACCATGGATCACTTTGTAGCTCCTACCAAGTAGTCCTGGACCAGTTATAGGCAATGGCTGACCTGGCCTGCACAAGAGCCCGTCCCAAGAGGCCCCAGAAGCAATATACCCAGAGGCTGGCTTCAGACTACAACAGAGCATCACCCAACAAAACAAAAGATCGATGAAACCAAGAGCTGGTTCTTTGAAAAGATAAACAAAAATGGTAAACATTTAACCAGACTCATTAAGGAAAAAAAAGAGGACCCAAATAAATAAAATCAGAAATAAAAGAAAAGTGACAACTGACACCACAGAAATACAAAGGATTACGAGAAAAAATTAGGAATAATTATATGCCAAAAAACTGGACAATCTGGAAGAAATTGATGAATTACTAAAAACATACAATCTTCTAAGACTGAATCAAGAAGAAAGAGAAAATCTGTACTCATCAATTACTACCAACTAAATCAAATCAGTAATAAAAGAACTCCCAAAACACAAAAGTCCTGGACTGCATGGCTTCATAGGTAAATTTTACCAAACATTCAAAGAATAATTAACATCTATTCTTCTCAAACTATTTCAAAAAATTCAAGAGGACGGAAAGCTACTAAGCTCATTTTATGAGGCCACCATTACCTTGATTCTGAAACCAGACAAAAACATTACAAAAAAAAGAAAATTGTAGGCCGATATCCCTGATAAACAAACATGCAAAATCCTCAACAAAATATTAGCAAATCAAATTCAGCAATACATTAAAAAGATCACACCCCATGATCAAGTGGGATTTATTCCTGGGATGCAAGGTTGGTTCAATATATGCAAATCAACTGATGTGATACACCACATAAACAAAATTCAGGATAAAAATCATATAATTATATCAATAGATGCAGAAAAAGCATTTGACAAAATCCAACATCTATTTATGGTAAAAACTCTCAGCAAAGTGGGAATAGAGGGAACATACTTCAACATAATAAAGGCCCTGTATGACAAACTCACAGCTAACATCATACTGAATGGGGAAAAGCTAAATGCATTCTCCTTAAGATCAGGAACAAGACAAGGATGCCCACTTTCACCACTTCTATTCAACATAGTACTGGAAGTCCTAGCCACAGCAATCAGACAAGAAAAAGAAATAAAAGACATCCAAATTGGAAAGGAAGAACTAAAACTGTCATTATTGCAAATGACATTATACTATATAGAGAGAACCCTAAAGATTCCACCAAAAAACTGTTAGAAGTGATAAATGAATTCAGTAAAGCAGCAGGATACAAAATTAATACTAAGAAATCAGGGCGGAGGGGCGGCCAGTTAGCTCAGTTGGTTAGAACGCAGTGCTCCTAAAAACAACGTTGCTGGTTCCATCCCCACATGGGCCACTGTGAGCTGCGCCCTCCACAACTAGATTGAAACAACTACTTGACTTGGAGCTGATGGGTCCTGGAGAAACACATTTAAATAAATAAAAGTTTTTAAAAAAGAAAAAGAAATTGGTTGCATTTTTATACACCAATAACAAACTGTCAGAAAGAGAAATTAAGGAAACAATCCCATTTACAATTGCAGCAAAAACCCCCCACAAAAACCTAGGGGTAAATTTAACCAAGGCAGTAACACACTCGTACTTGGTAAAGTAGAAGACACTGAAGAAAGAAATTGAAAAAGATACAAATAAATGAAAGTATACAAGTATACCGTGCTCATAGATAGGAAGAATTAACACGTTAAAATATCCATATTGCCCAAAGCAATGTATAGGTTTAATGCAATCTCTATTAAAATATCAATGGACTTTTTCACAGAACTAGAACAAATTATCCTAAAATTTATATGGAACCACAAAAGACCCCGGATAGATACAGATCTCAAGAAAGAAGAACAATGTTGCATTATGCTACCTGATACCAAACTATACTATAAGGCTATAATAGTCAAAATAGCATGGTACTGACATAAAAACAGACACACAGATCAATGGAACAGAATAGCGTGCCCAGAAATAAATCCTTGCTTAATCTATGACAAAGGAGGCAAGAACATACAGTAGGGTAAAGATAGTCTATTCAATAAATGGTATTGAGAAAACTGGAGAGATACATGCAAAAAAATGAAACTGGACTACCTTCTTATGCCACATATAAGAATAACTCAAAATGGATTAAAGACTTAAATGTAAGACCCGAAACCATAAAACTCCTAGAAAAAACACAGGAAGTAAATTCTCAGATATTACCCTTAGTAATATTTTTACTGATATATCTCCTTGGTAAAGGAAACCAAAAGAAAAAATAAACAAATGGGACTACATCCAACTAAAAAGGTTTTGCACAGCAAAATAGATCATCAAAAAAACAAACACAGATTACTGAATGGGAGAAGATTTTCACCAATGATACATATGATCAGGGGTTAATATCCAAAATTTGTAAAGCACTCTTACAACACAATACAAAAAACCCCAAACAATCCAATTAAAAAATGGTAAGAGGATCTGAATAGACATGTCTCCAAAGAGGACATACACATGGCCAATAGACATATGAAAAGATGATCAACATCACTAATCATCAGGGATATGCAAATCAAGTTGGTTAGAGTGTGATGCTCTTAACAACAAGGTTGCCGGTTCAATCCCCACATGGGCCACTGTGAGCTGCGCCCTCCACAATTAGACTGAAATAACTACTTCACTTGGAGCTAATGGGTCCTGGAAAAACACACTTAAAATAAATAAAAGTTAAAAAAAAAAAAAAAAAAACCACCTTACACCTGTCAGAATAGCTATCATCAATAAATCAACAAACAACAAGTGTTGGTGAAGATGTGGAGAAAAGAGACCCCTCATGCACTCTTGGTGGGATTACAAATTGGTGCAGCCGCTATGGAAAACAGTATGGAGGTTTCTCAAAAAATTAAAATTAGAACTATCTTATGACTCAGCAATTTCACTTCTGGATAGCTGAAGAAATCCAAAACACTAATTCGAAAAGATATATGCACCTCTATGTTTACTGCCACCCTAAATTCACAATAGCCAACCTATAAAAGCAACCTCTGTGCTCATCAATAGATGATTGGATAAAGAAGTGGTACATACACGTGTATACAATGAAATATTACTCGGCCATAAAAAAGAACGAAATCTTACTATTTGCGACATGAATGGACTTAGAGGGTATTATGCTAAGTAAAATAAGTCAGACTGAGAAAGACAAATAGCATATTATCTCACTTACATGTGGAATCTAGAGAAAATAAACGAACAAACAAAACAGAAACAGATGCATAGATACAGAGGATAAAGTCATAGTTGCCAGAGGGGAGAGGGGTTGGGAAGTTAAGTGAAAAAGGTGAAGGGATTAAGAAATACAGATTGGTAGTTACAAAATAATCATGTAAAATATACCGTGAGGAATATAGTCAGTAATATTGCAACAAGTATGTAGAGTGCCAGGTGGGTGTTAGACTAATTGGATGGATCACTGCATAAATTATTTAACCACCATGCTGCACACCTGAAACTAATATAAAATAATGTTGAATATCATTTGTAACTGAAATAAATAAATTAATTAATCAATCAATTAATTAAAATTACAGATGCCAATAGGAGCCATCTCAGCGGTTTATTATGGAAATAATGTTGTTTGAAGCTACTAATTCATTCTGCAAGACTTTGCCAACTTGAGGAACATTTCTCATGCAGTAAAAGAACTGATGCAATTACTGGTATGATTTCAAGCAGCAATTTTACACTACTCAACGGGTAGGTCAGACCATTCTTTGACACTATAATCTAAGGTATCCACGTATTAGGGGCTGTTAATACCCAAGGATTAATAACTACACTTTGTGCATACATATGTATTGAGAGATTCTTGAAATATTTAATAAAGTGATACATTGAAGATAAATATGCAGGAGACGTGGTCCTAAATTCTCCTTTGACTTTACAGAACAAAGCTTTCAATGCTTTTTTTTTATCTGCGGCTTAAAAAACTTGGCTATAATTTTTATTGCTAGCATAATCTTTGGTAGAAATAAACTCTAGTTTAGCCTTATTTTTTGACAGAATTATTAAGGGTAGTGGTGTAGAAGTAGAAATCTTATTGCAAAAGTGGGCCTATGATAAAGTTTAGCACAAACAGAGAACCCTAATCACTTAAAAATAGTAAGACTAGAAATATGAACTCATAGTTTTAAATATATAAAGATAGATATAGAAATAGATGTAAATGCATGTGGAGAAATAAAATCATGCCTCCATTTCCTATCTCTGTCTGCTGAGAGGACTTAGAAGCAGCGACAGACCAGTAGCAATGAGCAGACCCAGCATTAAGATTTTAGTTTTCAAATATCATTCTCCACTAAAAGGAACAAGGGATCCTTTGAGAAATGGCTGATTCCAGGTTTTCTTTGGAGCAAAGAAAATGCAACACGAGCCTGAAACATATTATTATGACAGAAAGAAGTACACATAGAATCATAGGGACCTGTCAAAAAGACAAGTGAGCCTTCGTGAAGGGGTGTACACTGACTAAATCTGAGACAAGTGAGTCAGCAAAATGAGTAATGACAGTGATGGATTATAACCCATTGAATAGAATAAGAATTTGTAAGTCCAGATAGGTAGATAGACAGTCAGACAGACAGACAGATGAACAAACAGACAAATAGATAAGAAGAGACAATACTTCCTTACAGCAGGACGCCAACTAATTAATGCAGAAGGGAAGACGGAATAAGAAAATCAGCATTTGGCAGCCATCATAATAATAGTTACTTTGGGCAAAAGACATCAAGAGATGTAAAACTAGTAGATGAAAATTTTAGGACGAATAGGATACATAGTCTCAGAATATCACCCCATAGGTGCTTATTAATTTCAAACAGAAAATTAATAACTTTACAGAAGAGAAACCTAGAAGTTATCATCTTAACCAAGTGATCAAAGTTGACGCCATCAGTAATGGGACAAGTCAACGTGTGTGTGTGTGTGTGTGTGTGTGTGTGTGTGTGTGTGTGTGTGAAGCTTAACAGTAGTTGTGGCAATTGTTTAAAATATTTACACCAACAAAATATTTGTGGGGGCGGGGATTTGGTTTTGCTTTTTGGTTTTGAATAAACTCCATTTTTGCTTTGAGACTTTTTTAGCTTATTTTTATTACGACTGTTCATTAAATGTTTTATTCAGTTATATTCACATAAAGTTAACAATCCAGAATTCAAATGTCCTCTAAACAGTATTCTAAAATATAGCTCTCAAGCACGATATGGTAATAGTTGCATGTGTGGTCAGTTAATATATTTTTTTAAATCCTCATATATGGGTATTTCCTAAATGGTCATCCTTTAAAAGAACCTCAGACAATGAGAATGTATATCATATTCCCCTCTGTGCTTTTCTGCTGACAGGAAACAGGTTTCAGTGCTCTACATTTAGTTAGGTAAATGTATACTCGTATTCTGTCTACCATTATATGACAAGATCTTTTACCTTCATTTTATGGAAGTAAATGTAGTATATTCAACAATGAACTAAATCTCTTTTATTTCATTTACCAACTTAT
Organism: Rhinolophus sinicus; assembly: GCF_057876585.1. Lineage (NCBI taxonomy): Eukaryota > Metazoa > Chordata > Mammalia > Chiroptera > Rhinolophidae > Rhinolophus > Rhinolophus sinicus. Next base: position 46,545,134 of record NC_142504.1, read on the forward strand.
CGAGTGTGCTAAACTGACTGCATATATGCAAATATTTATTATGCTATAAAAGTATCAGAACTGTTGCATTAGTACAGGATTATATGATAAACTCTTGGAAGAGACGGTAGAAACTATTTTATTGTAAAGTGCTTCAAACTGTACATATTGCCTACAGGTTATATGTAATGAATTATTTGATAATGATATTAACTTCATCTGAATTTTTAAGTAGATAATGATTCAGGTCTTACTATATAGTACTATATAAAGAGAAATATACCTCATGCAGACAAATGAAAGCTGGAGTTGTAGCTAAATCAATGAACCGCTCATCTTGGATGTTAATTGTGGTTGCTATGGCATAAATGGGGTCTTTTTGATCCTTTTCACCTTTCTCCTCCTCCTCTTCTTTTTCTGTGTCTGTGGTGCTGTCTTCCATTTTTCACAATTCTAAAATAAAATCATTCCATATTTAGCGATTTCGGGATGTCTTCATTTATAAACTGAAATTAATGGCGAATTATAAAAGTAAGCAAAACTCAATTGATGGAAGCTATTCTCCAGTGAAACCATAGGTCAGGAAACTTAGCTATAATCACATTATTCTAAACGCCTGCTTTGTTATAAAGATACTCTCCGTTGTTACACGCAAATCAATACTGAAAAAGTAGGCTATTGCTGTATTAATTGGAAATTACACATATATTACTAGAATGTAAGCTCCATAAGCGCGGAAACCTAATTTTGTTTACTGATCATTGTAGTAGGCGCCCAATTACCATCCACTAATAGGTTAAATAAATATAACCTATACCTTTAAAATACAACACAAAGTTAATTCAAGTTATTTTTGGCAAATAAAACCCAACGCCCTGTGGTGCCCCAAGCTGCCTGAGGCAGGCACCTGCGCACCAGGCCACCAGGGCGCTGCTCCGCACGCCTCTGCCCCACGCTGGTGTGCGCTGCCACGCGGCCTAGCTCCGTGGCTCACGGGTGAGCTCCGTTGTCCCACTTCACTTACAAAGCACAAGCTCAGAAATAAAATAATCAAAAATTTCAAGATGGTAACACCAGAGCATGCAACTAAATGCAGGACCCTTCTGAAAGCAGGTCCTTATGTGACTGTACAAGTCACGCACCTGTGTAGTGTCCATTGATTTACTCACGTATTCAAGTAGACCCAGAGAAGTTTCCAAAAGGACCCCTGTCGTGGCCTGCAAGGTCTCTTTTGGCCCACTTTGGTGGCACTGGAATGGCTGCCCTTCCTTTGCACAAGATAATGTCAATTTAATCATCAGCTCTTTTGATCTCTGAAACATCTGAATCTACACACAACAGAAGAGTATACCTGCATTCTTCTCTTGCCAAAGAAGATAACACCAACTGTCATAATTTTAAGGTCTGGATTTTCTGTTGAACATGTATTATCTCTTATGTCTACCTTATCCTATTAGCTGCTCTTTGATTGTAGGAATCCCCAGTTTTTTTAAAATATAGGAAGCATGTTCTATAATCTGAATCTAGAAATCATATAGGCTCTGATTCCTGAATTTATTAGTCAAGTGGCCACAGGCATGTCATTTGTTCAGTAAGTCTCTTTCTTCCTCTCTAAATTGGAGTAACAGTAACTATTTTTTCTGCTTCTTAAAGAATATATGCAGATTAAATGTGATAATGCCTCTGGACAGGTGGCTTCCACTCTGCTATCTCTAAATTTCTGCCACAGCTGTAAACTACACACACACTTGTTTTCTCCCTCCTGCTACAAAAATACTTCATAGGTGGTAGCATGTACTTCTATCAGGAGGGACTAAATGTCAGGTTGTCTTCATGTTATATAAATAGACATTGATGTCGTTTGGACTTTCCCTCCTTTAACACAAATATATTCTTTTCAATGACATAAAGTAGTTTTTAAAAAGAACCTATTATTAAGGCATCACACAACAGTTTAGTCACCATTTATGGCTTAAATCTTCAGTGAGAGGAAAATGATTTGGTTATATATATCTAGATTCATTGTGTTTGATAAGCTAAGATTTGTATGTTCAATCATTTCATGGATGTCAAATGTTAATGACTATCCCAGAAAAATATTTCCTTCAGAACATTCGACCACACCTGTTAGTTTTAGCTTTTTCTTTAAGAAATATTTCAAATATAAACAAAAGTCAAATAGTATAATGAATCCTCAAGTACTCATCAACCAGCTTCAACAAATATCAATTCACAAGCAATTTTATTTTATCTAAACCATTCCACTTCTCCTCTTCACTCTCTTTATCATTTTGAAGCAAAACCTAGGTACCTAGACATACGAATACATCCTGAAGAACTCCATAATAATGTGTAGAGACAGTCCTCATTCTATTTCACTGCATAGCACTGTTGCGTAGAAACACCACAAGTCATTCAAACAACCCCCAATTTATAAACATATGGAATGTTTCCAGTTTTCTGCTTTTCTACTTTTGCAAAGTATACTACATGTATTTATTTAAAAATGTTTTGAATAAGGTTCCTGTAATCTTTATAATAAAGATGGCATTAACTTTGAAAACTTGAGTTCAGGCAATTTTCTCAAAGAACTGTACCTTTAAATATGGTACAATTTACACAGGCAACAAAAGACAGGTATTATGCTGAATTTGTACAAATTCATCAGCCTGCTGAAGCTTTCAATTTCTATTATCTTAAAAACAGTCTAAATATTTTAAAGCAGGTAAAACATTTTACACAGGGAAGCAACTAAAAGACACTAATGACAGAGTTCTGGTAGACATCAGATAAACTCTAACCCTTAGGGAAAAAAGGAGAGTGAATAGGAAAGTAAGGAAACAATACAGACAAATACAAAAGTGTCATGTGAATTATAACCTAAAAGACTAATTAATCTAACTAAATAATAGGTTGGAAATGGCTTAAGTAGATACCCAAGTTTAACAGATAAAACAAATATTCAAGTATTCATTAATACAGGATTGCAAAGTCCATTGTATTAATATTACCACGTTGCAGGCAATATGATTGACGGCTATAAATAAAACAATGGAATAAAATATATGCTCAGTTTACAGGATATAAACAAAAGAATATTTATGAAACATCTTAAATTAGTGGTGTAAGAAGAATTACATAGTTATCAAGTATAGTAATTCTACAGATTCTCTCTCCATGATACCTAAATCAATTAAACAAGTATTAATTGAATTTTATGAAGACCAAGAGTTTACAAGGATGTAAACGATATACAATCTAAAGAGGAAGCAAGGCAGGGAAATAACTAGCTCTATATTAGACAAGTTTATATAAAATAAGCCTAAATAAAAAGCAATGTTCTTAGGAAGGTAGACAAGGCTTAAAAAGCAGTTTGTAGCCTGGAATTCAGATTTTAATCTGTAAATACTGGGAGCAATTACATATTTGCAGAGGACTTATCTGAGTGTGTAAAGATGTTGGTGACCATGAGAAGAAAGGTCTGGAAAGAGTGTGAGGCAAGGAGGCAAGGAGACAATCAGAGGCTAGGAGCTAGCCGCTGTGCTATGGATAGGAAATAGATTTAGCGGTGAGCAAAACCAGACAAGGTCCCTGACCTCAGGAGGACTCACAGACTGCCGGTGAGACAGAAATTAATCAAAGAATCATAAAGGTAAATGTGAACACACACGTATGTGTAACTGAGCAGGTGCGGTGAAAGCCTGAGCTGGAACCAGGGTTGCCGTGCACTGCGCACTTGGGCAGGCACCACTCACACAGCAAGTTCTGCAGGGAAGCAGCCCCGACTGCAAGGTTAGATGATGAGAGCCTGAGCCCAGGCAGTACCACCCACGCTGCAGGAGTCCGAAGGAGAGAGGACATGGTTTTGTGAGGCTGTCTAGAAAGAATAGGACATGCACGGAGCTTTGACGCGGAAAAGCAAAAGGCCAGGGAAGGAGAAAGGAAGGTAAATAAAGCTTTCGTCCTATTACAGAAAAACACTCAACTCCTCTATTATTCACACTTCATCTCGGGGTTAAAAGATAAAACCTATAAAATAGGAAGCTTCACAAAGAAATATTAAGCAATAAACATTGCAGGGTCTGCCTTGTTTTGTAAGACACACCACTGCTTCCTCTTTGCTAAAAGCTAAAGAGGTGACCATCATTTTGTTTTGATTTTGAACTCGTAAGGAAATTTTTCTTGATAGTTACAAGGAGCACATGCTAAACCCAAATACCCTATGCAGCAGGGCATGGGGCAGAATACACAAACAATGTGACCTATCGAAGGTAAAACGGCAATGCTTGCTTCAAGAAAGATATAGCAGGAAACCACTCTGTCTTTCGATATTACTTTGTCACGGAACAAGCAAGGAGTTTGCTCACTTTAGAAAAGTAGGGTGTAATGTAAAGTCAAACATGACTTTTCTCTCATAGTCCCACACAGAGCCTGAGCATTCTTTTTCATAATTTAGCTCTTCTAACTTCCCTGGAAACACAATCACGTGCTCCATTCTCCCGCTGCCCATTGCTACAGGTTAGTTACACGACTATTTCTATGGTAACTCAGAGCCAGACATCTTGGAGAAAGACAGAAGTCTGGGACACCAATTTTTTTTCTGTTTGTTTCAGTTCCCTCTATTTATTAAAAAAAAATAGATATGTCAAAACAGTTACAAAAACTGTGGCATATTTAAAGTTGTATGACAAGTTCCTCTAGAACTTGTCAGGGTATCTTTGTGATCGTACATATGTTCTCTTTTGGAGATAATATTAAAAGTCTGCATTAAAGGCCTTTTGTGATAGGCCTCTGGTCCACGATCTGAGAGGCTTAGAATACTGGGCAGCCAATCCGACATGCAGCCCACAGTTACCTCAGATCCATTTAATGCAACAACATCATCATCAGATACTACCAACTTATCAGTCCTGAATGCAACGATACAATTATGGCACTTACTGATGTCTAGATGCTTTATTCTGTGTCGTATTATATAATACCCATTATTACTATACAAAGACAAGATCACACTTGAAACTTTTTTTAAAAATGCAGATAACAGATTTCAGGTCATGTTTTAAAAAGAGGGGGTAGAAAAACTTTGTCACTCAAAGACCCAACATATCAAACCACAACTTCCTTCTGTTTCTAAAAAAAGAAAAAGAAAAAAAAACCTCTCTCAAAGAAATATCCCACAAAAACAAAACAAACAAACAAACGAACAAAAACAACCGTTCTGGCACAGAAAAAAATAAAACCACTGCAGTATGTACAGAGAAAATTTGCCTCATAATTGAAGTGTTAAAGGGATGATGTGGTTTGGACTACCGTTAATTAAAAACATACATACACATGAAAGAAAACAAAACTCTTGAGAGGAAGCTCCAGGTGCATAGCTAGGCTTTAAAGTAAATGTTCACAGTATTATGATACGGGCCATCGAGTAGCCTTCCCCCCACCCTCCCACTGAAAATCTAAGATTTCTTTCCTATAGAAATTTTAAGATTCCTTCTCCTTAAGTTTCCTTTCCCCCAGTTTTTTAGCTCCTACCCCTGCTTTAGATAATTACCCTAAAACTTGTGATTCATACTTGTTGATTATAGTCATTGAAGCCTAATGTTCTCTCCCACCCGTTCTGAGCCTAACTCCTGGACAATTAACGACACCTGAGTGACTGGTCAAATGGCCACAGGCTCTACAGAGCTAACGGATTTATTAATTAAAATCTATTTCTCCTCATTCAGAGGCCTTGGGGATACAGAGGATACCCCAGCAAGATTGCCAGTCGCAACCAAAGAAGCCAAAGCGATCTTCCAGGCGGATCTCGAGATCCCTTCCTCTCATCTAAGATCAGATAGGGCGAAAGTTCCATGAATCCCCCAAGAGTTAGAGACAGCTCTATGCCCCTGTCCAGCAGGAAGCAGATACAGAAGAAAAGATGCCCTGTCCCTCAACTTCCCATATGGATTTTATGAGGATCCCCATCTCTCAAGGAGAAGACAAGGCAGGTAGTCAGAGACAGGCATGGGGTCTTTGCATTCCTGCATAACCTACAGAATGCAACCACCCAAAAGACCTCCCCTCTCCGCCCAAAACTTCCCCTTTTCATTATAATTATCTACCTCTATGAGGAAACAAATGGGTACAAAATACCCAACTAGATTAAACTGGTCACTCACACCTGCACAGTAAAAGCCACAATGACCTTCATTTCACCTGGGCCTCATTATACCATCATTATAATATCATACATATGCCCGGAGTTCATTAATATCATTATAACAGACTGAATTCTGGGAAGGAACATGTGCAGTCTAAAAAGATGAGGTAATAGCCTCTTGTCAATCACAGGTGTCAATCAAGTGGTCCCACTCCAGGAAAGGAACAGCCTATTCTAGAGAAAAAAAGGATAAAAACTCCAAGTCCTCGCCAGTCTGGGCCCTATGAGACTTTTGAGCCTTGGTTTTGCTCGTGGGGCCACTCCAAACCCTTTGGAGTGTACTTTTTCTTTTAATAATGAGCCCTTGAGCCATTCTCTGCTGCTCGGGCCTGCTCCTAATTCTTTGGAGTGTACTATCTCTTCTAATAAACTACTCTTTCACCACTTTATTTCTGAGTCTTGTTCAATTCTTTGCTCAAGACGTGAAGAACCTGGACACCGCGCTGAGAACAGCCCACTCTCCGGTAACATATTTGACAGTTAAATCTTAAATTATATGCATGTGTAGCCAGTGAGGAACCTGTTAACTGCCCATGATCACGGAGAACCTAAGACTCCGCTACAGTATAAGCTCCCTCCCTGGGATAGAAGGATGCTGAGAGCACCCTAGGCCTCTTCCCAATTCGTTTCTCTCTCTTTTGGCCTCCTTTTGCCCACTCCCACCCTACCCCAAACGCAGACCCGAGAAAAGTTACTCAGTGTCTCTTCAAAGGTTCTTACATATTTGTCCCATTTCTTCTCAGAAACCTACACAGCCAAAAGGAATTCTGTTTTATTTATTTTTGAGTGGGTATAACATATAGGGTCATGGTGCACTATTCATGTGAAAGAACTGTGGGGACAGAGCCCCAGAAAGTAGTTTACAGGCTCTCAGCCTCACGTGGAAGGGTGCTGGCTCCAGTGGTGGATGGCCGTAGGCTGTGGCTGATTGGCCCACGGCTGTGGCCAGTTAGCCGATTGGCCGCTAGTATAACTGCTGCAGCTACGGAGGAGAGCCGAGGATTGCCGAGGAGAGCCGAGGAGCCAAGGAGGAACGGAGTTGAGGAGAGTGGAGGAGAGAGTCAGTCCGTCGGTTGGCGGAAAGGCGGACGGCAGGTCGCACGTCCGGTGGGCCCAGCCTCCAGTGAGACCGTAGTGGTATGACTCCCCTACCTATGGCTCTGTGGGTGTTCCTTTTTGGCCTCACCATATCCTGCGTTCTTATGTGGGGAGCCGGAGATGAGACCCCGCAGGCCACCCCGCCTGAAAGATGGCGCAGCGAGCAGGGTCTCCCGAATGACAAACTGTCATGGAAACAGACGTGACTTTTGTCTCTAACATATCCTCCTGGTCGCCCTCATCAGCATGCAGACACTCCTACCCTGGGGTCACTCATCTATGCACCCGATGATTTCATATACAGCTCTTCACAATTTAAACATAACTTTCCGTTATTTATTTCACTTAATCTTTACAATCATGTTCCATATGAATTAATGTTCATTTTGTAGATGAGAAAATTGAAGGTCAGAGAATATAAATGATGTGCCCAAGATCTCACAACTATAAATGGCAGTATTTATTCAAACCCACACCCACTGGCTCCAAATCCCTAACCTTTTCTATTACACTGTGCAGGGCTCTCACCATGGCCTTAGCAAAATCCATTCCTCTTGGCCTCCAGTAATGGGAAGCAGGATCAAGGATAGGGGCTGGCGGAGGGAATTCAACTGTCACGGCAAAGGTATAAGGCTAGGACCTCCTTTAGCAAAGAGCAGGCTAACACAGTGTAAATCAATTAAAGACAAATTAATTCTCAGAGAGAGGTGATTAGGCAGTCCCTGAGGTGGTAAGACTAAGCTCTGCGAAACAATGGGCTATAGAACTTGTTGCTATAGTTACAAAGCAAAGGAAAGCCTTCACAAATACAAAGCGCAGCAAGAAACACTGGTCTTACATTTGCAATAATTTATTGTCATTCTGCAAGTCCATTCAGCCTTCAGAAATTCAAAGGGTGCCTGAGAGGCCCTATCAGTTAGTTCCCTTAATAGTTTCCAAATGATTCAGTAGTGAGCAGAGACTGAGTTCCAACTCCTGTGGGAGGTTTGGAATGCCCAAGTAACTCTAAAGCTGACAGTCTTCCAGAAAGTCTATAAAGCAGAGATTCTACATGTTTCACGTAATCTGGAATCCTCACATTATAGGTCACTCCTTTGTTGCCATTGCTACGAAAATGTGCATGTTTCTCAAATTCCACTGTCTTTGCTTGAATTTAAAAAAAAGGTACCAGAAAGCACATTCATAACATTACCACAATAGTCTGTATATCCTATCTAATTAGGCCATTGCAAACCTGCTTTCATACCCTTTTCCTCTTCCCCATACCCCAGTTAGTAGGAACTGTGGGTCTAGATGGGTCTGTTTCCTTAGCAAAGAACTTCATGAAATACGGGCTATCACTGCTTTCAATTTGCACAAGCCCAGGTTCCTTTTTTTCCCCCTTCTTTCCTTCCCTCCCTCCCTCCTTCTTCCTCCTCCTCCTCGTCCTCCTCCTCGTCCTCCTCCTCCTCCTCCTCCTCCTCCTCCTCCTCCTCCTCCTCCTCCTCCTCCTCCTCCTCATGTTATTTCAGCTAAGAAGGCAACTAGAGATTTTAGTCTACAAAGATGACAGCATGCAGTAATGGAAATGGCTTTGAAGTTCATCAACTTGGGCTTCAATTTCATTCCTGTCCTCCCTGTGTGATCTTGGGCAAGATACTCAACCTCTTAACTGCAAGATGATTTAAAAGTTGTGAAGATTAAGTGGGACAATGCATGGGAAGTCTCAGCCCAGAGCCCAGCATTAGTCCTCAATAAATGTTAGCTCCCTACCACCACTGCCTGGTTCTCTTGCTTTCATGTACATATATGCCTTAAATTATTTTGATAGGGAACAAAGAAATAGAGGTCAGCCTGGGGCTGGACAAAATATTTCAGGAATCTATAAGCAGGAAAAGGTGATCTGGGTTCTCTTCAGTACGAATTTGTACCAGAACACTCCTTGGGATTTGGTGTGGATCATAGTAGACCGAATCTTCAAATCCCACTGTAAGATGTTTAAATTTAGAATAAGAACGACTACCTAGGCCACTGCGTACTGAAGAGGGAGCAAGAAAGCAACACAATTTTTAAAAATCCCTTAAAAGAATATGTGTCAAATCCAAGCATGAGCAGAACCAGCTTTAGACAATCAAGTAAAGCAGGCAAAGTCCCTCTCCCATGTCTGGAAATTTCATAGTCTCCTCTTGTGGTTGCATAAGTGTTTCCTGTTCTCAGGCTTCCCCTGGCACTAGGCAGATCTCCACTTTAGTCTTCCTCCCCCCAGGCAGCTTCCCTTACTCAATTTCTTTCCTTCCTCTAAAGGCAAAGGTTCTTACATTAATTATAGGGTTAGAAGAATATTTACCAAGCCAATATTCCTATTTTACATTGAAAAAAATTAAAAATAAAAAAGATCCTTTCTTTGAGCTGGGGAACAAGGAGAGTTGGTGAGAAAACAAGTTGGCATGGGCCTCTGAGGCACCCTGTCTGCTTAGGACCAGGCTCAGAAGATGAAATAGTGGAACTAGGACATACAGGAACATCAGACAGATAATGTGCCTCCTTTCCCAGGCGGGACTTGGGGAAAGTGGCAAGGTTCCAGAGCCATCATCAACCTTACCCTCATGTGACGAAGCAGAGAGGACTACCTAGTTAGAAAGGGCCCAAGAGAGTTTACAGATGGCGTGGGAGAGGTGTTGAGGCTGGCTGGGAGTACTACACCCTAAGAACCCTTGATGTTATGATAAAAAGACACTGCTTCATGAAGCTCTGTGGACTATACAACTGAGAACCAGACAGGGGTCAGAATTTTCAGGAGATGCCAGCATGGAGACCCAGGATATACATTTTAGGAGGAGTCAGCATACCGTGTAGACCTAGCCGGACAATCAGCTCTAATGCGTCTTTTGGAGCAAAAATTAATATAAGACCTGGTATTATATTATATTATATTATATTATATTATATTATATTATATTATATTATATTATATTATATTATATTATATTATATTATCTGGTCTTATTTCACTATAATATAAGACTGGGTAATAATATAATATAATGTAATATAATATAATATTTTCAGGGAAACATGGTAGTAGACACCAAGCACTGACCAGACGACCATCCTGAAGCCATAATGCTACGAAATAACCCTGAACTTGGGTCTCATGTCTAGGAAGAGGGCAGGAAAAGGGAAACACGAATTAAGTTTTATTTTTTAAAAACAGCTTTATTGAGGTAAAATTTATGTGCAATAAAATTCACAATTTTAAGTGTACAATTTGATGAGTTTTTTAACAAATATTGACAGTTGTGTAATCACTGCCACAAACATTCCTATCACTCTAAAAAGTTCCTTTGTACCCCTTTTTTACCAGTGCCACCTCCTGTCCCACCCCCTCCATCCCAGGCACCTGGCAACCACCAGTAGTTTGCCTTTTTGTAGAATTTTGTGTAAAGAAACTCATAGATGTCTGGCTCCTATCTTTTAGCATAAGGTTTTTGAGGTTCCTGTACATTGCTGTAGATATCAGTATTTCATTCCTTTTTTTTCTGAGTGCTATTCCATTGTAGAAACATACCACGATTTATCTGCCTTTCTCTGTCTGATACACATTTGATTTGTTTCTCATTTTTGGTTATTATTAATAAAGTTGCTATGAACATTGGAGTACAAGTTTTCATGTGCATATACATTTTCATTTCTCTTCAGTAATTATCCAGAGGTAGAATTGCTGTGTCAAAGGGTGAGTATATGTTTAATTATATAAGAAACTGTCCAATTGTCATCCAATGTGGCTGTACCATTTTATATTCCCACCAGCAGTGTATGTGGGTTCTCATGGTTCCACATCCTTGTCAACACTTGGTATTGTTAGTATTTGTAGTTTTAACCATTCTGGTGGATGTGTAGTGGCACCTAATTTTAATTTGTGGTTTTAATTTTCATTTCCGTAATGACTAACTATGTTGAATGGGTTTATTTGCTTTTTATATATCTTATTAGGTGAGGTGTCTATTCAAAATTTTTTTGCCCATTAAAAAAATCAGGTTGTTTTTCTTCCTATTATTGTTGTAAGGGTTCTTTGTGTATTCTGGATACAAGTCCCTTATCAACATCTTTTGTAAATAGTTTCTCTCAGATCTCTCCCAGTCTTTTAATTTTCTTAGCATTGTCATTTTGAAAAGTAAAAGATTTGAATTTTGAGGAAATCCAAGCTGCCATTTGTTTGCTTTTATGTTCATGCTTTTTGTATCTTATTTAAGAAATCTTTGTCAAATCCAAGGTCACAAGATTTTTCCCTATATTTTCTTCTAGAAATTTTATAGCTCTAGCTCTACTATTTGTATCTTTCATCTACTTCAAGTTATTGTATATGGTGTGAAGTAAGGGGTGGTGTTCTTTGGTGAGGGAGGAGGATTGCATAAGGATATCCAATTGTTCCAACACTATTTGTTGGGAAATGTATTTTCTTCCTATTGAACTATCTGGCACCTTTCTCAAAAAATCAATTAACCAAATTGATGTAGGTCTATTTCTATATCCTCTTCTGCCCCCCTGACTTATATGTCTATTTTTACATTGTATCCATTATTATAGCTTTACAGTAAGTCTTAAAATGAGGTAGTATAAGTCCTCAAACTTAAGTTTTTTTTCAAAGTTGTTTGGCTGTACTAGGTACTTCACATTTCCACATACATTTTAGAAGCAGCTTGTCAAATTCTATTTTTAAAAAAGCCTAGTGGAATTTTGACTGAGCAATGAATCAATACATCAGTGTGGGGTGATATGCTATCTTAACATTGAGTCTTATTTTCCTTGAATGTGGTATTTCTCCCTGCTTATTTAAGTCATCTTCAATTTCTCTCAGTGATATTTTATGGTTTTCAGGAGACAGATCTTGCATGTGTTTTATTAAATTTATCCCTAATTATCCCACATTTTGTATGTTATTGTAAATGGAATTGTTTTAAAATTTCAATTTCAAAATGCCAGTGTTAGTCCTTAGAAATATAATTGATTTTTGTTACTGACCTTGTATCTTGTGACATTGTGAAACTTTTTATTAATTTAGTAGCTTTGTATAATAGTTCTTAGAATTTTCTATTTAGTTGAACATGTTGTCTGCAAATAGGTACAATTTTACGTCTTCCTTTCTAACGTATTCCTTTTATTTCTTTTTATTGCCTTATTGCACTGTGTAGGAACCTCCAGGACAATGCAGAACGAAAGTTGTGAGAGTCAACATCCTTGCCTTGTGCCAGGTCTTAAGCAGAAAAGCATTCAATCATTTATAATTAAGTATGTTATTAAGTTTAAGTTTTTCATAGATGCCTGTTTCACGTGGAGGAAGTTCCCTTCTCTTCCAAGTTGTGAAGAGTTTTTATCCGAAATGTTTATCTGAAACACTTTGTTAAATGTTTTTTAAAAATCCACTGAGATAATCATAGCACAAATAATGCTGGAACAACTGGAGATCCGTATGTAAAACAATGCACCTCAACCTTAACCTGCATCATTTATAAAAATTTACTAGAATTAAGGCATAGGCCTAAATGTAAGACCCAAAGTAAAAACAAAACAAACAAAACTTCCAGAAGAAAACAGGAGAAAATCTTTGTGACATTGGATTGGAGAAAGTTTTTTTGTTTTGTTTTTGTTTGTTTGCTTTTTTTTTTCTTAAGACATAACACGAAACCACAAATCATAAAGAAAAAAAATAGTTAAACTGGACTTTTTTCAAAATTTAAAAGATCTGCTCTATAAGGAATAGAGACAGTGGAAATGTAATGGCTGTGTGCGATGTCAGAGGGATAGTGGGTAGGGGCAGGGGGTTGTCACTGTGTGAGGGACATAAATGATAAATGTCTATTACATCGTTTTGTGCACCTGAAACTAATTAAAAAAACACGTTATAAAAGATATGCTCTTCAGAAGACAGTGTTGGGAAATTAAAAACAAAGTCACAGATGCGAAAAAACATGTGCAAATAATGAATCTGACAAAAGACTGGTCTCAAGAATACATAAAGAAATATCATAACTCCATAATAAGAAATCAAACAGACCAATTGAAAAATGGGCAAAAGATTTGAAGAGATACTTCACCTTAGAAGATATACAAATGGCAAATAAGAATGTGAGAATATGCTTACTTCATTAGTAACTGGGGAAATGCAAATCAAAATCTCAATGAAATACAACTACACAGCTATCAGAGTGGGTTTTTAAAAATGTGACAACACCAAGTATTTGTGTGAGGACATGGAATAACGGAACTCTCACATACTGCCAGAGGGAATGTAAAATTGTACAGCTCCTTTGGAAACAGTTTAGTTATTTCTTATATGCACACATTTACCAAGTGACCCAGCCATCACACGCATATGTGATTCAAGGGAAATGAAGACTCATATTCAATTAAAACTGTACATAGGACGTCATCAAAATGGCGGCGTGAGGTGAGCCTCTGTAAAGCTCCCCTGGAATTTACAACGAATTGAAGAACAATAACTCCACAAAGGACTCCCTGCACAGCAGACAGGCAAGACGAAGAGGCCCACTACCGAAATCACCTACAGGTGGGCAAATCGCGGGAGCGGGGGAGGAGGGAAGGGAGAAGTGCGGAGACAGAGCCCTGCAGGCGCAAGACGCAGACCTAGCTCAGTGCTCTGAGCTCGCTGCTTCCCGGAACTACTGCAGCTGTGGGAGAGGGAAGAACTCAGACTGCTAGGGCTCCGCTTATGGCCCACAGGGCTGAGGGGGCAGCATATAACACGGCTGAACCCAACGCTCACGGCAGAGACCTCAGAGAAAAGACTGAAGGAAGAAGGCTGAAAACGGTGGTTTAAGCCCTCACTGCCGAGCAGAGAACGGAAGCCTTAGGCACTGAGACTAGCTGCCCCCTCACTACCCTCCCAGAGCTCGCCCTGCCTCCACCTGCCCGGTGATAGAAACAGAACTGTAGCAGTGTCAGAGCAAAAGAATAGAATATTTGCTCTTCTGAGAACTGTGGACCGCAGACACAAATACGCAGCCCAACTAGTTCCGGCAATGGGGAGGGAGCTGTGGAAGCAGGACCGGCTGTGGTGGTGGTCGCCGCCATTGCTCTGGCCCACCTCTCACAACTCACCCCGCCCCTGAACCCACCTATCTGGGCGGATCCCTGCAGGAGTAAACAGAACTGCTGAAACACACGGGCTCTGAATCTGGAGCTGGAAGAGCTTTGGAACATCAAATGCTCTCCACATACCCATTGGGACACTGCGCCCTGTGACCTAGATGAACTATTAACAGAGGATAAGCCCGTCTTCCAGGGAATCCCCCCATTGTGTGAGAAGCTGGAATAGTGCAGAGAAAACATAGCACTACCGTGTGGGAGAAGAAAAATAGGCTGCAGTCGGAGAAAAAATAAAACATTCTACCAACACATACTGGAAAACAAAAGAAAGACCTCTTCCTATCAACCTGTTGCAGAAGCCATTCCTGCAGATATCTAGGAAGATAAATAGTAAATCAGTAATTGCCATGAATAACCAAGGCAACAAGATAGATCAGAAAGAAAGAGAAAAGTCTCCAGAAAAGGCACTTAAAGATACAGAAATATGTGACTTAAATGACAGAGAATTCAAGATTGCAGTTTTCAAAAAACTCAACGAGATGCAAGAAAACACAGATAGGCAGTTAAATGAACTCAGAAACACAATCAAAGAAGAGCATGAGCATTTTACGAAAGAGATTGAAATTTTAAAAAAGAACCAAATAGAATTTCTGGAGATTAAGAACTCAATAGAAGAAATTAAGAATGAAATAACCAGCTTAGGTAATAGAGTTGACCAGATGGAGGAAAGAATCAGTGACATCGAAGATAGAAACCTGGAAATGACACAGATGGAAGAAGAAAGAGACTTGAGACTTAAAAGAAATGAAAGAACTCTACAAGAACTTTCTGATTCCATCAGAAAGAACAATATAAGAATAATGGGCATATCAGAAGGAGAAGAAAGAGAGAAGGGAACAGAGAATATATTCAAACAAATTGTCGATGAGAACTTCCCAAATTTGTGGACAGAACTGGACCCTCGAATCCAAGAAACAAATAGAACACCTAATTACCTCAATCCCAACAGGCCTTCTCCAAGGCACATTGTATTGAAGCTGTCTAAAATCAACGACAAAGAAAGAATCCTCAAGGCAGCCAGAGAAAAGAAGACGGTAACTTACAAAGGAAAGCCCATTAGATTATCATCAGATTTTTCAGCAGAAACTCTACAAGCCAGGAGGTAGTAGAACCAAATATTCAAACTATTGAAAGAGAGAAATTATGAGCCAAGAATAATATATCCAGCAAAGATATCCTTTAGATATGAAGGAGGAATAAAGACCTTTCCAGACATACAGAAGCTGAGGGAATTTTCTAATATACAACCTGCTCTAGAAGAAATACTAAAGGAGGCTATTCGACCACCATCAACAGGGACAATTTGTGGCAACCAAAACATAAAAAGGGGGAGAGTAAAGGCCTGAACTGGAATAAAGGAATGGAGAAAGTAAGCGTGCTGAAGAAAATGGAATATTCTAAATATCAAACTTTCTTTTACATAAACTTAAGGGTAACCACTCAAAAAAATCCAGAACTGAAATGTATACTGTAATAAATGAAGAAACAGAGGGAAACATCATAGACTACCACCACACAGAAATAATAGACAACAACAAAAAGGCAGAGAAACAATGGAGACACAGCCTTACCAGAAAACTAAAGATAAAATGACAGGAAATCCTCACATATCAATAATCACCCTACATGTAAATGGACTGAACTCACCAATAAAAAGGCACAGAGTAGCAGATTGGATCAAAAAACTGAACCCAACCATATGCTGTCTCCAAGAGACACATCTCAGCTACAAGGACAAGCATAGACTCAAAGTGAAAGCGTGGAAATTGACATTCCAAGCAAATGGCATCCAGAGAAAATCAGGTGTAGCCACAATGATATCAGATGAAACAGACTTCAAGGTGAAAAAGATAAGAAGAGACAAAGATGGACATTTCATAATGGTAAAGGAGACTATACAACAAGATATAACAGTCATCAATATTTATGCCGCCAATCAGGGAGCACCGAAATATACCAAGCAACTACTAACAGAACTAAAGGGAGAAATTGACCAAAACACAATTATACTAGGGGATTTAAATACATCATTGACAACTATGGATAGATCATCCAAACAGAAAATAAATAACGAAATAGCAGCCCTAAATGACACATTAGATGAAATGAACATAATTGACATTTATAGAGCACTTCATCCTAAAACATCAGACTATACATTCTTTTCTAGTGTACATGGAACATTCTCAAGGATAGACCATCTATTGGGACATAAAATCAGCCTCAGCAAATTTAAGAAGTTTGAAATCATACCAAGCATGTTCTCTGAATACAATGCTTTGAAATTGGATATCAACTGCAAAAAGAAAGCAGGAAAAAACACAAATACATGGAAATTAAACAACATACATTTAAAGAACGACTGGGTTAAATAAGAAATTAGAGGAGAAATCAAAAGATACATAGAAACAACTGACAATGAAAATACATCCTACCAAAATTTTTGGGATGCAGCAAAAGCAGTTTTAAGAGGGAAATTTATATCATTACAGGCCTATCTCAAGAAACAAGAAAAATCCCAAATAAATAACCTCATGTTACACCTTAAAGAACTAGAAAAGAATAACAAGTGAAACCCAAGGTCAGCAGAAGAAAGGAAATAACAAAAATCAGAGCAGAACTAAATGAAATAGAGAACAAAAAGACAATAGAAAAAATTAATGTGACAAAAGCTGGTTCTTTGAAAAGATTAACAAAATTGACAAACCCTTGGCTACACTCACTAAGATAAAAAGAGAGAAGACACTAATTAACAAAATAAGAAACGGAAAAAGGGAAGTTATCACGGACACCACAGAAATACAAAGGATCATCCAAGAATACTATGAAGGACTATATGCCACCAAATTCAATAACCTAGAAGAAATGGACAAGTTCTTAGAAACATATAGCCTTCCAAGGCTGAACCATGAAGAACTGGAAAATCTAAACAGACCGATCACCAGTAACAAAATTGAATCAGTCATCCAAAACCTTCCCAAAAGCAAAAGTCCAGGACCAGATGGCTTCACTAGTGAATTCTACCAAACCTTCAAAGAGGATCTATACCAATTCTGCTCAAACGCTTCCAAAACATTGAAGAAGAGACAGTACTCCCTAACTCATTCTTTGAGGCTAACATTACCCTGATACCAAAACCTGGTAAGGACAGCACAAAACAAGAAAACTACAGACCAATATCTCTGATGAATACCGATGCAAAAATCCTAAATAAAATTCTAGCAAACCGAATACAACAATGCATTAAAAAGATTATTCATTACGACCAAGTGGGGTTCATCCCCGGGGCACAAGGATGGTTCAACATACGAAAATCCATCAATGTGATACATCACATAAACAAAATAAAGGACAAAAATCATATGATTATATCAATTGATGCAGAAAAAGCATTTGACAAGATACAACATCCATTTATGATTAAAACACTTAATAAAATGGGTATAGAAGGAAAATACCTTAACATAATAAAGGCCATATATGACAAGCCCTCTGCTAATCTCATAATTAATGGAGAAAAACTGAAGCCCTTTGCTCTACGTTCAGGAACACGACAGGGATGTCCCCTATCACCTCTGCTTTTCAACATAGTGTTGGAAGTCCCTGCCAGAGCAATCAGGCAAGAGAAAGAAATAAAAGGCATCCAAATTGGGAATGAAGAAGTTAAATTATCACTCTTTGCAGATGACATGATGCTATATATAGAAAACCCTAAAGACCACCAAAAAGCTATTAGAAACAATCAACAAATACAGTAAAGTTGCCGGCTACAAAATCAACTCACAAAAGTCCATTGCCTTCCTGTATACTAACAATGAAATCTCAGAAAAAGAAATACAAAAAACAATTCCTTTTGCAATTGCAGCAAAAAGAATAAAATACCTAGGAATAAACTTAACCAAGGATGTGAAAGACCTATATCCTGAAAACGATAAGACATTTTTGAAAGAAATTGAAGAAGACACAAAGAAATGGAAAGACATTCCGTGCTCATGGATTGGAAGAATCAACATAGTTAAAATGGCCATATTACCCAAAGCAATATACAGATTTAATGCAATCCCCATCAAAATCCCAATGGCATTTTTTAAAGAAATAGAACAAAAAATCATCAGATTTGTTTGGAACCACAAAAGACCCCAAATAGCCAAAGCAATCTTAAGAAAAAAGAACAATAATGGAGGTATCACACTTCCTGACTTTAGCTTGTACTACAGGGCTACAATAATCAAAACAGCATGGTATTGGCAGAAAAACAGACACATAGACCAATGGAATAGAATTGAGAACCCAGAAATAAAACCACAGAAATATGGACAGATAATTTTTGACAAAGAAGCTAAAAACATACAATGGAGGAAAGACAGCCTCTTCAATAAACGGTGCTGGGAGAATTGGATAACCACATGCAAAAGAATGAAACTGGACTGCTATTTGTCACCATGTACCAAAATTAATTCAAAATGGATCAAAGACTTAAGCGTAAGACCTGAAACAATAAACTGCATAGAAGAAAACATAGCTACTAAACTTATGGACGTTGGATTCAAAGAGCATTTTATGAACTTGACTCCAAAGGCAATGGAAGTAAAAGCTAAAATAAACGAATGGAACTATATGAAACTTAAAAGCTTCTGCACAGCAAAAGAAATCATCGACAAAATAAAGAGGCAACCAACTGAATGGGAGAAGATTTTTGCAAACAGTGCCTCCGATAAGGGGCTAATATCCAAAATATAAAAGGAACTCATGAAACTGAACAACAAAAAAACAAACAACCCAATTGAAAAATGGGCAGAGGACCTGCAGAGACATTTCTCCAAAGAGGACATACAAATGGCAAATAGACATATGAAAAAATGCTCAACATCACTAATCATCAGAGAAATGCAAATCAAAACCACAATGAGATATCACTTCACCCCAGTCAGAATGGCTATCAACAAGACAAATAGTAGTTGGAGAGGCTGTGGAGAAAAAGGAACCCTCATACACTGTTGGTGGGAATGCAGACTGGTGCAGCCGTTATGGAAGGCAGTGTGGAGGTTCCTCAAAAAATTATGAATCGAATTACCATATGACCCAGCAATCCCTCTCCTGGGTATCTATCCAAAAAATCTGAAAACATTTATACATAAAGACACGTGTGCTCCAATGTTCATTGCAGCTTTGTTTACGGTGGCCAAGACATGGAAACAACCAAAATGTCCTTTGATAGATGAATGGCTAAAGAAGTTGTGGTATATATACACAATGGAATACTATTTGGCGGTAAGAAAAGATGATATAGGAACATTTGTGACAACATAAATGGATCTTGAGAGTGTAATGCTGAGCGAAATAAGTCAGACAGAAAAAGCAGAGAACCATGTGATTTCACTGATATGTGGTATATAAACCAAAAACAACAAAAGAACAAGACAAACAAATGAGAAACAAAAACTCATAGACACAGACAATAGTTTAGTGGTTACCAGAGAGTAAGGGGGTGGGGGGTGGGAGATGAGGGTAAGGGGGATCAAATATATGGTGATGGAAGGAGAACTGACTCTGGGTGGTGAACACACAATGGGATTTATAGATGATGTAATACAGAATTGTACACCTGAAATCTATGTAATTTTACTAACAATTGTCACCCCAATAAATTTAAAAAAATAAATAAAAAAGAAATATGTGAGCCACATCTATAATTTAAATTTTCTAGCAGCCCTATTTTAAAAAGTAAAAGGAAGCAGGTGAAATTAGCTTTATTTTACTCACTGTAGCCTAAATATTATTTCAACGTGTAATCAATAAAAATTATTAATGAAGAAAAAAAAACTGTACTTAAATGTTTATACTGTCTTTAATCATATTCACCCAAAACTGGAAACAATCCAGATATCAACTTGTGGATGTATAAACAAATTGTGGTACATTAATACAATGGAATTCAATTCAGATATGAAAAGGAACAAACTACTGATATATACAGAAACATGGAGGAATCTCAAATACATTAAACTAAGTCAGATGGCTATGTGCCATATTATTCCATTGATATGAGTTTCTGGAAAAGGGAAAAGTGTACAGACAGATAATGGATCAGTGGTTGCCAGGGTCTGGATATGAGGGGAAAAGGACAGACTACAAAGGGGCATGAAGGAACTTTTGGCAATGATAGAAAAGTTCTAAATCTTGATTGTCACAGTGGTTACTTGACTGTATAAAGTTGCTAGAATTCATAGCGCTGTACACCTAAAAAGAGTGAATTTTATTGTGTATAAATTATAACTCGATAAACTTGACTTTAAGACAAAGCAAAGCAAACAAAAGGAACTAAACCCTCACAGAGTGCTAAAACTGTATACTATCAAAACAAAGAAAAACATTCTAAAATTAATCAAAGGAAAAAAGCAGATTCTCTACAAAGCAGCTAAATTAGACAGAAGACTAATCATTAGCAAAAACTGGACTTCTTTGAAGTATTGAGAGACAGTAACTGTCAACCAAATTATTATTTGAGAGTTAGGGTAAAATAAAGACATTTTTAGACAAAGTCTAAAGAAATTTCTTAGAGACGAATTGAATATATATAATAGCTATACTTCAGTTAAAAATGAAACTGAAGCTAGAAGGAAAGGGGTGAGCAAATAAATTGGTTAACATTGCTAAATTTAAATAAGTATTAAATACAAACAACAACAACAAAAATAATTATTTGTGTGGCATCAAAAACAAAGTGGTACATAAATACACATGGCAATAAATGACATGGAAGACAAAGGGAAAAAACTGATGTTAAAGAATTCTATCATTTGAAAGGTGGATGAAGATATTGACTGATTAGACTTTCATTACGTTAAGTGAGTATGCTAAAATTTTAAGGATAATTAGAAGAAAAGAAAATAGCTTTCCAAATTACTACAGAGGAATGAGGTGAATAAAGAAAAGCATTTAGACTAAAACAAGACATAAATGGAGAAAAAGAGGAACAAAAAAGGCAAAAAAGGCAAGGTTAGTAGAAAACACAAAAAAGAGGGTAAGAATAAGCATAAATGTAAAAGTAATTACAAAAAGTGTAAGTGGATTAAATTTACCTGTTGAGGCAGATTCTCAAATTAGATTTAAAATATCGAGCTATATTCTATTTATAAGAGACTAGTCCCAAATATAATGTCATAGGTTTGAATTAAAAGAATGAAAATATTATTAGGTAAAAATATACATCAAGAAACAGAATGCAATATTAGAGATAAATAGGATCATTAGTTAATGACAAAAACATTATCAGGAAGCAATATTAATCCCAAACCCATACATAAATAATAGCATAGCCTCAAAATATATAGAGTTTAACTGGAATTTCTACTCAAAAGATACATCAGTGCTAGTACTGTGTGACTGGTTGAAATACTATTGCTACCTTGTAGAAATAGAATGAAGCATTAGCACTAAAAGAACTCTAGTCTAAAATAAGCTTTTAAAGTTTTTCTATTATAAGTAAACTCTCTGGTTGTAATAAATACTATCTCAGACCACACATACAGACAAATACATATTGCTTTAATGTACAAAGCACTCACATCCCCCTACCTCAAGAATCTTCCTGAGATATTTGTTACCGAGGCAACTTTTCAAGATGTTTAAAGTGGGGAAACTTGACTCTATTAAATAACAAAGTTTTTTCCATCATCTGCCTGGAAACAAACAACATGTAGATTTCAAATGGGACTACTTATATATTCATTAGATACCTCTTAGTACTGTTAATTATTAGGTTAGATTATAAAGTTAAAATTTCATATGAAGACTAGAGGTCATAAGATACATTTATTCTAAAAAGGTTATAATTAAGAAATTTAGCAAATTCCTAGGGCTTCCCTCACTTAAATTGAATTCCAGAATCCTTTGTTTAGGTTACATTTTTCTGAAAACTCTCTCATGCCCTCTGCTGTCCATTTATTGAATATAAATTATTAAATAAAATAAAATATTCATGGACATTTACATTTAGATGGTAAGAAATCCTCTACCTATTTCTTTGTTTGAATCAGTGTTAGGAAGCAATATATGCTAAGAAATGCTTTAAAATTTTTTAAATTATAAATGTAATATATGTTCACTATTGAAAACACACACAAAAATGGAGAAATAATTCATTATCTCACTACTTAGAGATAACCATTGTTATCAAGTTGTGTATTTCCCTTTGGAATTGTTTCTATGGAATATGTTTTTATGTATAATTTTATGTTAAAATTACTATTATTATTACAAAATTGGGATCATACTAGACATACAATTTGGTATTCTACTCTTTTCACTTAATTTTACTGTGAGGTAATAGAAAAAATATATATATTGGTCTCTGACCCTGGCTCCTGAAACAGGGCTTCTGAAACCCTTATAGTTTCCTGGGTGATAGGAATGCCTTTTGTTCTGATGAGGGGACTTTGGGTGGTCTCCTGGATGAGGGCTGGTCACCGGAAAGAACAAGCCATGCTTAGAAATCTCGGAATTTTTAGCCCTGACCTCCATTCTCTGGAGAAAGTAGAAGGGCTGAAAATAGAGTTAATAATCTATCATGCCTATGTGACGAAGCCTCCATAAAAATCCCAATAGTATGGGGTTCAGAGAGCTTCCAGGTTGGTGAACATATCCACCCTGAGAGGGTGACGCACCCCAACTCCACAGGGATAGAAGCTCCTGCTCTCGGGACCCTTCCAGACCTCACACTATGTATCCATTAGGCTACTTATCTGTATCCTTTATCATTTCCTCTAATAAACTGGTAAATGTAAGTTAAATGTTTTCCTGAGTTTTGTGAGCTACTCTAGCAAATTAATTGAATCTAAGGAAGGGGTTGTGGGAAGCACCCATTTGTAGCCAAATCAGACAGAAGTTGTGGGTAAGGTAGGGACCTACTACTTGCGGTTAGCATCTGAAGTGGGTGGGGGCAGTCTCGTGGGACTGAGCTCTCAACCTGTGGAACCTGACATTATCTCCACATAGTTAGTGTCACAATTGAGTTAAATTGTAGGACACCCAGCTAGTGTCGCAGAGAATGGCCTGTTGTGGGGAGAAGCCCCATATACTTGGTGACTAGAGTGTCAGCAATGAATTGTTGTGAGTGTGGCAGTAATGTGAAAGTAAAGGGGACACTCACAGAAGGAGAACTATAGGTTTTCCCCTTACAATTATATTATGGGAACTTTCCCATACCAATGAACAGTCTTCAAGATATAAATTTTAAATTGTTCCATAATATTCCAGATGAATACTAATTTATGTGACTCTCCTATTTTTGGACATTTAAGTTGCTTCAATTCTTTACTATCATAAGTAACCCTGTAAAACAAAACTCCTTAAACATAAGTTTTTTTTTTGAATAGCCCAAATTTTATGTTTACATTAAATTCCAAAAAGTGTCATTTCCAAGTCATGAATACATATGTTTTAAGGCAGTTTATGCATATTGCTGAACTGAACGCTGGAAAGTTTGTAATAACTTGCACTCCCACCAGCAGTATATGTTCATGACCATAGGAATAGCTTTTTTTAAGCTGAAGATGTAAAAATATCCTACAAGTAAACTCTAAATAAGGGGGAAAAGTTATCTACCTATGATTCTCCATTCATTTGATGAATAATATTTTTCTTCAAAGGTCAGGAAGATAGAAAGACCTTTTGGCAGAGCAATAAGAGGGCCAGATCTTCTAATTGTGTAATCTTAAACTTTCTGCATTTGCTTTCTCATTTATAATGTGAGGATAATAATATCTGCCCCGCTAAACAGAGTGTTTTGTGAGGATACCCTGAGATGATATATGTGAACATGCTTTGAAAACTATAATGTCAAAGAGACAGAAGGTAGTGTAGCCTCGCCTCTTGTAATTTTAATGCCCCTAGTATTTTTGGCAACTAGAATTAAATAATTTAATTTTTAATTGTAGGATATAGGTATAGACTTTAACCAAATGTTTCAATTGCTTTGGTTGTTACATAGCTTATAGTCAAAGATACAGATATAGGCTTTAACTAAATGTTTCAATTGCTTTGGTTGTCACATAGCTTATAGTCAAAGATTTAAAAAGTATGCTAGTCATGCAAGTTCCTTTACAGGGACTTGCCTGTAAAGCAAGTTCCAGGAGAAATGTTTAAAAGTACACTTTGCTTGAGATAATAGAAAAATATAGGTAGTTAAGCATAAAACAATAACAGCTTAAACAATGACAATAGTCACAAGATGTCTAGTTTCTGTGTTTTTTTGTTTTGTTTTCGTTTTTGTTTTTTAAAGATTTTTTTATTGGGGAAGGGGAACAGGACTCTTTTTTTTTATTGGGGAACAGTGTGTACTTCCAGGCCTTTTTTCCAAGTCAAGTTGTTGTCCTTTCAATCTTAGTTGTGGAGGGCGCAGCTCAGCTCAAGCTGCCGTGTTCAATCCAGTTGCCATTGCTAGTTGCAGGGGGCGCAGCCCACCATCCCTTGCAGGAGTTGAAATGGCAACCTTGTGGTTGAGAGGATGCGCTCCAACCAACTGAGCCATTTGGGAGGCAGTTCAGCTCAAGGTGCCGTGTTCAATCTTAGTTGCAGGGGGCGCTGCCCACCATCCCTTGTGGGACTCGAGGAATCGAACTGGCAACCTTGTGGTTGAGGAGAGCCCACTGGCCCATGTGGGAATCAAACCGGCAGCCTTTGGAGTTAGGAGCATGGAGCTCTAACCGCCTGAGCCACTGGGCCGGCCCCTAGTTTCTGTTTTTTTGCTTTAAAGATAACATCACTAACACAAAATTATGAGATATTTTGCAGAATCTTGGTTCTTCAACTCAGCACCCCTCGTTCTCACAATGTAATTTTGTGTTGCTGATTTACTGTTTCTTTGCTTTGTTAAGTGGGAGGAGATAACTTCAGGGCCACAAGGAGAATTTATGCTCGTTTTGCAGAAGGAAAGAATGTCTCAAGGTAGCTGGGACCAGCTGCTGACACCCAGGAGTCTGATTTGAAAAAGCGTCATCTATGACTAAAGAAACACAGACTTCTCTCTGTTTTCTGGAACTTCCCCTCCCTTACTCCCCAGCTGCATAAAAACTCCCTACTTTGCTTTTTGGAAGAGATGGATTTGAGAGATCTTACACTCCCATCCTCTCACCTTAACCAAATCACATAAAACTCTATCTCCAAGCACTGGTGTCTCACTGTTTTGGCTTTATCTGTGCATCGTGTGCACTAACCTGGATTTTGGAAGATGATTCTACAACAGTAATATTTTTATTAGTCATTGACATGCGGACAGATTTGATACATAAGTCATTAGACTTTTAGAAATATCAATAACCTTTTAATATGTTAATCTTAATTATCAATCATTTTCAAACTCATATGATCAGAAAAGTAATTTTTCAGTCTATTTAGTTTTATTATGTTTACTTCAAAATAGTAAAACCAATCACTTTGCCACAGACAGTGAAGGTTCAGTTGCCAATTCCATTTACTTGGTGTGTCTCAGAAAAGAAAAAATTACCATAGAAACAAAATTATCTATTAGGGATTTCCTATTTAACCTAAAAATAATTGGCACATGTACAACAAATATGAGTGCATTCTCAACTTGCTTAAGTAAACTCCTTTGTCAAATTCTTTTTCAAAGTTATTCCCATGGGTCTTCATTAAAAAGTCAATTTGAAGATCAGTCTGAATAATTACGACCAAATGAAACACAAAGCCAAGGACTGAACTAGTATTCAGTGGGAACTTGGTGAATCTAAAAGTTAGCACCTATTGTGAGCCTTCACTAGGAGGAAGAATAATGAGGGAGGAAAGACTAAGAGGACAGAAAGGAGGAAAGAATAACTTAAGAAAACACTGAATTTTTGAAAATGTATTGGCTAGCAAAAAAACTCTGTGACTTGGGCCCATAATGGACCTTAGCTCAGCTCACTAAGACATTTCTCTATCATGATAGCTCTCAGTAATTCTGATTATTGCAGTTAGCCAAAGGTTGTTTTTTAAGGCATTCAGTTTCTGCACTTGAATTTTGTTAAACGTCATTGTTTGCAGTGTGTCTTTACTAAGAACTTAGGGAATAATTTGTAGGAGGAGGAAGTGGCACAGAAAGGGAGAGAGAAGCAGCAAATGAAGAAATAAATCTTTTCTTTTCCATTTTTTAAATTACCCACAGAATAATAAAAGGTAAAGTCATTTAGTGCAATTCCTCGTCATCTTAAGGTTGAATAAACAGGACCATGTGACACACACAAACCAGGTACAGAGGCAGGAAAATAATCAGTCCCATGTTCTTCCCATTGCACGATATTCTCTCTCTCTCTCTCTCTCTCTCTCTCTCTCTCTCTCTCTCTCTCTCTCTCCTCCCTCCCTCCCTCCCTCCCTCCCCTTCCTCCTCTTCCTCCTCCTCCTTCTTGTCTCTCTCTCTCTCTCTTTCTCTCTCTCTCTCATTTTAGCCCTAAAACCGAGGATCATTTATAGTTGAAGAGATCGCTACTGCTGTCAACACAATTCCTGATCGCTCAGCTTTTCTTTTCTTAACTTAGAGGCAACGTTATCCCTAAAATAAGAATAGAGTACTTTATTTACACTGCAATTTCGTAGCCTGTGCACCGCGTTCGAGTCCATTATCTGATTTGATCCTTACAAAACCCCTTGAGGCAAGACAAGGAAGGTATTATTGACCTCATTTAAAAAGCGAGCAATTAAAACCCAGAGACGTCCAATGACTGGCCTAAGATTACTTAAGAGTCAGAAGAAAGCAGGACTCTAATGCTATTCCTATATTTGTTGTCAAAGAGTGAGTTCACTCAAAAAGTACCAATCTGGCTCTTTATCCTCTTACCTTAGAGATCCTCCATCCCAGGGTACCCCGTTCTAGTTTTGTGAAGTTTGGACCTAACCTCCCACTGACGGTACTCCTAGTTTGCATCTAATTTTCACCTTTAAAACTGCAATTCCTTACCCCTTCCTTGATACTGATCCTTATTTAGGCTCCTATTTTTCTCTGTAGGTTATGGCCTCCAGGGTCTCACTCCAAAGCTCTACCCTCTCTAAAGAAGTCGCGTCCTCCGTGTCCAAGGAAACCACACAGCCTTGCTCACTTAGCCCTCTCCGCTCTTTCCATTGGCCAGTTAGATGCCATGTAGATTTTTCTTTCCGTCCGTCCAATGGCTAATGGGGTTGAGGCAAAGAACGCGCGCCTTCGGAGCAGCAGGCGACACCTGCTCTTACTACCTTCGCATTGCTTCCTGGGATATGTAGTTTCTGAGCTGCCAGGAACTCTTCGCTTTTTGGCTCCCTTTAGAACTACTTATCCCGTAGGCCTTTGCGAAAGGGGAGGTCGGTGGGCGAGATGTCCGGTCCGGGTGGATACTTAGAGCTTTCACATTTCAATTTGCTGTTGAGGCATGAGCGGCTGAGATTTAAATTGAGGGATGTAGTGAACAGTCTTGCTCTTACTTCAGCAAACCCTCGCAAATGTCACCCTTGTGACTTGAGCCAGCACAGTGCAAAGTCGACTGGCGGTAGCGAGAGTGGGCTGTGAGTGAGGTGATCGAAGGGAGCGCGAGAGGGGCGCGCCATGTACGTCCCTCGCTGGGGCTGGGGACTCGGCTGCCTCCGGCTCCGTCAGCTCAGAGTGTGGGACGGCGAGGCCACCGGGCGCTGGGCGTGTCGGGCTTGTCAGGCCCGGCTATCCGGCTTAGGTGGGGGCGAGCGCGGGCCCGGGTCCGAGCCTGGCCCCGCGCACCGGACTTTGAAGGCGTGGGCGCTGCTGGTGAGCCCGTTCGGTCGGTTGCGGGCGCGGCTCCCGTGCCACCTGGCGGTGAGGCCCCTGGACCCCCTTACATACCCCGACGCCGACCGCGTACTGGTCGCGGTGAGCGGAGTGGAGGGCGGGGCTCAGGACCTGGCGGACCTGCAGGTGAAGTACGACGAGGCGCGGAAGGAGGTGGCCATTGTGTCTGACACCATTGACCCCCGGGCGTCCGTGGAGGTGATCGCGCCCCTGAAGTTTGGCAAGTGAAATGACGTTGCAACGGGTTTGGGTCCCAGGGCACACCCAGGACCTCCTCAAATTTGGCGGAAGTGCACTTTTAATTGGTCCCTTTGGATCTGACTTTCCAACCTAATTTACAGTTGTCCCTTGCTGCTTCTCTCTTCTGTCCTACTTTGAGTTTCCCCGTAGTGGTGACGAATTAGTTTCCTAATTATAGGCATTTTATGAATCGAATGGAAACATGATTTGGAGTGTTCTATGTGAAATGACATTTTTGGAGCCCCTTAACGTTCTCCTTTGGCACTTTGTTCCTGTTTCTGTCACTCATTGTACTTTGTCAGTAGCAAAGTGATTTGTTTTGGGGGAATTGACTTTGCTTGATAATCCCTTCAATGGTGTATGGCAGTCCATCCACGTTTCCCCCTGCTCACAGCCTGGGGATCTGTCCCCAAACAGCCCTGTCTATTGGATTTTCCATTTCTCACCTGGACCAAGTGTTTGGTTTCAAATAGGCACCCAGTTTCTTAACTGATGCGTCTCCATTCATTTTGGCCTAAGTAAATTTTCAGAGAGTGGCAGGTTTTGAAGAAAAACACATAGTAACACTATCTGGAAAACTTCAACTGATAATGCCTGCAAGATGTGTGTTCTAGGTATTTGGGTTGCATGTTATTTCTCAAATACAAGACAACACTTTTGTAGGAAAGTCTCCCCAGGTTCCCTTCCTTCCTGGGACTGATATTGTTGATGATCATAACAGCAGCTAACACTTCTATGATGATCTTTTCAATCCTTATAATTGCTCTATAAAGTAGACACTGTTATTGTCACAGTTTCAGATAAGGAAATTGAGATAAAGTAAATATTTATTGTGGGTGAACAAATAGAAAAAAATCCATGCCTTTATGAAGTTTATATTCTAGTAGGAGTAGATCAAGCAATATGCCTGTTTGCTCTCAGAGATGAAGTGGTGGAACTGAGATTTGAATTGACTGGAATCTGCTTAACCACTATGCTTTATTGCTTCTCAACTTCTAACAGGCTTAGATGAATAAGAGACCCTGACTTCAAAATTGAACAGTCTGGGGTGGGGAGGAAGATCTGCCAATATGTTATTGTAGTACAAAGTAGACTAAGTATTGTAATAGAGATACACCAAATTTTATGGCAGCACAAATAAAAATGGAACTACCTGTGTTGGTGATCCCAAACCTCGTTATTTGTTGATTCTACTTTTTAGAGCCAGAACCCCATTTCTGCTTCATTGTTTCCATGTGTCTATTCCATAGCTCCTCAAATCAATATAATTCAGTTTTCTTCATACTTAATTATTCATCAAGTTTGTCGATACTTGTTTCAGTGAATGGATGAAAGTAGTATTACTGTCACTTAATGTCTAGCCTTAACTTCTCTACCTGTCTAGTGAGGGTAGAGTATATTTAGAGTCTTGTTTTCCTTTCTCCATGTCTATCAATGCTGTGTTAGGTCAAGCCTTATGTTGTAACACTACTTAACTGGGTAAAAATTTTGCAGTTATACTTGCATCCATGTAAATATGGGGTAAAATTGTCTTTGTATTTTAGATTAATCCCAACCAAAATATTGCTATCATTTTAAATCTTTAGAGAGACTGCGACATATTCAAGAAATTGATTTTTATGCCATAACTACTGAATTTGTGGTGTTGCACCCCAGTAGTTTGTGTTTGGGGCAATATAGTGTTTGCTTCTCTAGTCTAGTTTAAGTAAAATCATCAATATTTATTTGAATTAGGTATTAAATGTCAGTGTTTTCTTATTTGATATTTTTGTACAGAGACACTTAAGATTACACTTTAAGTTGACAGCCAAGGATGCCACCTGTGACTCCTTATTTTCCAATTTTCTTCAGATAATACTGTTATTTATCCACAATTTTGAAGTCTTAATATCGTTTAGTACTATGTTTTTCAAAGTTGTTCCCATTTTTCATTACTGAAAATACCTTTTGATATACCTGCATGGTAATATCTTTAGTTTTTTAGATATGAAAGGTTAGAGATAGGACTTGAAATCCTAAGTCATGATCATATATACTGATCATGCTACTCCTGCAAAATGCTTTTTCATTTGGGGGAGGTTTGGAAACAAACTTTTAAATCTTAATGAATATAAGAGAGTAGGCTAACTGACTTATCCAGTTTACCATAATGACTGTTAAACTTGCTGTGTTCTTACTCGAACTCTGTGTATGTGTGTGTTTTTTCAGTGGGAAAGAAGCTTCTCTTTTCCCAGGAGTGCCTATAAGATTAGGAGTTTCTGACCTCCCTTCCTTCCCTCCTATATTACTTTTTCTCTTTAGATGATACAGGCCAACGAAAACTACTTTATTTCTAAAAACTGGCAGAAAAGGGCATTACATTTGGTGTTGGCATGGTGGAGACCCCTTACCTTTAGGGAGAGACTACTGACGACTCTGCTCTCCCCAGGGCTCAGTAATTATGGATATAACTGAGGAGCTGGATTTCTAGGGGGGTACTAATATGCTTTGGAGCCCATTAACCATGGTACTAACTTTTTTTTTCTTTTTTCATTTCTAGACTTGAATATCAAATCATCAGGGTCTGGCTGTATAAAAGTCCAAAATATTGAATGTGATAATTGCAATATTGAAACTGAGCAGGGGACTAGCATCTTACAGTCTATTAAGGTATAAGCACTTTTCTAATTTTGTTTCAATGTTATTTTTAAAACAACCCTTAAACCATGAACTGCCATATCAAGTTAAAGCTATTATTCTGAGTACCATTTTAAGAATATTGAGTATCATTTATTCATTACTCAGAAATTAGTTGCAAAAATTTTGCCTTGACATTAGTTCTGTTCTGAAAATAGAGAGGTTATAGCAACTTTGAAGGCTTTTTCCTCATATTCCTTTTAGATTTCATTTTGAAGTATACGTTAAAATAATAGTACATTTTAAAAATATTAGATTAATCACATTTTTAGTGTACCAGGTAG
This sequence comes from Rhinolophus sinicus, assembly GCF_057876585.1. NCBI lineage: Eukaryota > Metazoa > Chordata > Mammalia > Chiroptera > Rhinolophidae > Rhinolophus > Rhinolophus sinicus. The sequence continues at coordinate 46,576,545 of NC_142504.1, forward strand.
CTCATTACTTAAGGATTAAGTAGGTATTTGTGATAAACAACAAATGATTCATCTTGTTTTGTAATAACATTTTTATATTTAAATATTTTAATTAAAAATTTTTTGGGTAACAATGGTTAGTAAAATTACACAGGTTTCAAGTGTAATATTTAATTTTCTTAAAATTAAGTTGGTCTTAGCTCAAAATGATTTCAAATACATCTCTAATAGGTTTTAGATATCCTTGCTAGAACTGGTACTTCTTATACTTGCATGTTCAAAACACAATAGTTTTGTTAACTTTGGTGGCAGGTAACTTTGTTGAAGAGAAATCAGTCATCTTTATTTCATAATTGCAAAACATTTTTATTTTTAGATTCATAAACTACTTAGAATAATTAATGCATTTAAAAATTTTTACGTTATTAGTTTTGTTCCAATCACTTTTATTTGCATACCTGCCTTTAGCATCTGTCCACATGTAAACCATTCCAAATAAATTTAGTTGCACCAATATCATAAAAGACTAAAGAATACTGTAACATGTCCTTTTTCAGCACAATGAGATGGTTCAGGTTCTTATAAAAGATTGCACAGTGAAATCTTCATGTTGGAGGATTACCTGGATGAAAATGCCATAGTTCCTTTTTCCCTTAGAAATATAGTTTACTCCTCAATGCTTGAGTTTCAAAAAATTCATATAAAATATTGTCCTCTGAAGACTCAGAGTCTTATTTTTTAATTTTTATTTATTGGGATGACATTGGTTAGTAAAATTATATAGGTTTCAAGTGTACAATTCTATAATACATCATCTGTATGTTGCATTGTATGTTCACCACCCAGATGAAGATTCAGAGTCTTAGATTTTCAGTTTCAAATCAAAATTAGAAGCTAGTATGCTGCTATCAGTCATCTTTGATTTATCTGGTAATTCTGAAAGATCTTTTTGCCAATTTTCTCTTTTTTTGCCATTGTGGGCATAAAATGAAAAATGGATCCTCAGCTTTGGCACTGTTGACATTTCGGTCCAGATAATTCTGTGTGTCAGGGGCTGACCTGTGCAGTGCAGCATCCCTGGCCTCTACCTACTAAATGCCAATAGCACATCTCTCAGTTATGACTCAGTTCTCAGAATGAAAAATATCTCCACACTTTGCCAAATGTCTTCTGGGGGACAAAATCACCTTAAGCTGAGAACTACCATTCTAGGTAAATCCATCAGTCTTCTGTTGTCTTATTTTTTGTGTGTGTCTTTTAGCATAATTGGGAATAATTGACTAATAATGATGAATTAACTCCTAGGATAATGAAGTAGCAAAATGTTATAAGACATATGAAAAATAACATAAAGATCCCGTAATGTATTTTAGATTTATAAAAGAGTCCAGTGGACTGACAGGGTAATTTTAAGATAGAATGGGTTTTATTCTGTTTTCTTTTTATTTTTAATAAGTATATTTTCTATTTGTTTTTTGGAAGACCTCTAAGAAAGAATAAAAGTTATGAAATAATCAGTCCTTACAAATAGAATAGCTCAAAAAGAAATTTGAGAACTAAATTTGGGTCCAGTGGATCCTAATGGTATATACCAAGGGTTAAGAGATTTACTCTTGAGATCTTAGGATTTAACTGACTTAAATTCACAAATGGAAACATTTGGTAAAATATCTTGTTTAAGTTCTAAATATGGTATAATAATGATTATCTCAAATTAATGATTACCTATTAATACCAATTTCTCTTCCACTCATTTTAAGGACTTGAAATATATTTGATCTATGCAATAAAATGTTTATAGCAATAATAATAGCTACTGTTTATTGAGCCCTTATTATATACCAGAAAATTTAGCTAAGCCTTCATTTAATCGTTGAATTATCTCCTTTTATCAAGGAAGAAACTATGAGGCACCAAGAGATTGAGGACTTTAGTTAGGTTCAGATAGCTAATAAATTGAGCTGAGATTTGAACTTGGGTCTTTCTGATTTCCCCACTTATGCTTTTTCCACCTTTCTTTATTGTCCAAGCAAAATGTATGACAATACTACGTTTAACTAAGTAAATTTTTTAGGCAGCAGACCCTTAACTCATTGAGTGCCACATATTTACATTTTTTTTAAATAGAGCATAGTAGTTTGTTGTAGTAAATAGTGATTTAAATATTTATTTTAACTTTTATTTTACATATTTTTAAAAATTTTGTAATCTACTTAACTTTTTTTGGAATTAAATGAGCTTTAAATTATAACAATAGCTCTTAACATTTTTGAGCCTTACACCTCTTTGAAAACCTGATGACTGTCTCCTTAGGAAAAAAGTGCATATGTATTTGAAATTTTGCTTATAATTTCGTAAGTTTCACAGATTCTGTACAAATTCATGTAGGCTTGGTTAAGTGTTCCTGATATAAAATAACAGTTGCTTTGGAGATACTCTTTTCTAAAGTTCATCAATTACTTGTCTGCTTGATAAAAGATTATATTATATGTAATTTTACTTCCAACTCATGTTTCTATGGGCATGAAGTAGTCTACAATGCTATAAGACAGATAAACTTTTTAATTATGATTCATTTTGTCCTTTTCACTAAATGTTTTGAAATTTGTTTCTGGGCTGTTTTGCGTAAGGTTTTACTATTTTCCCCCCTGAATAATCAAGCAACCAGAAAGTATATACTTGTCTTGAATTTTTTACTCCCAATGTTTTAGACGCTTCTCTGCTGTTGCTGGTCAAGATATCGGTGAGTTTGCTTTTGCTATTTTTCTTCCTCTGTTATTTACCTACTATTTTTCTCTTTATAATTGTAGCGGAACTGAAGATGTATGTAAATGGTTAAGGTAAAGTAAACTACTCTGAAAAATAGACCAAACATCTAATGGCTCATACAACTATAGTTTATTTCTTAATTGTGTCCAAGTGTGTGGGTGGCTGTTTTCTGTTCAGTATTTCTAGGTTCCTTTCATCTCTGGCTCTGCCATCTCTTAGAGCCTTATTGTAATCTGCACTCATTTGGTGAAAAGGCAGAGCATAGAGAAGGCATACCAGCTCTTCTAAAAGGACAAGCCTGGAAATTGCATATAGCGTTTCCATTTACAGTCTCTTGGCAAAAACTTAGCAACACCTAAGGGGTAAAGGAAGCTGGAAAATACCATCTCTTCATGGGCCCAGCTATACTCTTACTTTGGAGAAAAAAATGGATTTTTGTGGACTTATAATAGCTTCTGCCACAGTTGCCAAGTGTGAAATCAAGTCTCTCTCTCTCTCTCTCTCTCTCTCTCTCTCTCTCTCACACACACACACACACACACACACACACACACTCCCATTCACACACACACACTTTTTGTTTTGGTCTAGCAGAGGAGGCGCTAACTCACCACTATTTTCATTTGTGCTTAGAGAAATTTTCACTTAGTTCCAGTTTCAGGGGTATGTTGTGCTAGAAAGTTTAACAGTCCGTTGGCTGTTAACCTAAGTGTGAATATATTCTTTAGAAGACCCCAGCCATAAGAGTGTGGGTTCTATTAGGTTAGATTTTGTCGTTTTCTAACAGTGTCACCTGATAAAGTTATTTATTTTTTCTGATTCTTGGATTTCTCCTGTGAAATGGGGAAAATATAATACCCATTTGTCTGAGTTGTTGTGAGGATTAAATGATAGTTAATGTAATGTAGTGAACATTATATATGGTGCAAAGAAAATGCCAAATAAGTGATAAATATCATTGTTATTAATAATGACCAATAAGAGTGATTATTGTTGTTATCCTCATCCCCATTTCTGTTTAGTTAGCCAGCCACAGTGATTTTTCATTCCCAAGTTCTTTTTCAGTGAAGCTACTGGAATACCCGAGTCACTCTTCTTTTGCCCTTTGAGTCCAGATGGCTTATTTAATCCCTTTAACAGCAGTTGATATTCTTTTCTAGTTGATGTTATTATTCCAAATAGTGCATTTCTATTTTCCATTTTCCTCTTTTGCTGCTTTATTGTTATTTAAAAAGAAACATTTAAAATGTTGGAAAATTTTTTATTAGTATAAGTCAAATTTATTCTCTTTTTCTCTATATGTATTTTTGTATTTGTCTTTCAGAGTCAAAAATTACATGTTCAAGCAAAAGGAGGCAAAGTGATCTGTCTGGGAACAGTTTACGGAGATATAGATATTTGTGCATCCGATAAAAGTGTAAGATTGAAACTTTTTTGTTTTAGTAATTACAGTTTTGCATCAAGTTGGCTTATACAGTGGGTAGGCTCTACAGAATTTGTGGTATAACATTCCTTCTTTAATGCATTTTAATTCATTAGTAAATTCAAATTTCAAATTCAGGTGATTAAATATTGTGCACTTTAAATTGTAGTTTGTGATTTAATACTTTTGACAGTCATTTAGTTTCTTATTTGGAATCAATAACATCTTTACATACTTAATATTTTAATTCTAGTTCTAAAGAAATTTTTATTTTTATGATCATGGATTAAAATCGATCATTAAGTAACACCACTGTACTTGGGATTAAATTTTTCTTCTATGTTATGTTTGAGTATTTTTCCAAGACCTGTTTACTTTGCCTGTAAGGAAAATTGAAAGATGAGTTCAAAAATCAACTTTCTTCAGGGTTTTCCACAAGATGGCACCACTAGATTACATTACTGTTCTCCAAAAGCTTTTATTAGCTATAGAGATTTTGGTTGTTATAAGATAGTTTGTATTTTTTAATCAACTTTTGTTGCTTCCTGTGATTCAGCATAGTATTAAGAGTAAAGGTATAATTTTGAAGTATAAACTGTCACAATTTTTTTTTAACAAGATCAATAATGTTTTAAATCTTTGAAAAAGATCAAAGTCACTTCTACAGTTTGCAAGGATCTTTTGCTATAAATTTGTTCATTTTCATACTCAGCTTTATTCATAGAAAATTGGTAGGGAGGAATTGAGAGTATATCTTATAGATTGATTACTGTTGGCATAATTAAACAAGGTAGATTATAACACTAATTGTTTCTACTATTGTAACTTTTATTTTCTATCATCAACTTGTGGGAGACTGTTTAAACCCACACATTTAAATTTATCCTTTAAATTAAACTAGGAAAGTATTGAAAAACTGCCTTGCTTGATGTGGCAGCTCTTTTGAGATGGCATTGAGTTTTACCTCACAGATTGCTTTGGTCTTGAAGGTGCAAAGGAAAATTAGACAACTTTGCAGCTCTTTCAAACTCTGTCCTTTAAATGATGGCTTGTGGTATTTGCAATTATCTAAATTACTGGAATATTACATATTGACATTCAACTATAAGTATCAAAAAATAATTTAAATTGTCTCTTCATTGTTTGCTATTTTGAATATTTTGGCCACTATTTCCACTCATTTTTGTTTGTTCTAACTTTCATGGTTTAGTGCCTATTTGTTTATTCCTACTTTTTATTATACTATTTTGTTTCTTGCCAATTGAGTTTTATGTTGTACTAAAGAATAAGTCTAGATATTTCTATTATATACAGTGTTAATTTTTAAAGCATATTTCTAATTTTCTGTTTCATATAAAATAAATGCTTATGAAATGATAACTTTTAATATACAACTTACACAGAAATGTGCTTTTGCATATTTGAGAGGTAGCATAGCGAATTTGTTAAGAGCACAGAATTATTGAGAACCAAACTACCTGGGTTTGAATCCTGGCTTAGCTATTTACTAAGTTCTTTAACTTCTGAGAAGTTACTTTATCTGTCCTCCTTTTTTGGAAAAACGAAATAATAGTAATATACTTAACTCAAAGGGTTGTTATGAGAATTAAATTAGTTAATGACACAAAGTACTTAAAACAATGTCTGACACATAGCTAACTCTAATATAGTGTTTATTGTAATGATGATGATGAAGGTAAATAAAACACAGATAACAAAGATAATTGAATCACTCTTAGATCTCCCAGGTAACTTTACTAAGACTTTGTTTCATTATTCATGAAACAGGGATGACATTATTTGTTTTTCATATTCAACAAGATTGTGAGAATCAAATGAGCACTATGAACATTTAACAGCATTCTTTATGTGTTATTTTATATGGAGTGGCTGTTTTTAAATTGTATCATTAATTTCTGTATCCTATTTGGTACAGAGATGATAGAAATTCATTTTATCTGATCGTTGGATAAATTGATGGCAGTTGTTAGTTGAACCTGTCTTTCTTAGTTTGGGCTACAGAGCCATAGTGCTTTCCTAAAACTTGGTTTTCATTATATGTAATGTTGTTTTATAATAATTAAATTTATGAAAAGTTGTCCTCATATAGAAAAGAAAATTATAGCAATATCTCTGTCAGGAGGGTATTGATTTTTGTATCTACTTTTTAAAAATTTCTTTAAGTAAGTATTTCTGTTAATAAGCAAGCTATACAGTTTAATTCAAAGAGTCTATTTATGACTTTTTGTTCCATTAGCATTAATAACTATAAAGCAGAGCCTCACTATTTTGCTGTAAACTGTAGTGTCCTAAGATTAGTTGTTCTAGTTAATACCTGATACTGTGCATTACCTGTGGTCCTCAGTGAATTTTGAATTTCTCTCAAATTAATTTTATGGAATGATTGGTTAAAATAACTATAATATATTATTGTGGTGGGGGAGGTATTATACTTTCACTTGGTTTCATTTGCTTTGGTGGAACAGTGGAGGATACTTTTCTGGCTTCCTACAGAGTAAAATATTTAGTGTTTAATGAACAAAGTAAATCTTTGACATTACCCAGATACTCACAAAGAGTCTCTTAAAGGCTTTGTTTGGTTGTAGGGAGAGTCTAATCAAAAGTGCCCCTTTGCCAATTCAATTGAGTTTCAAATATTCTTTCAGTATTTATCATTTGGTGTTCCCTAAAACAACCTCACTATCTATAAAAAGCTACTTTACTCCTACTTGTTATCTACTTTATGGAAACTTGGAAATTTTGAAACCATGCATATAACTTTTCATAAAGCAACTTTGTAGGTAAAGGATAAATTATTTCAGGAGTTTTATACCTTTACTGTAACACTGAAGAATGCAAAACATTTGTATTCTGACAAATTTGAATGTACATAAAATATCTATCTTTTTTTGACAGAATTATTGAAACTAGATTTAAAGTAAAAATTCCTATGAATCCATAATTAACTTAAAAGAAACTGTAATAGATAAGAAACAATTGGGTGTATATTATATACTTAATAAAAGTCCATTAGAAAAGAAAGTTACGTACTTCAAATCCAAAGGGCAAAGTAATTCTAATTTGCTTCTCATAAGAACCTCAGAGTACTTTTCTTTCTCTTTTCATACTTCTGTTTGTCTTCTAATATTTTAGTATTGTTGGAACTCCGTTCTTATTAAAAAATATTTTGGGCTCTTAACAGTTTTTGAAGGACATATTAGGAGTGCCTTACACTAATGTCCATGTGTTCAAAAACAGGGATGTTTCTTTAAACACCCTAGTATAATACTTGAATTTGACCCTGGGCAAAACTCTGGCAAACATTCCTGGTGATTCAGTTTTTATGTCAACAATTTTATATTAACATTCACTTTATCCTTAAAAAACATTTCCTTAAAATGCTATGAAATGATTTGGAATCCTAAATTAGATATCTTCATTTTACATTGTGCTCAATATTTGAGACAAATACATACTACATTTTGTTAGGGGAACTTAGGAACAAATACAAAATTCCTTTCATTTTGTTCAGTGGAAACCTACTGTCTTATTAGATGTAAAGTGGAAAAATTCTAGAATTCTATTCACTGTATTAACAGATGAAAGGAGAAAAATTGTGATAGTCTTAATAAAATCAGATGAAGTATGTGCTAAAATTCAAAACCCATTCATGATTTAAATAGCAACAACAATAAAACAAATTTGAAATATGAGGGAACTTTTCTTAATTTGATAAAAGGTATCATACTCAGTGATACAATGTTGGAAACTTTCCCTTTGAGAACAGGAATAAGATAAAAATGCTCACTATCCCCTGGCTTCTATTCATCATTGAATTGGAGGCCTGAGCAAGATAGTAAGGGAGGAATGAGCAGGAAAAACAGTATTAATATAAGGATGAGAAGGGAAGAAATGAAACTCACTTATAGACAATATAATTATGCATGTACAAAAATTTTTCTAATTCAGATAAATTATTAGAATTAGTGAGCTTAGTGAAGTTGTTGGATTTAAGGTCAAATACAAAAGCCAACTAAGATAAAATGAAGTTAAAAATACATCTTTTATAATAGCACTTAGAAAATATCAAATAGGAATAAATTTAACATAAGATGAAGGAAAACTCTACACAGAAAATATAAAACATTAAAAGAAATTAAAGAAGATCTAAGTAAATGAAGGAATATAATGGGTTTGTTCCACATTCCACAGAGAATACACTGTTGCTCACAATCGTCTAACAGATAGAGTTAGGCAGTCAAAAGTCACTGAAGTGATTCTGTGCAGAATAGTAACTTTTTTGCAGTTGCCTAAAAATTCTATAGGTACCATTTTGACTTTTTACCAGTCTTTGTTTTATAATGAACTGATTTGAGTCTTTCTTTTACTAGACTGTGACTGTAGACAAGCTGCAGGGAAGTGCTGTTAATATATCTACTGAAGATGGTTTGCTGAAAGCCAAGTATCTTTACACAGAATCGTCATTTCTATCTTCTGCTGCTGGGGATATTACATTAGGAAGTGTTCATGGTAAGATGACAAATGCCTAATGTGTCTCAGACTTCCCACATAATTTTAGGAGATGACTGTTTATCTGTAGTTGAAAGATCTGCCATTAGGAAGCTAGCCCTCTAAATAATTAATTGCAGACTAACCATCTTTTAAAAAACTCATAAAATAAAATGACCTATGAGCTATGAATTTTATTTTGGCAAGAAATTGAATATTGCGCTGTTACACATGTGAATAATAATAATTCTATGCATTTTTTAATGCATTTCCTTATAAAAGGAAACAAACAAGGAAATATATGCAGGAGATATTCAGAGGAAACCACAATGAAATAAAAGCAGTATTAAAAATAAAGATGGGTTTTGAGTGGTTGCTTTTATGTCATGGTAAGAAAGTTAAGGATTGAATAAATTAATGAAACATTTGTGTGGAATCTAATTATAGAAACTCAGTGATACTATATGGACTAAAATGTTTTATGTGTGTTAGTACTAACTTGTCAGGAGGGAGTGGAATCAAATATTCAAGCTATTGAAAGAGAGAAATTACCATCCAAGAATAATATATCCAGCAAAGTTATCCTTTAGATATGAAGGAGGAATAAAGACCTTTCTAGATATACAGAAGCTGAGGGAATTTTCCACCACAAATCCTGCGTTACAGGAAATACTGAAGGAGGTTATTCTACCTGAAACAAAAAGACAAAAGGATGTAAAACTATGAGTAAGATGACTAACAAATAGACAGAAGTGGGAAATGACAACCCCTACACAGAATAGGGCACTATATACTTAAACATCACATAAAGGGTAAAGGAGATAAAAACAAAAAAAGAGAGCGAAGAAGACAATTTGCTACCACAACTCAAGTGAACTCACAGCATAAATCCGGATAATTTGTGACAACAAAAAACATAAAAGGGGAAGATGGTGAAGTTTTGAATTTGCAAAGAGGAATGGAGTTAAGAAGCATGCTGAAGAAAAAGAACTACTATATGTATCGTGTTTCCTCAAAAATAAGACCTAGCCAGACAATCAGCTCAAATGCATCTTTTGGAGCCAAAATTAATATAAGACCCGGTTTTATTTTACTATAAGACTGGATTTTTTATAATAAAATGTAATGTAATGTAATATAATACCAGGTATAATATAATACTATTATAATATTGCTCCAAAAGACACATTAAGACTGATTGTCTGGCTAGGTCTTATTTTTGGGGAAACACAGCATGAAATTTTCTTTTACATAAACTTAATGGTAACTACTCAAAAAAAAAAATAAAAATCCAGAATGAGATATATAACATAAAAAAAGAGGAAATGGGAAAAAATCATAGAATACCACCAAACTAAAATAACAGAAACACAAAGGCAAAGAAACAATGGAGACACTGAGCTACCAGAAAACAAAAGATAAAATGTTTATAGGAAATCCTCATATATCAGTAATCACCCTAAATGTAAATGGACTGAACTCACCAATAAAAAGGCACAGAGTAGCAGATTGGATCAAAAAGCAAAACCCAGTCATATGCTGACTTCAAGAGACACATCTCAGCTACAAGGACAAATATAGACTCAAAGTGAAAGGGTGGAAAACGATACTCCAAGCGAATGGCATCTAGAGAAAAGTGAGTGTAGCTATATTTATACATGACAAAACAGACTTCAAGATAAAAAAGTTAACGAGGCAAAGATGGACATTTTATAATGATAAAGGGGACAATACACCAAGAAAACATAGCACTCATCAATATATATGCTCCCAATCAAGGAGCACCAAAATATATAAAGCAACTACTAACAGAACTAAAGGGAGAAATTGACAAAAATGCAATTACAATAGAGGACCTAATATGCCATTGTCAGTTAGGAATAGATCATCCAAATAGAAAATCAATAAGTAAATATCATCCTTAAATGACACATTAACCAAATGGACATAATTGATACTTATAATTGTTCAGTCTAGAGCACCATGCTATACATTTTTTTCTAGTGCATATGGAGCATTTTCAAGGATAGAACATATGTTGGGACACAAAACTGGCCTCAACAAATTTAAGAATATTGAAATCATATCAAGCATATTCTCAGACCACAATACATTGAAATTGGAGATAAACTGCAAAAAGAAAGTGGGAAAAACCACAAATATGTGAAAATTAAACAACATGCTACTGGAGAATGACTGGGTCAAAGAAGAAATAAAAGGAGAGATCAAAAGATACATAGAATCAAATGAGAATGAAAATAAATCATATCAAAATTATTGGGATACTGTGAAAGTGGTATTAAGAGGGAAATTTATATCATTACAGGCCTATTCAGAAACAAGAACAATCCTAAATAAACAACCTAGCATTACATCTTAAAGAACTACAAAAAGAACAAATGGAACCCAAAGTCAGCAGAAGTAAGGAAATAATAAAAATTAGAGCAAATTAAATGAAATAGAGAACAAAAAGACAATAGGAAAACTTACGCAACAAAGACCTGGTTGTTTGAAAAGATTAATAAAACTGACAAACCCCTGGCTACACTCACTAAGGAAAAAAAGACACAAAATCAGAAATGAAAGAGAAGTTACGATGGATACCACAGAAATACAAAGAATCATATAAGACTACTATGAAGGACTATATTCTAACAAATTCAATAACCTAGAAGTTCTTAGAAACATATAAACCTTCCTAGACTGAATCACAGAGAACTGGAAAATCTAAATAGATGGATCAACAGTAAGGAAATTGAAACAATCATCCAAAACCTTCCCAAAAGCAACGGTCCCCAAGACCAGATGGCTTCACTAGTGAATTCTACCAAACATTCAAATATGATTTAATACTTGTCCTCATACTCCAAAAATTTGAAGAAGAAGCAATACTTCCTATTTCATTTTATGCAGCCAACATTACCCTGATACCCAAGCCCAGTAAGGATAACGCAAGAAAAGAAAATTACAGACCAGTATCTCTGATGAATACAGATGCAGAAATCCTAAACAAAATACTAGCAAATTGAATACAACAATACATTAAAAAGATTATATATCACGATCAAGTGGGGTTTATTCCAGGGACGCAGGGTGGTTTAGCATATGCAAATCGATCAAAGTGATACACCACATAAAATAAAGGATAAAAATTATGATCATATCAATAGATGCAGTAAAAGCATTTGATAAGATACAACATCCATTTATGATTAAAACAACAAAATGGTATAGAAGGAAAAGACCTTCACATAATAAAGGCCATATACTACAAACCCTCAGCTAATGTCATACTTATGGTGAAATACTGAAAGATTTTCCTCCAAGATCAGGAATAAGACAGTGCCCTCTTTCACCAGTGTTATTCAACATAGTCCTGGAAATCCTAGCTAAAGCAATCAGACAAGAGGAAATCATCCAAATTGGGAATGAAGAAGTTATATTGTCACTTTTTGCAGATGACATGATTCTTTGTATGGAAAACTCTAAAGACTTCTCAAAATAACTATTAGAAACAGTAAACAAATGCAGTAAATTTGTAGGATACAAAATCAATGTACAAAAATTCATTGCGTTCCAATATACTAACAATGACATTTCAGAAAAATGAAAAAACAATTCCTTTTGCAATTGCAACAAAAAGAATAAGATCCTAGGAATAATCTTAACAAAGTTTATAAAGACCTACACACTGAAAACTTTAAGACATTAGTAAAAGAAATTGAAGAAGACACAAACAAATGGAAAGATATTCCATGTTCATGGGTTGGAAGAATCAACATAGTTAAAATGGTCGTATTACTACCTAGGGCAACATACAAGTTTAATGCAATCCCATTCAAAATCCCAATGGAGTTTTTTAAAGAAAGAACAAAAAATTCACCAGATTTGTGTGGAATCAAAAAAAATCCTGAATAGCCAAAGGAATCCTAAGAAAAAAGAACAAGGCTGGAGGTATCACACTCCTTGACTTCAATTTATACTGCAAAGTCATAATAATCAAAACAGCATCGTATTGGCCAAAAAAGCAGACACACAGAGTAATGGAATAGAATTGAGAATCCGGAAATAAACCCACATATATATGGGAAGATAATTGTCAATAAAGGAGTAAAAAATATACACTGGAGAAAAGAAAGCCTCTTTAAAGGTGCTGGGAAAATTGGAAAGCCACATGCAAAAGAATGAAACTAGACTGCTATCTGTCACCATATAGCAAAATTAACTCAAAATGGATCAAACACCTAAACATAAAACCTGAAACAATAGATTACATAGAAGAAAGCATAGGTATTAAACTTATGAACCTTGGGTTCAGAGAGGATTTTATGAATATGACCTCAAAGTGCAAGGAAGTAAAAGCAAAAATAATGAATGGGACCGTATCAAACAAAAAACTTCTCCACACCAAAAGAAACCATCAACAAAACAAAGAGGCAACCAACTGAATGGGAAAAGATATTTGCAAACAATACCTCTGATAAGGAGCCAATATCCAAAATATATAAACTTGTATTCAACAACAAATAAACAATCCAACTTAAAAATGGGCAGAGTTCCTGAACCGGCACTTCTCCCAAGAAGATACACCAACAGCCAACAGATACATGAAAAGATGCTTAACTTCAATAGTTACGAGGGAAATGAAAATCAAAATCACAATGAGATACCACCTCGTACCTGTTAGATTGGCTATTAACAAGACGAGTAATAACAAGTGTTAGCGAGGATCTGGAGAAAAGGGAACACTCATACATTGCTGGTGGGAATGTAAATTGGTACAGCGACTATGGAAAACCGTATGGAAGTTCCTCAAAAAAATTAAGAATAGAATTACCATACGACTCAGCAATCCCTTTTCTGGGTATCTACCCAGAAAATTAGAAAACATTTATCTGTAAAGATATATGTACCCCTATGTTCACTGCAGCTTTATTCACAGTGGCCAAGACATGGAGACAACCCAAGTGTCCCTCGATAGATGATTGGATAAAGAAGATGTGAGATATATATATATATAAATGAAATGATATATATTGGAAAAGATGAGATATATATCTATATCTATATATAGATATATATCTCACATCTTCTATATGTATATATGTGATGGAATATTACTTCGCCATAAGAAAAGAAGAAATACTGCCATTTGTGACAACATGGATGGATCTTGAGAGTATCATGCTAAGCAAAATAAGTCAGACAGAAAAAGTCGAGAACCACATGACTTGTGGCATATAAAACTGAAAGAAACAAGACAAACAAAAAATCATAGACACAGATAACAATTTAGTGGTTACCAGAGGGTAAGGGGGTGGGGGGGTGGTAGAAGAGCGAAAAGGTGTCAAATATATGACGGAAGAACTGACTTTGGGTGGTGAACACAATGCAATGTATAGATCATGTGTTACAGGAATGTACACTTGAAACCTATATAATTTTACAAATCAATGTCACCACAGTAAGTTTAATAACAATTTAAGAAGAGTTCATTCCTTAGCTTTTGTAAAGCCTTTTATGTTTACTGAGTTTTAATATGAAGTCCAATACCTTTCCTTCAGCAGTTTAAATCTGAGTCAGACCTAGATGCTCTTTTAGACTATCGTCTCAGGTTGGGTTTCTTGAAAGCAGACTCTGAGATGGAAATTAAAGTGCAACAAATTTACTAGGGAGGCGTTTTGGGACCAATCCCATGCAATGGAAGGAAGTCCAACTTCCATGAGAGTAGTTGGACTCAGTTTGAACACCCCCAAGAGGGACCTCTGAAGCTGGGATGGTCCTCAGAATTGTCTCAAGTTCAGGTAAGGGGAGCTGGACCTTTATATCCCCAATCATTAGATGCAGTTTGCAAACTGGCCCAGGAAGGAGTATGATGTTGGGCCGAAATGGTTTTCTTCATTTGAGACAATTCCTTAAGAGGGCTGGCAGCTGAAGGCTGTCTGCCAGCAGTACTCCCAAATAAGCCCTTGACAGTTACAAAGCGGATTCTGGATCATAAATCACAGCATCCACTACAGTTGTATTTATTGATTCTTTCTACACATTTATTGACCACCTACTTTGTGCCAGATTTTCAGGCACCAATGATACAAAATTGAGTAAGAGATGATACTATTCTGAGAGAACTTACAGTCTAGTGGAAGGATTGAATGTCATCTTCCTTATTTATAATGAGTACAGCAGAGAGAAGGGGAAGGGAAAATTTGATCCAGTTGCCATTGTAGAAAAGTTTCCATGTTGTTCAACCCTCACGCTGGTTTCGCCCTCACTCTGATTTTTCAGTGGCAGTAAGTATATAAAAGAAAAGAAAGAAACCCTCCTCATTTCTTAGTCACTCATTAGTGCCTATCTACTTTTTAAAATCACCCTTCAGATAAGCCCATTTCTTGTCTTCCCCTTCCATACCACTCTGTTTCCATCCTTGTTCTAAGGGATATAAGCATGCTACTAGAGTTCGGAGTTTGGGATTTGGAGATGGTCTGGATATAGAAGAGCAGGCTGTGCTCTAGCCCTGCATGCTAGTATGTGAGAAGATTAGAGTCATGCTGATGAAAGCAAGTCCCTATGTCCTAGCTACTGGGATTTTAGCAGGGAGAGCTATATCCCAAGGATCATTCCAAGCTGCAACTCTGAATATATAATCTAGTGAATTCTTTGTTATAAATGGTGATGGTTATATAACACAAATCAGGTATACAGTTTGGCTATATTTGAACAAACTAGCTTGGGAATCTTAAAACACATTTTTATGGAAAAATATGTTGCTACTTCTAAATAGCTGACTTGCAGACAATAAACTTGGAGAATACATACATTCTAAGACCTGCCTGTTCAAGATTTATTTAGTTTGGCTTCTTTTTTCTTAAGGCTTAAACTGATTTTCAGGTAGATTTTTAAAAATCCAGCATACAGATGTTGTACAAAGCCAGTTATACCACAGATATGACAGTCACTGTCTTTTGATAGATTTATCAGATACATGAGTTTGGAGCCCTGGTGTCAGAGGTGGATGGATGGTTGTTTGAAAGCAAATGTGTTGAATACCTAAGTGAGCCAGCCCCTTTCACCTAAGGGACAATTGGATGTTTACACATAAAACAAAATTTAGAAATCTAATTGTTTGCTCTCAATTAAAAGTTAATTAGTGGAAAAGCAAGGATTTGATCCAAGTTCCTTGATTTTCTAGGAAATATTTTTAAACAGAGTACAACAAATTTGTGTACATAGCCATGGTGAACTTCTTGATTGCAACAGAAATTCCAGCATTGCTTTGAGGGCTTCCTGCCTTGCTCTAGGGATGTTTCCTCTAGGCAGACAGCACTGCAACACGGATACACTGCTTCAGCTGTGTTCTGTGTTGTGAATTCCAGTTTCAAGGGTCCTGTGTTATGCCTATGACACCTGGCACAACATGTGGATGTTCAGGTTCAGCTTAGCTTCATGGAGGCATTCAGGGACTCCGTTCATTCCATTAAAGAGATGCTGTCTTTAGTCTGTGGCTTCTAAGGCTTCCGTGAAAGGGAGAGC
Source organism: Rhinolophus sinicus (assembly GCF_057876585.1). Classification (NCBI taxonomy): domain Eukaryota; kingdom Metazoa; phylum Chordata; class Mammalia; order Chiroptera; family Rhinolophidae; genus Rhinolophus; species Rhinolophus sinicus. Next base: position 46,592,755 of record NC_142504.1, read on the forward strand.
ATGAAATGTATTTGTTTGTGTTTTCTATTCCTATGCCCTGATGGCAAACTAATACTTAATTAGTGCTAAGTACTGAGAGGATGGTCAGTAGTGAGGAAGGGGATAATGAAAGGAGTAATATGGTTTTTTCTGGCCTTGCAAAGTGACCCCTATATGTATATCGTCTCCTGACTGTTTTAGAGAGAAACAAAAGCTTCCTTGAAATGGTTTGCTGGGGTTGGTTTTATTTACAACATAATTTAAACAAATTGATTAGGTTTAATATGTAAGAATACTCATGATATTTATTGTAGTGTTTTATATCTAACTTATTTGGAATAAGTGATTAATGAATAGAACCACATTTTAAATATTTAGCTTCCCTATATAATTTAGAGTCTTATTTCAGGTTTTTTGGGAAACATACCTTGATAAATGAATTGCTGAGTATTAGTTCTCTCATTTTCTTAGTACTTCAGAAGTCCTTTGTTCCCCAAAGACAGCAATATGTACATGCTTAAACTCTTTCTTCAATAACTACTTTGGATTTTAGGAACTTTCATAGAAGTGTAGTTACATTAACTATACAAACACAGTTGATACCTTTGATAGCACTGAGAATTTCATAAAGAAATGTCACAGTTTGCTTTAAGAAGGTTGTGTAGTCACTAGTGAATTTATAAATCTGCTTGTGAATTTAGAAAGTCAGAAATAATATAAAATTTTAGAAGAAAGAAGGTTTTATTGGGAAAATGCTTTGTTCAAATTCTGGTATTCTTAAGTCCATTGTAAAGTTTTGGTTTGATTATCATTTTGACATGATAATGTTATGTTAATGTTGAATCTGGACATAAGACATTTTTAAATGAAATAATAGAAAGGAATTACAGCTTCCTTTGTTGTACAGAGGGCATAGATTTTTTTTTTCCCCCCGGGATTTAGACATGTGATACTAAATGCAGTGTTTGGACTTGGCTCAGCTCCGTGGAGGGACTTGGCTCCTTCTATAAAGGTGGTGCCATCTTCAGTGTGTGGCTTCCAAGCTTCCACAAAAGGAAGAGAGATCGTAGAGGATCATGCATGAAGTTTCAGAAACCAAGCCTAGAACTGCATACATTGCTTCTGCCATATATTTTAGCTAGTAATAGGATATTTTCAAGTGACTTTGTCTAATTATAAGAGGCTGAGATACAGAGTTTAGCAGTGTTCTAAGGAAGGAGAAAAGCACACAGATATTAGTGGGCACTGATAGTCTTTGTCATGCGAGTATCTTATAATTGCTCTTTCTCAAACTTCTGTGAGTTCCTCATTTTTCCACCTTCTTTGTATTCTCCAGGATTTCATCCATATTTCATTGTTCTTTCCCTTCTTTCTTTTTCTTGGGCATCTTACACACATTTGTGTCTTAACTACCCTTGTATTCTAAGTTCAAGATTTTTTTTGGGGGGGTACCCTTGTATTCTAATGATTCACTTCTATAACTCTAGCCCTGACTTCCAACTTATACATCCATCAGCTTGGTAGACGTAGCCATTTGGATCATTACAGGGATCTCAAACTCAATATTTCTAACTTCTTTCACCTACTTTTCTAGGTCCCCCCAACTCCATCCGTACTGTGTTCCTCCATTTTTATTTCCATTTGCAATTTCTGATAATTACCATGTATCTGACTCCAAAACTGTAAATCTAGAAGTAATACAGGCATACCTCAGAGATATTGCAGGTTTGTTTCCAAACCACCATCGTAAAGTTAGTATCACAATAAAGTGAGTTATAATCTTTTTGCTAGTAGAGGGTCTTCCTTCAGTTTGTAGTAAATAATATATATATATATACATATACATATATATACATATATATATATACATATATATATATATATATATATATATATATGTATATATATATAACCTGTGAAGCACAATAAAGCAAAGCACAATAAAATGAGGTGTAACTGTACTAACTTCCTCTCTCTTACCTCCCACATCTAATCAGTCACCAGGGTTAGGTCAGTTTTGTCACCTAAATATTTCTTCAATTTATCCCATCTCTCTTTCTAATTTCTACTGTTCTATTTCAGATTCTTGCCATCTCTTGCCTCAACTCAATAACTTTGCTTCCAGTCTTGCCTTCTTCAAATCTATGCTCCTCTCTAAAGCTATGGTTGTTTATTAGAAATGAACATCGAACATGGTATTCTCTTCCTCAAACCTTTTCTTGTTACCTCAGTGATCTGGCTAATTTACCACTTCCCTCTTCTGACCCTGTGCTTTGTCTTCCAGAATTACATAATCTGTTACTTTTTCCTTTATACATTCTTATCTGTTTTATACTTCTGAGTCCTTGATCAGAGCCTTTGATACTACTGATTATTGTTTGTAGTCTTCCTAAAATGCTTCTCTCAGCTTTCTTTATCTCATTGAGTTTTAGTAATCTTTCATAACTCAGCTAAAGCATCCTCTTTTCATCTCTGGCCTTCCACTGACCCGTAAATTCTTGCTTAGTTATAAACTCCTCAAGAGCAAAGATTGTGTTTTAGTCATCTCTATATTCTCAGCGTTTAGCACTGTGGCTTGCAAGTAGCAAGTTCCTCCCTTCTTGCCCCTCTTTCCCCCACAAAAAAAACAAAAACAAAACACACACAAAAGGATTTAATCTTTAAAGATATTTGATTTCTCTGTTTGGATTGTGAGAGTATGTGTGCTGTTTTTACCATAATCACATTTCTTTTAGTGAAGAAAAATAAACTAATATTTATCTTTAAATCGATATCTTATTTTTCCCTCTGAGCATGCTAGAATTAAGAGTTGCTAGCTAAGTAAAACTATATATTTTCTCAAACACTGGGGTTTGTGGAAAAGTTGTGTAACTTGAGAGTAGATTAAGCACACATAGTTATTATAGACTATGTGGCCTCTGCTTTATTGGAAAGACGGCTTTTACAAAGATCAACTCCTCTCAAATAGTGGATTTCTTTATTGTTTTCAGTGATTGGAGATGAAATCGGTAAAACCAAAATATAGAAAATTGTGTTAGTAATGCCCGTTTGGTTGATATTTCCTTTTAAATATTCTACAAAGTATTTTGAAGTAAGAGGTCCATTTTGTATATCCTAATGACTGGGATATTCCTGTTTAGGTAGACACTTTCTAAAAATGTTAGTATGATTTGGAAATATGTTTTTTGTTTATTGCTTTACAAATCCTTTAGCATTGACAAATATTTTGAAATATTCCTAATATTTACAAATATTTCTTATTTTCATAGTTTTCTTGTTCTATCATGCTTTCACTGTACTCAACTCTAACATTTAAGAGAGACACAGTCTGAGACTCTATAGGTCCCATTATAATATGAAGTAGTCCTCATTCTTTAATGAATTTAAATCTTCTATTTTATGGCTCTAAAAACCATTACTTCCTTGAGATTGCTTTACTTTCATCATGAACACCAATGATATGCTCTTTAAGAAAGACCATATTTTCATTAAAAAATAATAAGTTTTTACTTCATTCACAAAGACTAGAATAAGATAATAAAGTTCCTTTGCCTTACCGAGTGGGTGACCAGACTCACTAGCGAAATGACTGACTGTGAAACTATGTCATAATTCCTTACTAATAGCTAAAATCACAAATGTTAGGGGTCTGCTTCATCTTGCTTTTGAAGTGTTCATGAAGTGGAAGCAATGAAGAGAATTCTGAGTGGAAGCATCCTCTGTCTCACACTAGGTTAATTGTCCTAAAGCATGGTTTTCGTGTATTGTTATCCATCTTGAAATTCTTCACTGACTCCTTCAGTGTAGGATAATGTCAGTAGACTAGCACTCCATGGTTCTGCTACAGATTGTTTTTTCCAAACTAAATTTGAACATTTGTTCAAAAAATAATAGTGTTTACTATTACGTACTGGGCATTGTGCTAAGCCCTCAAAATATAAAGCTAAATAAGACGGGATCCCTGTTCTCATAGACTTGCCTAACTGATCTGTGTGATTTAAACAGGACATGTATAGGTCTGCCTTTTTATCTTTGTTCCTGTCATTCTTTCTCCCAGAAAATCCTTCTATCTCAGCATATTCAAGTTTTACTCAATGTTTCAACTCTGGTGATATCTCCAATATGACTGTTCTTCCTGTGCATATCAGGTCATTTTAGTCTCTTTCCTCTGAGTGACTGTGGCACCTAATTCATACTGTTAACTTACAATGTTAATGTATAATTATTAATAAATATTAATTTTTAACTTTTCATGTGTGCATCTCCCCAGATAACTTATAAGTTTTGGGATGACTGGTCTGTCCTCTGTCCCCTCCCTCCCTCCCCCAATAATTCATGTCCCTCCCATATGCAAAGTACACTCCCTTCCAAAGATCCCAAAAGTCTTATCCCATTATACATCACCTCAGAGTTCAGAATCTCTACATCAAAATCAGATCCAGTGTAGACGAGGCTCCTCAGGTGTAGTTGCTTAAGTAGAACTCCTCAAGTCCAGGCGTACCTCACTTTGTTGTGCTCCACAAGTGTTGCATGTTTTGTAAATATAAGGCAAGCCCTCTATCAGCAAAAAGATTACAACTCGCTTTATTGCAATATTCACTTTATTGTGGTGGTCAGGAACTGGACGTGGGGTATCTCCGAAGTGTGCCTGTGCAGTTCCTCTGAACCTGAAGATGTGTGAACTAAAGAGGTATTATCTAGCTGCCACCCTAACCCACACTCAGACCACCTACGCACCCATCATGCAATGGTGAAACAAGCATGAGATAATTGCTATAGACTTTCCAGTTAAGGGGGAAAAGGAGAGGCACAAAAGAGTCGTTGGTTCATAGTGATTTTTCAATTCTGGTGGGCAAATGTGGAGGTTCCTTGATTAGAGCTCAAGGCCTGGGAATAATTCCTTAAGGTTCTGAGCTTCGCACTCTGAGCTCTTGGTTCCTCCCTCTGAGTCATCCTTCCTTTTTCATCAAATGCAGCATGCGTTTGCAGCTGCGTAGTTTTTTCAGTCTGCTTCTTGTCGTAGAATTTTGTGGGACCAGTGGTCTCTTTTCACTTTGTACTGTCACTACCCCTTTCAGTCTAACTTAGCAGTGTGTTTGCTGATGTAATTCTTTATAAAATTTTGTCAGCCTCCTGTGAATCACATTGGGGTTTATTCCAATGGATAAAAGCCACACCCAGGAATCTTGAAAATATGGGCTTCTGCAGATCTATTGAGGTACAATGCCTCCCAACTTTCTAGGGGTCCTATTGTTTGATTGAGAAGATCTGTGAGACATACCTTAACCTTTTTAAAGGACTTTTTGTATAACTGATTAAAATGTACTATGAGATGTGACCCTTGATCTTTCTGTGGTCTTAACGAAAGGTTTACAGTTACCTCCTCAGTTCCATTGTTAGGCCATGTTCTGGCAGTGCCCTGAATTATAAGACCGCATCTTATATATTAATTTTAGCTCCAAAAGACACATTAGAGCTGATTGTCCTGCTAGGTCTTATTTTCTGGGAAACATGGTACTTAACAAGGCTCCTCCTTCCTCCAATTTACAAAACCTTTTTTCTTCACTTCCTTTTAAGCCCTCATGGAAAGCATACTAATGGTCTGTTCAAGGCAATTTAAGCCATTTCTAACATGCTCAGAATCCTTCCAACCTCTGCCTACTGCCAAGTTCCAAAGCTACTCCCACATTTTCAGGTATTTATTATCGCAGCATCCCACTTCCAGCTTTCAAAACCTATGCCAGTTAACTCTTCCTGTGTAACAAATTACCCCCAAAACTTAGCAGGTGAAAACAACAAATATTTATTGTCTTACAGTTTGGGTGGGTCAGGAATCTGGGTGCAGCTTAACTGGATCCTTTGTCTCAAGATTCCTCTTGAGGCTGTAATTAAGGTGTCTGCTGGGACTGTGGGCTCATTTGAAGGTTCAACAAAGGGAGAATCTGCTTCCTAGCTCACCTGCGTGGTTGTTGGCAGGATTCAGTTCCGATCCTGCTGGGTGGAGGCCTCTTTGAGTTCTTTGCTAATAGGCCTGTCATAGGGCAGGTGACATGTCTAGCTGGTTTCCATCAAAGCAAAAGAGGGCCAGCAGGAAGCCAGAATCCTTTTGTAACTTAATCTTGAAAGTAACATCCACCACTTTTGCCCTATTTTCTTTGTTAAAAGCAAATCATTAGGTCCAGTCTACACATGGGGGGAGGAAATTATACAAGGACTGAGAGGCAGGGATCATTGGAAGCCATCTTAGCAGCTATATGACCTTTGGCCACTATTTGCATGTGATGGTGAATCTGCATTTACTGGGTTTGAAAATTAGAAGACAAAGTCGAGAACACACCAATGGAATAATATTTACATAACACATGTAACAGTTTCTTTACAACCTTGTAACTTACTGAGACTTGAAAATAATTTTATGAGCTTAACTTCCCACAAACCAAGTTTTGTTCCTACACAAATGTACCTGTTGCTCATATACTTACCTGAAGTATGATGGAATATACATCTTTTAGAAAGATTGTTGCAATCGAAGCACATCTGACTATTGGACAAAGAATCACATGCCTTTTGGGTTTATTCCAGGTACTAGTTAGTACATGTTGGTATTTATAAGATGAATGAAGTGAAATAAGTGAGTTCACTTACCACAGATTAATTTTGAGATAAAAATAATAGTAATTAACTGTTTTCCCTATGGATTATTTTAGTATTACTGGTTCAAAACTTGGCCTTGTGTGGTCTGGTAAGTACAGTGATATTTGGGTTGAAAATGCATAGTCAATGTATTTAAGTAATTTTTTCACTTTTGGATTTTAGAACTATCATTTTTCTTCTGTTTCCCAGAATGTATGGTGATATGTTGTATAGTTATGCTATAAAAGCTTAAGGTGGAGTGGAGGACAAGAGTTTGTATAGATGCCTAAAGCTATTTATGTCAGAATTGCCACTAAATTTCTGATTGATGTGTGATACTGAGAAAAATTACCAACAACAATAACAATGTTATTAAATAACATTGTAGATATCCAGCCATGTTTTAGGATAACATATAACACAGTTCCTTTCTAGATTATCCCATGTACATAAAATTGTATTTTTCTCTCTTTTGCAGGTACTATAACATTACAAAGCAAGATGGGTAACATCACAGTAGGTATGTGCTAACATGCTACTTGATAAATTTCTTTTTTAACTCTGTAGCTCTAAGTTAATTTGGACTTTTATGAAAATAAAATTCAAAATTCAAACTAGTATTTACATAATAAAGCAATAAAATTAGTGGGATTTTTTGTTTTGTTTTTTTAACCATGGGATGAGAAAGAACTGTGGAGACTTGGGTGTGTTTTTATACTGGCTTTTGAGTGATATATAAAACAAATTTGTAAATTTGACTCATGACTTACTTAGTTTCTGTCAATTGTAGTAAAGCTGCTATGGCCATTCTTAGACAAGTCATTTTATGGACATATGGATACAGGGATATACATACATACATATATATATGTATATTTCTGTGATAACTACCACACTTTTCCCCAGAGTTCCATTTTACACTCCTTCCTATAATGTATGAAAATTCTGGTTTCTCCATATCCCCACCAACCATTATTACATGCAGTCTTTTTAATTTTACCCATTCTGGTATATGTGAATAGTAGTATAGCTCTGGTATTAATTTACATTTCCCTGATGACTGATGGCATTTGGCACTTTTTTATATGCTTATTGGTCATTAGTATATCTTTCTTTGTGAAGTTTTGTTCAGATCTTTTACCCATTTATTTTTCAATTAAATTATTTGTCTTTTTATTATTGAGTTGTAGAAGTTCTTTATATATATATTCTTGGAACCAATCCTTTGTCAAATATTATTTTTCTGTTTTTTTCAGTTTATTTTCTTAATGTTGAACAATCAGGGTGAATGAAAAATTAGAATTGCCTTCAGACAATTTTTTTCGTTTCTATAAGCAGAATTTTATACCTAACTGTATGTTACTCAGGCTTTAGAAATAGAGCTGATTTCAGTAAATTGGTAAATCTTTTTGTCTTAAATAGAATGAAATTTTATATTTTGTTTTTTAGTGGGAAAAGCTCATTTCCTCAACACAAAAGTTTTGCTCTAGGCGTTGGCAGACTTTGTAAAGTAGAGCCAGATAGTAAATATTTTTGGCATCGTGAGCCACACAGTCTATCTGAACTATGCAACTCTTGTCATTTTAACATAAAAGCATCCATTGACAGTACACAGACAAATGGATATGTCTGTGTTCCAATAAAACTTTATTAATAAAAGCAAGAAGTGTCTGTAGTTTGCCAACCCTTCTGTAGAGCCTAAAAACCATTGTTGTTATGAATTTGCAGAACTATTGGGTTTGATGCCTTAATCCCAAAAGTGAAAAATGGGTAATATTTCTTTGAAATTTCTTGATTTGTTGGTTTGTGTTTTCCTTAAAACAAAAGATTCTTTTAAGAAAGTTGAAAGCAGTTCTTAACAAATCATGACAACCTAATTAAAGTCTACTGAGTAACTTGGATTTTGAGGAATTGAGATTAATAGAAGAAAACAGTTACAAAGAAACAAAAAGTGATTGTAGGAACCTGAGCGGGAACTTTGTTAGGATAGCAGAAGCTTCAAAATATTGGAATGGGTGTTGAGAAAAGATTATATATTATCCAATTGGAATATTAAAAGACTTGAGATGATTTAGGTATTATCCTGTCTGACTTCAGGAAAATATACTAAGTGTTCTATCCATGATTCCTTTATTAAGAAGATGTATAATTATGGTCCATTATTTCTAGTTTAGCTAATACAATTGATCAGCCTCTTAAATAATCTCATCAATCATTTGGATTTTGTATATACATTCTAACCTACCTCCCAAAACCCTGTCTTCCTAATTTCTATAATATAGATCTCTCTCAGGAACTGAAGAGCTATAAAAAATTTGATTATCAAAACGATGATTTTCCTTGGGCTCATATTTTTAAAAATATAACTTTCTTCTGGAACACCAGGTCATATTCCATTTAAAATGAGTCAACAGGAGGAGATCCAAGATGGTAGAGTAGATAAACACTGTGGCTGCTTCCTTTCATGAACAAATTAAAATTAAAACTAAATTATAGAACAGTCAATCTGAAGAACCATCTGACGTCTGAGTGAACAGAAGTTTTATAACTAAGGATATAAAGAAGAAGCCACGTTGAGTCTGGTAGAGGGGCAGAGATGTGAAGCTAGCTAACCCAAAATCTTCCTGTGACAGTTGAGAACTGGGAGAGATATATCAGCTGCAAAGATTCCCCTCCAGAGGAGCAAGGGACCCCAGCCCCATAATGGCCTGCCCAGCCCAGAGTACTGGTGCCAGGAAGAAGAGCCCCCACAATATCTGGCTGTGAAAAACAGTGGGGATTCCCACCATCCGTGTGAGATAGAAGGTGGCAGGAAACCCAGGCGTCCTCTTAAAGGTCCCGTGCACACTCACTCGCAGGCACTCACCCTGTGTTCCAACGTAGGGACGGTGAGTTCAGGGGGTATCGGAGACATACGGGAGGCAGACTGAGTTGTGTGGCTGCAGGAGGAGGGCTGGAGGACAATTAGCATTTTCCCTGTGAGGAATCTTCTTCCCATGCAGCTGACAGGCAGGCGCCATCATTCCTATGATGAGCCTGTTCCCTAAACTTATGGCCAAATATGAATCTCATTGGTCTGGTGAGCTTTGCAGCTCTGCCCTGATGACTCACTGGGACCCCACTCCATTCAACTCCCCCAACACGAGAGGTACTCATGAGTGGCCAGCCCCACCTGCATTGCACTGTTTCTTGGAAAACTATCAGAATCTGACAGACCCCAGGCTGGTGGCAACTGCCTTTGGTGTGCTCTGAGACTTTTGCTGAGTAGCTTCAGGCTCAGCACTGGCACCAAACCAAAATTTATATTAACCTGGTGACCACAACTCTTCCCACTGTAGTGACTCCCTGAGACCTTGCCTACCTCACAAGGCTCTATCAGTGGCTGAAACTTAAGGGAGCTGGCAGGTGGCAGCAGGCCTCAGGGTGTCCTGGCATTTTATGAAGCTACCCCAGGCACAGTACTGGTAGTAGACATCCTCAGTTTGCAGCGTGGCCTCTCCCACATGCCTCCAGGGTTAGCACAGGCAGTGAACAACTGGAGATTGCTTTGTAGCTCTTACCAGGTAGTCCCTGGTCAGTTCCAGGCAGTAGATGACCTTGGCCTGCACCGGAGCCCCTGCCGAGAGGCCCCAGAACCAACATACTTGGAGGTTGGCTTCAGACCACAACAGAGTGCCAGAAGCAGCACCCACAAAGGGTGGTCTCAACGCGCACCAGAATCCACTGAGGAGAATCCCACTCGGTGGGGTAAGCACAGCAGCCCATAAGCTGTAGATGTAGCCAAACCTCACAACCAGTCAGCCTGAGGATCAATCCCACCTACTGACATGCCAATAGCAACCAAGGCTCACCTGTGACAGGCAGGCACGCACAACCCACACAAGGGACATTCCTGGAGCACCTGGTGCAGGTGACCAGGTGACTGCCACCTGGAGACTGCCACTGAGCCCCACAGGGGCTACTACATAAGGCCTACTACATAAAGCCACCTTGCCAAGACTGGAGGACCTAGCAGATCTACCTAATACATAGAAATAGAGAGGCAGCCAAAATGAGGAAACAGAAATACATCCCAAATGAAAGAATGGGAGAAAACTCCAGAAAAAGAACTAAACAAAATAGAGGCAAGCAACCTACCAGATATAGAGTTCAAAACAATTTTTATAAGCATTGTGACGGGCCAGCCGCCACGAGTCGATCAGTACCTGAATGGGGGAGTGGGAATGAAATAAAAGACACACACAAATGCTAATGCGGCCGGTCTTCAGTCATGCTGAAGCCCTGAGTTTATTATCTCTAACCAATATATACAATTTGAGTACGTGCAGTTAAACGAAGAAGATATGCATTATCTCAGTGAAAGTAAATCTTTCCAGCTTCAACCTTACTTTGACATAGAAGCTACAAGGTCACTGAAACTCACAAAAGTAAATATTTCAAGGCGACAGAATCTACTAATTGTCTAGAAAGCCCTTAGTTTTCTGTGTCTGGGAACTGGCCGTTTTCACCACATTCCTCAGCAGCCGTTAGGCGCTTTTCAGATAAGGCAGAGACAATGTTATGGGGGCAGAAACCGAGCCAGTCTGCAAGGTTCAGGGTTGCAAGAAACCATGGCTCCCCACATCTCCCCCTTTTTTATTTTATAAAAGCAAAGTCCATCCAGCCAGGATGGCGAGGTGACGGTGCCTGACTTAGGCATCCCAGGACGCCTGCCTCAACTTACCCGTCATTGGTACTCATATTTTATTAATACAAGCCCTGTCTTAGGTGTTGAAGCGGCTCCCAAGTATTTGCCCGTCGTTGACTAACCCGCCCCTCTAAATGCATGGGGGAGAAAGACTTAAGGCTTCGCCTTGAGCTCAAGCTGATGGATGTCAGCTCGTAAGTCTAACATCCTGCTGATGAAACATCTGATGAGGATAGGGAGTAGGCACAGAACCAAGCAGACACAGATGCCCAATGTAAGAAATATTATAACAGAATGGGTAATATAAGGCATAGAGGGCAAAACACTCCTAAGAACATCAACAAACTCAGAGGCAGCCTGAGCTGCATCAAATTTTAAGGGTTCAGCTTCTCTCATACTTTGAATTTCATCATGAAGCCAGCTTTTTTTTATACACACAGAAACAAGAAGCTTACATAAAGCGGCTGAGGCAGCAAGTACAGATTAGTTACGTTTTCTCAAAGTTTGGCCCTGACTGTTCTTAGAACCTTTAGATATTTTCCCATTCCCAGGGCAGCAGGTGTCTGTTTGTTCTTTATGCTTATCGGAGTTTCCCTCAGCCATCCTCCCAAACTCTGCTTGAAGTTACATTTTCTTAACCCTTAATGCTCCAGCTCCCTACATATCCCCCTTTTTTATTTTTGAGATCGTGTCTGGCTTAGGTAGTCAGTACAGACGTTTTTACTTACCCGTCATTGGATATCAATCATCAAAGCGATCGACTCCTGTCTTAGGTTGTAAAAACGCTTACTGATCATTACCCGTCATTGGCTACCGATCTCCTTTGAGGAAAGCCAGAGACAGCAGTGGCTTTTCCCAGGCAGGGGGAAGGGGAGGCAAGGCTCCTTTTTGGATCTTTTAAGGCAGCTCATTGGGGGTCCCCACTCGGTTTTGCCTGGCTTAGGTTGTATCTCCCGTGAGATATCTTACCCGTCTTTGGCTGCAAACCATCTTTTGGGGACCAGATAGAGAGACATAAGGTGTAAAATATAGAGATAAGCAAAGTTCCTAAAAAGGCACAGTCTTACAGACTCTTCTTTCCTTAAGGAAAGAAGATGCTCGAGCATCTGGTAGATTTGTGGTTGAAATGGCTTCACAACCACGTCCACTCTGTGGGCACGTTAACATATTGCTGGTAGAAGTTATTCAAGCTCTTCTGAAGATTACTTGGTAAAGTATATTAAAAGCCTTAAAACCATCTGCACTGTTTGACCCAGTAAGCCACTTCTTTAATTACCCTAAAGATAAAATAACCTTTATGTTCATCACAATGTTACTCATGAAACAAAACATTACAAATGATGTAAACAAACAATTGGGAGCTGGTTAAAGAAATGATGGTGCATCATATGGTAGAATATTATGCATCTATTTAAAAATATTTTCCAAGAATACTTGGAAACGTTTAATAATGTAACATGGGGGGGACAGTCGGCTAGGCTGTTGTGTGACTGCATCTCCCCCTTTTTTGTTTTTGAAGTATGAGAAACACAGAACGTGTAGTTGTTTCATTTACAGCCTGTCGGAGGGCTATTTGTCCACATCTGAGGACTATGTAAAATAAACAGAACAATAAACAGAATAGCAATATCCCCAGCAAAACCTCTACCCAAAGTCTTTATCTATTTAACAGGGTCTGAAGTGGAAAGTCCTTCTGCAGCTGTAGAAAGTGAGAGCTTTTTCACACCCTAGGGGCGTGGATTGGTATCTATAGATGTCTTTTCTTCTGTGGGCTGTTGTTCATGGTATGGTTTAACACCGACCAGGAATTCACAAAGGTTTTTTTTCCGGACCTGGAGAAATACAAGCAAAGCCTCTTCCCCGTGTTATCTCGCGGGGAGAAGTAGGATCAGCTTCCCCACGTAATATTTTAAACAAAGGTTGTAATTCACCGGTTGTCAACCGCAACTGAGGTCTAATCCAATTAATGTCTCCCAGTAGCTTTTGGAAATCATTTAATATTTTTAAACAATCTCGCCGGATTTGTATTTTTTGAGGCACAATGGCCTGAGGCATTAAACAATATCCCAGATAAGAGTAAGGAGGCACTTGCTGAATTTTTTTTGGGGGCTATAACCAGCCCATAATCGTGGAGCTTTTTTTTGTAAATGAGCAAAAGCAGCAAGCAACTTTGGTTCACAAGAGTGGGCAAGAAGTATGTCATCCATGTAGTGGATGATGTAAATATCTGAAAATGTCCTTTAGGTAGGTTTTATAGCAGCTGATACAAATTTTTGACATAATGTAGGGCTACTAGCCATTTTTTGAGGTAGCACTAGCCAATGATATCTCTTAAAAGGTTTTTGTAAATTAACAGAAGGAACACTGAAAGCAAATCTAGGGCAGTCATCAGGATTTAAAGGTATAGTATAAAAACAATCTTTTAAGTCCAAAACAATTTTATATGTGTTTTTTTGGTATGGCTGCAGGACAGGGCAAGCCTGGCTGTAAAGCTCCCATTAATTTTATGGTTTTATTAACTTTTTGTAAATCTTGTCATAATCTCCACTTACCAGATTTTTTTTTTTTATAATATCAAAAATGGGATAATTCCAGGGAGAATTGGAGGAAGCAATGTGTCCCTTTTGAAGTTGGTCCTGTACTAGCAGCTTGTAATCTTTGCACCTCTGTTTCCAAGGGGGATCTTTACCCCGAGGATTCCATTGATTTCTAAAAGGAATCTGGGGACTCCGAGGACAATTTCCTCCATCCACAGCAACTTTAAGCTCAATCAGCTGTCCCTGAATCTTTTTTAGCTGATCTGCAAAAGAAAGTGTAGTGCCTGCAGGTTGTCTGCCTTCTTGAGCCATAGCCACCAAAGGAGGGTATTTGTTCCTATTATGTTTGGCTGCTTCATCCTCTGAGTCTTCCTGATCCTGAGAGTCTAAATCTTCCCAGTCCTCGATCGGAGGTTCATAATAAATAGGCTCTGTATCTTTAAAAAATTCTTCTGTGGGTTTGGCTTCCTCCCCCTTTTCTCTCTCTGCCAGAGAAGCGGCAGATGAAAGAATTTCTTCATTGCCAGCTTGTTTTACTTTCTCTAGCTTACAGCTCTTACGCCTGAGATCTAAACAATCTCTAATCAAGGTCCACAACCCGAATGTTTCTACAGGGATCTGCTGAGGTCCGTGGGCAGCATAATAATCTTGTAACTGCTCTCCCATTTTCTCCCAAGTTTCCAGACTGACAGTGCCTTCTTCTGGAAACCATGGACAAACTTCTTTTACAAATTCTAAAAACTTATCTAACTGTTCTCTGCTCACCCGACTGCCACGGGCGGCAAGCAATTTCTTAAGTCCTCTAACATACAGGTCCTTGCTGCTAGCGTGACCCATCCTTCACCCTAACTCGGCCCTTCTTTCAAACAAAGAAAAACACTCTGATGCCCGTCTGGCCGTGCCCCTCGCGGAGCCAAATCCGTCTTGGCTAAGGCGCTCCGGTATAATCCCCCGGACAGGTGGACTGTAAAGCCCAGTCGCCGTTATGCCGTATGACAGAACCGGAACCGCAGATTAGGGCCCAATCAAGCTCCGTGACAAAAAGTCGTGGAACTATCACTCACTCACACATTCATTCGACTGAGGGGTATTGTGTCTTACTCACCACGCATCCACTGATAAGCTCTCTACGAGCTGGGCCCTTGCCACGTGGTGTTCCTCACTGTTACCCCCGTATTCAGGTCCCTGTTCGGGCGCCAAGTGTGACGGGCCAGCCGCCACGAGTCGATCAGTACCTGAATGGGGGAGTGGGAATGAAATAAAAGACACACACAAATGCTAATGCGGCCGGTCTTCAGTCATGCTGAAGCCCTGAGTTTATTATCTCTAACCAATATATACAATTTGAGTACGTGCAGTTAAACGAAGAAGATATGCATTATCTCAGTGAAAGTAAATCTTTCCAGCTTCAACCTTACTTTGACATAGAAGCTACAAGGTCACTGAAACTCACAAAAGTAAATATTTCAAGGCGACAGAATCTACTAATTGTCTAGAAAGCCCTTAGTTTTCTGTGTCTGGGAACTGGCCGTTTTCACCACATTCCTCAGCAGCCGTTAGGCGCTTTTCAGATAAGGCAGAGACAATGTTATGGGGGCAGAAACCGAGCCAGTCTGCAAGGTTCAGGGTTGCAAGAAACCATGGCTCCCCACAAAGCATGCTCAAGGAACTTAGTAAGAACTTCAACAAAGAGATAACAAACATAAAAAAAGACATAGAAGCCATAAAAGAGAACTAGTCAGAAGTGAAGAATACAAAACTGAAATAAAGAATGCATTAAAAGGAATCACCAGCAGACTAGATGAAGCAGAGGATCGATTCAGCGATTTGGAAGATAAAGTAGTAGAGATCACCCAGTTGGAACAGCAAAAAGAAAAAAGAATCCAAAAATGTGAGGATAGTTTAAGAGACCTTTGGGACAACATCAAGCGTAACAACATTCACATTGGGGGTACCAGAAAGAGAGGAGAAAGGGGTTGAGAACCTGTTTGAAGAAATAATGACTGAAAACGTTCCTAACCTGGTGAGGGAAGTAGACATACAAATTCAGAAGGCACAGAGGGTTCCAAACAAGATGAACCCAAACAGGTCCACACCAAGACACATCATAATTAGAATGGCAAAGGTTAAAGAAGGGATCCTAAAAGCAGCAAGAGAAATGCAACTAGTAACTTATAAGGGAGCTCCCATGAGACTGTCAGCTGATTTCTCAACAGAAACTTTGCAGGCCAGAAGGGATTGGGACAAAATACTCAATGTGATGAAAACCAAGGACCTACAACCAAGATTACTCTACCCAGCAAAGCTACTACTTAGAGTTGAAGGACATGTAAAGAGCTTCCCAGACAGGAAAAGGTAAAGGAGTTCCTCACCATCAAACCAGTATTACAAGGAATGTTAGAGGGACTTCTTTAAGATGGGGGAAAACAAATCAAAATTATGAATGATAAAATGGCAATAGCTACATATGTATCAACAATTACTTTCAATGTAAATGGATTAGATGTTCCACTCAAAAGACATAGGAGGGCTGAATCGGTAAGAATTCAAGACCCTTAACATATGCTGTTCACAAGAGACTAATTTCAGATTGAAGGACACACAAAGACAGAAAGTAAAAGGGTGGAAAAAGATATTTCATGAAAATGGAAATCAAACAAGCAAACAAACAAACAAACAAGCAAAAAAAAACAGAAAAAAGCTGACGTAGCAATACTTATATCAGACAAAATAGACTTTAAAACAAAGTATAACAAGAGACAAAGAAGGACCCAGTAATCTCACTTCTGGGTATTTAATCTGACAAAACCCAAAATGCTACTTCAGGGGGACATGTGCATCCATATGTTCATTGCAGCATTGTTTATAATGGCCAAGATACGGAGGCAGCCTGGGTGTCTGTCGATGTAAGAATGGATAAAGAGCAGGTGGTACATGTAGGCAATGGAATGTGTCTCGGCCACAGAAGAGAATGGGTTCTTGCCATCTGTGGAGGCATGGATGGACCTGGAGGGAATTGTGTGAGTGGAGTGTCAGACAGAAAGACAGATGCAATGTGATGTCACTTATATGTGGAATCTAAAGAACAAAATAAACAAACAAAATAGAAACAAGCTCATACGTAGATACAGAAAACATTTTGATGATTGCCAGATGGAAGCTGGGTTGGGGGTCAGTGAAAAAGGAAAAGGGATTAAGAAGTACAAATCGGTTGTTACACAGTAGTCATGGGGATGTAGAGTATAGCATAAGGAATATAATCAGTATTGTAATAACTATGTATGGTGTCAGATGGGTACTACACTAGTCAGGGGGATCACGTCTTAAATTATATAAATGTCTAACCACTACATTGTACACCTGAAATTAGTGTAAAATAATATTGAATGTCTAAATAAATATTAAAAAATAAAATGACCCAACAGGAAAAAACAGTACTTGATAGTAGATAATGATGGGATAGGGGTGCTAATAAAGTTGCTCACCTTTACTTTCTGTGTCCTATGTTGCCTCTTTTGGAAGGCACTACCAGAAGCTGTGTACTGGTAATGACATCTTTTAAAAAAGAATATCTCCATTTCTGGAGGGAGGGACATTGCTTTGTGTGTCTCTTAAGCCCAGCCTCATATACACTCCCTCCCTAACACAGAATACGTAGGCAGGATATTAATTTAGAAAACTTTATTTGAATTGACCTTAAAATTTTGCCTTTGGAAATCTTTTATTATAATACAAATGATTGGAACTAAAAATTAACTATCAAGAGTCAAATTAAGGCTTATATATTTAGTCCTTTATATAAAATTTGTTCCTTGTTCAAGAAATTAGTGTAGCTTTGGAAGTATAGAATTCAAGTTGCAAAAATCAAGAAATATCTTTTGTGTTGCTGTTTCTTAGTATCTACATGTTGAAACTTGAGGTAGAATTATAAAAATTTAGAAGAACTTTCGGAACATGCTTGACGAATTTTGAGAGAATTCTCCTTTATCTGAAGGAAAATAGCCTTTCAAGGTTATTTGTTATTCTCTGCTATTAGCAAAATGCGTATTAGATATCTATTCCTTTGATTGCACATAGTGTTTGATGGGTAGTTGACATCAGTTTTTCCTTTTTGTATGTGTTATTTTCCAGGAAAACTCAGGAATCTCTGTCAGACCAAGATCTTTGTCCAAAATTGTTATGATAGAAAACTATGGGAATCTCCTTATTCAAACCGCTTTCTGGACTAAATTTCTGTTCACTTCTTAATCACCCTCTAATGCATATTTCTCGAAAGGCTTCCTCCAAGAGCTACAAAATTTCTCCATTATATAAATCTCCAAAATATGAAATCCTGTGAATGAGTCTTAATTTGACTCTTCATAGTTGATTTTTAGTTTCAATCCTTTCCATTATAGAAAACAAAAAAAAATTAGTGTATCTTTTGCTACATAGCTTTTTCAATATCACCTTTTCTTTCTCTTTTGAAAACACAGCTTGAATTTTAATTATTTTTTTTTGAAAGCCTCCAAAGGTATGGGCCATTATCAGAGCTCAACACTGATAACATGAGGATGTAATTACTTAGTGACTTATGATATAGTTATTTAGCTGTGTTTATTTCCATTGGGGTGGGGCAGTAGTGAAAGCATTATTTATAACCCACATAAAAATATTCTATTTTTTCCCCTTAGAGAAAGCAAGAAATCAAATTAATATTTCAGATATTTTATTCAACCTGTTATAATGCACACATTGTGTAGTCCACATTTTGTTACCTTTTTTTTGTTTGTTTTTACTTTCATAAAGTGGCGTTTTATTATATTCTTATGCCTAAAATTACTTGGCTGCATTTCCCAGGAACAAATTGTCATGACTTGGTTTAAGGTGCTCCTCTTTACCTTTAAAACACAGTGTATTTATATACATGTATGCCAACAGGAATAGCTCTCTTAAGTATAACTAATTTTGGAGTTATTAATGTTTTTTCTGAGTATTTATTTAGACTTATAAGGTCCACTGTCCTGTTAGAAACCTGAAACTTATCTAGCAAGACTGTTGAAATGATTTTATTTTAATAAAATAGCTGTCCTTTCTTCAGATGTGTATATTTTTGACTAAGGACTGATATTCTAAAAGGGCAAGTATCAGCATGCAATGCCATTTCAAAGTTCACTACATTTGCTTTTCATTATACTTTATGGTTACAAGGCCTACTGAATTTGATGAATTTCATTTGCTCAATTAACTACATCAGTAGCATATTGTAAGGAAATCTTAAGATGGCAAATATATGCCATAGACCAAATATAATCAGCTTCCGCCTCTCCTGGGTTGTTTCTTATTTTAGTGGTCGTTGTGTACGTTTCTGAAAGCCCATTAACTGTTTTATTAGTGGCTCCTTTGTACTCATCACCCGACTTGATGTTTTAGCCAGCTGGTTTACCTTATTTTCCCCTGCTCAATACCACAATAAAGGCATAGCTTGGCTTATTGCCCCCTCAAATATATTGTATGGCTAATACTTCTTGATGCATCAAATTTTCCCCAGATATCTGAAAAAATCATGCCAGTTGGGACTCTGGCAAGAAAAATTCCAAAACAGACCTCAGTGTTTTAAGTGTTTGAAGCCAAATGTGGAGAATAATTTTAACTCCATGCTCACTATATCTTGTGTTATTTTTTTTATTATTTAAATATCTTCCTTATATCTGGAGGACAATCTAACTAATCAATAAAACATTTTACAAGCTGTCAGTAGAAATTATTTCTTCTTTAAGATTTAAGGGAAGTTCTTAGCTAACAAACCAATGAAGGTTCTTGAGGTCTAATGTGAAAAACTGATAATACCCAGTATGTTTTCAGGATGGATTGGGGAAAAAAAGAATTAAGAATATGACTCTATTGCTTCTAACCATTATAAATTAGCAGGGATATGGTTTACTCGCCTATCTTAAACAATTAGGAACTGGACAAAAGTATATAAAACAACATTATTCAGCCATTGGACAAAAAGCAGCACAGGGCCATGATCCCTGAGGGAATGTTACGTATTTGTTACTTGGCTTTTTGCAGGATGCAGTAAGAGGCTTTAAAAGGAGTTTCTGTTGGTACCTAAGGAGAGAAATATTCATCTTTGTCCAGCTATTCTATGTCGTTTATCTCTAGTGGCTTAATTTCCCAGTATCAATGTTTACTTTTGACACTTAAAAATTAAATATATGTTGAATCACTATATTATACACCTGAAACTAATATAATACTGTATACCAACTACACTTAAATTTTAAAAATTAAATAAATCACTTCTAATAAAGGCCATTTTTCAGTATAGGCAGAGGTAAATTGTAAATTGTGGTGGAGTCAGATTTTAAACAGTTTATTCCCAAGTTGTTGTCTTTGCAGTAATCTAAAATTTATTTTAAAGAAAAATGTTGGCTCCTTCGTGAGTATACAGATGTTTTTTCCCATATTTTATAAAAAGTATATTATAATTTTTGGTGTTGGTTTCATCACAGTGCCTATGTATGTTGTTTCCACTTTGAAGTAACAAAACCTCCTGATAAAATATACTTTTAAAGAGAAAACCATACTAAAAAAGTATGGTTTGGCCTTCGCAGGGCAGGCAGATAGAATATTAAATTAAAGGTTCAGTTGCCATGGGAGAGGAGGAAAAAGGAGAAGCTACTTAGCACTGACTCTTCTTCAACATCATTTTCCTTATCTGTCAGCTTTCCCTTGAACTTGAAATGTTGACTGACTGAAAACTGGAGTCGATGACATAAGGAAATTTGAGTGTCAAATCAGGACCACCTTAATTATGATTTATCCTCTTGACTTAAAGAAAGATACCTCTTCAATTCCAGAAACTTAAAAAAAAATATTTAAATATGAAACAGTTTCACTTACTCTTCAAGTAATTCTTCCTCCTTTCTGTCCCTCTAAGAACTGCAACAAAACTTTATGTAATCTTTCACTCTTAGCAGCACTTTCTAGTACTAGCAAATTTGCTAAAAGGAGAAAATATAAGAGGTTTTGATTTTTATTCACTTCGCTACTACTTACATGTGACTGTACACTAGATAGAATTCTTTAGTAAATATTGAAACTTGCTAATAAACTAAATATTTCAGTGATGCTTAATGATCTTGGCTGTCAAGGATCCATTTCTTGCCTACTACCTTTCCTGTGCATTAGGTTTTAGAGTAAACATGTTTAGGCAGGTTGCCTGAGATGTTTAGAGATAAGCCATGCAGGTTACTATAGACATAGGGACTTTTTATTGGTTGTGTAGGTGTAGAATTCTAGATTTCTGTTTCTGTTTTCATTTTAAAGCAGAAGATGGCATATTATGAGGAAAATAAAAGATCTTGCAAGAGTCCTTCCTTTTCCTAATTTTGAAGCAGAGCCTTTTATTTCAAATTTATAATTCTAATTCCTCAAATAAGAATGATTGTACTTAATAGTTTTTTCTTTCCTCCTAGATTCATCTTCTGGATATCTAAAAGCCTCAACTCATCAGGGTGCCTTAGATGTTTATGTCAGCCAGCTGGGGAAAGTGGAATTGAAATCCCATAAAGGTTAGCCAAGTGGAATGTTTTATTTTGACATATGGTGTAAGGAGGGTTTTTATATAACATTCAGGAAACAGATGGTCAAATTATCGTATCTGTAGTACTGACGCAGTGATTTCAAGAAAATTTCTTCTGATAGAACCTGATTTTAAAGACTGGAATACTAATCCCTTAGATCAGTGATCTTTGAAACTTTGGGAACAGATGGCCATGAAGACTACCTTTCCCTTTGTAGTGCAAACAAAAATCTTGTAATATACTGACTCTGTTATTGTGAAATTTTTTAGTGTTAGTATTTGGGTTTTTCAGTTTAGTGTTATGTCTGAAATAGAATATTTGGAGGGAAAATGCTCCCATACGTTCTTTTGGAAGCCTTTCTACCAGTCTGTAAGAGGACCTTCTAAGGCCATCACTCTAGAGCAACACTTTTCAAAATGTGAACTTGAAATAAAAATATCACCCGGAAGATCCTCTAAAGTGATTGTTGACTTAGTCTCTTGAACTACCAAGGCTTAGGATATGTCTCTTTCTATAATTTTATTTCTCATACAAATATTCTCTCATATCCTAAGAGTCCAAGCCTTTCATTAAAAATGATACACTGTTTAATCATCTGAAGACTGAATGTGAGTCTGTGTACATGTACATACACACATGCATGGTGGCAAGTGGCTTGGGTACTAGGAGTATCTTCACCATGGGGGCTGAAGTGGCCTGGGTGCAGAAAGTTAAGAACCATAGCTCTGTATAAAAAAATGTTAAAAAAAAAAAAAAAGTTTAAGTTTAGAAGCTCTTGCATATTGGCCACAACAGGGCTGTATGTATAACAAGGAAAATACTTCCTTACAGAGACCAGTTGTTCCTGCTGTTAGTAATTTCTTTGCCATATTGGTTTAATACTTTTTTGTCAAAGCGGCTTGCTTGTTGGATTGTCAAAATAAAACCACAAACACACAGGTCTGAAACTGAAATTCTTGCTGAGTCACAAGTGTGACTTGATTTCTCAAGATCAATTGTTTTTCCTTTAAATAATATCATGTTCTCACTAAGTTTCTAAGAGCTTCAGTAATGCTATTCAGGGTATTTTTGTAAATACCTGAAGTCATATAACTGCATTCTCTTATTACAAAGACACAAGGAGAAGAAAACAAACCATTAATACTATCTTTAATAACTAGTAACAGATTAAAAGCTCTTACGTAAAAGTAATTTCCTATTTTGTATGGATAAAGTAAAACAAAACAAAAAGCATTGTTAATATTCATCCACTTGAAATATTTTTGAGTATCATTTAGGATGTTGTTCTCAGTAACCTATTGAAATAGAATATGATGTTGCAAAATTTGATTAGGATTACAACTTTGTGTTTTCTCCTACTAGAACCATGTTACTGGCAAAAGCTTAAAGATAACTGGAAGCAAAGATTTCTGTCTTACTTTAGGTCTCTTAATTCTCACTAGATTTGGCAATAGTAACTATTCAGTGTAATAGAAAGTTATTCAGGATTCTGTTGCTTAATGGTCAGTAAAGACATCTGGAATCCTTTCCAACTCTGCCACCATCTTGCTATAGGGCTCAAGACCCAACCACTTGAGTCTCTTAGGTCTTCCCCATTTTGCCATGTGAAAAACAATGTTACAATGATTGTTTTCTCTCTTTCTAGGAAAGTCAATATGGTGATCTTTTTAGCTTTTTTAATTAAAAAAACAACAACAACTGTGTTGATATCAGTAACCATAAAGCATTTTATGAAGTGAGAGGAGGTTGAATATATAACAAAAACTCTCCTTTCTAAACATAGTATTAATGGGGACATTTGGGAAAATCTTAGTCATGACAATTCTTCATTTGCAAACAGTAATGGAGTTTTGGTAGTGATGGTTTTGTTTTTTAAGGATGTGGAAAGATGTGGCTGAAACTATTTTTAATGCTTAACATTTTTAAAGGTCTCAGAGATTTAAGATATTTTTATTTAAGAACAGAAAAAAGTGTCTGTAAAATTATCACATTTTATGTATGTAGAGATATAAAGTCTCAGAAAAAAATTTGTTTTATTATTTTTACTCTTTAAAGTATGTTTGATAGAAAAACGTGTGTCTTCTATTCATTGGGAAATTTTCACAGTTGTTGATATCCTAAAGCCCTTATCTCTGTTGTTATGGGGAGACTCCTATTAGTAGTTTTCATTTAAACTCTGAAAAGCAATTTGTTTTTGTGTTTGTTTGTTTTTTAATTTATTTTTTTATTGGTTTCAGGTACACAAAACAAAGTAATACTTAGACGTTTATCATTTATATCCCTCACACTGTGTCAACCCCCCTCCCCCCATCCACTGTCCCTCCGACATCGCACACAACCATTACATTTCCACTGTCTCTATTCCTAATGCTGTACTCCGCTTCTTGTAAGTATATACATACATACATACATACATATATATACACATACATATATATGTGTATATATAATATATAAACTTGTAATAGACATTCATTATTGTTCAGCTTCAGCTTCAGGTGTACAGTGCAGTGATAAGGCATCTACATCATCCCTGAGGTGGTCTGCCTAATGAGACAAGTGTCCATTGGATACCCTACAAAACCTTTACAACATTATTGATTACATTCCCCAATTTAACTTTCGTAACACTGTGGCAATCTTGTGGTTACTGACTGCTTTCTAATCTCCTCACCTTCCCCCTTATCCCCCCTCCCATCTAGCAACCCTCAGTTTTTCCTCTATGTCTCTGAAGCTGTTTCTGATTAGTTCATTCACTTATTCTCTTCTTTAGATTCCACATATAAGTGAGATCATATGGTGTTTGTCTTTCTCTGTCTGACTTATTTCACTTAACATAATGTTCTCTAGGTCCATCCATGTTGTTGCAAATGGTAAGATTTCTTTCTTCTTTATGGCTGCGTAATACTCCATTGTATAAATATACCACAGGGTCTTAATCTAGTCGTCTACTGATGGGCATTTCGGTTGTTTCCATGTCTTGGCTATTGTGTATAGTGCTGCAATAAACATAGGCGTGCATACATTTTTTTGAATTAGAGTTTTGGATTTCTCTGGATAGATACCTGGGAGTGGAATTGCTGAACCATAAGGTAGTTCCATTTCAGATTTTTGAGATACCTCCATACTGTTTACCATAGTGGCTACACCAATCTGCAGTCCCACCAACAGTGCACAAGAGTTCCCTTTTCTCCACATTCTCGCCAGCACTTGTTGTTTGTTGATTTATTGATCATAGCCATTTTGACTGGGGTTAGGTGGTATCTCATTGTGGTTTTTATTTGCATTTCTCTAATGATTAGTGCATTTTTTCATATGTCTGTTTGCCACCTGTATGTCCCTATTTTAGAAAAATGTCTCTTCATGTCCACTGCCCATTTTTCAATTGGGTTGTTTGCTTTTTGGAGTTGAGTTGAGTGAGTTTTTTGTAAATTTGTGATATTAACCCCTTATCAGATATGTAATTGGCAAATATCTTTTTCCATTCGATAGGATTCCCTTTTTGTTATATTGATGGTTTCCTTTGCTGTGAAAACACTTTTTAGTTTGATGTAATCCCACATGTTTATTTTTTCTGTTACTTCCCTTGCGTGAGGGGATATATCAGTAAAAATCTTACTCCGGGTAACATCTGTACAGTTTCTTCCTATATTTTCTTCTAGGAATTTTATGGTTCCAGATCTTACATTTAAGTCTTTAATCCATTTTGAATTTATTCTTGTATGTGGTGTAAGGAGGTGGTCCAGCTTCATTGTTTTGCATGTGTCTATCCAAGGTTCCCAGCACCATTTATTGAATGACTGTCTTTACCCCAATGTATATTCTTGCTTCCAGTGTCATAGATTAAATGACCATGTAGGCATGGATTTATTTCTGGGCTCTGTATTCTGTTCCATTGATCTATGTGTCTGTTTTATGCCAGTACCATGCTGTTTTGATTACTGTAGCCTTGTAGTATAATTTGATGTCAGGTATCGTGATACCTCCCGCTTTGTTCTTATTTCTCAAGATTGCTGAGGCTGTCCGGGGTCTTTTATGGTTCCATATAAATTTTAGGATTATATGTTCTATTTCTGTGAAAAATTTGTTGGTACTTTGATAGGAATTGCGTTGAATATGTATATTGCCTTAGGCAACATGGACATTTTAACTATATTAATTCTTACTATCCATGAACATGGGATGTGTTTCCATCTATTTGTATCTTCTTTCATTTCTTTCTTCAGTATCTTATAATTTTCTGAGTACAGATCTTTTACTTCTTTGGTTAAATTTATCCCCAGGTATTTTATAGTCTTTGAAGCAATTGTAAATGGGATTGTTTTATTTTAATTTCTCCTTCTGATGTTTTATTATTGGTATATACAAATACAACTGATTTCTGAATATTAATTTTGTATCCTGCTACTTTACTAAATTCATCTATCACTCTAATAGTTTCTTGGTGGAGTCTTTAGGGTTCTCTATATATTGTGTCATGTCATCTGCATATAAGGACAATTTTACTTCCTCCTTGCCAATTTGGATGCCTTTTATTTCTTTTTCTTGCCTGATTGCTGTGGCTTGACTTCCAGCACTATGTTGAATAGAAGTGGAGAAAGTGGGCAACCTTGCCTTGATCCCGATCTTAAGGGGAATGGTTTTCACTTTTTCCCATTGAGTATGATGTTAACTATGGGTTTATCATATATGGCCTTTATTATGTTGTGATATGATCCCTCTATTCCCACTTTCTTAAGGGTTTTTACCATAAATGGCTGCTGGATTTTGTCAAATGCTTTTTCTGCATCTATTGATATGATCATGTGATTTTTATTTTTCATTTTGTTAGTGTGGTGTATCACATTAATTGATTTGCGGATGTTGAACCACCCTCGCATACCAGGAATGAATCCCACTTGATCATAGTATATGATCTTTTTCATGTATTGCTGAATTCTGTTCTCTAATATTTTGTTGATTATTTTTGCATCTATGTTCATTAGAGATATTGGCCTGTAGTTTTCTTTTTTTTGTGATATCTTTGTCTGATTTTGGGATCAGGGTGATAGTGGCCTCATAAAAAGTGTTTGGGAGCCTTCCCTCCTTCTGGATTTCTTGGAACAGCTTGAGGAGAATAGATGATAATTCTTTTTTGAATGTTTTGAAAAATTCACTTGTAAAGCCATCTGGCTCAGGGCTTTTGTTTGTTGGGAGATTGTTGATTACTGATTCAATTTCCCTGGTGGTAATCAATCTATTCAGGTTTTCTGTTTCTTCTTGAGTTAGCCTTGGAAGGTTGTATGCTTCTAGAAAATTGTCCATTTCTTCCAGATTGTCAAATTTGTAATTTCTTAAAATTTTTTGTATTTCTGCATCTGTTGTCACTTCTCCTCTTTCATTTCTGGTTTTATTAATTTGGGTCCTCTCTTTTTTTAATGAGTGTGGCTAAAGGTTTGTCGATTTTGTTTATCCTCTCTAAAAACCAACTCTTGGATTCATTGATCTTTTGCATTGTTTTTCTGGTTTCTATTTCATTTATTTCTACTCTGATCTTTATTATCTCCTTCCTTGTACTCCCTTTGGGCTTATTTTGCTGTTCTTTCTCCAGATCCCTTAAGTGTGAAGATAAACCGTTGATTAGTGATGTTTCTTGTTTCTTTAGGTAGGCCTGCAATGCTATGAATTTCCCTCTTAGGACTGCTTTCGCGGCATCCCACAGATTTTGGGTCGTCGTGTTTTCATTTTCGTTTGTCTCGAGATATCTTTTGATTTCTTCCTTGATCTCTTGATTGATCCATTCATTATTTAGTAACAAGTTATTCAGCCTCCATGGATTGGTGTGTCTTCCAGTTTTTTTCCTGTAGTTCATTTCTAATTTCGTAGCACTGTGGTCAGAGAAGACAATTGGTATGATTTCAATTTTCTTAAATTTATCAAGACTTGTTTTGTGGCCTAACATGTGGTCTATCATGGAAAATATTCCATGTGCGCTTTAGAAGAACGTGTCTTCTGCAGCTTTGGGGTGAAATGCTCTGAAAATATCGATTAAATCCAAGTGGTCCAATGTGTCATTTAAGGCCGTTGTCTTCATATTGCTTTTCTGTCTGGAGGACCTGTCCCTTGTTGTTAGTGGTGTGTTAAAGTCCCCTACTATGATAGTGTTACTGTTGATCTCTGTCTTTATGTCAGTCAATATCTGCTTTATATATTTAGGTGCTCCTATGTTGGGTGCATAGATGTTTACTAGGGTTATGTCCTCTTGTTGGATTGATCCCTTTATTATTATGCAGTGCCCATCTTTGTCTTTTAATATATTCTTCATTTTAAAGTCTGTTTTGTCAGCTATAAGTATTGCAACTCCAGCTTTTTTCTCATTTCCATTTGCATGAAATATCTTACTCCAACACTTCACTTTCAGCCTGTGTGTGTCTTTTGATCTGAGGTGAGTCTCTTGTATACAGCATATACAAGGGTCTACCTTTCTTATCCGCTCAGCCACCCTATGTCTCTTGATTGGAGCATTTAATCCGTTTCCATTTAAAGTGATTATTGATAGGTACATAGTTATTGCCATTTTTAAATTTGTAGTTAGATTTTTTTCATATTTCTTCTATTTACAGAAGTCCTTTTAGTATTTCTTGCAATGCTCGCTTGGTGGTAATAAATTCCTTTAGCTTATTCTTTTCTGGGAAGCTCTTTATCTCTCCTTCAATTTGAAATGATAGCCTTGCTGCATAACGCAATCTAGGTTGTAGGCCTTTGGTTTTCATCACTCTGAGTACCTCCTGCCACTCCCTCCTGGCCTGCAAAGTTTCTGTAGAAAAGTCTTTTGATAGTCTTATAGGAGTTTCCTTGTATGTAAGCCACTGTCTTTCTCTTGTTAGTTTTAGTATTCTCTCTGTGTCTTTAACCTTTGCCATTTTAGCTATAATGTGTCTTGGTGTGGGCCTGTGTGGGTGCATCCTAGTCGGAACTCTCTACACTTCCTGTGCTTGTATGTCGGTTTCCTGCACCAGGTTAGGGAAGTTTTCAGTCATTATTACTTCAAATATGTTCTCGATCGCTTGCTCCCTTTCTTCACCTGCTGGAATTCCTATGATGCACATGTTGTTGCGGTTGATGTTATCTCAGAAGTCTCTTAAACCATTTTCATTCTTTTTTATTCTTTTTTCTTTTTGTGGTTCCGCTTGGGTGATCTCTGCTAACTCGTCTTCTAAGTCGCTGATTCCATCCTCTGCCTCATTTAACCTACTGGTAATTCCTTCAAGTGTGTTCTGTGTTTCAGTAATTGTGTTCTTTAGTTCTCACTGGTTGTTCTTTATGATTTCTCTATCCTTCCTTATGTTGTGACTTAACTCCTTAAACATTCTTATCATCAGTGTTCTGAACTCTGTCTCTGATACGTTGGTTACCTGTAGTTCATTTGGTTCCAATTCTGGAGGTTTCTTCTGTTCTTTTATTTGGGACATGTTTCTTTGTTTCCCCATTCTGGCTGACTCTCTGTGTTTGCTTCGATGTATTAGGTAGATCCCCTAGGATTCTTGGTCATTGCTGGGGGGGGTCTTATGTAGTATGTGTCCTTTATATTTGACTTGCACCACTTCTCTATTCTCCTGTGCGTGTGCTCCAAAAGTGACTGTTGTGTGTATTCTCTTGTTCAAGTTGAACTTTAATTGCTTTTGGCTTGTCAGTAGGTTGGATTGACTCCTACGCTGTCTAGTTGTGAGCATTGGCTCTGCCCACAGTGGATGAGCTGCTGACCCAGGTGAGGCTTGACCCCCATGAGGTCTTGTGCCTGTAGAGAGTTCCCTCTGGGTGTGTCACTTGTAGGTCAAACCCGGTATTACTTTGGTTTTGTCTGGAGTTGGCCTCTGGGTGTGTTGTAGGGCCCTGGTGTAGGGCGATTTCAGAACAAACCAAATCAACAAGCACAACAACAACAGCAACAAGAACAGCAAAGAAAAAAACCAGATACACTCACATGTAAAAACAACCGATAACCCACACTCCACACAGGCAAAAATATCAAACACACACACACACACATAAAAATCAATACAGAAAAATGGAAAGAAGGAAGAAAAGTAGGGCAGAGAAAATAAAAAAGAAAGGAAGAGAGAGGTAAAGGGGAAGATGTATATATATATATATATATATATATATATATATATATATATATATATGCTAAAAATGATACTAACAGACACACAAAAAAGCAGCGCCAGTCTTGACTTAAGCTCACCAAACAATCTCCAGGTTGTCCTCTTTTGTACAAAGAGTCCTCTCCGTCTTGTGGAGGCAGAGCCGGCCACCTGGTGCCCAGAGTGACCCTGGCACTGCAGTTCTAGGTGCGCGGGGCTATGGGCTGTGGTTGGTAGTTTTTACAAAGTCAGTGCAGTGTCTGCTCTCGCCTGCACATACGCGCGCTGAGTGCACCACAGCCGGCCCTGTGCCCAGGTCTGCTGAGTCTTAGGCATTTCTTCCCTTGGGGGTGTGGGGGATAAGAGTGGAGGTGTGTGGGTGTGTGGAAGGCTCGATATTTCTGAGCTGCTGAAGGCCCTGAGTTGCCTCTGCCATCTGCTGTTAACCCCACATGTGTCTCTGCAGCTGTAATTGTCCTGCCGCAGCAGCCCAGAAAAGGTGGGGGCTGGGAAGGGAAGTGTCTGCCATCTCACAGCCCAGCAGTGTCACACTCTTCCCAGGCTCTGCCCTAGGTCACTGTTGCAAAGCGGCTTTTTCCAGGTCCTGAGCACTACAGCTCCTCAGCACTGCAGCTCCTCTGTCGTCTGACACTGCTCTTCAGTTCAGGGACCAGCTTGAGACTCTGGAAGGGCAGGGGTAGGATTGCTGTGGGAGAGTGGGGGAAGGGGCCCAGGTAGGGCTTTTGCTGTTTTGTTTGACCTAGGGCCCAGCTGGAGATTTCTGCTGAGGTTACTGCCTCAATCATGGGATGCGCTGCTCTCTCGGCAGGAGAGTTCAGCTGTGGGACGCAGAGAAAGAGCCCATCTCCTGGCTCTTGTGATCTCTGTTCTGTGTCCTGGGACCCCCACGTCTCCCAGCCGCGGATGTGGGCTGCATCTCCACACCACTCCCTTCCCTTTTCCCCGGCTCACCCAGTTTGCCCACCTCCGAGTAATCCTCGTAGGAGCCTCTTAGCTGTTCTGTGTGATGAGCAGCGTGTCCTTTGATGGGTTATAGATGTTCAATTTGTGGTACGTTCCGGAGGAGAACGCAAGAAGACCACCCCACTGCCGCAATTTCTCTAGACTCCATTCTTTGATTCAGCTGAGCTGGTGGTAGAATCTAGTGCTTGACAAGGATTGTGCTGAATGGAGTGTTAAACCTTTGGGTTTTTTCCTGCTCCGTGCTCCAGCACAGTTCAGGGAAATGTTCCATTCTCACCAATAATGGTGACCCAACCATGCTCTGACCTCTAAGAAGAATGGGATGTGGGGCTGTTGGCAGCTCATGTCACTTTAAAGATACACATGTTTAGACAGTGCTGGAATCATGGGGAAGAGACACTCTATTTCTGTTGGGACGCTGCTGGGATGTGACATCACCCTGTGGCTGTCAGTGGCCACTTTGCTTTCATAAAGGGAAAGACCACCTGAGAATGACGCCAGCACAGTGGAAGGAGGCAAAGCCAACAGGTCAGGAGAGATGATTCCTGTTGACATCATTGGGCACGCAGGAAGGAGAATCTCTCACAGAAGCCCCTGTGGACTTCCTGAAATACCTCATTAGCCAAAACTAGGTCATGAGTCCCTGCCTCATCCAATCACTAGCAGGGGGTTGGGAGAGGGGACTGGTCACCATAACTGGCTTGGACCGTCTGTGATTCCTTCCAATTGAGCATCCACAAGAAGAAGGCAGCATGTGTGCTGTGTGAGCAAGCAACACCATCCTGCCACAAAGGAGAAATGGACAAGGGAGCTGAGGGTTCAAAGCCAAGGGAACAGAAGACCAAGAGCGTACAACATGCAAAGGTGCAGAGTTGTGCCAGTTAAGTCCAAGTATTACATCACTACACGCTCCTCATACTGGAGGATGCAAAACAAGAGTACCCAATACATCTTTCTGAAGCAAGACATTTATTGAAAGGTTTGGAAAACCAAGGGCTTTAATAAGAACCATCCCCTCCCCACAGAGCAGGGGAGGGAAGAAGGGCCTCAGGAAAAACAGTCCAGTCTGTGAAGTTTCACCCATCTGGGGGCCGAAGTGGTGGACCTGCAGCAATGGTGGTCCCTCCTCCTGTCTCCCAGGGAGCTCCAGGACGTCCTCCAAGGAGATCCTTCTGAAGGCTCCGGTGATGCTGGATGCCATGGCGATGCCAGATACCCTGGCCGGGAATCCCACGCAGAGACGCCATGGCACTGGTCACATCTCCGCTGTCTCCTGGCCCAAGTCCTCTCTCCCACGGCTCCTTGGACACAGCATGTGTATTTCTTGTACTGCTGCGACCTGCAGTTTGCATCCAGCCTCTGGCCGATCTCCCCCACCACGTGGTCAGGCTCCCTGGACCTCAGTTTCATCTATTTCAGCCTTTAAAATGCAGGGAGCCAGGCTTGACATCCCTGGAGTCTTGCTCTAGCCCCACGTTTGCTGTCAAAAGTCTATAGGGGCTTTACTTGACTACGTCTGCAGCACCCCTTCTTTGGAGGCAGACAGAACAGTTTTCGTAAGAAGTTGAAGCACCCCCTAACCACCTGCCGCTGGCTCGGCTTGATGTTTTCTGTGTTTCCACTGCTGCTGCTGGTGCTGTGGATGGAGAGAGAGTCCCCAGGGTGACATTGGGGGGCTGGGCTAAGGATGGTGCTGGAACCTGGTCCGTGCTCAGGAATGGCAGTCGTGGAGCCTGGTCTGTGCTCCGGAGTGGCGGTCCTGGACCCCCGGCTGGGCTCAGGAGTGGCAGTCCTGGAGCCCTGGCTGTGCTTGGGAGTGGAGGTCCTGGAGCCCCAGCAGTGCTTGGGAGGGGAGGGCTCAGGGGTGGTATTTCTAGACTCCCGGCTGGGCTCAGGAATGGCGGTCTTGGATCCTGGGCTGGATGGAGGTGGGGTGGTCCTGGACTCAGGAATGGTTATGCTGTACTCCTGGATGTATGTAGGACCCGCAGACTCTTGGGCCTTCTGCCCTGGCTCGTGGGCCATAGGCTGCTGCTCTGCCTGCTGGCAAATGGACCACTCGGATTGAACCTCCTGGGCTGGGGATGGGCTGCGGCTCTGGAACTCAGGAGGATGGAAGGGCTTCACCTTGATGGTTCGAGTCCGGAATTTTAAGTTTTTTCTGTGTAAAATGCGGTATGTGGCCAGGATGTTATTGCCTATTTTGTTAGACAGAGTGTTCTTGATGTCTTCATAGCGAAAGCCCAGGTTCACCATTTCTTCTATGACCCAGGTGTCTATGTCATCACTGGGTGGCTCAACATACGGCTTCAGTTCTTCCTCTTGGCCCATGTTCAGCCAGGGATCTGGCATGATGGCCTTCAGATCGTCTCTCTGCTCAGGGTTGAGGTTCAGCAGTGTTTGGAGGAGGTTTGCCACGTGAATGGACAGATAGCTTGGCACCACATACCGCCCGCTGGCTATCTTCATCATCAGCTCTGGCCAGCTCGTCGCATGGAAAGGGACGGTGTCCGTCAGCGTCTCATACAGCAGCACTCCCAGGCTCCAGATGTCCGAGGCACAACTGTCATACGTTTCGCCCAGGAACAGTTCTGGGGCTGTATATAAGAGACTGCCACAAAACGTGCTGCGTTGATGGATGTTGGAGGATGCGCCAAGTCCAAAGTCTGCTAGTGTGGCATTCATCCGAGCGTCTAGCAGCACGTTTTCTGGCTTCAGGTCCCGGTGAGCAACGCCCTTCTCGTGGCAGTAGTGCACTCCTGACACCAGCTGCCGGAAGATGCCGCGGGCCATGTCCTCCGACATGCGGCCATGGGCACGGAGGTAGTCCAGCAGGTCCCCTCCGGGCACGAACTCCATGACCAGGTAGAGGGATTCTGCCCAGCTGATCACGTGGAATAGCTGGACGATGTTAGGATGCTGCAAGTCTGCCATGCAGCGGACTTCTTGCAGGAGAGAGCTGCGCGTTTTGTCAGAGACCCGTTGTTTGATGATTTTCACAGCCACCTTCGTCTGCGTGAGAACGTGCATGGCCACCACTACGTTGGCAAAGGTGCCCTCGCCGATGGATCCAATGAGCTCGTAATGGGCACTGGGGGGCTCCTGGTCAACAGGGATGTCTGTAAACTCACGTGACATGGTGACCTGCTAGCTACACTCACTGATGATACTAACAATGCTCTCCAACTGTGCTCACAAACAACTGTACTAACTACGCTGCTAATAATAATAACTATACCAACTGTGCTGACTAAATATACTATCAATAGTACTAACAATGCTAATAAACAATAACTATGCCAACTACACTGACTAAATGTAATAACTGTACTAACAATACTAACTAATAATACTAAAAAAAAAGGGACCAAGGAAAGAAGAGGGAAGGGGAAAAATAAAACGGGGGGTGGGGGTGGGGGGAGGGGCTAATAAACAATAACTATGCTAACTACACTGACTAAATGTAATAACTGTACTAACAATACTAAGTAATAACACTAACTAAAAAAATGAGACCAAGGAAACAAGAGGGAAGGGAAAAAATAAAACGGGGAGAAAACCAGCTAAAACGTCCAAGTCCAACAGGTCACCACAAATCAGCTTCCTGGGCTATAACGGACAGAAAGCTCAGCCCAGCCAGGGCCTTATCTAGCAGCTATGGGTAATTTCATCACACTGCTGCTTTATGAGCTCAGAGCCATTAACTGACCATATGTGGCTAAGGATAAACTACAGTGGTTTTCTCAGTTTTGGGTTTCTCATTACTCTGAGAAAAAGGGGGGACCCCGAAGAAATTTTTGTTTATGTGGGATATTAAAGACTGATATTTACTTAATTAGAATTTAAAGTCTGTAGGATGCTTTAAAAAGAAAAAAAAAGTGTAGTTTTTCCCGGGGTGGATAGTGTTGCATTTTGAAAAGCCCTTAAGATGATTTGTTTCCACTCCCTCTGCCAAGAAATGGTGCTGCCCTTTGAGAAGCACTACTTGGGTGTATAATAAAGTAACTTTTTATATAAAATGATCATTTAAAAGGTATCTACAAGCAATTGTTCTTAAAACCACCTTGTGTTTATTAACTCCACAGCTTAGCTGAGTAGTTCCCTCAGAAAATACTTTCAGGTGTGTATTCATTTTGGATACCTTCAGTTTGTTTGTTTGTTTGTTTTGTTTTGTTTTTAAATAAATGGAACCCTGTTAAAAGTGAATTTGCGTCCAAAAGTGGCTACTTCATAGGCATAAAATTGGCTGGGCTCAGGGGAATCAGATTGAAATAATGCTAGGGACATGAAGTCTACCAATTTTCACTATTGATTCAATGCAGTTAATTGTTTGCACAATTTCAGTTTCACAACTTCCAGAAGTAAGTGTTGCCTATTTTTCTCTAATTAGTAAATTACCACATGTCAATGTTCGATACATTGTTTAGAACAGATTTGTTGTCAACTTTTGTGTCAGTTTAAAATAATCTACTTCTAATCATGGGAAAAATGTGAATATTTAGTGATATATTGGATCTGATCTCAGTTTTCTTGAAGAGATACTTTTTTTCTTTAAGCTCTGCCTGATCCACTGTCCTGAAGCTCCAGACATAGCTGAAATGTTTTAAAACTAAACCATTAAGTCTTTAGGACTATACCTGCCATCTTTCTCCCTTAGCAGCACACAAAATGGAATGAAAGAAGCATCTTGGAATTATTATAATTCAATGCATTTGGATAACTTATTTGTGCCGTATTTATTTCAAGTGTGTTTTTGTTCTTAAAATTCATCCATTCAAGTTTGTCTTCCTCACCAGCTCCCAGACGCCGTTACCTTTCCATTAGTGAACTCTGATGCACCTCTTCCTTTGTCTTTGATCTGTTGTGAGCCTTTTGACATTATCGGTGGTGTTTTGGGTCCTACAGAATGCCCCTCCCCATGTCCCCACACATTCAGGATTTATAGGGGCACTCATTGATACTGAGATATTCTGAGAAATACTTCTGTTCTAATTGATACCTGCAAAAGTACCAAATTGGACACCTAACATGGTTCCTGAAAGGAGAGTAAGTTACAACTGTAAAGCCTCCTTTTGTCTGTTTTTGGAAGATTGTGTGCTTCTAGAAAATTGTCCATTTCTTCCAGATTGATTAATGTGTTGGCATATAGTTGCTCATAGTAATTTCTTAAATTTTTTTGTGTTTCTGTGGTGTTTGTTGGCACTTCTTTCTCATTTCTGATTTTATCAATTTGGGTCCTCTCTTTCTTTGTTTTGATGAGTTTGTCTAAAGGTTTGTCAATTTTATCTTCTTGAAAACCCGCCTCTTGGATTCATTGGTCTTTTCTATTTTTGTTTTGGTCTCTAACTCATTTATTTCCGCTCTGATCTTTATTATCTCCCCCTTGTACTCCCTTTGAGCTTATTTTGCTGTTCTTTGTCCAGATCCCTTAAGTGTAAGAATAAACTGTTGATTTGTGACATTTCTTGTTTGTTTCCATAGGCCTGCATTGCTATGAATTTCCCTCTTAGGACTGCTTTCGCTGTAGCCCATAGATTTGGGGTCATTGTGTTTTCATTTTCGTTTGTCTCGAGATATCTTTTGATTTCTTCATTGATCTCATTGTTGCCCCATTCATTATTTAGTAACATGTTATTCAGCCTCTATGTAGTTGTGTGTCTTCCAGTTTTTTTCCTGTATTTGATTTCTAATTTCATAGCAGTGTGGTATGATTTCAATTTTCTTAAATTTATTGAGATTTGTTTTGTGACCCAACATGTGGTCTATCATGGA
Source organism: Rhinolophus sinicus (assembly GCF_057876585.1). Classification (NCBI taxonomy): domain Eukaryota; kingdom Metazoa; phylum Chordata; class Mammalia; order Chiroptera; family Rhinolophidae; genus Rhinolophus; species Rhinolophus sinicus. Next base: position 46,629,041 of record NC_142504.1, read on the forward strand.
AGATGTTCCATGTGCTCTTATGAAGACTATGTATTCTGCAGCTTTGGGGTGAAATGCTCTGAAAATATTGATTAAATCCAACTGATCAAATGTGTCATTTAAGGCTGCTGTTTCCATATTTATTTTCTGTCTGGAAGACCTGTTCCTTGTTGTCAGAGGTGTGTTGAAGTCCCTTACTATGATAGTGTTACTGTTGATCTCTGTCTTTATGTCAGTCAATATCTGTTTTATATATTTATGTGCTCCTATGTTGGGTGCATAAATGTTTACTTGGGTTATGTCCTCTTGTTGGATCGATCCCTTTATTATTATGTAGTGCCCATCTTTGTCTTTTAATATATTCTTCATTTTAAAGTCTATTTTGTCAGGTATAAGTGTAGCTACTCCAGCTTTTTTCTCATTTCCACTTGCATGAAATATCTTACTCCATCCCCTCACTTTCAGCCTGTGTGTCTTTTCATCTCAGGTGAGTCTCTTATATACAGCATATACAAGGGTCTTGTTTTCTTATCCACTCAGCCACCCTATGTCTTTTGATTGGAGCATTTAATCCTTTTACATTTAAAGCGATTATTGGTAGGTACATAGTTATTGCCATTTTGTTATTTGTATTTCTATTCTTCATTACTTAGATGTTTTTCATCTTCTTCTATTTACAGAAGCCCTTTTAACATTTCCTGCACTGTTGGATTGGCCATGAATTCCTTTAGCTTATGCTTTTCTGGGAAGCTCTTTATCTCTCTTTCAATTTTAAATGATAGCCTTGCTGCATAACGCAATCTAGATTGTTGGCCTTTGTTTTTCATCACTTTGAGTATCTCTGCCACTTCCTTCTGGCCTGCAAAGTTTCTGTAGAAAAGTCATTTGGTAGTCTTATAGGAGTTCTCTTGTGTGTAACCCGCTGTCTTTCTTTTTCTGCTTTAGGATTCTCTCTTTGTCTTTAACCTTTGCCATTTTAACCATAATGTGTCTTGGTGTGGACCTGTTTCGGTTTATCGTGGTTGGAACTCTCTGCACTTTTTGGGCTTGTATATCGGTTTCCTTCACCAGGTTAGGGAAGTTTTCGGACATTATTACTTCAGATATGTTCACGATCCCTTGCTTTCTCTCTTCACCTGCTGGTATTCCTATGATGCGCCTATTATTGAGTTTAATATTATCCCAGAGGTCTCTTAAACCATTTTAATTGTTTTCTGTTCTTTTTTCTTTTTGTTGTTCCATTTGGATGATCTCTGCTAACTTGTCTTCTAAGTCGCTGATTCGATCCTCAGCTTCATCTAGCCTGCTGGTAATTCCTTCCAGTGTGTTCTTTATTTCAGTTATTGTATTCTTTAGTTCTAACTGGTTGTTCATCATGATTTCTCTGTCCTTTATTTTGTCACTAAGCTCCTTAAACATTCTTATCATCAGTGTTCTAAACTCTGTCTCTGATACGTTTTTTGCCTCTATTTCATTTGGTTCCATTTCTGGAGGTTTCTTCTGTTCTTTTATTTGGGACATGTTTCTGTTTCCCCATTCTGACTGACTCTCTGTGTTTCCTTCAATGTATTAGGTAGATCGCACTTCTTAGTTCTTGCTGGGTTATCTTATGTAGTGTGTGTCCTTTATATTTGACTTGCACTACTTTGTTCTTCTGCTCTGCGTGTGCTCCAAAGGTGACTCTTGTGTTGTGTATATTGTCCTGTTAAAGAAGATCTTTAATTGCTTTTCGCTTATGAGTAGGTGGGGTTGACTCCTAGGCTGACTAGTTGTGAGACTTGGCTCTGCCCACAGCAGGTTGTTCTGCTGCATGAGGGTTGACCACTTAAATGTGGTTTGGCCTCTATGGTCTTGTGCCTGTAGAGAATTCCCTCTGGGTGTGTCACTTGTAGGTCAAACCCGGTAGTACTCTGGTTTGGTCTGGAGTTGGCCTCTGGGTGTGTTGAATCTTGTGCCTCTTAAGTTGGGCCCTGGTGTAGGGCAATTTCAGAACAAAGCAAATCGCCAAGCACAACAACAAGAACAAAGAAAAAACCAAATACTTCCACATGTAAAAACAACCGATAACCCACACTCAACACAGGCAAAGATATGAAAGATATGAAAACAAAACAAAAAAAGCAGCGCCAGTCTTGGCTTAAGCCCACCAAGTAATCTCCAGGTTGTCCTCTGCTGTACCAAAGAGTCCTCTGTGTATTGTGCAGGCAGAGCTGGTCACTTGGTGCCCAGAGTGACCTTGGGACTGCAGATTTAGATGCGTGGGGCTGAGGGGTCTGGATGGTAGTTTCTACAAAGTCAGTGCAGTTTCTGCCCTTGCCTGCACATAGCGCACTGAGAGTATCACCACCAGCCCTGTGTCCAGTTCTCCTGAGTCTTAGGGCACTTATTCCGTGTGTGTGTGTGTGTGTGTGTGTGTGTGTGTGTGTGTGTGGCGGGCAGAAGATTTCTGAGCTGCTGAAAGCCCAGAGCTGCGTCTGCCACTTACTGCTGATCCCTGGGACTGTCTCCTCCATTGTAATTGCCCCGCCCTAGGCAGGCCAGAAAGGGTGGGGGCTGGTGATGGAGGGGTCTTCTCTCTTCCAGCTCAGCCATGTCACACTCTTCCCACAGGCCAGAAAAGGTGGTGGCTGGGGGTGAAGGAGTCTCTTCTCTCCTAGCCCAGCAAAAATCACACTCTTCCCAACCTCTTCCCTGGGTCAGAGCTGCACGCCAGTCTTCCCAGAGCCTGAGCATTAAGGCTCCTTTGTAATCTGACACTACTCCTCAGTTCATGGGCCAGTTTAAGTCTCTGGAAGGGTGGGGGTAGGATTGGAAGAGCGGGGGGAGGGGCCCATGTATGGAGTTTGTGTCCTTTGTCCAACCTAGGGCCCAGCTGGAGGTCTCAGCTGAGGTTATTGCCTCAAATGCTGGATATGCCGCCCCTTCAGCAGGAGAGATCAGCTGTGGGACGCAGGGAAAGAGCCCACGTCCTGGTTTTTGTGTTCTCTGTTCTATCCTGGGATTCCCCTACTTCTCTGTAATCATGGATGCCAGCCGCGTCTCCCCAGCTGCAGGTGTGGCTGTGTCTCCACTCCGCTCCCTTCCCTCTTCCCCTGTTCGCCCAATTTGCCCACCTTCAAGTAATCCTTGCACGAGTCTCTTAGCTGTTCTGCATGATGAGCAGAGAGTCCTTTGATGGGTTATAGAGGTCCCATTTGTGATAAGAGCCGGAGGAGAATTCAAAAAGTGTGCCCCACTGCCCCATTCCTATGCAATTTGTTTTTTAAATAAACCAGTTGTAGTGATATGCTTTGTTCCCCCCCCCGCCCCCCTTTTTGAATAGTTCATCAGTCTTACCCCAAACTTGCAGCTCCAGTTAACATGGCCAAGAAGATACGAAGTTACTTAGGGAGAGTGAAGCTGATGTTAACCAAACTAGAAGGCAAACAGTGACCTGTAGATACATTCGTTCTAAAAGGAATCTTTATAATACTCACAATGGATGTCATCCTGACCATCTTTGTCCACAGAATGGGGTTTATGTTTTATGGCAGGGGCCTCTTACTTTTTTGATATATGAGAAACAGAGAAAGAAAAACTTGTGAAACAGGAGCGTGCTGGTGAGTTTGCACTACAACTATGCAATAGTTTTGAAAAACGATTCCTCAGTAACAGAGGACCTTTTCTTGTTTCTTCCTTTAGGAGTTTGAATTACTAGACTGTAGGAAAAAGTCTTGCCTTGGGTACACAAAAGACTAATCCATTGGAAAGAACCATTAGTCAGTTGAAATTCAAATATTCTCTGTTTTTACTATTGTCCTCTCCTCTCCCCCCACAAGGTACAACCGAAAGCACAAGAGCTCAGGGTTCTGGTTGTGTTATAATGATCAGTGAGGTCACAACACAACTCCTGTAATGTGATGAAGTAGCAGTGTGTGAAATACCACAGTGGGTAAGAGCATGGGCTTTGCTGTCACTGAACTGGATCTAGAGTCCAGTACTAGCTCTAGTGGGAACTCGAGCAAGTTCTCATCCGTATAATCGGGATTCTAATAATACCTCAGAGTAGATGTGGAGATTAAAAGAGATAATGTAATTAAGGTGTCTGGCTCTTAGTAAATGCTCAGTTAATGGTAAATCCTGTCTACAAGCTACATGTGTAGTATACTACTAACTTTTCTGGCGTTGGATAAGGTGATGAGGGCTAATTGGTAAAAGAAGAAATAGTAGTTCATAATATCCTAATGACTCATACTCTTGATGGAAGTTAACTGTGAATGCCTTGGGAGTAAGGAAATGTTGACCACCTGGGAGTAAGGAAATGTTGACCACCTGGGAGTAAGGGAAGAACACTGCTGTTTAAATAAAATATGGTGAAGAGTAAAGACAGCATGCCAGGAGCAATGCTACCCATTCATTCATTTTTATAATAGACTTTGGTATTTTTGATTTCTTTGCATTAATAAGCTATTCTTCAAATTTATTACAGGCTCTATTCTCGTAAAGGTCGCACCTTCTCTTCAAGCTCATTTACAGTTATCAGGGAAAGAGGTTGACATGAACTCAGAAGTCCATGTTCAAGAAATGGCTGAAGCTCATAAAGACGATGGCGTAATAATTACTGGTGAGGAGACAGCATTTTGGCGTATATGATGAATAGTCATTGTCCATACATAAGTAGACATATGATATACTTAATTGCACTTTGTCTTTTATTCCTTTCTATTGTCACATTTTGGTGTTTGACACTTTGCTTCCAACTGCTTATCAGTAACAGTGCAGACATTCAGTTTGAAATACTCAGTCCAGTCATTGGATAAAACTGATTTAAAATTTTTTCCTGTCTCGAAGAGATATTTGCACACCCATGTTCACGGCAGCATTATTCACAGTACCCAAGAGGTAGAAGCAACCCAAATGTCTATTGATGGTGAATGGATAAATGAAATGTGCTAAAGACTACACACAGTGGAATATTATTCAGCCCTAAAAAGGAAGAAATCCCTGTCACAAACTAATCATGAGTGAAACTTGAGGACATTATGCTACGTAAATTCAGCCAGTCACAAAAAGAAAAATACTGTATGATTCCACTTATATGAGACGTCTAAAGTAGTCAGATTCGGGGTGGCTGGATGGCTCAGTTGATTAGAGCTCAGTGCTCTTAACAACAAGGTTGCAGTTTTGATCCCCAGATGGGCCATTGTGAGCTGCATCTTCCACAGCAAGACTGAAACAACCACTTAACTTGGAGCTGATGGGTCCTTGAAAAACACACTTAAATAAATAAAAGTTAAAAAAAAATAGTAGTCAGATTCATAGAAACAGGAAGAAGGGGGAGGGGAAAATGGGGAGTTGTTTAGTGGGTGTAGAGTTTCAGTTTGCAAGATGAAAAGTTCTGGAGCACAACAGTTGAATATACTTACTGAACACTACTGAATTGTAAACTTAAAAATGGTCAGGTTGGCACATTTTATGTTATGTGTTTTTTACTACAATTTTAAATGTTTTAAATCATTAATTTTTTTTTTTCTGGCACAGATGTTTTCTAATTTTGGACTTAAAAATCAACTAAAATTATTGTAATGCAAGATTTGAAGTTACCTTTATATGATTAGATTAAATAGGAATTTGGTTTCACATTTTACACATAGTAAACTTGTTCTTTTAGTATAAAAAATTTTCAATCCCAGAAATGTGAATAGCTTTTGCACATTTTTCTAATTACCTATGGCTGCACTGATGACTAAATACTACTTTTTAAAATATTTATTGTATAGATAATATATGTACATAGTAAAAAAAATTAATGCTGGTGAGGTTTTCCTTTAAATCTCACCAGCATAAAGAAAGACATTGAAATTAAAGTATGTACATGCATGTATACTTTAGGCTGACCCATGAGCTAATGTCTAGAAAAGTAAAGTGTGTCTGGTGGTGGTGGCAATGGCTGTGGGGGTGGCTGAAGCTTCACAATATCAAGCTTCAGTTTTAAATATTCATTTGGTATGTCATAAAGTTAAGAAAGCAGTCTTAAAAATCATGGAATATTAACAAAAAAGCATAACAGCAATAAAAATAACACCTGTACACTCTCAGATCTAACTCAATGCCTAATAGGCAGACTCAGTTACGTAATGAAAATTTGACAAAAATTTAAGTGTATTAAGTATGCTAAGAATCAACTTCTTGTGATCCAATCTCTTGAGTTTGATAAGGAGCCAGTAGAATTACCTTTTTTGGCCCCAGTAATCTAAAGCAATACTACAAACTTATTTAATAATATTCTGAATGATAACAGTGTAATCAAATTATTTTACATGTGTGAAGAATGTTTGAATTATAAAGTTATTTTGTCATTTTTCATTATGTTATTCATAAAATCATATGCCTTTCTGAAATACAGATTTAGTTTTTATTCAGTTTTAAAACCCCATTCTCGTCACTTCAGGCTTTAAGAAGACTTCATTAAATCATTTAAGAACACTTCCTAGTTCTGTCATTGGATAAAATCAGTATCTGCAGACCTGATCACTTTATTAAGTTCCTGCCCATTTCATTACACTAAACCAGTACCACCTCAAACTTAATATATTTAAAAAGAAACATTATCCTTCCCTAGCCTTGCTCCTTCTTCTGCTGTCTTCTGTATTTTCCTTCATTTGGTCAGTCAGTCACACACAGTGTCAGGCCCTGTGAGAAACTAAGAGTGCATAGATAATAAAGTATGGTGTCCCTGCCAACCCGAGGAGCTTATATCCTAGCGAGGCAAGACAAACAAATCAGTGAATACAGTGCAGTGGGATAAATGTTATAACAAAGGTATGTTCGTAGTACTGTGAGAACATGTAGGTGGCACATCTAAATTAGACTAGCGCTGTAAGATTGAGGAAGTGAGAGAAGTCCAATATAGCTAGAGTACAGCAAGTAAGGGGGAATGTGGCGTAAAAGGAGACTGGCGAGTTTGGAAGGGGGTCAGACCACATAGGACCTATTTGGATTTTATACTAAGTGCATGGCAAAGGCACTGAAAGGTTTTAATCTGGGGTTCAAATAATCAGATCTGTGTATTAGAAAGATCACTGAATGTTGAGTGGAGAAAGACTGGAAAAGACAATGGTGGAATGAAGGAAAAGCTAATTAGCAGATTACTGCAGTAATTCAGGAGAAAGAGTTCAGTGGCCTGGACTCCGCAGTGATGTATCTTAAACTCCACATGTAAATAAGCCTTCAAAAAATGTTGGCTGAAGAAATAGATAGATGGATGCTATGAGGAAGATGCATGGTTACCGCATTGGTTAGTATGAAGCCTCTCAGCCTATTTAGTTCTTTTTGTGTGTTATTTGTTATTATGTCTTACACTCTGGCCCCTCCTTCCTAAACCAGTAAGACTCAAATTGCAGAATGAAGTTTATTTCCTGTTCATAGCTCAAGATTCTAGGTACTGAGCAGCAGAGTAGCACAGGATAGACTACAAGGTTGGGCCCAGATCTGTAGGTTGTCTCTGATATTAGATTAAATCCATTAGAGTGATAATAACAGAAGGACCTCAGATAAAGACAGAGCCGTCTCTTTTGGAGGGAGTTGTATGAACAAGTGATTGGGTTTGGAGAACTTTCATAATTCACTTTGATTCTAAAACTTGTTTGGTGCCCAAAAGACCACAGACCTTATTTATCAAGTGGATGGTATAATTTAAGAGGCATAGAGCACATTGCTTTTCCTGTGGAGATTTTCGATCTGAAACCCAATTTTAGAAATAATGAGCACCTTTATGTGTGTGTTGTTATTATAGGCAGCTGAGCTCATCTCATCTGGGTGTTTCTAACAGAGCCTATGAAGCATAGACACAGAAATACCCTCTCTGCTTAAGAGGTCTGGATTGTATCTGTAGCATAACCTCTGCATGATTTCTGCAAGAAACCATTCATAAAATTTGGTCCCTGGGGCTCAGGTTTCCCACAGGGTTGATGTTTCAGCCCTGTAATTTTATTTGATTTCCTGCTTCATGGTTTCCCTTGCTATTGCTGTCATTGACAAATAACTGTATGTTGTATGATTATTAAAGTGATTTACAAGTATTATGTGCTATTCCGAGGTCAGAGGACAGCCTGGGACTCTGTCGGGCTGAAACATTTACCTACTGAAAAGCTGTGCAGTGTGTGTATTCTTTGGTGTGCATTCTCTAATCCTTATGAGATCTGTGGTTCTAAGTTTCATGCTCTATTCATATATAGCCAACTCAACAGATAGTAAATGGCTTAGGTAAAATATTTCTAGGAAGAAGTTGACTTCTCTCGTAGGTTTTAGATTTGGTTCATCAACTTAGATATGAAACCTCGCTGTGGTATATCAAGCCATTCTCTAAGCCCGAAAATGCGTGTGGCACACAGTCCTTTTGTCTTAAAGCTCCCCAATTTAAATGTTTAGAGAGTATTAGAGATAAAGTGTATCGCCAGTGAAATGATTGTTATTTGTCACAGTCATAGTAGAGAAGGTGGTAATACTGGGCTCACTTTAGTGAAACTGGAAATGTAAAACATAGAAAAAATAAATTCATTTGGGACCAAAATACACCAAGAAGAGGGTTCTCACTCAGCTTATTTTCAGGCCAGAGAGTTATACATTTAATGGTATTGTAATTTATGATGGAAATTTGGTTCATGGGTTGGAAAAGAGGTTGAAATGGGATTAAGCTTATTGGATGGCATTTTTCAGAGCTAGAGATACTGTTTTAACTGCAAATGGGAAAAAAAATCTAATCTTTTCATATGACTCAGAGAAATACATTTTTTTTAGAAAACGCTGAAGCTTTCATTTTCTCCAAGCTGATAGCGTGTGGATTTGTCAGTCATACGGACGTGCTTCAGGATGATATAGAAGAACTTCAGTAACAGAATGAAAACGCTTCAGGCTTATTGGCTGTCTGCTTTAAAATACTCTGACAGAGAGTTAAGGAACTGCCTTCAGTTTTTGTGCTTTTATGGTGTTTTTGTTTCCCCATCATTTTGTTAGTGTAAGATCCCGGGAATGTCAGATAATCAACTTTGCAATGTTTACCAGAAAAGAAGACAGGTTTTGTTTCTATTCACCTGTAAACGTGATCTGTAAGGCCATATAGTAAATATGTTAGATTTTACAGGCTACATATGGTTTCTGTTGCATATTCTTCTTTGTTTTCTTATAACCCTTTAAAAATATGAAAGTCATTCTTACCTTTTAGGCCATAAAAACAGCCTTTAGGCCAAATTTGGGTATAGTTTGCTGACCCTTAGACTAGAGATCAAAGCTCAGGCCCCATCTTAAAGCATTTGAATTCTGTTTGTAATTCCTGGCGTGTTTCTTATTGTTTGTTTTTGGTTTTGTGTTTATTTTAGCCATTCAGGAAATACTAAACCACAACCAAATCATACCCTAAATGAACTCTTCCCAGTAGTGCAGAAAAATGATTTGTGCACATAAAAGTGTAATCATGTAAGATTTAAGAAACAGTACAACCATAGAAGATACATGATGGCAAATAAAAACACAAAAACGTATTCAACATCACTAGCCATTAGTGAAGTGCAAATTAAAACCAGAATGAGATATGACTACATACGTACCTATTAGAATTAGAAAAATATTGATAATACCAAATGCTGGCAAGGATGTGCAAAGAGATTGGATCTCTCCTGCATTGGTGGTTGGGAATGTAAAATGATACAGCCACTCTAGCATTCAGTCTGGCAGTTTGTTAAAAAAACTAAACATGAAACTACCCTATGACCCAGCAATTACACTCCTAGGCATTTATCTTAGAGAAATGAAACTTAATGTTCACATAAAAACCCGTACACAAGTATTCATAGCTTTATTTGTAATAGCCCAAAACTGGGAATGACTGAAATATCCTCTACCAGTAAATGGTTACACAAACTGTATGTTCATACAATGGAATACTATTTAGCAATAAAAAGGAACAATCTATTGATATACACAGCTTGGGTGAAACTTAAGAGAATCATGCTAAGTGATAAAAGCCAGTCTCAAAATGTTAGATATTGTATGATTCCATTTATAGAACATTCTTGACATGACAAAATTATAGAAATGGAGAACAGACACGTGGTTGTCAAAAGTTAGGGAAGGAGAAGGAGGATACGACTATAAAGGGATGTCACAAGGGACTTCCTTTGTGGTGATAGAACAGTTCTGCATCTTGCTTATAATGATGGTTACATGAATCTATACATATGATAAAATATCATAAAAGTATACATAGGACATACAAAAAAGTGAGTGTGTAAAAAAATGGTGAAATCTGAGTAAGGTCTGTAGTCTAATTAATTGTGCTTTGCCAACCTGGTTTTAACAATGTACTATGGTTATATATCACCACTCGGGGAACCGGGTAATGGGTGCACAGGACCTCTTTATAGTATCTGTGCGACTTCTTGTGAGTCTTTATTCCAAAAGAAGTTATAGAGAAAGAGGAGAGCACCGATGGAGGGAGAAAAAGAGGGAACAGAAGAAGAGAGAAAGAAGGAAGTCTTCCAGGCAAGTAGTAGCATAAATAGGACTGATTTACCCTTCTACCTAAAACAACAACAGCAAAATTTTTTAAACAGACAAAACACATGATCATTGAGAGATGGGAAACAAAATAAGCCCCTGTTTGCTTCCTTGAGAGAGTGTCCACCCTGTAGTTAGTACAGAGGGAGAAGGATCTCATGTGGAACTCAGCAGACTCCCTGTGTGGAGGAGACCATGATGAGACTCTACAGAGACCACGACAGCTAGAGTTCATAGGACAAAATGCCAGAAGAAATAGAACCTGGTGCTCACACAGGTCCGGGAATAATGCCTGTGCCACTTGCCAGACTAGAAAAAGTCGTAACTCATGGGGGCATTGGTAGAGGACTTAGTAGTTGGAAACAATTAGCCCTAGACTGAGCACCCTTCCAGAACTGCCTAACAAATTATAAAAGCAAGAGATAAAAGGCTTAAACTGTTTCCAAGTAACTTAACTGCATCTCTAAACGTTTACAGGAATACAAAAATATTCAGCCAGCACCCAACAAAATAAAATTCACAATATCTGGCATCCAATCAAAGATTATCAGACATGCAGAGGCAAGAAAATATGACCCATAATGAAGAGACTATCAGAACAGACACAGATGTTAGAATTAGAGGAGAAGGAAAATAAAGTAGTTATTACAACTGTATTCCACATGTTGGAATAAAGTTAAGACATGGAAGATATTAAAAAATACCAAAATTGGATTTCTAGAAATGAAAACTACCATATCTGAAATGAAAAATTCAGTGGATGGAATTAGACATAGAAGAGTTGAAGAAGAAAAAGTGTCTTCAAGAATATTTCTTGGGCAAACCTCATGCATTGTACACTTGTTCAAAACCTAGAGTACGGTTGCCTTTGTTATTATGCCAAGTAATTGAGAGAAAATATAATAATAGGCACCGTTAAAATTAGCTCAAAGATATTTTCTTGTCAGTAAAAATTTGTTGTCAAGATGTCTTGGGTTGCACTTTGTCTAGGGAAGACTGTAAACAGTTAAAGAATGTTGACAACATTAAAATATTTGGTTATGGAAGTGTGTGTGGTATTAGAGGTTTAGTTTGTGAAATATATGTGTTAAAAATAATAAAATTTCAGAATAATTATTTTCATGTTGTTTCATTAGTGTATAATTTATTTTCCTGGCCAGCTGGTAAGCGTCTTAAGTATTAGCATGTCTTTTCACATCTTTTGACCCTCCCTAAAATACTTAGCATGGTGCTTCCTGTAGTGGGTGGTCAGGAGTGTTTGTAATGTAAAAGAGGGAATCCTCCAGCTATGATGCACTCAAGTTTGATATGCTGCTAATAGGCAGCACCAGAATTATCCCTCTGAACCAAATGTAAATCAAGTCTGTTATAGGGTTGCCGGGCGAGTAGAGGAGAAGCTTATCTTAGACAAGAAGCTTTTTAAGCCTATTTTAAAACCGGAGAATGAAATTCTGTAAGTTACGTAGAGCCCTATGTTTGTCCACAGCTAGTGCTGATTAGACCAGGTACATTTGGGGTTAATTAATGACTGATACATTTTGACTGGGTATTTGGGGAAATTAATTAATTAAAAGACCTTGGAGACCCGTCTATTTGGGTAGATCTGAACAGGGCAGATGTAGAGAACAAATACTAGAGTTTGAAAACGTGTCCTGAGAAGAAACTTTTCCTCCCATTTGACAAGAGCCAAACTACACAGGGATTGGGTAGACATTTCCCATTTCTTGGTCAAAGAAACATTGAGTTTCACTGGCAAAGGGAATTAAATAAGGAGCAAGGTTTCTGCAACCCCAAGTTCTAAAATGTGTCACAAGATTTTTAAAGGAGGGAATTTATAAACTTTACAAATTAGAATAGAGTCTCCCCAGATTCAGGCCAATGTATGGAGAGCTTTCAGTAAATTACTGGTGGGCAAGATAGAGAAAGCTATTTTCAAGCAACCTGAATGGAATTTTATAAACTGTCTTTTTTGAGTGTTGTCTAAGCTAAAATCGCTATGTGCGCATTTTGTTAGTAGCAGCACCAGGCGTGGCCTCTACAGCTGCAGAAGAAACTGGCTTCTCTCTCTAAAAGCAAGAAACGAATGATTGGGAAGGGGACCAATAATATGTTAAGGAAAAGATCTTAGATATTTGGGAAAACCTTTCTATTGTTGATGCTTTACTATTGATGCTAAGTGGTGTAAAAACTAAAGTTAGGACAACCAATGTTTAGGATTTTCAGTTCTTTATTTTGTTGTTGTTTTTTCGTGTGTTTTTTTTCTTGTTTTTTTTTTTTTTAGTTTCAGGTATACAGAGGAACATAATAGTTAGACATTTACACCTCTCACAGTTCTTTCTCTGTTTTTATTTAAATCACTGGAAAAAAGAAATTCTGTATTATAGAAAAACTATTGGGTGCAGGTACCTTGAAATCCTGACCTACCAAATGCCCCACAGGCACTAAAAGAGCAGATTAAAACCAACAGCTGAACCCCTTAATGATGAAGTTAGAAGAAAGAGAGGCTTCTAACACAGGGATTTACCAATTGGAATGAGAGATTTTAACCTTAAGTTTAATGAGAAGTGGAGTCATGATGATATTGAAAATATAGCAAGAGAGGTAGAAAGAAAAACTCTAGAGGAAGTCATTGAATACTCAGCTGTTATCTGGGAAAGATGCAGTGAATTCTAAGACATAGGGAAGATTATGGCTCAGATTAAAGGGGAGAGGCAAGAATTCAAAGAATTTGTATAAAACAAACACTTGTCACAAAGATTGGATGGTACAAAGCACCTTTTCATCAACTAGGAACATCATATGGAACTAACAAAGGGAAAAAAACTATACTAAAGAAAAAGATTGTTTCCTGCTTTGTACACTTGGATTCAACAAAGAAATGTTATGATGAATTCAGACAGTATATTCACAACTCAGTTCTGATTTGACTCTTTTCTTAAATTCAGAATTGTAATGGAGCACCAGAGGAGGTTTGACACCTTAATTATTTTGATTGAAAGAAAAAACATAGAACTACAAGAATACAGATGGGAAACAAACCTAAGGAGCTCTTTGACTGCCACAGCCTAGACCTTGAGAGAGTTTCCAGGCTGCAGGGCCAGCGGCAGGGTGGGGACTGGTGTGTGATAACAGGCAGAGCCCAACAGACTACTTGAGTGGAGGAGACTGAACTGAGCATCTGGGGAGACCAGGGCTGCTCGAGTTTACATGAGAGAGTTCCAGAAAGGAAGGTGATGCATAGGGAGTACATGATCATTCGGCAAAGTACTGATCAGCATGTGTGTGAGGAAACTACTTGATACATGCTACATACAATGTGAATGAACCTCAAAATAATTCTGCTAAGTGATAGAATCCAGATTTTGAAAAAGTGTACATACTGTATGATTCCATTTCTTAAAATTTTAGAAAATGAAACTGATCTATTGTGAACCAGAGTAGATCAGTGATTGCTGAGGGGTGGGGATCTGGAGATGATGGGCACGAGGGACAGGAGGGAAAAGATTACAAAGGGGCAGAAGGGAGCTTTTAGGTGTGATGGTACGTACGTTCATTATCTTGCTGGAAGAGATGGTTTTACAGATTTTTACATATGTCAAAACTTACTACATTGCCATCACATTACATTGACATTATTTGGTCAATTGTGCTTAAAGCTCTTTTTTAAACCTGCATGTAAAAAAAAGTACAAATAGGGGCGACCAGATGGCTTAGTTGGTTAGAGTGCGAGCTCTGAACAATAGGGTTGCCGGTTTGATTCCCACATGGGGCAGGGAGCTGCGCCCTCCACAACTAGATTGAAGACAATGAGCTGCCGCTGAGCTTCCAGAGGGGTGGCCAGATGGTTCAGTTGGTTAGAGCACGAGCTGTCAACAACAAGGTTGCCAGTTCAATTCCCACATGGGATGGTGCGCTGCACCCCCTGCAAGTAAAGATTGAAAATGGCAACTGGATTTGGAGCTGAGCTGCACCCTCCACAACTAGATTGAAGGACAATGACTTGGAGTTGATGGGCCCTGGAAAAACACACTGTTTCCCAATATTCCCCAATTTAAGAAAAAAAAAGTACAAAAAACAGAGTAGTTTCCCTTTTAGAGTTCTGAGAAAATGAAAAGAGGGAATAACCCAGGTAACCTCTTTGTAACTCTTTCCCAACTCAGACTATGTTTACTAAGATTTTTGCTGTTCCAAAATGTTTTCAGTTTTAGAGATGTTTTGTTAGGATCTATGTAGTCAAATATTGCTATTGTCAATCAAAATATAACTTTATTCAATTTTCTGTTTCAGGGCTCATGAATCAAGCAAACAAACATGAAAAATGGATTAAGGCTGATGCCCCAAAAGGCACTGTAAGTTTTAGAATTCAAAGCTGGTTTCAGTCCCTGAAACTGCAGGACTAAGAATGGTTTGAGTTGTATGTATAATTTTTAGCAATGATTAGTAGATCTATAACTACCAAAATGCAAATATCACTGTTCATATAAATGTTGAAAACACAAATTGGAATGAGTAGTGGTGAATTGTCTTTCGGGGCAGATTCAAAATTTCTACTTAACTATTGTATTAGTTTTCTATTGCTCTGTAACAAATTACCACGAACTATCCATTTAAAATAATACCCATTTATCAGCTCACAGTTCTGTAGGTCAAGAGCCCAGCCTGGCTAGATTCTCTGCTCTGGGTATCCACTAGGCTAGACTAAAGGTGTTGGCTGAACTGAGTTCTCATCTGGATGCTCTAGGGAAAAATCTACTTCCAAGTCCATTCATATTGTTGGCAAAATCCAGTTCCTTGTGACTGTATGACTGAGATTTTCTTGCTGTCAGTCAACGATCACTCTAAGCTTCTAGATGCCACCCGCATCCCTTCTCGTGTGGCCCTCTCCATCTTCAAGCCAGCAATAATGCATTCAGTCCTTCTCATGCTTTGAATATCTGACCTCTTCTGCAACCAGCTGAAGAAAATCTATTAATGGGTTCACTTGATTAGGTCAGGGCTACCCAGGATGACCTTTGTTTTGCCATATAATGTAGCATAATTATGGGAGTAATATCTCATGTTCAGTTTGCATTCACACTCAAGAGGAGGAGATTTTATATATATATAAATATATATATAAAGATATACGTAATGGGGAGGGCAGTGGTTACCTTAGAATTTTTTTGCACCATAACTCTCATGTAACCTGTTTTCTACTTAGTACTTATTGTGACATCAATGTAAATTTAAGCTGTGAATAAAACACTTTATTAATGTGATGTAATTGCTACTGATTCTTAATTGTTTTTGCATAATTTAAGACAACTCGTTAGTAGGGGAGAAACATTCAGCTATTTTATAGCCTGATATATGAAGATGGATTTTCACTTTTATAATGGTGTACTGTATAAAGTTATTTTATGAATTCTTCTTCAAATCTTACCTGTCTACTCCTGGAACATTTAAATTGTATGACACTAAAAAGACTCTCTATTAGATTATATCTACTATGATTAGGATACATCAGTTCTTAAACACTGATTTCTAATATACCTTTCCAAACATAATGATTTATAGTAGTCTCTTTTTGTTAACTTTTCATTTATTTAGAGTTGTCTGTTTTCAACTTCTTATTTGTGTAACAAAAAGTCAGTTTTGGGTGCTATCTCAAAGTCTCCTTTTAGTTTACCTTTAATGTAAAAATTTATACAAGTTTGGACGGTACTCACATGTTATATGTGTGATGCAGTTGTGATATGTGTGTATTAAATTATTAAGTAGAGGAAAATGAGAAGTAATAAGGCAATATTTAGAATCTTTTTCACTCTCATGCAATTATATAAACATTTTCAAGACTGAAAATAAAATTTAGCCAACAACAGCCAAAAAGGTCATGAGCAGTCAACTATATTTAAAAGTATTAAAGGAATTGTATATATGTCGGATTGCATAATCAAGTCCAAACAGAAAGAAAAAGCTGCCATATTTTGCCCTTTTGAGCACAGCCCCATCTATGTTGATGCTTAAGAGCTGCGGACCTGAGGAATATTTTGTATACCTCAAATACTTTGCACAGAGAACTTAAAAATTTTGTCATCTATTCACTCTATTCCTTTATCCCCTTTCCATAGCCCCTTTTTCCTAACACCTACCCCTTTTCTTTCATTTCTTTAGCTATAAAATTCATCTCCCCATAAAAACAAATGTGTGTCCCATTCTTGTTTAAAAGAAAATATTACTCAGAGAGTTTGGGAGCAACCTCTGGCAGTTAAATACCCTGCTTGGTTTCTAGAGAACATAACAGGGTGTGTTTCTCCTTATTCTGGTCTTCCCCATGCAGGAGTTATTACTTTAGAAAGCAGTTTCCCCTTTTTTAGGTCTCTCCAGTTGTGTGCTTGAGCACGTAGGGGTCAGAAGTTAACTTTTATGCAGCTGCCAGAAATCTCCAAATTTAGTTAAAAATACTATCTTAGAACAGTCATCTTAAGGGTCTTCGCTCAGGCCTTAAAACGTCCTACTCAGCTAATTCCCCTGCTATCCACCTTTAGGAACCATTGCACAGCTTAGTGATGCTACCTTATTTCAAAAACTCTTTCAAAATCAACCTAAGTAAAGAGACTATTATGAGCAAGTTAGAAGATTAGATAGCAGAAAACACCCAATCAGAACAGCAAAAAGAAAAAAAGAATTTAAAAAAAAATAAGGAGAGTTTAAGGGGCTTCTTCTATAACCTCAAGCATACCAACATTCACATCATAGGGGTACCAGAAGGAGAAGAGACAGAGCAAGGAATTGGAAACCTATTTGAAGAAATAATGACAGTAAACTTCCCTAACTGGGTGAAGGAAATAGATATACAAGCCCAGGAAGCTCAGAGAGTTCCAAATAAGATGAACCCAAAGAGACTAACACCAAGACACATCATAATTAAAAATGCCAAAAGTTAAATACAAAGAGAATCTTAAAAGTGACAAGAGAAAAGCAGTTAGTTACCTACTAAGGAACTCCCATAGGACTGTCAGCTGATTTCTCAACAGATACTTTGCAGGCCAGAAAGGATTGGCACAAATTATTCAACAGGATGAAAAACAAGGACATACAACTAAGATTACTACCCAGCAAAGCCATCATTTAGAATCAAAGAACAGATAAAGAGCTTCCCAGACAAGAAAAAGCTAAAGGAGTTCATCACCACCAAAATAGTATTATAAGGAATCTTAGAGGGACTTCTTTAAGATGGAAAAAAAAAAGTAATAAAATGGCAATAACTACACACCTGTCAACAATTACTTTCAATGTAAATGGAATAAATGTAAATGGAGTAAATCAAAAGTAGGGGAGCTGAATGGATAAGAAAACAAGACCCTTACATATGCTGCCTACAAGAGACTCACTTCAGATCAAAAGACACACACAGACTGAAAGTAAAGGGATGGAAAAACATATTTCATGAAAATGAAAACAAACGAAAACAGGGGTAGCAATACTTATACCAGACAAAATAGACTTTAAAACAAAGTATAACATGAGACAAGGGCCCAGTAATCCCACTCGGTATTTATCCAAACAAACCCATAATTCTACTTTGAGGGGATATGTTCATCCATATGTACATTGCAGCATTATTGACCTAAGCCAAGGTATGAAGGCAACCTGGGTGTCTCTGAATGGATGAACAGGTAAAAAAAAAGGTAGTACGTATATACAATGTAATACTACTCAGCCATAAAAAAACAATCTTGCCATCTGGGACAACATGGATGGACCTAAAGGGTATTGTGCTGAGTGTAGTAGTCAGCGAAAGACAAATGTCATATGATTTCACTTACAAATGGAATCTAAAGAACAAAATAAACGAACGAAACAGAAACAAACTCATAGATAGAAAACATTTTGATGGTTGCCAGATGGGAGGGAGGTGGGGGTAGATTAAAAGGGGAAGAGATCAAGAAGTACAAATTGGTTGTTACACAGTAGTCATGAGGATGTAAGGTACAGCATAAGGAATATAGTTAATAATATTGTAATAACTACATATGGTGTTAGGTACTAGATCTATTAGGGTGATAGATAGGAGGGGTTGGGGACAGGGTGAAAAGGGTGAAAGGATTAAGAAATACAAATCAGTAGTTACAAAATAGTCACGGGGATGTAAAGTATAGGGAATATAATCAATAATATGATAATAATTATGTATAGTGCCAGGTGGGTACTAGTTGGGGGATCACTTCCTAAATTATATAAATGTCTAACCATTATGCTCTACACCTGAAACTAATATAAAACAATATTGAATGTCAAATCTAATTGAAAAATTAAAAGGGGGGGGGTAAAGAAGAGGTTAAAATTTCCAGATATAAAACAAATAAGTCATGGAGATGTAATATACAGCATAGGAAATACAGTCAACGATATTGTGATAAAGTGATACAATTGTCAGATGATTGCTGGACTTGGCGATCACTTCTTTAGCATAGGGAATATAATCAATGATGTAATAACTGTATAGTGCCAGTGGGAACTGTTGAATAACTGTGATGTACACCTGAAACTAATATAATATTGTATGTCAGCTATATTTTCATAAAAGTCTTTTTAAAAAGGAAGAATTATTAAAAAGTATTTAGCTAATACAGTGCTCCCAATAATAAAACTCTAGAACCTTTTTAAAATTTTTCAAAATAACTTTCATATCTTTTACCTTAAATTTTATTGTTACTTCAAATTTGCGGGGTACAAAAAGACAGTTGATTAACCCCATTTAAGAGGAAATAGAAAGGTTAAAAAACTTATCTAATATTACCAACACAGTTTATTTGTGGTGCTCAGAACAGAGTTGTGCTTTCTTCTGGACTCTATCAACACCAGTGTTACTGATATCAAATAATGATACACTGGCATGTGATCATTTAAATTCTGTTAATTATCTTTTACCAAAATGGTAAAAATTTATACATGAAAGCTTATCAAAAATTACTATGTGGATATGTAATTAATAACCCATATCTCCTAACATAAAATTGGGAGAACATATTTTTTTTTTTGGCATAGCATAGTTTAAAAATTCCCCTGTAGTGCAAATTTGATTAAAAAGAAAACTTTCTGAGACATTGCAAGGATATCCTTCCTATTCACATATAGTTCCTGTTTCTATTTAATTTGCCCAACTGTTTTTAAGTCAGATGTTGAGATGAGTAGGGGATCAATTGGCATTTAGTTCTCTGTTGTTGCTAAATATATGGAAATCACAAGAAAGCCTTGTTTTCGTTAAAAGTATGCTTATATCCTTTATAACATAGCTTCTCAGATCGAAAGTCATCGCCCTGGCTCAAACTCTTCTTCTGACGTATATGACCATCTCGGCTTTCTTTTCTAAAGAGAAGTTCTAAATTCCTTGTCAAAAATGTCACATCTTTCAGGGTTGTTTCATATAACTATAACCTCAGATTTGATAATCTCATCAAAAGTATTGGTTTGATTAAGCTTTATTTAAGTGGAATATTTACATAGTAGCAGTACTTGATTTGGCTTTTTTTTTTTAATCATAATTATTAGAAGAAGTAATGATGTATTTAGAAACAATTATAGTTGGAATAACAATCAGGAGATGATTTGCTGCTTGTTTACACTGTTGAGATCCAGCTAATACAAATACTGGCATTAAGTGAAGTTGCCAAGTTCTAGATTTTTTGTTCTTCCTGCTGGAGGCTGAAGGTCATACTGCTTCCTCTTCACTACTATATGTTGACTCTTTCGTTGTCAAGTCTGAGTCCTGCAATGGTGTTCCATCCTGTTGCTCTGTAAGAGGCTCTCCCTGGTAATCATAGCCAAACCAAGATGGAGGGTCATAAGGGCTGTATTCCTGCTCCTGAACCATAGATGACATTTTCTCTGCTGCTTCCCTGTAATAACAGTGGTTAGCGTGAGCTACTTGCAGAAGGAATCACTAGTACAGAATTATGAAACTAGAGCAGATTTTGGAGTTAAAGAACTTAATCAGGAGTTGAATTCACGTTTCACAGCTTTCTTGCCTCGCTGAGGGGGAGCCTGGGTACTTGTGCTACTAATCAGCATCCCAAAGTGTAAGTAGCTCAGTAGCTCTCTAGTTCAGCCAGCCCAGAGATTGACAGACAGCCATGCAGTGGGAACACTGAGGGCAGTGAGTAGTGTTCTTGAAGGAACCCTGGGCCTGGTATTTCCAGCTGTTTTGATAAGGGAGTACCCATACCAGCCAACCTGTGAAGGCTGGAGCTCTTAACCCAAAACCCACAGATCCCTGTTGGATACATGGATGAATTTCAGGGAGGTCCACGAACTCCCTGAAAATTCATGCAGTTTGTGTCTAAATACCTTTTTATGAAGAGAGAGTTTGTGATTCTCATCAAATTCTCAAAGGTGTCCATGACCAAAATGATTAAAAATATGGTTACTATCTTTTTTAGGAGGAGGGAAGCAAAGAAGGCATGTAAAAGTTGTTCTGGACCTGAATACCAACATGGGGGGAAAGGGGTTCCCCCATGCCACCAAGCAATTTTCAGACACCAGCTGGTTGTCCTACAATTCAACTCAGTTCTGACACTGTCTACCCAGAGAGAGCTATTCCACAGGTTAAGGACTCAGTCCCATAAGACCACCTTCCACTTCAGATGCCAATTGCAAGTCCAGGTTGTCCCCTGGGCTTCTGACCAACTGGCTGTATAGATCAGAAGTTCCAACACCCCTCTCCTTGGGTTCAATCAATTTGCTAGAGCCGCTTACAGAATTCAGAGAAACTGTACTTACAGATCACTGGTTGGTTGTAAAAGGATATAACTCAGGAACAGCCAAATGGAAGAGATGCACAGGGCATGGTAGGAGTAAGGGCGTAATGCCCTCTGCAGTCATGCCCCTCTCCCCAAACCTCCATGCATTTGCCAACCCAGAAGCTCTCTGAACCCTGTCTCCCTGGGTTTTTATGGAGACTTTATTACATAGGCATGGTTGATTCAATCTTTGGCCATCAGTGATTGAGTCAGCCTCTAGTCCCTCTTCCCTCCTGGGAATGGGGATGGGACTGAAAGTTCCACCCCTCTCTTCATGGTTGGTTCCCCTGGCAACCAGCCCCTATCCTTAGGTGCTTTCCGAAAGTCACCTTATTAACATAAACCCAGTTATGGTGGAAATGGGCTTATGATGATATCAAGACACCCATTTCATCTTTATGGCTCTGAATAGATGTGAGGAACTGAGGGTAAAGGACCAAATATAAGAGATGCTCCCTTTATTCTTACCACTCAGGAAACTCTAAGGGTGTTGGGAGTGGTGAGCCAGGAACCGTGGAGGAAGATCAAATATATATGAGAAGTATATTTTGGTCATCTGAATAACCAAATATATGTTACTTGTAAATCATGGTATGGCAGCATCAGAAAAAGATATATCTAACTTGAAAACAGTGCCAATTTGAGAACAGAAGGGTTTTCCTAGGAAGTTGGTTTGAATCTTGAGACCAGTACTAAAAAGGAAATGAGTAATTGGCAACTTGTGTAGGATCAGAAATGAGTATGTTTGCCCACAAAGAGGCTGCTTTGCCCATTATTGCCATATGTTACATTGAGTTATTAACCCCAAAAATCTGAAACTGAGTCATTGATATGGAGGCTGTATTCCATACCCTTGGATTTGTGCTCAATGGCTTCAAATATGGCAATGAAATTGGAAAAGGCTAAGATACATTGTTGTTAAAAATGGTGTTTCAGATGGCTCAGAAGGTGTTTCAGGGCAGCCATATGGCTCAGTTGTTTAGAGCACGAGCTCTTAACAACAAGGTTGCCGGTTCAATTCCCGCATGGGATGGTGGGCTGCGCTCCTTGCAACTAATATTGAAAATGGTGACTGGACTTGGAGCTGAGCTGCGCCCTCCACAACTAGATTGAAAGACAATGACTTGGAGCTGATGGGCCCTGGAGAAACACACTGTCCCCCAATATTCCCCAATAAAATTTTTAAAAAATGCTGTTTCACTTGAATCAAATCTTAGAAGTATTAAAATAATTGTAACCAAATTCAACAGGGAGGCAACCAAACCATTGTTAATTCTCTTACCACATTGCTTTTTGGCTCGTATATTTACACTCACACAAAACTTCCACAGTTCAAAAAAAAATTGAGTAAAAGAAATTGTTATACTAATTTAAGTGTAGTTCTATGTTTTAAACTTCTTATTTAATCTTTATGTAATCTCTAACTAGGACATCTTCATGCAAAAATAATAGTGTTATATCTTTAGTGTTCCCATTTTCTTCTGAAGATTTTTCTCCCTTTTCAGTTCTGTGGCATTGAGATTGCCATGTCTTTGAAGGCATTTTCTGTGGGACTGTTTTCCCTTGAGGACCTACCACAACATAATGGACCTCCCAAATATTGGGGGAATCTGAAGCATGAAACATTGGCACCATTTGGTTTCAAATGGGTAAAACACTATTCTAGGCAACAGAACTCCATTGTTACTTACCCTTCACCTCATCTCTGCCTGTCTAAACCTTATCCATCTTTCAAAACACCAAACCAATTCAGCCTCTTGTAAAGAAGTACCAAACCTAATCCCTTCTTCCTCTGAACTTCTATAGGAAGTTGATGATAGAATTAATTTCTTCCCAATGCATAGCTTCATGGCATTAATTGCTTACAATTTTAAACTTTGTAATTTTCCTTTTGTTTAAGAAGGCAGTAAATTATTTAAGGGCATAGTACATTTCCTCGAAACCTAGCAGTACCAGCCAAAACAAGACATTCCAGCAGTTTATACCAAGAAGGAAAGTCCTTTAGCTCTCCTGTGTGTGTTGGTTTTGAAGAGGCATTCTTAGTTCCTGTTTCCAACTCCCTCCCGCCCCCTACCTCCCGTACAGCAGAGCTCTGGACACAACTGTAGTTCACAGTGCTTGGTGATGGTCTAATGCCACTGATGATAACAATACTACTGCAGTTAGAGGCAACCGTGGCCTTGACCTATAGGAAAAGGACATGTTTGTTTGGGGACTAAAAGATTTGTAAGCAGTTGACCAAATTATATGCAACCTTCGGCCTCAGAAGAGCAAGAGTTTTTAAGAATTTTCGATAAGTGTTAAGAGGTTAAGTACTCTTAATGCTAAATTTGGGAACTTATAAATATTGAGTCATACAGTACCTCAGTCAGCTACAAGCTAAGGTAAATTAGCTGGTAATTGTGATTTTTAAAAGTTAGCAAATAATGGGAGTTTGAGAAAAAAAAAGAAAATGGAATTTTGACTCCTCAACATAGACAAGATAAATAGGGCATGAATAGAAAGACTAATCATTAAATGCAAAGTGGTGGGACACAATCAAAATGAGCTGCATACTGAGTCCCAGCCATGGGTGAAGTACCCAATGGGACACACATTTTTCAAATGTGCTTATTTCTTGGCTCTGTGCCTCCCTTATCTTGGCTCTCAGTGGTAAGCTCTGCTGTCCATTCTACCTACAGTCGGCTTCAGTGAAATTAAACATCAGAGGGTCCCCCTGACCATTGGAGGTCATGCTTAGAGACGGAAGAGCAGCAAAGGATCAGGTCTCAGACTCCTCTTCCCCCGGTCTCAAATGCCAGGAGGCTAAGGCTTCCTCCCGTGTAGTGTCTCAGGGCCTGTTTCAGTCCTATGCGCTTTCGCAGCATGGGTGGTTCTGGGCAAAATCTGAATCTGCCCTGAGAAATGAGGGATTCTTTTTAGAATTTGTGTGCTAGTGTGGACTATTCCCTAGTCCACTTCCTCTCCACCCTTAAGAAAATCCTTGGCCCGTGAACTACTTGTCCTCCACCTTCCTAGGACCTTGGACATCCACACATGGACTGACTCCTAAGACCTGACCAAGAGAAAGGAGCAGCATGGTGACTGCGGCAAGTTTCTCAGTTCTTTTTCACACCATCCTGTGTAGCTGTGTGTTTGTACATACGCACTTTTGAAAAGGACTAGGAAACTTGAAAATGTAGAAACTGAATGCTCCTCCCGGAAACAACTCTCTCTCCCTCCCTCCCCCCTCCCTTCCCTATGTTCTTCCCTCCTTCTCTCCCTCCCTCTCTCCCTTCCTCCTACCCTTCCCTGCTCCCTCCCTTCCTCTGTTCTTCTCCCTCTCTCCTGGGTGATCTAGTGTGGTCAATACATGGAAACAAGGAAATATTGAAAAGAGAGAATATACTTAGGTATCATCATGTGCTCTAAGATTCTTAGAGTTCATACGGAACCCTTTGACTACCTTCCACTCTGGCTTGGCCTAAGTGACTCAAAAATCTTGTATGAGATGATTTGGGAATTGAACCAGTCTATGGTTAATCATCATTACTCGCTTAACCTGGTGAGAGAAATTTCTTTGGATTATACAGAACAGTGATTTTCAAATGTGATGTGCCACAAACAGCAGTGAAGTATATCACAGTAGATGGTCAACAATGATGTACTGAAGTTTGCAAGTGATTTTTGGTTTTTATAAATTAAAGTCACTTCAAGGTTATCCCTGTAATAACGTTAATTGCCCTCGTTCACATTTCCTTCCTGTTTCTTGAGTAGGCCAAAAAAAGGGGGTGGGATGTGTGTTGGAGCCAACACCAGTATATAAACTGGGCGTCAGCAAGTAAATTGGGCACAAGAGGGCACATGCCCCCCCTTATTGACCAAGTCCCTTGAAAGTTAGAGTTTTAAAAAAGGCTTGAGGATCATTGAAGGCAAAAGAGCAGCATAGTGAGGATTCAGACCTGGGTACAAAATATTGCTGTGCCTTTTATTTGTCTGACCTCGGGCATGTTATTTCACCTGTTTAAACCAGTTTCCTTATTTATTTTATGGCAATAGGGTATTTGTGAGATTAAATGAGATAATAAAATAGGATTTAGTGCAGTACAATGGCAAATAACTGTTATACGACATTATTTGTTCATACTGATAATAAAAATTAATAGCTCCAAATCGCAAAGGCCTTTCCACAAACACCTCTCCATAAGCTGGAGAGGAGAACTCTAATAAGAATTTTATTTCCTAGCAACATATTTCTCTCAGGGTGCCTGGTAGTAATTTATGCTGCCAGCTAAAGAAGGCCTTCAAGGAACCTATACTTTCCTTTACTGATCTCTCTAAACCTGGAAGTTCGGGTCTCCAGACACCAAATGTCAGGAAGGTCCCTTTACTCTTTGCTAATTATAGACTTCATAGCTCTCTGCCTGTCTCTGGTTCAGACCCGCCTGGGTTGTGCAGACCACTGTGTGGGGCTTTCTCCCTCCCTCCCACTGTGTGTTTCTTCTTCTCCATTGCCTGGCTTGCTTTCCTTACAGCGGGCCAGAAGTCGAAAGGCAGGCTGTACGCAACATCTTCCATTGCGTGTGGGGGGATTTGTACTTAGAATCAATTCTCTTCTGAGTGCTACAATTAGATTTTAAGGGCTACATCATACAGTGTTTTCACGTTCAAATGGAATCGAGCGTATGGGAGTCTATTACTTTGTGATTGAGTCACTGAACCTCTTCACAAGCAAAAAAAGTCTCGATCTCAACTACCAAATACTCCATTTCACCAGACAAAACAAAGTGCCGGCAGTGGAGGGGCCTCTTTGACTCTGGTAAGAGCAAACAACTGCGCTTTTGTAGAGTGGACATAGGTAAGGGATTCGCCATCAGCATGAGTGGAGTTTTGAAGGTCCACATAGTCTTTGCAACATTTCCAGTTCCACCCAAGGATCGAAGCAGAGAGGGAAGCTGCCCTCCAGACCCTAGAGCCGACCCCAAGCCGCTGTGTGTGGCCAGGCCTGACCACTTTCTAATCAATGCCAAGTACCTTAGGAGCTCCGTAACTGACCAACAGCATCCTCTCCGAGATGTTGGACGTCAAGACAGATGTTCCTGGAGCCTTCCTAGTCCAAACGCTGGCTCTCTCTGAGCCACTGTGCTGCGGGACCTGCCCCCTCCCTTGCCAGACAAAGAGAGCATCAGAGAACTCCAGGCCTCTTTCCTGCTGGAGCTTAGCAGGGTGGAGCTATAAGGAAACCAACATGGTTTGGCCTCTTAGATAATGAGACGGGCAGACAAGCCAGCTCAACCTCTAGGCATTAGGGCCAAGTCTCTGTCTGCCTCTTGGTGATAGACAGCCAGGCTTGGTGGCAGAAAACAAAGGAGGCTTTTTGGCTGTCCTGGCTTAGGTAAAGGAATTTTCCGGACATCCAGCTAACTAAGTAGAGTTTTGCATTGGGTTCTGGGGGACAAACCCAGCTAGTAGTAAAATCTTACTTTGCTTTGTTTTGTGGCCTTGCAAGAGGAGTGAGAAGTCAAAGGCAGGATTTGGATATTACTAGATATCTTGGGTCTTCCTGACTAAACACCGTATTTGTCACTTGAACATCTCATACCATGATTAGGTTCAGAGAGGCCCTTGCTAGAAAGTCTCCATTCTTTCTACTTAAAACCCACTTATTAGAAGTTCAATAATGTTACCTCCCAAAAATAGTGATTGGCAAAATACAATCAAAAGATTAGAAGCTAATTTCAGAATGGAATCAATAATGTAAAGATTTTGTAGAGTGTCCGATGGACACTTGTCTCATTAGGGAGACCACCTCAGGGATGATGTAGATGCCTGATCACTGCACTGTACACCTGAAGCTGAAACTGAAGAATAATGAGTGTCAACTATTATTAAATATATATACACACACATACATACATGTATATATGTGTGTGTATATATATATACATACATGTATGTGTATATATATATGTGTATATATGTATATACATAGTTACAAGAAGCAGAGCACAGCATTAGGAATAGAGACAGTGGAAATGTAACGGCTGTGTGCGATGTCAGAGGGATAGTGGATGGGGGGAGGGGGATTATCACTGTGTGAGGGCTATAAATGATAAATGTCTAACTATTAAGACTATTGTTTTGTACACCTGAAACTGATTTAAAAAATGTAAAAAAAAAAAATTAGAAGCTAAACTCCTTTGTATGATATATTGTTCACTCACTGCCATCTTGCTCAAATTTGGCTGTTTAATGACATGACAAGGCAGGGAACTTGTTTCATGGTAACCTCTTTAAATAAAATGAATATCCATATCAGTCTTCTTCAGACCTATCAGAAAGGGTTGAGTCACCGCTCCTCTACAAAAATTTTCAAGAACCTACCCCCTTTTATCTGACCCAGCTTCAACTGGCTATCCTCTCTATGGCATTCCTGGGCCCAGAGAGAGTGCCTATTTTACAAGTTATGGTTATAGTTTTTGTTTTGTTTTCACTTCATTTTAGCACACACAGCCTTGATTAGAAACCATTTCTTTCTCAGTCCTCAAATGACCAGTTCTCATGGTTCAGCTCATGCTGGGGCCGCCTGATTAAGCAAGTTCCTCTATGAAATCTACACGCTTGGAACACATTATGCACTTTATACTTTGATAATATCAATTATTAGTATTTATTTTTTCCAGCCTGCAGGAAAGAGCCTGACCTTCAGGGATGGGTCAAGAATTCCCATTTTGAACACTCCACAGCTTAGTTAAAATACTTGCACATTTTTACTCTCAGCCAATAGGAAAAAAAACAGAACATGGAGCAGATAACTGCTTTCTATTTAAAAACTCACAGGGTAGACACCCTAGACCTCCTATCTTTATAGATTGCTTATTTACTCAACTATTATTTCATTGGAAACATTTTGTGAGTGGAGGGAACAGACATTTGGCCTGTAGCAGTAAAGTCAGCATACCTTCTTCTGGGCCCTAGATCTTATAGGGAATCTCTGGTCAAATGAAAAGCAACTCTCGAGCAAATAGCTTTGGGAGAGATGGGGCTTGAGATACCTGTTAGTAATTTATACTTAACTGGGAATGGCTTAACCCGATTGTTTCCTTAAGCCCTGGGGAATATAAACTGAATAAAAAATTTTTGAAAAATGAGTAGAGGAAGCGCCAGCATAATTCTACAGAAAGAGAGTCAAGGCTCTGGATATCTGCAAGGTCAGGGAAGGAGAAGGACTTAGAGGGCTACTGAGACGGGGACATGAAACCACAAAGATCATTTCAAAAGAGAGCTTCCCTTGATTCAGCTCAAAATGTTGGGTTCAATTAGAAAAAAAAAAAAAAAGCAACTTCCTAACTCTGAAAGCCACTATGGATTACAAATGCCATTGTCACATATTCTGTTTTCTCAAAAAGTAGTTTTCATATTCAGGTACATACTTACTTGGAAATAAGTCTGCAGTATTGCATCTTAAGGATCCGAAGTTGTGTGCAACCTATCTGCAGGTCCTCAAGCATTTGGTCAGTAAGCAGGATACAACCAGAAATATCCAAAATGTGCAGGTAATGGCATTTTGCCGATAACAACTCCATTGCTGAGTCAGTAATCTGAACACACAGCCAAAGGAAGTACTGATTATTTCAATGAACTCCGTCCCAGGGAAGAATAGTGTACAGTAAGTTTGGGCTGCTATAACAAAACACTATAGACTGGGTAGTTTAAACAACACTTATTTCCCACAGTTCTGGAGGCTGAGAAATCCAAGAGCAAGGCGCCCATAGATTGTCTGGTAAGGGCCCTCTTCCTGGTTTGCAGATAGCTACCTTCTTGCCATATCCCTATGTGACAGACAGAGAGCTGTTTCTTTCTAATAAGGATACTATAGGTTGAGTAATTGCAGTTTAAAAGGTTAAAAATAATTGCAAAAAACACAATTACTTTTGTACCAACCTAATAGTTCCATCATGGGGGCTTCATCCCCATGACCTCAGTCTAAACCTAATTACTTCCCCAAAGCCTCACCTCCTCATACTATCACATTGGGGATGAGGGTTTCAATATATGGATTTTGAGGGGGACACAAGCATTTTAAGGGGACAGAAACATTTATAACTAACAGAATCGGGACCCTTGCAGGTTCTTGCAAGTTCTCTTTAATCAGCTTATCACATGATAGGTCTATAATTCAAGTTAGTGATTTAAGTACTTCCAGAACAATGAAATGTATGTTTCAAGTGGTGCCAACAGAACCTGTGATCTTGCTGTTCTTTTTAGAGTTCCCTGGTATGGATGGGAAGCTTCATCAAAATTTTCTTAGTAAAATATGTCACATTAATACGAGTAACTTATGAAATGCTGCAGTAATGGGATTTATAACATCATCTGTTACAGAACTATAAAATATATACAGAGGGTGCCAAAAAATGTATACATATTTTAAGAAAGGAAAAAAGTTGTATTAATATATACTGATAACAAAAGATGAATACAAGTCACGTTTGACGTCTGCAATTATAAGAGGTGCTCAAAGTGGTTACCATCAGCATCCACTTCTGACTACGGTGAGCTACTGCTTGAGCAACGTTGAACAAAGTGTTAACAACTCTTAAAATGTGTGTACATTTTTTGGGCACCCCCAGTATACATATCCCCTGAAGTTAACCTGCAGAAGGGCCAGATTGCCGTGAGAAGGGACTGGACATCGCTGACGGTTTGCATGTGAAGTGACATGTTCTGGAAAAGGAGAAGTAGGTGAGGCAGATGTTAGTAGGCAGGGGGAGAAAGGAGCAGAAGCCACAGATACTTTATGAATCTCACTCTGAGAGATTCTGCTGAGGGTTGCAACATCTGGAAAGTTTGCCCAGATGTTCTGCAGAAGAAATTCAATTCCACTTAAGGTTATTTCACTTACTCAGGATCTAGCTTATGAATTTATAGCTAAACTGAGACTTGCTGCAGAATCAACTAGATTACTCTCCCCAAAGGAATTATTTTTCTAACTGGATTTAGTCTCTTACTGTAAATGTTTGAACATTCTAAAACCATGCCATGAGGCCTGATTCTTGTTTTTAACATAAAGTTGAGAGAATTATGCAGAAATGTACACTTTTTAAGTTTGGAAAAATAGATGTCATTGTCTAAGCATGTCCTGTTTCCAGAACACGCTCAGGACCAAGGTTTAACATTGCAACTGATTTTCACAAAAATGCCTTCAGACATTCCTCCCATACTATGTTGGTCTCTGAGGATCTGATGTCATTAAAAACAAAAAACGCACTCAGAGTTATAGAAAAAAAGGCAAGAAAATGAGGTGGAGGACAGGTGGAGCTCACAGTGCTAAGTTTTATTGATACTGGGGCGCTGAAAAGGAGCCTGACATCTCCTGTAGATCAGAAGCTCAAGATATTCAATGATGGAGGTGATGGGACTTTAAGGGGCTGGGAACGAGAAGTGGAGATGACTGGCTACGTTCTTCACTTCCAGACACAGGACCCTAATGTCAGTCCTATTGATTATAGAGTATGTCATTCCCGTTTTAGTGCTGGGTAGAATGAGGCCACAGTACTACTCATTGATCTTGGAGGTAAGATGGTTGCAAGGAAGAGCTGGTCTTCCAGGAGATGGATAAGGTGACCCTTCAAGGTTGACCCATAGGCTTTTGGGAAACCTAGTCTAGAATGATGAGCCAGATACTAATGTGTTTTATGGCTCATCGAAAGCAATGTAGATGGAATATGCATATGTTAGGACCATAGCCTTATGATTTCTGGGTGAGGAGTATTCAGATTGGCCCAAATTATGGTCGCCACATCTTCTGAATCAGGGTACACATTTGACCTGCATAGATGGTAAAGTGAAAACCCTTCTCTCTTACACTGAGGTTCTGAAATAATCGACTCCCCTTCCTTTTATCATCCTGCATCTTTGACGTAGAGTGATTCAGTTCATAATACCTTATTTGTGTAACATCATCCTTAATTTCTAGGCTGCAGGAAGACAGTGTCCACTGCACAATTTATAGAAGGAATTCCCTTGGTTTCTCCTTAGCAAAAAAACAAAACAAAGTGGAAAAAAAATCCTCTGCCTAAATTCCTTTTCTCACTGGGTTCTTTCCTTTGCTCATTCTCCTACTTTCTTCCCTAATTAGTGGCACATTAAAAAGCCCAGTCTCCATGCATGCCTGCTTTACAGCCAGCGCCGTTCCCAGGGAGCCATGTGCTGGCTGCGTGTCCATATGTCCATGTGCAATGAAAGCAAAAACCCTTTGAGCTGTGACTGCTCAAGCTGCAGAGGGTCGAAGGTCAATCTCTTAGTGTGCTGGGTTCCTGGACCCCACACACATCCCAAATCAGATGACACTGACCAGAAAGACATCTGGTTTCCTGAGTTCTAAACAAGTACATTATTAAACAAAAGAATTTTGCTGTGAACTTTCTAGATTAATTTTGTCATGCTTTACCACATCTTCTCCCCTACTACCTCTTCTTCCTCCTTAACTATGGAGGAAACTTAGAAAGTTCTAACATCACACTCTTAGTCTACTCAACACACAAACTAAACAACTGAGAAGCTAAAATTTTAAACTAGCTAGAATGCAGGGCATCTTGGGAGCCTGAGTGATGCTTTAGAAAAGAGAATCCCATCAGTGCATACAGAAGAGAACAGTGTGGCTAATCTTGCAATTTCTGAGGAGTTTTTCAAAAGATTTTTTAGTTTTCTTTCCTCTGCGTATTTTGCTTCCACCAAGTTTTTCCTGTCAATTTGTTTTGGTCTTTATCTTCCAGTTTAGAGGGTTTTCTCTTATGTCTGATGATTCTTGACTGTCTGCTCATGATTAATAGTGGAGGGCTAGAAACTGATTAGAAGGTCTGAGGGCATAATGTGGGCCTTCTCTATTTTAAGCCTCAATGGTCTAGGTGGATTTTTTGTTGGGAAAACCCCAAATGTCAGTATTCTTTGGTCTTTCATCTTGGTCTAGTCAGAATCCCCAGAAAAGAGGTTTCTGATCTTCTGCCTGGAGGGAAAGAACTGGCAGCCAAATTCTGGATGCTGTATTGGAAAAGTGCTTGAGTGTCTCTGCATTCAGCATTTAGTCACTTAATTCCTGTTTTCACTTTTGTACCCAAGCTTTCAGTTATACATGGTGTCTCCCAGCCCAGCAACCGTCTGGTTTACTATGTACAGAGCAGATGGTAGAATGATTTTGTCCCCCAGAGGACAAGTAGCAATATCTGGAGACACTTTTTATTGTCATGACTGGAGGTGTGAGGGGCTGGGTGTTATTGACATATAGTGGGCAGAGGGCAGTATGCTGACATACATCCTACAGTGCACAGAACAACCACCCACTACAAAGGATGATCTCATCCAAAATATCAACAATGCCAAGGTTGAGCAATCTGGTTCTAGGAAATAACTCTCCCATCTTCTGGTGAGGGAGGGGAGGGACAGTCCAGAGGTGTGGAATAGGGGAGATCTAGGGATCTATTTACTCCTCAAGAGCTTTTAACCCATCTTTCTTATTTCAGCCACCCTCTTAACCCAGCTCCAGAGGTACACAGTTCTGCCGAGTTTGAAGACTATGGCGTAAATCAATTTTTTTTTCCAGCTTTCGCTACTGTTGGCTTAGGATTCAAAGCTGTCTCTGGTCTGCTAAATTAGTCCATCTATTTCCAAGCTTTCAAATTTTGTTGTTCTTATCTCCTTTCCTGTTTTCCCTATCAACGTGGGCCCTCATCCTTATTTTGCAGGTTTAGTAGTGTTTCAAGACGGAAAAAAACCTATATGTGTATATTCAATCTGCCATATTAATGCAGAACCAGAAATTTCTATTTCTTGACATAGAGATATATCCTTAGCATATTAAGAGAAAGAAACTAGATTACAATGCATTTTGGAAAATATGATTCTATTTTTAAAAATAAAAACAAGACAAAACACAAACTTTCTATATTTCTAATCTCTTTGTACATAGAAAAAATCTAGAAGAATAAGTATAAAATACCAACAATGGTTATGTCTGGAGGGTTGTATGACAATGGATTTTTACTCTCCTTTATGCTTTTATATGGAGTCCAAAGAGTTTTCAATGAGTACATATTTCTTTTACAAACAAATGTCATGAAAAATTATCAAACACTTGAAAATAAGACAAAAGATGATTGTATGTCATTTCAGGGCTACACTGGAACATTAACAGGCACACCTGAGGAATTGTGCCGTTGTTTGACATGCTATTTACTATTGGGGTCTAAACTCAGTGAAGTTCCATGTTATAACTTATTATATTTTTGTCCAGAAGAGATGCAAATTATTTCTGGTAAAAACTATAACTCCAAGGTTATGGATTTAATAACTTATAGGTCACTAACCAATTTTGGATCTAACCCAGCAGTTGAAAGAATAGTCCAACATCCTTTCTTCAGTTCCTATAAATACTCAGTTTAATAAAATTCTCTACAAAATCCATTTTGCTGGTTCTCTCATTAATGAATTAAACAAATCTTTGATACATTTTTATACTTGTGTGAGGAGTCTTTTTAACTTTTTGAAAATTCCAATTTGGGGAAAGAAAAGAAAATCTAATGAATACCTCAGACATGGCAAAGAAAACGAGTTCTATGATGAGTCCAACCCCTGACTGCTACTCTGCCTGAGTTTTGTGGCAGGGCTTTAATCTAACATGTCTGAGCTCTGGTTTCTACACATACCTTCGGACAGCCGGCAATGCTGAGATATGTGAGGTTAGTGCAATAAATGGCCACTGCTTGAACAACTTCATCTGATAGCTGGGGGCAATAAGACACATCCAAGTGTTCCAAGATCAGCGAGCCTTTGCAGAAGGCCTGCAAGACATTCCAAAGTCAAAGATTTTTTTCTTTTCTTTTCCTTAGTTTTTATTCAAATGTTATATAAATGTAGAGCCATGTTACCCACAGATGTTTACTTAGTATGCATTTCAGTCCCTGAATATAGATGTGTTACATCTTGTTGAAAAAAAAAAAAAGGCCATTACATCCATTTGTTGTAGAGTTCTTTATAACAAAAGATATTCATGTATACCAGTTTCACAGCTTAGTAATATTCTGATAATAGAATTTGTTTTTCCTAAAGTTAGCACTAGTGAAATTTTACCTATATGGTCAGTAGTTGTATTCAGCCAAATGAATGGAGGAAAAGAAATTTGGAGGTGAGAATTAGATAGCAAACACTCTGTGGTTGGTAATACAATATAATGGAAAGAGCACAGTCTATGTTCATTGCAGCATTATTCATGGTGTCCAAAACATGGAAACAATGACGTGTCCTTTGATAGATGATTGGATGAAGATGTGGTATACATCCACAATGGAATACTACTCAGCCATAAGCAAAGATGAAATACTGCCATTTGCGACAACATAGGTAGATCTTGAGAATATCATGCTAAGCGAAATTAGTCAGAGAACCATATGATTTAACTCATATGTGGGGTATAACACTGAGAGCAACAGATGAACAAGACAAACAAACAAAAACTCATAGACACATACAATAGTATGGTAGTTATTAGAGGGAAAGAGGTGGGGTGGTAGAAAAGGGTAAAGGGAGTCAAATATATGATGACGGAAGATTTGACTTTGGGTGGTGAACACAGTGCAATATACAGACGATTTATTATAGATTTGTACACTTGATGCTTACATAATTTTATTAACAATTGTCACCCCCATAAATTTAATAAATTTTTTTTAAATGGAAGGAGCAGCTTGTCAGGAAATAGTGAGGTCCCTTTCAATGGAGGAAATCAAGCATAGAGGGCACACCCAGTGTGATGCAGAAGGGGATCTAGCTTTGAAGGATTGGAATTAGTGGTCTTGAATCTCAGCTCAGAGATTCAACAGGGTTTTCAATGCAGTAAGTCTCTCAGAGGTACTATCTGGAACTCTGCTAGTTTTTTATACCACTTTCGTAAGTATCATATTTACATACAGTTGGTGCTCGATAAATACTAGTTGGTTAATCAATTTATCAGTGACTTCAAAGATATAAAGAATTCTTTTTTAATACAGGAATTCTTATTTTGCAAGGAGTAGGATAACATTGTTCTCTACTTAGAGAATGGGTAGAGTTCAATGAACCAGAGAAAATTTAAAGCAAGAAGGAATATTTAAACTACAGGAATAATTTATTAAAAGAGGAAACAAGCTTTAAGGGGAAATTCAAGATTCTTAGTGTCTGAAAATCCTCTTCAGTAGCATTTGTCAATGTCTTGGACAGCTCAGATCAGTTCTGCTTTAAGCCTCTTTTTAAACCTCTAATATTCTTTGAAGTTGAACTTTCTCAGAGGTTTAAACAACAACATAAAAATGATTAGAAGGCCTATGATACATTCATAGTAGCATTCTCATCCATGGAAGATCTGAAGCACAAAGATTGGTCCAAGGCTTTATGCTTGGCATAAATCAGCACAGATCTGAGACATAAGTCAGAAGTTTTCATCTCTCACAATTCATATTTTCCTTTAGAGACATGTAAGTCATATTAAGTACTTAAGTCTGCAGGCATGTTTCAACATAATCACTCATGAAATTCCATTTCTCCCCTACAGATAAGATTATTATATACTTTTCTGGCTCCAGGGCTACAGAAGCATTGTACCTATATCGATGCTATTGATTTCATTTCTTGGAAAATGGTAGACTAAGCTTCTTCCAAGTCAAAATCTTTTATAATGAAGATGAAGAGAAAATGCAAAAATTATCAAGTTTGGCTCCCATCCCACACATCAACCAATTTTGCTGTGGGTTAACAATCTTGAAGAAAACTTCCAAGTCTCTCAGTTAAATATCCTCCGTATCTTCTGAGCTGAGTCAGTGTGGGGGCTTAATGACTGCATTCCTAAACTGGGTATGTGAGGAGACTGAGTTTCACTCACATTTACTGACTGTCACAATAATACGCTTCTGCCAAAATCCTGATTTAAATCATCTTGACAGGCGGCAGCTCCCAGCCTTAAAAAAGCTCACCTCATGGTGCATATTCATGACACCGTCTCTTGATGGTGTCTATTTGCCTCATAGGTTCTGATTAATTCTACTACAGTACAAAGTTTGGGAATTTTTTTTCCTATTGATAATTCTGGAAAAATCTTGTACTGTCAAGAACCATTTTCTATGAAGATTGTTTTTGGCTGCCTCAAAGTCTGAAATAC
The DNA here is from genome assembly GCF_057876585.1 of Rhinolophus sinicus. Lineage (NCBI taxonomy): Eukaryota > Metazoa > Chordata > Mammalia > Chiroptera > Rhinolophidae > Rhinolophus > Rhinolophus sinicus. The sequence goes on from NC_142504.1 coordinate 46,665,500, forward strand.
AACTTCCACAATTTTAAGTTATAAACTGAATTCGAAACTACAGTTTCTGGGGCCTCATATATCCCCATGAGGTGTAGAGCTCCACTCCATCAGACAGCCTCGGTCCCAGAAGGCATCAGAACATGTGTGAGTGGCTGCATCCTGGGCACACTGAACTGGGAAAGCTGGGCCTTGCCACCGAAACCAAACTCTGCAGAGCCTGAGGCCTCCCTCCTGGTGAAATGCAATACTCCTCTCCTTGCCAGGAAACCAGGCTGAACAAAGCTTACCTATGGCCCAGACATAAAGGATCATACTGCTTTGAAATATGGAGAGGATTCTGAAAGGGAAAGGAGGCAAGGCCAAGGCCCCAAACAAGCATTTCCAAAGATACTTTCATGATGAAACTTGTCACCAAATTATATGGTGATTTGGGGGAGAAATTTTGGCTTCAAGCCAGATCAGATATAGCTTACTCCATGAAGTTTTCCCAAATCTCTCTCTCTGGAAGAACTGCCTCTTCCAAATCCCTATAGCTTTTAATTTTTTTTCTTTTTTTTTTTTCCTTTCTCCCTTCCTACTTGTACTATAGCTATTTATGTAATTTTCTTATCTTCTGCATTAACTGTTTCTTGAGGGAAGAATCCATGCCTAATTTATCTTTGTGGCCCTAACATCTGACATGAAGAAGATATTCAATATGGGAGAGTGTCCAAAGGGTATGAGAAATGCCTCTTAGCTCAGGAGTGAGAATGAGCTCCTGTAGATCACTCTCAGAAGCCCAAGCCCAGTCCTTCCTCGCACGCTGTTCAGTAACTGCCAGAGGCAGTGCCCAAGAATGGATAAGAGGAGAGTCTGGAGCCCAAGTGGCCTGAGTTCAAATCTTGCCACTTGGAAGTTCTGTGTCTCTGGATAAATTGCCCAACCTCTCGATTCCACAATGATCTTGTCAGCAACATGGGAATAATTGGCACCTTAATATGACACCTTAATATGGCACCTACTTTGTAGAGTTGTTAGGAGGATTGAGTTAATATGAATAAAGAAATTGAACAGTACCTGGCACATAGTAAGCTGTCAGTATATAGTAGCGAACACTATTATTTGTATTCACCACTTTTCTATGGCTATGATTGCCAAAATTTTTAAATCACGCACACCATAGTAAAACATTTGAGCATATACTTTCAATAAATGTATATTAATCTACTTATAAAATATATAGATATACAACTATTTAAATATACAGTATATCTTATAAAGAATATGTTGACGTAAGAAACGCTCAAACCTCTAGAGAATTTTTTATAAGAGTTTATTTGAGCCAAACTGATGACATGCCAGGAAGCAAGATCTCAAATGTTCCAGAGAATGAGTTTTGCAGTTTCTTTTATACATTTGGAATTAAGGAAGGACTGTAAGAAAGATTATATGAAGATGGGAGAAAGCAAAGATACACAGGATAGGTAACAAGATTATGTGCTCCCTTGAGGGCAGTTACGCCTTCCAGAGCTCTGGAAGAAGGATTACTTGTGTTTCAAAACTGTGTTAACCTAGATTCACAAGAACAATGGACAGAACTGGCTTAAAACCCTTCACTAAAGAAGTTACAGGCCTGGGGTGTGACTGCCCACCATGACCTGCCCACTTAGGAATCTGTGATCAGATCACCCTGTGAGCTTACTTTCAGTCAGATTTATTACAGAGCCCTTTTTTATCCACACATATAAAAACAGATATACGGTATACAAGATAAAAAGAAATCTAAGCAGATGTTCTAATATTTTCTTGTTACATTGAAACAGATTGTCTTATTCATTTGCCAAAATAAATGTTTTCTCTGAAGATACCTACTCATTCAACCTGGATGATTTGCTGGCTTCACATATCCTGGGTATTTGATAAAAACGGGATTGCTTTTGCAATAGAAAACGTGACAAATGCATACATATAAAGATATCAAATGTGGGGAAATTAAAGAACAGAAAGGGTAAACAGTGAAAGAGAATGTATATTGGAAAGAAGACCAGGAAAAGAACACAACAAAATATCTTTGAATGATACTTTGTAATCAGGATTTGTTGGGGAAAAAAAAATCCAGAACTGTTGCAGGCTTTAGAATTTGTATCTAAAATAAAAACGTGCCAGGGTTGGGCTACCCAAAGTCAATCAGGTATTTTTCTGTGGCCTGTGGCATAACCCACACTTTTTCCATTTTTCTAAGGTAAGTTAAAGGAAAACAAACAAACAAACAAAAAAACAATTGGCTGTCTAGTGGCCAATAACCTAGGACTCCTTAAGAGCCTCTGTGGAACAAGAAGGACATGGAAATGACTTAAAGTATATTAACCAGCCTGAAAGAGTTGATGAGTTTCTCTTTTCCCAGCCATCCACCCCACTTATTCTCTTTCTCCTTCTTTGCCAAGATAATGGCAACTCAGAACATTTATACGAAGGGTAAAATCACATTGTCCTCTGTGACCTCTTCCATTTAGGGATCTCTAGGAAATCATGTGCTGCTTTGATCTCCCATTTAGGGGCATATGGAAAAAGAGATGATATAGTCAAGGGACGCTACTGGTCTAGTAGAAAAGCAAAGGGCCTGAAATCTGAAGTTGTGTCTGTGACCTTGAGCAAGTTACTCAACCTCAAATTTGCTCATCTAAAGAGGAGAGTGAAAACAACTGTCTCTTTATCTCACAGGCTTATTGGAAGTTGGAAAGAAAACGTGTACTCCAAAAACACTTGGCCGACATAACTCCCTGTACAAATGCTGCCTTTTGTCAGCAGTGCAACCAGAGAGATTCTCGAACAATCTCATCTGCCGTGTAAAACCTTAAAACACCACTTCACCACCTTCAACATGCTGAAGGCTTTGGGATGAGGAAAAATCATGCACAAAATTTAACTGGAAGTTGGTAAAGAAGGTTATTAGAAGTCATACATGGAGAAACCATAGCTCCTGGGAGACATACCAGAGCAACTCAGGGGATGCACGATGAGCAAAGCCCATGTATGTTGCAAAAGATCAAAAACAGATTGGCCATTTAGGTTTAAGAAGCAAAATAATCATAAACTCATGCTTTTATAGGACAGTGGGATTCTGATATTTTTCCTGCCTTTTTATTTTTGCCTTCAGATTATCTGACAGGTTTTGCTTAACTTTTGGCAAGTTTCATCTTATAGAGGATAAACGAATGTTCCTTAAAGGTTGGGAGAAGCCTCCAAAGGATTATCTTCCTTTTAACACATTCTCTTTACCGTTCTTCTATATGGCTGTTCAACATGAACATAACAGATGTGCATGTTCTTTTAGTGAGTCCATGAATGATTCAGTTGTCCGAGAATGGTTCTCCCCAGCGGGAGTGGGCAAGCAGCCAGGACTGGGGTGGGGCGTTCTCAGAGTCAGCTATTCATTAGCCAAGAAAACATGGTACCCATGACGCTAGTATCCTTCAGAACCTTACAGACTGTGGGAAAATGACAAGCTGTCAAATCCCCCATCCTCCGAAGTCTAGCAAATTGCTAATCCTATCGAATTACCTCTACAATTGGAAATACACTCGTGTGAGGAAAAACAGAGAATATTGAGCTTATTTCTTTTGCTCGTAGCCTTTGAAGAGAAAATAATGCCTGGGTGTCTTGGTGGGGGTTTCCCTGTGACTCCCAGTTGATTCCAGGTACCTTAGGTCTCGTAAGGGTATGTTGTTCTGTTATAAATTCTAGGAGACCATTCTTGGCATGATTAAGCCATGAAGAACAGATTTCTGCAACAAACTTCTTCCTTGTTCCAGGTTTTGTGGGAGTTGCTTTTTCCATAAGATACCAGATACCCTCTTCTTAATGCTACCAGAGGAATTCCTTATTTCCTTCTCCCAAGACCCTGTAAAATTATTATGAAACTGGGCCCTTCTGGTATCTCCATCACAGACAATTTAGTCAATTATTTCCTAATAGTAACCTGGAGTATTGGATAAGGTAAAGAATTTTCCTGAGCAGTACGGCCAAATGATACAAAGTGTCCAAACGTCTGTATGTCTCGTCTCCCCATACAGGAGATTTCAGAGGTTCCGCTGCCCCAAAGGCCGAGGATTAAGGCCATTTGGGAAGAGATCCTACATTTGTTGCTTCCCATGCAACCCATCAACATAACTATCCCTGGAGAAGAGGTGGAGTTATTAAATCTCATGCTTTGACAATTCTTGATTTAATTTTGGAAACCAAATACAAACTAATGTTGGTTTAAAAAAAAAAGTGGTTGCTTATGTGGAGTCAACACATCTAATCCATCTTTGGTGTTATAAGTCGCTATGTATCAAAGGCGTCTGAAATCAAATTTGTTAAGCACTAGGCGGTGGAATCTATCAACTCATAAGGATGATTGATGAAAATCTTGCATAAAAAAACATAACTGGTGAGAAAGTTCAGTGATTCAAAGTAAGAGTTTTAAGATAAAAAAAGAGTCCCTGGAGAGTAATCCTGTTTTTGCGGTTCAGGCAAGAATGAATCCAACATGAGTGTTAGGGCGAGACATATGAGGTCTGACAATTAAGTTCAAGAACTTGTTGCAGGAATGTTGCTAACCTTTTTTTTGGTATCACAGAGATTATTCATTATGAATTTGTACCAACTGGACAAACAATTAACCAAGTTTATTATTTGGAAGTGCTGAAAAGGCTTCGTGAAAAGTTAGATGACTTAAACTTTTCAACAACAATTCATGGCTCTTGCATCACGACAATGCACCAGCTCATACAGCCCTGTCTGTGAGGGAGTTTTTAGCCAGTAAACAAATAACTGTATTGGAACACCCTCCCTACTCACCCAATCTGGCCCCCAATGACTTCTTTCTTTATCCAAAGATAAAGGAAAATATTGGGATGACATTCAGGACATCAAGGGTAATACGATGACAGCTCTGATGGCCGTTCCAGAAAAACAGATCCAAAATTGTTTTGAAGGGTGGACTAGGCCTTGGCATAGGGGCATAGCTTCCCAAGGGGAGTACTTTGAAGGTGACCATAGTGATATTCAGCAATGAGGCATGTAGCACTTTTTCTAGGATCACAGAGATTATTCATTATTCAGAGGATGAGTTCGTGAACTTAATTTTCCGACCTTGTATATGCACATTTTCCACTACATACACTCATGGGTAGGTCCTTAAACTTGATTTTCCCCTCTATAATCCCCTTTCTTAACCAACTACTTCAACCTACCAACACTGAAATAATTTTAAAAACTTTTGTTTTGTTTAGCTGCAAGGTTTTCATCCACAGATAACCTGAATAAAGAAAAAAATGCACATTCATTTATATGGATACTATATTAATGAGTTATTGACATTCAATCTGTATGTGTTGTAGTTTCCAGTAAAACACTAAAATGAGGTAATTTCTTATTATGTTTATGAGTCTTGCAAAATCTATCCAGGGTAAAAATGTTTACTTCGTCATTTTTCTCATTAAGTCATTCTGTAGAATATGTTTTCAATGTCTTCTGCTAAAAAGACAATCTCCTATAGTTACCTTTTACAAGTAACAAGAAAGATAATTACTGATAAATTGTGGATAATCTAAACGTCTTAATTTAATTACCTTATTTTACTCCCTCCCCCTTTGTAAATCCAGATAAGGAACTGTAGAATTGACTTATGTGTCACTTGCTCCTCACCCCTCTTTGTCTCATTTCTTTTGGGACTTAATAATTGGGCTGGAGGAGGCACAGAAGAGAAATTACCACATGCCCTGAAGTATGAACCTTGGAACCTTGCAAGGGATAAAACTGAATAAAAGCCACAACACGCACAAACTCTCTCTCTCTCTCTCTCTCTCTCTCTCTCTCTCTCTCTCTCTCTCTCTCTCTCTCTCTCTCTCTCTCTCTCCAAAAGCAGAAAGAAGGATGATGAGATAAATTTTTTGTGTGTGCACTTGAATAGGACATCGAATCTTGTGCAACTGATAATTAAATAATTCTGTATTTCCATGCTCCTGTATTCCTCCTTTTTTATTTTCTCCTTTAGATTACTGAAAACAAATACACACCAATTTTTAAAAGATTACGTGTTTTAAAGCTATGCCAGATTCAGCTGTATGATCATATAGTGAGCATGTTGTCAATCAACCATTTAGAACAACAATTCTCCATTTCTACTCCTCATTTCCATAGAACTGTAGTTAGATTATTTTGCTGAGGAGGTACGGGACTGGACTAGTCATTGAAGCCCTCTGGGCCTTAATTTCCTCACCTGTAAAATTAGGCAATTGGTTTAGATGGTTCTAAGATTCCCTCAGGTCCAGAACTGTAGAATTTTATGCTCAAGTCTGGAGCACCATTTGACTTGGCATCCTCCATAGCTCACCAGTTTATATATTTTAACACTCTCCTATTAGTCATGCTAGAACTTCTTGCAAAGTTCATTTCAAATTCATAGAAGACAGCTTCAAGTTGCCATGCTCTGTGGACTTCTCGGCTATCTCTTGTGTTATTTTTCCACTTGTGGGATCAATCTTTTTACCTCAGTAAGAGAGTTTCTTATTTAAAAATGATTTTTTCCTAGTTTAGTCCAGGTTTTCATAAATAGCAGGGGTTTTGAACACGCAGGGCACTTTCTATGGTACTTCCAATGTGTTTAACAGTTTCCACATTCCTAGGTCATTGGTTCCCTTTCAGAACGTTACCTTCCATTATTTACTAATAAGTAACCAGGTTTTACCCCAGTTCAACACAGGTATGAGATATGATTCTGGTTTTTCTTCTCTTAGCAGCATACCGAGATGCTTAATGTTGTCTTGCAGCTTGTTCACAATCGCTACTTGATTCCTTCCCATCCCTCAAGGCCAGGTCTAGGAAATTTACCTTTTTCACAAATTCTTGAAGTACCAAATTGAACACACAGTCATTTATCCTATTCAACTACCTATCTCATGCTTTCCATTCTGGTAAAGTATGTTACTCACTGTGTTTGAGTAACTCAAGTTCCTAATTGTTAAGTACCTGGTATAGTTTTCAAACTCTCCCAATTTTCATGGTTAGATTATATAACATTTCTATCTACAGACACCGACTTTTACCATGTTGCATTTCATCATTCTCCAAGTAAAATGTCTATCTATCCTTATTTATCCTATGAGTCTGACGTGGGGAAGGCAGAGAGTAGACGGGAAAATGAGAAAACAAATCCTCTCACTCACTTTAGGCTGCAGAGACCTAACTAAAGAACAGGAGTTGCTCTTGTCTCAACCAAGATCATAGAAGTGTTCCTCCAATCCACTTGTTTTTTCTACTATGACCTGCAAAGTTTATGCAATCTGTGCTTAATTTTCAATCTAAATTCTTTAACAGAATGATTTAATTATCTTACCTGAATTCCAATATCGGTGATTTTATAACACTCAGATAGAGAAAGTTCCTTTAATTTTTTATGTCTGGAAAGTATCGTCAAACCCTAAAAATATTTAATATAAAGATCAGTTTGTGATTATAATTTAGTTAGGAAGTATATTTCCAACAAGACAATAACCATTATACTAATTTTAAAAAATTAGCTCCTTATATTTCTGTACACTTAACAAATCATAAAATCAATTTGTTTAAGCAACATCATTAAATAAAATGTTCAGGTTTTCTTTATCTAATGTTTTACAAAAAGTGTCACAGAATCCCAGAGCCAGAAAACTCCTTATCTTGCCACCTGTTCCCAGGGAAATGTTATCTGAATCAATATAAACAAATCTACAAGACCCCTAAATTTACAACTTTATTTTAAATACACTTCATGTGGCTAATGAATCTATTTGACAACAAATTCTTATATGCCTAACTTAAAAATCTAAAAATCTTTAAGCTCATTTTATATGTAATTGCTTGAAAAGAGAGGGAAAAAAATCTTTATATAAAGGCCTGTAAACAGATAAACATTCATCAATGGCTCACTTCTTTTTCGGTTTAAAAGCTTTGTTTCTTTTTTTTTTTTTTTTTAAATATGTTTCTTTTTATTTAAAAAAATAGATTGCCCTTTTAAGTTCTTAAATTTAAAAAACATTTTTTATTTAAGTATAGTTGGTATACAATATTATATTAGTTTCAGGTGTACAATACATATATCTTACAATATGATCACCACACAAAGTCCAGTCCCTATCTGTCACGGTGCAAAGTTATCACACTGTTATTGACTATATTCCCCTTCACCTTTTTCACCCATCCCCACACACCCCTCTCCTCTGGCAACAATCAGTTGGATCTCTATTTCTCTGAGTCTGTTTTTATTTTGTCTGTTCATTTGTTTTGCTTTTTTTCAATTCCACATATAAGTAAAACCATATGGTATTTGTCTATCTTTGCCTGACTTAGTTCACTTCGCATAATACCTTCTAAATCCACCCATGTTGTCACAAATGGCAAGATTTTATACTTTTTTATTGCTGCATAATATTCCATGGTATCCAGAAGATACAACATCTTCTTTATCCATTCATCTATCAATGAACACCTAGGTTACTTCCAAATCTTGGCTATTGTAAATAGTGCTGCAGTGAACATAGGAATGCATACATCCTTCCAAATTAGTGTTTCTGTTTTCTTTAGATAAATCCCCAGAAGTGGGATTGCTGGATCATATGGTTGTCCTATTTTAAGTTTTTTGAGGAATCTTCATACCGTTTTCAATAGCGACTGCACCAATTTGCAATCCCTCAACAATGCACAGGATTCCCTTTTCTCCACATCCTCGTCAACACTTGTTACTTATTGACTTTTTGATAACAGCCATTTTGATTGGTGTCAGGTGGTACCTCATTGTGGTTTTGTTTTGCTGTCCCATTTCTCAGTACTTTGCCCTCTAAACTGACATAACACTCAGATAATGAACTGACTGATATGCCTTGTAGATGCCAACCTCCTGTTTGCATTCAGGACCACATTACCTTTATAATTCCTTAAGATATGCTTCCTACACTAGATGGACAAGAGCAGCTTCTTGTCATCCTAGGGTCCCAGAGCTGGCTGGAAGGGAAAAATACCAGAAATGGTATATGAATTTCTCCTTTTAAAATTTTATTTGCAGGACTGATTTACATTTTATTGATTTTAAACTCAACATTTGGATGATAATTGAAAATGATTATGCAAATATGTCTTGGGTTTTTCTTTTTGTTTGTTGTTGTTGCTTTTTTTTTTTTTGCTGATGCTCATATTATGCCTATTCATTTTTCAAAAAGGAAAAGAAAGAAAAATCCAGATCAAAGAAAAAAATGCTTTAAAGCCTTTTTAATTGAAAAAAATGCTTTAAAGCCTTTTTAACTGCTATTTCTAATTTCATTTAATGATTTTGTACACCATCCAAAAATAAAATCTCTCTGTTCGTTCTTTTAATTTTATTGCAAATGTGGGTTCTTTTGTTAAGAACACATTATGTTTTCTGCTTTCTTGTTTCAAAACAAAGAATGACCAAGCCCTGTAGAGCATCCCATGTGGTCTGGGTTCCAGATGTGGATGCTATTTTATTCATGTTAGAAGACTTGGATTTAGATATTCCCCCAACAGAAATGGATTTAGGTATTCCCTCAATTTGTTCAAATTGTTTGAAAAATAATATTAAGTAAGAGAAGCAAGGTTTGTTCTTTGTCCTAAAGTATGTTTTATTATGCTGTGGGGAATTTGTCCTATGAAACTATCTCTGAAGTTTTCGCTTCTTTTTCACTTTTATGTAGCCAAGTCAGAATTTTTTAAGTTGAGCTGGAAATGAAATACACTTGTTATTTATGAAATTGAACAGCCTATATTCTCTTTAGCACTTCATTCAAAATCACTAAAAATTAATATTAACTAATATTAAAATAAAATGCCATATTTTATCACTATAATTAAAATGTATGACATCAAATTTTAATTAATTGACATCATTAGCCATTAGGCAAACGCATCAAAACCACAGTGAAATACTACTACATACCTACTGGGATGGCTATACTTAAGAAGACAGATAATAACAAATGTTGTGAGGATGTGAAGAAATTAAAACCCTCATTCACTGCTGATTAGAATGTAAAATGGTACAGTCACTTTAGAAATAGTCTGGCAGTTCTTCAAAAAGTTAAATATAGAGTTACCATATGACCCAGCAATTCCACTCCTGGGTATATACCCAAGAGAAATGAAAACACATGTTAACGCAAAACGTTGTACTCAAATGTTCCTAGAAGCATTATTCATAACAGAAAAAAAGTGATTTCCAGCCAAGTGTGTCAGCTTGTGAAAGGATCAATAAGGTGTTATATCCATACAATGGAATATTATTTGGCAATAAAAAAGTACTGATGCATACTAATATAGATGAACATTTAAAACATTATGCCAAGTAAAAGAAGTTAGACCCAAAAGACCACATACAAGGTATGATCAAAGAATATGATGAATGTTTAAATTTTTTTTCAATGTATTACAGTAAGAGACACATTGCCATTAATCCCCCTCAAAATACTCCCCCTCGCTTCGAACACAGTTATCCCATCATTCTTGCTACTTTCTGAAGCAGTTCTGGAAGTTCTCTTTTGTGTCTTTACTTTATCCTCCACCATGACAATGCTCCATGTCACACATCGCTTCTGGTAGGGCAATTTTTGCCAAATAAAAATATTATGGTGTGTCCTCAGCCACCTTATTCACCAGATCTGGCACCATGTGACTTCTGGCTCTTCCCCAAAGTCAAAATGACCATGAAAGGTAAACGTTTTGAATCGATTCAGGACATCAAGACAGCCATGACAGTGCAACTAATGACACTCACAGAAGAAGACTTCCAGAACTGCTTCAGAAAGTGGCAAGAATGATGGGGTAAGTGTGTTCAAAGCAAGGGGGAATGTTTTGAGGGGGATTAATGACAATCTGTCTTTTACTGTAATTTTTTTTTAATTTAAGCATTCACCATATTTTTTTTATCACGCCTCGTATTCTGATTCCACTTCTCTGAAAAGTCCAAAGTATGCAAATATATAGAAACTAAAAGTAGATTAGTGGTTGCCTATGGTGGGCTGGAGGGTGGGTCAGGGATAGGGAGTGACTGCTTATGGAAAGAGAGTTTCCTTTTGGAGTGATGAAAATGTCCTGGAATTAGATTGTGGCAATGGTTACAGGACTCCATCAGTATACTAGAACTGAGTTGGTACACTTGAACTGGTGAGTTTTATAGTATGTGAATTATATCTCAATAAAGATGTTTGTAAAAATTGAATTGATGTAATAATTGTATAACTAAATGCAAATTAGAGCGATTCCTACAGCATTGTTCAGTCCAAGATGAATACAGAAATTGCTCAGACCCAGTTGGCCAATCTATTGCTAGCAAGATAGGGAGCAAAAGAGGTATCATGCTATGTGCGGGACAAGTTATCATAAGGCCTTGCTGCTGTAGTAAACACAACTTTGTAACTGAGCAGCAACAAACCTAAACCATCTGGGGGAGTCGAGGCCTCACTAAAAACTGCCTTGTGCTGGTTACGGGAGGCCAGCTTCTCTGAACAAGTGAAATGCGCTATTCCAGTCAACAGGATTTGTTTTTTAATGGCTTTCTGACTCAGAAGGTTTTCAGATTAATGACCTAAAGAATATCAGAGCCAGCTAGGTAAAATGTTCTACTTGGCACCATGAGGTTCATAAACGCTCAAAATTAGGAGGTGTTCTCTGACACAAGTGATGGTTCCAACATTTTACAGACTTTCTTTATAACTTTAGAAGTCTTAAATCTCAGGTCTGGGCAAAATTCATTCATTCATTATTCATCATTCACTTTATAAGTATTTATTTAGCATGTACTATACTGATCAAGCTCTGGGGTAGAAACTGGAAATATGATGGTCAGTGAGGGGCAGTGTTTGCTCTTAAGGAGCCCGTAGCCTGGCATTGAAGACAGACATGGACAACAGATCATTGCAACCTAGTGAAAGGTAAAAATTGTGCACAATGTGCTACCAAACAGGGATGCAGGGGCCAGCTACTGCGGATTCGAGAAGACTACACAGAGGGGAGTCATGAGTGGGGAAGTGTCAGTAGCCAAGAAAACTCTAAAGGGAGGACATTCTAGGCAGAAGAACGTAATGTGCAAAAACATTATGATATGAAATACTATGGCATGTATAGGGAACTATACAGCATGGCGTGAATAGATTTATAACAGATTTTTTAAAAATTATCTGAAGAGCTGGCCCAAGAATTTCTCTAAAGGAGAAAAGTAGGAGATTTTGCTTTTGTTTTGTTTTGTGTAATACCTTGTTAAGTGCTTGGGATAAAAGTCCTGTGGGTTGGCTGGTGCCAAGCTTTTCCTTCTGGGAGGGATGGAAAGAGGAGAGTGGGAAGACAAGACAAAGATAAGGAGGAAAGAGGAACCAACAAGATGGAGGGACTGGGCCTCAGTGGGCAAAGGACATGTGGGCGCTTCCTTCTCAGGGAAGTTGGAACATCATGAAAATTGAAAGCCTCCTTCGTTTTTTTCAAAAGTTGGCTAAACTCATGAATGCTTTGCAGGAAAGGTTTTGGTTCTATTTTCTTGAAGTGCAGGAAGCATCGCGGAAAGTAGCTGGTGTGGGAGCCTGGAGAAGTCACCAGGATTGCAGGTTGTATGAGAATGTGAGGCCCCAGGAAGTCATAAGAAGCCTGCTGAGCACTTTGCTCCTTCACAGGCCTTGGACTTTAAGGGACCTGAATCTGGGGGGCCCAGGAGTCCCTGGTAATTGATTTATATTATGACTCAGGTATCAAGTCCCCTGAAGGGAATGTCAAGACATAAGACTCAAAAGGAAGTAGCCACCAAGTCACGAGAGCCTTGTACATTATTCTAAGGGACTTGGATTTGAGCCTGTGCAGCAGACTTAAACAACACTTTCCCTCACTAGGGAATATGAGTTGGCACATAAGTGATCATAATGCAGAAAAGAACAAGGGTTGTGTCTTAAGAGAGGTATAGGGACCACGAGCAGGGAGTGATTGCTTCCAGTGGGAGGGAAAAGTGGCAGTTTAGAAGAGACTTTCATGAAAGAAGGAGATTTTAAATTGAGCCTAAAGACTGAGTAAGATTTTTGACAAGCAAAATAATAGAAACAGTGTTCAGGCTGAGGAAATAGCATGAACGAAGACTTCATTTGGAAAGTGTGAGTTGTTTGGGAAGTTGTTCAGTTTTGGGGTCACTGGTTGCAGTGGAAGGGAACGCTGAACACTGCCAAGATACACGTATTCATGACATTGAGGAGGAGACAAATCCTTGAAAACTATTCTTTTTTCCCCCAATTTTACTTCTGAGATTGTTATCTGATATATGCAGACATCAGTAATGAACTAGTTAGCAAACACTGGAATTCTGTGTGTGTATGTGTGTGTGTGTGTGTGTGTGTGTGTGTGTACGTGTGCATTTACTACACGGTTGAGTCACATTACTCCAGTCTCTGAATATCACCAACATAACCATAAAACATTTCTCCCCCAACTTTGTATTTTGAAAATACTCAAATCCACTGTAAGGTTTCAAGAATGGTGTGATAAACACCTATATATCCTTTACGTAAATTCACCAATTATAAATATTTACCACATTTGCTTAATTGCTAGAAGTATGTATATGAACATAAACAGTTTCATTAATATACAGAGGGTGCCAAAAATATATATGCATTTTAAGAAAGGAAAAAACTGTATTAAAATTACACTGATGGTAACCACTTTGAGCACCTTTTGTCATTGCAGATGTCAAACGTGACTTGTGTTCATCTTTTGTTATCAGTATATATTGAGTATGACAATTTTAATACAGTTTTCCTCTCTTAAAATGTGTATACATTTTTTGGCACCCTCTGTGTATGTATGAGTATAGTTTTATATGGATACATACACGTATACTACACATAGTATATACATATTTTTAAATATATATATATATTTCTTGGAAGCATTTGAAAATAAGTTTCAGATACCATGATGCTTTACCCCTAAGTATTCTGTATACATCTCTAGGAATAAGGACAATTTCCTATGTAACTATACAGTATTATGATACTATACTATATTATGTGTATATAATATTATGATCCCTATAATAAAGAGTAATACCATACTATCTAATACAAAGCCAATATATTCAGATTTGCTTTTATTCAGGATCAAGTCAGCGTTCAACATTACATTCTTTAGCCTCTTTTTTCTTTAAATTTTGTCTTTCAAGCATTGACTTTTAAAGATCTGAGGCCAGCATTGCCTAAAACATCCCACATAATGGATTTTCTGATTTTTCCTTATGATTAGATTCTAGGTAAACATTTTTGGGAAAAATACTAAATGCTAAAACAAATCCCTGTTTTATGGTTTTGAGATAAGTAATGGTAAAGCAATGGAGAAAATATAAAATAATAACAAATGGTTAATAACTACGTCGTTCTAAGGAGTTCATACAAATTGGCAGTAATAATATATAAATGAGTAAAGAATGTGAACAGGAAATTCAGATAAGTAGAAATACAATTGTAATATTAAGAAAACATATGCTTTGTGAGGGGTGAAATGTCTAACTATTACATTGTTTTATACACCTGAAACTAATATATATATATATATATATATATATATATATATATATATATAAAGAAAATATGGGGAAAATTAATATTACTAGAATTTTTTTAATGCAAATTCAAAATGACAATAAAGTTTTAATTCCTACCTATTTTTCTTGAAATTAAAAAAGCCAATGTTGGTGAATGAGTGTAAGGCTGCCATACGTATATTATTGCTGATGGCAATAATTGCTACAACGCATTGGGACAACAAAATGTTCTGCACAAAAGAAGGGAAAAACGAGGGGGGAGGAAAGGGTTTATAAAAACTTCAGTGTAGGTTGCTTCTCTTATTCCTGTTTTTCAACTCAAACCTAGAATTGCTGCCTTAAGTATAGTAGGACTTAGATAACTATGTATCAAAAGAAAGAAGAAAAGGATGAAGAAAACAAAAAATGAATAAATGATTGAAATTTCTCAATGTCAAAAATTATTTAGAATAACTTGGATAAAAGCCAATACACGGGTCCATTATTAAATCTTTGTATATCGATGTCCAGTCAAAATGGCAGAGTAGGTAAATGCTGTGCTTTCCTCTTCTCATGACCAGATTAAAATTACAAATAAAATATAAAGCAACCAAAAGACAATACGAAAAGATTAATAAAATTGACAAACCCTTGGCTAGACTCACTAAGATAAAAAGAGAAAAGATACAAATAAACAAAATCAGAAATGAAAGACGGAAAGTTACCACGGATGCCACAGAAATACAAAGGATCATCCAAGAATACTAAGCAGGACTATATGCCACCAAATTCAATAACCTAGAAGAAATGGACATGTTCTTAGAAACATATAGCCTTCCTAGGCTGAATCACGAAGAACTGGAAAATCTAAATAGACCGATCAACAGTAAGGAAAGTAAATCAGTCATCCAAAACCTTCCCAAAAGCAAAAGTCCGGGACCAGATGTCTTCACTAGTGAATTCTACCAAACATTCAAAGAGGATCTAATACCCGTCCTACTCAAACTCTTCCAAGAAATTGAAGAAGAGACAATACAATACTCCCTAACTCATTTTATGAGGCCAACATTACCCTGATACCAAAACCTGGTAAGGATGACACAAAAAAAGAAAATTACAGACCAATATCTCTGATGAATACAGATGCAAAAATCCTAAATAAAATTCTAGCAAATCAAATACGACAATGCATTGAAAAGATTATACATCACGACCAAGTGTGGTTCATCCCAGGGGCACAAGGATGGTTCAGCATATACAAATCAATCAATGTGATACATCACATAAACAAAATAAAAGACAAAAATCATGATTATATCAATAGATGCAGAAAAAGCGTTTGACAAGATATAACATCCATTTATGATTAAAACACTTAATAAAATGGGTATAGAAGGAAAATACTTTAACATAATAAAGGCCATATATGACAAACCCTCAGCTACTATCATAATTCATGGTAAAAACTGAAGCCCTTTGCTTGATGTTCAGGAATATGACAGGGCTGTCCCCTATCACCTCTGCTTTTCAACATAGTATTGGAAGTCCTAGTCAAAGCAATCAGGCAAGAGAAAGAAATAAAAGGCATCCAAATAGGGAATGAAGAAGTTAAATTGTCACTCTGCAGATGACATGATTCTATATATAGAAAACCCTAAAGCATCCACCAAAAAGCTATTAGAAACAATAAACGAATACAGTAAAGTTGCCAGCTACAAAATCAACGTACAAAAGTCCATTGCATTCCTATATACTAACAATGAAATCTCAGAAAAAGAAATTAAAAAAAAAAATCCTTTTACAATTGCAACAAAAAGAATTAATAAATACCTCATAATAAACTTAATCAATGATGTGAAAGACCTATACATTGAAAACTATAAGGCATTTTTAAAAGAAATTGAAGAACACAAAGAAATGGAATGACATTCCATGTTCATGGATTGGAAGAATCAACTAAAATGGCCATATTAACCACATCAATATACAGATTTAACGCAATCCCCCATCAAAATCCCAATAGTATTTTTTAAAGAAATAGAACAAAAAATCATCAGATTTATATGGAACCACAAAAGACCCCCGAAGAGCCAAAGCGATCCTAAGAAAAAAGAACAATGCTGGAGATATCACACTCCCAAACTTCAGCTTGTACTACAGGGCAACAATAATCAAAACAGTATGGTATTGGCAGAAAAACAGACCCACAGACCAATGGAATAGAACTGAGAATCCAGAAATAAATCCACATAAATATGGATAGATAATTTTTGACAAAGAAGCCAAAAACATACAATGGAGAAAAGACAGTCTCTTCAATAAATGGTCCTGGGCTAAATGGAAAACTATTTGCAAAAGAATGAAACTAGATTGCTATCTGTTGCCATATACCAAAATTACTCAAAATGGATCAAATACTTAAACATAAGACCTGAAACAATAAACTGCATAGAAAAAAACATAGGTACTAAACTTATGGACCTTGAAGGGTTCAAAGAGCATTTTTATGAATTTGACTCCAAAGGCAAGGGAAGTAAAAGCTAAAATACATGAATGGGACTACATTGAACTAAAAAGCTTCTGCACAGCAAAAGAAACCATCGACAAAATAAAGAGGCAACCAACCAAATGGGAGAAGATTTTTGCAAACAACTCCTCCGATAAGGGGCTAATATCCAAAATATATAAGGAACTCATACAACTCAATGACAAAAAAACAAACAATCCAATTAAAACCTGGGCAGAAGATCTGAGTAGACATGTCTCCAAAGAGGACATACAGATGGCCAATAGACATATGAAAAAAATGTTCATCACTAATCATCAGAGAAATGCAAATAAAGACCACAATGAGATATCACCTCACACAAGTTAGAATGGCTATCAACAAGACAAACAGTAACAAGTGTTGGAGAGGCTGTGGAGAAAAAAGGAACCCTCATACACCGTTGGTGGGAATGCATATTGGTGCAGTCGCTATGGAAGGCAGTGTGGAGTTTCCTCAAAAAATTAAGAATAGAATTACCATATGACCCAGAAATCCCTCTCCTGGGTATCTACCAAAAAAATCTGAAAAGATTTATCCATAAAGATATATGTGCTTCGATTTTCATTGAAGCTTTGTTTACAGTGGCCAAGACATGGAAACAACCAAAGTGTCCTTCGATAGATGATTGGATAAAGAAGATGTGGGATATATACAAAATGGAATACTATTCTGCCATAAGAAAAGATGAAATAGTGCCATTTGCAACAACATGGATGGATCTTGAGATTATAATGCTAAGCTAAATAAGTCAGACAGAAAAAGTAGAGAACCATATGATTTCACTGATATGTGGTATATAAAACTGAAAACAACAAAAGAAAAAGACAAATTAAAAAACAAAAACTCATAGACACAGACAATAGTTCAGTGGTTAACCGAGGGTAAGGGGGGAAGGGGTGGTAGATGAAGGTAAAAGGAATCAAATATATGGTGATGGAAAGAGAACTGACTCTGGGTGGTGAACACACAATGTGAAATATAGATGATGTAATACAGAATTGTATACCTGAAACTTATGTAACTTTACTAACAATTGTCACCCCAATAAACTTTAATAACATATATGTTATATATAATATATATAATTATATATAATACATATAATATATACAATATGTAACAATATATTAATATATATTAATATAATATATATATTATTAATACTATATGTAATATAATATATATTAATATATTATATGTAATATATTATAATATATTATGTATTATAATATTATAATATCATATATTATAATATTATATTATATATTATAATATATATTATATGTTATAATATTATAATATATAATATAATATATATTATATAATAATATATGGTATATAATACATATTAATATATTATATATAATATATTAAATATATTAATATATAATATAATATATATTTGTATTATATATATAATATTATATATAATTCCAGCTGCCCCTTGGGTCACACAGCCACAATTTCCACTGGTTTTCACAGCCAGAATTTGGGGGAACTTCTCTCCCCAGCACTAGAAGCCTGGGATGGATATCCTGGTGTGGGACCGGGACCTTTCTCTCCTAAGGCAGGAACTTCGCAGCTGGGATATCTCTCCTGATTTTTAACTGCCACATGTAGGTGTGGGATTAGCTCATTCCATGTCTCTGCCATGTACTTAGTTATAGTACTTCTGCTCAGCTAGACTTCAGGCAGTTCTCAGTGATAGTTGTTCTCTCTCTCTAACCAGGGACGTAGGGGAGAAACTAAATTGTCTGGCTTCAGGGTGAGGCCTAGAGGGGCAGCTTTCTTGCAGACAGAAGTGTTAGCAGAAGCCATTGTTCCTTTGTTGAGCCCTCCCCCCTGCACCTTGCAGATGCAGGTGGGCACCATATCTGAGTTTCCATCAACCTGGTGACACTGTTCACCCTGCCCTAGTGATTCCCTGAGATCTCAATTCACCCAACTTGTGGGACAACTCAAGCTGCTTCTGATGGCTTTTTCATGCAAATAGCCTGTCTTAGTTTATGACTCAGACTTTCTTAAAATCTCTCAAAGGTTCACAAACCCCAACCAACCAGCATCTGGCCTTGGTGTGTCCCATAATTCTTGCTAAGTAGCCCTAAGCCCAGCACTGGTGGCAGCTGGCATCAATTCTCAGCTTACCCTCTCTCAGGCACCTCCAAACCCAGCATGGGTGGTGGCCATCCATGCATTGCTTTGTGGCTCATGCCAGCTGGCCCAGGTGGCATAAGCTACAGCTGAACTTGGCCTGTGGTGATGCCCCTCCCCAGAGACCTTGGGCTGGCATGCCTGGCGGCCAGCTTCAGACTGAACCAAAGCCCCACTTGGCTACCTCCATGGATGACACACCCAAAGGGCAAACTGGGCAAAGCAAATCCTGCTCCATAGGGTTACCCCTGCACAACAGCTCCACTGTAGTCACAGCCAGTCCTCATAACCAATCAGCCCAAGAGTCAATCCCTCCCATTGATATGCAAACAACACCCAATGCTCAACTACAACAGGAGGGCAAACACAATCCACACAAGGGACACACCTACAGCACCCAGAGCATCACTGGACCCCACAATACACCTACTACATAAGGCCACTTTACTAAGACTGGGAGATATAGCAGCTCTACCTAATACATAGAAACAAATACAGGGAGGCAGCCAAAATGGGGAAACAAAGAAAAACATCCCAAATGAAAGAGCAGAACAAAGCTCCAGAAAAGAAACTAAGCAAAATGGTGACAAGCATTCCACCAGAAGCAGAGTTCAAAACACTGGTTATAAGGATGCTCAGTGATATCAGGGAGAACTTCAATAAAAAGATAGGAAACATAAAAATGGAAATAGGAAAACATAAAACAGAACCAGTCAGTTATTTCTATAAGTGTAATAAATACATTACAGGGAATCAACAATAGATTACATGAAACAGAGGCTCAAATCAGCTATTTAGAAGATAAGGTAAGAGAAGACACACAATTAGAAGAGCAAAAAGAATAAAGGATCCAAAATAATGAACACAGTTTAAGAGGACTCTGGGACAACATCCAATAAATCAATATTTACATCATAGGGGTACCAGAAGTAGAAGAGAGAGAGAGCAAGGAATTGAAAACCTATTTGAAGAAATAATAACTGGAAACCCTCCTAGCTTGGTGAAGGAAATAGACATACAAGTCCAGGAAGTGCAGAGTCCAAAATAAGATGAATCCAAAGCGGCCCACACCAAGACACATCATAATTAAAGTGCCAAAGGTAACAGACAAAGATAGAATCTTAAAAGCAGCAAGAGAAAAGGAGTTAGTTACAAGTGAGTTCCCATAAGACTGTCAGCTGATTTCTCAACAAAAACTTTGCAGGCCAGGAACGATTGGCCCAAAATCTTCCAAGTGATGAAAAGCAAGGACCTACAACCAAGATTATTCTACCTAGCAAGGCTATCATTTAGAATTGAAGGAAAAATGAAGAGCTTCCCAGACAAGAAAAAGCTAAAGGACTTCATCACCACAAAACCAGTATTACAAGAAATGTTAAAGTGATTTCTTGAAAAAGAAGGGGAAAAAAAGAAAGATTTAAAAAAACATGAATAATACAATGGCAATAACTACATATCTATCAACAATTAGTTTAAATGTAAATGGAGTAAATGCTCCAATGAAAAGACATAGGAGGGCTGCATGGATAAAAGAAAAAAACAAAGCCCTTATAAATGCTGTTTACAAGAGACTCACTTCAGATCGAGAGACACACAGAGATGGAAAGCAAAGAAATGGAAAAAGATATTTCATGAAAATGGAAACAAACAAGCAAGAAAAGCTGAGGTAGCAATGCTTATACCAAACAAAATAGACTTTAAAACAAAGGCTATAACAAGAAACAAAGAAGGACCCAGTAATCCCACTTCTGGGTATTTATTTGAAAAAACCCAAAATGCCACTACATGGGAATATGTGCATCCATATGTTCATTGCAGCATTATATACAATAGCCAAGACATGAAGCAATGTTGGTGTCTCTGAATGGATGAATGGATAAAGTAGACTTAGTACATATATACAATGGAATATTACTCAGCCATAAAAAACAATGAAATCTTGCCATGTGTAAATGGACCTAGAGGGTATTGTGCTGAGTGTAGTAAGTCAGACAGAGACAGACAAATGTCATATGATTTCACTTATAAGTGGAATCTAAAGAACAAAACAAACAAATAAACAAACAAAACAGCAACAAACTCATAGACACAGAGAACATTTTGATAGTTGCCAGATGGGAGGGCAGTTGGGCATGGGTGAAAAGGGGGAAGGGATTAAGAAGCACAAATTGAAAGAGTCCAAGACAGCAGAGTAGATAAACACTGTGCCTGCTTCCTTCCATGAACACATTAAAATTACAACTAAATTATACAACAGTCAACCTGGAGAACCATCTGAAGTCTGGCTGAACAGAAGTTTTATAACAAAGGGTATAAAGAAGCCACATCGAGACTGGTAGGAGGGGTGGAGATATAAAATGAGCTGGCCCCAAACCTCCATGTGGTGGTTGAGAACAGGGAGGGAAGCCCCCACAACATCTGGCTGTGAAAAACAGTGGGGTTTCTGATCATCCAGGTGGAGTGGAAGGCTGCAGGAAACCTCGATGATCTCTTAAACAGCTGGCATACAGATTTTCTCACCCCCAGTCACTCACCTTGGTCTCTGGCAGAGGGACTGTGGCTGTGAGGTGTCAGAGGCATACCGGGGGCAGAGTGAGTTGTGTGGCTCTGGGGCTGGGCTGGAGGAGAGTCGCCATTTTCCCTATGTGTGGTCCTTCTCCCATGCAGCCGGCAGGCGGATGCCATCTTTCTTGTGTTGAGCCAACCCCCACAGGCCAAATCTGAATCTGATTGGTCTGGTGAGCTCCACTGTTCCACCTTGCTGACTACTGGGAACCCGCTCTACCCAACTCCCCCAACGCCAAAGGCACTTTCTCAGGATCAGCCAGCCCCACCCACACTGCACTCTTCTTGGAAAACTATCACAGTCCACACAGGCTCCAGGGTGGATGGCAACTGGTCTCAGTGTGCTCTGAGACTTTTGCTAAGTAGCTCCAAGTTCAGCACTGGCACCAAACTAGAGTTTACATTAACCTGGTGACCACAAGTTTTTCCAGTGACTCCTTGAGATTCTGTCTGATCCAACTCATGTACTGCTCAAGGCTTTATTAGCAGTTGAATCTTAAGGGAGCTGGCAGGTGGCATCAGGTCTCAGGGTGTCCTGACTTTTTTAAAAACTACCCCCGGCCTGGTAATGGTGGTAGCTGATCTCAGTTTGCAATGTGTCCTCTCCTACATGCCTCCAACTTTAGCACAGGCAGTGAACAACCGCAGATAGCTTTATAGCTCCTATCAGGTAGTCCCCAGCCAGTCATAGGCAGTGGGTGACTTGGGCCTGCACCAAAGCCCCTTTTAAGAGGCCCCATAATCAACATACTTGGAGGTGGGCTTCAGACCACAGCAGAGCACTGCCCAATTAGCCCTACAATGAAAGAACAAGAGAAAATTCCAGAAAAAGAACTAAACAAAATAGAGGCAAGCAACCTACTGAGACAGAGTTCAAAACAATGGTTATAAGGATTGCTCAAGGAACTTGGTGAGAACTTCAACAAAGAGACAGGAAGCATTAAAAAATGACATGGAAACCATAAAAAAGAACCAGTCAGAAGTGAAGAAAACAATAACTGAAATAAAGAATGCACTAGAAGGAATCACCAGCAGACTAGATGAAGCAGAGGATCCAATCCGTGATTTAGAAGATAAGATAGCAGAAAATACCCAATCAGAACAACAAAAAGAAAAATGAATCCAAAAAAATGAGGACAGTTTAAGAGACCTCTGGGATATAAAGCATAACAACACTTACATCATAGGGGTATCAGAAAGAGAAGAGAGAAAGCAAGGGATTGAGAACATATTTGAAGAATTAATGATTGAAAACTTTCCTAACCTGGCGAAGGAAATAGACATACAAGTCCAGGAAGCACAGACAGTCCTAAACAAGATGAACCCAAACACGTCATAAAAGGCAATTAGTAACTTATGAAAGAGATCCCATAAGACTTTCAGCTGATTTCACAACAGAAATTTTGTAGACCTGAAGGAACTGCCAGTAAATATTCAAAATGATAAAAAGCAAGGGTCTACAACCAAGACTACTCTACCCAGTGAGGCTATTACTTAAAATTGAAAGAGAGATAAAGAGCTTCTCAGACAGGAAAAATCTAAAGGAATTCACAACAACAAAGCCTATATTACTAGAAATGTTAAAGGGGGGATGTTAAATGTTAAATATTAAATACTAAAGGGTTTCCCCCTTTAAGAAGAAGAAAGAGGAAAACAAACAAATAAAAGAAGATGGAAAATATTAATAATAAAATGGCAATACCTATGTACCTATCCATAATTATTTTAAATGTAACTGGATTAAATGCTCCAATCAAAAGACATAAGGTAGCTGAATGGATAAGAAAAGACTCATGCATATGCTGTCTACGAGAGACCCACCTCAGATCAATAGGCACACATAGACTAAAAGTAAAGGGATGGAAAAAGATATTTCACACAAATGGAAACAAACAAAAAAAATCTTGGGTAGCAATACTTATATTGGACAAAATAGACTGTAAAATGAAGACTATAATAAGAGATAAAAAAAGACATTACATAATGATAAAGAAATCATTCCAACAAAAGGACACAACCCTATTAAATATCTATGCACACAACATAGGAGCACCTAAATATATTAAACAAATATTGATTGACATAAAGGGAGAGATCAACAGTAACACAATCACAGTAGGGGACTTTAACACCCTACTGATACCAATGGACAGATCTTTTAGATAGAAAATCAACAAGGAAACAGATGCCTTAAAAAACAAACTAGACTAGATAGATCTCACTGATATTTTTAGAGCATTTCATCCCAAAGTAGAAGAATATACATTCTTTTCAAGTGCACATGGAATATTTTCCAAGATAGACCACATGCTAGGCCACAAAACAAGTCTCAATTAATCTAAAAAAACTGACATCATATCAAGCATCTTCTTTGACAATAATGGTATGAAACTAGAAATCAGTTACAAAAAAACTTGAAAAACACACAAACACATCAGGCTAAATAGCATGCTCCTAAACAAGGAATGGGTTAACAATGAGATCAAAGAAGAAATCAAAAGATACCTTGAGACAAATGAAAATGAAAACACAACAACCCCAAATCTATCAGACACAGTGAAAGCAGTCCTAAGAGGGACATTCATAGCAATGCAAACCTACCTCAAAAAACAAGAAAAATCAAAAATAAAATATCTAGCTTTACACTTAAGGGAACTGGAAAAAGAAGAGTGAACAAAGCCCAAAGTGAGTACACGGAAGGAAATAATGAAGATCACAGCGGAAATCAATAAAATAGAGGCTAAAAACAAACAGAAGACCAGTGAAACCAAGAGCTGGTTCTTTGAAATGATAAACAAAATTGATAAACCTTGAATCAGGTTCATGAAGACAAAAGAAAGAGGGCCCAAATAAATGAAATCAGAAATAAAAGAGGAGAAATAACAATAGACACCACAGAAATAAAAATAAAAAAATAAGAAAAGACTATGAGCAATTATATCCCAACAAATTAGATAATATGAAAGAAATGGATAAATTCTTAGAAGCATACAATTTTCCAAGGCTGAATCAAGAAGAAACAAAATATGAACTGACTGGTTACTACTAATGAAATTGAATCAATAATCAAGTTCCCAAACAAAAGTCCTGAACCAGATGTCTTCACAGGTGATTTTTACCAAACATTCAAGAAAGAATTAACACCTAGTTTTCTCAAACTATGCCAAAACATTCAAGAGAAGGGGAGGCTCCTAAGCTCATTCTACAAGGCTACCATTACCCTGATTCCAAAACCAGATGAAGACATTACAAAAATACAAAACTGTAGGCCAATATCCCTGATGAACATAAATGCAAAAATCTTTAACGAAATATTAGCAAACCAAATTCAGCAATGCATTAAAAAGATCACACACCATGATCAAGTGGGATTTATTCCTGGGATGCAAGTTTGGTTCAGTATCCACAAATCAGTTCATATGATAAACACCACATAAACAAAATGAAAAATAAAAATCATATGATCATATCAATGATGCAGAAAAAGCATTTAACAAAATCCAGCATCTATTTATGATAAAATATCTCAGCAAAGTGGAAATCAAGGAAACAGATCTCAATATAATAATGGTCATCTATGACAAACCCACAGCTAACATCATACTCAATGGGGAAAAGCTAAAAGCCTTCTGCTTAAGATCAGGAACAAGACAAGGATGTCCATTTTCACCACTTTTGTTCAACATAGTACTGGAAGTTCTAGCCACAGCAATCAGACAAGAAAAAGAAATAAAAGGCATCCAAATTGGAAAGGAAAAAATGAAACTGTCATTATTTGTAGATGACATGATACTATATAGAGAGAACCCCAAAGATTCCACAAAAAAGCTATTAGAAGTGATAAATACATTTAGTAAAATTGCAGGATACAAAATTAATATTCAGAAATCAGTTGCATTTTGGTGTACCAATAACAAACTCTCAGAAAGAGAAATTAAGAAAACAATCCCATTTGCAATTGCAATTGCATCAGAAAAAAATACCTAGGAAGAAATTTAATCAAGGAACTAAAAGACCTGTACTCAGAAAATTGTAAGACATTGAGGAGAGAAATTTTAAAAGATACAAATAAATTGAAGCTCATGGATAGGAAGCATTAATATAGTTATAGTTTAAATGTGCATACTACCCAAAGCAAGCTATAAATTCAATGCAACACTATAAAAATACCAATGGCATTTTTCATAGAACTAGAACTAGAACATAGAACTAGAACAAATAATACTAGAATTTATATGGTACCATAAAAAGTCCCAAATAGTCATGGCAATCCTGAGAAAGAAGAACAAAGTATCATACTACCTGACATTAAATTATACTACAAGGCCAGAGTAATCAAAACAGCATGGTATTAACATAAAAACAGACACATCAATGGAACAGAATAAAGAGCCCAGAAATAAACCCACACCTATATGGTCATTTAATCTATGACAAAGGAAGCAAGAATATACAATGGGGTAAAGACAGTCTATTCAATAACTGGTGCTAGGAAAACTGGACAGATACATGCAAGAATATGAAACTGAATTACCTGCTTATGCCATATACAAGAATAAACTCAAATTGATTAAAGACTTAAATCTAAGACCCGAAACCATAAAGCATCTAGAATTAAACATAGGCAGTAAACTCACAGACATTACCCTTAGTGATATTTTTACTGATATATCTCCTTGGGCAAGGGAAACAAAAGAAAAATGTAAACAAATGGGACTACATCAAACTAAAAAGTTTTTGCACAGCAAAGGAAACCATCGATAAAACGTAAAGACATCCTACTTAATGGGAGACAATATTCACCAATGATACATCTAGTAAGGGATTCATGTCCCAAATCTATAAACATGTGTCAGGCACTATGCTAAGCAGTTTGCATTCATTATCTTATGTAATCCTCACAACACTGTGAGGAAAGTGATACTATAATCACTGTTCTAAAGAGAGGCAAATGGAGGCACAGAGAAGTTAAGTGACTTGCCCAAGGTCTCACAGTGGTGGCTCCAGCCAGAATGTGAACCCACACTCTGAACTCACACTTTTAATAACTTCTGACCATGTAGTGTTGTTACTCTGGTTGTTTTGATACTGTACTGTATCTTGCAATCAGCACTACGGCAATAAATTTAGTACTCCCGGAACCTAGCATACTGTTTGACACACAGTTGACAATGAAGAAATATTTGTGAATAAATGAGTAGTCCATAAAATTGTCTGTTTTGTGTAACCAATCGTCTCTTATCTTGCTGGCATACTTCCAGAATTCTTAGATGGGATCTATTTCCCATTGTAATTATGTGAATCAGTGTTTATATTTCATATGTTTCTTTCTGAAAGATTTGCTCTGTTCAGTGCTGCCTACAACATTCTTTTATGAATAAAGTACAAAACTTCTACTTGGAAATATGTGTTTTCTCAACTAACACCTCCTTTTTTAAAAATCACTGATAACACTATCTTGTACAATGTCCTTATGTATCTTAACCTCACAAGTGATTTTCCCTTTTATACTCTGGTTAGCAATTACAATTTTAAAAAATAAATTACATTTTCTTCTCAATTATTTTTGTTTATTTCTACTTACTTGATTGCTAGTATGAATTTTATAATCATATTTCTTTTAAAAATGTATCAACTTCTCTGACCTAATTTACTGACCTACAAAGCTAAAGGAAAGCAGGCTTTGCTGAATGCACAGAAATAGATCCTTTATTTGTTTATGGAGGGAAGGAAGAATCAGCATGTCTGTTACCTGAAAATAGAGGAACTCCCCTTGAGACTGTTTTCCTCCTACCTGATGGAGGTTGAAAAAAGGGTCAGGCCACCAAAGAGTCTCCTTGAGGGAAGTGACAGCTTAAGTTGGTCATTTCTTTTTGCAATTTTTTTAGTATGCATTTTGCTAGAAACAGGAGATCACTGACTTTAACCTCTGTGAGGAAAATCATTATTGCTAGTGGGACCAGCAGATTCAAATCTGGGACCAGCAGATTCAAATCAGGCCACTGGCTGGGGAGAATGGCCTGAAAAAGACTAAAGACAGGTCTAGCTTCCTATGAAAAACTATAACAGGGAAGAATTGTTATGTGCAAATCCATTTGTCTGTGAGTTACCCCGCTTCCTTTTAACTCCCATTCTTTCTGTTTCTTGAATCTCAAGTGATTTCATATGTTTCCTGCTTTAGACGTTTTGCTTCACTGAACCTCAGGCTTTATTTCTGTGTGTGTTCCATGCAGATGGGTGGTCTCTTGAAAGTGTATCATCAGATTAAGACATGCAGCTGTAAGCACTCCCACTCCAGCTCAGAGCATAGCTTAAAAAATGTGGAATTTGAAGAAGCCTTAAGTGTTTGGTGGAGAGGAAGGAAATGGTACCAGATTCATTCCTTCACTTCCTGATTCACTGATCAAATATCTTATGCGCCTCTTACATACTAGGCACTATGCTCGGCATCACAAAACGGGATAATCCAGCCTCTGCCCTCAAGAAGCTTGCAGAGCTGCAGAGCAACAAGCATGGAACGAATATTAAAATATAATGAGCTGATTGGTTTAGGAGAAATTATAAAGTAGAGTGGAAATATAAGACAGGAAAATCCTAAGCCGGCCCGGGAATTTCAGGAGAACTTCACACAGCTGAAACTTGAGGGAGAAGGGGAGAAGGTGTTTCAGAGAGAGGGAAAAACTTGCAGAGATGGGAAGGTGTGGGGGCAGAGCCCCAGAAAGTAGTTTCCAGGCTCTCGGCCTCACATAGACAGGTGCTGGCTCAGGTAGTAAATGGCCATCAACTGTGATGGGATGGCCATCAGCTGTGGCTAGTTGGCCGTCAGCTGTAACCAGTGAGCCATTGGCCACTAATATAACTGCTGTGGCTGTGCTAGCAGGGGAGAGGAGAGAGAGGAGAGAATGGGGGCTAGCAAGAAGATGGCGGCTGGGCTGGCAAGCGTGGATGGCGGTTTGCGGACAGTGTGGATCCAGCCTCCAGTGAGAGTATAGTGCCGCCAGAGAGAATATAGTGGTATGACTCCCCTACCTATGGCTCCGTGGGTGTTCCTTTTTGGCCTCACCATATCCTGCATTATGTGGGGAGCGGGACCAGAGACCCCGCCGGCCGCCCTGCATGACAGAAGGCAAGGAGAGCATGACATGTTTGAGAAGCTATAGGAGAGCCAGTTAGTTCTGTGTCTCTGGAGCTGAAGATGAAAGGTGGGAACCAGCTGGAAGTGAGGCTGTCAAAGTAAGCAGGGGCCGCCTGGGGAAGAGCTTGGGCCTCTACACTAGGCGACTTGGACTTCACGCTGTGATCAGTATGGCGTCCCTGAAGAAATCCAAGCAAGGAAGTGATAGGCTCAGATTTGCCTGCTGGAAGATCACGCTGCCACAGAGAGGAGAACAGATTTGAGAACAGTGATATTTAAGGCAAGAAGAAATAGTGCTTCGACGATGGCAATGACAGCCAGGAAGGAAAGCAGGGAAGGACAAATGTAAGAGATAGTTAGACTATACCAATGACTGTTGAAGTTCTCACATTGGCTTCTTTCTATTCTAGTATATTATTTAGTTACAGATTTTTTTTTTTGGCGAGCAATATCTGAAACTAGATGACCTTATAACATATACAATTAAAATTAACATGGAAACCACATGCCAATATCCAATTAGGATTATTATTGTTTTGCAATTCAGTTTGAAAATAATCTGTAAAATTATTCAATAATTCAAGAGCCGCTATTACTCTGAGGCCATCGAAATAGATAACACCCTTCTAGGGAAACATGCTGGGGAGATTACAGTACATTAGGAACTAAAGAACAGTTACTTATTTAGAAAAACATCTAAAGACATTAATGTCACCATGTGACTTAGGTTTTCTTAAAGAAAGAATACATCGATAAAATAAAACTTGTTAATACTGTCTTGAAATGATTTAGACTGAGAAGCGTGATTTTCTGATAATTATGAATAGTATGACAAATGCTTATTATAGGTAAAATTATGTCCCAAATATCTTAAAAGTCACTATTAGCTTATGTCAAGATGCTTTAGCTATTGTCTTGGTCATCAGTGATTACTTGCTCAGCATCTGCCAACCTGGGCACATGAAAAATGGAAATTCAAGAATCCCAGGCAGAAGGTACAGTTTGTATAAAGGTCCTGAGGGAGGAAAGAATTTGGCTTGTGTGAGCTGCTAAAAGAAGGCATTAGAGCTGGAGGGGAGCGAATGAAGGAAACAGGGACATGAGATGATATTAGAGAAGTATGCAGGGATCTGTTTAATTCATGGTAAATGTTCTTTCAAATTTTGGTCTCTCCCTGATTTAATTTCTCTGTTCTATTAGACACTGTTGGTTAGTCCCTTGCCACTCTACAAATGCCTATACTCACCTGCTGTCTTACAGAATTTTCACCTTTTTTCTTTAGCATCCATAGATTCATCTTCCCAGTCCTTAAATATCGCTATTCTGTTGTGTTCTTCCTGGGTGTGCTTTTCTCCTCACTCTCTCAGGATCTTGGCCACATTCACACCTCTGTGCTAATGACTCCTATATCTATCTGACTCTCCCTTCAGGATTTCTCCCAAATCTTTGGCATGCATATTCCACACACTCTAACTCCATCTGATAAAACTGAAATCACCTTTCCCTCAGAACCTGTTACCTTTCTTACACTATCCACCTTTTTTGAGGTAGGACCTCCATACACCCAAGGTCATATTTTTGGAACTGTTTTTATTCTTACATCCCGACAACCAGTCCTCATCTTCTACAATGAATCACTCACCAAATTATTTCTGTTTTACCTCCTAAATATTCTTGAATATGTTTTTTCTGTGCTAGTTCTGGCATCTGACCCAGTTCAAGAAATCCTCATCTTTTTCTTTAACTATTAAAATACCTCCCCCGGTCTCCTTGCCTCCAGTCTTCCTCCCCTCCAATCTATCTTCCAGAGAACAACCCAAATAATCTAAAATGGGAGGCTGACCATGACTGTGATTCCCCTACTAAGTACATCATCCACTGGTTCAAGACCAAGCTCCTGGCATAGCATGAAATTCCCTCAGTGACATCTCCTTTCATAGCATATTCTAGTAGTACTAAGCTACATAAAGCTTCTCAAACAAACACATTTGCATGCTTCTGTGCTGGGCAGGCTGAGTTAAGTTATCCTTTCCTCTGCTTCCTCTATCACCACACCTGCTGCACCATATTTAAATTACTCATATTCTTCCAAACTGGGCTGCAGAGAACAGGTCTTATTCACATTTGGTAACCCTAGAGCTCAGCATTTTTTTTTAATTCAACATGTATTTATCAAGTGTCTATTATCCACCAGTGTTCTGGGAAAAGAGCAGTGAACAAAACAGTCTCAGTCTTCATGGATCTCACATTCTAATGAGGGAACTCCAGGAGATTTCCTACATAATAGGCATTCAAGATCTAGTACTCATAGTGAAAGATTTTGAAAATCAGGCAAATGAAAGTCGTCTTAAACCACTGTCTAAGCACACCGTCTGGAACATTGCTCTGACTCATTTTTCCTTTAAACAACAAATATGGCGGTGACTAAGGCAATGCAAGCAACGGATTGAACTGCCCTAATTGTGGATCCTGTGGTCTTCAGTAAATGATAATTCTCCTAACTGGTGGAAAACATTTTTCCATATAAATGGAGATATAACCTCATCTTCAAACAATCCTCTGGGGTAGGAAGGGAATGATTGACATCCCACTTAATTAGACATTAAGAAAAACTATAGAAGATTAAAGACTTTCAAAGACACTTTAAGATACCATCACATTAGCAATCTATTTTCCTCATTCATAAACCTTATCCTCTTTGTAGTAGGGGAGGAAAATTGATGTATTTCATCTTTCCCTAAAATGTGCTTATTAGACAACTTATTAAACAAATTTGTGCATGGATGATACATTAGTCAGTATTTTCTACAAAGAAATGACTGAGGACAATAAAATTACTATAAGTGCATACAGTTTGAAATAACTGTGTTCTCCTCTTTGCTTCGCCCACTTAAATTAACTCTCTCAATTAAACATCTTTCTAGATTTCTAAATAGCTGTAATTTTGCCTTTGCCTTATGAGTTTCCAAAATTTTCAGAATGCAATGTCCCTTCACCTTCAGCAAACCTAAAAATCTTTTGTCCTCTGACGAGTGAATTTCAATGATTTCCCTGCTTATTTCCTGAGCTCGCTCTCTCTCTCTCTCTCTCTCTCTCTCTCTCTCTCTCTCTATATATATATATATATATATATATATATATATATATATATATATATATATATATATATATATATAAAGCTGTCTTGCAGGTAACTCAAATTAAGCATGGCCGTTTTTCCAACCTGCAGCAAATCTGCTCCTCCCACTGTGGAAGGGACACCACCATTTACACAGATTCTTAAGCCAAAAATCTGGCATCATCCTTAATTCCCTCTTTCTTTACCCCCATAATCAGCCTATCTCTATCTCCTGTTGATTTTTCGTCCTAAAAGTCTCTCAAATCTGCTGACTTTGGTCTAGCCATCTCCCTGGCTCTAGCCCTAATGTAGAGCCTCATAACTTTTCACCTGGATTTCTGCTTTACAATAGGTCACTCTTTCATCTACTATTCCCATTTCTATCCAGCAGAGAGAGTGATCTTTTTAAAATGTCAATCTGACCACATCTAATTGACAGTACTGAATGTCCTTTCATTGCCAAAAAGTCAGAGAACAAATTCCTCAGTGTGGAGTCTGGGCCCCCCATGACCTGACCCCTACCTACTTCTCAAACATTATCTCTCACCACTGTCCTCACGATTAAGCCACACCCAAACGTGCAGATTTCTTTGATGCCACCATACTTTTAAACCCCTGTGTCTGTTCAGGCTGTTTCTTTGGTTCAACCCATACCCATTCTCCTTCTCTTGGGAAAGGTCAGGACTTCCCTGACTCTCTGAGTCAGGCTAAGTCTCCCTTCTCTTTGTTTCCCACACCCGTCACACTTTGTAACCACTTGCCCCATGTTTGTCTGCCACTAGAATGTAAGTGCTGAAAAGAGGGGCCATGTCTGTTTTGCTCATTCCAGTGTCCCCAGCACTGAGCACAGGTAATCAAAATAAATATTTGTTAACTAAATGAGTATTGTGATTCTAACTGAAAACTCACTATTAAAAAGAACTGAGAGTGAGCATAATTATTAGAAAACAGAGGAAACTTGTTTTTTTCAAAAGGTACAACTGCTCTCAGTTGATCTCTGGTGAATATCTGTAAAATTCCAGAGTTTAAATCCTGAATGTTAAGTCTGTAGTCAAATTTGCACTTCATCAGACATATAATCCAGGGTTGGTGTTCAGCTGCTCAAGTTGACATCTGGGTGACTCATTTAAATTTGACTGTTTGAGGTTAGCTTCCACAGCTGTTGTAGCACTGTATTGTCAATCATTTGCCTTTTAGATCAGAGTTTAAGTGATTTGGAGGAAGAAAACAGCAACCTTCAGAAGACTTATTTTTCAGGCTTTTAGTAGCAGAAAACAACTAACTAGCACTCTTCCCCATAGATATCTATTTACAACTCTTTCATATTATGTATGTTCTTTATAAGAAAATTTAAACAGTGAATGGGAATTGAGGCTATATTTCTAAGTTTCTAACTTGTTCTCAGTAGATACAATTTTAATATATGTTCTTTAAAAATAAAAACCGTTCTCCCCAAAAGCTAAAAACTAACATAGAGCATTTAAACCTCACTGCCTTTATTCAACAAATGTTCACCAGACACTGTGGGCTTATGATCAGTGCTGTGGTGGAATTATATTTTGATGTATTTTATAATGTGCAGTGATCCTCTACTTCTTGTACCCTGTGACGCTTCAGACAGCAGCTGGGCCTTTTGCTTGCGTGTGTCAGGGAAGGGTTGTTACAAAAGAAGGCAGGAGAAAAAAATCCTTTCTCTTTAAGCTTTGAAGGTCTTTAAGCTTCAAATCCTAAACTCTGAAAGGCTTGAGACATAACATTTTTAAAAACCACGTAATCGGTTGGAACATTTTTTCCACTCCTAGGTTAGAGTCTGTGCCAAGGGAAAAGAAGAGGAGCAAAGAAGAGAGGTGTGGAGAGGAACAGAGGGGGAAGAAGAAGAGATGGGAGGAGGAGAGAAAGGGAGAGGAAAGGGAGAGAGAGAGGAAAAATAGAAGGGACAGGAGAGTCCGAGGGAAGCCAAAGAAGAAGATGCTGGGAGTCCCTCCTCCAGGACGCTGCTCTGGCCGTCCTGGGACCCTATTTAGCTGGAGAGAAAGTTGGACCCTCCTGATAGGTTTGGGGATCTAAGTAAATAGGAACCAATCCCATCTTTCCCTGACAGGGTTGTGTAAAGCAAGGCATCAGAGTTTTCCTGTGCTCTTATTGTCTCAGCTAAGATCTAATGGGGAAAACAGAAACAACTCTCTTTAAAATTGAGGAAATTTTATTGTGACAGGGAATTAGCTACGTAGGTGGTAAAGCAACTGAGAAGCCAAAGGCGTAATGACACAATCAGGAGATTAGTAGTAGCAAGAAGCCACTACTAACCCTATGCTGGAAGGATCGTGAAAAAGATGGTGTTATTGGAGCCCAGGGCCAAGGTCACCTAGAGAAGCTGGAGCCATAGCCGGCATGAAGGAAATGCAGCTGCTGACGATGACTCAAAGGAAGGTGGAAGGAAATCCTGGCCTCTTCCTTCTTCAGTGCCTCCAGTTGTTCACAAGTGCCTCACAAGCACCAAATCCAGCTGGCATCTCGCTGACATACATGCGTCAGCCACTCTGTAGCAGAGAGAAAGGCGAAGCATGGGTCTGAGGGCAAATGTACCCAGAAGTGAGAGCAGGAAAATGTCTTCAGGAGATGTCTAGGACTAAGGATCTAAGGTGGCCTCAGAGAGTCCCCGTGCCTCAGCATGACTCAGAGGAGCCCAGAGCAGGGCACATCTGACAAAGAAGTCTGAAGGGCTCAGTCGAAGGGGTCTTGATGCCAAGACAAGGAAAACACATCAGAGATCTACCTGGACAGGAAACCAAAGACTCAATGGGCCCTCAGAGATCTCAGTGGATTCTAGCTCAGACAGAAAATAACATTGAGAAGATAAGACTTGACTTCATCATAATGAATTAGCTACATATAACTGCCCCCGACCACACTCTCATATCACACTTTTATGATACTCCAAGGAAAGAAGGAGGAGACCACCTCGCAGAATGGAGGCTAATTCTAAATTCACTAGAAAAGAACCTACACCAATGTACAGACATAGTCCTTCATCTAAAAAAAGCCCACTGAATGGTGTGGAAGGATGGACACATAACCCAGATGTCACTAATGCTGTGAGAAACAGCCCATGTTAAAGGACGCACGGGGACTGAAGAGGCACAGAGAGAAGCTCCTGTACTTGCCTGTAAGGTAAGTCTTCTCAGAGAAGGCCTCACAGACAGGTGATAGTTGCTGATTTTAAGGGATGAGTAGGGATTTAGTAAGCAGATGGGGAAGAGAGCCTGACCTCTGTTGTCTTCCTATGTCCCTTCTGATGCACTGATTTTCAAGAGAAGCCCATTAAAGTCTTTCAGAAACATGGTAGATCTTTCTGTGTTTATCTTCACTTTGACTAGCAAATGCAGTAGTGCTGGAGTGATATGATGGGGTGGCCTGAGTTTCAACTCTAATGAGTGGCATCAGCAGTTCGCAGGAAATGAGGTCCTTAAAATGTATCCTTTTGTAGATTTAATGAGGCCATTTCTGCACTTTACTTACTCCGAAGACTGAGATCTCAACACACTCATGTAGTCTCACAGAATGTGCAATCCACAAGAAAAATATATGTAAGCCCTCTAAAATATATTATTTCCACATTGACCAAACTTATTATGAAACAAATTTCAGATCTGCCATCTAACACTCCAATCTGTCGGGACTTTCCTCATAATTCTGTATTTTGCCATTTTTTTAAACAGAGAAATAAGACCTTTGATTTACAAATGACCTCCTCTATCACTATTCCAGAAACTTGCCTTTTATAATCTAATAATTTAAGAAATAAAAATAATTGTTGTTCTCTCCATTGTTTACAAAATGGAAAATGATTATTTTACAGAAAACAATAAAAATTATTGAACTGTTTTGAACATTTTTTTTTACCTCATTAGAGATGTCTGTTCCCGAGAGATCTACTGACACCAAGGAAAAGATGTTTACAATATATCTAATTCCTAGGTCAGTCAAATTTTCACAGTTTCGTAAATTCAAGTAGTTTAAATTAGGGCAGCTGAAAGAAAGCAGCATGAAAAATTAACTTTAGCTTTTAATCACACTGTCAGTAGCAATTTCTTCACATAAAACCTGTCTGGGAAAGCAAATGGTATTGAAGCAAGGATTTTCCTTTTCTCAACATAAAAGTAAGCTTGAAAGTGGAAAATAATTTGTCATTACAAAGTTAGATGACAGGGAGGTGGATTATTACAGAAGACATTCTTTCTGTGATTTTTTGTTTCATATTGTAATTTCTAATAAGAAAAAAGATTATCACATACTTACAAAAAACTATCACATAAGTACCACAATGAACGACCACTAAAAGTGCAAGGTTAAGTTTCTCACTTATCTCTTACAAGTTTGCTACAAGAATTAGGCTTGACCCTTAGTGTACGCAAAACCTCTGACAAGTAAGGAGAATCAAGAATAAACACACCAACTAGAACATTCCTTGGGAAATGCTGGAGTAAAGGTTTAAATAGAGATAATAGTCTTGAAAAGTACAGAGAAGTCACTCATGCCTAGATATTCATAACTTCATGAATGACTCCATTTCAAACTTTCTGTAAGGTAAAATTAATAAACATGTCAAATATAATCAAAAGAGTAGTTTAACCTCTGCTTTCAATGTCTTTTATTTGGTTTTGCTGAGTATTGAACCAGCTTCTGGGCATCCCTGATGTTTTCCAAATGGCTTTGAAGGTCTGTCTCTGATCTCTCCTGTCAGCAAATATACAATTACTAATGATATTATGTAAAATATTGTTGTTTTATCATACCACTCTGATAGTTTCACAATAGAGGCATCACCCAGGATACAGTTACTTAAGTTTAGCTCTCTTATCCTTGTGCTCACAGGACCATCAAGAAATTGCTTTAATCCCGTATCACCAATTCTGTAAGAAAGAGTAAAAATAGATTTACATATGATTTGATATATAAGTATATAGAATACTATTTAAATAATAGTTACTATACCTAATATATTCCAAAATAGCAAGATAATATCTTTATATTGGTTTTTTTTTCAACATTTTAAAACCAAATTTGATTATATGGCTTTTAGTTTAATAAAGTATAAATGATAGTAATGGGAGAAGTATTAATAAAAATGCTATATCCTTGTTCATTTATTCATTTAATTAGGTGGCATAATTATTATAATTATTAAGAAGACAAAGCATCCTTAAGGTCTCTTTCTCTTGGATTAAAAATTATTCAAGTTAAGGAGTCCCTGATGCAATCAGCAAAAGAAAAAGACCAAAACTTAGTAGGATGAAAACCAAGACTAACAGTCAAATTACTGCCAGAATATTGGAAGAATTTCCACTAAATTCAAGGTCAATTTAGTTGGACTGAAATCCTAATATGGATCCTTTCCTTCTGAAGCAGAGAAAACCTGAAAGAAGACCATGACCTCATTCTTCCCACACTCTGTCCCTAATCAGAGACACCTGTGTGCCAGTGCCATGCACACCCCAATGGTGTAGGTCCCGCTTTATAAATGGTTCGAGGTCTGTTTGGCCCGTCAGTTCCTTGTCTTCTATGGGGACCTTTATTTCTCCTTCCATTGGGAGACCACCGATTCCTTATAAAAAAGCATTTTGGGAAATAAAGCAGGACTGGAGGTTGCACATTGCATCCTAAGAAAGGCGGCTTTCATACACAACAGCCCTGTGGGTGGGTGTACAGATGGGAAGAGGCTTGGGAGCAGTATGTGCTGATTGCTGACGTCTTTTATTCCTCCATTTGGTCAGATTTGCAAAGAACTGAGCGTTAGATGCAGGTAGACGATGATCCTGTTCAGTTGGATGTGCCATAGTAAGTGGATACCTGCTGTGCCCAGCTCACTCTCCATCATTGTGGACAGAGAAATGGTGTAATAATGTAGTGATATTAAAATATATATGTGTGTATGTTAAACAAAAATCAAGACTGGACTTGGATTTCCTCTGCAACAGGAATACTAAATATATATATATATATATATGTATGTATATATATATATACACACATATATAATATTTATTTATTACATATAATAAAAATATAAACAAAAATAATATAAAGATCAACTATAAGTATGTTTTCTATTACAGAAAAGAAATCCAAGACCATAATTTTAGTCATGAATTTTTATGTGACGTATAATATAGCATAAATACAAAATAAAGCAAAAATAATTAGAAATTCAAAACAAACATAATTAAAATACAATTTTGTAGTAGACTCAGCTTTTAACAAACAAAACAGGGACATAAAAATTTGAATAATATAATTAATGTAATTTAAGTTCCATGGAATACTTAAAAATATTAACATGATAAACAATACAACCATCATTTCCCCACCACTCTTACCCCTAAATAAAAAACTCTCAGTTCCAAAAGACAGAAATTGTGCAGGCCATAACTTTGTACCATGATGTCATAAAACTAATAACAAAATGATAATTAGACATAAAGATGTAATAGAAATTTGAATACATCTTTGATAAATAATTCTTGGATAAAGAGAAAATCAGATAAGTATATAAAACTATACACTTTTCCAAAATTAATTTATATGTTTAACAAAATTTCAATTAATATCTCAATAGAAGTTTTCTGAAATTTGACAAAATTATTCTTAAGTTTATTCAGAAGAATTAACTGGCAAAAATACCTAACTTAAAAGAAGATTATCGATAAGAAGATATTGTAAAACATATTGTAAGGCAATAATAATAATAAACACTTGTTGAGTGCTTATTATGTGCCAGACACTATTCTAAACTCATCAGATTAATTAACTATGTGCTCCTCATAATCCTGAGTATATACTCTTATTTTCCCCATTTGACACAAAAATACTGTGCAAGATTAGATAGAAGACAGATAAATGCGTAGAACACAAAAGGTAGTCTGAAAACACACACACACACACACTCACACATACTCACATATGTGTGTATATGGGTATTTATGTGTGTCTGTATGTATATATGTATATATAAAATCTGTGTTATACTCCAGAAGAAGCCAAAAGTCAGTAGAAAAAGATTATTGAGGTAATGGTCCAAATTAATTGATTAATGCAGTAGCCTGAAACCTAGCTGTGCATCAGAAGCATTTATATTGTTTTTTTTAAAAAAATGCACAAGCTGGGTGGGGTTCCATCCCTAAATATTCAGATTCAATAGCTTTGGGGTAGGGCTTAGATATATGTAGTTTTGAGTTCCTAAGGTGATTCTGATGCCCTGGAGTTTTTACTTTTAAATCATATATGTATTTTTTATTATTTTTATCTTTATTAAATTTATTGGGGTGACGTTGGTTAGTAAAATTATACAGGTTTCAAGTGTATAGTTCTACTGCATTGCATGTTCACCCAGTTCTCCTTCTATCACCATATATTTGACCCCCTTTACCCTCATCTACCACACCCCCTTCCCCCTTACCCTCTGGTAACCACTAAACTGTTGTCCGTGTCTGTAATTTTTTTGTTTGTTTGTCTTGTTTGTTTGTTGCCTTCAGTTTTATATGCCACATATGAGTGATGTCATATGGTTTTTGGCTTTTTCTGTCTGACTTATCTCGCGTAGCAAGATAATCTCAAGATCCATCCATGTTGTTGCAAATGGCAATATTTCATCTTGTCTTATGGCCGAGTAATATTCCATTGTATATATGTACCACATCTTCTTTATCCAATTATCTATCATATATGTATTTTTAACTTACCTTTTTTTAACCGAGCCCTAATTTAATTACATTGTACTGAGAGAATATAGTTTGTTGACACCAATAATTTGAAAGTTGTGGGAACTTGCTTTAAAACTTTATACATAGTCCATTTTTTAAAGTATGATGTGTGGTTGAGAAAATTATATGCTTTTACTCTCAAACTCAATGATTTAGGTTTATCTCTTATGGATGAATTTTTGAACTCTAATCTGAATCCCTCATACTATACCTTCTCTGTCTTTTCACCCTATGTTATACTCTTTCATATTTTTCATTTTGTTTTTCACTCTGCTGTCATGGAAGTAGTTATCTTCCAGTGCTGTACTTCTCAGTGAGTGCTAATCTGCTGATTAGCAATCCATTGAGTTTCTTTATTTCAATAACCTTATTATATTTTTTATTTTTAGAAGTTAGTTTTTTCAAATAAATCTAGTCATTTTTATATTTTGTTGCCTGCTCATATTTCTGACTCCATTATCTGTTTCTTCAAACATATCATACACAGTTACTTAATATTCTATAACTGATCATTCTAATAGCTGAATTATTTAAAGGTCAAATTTATTTTTCTGTTTCTCATGACTTTCTTATGATGACTCATATTTTTGTACATTTGACAGTCTTTAATTGTGAGCACTATTTAGTCGATCTTAATCCTGAAGACCTAAACATAAGGTAATTTCCTCCAGGGAAGCTTTGAGCTAACTTCTTTCAGAAGCCTGGGTGCTACCTACATGGGTCCCCCTCGAAGAGGTCCAGACCTTGCAGAAATCTCAGGTTCCACTTCCCTATTTTTAGACTTGTTCAAAACTGATTGTCTCAATGGCAGTGTTGAAATGAACATTTATGCTCAGAGCAACCCTACCTTTTATGTTTGCTTGCTATTCACTATTCGTCTCAGAGAGTCTGTTCATTGAGAGGGTCGTACAGAATCAGGATATTGGATATTAAATATCTTACTCTTTATGGGCTCAACAGTGTATTGAAAATATATTTTATCAAGGATCTAAATTGTCTGTGGCAAAGAGTCCTTTGAAATGTTTTGTCAACTATACTGCCAGAAGTAAAAAAAACTTCCTATTTAAAAATTCGTTAACCTACAGAAGCCTGACTAAGCTATAACAATGAAATTCAATTTTATTTCACATATTAATGTAGATAAGATTAGCTGTTTTACACACACACATTGTGCTTGCATCATAACGCTAGTTTGCTCATGAACTTGCAGTCAAGATGCTAGCTGGGGCTTTAAGTCATGTGAAGGCTTGACTGAGGCTGGAGGGCCTGCTTCCAAGC
Organism: Rhinolophus sinicus; assembly: GCF_057876585.1. Classification (NCBI taxonomy): domain Eukaryota; kingdom Metazoa; phylum Chordata; class Mammalia; order Chiroptera; family Rhinolophidae; genus Rhinolophus; species Rhinolophus sinicus. Next base: position 46,706,600 of record NC_142504.1, read on the forward strand.
TCACTCACAGGTTCCTTGCTGGCTGTTGACTGGAGGCCTCATTTCCTAACCCATGGTTTTCCCGTTTCAAATTCTATGTTCCCCTCCCTCCCTGACTCATGGTGCCTCCCCCCTTAATAATAGGGAACATGGGTTAAGATGTTGTGTAGCTTAGCTTATTATTCTGACTCATCTTATGTTTTCCCAAATATTACCCAACTTCACTGCGGATCTAATGCTATTTTGTCATCATCTGACCCTATAATATTATAAGAAATTTACATAGGCAAGAAGCTGAGATATTTATTGGGGAAAAGGTTTCAGTAAGAATTTGATCCTTGCCCACCTGAGAATACCAGAATAGAAAGAAGCCCAACAGTAGTCCAGCTGAAGAGTTTCAGTAAGAACTCGCCATAGGTCCATCTGTCAGAAAATTCACACAGAGGAGAAATCTAAGCAGTGCTCATGAGGAAACCCTTCAGTAAGACTGGTTCCTCATAAGAAGTTGGAAAGTCCATTTGGGAAAAGACCTCCTAGCAGTGAGGACACTCACTAAAAAAGTTAGCTCATAAGTGTTTCTGTGAATTCATTTATTCTTAGAAGGGTCCATTTTTTTTTGAGGAACCTCCACACTGCCTTCCATAACGGCTGCACCAGTCTGCATTCCCACCAACAGTGTATGAGGGTTCCTTTTTCTCCACAGCCTCTCCAACACTTGTTACTATTTGTCTTGTTGATGATAGCCATTCTGACTGGGGTGAGGTGATATCTCATTGTGGTTTTGATTTGCATTTCTCTGATGATTAGTGATGTTGAGCATTTTTTTCATATGTCTATTTGCCATTTGTATGTCCTCTTTGGAGAAATGTCTCTTCAAGTCCTCTGCCCATGTGAACACACAATGGGATTTATAGATGATGTAATACAGAATTGTACACCTGAAATCTATGTAATTTTACTAACAATTGTCACCCCAATAAATTTTAAAAATAAATTTAAAAAAAAAAAGAAGGGTCCATGATTCCACATATCCTGAGCTTTCTCTGACAATCTCCCTGCACCTCAGTATAATCAGTCTGGGTTAGGTGCCCCTCCTCTGAGTCACCACAGAACTCTACACTAAACTCCACTTGGACTCATGACTTTCATGTTTACTCTACTAACCAATGAACTCCTTAAGGAGGCCTGAAGCATTCCAGATATTCAGCAGTTCTTGAATATATGACTGAATGACTCATTACCTTACACAATTTGCCAAATTCAACACAGTAAGTTTCTTCAAAGGTGAGAGCGACTTGAGGCTACCATCTGTTATTCCCTTGCAGTTCACCATGTAAATGTGACTAATATTTGGATAACACTTGTCTATAAATTTGAAGCATGCATCAGTAATTCTTTTATTTCCTGTTAAAAAAAACACAGAAGAAAAGATAAGTACTATATTTGAATTGCCACAAGAGTAAAAGTTAATGCTGAATCTCACATTTTTAATATCACAGACCTTCAAATCGGATCTTTCTGAGGTCACAAGCAGAAAGAACTTTGAAAGCAGAGTCAGAGATATGTGGTGCACCAAGGAAAACCACTGATGTAATAAGAGGACATTTTTCAACTAAAGCCTTTAGAAGAAAAAAGATGACTAAATTAACCGCAGTACAAGCATAGCAAAGTAATGATGTCATTTTTTCTCTCAATATTTTCAGAAATGGACACATCAACTATTAAATTTTCTTAATTTCAAAGAAACTGGGACATTTTTCAATATATTTTAGTGTACTTACATTAGAGTAATGCAGAGGAATCAAAATTAAATCATGTTACAAAAGTATGGAAAAATATGAAAAAATGGAATGCTGAAAAAAAATCACTACATTTAGGAGCTGACATGTAGAACTAAACTTTATGCTTAGGCTACAATATCACTGAAACAAAAATATCCTAACTGTGAAACAAAGTTTCTTAGGGTATTTAAGGGTTCAAATGTGTCTGTGTGTGTATATACATTTTTAAATGACTTTTTTCCATAAAAAAACAACTGAAATGAAAAGCCTGTTCATATTTTTCAATAATTTAAGCCACTAGAAAATGTGCCCATCTAATGGGACTGAGAAGAAAATGTACTTTCCAACCACCTACTTTTACACAGTTGTCCGTCAGAGTTGGCATGTCATTGATGGTTAGATGCATAATTCCAGTGCAGCTGTTTGCAATGTTCCTGAAGCCTTGGACTGAAATCTGAATTATACAGAATGGGTGCAAATGATAGGAGGACACATTAGTATGAAATCTAATAAAACCGTACGGTAGTAATAACCAAAGGTATGTCATGATTTTGCTATTATGTTTTAAAATTAAAACCATAAAATATGGCAGACATAAGAGGGAAAGAACCTAGTCTTGATTTCTTTCTTTATTATCTAATTTTTATATGAATATATTGTGAATTGATTACCACAATAAGTCTAGTTAAGATATTTAATTTTTTGAGGTAAAATTCACATACCATAAAATTAATCACTTAAATAAGCCATTTAACCATTAACAATTTTGTGAACCAAAACCTCTATCTAGTACCAAAACATTTTATTATTCCAAAAGGAAACCCTATGCCTGTTACAAAGTTGCTCCCCGTATTTGCCTTCTCCCAGCCCCTGATAATCAGTGTTCTGTCTCTATGGATTTACCTATTCTAAATATTTTCTGTAAGTGAAATTATATAATATGTCAACTTTTGTGTCCAATTTCTTTCACGTAGCATAATGTTTTTGAGGTTCATCCATAGTGTAGCATGTATCAGTACCTTATTTGTATTTATGGCTGAATGATATTCTATTGTATGGATGTACCACATTTTGTTTTTTCATGTATCTGTTGATGGATACTTGGGTTGTTTCCATCTTTTGGATAATTTGAATAGTGCTGCTGTGGATATGTGTGTACATCTATTTGTACCAGTTTTGAATTCTTTTGGATATATATCTAGGAGTGGAATTGCTGGGTCATATGATAATTCTGTGTTTAACTTTGTCAGGAACTGTCAAAATGTTTTCTTACAGTGGCTGCACAGTTTTACATTCCCACCAGCAAACTATGAGGGTTCAAATTTCTCCACACCTTTGTCAACAAGTATTTTCCATATTTTTCTTTTCTTTTTTTAAAATTTCCTGGTGTGTTTGAAGTAGTATATGATTTTGATTTGTGTCTCCCTACTGACTGATGATATTGAGCATCTTTTCATGTGCTTATTAATCATTTGTAAATCTTGTCTATTTAAGTCATTTGCCTATTTTTAAATTGGGTTATTTTTCTTTTTGTTGTTGAGTTGTAAGTGTTCCTTACATATCCTGGATACTAGACCTTAGATATATGATTTGCAAATATTTTTCCCATTCTTGAGCTTGTCTTTTCTCTTCTTAAATAATGTCCTTTGATATATGAAGTTTTTAATTTTAATGAGGTTTAATTTATCTATGTTTTTCTTTTGTTGTTCATGCTTTTGGTGTCATATTTAAGAATCCATTGCCAAGTCCAAGGTCATGAAGATTTACCCTCAGTGTTGTTTTGTAAGTTTTATCACTTTAGCTCTTATATTTAGGTCACTGGTTCATCTTGAGTTATTTTTGTATATGGTGTGAGGTAGGGGTCCAGCTTTTTTTTTTTTTTTTTTGTATGCAGATATCCAGTTGTCCAGCACCAATTACTGAAGAAAGTGTTCTTTTCCCTCCTGAATGGTCATGGCGTCCTTGTCAAAAATCAATTTGCCATAATATATAGGTTGATTTCTGGACTCTAAATTCTATTTCATTGATCTGTATGTTTATCCTTGTGTCAGTACCACACTGTTTTGATTGCTGCAGCTTTGTAGTACTGATTTCTTTCTTTCAACTATCATTATCTTTAATATGGATAGCAGCAGTGGTGGAAAGTGTCAAAATAATGGCTGATTGAAAGATCAAATGTATTTGCCTATGATTAATTACCCTAAAATAATTTGTTATTTAGGCTCCATTTCCTATAACACATGGGTATAGATGGTGTTCAGATTCAGTAATGGAAAACTGAGACTATCCTGGAACGGACAGCAGAGGTAACTTCTCTGTAGAGTCATCTTCACAATAGCATGACAGGGAGCATGAGGAACAACAGCTACAATGGACCTCTTGAAAGGCCTTTGGAGACTCCACCCGTACCATGTCTCACTAAAGGTGTCTTCCAGCGTTCTGTCATTAGAGCCTCCAACTATTTGAAAAGGACTGGCCAAAAGTTAGGGAACTGAGTGCCACATCCTCAGAACAACCCAAGCTAATCTCAAATGACCTTTCAATTAGGCCAGGTTAGTTATACACTTACAGCTCCATGTATCATAACTATAATTAAATTAATTTTATGATTAGTTGTTGACCTAAGTTTCCTATACCTCAGCTCCCAGCAGGGTTCTTACAGCATTAACTGAGTGGATAATGAAGTAATATTATTACATAGATAAATGAAAGAATGTACGATGAACTATGAGAAGCTTGTGTATTGGGTAGGCTCTGCTGCCCAGCAGACCCTGACAATGTGGGCAACAAGTCAAAGGCCAGGGGAAGCCCGTGAAAGCAGGTGGCTAAGCCTGTAAGCTTGAGCTGCTGCAGAAACCACGCTCTCTGGTGGGAATATATTTGGTGCTATAAGCTGAATATTTCTGTCTCCCCGACATTCACATGTTGAAATCCTAAACCCATACAGTGATTTTATTAGGAAATGGGTCCTCAGGAAGGTAATTTTGGACTCTGCCCTCATGAATGGGACTAGTACCCTACAAAGGAGGCCCCAGAAAGCTCCCTCACCCCTTCCACCATCATGTAAGTTTACAGCAACAAGGCCCTGTCTATGAACAAAGAAGTGGACCCTCACCAGACGCTGAACCTGCCAGCGCCGTGATCTTGGACTTCCCAGCCTCCAGACTGTGAGAAATAAATGTCTGTTGTTTATAATCTAACACAGTCTGTGGTATTTTGTTACAGCAGCCTGAATGAACCAATATACTTGGACAATTTTTTCTAAAGAGCTTTTGGGAAATATGTTTCTAAAGCCTGAACAATGTATCTATTTTGGCCCAGGAATTTCTTGACAAAATTATCCTAAGGATATTATGTTTTACACAGAGATTTTATACATTTAGATGTTCCATAATATTGAAATTCCATAATATTGAAAAAAATTACACCAAACTAAAATTGCAACAATTAGAAATGGGTTAACTAAAGTATGCCAGTTCCTATGATGGTATGAATTAGAATTACTATGAATAATGTTTTAGGAGATTAATTGAGATCATGATAGAATTTAAAGGAAAAAAGGTGGTTATTAAATCTGTGCTACTCAAAGTGTGGTTCTGTAGACCAGCAGCAGGGGCGTTATTGGGAGGTTGTCAGAAATGCAGAATCTCATCGACCACCTACTGCCCTTGAACAAGATTCCCAGGTGATTGCCATGCACATCATAGTTTGAGAAGGGCTTATCCAGAGGAAATAAGTGAGCAAAAGAATGGAAAATGTATTAGTCAGGGTTTTCCAGAGAAATGGAACCAATACGGGGGTGGGGGAGAGAGAGAGAGAGAGAGAGAGAGAGAGAGAGAGAGAGAGAGAGAGAGAGAGAGAGAGAGAGAGATTCATTTTAAGAAATCAAGCCACATGACTGTGGTGGCTGGCAAGTCTGTAGAGCAGATGGCAGACTAGAAATTCAAGAAAGAGTTGATGCTGCAGTCTTGAGTCTGAAATCTTGCAGGCTGAAATTTAGGCAGGCTTTCTATATTTCAGTCTTGAAGCAGAATTGCTTCTTCTTTGGGAAACCTCAGCCTTTGTTCTTAAGATCTTCAACTTATTGGATGAGGGTCACCACATTGGAAGGTAGTCTGTTTCACTCAAAGTCCACTGATATAAATGTTTTTCACATCTGAAAAATACCTTCACAGCAATATCTACACAGGTGCTTGACCAAACAACTGGGCGCCATAGCCTAGCCAAGTTGACACATAAAATTAACCATCATAGTAGGAAGTATGTAAAAATGTTAACAGTGATCATCTCTAAAGAGTGGATAGTTTCTGTGTTTTTCAAACTTTCTACAACAACCATGTAGTATCAGAAAAAAGGAAACAGAAAAAGGAATATTTTGGGGAAAGGTGGCATAAGGAAGTCCTTGGGAGTTTTTGAACCATCTCCTGCTATGGACTTCTCCTTGTAGGGAAATATTAACTACAGGTTTTGGCAAGCTCTGTATTTAGACCTTTTACTACAATTCCTGACTCTTCACTGTAGACATAAGTTGAACCCTCCTACTTAGAATGGTGTCTTTTCACCTTTATTTTAAGACCTTGACAAATCAGCCTAGCTCACCGAGCCCTTGCCTGGTCCTCAGTACTGAGCCCTGTGTGGTGCACAATGGCAATCTAGAGATTTTAAAGTTGAGCCAGGTTTTCTAACAAAAGATCTAGATGTTTCTTTCACACAGAGAGCACAGGAAGGAGTCTCACTGGTAGCATCTAGGCACAGGTTTAACTGTGGGTATAGTACAGACTACAGGCATATCTCTGAGATATTGTGGGTTCAGTTCCAGACCACCACAATGAAGTGACTATTGCAATAAAGCAAATCACAAATTTTTGTTTCCCAGTGCATATAAAAGTTGTGTTTACACTATACTATAGTCTGTTAAGTGAATAATAGCATTATATCTAAAAAACAATGTACATACCTTAAATAAAAAATGCATTATTACTAAAAAATGCTAACCATTATCTGAGTCTTGAGCAATGTATAATCTCTTTGCTGGTGGAGGGTCTTGCCTCAGTGTTGATGGCTGCTGACTGATCAGGTTGAAGTGGCTGAGGTACCTTCTTAAAATAAGACATCAATAAAGTTTGCCTAACTGATTGACTCTTTCTTTCACAAATAACTTCTCTGTAGCATCAATGCTGTTTTATAGCATTTTACCCACAGAACTTTTCAAAATTGGAGTCAATCCTCTCAACCCTGCTTTATCAACTAAGTCTATGTGATATTCCAAATCCTTTGTTGTCATTTCAACAATCTTCACCAGGAGTAGATTCCATCTCAATAAACCAATTTCCTTGCTCATCCATAAAAAACAACTCCTCATCTGTTAAAGTTTGTTATGACATAGCAGCAATTCAGTCACATGTTCAAGGCGCCACTTCTAATTCCAGTTCTCTTGCCATTTCCACCATATCGGCTGTTACTTTTTCCACTAAAGTCTTGACCCTTCAATGTTTTTAATAGGGGTTGAAATCAACTTCTTCCCATGAACCACAAATGTTCTTAATGGCACCTAGAATGGTGACTCCTTCCCAGAAAGTTTTCAATATACACTCTGCCCAGATCCATCAGAGGAATCACTGTGTATGTCAGCTGTAGCCTTATAAAGTGTATTTCTTAAATAATAAGACTTGAAAGTCAAAATTATTCCTTGATCCATGGGCTGCAGAATGGGTATCGTGTTAACAGGCATGAAAACATTAATCTCATTGTACATCTCCATCAGAGCTTGTTGTCAATGAGCAGTAATATTGTGAAAGGAATCACTTTTTCTGAGCAGTCAGTCTCAACAGTGGGCTTAAAATATTCAATAAACCATGCTGTAAAAAGATGTGCTGCAGACAATAGTTTAGTGGTTACCAGAGGGTAAGGGGGGTGGGGGGTGGGGGGTGGGAGATGAGGATAAGGGGGATCAAATATATGGTGATGGAAGGAGAAGTGACTCTGGGTGATGAACACACAATGGGATTTATAGATGATGTAATACAGAATTGTACACCTGAAATCTATGTAATTTTACTAACAATTGTCACCCCAATAAATTTAATAAAATAAAATTTAAAAGGAAAAAAAAAGATGTGCTGTCATCCAGACTTTGTTGTTCCATTTATAAAGCATAAGCAAAGCAAATTTAGCATAATTCTCAAGAGCCCTAAGACTTTTGGAATGGTTAATGAGCATTGGCTTTAAAACCACCAGCTGCATTAGCCCTTAACAAGTGTGTCAAGCCTATCCTTTGAAGCTTTGGAGCCAGCCATTGACTTCTCCTCTCTACGAGTAGATATTAAAGTCCTAAATGGCATCTTCTTCCAATGTAAGGATGTTTCGTCTACATTGAAAATCTGTTGCTTCATGTAGCCTCCTTCATTAACGATCTTAGTTAGATCTTCTGGATAACCTGATGCAGCTTCTACATCAGCACTTGCTGCTTCACCTTGCACTTTTATGTTATGGAGACGGCTTCTTTCCTTCAACCACATGAACCAACATCTGCTAGCTTTAAACTTTTCTTTTGCAGCTTCCTCACCTCTCTCAGCCTTCCTAGAATTTAAAATAGGACCTTGCTCTGGATTAGGCTTTGGTTTAAAGAAATGTGGCTGGTTTGATCGTCTATCCAAACCACTAAAACTTGCTCCACATCAGCAATAAGGCTGTTTCACTTTTTATCATTTCTGTGTTCACTGGAGCAGCTCTTCTAACTTCCTTCAAGAACTTTTCCTTTGCATTCACTACTTGGCTAATTGTTTGGTGCAAGAGGCCCAGCTTTCAGCCTATCTTGCTTCTGACATGCCTTCCTCACTAAGCTTAATCATTTCTAGCTTTTGATATAAAGAGACAGATGTTTGACTCTTCCTTTCACTTGAACACTTAGAGGCATTATAAGGTTAGTCATTGGCCCAATTTCAATATTGTTGTGTCTCAAGCTATAGGGAGACCGAAGGAGAGGGAGAGAGATGGGGGAATGGCCAGTGGAACACAGAACACACACATTTATCGATTAAGTTTGCCTTCTTGTATGGGTGTGATTCATGGTGCCTCCAAATAACTGCAATAGTAACATCAATGATCACTGATCACATATCACCATAGCAAATATAGTAATAAAAAAAACTTTGAAATATTGTGAGAATTACCAAAATGTGACAGAGACACAAAATGAGCAAATGCTGTTGGAATAATGAGACCTATAGACTTGCTTGATGCAGGGCTTCCACAAATGTTGAATTTGTAATAAATAAATAAATAAATAAATAAATAAATAAATAAATAGTCTGCAAAGTGCAATTAAAGTGAAGCGCAATAAAATGAGATAAGCTTGTACCAGTCTCCCAGAGGTATAATGTCACTCTACAACTCAGAAGCCTCAGTCCAATTTCCACTTCAGAGTATTTGTGAGTCTCCCTAATATCCCACTCGGGCATCTACAGAAATATAGAAAAACATGAACTTTCACCACATTATCAAACACTAAAATTGACAGTTAACCCAATGCCAGAATATGGGAATGGTATTCTTTATCTGCAGATTACAGAACTGGATTGAGAAAAACAGGTAGGTCAGGGTGTTGGATGCAGACCCTCTCACACACTGCCAGTTGGGAGTGGAAACTGTGACAGCCTTCTGGAAAGCAAATAGGCAATAGGCATCAACTGCTTAAAAAGTGTTTACACTTTCACCCAGTAATTTCCCCACTATAAGTCTATCTTCGTTACTAACAGATGTTGAATATTTTGTATGTGACAGGCATTGTTCTAAGGGCTTTCCATGTATGATGTCTCATTACATTCTCACAATATATTGTTTCATAAGGAAATAAAGATTTGTATAGGCAATATATGATTGTAGGTTTTATTACAAAAAGAGTTGGAAACTGCTAAGATGTCTATTAAAATTAAGATTTCAAACTATATTTAATGACATGGAAAAATGCTTACAATATTGTATAAAAATCAGGATGTGATCTTGATCTTGCTTTAAAAAGAAGTATGTGTGTCACATACAAATAGACAGAAAACTAGAAAGACGTATTTCAAAATATTATTTGTTATCTTTGGATGCTAGGATTATTTTTATTTTCTTTTATATACCGTTTGTGTTTTTAAATTTTTATTTAATAAACATAATTCTTTTGTAATCAGAAAAAAAGGTTTTAGTCACATACCTGGAAGAATCTAATGTCTGCTGGAAGTGGGCATGTACTGAGGACTTCTGCTCCAGGACATGGTCTTTTTAACTTATTGAAAAGCCAAGCCACTGGGAGATACCGGGCCTAAAATTATCCTGTCTCCTTTTAGATGATTCCAAAGGCTTCCTGGTAAAGTTTAGGAAAACATGGAATCCCATTTTCTCCCACTCCTTGATCATAGACGCAAAGAAAAAGTTGCTGATCAGAAGACCCAGATTGTTCTGTGAGAGACCAAGAAGAGCTCAAGGAGCCTGGGCGGGTAAATAACAGCAACCATTTAAGTAATACTCATTGTGTGCCAAGAACTCTTTAGGCAATTTTCATATACTGGCCTTTATTTTTCTCAGAATCACCTTCTGGGTAAGTATACTATTGTCTCCATTTTTACAGATGAGAAAAATGAGACCGAAAGCAGTTAAGTAACATGTCCAAGGTCACCTAGCTCATAAATAGTGATATGAATCCAGGCAGTTTGGTTTCAGTGTGTGTACTCTCAGTCACCCAACTACACTGCCTCTTAAGAAGATCAGTTTGCATTACTGTACGTAGAAAGGAAGCAAAAGACCTTTCACCACTGGACTCCAGAGAAAGATCAGCTGCCTTGATCCTTTACTTTTTGATCCAAATCCTAATGCTACTGTATTAGTCAGCGTTCTCCAGAGAAACAGAACCAATAGGAGAGGTAGATGATAGATGGAGAGAGAGAGAGAGAGAGAGAGAGAGAGAGAGAGAGAGAGAGAGAGAGAGAGATAAGGAATTGGCTCACACAACTCTATCGGCCAGGAAGCTCCAAGACCTGCATTTGGTAATCTGGAGATGCAGGAGAGCTGACACTATTGTTCCAGTCTGAGTCTGAGTCTGAAGGCAGAAGACTGATATTCTAGCTTGAAGACAATCAAACAGAAAGAGTCAATTCTCCCTTACTCAGCCTTTTTGTTCTATTCGGGCCTTCAACATATTGGATGAGGCCCACCCGCGCTGGGGAGGGCAATCTGATTTACTCAGTCTACCAATTTAAATGTTAATCTCATCCATAAACACCCTCATAGACAAACCCAGAATGTTTAAGCAAATAACTGGCTACCCCGTGGCCCATTCATGTTGACACATAAAATTAACCATCACAGCTATTTTGGAGACTTCAGACATTAATACTTCCTAAGACTCATGGTTGATGCTGTTTGCTCTTGCCCACTTTGCCTTAGCTGATCATCTGAGTTCACCTGGCCACATTTTTATCCAGATCGGCATCTTTGAGACCACCCACCTTGTCTGGTACCACTAATTGCCCTGAACCAGACATAACTAAAAAGAAAGCCTTAAGATCTTATCACTGCTTCACATTGTCAAGTTAAAACAGAAACCCTCAAGCCCTTGAAGTTCCAATCCCAAATATTTAATTAAGGAACTTCTGTTTTGTAAATTACTAAATTTCAGCACCGTTAGAGTTCTCACAGCGGAATGTGATTATACCGTATTATGAAAAGTCTCAGCTCATAACTGACTCCTCACACGTAATGACATATTACAAAATGGCTGGAGGTGGGAATAGTAGAAAAAGCAGGTTATTCTAAGGAGCCTGGATGTTTCCTACAGACTAAAGTAACCTCCAGGAGATGAGGACATGGAAGCTCAAGTCCCTTGATCGATTTTCCCTGATGACAAATAGATAGAGCAAGAATGCAGATGTTCAAACTCTTAATCCAATATTCCTTCTGATCAACATTCTTCAATAATAACATCCTGTTCAACTGACCCATTCCAGCTCCCAGAGTTTTTCAAACCTAGCTGCTCCAGCCAGAAAGACATCTCACTTCTCCAATACTCAGTGGATCTCTCTGCTCTTTCTCACCTTGTACTTCTCCCTGACTCTCATTTCATCTAATCAAGCCTCAACTATTCCTCAAGTTCCAATGACTCTAGCCCTATCCTGCTACTTTCCTTCTCTTTCCCTTACAAGTCTATAACTCTTTATTTTAGTCCATAACTCTTTTCTATAATCTGTGCATGTCATATTTCCTTCAAAGAGATGATCTTATACCCTTTTTTTAGCTTCTTACTGTGATGGACAACTATTAGGGGCTGAGTGAATTAAATTTAGGAGTAAGACAAATAAAGTCTGGGAAAGAGTACAGAATATGGCTACAGACAAGATTGAAAATAACTCCAAGTTGAAGGTAAAATACAAGCAAAGGCAAAGCAGCAGGAGCGCTGGGCTTGGATGAAGTGGCAAGATCACCCTTGGGATGAATGAGATAAGTTTAGTAGGTAAGGAGGAAGGGAAAGCTAATGGAAGACCCATAAGGCACGAATGAGGTATTTTATATTATACTGCCATGGATCCTTGAATACATTTTCCATAAGTACTCCCAGAGAAAAGTCCAGAGGAAATTAATGAACATTGAAAATCTGGACAACAGAGGAGGGAAGAATGCTGGGCTTGGAGTCAGCAGAGCTGGGTTTGAGTCTGGCTCTGCCTCTTTCTCACTTGTAACAAAAGGCAACTCAACCTAGCTGGTGCTTAGTCATTTCATCCATAAAATAGGTATAAAATAAGTGTAATAATACCTATTTTAGGAGACTCTTGAGAAACCAAAACAGGGTAATGTATATAAAAGTTGTTAATAGCACATCTGGCATAAATATTGGGTGCTGGTTACTATTTTCCTGTTACTGTTCTTCTTGGCACGTTGTGCTCTCATGAAAAATGAAAATTCGAGAACTAGAAGTAGAGGGCCTTGAAAGATCGTTATATACATCCTTCACATTGCAAACATAAAGAAATGGTATCAGAGAACTTGTGTGATTTGAGAACAGTTTCTTATCTATTCCTCACTGTGTGTGCCCAGTGCTAGACATAGTGTCAAACACAGAATGGGTGCTCCATAAGATTTTTTAGGTATTGGGGTGACATTGGTTAATAAAATTATATAGGTTTGCAGTGTACAATTCTATAATACATCATCTATATAGTGCATTGTGTGTTCACCACCCAGTGTCAAATCTCCTTCCATCTCCATATATTTGACCACGTTTATCCTCTTCTATCACCATCCTCCTTACCCTCTGGTAACCACTGAACTTTTGCCTGTGTCTATGAGTTTTTATTTGTTTGTTTGTTTGTTTTGTTTATTTCTTGCTTTCAGTTTTATATCCTACATAAGAGCGACCTCACATAGTTCTCGACTCTTTCTGTCTGGCTTATTTCTCTTAGCATAATAATCTCAAGATCCATCCATGTTGTTGCAAATGGCAATATTTCATGTTTTCTTATGGTTGAGTAATATTCCATTGTATATATACCATATCTTCTTTATCCAATCATCTATCGAAGGACACTTCAGTTGTTTCTATGCTTTGGCCACCATAACTGTTACATGATTAAATGAATGGTCTTGAGTCACACAGTCAGTGGCAAAACCAGGGCCAGAGGCCACCTCTCCCTATAACGACACATAACTCCAGTGATGGAAACAGTCATTTTTTTACAAAACTTCTAAATTCCTCCCCTTTATCTGAGACCCTAGTCCATTACCTTAGCACTAGTATCTCCAATAATGGCTTCCCCTAAACAAACAAACAACTTTTTCTGTCTTGCAAACATGTTCGTAACAAGATTTTCTGAACAAGGAAAAAAAATGATAGCAATACTCAGCCACAGCTGAGTGATTCCTTGCAACGCAGCCAAAAACTTGGTGTTATCAACCAATAAAATTGTATCCAGAAAAGGGGGTCAGGGAGACCTCTGCGAAAGAGCTTTTTAGCTTTGTCCTGGCATAAAATGCTTAGTTCTCTACACAGTTTATTTTAGGATATCCAAAAAGATGCTTAGCTAATATTTTATGACTCAAATATTCCTGCCAGAATCTTCTAGGCCAACCAACAATTAGTTATCCTTTCTCTTCACTGAAATAATGGGATGTAAGCCTGAAATGAAAAATTCCTCTCTCAGGGAAAAAGCAAAATATTTTATCATGTTGAAATACCAGGTCTTGCCACAGCTGGTATCTTTGCATTTTCTGTGTAGGATTCTTACAAAACTTGGATCTGATCTCTCTTTGTTTAGTTGTAAGGTGATTTTTAGTCTACAATTTTGACACCAACTGGAGCCCTGCCACTCCGCTCTTTGCTGGTTAAGCTCTCATTGGTTAGGAAGTTGGGGAAATTTGCCGCACCAGTGGTGTCCGGTCTCAAGTCCTAGCAGACAGCTACTGCTGCTGATGGTGGCTGAGAAGCTCTGGTGATCGGAGGAAAATTTTCTCCAGCTGCATCTAGGTGGGTCTCAGCCTATCAGCATGACAGGACAGAACTGTCAGCGAAGAAGTGAGTGAGCCACACGAAATGAAGACCAAAGTGTTGAGCACCAACGACCCGCTCAGATCCCTCTTTGCCGCTCGCAGGTGGTAAAAAGAAGGCAGGGGCTTACCTCAGGAAGGATACTCGCTTACCAAGCTCCCACTTTCTACTCCTTCTTTACAACATTGTCTATAAGTCAGTCGGCTCAGTAACACAGAAAAGATATATATATATATATATATATATATATATATATATATATATATATATATGGCCAGACCTTCTACAACAGTTAGAAACATCCATCTTAGGTAGACATGGCCCAAGTTGTGTTCCTGTACCATTTCCAGCGGTTTCTCTCATTCTAACAGCACTATAACAAATGACTAATGGGTAATGAGATGACCTTAGACATATACATATATCTATCCTTCACAACCTCTTGGTGACCTCAAAGAAGCCTGGATTAGCAAGGAGAATGAACTGTTGGAGAGAAGCAAATATTTCTCCCTAAAAATTATGGAACATTCTGTTTTATTGCATTCAAATGTGCCACAAGCATCTTCAATAGCTTGGGTCTGTGCTAAGAGGGCTTGACAGGGTTTTAAATATCGTGTCCTCTGTGGCAACAGGAAGAGAGGCCTAGTTATTATACCTTTTGAGGTCCTGCCAATCTCTTTCTTTGGATGACCTTGTACTTTCCAGTTTATGTACTCTTCATGGCCAGCCGCTGCTCTGTGTTCACTAATGCACGTCCCCCGGGCAGCCCTCCCTGACCACTTCAGCTAGAGCTGTTTTTCCTCTTATACCTCAGAGCACCAAAGACCAGAGCCCTCACTTTGCATTATGTACCTTCTGCCTTGTATAATAACTACCGCTGCACACGTCTAATATCCGACAGCATCTTGGCCAGCGTGTCCTTTACAGTACAGCACAGAGCATGAGGCAACAAGGGTTTCTTAATAGACCGAGTAGGTGTTGAATACATTGTTTGTAGAATGTCAATGAGAACGAGTAGTACGGTAATTTACTAAAGATTGCCATATTTATCTAAAAACAATGGACAGCTAACCATGAAAAAAAGTTTCATTTTCCAATGTGAGTGAGGAACTAGAACACAAGATTAGTGAAGCCTCCAGATGCCAGGGAGACAAGCCTGCATGCCAGCTCTGTGTGCCCTCATGGCACAGTGACTCAGCTGCCATCTGCAGAAGTAAGCTGACCCTTTTCTACATTGTATCTTTCTTGTCTAGAGTACACTATCTTGTTCTTTTCCTCACCCAGTGGCCAAATTATTCAGTTTGCTCTGCATTATAATGGAGCTTTACCTCCTTTTTAAGTAAGAGAATCACAACCATAATACTTTCTTCTTACATCACAAGATCCACAGAGCTACTTGATTTCTCTAGATTTAGTGAGCTAGATGGTGACTTTCTAGCTGCAGTTCTAACCACAGGCTTCACCCAGGTCTACAGACCTACGCAGAATTTTGTGAACAGTTCATGCAATTCCGTGTGTAAGTCACTTCCTAAGACAGGAAACAGAGAAGAAACTGAAATAAGTATGGTTTTTCAGAAAACATTACAAATTTTTTCAGGAGTGGGAAACATGATCTTAGTCCCCCGAGACTTATCATTTTGTCATCTGATTCTTCAAGATCTAAAAATTCTTACCAGATGTTTCATATTTTTACTACTTAATGCAATAAACATCCCTTATACATTTTGCCTACAAAGGGATTACATTAAACCATGGATGCTGAACAATAGGTGTTTGTTGTATATCTTTACTTTTTATTTTCAATATGGCTAGCATAAAATTATATTCAAACAAATACTTACAAAAACCATTTAAATTTATGAGTCCTACCTATAGCAATATAAGAAGATTTTCATGAATTCTTCTATTTTTTCCCCAACACAGGTTGAAGTGTGATTCAGAAAGGACACAAGGCATTCCTTTAACTAACAGGGAAACTGAGGCACAAGAACTGACCCAGAGAAGCAGAAATTGCACTGTGATTTTTCTGACTCATGATGTGTTTCCACTAGAACTCCTCCTTATTGATGACACTTAAGAGCAGGTATATTTTTTCCAAATAGAACATGCAACAATAATTTTTTACCATATGCAGTATGTAGCACTTTGCAGTTTTAGAAATGATAGTCTAGTGGTTAAGAGCCTGGTCTTCAGAATGAGGTGGATCAAGGTTCCAATCTTGGCCCAGGCATTTTCTGTATGACCTTAGGCGAGTTACTTACCCTGTCTTAGCAGCTTTTCAGTGGTGTGTGGAGCCGGCTAACACTAGCTTGCGAGAGCAGACTATTAAATTTTTAGGAACTCTGCAAGCCAGTTGTGAAACACCGACAGTTTAAAAATTATATCATATTAACTTAAAATTAACTAAATTAAAGGTAGTGAGTACTCAAACTCATCATTGTAATTATTTTATTACATGTTACCATTATCTACAGTCTTGAGGATATTTATGTTTACTGCGTGTGTATGGTGAGCATAGTACATAGGGGTATACTACTGCACATATTTTCCCAACTCCCTGCTCAGTGACCTCTCATTGGTAGCTCGAAAGAGGCTACGGTGAGAGTATTTACACCATGGAAATCAGCAACCGCTGCAGATTAGGGCTTTCCTTTCCTCCAGCCAGTTGCTGTATGTTTACCAGCACGTCATTGTTCAGTTTCCACATCTCTACAACGGGAATAATGATACCCACCCCATGGTTGTTTGTAGAGATTAAACGAGGTAACAAATGTAAAGCCCTTAACACCTAGTACATAGTCAATACCCAACAAATGTGCAATTATTCTTACCATTCACTAAAATATAGAATAAAGGAAAATGGAATCCAACAAAATTAAAGAGAATTATAATTTTGAATTTAACTGTTACCAATACATCTTGGAACATGATCAGCTTATTTACAATTGGATTAGCTGGTCCCACAACTCTAACTGTTCTAATTACTCCTTCTTGATAAACTGCTAAATCTGTACCTCCACTCCCAATGCTGCTGCAAGGACCAGACTTCCACTTCATGTAGTTCTTGTCGCTGACAGCCAGATACATCAAAGGAACTTCAAATTCAGCCTTTCCAAAACAAAATTCATTTTCCTTTTCCTCCAATCTTGCTCCTTCTTCAATTATCTTGGTTAGTCAGCATATAGAAGCACAAATCCTAAAGCTGAAAAAGATCTGAGCTCATCTAGCCCAAGCTAGCCATTCTCTAGATGAAGAACCTGAGGCAGGAAAACCAAGTCAGTGTCCACTGATACACAAGTGGTTAGTGGCATGGCAAGGACTAGATCCCAGGTCTTGTAATTTGACTTTGTATCTCCTATCACCATCCCACTGCCTTCTGCTGTATAAGAGAGAGAGACAGAGAGACAGAGAGACAAAGAGGCAGAGAGAGACATCCCTTGTCACTCTTGCTTTGCTTATGCAGTCTCATTCCATTTGGCTAGTACATTTATGCCTGGATGTGCCTCTGTGGCTTTCTCCCACCCCCATTACAAACCCCCAGGGTGAACAAGTAAGACCTTCCATGATCTTTGCCTCTCTGGAAAGGGAAGTTGGAATTTATGTAGCCTAGAGAGAACTGAAATGAACTTAGAGTCTTCCAGGATGCAGTTTGCACAGCCTACCTTTGAGATTCATGGGTGCTAGAAAGATTTAACAGTAGTACAAGAACTACTGATAAACCATTATTATTGCATTGAGTATTCCAATCATTTGAACACTTCTGGAATGCTGTCTCTTTTCACTTTTCTCATGCATAGTAACTGAAAAATAATTGATGAAAAAATACTTTCACTCTAGTGTTTTATAGGCTCTTTTCTCCCTGTAAATCTAAAGAAATGTCAGACTCAATCCTTATCATGAAAAGCTCTTCAGACCTTGCTCCAGCAAGTTGCCAACTTCTTAGCTACCTACTAGGCCTCAGCTTTCACCTAAAGCACCTGGCTAGCCATGCCCTGAAATTTGCTACATTTCATTCATTTATTCATTCATTCATCAAACATTGATCAAAGTCCTACAATGTGCCAGTATTATATGCTAAGGACACAAATGTACAGCTAAGTAAGGCATCATCCTGGCCATCAGGGAGCTTACAATAGGGATGAGAGCAGACAAATAAGCAGCCCAATAAACACAGAGAGAATGCTTAGTGAAATTGCAATGATAGAAGTATGCACCAGAGGAATCGTAACCCAGCTCCAGTTAGGGGAAAGGAGGGGTAAGTGAGGGCTTCCCAGAGACGGTTGTGAATGAGCAGAGCCTCAAAAGATATGTGAAAGTTAACCTGGTCACTGGGAGAAAGGGATAGTCTGAAGCTGTCGAGGCAGAGGGCAAAATGTGAGCCTAGTGAAACAGCTGAGACTAGAAATGCAGAACAAGGGAGGCACAGAGACAGAAACTCTTATTGCAACCTCTCTTACTCTCTGGTTTAACTATCTTAAATCTGAACATGTAAGTCTGAATCTTGGTCCAAATGCCCCACTCTTCATCTGGCTCCTTTTGTCCTCCATGTTCAGAGTTGTTGGTTTCTGGGCACTGGGTTTCAGCCTGAGATTGGCTACACCCCAGCTTTCCTTCCCAGTATAACTGTGGTGGTCCCATGCCTGGCTTCCTACACAGTGCTGTAACCCACTGCTTCACACAGCCGGAGGTACATGAAACTGGAGGGAACGTAGCTACACGAAGATAATGTCAACAGGAGAATCCTTGGAGGAAAATCCTTGGAGTTACGCACAAACAGAGCAGTGGATAAAAGGAAGTAGAACCAGGAAACGCTGCCCTCCTAACTGGCACTTTCTCATGTACAAGTAGCATAGCTTTGTCCTCTCCACTGAAACTCTAAAATGCTATTTTGGTATTTTGAAAGAAATAAGAACATATTTTAGAGAGCTCTGAAATGAACAGGGACATAAACATCTGATAAACGTCTACCATGAGTCAGGTCACACTGCATTTCTTAGAGCAGAAAACAAGATGCACTCACTCACTGTTGCCAAATGTCTCCCTGACTATAGGTGACAAAGGAGCACAGTAAATGGTACTTTCTCTACATGATGAAACCATTTTGTCTCCAAAAAGTCTTCCCAACTTGTGTTTAGACATGGGTTTTAAAAAATTATTTTATGGCATAAGCTTAGATTTTATTACTTTGAGTAAATGGTAAATATCAAAACAAATGAATTAAATTTGTCCAACTGATTCAATCAGAATTTTTTGTTTAGTGAATGTAGATTGTTTTGTTTTTTATTTTGTTTTCTTTTGTTTTTTATTCTTCTGAAAATAGTGTAAAGAAAACGTTGCACTCAGGCTCTAAAAGAAAATTTTTAATTAATTTAAAAAATATATAACAATGGCAGTCTATTGGAATAAGATATAAAGATACCAAACATTATTTTACATTTATGGTAAGGGTAAATGAACAACCTTTGTAGAATATGGACAGCCTTAAAAATAACTACCGTGTTTCCCCCAAAATAAGACTGGGTCTTATAATAATTTTTGCTCCAAAACACGCATTAGGGCTTATGTTCAGGGGATGTCATCTTGAAAAATCATTCTAGGGCTTATTTTCCAGGTAGGTCTTATTTTCTGGGAAACATGGTATAATTTCTGACCAGTTCACTTCTAAAAATGTGGACCCCAAAACTGCATAGACATATACAAAAATATGGTTCCAAAAATTTTCCTCACAGGTTATTAATGATAGCAAAAAATGGTAGGCCAATAATGAATAGTGAAATACATCAATATGTATTTTGATAAGGTGGAATAATACTATATAGCTATTAAAAGTAATTTACAGGAAAATATTTAATGAAATAGATGTTCACTTTATAGCACATTAAATGAAAAATATGTGTACTATATAACCCATTTTAGTTTAAAAGAATACAGATGTGCATAGAAAAAGACCAGAAAGTTTTACTCTTAAATACTAATAGTGTTTATTATTGCTAGGTGGTGAATTTTCAGGTAACTGAAATTTTTTTCTTCCTCTTTCTTGTTTGTGTGTGCGTTTAACATAGAACAAGAAAAGAAAGCATAGACTTTTTTTTTTTTAAGTGAAAAAATAAAACCAGAAAATGCAAAGTGTCAAGTCCATGGTTGGAGGTCTGCAATGGATAGCAGCAGAGCTCGCTGCAGGCTGCGTGTAAGCAGTGGCTTCTTTGAGAAGGAACTGAGCAGACGTGCGGGTGCGTGTCCAAGTACTGGCATTCGTTAGGAAATCGGCCACATTACCTAATGCGCCTACAGTGCTTATCCAACCTCAAAGAATGCAGAAGAGTTCTAAAATACATGTAATTGATTTTTGCTTTTCTTTGCAATTGTCTATCATTCATTAGTTTTTAAAAACAATTTTTAAATGACACCATACTGTTTTATTTCAACCCTCACAGAACGTAAAGGGGTGACAACTTCTGATGCTGAACGATGAAAGTAATAATAAAGGAATGGATAAAATATTAACAACAAAAAGACAATCATTTAGCAGTGTGTCACATTTCACAGCAGTGCTTTGGCAGTACTGGCAAGTATTTCTGGCCAATTGCTTCCAACAACAGGGGTCTGAATGAATGTCCTGATCTTAGCAAAAGAACCACCACATTTTCCCCCTGATAGTTTCCGCTCTGAGTCACTACACACCGCATGCTCCACTCACCAGACTTTTGTAAACCTCATCTTAAAATATGTAACTAGGTATTGTGTGTGATCACAACAAAAACTGAAAACCAGAGTGTGGTAGAAAAGTAAACTCTAATGTTTCCAGTAAGGCATCGAGGGAATCACTGCAGTTCTGGGCCCTTCACTTCACCAGTTTAAAAAGTTTTGATTTACATTATTCAGCAAACTCAGTATTCAGAAGCTTAACTAGCAGGCTCATGTGAAAAGTTTAAAAGACAGTCCCTTCTTTGTTTTTGGTCAATGTTTTCATATAAAACATGAAATCAAGTTCTATTTTATATATTAAAAAAATAGTATTTTTAAAAATAAATACACATATGCTTCTATTTCTCCTTTTTAAAAAAGACATTTAATAACAGTACTTCAGAAGGCTGGATTTAATTCCCTAACCACCCCACCCTGCCCCCACCTGGCACAGACACAGTAAGGAGCAGGCTCCTAGAGAGGCATGTCCAGCTCGGCTGTGGGCTGCGGACTTAGGTGAACACACTCCACTCAGCAGGGTCACAATGAACCCATCTCTTATTCCCAGTGGGCCTAATGGGGTTCAGTTCTAAATGGCATGATTTCCAGTTCCTGAAATCATGTCTGACACCTCGAGTTAAATCTCTGTTGAATTATTAAATGAACAAATGGAAACAGAAGAGGAATGAACAAAAGAAACCAACATTGTTTTGCGCAATGATGTGAAATACTCACTTCACTATGATTTGAGACTTACAAAGTACTGGACAATCAGGAAAAAAAATCTATTCTTTATACATTCAGACCAAGCTCCAATACATGCTGAGGACAGAAGATGCAATTAAATGGTAGCAATCTAGGTGTTAAGTGCAAGTATAGACCTTACGTAGTGAGTGGAGGAGAGGGTGGCAAATCTCCAGGGGGTGCAGCTGACTCAACTCCCACCTATTGCTGCTATATGGAAATGAAGGCTCAGTTTTGCTAGTTCTTCCAGTTTTTTTTAAGAGAAGTTTGAAGTCTAGATTTTTATGCGAGAACTCCCAAATTTTAAATGTTGGTTCAAACTTCAAAGACAGACAAACAGACTACGTCTGTGTGTTTTGCATGCATATCTATCTAGAAGGTCATTGAAACTTCTCATTTCAACTTTACTATGTCTGAGAACATTTATTCTTAGGACATGTCTATGTGTGTGCTGTGTGTTGTTGCTACAATAATTACCTCGCGGACACTGAGAAGAACAAGGAGATAAGTCACACTTGTGGGGAGGGTTTTCAAGCATGAAGTGAGCTAGTGGAAAATATCAGAGGACATTTATTTATAGGGGAGAGTAATCAATGGGATGTGTCAAGCACATTGAGTTATTCCTGAATTGGCAAATATTTTTCTCTTCGATTTGGCCATCTGTGTTTGCTAACTGACACCCACAGCAAAGTTCGGCTCCTCTCCTCCCACAGAGACTGGGAGATACTGGTGCTATCTCTCTTGATAATTGCATTTCAAAGGATGGCTCCCAGGTCCTTGAGGAAGACATTCCTTTGTTGTAAAACTGTCAAGAGGCTTTTAAAAGAGGTTTACATCTCAAAGGGAACAGAGAAAGAGTGTACAACTAAAAGTTTTCTAAAGTTAATGCCCTGAGAAAAAAGGGGTCAGGGGCCGTACAGTCAGGAAGAAGCCCGTGGAAAGTATAGTCAAGCTGGAACAAATGTTAAGGCCATCTTAGTCAGAAGAGCGATGGGAGACGCTGTTCAGCAAATTAGACATCATTAGATCATACACAAACGAAAATTCTATATGTTTCAGCCCTAACTTAGAGTGCTCCCCTCCTTTCCCCTACATCCTCCCCCACTGCCTAGTAATCACGAAACCATGGGACGCCGGTGGTGGTGGTGGTGAAGTAAGAACTCTGCCCACTCAAAAACTTGAGAGGAGAAACCCATGCTGCCCCTGATGCCCTCTAAGGGACTCTACCTGCCTAGGTATCTACCAACAGATGCTTAAAACGGCACCAGTACCATGTGCTTTGGCCAGCTTGGGCAACCTTGGAAGCCTTGGTCTCTTCATTTCTAAATGGGCATAATAAATACATTCTGCACAGCATTTATATGAGAAGTAAACGTGGTCTGTGTAGAGCACTCAACATGGTACCTGGCATATAGTAACAGCTCAATAAATGGTAACTATCAATATTTCAGCCAGTTCTCATCTGTGCTATTATATTAATCTCATAGAATGATGGATATACTATGATACTAATATTAATAAAGTACACAGAGAGGTGAAAGAAAAAAAGTTAAAGAATTATGACTTCAATTGACCAAAGTAGAGCTGAAGAAACTATCGCGGCAGCACGTATTTCCATAGCCTACCCTCCAAAAGTCTACCCTATTTTTTGCCCAATTTTCCTTAATCTTGTTTTCCCAAACTTTACTATTTCCCTGTGTAGATCTCAAATCTTCATGTTATTTAGGCTAAGGATGTAATACAATTTTGTGAACTACAAACTTTGCTGTATTTCTTTTCTTACATTGACACATGCAGCATTTTATCCAATGCTATTTACTCTTTGAAAGCCCATGTGGAAGCTAATTGACTTTTCTCCCCCCAAAAGGTTTTCCTTTGTTTGTATCTTGGTAGCAATGCCAAAAATTTCAAGATTTGGACTCTGGTATTTTAACTGTGCTTCGAGTATCTACACACAAGTGGTCCGTTTCATCATCCAATGAGCGCTGCCTGTTTGTGGATGTGACACTCCCGTGGAAGGAAGCCAAGAGCCTATAGTAGCGATCCTGGGGGAAACTGAAGCAGCTGTGGCCATGTAATTTAAAACCTCTGAAAAGTGTGCTGCAGCCTGTGCACGGCGTTAGTTTAACATGAGGGCTGGATGTAGCCCGTTCTCCGGAGGACTTCCCCGCCTGCTGCAGGAAAGAGAAGGCTGAAAGACAAACCTGGGTGCAGCCGGAAAGGTCCAAATAGATGAGCTTGTGGCATCCATTCCCTAAATTCAGGTACTGTAAACCTTTGTCTGTGAACTTTCTGCAATAAGCCAAGCTAAGACTCTGTAAATTGTGGAAGTGCCTGAAAAGACACGGGGAGAGAAGAGAGGGAGGAAAGTGACTAGAGTTGTTTTCTCACATCTTTCTTAAGCCACTGTGACAAAGAGAAGTAAAACTAAATTAATCTTTTCTCCTTGCAGATATTCAACAGTTGAACTTTATTTTTAATTCTCTTCCTGTTAAGTAAAGGAGATTGCAGTAGTATATGAGACAATGCCTAATTACATTTCAAATGAAAATAAAGAAGATTTGCCTAGATTTGTAAGAAAGCTGATTGAGATACAGCTTTGGGGGCAGGGAGATGTGTGCATTCATATTGTCTGGAAGTTAGTTTGTGTTTGAAACCAAAGTTACAAACTTTGCATTATTGTTGCATTTAGGTTTTATCGTTGGAGCAGTAAAATAATGTGCAAAATGTCTAGAAGGACAAGCCCTTTTATACACATTTAAATGGTGATTACCTGTTACATGAGAGTGAGGATTTGGGAAGAAAGGAGGCAAAGTTGAACATAACTGGCTCTTAAAATGGACATGACAAGCAAATGGTTTGAAAAAAATAGATTTGAATATGCATGATTTTGTAATAGTTTGATTACTATCATTACAGAAAGACCAGTTCACATACAGAGTTTAAAAATGTGTTAAGAACAGTCTGCAAATGAGTAAGCAACACATGAAAGGAATAAAAATACATGAGAGCCTATCAATCTCACTAGAGTTGAAACTGATTAAATCTTGCATGACCACCATAACCAAAATGAGAGCTTCCAGAAAAAAAGGAAGGTAATTAAGACAATCCTGTTCTACCTTGCAAGGGCTCACAGTTTGAGGACACTCTGTGGACAATTTCCAAACCCTCCTAAACCTGGCATTTTTTAAAAGTGCAAGAACTCTCACTATTGTCTGCTCTCATAATGGAATTAACAACATGCTCTTGGTTTGTGAACTGCAGCAGTTTTAAGACAGCAAATTAGAAAGCAAAAGTGGAAGAAGATGCCTCTCTGTCCCTCAAAAGCCCACAAATGACTAATAAAGTTTACTTTCACATAAATGGTAAATAAGATATACAAGCATAGACTATTAATCAGATTTATTCCTAAAATTTGAGAAACATATCTATATAACATAACCATTCCTGTTCCATAGCTAATCATTTGGTTCAGGACACACATTCCCTCTGGTAACGGCTGTGTCCATGAGATTCAACAGAACAGAGAAGGAAGACTTCTGGATTCCCCAGTGGCTCGGTGGGCAGGGCCATAAAGGAAAAAGCAACCCTAACAACCCAAAGACACGTCCCCTCTCCTGGGGCCCTCTACCAAGACCTATGCCAAAGTTTTAGAAGTGCTTAATTTTCCTCTCCCTGGAGTGTACCCTTGTGATTTAACTGGGGAAAGTACAATTTTCTGGGGATTGGGGAGGAGGGGGTGATGTCATTTCTAGTAACCCCTTAGCTCTCTCATTTGTAGAAAGGAGTAGTGAGGTAGGCACCACGACACAATGGAAAATACACAAGGTTTTGGAATCTGACCAAATTGGATACAAATCCCAGCCCTGACACTCACTGCAACTTCCTTAACCTCTCAGAGATTGTTTCCCCTTTTGTTAAGTGGAGATCATAGTACTACCTTTTTTTTTTACACCCTGACTGACTGGAAACTCCAGCTTTCCTGAAGATCAGTTTTCTCATCTGTAACATGACTATAATCCTACCTGCTCTTTCCTTCGAGGTGTGACACCCGATGATTAAAATTAGCTGATAATTAAAATTAGCAGAACACTGTAAGCTTCCAATATGTATGGATGTTGTTATTATTACCTCACATAATAACAACATATTAATTGTTCTTATGAAGTTTGTACTATCTTCTCCCACTTACTGGAATAAACACTCATCTGACAAAAGTGGTACATGTGCCTGATTCTAAGAATTTGGGGGATCTCATATTGCATCTATCCTCATTTTGGTTATGGTCGTAATGCCATATTTAATTGTTTTCAATTCTAGTAAGATTGATAGTCTCTGACGTAGTTTTTATTCCTCTATGTGTTGCCCACTCATTTGCAGATTGTTCTTTTATCCCATTTTTAAGCTCTGTATATCAATTAGTCTTTCTTTATCTATAGTAATAAAACTGTTACAAAATCATGCATATTCAAATATATTTAAATCTGGTCTAAGACTATTGCTCCATTTCTTAAAGTCCATGTGATCAGTTAACAAATACCAAAAATGGGAACTGAGCTAGGAGTTCTTAACTTTTTGTATGTCACAGGTAGCTACAGATCTATGGACCCTTGGTCAGAAAAATGTTACTAATGCATGAAATAGAATACTTAAGATTACAAAAGCAGCCAATTATATTGAAAGGTAATATCAAAATATTTTTAAAAACCAAATGAGTGGAATAATGTATGTGCTTCTTTATTAACATATTAAATAAGATCTAGTAGAGGTCTAGTAACTACCATGATTTTGAAGTAGTGATGAGTACCAATGATATTTTGAAACATTTGTAACAACTATAATAAGAAAATATTTGTGATTTATATGAGTGAAAGAGTCCCAGAGACTACTATGACTACTCTAATATTTTTTACCTACATTTCAGTTCAAGCTTAGTGAAAATAGAGATTTTTTTCCTCCATTAAAATTCATGGAATCTCTGAATTTTATCACTGGTCTCCTTGGGACATCCACTTGTCCCAGCTTAGGAACCTTGGGTTTGGCAAAAGGTGTTCATTAGACTAAATGACTCCCAGTTTGAAAGTCTCTAGATGGTTCTCTTCAAAGTGGAACCTTATGAGAGCCATCAGTTTGAAAGCAAAGCACAGGAATTGTAAGTGGCCCTGTAGTCCTTTCTAGGATTTACAGGGCTGCAGATTTAAAGCTGCTGGGAAGGGAAAAGTATCAGTTGACAGTGAAATTGCACTTGGCAAATTTTATGCAATACTGTTACTTTTTATTCTGAATTTTGGCAAAGAAATGTGCCCCTTACAAGAGAAAGATCTGGCTCATCATTTTCCCAACCCAGAAACAACTTGATAATTCTAATTCCACTTTTAGGCAGTGTTTGTATTCTATGTTTATCTTTTCCTAATTATCTAATAACTAAGTGTGTCTTACGTAAGGGGAGGGGTTCTCTTTGTGATTTATTTTTCTACTGCTATGATAGTCTGTAAGAAATCACAATTCTTGTAGAAACTACAGAGATAATTTTTTCTCCATTCTCCTGGCTTTCTTCCATTAAAGAATTGAGGCCTTCTGTGTTAGCTCTCCAACACATAAGACAAATACTGCTGGAAGGAATGTAAAATAACTATGTATTTAACTGAAAATTTCTCTGAAAAATTACCAAGGCAAAGCCCAGTCTGCGAAAGAGAGGATTTACATGTGGATTCTTCTGAGCTGAGTGCTGGGCTCTTTAGTTTCACAGATGCAGTTTCACATAATACATAAAGTTCCTGCAGAAAATTCAACTGCAGTGATTTGACTTCTAATTTACAGGGTAAATCTTGAGGATGTCCAGTTAGGCAACAGTTTCCTCTGCCTGCTCCACTCTGATGGGCACTGGTGAGGCTATGTCACATGACAGTGCATGCCAATAAGAAGTTTCCAAGCCAACTGAAGAGTCAACTCATCTGTATGAAAACTAATGAGACATCATGCCACTATAGCATGTAACACTCCATTAAAGAGCAAAGATCATAATAACTTCACTCACCACTACATGCCCAGAATGCCTCACACACTGTGGTTGATCAATACATGGTGAATGAGTGAATGAATGGTGCCATTAGAGTCCAGGGACAGGAGAACCACCGTGGACTTTGGATAGATGGTGTGACTTGAGGTGTAAAGGCTGGAGAGAGAAGCAGAAAAGCATTCCAGCTGTAAAGAGAAGCGTGCAGCCATCAGAGGACCGGAGTTAAGGGTTTCCCTTGGAAAACCTGGGCAGACAAATTTGATCAGAAAATGTTAAGGGACAGTAAGGGAAGAGTCTAGACCTTAAGCACATCCCAGACATGATAAGACTATACTGTTCCAGGAAGATGCTTCTTGCAGCATAAGGCAGTGCAGATTGAAGGGAAGCGAGACCAGAGGCTGAACCACCGGGAGGCTGTGCCAGATCAGGTGCCGAGAGTACCAGCTAGGTTGTGGCAATAGGAATAAATGGAAAGGGTTTCATTCAGGAAATATTTGGAAGCAAAAATTGTCCTGGAATGGGCATGAGCTGTGGGCAGCCCTCATTTTCAACTTTAGGAAACTGAGCAAATCCCCAAAGAAGTGAGGAAAAATATTCAAATAAAAAACTGGCAGAGCAGTATTGCCAAGGAAGGCAAACAAATTACATCTTTCTTCTGGCAAATGATTTCTTTGGAAAGAAATACTAAAGGCACCAAAGAGAAAAACGACAGCAGCAACAAACACCGTTTCTCTGGTTTAAGGAACACTTTTGCATACCCAAGCATGGTTGAAACAACAGAAAACAAAGCAAAAATAGAGAGTCATTATGAAATGTATTTTTATCATAGTTAAGAAAGTCAGGGTACATGTTTTTCATGTGACAGAAAATATTAGTATTGAGTAGCATTTATCCTAAATGTTCTCTCAATAGCAAGAACTAGAAGTTAAAAATCCAAACAAAATTCTCATTTGGGGTCTTTTTTTTTTTAAGATGTGATCATTGATTTTTTTTTTTTAATTGAGGAATATTGGGGAATAGTGTGTTTCTCCAGGACCGATCAGCTCCCAGTCAGGTCATTGTTTTCAATCTACTTGTGGAGGGCGCAGCTCACTGGCCCATGTGGGAATCGAACCGACGACGTTGGTGTTAAGAGCACTGCACTCTCACCAACTGAGCCAACTGGCCACCCAGGGGTCCTATTTTTTCTATCTGTTGTCACACACACATTCATACATGCACGTATATTTATACAATATACATCTTAATATGGAATGTCTAAAGAAAAGTACTGAGTGATGTTTTGTATTACAGGACTAGAGAACCCCAGCTCATGAGAGCCATTAGATCTCTTCCCAACTCCACATTGAGTGACATCGTGTTGGTAGCTTAAAATTGGCCATGGTGAAAGTATTTACATCACAGAAATCAGTAAATCCTGCAGATCACTACATCCCCTTAGACCCTACCCCAGCCACTTATTAAACATTCACCAGAGCACTGCCATCCTTGGAACATACTTTGAGAATTACTGATACAGAGAATGCGGGATGCTGAGGAAATGTGTATACAGAGATAAATGATGAGAGAGTAGATGACAACTTTGAAGGACAGGAATAAAAATATAAAAGGGGATTCTTAAGATAAAACCTGAACAAATGCAATAGAAGCATTAAAAAAAAAAACCCACAATCTTCCTTGGCTGAGAAAAGAGATAAGTTTTAATGTTCAAAATGTTTACTATGTTCCAAGAAAATTAATTGAAAGAACACAATCAAACTTGGACATTTTTTTTTTAATTTCTCAGAGAAAAGGAATTTCTTGCAAGCATCTTGGCAGAGAAAATAGGTTACCAACAAAGGAACAAAAAAATCAAGCTGGCTTTAGACTTCTCTTTAACCAGAAATCTCAAAGATTATGGAGCAACATTTGTAGGGTTTTAAGGATAAAATAAGAGACATGATTCAAGAACTATACACCAAAACAAGTTCTTGGTCATCCTCCAAAATAACAGAAAGTCATTTTCAGAAAGCAATGGCTGAAAATCATCATTTGCACATCTTTCATAAAGAGTTTTTAAAACTATATTTCTAGTCATCATAGGATGACTCAAAATCGAAATTAAAGAATAAGGAATCAGGGCCGGCCCGGTGGCTCAGGCGGTTAGAGCTCCATGCTCCTAACTTCGAAGGCTGCCAGTTCGATTCCCACATGGGCTGGTGGGCTCTCAACCACAAGGTTGCCAGTTCAACTCCTCGAGTCCCGCAAGGGATGGTGGGCAGCGCCCCCTGCAACTAAGATTGAACACGGCACCTTGAGCTGAACTGCCTCCCAGATGGCTCAGTTGGTTGGAGCACAGGCTCTCAACCACAAGGTTGCCAGTTCGATTCCTCGACTCCTGCAAGGGATGGTGGGCGGCGCCCCCTGCAACTAAAATTGAACACAGCACCTTGAGCTGAGCTGCCGCTGAGCTCCCGGATGGCTCAGTTGGTTGAAGTGTGTCCTCTCAACCACAAGGTTGCTGGTTTGACTCCAGCAAGGGATGGTGGGCTGTGCCCCCTGCAACTAGAAAGGGCAACTGGACCGGAGCTGAGCTGCGCCCTCCACAACTAAGATTGAAAGGACAACAACATGACTTGGGAAAAAGGCCTGGAAATACACACTGTTCCCCAGTAAAGTCCTGTTCCCCTTCCCCAATAAAATCTTTGAAAAAAAAAAAAAGCACCCCCCAAAAGAAGAATAAGGAATCTGTGAGACAAATGGACCATCAATGAATGACAAAACTAGAGTTAGCTATGGATATGATTACAATATCATAAATATGATTACGTATATGATTGAATATCATTATAAATATGATTACAATATTGAGTACAAACACTAAAATCACTATTAAAGGAAAGTTAAATGATTAACAAAAATTATGACTAATATGTGCTTACATACAGGTGAGTAGAAGTGGGGGAGCATCAAGTTCAAGGGAGAATTAAAGTGTATTACATCACTTGTCTAACAGAGGGGAGCCAAAGTCATTGTTTCATCATGACTTTGATAATTAGAGGAAAGCATGTTAAAGCATGTTCTTAAATGTCATACAAATGCCACTATTTAGAACTTCCAACAGAATGTGCACATACTTTTGAAATACCTGCGTATTATAAAAGTAAACAACATAGTTTATATAGCAAATGGCAGAAATGATGAGTAGTGTACAGTAACATAAAAATTTAAAAATCAGCAACATAAAGCAAGATGATAAAAATAAGACCACACACTCAATTTTGACAAGAAATAGTAACATTTTGTTTGTTTGTTTGTTTTTAAAGTTTATTGGGGTGACAATTGTTAGTCAAGTTACATAGATTTCAGGTGAACAATTCTGTATTACATCATCTATAAATCACATTGTGTCTTTACCACCCAGAGTCATTTCTCCTTCCATCACCATATATTTGATCCCCTTTACCCTCATCTACCACTCCCTTCCCCCCCTTACCCTCTGGTAACCACTAAACCAGGGGTGTCCAAACTGTGGCCTGTGGGCCAACTGCAGCCTGCAATCCATTTTTAATTGGCCTGCAGCAAATTCCAAAAATATATTTAGTTTACTTAAATAAACCAGGTGAGGCAACACGTACTTCACCTTGAGTGAGTGGCCCGGCTGCTTGTGTATTTTACCGCATATGGCCCTTGGTGGAAAATGTTGAAAAAAGTTTGGACACCCGTGCACTAAACTATTGTCTGTGTCTATGAGTTTTTGTTTCTCATTTGATTGTCTTGTTCTTTTGTTGTTTTTGGCTTATATACCACATGTCAGTGAAATCATATGGTTCTCTGCTTTTTCTGTCTGACTTATTTCACTTAGCATTATAATCTCAAGATCCATCCATGTTGTCACAAATGGTCTTACTTCGTCTTTTCTTACACCCGAATAGCATTCCATTGTGTACATATACCACAACGTCTTTATCCATTCATCTATCAAAGAACATTTTGGTTGTTTCCATGTACTGGCCACCGTAAATAACGCTGCAATGAACATTGGAGTACACCTGTTTTTATGGATAAATGTTTTCAGATTTTTTGGGTAGCCACCCAGGCAAGGGATTGCTGGGTCATATGGTAATTCTATTCGTAATTTTTTGAGGAACCTCCACACTGCCTTCCATAGCGGCTGCTCCAATCTGCATTCCCACCAACAGTGTATGAGAGTTCCTTTTTCTCCACAGCCTCTCCAACACTTGTTACTGAAATAGCAACATTTTAAACCACTGTCTTAATAAGGCAAAGAGACTGAAAATTTTACTAATAGAAGTTAACTACATGCTGCATATAAAAGACAAATCCAAAATCCAGTGACATAAAGATTAAAAATACAAAGATACATAAAGTTATTCCACAAAAGCACAAAGAAAAGAAAACAAAAATGACTATTAATAGCAGAAAAAAAGTATTAAAGACAAAGAAACATCAAACAGAATAAAGAATATAATTTTATGTGAATACATGCTACAATCTATAATGAAACATACTACTTATTAATCTTTATGTATAAAATAATAACTTTGAAATAAATTAAGAGAAGCTTGATTATAATAGAAGACCAATATATCACTATTATACTATGACATGTCAAGAATTTATACATATAGGCACACATATACACACAGAAATTTTGTTCTCTAAAAGAAACTCTAATTTTAAACATTCATGGATGATTTATTGAAATTAATTATATGAACTAGTCCACCAAGAAATCTTACTAAATCCCAAAAAGTAGAAATAATTCAGTCCACATTTCTTGACCACAATGAACAAAGCTAGAAATTAAAAACAGAACCTTAAGCAAAGAAACTTCAGCTACTTGGAACCAAAAATTCTCTTCTAAACAATTATTGGGTTAAAGAGAAAAATCTAATATACAACAGTTTGTTTAGAAAATGAGAACAATGCTTATCAAATCTTACAAGCTTTTCCTAAATTCTTATTTAGAGGTCATTTCATAGTCCTGTTTTTTTTATCAAAAAAGGAAAGAAACTGATTAAATCGTACAAACAAAAAGTTAAAAAGATATCTACACTTCATACCCAAGTCCAAAAATGACTATTCAGGAAACATAATTAGGAAGGATACCATTCACAACGGCAATTAAAAAGACACCTAGGAATAACTTACATAAAATTATCCATATGAATAAAACAAAATTGTATTGAGACATTTAAGAACATTTGAAATATATTTTAGAAGTATACTATGTTTCTCATAGGGAGACTAAATATTGAAAAATATATAACTTAGTTCCTAATTTATTTTATCTTTAATTATCGGCATATGGGTAAATTTCTATTGGCTCCTCAAAAAAATTATGTATATAAATGTATATACATTTGCTATAAATTTGTACATCTTACTATTTTATATTTACTATCTTGCAGGTATAAAAGATATGTAGCACACAACTTACAAATAATAATAAAATACACAATACTCTTTATTATAAATTCCATGTAATCAATCAGTTCTCACACAATGCTTTCATTGACTTTTGCCAAAGTCATTAATGTAAGTAGAACTTTTGTCCTCTCCTATATGCTCGAATGAAAAATAAAATGTGTCACTCTGCTGTTTTTCTTGTTTTCACCCAAAAATAAAAATAAAGTTGAAAAAAAATGAATAAGTATAGTTCCAGTATGAATATTTTCATTACCATTAATGAGTAAGACAAAAGTGAAATAACAATGATGTATAACCAGACTTCACTCATGCATCAATGACATGAGTGACTTCTTTGTTGAATCAGATAATAGTTTTCAGGCATTAGAATATTTCCTGAATTTTTTGTGCTATTAACAATGTTGCAGCTACAAACATGACACACTTTTCAATTTAATCTGCTTCATTAATTGTTTTCTCCATCATTTTCTCAAGTATAAACAATCAACAAAAAATAAATAAAGCCCTAATTTGTATTATTTGCCTTATTCCATGGTGTAGCATTCTGCCATTTTGGCTGATTCCAAGCTTCCAGTGAGAGGTTTACCACTTTTTTTATGCTTGCACATTTCCAGAACATGGTTAGAGATGGTAGGTAAGGAAAATTACCACCTAGAATTTTCTCTGTTTAAGTCTCTCCAAATGCCTCACTATTATTTTTCAAAGAATTTCAAAAAGTTATATTCTCTAAAATGGTTTACTCTTCCACAATAGTTTGAAAAATGCTTTGAATCTCTCCGAGTATGATCATACACTCTTCCTGGTTAGTCTTCCTTGGTGTAAATAAAGAATAGTTGAATGACATAAATTTGTGATAAATTTGACTATTCTATCAACTCGTGGTGATGTGCTGTGTTCTTCTGTCCCTTGTCCTCCAAAGAAGTACTGGTTTAGGATAAGCAACATTTGTGTCCAGGGTTGCCAAAGGTCCATAGATCGAAAAACAACCTGTATCAGGATTCCTGGAGATGGTGGGGGTTCCATAGGTAACCAGACCAGGGAATGGTTAACCTGGCAACAGGGAATCTGGGATGCAATGCTCAAAGTCTAAGGAGGTAGGACATTGGTGTTCTGTTGTCAAGAAGTCCCAGACAACAGAATTTAGGGGCCAGTTGTCAGTGCTCAGGAAGGGGGACCAGGAAGAGATGGCAGAGCCTAACTCAAGCTACTACGAGGCACATTGCTACAAGAGTGACACACAAATGCGGGCCAAGGCAGAAGGCCTGCAGCGTCCTGTTACCAAAATGCGGTGCCACAGTGACAGGGTGTTGGTAAAAGGAGCACTGGCTGTGGGGAATGCTGGAGCATGCCAGAGCCTAGGGGAACACAGCTATTTTCAGTGCAATACAAATAAACAAGCATTACCTTGGTAGAAGCCGCATAGTCCTATTGGTGATGGTTGTGTTGGAGAGGTTGAGATACAGGACTCCGGGACAGCCTTCAGAGATGTATCTCATTGATTCATCCTGCATAAAAACAGAGGGAAGAATCTCATCAAAGTCTAACAGGCTTTGCTATTCCCCATTCCCTCTCTATCATCTCTCTCCCTGCTCCAAAAAAGTATATGCAAAACTTGGTCTCTTCATGTTCTTTAATATTAGTTGTAAATCAAATTAAATAGACAGTGATAGTTTTGCTTACAGCTCCCTTACTCCCTCACTTTCCCCCTTTTTGGAAATAAAGTCCCATTTCATCACAATGACACTATATTAAAATTTGAATACTTGCAAGTTCAATTCTGTGACAGGAAATTTGAGCTCAAGTTTCAGAGTGTCAAACATTCCTGACTTTTCAGATACATGAAAGTGATTAAGAATGGGTCACTTTTAAACTTACTGAAATTATTATGAAAGACAGGAATAGTAAGTGCTCTCAACTGGATTTCATTAAAAGTGAGTCCATATTTATGCTTCTATATTTATAGAGAGATGTATGTGTACGTGAGTGTGGGTGTAATTAAGTTTCTGTGGTTCTGTTACTGAATCTATTAAAACAGCTAAACAGATTTCCACCAAATTTATGGCAAGTTTGAGATGACCTGAAGTAAAATACTGGTGATATACATGTTGGACACAAAATTCAGTGTTGGAAGTTCTGTATGTGTGTGTGTGGCGTGGGGAGTAGGGGAGAAACTCAGAGTCAAACAACCCTTCACCAGAGAGCTGAAACTGAGGTACCAAGAGAGTGCTGTGACTGTTACCTGAGACAGAAAACAGTGACTTCAAGCATGAGCCCTAAGCTGACATTGACAAGACCAGATGAATGGCAAGATTTGATTCCAATGGTGCTGCTTCTCAGACGGGTAACTATTAGGTTGGTGCAAAGGTTAATTGTGGTTTAAAAAGTTTAAAAAAAAAAAAAAATTGCAAAAACCGCAATTAATTTTGCACCAACCTAATACTTACAAACTGTTCTAGAATGAGTAGTAGCAGGTTTTTATTTATATAACGATGGTTGATGAGTCTCCCCCAGAAAACTGAAGAGGTCAGCTAGTTTTAAATATTTGTGGTACCTCGGTCCTGGAAAGAATAGGCCGTTGCAGAAAGAGGCAAGTTGTCACTTGGCTAAGAGATGTGGTTTGGGGGAGAATTCTGCATGGTCAGTTTGGCCACCCTGAGCACCACGAGGATGGCAAGGATTTATTCTCAGCAGGATCATCAATGTTTAACAGTCTGTTCCTGGCTATTTCTTGGAGTCATGTATATGAAAATAACAAAATCCTACAGGTTGAGCTTTTTTCACATGGGATAGGACCTGGTTGATTTATAGGGGCAGGAAACCACACCTTAAAAAGACCCCAAGTTTCCTTCTTCAGTTGTAAAACTGTGGTTCTGCTGTAGGAAAGGTTCTGTGTGCTGAAGCTGCACGGGTACGAGTGCCACTGCATTCACTGCCCACAATTTTTCTAGATGTTCCACCACCAAAATGGAGCATTTAGAGTTACATGGTTAGATAAAAAGCATACAGTATAATTTTCCCAGCAGGAATGGAGAAAACAACCATAATGTGTGGTTTGTAGTTTAATACCAACAAAAATCTATCTTCAATAATATTCATTGTGCCCATCAAATATCAAAGTGATGGTGTATTTGTTGGAAGACTCTGGCAAGATGCAAATGAGGTGGACAAGAAGAGAATAGAAAGCTGGTTTCTACACCCTCAGGGAGCCACAGAGAAGGTAAAAAACTGGGGGCCAGGAAGAGGAAGGTGGAGTATGCTTTAGGTACCGAAGAGGAATCTGATTTCCCTTTGACATGGGGAAGCAAACCATTCTCTGCATTTCCCTGTCTAGAGAAAATTCAAATGAATCTTATTCTCGGAGTTTAAAATAACTCAAGGTTCAATCCCCAAATGTTAGAGCACATAAATGTGTAAACATTTGATTATCAACATTGTAGAATGGTTTGTGAATTTGTCCACAATGCAGTCAAGTCTTTCTCAATGTAATACATTCATAAGGCAAGCTCCTTAGAAGTCAAAGCTTTTGAGTAAATGTTACTCAACTCCTTAAACGTAAACTTGTCTCCCAGTCTACGTCTCAAAGGGAAAAACAATAGTAAAATGTAGCTGGATAAAATTATCAGCCCTGTATATTATTACACTCCTTAATTAGAACAGATTTTGATGTTCACAAATTTAATGCAGATGGCACTGTATTAGAAAGCCAACTTTACAGAATATGATCTTTTATTCAAGTGGAGAACTGAAGTTCTCTGGGGGCAAGAACGGAAATTGATTCATTTTTAAATCCCTAGAATACCTATATTTTATAACATATAAATTCCCTATATATCTTTATATATAAAGATAAATATATCATTAACATAAGAGGTACAATAAATGTCCACAAAAAGAATGAAATAAACAGAAATTTGAAAGAAAGAACTGAAATGATGATACAGCAAGGAGCCGCCAATCCATGAAATCTTTTCACCTTGGCCGAGCGGTGTGGCCGTCCTCCCGGAGCGGGGGCTTAATGATGGCATGACACCGTCGGGCCCTTCATTGCACTGCCTCCTGTCTCCTCAGGGACTTGCTCCATGAGCTGCTCAAGTGGGTCTCCACCAGCCTCTGTAAACCTACAACAGATTTCCCTGCCTCTATTTTCTTTCTGCTACTCTCTTAACCACTTTTCTGGAAAGATACCCTTATACCTAATGCCTCATTTTCTCACCTCATGTCCACTTCGCAGTTCACTGCGATTACATTTCTGCCCCAAGATCCCACTGAAATTGTTTTAGCAAAAGCCAGCAGTCCCCTTCTGCTTCTCAAATCCAGGTGGCACAGCTCA
Organism: Rhinolophus sinicus; assembly: GCF_057876585.1. Classification (NCBI taxonomy): domain Eukaryota; kingdom Metazoa; phylum Chordata; class Mammalia; order Chiroptera; family Rhinolophidae; genus Rhinolophus; species Rhinolophus sinicus. The sequence continues at coordinate 46,744,090 of NC_142504.1, forward strand.
GTCCGTTTCTTAGCTGCTCGCTTTGGTCACTTCCTTCTGAAACTCTTCATTCTCTGGCCTTTTGTGATCTCTCTCTCTCTCTCTCTCTCTCTCTCTCTCTCTCTCTCTCTCTCCCTCTCTCTCTCTCCCTCTCTCTCTCCCTCTCCCTCTTTTCAACCTCCTTCTCTTACTGTTCCTCCGTAAGAGCCTTTGCTGTTTCTTCTCCTCTGCCTGCTCCTGGAAGTCAGCGTTCCCCAAGGTTCAATCCTGGGTCCTCTTCTCTTCTTACACCTTCTCTCTCTCTTTAGGTTGATCTTATTTACTTTTGGAATGTTAATTATGACTTATGTGTAGATGTCGGCCCAAGATGGAATCTCAAGTTCTAGCCAGTGTTGTCCATTACCTACTAGATATCTCCATATAGTTTCATTAATTAAACAAACAAACATTACAGAGTACTTACTATGCAAGGTCTGTGCTGTGTGCTATGCCTACCCCCACATTGAGACACATCTCCTGCACTTTGGGCCTCCTAGGCTAGTGGAGGAAGTAGAACCATGTAATGAGGGCTACTTGTGACAGGAACCCGGAGGAGCAAGAGCAAACCAGCCTGGGAGTCAGGATGTCTTGGTAAAGCAGGTGGTGCCTAAAGTCAGCCTTAAAATCTGCCAAAGAGGGAAGAGCACCTGAGGTCTCAGGGGAAGAGTATTCCCAACAAAGAGCATAGCCTCTGTGCACGGAGGTGAAACAGCAAGGGGCAGCTGGGCGAATGCAACAACAAAGGCAGAGCAGCTGCTGGTTGCTGAAACTTAATGTGTTTGCAGGATTTGGAGCAAGATGAGGCTAGATAAGGGAGGCCGGTGCAAGACCACCGAGGGTCTCCAAGATACAGTAACGTTCAAGAGCTTTGACTTGAGCCACTAGTGCAGACGATGACTGGGTGTAACTGTTGGAAGGTGGGAGTGAAATGGTCAGATGTGCCTTTTAGACAGAGTATTAATGTGCTCACAGGGTGGGAGACACAGTGGGGGTAGAAGAAAGCCTGGAGACAGGGACCAGGAAGGAGTTGGCTAGGGTCACATGTGTATTTCCATCTTCTTTGGCACGGCCACTGTGAAGACCACGAAAATGAGCCTATTGTTTCTGCTGAGGCCCAGTTTTTCTGTCTTATACACACATGGCCTTAAATATAAATATAGTTCATGTTTGTGTAATTTTTGAATAGTTTTCACTTTCCAGAGACTCCAGCAGGATTAATAATAGTGTTATACAAATGGGATAAAATTTCTTGCCAATGTTTAACATAGTTCACTTTTTTCCATATTTAATCTTAAATGAGCACACAGGCATATATTTTGGCAAAACCTCTGTGTATTAACACTCCAACACAGCACGTTCAAATCTATGTAAACAACAGTAAAATAAGCTTCTTATACTCACTGTGAGTGTTGGACAGTCAGAGACATTCAGCTCTTGCAAATTTTTACAGAGACCTAAATCAAACAAGTGACACGTCACTATACAACATACTACAAATGTTTAAACTTAAAGTTTTTCCATCCTACATTCAATGTGATGTATTCATTAGAAAACAAACAAAAACCTTGGCAAGTAATTTATTCTAAGTATATGGTTTCTTTTCCCAGAAAAGTAATTTCTTTTGGCTTTAAAGTTAAAATGTACACACATGTTTATTATTGTTTGAGGATTACAGAAGGAAGAGGAAAATAGAAAAATTCTGCTTTGGGAAAAAGTATGTTTTAGAGCTTTTAGATTCAAAGCACTTGAAGAAAACCAACCTGCTTTGCTGTGGCATGACTTTTTGTTCATTTTTTTCTGTTTCCTTTTAGCATTTTATTATGAAAATTTTCAAACGTACAAAAAAGTTGAGAGAATTAAAGGACTGCACAATGAATATGCCTACCACCTAGATTCCACACTTCATATTTTACTGTATTTGCTTTATCAAATACCCACTTGTACATGCATCTCTCTACCCCTCGATCCATCTTATTTTATGCACTTTAAAGTAAGTTGCAGACATCTGCATACTTCCCCAAATACGTTAGCATGTATATCATACATAATTCAGCAAGCATAATATTTAACAGAATATTTGATTTTTTCAGGTTGGATTTACATGCAATTTTAATGAATTGCAGATAGAGGAGTGGAGGGTCAGAAAGGCCAAGTGCCTGGATAGCTCTGGGACCAGAGGCAGCTGTGCAGCTTACGATCCTGCAAGGAAGACATGTACACAAAGAGCTAGACAGCAAAGTGATACACAGTCAGCACTCTTGGTCTAGACTGACAGAAAGTAAAGCCCCAGGTCTGAGACAGGAGAGGGGAGTTAGGAGAGGGGACACTAACCAGAGGATAGGAGGAATGCTGGAGGCAAAGCAGAGAGACGCATTCTAGGTGGAGGAGACCCCACCAAGCAGCAATGCTCCAGGCTAGGGGGTGATCTGGCATTCACACGGCTACTACAATGAAAAGGAAAACACATCTCCCACTCATCACCACATAGCCCCACAGTAATAACAATAGAAATGTTATTAATTATCAATCCAATGGACTATGTCCTAAGTAACAAATGCAAACCAAAACCACTTTCAGGATTAAAAAATGAAAAAAAATATTTAAAATGTGCAGCTCTTGGAAGTCATCAATAATATCTGTCAAGGGAAAAATACATTTCCTCAAAAATATAATAACTAAGTTTATGAGATTAATATTTTTATAGAATAGTTACTTGAGAGTAATCCATGCATTCCACAAGTATTTATCAAGAACCTGCTATGTGCTAGAAACCCTACAGGTGCCAGAAATACAGCAGTGTACAAAATAGAGAAAAACCTCAGCCTTTGTGGAGTTTACATCCTAGCTGGGGAAACTGAAAATAAGCAAAAGAAGTTAAATATCTACTTTGACAGCTGGTGATAAATGCTCTGGAGAAAAATAAAACAAGAAAGACGGTGGAGAGCTGCCAGGGAATGGGAAGGGGTGTGTCTTCAAATAGAACAGTCAGAGAAGGCTTCACTGAGGGGACCTCGTAGCTAATCTGTGCAGGAGATAACAAGGACAGTTGCAGTAACGTAAGCATTTCTGGAGCCCACATTCAACAAGACGGGTGATTGGGAGACAGGAAAGAAAAAAATAAGCCCAGGAACCCGGCCATTGGGGTCCTACTCTTATTTGCACACCTAAAGGCTGTAAGGAGGATCCCTTTCATTTCTTGAATCCAATGTGATGACAAACTACACATTTCCATTTCCATAATGCTAAGCCCTGCCACTGTGGAGTACTTGCCTTGGACCAGGCACTGAGAAGCGTCTCAGCGGCTTGGGCCCATTTCATCCTCTCAACAATACTCAGGCATCCTCAGCCCCATTTTACAGATGCAGAAGGTGAGGTTAAACAATTAGCCTGAGGTCGCACAGTTCAGCAAGTAGGAGAGCCTTGATTCAAACTCAGGGCCCAAACATTTAGCCACTAAACAAGGCAAGGAGGATGGTGTAGAGCCTTATACACCAGTATTCTGTATGTGCCTTCATTAACTGGAATACCTTTGCTTAAAAGAAAAAAAAAAAGCTGCCATTATCTGTTAATAACAGTGCTGGCAATGGTCCTTAACGACACCATTTTTTTCTTTGCAACCTAGGGACTCCACCATCCCGCATCTGGATCTCATTGCTCCTGATCTGCATTAATTAAGATTACCCAGACTTGGATTTCAAAGGAGTGTGTCCATTGTTCCATCTGTCACACTAAGTAACTGGGCCAGCTGGATGTCAGGATGCGCGTGGTTACCCTCGTCATCCTGCTCGTTATCTGTAAAGCCGCTGAGCTCCGCAGGGCAAGCCCCGGGGGTGTGAGACACCGAGCGCGTCCTGGCCGGGTGGGTGCGGGCCGCAGAAGTGCCCACCCCGTCAAACGCTACGCACCAGGCCTCCCCTGCGAAGTGTACACGTATCTCCACGAAAAGTACTTGGATTGCCAAGAAAGAAAACTAGTTTATGTGCTCCCTGACTGGCCTCAGGATTTGCTGCACATGCTGTTAGCGAGAAACAAGATCCGCGTGTTGAAGAACAACGTGTTTTCCAAGTTCAAAAAGCTGAAAAGCTTGGATCTGCAACAGAACGAGATCTCCAAAATCGAGAGCGAGGCTTTCTTTGGTTTAAATAAGCTTACCACTCTCTTACTGCAGCACAACCAGATCAAAGCCTTGACCGAGGAGGTGTTCATTTATACACCTCTCCTGAGCTACCTGCGCCTGTATGACAACCCCTGGCACTGCACCTGTGACATGGAAACGCTTATTTCAATGTTGCAGATTCCAAAGAACCGAAATTTGGGGAACTATGCCAAGTGTGAAAGCCCACGAGAACTAAAAAATAAAAAACTGCGGCAGATAAGATCTGAAGAGTTATGTAATGAAGAAGAAAAGGAACAGTTGGAGCCCAAACCCCAAGTGTCAGGGAGACCCCCAGTCATCAAGCCTGAAGCGGACTCTTCTCTTTGCCACATTTACGTGTTTCCCATACAAACACTGGACTGCAAAAAAAAAGGTTTGTAAGTTTCTTTTTCATTTTCATGGATAATTTAAAATGCTGTTTGAGTCTTATAACCCTCCCTGCACCCCACTATGCCTTGGAATTTCTGGTGTGACTTCCACCGGAAATCTTTCTCCAATCACAATGGAATTTACTTGAACCTTTTAAGGAGTCTACACTGAAGATGGTTGGTGACTTAGGGAACACTGGAGGAGGGTAGGAGGGACAGCCATTTGGATCTTACTCTTCATCGCTCAGTGCAAGCTGTGGCTATCAGGAATTCCTTTTATCTTCAATCTAATGTAATTTAATTTATGTAGGTGAACCAATGGGAATGGAAAAAAGAGCAAATGCTGTCTATATAACCTGCTTTACACCGAGTCCATCTGCAGGCAATGATAACCTCAGGGAAACCCAGGTGCAGGACAGGACAGACGAGGGCACTGCACTGTCAGAGGCCAGGCGGGCTGTAGTGATGATGTATCGTAGTTCTTATCATTCAGTCTCAAGGTTTTAATACACGCTTGCTAACATCCTGTATCTTAATTTACTCAAAGCAAATTCCTCAAAACAAAACATAAACATATTGGAAAAAAAACACCACCAAAGTTCAAAGTATTTAATCTAAGACTATGAGACTTTTCCAGAATATTGCCTACTTCCTTAAAATCATTGCTGGGAGTTATTAGGTTGGTGCAAAAGTAATTGCGGTTTACAAGGTTAAAAATTGTAAAAACTGCAATTACTTTTGCACCAACCTAATATATTCCACACAGCCTTGGGCTAGTATTGTGCAGGAATTTGCACCTACAGGATATATTCATGAAATAAGAAAACAGAGGGAGATTTTCGTAATCCTCTTGACATGTTCGTGAAGACGGTCCCAAAAGGTGGTCTGGGAACTGCTACCCTACCCTGAGATAACAAGCCATGTGACAGTGTCTGTTTCATTTCTGGCATGGATTAATAACTTATCTGTAATATTAAACTAAAGACAGATGTCATTGAGTGAGGGTCTTATAGAGCATGGTGTCAATCCTTCCACTTACTTGGGGAGCTTTTGCTTTGTTTTGTTTCTTTAAGAACAGAAAGGGAAGGTTAAGAGGAACATACTCTGGCTCCTCTCAAGGAAGCCATAGGCAGGGATTTGCAGATGTTGAAGACACAGGCAACCTGAACCGGGAGTAAGTATGTTCATTTCTCAGTAAAGCAAAGCTCAGAACTTGCTCCCTCTGTCTGACTCTGGAAAGTGGCACATGGTTAGATCACACCACAGCCATGGTGGCATGGAAAGGTTTGCATACTATGACACCATGTGAATGGTATATAATTTGAAACCATAGTAGAGCAATTAGAGCCTTGTAACCCGGGAGATGCACAATTTCCAGGAAGGTGGAAGTATCGCCATTTACAGTTGAGGAAAATGAGCCTCAAGGAGGCTCAGTCCCTGGGCCATGGTCCCACAGGTAAATAGCAAAGCTAAGACTGGGTCCACCTGGTCAGAGACCTCGGTCTACCTGAGTCTGCTGCTGTCTTCCAGAATTAATCTCATTATGTTCAAACAGGCAGAAGCCTCAACATTGGGAGCATCAAAGAATTTCAGAAAAGTCAGTAAATGTAGTTCCTCTGTAGCCTGATGGGGGATTTCCCTGACACGGTTACAGTGAGGACTTAGTGCTTCATGCCGGAGAGCATGTTTGACTAGGATTTCCTTGGTGATGCTTAAAATCTTGAATTATATACTTTAAAACCTAATGCAAAGCTACTAATCCTAGGTTTGGGTTAGAAAAATTATTTGATATTGCTGAGGTTCTACCCTCAAGCTAAAATTAATGTGCACTTGGTGCCTACTTGATAAAGAGAAAGGAGGTACAGCTAAGTTCATTAATTATCTGAGAAAAAAGTGCCATCGACACAAAGTTAAAAGACTTCCACAGCCGGACTACACTGTCATTTAGGAAGAGATAGGTGTTAGGAAATTTCTCTTTTACTGCTTTTCTACTCTTGGGCCATTCCTTCCCTCATGAGCCTATATCTACCTTTGTCTTTTTTCTCATGATATTTTTGTCTCTTTTTCTCTTGGCAAAAGTCAACCTATAAAAATACACATATATTTTTTATTGCTTTCTTTCCTCAACTTGTTGTTGTCTAAACACAACCTTCCAGATATGCCTCATAAATTTATTCCCCCTGCTTTAAAAATACACCTATTATTTACTGGAAAACAATATAAAGTTTCATGACATATGCAGTTAGTATATATAATATAGGGCCATACACTAAAAGACAACTCACGTTGTTCCACACGTTGTTGACTACATAAACCAGAGGTTATATTTTCTAGATTAAAAAATGTAGATAAAATTTTAAAAAAAAATGTAGATAAAATTTAGATAAAAGGAAGTGTATTTTTGTCTTTTAATATAATCAATATAAATGGCTTTCACTATAGTTGATATAAATCTACTGATTCTATTATTTATTTTCATTTTGGGGAATATTGTTGACTCCTTTAAGTTTAAAGGCAAAGGTCTTATCTAGTAAATTCCCTTTGGAGCTGCCTGGCATGGGGCCATGTGCTTCAGATTGATGATAATAATTGAGCTGCTTTCTTTGCTCTTGCAAAGCACTAATTTAAGCAACCTTTTAAAATAAAAATACATGGAAGTTAAAAATCATGTCTAGAACTCAAATATGACAATGTGAATATAATCCACTGTAATTTTCCTTAGCCCATTCTATAAATAGATAATAAATGTCCAATGCTAAGAATAAATGTTCTGAAATGTTCATCTCTAGCTCCCTGCCGGAATGTAGTAACACATTTTGATTGTGCTCCACGTTAGACACTACGTACCGTAGGCTCTAAAGAAGCCTGAAACATGCCATTAGGAGTGGAACTGGAGCTGTCATCTAAATGCTCGGCGTGCCCAGATTCCTGCGTGATTTCATTTACTCCTCACAACCTCAAAAGAAGTACTATTATTATCCTCATTGTGTAAATGAGGAAACTGAGGTGTAGAGAAGTTAAGTTGCCCTTCTAAGGTCACACAGCAGTCGCCAAGCAGTTCTCAAGCTATTGACCAGCATGCAATGTCATCTCTTCCTTCAAGATTCTGGGTACATCTATTTACCAAGAAGAATTTATAAAAGCTTTCTAGGTGCTTCCTCCCATTGTTGAACCCTCCTCTTAGGCTCTGTACAGTACACCATGCACACAATCACACACAGAGAACCCAAATGCAGATTGCCCCAACTCAGGAGCTGTGCCTTTCCCAGTTGACGGGTGATGAGTCAGATGGTGTGTGTAGGGTACCTAACATGTGCCAATGTGACCACATAGACCTCAAAAAAATCACTATTTTTGCCTTGAACATCTGACAGCAAGAAAAATAATAGCTTTATTCACTGGGAGACAGGCCCTTTGCCAACCAAACTGTCTTTCAAAGGGAATAAATGAGAGATTAGTTGAAAGGCATGTTTATGCCATATTGAGGTAAACGGATTGCCAAAAACACATGAACATAGGAGATTCAAAACTGCTTCTTAACTTCACAATTACCAGAATAATTTACCATTTTTAAGGATTCATTTTACCTCTAAGATTAAGGCTGGGGAAAATGATGCCCATAAATTGCTCCCAGCTGCCTCTGAAGTTAATTTCACCACTGGTTTGAACAGTAATTAAGAATGTTTTATTTGCAATAAACACCCAATTTACGTCTCTTCACCTACTGCTACCAAGCCTTCAGAGTAGAAGTGACATTGCTGACAACGAAGAGAGCTTACTACATGGTGAAATTACATGGAGAAAATTTCATATTTTCCTCCTCAAAATCAGCAATGTTTGCTTGGGAGAGGGGAAGCCTTGTCAGGGGTGATAATCAAGCAAATACGGTATTTGTTGAGGGTTTACCAAGAATTTTGGGTAGCAGCAAATCATGTGGTGCCTGATCTAGAAAGGGAACATTGACCAAATTTGACTTCTGACCTGGGGAAATTTGTATTTATATAATCTTTATCAAAAATAAGCATACTTTACATCAATATTTGCAATTCTCATTCAAGTTTAAGGTAAAAGAATTAAAGAACTGTTTTTACTCATCAATATAAGAAATCAGATTTTTGCATGTTTTTCTCAGCCACACTAGTAAGGGCTTCAGTTTGCATTTCCTGGTATTACTTGTGGATCCTATTTTTACCCAGGGCTGCTGCTCACAACGCCAACATTCGTTCTGCAATTTATGTTCCTTTCCCAGCATCCATGGGTCTGCCACTTTGCGTACACTGAGTTTCAGGGTGTTCTCATACACAGATTTTTCTACCCATTTATTTGTGGTTAACCCACTCTGGCTTGTCCTGCAGTGGTTGCTTGGGAGGTATCATATCCAGCGCAGCAGATGTGGGCTCAGTAAGCGAGTCCTGATAAACAGGCTGCTTTCCAGAATCTAGGAGCTGCTGACTCTGGTGACACGGAAGACCTAAGTAAGCCCGTTATGGCTTTACAGGGCCTTGGTGAGGACTTGGGCTTTTATTCATAGTGAAATGGAAAGTGATTGAAGGATTCTGCCACCTGAAAGATGGGAAGTCATATGGGAAAATGACATGATCTGACTTAGGTTTTAACAGGATCACATAGGTTTAGGACACTATTGGGATAACCCAAGAGGTGATAGTGGCTTGGAGCAATGTGGTAGCATGGAGGAAGTGAGAAGTGGTGGGATCCTGGGTCTTTTGAAAGAAAATAAAACTGTATTCTGCTTTTTTTTAGATTTTACTGGGGAAAGGGAACAGGACGTTATTGGGGAACAGTATGTATTTTCAGGACTTTTTCCAAATCAAGTTGTTGTCATTTCAGTCTTAGTTGTGGAGGGCACAGCTCAGCTCCAGGTCCAGTTGCCGTTGTTAGTTGCAGGGGGCACAGCCCACCATCCCTTGCAGGAGTTGAACAGGCAACCTTGTGGTTGAGAGCCCACTGGCCCATGTGGGAATCAAACCGGCAGCCTTTGGCGTTAGGAGCACAGAGCTCCAAGCCCTGAGCCACTAGGCTGGGCCTTGTATTCTGCTTTTTAAAGCCTTCTAAAAAGATGCCATAGCGATTGTCAACAATTAGTCCAAATGCTAAACGTCAAGAAAGTATTTCTTTTGTCTGTCCTCGATTGTCTCTGTGGTTTTCAATTATCACTAGAATCTCCACCTCCTTGTTTACGTGTAGTATCCAGGAAAGACTATAGCTCTCCCATTAGGGTCTTGATTCTAAAGGAAGGATTACCTCACTGTTGCAACATTATAATGAGTTCAAGTCCTAAAAACTTTCACCTTTCACTATGTTGTCAGACACAACTCTAAGTCAAACAGAACAATGTCTTATCAGAGGACAGAAATAAAATCACCCAAATTTTCAAGCACTTTTATTACAAGAGGCCTCAATATTCCTGAATCATTAAACTTAAGAAACATTTAATGAGCTCCTGTTATTTACCATGGATTATCTATTGCTGCCTAACAAACTACCCCAAAACTTAATGCTTTAAAACAGCACACTTTTTACCTCACAGATTTGTGGGTCAGGAAACCAGACATGGCTTAGCTGGGCCCTCTGCTTCAGGATCTCTCAGAAGGCTGCAATCAAGGTGTTAATCAGGGCTGAGGGCTGTGATCTCATCTGAAGGTTCAATTGGAAAAAGATTCTCTTCCGTGCTTATATGGATGTTGGCAGGATTCCATTCCTTCAGGGCTGTTGGCCAGAGGCCACCCTTAATTCCTTGCCATGTGAGCCTCTCCAACATGGCAGCTTGTGTCAGCAAAGCTAGCAAAAAAGAGTCTGCTAGCAAGATGAAAGTCACAATTCCTTGTAACCTAATTATGGACGCGACATCCCATCACATTTGCTGCATTCTATTATTAGAAGCAAGTCACAAATTTCACCCATACTCAAAAGGAAAGGGTTTGTAGGAGGGCGTGAATATCAGTAGAGGGCATCATTGGGTCCCATTTTAAAAGCTGTCTACCACATACCACTTATTTATTTATGATATCTTAGGCATTGTTCTAAGCCTGTCTCATGAAGCTTCTGTGGTGAGGAGAAGGGCAAAAATGAAAAAAAAAAAATCAGTAAAATGTACACTATGCTTGCTGTTGATAACTACCACTGAGAAAAAGCAGGGAATGGTGGTAGTATTACTATTATGATTATTATAATTATTATTACCTACTTGGAAGCAGGGAGATGTCATTTAAAATACAGAGCCAGAAAGGTCTTATGGCCATCCCAATATATTGACTCCACCCCAGTTGCTCCCCCACCCCCATTTGATATGTGTCAAGATTGAGGATTCTAAGCAGGTGGAACAGCATAAACGAAACAGAAAGGTACCATGAACACACAACACAGCACAGTGATTAGAAGCTAAATTCTGGGGCTAGCACATCTGTGATTAAATCCTAGGAGTATGACCCTTGGCAGTTGTGCCTCAGTTTCTTCATCTGTAAAATAAGCATAATAATGGTACTTAGCTCATAGGGTTTTTGTCACTTAATACTTGTTAGAGCACCTAGAATAGTTCCTGCACATTGATGCTGAGATACTAAGATCCCATCAAGAAGAAAAAGCAAATTTAACAGAAAAAAAGGATATAAAAGAAGGATATAAAAAGAACTACCAATACCATCTCATTAAAGACCATGGTTTCTGAGCTTTAGGGAAAAAATAACCCTGAGTCCTTATGAAAGTAAATATGGTGGGCTGGCCTGGTGTCTCAGACGGTTGGAGCTCCGTGCTCCTAACTCCAAAGGCTGCCGGTTCGATTCCCACATGGGCCAGTGGGCTCTCAACCACAAGGTTACCAGTTCAATTCCTCGAGTCCTGTAAGGGATGGTGGGCAGCGCCCCCTGCAACTAAGATTGAACGGCACCTTGAGCTGAGCTGCTGCTGAGCTGCTGCATGGCTCAGTTGGTTGGATCGCGTCCTCTCAACCACAAGGTTGCTGGTTCAACTCCTGCAAGGGATGGTGGGCTGCGCCCCCTGCAACTAGCAACGGCAACTGGACCTAGAGCTGAGCTGCACTCTCCACAACTAATACTGAAAGGACAACAACTTGAAGCTGAATGGCACCCTCCACAACTAAGATTGAAAGGACAACAACTTGACTTGGAAAAAAGTCCTGGAAGTACACACTCTTCCCCAATAAAGTCCTGTTCCCCTTCCCGAATAAAATCTTAAAAAAAAAAAAAAAAAAAAAAAAAAAAGAAGAAGGTTAAGAAATCATAGATAACAGAGGGTATTTGGAAGAAATTATCAGTAATTCAATTATTCTATACCAAAAAGGGCATTGTGGATAAATGGATACCACTTTTCATAGGCTTATTTTACTGTACTGAGTTCAAAGAATTTCTATTTTTTCAGAAAGCCTTTGGGTCATGCTATTTCTCAGTGTCAGTGAATCTGGATATTTTATTTGTTTCTTGTAGTTTTATTTTGTGGAAACAGGTTTGTTTCTCTTCACAGGCCTTACTTGCCCTACTTAAAATGGAATACAAACTCTTCAGAATAGTTTGCTAAGGATTAAGGGAAAGGGCAACTATTGTGTTAGAATAAAAATTAACACACTTCATATTTTTAAAAGCAATATTTAAGGACAAACATAAATAATAAGAGATACCCTGTTTCCCCGAAAATAAGACCTAGACAGACCATTAGCTCTAATACGTCTTTTGAGGCAAAAATATTATATTAAAATGAGACCGGGTCTTATATTAATTTTTGCTCCAAAAGACATATGAGATCTGATCTTATTTTCAGGGAAATATGGTAAATTAGATGAGCCTTGATTTCCTGCTAACCTGTGAAGAATAACTTGGACTCCTCTTCCAGAGCCTTTTCCTCTTATTAGCAGCAATCATGGCAGCAGCAAGTGGTCCTATTACTGTTCCCGAGGAAATCTGGTTACTGCTGTAGCCCAGGAAGTCATGGAATGATGGGGTATAAACTAAATCGCAAGGATTCAGGGAGCAAGTGGGTGACGAGGAAGCAGAGGCAACAAGTCAGGACGACTCCTTCTTGAATTTTAACATTCAAGGAAAGGAGAAATAAGATAATAGTTTGAGGGTCACCAAGGTCAAGAGCTTTTTGTTTGTTTGTTTTTCAGGGTGGAGAGACCTGAGCTTATTTGTTGGCAGAAGGAGCCCAAGGAGAGGGATAAAATGAAGATACATCAACGAGGCAATAATTAATAGTGCAAACTCCTAGAGGGTGGGAGGGGACACCCACAGAACGATTTGGTTTGTTTCATTTCGTTTTAGCTTTCTTTTTGTTAAGCTTCCCAAGGAGCTCTTAACAGACAGGTAGGAGTGAAGCCACCACCTCCCCTGACGGTGGAGCTGTGCTGTCTGCTCAGGTCCTCTGGATTTCTTGCAGCCGCCTCTAGGGAGTTTCTCTGAACAGCTCAGCAAGGAGATGCTCCTCTAAGTGTGATGCACTGCGTTCGCCAGGCTTTGGCGGAATTTAGCACATGCTAAGGCTTGTTCATACCAATGTTCTTTGACTTTGGCTATCCCTTTCCCCTTTATCTTCAAGAGCTGGCTCTTCAATCACGCAGGTATAAGAGTGATAGAGCAAATGGGTGGGGAGAGGACAGCATGATAACCTGAATATTGTTAATTTTTCCAGAGTTGAAGAAAGTTCCAAACAACATCCCTCCAGATATTGTTAAACTTGACTTGTCAAACAATAAAATCAACCAACTCCGACCCAAGGAGTTTGAAGATGTTCATGAGCTAAAGAAATTAAACCTGAGCAGCAATGGCATTGAATTCATAGATCCTGGTAAGTTCCACAGAACAGCTCTGTACACTGGTGACAGACGTTCTCTGGGTTTTTCTATGGCAGCATTTATAGTAAATACAATTTAGTTTTAAAGAAACTAAATAATAAAAAGTTTGAATTTAAATTAAACATGATGTTTAAATTAGACTTTGTTTGGCATTCAGAGAAATATTTGCCAAAATGTTGCTTTATGAAGTATATACTAATATATATTAGTAAGCAACAGTTATTTAATTTGGTCCAAATAAGAGTGTTTTATAAAATTCAATAAAAAAAAAATATGGCTAGTGGTCAATAAAATGCTAAACATGTCATGATTTTTTGCCCTTTAAATTGTTTAATGGCAAGGAAATGTTACAGAATAACTGCCAAGTTACATAAATTAACTTTTTTGTTAATATTTGTGATCCCGGAAAGAACTGTCAGTCGATGCAAGCTGCATGGGCGTTTTCGTTAGTTGTTTTCTGTGTGTGTGTGTATGTGGCGGAGTGTGGGCCACGGACCCACCTTTACATGAGAAAACGGCGGCTGCCACATTTGGCAGGCTATACATCTCCTTCTGTCTCAGGGTTGGGCTATGATTTTGCTCTTGAGTGACAGGGATTGTTTGGTAAAGGTCCATCTGTTTTCACTTTGCTGACCTTGGACAGCTCTACCAGGTCAGGTCACACCCAGCCCAGCTTGTCTAGCACACACTTTAAACATGTAGTGATTTTTAAAGGGAAATTTAGACTTGGCATTTTCTTTGCTATTCATTAAGTTCCAAGTTGTTTAAAATAGGACTTTAACAACTTGTTTAAAGTAAATTTGAAACAATCTGCTAAGCACCAAGTTCATAATTAAGATAAAATGTGCTCAAACCAGAGCCAGTTGTATTTTATCTAATCCTAGATCAATATCAGTTCTCTTTTCCATCCTTCAAATCTCTTCTCCATTTTCTAAGCAAAGCCTCTGGCAAAAGCGAAAGTGGTAAGTTAAGTACACCCACAGGAACTGAGAATTACCTGCAATATTTATCAGATTTGTAACATACATAATACATGTGCCTTCACAGTGCTACTTCAATTTGAAAAGTCCTGACTATAAAAATTATTAGTAATAATCATTAATAATGCAATGTTAATGTCATAAACATTTTGAGTGCAATTCTGCTTTCCTTAACAGTAACTTAATATCATTAATAGATCGTTTAAGATTTTAACATTGTAGGAGTGAAAATTGAAAATGAATGTTCTAGAACTACAAAGGCATATTTTAATATTAATAACATCTTTCTGAAGTATTAAGAAATCATAACTTTACACATTTCCCCAGGGAACAGCAATATGCTACACTTATGCCTTAGCCTGTACAGATAGTATAAACTTGGGAGTATCTTTAAATAGTGAGATCGAAAGCAAATTTCATCTCACAGTGAATAAGAATACTACAGAAAGACCCTTCTCAGAAACGAAGCAATCACGGCATTAATGTGCCCATCAGTCACTGGTAATCAGTCTCCACAAAGCCAGGCTCGGGGTGAAGCCTCTGGAGGTGGGGACCCTCTCATTGGTTCCATGAGAACCAATGAACCACAAGACAAGCAAGCCCAGTCGTAGGCAGGTCCCTGGGCAAGTAAGTGTCTAACTTCCTTCTGACCTTAGCTTACCAACCAACTATCTAAAGTACCCATGCAACTGAGTTTTAGAGCTATCTCCAAAAGAGACTAAATGTTATTATATGGGCTAAGTTAAATTTACTGAAGTAGTGAATAATGGGGTAACAATGTTTTAATTATAACAGAACTGCATTATGTAAAGAAAACAAGAGAAAAAATAAGAGAAGACAATGCAGAGATAGATAACAGTGCAAAATGGGCTTGTTTTACTTCTAGTGACATTTTTCCCTCATCAGTTATGAAATTCCCATAATTGAGGATTCCTTTTCCACCCTTAGGATTGCCTAAGGGCCTTTTAATCTTGTTTACTCCATGTGTTTTCCTTGCTGACACACACTGTAAACTGTGTTGTTAGCAGCAGTATTCTTTTTCTCCTTTGTTCAATTCAGTCCCAGGAAATCCAATACCTACCAAATGCCAACCACTTTTCTTGGTATATGTTCTGGAACAAAAAAGTATCTCAGCACTTAAATAAGTCAAAATGACCTAAAGAAGTTTTAAAATAAAAGATCTTCAATATTTCGGGGCCTCTGAGATGAAACACTGCCAAAGTAGGTTTACTTTAACAACTTACCCTGCTAGGTACACAAATGCAGTGAGATCCCCCAATCTTTAAAAAGTGTGAATAACAATCTCATAAAATGCCAGATACTGTTGCAGAAAAGGGAAAGAGACACCCTAGTAGGGGTTTCACCTCCTTTAAGAAACAAGTGAAAACTAGCTTTTCCAAAGTGCCTGGAAACATATGGTTTAAGTAACAACTATAGTGCTTTCAAAATAAAATCTAGGAATGTTTACACATGCTTTCAATCTGAAGGGCTGACTTGTTTTAAGAAAAGTAAATTGTTGAGATCACTGGCCCACAGAATGTTAGCAAATAGGGGGGAAATGCAGTATCTTTAGAACTATCATTAGAAGGGCTCACCTTTTGCTCCTCCCCAGCCTCCTGTTCTCCCCCACTCTGTATCCCCAATTATTTGCTTTGCACCAAAATTGAAAGAATTCTTTTTTTTATTAATTTTATTAGGGAGTATTGGGGAACAGTGTGTTTCTCCAGGGCCCATCAACTCCGAATTGTTGTCCTTCAATCTAGTTGTGGAGGGTACAGCTCACTGGCCCGTGTGGGAATTGAACCAGCAACCCTGTTGTTCAGAGCTTACACTCTAACCAACTGAGCCATCTGGCCACCCTGAAAGAATTATTTTTATGGGGAATTATGGGTTTTGTCAGAGAACAAATGATATGAAAATGTTTGATGGTATTGGTGTGAGAGCATGTTTTCCAAATGCAAAATAGGGGCACTGTATGCTCTATCATTTGAAAACAGCAATGAGATGTTTGAAATAGAAACAACATATTTGAAATTAGGATTGACCGATAAATTCTAGGGTATCTGGTCAGTCCACATTAACTGAAACAGGGATAACCTAGGTCTATATTTCTTTACTCTTAAAGGGGCGGGAGGAGCCTTTTGTTGTCTTATTTTGTGTTACATGTTTGATATTTAGTTATCCACTCTCCAGCAAAACTAAATACATACAGATTCAAAGCTAATAGTATCATAATGTGACAATACACAACCAGATATTTTCAAATTGTTAAAACTATTCTGGTTTGGGGCTCTATAGGAATATAATTCTCTCCCCTAAAACCAAGGGGAAAAAAAGTGTTTTCTAGGCATTTTTCAGAGTTTACTGGTATCCCAGGGAGCTATCAAATCATCACCAGACACATTTTTTTTTCATTTTTTATGCACTTATGTCTTATGTTTGAAATATTTTCCTAATTCATGCTTTCTTTTGTGGCATCTTTCCAGTGAGTATTAAAAAAAACTCACATGAGCTCAAAATACATCTTTCAAAAAGCTAACTTAAAACCGATTTTTCATATAAAATGTTGAGTTCTAGTCAATTTAATCAGGATGAAAGCTTTGAGTAAAAGCACATTTCTGAATTTCTTACTTAGGTATGTGTACTATTAGAGAAATACAATTAAAACCAAAATCTTCTCCCAACACAGAAATCCTCTCCACAAAGATAGCAGAGAAAGAAAATACTTTTATTATTGAATAAACATTAAACTAGAATATGATGTACATCACAGGCAATCTGCTAAGAGATTGCAAAGACAGCAAGAAATCTCACCCTTACACATAAGCGAGCAGATACAACCCAAGGCATACATGGTTTCAGGGTAAAGGATACCTAGTGCTTAGGTTAGAGGACTTGACACCACCATTTGTCACACATGGTTCATCCTAACTTTACCTGGTAATTGAAGTGACCCATTGTGTTAGCCCATTGGCTTTATTAAGAGGAAAACAAACTTCTACGTCTATGACAAGAGGTAGTTTTGCAACCTGGAACAAGGCTCTTACACTCTCAAAGAAGCTGGGAAGTAGGGGTGCTATCTTTCTTGATTACATTTCAAGGAGAGGGCTCCCAGCTCCTTGAGAAAGACGTTTCTGGCTCATAAAGCTGACAGAAAGCCTTGCTAGTCTTCTAAAGGACATGCATACATTTCAAAGAGAGGACAAAGCACTTAGAGGTTTTCTGAAGTGATCCAAGAAAAAGGAGGGGAGGGAAATTCTTTCCTTTATTTTCAACGGTTAGAATTATCTCTTATTTTTCATTTCTATTGTCCTTATAATACACCATACAGTTGCACGTAACCTCATTACTCATTGGTTTAATAAATATTTTCTGTTTCTAGCTGCTTTTTTGGGACTCATACATTTAGAAGAGTTAGATTTATCAAACAACAGTCTGCAAAACTTCGACTACGGAGTATTAGAAGACTTGTATTTTTTGAAACTCCTGTGGCTCAGAGATAACCCCTGGAGATGTGACTACAGCATCCACTACCTCTACTACTGGTTAAAGCACCACTACAACGTTCACTATAATGGCTTGGAATGCAAAATGCCTGAAGAGTACAAAGGGTGGTTTGTGGGGAAATATGTTCGGAGTTACTATGAAGAATGTCCCAAAGACAAATTACCGGCATACCCTGAAACATTTGACCAGGATACAGAAGATGATGAATGGGAAAAAATACATAGGGATCACACAGCAAAGAAGCAAAGTGTAAGAATCACTATAGTGGGATAACTTAGAAATTCTTCTGGTTGCAACTAGTTTTATATTTGCTATACTGGTGTCATGAAACCGACTGTTTACATTTCGATTAATTGTGCTGCCTATTTATGCAGGGTTATCCAGTTAAAGGAAGGTTTCTATTAATATTGTTGTTATTGTTATTGTTATTGTTATTATTATTGTGGCAATTATAGTAATCAAGGGAATACTCTCTTCCTGCTTGCCTGCCTGTTTGCAGAACAGCCTTCGGTGATGATTCCACACTGATAACCTGCATACATTGGGTCCTAAGGATGGCATTAGAATTTCAAAATGTCCTGTATAACTGTTTTTACTACTTTTTGAAAATAATAAAAAACTGTTCATTTTTACATGCCTTTTGATCGATGCATGTTTATATGCAAACATAATCAAAATGAAAAGATACAAATGCTTAGTAATAATAAAATATCATTATCTCCCCTCTGAGCCCACCTTCACTTTTTTCCCAGTAAGTCAGTTTATATATTGAATAAATTTCCATTCCCGATTCTTGTGCATTCCAAAATGAGGTCCCGGTAAAACCCAAATCAACTACTCTTCATTGATTCTTGCAAAACTGTCAAGCTAGACATGAAAGAGAATTTTCACAAGTAATAAGTAGAGAATCTGAGAATTATGTTGGAGGCTGCTCAGAAGATGGGACTCTGAGAAGCAGTTGTACATGGTGTGAATCATGAGCCCTGAAGAGGTATAAACATTAGTGAACATGGAAACAGAACTGGTTTTTCAATAACATTCAGACTAGGAAGACATCTGTCAGTGGGGGAGGGGACTGAGCCCATCCTGCTAAGCTAATATGTCAAGGAGCACAAAATAAAGGATGAAGTTAGGATTCAGGGTCAGGATTTGGGATGAACAGAAGCAAAGAGGAAGTAATATCAGAGGCAAATGAGGGAGGAATTGGTGCCAGCAGAAGCCCCATCATTTGGGCTCGAAGGTTAAAATTAGCTCACTTACAGAAATAGGTCACCAGAAAAAGAGGAAATACCTAGCAACAGACCCCATCAGTTTGCACTTTGATAGTTGGCTGTACTACTAGAAAGAAAAAGAAAACAAAAAGAAGTATGCACATATCCCTAAAAGTCCCACTTTTTCTTTTTTGCACAGGTTTCCTTTTCACATGGAGTTGAATACATTTTCATTTCTTATATCAAGGTATTGCTACAAAGTTTATCAACTGGTCTTATTTTATCCTTGCAAACTTCCTAAAGCGCAGAAAATGGTAGCTGACAAATAGCAATGAGCATTTCTTAAGCACCTATTAGATACCAGACACCATGGTAAGGGCTTCATGTAATCCTTTTTACAAGATAACTTTTAAGTTTAAGTATGGTTGGTATTCAGTATCATATTAGTTTCAGGTGTATAATATAGTGATTTGACATTTTTATACCTTACAAGTGATCACCCTCCCCTAATTCTAGAAATTATCTGTCACCAGGCAAACTTACCACAATATTATTAACTACATTCTCCTTCACATTTTTATTTTAGGTGTCGATGATGCCCCTTTTTCCCTACAATTGACAGTCTAAGAATTTTACGTATCCTATTTCTAATTCACCAAAGATCCCTCTGAGTTAGGTGATATCTGCCTTTTCTAGATGGGGAATCCAAGGCTTAGAGTTTAGGTAACTTGGACAAATGCACAGAGCTGGCAGGTGGCAGAGCCAGGACTCAGGTCCACCTGAGCCCTTTCTGCTGTGCAGAGCTGCAAAGCACCCTGGAAGTTACTCTCGGATATGGATGCCTTGCATCAGAACTTCGTTTAATCTGTATTAAAAAGCCTATTTGCTTGTCTTGGAACTTTGGGCCTGAGGAGCAGGTTTCAGGTTTGGCACACACCCAGGGGCCTAGAAAGCTGCTCTCAGGGAACAGAGGCCAGTGGATGCCATCTTTGCTTTCTCCCTCTACTTTGCTATAGTTCATTGGTATTGCTCAGAAACAGCTTATATACTTGTCTGGACCCCCGTTTTTTGCCACTGCTGTCCAGGGGACACCGCCATACTGCCTGGCTCCGGTGGGCAGTGAGGCTTACACTTGTGGTCCCACAGAACTATATATATCTGCTGCTGCCTGAGGGTCTGGCTTCCAATCAGCCTGAATCTAGGTGCTGACTGAGGTCTTGCTTTTTGGGACACTGACAGGTCTTGGCACACCTTCAACTACTGGGATCTATTAAAAATAATAACAATAGGCTGCGTGGACAATCACAAATGTTTGAGAGACAACCAAGAGCTAAAGAAGGGTTGAACAACAAGATTCATTTCCATATACTAGGCCGTACCTTCAAGACTGGGAGAGGTAGGCATATAATGCCTAAGAAACAATACAGAAAGTCATGCAAAATGAAGAAACAAAGAATGCTTCAAGTGAAAGAAAAGAGAAAACTCAGAAAAAAACCTTAACGAAATGGAGATAAGTAATTTTCCTGGTAAAGAGTTCAAAGTAATGGTCATAACCATGCTCACTGAACTCAGAAGAAGAGTGGGTGAACACAATGAGAACTTCAACAAAAAGACAGAAAATAGAAAAAAGTCATAAAGCCAAATTGAAGTCATAAAGCTGAAGAATACAATAACTGAACTGAAAAATACATTAAAGAGGTTCAAAGCAGACTAGATGAGGCAGACGAAAGCATGAGTGAACTCAAAGACAAGACAGTGAAACTCACCCAATCAGAACAGCAAAAAGAAAAAAGAATGAATTAAAAAAGTGAAGATAGCTAACATACCTATGGGACACATCAAGAACACTAACATTCACATTATAGGAGCCCCAGAAAGAGGAGCGAGAGAAAAGGGCAAAAAAAGTCTATTTGAAGAAATAACGGCTGAAAACTTCCCTAACCTAGGGAAGGAAACAGACACCCAGATCCAGGAAGCCAAGAGAGTTACAAATAAGATCAAAACAAAGAGACCCACACAAAGATACATTATAATTAAAATGTCAAAAGTTTTTGTTTTTTTAAAGGAGAGAATCTTAAAAGCAGCAAGAGAATTTTAGCAGAAACTGCAATTCAGAAGGAACACAATATATTCAAAGTGTTGAAAGAAAAAACTTCCCTCCAAGAATACTCAGCCCAGCAGAGTTATAAAGATTTGAAGTAGAGATAAAGTTTTCCAGACAAGCAAAAGCTAAGGGGGTTCATCATCACAAAATCAGCCTTATAAGAAATGTTAAAGGATCTTTAAGCTAAAAAAGAAAGAGTGCTAAATAGTAACAAGAGGAGAGGTACAAGATGTTGAGGTCGGAAGACCCTGAACTAACCTCCTCCCATGAAAACATCGAATCTATACCTATAGACAGAGCAATTCCCCCTGAAGAAGTACTGAGAGCTGAGTGAACAGCTTCTGCACAAAAAAAAAAAAAAAAAAAATGAGAGAAACCATATAGAAATGAGTAGGAGAGATGGAGACATGGTATTGTGGGAAATGCACCCCCAACCACTGACCTGTAGTAGGGAGGGATCACTGAGGAGCCTGCACAACGTCACCCACCCTGGGACATAGTGACAAAACAGTGGTTTTGCTGCACAATATGGGAAGGAAATCCATTTACTAGTCCTAGAGCATCTGTGAAATGGGAGGGGAACTGCAGGAACTCTCTCTGGTATTGCCATTTGTTGCACTGCCCCCTCCCACCACACACACCTTGATCACAATCCAGGTGCTCTAGTCAAATGGCCAAGGCTATCCCAGTGTGCCCCAGGACCCAGGCCCACACCAGCTCCACAGCTCACCCCCAGGATTCCCCATGGCTTACACCTGTTATAGCTACAGCTCTCACCGCCTCCGAGCTTATTCCCAGGACTTCCCGTAGCACAACCCACTTCAGGTATAGCCCCAAGCTTTAGTGTGGCTTGCCCCTGGGACTCCCTGCAATACCCACTCCAGTTAAAGATCCGGGCCCTGGCAGAGCTTGCCCCCATGGCTCCCCTCAGCCTGAGCCTGCTCCAACTATAGCTCCAGCTGGCCTGCCAAGGCCGTCCCAGGGCCACTTGTCCCCAGCACTACCTGCAGCTTACACCTGCCCCAACTAAAGCTCCAGACCCCAGTGTGGTTTGCCACTGGGACTCTCTGCAGATTGAGTCCACTCTAACTACAGCTCCAACTGGCATGTCACAGCAGTGCTGGATGGGTTGTCCCAAGGACACCCCATGGCTCACACCCACTCTAGCTAAAGCTCCAAGCCCCAGAAGCTTGCCCTGGATATTCTACATGGCTTATACCCACTCAAGACTGACAAGGAGGACCCAGATTGGCTTGCCCCTGGGTCTCCCTATGGCCTATCCCTGCTCTAGCTCCAGCTCCACCTGGTCTGCCGAAGACCCCTGACACATGCAATCTACAAAGGGGAAGCTCCTAAACAAGATCAATCCTTCAAGACCAGGAAAGCTTGCTGTTTTGCCTAATTTATAGAAACAAACACAGAGGAACAGCCAAAATGAGGAGATAAAGAAATATGTACAGATGAAAAATGAGAACAAAACCCCAGAAGAGAAAATAAGTAAAATTGAGATAAGTCGTTTACCTGATAAAGGGCTCAAAACAATAGTTTTAAAGATGCTCAGCAAATTCAGGAGAGAAATAGATGAACTCCGTGAGAACTTTGACAAAGATAAAAAAAATGTAAAAGAGAACCAATCAGAACTGAAGAATAGAATAACTTAAATGAAAAATACACTAGAGGTAATCAAGAGCAGATTAGATGATGCAGAACAAGTCAGCAAGCTGGAAGACAAGGTAATGGAAATCACCCAATCAGAATAGCAAAAAGAATTTTTAAAAATGAAGATAGTTTAATGTACCTCTGGGACAACATCAAGCATACCAACATTCAACTCATAGGGGTCCAGAAGGAGGAGAGAGAGAGAGAAAGGGACCAAAAACCTATCTGAAGAAATAAAGCCCAAAAACTTCCCTAATCTGGTAAAGGAAACAGACATCCAAGTCCAGAAAGCAGAGTCACAAACAAACAAAAAAACAAACCCAGAGAGACCCACAACAAGATATATTATAATTAAAATGCTAACAGTTAAAGGGAGAATCATAAGAGCAGCATAAGAAAAACAGCTAATTATAAATGAGAGATTCCCCCATAAAACTAACAGCTAATTTTTCAGCAGAAACTTTGCAGACCAGAAGGAAATGGCACAATATATAAAAAATGATAAAAGGGAGAAAATCTGCAACCAAGATTACTCTACTCAGCAAGGTTATCATTCAGAATTAAAGGCGAGATAAAGTTTCCCAAACAAGCAAAAGCTAAAAAGGAGTTCATCCCCACTAAACTGGCACTACAAGAAATGTTAAAAGGACTTCCTTATGTGAAAAATTAAAAATACAACGTAGGAAAGAAAAAATCTCATTGATAAAGGCAAACATTTAGTAAGAGTAGTGGATCACCCAATTATAAAGCTAGTGTGAAGGTTAAAGGACAAAAGTAGAGAAAGCGTATGTAATTAGAGTAACAAATTAAGGGTTACATGCACACATGCAAAAAAAAAAAGTAAGATATGTCAAAAGCATAAACGGGGGGCAGGGGTGATTTAAAAAATGTAGTGCTTTTTTGGGCAGCCAGATGGCTCAGTTGGTTAGAGCGCGAGAGACCTCTGAACAACAGGGTTGCCGATTCGATTCCTACATGGGCCAGTGAGCTGCGCCCTCCACAACTAGGTTGAAGACAACAAGCTGCTGCTGAGCTTCCAAAGGGCAGCCAGATGGCTCAGTTGTTTCAAGTGCGAACTCTTAGCAACCAGGGTGCCGATTCAATTCCCGCATGGGATGGTGGGCTGCGCCCCCTGCAACTAAGATTGGAAACAGTGACTGGACTTGGAGCTGAGCTGCGCCCTCCACAACTAGATTGAAAGACAATGACTCTGATTTGATGGGCCCTCAAGAAACACATTGTTCCCCAATATCCTGCAATTAAAAAAAAAAGTAGTGCTTTTAGAGTGTGTTCAGACTTAAACAACCATCAATTTAAAATAGACTGCTATAAAGATAGTTTGCTATATATGAGTCTCATGGTAACAACAAAACAAAACACTATAAAAGATATACAAAAAAAAGAAAGAAAGAAAAGAAAAGAAAAGAAAAGGGAACCCAAACAAATCACTAAAAAAGTCATCAGTTTACAAAAAGAGAGAGCAAGAGAAGAAGAAAGGAATAAAAAAGAACTGCGACAACGAGAAAACAATTAATAAAATGACAATAAGTACATACCTATCTATAATTACTTTAAATAAATGCTCCAATAAAGAAACATAGGGTGGCTGAATGGATAAAAAACAAAACCCATGCATATGCTCCCTACAAGAGACCCACTTCAGGTTGAAACACACAGAAACTGAAAATGAAGGGACGGAAAAAGATATTTCACGCAAATGGAAATTTAAAAGAAAGCTGGGGTAGCAATACTTATATCAGACTAAATAGACTTTAAAACAAAGACAGTAACAAGAGACAAAGAAAAGCAATTCATAACGATAAAAGTATCAATCCAAAAACAGGATATAACACTTGTGAACATCTCCACACCCAATGTAGGAGTACCTAAATATATAAAGCAAATATTAACAGACATAAAGGGAGAGATTGAGAGTAAGACCGTAATAGCAGGGAACTTTAACACCACACTTACATCAATAGATCCATTATTCAGACAAAATAAACAGAGAAACAGTAACCTTAAAAGACACATTGGATAAGATGGACTTAAGAGATATTTATAGAACATTCTACTGCAAACTAGCAGAATACACATTATTTTTCAAGTGCACATGAAACATTTTCCTGGATAGACCACATGCTAAGCCACAAAACAAGTCTCAGTAAATTAAAGGAGACTGAAATCATATCAAGCATTTTCTCTGATCACAATGATATGAAACTAGAAATCAATTAGAAGTGGAAAAGCTCAAACAAGTGGAGTCCAAACAACACGCTACTAAACAATCAATGGGTTAATGAATAAATGAAGGAAGTAATAAAAAAAAATCTTGAAACAAATGAAAATAGAAACACACTGATCCAAAATCCCTAACACAGCAAAATAATTCTAAGAGGGAAATTCATAACAATACAGGCCTACCTCCAGAAACAAGAAAAATCTCCAACAATCTAACCTTACACCTAAAGGAACTAGAAAAAGAAAAACAGAGTCCAAAGTGAGTAAAAGAAAGAAAATAATAAATATCAGAGTGGAAATAAATTAAATAAAGACTAAACAACAACAACAACAAAACAATAGATCAATGAAACTAAGAGCTGGCTCCTTGAAAAACTAAACACAACAGATAAACCTTTAGCCAGACTCACCAAGAATAAGAGAAGGCCCAAATAAATAAAATCAGAACTGGAAGAAGAAAAGCAAAAAACAACACCACAGAAATACAACGGATTATAAAAGACTACTATGCACAATTATACAGAATACCAACAAATTGGACAACCTAGAAAAAATAGATAAATTGCTAGAAACATGTAATCTTCCAAGACAGAATCAGGAAGAAACAAAACATGAACAGAAATAGTAGTAGAAACAAAATTGAATTAGTAATCAAAAATCTTCCCAGAAACAAAAGTCCATAACCAGACAACTTCACTGGTGAATGCTACCTAACATTCAAAGACAATTTAATACCGATCCTTCTCAAACTCTTTCCAAAAAATTGAGAAAAGGGAACATTTCCAAACTCATTTTATAAAGTCAGCATTACCCTGAAACTGAAACCAGACAAGGATGCTACAAGAATATTATAGGCCAATATCCCTAATGAAGATAGATGAAAAAATCCTCTGCAAAATAATAGCAAAACTAATTCAACAGCACATTAAAAGGATCATACACCATGATTAAGTGAGACCTATTCCTAGGATTCAAGGATGGTTCAACATCCAAAAATCAATCAAAATGAAACACCATATTAACAAAACGAAGGCTAAAAATCCTATGATCGATCTCAGGTGCTGAAAAAGCATTTGACAAAATTCAATATCCAGTTATGATAAAAACTCTCAGCAAAGTGGGTATAGAGAGAATGTACTTCAACATAATAAAGGCCATATATGACAAACCCATAGCCAACATCATACTCAATGGTTTTAGAAACCTGATAGCTTTTCCTCTAAGATCAGGAACGAAACAAAGGTGCCCATTCTCCTGGTCAGAGCAATTAAGCAAGTAAAAGAAATAAAAGGCATCAGAATTGGAAAGGAAGAAGTGAAATGGTTGTGTCATGCAGATGACATGATATTGTATATAGGAAACGCTAAAATTTTCACCAAAAAATTCTTAGAACTAAATGAATTTGGTCAAGTGGCAGGATACAAAATCAATATATAAAAATATGTTGCTTTTTTGTACATTAATAAAAAACTACCAGAAAGAAAAATTAAGGAAACATTCCCATTTGCAATTGAATCAAAAAATAAAACACCTAGGGATAAACTTAACCAAGGAGGTAAAAGACTTGTACACTAAAAACAACAAGACCTTGATGAAAGAAATTGAAGACACAAATAAATGGAAAGATATTCAGTGCTCATGGATTGGAAGAATTAAATATTATGAAAATGTCCATACTGCCCCCTAAAATATACAGATTCAATGCAATCCCTATTAACATTCCAATAACATTTTTCACAAAAAGAGGGCAATCTAAAAATTTGTATAGAACCACAAAATACACTGAAATCCAAAGTAATTATGAGGAAGAACAACAAAGCTGGAGGCATCACACTGATTTCAAACTATATTACAAAGACATAATAATCAAAACCATAAAAACAAGCACATAGATTAATGAAACAGAATAGAAAGCCCAGAAATAAATCCACTCACATATGTTCAATTAATTTATGACGAAGGAGCCTAGAATATTCAATGGGGAAAAGACAGTGCCTTTTAAAAAATGTGTTGGGAAAACTGGATAGCAACAGGCAAAAGAAAAACTGGACCAGTGTCATATACCATATAGAACAATTAACTCAATATGGATTAAAGACTTGAATGTAAGACCCGAAACCATAAAACTCCTAGAAGACAACATAGGTGGTAAATCTTGACATGGTCTCAGCAATGATTCTTTTTTTTTTTAATCTGACACTGAAAGCAAAAGGAACAAAAAGAAAAATAAACAGTGAGAATATATCAAACTAAAAAAGCTGAACAGCAAAGGAAACAATCAACAAAATGAAAAGGGAACTTAATGAATGGGAGAAAATATTTCCAAATCACATATCTGATACGAGGTTAATATTCAAAATATATAAAGAACTCATACACTCAATAGCAAAAAGAAAAAAGAAACAATCCCATTTAAAAATGGGCAGAATAGACATTTTCCAAAGGAGACATACCGATGGTGTACAGGTACATGAAAAGATGCTCAACATCACTAATAATCAAGGAAATGCAAATCAAAATGAGATATCACTTCACACCTGCTAGAAGACAAGAAATAACAAATGTTGGTGAGGACGTAAAGAAAGAGAACCCTTGTGCATTGTTGAAGGAAATGTAAATTGGTACAGCCACTATGGAAAACAGTGTGGAGGTTCCTCAAAAAATTAAAACTAGAACTACCATATGGTCCAACAACCTGTTCCTTGGTATATATATATACATATATATACATATATATACATATATATGTGTGTGTGTGTGTGTGTGTATATATATATATATATATATATATATATATATATATATATATATATATATATATAAAAGAAATGAAATGAAAACACTATCTTGAAAAGATATATGCACCCCCATATTCATTGCAGCATTATCTACAATAGCCAAGATATGGAAACAATTTAAGTGTCCATCAACAGATAAATGGATAAAGAAAATGTGATATATATATACACTGGAATATTACTCAGACATAAAAAAAGAAGGAAATCTTGCCATTTGCAACAACTAGAATGGACATTGAGGGCATTTTGTTTAGTGAAATAAGTCAGACAGAGAAAGACAAAACCCATCGAGATCATAAATACAGAGAACAGATTGGTGGTTGCCAGAGCTTGGGGGAGGGGAATGGGGGGTGGAAGAAATGGGTGAAGGTGGACAAGAGGTACAAACTTCCGGTTATAAAATAAATAAGTCCTGGCAATATAATGTACACTATGGTGATTATATTATAGTTAATAACATCGTATTACATACTTGAAAGTTGCTAAGACAGTGTATCTTAAAAGTTCTCATCACAAGACAAAAAAATTTTGTGACTGTGTATAGTGACAGATGTTAACTAGACTTATTGTTTTGATCACTTCGCAATGTGTGCACATTTTAATCATTATGTCATACACCTGAAACTAATAACTCTGTATGTGAATTATACCTTAATAAATATATTAAAAAGCTAAAAAATATCTATTTAATATGTATAGGAAACCAAGAGAATAGGAAGCTGGAAGTATTGCCAGAGCTGATGGTTCAGGAAATGACTCTGGATTGTGAAGATCTAACCACTCTGCCCATTTTACTAGCAGTTTGGGTCAGGGGTAAAGACTGGAGATACTGGTTCTCAATATAAATCTTCACTATGAGGTATTAAAGGCAGCTGTTAAATGTGAAGTGTTATGAGAGAGATGGAGTAAATTCACTTATTGTTCATGAGTGTTCATGAGTGCAGAATATTAAGGATACGAGACCCGAAACAGCCAAAAGTTGATGGTGGACAAAGCCTAGGTGGGACCTCAGTAAGAGACAAAAGCATGCAGTGGGGACATAAGGAATCTGGAGAGAAATGAGGAGATTAAATCTGATTCAGAGAAAGGCTCCAAGTTACCCCCTAGTTTAATATGAGAGGTTAGTTAGGGATTTTATTGGTTGATTTTCATATTCAGTATCATCCTCCTGGGATCTACTGAAAATAAAGCTCTGGAACACATCGTAAAAGAATTTGGTCCAGACCATCCAAAAGTAAGTAAGTTGAAGTTGCAAATATCTCCCAGGGTTTAAATAGAAGTACATTTTTGTAAACTTAAGATTTGCCCCCTCTTGTACCAGAGCTTATACTTTTTCAGGAAAGCATAGTTGATCAATGATGAAATGAACAATTAATTAGGTACTTCCTCTTCTGCCAATTTCTTACTTGATAGTTTAATAACTTTTGACCTTCCGTTTGTTCAAAAGATAATGAAGTTCAGGAGATTAAAAACATTAGTTATTTTATGGTAGTCAAAAATATGATAATCCTGAGAGCTACATAATTGAACATGTATATATTTGGATAAATACTTAAGTTTTTTCTTTTTTTTTTCTTTTTTTCTTTTTTTAAACTTTCCTGCTAATCATAGGATTCTCTGATTTTTCTGAAGTAAATAAAATTTACTGAAAGCTGAGGTCTCCTGAGTCCTAAAACTGAGTCAGTTCTGACCTAATGCCTGGTTATTGGGAAAGATTCAACATTCAACAGTTCAGATTTTTCATTTACTAACCATTCCCTCCTCTGGAGCTTACACCCTGGATCAATTAATGTCTGTTTTTGAGAAATCTGAACAAGTCTCCTACTCTGACAAATAGAAGCAATTCAATAATGAGACTCTACTTGCCTAAATTCTGTGATACATCGAGGCTCCTTTCTGCAGGAGGTGGGGTGCTGATGAGTGGAAGGGGATATAATATGTGACTAACAAATTAGTATCAATGCTAAAATTAGTAATAATAACTCACGTGGTGGTGGGCAAACTAGAAAATTAGTTCATAAATTATGTTCAAAAAATTTTCAGTATTGTATCCTATGAATTCTAGAAACATAAACATGTAATCCTAGAGGTATTCGCAAGTCAAAGCTTCTACTGAATTGCTCTCATCTTGTCAGTGGTTGAGTGGGTGGAGAAAAACTGCCAACAGTCAAGTGGGGCTTTCCATCCCTATTATATCTGTCTTCCTCAGATCCAACAACACGGCTGCTGAACTTAGAAATCACTCTCTGTACCCTTGCCAAATGTTTGCTCAAGTGTTTTAGCGTACATATACGTGTGAAAATAAATAAAGGAAACTTCAGTTAAAATGAGGTTCAGAAAGGGGTGCTCTCACACATATACCACTCATTACAGCCCAGAAAACCCAGGAGAAGAAGGAAGATAAGAATTGTTCTGACAAGGGAGGACATTTTTCTCGCAAAATTCCTTCTCTTGCTTTTAAAAAAAGGAAGGCAGATCCCTCTTGGCCCAGCAA
Source organism: Rhinolophus sinicus (assembly GCF_057876585.1). Classification (NCBI taxonomy): domain Eukaryota; kingdom Metazoa; phylum Chordata; class Mammalia; order Chiroptera; family Rhinolophidae; genus Rhinolophus; species Rhinolophus sinicus. The sequence continues at coordinate 46,774,447 of NC_142504.1, forward strand.
CAACATACTAATCACTGCGTGCAGCCAATGAGAAACTGCCACAACCTCGAACTCATTCTTTTTGAACTTGTGTTCAAAAAAACACTCTCCAATTTCCTTCTAAAAACCTAATAAAAGGTAACGTTCTCTTTGTCTCTTTGGACTTGCCTGTGGCTCTCGAATTGCAATTCTCTGCTATTCCTGAAAAACACATTCTGCTGGCAAAATAACTGGCTATTTTATTTTTGAGGTCAACACACACTGCAACTCTCACAATATTGTAACAAGCATTTCCCTGCCCTGCCCTCATTTTCCTTTTAAACATTTTGAGATAACATTTTAAAATTCATTCTTCTAAAGTTGTTGAAAACATACGGATTACAAGTACAACTCTTGTTGAGGCCATTCAGCTAAACAGCCCAAAAGATCAGCCAATATTTATCTTCAATCTAACAAGCAGAAAACCAAACTTCTTTCCAGAAATGTGTGTAATTCTAGACACCCCAACAGATGAATTGACCTTAGCTGTGAGGGGAAATTAAAAACCTGAAACATCTCTGAGATTGGCTTTTTATCTTTGATATATTCATGGTTGCTGGAATACAAACTGATTTTATTAAACAATCTTTGGCAAATAAAAAAATATCACAATGATGAGATAGGTATTACATTTACTTCCTTTAAAAAATCAAGGTCTACTCAGGCTTGCATGCTTAATTGTTTCTATGACAAAGACATTTCTACTAAGAATTACATTTCCAGATAAATACAAAATAAAATATTTTTAAAAGATATCAAAAAATTTAAAGTAAGACAATATTTTTAGGCTATCTTGAACCTCAGCTACAAATACAAAATATACGATACATTTAAGATATATCACTATCTGACATAATGAACAAATGGTCAATATGCCCATTGCATAGTACAGAATTTGACATAGGTATTTTGATTATTTGACCCCCTATGTATTCCCTACACAAATTGCAACTTCATGTTGCCGATTTCCTCACCATTCTGAACTTCCTAGGGGACTTTGTGCTTAGGCATCAGGAAAACTCTTTATGTTGAAGCAAGTAACAAATCCAGAAAAATTAAAAAAAAAAAAAATCTAGGGAAGTTTATAACTGTAAATGCCTATATTTAAAAAGAAGATATACCTTAAATCAATAGACTTACATCTTAAGAAACTAGAAAAAGAAGAGCAATAAAACCCAAAGCAAGCAGAATAATAAAGACTGGGGTGGAAATAAACTAAAAAATAGAAAAACAATAGACAGAATCAATGAAAATATAAGTTGGTTGAACACCCATATTCATAGCAGCATTATTCACAATTGTCAAAAGTGAAAGCAACCTAAATGGTCAGTGATGGATGAATAAACTGTGGTATATACATCCAACGGAGTATTATTCGCTCTTAAAAAGTTTGAGGTTTTTTTGTTTGTTTGTTTGTTTTTGTCTTTTGTTTTTTGTTTTCTTGCTCTTTGCTCATTTGCTCTTTTTTTTCAGGGTAAGAAAAATCCTCAGTTAAAAAAATTTACTTTCCAATTTTAGTTGACATACAATATTATATTTGATTCAGGTGTACAACATAGTGATTGGACATTTATATACCTTATGAACTGATCATCCTGGTAAGTCTAGTATCCATCTGAAACCACGCTTGGTTACAATATTGACTATATTCCCTATGTTGTACATTCCTGTAACTATTTCCATAACTGGCAATTTGTACTTTATAATCCCTCTCAACTTTTTTATCCATCCTCCCAAACCCCCCTTTCCTGGCAACCATAAATTTGTTCTCTGCATTTATGAGTTTGTTTCTGTTTTCTTTGTTCATTTATTTTGTTTTTCAGATTCCACATATCAGTGAAATAATATGGTATTTCTCTTTCTCTTTCTGACTTATTTCACTTAGTAAAATATCCTCTAGGCCCATCCATGTTGTTGCAAATGGTAAGATTTTATTCTTTTTTAATGGCTGAGTGATATTGAATTGTGTATATGTACCACTTTTTTTTTTAAGTTACTTAAAAGCAACAGAGACTAGTTTTTTGTTTTTTTAATTGGGGAATATTGGGGAACAGTGTGTTTCTCCAGGGCCCATCAGCTCCAAGTTATTGTCCTTCAATCTAGTTGTGGATGGTGCAGCTCAGTCGCAGTCTTCAATCTTTAGTTGCAGGGGCCACAGCCCACCATCCTTTGCGGAAATTGAACCGGCAACCTTGTTATTAAGAGTTTGTGCTCTAACCAACTGAGCCATCCGGCTGCCCCTCCAGCAGCTCAGTGGCAGCTCGTTGTCTTCAGTCTAATTGTGGAGGGTGCAGCTCACTGGCCCATGTGGGAATCGAACTGGCAACCCTGTTGTTCAGAGCTCACGCTCTAACCAACTGAGCCATCCGGCTGCCCCTGTACAACTTCTTTATTCATTCATCAATCAATGGACCCTTAGGTTGCTTCCATATTTCAGCTATTGTAAATAGAGCTGCAATGAACATAGGGGTGCATATATCTTTTTAAATTAGTGTTGTGGACTTTTGGGATAAATATCAAGAAGTAGAATTGTTGGGTCATAAGGTAGTTCTACTTTTAATTTTTGGAGGAACCTCCATACTGCTTTCCATAGTGACTACAACAATTTGCAATCCCAGCAACAGTGCACAAGTGTTCCCTTTTCTCTATATCCTCGAACCCTTGTTTGTTGATTTATTGATGATAGCCATCCTGATAGGTGTGAGGCGATATCTCATTGTGGTTTTTATTTGCATTTCTCTGGTGATTAGTGATGTTGAGCATCTTCTCATATGTCTATTGGCCATCTGTATATTCTCTTTAGAGAAACGTCTATTCAGGTCCTCTGCCCACTTTTTAATTGAATTGTTTGTTTGTTTGGTGTTGCGCTGTATGAGGTGTTGTTGTTTTTTTAAATAGATTTTGGATATTAACCCCTTATCAGATGGATCATTGGGAAATATCTTCTCTCATTCAGTAGGATGTCTTTTCATTTTGTTGATGGTTTTCTTTGCTGTGAAAAAACTTTTTAGTTTGATGTAGTCCCATTTGTTTTTCTTTTGCTTCCCTTGCCTGAGGAGATATATCAGTAAAAATATTACTAAGAGTTATGCCTGAGAGTTTACTTCCTATATTTTCTTCTAAGAGTTTTATGGTTTGGGGTCTTACATTTAAGTCTTTCATCCATTTTTAGTTTATTGTTGTATATTCCATGAGAAGGTGGTGCAGTTTCACTTGTTTTTTTGTGTGTATCTGTCCAGTTTCCCCAGCACCATTTTTAAAAATAGACTTTTACCCCAATGTAAGTTCTTGCTTCTTTTGTTGTAGATTAAATGACCATTTAGGCATGGGTTTATATCTGGGCTCTCTATTCTGTTCTATTGATGTGTGTGTCTGTTTTTATGCCCATACCATGCTGTTTTGATTACTATAGCCTTGTAGTATAATTTGATATCAGGGAGAGTGATACCTCCAGCTTTGTTCTTCTTTCTCAGGATTGCCATGGCTATTCGGGGTCTTTTATGGTTCCATATAAATTCTAGTATTATTTGTTCTCATTCTATGAAAAATGTCATTGACATTTTGATAGGGTTGCATTGAATCTATACACTGTTTTTTGTAGTATGGACATTTTAACTATATTAATTTTTCATATCCATGAGCATGGTATATGTTTCCATTTATTTGTATCTTCTTAATTTCTCTCTTCAATGTCTTATAATTTTCTGAATACAGGTCTTTTAATTCCTTGGTTACATTTATTCCTAAATATTTTATTATTTTTTTGATGCAATTGTAAGTGGGATTGTTTTCTTAATTTCTCTTTTTAATAGTTTGTTGATATGTAAAATGCAAACAATTTCTGAATATTAATTTTGTATCCTAAAATCATTTATCAGGTCTACTAGTTTTTTTGGGTGGAATCTTTGGGGTTCTCTATATGTTGTATCATGTCATCTGCAAATAATGACAGTTTTACTTCTTTCTTTCACATTTGGATGCCTTTTAGTTCTTTTTCTTGTCAGATTGCTGTGGCTAGGACTTCCGGCACTATGTTGAATAAAAGTGGTGAAAGTGGGCATCCTTGTCTTGTTCCTGATTTTAAAGAAAAAGTGTTGAGCTTTTCACTGTTGGGTATGTTAGCTGTGGGTTTGTCATATATGACTTTTATTATGTTGAGGTGTGTTTCCTCTATTGCCATTTTGCTCAGAGATTTTATTATAAATGGTTGTTGAACTTTGTCAAATCGTTTTTCTGCATTTATTGATATAATCATATGATTTTTATCCTTCATTTTGTTTAAGTGGTATATCACATTGATTGATTTGCAGATATTGAAACAGCCTTGCATCCCAGGAATAAATCCCAGTTGATCATAGTGTGTGATCTTTTTAATGTATTGCTGAATTTGGTTTGCTAACATTTTGTTGAGGAATTTTGCATTTATATTCATATATTGGCTATAATTTTCCTTATCAGGGTAATGCTGGCCTCATAAAATGAGTTTGGGGGCCTTCCCTCCTCTTTAATTTTTGGAATAGTTTGCAAGGGATAAGTATGAATTTTTCTTTGAATGTTTGTTAAAATTCACCTGTGAAGCCATCTGGTCTAGGACACTAATTTTGGGGGAGTGTTTGATTACTGGTTCAATTCTGTTAGTAGTTATCAGTCTGTTCATATATTTTGTTTCTTCCTGATTCAATCTAGGAAGATTGTACATTTCTATGAATTTATCCATTTCTAAAAGTAAGGAAATTCTGAGAAATACTACAACTGGGGTGAACCCTGAAGACATTACACTAAGTGAAATTAGCCAGTCACAAAAGGGCAAATGTTATATGAGTCCATGTATATGAGGTGTCCAGAGTATTCATATCCATAAAGATAGAAAGTAAAACAGTGGTTGGCAGGCTGGAGGGAGGGGATATACAGAGTTAGTGTTGAATGGTTCAGAGTTTCAGAGAAAAAGTTTTGGAGATGGATGGTGATGATGGTTGCACTACAGTGTGAATGTACTTAATGCCACAGAACTGTGCACTTAAAATGGTCAAAAGTGGTTAATATGGTCATTTTTATGTTATGTATATTTTACTACAATTAAAAAAAAGTAAAAAGTTTGTTGTTTGAAATGATCAACAAATTGACAAACCTTTAGCTAAACTGACCAAAAACCAAGAAGGAAGACTAAAATTTCTAAAATCAGAAATGAAAGTTCATACTTTACTATTTGCTTTAAAGGAATAAAATGGATTATAAAAGAATATTATAATGTAGTGAATAATATTTTTAAACCTATGTATAGTGTCAAATGGGTACTAAACTTACTGGGGAGATCACTTCATAAATTATATAAATGTCTAACCAATATGCTGTACACCTGAAAATAATATAAAATAATATTGAATGTTAACTATAACCAAAAATTAGTCATGGAGAAATAAAGTACAGTATAGGAAATATAGTAAATAATATTATAATAACTAGTTATAATGTCAGATGGGTAATAGACTTATTGGGGTTATCACTTTGTGAGGTATATAAGTGTCTAATCACTATGTTGTTTTATACATGTGAAACTAATAAAAAAAGAATACTATGAACCCCAACAATTGATTATTGAAATTATATTACCTACACAGAAGTGACAAATTCCTAGAATATACCAAGTACCAAACTTGACTGAAGAATAAACATAAAATCTAAATAGATCTATAACAGGTAAAGATATTAAATCAGCAATCAAAAATCTCCAAAAAAGAAAAACCTAGGACTACATGGCCTCACTGGAAAACTCTGCTAAACATTTAAATAATAATTGTCACTGATCCTTTTCAAATTCTTCCAAAAAACAGGAGAAAACACCTCTTAGCTCATTCTATGAAGCTAGTATTACCCTGATAACAACTTCAGACAAAGACATCACAAAAAAGAAAACTACAGACCAATATTCCTTTTAAATATACATGTAAAAAGCACCAATAAAATGTTGGCAAATAGAATATAGCAACATATTACAAGGATTATACACCATGAACAAATAAGATTGATCCCAAGAAAGCAAGAGCAGTTCAACATACAAAAATAAATCAGTGCAATACATTATATTTAAGAGAACTTAAAAAGTTGTCAGTTAATGCAGAGAAAGAATTTTACAGTATTCAACACCCTTTATGATAAAAACAAACAAACAAGCAAACTAGGAATTTGAGGAAACTTCATCAACCCAATAAATGGCATCTAAGACAAACCTGCAATTAATGTCTTACTTAATGGTGAGAGACTGGAAACTTTCCCTCTAGATCAGGAACAAGACAAGGATGTCTGCTCTCACCACTTTTATTCAAGACTGTATTGGAAGTTCTGGCCCGAGCAAGGAGGCAAGTAAAGAAATAAAAGGCAGAATAGATATGGGTTATGGGGAGGGGGATGATGAAAATGTTTTGGAATTAGATAGTGGTGATGGCTGTACAACATTGTGAATACAATAAAAACTAAATTTTACTCTTTAAATAGTCAAAACTTAAAATTTTTAATTGTGTGAATTTTATCTCAATTAATAAATAAATTGAAGTTTCCAGAGATACAAGCCCTGCCATTTCTTAGAACCTCATTTTACTGTTCAATCACCACTGCTATCATAAAAATGTTAGGTCAAACCAAAACCTCGAATGTCACATCTTGAATCTATTTTTTCTAAAAACCATAAATTTCTTTAATAGTATATTTTTATATATTTTTCTATGTATAGATATAAAATATATATTCTATATGTATTCTATATATATTCTCTCTATATATATGGATATATATGGGGGGGACAGATAGTGTTTTGGTCGCTAATACATTAAGGTTTATAATTATTTTGTTTACTTTTATTACTAAAATAGCAATAAATTGTTCCAAGATGGCATACTAAACACGTTTCAGCTTTCTTCTCCTGACCAAATTCCAAGAAATAAGCATTTTTTTTCAAAAACCTATAATATTCTTGGAAAACAAAGCAGAATGGTCTTGGTGGATCAGAAATTAATAGTTCCTAAAAATCCAAAGGCAGACATGACCAGATTGAATGAAGAATGTGCAGAAGATGACTGCTATAAAAGTGGGAATAACATTATATCTCTCTATGTAGTGTATCTGAGAAATTACGATATAATAATATTAACACTATTCTCATTAAAAATATGAAAAATAGGAGTCAAGAATAAGACAAGATGGACGCATATCCCTGCTATTGAAAATAAGAACTAAAATACATAAGAATAGAAATGAATGAAAATAAAACTATTAATATTTCTAGATGGTATGATAGTCTACCTAGAAAACCTAAAAGAATCAACAGACAAACAAAAAAATCAAGAAGAGAGTTTAATACTTGATTATATATCTTTCATCAGCACCAGCAATAACCAATCAGAATTAATCCATTTTGTATATTTTATTTCTTTTTTCAATAAAAAAATACAAATAAAGTTGAAACTCCTTCTGAGCCTGTTCCCCATTTCATTCAACTCTCTCCAACTCAGAGGTAACCATTGTCTTGCATTTGGAGTTTTTCATTCCCATGCATGCTTTTTATATTTTGCTCTGTGTGTGTGTGTGTGTGTGTGTATGTCTTTAAATATGCATATTATTAAAATTATTCCAAAATATAAAGTAAAGTATTATTATTTTGCACATTGAGAAATTGTGTACAAATGGTATTCGATTATATATACCATTCTGCAACTTGCTTTCATCCATCAATATCTGTAGATTCATTTATGTTGATATTTACATATGTTTAGGGCATTCTTTCTGATCATGTAAAATCAATATGGATGTACACTTTCTGAAATTTTTTTCTCTCATTTCCAGAAATATGTCTGGACAGTATAAAATGTACCTCAAAGGATATATGGATTAATGCAATGGACTGAGTGTTTTTGTCCCCCCAAAATTCATATGTTGAAATCCTAACCCCCAAAGTGATGGTATTAGGAGGTAGGGCCTCCAAGAAGTAATTAGGCCATGAGGGTGGTGATCTTATGAATAGGATTAGCACCCTTTTACAAGGAAACCCAGAGCGCTCTCTCACCCTCTGTCTGCCAGTTGAGGACATAACAAGAAATAGGCCATCTGCAACTGTGAAGAGGGCCCTCACCAGAAGCTTACCATGCTGTCGTCTTGATATCAAACTTCCAGTCTCCAGAACTGGAAGAAACATGTTTCTGTTGTTTATACTAAGCCACCAAGTCTATGAAACTTTATTATAGCAGCCGTACTAAGACACTTAAAAACAAATATCACAATGAAATTACAAAGCAGTTTGGAAAAAACATTGGACATAACTTCAATGTCTATCAGTAGAAAGAAAGTTAAATACTTTATGGTCCATCCATACTATGGAAAATAATTTTAAGTATTTATAAACAATTTAGTAGATCTATATGTACTGACATGGAAAAAATTCCAAGATGTAAAGCAATATGGTCCCTTTTATGTTGAAATTTTTAATTGTGTATTTTTAATTACATATATGTAAATATATTTTAGAAAAACAGTTACAAAACTGGTAATATTGAGTACCTTTGAGTAAGTGAATGAGTTTAAGGGAGACAAAGGGAGGTTTTTGCTTTTACTGTATATCATTGGAATTTTAAAAATGAGAATATGTTCTTATATATAGACATATATTTTTTAGGAGATAAATTGATGATACATAGATAGACAAATGCTAGACAAAAAGAAAAAAAAAGTGGTCAATTAGAATGAACAAAGAACCAGCTCCCTGAGTATACAATCCAGTAAAAGCTGACTACATTATAAGCTTTTTAGATGATTTTGATTGGCATTCTTATGGCCTAAAACTGTAACTGAAGTTTCCATTCTATTTTTACTTTCCTTCATATTCGTTTAATTAAAACACAGGAAAGCAAGACAAACAGTTGTAATTAACATACTTACTGACAGATTTCAAAGTTTTCAATCGGAGAAGACAACCATGAAAATTCAAGCGCAGCACATTTAGACGCCACCTTTGCAAAGCAGACACTATATATTTATCTGTGATCATATCTTTTACTGAGGAAAAATCAATCTAAAAAGGGAAAACAAAAGACATTAAGAAATGAAAAGCTATTTTGCACGTAAACTTTTAAAAATATTTTTTAAAGCATCAAGGACTAAAATTTATCACATCACTCATTTTGGGGGGGCGTTGTTTTTCATGGTCATTCCCAATTTTAATTATGAACAGATTTTCTTTTTTGTGGTCATTCCTGGATTTAATTACAAACAGATTCAAAATTTCCAGTACATGTTGATAGCCATGAGGGTGGGGGGCTCACATTGACCCCACACCAACCCGGTCAATTGTCTTGAAGTGGCCTGGATGCCCCCATCATCCCAGGTGAGCCCCAAGACTTCAATGTCAATGCAACCTGGGTTGATTATTAATGAGTTTCTGCTTTTTGTTTTATGAGCACAGAATATATTGAGTCCTTGACTATGGGAAAGACAATTTAAAGTGTGTAGTTTACAATGGCCTTTACATAATTTATAATTTGGAAGAGCAACCAATGGATGGTGGGGGGAGGAAGTGGAAAAAGGGAGAGAAAAAAAGTATCATCTCCGAAAAGAGCAGTCATCAGGGATAATACATGCTTATTTTGGTTGTTGGCTGAGACCCATCCCCAGTGTCTCTTTGGAATGAAAAAAACAGGCAAATTCTAGGTTACAAGAACAGTACCAAACTAGTATAACACAAGAATAGTACAGAGGTACCAGCCTAGAAGCTCATATGAGAAAATGCTAAGTGTATGTGTGTCTTTGTGCATGCAAACACACTAAGATTATCAAACAACTTTGTTTACGCGTTGAGTATTTTAGCCCTCTTTAGTGCTCAGTTGTTTCTTCCTTTACTCCATATTTTGGGCTGCTTTATTATGTTTTTTGAACTAAAATAGTAGCTAGTATTTATTGCCTACTGCTTACATACAGACTGTACACTCAGGACTTTACTTGCATTTTCTCAATTTATCTCTGGTAAGCCTAACATACAATGGAGCTTTGTTTCAATCCAAAAATAATACTCAATTTATTTCTACCATTTAAATAAGAAAATACTAACAAGTTATCTGTTAAAATAACATTATCTTTTTATCTCATCTTGTAGGCTTGTATCTGCACAAAAGAGAAACAAGTGCACCTACTCTTGGTGGCCACAGAGTGGGGCGCAGGGAAGAAGGCAGTCATTACTACATTTGCCTTAACAACAGTCCATCTCCTTTAAGAACTAAAATACAGTCATGCACTGCATTTTGGTGAATGATAGACCACATATATGAAGATGGTCCCATAAGCTTATAATGGAGCTAAAAAATTGCTATCGCCTAGTGATGTAGCCATTGTAACATCTTAGCACAACTCATGACTCACGTGTTTGTGGTGATGCTGGTGTAAACAAACCTACTGTGCTGCCAGTTGTGTAAAAGTATAGCATTAGCATGTGCGATTATATACAGTACATAATACTTGATAATAAATGACTTGTTACTGGTTTATGTGTTTACGACACTATACTTTTTATCATTATTTTAGAGTGTACTCTTTCTACTTATAAAAAAAGTAAGTTTGTTGTAAAACAGTATGCCACGTTATGTCAGCAGCAGCCACATACATCTGGTGTTTACCACCTCTCTTGATTGCATCATCTTCTCTTGTGCTTGATTTAATTTCATGTTGTTTTCTACAGTAACATGTCATACAGGTTCATAGCCTAAGAGCAATGGGCTACAACATATCACCCAGGCCTGTAGTCAGCTATACCATATAGGTTTGTGTCAGTGCACTCTATGAGGTTGCGTCAAAAGACAAAATCGCCTGGCCACGCATGTCTCACAACACATCCCCATTGTTAAGTGGCACATGATGGTAAAGACATAGCTTCAGACAGTTAGCGTCTACTTACACCATTCCACAATGAGCTTATTTGTGTCATCAGCCTCCAGGAGTGACAAACCTGACTACATATCACCACATCTCTTAAACTGAGGTAGAAGAAAATCTAAACACAAAGAAAAAAAATATACAATTTTGAAAACTGTGAATTTTGATGTAACTCTTCCACTACAATTTTTTTGTTTTTTTTGGTATTAATAATGATAATGTTATCCATACATTGTAGAAGTAGGGGTTTAAGTGCCGGAATGTTATCTAAAAATAGGAATTTTATCTAAAGTACTATATAACTTATCTGTTGATACCTTTGATATAATGGGATCTTTTTAATTGATAGTTGCAGAAGAATGGTGAGAAAATAGGTACATAGAAGGCACTCAATAATTGCTTGTTGAACTGAACTGGATTCTTTCTCAAGTTACAGGATTCCTGGGAAAGATCAATAAACCCACCTTGGCTTCTATTTCTAGAAAAAATGGTAGACTAGAAAATCTGGAAATCCCCTAGATATAAAACATCAGTGAGTGATAAAACAAACATTTTTAAAATATTCTTTAATTTTTTTTAATTTTAGCTTTATCAAGATATAATTGACATATAAAATTATAAGATTTAAAGTGTATATTGTTGTGATTTGATATACATACACATTGTGAAAGGACTCTCCTATCTAATTAATTCAACTCACTTCACATATTTATCGTGAGAGAGACAGAGAGAGAGACAGAGAGAGAGCGAGAGAGAGAGAGAGAGAGAGAGAGAGAGAGAGAGAAAATATTTAAGTTCCACTCTTGTAGTAAATTTCAATTATACAATACAGTGTTATCAACTATAGTCACCATGTTTGACATTATATCCTCAGACCTTACTCACCTTATAGCTGAAAGTTTGTACATTTTTACCAACTTCTCTTTACTCCTCCCATCCCAAGCTTCTGGCAACCACTTTTCTACTCTCTAAAACAAATGTATTTTTAAAAAACATAACTGAGATTTCAAGGAAATAAGGAAAATGTCCAGGGCCCCAATCCTTTCAAACGCAGACTCATATAAATAAGGTGTTCGTGCTCTAGTTGCTCGGGATGGGGAAGTAGTGGGGATGGTTGCTGCATTTCATAACACATAGGTTCAGGTTTTACTGGCCATTCAGAGACAGAAAAAGTCATTAGGTATGTACGAAGCTGGGAGCCATAACTGAGTTAGAAAAAGAGAGAGAAATCCAGGATTAAGAGAGAGATTAAAAAGAAAAAACCTACCTACTGGCAAGAGAAAAGTTAAGATACCTAGCCTTGGATGAAAAAATAATTTCCCAAAGAATCTGTTACCAAAACCAGCTATCATGTGGATTGGGATTTGACTTTTAATTATTTGTGGAATCCAATTTGAATTTATTACTGTAGTAACTGGATTTGATACATTTGGTGCAAAGAGCTTCCCAATTGGTAGTAGCTCTGAGATATTTGGCAGAAATAAATACCACTCTCTCTAAAGAGACACATCCTCAAACTAGGCCTTATGGGATTTTCATAGATTAAGCCCCAACAAAATGACTTCTCAATAAAAATTACAAAACACATAAAGGAAAAAACCCAACAACATTCAACAACAGAAAAACAATAACTTTAAATAAAATTGTCAAATAGTAATTATAAAAGCATTAAGGTGATAAAGACATAGAAAGAAAATTAAGTCCTGGAGAAAACCTGCTGTTGAAAAAGAACTTGGCAGATTTATAAAGGAACCAAATAAAACTCATGGGAATTAAAAATATGATTGAAACTAAAAACTCAATGGATTAGTTAAACAGCAAGTGAAACTTCACTGAAAGGGAATTAGAAAACTGAAACACGTATTAGAAGAAATTACGGATGATAAGGTATAAAGAGACGAAGAGATGAATATACAAAGGTTAAGAGACACATTTTTATAACAAGAAAGGGTCAAGCATTCTATATATCTTTATAGAATTTCCCGAAGTAGAAAAAAGAGAGAATGGAATCAAAGCAAAATTTAAAAATACCACAGATAAAAATGTTCTAAAACCGATAAAAAGCAACAAAATTCTCAGATTCAGGAAGTACAAGAAATCCCAAATAGGAAAACCAAAAGATACCATGACAATTGTAGTGAAATTGCAAAAGGGCACAATCAAAGGAAAATCTTAAATGCAACCAGAGACGGATTACCTACTAAAGAATGTCACTTAGCAACCACAGAAATCAGCAGAAGGCAGAAATCAGCAGAAAATACTTATCAATCTCAGATACCACATGCAAGTAAATTATAACTCAAGGATGAGCATCAAGTAAAAATGCTTTAAGACAATGATTAAGAGAGTTTTCCTCCAATAGACCCTCCACAAAAGAACTTCTAAAGGACATGGGAATCAGAAGAAAGGAGTGAGATGGAAGTAATAATAATAGGCAAAGAAAATAATAACTATATTGTAAAGCCATTAACTTTATTAAAAAGTAAAATGATCATGATGAAAAAACACTAGATAGTACTAATATGCATATTCTAATTCTAGAGAGAGTAATCAGAATTAAAATGCTCTAAATTCTAGTATTTAGAAAGTATATCAGATTTGACAAATAAGTTCGCAAACTTGTTGCAAAGATGTTGCTAACCATTTTTTATATCAGAGGGATTATTCATTATGAATTTGTACCAACTGGACAAACAGTTAACCAAGTTTATTATTTGGAAGTGCTGAAAAGGCTGCATGAAAAGTTAGATGACCTGAACTTTTCACCAACAATTCATGGCTCGTGCATCACGACAATGCACCAGCTCACACAGCACTGTCTGTAAGGGAGTTTTTAGCCAATAAACAAATAACTGTATTGGAACACCCTCCCTACTCATCTAATCTGGCTCCCAATTACTTCTTTCTTCACCCAAAGATAAAGGAAATATTGAAAGGAAGACATTTTGATGACATTCAGGACATCAAGTATAGTATGACAACAGCTCCTTTTCTGGCCATTCCAGAAAAAGAGTTCCAAAATTGCTTCCAAGGGTGGACTAAGCACTGGCATCAGTGATAGCTTCCCAAGGGGAGTACTTCGAAGGTGACCGTAATGATATTCAGCAATGAGGAATGTAGCACTTTTTCTAGGATGAGTTCACGAAATAATTGTCCAACCTCATAGTTATTAATTTACTTTAAGCTTTATTAAGGTAAATGCACATGTTGAAAATATTTAAGAGAAGCCACTGAAATGATAGAAATAGAATGTGTATCTTCTAAAACATGAAAATGGGAAAAAGGGGTAGATCTTAAAATTCAATTTCAAAAAGGCAGGAAAAGAGATAAAAGAAGCATATAAAATAAGGATAAATACTATACAATGATAAAAATAAATCCAAGTATATCTAGTAACTATAAATTTTACAAAATTCACTAGTTGGAAGATAAATGTTATCCTTAATAAGGCTTTTTGATATTAATATAGCCATCACATTTCCTTTCATTTGTGTTCATCTTGTTCAGTATACTATTTCAGGTGGATTTTTAAAGATTACCTAATAAAGAGGGTCACTACATGATAGTTAAAACAATTCAAACAATTTACTGGAGATACATAACAATTTTAAATGTGTAAGTATCTACTAACAGCCATGAAGATATAAGGAGAAATTGAAAAATCCACAATCATGATGAAAGATTAAATCAAAACTCCCAGCTGTTGAGAAATCAATGTGAGGAAATAAATCTTCTCTGGATTTCTCAGTGCTCCTGTAAAAAGCTCCAGCCTTTGGAGACACAGAAGTCTATAAGATATAAACGTAATATTTTGCCTTCACTTCCTCTACAAACATTTTACTTTCCACTTACTATGGGGATTAGACCTGTAGCCATTTGTCTAGTAATTTCTCTGATCCAAAAGGGTAATTAAACTTTTCTTGTCTCCCCAAGAAGGTCAAATAGTTATAGTATACACTAGCCCCTTGTAACAAGCTCCCAACATGTCAGAAAGATCCTTAATCATTTACATTTCAAGGAGAAATGTATCCTAGCACCTTGGAGGTATCTCTAATTTAATGTAATTTTTATATTAGTTTCAGGTGTACAACACAACATAATGATTAGAGGGGAATATAATCAATAATGTTGTAAAGATTATGTAGGGGCCAGCCCGGTGGCTCAGGCAGTTGGTGCTCCACGCTCCTAACTCCGAAGGCTGCTGGTTCGATTCCCACATGGGCCAGTGGGCTCTCAAACACAAGGTTGCCAGTTCAATTCCTCGAGTCCCGCAAGGGATGGTGGGCTCTGCCGCCTGCAACTAAGATTGAACATGGCACCTTGAGCTGAGCTGCCTCGCGGATGGCTCAGTAGGTTGGAGCATGGGTTCTCAACCACAAGGTTGCCAGTTCGATTCCTCGAGTCCCGCAAGGGATGGTGGGCAGCACCCCCTGCAACTAAAGATTGAACATGGCACCTTGAACTGAGTTGCCACTGAGCTCCTGGATAGCTCAGGTGGTTGGAGCGTGTCCTCTTAACCACAAGGTTGCCGGTTTGACTCCCGCAAGGGGTGGTGGGCTGTGCCCCCTGCAACTAGCAACAGCAATTGGACCTGGAGCTGAGCTGTGCCCTCCAAAACTAGGACTGAAAGGACAACAACTTGAAGCTGAACGGTGCCCTCCACAACTAGGATTGAAAGGACAACAACTTGACTTGGAAAAAAATCCTGGAAGTACACACTATTTCCCAATAAAGTCCTGTTAAAAAAAAAGAAGATATAGGGTGGCTGAGTGGATAAGAAAACAAGACCCTTGATATGCTATATACAAGAGACTCACCTGAGATGAAAAGACACACAGGCTGAAAGTGAAGGGTTGGAGTAAGACATTTCATGGAATAGAAATGAGAAAAAACTGCAGTAGCAATACTTATATCTGACAAAATAGACTTTAAAATGAAAAATATATTAAAAGACAAAGATGGGCACTACATAATAATAAAGGGATCGATCCAACAAGAGGACATAACCCAAGTAAACATCTATGTACCCAACATAGGAGCACCTAAATATATAAAACAGATATTGACTAACATAAAGACAGAGATCAACAGTAACACTATCACAGTAGGGGACTTCAACACACCACTAACAACAGGACAGGTCCTCCAGACGGAAAATAAGTACGGAAACAGCGGCCTTAAATGACACATTGGACCAGTTGGATTTAATCAATATTTTCAGAGCATTTCACCCCAAAGCTGCAAAATACACAGTCTTTGTAAGCACACATGGAACATTTTCCAAGATAGACCACATGTTAGGTCACACAACAAGTCTCAATAAATTTAAAAAACAATGAAATCATACCAAGTGTCTTCTCTGACGGCAGTGCTATGAAATTAGAAATCAACTACAGGAAAAACACTGGAAGACACACAAATACATGGAGGCTGAATAACATGTTACTAAATAATGAATGGGTCAACCATGAGATCAAGGAAGAAATCAAAAGATATCTCGAGACAAATGAAAATGAAAACACAACGACCCCAAATCTATGGGATGCAGCAAAAGCAGTCCTAAGAGGGAAATTCATAGCAATGCAGGCCTACCTAAAGAAACAAGAATAATCACAAATCAACAGTTTATCCTTACACTTAAGGGATCCGGAAAAAAAAAAAAAAAAAAAACAGCAAAATGAGCCCAAAGGGAGTACAAGGAGGGAGATAATAAAGATCAGAGTGGAAATAAATGAAATAGAGACTGAAAAAACAATACAAAAGATCAAAGAATCCAAGAGTCGGTTTTCCAAGAAGATAAACAAAATAGACAAACCTTTAGCCAGACTCATCAAAACAAAGAGAGAGAGGACCCAAATTAATAACTTCAGAAATGAAAGAGGAGAAGTGCCAACAGACACCACAGAAATACAAAAATAAATTTAAGAAATTACTATGAGCAACTATATGCCAACAAATTAATCAATCTGGAAGAAATGTACAATTTTCCAGAAGCATGCAACCTTCCAAGGCTAACTCAAGAAGAAACGGAAAACCTGAACAGACTGATTACTACCAGGGAAATTGAATCAGTAATCAACAAGCTCCCAACAAACAAAAGCCCTGGACCACCGGTGAATGGCTTTACAGGTGAATTTTACAAAACATTCAGAAAAGAATTATCATCTATTCTCCTCAAACTATTCCAAAAAATCCAGAAGGAAAGAAGGTTCCCAAACACTTTCTACAAGCCCACTATCACCCTGATCCCAAAATCAGACAAAGCATTACAAAAAAAAAAGAAAACTACTCGCCGATATCCCTAATGAACATAGATGCAAAAATCCTCAACAAAGTATTAGCGAACAGAACTCAGCAATACATTAAAAAGATCATACACTGTGATCAAGTGGGATTCATTCCTGATACGCAAAGTTGGTTCAACATCCACAAATCAATTAATGTGATACATCCCATTAACAAAATGGAAAATAAAAATCATATGATCATATCAATAGATGCAGAAAAAGCATTTGATAAAATCCAGCAGCCATTTATGATAAAACTCTTAAGAAAGTGGGAATAGAGGGACCATATCTCAACATGATAAAGGCCATATATACGATAAACCCACAGCTGACATCATACTCAATGGGGAAAAGCTAAAACCATTCCCCTCAAGATCAGGAACAAAGCAAGTTTGCCGACTTTTTCCACTTCTATTCAACATAGCTCTGGAAATTCCAGCCATAGCAATCAGACACAAAAAGAAATAAAGGCATCCAAATTGGTAAGGAGGAAGTAAAATTGTCATATGCAGATGACTTGATACTATATAGAGAGAACCCTAAAGACTCCACACAAAAAACTATCAGAACTGATAAATGAATTTAGTAAAGTAGCAGGATACAAAATTAATATTCAGAAATCAGCTGCATTTGTAAATATCAATAATAAAATATCAGAAGGAGAAATTAAGAAAACAGTCCCATTTACAATTGCTTCAAAGACTATAAAATACCTAGGAATGAATTTAACCAAAGAAGTAAAAGATCTGTACTCAGAAAATTATAAGACACCAAAGAGAGAAATTAAAGAAGATACAAATAGATGGAAAAGCATACCATGCTCATGGATAGGAAGAATTAATATCATTAAAATGTCCATACTGCCTAAGGCAATATATAGATTCAACGCAATTCCTATCAAACTACCAAGGACAGTTTTTCACAGAAGTAGAACATATAGTTCTAAAATTTATGGAGCCATAAAAGATCCCGGATAGCCTCGGCAATCTTGAAAAATAAGAACAAAGTGGGAGGTATCACAATACCTGACATCAAATTATACTATGAAGCTATAGTAATCAAAACAGCATGACACTGGCATAAAAACAGACACATAGATCAATGGAACAGAATACAGAGCCCAGAAATAAATCCATGCCCATATGGTCATTTAATCTACAACAATGGAAGCAAGAATTTGCATTGGGGTAAAGACAGTCTATTCAATAAATGGTGCTGGGAAACCTGGATAGACACATGCAAAACAATGAAGCTGGACCACCTCCTTACACCACATACAAGAATAAATTCAAAATGGATTAAAGACTTAAATGTAAGATCTGAAACCATAAAACTCCTAAAAGAAAATATAGGAAGAAAGCTTACAGACATTACCAGGAGTAATATTTTTACTGACATAACCCCTAGGGCAACGGAAGTAAGACAAAAAATAAACATGTGGGATTACGTCAAACTAAAAAAAATTTTCACAACAAAGGAAACTATCAATAAAACAAAAAGGGAATCCTACTGAATTGGAGAAGATATTTGTCAGTGATATATCTGATAAGGGGTAATATCCAACGTTTATTAAAAAAACTCATTCACCTCATCTCCAAAAAAAACATACAACCCAATTAAAAAATGGGCAGAGGACATGAAGAGACATTTTTCTAAAGAGGACATACAGATGGCAAATGGACATATGAAAAAATGTTCAACCTCACTAATCATTAGAGAAATGCAAATAAAAAACACAAGATACCACCTTACCCCAGTCAAAATGGCTGTCATCAATAAATCAACAAACAACAAGTACTGGTGAGGATGTGGAGAAAAGGGATCCCTCGTGCCCTGCTGGGGGGATTGCAGATTGGTGCAGCCACTTTGGAAATCAGTATGGAGGTGTCTCAAAAAACTGGAATTGGAGCTACCTTATGACCCAGCAATTCGACTCCTAGGTATCTATCCAGAGAAATCCAAAACTCTAATTCAAAAAAATTTATGCACCCCTATGTTTATTGCAGCACTATTTACAATAGCCATGACATGGAAATGACCGAAATGCCCATCAGCACATGACTGGATTAAGACGACTGGTACATTTATACAATGCAGTATTACTTGGCCATAAAGAAGAATGAAATCTTACCATTTGCAATGATATGGATGGACCTAGAGAACATTATGCTAAGTGAAATAAGTCAGACAGAGAAAGACAAATACCATATGATCTCACTTATAAGTGGAATCTAAAGAATCGAATGAATGAACAAACTAACCACAAACAGTCTCAGAGATATAGCGGAAAAACTGAGGGTTGCTAGATGGGAGGTGGGTGGGATGAGGGAGAAGGCGAGGGGATTAGAAAGCACAGTTGGTAACCACAAGATTGCCACAGGGATACGAAAGTCAGTTTGGGGAACATAATCAATAAGGTTGTAAAGATTTTGTAAGACATCCAATGGACACTTATTATGTAGACCACATCAGGGATGGTGTAGAGGCCTAATCACTGTACTGTTCACCTGAAGCTGAATAATAATGAATGTCAAATATAATTTTACATATATATGTATATGTTAAAAAATACATATATATACACATATACACACACACACACACACACACACACACACACACACACACTCACACAGAGATGGTCCATTTTGCCTCTGCAGGAGGGTTGTTAGTGAATGACGATCTATTTGGGCTGAGTTGTTATGGGTGAGTAAAGTGAATCCATTCTGCCGGCCCCCACCCCCAAGAGGTGGGCGGCACAGCAGCCAATGCAGCAGGGGGCGCTCTCCAGCAACGTTAACTTTGGGGAAATGAAAATCCGTGTTACCGGTGACAGGCTTCATAATTGCTCAAAATCTGGATTTTTATGTGAACTTGCCTGACTTTTATGTTAGAATATAATTTTTAAAAATAGACACTGTAGGAACTAATTCTGTGGCATAAAGACACCATACCTGTAGGTCTCGTGACGCCCGTAAGTTGCCAGTCTGCGACCTGTGCTCCAGGTACCCAGAAATGCACTGCAATGTAGAGCCAGACATCTGGGGCCATTTGCTGGGTGCCATCGTATGTCACCTCCTTCCAAATGTCCTATAGATTGCTTTTTTCCTGACTCACGGGGGTTTTGGAGTTCTTTGGTTCTTTTTTCATGCAGTGAGAATAATGGAAGGATATTATGAAAAGGAGCCCAGTGAAACTCATCCCAGTCTTTAGTGTAAGGATGTTTTTTCACAGACACTGATGATTATGTGATGCCATGTGCTTGATAAGATCAACTGAGAAATGTCTGTTTAACTTTTATCATCAGAAATAAATGTGCTTTAAGGGGCAAAGAGTTTGTTTTTATATCTTTTCGACTCTGTGCCTGTCACAGTTCATGTTTACGTCTTGCTGTTGGATGCTGGAAAACCAGAATGAATCTGTGTGTGAACACTTCTGGGACCTTCCTCCTTTTGTTCACTCACTTTCCTTTTGTTTAATACCTAGGACCACCGAGCACTGGAAATGTGGCGAGTTTGAACCGAGAAGAGCTAGCTGTACATATAAAAACAACAAAACCGACTGTGAAGGCATAATTAGAAAAAAATATATGAGATCACTAAAGATTTTTACATTGATTGGCTACATGTTGAAACGATAACGCTTGGGATAAATTTGGTTAATAAAACATGTTATGAAAATTAATTTTACCTGTCTCTTTAAAATAATTTTTTTAATTTAAAATTTTAATTAAAAAATAAAATTTTTTTGGCTCATCTGTGTGGCTCCTCCCATCAAAAGGTAAGGCACATTTTAATCAAAGTCTAACAATTGTCTTAACTCAGTGAAGACACTGTGATGCACAGTTCCTGGTCACTCAATCACAGCTTCACTGCTTGAATGAATGAAAACAATTCCATCTTTCAGCCTCTTCTCACTGTGTGCCATGCCCACTCAGCAAAAGTGCAAGGCTGCGTCCGCTCTGAGGTCCTGAGACATGTAAGTAATAGCACCAGACTTCAGTATCACTAGTTCCTCCATGATGAGAATCTCAGTTCTCCCCAGTGTCAAAGTGAGGCTCCCTATGTCCCGGTCAGCACTGTGTCGGGAGGCAGGTGGGTGATGCGGGCTGAGGATGATTTACTGCAGGTGACACAGGATTCTGTTGATGCACGCGTGAAGACCATGTCTGCAGGATCCGCAGTGCAGCTCTGGGATACCGAGATGAATACATGAATAATTGTTTTGATAATATCAAGCAGGCATGTGTGATGTAGCTTTGCAGCATCTTCTGTCAACAACAGACAGAAAGAGGCTTTACAGTTTAGGTTACTCTGCTTTCAGGAACCATGTTAGGTGTCCAATTTGGTACTTTTGCAGGTATCAATTAGAACAGAAGAATTTCTCAGAATATCTCAGTATCGATGAGTGTCCCTATAAATCCTGAGTGTGCGGGGACATGGGGAGGGGCATTCTGTAGGACCCAAAACACTACCGATGATGTCAAAAAGCTCACGACAGATCAAAGAAAAAGGAAGAGGTGCATCAGAGTTCACTAATGGAAAGGTAATGGCATCTGGGAGCTGGTGAGGAAGACAAACTTGAATGGATGAATTTTAAGAACAAAAACACACTTGAAATAAATACGGCACAAATAAGTTATCCAAATGCATTGAATTATAATAATTCCAAGATGCTTCTTTCATTCCATTTTGTGTGCTGCTAAGGGAGAAAGATGGCAGGTATAGTCCTAAAGACTTAATGGTTTAGTTTTAAAACATTTCAGCTATGTCTGGAGCTTCAGGACAGTGGATCAGGCAGAGCTTAAAGAAAAAAAGTATCTCTTCAAGAAAACTGAGATCAGATCCAATATATCACTAAATATTCACATTTTTCCCATGATTAGAAGTAGATTATTTTAAACTGACACAAAAGTTGACAACAAATCTGTTCTAAACAATGTATCGAACATTGACATGTGGTAATTTACTAATTAGAGAAAAATAGGCAACACTTACTTCTGGAAGTTGTGAAACTGAAATTGTGCAAACAATTAACTGCATTGAATCAATAGTGAAAATTGGTAGACTTCGTGTCCCTAGCATTATTTCAATCTGATTTCCCTGAGCCCAGCCAATTTTATGCCTATGAAGTAGCCACTTTTGGAAGCAAATTCACTTTTAACAGGGTTCCATTTATTTAAAAACAAAACAAACAAACAAACAAACAAACTGAAGGTATCCAAAATGAATACCTGAAAGTATTTTCTGAGGGAACTACTCAGCTAAGCTGCGGTATTAATAAACACAAGGTGGTTTTAAGAACAATTGCTTGTAGATACCTTTTAAATGATCATTTTATATAAAAAGTTACTTTATTATACACCCAAGTAGTGCTTCTCAACGGGCAGCACCATTTCTTGGCTGAGGGAGTGGAAACAAATCATCTTAAGGGCTTTTCAAAATGCAACACTATCCACCCCTGGAAAACCTACACTTTTTTTTTCTTTTTAAAGCATCCTACAGACTTTAAATTCTAATTAAGTAAATATCAGTCTTTCATATCCCACATAAACAAAAATTTCTTCGGGGTCCCCCCTTTTTCTCAGAGTAATGAGAAACCCAAAACTGAGAAAACCACTGTAGTTTATCCTTAGCCACACATGGTCAATTTCTGGCTCTGAGCTCATAAAGCACCAGTGTGATGAAATTACCCATAGCTGCTATATAAGCCCCTGTCTGGGCTGAGCTTTCTTTCCGTTATAGCCCAGGAAGCTGATTTGTGGTGACCTGTTGGACTTGGACGTTTTAGCTGGTTTTCCCCCCATTTTATTTTTTCCCTTCCCTCTTGTTTCCTTGGTCTCATTTTTTTAGTTAGTGTTATTACTTAGTATTGTTAGTACAGTTATTACATTTAGTCAGTGTAGTTAGCATAGTTATTGTTTATTAGCCCCTCCCCCCACCCCCACCCCCCGTTTTATTTTTTCCCTTCCCTCTTCTTTCCTTGGTCCCTTTTTTTTTAGTATTATTAGTTAGTATTGTTAGTACAGTTATTACATTTAGTCAGTGTAGTTGGCATAGTTATTGTTTATTAGCATTGTTAGTACTATTGATAGTATATTTAGTCAGCACAGTTGGTATAGTTATTATTATTAGCAGCGTAGTTAGTACAGTTGTTTGTGAGCACAGTTGGAGAGCATCGTTAGTACCGTCAGTGAGCGTAGCTAGCGGGTCACCATGTCACGTGAGTTTACAGACATCCCTGTTGACCAGGAGCCCCCCAGTGCCCATTATGAGCTCATTGGATCCATCGGCGAGGGCACCTTTGCCAACGTAGTGGTGGGCATGCACATGCTCACGCAGACGAAGGTGGCTGTGAAAATCATCAAACAACGGGTCTCTGACAAAACGCGCAGTTCTCTCCTGCAAGAAGTCCGCTGCATGGCAGACTTGCACCATCCTAACATCGTCCAGCTATTCCACGTGATCAGCTGGGCGGAATCCCTCTACCTGGTCATGGAGTTCGTGCCCGGAGGGGACCTGCTGGACTACCTCCGTGCCCACGGCCGCATGTCGGAGGACATGGCCCGCGGCATCTTCCGGCAGCTGGTGTCAGCAGTGCACTACTGCCACGAGAAGGGCGTTGCTCACCGGGACCTGAAGCCAGAAAACGTGCTGCTAGACGCTCGGATGAACGCCACACTAGCAGACTTTGGACTTGGCGCATCCTCCAACATCCATCAACGCAGCACGTTTTGTGGCAGTCTCTTATATACAGCCCCAGAACTGTTCCTGGGCGAAACGTATGACAGTTGTGCCTCGGACATCTGGAGCCTGGGAGTGCTGCTGTATGAGACGCTGACGGACACCGTCCCTTTCCATGCGACGAGCTGGCCAGAGCTGATGATGAAGATAGCCAGCGGGCGGTATGTGGTGCCAAGCTATCTGTCCATTCACGTGGCAAACCTCCTCCAAACACTGCTGAACCTCAACCCTGAGCAGAGAGACGATCTGAAGGCCATCATGCCAGATCCCTGGCTGAACATGGGCCAAGAGGAAGAACTGAAGCCGTATGTTGAGCCACCCAGTGATGACATAGACACCTGGGTCACAGAAGAAATGGTGAACCTGGGCTTTCGCTATGAAGACATCAAGAACACTCTGTCTAACAAAATAGGCAATAACATCCTGGCCACATACCGCATTTTACACAGAAAAAACTTAAAATTCCGGACTCGAACCATCAAGGTGAAGCCCTTCCATCCTCCTGAGTTCCAGAGCCGCAGCCCCTCCCCAGCCCAGGAGGTTCAATCTGAGCGGTCCGGTTGCCAGCAGGCAGAGCAGCAGCCTATGGACCACGAGCTGGGGCAGAAGGCCCAAAAGTCTGCCGGTCCTACATACATCCAGGAGTACAGCATAACCATTCCTGAGTCCAGGAGCACCCCACCTCCATCCAGCCCAGGATCCAAGACCTCTATTCCTGAGCCCAGCCGAGAGTCTAGAAACGCCACCCCTGAGCCCTCCCCTCCCAAGCACTGCTGGGGCTCCAGGACCTCCACTCCCGAGCACAGCCAGGGCTCCAGGACCGCCACCCCTGAGCCCAGCCGGGAGTCCAGGACCGCCACTCCCGAGCACAGACCAGGCTCCACGACTGCCATTCCTGAGAACAGACCAGGTACCAGAACCGCCACTCCCGAGCTCAGCCCTGGTTCCAGCACCATCTTTAACCCAGCCCCCCAATGTCACCCTGGGGACCCTCTCTCCATCCACAGCACCAGCAGCAGCAGTGGAAACACAGAAAACATCAAGCCGAGCCGGCGGCAGGTGGTTAGGGGGTGCTTGAACTTCTTACGAAAACTGTTCTGTCTGCCTCCAAAGAAGAGGTGCTGCAGGCGCAGTCAAGTAAAGCCCCTATAGACTTTTGACAGCAAACGTGGGGCTAGAACAAGACTCCAGGGAGGTCAAGCCTGGCTCCCTGCATTTTAAAGGCTGAAATAGATGAAACTGAGGTCCAGGGAGCCTGACCACGTGGTGGGGGAGATCGGCCAGAGGCTGGATGCAAACTGCAGGTCACAGCAGTACAAGAGATACACACGGTGTGTCCGTGGGAGAGAGGACTTGGGCCAGCAGACAAAGGAGATGTGACCAGTGCCATGGCGTTCTCTGCGTGGGATTCCCGGCCAGGGTATCTGGCATCGCCGTGGCATCCAGCATCGCCGGGGCCTTCAGAAGGACCTCCTTGGAGGACGTCCTGGAGCTTCCTGGGAGACAGGAGGACGGACCACCATTGCTGCAGGTCCACCACTTCGGCCCCCAGATGGGTGAAACTTCACAGACTGGACTGTTTTTCCTGGGGCCCTTCTTCCCTCCCCTGCTCTGTGGGGAGGGATGGTTCTTATTAAAGTCCTTGGTTTTCCAAACCTTTCAATAAATGTCTTGCTTCAGAAAGATGTATTGGGTACTCTTGTTTTGCATCCTCCAGTATGAGGAGCGTGTAGTGATGTAATACTTGGACTTAACTGGCACAACTCTGCACCTTTGCATGTTGTTCCTCATGGTCTTCTGTTCCCTTGGCTTTGAACCCTCAGCTCCCTTGTCCATTTCTCCTTTGTGGCAGGATGGTGTTGCTTGCTCACACAGCACACATGCTGCCTTCTTCTTGTGGATGCTCAATTGGAAGGAATCACAGCCGGTCCAAGCCAGTTATGGCAACCAGTCCCCTCTCCCAACCCCCTGCTAGTGATTGGATGAGGCAGGGACTCATGACCTAGTTTTGGCTAATGAGGTATTTCAGGAAGTCCACAGGGGCTTCTGTGAGAGATTCTCCTTCCTGTGTGCTCAATGATGTCAACAGGAATCATCTCTCCTGACCTGTTGGCTTTGCCTCCTTCCCTCTGTGCTGCCGTCATTCTCAGGTGGTCTTTCCTTTATGAAAACAAAGTGGCCACCAACAGCCACAGGATGACGTCACATCCCAGCAGCGTCCCAACAGAAATAGAGCGTCTCTTCCCCATGATTCCAGCACTGTCTAAATTGTGTATCTTTAAAGTGACATGAGCTGCCAACAGCCCCACATCCCATTCTTCTTAGAGGTCAGAGTATGGTTGGGTCACCATTATTGGTGAGAATGGAACATTTCCCTGAAGTGTGCTGGAGCACGGAGCAGGAAAAAACCCAAAGGTTTAACACTCCATTCAGCATAATCCTTGTCAAGCACTAGATTCTACCACCAGCTCAGCTGAATCAAAGAATGGAGTCTAGAGAAATTGCGGCAGCGGGGTGGTCTTCTTGCGTTCTCCTCCGGAACGTACCACAAATTGAACATCTATAACCTATCAAAGGACACTCTGCTCATCACACAGAACAGCTAAGAGGCTCCTACAAGGATTACTCAAAGGTGGGCAAACTGGGTGAGCCAGGGAAAAGGGAAGGGAGTGGTGTGGAGATGCAGCCCACATCCGCGGCTGGGAGACGTGTGGGTCCCAGGATACAGAACAGAGATCACAAGAGCCAGGAGATGGGCTCTTTCTCTGCGTCCCACAGCTGAACTCTCCTGCCGAGAGAGCAGCGCATCCCATGATTGAGGCAGTAACCTCAGCGGAGATTTCCAGCTGGGCCCTAGGTCAAACAAAACAGCAAAAGCCCTACCTGGGCCCCTTCCCCCACTCTCCCACAGCAATCCTACCCCCGCCCTTCCAGAGTCTCAAGCTGGTCCCTGAACTGAAGAGCAGTGTCAGACGACAGAGGAGCTATAGTGCTGAGGAGCTGTAGTGCTCAGGACCTGGAAAAAGCCGCTTTGCAACTGTGACCTAGGGCAGAGGCTGGGAAGAGTGTGACACTGCTGGGCTGGGAGATGGCAGACACTTCCCTTCCCAGCCCCACCTTTTCTGGGCTGCTGCGGCAGGACAATTACAGCTGCAGAGACACATGCGGGGTTAACAGCAGATGGCAGAGGCAACTCAGGGCCTTCAGCTGCTCAGAAATATCGAGCCTTCCACACACCCACACACCTCCACTCTTATCCCCCACACCCCCAAGGGAAGAAATGCCTAAGACTCAGCAGACCTGGGCACAGGGCCGGCTGTGGTGCTCTCAGTGCGAATATGTGCAGGCGAGAGCAGACACTGCACTGACTTTGTAAAAACTACCAATCACAGCCCATAGCCCCGCGCACCTAGAACTGCAGTGCCAGGGTCACTCTGGGCACCAGGTGGCTGGCTCTGCCTCCACAAGACGGAGAGGACTCTTTGTACAAAAGAGGACAACCTGGAGATTGTTTGGTGAGCTTAACTCAAGACTGGCGCTGCTTTTGTGTGTGTGTGTTACTATCATTTTTAGCATATATTATATATATGCTTTTTTTTTTTTTCCCTTTTTCTCTCTCTTCTTTTTTCTTTTCCCTGCCCTACTTTTCTTCGTTCTTTCCATATTTCTGTATTGATTTGTGTGTGTGTGTGTGTGTGTGTGTGTGTGTGTGTGTGTTTGATATTTTTGCCTGTGTTGAGTGTGGGTTATCGGTTGTTTTTACATGTGAGTATATTTGGTTTTTTCTTTGCTGTTCTTATTGCTGTTGTTGTGTGTGTTGATTTGCTTTGTTCTGAAATTACCCTACACCAGGGCCCTACAACATACCCAGAGGACAACTCCAGACAAAACCAGAGCATTACCGGGTTTGACCTACAAGTGACACACCCAGAGGGAACTCTCTACAGACACAAGACCTCATGGGGGTCAAGCCTCATCTGGGTCAGCAGCTCATCCACTGTGGGCAGAGCCAATGCTCACAACTAGACAGCGTAGGAGTCAATCCAACCTACTGACAAGCCAAAAGCAATTAAAGCTCAACTTGAACAAGAGAATACACACAACGGTCACTTTTGGAGCACACGCACAGGAGAATAGAGAAGTGGTGCAAGTCAAATATAAAGAACACATACTACATAAGATCACCCAGCAAAGACCAAGAATCCTAGGGGATTTACCTAATACATCGAAGCAAACACAGAGAGTCAGCCAGAATGGGGAAATAAAGAAACATGTCCCAAATAAAAGAACAGAAGAAACTCCAGAATTGGAACCAAATGAAAGAGAGGTAACTGACGTATCAGAAACAGTTCAGAACACTGATGATAAGAATGTTTAAGGAGTTAAGTTATGACATAAGGAAGGATAGAGAAATCATAAAGAACAACCAGTGAGAACTAAAGAACACAATAACTGAAACACAGAACACACTTGAAGGAATTACCAGTAGGTTAAATGAGGCAGAGGATGGAATCAGCGACTTAGAAGACCAGTTAGCAGAGATCACCCAAGCGGAACCACAAAAAGAAAAAAGAATAAAAAACAATGAAGATGGTTTAAGAGACCTCTGAGATAACATCAAGCCCAACAACATGAGCATCATAGGAACACTAGAGGGTGAAGAGAGGAAGCAAGGGATCGAGAACACATTTGAAGTAATAATGACTGAAAACTTCCCTAACCTGGTGCAGGAAACCGACATACAAGCACAGGAAGTGTAGAGAGTTCCGACCAGGATGCACCCACACAGGCCCACACCAAGACACATTATAGCTTAAATGGCAAAGGTTAAAGACAAAGAGAGAATACTAAAAGTAGCAAGAGAAAGACAGCGGGTTACATACAAGGGAACTCCCATAAGACTATCAAAAGGCTTTTCTACAGAAACTTTACAGGCCAGGAAGGAGTGGCAGGAGGTACTCAGAGTGATGAAAACCAAAGGTCTACAACCTAGATTGCTTTATCCAGCAAGGCTATCATTTAAAATTGAAGGAGAAACAAAGAGCTGCCCAGAAAAGAATAAGCTAGAGGAATTCATTACCACCAAGCCAGCAAAACAAGAAATACTAAAAGGACTTCTGTAAATAGAAGAAAGATGAAAACAATCTAACTAATGAAGACCAGAAATACAAATAACAAAATGGCAATAACTATGTACCTATCAATAATCGCTTTAAATGTAAATGGATTAAATGCTCCAATTAAAAGATATAGGGCCTGCCCGGTGGCTCAGGTGGTTAGAGCTCCATGCTCCTAACTCCGAAGGCTACCGGTTCGGTTCCCACATGGGCCAGTGGGCTCTCAACCGCAAGTTGCCGGTTCAACTCCTTGAATCCCGCAAGGGATGGTGGGCTCCGCCCCCTGCAACTAAGATTGAACATGGCACCTTGAGCTGAGCTGCCACTGAGCTCCCAGATGGCCAGATGGCTTAGTTGGTTGGAGCATGTCCTCTCAAGCACAAGGTTGCTGGTTCGACTCCCACAAGGGATGGTGGCTGTGCCCCCTGCAACTAACAACGGCAACTGGACCTGGAGCTAAGCTGCGCCCTCCACAACTAAGATTGAAAGGACAACAACTTGACGGAAAAAAGTCCTGAAAGTAGACACTGTTCCCCAATAAAATCCTGTTCCCCTTCCCCAATAAAATCTTTAAAAAAAAAAAAAAAAAAAAGAGTTTGTTGGGTGCCAGAAGGGTACTGGACTTACTGAGATATCTCTAGGTCCTAAAAGCTGAAGACACTGGGGCTTATCTGGCCCTTGGAGAAATGTAGATACACGAGGTCCTGTCTCCCTCTTTCACTTATAAGGATCCTTGTGATTATATTGGACCCACCCAGATAATCAGATAATCTCACCATCTCAGGATCCGTAACTTAATCACATCTGGGAAGACTCTTGCCACATAAGATAACACACTCACAGGTTCTGAGGACTAGGACATGGATCTTTGGGGTGCTATTATTCCGCCTACCACATCATGTAAGGAAATGATAAACACTATATTTAAAAGGCAGTTACTTATGAGGGAGGACACATTGCATTCAGGGAGGATTTAACTATTTGGTAACCTTTATTTCTTAAGCTGGGTAGTGATTACACAAGTGTTCATTATATTATATTTCTTTGCGTGCTTAAATATTTTATTTTAACAACCACAATTTTGAATACAATATGTAGGAATAAAGTTAACTAAGAAGGTGAAAGATTAGCCCACTGAAAACTATAAAGCATTACTGAAAGAAATTAAAGAAGACCTAAATAAACAGATATCCCATATCCAGGCATTAGAAGACATAATAACAATAAGGCAACTTGAATCAGAATTTGAAGTATTCCCGGGAATAAATAAACACCAGGTCCAGGGAGTTTTACATGAATATTATATCAAATATCCAAGGAATAGATAGAAAATACCAACAAGAAAAATATTAAGATGGCAATACTATCCAAAATGATCTATAGAGTCAATGCAATCCCTATTAAATTTTCAATGGTTCTGTGGTTCAGAAATGGAAAAGCCAATCCTCACATTCATATGGAATTGCAAGGGGCCCCAGATAGCTAAAAAATTTTGAAAAAGAATGTAGTTGGAGAACTCACACTTCCGAATTACTTACTACAATGCTACAGTAATCAAAACAGCATGGTATTGGCATAAGGATAAACATATAGACAAATGTAGTAGAATTAAACCTATACATTTGTGGTCAGTTGACTTTTGACAAGAATGCCAAGATTGTTTAATGGAGCAAGAACAGTCTCTTCAACAAATGGTGCTGGGACAACTGGATATCCAAATGCAAAAGAATTAATTTGAACCCCTACCTCACACTTTATTAAAAATTAACTCAAAATGGATCAACAACCTAAACATAAAAGACCATAAAACTCTTAGAAGAAAACATAGGGTCAGTCTTCATGACCTTGGGTTTGGCAATGGAGTCTTAGATCTGACTGACACCAGAAGCATGAGCAACAAAGGAAAAATTAAATTAGACCATGAAAATTTTAAACTTTTGCGCATTAAACAATTTTATCAAGAAAGTAAAAACTTCACATCTGTCTGTAGGTACTACAAAGGGAAAAATATGCCACTAATTAAGTCAGTCATTGAAATGGCTAAAAAGTGTTGGAAAGGTATGATGGTAAATCAGATGATCTGAAAACCATACTTGTATAGTTTTGCACATGGACTATACTTGCATGGTGTTTTTTAAGAAAGAGAAAGTATTGTGACAGTGCCTATGCCCAGAGAGTTTGCAGCACAGAACAGCAGAAGTGTAGGGCCAAATTTCTGAGGGTGTAAGAGATACATACGAGAAAATAATGACTGTGCAAGAGTTGTGTAAGGAAGACTTAGAGAAAGAGGGAGAGAGGAAGCAAAGTTCTAAGGACAGAAAGCTGTAATAGAACTAATTAAGACATAAAGTCTCTGATAAAGAGAGCACCTCTAAGTACCCCCAACACACAGGAAGTAGAGAGGAGAAGAACTAAGAGCAGCTGCTATGGGTGGACTGAGCCTTTATTCACTGGGCATTCGTTCCAGAATCACCACTACTCCTTGGAAGGTTACTACCTGAGTTTCCTACGGCTGCTAACCATAACAGATTGTGGCAAACTGGAGGGCTTAAAACAACAGCAACTTATTTTCTCACAGTCCTGAAGGCTAGAAGTCTGAAATCACAGTGTTGGCAGGGCCACGCTCCCTCAGAAGGGTCTAGAAGAATATCCTTCCTTGTCTCTTCCCAGCTTCTGGTGGTTGCTGGCGTTCCTTGGCTTATAGCTACATCACTGCAATCTTTGCCTCTGTCATCATACGGTTTCATCCCCACTGTGTGTACCTGGATCTCCGTCTCCTTTCTCTTATAAAGATACCAGTCATTGGATTTATGACCCGCCCTAATTCAGTGTGACCTCATCTTAGCTAATTATATCTGCAAAGATCCTATTTCCAAATAAGGTCAAATCCTGAGTTTCTGGTTGGACATGAATTTTGGGGGGATACTTGTCAACACAGTAGAGTTACCTAACTCCTCTGTTTCCTCATGAGCAGAATGAGGGTCTTTGATGAGACAATCTCTCAAGGCCTCTTACAAACCTAAAATTTTGTGATTACTATTATGATTTATGGCCAGATAGTTAAAACTAGGCTCCTAATTGTACAGCCATTGTGTAATCTTTAATTTTAAAGTCAAGTTTAAAGGGTTTACTTTTTCTATATCATGTGATTAAATCATTTTCAACTACAAATCCTAACAGGATATTATTTAGAACCAAAAAAAAGTCCATATCTAATTGGATCCTACCCATCATCTAGATGCTATAATAAATTCTTGCATAAGTGGACACAGACTTTTATCTGAAAGGTACATTCACATTCTTGTCTACATAGTAGGAAAAAAAAGGAGCTATTAGAAAAAGGCCATATAATGCCTTTTCCAATATGTGGAGTTATTAATTCATTCACTAGTTCTTTTAACACTTATTGTTAAGCACCTACCCTGACAGTCATACCTCACTAATTCCATAGAACATTGCCCAGAAATAGTTAAAAGGCAGGTGTTCCACATCTCAGTGTGGAATAAACTTTACAAAGAATTTAAGTGCAATTAGTATGAACCTCAGTTTCTCCTAGGGAGTCATGCCATCATTGCATAATATATATTAAGAATTTTTACATGCCCATATGCATTTATACTTGGTAAGACTAGAAAACAATTCCACAATAAACACGGGCTGTTGCCAACATGGAAACCTGGGAAGAACATCAGGGCAGGTGAGTGTGGATTTTTAAGTCAATTTCATACGTAATTACTATATGGTTATTCTCACACGCAAGACATACTAACCCAAAAAATTGACAAGATGCGACACAAAAGAAAAAACAAGAAGTTTTAAGAAAACTATATGCCACTGAAACTGTATATAAGTATGACGTATGCGGCTACTCAATCTTCTTATTCACTATGTGTCAGGATCTATGTGTCAGGGGGAATTTGGATCTTTAGGAGAAGGAAAAGCATCTAGTGGTCCATGAACAATTAATGAGGTGAGCAGGGGAATATAAGCCTATGTCAGGAGAAAAATACAGGGATGTAACAAACAGGACAAAAGATGAGAGGAGAATCTTGCACTCCTAGTAGGGGGAGGACAAAGAAAAGAAATTCACAAGTGTAAGGAATCCTGCTCTGACTCTAAGTTGTTGAAATGAGTCCATGTATATAATCTCAGTTAAGAAATATAGAGGCAAACCAAAACAGCCTGGTACTGGCATTAAAAAAAGACACATAGATCAATGGAATAGACTAGAGAGCCCAGGAATAAATCCATTCCTAAATGGTCATTTAATCTATGACACAGGAAGCAAAAATTTACACTACGTAGTCTATTCAATAAATGGTGCTGGGAAAACAGGACAGATACATGCAAAAAAAAATAAAACTGGACCACCTTCTTATTCTCTATACGAGAATAAACTCAAAATGGATTAAAGACTTAAATGTAAGACCTGATACCATAAAACTGCTAGAAGAAAATATAGGAAAAAAACTCTCAGCTATTACCCTTAGCAATATTTTCACTGATAGATTTCCTCGGGCAAGGGAAACAAAATAAAAAATAAACAAATGGGACTACATCAAACTAAAAAGGGTTTGCACAGCAAAGGAAACCATTAACAAAATGAAAAGACATCCTACTGAATGGTAGAAGATATTTCCCAATGATACATCTGATAAGAGGTTAACATTCAAAATTTATAAAAAACTGATACAGCTCACTGCGCTGTACACCTGAAGCTGAAGTTGAACAATAATGAATGTCAACTACAATTTTATATATATATATATATATTTATAAGAAGTGGAGTATAGCATTAGGAATAGAGACAGTGGAAATGTAACGGCTGTGTGTAATGTCAGAGGGGTAGTAGATGGGGGGAGGGAGGTTATCACTGTGTGAGGGATATAAATGATAAATGTTTAACTATTACATTGTTTTGTACACCTGAAACTAAAAAAAAAAAAAAAAAAAAAAAAAGAACTGATACAGCTCAACACCTAAAAAAAACGAACAATCCTGTTAAAAAATGGACAGAGGACCTGAATGGACATTTCTCTAAAGAGGACATACGCATGACCAATAGACATATGAAAAAATGCTCAACATCACTAATCATAAGAGAAATGCAAATAAAAACCACAATGAGATATGACCTCACTCCTGTCAGAATAGCTATCATCAGTAAATCAGCAAACAACAAGTGTTGGTGAGTATGTGGGAAAATGGAACACTTGTACACTGTCATTGAGATTGCAGATTGGTGCAGGCACTATGGAAAACAGTATGGAGGTTCCTCAAAAAATTAAAAATAGAACTACTTTATGACCCAGAAGTTCCACTCCTGGGTATTTACCAAAGAAATTCAAAACACTGATTCAAAAAGATATATGCACCCTTATGTTTACTGCACCGCTATTCACAATAGCCAAGATATGGAAACAACCGAAATGCCCATCAATATGCAAACTGGATGAGGAAATTCTGATACATTTATGCAATGGAGTATTACTCTGCCATAAAAAAGAATGAAATCTTACCATTTGCGACAATATAGATGGACCTAGAGGGTATTATACTAAATGAAATAAGTCAGACTGAGAAAGACAAATACCAAATTATCTCACTTACACGTGGAATTTAAAGAACAGAATAAATTAACAAACAAAACAGAAAACCGACTCATAGATACAGATAACAAACTGATGGTTGCTAGATGGGAGAAGGGTTGGTGGGGATGAGTGTAAAAGGTGAGGGGATTAGAAAATATTTACAAATTGGTAGTTACAAAATAGTCATGGGGATATGAAATACAGTATGGGGAATATAATCAATAATGTAAAAACTATGTATAGTGTCAGGTAGGTACTAGACTTATCAGGAGGATCACTTCATAAATCATATAAATGCCTAATCACTACACTGTACACCTGAAACTAATATAAAATAATAGTAAATGTCATTGAATTTCAACTATAAGTTAATAAGATATATAGTCACAGAATGTATAGTATAGTGAATATAATCAGTGGTATTGTAATAGCTTTGTACAATGTCAGAGGGGTAGTAGACTTGTTGGGGTTATCACTTTGTGAGGGGTGTGTAAATGTCTAATTACTATGCTGTTTTGCACATGTGAAACTAAGAATGAAAATATACAGAGAGAGGCAGCTGCAAGAAGAGTCTACCTAGAGTTGTCAGCCTCCGGTCTTCTCCTTGTGCCTCCTGACTCATGTGGAAATGAATGACTCTTGGAAGGGACTAGGGATGGTTCTCAGGATGGGGAGACTGTGAAATGTTGACACTAAACTGAGGCACCAGGAGCGCAGCAGATATTTTCATTTTGACCTTCAAATATTTTCAAAAGATAGAAGTACGATCCCTAGGAGGAAACCAAAAGCAGATAGATTTCAGCCTTATATAACGAAAGGCCTCCAGGCTAGTCCCTTCCAGCACAAAGACTCCGTGATATTAAGATTTTGTAATTCTCTGCTCTCTACAACAAGCAAGCTCCAAAAGAAAAGAATTTACCATGTTCTTGGTAACAACTAAATATATTCTCTAACCCCGGCAGTGTTAGATTGGTATTGGGGTATCAGCATGTGTTCCACATGGATAGGGATCTCCACACAGGGAGAAGGAAGAGTTAAAACAGAGTGGGCTGACCTGGAAGGGTTCTGTTCCTGGACAACGGAAGATGATAGAGCATTGGGTGTGTTACTGAGGGGAAACTGACTTGGGGTGGAGGAGCCTGTAGGAAGAGATGAACTTGGACTTCCTCCTGGCACAGAGATTCTAGAAGTCTAAGATTTTGTAATTCCTAACTTTCCAAGATGAGCCAGCTCTCAAAGAACAGAACTGTGAGAACTAAAGCTATTCTCCAGTTAAAAACAGCGCTCCCTACTTATTTGTCAGATCGCCTGAATAGTAATATGTTTCATGTGGGCATTCTTGCTATAAGCACAATGGAAAGCAAACAAAAAATAAATCCAGGTACTGTTGGAGAAAAAAATTACAGTATAAAGCTTCTAAATTGAACACAATTTATGCATCACAAAATTGTGTGACAGTATGCACCATCAAGTAACAGTAGCAATACCTCCTTAGCAAGTGTGTAGCACTTAGTTTACAGAATGCAATGTTAACGTTGCTCAGGTAAGCTGAAGAATAGGTTTCCATCAGGTCAAAATATCTATACTTCTTGAGGCTTGTAAAATAAGAAAAAAAGCAGAAATGAGAAAAACATTCCCGTGAAAGACTGATTTTCATTAAGTTAGGTACCACCCACTGGTACCTGTAGCCAATGACTGAGTAGGTGAGTCCGTTAGTGAGTTCTGCAACTGAGAGACCCATAACTTAAAGAAGGATCCTTTCTCTTGATGGAAAATAAAAATTAAAAGTTCAATTTTGGTTCATGATACATACTGCGCAAAGCCTATTATCACAACCTTCAGGTAAGCCTGCTCCTCTACCCAGGAACAAAAAATGATGGAGGTGTGGGTGAACCGGGCTCCCTTCCTCTTCTGATGCCATTAGGTGGTGCTAACAAAGTGGGCATCTGAGTGGAATGTGGGTAACAGAATCTGCCAGAGGAGGGTGTCAGAGCCCAAACAAAGTGAGGGGAATGTGCGCTTGTACTGCCCAGTGCAGATGTTCAGCTTCAGTGGGTGGAGCGGGCACCCAAGTGAGAGGGGTGGGGGAGGGGCATGGTGTGAAATGTGGGAGCCCCAACAGCATGAGGAGGCTGGTCTGGCACAGGGCTTTTAGCCCAAGTGTACGGACAAGAAGTCTAGTCCAGAAGCGGGGACCCCAGGGAAGGTGAGGCAGGTGGGCACACTGCGGGGTACAGGTAGAGCTCAGTGGGGTGAGGAGCATGCCCATTCATGAGGGGAGGGACTGGCCTGTGTGGAATGTCAGAACCCCAAGTGTGTAAGGTCAGCATTTGTACAGGAAAGGTGGCCATGGCACTGGGAAATTGGTACATAGAGGGAGGAGGGTGATAGAGCGACAGTAAGTGCAAATATTAGGAAATTGGGAGCCAGGTCTCTCATTCTAGGAGAAGGTAGCTACAAGCACGGAAATGAAAAAATTAAAATGAACCTTGTAGTGTTAGATTGGAATTGGGGTATAGGTGGAAAAGCATGGTCTTTAATACATGTAAGTAGATAGATAGGTGAGGTGAGTGGGGAGATCGTCCCCTGCAGCTCAGAGAGTGGATTCCTGAACCAAATCAAGCTTCTCCTAGCAAGGAAGAGGGGAGGGATTGACTATTCAGCAGCAAACACCTTAGCAATCACTGCCCAGTAAAGCTCAAAGCAGGGAGCAAACAGCCTTGGTTCTAGGACAGAGCTCACATTGATATTTGCTTGACATCTTGCTTTTACCAACTCTGATTTCCTGTATCACCCCCACTAACCTAGAGTATTTCTAGATTACCAACTCTAGACCAGGGTTCAGCAAACTTTTTCTGAAAAGGGTCAGAGAGTAAATATTTTATACGTTGTAGACCAAGAGGCAATGTCCTCAACTCTTTGTTCACCAAAAGGTGAATGGCCATTTTTAACATTGTTTTACATATTACATTTGAAAATGTAAGGACTATTCTTAGTTTGAGGTCCATACAAAAATAGGTGGGGGGGACAGACTTGTCCCACAGTCCCGTTTGCCAGCCCTGCTGTAGACTGCCCCAACCCCCAGCACTCCCAGCGTGGGCCAAGCATGGTGGCTTTTCTGGGACGGAACCTGCTAGACCTACGGCATCTGCAAGATCCCTTGGGGCAAGCCAAATTCTTCACCTTACTTACTTCTTGTCATCCCTGTCCTGAAGGCACCCATGCCCTAAAATACTCATTTCATCAAAAAAACTAGAGCTAAATTTAGGGACAAGAAACGAAAATTTCCCAAGGATCTTTTTGGAATTTGCCCCAAAAGGGTCAGTTTTCACAATTCCCGGAGATTAAAAATAGAGTTGTTAGAATGTGACTATATTTAAACATTCACTAGTAATTTAGGTCACCGTGAGGCAACGTTGACATAAGAGTTTTTAAATGTCAGAGTAAACCTCTCAGGGCTATTTCACCATTGACTGTCCACCAGCGGGAGTATTTAGTATTGCTTTAGTATTGGTTTAGTTATGTTTAGTATTGGGAAGGCTCATTCACAAACATAACTCACATCCACTCTAACCCCATTATACAAACCAGAAAACTGAAGATCAGAGAGATTAAATTCTACTCTGTAGGTTACACAGTGTCTTAGTCAGCCCAGACTGCTATAACAAAATACCAGACAGTGGGTGTCGTAAACAACAGACATTTATTTCTCACAGTTCTGGAGGCTGGGAAGTCCAAGATCAAGGTTCTGGCAGATTTGGTTTTTGGTGAGGGTTCTCTTCCTGGCTGGCAGACAGCTGCCTTCTTACTGTGTTCTCACATGGCAGACAGGGGAAGCTCTGGTATCTCGTCTTCTTCCTTCAAGGGCACTAATCCCATTACACCCTCACGACCTCATCTAATCCTAATACTTCCCCAAGGACCCTCATTGGAGTTAATGCTTCAACATGTGAGTTTGGTGGGAGCACAAATATTCAGTCCGTATCACCCAGTTATCCGGAGCTGGGATTCACAGTTTTCCACATTTAGAATTCACTTCCCCACAGAATTTCTACAGGAACTTTACCCATTCGAGAACGGTAGATTATTCCCTCCTGACTGCCATCCTGCCTAGGATAAAATGAGTTTGTTTATTTATAAAACACCTTTCAGCATAAAATTCATTCTTCACCATACAAACTCTATTTTGAATAGTTTCCCAAATGTTCATAGTTACTGGACATTTTCCAATCATAAACTACTTGAGAGTAATGATAATTTCCTTCACTTTTGCTAACAAGTTCTCCTTAGAGATATTCATGTTAGAATTCTATAAATACCCATTTATTTTAAAGCAAATTTGTTCGAAAGTAAACCTTAGTTGTTTAATGAAGTCATTCTCTTCACCCAAAATCAAAATGGAAGCTTGACCAGCACAAGGTCAAAAGTTTCCTGTTCCTTGTTTAAACTAACCATTGCTTGTTATACAACATCTAATGTCAAAAGATATAACAACACTTTCACTTCCAAACACTTAGAGGAAAATGTAACCACATCCCATTAGAGTAGAATTCCCAAGAGTAAATGTTTAACAGTTAATCCACTTCCATGACTAAATTGTATGTTCTAAACAACCTTCAATTTTAAATACTGATACAACACCTGGACTATTCTTATCAAGTTCTGTCTATCCAAAGTAGGACATTCTGTAGAAGTTGTTTTTGTTTTTAATGCAGTATTTCTGATGCATGAAATGATATATATTCTAAAATTTAACTAATGAGAGCTTCTGATGCATATAAAATCTTAAGGAAAAATAATTAATTAACTAATGTCCAAGTTTTTCACTCTGTATTTTTTTTCTATTTCTCCCTAATTTAAACATATTCTCAAAGAACACACATGTCATCTAAATATAGTTCTTAAAAAACATTGTGCTATGTTTCCCAAATGCCGTTAAAAGTCACAGTACTGTTTTGGATATAATAAGCTCCATATGCCTCTAAGTCATGGTGGTTATAGCATAGCACTCAAGCACTGGGTCTCAGGGACATACAAACCAATATCCAATATTTCCATAAGTCTTACTTATAATATTAAAAAACATTTTGTAGGAGAGAAAATGATTGTGTGGTTAAATAAGTTTGGCAAATTCTGATCAAAATAAAGTAAAACATTATAAAACATGTATGAATCTAGAGAAAGAAATTAATAACAAGTACATATGCATTAATCAGATTTAACAAGTATTACCCTTTTAGAAACTAAAATCAAGAATTTTTTAATAAGTCATGGGAATGTAATGTACAGCCTGGGGAATATAGTCAATAACATTGTGATAGCATTGGACGGTGTATGGTGACCACTTCTTCAGGTATATAAATATTGAACAACTATGGTGTATACTGAAACTGATAGAATGTTGTATGTTTGCTATATTTTTTAATAAAAATATTTTTTTAAATAATTTATTCTTTAAGACCTTCATTTACACCAGGAAGACAGTGACATTAACCATCTACTGTAGACTTTGTGTGGGGTTTTTTGGAGGGCGAAGAGAGGGATTGTTTTATTTTGTTTTTATTGTAAAATCTCCCTTCACTCAGCTTCCAAGATACCACATAACCCATCCTCGTTTTTCCTGGTTTTCTGCTCCCTCCATTTGTCCCTGTGTTAGTCCCTAGAAACAGAATCAATGGGAGATATAGAAATACAGATTTATATATATTTACTACATATAAGATATTTTATATTTGTTTGCTTGTTTGTTTACTATAAGAAATTGGCTCCCACAATTATGGAGGCTGAGAAGTCCAAGATCTGCAGTCAGTATAGCTGGAGACCCAAGAGAGCCAATGAGACAGTTCCAGTGTGAGTCCGAGGGCCTGAGAACCAGGAAAGGCAATGGTGTACATTCCAGACTAATCCAAGTTGGAAGGCAGGAGAACATGTCCCGGCTCAAAGGCAGTCAGGTAGGAGAGACTTGTTTCTTACTCAGCCTTTTATTCTATTTGGACCTTTAGTGGATGGGATGATGCCTGCCCACTGGGAAAAGCCATCTGTTTTACTCAGTCTACTAATTCAAAAGTTAATCTCACCAGAAACATCACCACAGACCCAGAAATAATGTTTAACCAAATATCTGAGCACCCCATCCCCATTCAAGTTGACACATAAATTTAAACAGTACAGGTGGCATCCCTGCCGTTTCTCAAATCATGGGTATTCCCCAAGATTCACTCTCTGGCACCAGCAAAATTTCAAAAATCCTCTCCTTCAAAGAGTTTGTCCATTCTTGGGGCTTATGTGATGTTTTATTTATTGTAACTACTTATTCAAAATTTTTAATGCTGTACTTTCAATAAGAAGGAAAAGAAGAAAGCTGCATGGAGGTAGAAAGAAGATTTATATTTATTGTGCACTTCCTCTGTGCTAGGAATTTCACTTTAATTCTTAGAAAAATCCTATTATATGTCCATTATTATCCTAGTTTAAAGATGGAGTGACCTAACTCCGTACCATTTTCCAGTTCTACCTGGATTCAGGTCGCTACATAAAATACAGGATGCCTGATTCAATTTGTATTTTACATAAGCAATGAACAAATATTTAGTATATTGTATAGGATGCTGTATAGGACAAACTTATACTAAAAAGAAAAGAAAACTTTATTTGAAATTCAAATTTAACTGGGCATCCTTTATTTTTATTTGCTAATTCTGGCTACCCTTACCCATATTGGGGTCCTGCATTGTTTGTGCTGGTCCTCCCTTTCTCTTAGCCCAGCAGACAGACCCTCAGTGCCTGCCTGATCACCTGTCTGTGATCATCTGCCTGTCACCAAAGTCACAGCTCCCATACCCCCATCACTGTGCTCTATCCAGCTGCAGGACTCTCACCAGGTTGGAATTCTTCCATGCTCACTGCGTGGCCTAGCTGTGGCCATTTGGCCAAATCCTCGTAAGACCATGCCCTGCCACATACAGCATGCGGCAGTCTCCCCCTCCTTCCACCCAGACCTTGTACCACACTGGTGGCAGTGCTCCCACCAGCATGTAAACCATCACCACCTCTCATACAATATGAGGTCTTGTGGGAAGGGAGAAAATGTGGATAGATAACTGATAAAAAGCAAACCCAGAGAGGCATGTCACAGCTCAGGGCAGCAGAATGAGCCCCAGAAAGGGAGTTGCTGGAATTTGTGTTGAACATTTTTTCAACATGGATAAGACCGTAAGCATCATGTTTATCAAATCAGTGAATTCCACAAAGCTGGATGACATAGCCAACTCACTGAATACTGGAGCCAGAACTAAAAGCAACAAGATGAAATTGAACACAAATAATAGGACTGCCACATTTAGGTTGAAAATAACAGTGACAGAAGGTAGAACTGCTAGCCAGCAGTTCAGATGAAGACATCAGCATTTCAGTTCAGCACAAGTTCAAGGATAGGCATTATCATGTACTGGGGGGGAAAAACAAGGCTTAGATTCAAGCAAACCCTATCTCAATTCCTTATTTCATCACTAAAATGTTGTGATCCAAGTCTCTTTCACCACAATGTAAAAATGGGTATAACAGATCCTAGATGGCAGAGTATATAAACAGTGTGCCTGCTTCCTTCCATGAACACACTAAAATTACAACTAAGCCTGGAGAACCATCTGAAGTCTGCCTGAACAGAAGTTTCATAACTAAGGGTATAAAGAAGCCACGTCAAGACTGGTAGGAGGGGCAGAGATGCGAAACAGGCTGGCCCCAAAGCTCTGTGTGGCAGTTGAGAACCAGGAGGGATATCTCTGCTGCAGAGGGTCCCCCTGGAAGAGCAAGCAACCCCACCCCACACCGGCCTCCCCAGCCCAGAGTACCGGGCTGAGAAGAGGAGTCCCAACAACATCTAGCTGTGAAAAACAGTAAGGATTCTGACCCACCAGGTGGGATGGAAGGCTGCGGAAACCCAGGCATTCTCTCAAAGGGCCTGCACACAGACTCACTCACTCACAGGCACTCACCTTGGGCTCCAGCGGAGGGACAGTGACTCAGAGGGTGTCAGAGGCATACGTGGAGCAGAATGAGGTTTGTGGCTTCAAAGCGAGGGCTGGAGGACAGTCACTGTTTTCTCCGTGCAGCATCCTCCTCTCACACAGCTGGCATGTGGGCGCCATCTTTTCTGTGTCGAGCCCGCCCCCACAGGCCAAATCTGAATCTGATTGGTCTGATGAGCTTCAATAGGACTCCGCCTCACCCAACTCACCTACCGCATGAAGCTTCATCAGTGGCTAACCCTTAAGGCAGCCAGCAGGTGGCAGCAGGCCTCAGGGTGTCCTGGCTTTTTGCAGGGCTACCCCAGGCCCAGTATTGGTGGCAGACATCCTTGGTTCACAGTGTGGCCTGTCCCACATGCTGCCAGGGTTAGCACAGTCAGCAAACAACTGCGGGTCACTTGTATCTCCTACCAAGTAGCCCTGGGAAAGTAACAAGCAGTGGGTGACCTGGGCCTGCACCAGAGCCCCTCCCAAGAGGCCCCAGAACCAACATACTTAGTGGTTGGCTTCAGACCACAGCAGAACACTGATCAATTAGCCCCACAACCGGCACACCCAAAGGGCAGTCTCAAAGGCATTAGAGCACACTAGGGTGAATCCTGCTCAGTGGGGTAAGCCCTCGGCACAGCAGCTCATAAGCTGTGGACATGACCAAACACCACAGCCATATCAGCCTGAGGGCTAATCCCACCCACTCTCATGCCAATAGCAATCGAGGCTCAACTACAATAGGAGGGCACACACAAGGGACACTCTTAGAGCATGCAGAGCATGTGATCAGGGAGGCTGTGCCAGGGCCCCACAGGGCCCCTACTACATAAGGCCACCTAGCCAAGACTAATAGACATAACAGGTCTAGCTAATACATAGAAACAAACAGAGAGGCAGCCAAAATGAGGAAACAAAGAAATATGTTTCAAATGAAAGAACAGGAGAAAACTCTAGAAAAAGAACTAAACGAAATGGAGGCAAGCAACCTACCAAATACAGAGTTCAAAACACTGGTTATAAGACTACTCAAGTAACTTAGTGAAAACTTCAACGAACAGATAGCAAGCATAAAAAAGGACATAGAAACCATAAAAGAGAACCAGTCAGAAGTGAAGAATACAATAACTAAAATGAAGAATGCACTAGAAGGAGTCACCGCAGACCAGATGAAGCAGAGGATCAAATCAGTGATTGGAAGA
Source organism: Rhinolophus sinicus (assembly GCF_057876585.1). Taxonomy (NCBI): domain Eukaryota; kingdom Metazoa; phylum Chordata; class Mammalia; order Chiroptera; family Rhinolophidae; genus Rhinolophus; species Rhinolophus sinicus. The sequence continues at coordinate 46,818,328 of NC_142504.1, forward strand.
TAAGGTAGCAGAAAACACCCAATCAGAACAGCAAAAAGAAAAAAACAATCCAAAAAAAAAGAAGAAAATGAGGATAGTTTAAGAGACCTGTGGGATAACATCAAGCATAACAATATTTACATCATAAGGTTGAGAACCTATTTGAAGAAATAGTGACTGAAACCTTCCAAACTTGGTGAAGGCAATAGACATACAAGTCCAGGAAGTGCAGAGAGTGCCAAACAAGATGAACCCAAACAGGCCCACACCAAAACACATCATAATTAAAATGGCAAAGTTTAAAGACAAAGAGAGAATCCAAAAAGCAGTAAGAGAAAGGCAATTAGTAACTTATAAGAGAGCTCCCATGAGCCTATTGGCTGATTTCTCAACAGAAACTTTGCAGGCCAGAAGGGATTGGCACAAAATGTTTAACGTGATGAAAAGCAAGGACTTATAACCAAGATTATTCTATCCAGCAAAGCTATCACTCAAAATCGTAGGACAGACAAAGAGCTTCCCAGACAAGAAAAAGCTAAAGGAGTTCATCATCACGAAACCAGCATTACAAGGATGTTAGAGGGACTAATTTAAGATATAAAAAAAAATCAAAATTATGAATAATAAAATGGTAATAGTACACATCTATCAGCAATTACTTTCAATGTAAATGGATTAAATTCTCCACTCAAATGACATAGGAGAGCTGAATGAATAAGGAAACAAAACTCACATATGCTGCCTACAAGAGACTCACTTCAGATAAAAAGACATACACAGTCTGAAAGTAAAGGGATGGGGAAAAGATATTTCATGAAAATGGAAATGAAAAAAACAAGCAACCAAAAAACAAGCTGGAGTAGCAATACTTACACAAGACAAAATAGATTTGAAAACAAAGGCCATAACAAGAGTCAAAGAAGGACCCAGTAATCCCACTTCAGGGTATTTATCTGAAGAAACCAAAACGCTACTTCGAGGGGACAAGTGCATCCATATGTTCATTGCAGCATTGTTTACAATGACCAAGATGTGGAGGCAGCCTGGGTGTCTGTCAATGGAAAAATGGATAAAGAGGAAGTGGTACATATATACAATGGAATATTGCTCGGCCATGAAAAGGAATGGGTTCTTGCCATTTGCGGTGGCGTGGATGGACGTGGAGGGTACTGTGCTGAGTGGAGTGTAAGACAGAGAAAGGCAGATAAAATGTGATTTTGCAATGTGGTATCTAAAGAACAAAATAAACAACAAACAAAACAGGAACAAACTCATAAATATAGAGAACATTTTGATGGTTGCCAGGTGTGAGGAGGATTGGGAATGGGTACAAAAGGGGAAGGGATTAAGAAGCACAAATTGGTTGTTACACAGTAATCACAGGGATGTAGTCAATAATATTGTAATAACTACGTATGGTGTCATAATGCTACTAGATTTGTTGGGGTGATAGATGGGAGGGGTTTGAAGGCAGGATGAAAAAAGTGAAGGGATAAAAAAGTAGAAACTGGTAGTTACAAAATAGTCATGGGGATGTAAAGTAAAGCACAGAGAATATAATCAATAATATGGTAATAACTATGTATAGTATCAGGTGGGTACTAGACTAGTCAGGGGAATCACTGCATAAATTATATAAATGCCTAACCACTATGCTGTACACCTGAAATTAATATAAAATAACATTGAATGTCAACTGTAATTGAAAATTTTAAAAAGGGAGAGAAAGGTGAAGGAGAATAAGAGGTTCAAATTTCCAGGTATAAAACAAATAAGTTATGGGGATGTAATATACAGCATAGGGAATAAGTCACTAATATTGTGATAGCATGGTACAGTGTCAGATGGGTGCTGAACGTATCATGGTGATCACTTCTTTAGGTATGTAAATGATGAATAACTATGATGTACACCTGAAACTAATATAATATTGTATGTTAGCTATATTTTAATTAAAATCTTTTTTTAAAATTCCACTCCCACCCCCCGCAAAAAATGCATGTAACAGCGAACTCACTAAATTACAAGGATTAACAAAATAACACACATTGAGCGTGTCATAGCACTTGGAGAATAATCTATTACTTTTTGTTTTGTTCTTGCCAGAAGAAAAGGGAAGGCAAGGTTTGTGTGTTAATATTTGATCCTTCAATGACTTTTACATGGCAGGGCCAAAAGCAGAAGTTGCCAACCGCCAGAAGCCAAACAAGCCACATACAAACACCTAGCCTTAGAGAGAGGGATTAGATCAGTCTGTGGAAAGGTTGCCGGGGGTGAAGGAGTTTCTGAGCCTTCGGGAAAGAACGGAAGTTTATGGCAAACATCTGTGATACATTAATAAGTAGACATTCCTAAGAGGTCACAGGACCTGTCCTGGGCACCATTGGGAGGCCACAATTGACCACCAACAAGTCTGCTTTGAGTGCCATGGTAGAGGTCCCTGTGCCCAGGCTTGGCTTAGAAACTGGGGAGCCACTTGCCTTCAAGGGACTGAGTCAATTTAGTCAGGAAGCACAGGTGTGAGGGCCAGTGTGAGCTCAAGTCCAGTGCTCTTCTTGGGTACTCAGGCTGTGAGAGACCTCTGAGACGTGCACAACATGGAGCAGGGGCCAGGGGGGATTAGAAGTGAATTTCACAATTGAGATTGAATTTACTGGCTGCCAATTAGGTGGGGACATGCAGCAGATTGACCTGATGTCAGAGAATAATAAACATAATATTTATTTTCATCCAAATATTAGGGGGTATCATTCACACTCTCTACAAATCGGAAGAGCTTGTTCAATCAGACAGACTTGAGACAAACCAAACCATACCACTGTGATTTAACCCATTTACTCAAGCATCATTACTTTCACTTGCAAAATAGAAAAAAATAATACCTAATTCACAAAGCTTTGGGGAGGATTACATGAGATACTTTGTAGCATATAGTTCTTAGTGTAGTGTGGTTGCATTTTATATAAACTTGAATTCCGTAGTTTTAAAATAGTGCAATAAAAATAAAGCCCCATTGATTAAGATGTACAAATTGCCAATTATAAAAACAGTCACAGGGATGTAAAGTACAGCATAGGGAATATAGTCGATAATATTGTAATAACTATGTATAGTGCCAGGTGGGTACTAGACTTACCGGGGGCATCATTTTGTAAGTTATATAAATGTCTAATCACTATGTTGTACACCTGAAACCAATATCATATTGTATGTCAACTATTATTGAAAAAATTTTTAAATAAAAAATAATAAAGCCTCATATGGCAAAATTTCAAATAATGTGAATCCAACTTTATATTTATTTCTACGTGGAAACTAATCTTGAAACGAATCACTAATTGGATGTGGAGAATAGAAGTACAAGGAGAAGTCTAGGACGACCACCATGTTCTCATTTTGGTGATAAGTGGTAGTTCCATGTATTAAGAAAAGCCAGGAATATGGAGGAATGGGGAGTAGACTTGTAAGGGCAGTGGGGAGGTGATGTCTTTAAGTTGGGCATGCTAGCAGGTAAGTGGAATATTCAAGTGAGTTACTGAAGCATGTATTTGAAATCACTCAGGGATTGAGGATGGAGTGAGAACAGAGAAGCAATGATGTAGTCCTTACAAATACCATCATACAGGAAGTGAACGGGGACACATTTTCCCTAAAGGAATCTTAAAACGATATATCAGAGCAGTGGACAGAAAACCAAGAGAGAGAGAGAGAGAGATGTTGTCACTGAGGCTGAATTTAGAGAGATTTAATGCTGAAGAAATTGTCATTTGTGTCAGATCACAGAAAGGTCAATAAAGTCATAAAATTTTCATTAGCTATGAAGGTCAATGGTGAGCCTAGCGAGTACAATTTAAAAGGAGCAAAGATGGGCTACATGGATGAGCACTTTAAGGAGGGTGATACTTGCACTGGATGCTGCACTAATTGGATCACACTTGGAATATTTTTTCTAACTCTAAACACTGTTGAGTATAAAGTATTGATTGGAGGAGGAATCCATGGCATAGGAGAAACGCACAAGCATCAAGATTAGGTAGTGGAAATAGAAGATAAATTATATCGAGAATTCAGAGTGTTGGGCCCGCTCTGAGAGGGGGAGAAAACATGGTCCAACCCACCTTATGAGGGACCTACAAATAGAGCATTCTCAGAAGATGACAATCCAGATAGTGGCCGGAGTGGGAATAGGGCAGCTTGAAACTAAAAACTGTCACAGAGTATCAAACAGTTGACTGAACTGGGAATTTGTAATCATGAAAGGCCTACCGTGATTCCCCCAAAATAAGACCTAGCCGGACCATCAGCTCTAATGCGTCTTTTGGAGCAAAACTTAATATAAGACCGGTATTTATTATATTACATTATATTATATTATATTATATTATATTATATTATATTATATTATATTATATTATACCTGTTATATTATACCTGTTATATTATACCTGTTATATTATACCTGTTATATTATACTTGTTATATTATACCAGGTCTTATATTACATAAGACCTGGTCTTAAATTAAAATAAGACCATGTCTTATATTAATTTTTGCTCCAAAAGACGCATTAGAGCTGATGGTCCATCTAGGTCTTATTTTGGGGAAAACACGATAGAAAATAAAATGATAGCTACGTTTAAATAATTGACAAATTTGGTCTTATTCCTTGTGCATGTAGCAGAAGGAACGAGGGACAAAGGGTATTGGGAAGTTGTTTTGTCTGCTTTGATATGAAGAACAACTTCCTAATTATCTAATCCTTCCCAAAATGGAACAGAATGCATCCCAAAGTCAACAGCCTCTCCAGCACAGAAGTGTAGAGACCAGAGGCTGGAATAACATTACTGTTAATGGCTATGTTTCATTCCCTTGGCCTCACATTTCCATCTGGAAGTACTTCAGTAACACTCCAGGCCTCTCTCTGCCATTCATGCCTCCCCAGAAGAGCAGGAAGGACACAACTGACTGGGCAGTTTGGGAGAAAGAAGCAGGCCTGCACCTCAGCGCCTGCCCCACGCTGCCCTGACCTGAATGCAAGATGCAGACACCCTGGCTGCTCTCAGTAGCCGGAGCGCGGTCTGCAGTTGTCCAGCTGCAGTGATGAGGGTGAGTAGTGATGATGATCCGATTCAGAGGTGAAGCACTAGCAAAGCCTTCGTCACTGATCTTAAAGCCATAGTCTCCCATCAACTGTATCAGATAATATTTAGATCTCCATCTGCCTACTTCTCAATCAGTTCCAAACTCAGATAAGAGTATCTGTAAGGAATATTGTCCTGGGGAAAAGGTTGGACCACAGAACTCTACAGTTGTTCTATGTGTGGGATTCTGTGACTTTATGACTTTTCAGCTACTTCTAGTACCTTTCAATTTAATGTCTCATTGACATTTCAAATTCATTGAATATGAAGTTAAATTTCTCTTCCCCCCAAAACAGTTCACTCTCTCAAGATTGTTGCCCATCAAAGTTACAAGTGGCCTCACATTCAAGATTTAAAAGATGCAAGTTTCCACAAGGTAGGGAAGTAGGAAATGTCCCATTCATGATTGCAAACCAACATCATAGAATGATGTTTGAAAGCCTGGCTGTGACTGCCAAGACCTAATGAGAGTGTAGAGAAAAGGTGAGAGCAAAGGTCAACATCCAGAGGTGTTGTCAGGGAGCTTGCGGGTGAGCCGAGAGTGAGAAACCTGCCAGGAGGACAAAGAAATAATCCCCTGAGGGAACAACTAGGAAACATCAGGCCATAGAAGCCAAAAAAGAGGATTTCAAGAAAGAAGTATAGTCAAAAGCTACAGAAAGAACAAGGAAGATGAGAAGAGAGCCTAAGTGACTGGTTTTGATGATTAAGAAATTCCTGGGACTTTAATGAGACCAAGTTTGTAATAGTGGGGCTAAAAGGAAAAAAGTAATTTCCCATTCATTCATTCATCCAACATTTAGTGAGCATCGAGGGGTTATGAATTCAAAGCATCTAAGACCCTGTCCCTGTCCTCAAGGAACTTATAGTCCAAGAGGAAAAGAAAATAGATGATGACAACGGACAGTAAGAAGGCTTCGGGGTGACTGACATGCAGGGTAACTCACCAAGGCTGAGGGAGAGGACAGATGATCAAAGCAGCCTTTCTGGAAAAGATGACATCTGAGCTGTGCTTGTGCAGGAGTGAGCCAATCAAAGAAGGAGAGAAGGGGGCCCTATCAGGAGAGGGCATGATTGCTGAAGAGAGTGCCTTGCACTCCGGTAATAAACTCAGCACTACAGCCATGTGGGGAAATGGTGGGGAATGCAGCTGAGGGGCAGTGAGCGGCTGGCACATGAAGGGCCCTCTGGGGCATGTTAAAGCCAATGAAGATCAAGGAGAGATTTTCAGCAGTAAAGTGACAGGACTAAATGTGACTTCAGAAGGACAGCTCTGGGTGGGCAAATGAAAAATGAGTTGGGAGATAAAGGTCAAGTGTAGATGCTGGAAGACCCAATCAAGTAGCTTTGATAATAATGTCATTGACAGATAATGGTGCCAGAGAGAACGGAGAGGAGAAAATAAGAGAGACTACAAGTTTAAAATGAAAAGAACACATAGTGGGAGATAAAGGAAAGTAGTCAACGATTATTTCCAAATTCTAGCTAGGTCAGTCAAGTTGATGAGGATGTCATTCATTTAGAAACAGGATACAGGAGAGTTAGAGGACAGAAATGATGGGTCCTATTTTGGAGATGATGAATTGGCTTGTGCCTTTGGAACACGCAGGTAGAGACTGTTTAAAAACAGTTTCTGAGTATCTCAGTGGGCAGGTGGGAGGTAGAGTCAAGAAGTCTGACGACACACATATGGAGAAAAATAGAATATTAACTCAAGAGAGAAGGAGGGTTGAGAAATGTTTCAGAGTAAATGAGTGAGTTGAATACATTTATAGACAAGAGGAAATAAGTCAGTAGAAAGAAATTAAAGCTGATGGGGCCAGGAAAGGAGCAGGGGTATCGGCTCTCTCCTAATTAATTTTACTTTGCAGTGCAGTGAAAGGAGGGTTGTCCTCCGAATACAAAACACAGACTCTTGAATTAATTGGTAAATTGCTTCAATGCAGATCATAAGCCATCTAAAACAGATGGTAAACTGCTAAAATGAATTAGGCTCAACCAACCATTTCAATGGAACATTGTATGGTATGGAAAGAAAAACACTTGGCAAGACAGGAAGCATGAGTCAGGAATAAGTGGTGAGCGGTGTGAGTCATGCATTTAAGATCAATAAGAACCTGGCTCTGCTCCTGACTTTATTACTCTGAGCTTCCCACCCCTCAGTCACCCAGGCTTAACGCTATCCTACCAGCCTCTCCACTCACCCTTTCACTCCACGGACTGCTGGGTCCAGAATTCCACTGCGGTTCTCACAGGGGTCTTTTTCCTTGTCGTTCCCACTGACGTGATCCTAGTGGTCGTTTAGAGAAGAACCCCCTGTGCCTCCACGCGACCCCATCAGGGCAGGGACAGGGGAGGGGGAAAGAGCACCACTTTCTAAGTCTGCCACCATGTCCCTGCCCAGCTCCTGAGCGGATGCTCCAGGCCGCAACGACACAGCAGCCCATCGATCGCTCCAATGTCATTCCTGGCTCCTCCCAACATAAATTCTCCATTCCAGCCAAACTAACCTACTCAACTTCCCTGAAATGTTTCTCCCATTTTCCTGGTTTATTTTTCTTTTAATTATTTCAACTAGTACCCTACAGAGAGAAGCCTTCCCTGACAGCACTGTCTAAAGTTGCATGCCCCAGCCTCTCTTTTTATTTAATTGAGATATACATGACATAGAACATTATATTCGCTTCAGGTGTTCAACGCAGTGATTTGAGTTTTGGATATACTGCAAAATGATCACCACAATAAGTCTAGTCAACATCCATCACCTTTCATAGTTGCAATTTTTTTTTATGAGAACTTTTAGGATCTACTCACTTAGCAACTTTCAAATACTATATATTGCAGTATTATTAATTGTTGTCACCATGCTGCACATTACATCCTCATGACTAACTTATTTTATAACTAGAAGTTTGTACCTTTTGACCGCCTTCACCCATGTCACCCACACATTCCCCACCCCCTAACCCCATGTTCTGCCCCTGGGAACTACCAATCTGTTCTCTGTGTATCTGTATGTTCAATTTTGGGGTTTTTTGGTCTTTGTTTAGATTCCACATATAAGTGAGATCATACAGTATTTATCTTTCTCTGTCTGACTTATTTCACTTAACATAATACCCTCAAGGTCCATTTACATTGTCACCAATGGCAAGATTTCCTTCTCTTTCATAGGTGAGTAATATTCTATTGTGTATATATACCACATTTTCTTTATCCATTCATCTGTTGATGGGCATTTAAATTGTTTCCATATTTTGTCTATTGTAGATAACACAACAATTAACACGGGGGTGCATATATTTTGTCAAGTTAGTGTTTTCATTTCTTTGGATATATACCTAAGAATAGATTGCTGGAACATATGGTAGTTCTATCTTTAATTTTTTGAGGAAACTCCATACTATTTTCCACAGTGGCTACACCAATTTGCAATCCCACCAAGAGTGTATGAGAATTCCCTTTTCTTCACATCCTCACCAACACTTATTATTTGTCTTTTTGATGATGGTCATTCTGTGTGAGGTGGTATCTCATTATGGTTGTGATTTGCATTTCCCTGATGATTAGTGATGTTGAGCACCTTTTCATGGACCTGATGGCCATCTCTATGTCCTCTTTGGAAAAACGTCTATTCAGATCCTCTGCCCATTTTTAAATTGGATTGTCTGGGGTTTTTTGCTATTAACTTGTATGAGTTCTTCAGATATTTTGGCTATTAAGCCCTTATCAGATATATGATTTGCAGATATTTTCTCCCATTTGGTAGGCTCTATTTTCATTTTGTTGATGGTTTCCTTTTCTGTGCAGAAAAGCTTTTTAATTTAATGTTGTCCCACTTTATTTTTACTTTTGTTGCCTTTGCTTTTCCTGTTCCTTTTTGTAAAGGTGTTCATCCTTTACCCTGATTTATTTTCTTTATTTTAATTCTGTCATGACATATTCTTGTGTGTTTGTTTACTGTCTGATTCTTCATGGTAGAATACAAGCCCCACGAGAGCAAGGCTGTATGTGTAATCCAACGCTATTTCCCCAGCACCTGAAACACAGCCTTGTATACTGCAGGCATCCAGTATGGCTATTAAATAAATGAACTAAATGTTTGCTCGAGTGTCTGCTTGTGCCAATCTCTTAGGTGCTGAGGATCAAGAAGTAATTAAAATAGATGTAATCACTGAACCCAAAAAGAATATAATTTAGTGGCGGGGGGCAGATAAAAACAATAGTGTTATTAAAAATTAATAGCTATTTAAAATGAGAAGTGCTTTGAAGAAAAAGAAAAAGGACTTTGAGCAGGGATTAATTTTAGGCTGGGTAGTCAAGAGAGGTCTCTCTGATGGGTGACATTTAATCTGAGAAAGAAATTAAAGAAAGAGAAAGACCTCATCACGCTGCCAGTGGGGTGGAAAAGAGTTACAAACAGGGACAAGAACACGTGCAGAGCCCTTTACAATTTTCTTCATTCATTCTTCATTTCTGACATTTTCCTCAGCTAGGATGCTTGTTTCCATCCAAGATTTATAAATGTTTAAAGCTAGAAGAGATTCTAGAGGCATCTAGCTACCCTCTCATTTTACAGAAGAAACTACATTGTCTTTGTTAGGGTTTTTCAAAGTCTTTAAACTGAGGTTGAGAGAAGTTAGATGCCCCTGGGAGGTCAGGTCAGCAAGCTGACAGAGCTAGAAGGGCTAAGTTTAGAATCCAGTCTTTATGACTTCCCATCCAATGGCTTCTCCATCATTCAGTCACCTAAATTCAACATGTTAATAACAGTAACTTCTACTGAGAAATTATATGATGAGCATTGTTCTAAGCACTTCATACATATTAATTCACTTAACCCTCACAACAGCAAATGCAGGTGATATTATTACCTTCCCCTCGTTACAAATGATACAATTTAGAAACAGCAAGATTAAGCAACATGCCCAAGGTCGCACATCTAGTGACAGAACCAGCCACCCAGATTCTAGAGCGCATACTCTCATGTAGCTGCCTCTTTCTGTGGTGTAGTTTTTCGTCTTACAAATGCACGTATCACTTTGCAAGGTTGGTTCCTGCTAAATTTAATGTAGCATCATGCACAATTTAAAACTTTATATCAAAATCATCTGCAAACTACTTAACTTAGACGTCATTACTGGTTAGGGCTGACCTCATGAAAGCAAGATCTATGAACAGAGCCATCCCCTACCAAAAGTAAACTGATTCTAAAACAATTTTTAGATACTTTGCTTCATTTATTTTTTCACGCAGTCCACAAACCAAGCCAACACACACATAGTTCCTTGATAGAACAGTGTGGTTTGGGGACCTTCCCTTATCTGAGGCTCACACAGTACATGCCTATGAAACCTGGAACCAGTTGAACTGAGGTCAACTGACCCATGAGGTTATCAAAGCATGGATTTAAAAATCATTGAGAATACCCTTTTGTTTAGCAATTGCAAGTAATTTAATCCAACAGGCCTGAAGCATCTGGTTCTTCTCCTGCAACATGGTTTGAATTTTAATAGCTATCCAGAGTTTTTTGGTTTTTTTCCAAGAGAGAAGATGAGTCATCAACACTACAAAATCTGAAGGTGATTTTATAACTCTTTGCAAGCCCACATGCTATGTATCGTTTACAAACAAACAGCTATAGTTGTTTAAAATGAAAGACAGCATAAGACATTACCTATATTATTAAACTAATCAAACAATTTTACATTTTATGACAACTATATTACTTAACTATATTTAGACTTTCCAAATTCATCAACATAAAGCTTTTCTCTGTATTGCTTGCCAAACTACACCCGTACAAAAAAAACAACCAAAACAAAACAAAACCTTGCATTTTCACGGCAAATGGTCTTGGCCAACCCTCCCACTAGCTCTGAGTTTGACTGATAGTATATGAGCCCTACCATCTGCTAACTAAGCAGCCTTTCCTAATGAGTAAATGACACATACTAAGGAAAATGATTGTAAAACAGAACCTGACTTGTTTTCATGAGTTGATATAACCGAACCTAAAAAGAAAGCTTACAGTTTAAATGTGTTTTCCAAGTAAGTTCAAATTGCATCCCATTCCAGATTTCTGTTTTTAATTATTCCTTCAAAACATTAGGCAACCTAAATGTGCAACCCTCCATTTATTTTAAAAACCAACACTTCCAAAAACTTTAAACTAAGTTAGATCCAACTCACATTACATTTTTATGTTTTTACACCTTTATTTCTTAAGTCCCTGAGAATTAGTTAACCAGAGACATCACCAAATTAAATGCCATTTTTAAACTATGATTTTAAAAATTAACTTTGCAAATCTATTGCATGAATAAGCTTAACAAGCTCAACTGTTCAAGACATGAGTGTTAGAATCATTAATTTCCAGTTTTACACTATTATATAAATTCACTCTTTTATTACCTGTGCATTTTTAATGGACATTCTTGATAATTTATTTGATTAGGAAAATTTTCAGAATATCTCCAAAAATAATGCTGTGCTTACAAGATTTAGTCATTTTAAAAAGAAACAAAGTTGCTCATATTTTTTAAGGATAGTATAACTAAACAGATGTATAATGATTTTTAAGTGATACACACACACACACACACACACACACACACACACACACATACACTATATATTCTATTTCTTCAGAATTCTCCAAGAAGAATACACAGAATGATATAGAGGCTACAATTTTAGCCAAAAATGAAGGGAAACCAGGTTCTGGTTTCAGTTTTATAGTTGTCTGACTTTGGGGATGTCATATAACTTCTCAGATCCTCAGCTGTCCCTCCTGAAAAGGCAAAAACTATATGAAAATCTTGACATTCTTTTCTAGATTATGGTTTGAGCACTCAGGTAAACTCTAGAAATCTGATCCCCAAAGGACTATACATCGCTCTACATGGAGCTGGAAGGGGAAAACTGGGCTGGAAGAAAGGCCTGGAAAGCTGATCGTAACCCATGACATCAGAAAATAATATTTAAAATGCAAAACTGGCCGTGATTTTCACTGACCTGAGTAACATCCCCAGTAATTCTACATGTTTCTGATATTGTGAAATGGGATTTTCCACAAGGAATCTAAAACTTCAATTAATCCAACAAAAACTCTTCTGTGTAACGTAAGAGTTTGGTGAGGAAGATAAGAGTGGAAAAGTTTTAAAGATAAAGGTCCCAGAGGGCTGAAACTACCCAAGGTCATATTGTTAAAAAGTGGCTGACGTAGGCTACGAACCCAGTTCTCCAGAGCAATCGAGCTTGGACTTTTAATTACTATATTATCAAATTGAAAGACTTCTTATGAGAAAATATGGAGGTTCATAGCTTGTCATAATGGTTCAAGTTTCCATGTACAAGTATCTGTTAGGCACTGGATCACATGGATGATTTGCTGACTCTGGGTGTTGTGGTTCTTTATTAGTTGACATTTTTGGTCTCTCTGAGTTGGGAGATGGAAGATCATTAAATCAAAATTCCTTTATGTACTGACTTTTTAAATACTTCCTTACATTTTATCTGTTGCATTTGTGGTTTTTTGTTGTTGTTGTTTGGGGTTTTTTTTATTTTTATTACAACCAACATCTTTTCTGGCAGGAGGAACGCCCTTTTAAATACTGACTGATGACTGGCAGTTCCAATCCACATGCAACTACACTGACTGGCTGATTAATTCACCCAACCCCCATTCAAAGTCCTCTCCTGCCAAGCAATCTTGCAGTTAGACATGGTCTAGTGATAAAGTTCTAGCATAAAACTCATCAACGAGCATCTTGACTGTGGGGTCTTGGGGAAATGTTGGGTTTCCTAATAAGCAAGGCTAAACAAGCTTTTTGCCTTCTACCACTGTGATTTTTCCCTTTCTTCTGGCCTGGTAACTGAACATGAGTCTGAACATAGAGTAGCCATATTGCAACCATGAGACAATAAGCAAGAAGCTGCTAAGGACTATGGAGTGAAAAGACAGAACGATTCCCCTTTTACTGGCACTGTGGAGGACCAGCCCTGCATTGTCTTCCTCTGGACTTCGTAATAGACCAGAAACAAATGGGACCTTATTTCTTTAAGCCCCACCATGAATCATGTGTCTTTACATTGGTAGGTGAAGGCAATACGGGCTGATACCTTACAGAATCACTAGAACCAATTGTTGTGCTTAAAACAGTTACTTTGGAGCACGCAAAAGAGTTTGCAGCCAATTAGTCAGCTTCTGAGACTATGAACTTAAATGTTTTTATGCTTTCCTTAAATCATCTATATGGAGGGCCATAAAAGAATGGTGTACTCTTGAAAAAATGTGAAGCCTAAAGATCTCCCAAAACTTTATCCCTCTTCTCTTCCATTTCAACCAGCATAAGGATATTTTTATAGTTATTGAAAGCTTTCATGCTTACTTATCAATAACTGCTTAGAGATTTGACTTTCTCAAACAAAAGAAATGGCCTGGGGAAAACATTGATGTTTTTATTATAGAGCTGCATCTTTTTCTTAACCTTGAATTGAGGCAACATAGAGTAATTTTTTAAAATGATATATTCATTCATTTGATAAATATTTTTCTATGTTTATAAATCAGGGAACATGAATAAGACATAGTCCCAGAAATCCAAGAATGATTCAGTATGGGTGGACCGTTGAGTGCCTTGGTTAAGAGGCAACAAAAATTATGTTGAAAAAACTGTCTTGTATTTGAAGTTAATTATGCAGCTTTCTGTCAACTACACTTCATTGACTGAGAACTGATATTTATAAGAGGACATTGTTATCTGTGGCAGACACTATAGAAAATCATCTGACATAAATAGTGTACATTATATAGGCAAAATCTCTTTAGAAAAGGAAGCAAAGATGGGTGTGGATAGTACATTTGAAAAGAGGTTAGGTAGATCAGGAAAACAAGATTTTGGAAAGGGGTCAGGAAGTCAGTTTGTATTTGTACCTGATGATATTTATTTTCTCAGTGAAGGAAGGTGGAAAGTGAAGGTGAAAGGCAATGATGTGGGGGATTTGGCATGAGAAAAATGAATAAGTTGTATTAGTCTACTCTGGCTGCCATAAAAACACCATAGAGTAGGAGGCTTAACCAATAGAAATTTATTTCTCATAGTTCTGGAGGCTAGGAAGTCCAAGATCAAGGTTCTGGTCAATTTGGATCCTGGTGAGAGCTCTCCTCCTGGCTTTCACATGGCTTTCTCTTTTTGTGTCCTTTCATGGCAGAGAGGGAGCAGGCTCTGTTGTCTCTTCCTCTTCGTATACTGGCACCACCCTCTTGGAGTTGAACCTCACTTTTATGACCTCATTTAACCTTTATCACCTTTTCATAGAACTTATCTTCATATACAGTTATATTAGGTATTAGGTCTTCAACATAGGAATTTGGGAGTGGGCACAAACATTCAGTCCATAATAAGAGTTTAAACAGTCTCTGTAAGGAAAGAAGTGGAAGGAAGAGACCCGTAGAAGGACAGGCAGGCACTGTTTGGGCCACTGAAGTTGAATACCATGCAGGTTCAAAAAAACCATCAATAGCCTTACACTTTCATCCATGATGAAGCAATTAGTACCAGACTATTGTTCCCACCATAAACAACTAGAGTAGTGGACAAAATATAAGAGACAACTGCTTCTAGATGTTGGACAACAGGCTTCACAATACTGTGATCTCTGAAAGACGAGAAATAAATAAGATGAGCCTCATGATAGCCCAGGCTTTTTGCCTAGAGGTGTTATTTATGAGCTGCTTGTGAAAGAAAAGAGCCTGGCGATCTCACTAGGCCAAGGAGATAATGGAGCTCAAGGCTTTTGAGGTTGCTGAAATTTATGGGCAGCATACTGGAAAAGTGGTAGTTACACAAACAAAGAGCTTGAGAAATATGCATAGGGATCCTTGTATCTCTGACTATATTCTAAGCTATGTGTGTTGGCTGAAACTCCATGAAGCTGAATAAAAAATAACTACCAGGGACAAAACATCTGTAAGCAGAGCAACTACTGGATTTATACAGGATTGGGAAATTTACAAGTTGAGACAAATCACAGTGGAGACGTCATTGAACACTTGGGATATTCATAAAGACCCAGAAAGATCAAATGATAGGATAAGGATAGACTAGCCTTAAAGCAAATGTTACTCTAGATTTGCCTTAACAGAGCTTAAAAATAAGCTGAGAAATGCATAAGCTTATCTTCAAGTAAATTAACTGACTAGTAAAACAAAATTCAACACTCCTGAAAGAAAGAGAACAACATCTAGGCATTCAACACATAACTTACAAAATGTCATTATTATTTTTATCATTATTTTATCTGTAAAGAAGCAGGAAAATCTAACACATAACCAAGAGAAAAATAAAAAATGTAGGAGGTCCTAGCAGAGCAATCAGACAAGAAAAAGAAATAAAAGGCATCCAAATTGGAAAAGAAGTAGAACTGTCATTATTTGCAGATGACATAATACCATATATAGAAAACCTTAAAGACTCCACCAAAAAACTATTAGAACTGATAAATGAATTCAGTAAAGTAGAAGGATGAAAAATTAATATTCAGAAATAGGGTGCATTTTTATATACCAATAATGAACTATAAGAAAAAGAAATTAAGAAAACAATCCCATTTACAATTGCATCAAAAAGAATAAAATATCTATGATTAAATTTAACCAAGGAAGTAAAAGACCCATACTTGGAAAACTGTAGAAAGAAATTGAAGAAGATACAAATAAATGAGAGGATATCCTGACATACCATGCTCATGGATAGGAAGAATCAACATCATTAAAATGTCCATACTACCTAAAGCAATCTATAGAGTCATTGCAACCCCTATCAAAATACTAATGGCATTTTTCACAGAACTAAAGCAAATAATCATAAAATTTATATGGAACCACAAAAGACCCCAAATAGCCACAGTAATCTTTAAAAAAAAAAAAAAAAAAAGAACAAAAGTGGAGGTATCAGACTACATGATATGAAGCCTATAGTAATCAAAACAGCATGATATTTACATAAAAACAGACACATAGATCAATGGAAGAGAATAGAGAACCCAGAAATAAACCCATCTATATGATCGATTAATCTTCGAGTATTACAAAGGAGGCAAGAACATACAATGAAGTAAAGACAGTCCATTCAATAAATGTTGTTGAGAAAACTGGTCAGACACATGCAAAATAATGAAACTGAATCACTTTCTTACACCATATACAAGAATAAATTCAAAATGTAGTAAACACTTAAATGTAAGACCTGAAACCATAAAACTCCTAGAAGAAATCATAGGCAGTAAACTTTCTGACATTGCTCTTAGTAATATTTTTTTTTCTGCTCTATCTCCTCAGGCAAAGGAAACAGAAGAAAAAATAAATGAGACTATATAAAACTAGAGTTTTTTCACAGCAAAGGAAATGATCAACAAAGCAAAAATACATCCTACTAAATAGGAGAAGATATTCATCAAGGATACATCTGATAAGTGGTTAATATCCACATTATATAAAGAACTCATACAACTGAACACCAAGAAAACAATCCAATTAAAAAATGGGCAGAGAACCTGAATAAACATTTCTCCAAAGAGGAAATACACATGGCCAATAGACATGTAAATAAGATGCTCAACGTCATACTTCATCAGGGAAATGAAAATCAAAACCACAATAAGATATCATCTCACACCTCTCAGAATGGTTATCATCAATAAGTCAACAAACAACAAGTGTTGGAGAGGATGTGGAGAAAAGGGAACCCTAACGCACTGTTGGTGCGCACATGTTGGTGCAACCACTATGGAAAATGGTGTGGAGGTTCCTCAAAAAGTTAAAAATGGAACTACCACATGACCCAGTAATTCCACTTCTGGATATTTATCCAAAGAAAATGAAAACACTAATTTGAAAATATTTATGTATCCCTATGTTCATTGCAGCATTATTTACAGTAGCCAAGATATGGAAGCAACCTAAGTGTCCATCAATAGACAATTGGATAAAGAAGTGGTACATATATACAATGGAATGTTATTCAGCCATAAAAAAGAATGAAATACTGCCATTTGTGACAGCATGGATGAACCTAGAGGGTATTATGCTAAGTGAAATAAGTCAAACAGAGAGAGACATATGCCGTACAATTTCACTTATATGTGGAATCTAAAACACAAAATAAATGAACAAACAAAACAGAAACAAATTCATAGATACAGAGAATATTTTGATGATTGCCAGATGGGAGGGTGATAGGGAATTGGGTGAAAGGGGGAAAAAGATTAAGATGTACAAATTGCCAGTTATAGCCAGTCACAGGGATGTACAGTACAACATAAGGAATATAGTCAATAATATTGTAATAACAATGTATGGTGTCAGATGGGTACTAGATTTATCAGGGTAATCACTTCATAAGTTATAAAAATGTCTAATCACTACGTTGTGCACCTGAAATTAATATAATATTGTACGCCAACTATAATTAAAAAATAAAAAAGTAAACAGAGAAATTATAGGGATAATAGAACAAGTAGACAAGTACCTTAAAACAGGTATTATAAAAACATCCAAAGATTTAAAAGAAAAATGAACTCAATAAGGAAAGGAGTGGACATCTTTTAAATGAATCAAATAAAACTTTTAGGTAGTGAAAAAATTCCTTGCACAGTTAGAGAGCAAGCAGGGTGAGAAGGGCATCATCCATGGGGAATGATAAGCTAGTATACAATACTGGACCCTGAGAGGGATGAGGAAACCAGGGGCCAAGTGGGATATGGAAAGAGCCGTGGGGGTTGCAGGGACAGCATGGGGTAAAGAGCCTACACAGTGTAAGAAGGGCATCCCCAAAGAGGGGCAGCCTATGCGTGTGTGGCTGTCAGAGCCCGAGTAGGGGAAGGAGTGTGTCTATGGACACTCGTGCAGGGTGTTTTATCCAAAGTTAGGAAGGCAAGTACATGGGGGAAAAGCAACTGGCACAGGATGTCAGAGGCTAGGCAGTGTGAGGAGGGCCTCTACAGAAGAGGGTGGCCTGATAAGGGATGTCAAAGCCTAAGCAGGATGAAGAAGGTATCCACAAAGGGAGAGGGCAGGGGCGGCAATGTGACTGGTTACACATGAGGGAGTGAGCCAGTAAGTACATGTATCAAGAATAATGAGAGCTGGGATTCTCTCACTGCTGGAGGACATTAAAGATATGGAAAGGGAGAAAACTAGAAATGAGCCATGTGGTGCTAATTTGGTACTGGAAGTACCCATGTGCCATTTAATTTAGGTTTTCAGTATGTAGAGGTTTATAGATATGGAAATAAATGTATATGTGTATGTGCTACTTACACCCTCTGGGGGTATCTACGGAGAAAGCATTAGAGAAGCACTGCTCCAATGGTAATGAACACAGTAATGCTCAGATTTGGTTTCCATTATAATTTCCATTAAAAAGGACTGGGGTTGGGGGTGGGGGGGTGGCGGCCAGATGGCTCAGTTGGTTAGAGTGCAAGCTCTTAACAACAAGTTTGCTGGTTTGATTCCCACATGGACCAGTGAACTGCGCCCTCCACAACTAGACTGAAAACAATGGCTTGAGCTTGCAACTCAGCTGCTGGTGGGCGGCGGGTTGGCTCAGTAGTTAGAGCAAAATGCTTGTAACACCAAGGTCGCCGGTTGGAGTCCCACATGGTCCAGTGAGCTGTGCCCTCCACAGCTAGACTGAAAAACAATGACTTGACATCCTGGGAAAACACACTGTTCCCCAATATTCCCCAATAAAAAGTAAATATAAATAAATAAATAAATAAATAAATAAATAAATAAATAAATAAATAAAAGGACTCAGGGAATCTTGAAGAAATAAGTTACCGAGTGGGGCAAGGACAGTACCAGATGAACCTGGGACATCATGCTGTGCTACAAAGTAAGAAAGTGCTCATAGGATGATGGTTGCATGTCAAAAGGACATGGAAGCAACTTGAAAAGACTCCCACTGTCCAAACTGGGACAATTTGAATACCAAAATAAACAGTGATAGCAATGGATTATAATAATGGATTGTAACTCATTGAGTGAAATAGAAAGCTATGAGTCCATGCTGATATAAACAAACAGAATTTTATAAGGAATGGGAATATTTATATAATTTTAAAGTAACTACCCACAAAAAGCATATCAATTATCCTATTTCCCTGAAATAAGACCTAGCCGGGCAATCAGCTCTAATGAGTCTTTTGGAGCAAAAATTAATATAAGACCCGGTCTTATTTGGAGAACCCTGAATTGGGTCTGAGGATTTTCATGGCTGACTGTAAGAGAATGCCCTCGTTTATAGGAAATACACCGATAATATTCAGGGGTGATGGGGTATCATGTCAGCAATTTATCTTCAACTTGTTCAGGAAAAAAGTTCTTTGTACTGCACTTGCAACTTTTATGTAAGCTTGAGATTATTAAAAATAAAAATACTGGGTAAAATGTAAATGGCTGTGTAAAGCAAAAATAAGTTACAGGGTTTATAGAGACATAGAAATAAAATGCATGGCAATAATAGCACAAAGCACAGGACAGAGAAAATGAAAGCACACTCTTGTTAGGTTCTTACATTATATGTGAGGTGATAGAAAACGATTTGAAGGCATAAACGGTGATAAGTTGAAAGTGAATATTGCAAACCCTAGAGCAGCCACTGATAAAGTAAACAAAGAAACATTATCAGTCAAAGGCATAGGAGTTCAAAGACAAACAACAACAATAACAATAATAAAAAAAACAGCTACGTAACTGTAGGAAGGAGAATGATAATGGCTTAGAAGAGCTAAGAATGACATAAAAAAGAGAAATAACTATATGACAAAAACAGAGAAATAATTATAGCAAAAGTGATAGATTTTATTACATAAAGCTTTAAAATTTCTCTCATCTAAGCTCCACAGGCAAAACTGGAAGGAAACATCAAGTATGGGGGGAGGGGGGAGGAAATCTCAAATATATTCCAGGTAAAGGGTTCTTATTACAAATATATTAAGAGCTATTACAAACTAGTAAGAAAATTATAGGAATTCATATTTTAAAAGGAATAAGATATGAGCAGGCAATTTATAAAGAGGATAGAATGGGCAAAAATATCCTTATCCTAACTTGATGCTATACATAAAATACAAGATTAGATATAGATCTTGTTCCCCAAAATAACTTGAGCTCAATTCTGTACATTTAGAACGGTGGATTTAATACATGGGATTTTATAATGTAAAGCTGCCAGAATAAGATGATATTTTACAACTCTTCCACCATTTATCATGCAGACCCAAACAGTAGAAATTACTTATCTATCAAAATAGGACAGACTATATCCAGTAGTTGGAATTATGGCTTATTTTTCAGAGATCAGTTCAATGAATTGTAAGATACAGATAGATGATTCCTGTTTTTATGAATTCACATTCTAAGGAAAAAAGATAATATGCATACATATTTTAACTAATTAAAAGTTGCAATAAGAGAACTCCATTCACATTCCAGAGTGGAGGCATAACATTAAGATTAAAGGATTAGGAATTAGAGATTAAAAGGTTAAGTGTTGGGGTATCTAAAATCTGTTGCACCTTAAATGACAACATATGTTTAAAGGAGGAAGGATGTAATACAGAATTGTACACCTGAAATCTATGTAATTTTACTAACAATTGTCACCCCAATAAGTTTTTTTAAAAAAAGGAGGAAGGAAAAACATTCCTTTCATTATTATTTCCTATAGTTTTAATTTCTTCATATTTGATTTATGTTTATCTTATAGTCAGTCATCCAAGTGAATAACCTCCAAAAAAAATGAGATAGCTCATAGCTAGTTGTAAAAAAATACATTTCTTCAAAATATGGCTTCCATCATTGATGTAAGGTTCATAAAACCACTCTTTAAACAAACATTGTGAAAATAACTAGTTATGATATATAAACTTGTACGAACCTGCAATACTGCTCTTTCCGGTAACAATGAGATGTCACATTGAGGAATCTCACCTACAAGAGGGACCTCAGACAGACTTTGTTCAGAAGAATTGGATTGCTCTTCAGCAGATCTTTTGAATTTTATCTTGTTTCTCCATTTCATCAACTGAAGTTCATGTTTTAACAGCTGCCGTGAAAATAATTTATATTTTCCGTGGAATTTTTATAAGGGTTAAATGAAATGATATATATAAGCACAATGCTTGACATGACAGCAAAAATTAAACATTATTTGTGATTATCATCATCATTACATAAACTATCATTGCCCAGAACATGTTTAATTCTCCAAACCACAAAAGCATTATAGACCATTTCTACTGGTTGTCACACAGCACTGGTACAGACGGCTGTAGGTTGAAGGTGTGGTCCAGCCTCCTCTTTTATAGATGAGGAAGCTGAATGCCACAGAATCAAGGTTGTTGTATGACAGAACTGGTATTCGGGGGCGTGGAAGGACGGTGGTAGGCATGGAAATAAAAAGGAGAGTCAGAAGGAAAGAATTTGGGGATTTGCCTGATTTATCATTACAGGAAGTCCCCATTTTAACTTTTCATACCCTCCTGAAAGCTGCATAATCAAGGAAAAAGCCCTGAGAATAAAGAAATGTTACACACACACACACACACACACCACAATTTTGTTTTAATATATATTATACATATTAGAGCCTAAGGAAGAGCACACGTTGAAGAGCCAGCACATAAAAGTGTTCCCTGCTTCTCCTCTCAGCACATACCTGCCATCCTCACTCCACCGAAGTAAATGCAGGATGATTGTGAGGCCTGGAAATCACATAGCTAGAAGAAAACATTTTCCCAATGTTTTCTAAACACCCAGTTAACTATATAACACACATCCATAATAAAGATAATATTGTTATTTTATATACAATGTACATTATTAGATATTAATGTATATCAACTACCGCGTGCAAACATTATGCTCAGTATATGGGGATGGTTAAGAAAACAATGCTGTCTGCTCTGAGAGATGTTCAGTTAAAGGGGGGTGAAAAAGGGGCAGACTGGTATGTACAGTTACCTATTTCACCATTAGACAATTTATTATCAGACATGAGGGACTGGGGTGAAAACTTTAACTTAGTACACAAAGTGGTAGAAAACACTGAATGAGCAGGCTTAAAACAGTGGTACCCAAAGTACAACTGTGTACCTAGCAAAGCTGAAAATGTAGTCCACAAAAGCCAAATGCTACAGGACATCCTGCAAGAACACCAGTTCAGTACCAGTAGATGATAAACTTCTAGGAGCAAGAACTATGTTTAGGCATCTCCGTATCCACTATGGGCTCTAGCACTGTTTCAAGGACTATGTGAGTAATAAATCTTTTCACGCTCTCTTGGTCCATGTGTAGTATCATCAGTCTCAATATCTGAACCAGTTTGGAAGGGGAAGCATTGATCCTGCCCTCCACAGGGCAACCACAAAACAAAGGGTTTAATTTCTTCCTATTTTTCTCTTTCTGTTTACCCTGACGTTGTATTTTCAAAGAATATCCAATGAAACATTACCTCCTAAATACTGTAACTACAAAAATTTCCAGAAGATTTCTATGTCTAATGCCAGTAGTTACTGTGAACACTCTAAAACATTAAATAATAATATGCTAAAAGCTTAAGCAAACTAGCGATATTTTTAAGTTTGGAGGAGTTTGCCTGAGCCCTCTTTTTCAATTGCTTTAATTCCTAGTGGGTGCCCCAGTTAAGAATGAGCCTTTAAATTCAGCTTATTGTAATATTAAGCTAATTTATTAAATTAAATGTTGAAAAATAATAAATAACAATTTAATCTTATCTAGAAAAAAATCAATTTATTCCATCTTTAGCATTTATTTCTCTATTATAATCATATCAAACTTTCTCTTCCATTTTAGACATGTATATATACTTGCTTAAACAAAAATCTTAGTATCTTTATCAATAAATTTAGACAAAACGTTAAAAGATTTTTCCTTGATGTTCATAGTTGAAGTGAAACAGAATTTATTGGGAAATGTTTTGGGTAGCTGAAGTGAAATTTAAATTATTAAGTTAAAAGAACAAGGACCCCATCAAAAGTACATAGTATTCAGGATTTTAGTATTTTCTACACATAGCATTATTATCTGAGTCAACCTCAATATAACAGCAAAATTCAGTTTCTAAAAAAATTAAGTTTCCAATATACTTTACCAGCTCATCTTGTCTCTTTCTATACGTTTGTCTTGCTTTTTCCCTCCATTTAGTTAGGATGATTATTAGCCTGGCAGAGTAGTATATCTCTTTTATCCGCGATAGTATATCTGAAGAAAATTTATTAGGTTATATATATTTGAAAACGAAGATGTTTGTATATAGTTGAAGATGTTTCCCAAAAAATGTATTTAATATTTTATCATGTTTATAATATGAACCAATGTTGCATCTGATAGTTTTTGTTGGATTTTAATTACATCTGAAATAATTACTTCATAAAGTAGGATAGTACCCCGGAGACTTTACTAACCTGTAAACATCACATTTGCCCTTAGAAATTAAGATGTAATAAAATGTCAAGATATATCATTTCTTTTTTTTTTCACAAGTCTGTTCTTTATAACCAGAATTTCCCAACATATTCATAAGAATACAATAATGAGGTAATATTCTGATTTGGTTAAATGCTCCATGAGTAAATAGATTGCCCCATACATACATATTTTAACCAGGGGTCCAAAATTCAAATACAGGGGCCAGGCCAGGAAGGAGGATGACTAAGGCAGGCCTGGGAATGCCATTAACAGAGGACAGTGGCTTCTTAGCTTCAGCCAATTGCTTCCTCTCAGAAATAAAGGGTCATTTCCCTTATGGTAAAACCTTTGGAGAATCCAGTAGTAGCCAATCAAAAAAAAATGATTCGGGGCGGGCCCAGTGGCTCAGGCGGTTAGAGCTCCATGCTCCTAACTCCTAAGGCTGCCAGTTCGATTCCCATATGAGCCAGTGGGCTCTCAACCACAAGGTTGCCGGTTCAATTCCTCGAGTCCCACAAGGGATGGTGGGCTCTGCCCCCTGCAACTAAGATTGAACACAGCACCTTGAGCTGAGCTGCCGCTGAGCTCCCGGATGGCTCAGTTGGTTGGAGTGCGTCCTCTCAACCACAAGGTTGCCAGTTCAATTCCTCAAGTCCTGCAAGGGATGGTGGGCTCTGCTCCCTGCAACTAAGATTGAACACGGCACCTTGAGCTGAGCTGCTGCTGACCTCCCGAATGGCTCAGTTGGTTGGGGCGCATCCTCTCAACCACAAGGTTGCCGGTTCGACTCCCACAAGGGATGGTGGGCTGTGCCCCCTGCAACTAGCAATGGCAACTGGACCTGGAGCTGAGCTACGCCCTCCACAACTAAGATTGAAAGGACAACAACTTGACTTGGTAAAAAGTCCTGGAAATACACACTGTTCCCCAATAAAGTCCTGTTCCCCTTCCCCAATAAAAATCTTAAAAAAAAAAAAAAAAAAAAGGAAATGATTCTCTGAGCTGCAGCAGACATGAGCAAATCAATATCTGATGAGCTGGATAAAATCTAAGCAAAAAGCTGGAGTTCTCTATCCCTGCTTCTGAGATCACGTATGTACACTGTCCACTCATTACAACTATCAAGGGTTTAAGTAAAAGAAAATTATTTTTCTTTAAGTTTCTTCATGTATCCATTTAATGGAATATTTCTAAAGAATACAGAGCTCTCTAAGAAAAATAATCAATTTTGGTATCTATCTATAATATACTAGCTCTTTATTATGTAAAAAAGCTGATAATAGACCTCTGTTTAGATTTATATTTGTATGTACATCACAAAAAATATATAGGATTTTATTTTAAATATGTCTAATTTCAAAGAAATAAAAACTCTTAGACACAGACAACAGTTTACTGGTTACCATAGGGTAAGGAGGAGTGGGGGATGGTAGAAGAGGGTAAAGGAAGTAAAATATATGGTGATGGAGAAAGAACTAACTCTGGGTAGTGAACACACAGTACAATATATAGATGATGTATTACAGAATCGTACACATGAAACCTATATAATTTTAGTAACCAATGTCACCCCAATAAATTTAATTTAAAATATGCCTGGTTTCTATTACAATAAAATCTTTTGAGACAAATCTCATTCAATATTTTAAATTAGTGACTTTACATTTCATGATAATTTTCTAGACGTAAAAATAATAATAAATTCTCTAGTATAAACTATGCTTAACTACTATTAAGTTACTTGATTCTTTGAATACAGGAATATACAAAATAATTGCTACTATGTAAGGATTTACCTTTAAGTTTTTCTATTTGACCTTTCACATAAGAGTGCCAATGATGAAATACATATTTTTGAAGTCTGAAATTGTCATATTTCATTGCTTTTTCCATTTTTTCAGCCAGAAAGTCATCTTCATATATGCGAGGTTTCGCTATGTCTTTCCAGGTGCTACAAGCAGGAAATATAGAAAATAACATTTTGATGTTATGGCAACACATTACTAAATAAATTGAAAGGGAGAAAAAGTAATAGCTCCTTTATCTTCTCAAAAACCATAGCATAGAAATAAATTGTTAAATTATGTTTATTGCTTTACTTCCAGCCAATCCTTGCATTTCCTTTGAGCTTGCACTTCATTTTCTACATTTTGAAAGCCCAGAGAAGTCTTAAATCCAAAAGTTTTTTCATACCTATTTAGAGGCAAAACTAGACCTGACCCAAACTAATTGTGAATCAAAAGCTCTCTGGGGACTGGCCCGGTGGCTCAGGCGGTTAGAGCTCCATGCTCCTAACTCCGAAGGCTGCAGGTTCGATTCCCGCATGGGCCAGTGGGCTCTCAACCACAAGGTTGCCAGTTCAACTCCTCGAGTCCTACAAGGGATGGTGGGCAGCGCCCCCTGAAACTAAGATTGAACACGGCACCTTGAGCTGAGCTCCCAGATGGCTCAGTTGGTTGGGGTGCATCCTCTCAACCACAAGGTTGCCAGTTCGACTCCCACAAGGGATGGTGGGCTGCGCCCCCTGCAACTAGCAATGGCAACTGGACCTGGAGCTGAGCTGTGCCCTCCACAACTAAGACTGAAAGGACAACAACTTGAAGCTGAACGGCACTCTCCACAACTAAGATTGAAAGGACAACTTGACTTGGAAAAAAGTCCTGGAAGTACACACTGTTCCCCAATAAAGTCCTGTTCCCATCCCCCCTCCCCCCAAAAAAGCTCTCTGTATCTGGCACATGGTTATTTATAGTCTTTCTTCATTTCACTTAGTAAGAACACACACACACTCATATGTATATATGTGTGCATATATGTTCAAATATGTTTGGTTCCAGTGTGCCACCCCAGACACTACTGAAGATGTTATATAATACACAGAATGTGCAGAGTGTCTTTCTAAAATTTAAAAAAAAAAATCTAAATTCCAAAGCATATCTGACTCTAAGGTTTTCAGATAAGGGAATTACAGACCTATATTTTCAATTTTGAAGTTTTATTTCAATAAAATAAAGACAAAGTGATACCTTGCAGAAATAAAGAACATATTTTAACCAAGTAAAAGCCAATTAAATATTAAATAAATAATTAGGTGGTGACATGATTAAATAGATAAAATCAGTACAAGTAGTCAAAAGTGAGTTTTGTCTTGTGGAGACTATCAAGAATAAGAACACAAAGAGGAAGAAATAGTTATAAAAATCACTTTCTTACCAAAAATGGGTTTTTACTAAATGTCCAGTATAAAAAGTACATGCTTTTATCATCAATTCTGAAGTCATCTAAAATAAATAAATAAATGAAATAAATGTTAGAAATAAATGCATTACACAGGCCACCTCTGGGAGTACACAGGAAAATGAGAGAAATGGTTGCATCTGGGGAGCATAACTGGGCAGTAGGGAGATGGGGATAGACTCGAAGACCTACACACCATTTATATATTTTGAAATTTTATTGTGTATTCCTAGTATCTTTTTTTTTTAAGTTACAATCACAGCTTAAAAACTTCCCATTATATTGCACCTACTTTACAGCACTTTAAGGTAAGGACTACGGCATTATTATTGTCAGCTATATTGATAGGCGTATAGAGTTGTGGATCTGCTGGTCACTGCGTCACTATTAAACTGGAAGATTTTTCCTTCTCACGAGTATAAAATGAGATTTTTCTTTTCAAAACAAAAAGCATACAGGAATGCCTCAGTTATGAAGCAGAAATAGAAAAACCACATAAAAGTCTAAACGGGAATATGCTGAAAACGATGCAAATTTATCACTTGCACCTATTCACGATAATATACATTAACACGTGAGAATAGCAGACAATTGCTGAAATTGACTGTATCTTCTGTCCTTTCTTTAATATTATATTGACACATTTATTATGTGCACATAGCTACTGTAAAGTGCTAATGGTGTATGGTTTTTCTTATGTTATTGTCACCCTCTTTACCATATAAATACACAAAAATGTGGTCACATCTATTTGACACAGAGATAAGTTTGGTACAAATCTATACCAACTGCCCAGAATTCTGAATTCTACTTTTCTAAGGCAACCATATTTCACCTTTGCACATTGCTATAAATGCTGTCTTAATAAATACAGCAAACACATGTTAATCATTGATTTATTTTAGGCATACAACAAAGACCCTTGCGTCCTCTGATATTCTGCTTCATGTTTAATGACATTTGGAAATCCTCACTTTTGATGGGAATTACATACAGTTTATACTTGTGGTGAAGGAGAATATAAATCATTGAAGTCATTCTTTACTAAATTCTGATTTTAGGAAGGAAAGGAATCCAGATGAGTGAAGTTTTGGAGATACCATAGCAGGGAAAATAAAACATATTTGAAGTACCTGAAATATATAAATCATGACATTTCATCCCAAAAATCTTTTACTATCTATCTCTAAGCACATTTTCTTCGCAAGTACAATTCTATTATCCTACCTTAGATGATTCATAATTGTTTAACATCATCTAATACCCACTTCATATCCAAATTTCTGGAACTGTTTCCCCTAAATGTCTTATACAGTTAGTTTGCTCAAACTAGGACATAAACAAGGGCATATATTTGCATGGACAACTCAGTTTATGTGAGGAATTTTCCACCTTTGTTTATTAACCATTTCTGTATTTTTCAACACTTAATGACTATAAGAGGCAAGATGGTCCCAGCCTAAATCTGATGAATTCAGTTATCTGAGCATCTGTAATGAATTTGTAAAGAAAAGGTTCTAGAATTCAATTTTGATGGTTTGGTTTTGAATTTGTTTTAACAAGAAGGAGGAGTTTTCTTCTATCTGAAAGAATGACTAGGATGGGAGGAAGGGAGCTGCATGGTATCTCTCAGCGCCACGGACGGGGCCCTGGGCCTTAAGGACACTGTAGGCAAAATGTGGAAGTGTTCTCTCATGAAGCACATATTACAGCATGTGCAACACAAAGTAAGGAAAGGCATTTCCCAGGCTTCCGAACAGCACACACAGCACAGGACCATCAAATGTTACATGACCGTAAATTTTAAAAATTTGAAATGTGAGAAGAATGTTACAAAAATCTAGCATTATGGGGCCGGCCTGGTGGCTCGAGCTCCGTGCTCCTAACTCTGAAGGCTGCTGGTTCGATTCCCACATGGGCCAGTGGGCTCTCAACCACAAGGTTGCCAGTTCAATTCCTCGAGTCCCGCAAGGGATGGCGGGCTGTGCCTCCTGCAACTAGCAATGGCAACTGGACCTGGAGATGAGCTGCGCCCTCCACAGCTAGGACTGAAAGGACACTTGGAAAAAAGTCCTGGAAGTACACACTGTTCCCCAATAAAGTCCTGTTTCCCTTCCCCAATAAAATCTTAAAAAAAAAAAAAAATCTAGCATTATGATGAATTTTGAAATAATACGATCCCTCAAACTAAAATTTTATTAAGAAGTACATCATTATTGCAAAGCTGGTGGAAAAATAAATGGAAAGGTTTAAGTTCTTGTCATACAGTGGTCCTATTTTGGCAGGTAAACAAATGTGGCTTTAGTCTTGAAGTGCAAGTTTGATTAATAGAAGCCTTCAGAAAAGTATCTCCGTCAAACAGTGTGACCACGGGGTATGGTGTGAGTAGAGCAAGGGGTCCAGAGAAAGGAGTGCTATTTTGGCATCTTAAGGATTTGTGAGTAAAGAAGCCTGGGGCGCCACCTCAGACACGGAAGCTCTCAGGAAGGTAAAGGCAAGGTGGTGCTAAGCTCCACCTTCAATTGGCTTCAAGGCTTTGGGACAGAGACATTAAGTGGAATTCTTGAATTCACATGGGGCAGCTTTGGGATTCCCAGAAACAACTGATTGGAATTTTAAGGGGAAACAAATCTCCTATATTATGAAGTTGGGCTGGGGCAGTGAAATTTGGAATGTTACTATCAGCTTGTTCTACTCAAATCGCAGGCTGGTGAGACCTGGGGAAATTTTGTAATAAATGAAAAGATAGTGAAATACAACTAGAAATCATTAACGCTAACTTACAAAAAGATACTGAATATATGGCTCTTTAATAATAATTTGTTCCATTAATTTTTAACTTTGTAAGCTACTGTGCATTTATTATACATGAGAAAATGGATGCATTTAAGTAATACCTACAGAAAAAAATTTTACTTCTATAATATTTGAGGTATCTTGTATAATATTAGGAATCAGGTAAGACCCAAACAAAAAACAAATGTAAATCATTAACTTCATGTTATAATTTTGGGGATTTAGCATATTATAACAATTTTTCTTTTGGTGGGCAATTCCTTTTTTTTCTCGGTTAAGCCTTGAATAAAGAAATTTTATAGTAAATTGTTTTATAGTAAATTGTTTATATTAAATCTCACCATATTTTAAAATACCATGACTTTACTTCATTCACGTGCTTCATTAATAACCCACATAGCATCATTCTAGAATGTTAGCAAAAAAAAGTATGAAGTGTGCTCTAAACTGAATGTGCCCCCAAAATTCTTAGGTTGAAACCTAATCCCCAATGTGATGGTGTTTGGATGTAGGGTCTTTTGGAGATAATTAGGACATGAGGGAGGAGCCCTCATGAATGGGACTTGTGCCCTTACAAAAGGGACCCCAGAGAGCTCCCTTGCCCCTTCTGCCAGATGAGATCAAAGCAAGGAGATGACAGTTTATGAGCCAGGAAGTGTTACCATGCAAAAGGTCCAGCTGCTCACCACACGAAAGCCAAAACTAGAGAGGTAAGGTTGGTGGAAAGAAAAGCAGGTTTTATTCCAAAGTGCCAGCATTAAAAGAAGACAGTGGACTCCCTGTCACAACGACTGCCTTCCTGCTCTTATACCGCCAATGGTTTTATAGACATGCCAGGAGAAGCAGAACAACGCAAGGAGAAGCTGGCCAGGCAACTTCGGGAAAAGGCGCTTCCTAGAGGCTATTCTGATCCAGGGTCAGGAATGAATCCCATACAGCTGCAAAAATCCCATCCCAAGTTACCTGGTCA
This sequence comes from Rhinolophus sinicus, assembly GCF_057876585.1. Lineage (NCBI taxonomy): Eukaryota > Metazoa > Chordata > Mammalia > Chiroptera > Rhinolophidae > Rhinolophus > Rhinolophus sinicus. The sequence continues at coordinate 46,848,950 of NC_142504.1, forward strand.
GGTGTGCACACTGGTCCAAAGTAAACAGAAACATTGAAAACTGGCCTGCATAGTAAATGCACAGCAAACAGAGTCATCAAGTTTTAGGGGAAAGAGAGGGAAGCAAAAAAAAGGAAGAAAAAAAAAAACTTTCAAAAAGTCCCAAGCCAAACCACTGTCAAATCAAATTACATCGGAGGTTTAAATTTCACAAATAGAAGATACAGGGTCACCGTTAGGGAAAAAGCCTCTCACCAGACACCAGATTTTCCCCCACCTTGATCTTGGACTTCCCAGCCTACACAACTCTAAGAAGTAAATGTGTGTTGTTTATAACCACCCAGTCTATGGCATTTTCATTATAACATCCTGAACAGACTAAGACAGGGTTTAGGAATATGTGTTCATGCATAGTCTAATTTAAATCCCTCCAAAATCTGAACTTTTTATTTTTCATAGGCTGAAAAATTTACTAGTAATATATTACAACAACAATAAAAAGAAACCATGCCTTTAATTCAGAAGTGAGCTGTCTGTAACGTACAGTACCATGGCATGATATGAAGGATTAGAGTTTCCACTGTGAGTTATTTTCTTATTTTTTGATCTTCTGCAAATTACTTAAAGACTTTAATGCCAAACAGGCTTTTGTGCATGGAAACACTGCTATTTATATTTTAGTGCTCTATTTAAGAAACACATATTTAAATAAATGCAACTTTGAAAAATTAATATTTCTTAAATATGTAAATGTTTATTACAAGCTTTATTAAATAAAGTCCCCCAAAAACATTTAAATTAAAAACTTACAAAGATGTTCTTTAGAACTCCCAAATGCCACACATAGCAGAGAAACATACATAAATGCCATATCATTAACTAGTAGTATTACTTACTTTACATTTAAACTTATCCTAAAGTAAACAGCATGAATCTAAATCACATCTTCATTATTTCTACACTTCATTACTTTTATTCCTTCCAGGTTACAGTAACAGTTATTTTGATGCGTTCTCAGGACACGGCAATCTACCCAATCTCAAAGATAAAATGAATACTTTTGCAAACCAGCAAGGATGTTGGGTGTGGTTATCAACCAATTGTTCTTGTTTGGGGCATAGGATCTGTCTACCTCTCCCAATGATTAAAACCCCAGCCCCTGGGGTCATAAGTTTCCTTTCCACAGTTAAACTTTGTTACATCAGTAAGACCTTTTAAGTCCACGTCTTTCATTTAGATTTTAGGGTTTTGTTACACAATGCTCCCTGTGATACCATTATTTTATTTTATTTTTTCTCTTCCATTGAATCTTTTTTTTTCAATTACAGTTGACATTCAATATTATTTTATATTAGTTTCAGTTGTACAGCATTGTGATTAGACAATTATATAATTTGTGAAGTGACACCCACCCTCTCATTAGTCTGGTACCTACCTGGCACTGTACATGTTTATTACACTCTATGCTGTACTTTACATCTCCATGACTATTCTGTAACTACCAATTTGTATTTCTTAATCTCTTCACCTTTTTCACTCACCCCCTTTCCATCTGGCAACCACCAAAATGTTCTCCATATCTATGGGTCTGTTTCTGTTTTATTTGTTCATTTATTTTATTCTTTAGATTCCACATATAAGTGAAATCATATTTGTTTTTCTCTGTCTGACTTATTTCACAGAGCGCAATGTCCTCTAGGTCCATCCATGTTGTCACACGTGGTAAGATTTCATTCTTTTTTATGGCCGAGTAATATTCCATGATAGATAGATAGATAGATAGATAGATAGATAGATAGATAGATAGATTAATAGAATTTAGATATCCCATTATGTATATATTTAACATATATATATATATATATATATATATATATATATATATAGAAGTGAAATATATATATCTATCTCACTTCTTTATCCATTCGCCCACAAATGGACACTTAAGTTGCTTCCATTATAAATAATGCTGCAATGAACATAGGAGTGAATATGTTTTTACAAATTAGTGTTTTCATTTCCTTCGGCTAAATATCCAGAAGCAGAATTGCTGGGTCATAAGGTAGTTCTATTTTTAATTTTTTGAGGAACCTCCATACTGTTTTCCATAGTGGCTGCACCAATTTGCAATGCCACCAACAGTGTGTGAGGAGTCCCTTTCCTCCACATCCTCACCAACACTGTTGTTTGTTAATTTATTGATGGCCATTCTGACAGGTGGGAGGTGATATCTCATTGTGATTTTGATTTTCATTTCCCTGATAATTAGTGATGATTAGCCTTTCATATGTCTTCTTTCGAGAAATGTCTATTCGGGTCCTCTGCTCATTTTTCAATTGGATTGTTTGTTTCTTTGGTGCTGATTTGTATGAGTTCTTTATAAATTTTGGATATTAACCCCTTATTGAATGTATCATTGGCAAATATCTTCTCCCATTCAGTAGGTGGTCTTTTTATTTTTGTTGATGGTTTCCTTCACTGTGCAAAAAACTTTTCAGTTTGATGTAGTGCCATTTGTTTATTTTTTCTTTTGTTTCCCTTGCCCAAAGGGATGTATCAGAAAAAAACATTACTAACAATAATGTCACAGAGTTTACTACCTATGTTTTCTCCTAGGAGTTTTGTCATTTCAGGTCTTATAGTTAAGTCTTTAATCCATTTTGGATTTATTCTTTCATATGGTGTAAGAAGGTGGTCTAGTTTCATTTTCTTGCATGTATCTGGCCAGTTTTCCAACATTTATTAAATAGACTATCTTTACCCCACTGCATATTCTTGCCTCCTTTGTCATAGATTAAATAACCAATAGGCATGGGTTTATTTCTGGGCTCTCTAGAAATCAATCTATGTGTCTGTTTTTATGCCAGTACCATGCTATTTTGATTACTATAGCCTTGTAGTATAGTTTGATATCAGGTAGCATGATACCTCCAACTTTATTCTTCTTTCTCAAGATTGCTGTGCCTATTCGGGGTCTTTTGTGGTTCCATATATATTTTAGGATAATTTGTTCTAGTTCTGTAAAAAATGCCATTGGTATTTCGATAGAGATTGCATTGAATCTATAGATTGCTTTGGGTAGTACGGACATTTTAACAATATTAATTCTTCCTACCCATGAGCACGGTATGTTGTGATAGCATTATTGTAAAAGTTGTATAAGGCAGTGATCTCTTAGACATATTGAGTGAGAGAAACAAGAAACAGAAAACTATATGTAGTCTGCTACTTCTGTGTAAGCAGTCAAAAAAGAGGAGAATGCAGTACATTTGCTCATATTTTTCAAAAAGGAACAATGGGGGGCATCCCACTTTCAGGTACCCCCTTTTGCAAGAAAGCTGTACTTTGCTTTTCTACCTCAAAAAATAAAAATAAAATAAAATAAAAATAAAGAGAGAAAGAAAAGAAACAATGGAAGAAGATAAACTAAAAATTAGTAAACTTGGTTACCTGTAGAAAGAGGTGGAATAGGGAGGCTAAAGAGGCAAGAATGCAAGAATACTTCTCTGAATACTCCTCATTTTATTCTTTAATTTTGCTGCCATGTAATGTTATATATAATTGAAAGAGCATAATTATACCAAAGAGGAAAAAAGAGTGACCATCAACACACAAAAAAAGAATTTATTTAGGTAACAAAAAAATGTATTATTTTTTACTGAAAATACCTGGTAGAATATATACATCTTAAAGGCAAAAAGAATTGCATAAATTTTCCTAAACTGCATTCAGTAATTTTATTTTTAGTGGTCTTGTGGTTTGTTATTCCGAAACCATTATACATGTCTGGTAGAATAAAACTAATAAGCAATTACGGTAATGTCTATAGGAATCAAGATTTATTAAAAGTGGGTCAACCAGACCATGGGTGCCTCCTAATGAGATGCACTAGGAAGAATACGACAACCCTTATGCAGCATGCTTGTCACCGAGAGGGGAAAAAAAGAACCTGAATATTAAGTTTGTAGGTCCAACTACAAACTTGCAGAAAATACAAGAAACAGAACAAATGAAAGGAAACAAGGAGAATGTGGACCATTTTGCATGACAGATGACCTGTTTTCTTCAACAAATAAGTGATAAGGAAAAACAATAAGATAGGAGAACTACTGAAGATTACAAGAGACATTAGATATATAACAACCAACCCAATATGAGGATCCTATATGGATTTTGACTGAGAGCCAAAAGGCAGTTTTGAGACAATTTGGGAAACCTGAATATGAACTGAATATAGAATTTATACATCTGAGTACAATCAGCAGTAGGTTATATTCAGGAATTATTGCTAATTTCATTGTGTACGCAATGGCACTGCAGTATGTTCTCTAAATATGTCATTTCCTGTTGGAGATGCACACTGAAGTATTTATTGGTAAAATAATACAATTCCTGGAATTTGCTTTCTAATACTCCAGCAAAAAAGGGAAAGGGGAGAATAATTAACAAGACTGACAAAATGCTGATCGTTGTTGAAGCTGGCAGATGGGGGATCTTTAAGGCATTCTCTCTACTTCTGGGTTATGTTTACATTTTTCCATAATAGAAGGACTTTTTGAATGTTATAGATGCCTTTTCTTCTTGTAATTAGTAGGCCCGTCTGGAGATTTAATTTCCTAAGAAATGAGAATCAGGTCTGTGAAGTTAGTTTCCTTCTTACAATGGTTGATTCTTTCATCTTGGAACACACAGTTAAACTATCTACAGTTATGAGAACAGTTCCTATTTTTTCTGTAACTATTTGATTTACGGTTTCCTGTGCTAAATCTTCTCTGTTTGTGTATACAGAAACAAATATATATATTTATAAATAGGCACATACAGGCAGTCTTGCTGTGCAGGACTATGTAGTGTGAAAAGTAACTGCACGCTGAAATCATGCAAAGCAATCTTAATAATCAACAGGGAAAATTACAATTGTTTGTGGCCTTTAAAATGTTTTGTCAACATTAAAAACTCTCTTTTTGGCAGTTATAGCTGTATAGAAAAGAAAAAAGTACAAAAAGCAAAGCTAATATTTATTTAGTATAGGTAATTTAAAATATTAGAAATTGCAAATTCGTGTCTTTTCTCTTTGTAAAAAAGAACAAAACCCAACTTTTCATTTTTCTCTGAGGGTGAAGGAGAAATTAATCTATATCCAACTTAGGCTGAGCCATCTAACTAAGCAACCGTAAGCACCTGGAGATTTACATTTTGCAAAGTCACACCTAGTTTCTATTTTTCCTAACTTACGAAATGGGCATCTTTTCCATGCTTGGTGAATCGTCCTTTCTAAGTATCAGCTGCCAACATTTTATCCTTTGCACTTTCAAGTGAAATATTTCTGAAAATTCCTTCTTTAATAAAACTTTACACTTGCAGTAGCTACAGTGTATCTTGGAATTCTGTGCATTTAAAAAAAAAAAAACACTCTATAGGCTTTTAGCTAGATGTTGGACATGTTCTGATGGCATTTTGTAAGATTGCTTTCAAAATATTGACAATGAGGTTTACCCTTCTAGATCAGTGGTGTTTAACAATTTTAGTATCTTATAGCAATGGTTGTCAAGCTTTTTTCAAGTGACATTATGCTCAAAGCAGAACGATTCTAGCATGTAAACGGTGAGGATGGGGAACCTAAAACCCCATCCCCTGGTTCCTCCCTCAGCTCCTGAGGTGGCCCCCAAACATGTCCAGGAACTTGGTTTGCAGATATCTGCACTCTATAGCAGACCAAAGGTCTGTGGTTGACCAAGTCATTAAGACACCCACACCCCAATAAAATTCAGATATGTGTATTCTTCCCAGTGTATTGGTGCCTGAGAATCATCCCAGGCTTGGCAGACATATCCTATCCTAACACTGATTAGGCTCCAATGTTACTCTCCACCCATCCTTCTAAACACTGCTTCAGATTGTTCCTGGTTGTCATCACTCACCTTGACTATGGCTTTGGTTCCACTTTCTAACGCCCAACATCACCAGCAAGTCCCCAGCCCCGCCTGCTCCTACGGAGACATCATCCTGGGATCTGCAGGCATCACACGTGGTCCTACACACGTCTAATTTGTGTCAGTATTTCTCTCCCCAAATGCCTTTTGCTATTTAAGCTTCTCTTAGATACAGTCTTTGTTCTCAAAGCCTCCATGTCCTGAATGACTTCTTTGCCCTCTTTACAGGATCAAAACCAGCTGTTGGAGCTGGTTGTTCCTTTCATTAATGATCGGTCTGGCTTTTAACTTAGATCTCATTAATGTTTTGGCCATATTGTCATGAGCATAATTCCTGGGCAGATGGCAAAGAGAATGAAAGGGGGTGGAATACAGAACAAAGTAGATTAGAAAGCAAAGAAGAAAACAAAAAAAGAAAGCAAAGGAAATATCTTCCTGTAAAGCTTTCCATAATGCTATTTTTATCATGATAAAGATGCAAGAGAGGAGGGAAGGGAGAAAGGCGGAAGGGGAAATTTGAATATAAAGATTTTATTAGAAAGAGGAAGACTACAGTAAAAAAAAATAGAAAAAGAAAGAAAGAAAGAAGGAAAAAAGGAAGGAAGGAAGGAAGGAAGGAAGAAAGAAAGAAAGAAAGGAAAGAAAGAAAAGGGAAGAATAAATGACTGTCTAAATGCTTCTTGGAAATTTGGGGTGGCAGGGTGGTTACCATGAGTGTGGCTGTGTGTGTATGTGTGTGTATGTGTGTGTGTGTGTGATGTTCCATCACTTTTCTGAGAGCCCTCAATTGCAAAATCAGTCTGATCTCATCCCGCTCATAAAACCGTAATGTCTGTTTGAGAACTTCCTTCAAAACTTAAGACGTGCTATATTTTAGAATGCTTGATTCCTAATACTTACCAGCTGATCCTCCAGTCCAAAAAGTTGTTCCAAGTAAGTTTCAGATAATCTCCGAATTTTTGGTTTCATTGATGGATCAATGCACATATCCCTGTAATAAAATCATAAAACACAGTCAGAAATTAATTTCATTCCATAGTAGTTAGTTCCATAATTAAATCAGTGGTTCTTTGGGTGGAGTATTAGGGAGGGGAAGGATGAGACACATCCCTTTGGGAAAAGCATATCAGAATCACCGGGAGGGCTTTTGCAAACTAGCCCCCCTCAAGATTTTGCTGTGCTCCCAAAGAGGGCATGCCTCCCTTTCTTCATCTCCAACTTGAAATAAACTGCCCTATGAGCCCATAGTATAGTATCAGTGAGAGTGCACAATACGAGGTCTGACAATGAAGTTTGAGAACTCATCCTAGAAAAAGTGCTACATAACCTCATTGTTGAATATCACTATGGTCACCTTCGAAGTACTCCCTTGGGAAGCTACGCACTGATGTCAGCACCTACTAGTCCACCCTTCAAAGCAATTTTGGAACTCTTACTGGAATGGCCATCAGAGCTGCTGTCATATTACCCTTAATGTCCTGAATGTCATCAAAATGTCTTCCGTTCAATATTTCCCTTTATCTTCAGGTAAAGAAAGAAGTCACTGGGGGCCAGATCAGGTGAGTAGGGAGGGTGTTCCCATATAGTTATTTGTTTACTGGCTAAAAACTCCCTCACAGACAGTGCTGTGTGAGCTGGTGCATTGTTGTGAATCAAGAGCCATGAATTTTTGATGAAAAGTTCAGGTCATCTAACTTTTTCCCTCCCACAGCCTTTTCAGCACTTCCAGACAGTAAACTTGGTTAACTGTTTGTCCAGTTGGTACAAATTCATAATGAATAATCCCTCTTATATCAAAAAAGGCTAGCATCCTCATTGCAACAAGTTCGCAAACTTTGTTGTCACACCTCATACATAGTTACTAAGGTGAAAACAAGCGGGCAAATTGCTCCTATCAAAGTCTTTGGGACTTAAAGGCCTGTAGAAGGATTCTTTAACAATCTTGAGATTGGCAGCATTCATTGGCAAGACCTTTTCTAATACTATACTGTTTTACCTTCAAAATATCACAAATCAAATCAACACTCACCATAGGAGACTTTCGAGGCCATTTTTCATTATAGTAATGATCATTTCCTCTAAATATCTCAGAGGGTCCGGAGGACATGTAACAAGTAGACCACACAACAAAGCCTGGAGAAAGGAAATGGAATCAATGTTTCTGGATCTGCATGTTCTTACTGAACAACAAATAGACCTTATCTCACACAATTACAAAGTCAAATAAGGGGACAGTTTTAAATACACATACTTTATAGATACCCATCTATATATTTATTACTGAATAAATAATGTTAATGTTTTGCTAAAGTCAAACCAAAATGCAGTTTACCTGTACTCTTTTTTAAAAGTCCGTCATAAATGACACAATAAAGAGTCAGCGTCCAGTGTTTTGCATTAGGTCAGCTCTTTGGGGTCAAATTGAAAACATAGTTGTGATTCTTCAGACCAGTGGATTCTGCCCTTTTTAAGTATGAGGAACTCCTTTTTAAAGTCAAAAATTCCTCAGACCCAAACACAAAAGTGATTGAGAAAATCTCCCATCAAAATCTATTGTGAACTCAAGAAGCCTTTTAAAAATGTATTTGTATTTTATCAGTCACAACATCCACAGAGTATATGTTTGAAAAATAGTAGCATAATTCACATAGGTGGGAAATGAACGACTTACTGGATCTAAGAAAATGTTTAAAACACATACATGGAACTCAGAAAGCTGATGTTGTCTTATTTTCCTATTGAGGTTCTCCCAAAAGAAGAAACTTTAGTGAGACACAGAATTATTTCATATTTCTCCACTTGAGACACAGAAAAAGGCTTACAGCACACCTCCCACATAAACCACCTGGAATCCTCCTTAGGCATTTTTCTTTGCCTTTTATTTCACTGATTCGAGGCAGGATGGGACGGGGGTGGGGGCTTTCCTTGGCCCTTCTTCCACATACGGCCTATTCTTGCTGGCTTTTTTCCTACTCCTCTCTCTCTCTCATGAACAAAATAATCCCACCTCTTGAGTCATATACAATTCTTCTCATCTCCAAGGGCCAACTGTCAGCAGATCCTTAGGTTGTCAGCAGGTCTCACAGCATTCCTCCAAAAACAGGAGGATAATTTATCCTGATTGAACCTTGCACAACATACAGAGGGTGCCAGACTGTATTAAAATTGTAATACTCAAAAGTATTACATGATAACAAAAGATGAATATAAGTTACGTTTGACTTCTACAATTAAAAGAGGTGCTCAGAGTGGTTACCATCAGCGTAATTTTAATACAGTTTTTTCCTTTCTTAAAATGTGTATACATTTTTTTGGCACCCTCTGCATTCCTCCCTTTGGAGTAGCTCCATGTGCCCCTCTTAGTGTGTTGCCTGCCGACTGAAAACCCAGCCCTTGAGACTATGGCAGAATGGTAAGACCTAGATGTCTCTCCCTCTCCAGCTCTTCCTGATAACCTTGCCCCATCGCTGCTCCCAGTAAGTACTTAGCCATCAGCAAACCAACTTCCTTCTTCCCCAAACCTAAGAATATACTTGCACAGGAGATCAGTGATTCTTCCCACAGTTGTAAGCGGGAGCTGAATAGTCTTCTTTTACCAAAGGGCTGAAGTCTTCTACTGACATACGTGGAGACCAGACTTCAGACCGCTCCCTGAATAGCTCTGATGAAAGGTCATCTGCTCTCTTGGACTTGTGTGCCTGAATCTCCAGAGCACTGAGTGTCTGTTCTCCCTATTCTGTGTCCCCTCCTCCATCCTATTCTGGCACCCAGGGGACATCTGCATCAGAATCACCTGAGGAGACAACTGGTCTCTGAATTTTGATTAGCTCCCCGGGTGAGTCCTGTGCACACCAAAGTCTGAGAATGAGCGCCTTAATGGAGTTCGGCTTTAAGGTGAATTTTTAAGAAAGTTGGAATCTGAATATGAATATGAGTGATTGCTTATTTATATTCCCAAACTCCATAGATCAGAAAAACATTTCCTGAAAAATTACCTTGCAGAAGTCAAATCATATTGAAAGAATAAGTCTCTGAAATATCAATAAAGGCATATGAAAAAAATAAAATATCACACATTACACTATTAATGTGCGAACAGTAGCTACATGCTAATAAGAAAGCATAGTTAGTGAATCAATAGCTTTTTTTCCTGCTCAATGAAAATAAAAATTACAAAATCATTAGCTTGGTCTTTATAAGCAGAGGTGAAATATGCAAACGTTTCCACAAGATAAATATTTGACTCTCAGAATCATTAATCAGGGTTTTATTATTGCTACGCTTCTTAGTAAAAACTTACACAATCAAGGACAAGAAAGACCATGACTTAATTGTCCAGATTGGCTTTCTTAAGTTTGTAAATTCACAACATGATTGTGCAATCCTCCACTTTCTTTTGGCTCTGCCTCGCTAATCTCAGTCCTCAGTATTTCTCAAATATTCTGAAAGATATCTGGGTACTGATGACAAATATGAATTTATCCAGGACAGTTACTTCTACTCCTTTCCACTACTACCCATCTTTCAAGGAGCAAGATGATGCAGTAGGTATACTGGGTTCAAATCCTGGATCTACGATCACCTATCGTACAACCTCTGACAAGGTACTTCTCTATTCCTCTGTTTCCTTAACTACACATGGGATAATAAAGGCACATATACCATAGGACTATAATGAGAATTAAATGAGTTAATATATGTAAAGTACTCTGAATAGTGTTCAGCACAAAATAAGCACTCAAAAGATAATAATCATAGCAAGCCATCATTATTTTTAACCATCCCACTGCTGATTATCACCGCCATTAGAGAAAAGGACTTAGACAAAGAGAAAAGAAATCCCAAAATATTCCCTGTACCCTTCAAAGGCCAGTGTGATGACAGAGAAAGAGAGATTGACTTTATACCAAGTATAATGGAAGAGATCTGGACCAATGCATCTCGGGGAAAATGGTTAGGAGAAAGAACTTAACAACACAATGATTTAAATATAAATAGTGAGATAGTAACTGTCTATTAGAACTATGGTTAAATACAAGACACTTAAGAGACACTTAAGAGAGCAAGGCTTGTTTATCTGTTTAGACACTCAGATGAACATAGTGAAATATGCGAAGGTCTAACTGGCAATACAGAAAATGATTGCTCCATGAGTGTAGAGATAAAAGCGATTACCAAATGCTTGTGGGGCCCTTAACAGTTGGAGAAACTTCCAAGTGGCAAGGAGAGGGCAGGGGGTTTACAGATAGGGTCTTTCTCTGGGCAAGAGCAAAGCCTGGGGGGCACAGACCAATTTGGGTGGAATAAAGGATGAATGCAAGACAGAAGGAGACAGAGCCCCTCAGTGAAGAAGCCAGAATTGTACACCAGGACCTGGGACAGGGTTCCCCTATAGACCCAACAGGTCATTCATGATCAAACCCTGGCAAGATCAATCACATTGCCAATGGTCGCAGATGGCCATACATCAGAGAATCACAGTGCAGTTCACATCCAAGATCCCACTCGGATGACCGTGACTTTTAGAGGGTATATTCTGGCTTCTGGACTTCACAGACGACGCAAAGAAGGGCCAGGTGATTTACAGAGCCAGAGGGTTTTCAAACTACAAACCCAGTGCTTCTCCCTTACCCATATCATGTACTCACACAAAATTGTGTGCATGTGTATCTTCCTCCAGAATTTGAAGGGTATTTTTTACATTATCTGGAAATATTTTATTCATGGGTAAACCTAGGAACATATAGTTTATGCCTTGCTGTTTTTAGATGAGAATGCATTCTAAAATGCAATGCAAGAATCGCGCAGTTACAGAAACCCCTTTACTTAGAAACAGATCTAAGTCCCTAAACATTGTCAAAGTTTCTTCTACCTCCCTACTTTCCCCAACCCCCAAAGCAAGTCCAAAGGGACATCTCACAGAAGTTAGCCATCCCCATATGTGTAGAGATGGAGTTGGCATGCTGTTGTTCTAGGGGATAATTTAATTTGTTTCTATGGAAGTAACTTAAAAATTTGAAAATAAAGGGACTTCGGTGTCTTGTCGATATTTAAATAGAGAGTGCCAAATTTTTAGTTTAAAAACTCTATAACTGAAAGTATACTAAAGATTATTGAAAATGGGGGGTGGGAGATGAGGATAAGGGGGATCAAATATATGGTGATGGAAGGAGAACTGACTCTGGGTGGTGAACACACAATGGGATTTATAGAGGATGTAATACAGAATTGTACACCTGAAATCTATGTAATTTTACTAACAATTGTCACCCCAATAAATTTAGAAAAAAAGATTATTGAAAAGGGCCAGTTGGCTTCAGTCATCCAGGAGGGACCTCAGGGAGAGGAAGATGCCCCTCAAGAACCTGAAGAATTTTAAGCCAGACTGGACAGGTGAGAAGACGTAGTCTCTATGGGGTGAGAGCAAGACAACGGATTCTGATACCTGCTGGATTGTGCCTGGCCCAAAGGGGAGGCAGTCACCAGCCATCTAATCCCTATGTAAGTGAATTGTTACTGGGGAAATAATAAATCATATCTTTTTGGTTGTTTAAGTGTCCCATGGGTTTGCCTCTAGAACTGTATCTATGAATTGGTTGGCTGGGCTGAGGGAACTCAGCATAGAACCACCCACAGGAGAAGCCACAGCCTTCCAGCCCCAGGTCCAGCAAAATGGGTGGAACCAGCTCCTTCTCGCCTACATTGGTCAGGGTCCTTGCTGACATATTCAGTAATTCCTGATTCATGCATCTCTGGTTAATATTTGCAGCAATTAATCCCTAAAAAACCAAAAAAACACAATAATAGAGTCACGTGATTTAGAAATAAATACAATACCTCAAAAGTGCAGATTGGAAACTTTATCATAAAAGAAACTGATAAAAGTCCTAAAAAATAAAAAAAGTATTTATTTCTAAAAATAGAAAACTGCATAAAAATCCTGATTTGTAATTTAAATACGCCCTCTGCTGGACAACTAGTTTTGCAACCTCTCAATCTTTCCGGGATGTTAAGCCTAACTCTGAGCTAACAATTTGATGAGTACTTTTTCACTCTCAGATACAATTGCTGTGCATAGCTGCTTAATACTTTTGTAGACCCTATACACATAATATCTCACCCATCTTTGGTCCCTATAGGGCAGACCCTGTTTGTACATAGTGTGCTGAATTCTGCCTAGAAAGAAGTCAGAAAATTGAGGGCAGAACAGATTTCTACAGATTTCTGATGACCTGCTGTCTGAAATTCTACCAACAGGGTCTCATTGTTTGGACTCCTAAATTAATGATATATTTCAAAATAGAAATGTCTCCAAGGAAGGAGATTCCAACAGTGGTGAAATGAGTATCACAGAGTTCTCAGAGAAAGAAATGATGAATATATATATAGTGAGAGTGAGAAATCAGAAGGCAAAACTCAGTTTTTCCACAATTCTGCTAGGTGCATGCTTTGAGCATCTACATGTAGAATTAAAAAACAAAACAAGGGGCCGGCTGGTTAGAGCTCCATGCTCCTAACGCCAAGGGCTGCCGGTCTGATTCCCACATGTGCCAGTGGGCTCTCAACCACAAGGTTACCGGTTTGATTCCTCAACTCCCAAAGGGATGGTGGGCTGCACCCCCTGCAACTAACAACAGCAACTGGACCTGGACCTGAGCTGTGGCCTCCACAACTAAGATTGAAAGGACAACAACTTGACTTGGAAAAAGTCCTGGAAGTACACACTGTTCCCAATAAAATCCTGTTCCCCTTCCCCAATAAAATCTAAAAAAAAAAAAGAAAAAAGAAAAAAAGAAAACTTTGAATTTCTATGTTTTTTAGAATTGAATCTTTAAATAATGTAGTTAAATATTTTATTGCCCAACTTTCCAAGTATTTGATCATTTAATTTATTTCAAGTCTAAAATTAGTTTAAAAAAAATTCTTGACTCCAAGTTCTAAAAAAAAAGGCAATCCTACATCTCTATGCTTATATCTTTTGTATAAACAATACATCTAGATTACATGAAAGCTACACCAGATACTGACGGTCTATGAGGGAAAAGACTAGCTCGCCATAACACCGAAGACATGAAGGAAGAGATTATTTCCCGACAGAACCATGGTGATTGATCACAGTAGTTTCAAATTCATGTTTTAAATCAGAAAAAAAAAATCTTTAAAAAACCCAAACTCATGGGAATCCCAAAATATAATCCAGACAAAAGCAGAGGTGCTCTCGGGTATTGCAGGATGAGTGTAAATGGAAAAAGCAAAGCTTTCTTCCTCCCAGTGGAAGCTCAACCAGAGTGAGTGAGTTTTATGAAGGTGCCAGCTGGGACAGAGGTTGGCCCACCTAGGAAAGAGGATGTCCAGGGAACCTCAGCTGTGTGGCCAGAGGCAAGAGGACTCTCGACCCAGGGAGACCAGACACAGGCTTGCAACCTGGCTAGCCAGCTGGCTACTTAGGGTGAAAAACCAGCATTTCCCAGCAGTGAATGCTTTTATGCTTCCTGTGCTTTCTTTGTTTATTCCTTTCTAACTCTCCATCATATAAAGTTCATTTGTATGAACTTTATAATAATAGTATGAGAAAGCAAAAATGGAAGCATTTTTTCCTACACTTAGGCCAGCATTTCATTATTTTGTTTTAATATATAAACATTTTCTTTGCAATTATAAAAATAGTATATGCTCTGTGTAATTTGAAAAATTCAGAAAAAATGCAAAGAAGAGAATAAATATCAACCATCACACTGCCAACCAGAAATAACTGCTAATAAAAAATTTCATTTCAGTCTTTCCTCAATGTATGTATTTTTTACAAAATTAAAATAGGATCGATCATACTATATAGTTTTGTATCTCCTCTTTTTTTCAGGCTAATCGTTATATTGTGAAAATTTTTCCATGTCTACAAAAATTCTTTAAAACATTGTGTATTAAGCTTGGTTGATACTCTACTACAAAAAATAGTACCATAACTGTCTAATCATTGATTAGACAATTCAGGTTGTGTCTAACTTTTTCCCATGATTAAAATTTACATGACGTACATATTAAGTATCACTAGTGATGAAGTGTACCTATCTTCATTACTGGCTGTTTCTTTAGGATAGATATCTGTAACAACGTAGAATCAACAGGTATATTTTAAAGCTCTTCATACATATTTCAAAATTGCTTTCTAAAAAGTATTATCAATTTATACTCTCATTAGCAGCCAAAAAGAGTGTCTGTCCATTTCACCTTGCCGACACTGAAAATTGTAAAATTTTTATTTTTGTTGATTTAATGGGTGAAAAACAGTAATTCATTTTCATCTACATTTTGTTTTTGTCAATGGGGTTAAATAAGTTCTTATATTTATTAGCTGCTATGGACTAAACTGTGTCCCCCTCAAAATTCATATAGTGATGCCCTAATCCCTAGTGTGATAATGTCTGGAGATGGAGGTCTTTGGGGGGTAATTAGGTTTAAATGAGGTCGTGATGTTAAGGTCTTCATGATGGGATTAGCACCCTTATAAAAAGAGACACCAGAAAGCTAGCTCTATTTCTCTGCCATGTGAGGACACAGTGAGAAGGCAGCTATCTGCAAGGAAGGGAGCCGTCACCAGAACCCGAACATGCTGGCACCCTCATCGTGGACTTCCAACCTCCAAAACGGTGAGAAAATAAATTTCTGATGTTTAAGCCACCCAGTCGATGATATTTTGTTATGGCAGCCCAAACAGACTAAAACACTGACCATCTCTGATTTTCCATACATTATTTTTGTCCTTTATTGGAACAGGCCTCATTTAGATGGGGATAGGGAGGCAAATACAGTAGTATCCAAAGAGAGAATCCCAAAGGGATTCAGAAAGATAGGAGAAGGGCCACTTGAATCTCCACTCATGTGCCCAGATGTCTTCCTGAGTTCTTCTCAGCTAATGGTTTGAAACAAACCCCTCCAACAGTTAGTCTGTGACTTATTCCCTTAGTCCATTTGAGCTGCTATAACAGAATACCATAGACTGGGTGGTTAAAAACACAGAAACTCATTTCTCACAGTTCTGGAGGCTGAGAAGTTCAGGATCAAAGTGCAAGAAGATTCTGTGTCTGGTGAGAGTCATTTCCTGGTTCATAGATGGCCATCTTCTCACAGTGCCCTCAGAAGATGGAAGGGGCAAGGGAACTCTCTGGGGCCTCCAGTATAAGGGCACTAATCCTATTCATGAGGGCTCCAGTATGGCAGCTACTAATTACATGTGGCTACTGAGCACTTCAAGAGTGGCTAGTCCAAATTGAGATGTGCTCTAAATGTAAGATACACACCCAATTTTGAAGACTTAATGTGATTTTATGAGGTGTGATAAAAAAATCCAGTGGTTTAAATTTTTTTTTAATGTATTACAGTAAAAGACACATTGCCATTAATCCCCCTCAAAATACCCCCTTTGCTTCCAACACACTTATCCTATCATTCTTGCCACTTTCTGAAGCAGTTCTGGAAGTCCTCTTTCATGAGTGTCTTTAGTTGCGCTGTCATGGCTGCCTTAGTGTCCTGAATCCATTCAAAATGTTTCCCATTCATGATCATTTTGACTTTGGGGAAGAACCAGAAGTTGCACGGTGCCAGATCCGGTGAATAAGGTGGATGAGGACACACTGTAATGTTTTTATTTGACAGAAATTGCTGTACCAGAAGCCATGTGTGACACGGAGTCTTTCCCTGTTGTGATCACAAAATAAGGTGAATGCTTCTGCCAAGTGCCATTCAACAGAAAGGCAGGGATCTTCAATACCGGAAGTGGCACGTGAACCTTAGTAACAGTGTGTGACAAGTTTCAACTTGTTCAGTGCAGTCAGTCGGGTGTGAGCTATGGTTGAGAGAAGGTGTGTTTTAAAGTGTGCTGTAAGTCATCCTCCATTGTGACAACACTCCGTGTCACACATCGCTTCTGGTATATGGCAATTTCTGTCAAATAAAAACATTACTGTGTGTCCTCATCCATCTTCACTGGATCTGGCACCGTGTGACTTCTGGCTCTTCCCCAAAGACAGAATGATTCAGGACATAGAGGCAGCATCGACACTCACAAAAGAGGACTTTCCGAACTGCTTCAGAAAGTGGCAAGAAGGATGGGATAAGTGTGTTCGAAGTGAGGGGGAGTATTTTGAGGGAGATTAATGGCAATATGTCTTTCACTATAAATTTTTTTTTAAATTTAAACATTCACCGCATTGTTTGATCACACCTCGTGTATTGAGTTCATGTTGAAATGACTTTATTTTTGATAATTGGTTTGAATAAAATATATTATTAAAATGAATTTCACCTATTTCTTTTCACTTCTTTAATGTATTTGTAGGACACCAATGGATAAACGCACAGAGAACTCGGGAGAAACGTTTGGACTGGAGATATCTTTGGAGTCACAGCTGCTGAGATGTTTTCCTCTAGCACATGGTGGATGACCAGCAAGCATTTGCTGATGGAATGGTCTAATGTACCCTCCTTATTTGACCATTCTTTCCATACCCCAAGAAAAAAAGTCTGGCTGGTGTCAAAAAATTGAACCTATAATCCAGCCATCTTTAAGCTGGGTGTGCAAACTGCTAGGAATCCACAAGGGCTTTCCAATGGATGTGTGAATATGAACAGTATAAAGGAATCCATTTCCAGGTCCTCACCTTCCCTATTATTCTATCCTAAAATTGATTTGCCTGAGGATACATTTTGTGATTTTCTTTTCCTGTTTTTCCCTTTCATAATCGCTTTCTCTCACTCTAGAAAATAAAGGCCTGGCTCTCATCCAGTTGGAATCTTACTACAAGAAGCAGAAAGATTTAGAAACGTGCTCAACATCACACAATTAATAATTGGCAAGCAAGGACTCAAACCTGGGCAATCTCACAATAAAATAATCCCATTGTATTCCTTCAGATGCTTTAGGTTTCAAGTAATAAACCTCAACTCCACATGGAATTTATTGGCTGCTACAACTAAAACTTCCAAAGGTAGATCAAGCTTTCAGGTGGGTTTAACCCAGTCACTTACTTATATCACTAGAGACCTGATTTCTTTCCATTTCCCCATTCTGCCTTTCTCAGAATCCACTTCACCCTAAAACCATCTCTCCTTGTGGACACAAGATAACTGCCAATGGCTCAAAGGGGTACATGTTTCCCCATGAACATCCAGAGATGATATATCTTGCCCCAACATTCCAACGAGCAACCTGATCTAAACTGGCTTAGAGCTTATCTTGCCTTCCCCCACAATCCACACCACCACCCACCGTATCCACAAACATTGTGGCCTGGGAAATTGAATGCACTGGTTGTCATAAGTTAACCAGGGTCCAACCTCAGAGATACTGATAGTCGATTTTCTTGGAACACATAGGATATGAGGAGAAGAGGTAGATTATGGAATAAAAATATAAGAAATACTCAGAGGAGGAAAGGGGGAAGTAGATATAATGTAAGGAACTTGTTAATGTCCGGTATACATCTGCTCCTGGTGAACATAGAAAAGGAAAAACAAAAGAAGAGTTAATTATAGAAGGGTTAAGAGTCTCTTACTGGGTGATACTGTTGTGATCCGCACCTTATTTCTTCATATAATGCCCAGAGATACAAGTTGATCCCAGATTCCCAGTGTATGAACGAGCCAGGTGTGACTGATTGTATTTTCCAAAATGGCCATGACAATTTCTCCCATCCCACAGGCTCCTTTTGCAACGTGACTTTGATATACCTCTTATCAAGAAGTGGGGTCTACACTGTGCTGTACACCTGAAGCTTTAACTGAATAATAATGAATGTCAACTATAATTAAATATATATAGTCACGGGATGTGGAGTATAGCATAGGGAATAGAGTCAATGGAATTGAAATAGCTACATGTGATGTCAGAGGGGTAGTAGATTGGGGGAGGGGGGTTATCACTTTGTGAGAGGTGTAAATGTCTATTACATTGTTTTGTACACCTCAAACCAAAAGAAGAAGAAGAAGGAGGAGGAGGAGGAGGAAGAGGAGGAGGAGGAGAAAAAGAAAAAGAGGGGTCTATGTTTCCTCCTCTTGAATCTAGGTGAAAACAATGTTATGTAGACTTCTGAGCCTAGGTCATAAATGGTGATGTAACTTCTACTTAGTTCTCTCTGGGGACACGTGCCCTTAGAGCTGAGCCACCATACTGTTAGGAGGTCCCAGCAGCCCACAGAGAGGCCCACATGGAGGCACCAAGCCTCCTGGTTCACAGGCTCTCAGCCAACAGTCAGCACCAACTTGCCAAGCATGTGAGTGAAGCATCTCAAAAGGGGATCTTTAACCCCCTGTTGATCCACCCCAGATGGTACCACATGGAGCAGAGACAAGCTATCCCTGAAAGACCTTGCCAGAATTTCAGATTTTTGAGCAAACTAAATGATTCCTGTTGTTTTAAGCCAGTAAGTTTTGCTGTTGTGTTGCACAGCCATGAATAATTGATACAACAAGCAAACAGAGAACGACTATAAAGCCAAATAAAGCCTGTCATTCCACCCATCCCAAACTACATGCATTTTTTAAGGGGGTGGGGGACAAAACATCCAGTTATGACTATCTTTTACTTTAACTTATTATGCAAAACTTCAAGCATACATAAAATAAACAATAGTATAATGAACCCCTATACACCCATCACCTAGTTTCAACAATTATCACCATTCTGTGATTCTTATATTATCTATATATCTACCCATTTCCCACCTGTTCTCAACTGTAATTTTTTTAGGTAAAATTTACAAAAATTCAAATGCACAAATCTTAGCCATATAATTCTATCACCCATATCTCCGTCATTTTCCAACTCCTCAGAAAGTTTCCTTGTTTCCCTTTCCAGTTAAGCCTTCCATATCAGTCAGGAGACAGAAATCACACCAGTAATTTTATTAAAGAACACTTATTCTATGCTAGTAACTAAATTCTAGTAAAGAATTTAATTCAAAATAATCATAACAGACAATAATTTTAAAAGAACAAGAATTAACATGTTAAAGAAAACAGGAAATGATAAGACAAAATGGATAAAAAGAATTCAGAATTTTAATTAGAATGTATAAAAAAATCAAATGGACATTCTAGAACTGAAAAATATACTGTCTGAAATTAAGAACTCATCTGATGTATTTAACAGTAGACTGGACAAAGTATAAAACAGAATCAATAAACTTGAAGACACTCAATAAAAAATATCCAAACTTGAGCACAGAGTGAAAAAAACAGGACAGAACAAAAAGGGCATATAGGACAAAGTAAAAACAAAACAACAACAACAAAAAACGAATATATTTATGATTGGAGTCCCAGAAGAAGAAAGAGAAACTGGGTAGAAGCAATATTTGAAAATGACTGAGGATTTTCTAAAACTGATGGAAAATATCAATCAATAGATTAGGTAAGCCCAATGAATACAGCAAGATTTTTTTAAATCAGCCTCTATTTAAGAGGTTGCAGGGAAATGACATTCTAAGTAGACAACCAGGTTTTATTTAGGACAGGTAGGTAAAGTTCAAAAGAGGTTAACTGTACAGGAAAATCTGTGATGAAAGATTATGTGTTTCAAAGCTTGCAGAAGATGGGTTTTAGAAGAGTGTGAGGCCTGGCAAATTGACAGATGTACAGGGGTATGAGGCACAGTGGGATTCATCCTGATAGTCTCTTAGGGGAAGTGAATAACCAGGTGAAGGTGAGTGTGTGAGGACTGCTCTCTTGCACTGGCTGGTAATGTAGGTGAAGAGTTCCGCAAAAGCTTATCATTTTAGGCAATGGGGAGTCCTTCTGAGGGCCTCTTTTTTCCAGGGGCAGAGCAATACAGGCTGTGAGGCTGGTGAGGAAGTGCTCGCCTTCAGAAGAAGAACCAGGGATGCCCCTGGCAGCTTTGTAGTGTCATAGCAAGTGGAGAGCAAAGTGAGGAGAAGCTATCACTTCCCTGGTATTCCCTGACCCTCAACCCAAGTCCACTTCTGCGACCTGCTCCATAGCCAACCTGGACTGAGTCATTATTCACAATGCTCTATCCTGAATCTTAAACACAAAAACATTCCACTTTCTGACCCCTACCACCTACTTTTCTAGTTCCCTCACTCAATTACTCCCTCATCCCCTTCACTCACCCCTTAGGAACGTCCACTGTCTACCCACATATCAGGACCATGTCTTGTTCTCATTTCCCACGCAGTCCTTAGAATCCTTGGCCCAACACGTCAGGCACTCTCAAAAACGTAGCTCCCTCACCATTGCCTTCTATTCTATATGCCTGGAAAACGTCTATCTTGGATGAAGTCAACTCTTATTTCTGTACCTACATGTGGTTTATTACTCAGTGCTACTTGAGAAAATCACAAATTGGGAAGATGAGTACCATGCTCTCTACATATTTTCAAATATAATTATATAGCGGTAAATAAAACATAACTGAAACTCATCACAAAATATTAAAACAATACAGATGTATACAGAGTAAAAAATTAGGGTTCTCCTCTAAAACCTTCCCCAAAACATTTGCTATTAATAGTTTGGCATATGCTCTATGCATGTATTGTCTTAAATATAGTTATACACACATACACATACATGTACATATCAACACACACGCATATATATACATGCATATACATACGTATGTGAAATCAGATAGGTAGCCAGATTGTAGTAGATACTTTGTTGGGCAACTTGCCTTTTTATCTTTTCTTTTTCTTTTTTTTTTTTAATTTATTGGGGTGACAATTGTTAGTGAAATTACATAGATTTCAGGTGTACAATTCTGTATTACATCATCTATAAATCCCATTGTGTGTTCACCACCCAGAGTCAGTTCTCCTTCCATCACCATATATTCGATCCCCCTTATCCTCATCTCCCACCCCCCACCTCCCTTACTCTCTGGTAACCACTAAACTATTGTCTGTGTCTATGAGTTTTTGTTTCTCATTTGTTTGTCTTGTTCTTTTGCTGTTTTTGGTTTATATACCACATAAATCATATGGTTCTCTGCTTTTTCTGTCTGACTTATTTTGCTTAGCATCATACTCTCAAGATCCATCCATGTTGTCACAAATGTTCCTATATCATCTTTTCTTACCGCCGAATAGTATTCCATTGTGTATATATACCACAACTTCTTTATCCATTCATCTATCAAAGGATATTTTGGTTGTTTCCATGTCTTGGCCACCGTAAACAAAGCTGCAATGAACATTGGAGCACACGTGTCCTTTTTGGGTAGATACCCAGGAGAGGGATTGCTGGGTCATATGGTAATTCGATTCATAATTTTTTGAGGAACATCCACACTGCCTTCCATAACGGCTGGACCAGTCTGCATTTCCACCAACAGTGTATGAGTGTTCCTTTTTCTCCACAGCCTCTCCAACACTTGTTACTATTTGTCTTGTTGATGATAGCCATTCTGACTGGGGTGAGCTGATATCTCATTGTGGTTTTTATTTGCATTTCTCTGATGATTAGTGATGTTGAGCATTTTTTCATGTCTATTTTCCATTTTATGTCCTCTTTGGAGAAATGTCTCTGCAGGTCCTCTGCCCATTTTTCAATTGGATTGTTTGTTTTTTTGTTGTTGAGTTTCATAAGTTCCTTATATATTTTGGATATTAGCCCCTTATCGGAGGCACTGTTTGCAAAAATCTTCTCCCATTCAGTTGGTTGCCTCTTTATTTTGTCGATGGTTTCTTTTGCTGTGTATTTAACTGAATGTGTCTTAAAGAGCTTTTCTTCTCAAAAGGTACAGATATACTTAATTCTACATAATATCTCATTCTCTTATTCACATTTAGGTTGTTTACCATTCTCACTGTGTAACAGTTATAATGAATATCCTTGTACATCTTTCTGAGCATATATGCAAGTATATTTCCAAAGTGGATCCCTAGAAGTGGAAATGCTCGGTCAAAGGGTAGATGTATTTAACATTTTAATAAATACTTCTACATTACCGTCCCAAAAGGAGGGGAGCTGTACAAAAATGGCCTCCCAACTGCAGAGGAGATTTGCTTCCCCAGCTAGGCTCTTCTTTGTCCTTCCCTAGAATTCTCTCTCCCTCATTCTCCACATAATTTATCTCTGCTCAAAATCCCTCTGCACCCTCCATCCCCACCCAAACATACACATTCTTGGCAAATATCTCACCAAATATTTGTAGAGAAAATAAAAGTCACCAGAGACCTTTCTTGGCTTCCTACCCCCAAACCTACAAAACCTGTCCACCCCTATCTTGTGCTCCTTCCTCCTGTTATAATTATGGGGGGAAGGGGCAGTCCTTCCCCGTTTAAGGCAATACTAGTCTGGGGTCCTGCCTTCACAAAGGGCTGGCTACTTTCCCTCTAAAGGTCTCAGCTTCCTCTCTCTCCTCAGCTAACCTCAATCTGTCTTCTGCTTTCCTTGTTCCATTGAAACCGCAGGCTCACCTTGGGCCAAATCCATTACACCCCATCAGGTCCTTATCTTAGGTGACACTGTCGCCCACTCTCTTCATAAAGCCACACTCTCCTGATTTCCCTCCCCCCTCTCTCTCTAGGGCACTCCTTTCTCACTCCTCTAGTCCTCAGGTTCCTCTTCTCAGGCTCTTTTGGTCCAAATCTTAACGCTGGAGTTTGGGGTTTCTTCTCCAGGGCCCTGTGCTCTTTCTGCCTGGAAGATGTCATTCCCCTCCCCCTCCCCTTCAGCCACCGCCACCCTCTGTTTTCTCCTCTCGGATCACTATCTTCAGCCCAGACTGCCTACTTGTCCCAGGCTGACATCATCCTGTCTCATTCCGCTCGTCCTTCCCTCCACTCCCTCCCTCCCCGCCAAACCCTAGCCCCTCCTCTGGGAAATCCCTTCCGATTCCTCCCTCTCCTAAGTCTGCCGTCAAGTGGCTCCAGTACCTCGCAGACCTGAGGAATGTAGTTCTCCCTGAAGTAGTTTCTCAGCTTGGGGCTGGCACTGCGTAGCGAGGCCATGGCAGGAGGCCCCACTTAAACCGCGCTGCGGGCCTGCTCCCGTCTCCTGGCTCAGCCGGAGCGCCGCGGAGACTCCCGGCGGGCGCGTCCCGGCGTTGCCCCAGCAACCGCGGGGCGGGGCGGAAGGGGCGGAAGGGGCGGGAGGGGCGGGGCGCGCAGGAGCCCGGCGCCGCTCGTCGGGGCAGCCTGAGGGATGACGGCCCTACGGCCCCAGCGGAACGGGCTCGGGAAGAAGTGCGGGGAAACCCGCCTCGGGCGGTTCAGTCCCGGTGTGGCCCCTCGGGGCGCGCGGTGTGTGTGTAGCTCTTCACAGAGTCCGGTTCCCTTCTACAAGCCCCTCGCCCCACCTGGGGGAAGCTGCCCAGACGCGTAAGGGCCAGAGTGGGCGGGTTTACAATTTTAGCAGGGCCGCTTCCGGGAGGCGGAGCTCAGACTCCCATTTCCTTTCTCCTGGGGCTGGCGGGCTCCATCCAGCTCGGGCGGCGGCTGTTCCCGCTGGCCTCGCAGACCCCTGCACCGGCGCACACGAGCCTCCTGCTCCAGGCCCCACGCTGCGCACAGGCTCCAGCGGCAGCATGGGCGGCGCCCGGGACGCGGGCTGGGTGGCGGCGGGCCTGGTCCTCGGGGCCGGTGCCTGCTACTGCATTTACAGGCTGATGCGGGGCCAGCGGCGAGGCGGCCACGGGCTTCGGCTGCGTCCATCGCAATCTGCAGGTGAGGCCGCGGGGTGCCCGGCAGGTGAGGAGGGGGGGACAGGAGTGGGGGTTGGAGACGCCGCCGGCGCTCGTGGCTTGCCTGTGCTGTGAGTGAAAGAAGGAGGAGAGCCCGCGGAGGGAGGGAGGTCCAGGTATTGTGGGCAGATTGTCCGCTTAATTGGGTGGGTATAGGATTCTGAGCCGCTTCCCTGTTTCCACTTCTTTGTTCAAAATCCTGGCATAAGACTATTGGTCAAACTTTCCTACCTGAGTCCGGCGTCACAGCCGAGGATTAGGTTTCGCAAAAGCGGATGATTGCCTCTCGCTTGCTCCCGGCCTTTGTGTTACCAAAAGGATTCCCCGGCTGTGGACGGGGTGTTGCGGGGCCTGGAGCAGTAGATGAAATTCTTTGTGCAGTTACCCTGGAAGAAAGGACGCCAGAGGGGCAGTTCTGCCTGGATTCAGCCCAGCCTCTGAGAGGGGAGGATACCTTGAAGTCACCACGATCCTTATATATGCAAAATTGCAGAGAGATACTGGAGATAGATGTAGATAATAGCTATTTCAAAATGGAACAGTTGTCTGCATGGGGGACACCTCCTGGCGGACACGTAAGTACAGGATTAGGTTTCTGTCCAGAAGTTGATTGGTGCATTCAGGATTCAAACAATTTGTTGAATGTTCTGGATGGATATTTTAGGTCATGGAAGCTGTTAGGGAAATAATTACAAATAAAATCTCCTGCCAACAAAGAAGCTCCTCTCTACAAATGTACAGAAGAACTAAATAGCTTTATTATGGTCTAAGCATTAAACCTGGTTGCTACACCCATCACCGGCAATCAGCTAACGGGATTGCAAAGACAGAAAGTGTTCTCACCCCTTTAGGTACCCAGACAGATGTAACCTATTTCATATTACCTACATGTTCTCGAGATAAACACTTTGTCCTTAAGAGAACTTGACAGCAGCATTTGCTACACGTAGTTCATCCTGAGTTCACTGGTAGTTGGGGTGTCTATTTATGTTAGCTAATTGCCTTTATCCAGAGGGAAAATAAGACTTCTCGGTATCTCTATGATAAACAGGTGGTTATAACATGGAGCCAGATGCCAAGTCTAAATTCAGAGACGAGGAAATACCTGCACCTTCCTTGATATTTCAAACAAATGATCCCAAAGCCCCTAAAAAACTTTCTTGGATTGTAAACTGCCAAGAGGCTTACTTAAGTTTTACAAAGATATATGTTTATATCAAAGAGATAGACAAAGGAATTACAATTACAAGTTTCCTCCAGGAAATGCTCTAAAGGAGTGGGGGGGAGGGTCTTTCGCAGAAGGGAAAAATCCTTTTTTAAAATAAAGAAAAAATTTGCATTTACCCTCACTTACAAAGCCTAATTCATTGTCTTTATGTCAGAGATGTTTCTGTATAAGTAAGTGGTCAGGTGGCCTGGACTCAGATACCTTCTCACTTGTACTGATGAAGACTGACAAAAATCTTACTTTTAATTTTACCAGTTCCTCATATCACCAAAATACCTTAAGTCACGCAGCCTACAATGAATGAAGTTGCTCACAGTCCCTTCTTCTTGAAGCTACACTTTTATTTTTGAAAAAGATTGATAAATACCCATTTTGTCAGCATCATTCTTGGATTTCAGAGGATGATCTTTCTTTTAATTGAGATGTAATTGATGTAATATAACATTCTTTAGTTTTAGGTGAACAACATAATGTATGCATATATTGCAAAATGGTCACCACAAAAGTTTAATTGACATCTTCACATCCATTACCACACAGTTATAGTTTTTTTCTTGTGCCTAGAATTTTTAAGACATACTCTCTTAGGAACTTTAAACTGTATAATACAGTATTGTTAACTAATCACACCAAGCTGTACATTACATCCTCAAGACTTATAACTGGAAGCTTGTACCTTTTGACCACATTCACCCTTTTTATATGCATGGAGCCATACCACCACCACCACCACCACCAATCAAATCTATTCTCTGTATCGAAGTTTGGTTTTTTTGTTTGTTTTTAGATTCTATGAATAAGTGAAATCATACAGTATTTGTCTTGCTCTGTCTAGCTTATTTCACTTAGCATTATGCCCTCCAGGTCTATCCATGTTGTGTCACATATAGCAGGATATCCTTTTTATGACTGATGTATATGTATCATATATATATATTATATATATATATATATGTATGTAAAGCTTGATACATTCATCCAACAATGGACAGATTGTTTCCTTATCTTGGCTATTGTAAATAATGAGCATGGGGGTGCAAATATCTCTTTAAGATAGTGATTTTGTTTTCCTCAGATAACACCCAGAAGTAGAATTGCTGGATCATATGTTCTATTTTTAATTTTGTGAGGAATCTTCATACTTTTCCATAGCTCCTGCACCAATTTACATTCCACCAATGGTGCATAAGATTTCCCTTTTTTCTGCATCCTCACCAACACTCATTATCTCATGTCTTGTTGATGATAGATATTCTGACAAGTGTGAGATGATAATAGCTCATTGTGGTTTTGATTTGCATTTCCCTGATGCTTACTGATATTCAGCACTGTTTCATGTACCTGTTGGCCACATTAATGTCTTTGGGAAAATGTCTGTTCAGATCTTCTGCCCACTTTTTAATCAGATTGTTTGGCTTTTTGCTATTGAGTTGCATGAATTCTTTCTGTATTTTGAATATTAACCCCTTATCAGATACATGATTTGCAAATATTTTCTCAGAAATTTTTTTAGGTTGATATAGTTCCACTTGTTTTCGCTTTTGTTGTCAAATCCAAAATATCATGCCAAGACCTATGTAAGGAGCTTACCACCTATATTTCTGCTAGGAGTTATATGCCTTCAGGTCTTATGTTCAAGACTTTAATCCATTATGAGTTTATTTTTGTTTATGGTGTAAGATAGTGGTCCAGTTTTATTCTTTTGCCTGTGGCTAATTTTCCCAGCACCATTTATTGAAGAGACTGTCCTTTCCCCATTGTGTATTCTTGGCTCCTTTTCGTAAATTAATTGACCATATGTGTGTGGGTTTATTTCTGGGCTCTCAATTCTGTTCCATTAATCTATTGTCTCTGTTTTATACCAATACCATACTGTTTTGATTCCTATAGCTTTGTAGTTTACTTTGAAATCAGGAAGTGTGATGTCTCCAGCTTTGTACGTCTTTGTCAAGATTGATTTGGCAATTGGGGTCTTTTGTGGTTCCATAC
This sequence comes from Rhinolophus sinicus, assembly GCF_057876585.1. Classification (NCBI taxonomy): domain Eukaryota; kingdom Metazoa; phylum Chordata; class Mammalia; order Chiroptera; family Rhinolophidae; genus Rhinolophus; species Rhinolophus sinicus. The sequence continues at coordinate 46,876,779 of NC_142504.1, forward strand.
AAATTTTAGGATAGTTCTATTTCTATGAAAAAGTGCCATTGGAATTTTGATAGGGATTACATTGAATCTGTAGATTGCTTTGGTGATGTGGACGTTTTAATAATATTAATTCTTCCAATTTATGAGCACAGAATATCTTCCCATTTACTAGTGTCATCTTCATTTTCTTGTATCAGTGTCTTATAGTTTGCACTGTACAAGTCTTTCACCTCCTTGATTACATTTATTACCAGGTATTCCTTTTGATGCATTTGTCAATAGGATTGTTTTCTTAATTTCTCTTTCTGATAATTTGTTATTAATGTATAGAAATTCAGTTGGTTTTTTTATATTGATTTTGTATCCTAACAGTTTTTTAGGTGAAGTCGTTAGGATTTTCTGTATAGAATATCATGTTATCTGCGACATTTTTTCTGATCTAGATGCCTTTTTTTTTTCTTGCCTAATTGCCCTGGCTAGGACTTCCAGTACTATATTGAATGAAAGTAGCAGGAGTGGGTATCTTTGTCTTGTTCATGAACTTAGAAGAAAAACTTTTGGTTTTTCACCATTGAGTATGATACATAGGCTTGTCATATCTGGACTTTATTACATTGAGGCACATTCCCTTTTTACTCACTTTGTTGAGAGTGTTTCAGATGAATGGATGTTGAATACTGTCAACTGCTTTTTCTGCACCTAGTGAGATGATCATATGATTTTTGTCTTTCATTTGTTACTGTGGTGTATCACATTGATTGATATGAGGATGTTGAACCACCTTTGCATCTCAGGGATAAATCCCACTTGATCATGGTATATGATCCTTTCAATGTATTGTTTGCTATATTTTGTTGAGATTTTTGCATCTATAGTCATCGGGGATATTAGCCTATAATTTTCTTCTCTTATGGCACCCTTGTCTGATTTTGGTATCAGGGTAATGCTGGCTTCGTAAATGAGTTTGGAAGAGTCTGTTTCATTTATTTCTGCTCTAGTTTTTATTTCCTTCCTTGAAATCATTTGGGCTCCCATTGTATGTTAAATTGAAGCCAGCTCCTCAGGCCACAACTATTTAGATGAGCAAGTAGACCTCTTTCAGGGAAAAACTGGTTTCAGTGAACTGCCTCTGCTGGGCCCTGGGGTGTTAGCCATAGTGAGTCTGCTCCAGCCATTAATAACTGTCTCTTAATTCGCTGTATAGCCGTGTGGGTCTTGTGGACGCATACCTCATTGGCTTTCTAAGTTAGAATTTTTCGGGGCCCATTTCTCAGGTGGTAGTCTTAAAAATTGGGGCACAGGATGTAGGATCCAAACCCTTCGCTCCTCTGGGAGAAACTGTGAGTTGTGAATTTCTTCCTAATCGTGGATCACTGCCGCAAGGGTGGGTTTATGGTGAGATTGTGTCTCAGCCTCTTCACCTATTTCAGTGTGGTTTTTTCTCATTTGCCCAATGCATACCGTGTTTCCCCAAAAATAAGACCGGGTCTTATATTAATTTTTGGTCCATTAAGGCTTATTTTCAGGGGATGTCTTATTTTTTCATGTACAACAAACTGCATTTATTCAAACAGTCATGTCATCATCTTCTGGAGCATCGTCATAACGTACTGAATGCGTCCATCTGGCTGAGATCTTAACTGGTGCTTATTTTCGGGGAAACCCTGTAGGAGTCATTCAGTTTCTTGGTTTATTTCAGAGGGAGTCGCCCCTATGTAGCTGTAGATTCGATGTGTCTGTGGGAGAAGGTGAGTTCAGTATCTTCCTACATCACCACCTTGAACCAGAACTGGGTGATCGTTTCTTTGCCTTAAAGTGTAAGAAATTTGTAATTCCTATACTGTTAAGACTGTTTGAGAGCATTAAAAAATATGGAAACAATTGCAATTCATCCACCAGTCTAATAGCAAAACCTGACAAGGATAGCATAAAAAGACTATAAATCTATCTCAATTACAAATAAAGATATAAAAATCTTAAATAAAATATTAGCAAATCAAATCCATCATGGGATTCAAGTAATAATATGCCAAGGCCAAATGGACATGTAAGGAGAATTTATGTTGGGAAATAATATTAATGTAATTTATTGCATTATTCGATTAAAAGCAAAAACACGATGACTTCATAATAAAACATTTGAATGTTATCATGTCTGATAAAAATTTGCAGCAAGTTAGGAATAAATAAAAGGAAATGGTTTTAAGTTGATGAAGAGCATCCATCAAAAACCAAAAGCAAACATTGTATTTAATGGTGAAACACTAATAGCAAAATTAGTTCTTTACTAAATTCAAGAACAAGAGAAGGGTGCCTGCTGTGACAGCTACTCTTCACCATTATCCTGGAGTCATAGCTAGCTTGATAAGACAAGAAAAAAAATGCATAAATATTGGAAAGGAGACAAAATTATAATTAGTAGATGACATAATGATTTATTTGGAAAAATCCAAGAGAATCAATTGAATAACTTTTAGACGCAACAAGAGTTCAATAAAGTAACTCAAATGCAAGATAAATATACCCAAATCAGTAGCTTTTTGTATGGAAAGAATAACAAACGCAAAAATTTAATTAAAAAGATCTCATTCATGATAGCTATAAAAACTTGAATACATCTAGCAAGAAGCCTATACGAAGATAATTTGAATGAAGAACATGAGGCTACAAAAACAGGAAAGCATATTGTGTTCCTGGTTGGAATGATTCTGTACTATGACAATTATCTTGAAATTTATCTTGCTATAATGTTATTCTTTGGTAGTCACTTTTCATTTCCTTTGAGAAGTGGAATTTCTCCTCTGTTTACTTGAGGAGCTGGTGAACCACAGAGCTTAAAATTCTTTCAGGGTCTTACTGGTACAAAGCTAAGTGGAGAGCTCGGACACTCGTGTTTGCCTCACTTGTATAATAGTTCAAAACTTTACCAATGGAAAAAGTAGGTATCAGGTGATCACCATCCTCTAAAGTGTTGAAGAGTTTTAGGTTTATTTCTTATCTGAAAAAGTAACATGTGGTTTTTATTAAAAATTCAAGCAGAGAAGTTCAGGTTTATTTACAAAATTTAAATTGAGGATCATCACTTGAATAGATTAAGAGTGGTCTAGTGGGGGGAAGAGCAACAGACTGGAATGAAAAGATCTGGGTTCTAGAGCCAGTTTTGTTATTAACCAGCTGTGTGTCCTCTTAATAAAAAAAAATAATAAAAATATTCCAGGCCTTCACAGTATTCTAGGCACTAAAATCCTTTGAGCAGACACTATTAACTCCCATTTAATAGATGAAGGAACAGGCTTAGAGAGGTTAAATCTCAGCTTGGGTCAAGTAGCTTATCTAGAATCAGAACTACCTAGACAGTCTGGCACCTTAGCCTTGGCTTACTCTCAACAAACACGTTGCACTTCCTCCCTTCAAGTGAAAATTCTATGATTTAACACTTTTCCTTATAAAATTTTATTGGACTATTTATAAATAATTTGCATATCTATAAAAATTGTTAAAGGGTTTTGTGGGAAAATGTATTAGGAAGTAATCAAATTTTGAAATGTTTTAGAAGTATGAATGGGTTAAATTTAATCATATTTCTGCCATATGTTTGTGTAGAAAATCACACACCTTCAGAGTTGTATAGGAACCTTTGGAACAGTTATTGTCTTAGACCAACCCTTTTATTTTACAAATGAGAAAACTGAGACCCAAAAAGAGATTAAATAACTTGCCTCCAGTTTTATATTTTCATTTCTGTGGTCTCTGCTACCAATTCCTGTGTGACTTTGGGCAGATCTTTAAATGAACCTGGCTTCAGTTCCCTGGTGTGTAAAATGAGAGGTTTGGATGAACCCCAACATTCTTTCTATTCTAAAAATCTATGCTTTTGTTATTCTTTGGCTTATCTTTTCAGGTATTCTTTAGGTGAAACCCTATTTTATAAGATGTAAATGAGGCAGGTAGTGGATTCAGGAGTAAAAGCAGAGCCCAGAGATCCTGATTATAAGACTTGGGAGTGAGAATCTGCTGGCTTTTTAGATTTTAGATTTTCCTGACGGTTGATTTCTTATTTGACTTCTTCAGCACATCATACCACTTGTCAGTTCCCATAGTCTATACTTATCCCTCAGATATTTTGTGATTCTTCTTTAAGCAATATTCATAATTATTTTAATTATAGCAATAATACATGTTTATTGTTTGAAAATTTCAGAAAGTACTCATTAGCACAGAGTAGAAAATAAAAGTAGTTTATTATGCCAGCACCCAAAGATCGCCACCTGTAATAATTTGGTATATATTTTTAAAAAGAAAAAGTACAGATGTGACATCATTGTATAACCTTCTCTTGTCTCCACCCTCCCCACACCCCCAGCCATATACGTGAACACATGCGCTGTCTGGCCTATGTTTCACTTTTAAGGAATCATGTTCTGTGTTTCTAACACAGTAGTGTTAGAAAAAGTTTCTGGTTTTCCTGTGATGATTTCTGTAAAGAGGATTTGTTTTAAGGTTAGAGCTATAAATTCTAAGTCACTGAGCAGACCCAGCATTTGACTATTCTACCTTTTTACTCAAAATGACAGCTTTTCTTTTGTCATCACCCCAGTAGACTGTTATTCTAGCACTCCAGTCCTCAGTGCTTTACTCACGTAAACCAGACAGAAATGCCACACCTGAAACACTCCCATAACTTCTCCTCTGCCTGAGATGCTCTGAAAATTGTGATCAGAAAAGCTTTTTTTAATGTAAATCCTATTCCTGTAGGCAAGTGTTTCATTAGATGGGTGTACCTGATTTGTAAAAGAAACAGAAAATGCAGTTGGTGTTAGGGGTATAAGTTATTTGCATGCAGTGTCTTACTAAAGGAAAATACCAAGTGACTAATTCCTTAATGTCTGTAAGCCTCAGGTTCCCATATGTAAATTGAGAAGCATAATAGTATCTTCTTCCTAGGGTTACTTGAGGATTAACTGAGATAAAGAATATAAAGTACTTAACACTGTGCCTGATATCAGAGTATGCATTCAATACTGTTTTTAAAATGTTTTAAATCTCATATTGATTTTAGGTGAACTTTAAATAATTTTCTTCTTACACAGAAGACTTAACCAATGGTTCATGTGATGACGTCCTAAATGCTGAACAACTTCAGAAACTCCTTTACCTGCTTGAGTCGACTGAGGATCCTGTAATTATTGAAAGAGCTCTGGTTACTCTGGGTAACAATGCAGCCTTTTCAGCTAACCAAGTAAGTACCGAGTCTCAGCAGACAGGCTCCCCCCATTCTTACACCAGTAGTAATTGTGCCCCTCCCAGAGCCTCAGTTTCCCCATCTCTACAACATGACTACTTAGACCTACTGAAGCTTTGTGTACTTCTGAAAAGTACAGCCTAATAGTAGTGAGTATTAATAGGTTTCTAGATCCCATTCGTAATGCCTGTATCTAATTAATACTTCTCATTGCTTGGCCTTGTTAAGTATTTAAAATTGAGCAGTAGGACGATGAAAGCATTAACATTTAAATGCGTACTTGATACTGCGTATAGCTCTTACAAGGATGGTTCTGATGGGGGGCGGGGCTGGACCACACTCTGACAACCACTAACCAATGTAAACAGCTTCTACAAGTAGAGACTTAACACCAAGATTAAAGAGTTTAGTTTGATTGCTTTCTTCTCCTCCCCACCACTAGGAGAAAGTAGAAAATTTTAAAAAATTATATTCAGCTAGTACCCTTTGTTAACATTGTCATGAACGCAAAATTATTTTCAATTTATACTTTTTTCAGTCCAGTTTTTTCTAGTATGTCAAGGTTTACTGTAAAGCTTTAGAGATTTATAACAAAATATAAAGAAGGTCTGTGTATTGCTCACATTCTTGCAGTTGAAAGTGATAGAATCCAGCTTAATTTATTTTAAACCAAAAAGGGAAAATACTGAGCTGTTAACTTGAACCTCCAAGAATAGCATTGGTTTCAGGCACTAGTGAATACAGCTCAGGGTTCCCAAAAGTGTTATCAGCTGTCTTCCTCTGTCTTTTGGCTATGCTTACCCCTGCTTCCTTCTGTGTATTGCTTTGTCTCTCTGGCTACAAAGAGCTTTTCCAAAATGACAGGGATGAAAAGAAAGCCACTGGCCTCTCAAGCCTTCATCCCTGTAGCTCATAATCCAGAAGGTGGAGTTGCTGTGCTAGAATCAAGCGCCGAGCCTTTGGGTCAGTTACTGAGTGAGGCTCCGTGGAGCACCATTAGCAAGGCCTAGCTCACAGGAGCCTGAGCCCACAGCAGGGTGGGTATGAACACAGTGGCCCAGCACTGCCACCAGGGACTGCATGGGATAGAGGAGGTGCCAGGCAAACAACACAACAGATGATGACTGATTATTCGCATGCCTGTATTGGGGTATTTCTGATACCAGAGTTCTATATCCCTCTGAAACAAATCGTACTCGTAGTACAGGGTCAGTAGCCACTGGTGAATAAGTACTTTCTTGGATAATGGGAGTTGGTGCCCATCTTCATCAGTTAGTGCCTCGATATGCTTTCCCAGTACAGTTTAAAAACAAAAAAGCTGTTTTCTGGTAACCACAAGTCCTTGGGAAGAAACGGAACCTAGAGTTGCAGAGGGAAAGTTTTTTCTTCTCTCAGTGCTATGCCCACCCTTAACAGTAGAGTGGTATATTGGCCTGTTGGTTAAAAAGTGGATGATGGCAAAATACTCTTTTTCTCCTATTCTGATAGACTAGTCTTGGCCTGACAGTAGTCATTTTCAGCTTATTTTTCTTATAAGAATTAAAGCAATTGATATGTCTTTCAATGTTGGGGCCAAAGGTACATAGTAACATAATACTGCAATCAATTGTCCATGTGCACAGAGACAAATCTTCAGGCTATATTTCCTTTGAAAATTTTGACACTTTTGTTCAAACTGTAGAACTCTAGTTCTTCAAGTTAATAGGTGTTCCTCCCACTCTAGACACTGAAAAAAGTCCCTCTTTTTGTGTACAGTTCATAGAAAATACACTTGACCCTTGAACAACGCAGGGGTTGGGAGGGCCGATCCTGCACACTCAAATCTATGTGTAACTTCTGACTCCCCAAAAACTTAACTATTAGTGGCCTACTGTTGACGGAAGCCTTTCCAGTAACATCCAGTCGATTAACACATTTTGTGTGTTCTATATACACTGTATTCTTACAATTAAAGTAAGAATTGAAAAAAATCCACGTATAAATGGACTCGTGCAGTTCAAACCCATGTTGTTCAGGGGTCAGTTGTACTATATTCAGTACTCCCCTCTTAGAGATTCTCTGTGCACGTGGACATTCATGCATCACAATAAAAAATATGTTTACTTTGTTACCCCAAAAGTTTCTCACACTTCACCATGAAACCTCCCTTTTTTAAAATGGAACATCTGTTAACATCTTGAAGGATTAATGTTCCAAAGAATACCTTTTAGCAAACACTGCTTTAGTATTCTAAATCATAATACTTTTCCAAATTTGCATGTAATAGAAAAGTCATATAATTTATCTCAAAGTAAAATAATTTTGTTTGTAAATTGTTTGAGATCATTACAGTAACTCCGAAAATCTTCATTGTATAGCGTCATGCTATAGTTTAATTACATACCTTAATTTTATTTTTAATTGATTTTCTTTATAATATGGATGATACTTTTAAAAACAATAGGAATTATAGATTGTATATGGAAAAGGTATTTCCAAAGGATAATTTTTATTTGGATGCAAAGAATTCAATGAAGAGATGTGCGTATTGAAATTATAGTCCTGTTTTTTCCCCTTAGGTCATTATTCGTGAATTGGGTGGTATTCCAATTGTTGGAAGCAAAAGCAATGATCCCAACCACAGTATTAAAGAGAAAGCTTTAAATGCACTGAATAACCTTAGTGTGAATGTTGAAAATCAAATCAAGATAAAGGTAGGTTATCTAAAATCACAAATGTGTAACGTTACCTATAAATGAAAGAGAAAATTAAAAAGTGGTGAAGTTTTAGTAGACTGCCCTTTATAACTTTATGGCTAAGATTTTCCTTTATTTTTTTCCAGTGATATGTAACATGACATAAATGATATGTAATATTGTGTGAGTTTAAGATGATGATGATTGAATACACATACTCGTATATTATAGCAAAATTAGCTAACACCTCCATCACCTCACATAATTAATTACCTGTTTTTTCCCTGTGGTGAGAACATTTAAGATCTAGCCTTTTAGCAACTTTCAAGTATATAATACAGTATTATTAACTGTAGTCACCCTGGTGTACATTAGATCCCCAGAACTTATTCATCTTAATAACTAGAAATGTGTCCCCTCTGACAAGCATGGCTCCATTCCCCCCATTCCCTCAGCCCCTGGCAAACACCATGCTCCTCTGCTTCTATGAGTTAGCCTTTTTTAGATTCTCTGTACAAGTGAGATCATTGAGTATTTGTCTTTCTCTGTCTGACTTATTTCACTTAGTATAATGTCCCCAAGGTCCATCCCTGTTGTTGCAAATAGCAAGATTTCCTTCTTTTTTATGGTTGAATAGTATTCCATTGTGTATATCACATCTTGATCCATTCAACCATCGACAGACACTTGGGTTGATTTTGTCTTGGCTATTGTAATGCTGCAGTGAAGTTGGGGGTGCAGATACCTCTTAGAGATAGTGATTTAATTTCCTTCAGATATATACCCAGAAATGGGGTTGCTGTAACATATGGTAGTTCTATTTTTAATTTCTTGAGGAACCTCCATACTGTTTACTATAGTCACTATACCAGTTTACATTCCCACCAATAGTGAATGAGGGTTCCTTTTTCTTCACATCCTTGCCAACACTTACCGCTTCTAAAAGGCATGAGATGATATGTTTTTGAATTGCATTCCCCTGATGATTAGTGATACTGAGCATCTTTTCATGAAACTGTTGACCATTTGTATGTCTACTTTGGAAAGGTGTTTATTCAGGTCCTCACCCATTTTTTTATTGGAGAATAACACAAAAGAGAGGGACCTGAGGTAGCCAATAAGAGATGCAGTGAACTTTTGAATTTGGGGTTCAGTATAATCCAAATGTGGTAAAAGAAAGAGGCCAGAGTCAGATAATATCAGTAGAAAGATACAATAAATTAGGAAATAATGTTAATTCAGCATTTATTCAGTTCCTGCTCTGTGGTACAGAGTTCAGAAATGAACATGAATAACGTCTTTAAAGAAAGCTGGAAGGAGAAATAAGGCAAGTCTGTAAGTAGTTACAATTCAAGGCAGAACATGATGAAGTGCTTTAAGGAAAAATATAAGTAAAACATTGTTGAGTATACAGAAAGGGGAGATGGCATCCAAAAGTTTCGAGAACAGGTAGAGTGTGACCTGGCTCTTAAGAATGTCTACGGTTTCTATAGGTAGAGTGGGGAGGAGGGAATTCCAAGAGAAAGGAACAGGGTGAGGTAGACCCATCTCCAGGAATAACTCAGCTGGCCCATTTGGTAACCTTGTTGCTTGAATTGAAATGGTGAAAAGATTCAGAGATAATAAGGATGTAAATGCTCGACACATTTTAGGAAATGCTTTGAAAGATACCAGCATCTTATGAAAATATATGATTTATAAAGAGCTAAGGAAATGCTGGTTGTTTCAAAGGATAGATGTGTCATGAAATTGACCAAAGAGAACCAGTTGACCAAATGACTGTAAATGTCATTTAGATCTTGAAACCAGATTAAAAATGTAATCTCTCTTTGCTTTACTGCCATTACTTTAGTTATTATGGTAACAAAGCTATATTTGGATATTTTTTCAGAGTTAATACTGGCTGGTCCCCACTGTGACCTGAGGAGGTACTACTGTTGCCGGCACCATGACCCCGGGCCCCCTCACCCTACACTACGACCTCCCTCATCCCTGGGATGGTGACCCCCCTACCCCACCACAAGACAGTGTCCTCGGCCTCCCAGGACCATGACTCCCATACCCCTCACCCCGGGACTGTGACACCTCCCGCCCCCAGGAGGGCAACCCTGTCCTGCATCACTCCACATTTTTTTCAAATAAAAATTGTATATATTTAAGGTGAAAAAAAGTTAATATTGGGTAATGGGACAATTAGTAATTTCTTAGCATTTTGTATTAGGAAATTTTTCTTACCAGTTTGAACTTTTGGTGGAGTTCAGATTTAGGTGAATCCCAGTTATCTGCAAGACATAATTTTTCAAAGGTGGAAAGATCATGGCCAGACATAGAAAATAAGAGTTTCAGAGTAAATAAAAAGTCCATCGTACTGGGTTTAGTTCTATCATGTGTGAAATAGGAGTACTACTGGCATTGCGTTCCTTTTTGCCAGTGGTGGTTAATACCGGGGGTGCCAAAAGAATGTATACAAGTGGACACTTTGGTCAGCGTTGCTCAAGCAGTAGTTCGCCGTAATCAGAAGTGTCTGGACGCTGATGGTAACCACTTTGAGCACCTCTTGTAATTGCAGAAGTCAAATGTGACTTGTATTCATCTTTTGTTATCGGTATATATTGAATATTACAATTAATACAGTTTTCTCCTTTCTTAAAATGTGTATACACTTTTTGGCACCATCTGTATTATGAAGTAGTTAATATACACACACCTAGATAAAAATTAAGAACCTTGGGCCAAATATAGTTTTGCCTCTGCTTGCTTTTTAATAGGACTAACTCTAAAGAAAAATTCTATTTCCCTTAGCCGCCCCCACCCCACCACCCCCCGACCATCCTTCATTTCTAACTTGATGTGGTTCTTAGACCCTACTGGGAAGGTACTTACATGATACAAGGTGGTCTCACAGGTTCCTCCTTAATTCTGGTCTGTGCCCAGACAGTGGACACAGGAAGGGAGACTGAGTTGGGAGGTACTGAGATCATGGCCTCAGGAATTAGACATTGGTCCCACACTGGGTGGCTTATACTGGGCCAGGGATCCAAGCTCCCTGAAGACTTGAAAGTCCTTTTCTGTAAACTGGCCACACCACTTTATTACAGCTGCCACCTCATTACGGATTAGCTGCCTTACGGATTAAGGAAGGTATATTTGTAAGTGTTCAGCCCAAAGTCTGGCATTAATAAAGGCAGTTTTTGTTTTGTTTTGTTTTGTTTTGTTTTGATTGGAGTATATTGGGGAACAGTGTGTTTCTCCGGGGCCCATCAGCTCCAAGTCATTATCCTTCAGTCTAGTTGTGGAGGACACAACTCAGCTCCACGTCCAGTTGCCATTTTCAATCTTTAGTTGCAGGAGCTACTAAATCCCACATGGGAATTGAACTGGCAACCTTGTTGAGAGCTTGCACTCTAACCAACTGAGCCATCCGGCTGCCGCCCTGGGGCAGCTTTAAAAAAAAGTCACCACACTCTTTTCTAAGAAGCCAGTCTCATCCTGAACAGTTGCCCTAAGTCCACTGCGTAGAAAAATTACTGTTCAATAGAAAAATTTTGAAGATTCTAAGATGCTCACTTTTTTCCCCCCACCTCCAGGTATATGTCAATCAAGTCTGTGAGGATGTCTTCTCTGGTCCCCTGAACTCCCCCGTGCAGCTGGCCGGACTGAGATTGTTAACAAACATGACAGTTACCAACGACCACCAGCACATGCTTACCAGTTACATTACAGACCTGTTCCACGTGTTGCTCACGGGAAATGGAAGCACCAAGGTACAAAGGAAGCAGTTATTACTTGAAGTATGAAGAGATAGTTCATTAGGCTTATAAGATTGGAATTCAATTTACAGGTCTCAAAAAAGAGAAAGTTTAAAGTTTATTAAAAACCTTCCCCCCCAAAAAAAAAAACAACCCTTACATAAGTTCAAGGAAAGTAAATTATATTTATCCTAATACTGAATTTCAAAATTAACTTGTAAAAATTATGTTTCACTTATCAGTAGATTGGTATTCATTTGGTTTTCTGCAAATCAGTTTACCTTTTACTGACGTGAAGGAGCTAACTTCTCCCCCACCCCCCGTCAGCTGTAGGACCGTTGTGAGTAAAGGGAATCTTTGAGTGACAGTGCTGGTTAATTTTTGCTTACCTTAGGGTTAACAAAACATTTTTTGATTTTTTGATTCAGCCATTATTGGTTGGAAAATCTTTAAGTTTTAGTGTTGGATGTCTCTGTTTCACTTTGACCTCTTATGAAGACGTAGGAGGCAACAGATTGAGCTGAATTAAGTAGGATCTCAGGAGACAACTATGAAAGTTATCTGAGTCACCCCCTCATATTACTAAGCATTCTTATCAAGTGCCATTTTCAAGAAGTGGCATAAAAACGAAGGGTAGACTAATCCAAGTTTTTGATTACTTGGGTTGATCTATCAGTGTTTTACTATATTGGTCTCTGTTCTCTGGCACATTTGAGAGAAAAATGGACAAGCATTTTAGGAGGACCAAATGTGAAGCCAGCCTCCAAATACTCATCACCATGGAAGTTATTTCTGTGTCGTAATTATAGGAGAGCTTCACTATAGTCCTTTTAAAATTTGTTCTGAGATGTTTTTATGTGGGCTTTCCGTATTTCCAATAGCCAAACTTATTTGGACCTGATCCAAATAAGGCATTCAAGATTAAATGTAATAATCATTAACAATATTTTAACAGTATTGCTCCATCCATAGGCAATTTCCAAAACGCATGTACCCATCATCTCTCTCCAGTGGAGCAGGGTGACCTCCAGCCCGAGGCCCCACGGAAATCCTCCTCCCTCCCCTCTCACCCATGGTGTTGCAGCTGTAGGAAAAAATCTCGCCTCTGGAGCCATCTTACCCAAAACCTCAGAGGAGCACCGAGTTCAGAGCCAGGAGAGTCTGTCCTCAGGCTGTATACATCTGTCTCAGACATGGGCTATGTTTCAATATATTTTATGACTTTTTAAAAGGTGACTCATACCACAATAGTATGTTCTATTTTTGTTTTTCCATTACATTGCCTAGTGCAGTATTTCTGGGATAGAAAATTGGCTTTCTTGGTCTGTCCGGGAAGCTAACCAATTATAACATTGTTTCTCCATAAAAAAATGAGTTTAAAGTTCCAACTTGCACATGCACTTTTGGATAGTAATTCATTTATAAGTGGGAAAAGGTGTCCGTTTTAGATATTTTCTTAATATATAACCACCAAGATGACTTTTTAAAATCTTATTTTTAATAAGTAATCTCACTGTATTATAATATCCTTGTGGGTACAACACTGATTCACAACTAAATACAAGTAGTGGAAGATTAATGTAAATCTTGTGTTTGCCACATCTGCAGTGGGGGGGGGGGAGGGGCGGGAACTAATGGCTTAAAAGAAATGCCCTGGAGTCACCACAAGGTGGCACAAGTGATAAGAGAAAGAAGACAATAAATATGGTTTCAAACCAAAATACATATAGCTGGGTAATCTGTAGTTGTCCTCTAACTTTATATATATTTTTTCACATTTAACTCGCTTCTACAGAGCACAGCAACATGGACTTTTCATTCAGGATAATAAATGACTATTTCTGTTACTATTCCCTGGTTGTAAACCTGCCCTTGTTGACACCACTGGGCCTTTTAGATTCGATTGACTTCATCCAGGCTTATTTCATAGGTTCGGGACCATCTTTGTTCAGAACTCTTGGCCCTGTTTTCTTAATCAGAACTTGATTGACATTGGAGACAAGTGTTTATTCCTAGCACTTACTCTCGGTATTGCTGGCCAGTCAGGCCAGACCAGGGAGCGCACTACAGAAAGGTCAGAAGTCATCTTTATTTTTACCTTAAAAGACTAATTTATAGGGGATGTCTGTTTGTAAAGCAGGACCTGGCATGTACAAGAAACTGTTACCCATGGTTTCCACTGGGGAGTGAGATGGGCAGATAGAATGGTGGTTTTTGTTTTTACCTTCTTCTTCCCTTCTGCATTGTTTGAAATGAGTCATGACCATTTATTTTATTTAAAAAATTAAATAGTTGATAAAAAAAAAAAAAGCAAAGCTGCATAACCTTCGCCTTAATTAACAAATTAGCATGTACAACATGATCAAAGGAATATGTGAGTATACAGGGTAGGTACGTAAAGACCGGAGAGAAAATACCAAAACTTAATAGTGACCATTTCTGGTCATGGTAATACAGGTATAAATATCCTTTTCCTTTGTGCTTTTGTTTTTTCTTTTTTGTTTTTAATGTTCTATATTAAACACATGCCTTTGTGATCAAAGTTTTATAAAGTTAACATCCGGAAGTTCCTTCCCAGATCTAGTGAAGGGCACCTTTGTCACGTTTTGCTGACTTCAGAACCCCTCCCTGCTCCTTTCTGTAATTTCAAGTGCCTTATAGTCTTACATGATCTTTGTTTTTAAAGTAGGAATTCTATTTGAATGTTTTTATTACTAACTTTTCAGTTATAACTGATAAGAATGCTGATATTTTAGCTACCCGGCTATAAGTCAACATTTGTTTGCTATTTATAGCATTGCCTATTTAAATGATTGTAAACGTTTTTCACATAAAAAAGGTAAGCTCAAAGATTCACTGTAACCTACTAAAAAGGGCCATATTGTTTGTTACTTTATTCTTGGTAACCAAACTTCAAAATTCTTCATACTTAAATAGAAATGAACTAAGCTTTGAGATTCCTTTTTCGTTCCAAAGATCTTTCACCTAACAGTAATCATAATCAACATCATTTATGTAACACGTTAAACTTACTAAGTGTTAGGTATGCATGTGGGTGGGGGATGGATAGTAAAGACACTCACAGTATTCTCCCTACCTCCCTGACAATGTAATTGGAAAAATGAGTTTTAAATAACACTGCTGCGTGGTAAGTGCTGAGAGTGGTGCCAAATGTTGTTAAGAGTTGAGAGAGAGAAAGCGAGCCCCAGCCCTTTTACGTAAGAATTGAGAAGCCTCCATGGAGTAGAGAGAATTTGAGCCAGACTTTGAAGCATAGGCAGGATTTTAAACTGTGGACTTGGTGAGAGTACAGGGAGAGAAAATTCATGCTTGCTAGTCTGAAATAAACCAATATTATTCTTATTTCAGGTTCAAGTTTTGAAATTGCTTTTGAATTTGTCTGAAAATCCAGCCATGACAGAAGGACTACTTGGTGCCCAAGTAAATAGCTTACATATTTGTTTTGTAAATAAATAAATATATAAATGTGGACAGGTAGATCTGGATAGATTTATCCCTTTTAAAATGTTAACAGGCATTATCTGAGGAGCCTTTTTTTTTTTTTTGGCTTGAACAACAGAAATTTGGTTTTCAGTTTGGGGGCTAGGGAATCCAAGATCAGTGTGCTGGCAGACGGGGCTCCTATGAGGGCCGACATCAGGCTGCTGCCTTCTCACTGTGTCCTCACTCATCGGAGAGCAGCTGTGATCCTCCGCCGTAGAAGGACACTCATCCCCTCCTCAGCACCTCACATAAACCAAATTATCTCCCAAAGGTCCTACCTCCGGTCACATTGGGGATCGGGGCTTCAACATGTGAATCGGGGGTGGTGGGAGGAACGCATTCAGTTCTGAGGAGCAATACTGTGTGGTGGGTTGTGGGGCAGTTTTGGGGGGGAGGTGGGGATCCTTTTGCCTATATGTATTTTCCTAAATTTTTTGAAATGAGCATTATTTTTCTTTTTAAAAAAATCATTTTTGAAACGTTCTCCCTAGCAAAAATAAATTATAATTTTTGTGTCTACCTAATTAGGGACAACTGTTTGTGCACACATGTATCTTACTGCACTGAATCACTGGTATTTAATTAGTCCCCAGTATGTGCCAGATGTTGGGCCAAGTACCGAGACACACCTGTGAGTGCAGTGTAACATGGTGCTTGTCCTCGGGGAGCTTACAGTGCGGGGAGGGCGACGGAAATACCATGAAAAGCTGTGATAAGTGTTCTGAGGAAGCAGAGGTGGTATGGAGACAGCATGGAGCTCAGCTCCTGTTGAATTCATCTGCTCCTCGTGCAGTGAGGATGTGCCGTAAATGTTTGGTGAATTAATGAGTTCCCACGAAGACGGTATGATGACGCTTAAAAAGGAACTGGGTGTTTTTCCAAATGATCCCATTCTGGGACCCCAAGGAAATAACTATTTTTCAGCTAAAACATGAAACCTCTTTTCCATTAGTATACAATGTGGGGGTGCATCATAAGATTTTACACTTCTGTTATGCAGTCTTAGGGATTTTCTATGATAAGATTTTTTAAATGTATTCAGTGCAGGTTTTAATATGAAAAAACATGAAAAATGTTTTCATATATTAAAATAATACTGTTTCCTATTTCAGGTAGATTCATCATTCCTTTCCCTTTATGATGGCCACACGGCAAAGGAGATTCTTCTTCGAGCTCTTACACTATTTCAGAATATAAATAACTGCCTCAAAAAGGAAGGCCATTTAGCTAGTCAGCCTACTTTCACTAAAGATTCCCTGTTTTTCCTATTATATGGAGAAGAATGTGCCCAGAAAATGAGAGCTTTACTTAATCACCACGATGCAGATGTGAAGGAGAAGGTAACAGTAATACCCAAATTCTAACCGGTTGGTCATATTGTTCCAAAAAGGAATGCAGTCTGGAAGTAAAGCACAGATGCTTAGTTTTCATCTTCCTTCCAAAGGGATTCTTTCAGCTGCTGAATTTAAACAGTAAATATCGCGTTTCATCATTTACACAGCTATAACTTGCCGTGGTCTTCTGGTTTATTTTGGACCATTTTATTGATACCAAATGAATATAACAGCTTGTTCTGAAAGTTATTTCTTTTTTATTTGCTCTTTGCTGATACGTCAGTTATCTCCTCTACATGAAATGACAGTGACCTTATTACGTGTAAGCTACCCTTCTCCTGTTGCCTGTGATTTGAGAGCATTAGGTGATTAGTTGTTTCAGAATTGCCATAGGAATGATCTTGTTCTTTTAGTTGCAATAAGATCCTGAGCTCTCGAGGAGCCTAGCCATACTGCTTTCAAAAGTCTAGTAATTAGAATGTTTCTTCATAGTAGTCACCCACTCCCATTCAATGTGCTAGTATATAAGGATGCCATGTATAAAATACTGAGATCAATCAAAATGTCCATGTATAGGAATTGGTTAAATCAGTTATCGTCTTAAAAGAATGAAGCAGTTCTGAATGTACTAATGTGGAAAGACACCTATGAAATATGGATGTTTTTTAAATAAAAAAATATTTATGCTTATCTATGGATAGAACACTTCTAGAATGATATCCAAACTCCCGGGAGTAGGACTTGGGAGTGAGGAAATTACTTCGCTGTGTATACCTTCCTCTACTGTTTGAATTTTTACTGTGGCATAAATTTTATAATAATTTTTTAAATAAAAAGGAAAAAATAATTCACAAAGTTATATTTTCCCCTTAATTGATAGTACTTTATTCAGTAATTTTCATCCATAATTTACTTGATTAAAATTACAATATATGAATTTTCTCAGCTGTTTAATATTATTTTTATCCTATAAGCTACTATAACAATTTATTGATATATTTGAATTCAGCCAGATTTTACAATAGTCAAGTTCATAACCACCACCATGCTTAGGATTAAGTAAACCAATATGCAAGCAGAAGCTTTCCTACTCATGTATTTAAGGCAAAGCTTCAAGAGTACTTTAAATTTCATTTGTAAATACATGGATTTCCATAGGAAGTCACAAATCCTCCAACAGAAAAATGTGTTTTTTCAGGGTTATCCTGATACAGAAATCAAACTTGGAAGAAATATTTTTACAGTAGAAAAAGGATTCATTATTAAGATGAAAACATGTAAATTCCCAATTAGCTACAGTAGTAATGCACATATGATGGCCAAGAATAATACTTTTATCAGTGATGCAAACACAAGTATTCCCTGAAAAGTACATTTCTTTATAACAATTTTTAAAATCTGCCTCGTTTAATGAAAACCTGTACGTATTCAAAATGTACACACATTAAAAACCAGGATTTGGTTTCAATGTGCTTAAGCAGCACTGGATTCTAAAACTCTATTATTACTTTGAATAAATATCCACATTTCTTGGCGATCAGAGCATTGAGTGTGAAATGTCAAAATGCTAGAGAAAAAGGGGAGTCATTTTTAATTACCCAGAGAGAATGACATAATGAAAATGCACAAGCAGATCTTTATGGGATTTCTCCTAATTGATGGTTCCACCTTCTTGGGCAATGAGGAGTATCAAAGTGCTCCCCAGTTCCCACGGGAAAAAGGATCTTCAGTAAGATCTCACATATTGGTGTGAATGCTAACTAATCAAAGAGGAAAATGAAATTGACGTAGAGAATAAGACATTTAAAAATATTACAACATATATTAGACTGAATGGAAGGAAGAGAATGGATTTGTCTTATTTTTAAAAACATTTTATTCACTTTGCACATAAATGCTTCAAAATATAAATAAATAGGTAAAAAATAAAATGGGATGAACCACTCACTAGTGAGATTCTATAAGGAGAGATGAAGCTCGATGTACTTCTTAATGATAAAACGTCAAAGTGGAAAGAATGAATGGTAATTAAAAATTAAAGCTTGTGAGGCGGCCTAGAAAAATGAGGCAGGCCCAATTAAGAGGAGCTGTAGCACAATTTAAGTGCTTAGAGGCCCTCAGATGGTACATGTGAATAAAAAAATAACATTAAGGCTATTCACGGAGAAGAAATTGATCAAGATGTACTTGGCTTGCTTCATAGAGCAGAGGTAAGAGATGAACTTTCAATTCAGCATGCAACAGCAAGAAGGTGACCACAAAAACACTGGCTAGCATAGGGGCGGTACGCCCCCAAAGCCCATCTAACGTCGTCCTGATTCACATCTGCTTGCTAAATGTTCCTTTGAATTGAAAAAGTTTATGCCTGTTCACTTTTTTTCCTGAAGGTTTATTTTATGGGAAAATTTTTTGTGCTTTAGTGCCCCCAAATCACATACATTCACATACATCGTATACATACATATTACATACACATTTCCCCTTGACTGATTTGCATCTTTGTGGATAAAAATACTAAATTTTGATAAAGATTATTTACATTTAGTTTGGCTCTCCAAATTTTACAAAATGAGTGAGATAAAGTTAGTCCTCAATGTTTAGTGTCCTAATATATATGGTTAAATCTGCAACAGGAACAATACATTATCAAAAGCATTAGTCTTTTTTCAGCTTTCAAATCTATCAGGCAGTGATACCTTAAGAAATCATTTTTTCCCTTCTGTTTTCAAAGTGTCTTTTAAAAAAAGCACTTTACTATTTATTCACATTTTGGGGAGGTAGGTCAAAATTCTCCTCTTGTCGTACATGAGGAAAGTGAGGCACAGTGAGCATAGGTGACTTGTTTCAGGGTACACAGAAAATTTGGTGTAGAAAACCTATTTTGATTATTTGCTTTGAATAAAGTTAATTTCACTGAGCTTCTGGATCAAGAAGATAGAATGGGCCTCCAAATGATCTAATCAGCTCTCTCCCTTACGAAGGTTCAGAGTAATCAAGCGACCACAGAGCCCTGGACTAAAAGCTCAGATCAGGTGATTCCCATCTCTCTCTTTGTACCATTAGTATTCCACGCTGGCTTAGTAAAAGTAGAATCGTGCTTAGGGGTCATTTAATATAAAAATATAAGACATCTGAATCATGTAAAACATAAAATATTTATAAATCTTACTGATACAGTGTTAGAAGAAACCAGGAAAAAAATGAGTATATGGAGAGAATAAAATTTAATTCAAAGTGCATGATATATTAACATTTAAGATCTGCATTCATCTTTGTAAAATGTTATTTCCTTGCAGCTATATTTGTGCTTAGTGAGTCTGACTTTTAGATTAAAAATAGAAAATTTCATAAATCAATTCTCATAACCAAACTCTCTCTCTGTCCAACTCATAGGGCTTTTGATTTGGGGATTGCAGACATGCAATAGAATATACTGCTCCCCTCTTTCAAAAAAAATTCAGTCTTTAAAAATTGCAACTTATTTTTATGCTTAAAAATATATATCAATTAATATTTGGCATATAAGCTAATCTTAGTAGAGCAAGAACTGCTATAAGCATGTGGGAGTCAGTTTCACCACCACT
The DNA here is from genome assembly GCF_057876585.1 of Rhinolophus sinicus. Lineage (NCBI taxonomy): Eukaryota > Metazoa > Chordata > Mammalia > Chiroptera > Rhinolophidae > Rhinolophus > Rhinolophus sinicus. The sequence goes on from NC_142504.1 coordinate 46,896,846, forward strand.
TTAATATGAATGTGAAAGATACGTCTATGTGAGCAGGCCTCTGAAAACATCTAGGTATTGAGACAGCCTTGATCACCTATGGAGAAGGCCCTTTAGAACAGAACAGAAATCAATCTTTAAAATCAGTTTTTCATAACCTCAGAAAATTCTTCTACTAAAGTATAACGTTTTAGTAAAAAAAATCCCATTCAATGCTTATACCATTGAGATGAGATTTAAAATCGACATCAGAAAATTCATTATTTAAGTAACCCATACCTGGACTCTTGTGTTTATATGAACTAGCAATCGCATTAATAAGTTATTACATAAAACAAAAACTTGCAGTTGTTGTTTCCAAATGTAAAAAAATCCTAATATTCATTAATTTCTTAGTCTTTTCAAATTTATATCAGATGATGCCTTTTTTACTACAAGCTCCTTCCTGTGCTCACATTTATTCAAAGTTTTCGTCGTCTGTTTTTAGGTACCTTGATTCTCCATGCTTCAAGACAAAAAAATCTTCAGTCTTAAGTCCGTATGTTTCTAGAGCCTCACTCAGTTTCACTGGAGGCTCTAAGTAATGCTGACAAAGGGCAGAAAGAGAAAAAAAGAAAATGAAAAAGATTAACCATACATATCTATATTTGGGGGATATTTCAAATAAGAATTTAAAATAACCAACATCTGCCTACTTAAAATAATGCCCTTTTCACTGAAGCATTAACAAATAAGTCAATCACATTTTCTAATGTTACAGGGTCATTAACTGTTAAATCACTAGAAATGTCACTTATCAATTTATCTACATACCATGTATATCAAATTTGATGCCAACTTAGATTGAACATTATTAGATTGCATGAAATCTGATCACTATTTCACTACATGAAATTCCAATCTAAAGGGAATCAATGCCAAAGATAATATTAGAGAATTAAATGTTACCAATATTTTTGAGGAATATAGAAACTTAGATTATAAGAGTGTGTGAGAGAACAAAATGGTAGAGAAAATACTTTGGCTGAAGAAGGGTTGTTATCCTCAAACCCCTAGAGAACAGATGTGACAGATTGAATGTCCCTAAATCCCTTTGTTTCCTCACCTTTTCAAAGCTCAAAAAAAAGGGAAGACAACACACTTGTCAGAATGTTTCAACCTAATCGAGTATTTTCCAAATAAATTAAAACCACTTGAATATGGGTTACTCTAACTACTGAATTAAAAGGTATAAAAAAACCCATTTCCCCATTTATTTATCTTTAATTTTTACATTGTATAATTGCTGTTTCACCCTTTATTTCAAAGCATTTTTCCCCAATTTCAATTTAAAACGCTGTAAAATTGTAAGTATAAAGCAGGAATAATAATCAGTCTCTCATCTAAACAAAAGTGGTAAGTCTACCTCTCTCCTTCATGCAAGGAGTATCTTTTGAGCACCACAGAGTGGCCAGGCCAGTGAACCAAACAGAAGCCCTTGCCTTTCTGGAACTTCTAGTCTAATCCAGAGACAGATAAGAAAATAGTATTGGAGCGGTTGATATGTTGTAGGGACAAAATGGGGGATAAGTGGGGGGGTGAACGTTTAATATTAAATACAGCAGTCTAAGAAGGCCTCTTGGAGAAGGCGACATTGAACGGAGACATGATAGAGCAGATGGGGCTTTGTAGGCATTGTGAGCGCTGTGGCTCTGACTCAGTATGATGGGAAGCTAGTAGGGTTCAGGCAGGGGAGTGTCATGAGCTGATTCAAGGTGTAAAGGTCACTGTCTGCAGTGTTGAAAACAGTGGAAGGGGCAGTGTGGTAGCAGTGAAGGGAGTGAGAAGTGGGAAACATCTGAGTAGAATCTGAAGGTTGAGCTGTCTGCATGCGGGAAAAATCTGAATGGAGGATATGAGAAGTCAAGGTTTGGCCTGAGGAACTCGAAGGAGGGATTTGCCATTTACTGAGATGTAAGAGAAACAAGTCGGAGGAAAGATCAACAAGTACGGTTTTGGACTTAGGTTTTGGTACTTAACGGACATCCAAGTAGAGATGTTAAGTAGGCAACCGGAAGTCTAAGTGTGGGTTATAGGGGGAAACCTGAGCTAGAGAGTACAATGGACAGAAGGTATTTAAAGCTGTGAGATGATGAGAGATACCCAAGGGAGTAACCAACTAAAGAGGTCCATGGACCGAGTCCTAAGGGAGCAGAGATGAGGAACTAGGAGCAGAGACTAAGAAGGGACAGCTGGTGATGTCTTGTGAAAACCAGGAAAGTTTCCTGTGGCTTAACATGCACAGGTTTGCATTTTAATAGTTATTGGCCACACGGGGTTTTTTCTCCCCCCTTGGTCTCTTCTAGGTTTATGGCTATGTTTAGAGGGTCAGGGATGTCCTTCCCTTAGTGCTGAACAACTTAGGTTTTAACCATACATTGGTTACCCAGAATTCCTCTAGTTAACCACTTATTAATGGATTACTTGCTACCAGGAAGCTAATCTTTTTTATCCATATAGGAGATTGCAAATATATCACGAATACAATACAATTTTAAATACTGTGTTTCCCCGAAAATAAGATCTAGCCGTACAATCAGCCGTAATAGTTTTTGCTCCAAAAGACGCATTAGGGCTGATTGTCCGGCTAGGTCTTATTTTCGGAGAAACAGGGTAATAGCCTAAGTCAAGAAATTTCCCTTGCAAAATTATTTTAGTTTGAGATTTCAAAAAGATGAAATTCTTTCCAGCTAAAAAACAACTTGTTTTGTTAAATTGTTAAATTTGTTAAAAACAACTTGTTTGTTAAATTTTGACCCCATAGTCATGAGACTTTATACTGCCTGTATAAAGCAAGGCAGTAAGCTAGCGGTAAATAAGAGAAAGTGGTAAAAGCAGAAGCTCTCTGGACCCATTAAAGACAAACAACCAGTCCCAGACAGCTCATAAGTTCCCTTTTACGGGATATGTTTTATGATCTACTCCAAAAGAAGATAATTCAAAATAAAGATGCCGGTCATTTAAAAAGTTAACATATATGGAGCGGCGAGATGGCTCAGTTGGTTAGAGCCTGAGCTCTGAACAACAGGGTTACTGGTTCAATTCCCACATGGGCCAGTGAGCTGTGCCCTCCACAACTAGATTGCAGACGATGAGCTGCCGCTGAGCTTCCGGAGGGGTGGCTGGACGGCTCAGTTGGTTAGAGCACAGGCTCTCAGTAACAAGGTTGCTGGTTCAATTTCCCCCTGCAACTAAAGACTGAAAACGGCAACTGGACTTGGAGCTGAGCTGCGTCATCCACAACTAGGTTGAAGGACAACGACTTGGAGCTGATGGGCCCTGGAGAAACACACTGTTCCCCAATATTCCCCAATAAAAAATAAATAAATAAAATGTTAACATATATTTATAATGCCTGAAATTTGTTTCCACGAAAACTAGTGAGTTATTTTAAGTTTTTGTGCTTAAATACATCATCTAGGAAATTAACTCATCATTCCCTAGATAAATCAGATGTTGCTATATGTGTAATTTCAAAGAGTTGCCAAGTTAAGGATGTCCTTAATCTGCTTATAGTAAGCAGATATTATATTTTTCATTAAGAAATGAAGAAGTTAGATTTTTACAAGAATAACTCTTGAAGGCTGAGTAACACATCTGAAGACTGAAGAACACATTTGAGGACGTTTTCTATCTTCATCTTCCCCATCTCAGCAAAGCATACAACCGTTCCAAATCACTCAAGTTAAAAATCTAGGAATCGTTTTAGATTCCTCTTTGCACAGATTTAATAAAATGCTATTACTTAATCTAAGTCACTAGTATATATTATAACACGTATGGAACATATATATACATGTATCTATATGGAACACACACTGATGGAATAATGCCACCAAATAGAGTGGTATATATAGCAAAGGAAACCAATATTAAACTTCCCCTTCTCCAAGTACACAGACACATACTCTCCTTCATCCTCCCCACCCATGGCTGTTCATTTATTCATTCTATTCCACCTCTCAGCAGTGTGGCTCAGGGTCCTGCATCATGACAGGAATTTTGGTTGAGGGGAGAAGGGAGTGGGTAGGCAGTGTATTAGGTAAATGTGGAACGAGCTATAACCTAGGGAGAGGGCAGGCCAGAAACAGGATAGAAAGGGAATGCTTAAAACTGCATGAAATGATTCCAGCAGGGGCCCTGGGATGTGGATGTGGAAGACGCCACACAAAGCAAAACAGAAGGCAAGTTCAACCATCCATTAATAAATTTTGCTTAGGGCAGATCCTGGATCCAGGAAAGGAGAGAAAGCTTTTTTTCTATCCTGCCTGATCCCAGAACCAGCTAGTAGCAGAATTCTAGGGTTCAGCTACCTTAAGGGGAAAAAATCAGCTCTTCTGTATTAGTCTAGGAGTAAAACTACCATTTATTCCCAATACCTGACACACAGCAGATACTGAATATTTACTGGATGAATAACATTTCTACAAAATTCCAAGCTGCCCAGCCTTACTTCCCTTACTATACTGTGGCTGACAGATTCCTCACCATTCCCCTGCTTGCTGCGTCTGATCCTATGCTCTGCCCTTTCCTCTTCTTAAAATGCCTTCTCACAGCCAAGTTCAAATGTCACCTCTTCCATGAAGCTTTCTCTGATCCCTCTACTTGGTAACATGCCTGACTCTGACGCCACTTACTTCTTTGAACACCCGTTTCAGAGTTATTATGTCCGTGTCTTATATTTTCTGCTAGAATTAAAGGCTCCTTGAGAGGGAAGGCATGATGGCTCCTTTTTCTGTTTCCCAAAGTTACACACATTTTTGGTTATGTAAACACATGCTTCATTAACTACAGAAATAAGCCAAAAGAAAAGCACGCAGTGAGGTTTTTTCTACTGTATGCAAATGTTTTACTAATTACTATGATTTACCACCTCAATTCATGTGATGACTACAGGTTCCATTCCAGTTTGGTCTCTGAACACCCTGCAGGGCGCGGTGATGCCTGAATCCCATCACAGGGCAAACGCACCACCAGGCATTGTCGTGCTCAAACTCACCTCATTTGCTAAGGCGAAAGTCCCCCAGTGAATTGCCACAGACTTCCTGGTCTGCACATCGATGTGAATCCTTACAGCTTCTTCTGGGTCCACATGCTGGTACTTCATAAACCACCTGATGAAACATCAGTGATCAATTCTGGCCTTTGAAATACACACTAAATTCTAATCACTGCTTCAGCTAATCAACTGCTATGATTCTACACAGAAATAAATCACAGGAGGCAAGATCATCTCCCTTGAGTCCACTTTTCTGCTGGAAAAAAAAGCAAAAATCTTCCATGTACAAACTGCTCTACAATAGATAATTCTCAAGCAAAACTCCCCTTTGAACAGTAAGATTTTATTTCACGTGTATTGATTTTACTGATAATTTAGTCTGAAGATACGTCTTACTGTTACTTTAAAAACTAGATATTTTGTAATTCTGGTATGAATCAAAGAAACCAAATAATAAGTAAAGAATTAGAAACTCCAATTGCAAAAGAACCTGAATAATTTGCTGAAACAATTTTTTTAAACTTGCTAAAGCAAAAAGCCAACAAAAATATTGTGTAATGTTTAAAGATCGGGAGAAAAAAAAATCCAATTACTATTGAAGGATTTCATTTAAACAACATATAACTGAACAGTGAGGTGTTTGGTTTGGCAAGAAGAGAGGGTTCATGGGGAGCGAGTAATTAGAGAGAGAGTATAGAAATACCGAAAGGCTGCCTAACACCTTGGAAAGAACAGGGAACACTTTTAGGAGAATTATTATTTCTGATACACAGGAAAAAGTGTACTATCTACAAGCAAATACTCTGCTTTCCAGCAGTTTAGAAGAGGAAAAAGCCTGTCTTGACACTCTTTCCATTCTGGGTCTGCCACTGCTGGCTACCGCCGCAGTTAGGACTAGTGGCTGTGGGGTCAGCACCGGAGCTTCTGCACTGTACAGGACACAGTATGGAAAAGTTCATCCACCTGCAACAACTACAGGCTTGTTCTTTACTGTTAGGAGTTGCCAGGCCCTATGGGAGCCTAGAAACAAAGCCACTGTGTTCTCCTGGGTGGCAGATTAGAAAGACATTGTTCTGCCCTATCTCCTGACACTCACAATTCAGAGCAAGATGAAAACAGTTATTGGTATTTCTCTCTATTCATTTTTTTTTAACTCCTATTGCAAATCAAAGGGACACACATACTCCTTGCTACCCTCATGTCTGAAATAAATGTAAAATTTTTACTCTGGTGTAAAAATTAAAACTTAAAACCCTAAATGACTTGAACAGAATAATCCCAAAAGTAAGTATGAATCCAAGCATATTACTGAAAGTCATTTTTGGTGTGATCATCTTCAATTTCCAGAGTACTTATTTCTAAAACTATTAGTACTAAGCAGAGAAATGGATTACACAGTACAGGTTACCACAGTTTAATTCTCTTAGAGCAAATAGCGTCCTCCCCATCCTTCTACCATCTTACTAACCAGACAGCTGCAACGCAAGCAGGAAGGGGAATTACGTGAGTGAATTTGTGTCACGCTGTACATTTCTCACATGTATGTGATAAATACATACTGCTACAAATGAAAAACCTATTTTTATAAATATAAATAAGAGATATATTAAGAACATATATTGAGTAAAGATCAATACCATGTGAAACTGATTTGCCAACTGGTTGACTGATGTTTTGATAGGTTTCATTAGAATTCAAAATTAGAATTAAGAGGAAAAGTGAAATTCAAGCATTATTATTAATCAGTAATTTTTTAAAATAAGGTAACAATATCTAGCCCTTTAAAGAAACTGGAAACTGGGGAATATAATCAGCAATGTTGTAAAGATCATGTAAGGTGCCAGATAGGCACTGGATTTCTCAGGGGGATCACGTCATAGACTGATCAATGTGCTATACACCTGAAGCTGAAGTAGAATAATATTGAATGGCAACTATAACTAAACATATAAGCATTTATAGTAACATGATGTGGAGTACAACATAGGGGAGACAGTCGATGGTATTGTAACAGCTATATAAGGGGTAGGAGCTTGGGGGGTGGGTTATCACTTTATGAGGGGTTTAAATGTCTTAACTATCACATTGCTTTGTACACCTGAAACTAATAAAAAATAAAAATAAAAACTAGAAAAAAAGAAACTGGAAAAAACAAAAGGGAGGAATAAGCATTAATAAAGATAGTGAAAAAATGGTTTTAGTGAACTTAGAAAGTCAGTAAGTACAACAAAATCAGATGGAAACCAATGATCAGATTTGCTCCATTCATCTACATATTAGTGTTCTTCTGTTCATAGGATTGCCTAATTAAAATGCCATCCTACATACAGTTCTGTAGGTATCTGTGCATTCACTTTAGCAAATAAAACAGTTTTTAAATTATCCCTTACTTTGTTACTGTTAGTGTTTATCTTCTCTTAATTTGTACATATCAACCAGAGTTGACTGAAATCTAAGTGATCTGGAATTAATTTTCTTTTCCTTAAATAGACAATAGTAAGGAAAACACAGGCAGTGATGGGCCTTGTAAGTCTCAACTGCTAGTGTGACCTTTATCTGCTCTGAAACTGGTGATGGGTATGTAATGGGTGGAGGAGGCCAGTGGTAATGCAACAATGTCATTACCAGGTCAAAGTCAATGCTGAGCGAAACAAGACTATCCCCAGGGACTAATGCTGTAGGCCTGCTCCTCGCTTTTTCTCCAGTAAACACAAAAGAGCTACAGGACAGGGGACGGGGACATCTAGTCCTGGAGCAAAGAGTGGTTAGTAGAGTATCCTCCTTGTGAAAGGAAGAACAAAAGTTAGGTTTGATACTGGCTGATCAGTTTAACTTTAGTCAGAACGACACATGAACTTCTGGCTAGGTATAATAATTCTTTAAATCTTGGTCCTTTTTTCTTAGTGATATAATTTCTGATTTTGAATATTTAACTGATATGACGAATTTAAATAATATTAAAATTAAAAAATGTTAACTGAATCTGACCCACCAACCCCCAACAATGGATAACAAAATCCACCATTAAAGTCACAAATTACACAGTATCACAAAATCATAACTACTTTACTTTTTAAGTTCAGTTATCGTATTATGGAATAATAATAGCAGGAATGTTTTCTCTGGAAATCTACATACCTTGGTTCATATGCTCCAATGGGAATAGCTGCAAGGTCAAAAGGTCCAAATCTTTTTCCTATCTCTTCAAAAGCAGGGCAATAACCAGTGTCTCCTGCGAAAAAAAATCGATTCCAGGGGCCCAAGACGGACCAGCTGCCCCACAGAACCTTGTTGTCATCCATTAGCGTCCTTTTACACCAGTGCTGTGAAGGTGTGAAGACAAAAGTGACCTTATCATGTCCGGGGACACAGTTCTCCTCCCACCAGTCCAGCTCAATTACATTCTCACAGCCACATTTTTGCATCCAGTCAAGGAGACCCAAAGGCACAAACCACCTCAGCTCATTACCAAATCGCTCATTCAGAGCAACCACAGAATGGTAGTCCAGGTGGTCGTAGTGGTTGTGACTGATGAGGACCGCGTCTATCAGGGGGAGTTCACTTATGGTGCACGGGGGACGACGGAAACGCTTCGGACCCATGTACTGAGACGGGGAAGCACGAGAGCTAAAGATGGGGTCCGTGAGAAACACGAGCTCATCCATTTCCACCATTACCGTCGCATGTCCCAGCCATGTGACTCTCAAGCCAGCTTCCCTCACTCCAGCTGCTTCGGGGTCATCAATAAAATAAGGCCTAAGCACTGGGAGTTCTTTATCAAGTTCCTATGTGTATAAAAAAGAAAAGCAGCCATTAGGAAAAATTAAAAGGTATTATGTCATCACAAAACATGTTTGACCTAAATTGTAGGGAGAGGAGCTATTTGGGAAGAAATGAAGTCATTCAATAAATTTGCTATTTTTGCTTTTCTATTGAAAATGCATACTTCACTTCCTTCTGAATCTGCCTCATTAATCATGACAATATAGCAATGTAAGACCTTAGCCCCAAATGCAACAAAGGGAAAATTAAACGTAAAACTCTGAGCGCTGCTGAATGTACTCAGTGTTTTTCAAGGCTCTCTTCTCTATGTACCAGAAGTAGACTGGCCAGCGGCAGCCACTGGCTATGGCCACTTCACTTAGCTGGTACCTTTACTGCTGAAAACTGCGTCAGACGCAGGTCAGTCCTGGAAATAGTGAAGGAAACTTACGACCATCTATTCGTAGATCTTGGATCTCAGATACGGATCTGCCTTTCTAAATGCACAGGATTCAGAGCAGAGCACTGTGCTGACTCTTGGGCAGGTCAGTCAGATGGTTCTTATTCCTTCCCGTACGGTTTCTACCATTGATCAAAGCAAAGCAAAACATGGTCCCTTGCCCGGAAGAAGGTGATAACTTTGGGGGGTAAATAGATGTAAAACAATAACTACACCAAAATGTTACAATTATTATTTCTTTGGTTATTCTACAGTTTATCCTTGGATTAGACTAGACCAAAAAGGGGCTGTGTTTTAGGGTCACAGTCCTGGCTGTTATAAAACTGCTTTTATAATCGTGCTTTGCTGTTATGCTGCACACCTGCATCGAGGTCACTAGAGGAAGCCGCCTCATGAAACTTGCCAGGCACGATTATCTGCTGTCTTTAAGACACGGTACCACCTCTGCCTTCCCACTCATCCCAGACGTCTCTCGATTCTCAGTAAGAGGAAAAGCTCTTCTCCAGAGCAGCTGCTGTTTGCATCTGACTGTCCTTGGGAAAACTGAGTCTGTGCTTCCCTTCTCGCTTTGACAGGGAAGTTCAGAGTGAAGCTGAATGAAGACGCCTCCAGCAACGTGCAGGACGTGATGAAACATATCTATACTGACTTCATTCTTGGCTTTATTTTCTACCCTCGTGGTCCATTTGCTCTCATATGGTCATGCACCTGTTTTTGTATTGCCACATGAATTTTTACGTTGCTGCAAATCAGTTTTGAAAAGGGTGTGGGACTGGATAACTACGTAAGGTACAAGACGTGCTCCAGCCTAATAAGAAGGAATGAAGAGCTCAGTTACCAAAGGCATAACAGACACAGTAACTTGTGTGAGTTCCTGAACAATGGTGAGATGTTCACGATGCAGAGAAAAGTAGAAAGGGCATTTTAGGTGGAGGAAGGAAGTACCCAAGCAAAGGCACAGGGCCAAATAGGAACTGGTGTCTTGGGGGCAGGGGACAAATTTCATCTGTAAAAGATCAGAATACAGTAAGAGCCTGAAAACTATACTCCATCCAGAGACAATAAGGAAGCATCTAAATAAATAAATGAATTTTTTAAAAAGACATGACCCAATTTGTTTATAGAGAAAACAGTGTCAGCGTGCAAATGACGACATGGAGCGAGTGCCACCACAGCTGCAAGAGAGATGAGGATTTGAACAAAGGAGACAGCCGTGAGCAGAGACGAGAGGGCAGATGGGGGAGACGCTGTGAAGGGAAACTGAGAGGTCATTGACACAGTCTGAGGGGGCGACGGCCTGGACAGAAGGGAAGGAGCAACAGGAGGATGAATGACACAATTTCTCTCAGCCCCGAGTCTTACTTTCATCTGGAAAATGGGTATACCAATTATCCCTACACTTCACCCCTGTGGGGACTGAATGTGGAGTGGCTAGCACCCGGTAGGCACTCACTGCAAGTATTCCAGAAGAATAAGAAAGCCCCAAACCTGACAACGAATCAGGCACCAACCCCACAGATCTCTTACATTTTACCTGCTCCCTTTCTCATAGTCACTAACCTAGCTAAGCTGCCAAGTAACATTCGGACACTTTCAAGCCCTCCTGATTGCGCAACTGTCTTCCATCAACTCAATCCATACACAAGAGCCATGTCAGAAACAGTCTAGTAAGGTGTATCTCTCCCTGCTGAAAACCTCCACAGCTCTACTGCTTGACAAAACGCGTCGCCTCCTCAGCCCAGGAGCAAGCTTGTTCGGACCGCCCGTCCCCTTTCCAGCTCGTTCACTCACTCTACATGGCTCTGTACCTGCGCTGGGACTGCTTTCTGTTCCCAGACTGAGCCAAGAGCCCTGCACCATACTGAGCCCATTTCTCAGGTCAAATGTCTTCCCCTCCACCCCTGTGGGTCCTTAATCAAGTTGCACACCCTCATGAGACAGCCTCTGAGTCCCCACAGCTGGAAGCTCTCATTTGCACTGCTCACTCCATGCCACTTGGTTCATGCACCGTGTATGGGCACTCGGCCCCCTGCCCTGGTGAACTGCATACAGGAGGCATCTCCTGTCTTATTCAACTTGGAATCACTCACAGTGCCCCCGGGGATGGATGAATGAGTGAATGAATGTCAATTTTTCCAATTCAGTTCTCCAAGTTGGTAGAGTTAATAAACAGTAACAAATGCTATATGGTGTACTTATCAAGAATTAAGGGGAAAGAGAGGAAATGAATATAAATTGAGTACCTATCATGTGTTCTAAGGCTTCATACGAGGCACATGATGATGATGATGGTGATGACGGTGATGATTACATATCTAATACATCAAGTACTTTAGTGTAACAAAATAACATTAACATCAGCTACCATTCACCGAGTGCTTACTCTGTGCTAGACACTGTACTAACTGCTTCATAAAATTTCAGTTTAACACCCACCACAACACAGGAGGTGGGACGGTACAGTAACTATCTCCACTTTACAGACAAGAAAACAAAAGGAGTCATAACATTCATACAAGGAAACCAGCAGCTAGGTTCTACACATAATACCTCTCACCACTATACTGATCCCAAATATTATCTCATTTAATACATTTTTTAAAAATCAAACTAAAAGCCTGGGGATCAGATAGAGGAGAATAAGAGATGGATTACTATGGACAACACAAGGAATTTTTTGAGATGATGGGTATATTCATTATCTATCAAAACTCATCAGATTGTACTTTTGAATATGTGGAGCTTGTATTACATTAATAAAATGATAAAAAAAAGTTTAATATCATGTTTAAACAGTACCTTAAAATATCTGTAATGAAAACGATTGCATTTTCTTTCTGCTCTAAAAGCCATTTGAAGTTCAATATCTAGCCCTATCTGCTGACTGTTGAGGGGAAAACAAACCTCTAATAGAACGCCTCCGGCAGCCTAAACTTGTTCTCCAAACAAAGTACTAACAGGCAAAGTGCCGAAAGAACCCGTCACAAAGGACCATATGTTGTATGACCCTATTTTTATGAAATACCAGGCATAGGCAAATCCAGACACAGAACTCAGTGATTTTCCGGGGCTGGAGGAGGGCAGGAGAATTGGGGGGTGATGACTAAGGATATGGGGTTTCCTTTTGGGGTAATGAAAATATTAGATTGCGTTGATGCTTCACAACTCTGGGAATGGACTGAAAAGCACTGAATCGTATACTTTAAACAGGTCAATTATATAGTAGGTGAATTATATCTCAACAAGGATTTTTTTTTTAAAGGCAAAGTACTGACAAGATAACTGAATTAAGCAGTCATACTTTTCTCACGTCCTTTCTTTGTGCTACACTGTTTCTAAGCCTATCACAAAAGAACAGCTTATTTTAAGGAATCTGATCTCTAGCACTACTATCCCAAAAAACTCAAAGAAATACTCTACAATTGAGATTCCAAAAGGAAAAATTATTTTTTTTTACTTTTTATCCTAATCATCAGAGCAGAATTGGGGTTGGGAAATTCTTGTTTATTTGAGGAAACCAAGCACTCACTTGGCATTTTCTTTACTAGATCAAGATTTTTCTTGGCCGGTCTTCTGTCTTTAAAGATACAAATGGGAAAATCCCTAAGCCCATAATTAACAAGTACGCTAGTTAATATTTTACTCTTCTTAAGAAAAGGGAAAAATTCTAATGTTCATTCAACCACTGCACTCTTTGCCAGGTACTGTAAGTACATTATGTCATCGAACCCTGTGAAGCAGATATTACTGCCATTTTATAGTTAAGCAGACCAAGGCAAAGGAGGGTCAGTCACTAAGAAGCTTGCCAAGGTCAAACAATAAGTGTCTAATCAGGAGTGGAATCAAGGTCTTTCTGACTCTAAAGAACCTCTCTGTTCATTAAACCATAATTCTTTCCATGGCATAAATGGCATAACTTTAAAACAATGAAACCCATATTCTCGGTAGTATTATTTTAAGAGTATGTGTTTGCGTGCATGAGTGAGACAGAAGAGAAAGATTTGATTTAAATCTGTTAAAATTATGTTTCCTAAAAAAAAAAAAAAAAAATCACCCTTAAAAAGACCTGAGTTAATCCTTTTCTTCCAACTGAAAGTATATTTTTACTGTCTTAGGAAACTTTAATACCTATACTTTGCAACTCAGATTTAAATAAAAAATTTTAATTAAAAATATTTTTATTTTTCGACTTCCGGAAAAATGGCGGAGTGAGGTGAGCCTCTGTAAAGCTCCCCTGGAATTTACAATGAATCGAACAACAAAAACTCCACAAAGGACTCCCTGCACAGCAGACAGGCAAGACGAAGAGGCCCACTACCGACTGAAATCACCTACAGGTGGGAGATTCGCGCCAGTGGAGGGAGGAGGAAACGGAGAAGTGCACGGAGACGGAGCCGCGCGGGCGCAGGACGCAGACCTCGCTCAGTGCTCCGAGCTCGCTGCTTCCCGAAACCACCGCAGCTGCGAGTGAGGGAAGAACTCGGACTGCTAGGGCTCCGCCAGGGCTCCACAGGGCTAAGGGGACAGCATATAACACGGCTGAACCCAGCGCTCACGGCAGAGACTTTGGAGAAAAGACTGAGGGAAGAAGGCTGAAAACGGTGGTTTAAGCCCGCACTGCCGAGCAGAGAACGGAGCCTTAGGCACTGAGACTAGCCGCCCCCTCCCTCCCCTCCCAGAGCTCGCCCCGCCCCCACCTGCCCGGTGCTAGAAGCGAAACAGTAGCAGTGTCAGATCAAAACAACAGAAAATTTGCTATTTTGAGAACTGTGGACCGCAGACACAAATTCACAGCCCAACTAGTTCCGGCAAAGGGGAGAGAGCTGTGGAAGCAGGACCGGCTGTGGTGGTGGTCGCCGCCATTGCTCTGGGCCACCTCTCACAACTCACCCCGCCCCTGACCCCACCTATCTGGGCGGATCCCTGCAGGAGTAAACAGAACTGCTGAAACATACGGGCTCTGAATCGGGAGCTGGAAGAGCTTTGGAACATTAAAAGCTCTCCGCATACCCACCGGGACACTGCGCCCTGTGACCTAGATGAACTATTAACAGAGGAGAAGCCCGTCTCCCAGGGAATCCCCCCATTGTGTGAGAAGCTGGAATAGTGCAGAGAAAACATAGCACTACCGTGTGGGACAAGAAAAATAAGTTGCAGTTGGAGAAATAATAAAACATTCTACCAACAAGTACTGACAAAGAAAAGAAAGACCGCTTTCTATCAACCTGTTGCAGAAGTCACTCCTGTTGATGTCTAGGAAGAAAAATAGTAAACCAGTAATCGCCATGAATAACCAAGGCAACAAGATATCTCAGAAAGAAAGTGAAAAATCTCCAGAGAAGGCACTTAAAGATACAGAAATATGTGACTTAAATGACAGAGAATTCAAGATTGCAGTTCTGAAAAAACTCAAAGAGATACAAGAAAACACAGATAGGCAGTTAAATGAACTCAGAAATGCAATCAAAGAACAGCATGAGCATTTTACGAAAGAGATTGAAATTTTAAAAAAGAACCAAATAGAATTTCTGGAGATTAAGAACTCAATAGAAGAAACTAAGAATGAAATAACCAGCTTAGGTAGTAGAGTTGACCAGATGGAGGAAAGAATCAGTAACATCGAAGATAAAAACCTGGAAATGACACAGATAGAAGAAGAAAGAGACTTGAGACTTAAAAGAAATGAAAGAACTCTACAAGAACTTTCTGACTCCATCAGAAAGAGCAATATAAGAATAATGGGCATACCAGAAGGAGAAGAAAGAGAGAAGGGAACAGAGAATATATTCAAACAAATTGTCGATGAGAACTTCCCAAATTTGTGGACAGAACTGGACCCTCGAATCCAAGGAGCAAATGGAACACCTAGTTACCTCAATCCCAACAGGCCTTCTCCAAGGCACATTGTATTGAAGCTGTCTAAAATCAACGACAAAGAAAGAATCCTCAAGGCAGCCAGGGAAAAGAAGACGGTAACTTACAAAGGAAAGCCCATTAGATTATCATCAGATTTTTCAGCAGAAACTCTACAAGCCAGGAGGGAGTGGAACCAAATATTCAAACTATTGAAAGAGAGAAATCATGAGCCAAGAATAATATATCCAGCAAAGATATCCTTTAGATATGAAGGAGGAATAAAGACCTTTCCAGACATACAGAAGCTGAGGGAATTTTCTAATACACGACCTGCACTACAAGAAATACTAAAGGAGGCTATTCGACCACCATCAACAGGGACAATTTGTGGCAACCAAAACTCAAAAAGGGGGAGAGTAAAGGCCTGAACCGGAATATGGGAATGGAGAAAGTAAGCGTGCTGAAGATAATGGAATACTCTAATTATCAAACT
Organism: Rhinolophus sinicus; assembly: GCF_057876585.1. NCBI lineage: Eukaryota > Metazoa > Chordata > Mammalia > Chiroptera > Rhinolophidae > Rhinolophus > Rhinolophus sinicus. The sequence goes on from NC_142504.1 coordinate 46,912,434, forward strand.
TTCTTTTACATAAACTTAAGGGTAACCACTCAAAAAAAATCCAGAACTAAAATATATACTGAAATAAAAGAAGAAACAGAGGGAAACATCATAGAATACCACCACACAGAAATAATAGACAACAACAAAAAGGCAAAGAAACAATGGAGACACAGCCTTACCAGAAAACTAAAGATAGAATGACAGGAAATCCTCACATATCAATAATCTCCCTAAATGTAAATGGACTGAACTCACCAATAAAAAGGCACAGAGTAGCAGATTGGATCAAAAAACTAAACCCAACCATATGCTGTCTCCAAGAGACACATCTCAGCTACAAGGACAAGCATAGACTCAAAGTGAAAGGGTGGAAATTGACACTCCAAGCAAATGGTACCCAGAGAAAATCAGGTGTAGCCATAATGATATCAGATGAAACAGACTTCAGGGTGAAAAAGATAACAAGAGACAAAGATGGACATTTCATAATGGTGAAGGGGACTGTACAACAAGAAGACATAACAGTCATCAATATTTATGCCCCCAATCAGGGAGCACCGAAATACACCAAGCAACTACTAACACAACTAAAGGGAGAAATTGACCAAAACACAATTATACTAGGGGACTTAAATACACCATTGACAGCTATGGATAGATCATCCAAACAGAAAATAAATAACGAAATAGTAGCCCTAAATGACACATTAGATGAAATGGACATAACTGACATTTATAGAGCACTTCATCCTAAAACATCAGACTACACATTCTTTTCTAGTGTACATGGAACATTCTCAAGGATAGACCATATATTGGGACATAAAATCAGTCTCAACAAATTTAAGAAGATTGAAATCATACCATGCATATTCTCTGATCACAAGGCTTTGAAATTGGATATCAACTGTAAAAAAGAAAGCGGGAAAAAACACAAATACATGGAGATTAAACAACATACTTTTAAAGAAGGACTGGGTCAAAGAAGAAGTTAGAGGAGAGATCAAAAGATACATAGAAACAAATGACAATGAAAATACATCCTACCAAAATTTTTGGGATGCAGCAAAAGCAGTTTTAAGAGGGAAATTTATCTCATTACAGGCCTATCTCAAGAAACAAGAAAACTCCCAAATAAATAACCTCATGTTACACCTTAAAGAACTAGAAAAAGAAGAACAAGTAAAACCCAAGGTCAGCAGAAGAAAGGAAATAACAAAAATTAGAGCAGAACTAAATGAAATAGAGAACAAAAAGACAATAGAAAAAATTAATGTGACAAAGAGCTGGTTCTTTGAAAAGATTAACAAAATTGACAAACCCTTGGCTAGACTTACTAAGATAAAAAGAGAGAAGACACTGATTAACAAAATCAGAAACGTAAAAGGGGAAGTTATCACGGACACCACAGAAATACAAAGGATCATCCAAGAATACTATGAAGGACTATATGCCACCAAATTCAACAACCTAGAAGAAATGGACAAGTTCTTAGAAACATATAGCCTTCCAAGGCTGAACCATGAAGAACTGGAAAATCTAAACAGACCGATCACCAGTAACGAAATTGAATCAGTCATCCAAAACCTTCCCAAAAGCAAAAGTCCGTGACCAGATGGCTTCACTAGTGAATTCTACCAAACCTTCAAAGAGGATCTAATACCAATCTTGCACAAACTGTTCCAAAAAATTGAAGAAGAGACAGTACTCCCTAACTCATTCTATGAGGCCAACATCACCCTGATACCAAAACCTGGTAAAGACAGCACAAAAAAAGAAAACTACAGACCAATATCTCTGATGAATACCGATGCAAAAATCCTAAATAAAATTCTAGCAAACCGAATACAACAATGCATTAAAAAGATTATTAATCACAACCAAGTGGGGTTCATCCCTGGGGCACAAGGATGGTTCAACATACGAAAATCCATCAATGTGATACATCACATAAACAAAATAAAGGACAAAAATCATATGATTATATCAATTGATGCAGAAAAAGCATTTGACAAGATACAACATCCATTTATGATTAAAACACTTAATAAAATGGGTATAGAAGGAAAATACCTTAACATAATAAAGGCCATATATGACAAGCCCTCTGCTAATCTCATAATTAATGGAGAAAAACTGAAGCCCTTTGCTCTACGTTCAGGAACACGACAGGGATGTCCCCTATCACCTCTGCTTTTCAACATAGTGTTGGAAGTCCCTGCCAGAGCAATCAGGCAAGAGAAAGAAATAAAAGGCATCCAAATTGGGAATGAAGAAGTTAAATTATCACTCTTTGCAGATGACATGATGCTATATATAGAAAACCCTAAAGACTCCACCAAAAAGCTATTAGAAACAATCAACGAATACAGTAAAGTTGCCGGCTACAAAATCAACGCACAAAAGTCCATTGCCTTCCTGTATACTAACAATGAAATCTCAGAAAAAGAAATACAAAAAACAATTCCTTTTGCAATTGCAGCAAAAAGAATAAAATACCTAGGAATAAACTTAACCAAGGATGTGAAAGACCTATATGCTGAAAACTATAAGACATTTTTGAAAGAAATTGAAGAAGACACAAAGAAATGGAAAGACATTCCATGCTCATGGATTGGAAGAATCAACATAGTTAAAATGGCCATATTACCCAAAGCAATATACAGATTCAATGCAATCCCCATCAAAATCCCAAGGGCATATTTTAAAGAAATAGAACAAAAAATCATCAGATTTGTTTGGAACCACAAAAGACCCCGAATAGCCAAAGCAATCTTAAGAAAAAAGAACAATAATGGAGGTATCACACTTGCTGACTTTGGCTTGTACTACAGGGCTACAATAATCAAAACAGCATGGTATTGGCAGAAAAACAGACACATAGACCAATGGAATAGAATTGAGAACCCAGAAATAAAACCACATAAATATGGACAGATAATTTTTGACAAAGAAGCTAAAAACATACAATGGAGCAAAGACAGCCTCTTCAATAAATGGTGCTGGGAGAATTGGATAGCCACGTGCAAAAGAATGAAACTGGACTGTTATTTGTCACCATGTACCAAAGTTAATTCAAAATGGATCAAAGACTTAAGCATAAGACCTGACACAATAAACTGCATAGAAGAAAACATAGGTACTAAACTTATGGACCTTGGGTTCAAAGAGCATTTTATGAACTTGACTCCAAAGGCAATGGAAGTAAAAGCTAAAATAAATGAATGGGACCATATGAAACTTAAAAGCTTCTGCACAGCAAAAGAAACCATTGACAAAATAAAGAGGCCACCAACTGAATGGGAGAAGATTTTTGCAAACAGTGCCTCCGATAAGGGGCTAGTATCCAGAATATACAAGGAACTCATGCAACTCAACAACAAAAAAACAAACAACCCAATTGAAAAATGGGCAGAGGACCTGAAGAGACATTTCTCCAAAGAGGACATACAAATGGCAAATAGACATATGAAAAAATGCTCAACATCACTAATCATCAGAGAAATGCAAATCAAAACCACAATGAGATATCACTTCACCCCAGTCAGATTGGCTATCATCAACAAGACAAATAGTAACAAATGTTGGAGAGGCTGTGGAGAAAAAGGAACCCTCATACACTGTTGGTGGGAATGCAGACTGGTGCAGCCGTTATGGAAGGCAGTGTGGAGGTTCCTCAAAGAATTACGAATAGAACTGCCATATGACCCAGCAATCCCTCTCCTGGGTATCCACCCAAAAAATCTGAAAACATTTAGAGATAAAGACACATGTGCTCCAATGTTCACTGCAGCTTTGTTTACTGTGGCCAAGACATGGAAACAACCAAAATGTCCTTCGATAGATGAACGGATAAAGAAGTTGTGGTATATATACACAATGGAATACTATTCGGCAGTAAGAAAAGATGATATAGGAACATTTGTGACAACATGGATGGATCTTGAGAGAGTAATGCTGAGCAAAACAAGTCAGACAGAAAAAGCAGAGAACCATGTGATTTCACTGATATGTGGTATATAATATAAACCAAAAACAACAAAAGAACAAGACAAACAAATGAGAAACAGAAACTCATAGACACAGACAATAGTTTAGTGGTTGCCAGAGGGTAAGGGGGGTGGGGAAGTGGGGGGTAGGAGATGAGGGTAAGGGGGATCGAATATATGGTGATGGAAGGAGAACTGACTCTGGGTGATGAACACACAATGGGATTTATAGATGATGTAATACAGAATTGTACACCTGAAATCTATGTAATTTTACTAACAATTGTCACCCCAATAAATTTAATTAAAAAAAAAAGAAAGAAAAACTAAAAAAAATATATATATACTTTTATTTTTCATATTTTGACAATATATGTGAACATTGAATAAAGACTGATCTCTTACCAAAATACCCCCAATTCAATTATTAATGCTAATGATTTATATTTTTGACATGCTATCTGTATTAGAAGTGTAACATCCATCAAAATGGTGCAATGTTTTTTAACTCCTCCTTGATTATAAAATTCCCTTCATAAAATATTTGGAAAATACAGAAAATATAAAGAAGAGGAGCCATCCATTATATCAATCAGTATGCAGAGATTATAACCAATGTTAACATTATGCTATCTTTACCCACAGTTCCATTTTTATGCATGGTTACGATCACATAGTATTCATATTTGCTAGTCTTTTCTTAAAACAACATATTGTTAACATTTTCACCCATCACTTAAAACTCTGGGACACATACTAAAATATTTAAAAATGAAACAAATTCTTAAGGAAATCTGTCAGAATGTAAAACAAACAACCAAAAAAAGATGAAGTACAGGAGAAGTAGAAAGAAAATTACAGAGGATTGAGCTAGGGGATCCAAATTATAATTAGTAGCCATTTTAGAATGAAAAGATGGAGGGAAAGAAATTTTCAAAGGAACAGACAAAATTTCCTAGAACTTAAACAGATTTTTCACATCGAAAGGGCCCACTGGGCATAGAGCATGACAAATAAGTAACCACACATCATGGTGAAATTTCAGAAACACTGAGGTCAAAGAGATGATCCTCAAAGATTCTGCAGAGGAAATAAAGGTCAGACACAAACAATCCAGAACAGCACTGAACTTCACAGCAATATTACAATGAAGGTTATCGTAAAGGTAATGCTTTCAAATTCTGAGAGAAAACTTTCCAAACTCAAAGTCTATTTCCACACTATCAATCAAAAGTGAGAATAATGACATTTCAGACAGCAAAGTGTCAAAAAACTGACTTCTCATGTACCCTTTCTCATTAAGAATGTGCTCCACCAAAATGAGAGCATAAACAAGAAAGAGGAACAAATGAGATGCAGGACACAGGACCAAAACTGAAGAGGAAAAGGAGCCAGGATGATGGTGAAGAGAGACCCTGGACCGGAAGCTGGCAGGGAGCCTGAGGACTGTCGCCCAGAGGACAGCCTGGCGCTGAAAGACCACCTGAGGGTCTCCCTCAGGAAAACTATACTGAGAACCCAGGGGAAGGAGGAAATGATGAGTCATAAGTACATAGAAAGTTAAGCAGATGAAGAAAGGGGGAAAAGTACACGAGAAAGGAGACATGCGATAATAGCACATTACTGGGTTCATCAATGAAAACCGACATAGTCACAAATATGTAAACAGTAACGGGAAAGTTCAAGTAGCACCATGGGGGAGAGATGAGGAGGGGTACAGAGTGAATTAAAGGACCACAGAAAGATGAGTATTGCAGGATTCCACATAGTTGAGGTATGTGAAATAGTCAAATTCATAGACTCAAGGAGTGGAAGGGTGGCCAGGGGCTTGACGGGGAGTAGCCAGGGGCTTGGGGGGAGACGGGGAGTAACTATCAACTGGCAGAAAGTTACAGTTAAGCAAGATGAGTAAGCTCTAGAGATCTGCTGTACAACACTGTACCTGGAGTCCACTCTAATGGACACTTAAAAATTAAACAGGGCCGAGCTCATGTTAAGTGTTCTTATTACACTAAAAAGAACTCTGCAGAAACTCCAGAGGAAACAGCTTCAAGGGTTGTTTAAGTTCCCTCTCTGGGGAGGAAGACTGGTTTGGGGGCTAGTATTGGTCTAATAAGCTTTTCAGTACTATGACTTTTTAAAAACTGCACACCCATATTTTTTTTCCATTCATAAAAACAAAACAGCAACCCGTTGGCATACTATAGTATAAAATAGTACAGTATAGTATAAGTAGTATAGTATAAAATAATTGTTATTTCTTTTTTCCAGAGGGCACCATATTCTTCAATATCATTCAGGTAATGGGAGCATTATATTTTCAAAGTACTTTCATATGTCATGTGAACTTCAAAACAATCTTAGTGACCTAAACTGTCTTATCGTAACTTTATAGACAATAAAAGGACGTCCTTGAGGGACTGTGATAGAAATAAGGTCACACACTCGGTGAGGAATCCTGAACCTGAGCCTGGTTCCCACACTCCCGCTGTCCCACTTTTACCACCAGGCCACACAGCACGGCCCCAATTCTGTGTCTGTCTCACATCAATGTGACTGTCCCCTGCTCACTTCTATAGTAGGAACTAACTGATAAGGACAGCCTCCTTCAGCTAATGAAATTCAGGAGGTGCCTGTCTCCCACCCTCTGAAATTCCCCATTGTCTCTTGTCCCAAATCTTGGTCAATGTGATCAACAGTAACAATCCAACAAATCACTGAGCCAACTGCAACGGCACAAAGCAATGACAGCACCCCAAAAATGCAGAGCCTAAAGACCCACTGCTCTAAAGACCCAGCAAAGGCCAATATCAGGAACGGTCCAGATAAAGAAACACTGTTCTCTGACCATGAAACTAAATTGCGTAGCTCTGCTAATGACCCTTTTTTATTTAGACTTGTTCTATTAATTATTTTATACTTTAATCATGTTTCTTTCAAAACACTTTTGTATTTATATACCTAAATATGCTATAAATTGCATAGTATATAGTAATTACAATCACGCATGTATGATTATCTTGTCTCTTTCCAAAACAATAATTTGAAGTTGTGTTTTATTAAACTCTAGCCTCCTAATGTCTAACAAAAACAATTTCCAGAAATTTGATTAAATTCTGAATCGACCCAGTGATCTGAAGCAGGTGTTCTTTACATGGTTCTTAATGTTTTGGTTGGTTTTTTATCCCACAGAAAAAGTAGAACTCTGTCACATTTAAAAGTTGGTAAAAGTTAATAATTTTGGCAAGTTAAAGGGATTAAATATGGAGTGAGTTACAGTTATCTATGAAAACAACAGAAGTCAACACACATTTGATCTACTTCTAGGCTTTTATTGGAAACAAGATATGGGTAAGAGATAAATAAAATATAAATTGGAGTAAGACAAAGCTATCTTTTCTCTCCTTTTATATGCCGAATTTAAGTGGCACATATTGAGACCCCCTTTGACATTTTCTTAAAAAAACAAAAAAAATCTGTCTTAAAAATAAAAATGCTTGCAGCTTCATTAAAGAAGCAGCTCCCACCTCCATCACCCTCACTTCTCACTTCCTGCTCTGCTTTATTCTTCTTCAGAGCACTAATCATCTTTTAACACAGCACATAATTTCCTCGTTTGTTTATTGTCCCTCTCTCCCACTAAACCTACGGCCAAGGTGGCCAAGTGTCTGTCTGCTTTGTTCATGGCTCTATCTCGAGCAGCTAGACAGTGGGCCTGACACAGAGCAGATGCTCGGTAAGTATGGGTGAGGGTCCATGAACTCCCTAAATTGCAGTAAAAGGCAATGTGTTTATGTGCATGTGTATATTTCTCTAAGAAGAGGGTTCACGGCCTCCACCAGATTTTCAAAAGGGGCCTAAGAACCAAAAGCCTGGCAAGCTCTCAGAGGTCCAGCAGTTTCTAGAATATCTCCAAATGACTATACTGCAGAGATTTCTGCCTTCATGTGGTCTTTGAAATGAAACAAAACTGAAGACACCATTGCTGTCTCTGTATTTTTAGAAGCTGTGGCTCAAAAACCAGGAAGAAATGTACCCAGCAGGTAGCCTGCCTGTCTTGGCCCCCTGCCCTAACCCTTCTCTTCATAGCCCATGTTTCTCTTTAGATGGGGTTCTCCAGAAGAAAGAAAAAAAAAAAATTTTTCTTGCTCCTCCCATCCTCAAAGTTGAAGCATATAACAAGGTTTTATCTATTAATGTCCTGTCTCATTCTAAAAAAGTGCTGGTAAAATATTATTCACATTAATCAAGTCTGCTAACTAGGATTAATACTATCACATTCCTTAGCATCAAAGTGATGTCAGGTTTTTTTATCCCATGTCTTTTAAAGAAAACGGACACAACCAAGGTAAAATATCTACCACCATCACCACCAACCACTGCCCCTTCCTGCCTCTTCCCACAGCAGATCAAGCCTTCAGGGCTGCCCCCACTTTTCATCCCATCCCCTACCTGCAACATCAGGTTCATTTTCTCTCAACTCCCCACAAAGCTTGGCAGGACAGGGAAAAGCGAGGCCAAGAGAGACAGAACATAGGAAAGGGGCAAGAAACTAAGGAGAAAAGGTGATACTGCAACTGGGAGATACTCACCCTGCCAAAGTATAATCTCATTCATCTAAAAACCTTATGCTGAATGTTAGTAAGTTTTATCCTAAGTCCCATGTTTCCCCGAAAACAAGACCTAGCCGGACAATCAGCTCTAATGCGTCTTTTGGAGCAAAAATTAATATAAGACCCGGTATTATGTTATGTTATATTATATTATATTATATTATATTATATTATATTATACCGGGTCTTATATTATAGTAAAATAAGACCGGGTCTTACATTAATTTTTGCTCCAAAAGACGCATTAGAGCTGACTGTCCGGCTAGGCCTTATTTTCAGGGAAACACAGTAAAACCAGCATATTTAGAAGCCAGTAACCTATTGCCAATTTTTAAAGATCTGGAAAGGTTATCTGAAGATTTCTTTCATAGCTTTAGCAGCTTTATCCAAGGATGAAAAGCCAAGCACTCCAGGCCATGCCTCAACCCTCATAATTCATATTCCAACCACATAAGATTACTACTTTCTGGAATATACTTTCTCACCTCTGTGACCTTGCTGATGCCACCTAGAAAACCACTGCCAAAACACTTTCTACCTTTCTAGGCCCAGCGCAAAGGTCACCTCTTCTCTGACGTCATTTCCAACCCTGCCAGTGAGAATTAACTGCTTCCTTTCCTGTACTTCTAAAGCGCTCTGTTCCTACCTCTAGTTGCTACCAGATCAGAGTTGGTTATTCATACATGTACTTTGCTGCTAAACCGTGAACTTGAGGGCACCTTATTTACTTATCTCCCCAGAACCTAGCCCTCTGCTTTATCATATAAAAGGGACTCAGTTACCTAACTTGAGTGTCATAATACAATTCACAGCAAAGTTTGATTGATAGATGATACATAGACAGACAGACAGACAGACAGATAGACAGATAAAATACACAGCACTCAGAAGAGCCTCAGAAACACAGCACTCAGAAACGCTACCTCTTTGGAACATGGAATGCTGCTGTGATCTTTTTCCATGATCAGCCATCTGAGAACACTTGGAATAGAGGGACTTTTCCATGTTGGCCAAGGATTAACAAATCTCCCATCCTTTCCTTTCTTTGATTTAGTTACATCTTCCTCTAGTCTGTAATCCAGTTTGAAACTTTTCCTGGAAAGCCTAGAAGAATCACTTCCTCCAGAATTCCGTGCTGAATTTTGGCGTTTTCTTACTGCTTCTTTAGGATATTGGCTGCTTGTCATCAGGGACTGGTTGCTCTCGTTTTCATCCATGTCCTTTGAAGAACTGAAAAAAAAGAGGAAAAACACTGAGTTTAATATATAAAGGCATTAAAACATATTACACAGTATTATTTCTTAGCCAATAAAAATATCCTTAAACTTACGAAAATAGTCTCTATTAGCTCAAACTTTATCTTCTTGCAAAATGCAATTTTCGAATCCAGTTAATTACTGCTTGCTAAATAGAAAAAATGCTTATCTATTCCTGCCAAACTTTAGAAAAATTCCTTATCTGCTTTATTGAAAACAAACTACTCTGCCATCATTCAAACACGAAATTTTCCATTTCAATGACATTTTGTAGAATAAATTAAAGCACCATCATGAATCTGTAATATTTTCATACATGAATTTTTAAAACGTTGTTAATAACACATAGTAAGAGGGAGTACCTTAGTTCCTTGAGGATACCTCGGGAATTCAAGTGATTTATATATAACCCTACTAGACCTAGTCATTTGACTTTAAAGATAATCTGTTTAGCAATGCCCGTAACAAGTGCAGTAAGTCCAAATCCCAGGAAAGGAGATAAAAACACTCATTGAGAGACAGTTCAATAATGTAGGTAAGTGGTAACAATGCAAATTTAAACTAACTCAGATTTAGAACTGCCATGTCAGCAGTGTGTATCCTAGCTACCCTTTCTGTGCCTCAATTTCCCCATCTATAAAATCAAGATAACACTACCTGTCTCCAACGGTTAGAGAGAATTTACAAAGCTAACACCAAAAAAGCACTTAGAAACGTGTATGACAAATGTAACACACGTGTATGCACACTAACAGCTCAACAAATGGCAGCGGCTGCTGTTGACCTTGTTGTTACTGCTACCACCACCACCACTGCACCCAAGGCACTGAACGCCTTGATTCTGAACTACGTATTCAGGACTCCAAACACATAAAAGTGATAAATAATGTCTTAAGAATATGCATTTATCTGCCATCAGTTTCACTTCTTTCCTATTGTGCTAAACAAATATTTGTTTTGTGTCTAGTTTAAACGTAATGCATACATTTGATACACTTTATAACCTTAAAAACATAAGCACATTAACAGAAAGCCAAATGTTACTCTGAGGACTATAATGATGCTTAAATAGAAATATTACCCAGGAGAGAAAGGGAAAGAACACAAACCCCAGGATGAATACGTTCACTGAACCAAAACTTTTTTTTTTTTTCCAAACTATCAGGAGTAAATTGTCTACGGTCTGGAGAACAATCAGTGTTCAGAAAAGAAACCACAGCTGACAAAAGCTAAAGCTGATCAGCCATCGCTGTTTGTGGGCGAGCCTAAGCTTTTGCATCTTGGGCAATTAACCTTTCTAGTCCTCAATCTTCTCATCTATTAAATACCTACTTACCTTGTGGGGGTTTCAAACGACTCAATGGCATAATGTACATCAAGTGCTTGCCATTCCCCAAACGTTAAGTCTTTTGTCCCTTTTCCTGCTGATTTGTCATATAGCTAAATTCTTCAAATTCTACTAGAAAGCAAAGGATCTGGGTGAGTTATCTCAGTTCTTCTCATAGAGTCATTCTACCTGGGTTATAATTAAGTTCATGCCAAGGCCTTTACAAAAGGCAGAAACAAAAACACTTAAACCCCACTTCATTTAATAGATGTAAACAGACACGTTTGGAGACATTAGGTTATTCCCCAAGAAAATAATGTCTAATAAATGGAAGAGCCGACCTTATGCTACCCCTTGTGATGATAAATAGCTGATGAGATACTTGCATGTCTGCATATATCCACATATATCCACATACATATAAATTCATATATAAATCTATCAATATATAATAAATTTGGGGCTCATTGTTGTAAACAATCAGAGGACAGGGAAAAAGGAGAAAAGAACACTCTGGATCAAAAACCTGTGACAAAGCAATGTGAAAATGGCTTTTAGACAACATCTAGTCATCTAATGCAGCTGGGAGATAAGAAGCAAGAAAATCTTGTGAGAGTCAAGATAGTGAAGGCATGAAGGATGGGAGTAGATTTGGGGCCTGGACTGAGACGTTAAGGAAGTCTGGTTACCCTGAGGCAATGCCCAAAACCTAAAAAGGGGTGTACGTGGAGAAGACAACTCTGGTAGCAGGATAAAAACGAAGGGTGTGCCTAGGAGCTGGAGACACGCAGATAAAGAAATAAAAGCGAGTAGGAAACAGAAGCAGCCCAGAGCATTCACTAATAGTGAAGCACTCTGCTACATGTTTTACACATTTCATTTAAACTACTCCTCCCACCGTGTTTCCCCGAAAATAAGATCTAGCCGGACAATTAGCTCTAATGCATCTTTCGGAGCAAAAATGAATATAAGACCTGGTATATTATATTATATTATATTACATTACATTACATTATATTTATTATATTATATTATATTGGGTCTTATAGTAAAATAGGACTGGGTCTTATATTAATTTTTGCTCCAAAAGATGCATTAGAGCTGATTGTCCGGCTAGGTCTTATTTTCGGGGAAACACAGGAGCAAAATTTCAAGGTAAGTATTGTAATCCCCAGTTTTTAACTGAAGCACTGAGAGGCTGACAGCAGCCCGATCAAGAGGTGATGAGTAAGTGACAGTGAGAAGAACAGAATAAGTCAGAGACAATAAAGAGGCTGAATCACCAAGGCTGCAGAGTCTCTGGATGGTCGCAAACTTGGGACAATTTGGAGGGCAGGTTGGGGGGAGGGAAAGTACAAAAGTGGGAGGAATCAGAAATGGCAGCACCACTGATCAAGTAAAGGAATTAAGGGAAAGCAAACATCTGGAGTACAGAAGAGACGGTGGATTCGGCCCCAGTTTGAGGTAAGGTTTGAGGTCATCAGAAGAATTCAAGAGGAAGTCATCACTGACATTCCGTGGAAATGGATGACCCTGGGATCCAGGTGGCTTTGGTGGTGACAACAGTGAGAGTAAAAGAACAGGGTCTTTCCAGGGGCCTGGAGAGTACAATGAGAGTGAAAAACAGGTGCAGTGGTCTGTTTCCTCCCTGGAAAATAAACTTTTTCAAAGCTGTCTATTCACGCAATCCCCATTTTCTTACCTCCCATCCACTCAGGCTGTCACTCCAGTCAGTCCAGGGAGACAGGTCTCTACCAAATAACCATCCTCTCTAAACACAACACCTCACTCAGTACACACAAAATCCAGCCATAAGGAGTGATGCAAAGCTGACAGAAAACAAACGAAAAGAAAAACCCTGCAGGGGATTCCCTTTGTTCTCAGAATGAGGGCAAAGGTCAGTAAGATGGTGTGTTTTTAGCCCTGCCCACACTCACCTCCTTTGCTCCAAACACGGGCCTTAAACTATTTCCTCAGGCACATCGTGCTCCCACCTCAGGACCCCGTATTGCCATCACACTGATTCTGAAAATACCCTTGGGGTGGGAAGAGGAAGTGTATGGGCATGTGTACTACAAAGTCGGTCAAGCAACACAAAACACTGTCTCTAGACACACCTTTTCCCACTGTGCACTGTAAGTGTGAAATGATGGGCAGGAACAGAAGGACATAAAAGTCTGAACCACGACAACCTGGACTCGTTCTTTTGGGTGAAATGTACTGGAAATCCATTTGGTGAATGTGCAAAACAACACACTCAGTGGATAGGTGCTCCTGTGACAAAGTGACCTCAGCCCACTAGATGTGTGAAGCCTGACTGAGGCCTGGGTCATATGAGAAGGCTCCTTATCAAATATCAGCCGTCTGGCCACTGCAGTGGATACAGCGACAATCTCCCAGGGCCATCTCCAAACATCAAAGCTAAGATGACAGGAAAACTAGGAATGAAAATGAGTGGGTTCTCCGTCTGGTGCTGTTACATACCCAGCTTTCAGCCTTGCCAACTCAGACGAACCCCTGAACATCTAGCTTGGGGTGTCCTTAATTAAATGGAACAAATTTCCCAATGATTCCTTGTTACATACCCACCTCCAAAGTTAACAATGTAAGTGAAAATTCTGCCTTGAGCTTAGGCCAACAGTAAGTGACAGATGTGCATACTCCTGAGAACAAACAAACTCTAAACAACCTGTGTTTTCAAAGGGATTCCAAACCTGACAAACAGCATCACGTTACGCTGATGTTCATCCACTAGAAGACACCATGAATTGTAACCACACTCTTATTTTATGTGCCACTAAGACAGTAAAAATGTTATCAGTTATGTCATGCATTATATGACAGACATATCCTGATATCAACGGTGTTCAAATGTGAATAAAACCTCTCTTAAAATTGATAAAATACACAACTTTATATATGAAGCTATATACCGGGGGTGCCAAAAAAATGTATACACATTATCTGTATTCATCTTTTATTATCGGTATATATTATTACAATTTTAATAGTTTTTTCCTTTCTTAAAATGTATATACTTTTTTTGGCACCCTCTATATTTTGGAACAAGAGTGAAAACAGCCTTGGTAAGTAGAAATAATCAGAATCGTAATTAATCTGCTGACCCTCCTTTCCTCTGTGAACAACAGCTAAATTTGTGAACAGCTAAATTTGGACTATAACACTAGAATCCAGAAGCAAATTTAAAGGTAGCAAAGCCCTATGACAACTGATAAATACAAAATATAAATGTTCTTCTTTAAAGAACAATTTGTTACAAAAAAGGACAACATAAATGCCATCTAGTAATTATCATCTACATTCTCTACATTTCTTTGAAGATTAATTGCCTACTTAATAGCAGAAGGAATTACCCCCATATCTCTAATCAAAGAGAGGTCTGAGTAGTGACATTTGGTGAAGATAAGTCTGCCAGGTACAAATATTTTACTTTAATAACTGTACACACGGGTAGCACGCTTTCAAAACAACAAGAATTCTCTATTTCAAAAACAAATGTTTCATTCTTTCTCTTTCTTTGACATTTAAGATTTGCCAGCTGCCTAGAACGGAATGCATTGCTTTATCATTTAAAAAAATTAAAGAAAAAATACACTATAATGTATGCTTGGGATTACAACATACTCATAATTCATGACACTGCCAATCATCATTCCTAGAATTGACATTTAATAAATACTGAGTAACTGTCCATCACATACTAACAAAGATGCTATTAAACCTGAAAAATATTCAGAACTGTGTTATCAGATATCTAAAAACACTAAATTCACAATTCTATATTAGCTCTCCTATCTGTAGTGAAGCAAAGGATCCTTTTAATACAATGCTAGATAACATAGGTAATGACTATTTCAATTCACTGAGGTGCCTGCAAAAGGCTTAGTAGGTTAAACTAACCTGCCCATTCTTTGCAGGACGGATCTCCCTTGAGATTGCGGTGAACCCCACAGGCATTTAGGCAACTCGTGGGACAAGCTTGGGAAGTACACTGAGTAATGAAAGGGAGAATGTTCTGTGGGAGGTATATACACAACATACACCAACAAAGAAAATAATGCATTATCAGCCACTTTCATTTTTAACTCACTTTGTTGACTTAACAATCAGTTTTGCTAAAAAGCTAAAGGAAAGCAAAGCAAATAGCTAGGAGCACACTAAAAATAAGTTACGATAATTTTTAATAATTACTGAGTCAAAATTGTTAGACTATACATGTATACATATACAGAGGGTGCCAAAAATATGTATACACATTTTAAGAAAGGAAAAAACTATTAAAATTGTTAATACTCAATATATACCAATAACAAAGATGAATACAAGTCATGTGTATACCTTTTTTGGCACCCTTTGTATAATATACATTTAGATGTTTGTAAATATAAGTCTATATATCTCACCAAATAGCTCATCTTCACAGAAGTGGAAAGAACACTAGTTGGGAATGGGAGACAGGGCTCCAATTCTACCATTAACTACAGATATTAATGTGGAGAGAGTAACTTAACCTCTCTAAACTTGGGCTTCCTCAGCTGTTAAGGCCTAAATACCTCCTCGAAGGACTGTAATGCAGATCAGTGACATCGTAAATTGGTATTTCAAAGCGCTATACAAAAGCAAACTGTTCTTACTACTATTTTTATATTCAGTAAAAGAGTAAAAAGTAAGATAACTAAAATCTTTTGATCTAAATGAGTTGCTTTTCAGGGGAAAGATAACATTCTAGAATTTCAGAAAGATTTAAAAACTCAGATTGCTGAAATTTTTCTTTCCTTAAAAATTTTATGAAGAAAAGTACTCTTAGAAAAATTCTAAGTTTCCTTATCCTTTATTAAAATCACAGTATGCTCTTGTTAAGAAACAACCTTTTGTCTTATAAAGTGCTCATCTGATTAATGACAGAAAAATTACTTTGACAAATTATAAAATGAATTCGTGTGTCGGGAACCAGAAATGCAGGCTGCCCCAGTGGCCTGACCCACATCACCAATCTAGACCAAGGGACACACCTGCCAAGGAAACCTAACATACAGCAATCACAAGTCCCCATCTCAGCTTACTTTACCCTAGAAAAAGGACCTGCTGGCCATACACGGAAAGCCCCAACCTCCTAGCTGGTCCTGCCTCGTTCCTGAGGTAACTTTTCTAACTCTAAAACTCATTCTTGTCCAAAAACCCTAGGGAGGGGAGTCACTGTACTCCCCAATCCAAGGATTGTTTTCCCTTGAATAAAGGACATCAAACTTGTTACTAAATTGTGTTATTTTTGTCATTTGATAAAATAAAATTCACAAAGAAATTCTGCCTTACCAAAATCAGCCTATGAATCAGAAGACAGTTTTGAGAGGAATAACTGCAAAAACATAATCGGACTCTTTGGGACACAAATTAGAGATTATGTTTTCTTTTTAAAAAAGCAGTCAAGGACAACAAATGTTCTTGATCATAGAATGCCAACAACTTTGGAAATTCTCTGCCATTAGACAAAATTCAACATATATAATGAAGTAATTTCACAGGCTGTTAACAGATTTTAAGTCACCAAAAAACACAAACACTGTAGATGCTTCCTGTACAATAAGAGTTTTTTCCTATATGTAAATAAGAAAGCAAAACTTTGATTAGAGTTAGAAACAATAATCAAGGTAAACAGCCTGCTTAAGACCAAAGCTCATTTAAAAAGACCATTTACAGTATTGCAACTAGAATCTTTAGGATAATCAAATGGCATGTTATGGCAAATTGAGAAAATATGAATGTTTCTTGAAATGGCATAGTTATCACTTCCTTAATATCTTCAAAAAATACCAAACAAAGAGCACAGATTCTTTTCTGGTACAATCAATAATACCTAAGTGATATGATTGTTTTACTGAAAAGGGTGGGAAGGAAAGAAATTAAATTGATGCTTGTGAAACTTAAAAATGTATCCTAAATGTGTTAGATGATCTTAAATGTTCATTTACTACTCCTTAAGCCAAAAATTTAAAATGCTTTCAAAATGTACCCGTCTCTCCTATCTCTGTCTCAATCAATTATGCCCCTAAAACCTATTTTTAAAGTAGAACCCGTACAAAAAAGGAATGAAGAAACCTGTGTCTCCATAGCTCCCAGACAGAAAGGGCAATGAGGGATAAAGCATATTCTTTCACTTCTCACTTCAGTTCTGGTTCCAACTTTCACTCTAGTGGATTACGTAACCGTTAAACATTATTGATTATCATTGAGACTCATCTTGTTCATCTGTAAAATGAGAGAACTGCGCTGTTCCTCCAGGGTCCCTTCCACCTCTGTAATTCTAACAATCTTGGGCTGCTCCAAAGAGCCAACCTTGGCCACCACAAAGCTGTCCCCTCTAAGGTAGCCTTGGTCTTGGGCTGCCCCTCCCAAGTTCCACTCCTCGCAGGAAGTCCCCAGCTAAAGCAGCCACTCAGATCCAGCCACTTTCCCTAGACTGGGTTAGCAAGGGATGTGCATGGTATTTCTCACCTGAGAACAGCAGAGTTAGCTACTGGGGGAAAGTGTAGTTTCACAGGCTTATCAGGCAGACCAGGGGGTTAATCTGAGCATGAAATATTTCAGAAGAGATTTCATAACAAATCTGATACATCAAACAGCTGTCAGACTTGCAATCTTATAAGATTGCAGGTGTAACTTGTAAGGACCTCTAGTGAAAGCAAAGTTCAAGTGACATTTAACACTGTTTGAATGTGTACAATACCTAAGTCCTAGCTCTCCAGGTACAATGGGCAATACAAGCCCTTGACCTCCAAGGATTCAAAATCCTTGAGGGAAAAAAATCATACGCAAACATACGGAGTGATTTTGGCTTAACATCATGTTTACAGAAATGTTGGTTCTGAATAATGAAAATTGTACAGTCTTTAGAATAAGGCATTTCCAAAACACACTGGCCCAAATTCTTGAAATAATAACTAGTACTTTTCCTTCCATGCCAACTGGGTCACACTGACAAGAATGTGTATTGCTTTTGCAACATTGTAAAGTAGAAAAAATTGTAAGTTGAACCATTCATTGTAAATTGGGGAGTATCTGTACTTATGGAGCTTTTTAAACTGCACCTGAGGATATTTGAATCACAATGTCAAGTGGGGACTCTCCAGGTAGTTTTTAATAGCTCTGTGGGTGATTCTAATATATAATGTATAGGCTGAGAACCACTTCTTTGAATCAGTCATTGGCACAAAGATAGGACAGGCAGTTGGGAAGGACGAAAGGGTCTTTTCTGGTACCCCCGAATTCATGCTAGCCTGGCAGCTGCCAACCATAAAGCCTACTCTTCCTCCCTGTCCCATACTCCAAGTTAGAGAGGCAGCAGAACCCCAAAATGGCTGCACAGTACAAGGGCTGGAACGACTACTTTGCTAAGGACAGAGCTTGATAGGTCCTGGACTTGTACACAGATCTGAGCACAAATTCGACTCTACACTCCCAGGAAGCCAAACCCAAAAAGAAGGAAACACAACCAGTGATGATTCACATTATAATAACCCACAGCAGCCTGTGCCTGATGAGTGCTCAACAAATACCTAGTGAATGAATAAATAACGAACAGGAGTTTAAACTCCTAATTACTTTTCACTGGGACAGAGTTCACTGTTTTTGAAAAGAACTTCTGAGAACCGAATTATAAGAGAAGCAAAAGTAACTAACTGGCAGTCAGACAAAACTCAACAAAGGGCATTCCCACTAACCTGACTAATTATGGAAATAAAAACTGAAAAACCTTGGGGAATTCTGTGGCGATAACGTGGTGACACAGTGGTCATGATGAGAAGATGCAGACCATAAAACCTAGTTTCCCTTTTCTCCTCAGTAACAGAGCCCGTTTTACTTCGGGTGGCTACGCACCAGCTAAACAGGCTGCATTTCCCAGGCTTCCAGCCAGGAAAGGCCAGTGGGATACAAGCAGAAGTCTTACGAGGTGCTTCTGGGAGCCTCCCTTAGGGGAAGGGAAGCATTCTTCTTGATTCTTCCTGCATCCTGCTGCCTAGAGCCATCGTGAGTCATGAGTATGAGGGCCACTTCCTAGGAATGGCACAGAGAACTAGAATGATTCAAAGGCCACCATGCCTGGACTTTCCTACTCTGGACGTCCCCAAACTAATCCTAACTGATACAATGACCTGAGACATTTATAGTTATTAAAACACAAAAGGTAATACCAAAATACGTCTTCCTGATCCAAACGTGGGTACATGATTGCTATCATTTATAGTTTATTAAGCACTATGAACAGAAACAATACATGGGGGCCTTGAAGATACTAAACAGACGTCTTTGAGTTCATCCAGCATTTTGTCCTTCGTACTGGGAAGAATTATTACTCAAGTCCCATGAAGAGACACCTTCAGGTAGGGGGGCCAACGTCTCTAATGTGCCCGGAGCTTTCCCACTTTTAGCAAAGTCCTGCATCCTGGGACCCCTGCCCAGTGATGGGAAAATCTGGAGGGTTGATCATTCTACAGCCTCAGGGTACCACATAAACGCATAGCTATGTCTTTAGCAACCTGTATTAAAATATGGGCATTTTATACTAAATTGGAGATGAGCATATTATAAAGTATGATTTTAAGGTATATGGGCAGCTAAGCAAAAAGAAATTATAAAGCTCTAATAATCGCGCTCAACCAAGAGAATGTCACTGAGAACACCGCGTATGTCACATTCTTCATTGCGATGACATTCATTACGTGCACCAGCACCCACATCACCCAGCTGGAACACGGGCTCCGAACAGCACACACATAACACACTGGACATTGCGTCTACCTATAAAGTGGAGACAGCATGTAAGGAAAAGAATGAGAATCAACTTTCATCCAAGAATTTTAAAGTATCTCATCCCTGGGAAATGGTGGAAAAGTTTAATTTTGATGTTTCGGTTTTGTGGTATCACGACAGGTTGAAAACTCTTGTAAGAGGAGAAACAGGAAGTCTGTCAAAGACCTTAGACAGAGTACAGACTCTCAAAGGTTCTTTCCAACCTGAACATTCATGACTCAGGTCATCACTGTGTGACCCCCTCACTTTACAGAAGTCAGTCAGGCCAGAAAGGTACACCATTCCAAGGGCCCAGCTCTGGCTGGTGATGGAGCCTGAATTATTTTGTAGCCATGCTCTCACCTTAAGTATGCTTAGCAACACTTAAAACTAAAAATCCTATGGTCAGCAGGGAAAGATAAACAACACATTTCATCTCAGGGGGGTTATTTCACTTAGTTTAGATCACAAACAGATAAACTGACCTCAAGTTGAAAAAAAGGACTTTGAGTCCAGAAATTCTTTAAGTTGTCATTAGTTACTTCAATCACACAATTGCACGATATTCTGAATATATATAGTACTTGTTTTCATGAACTCTCTAAACAGGCCAAAGAAATGAACACAGTAACTTAAAAAGAGAACAAACATCTTTGTAGTTTGAAGGACCTTCAAAATTCAGAAAACAGCTTTTCAAAACAAATTACTGCTGTTGTCCAGTTTTCCTAGCATCAGGGTCTTGTACGCAAAACAAACAAGTCTGTAGTTTAAGAAGGGCCAGTAACAATGAGGAAGCTCGGTGTTCCTTTCCACAACTTTACTCTTATCACTGAGAGAGATTACAAAAGAGTACAGAAGCCTACAGGTATTTATTGTTCAATCAGTATGTTTGTTAATCTGGGAAGGCCCCCAAAGGAGATAAACCGGAAAAGCTGCTGCCTTCAAAGGGAAAGATGGATTGTTCTCGGTGCATACGGAGTTGTTTCTCAATCATGCGGCTTTTATGTGGATCCAGCTGTATACAGCCCTGCGCCTCCATAACCACTGGTACTGACCATTCAGCACAGGGGAGGGGTACCATCTATGGCTGTGATGCTGACGGAAGCTTGCTGATCCACACCACTCTGCCCTGGCTTCACTGGGACCCCTTTCAAAGAAGGGGCAGCGGTGTATGTCCTCTGCCAAAGGCCAGGGCTGCTGAGCTAAGGGACTTTGGACAAATCACTGAAATCTCCCAGGCTCTGCTTCCTGTTTTCCTCATCTGTTTAATGGGGTTAATAAACTCACATATTATATATCTATAAAATAAAACTAAAAATAAATATATTAATATTTGAAAGAACTTCATAAATTATAAAGTTATACTACATTATTTAACCAGCTGAGTTGGCAAACGACTACATCTCTGACATAACAAAACTGCCCCCTGGGGATATATGGCTTAATATAAAATGTCACAAAAGTCTGTTAGTATCTAAATACACAGCAAATGGTTATTAAATAAAAAGACAAGTCAAGTAAAGCACTATAAATTATATATAGGTAGAATCCTTCAGTATTATAGCAGTTAGAATGCTCTATCACTTGAACCTCAAGCTGGAAATCACATAGGTGACTCCTTTAATACCAATTTTACACATGCCCTCACAGGTCTCCAGGATAAAGGTGCTTGTTAGCCATTAATTACGTGCAAGTTCATTTCCCCAATACTTCAATGAAAACACTTTTTACTCGTATGCATTTCAATCTAAAATGCCCAGATCAACACAGTTCTCCAGGCACAGCCAAATTCTTATTTACATAAGACTGGAGTGAAATGAAAGAAACCCACTACAGCTATCTACCACTATCTACCACTACAAAGAAAAAACAGAATGAAACAACAAAACGCAAACAGTACTTTTCCAAATACATACAGCATGTTCTTAAAAATCCCCTCAGTTTTCCAAACTCACAAATACCCAAAGTAACAAAAATAACCTTTTCAAACACACGAGGATGACTGTATCAACTAAAGCAACCAAAACTCTTTGAGGGAATGCTTATATTCAAATTCAGTTATAATTGGACTAATTTAAAAATTAAATTGGCAATATGAAATCTGTCCAATACAATTTGGAAATGTGAGTGAAAATAAGGGTATAAGAAATACACTAAGTATTAGTATTAATATTTTCATCTCTTGGAGACTTACTGAAATACTTGCAGCAGGAAAGCCTGTACGTGTAATGAAATAAAACCTTTGAAAATTGTGATTACATTTTAATTTGCTTAAAAGTTTTAAGTTTAGTCAATCTCTCTTTCTTAAATTCTTATTTTAAATAGGTACACTTGCCCTAATTTTTTTCTAACAGACCTAATATTTTCTTGCAACAAAATCAGACTACGCTGGGATATAGGTAATCTTTTCTTTTTAAGATTACATAACTTCTTTCTAAAAGATGTCGATGTCTGCAGCTAAATCAAAAACAATGTAGCTGAAAATAGAAATGGAACTGCTAGATATCCATTTTTAACAAAGATAGAAATTATTCTTAGTTTTCTGAGAGCTGTATCTCAGGAATAACTTTCTCAAATAATCAGAATTATCAAATAGCAAACACTTCATGTTGAGCCAAAGTTAAACCAGGTGAGTCATATTGTAACATATATTTAAAAAACCTGCAGTAAAGGCAAGGAAGGACAAAAACTAAACGTTTTAAAGGTTAACTTTCTCATTCTCTTAATATTTTCCAGGTTCAGTTGAGGTGGGGTGCATCAAACTCTGGAGCCCGTGGAAGCTTATTTAATCTCAACTACCAGGACCCCATGCAGTTCTATTCAAGGGGCGGAGGGGAGGATACCTACCTGAATACCTGCTCTGAAAAGCCTTCCACGATACCCAATTTAACAACCAACCAACCACAGTACAGAAAATTCAAGAAAGCAAGGCTTCCACCACCCACCCCACCCCACCCCCGCTCTATTCTTTTGCTCATTTCCATTCTTTGGTTAACTTTCAAGATAAAAGGGGAGAAACCTGTTGGAATGGATTTTTTTTAGATGATAAATACTACAGATGAAGGAGAAATAAGTTGCCCTAAGGAACCCATTCATTTACATAAAACCAAAAGAAGATCCACCCACGTGTATTCCGATCTGTGAAGATGCAACCTGTGATTTGCAGAGAAGATGAGATCTAAAACAAATCCCAGAGACGGTTTCTCTCCCAAGGGAAAAAAATAATGTGGCTCTTCACGCAGGCACCTTCAGAGACGAGCTCCGCAACTCGCGAGGTGAGGGCGTTCAGATGAAGCCCTGCCGCTCACCAGCGCAGCACCTCCAGGAGGCCGGGCTCGGGACCGGAATCCCACCCACAGCCCGTTTTACATATCCGAACAGTGCCAACAGCCCCAGGCCGGGGGCCCCCACCCGGACGCGGAGGAGAAGGCAGCAGAACTGCGCCAGGAGACAGCCGGCGAGCGGAAGGAAGCCGCCTCGCGCGAGACCCCAGAGGGAGCGCGGCGCTCCGGGGGTGGCTGCGGGCGGGGGCGGCGGGCTCACCTGGCGCGGGGGACCGCGGGGCGCGCGCGATGCCTCCTCCGCCTGGGCTGCTCCTCCGCTCCGGGCCACAGCGCCCCAGCGCAGCGGGAGTGGCCGCAGCGGCCGGAGCTCGGGTTCCTCCGCCCCCGGCGTCGCGCAGGCTCCTCCGAGGGCGCCAGCAGCTGCAGGCAGCGCCTCAACACTCGCCGCCTCACCATCCTTGGGGGCAGCCGTCGCAGGGCCGCGGCCTACAGGCGTCCGGCCGCCCCGGGCCCAGGCTTCAGCTGGGTTCACTCCAGAGTTGCCCGCTCACTCATTCATTGTGACCTTCCATCTACCGTGTTTCTGCGAAAATAAGACCTAGCGGGATAATCAGCTCTAAAGCATCTTTTGGAGCAAAAATTAATATAAGATCTGGTGTTACTGTACTATAAGACCTGGTCTTGTCTAACATAAGACTGGGTCTTATATTAATTTTTGCTTCATAAGACGCATTAGAGCTGATTGTCCCGCTAGGTCTTATGTTCGGGAAAACACGGTAGCCCGGCCAGCGTCACCTTGGCGCTGGCCGCCACCCCGGCCTTTACCAACATGGCCGCCCCCGCGGACCCCGGCGGCGCCGAGGCCATCTTGGTAAAGGAGGCACATGCTTAGCCCATTCCCGGCCGCTTGGCGCCTCAGGTACACGGCAGGAGCCCCCAAGTCCAAATTAGTTACCCTGCCCTAAACCAGAAGCTAGCTTTCAGTTGGCATGAACACCTTCCTGGACACCAGCACTAATTGCTCAAACTAAGGGGGATCCGGGTGGCCTCTCAGCCTGCGCAACCACGGAAAACAAGCACTTGGTAGCAGCATACTTACAACCTATAGCTCCATGAGCCTGGTGAATCGTAATTTGAAGTAGAGAGTAGCTGTTGAATATTAATGGCAGCACTGCCTTCTTAGTGTGCTATTTAACTTTTAAAATGATGCCACGACCTCCTGATATACATAGTTCTCAACTAAATTTGCTTTAAAAAGAAAAATCTCGGGATGGGCCCTGGCCGCGCGGACACAAAAATTGATGACGAGCACAAAATTGTGATTTTTGAGTTTCTCCCAGGATTTTCTTTTTAAACTGCAGGAGGAGATTGGCTGGTTCAAGAAATAAGTATAGACAGAATCCGATTCAACAATAGGTGGTTGGGCAGAAAGATGCCTCTAAGAAAGTCATCTGGGGTGTGGCCATGGGCCAGAAAGAAGAAATGCCTTCTGTCTGGGGCTGGGCTGGGGGAGGGGGAGGGCAGAGCCTATCAGCAAAAAGAAAAAGAAACACAGGTCCCCAAATACAGATAGGACTGCTGGAAAATGCAAACTAAAGCAATTTGAAAGCGAAAGTGATACCTACTAGAGGAATGATGTAAAGAAGACTACGTCAGGTGTGGACTTTGTCCCCTCGGGCTAGCTCCCACTTGATGAATCTCAGTGACTTAAGTGTTATTAAGAGCTGCTTGCTCCTGGGTGGGGCAGAGACCGCACTCGCTGAATGGTACCTGGAATGCAACAGCAAAACCAACAACCAGCGCTACACACCCAAAGGGTATGAAGTTACGGATCCGAAGTTCTTCACGTTACTCTTGGCTAAGGAACTTTAAAAAGATGCCCTTTGTTCCCTCACCCCAATTCTTTATTATTAATATTTTCAAAAATACAGAAAATAGAGAAGCCTTTTTGTTATACCCTTTGACTAGGCTGTAGACATCAAAATACTTCACCTTTAAATACTTCATCCTGCCTCTCTTAGAATAAAGACATTTGCTTCAGAATCAGAGTACTGTTATCACTCCTAAGAAAACAATTCCTTGGTATCATTTAATATCCTGCTTACATTTAAGTTTCTGATTGTCTCAATGTCTTTTATAGCTGGGTGGGTTTTTTTGTTTTTGTTTGTTTTTTTGAACTAGGATACTGTTTAGGCTCATGAATTACATTTGTTTATTATGCTTAAGAAGCAATTTGAAATGTTCACTAGGTATTGTTTTCTCTGCACATACAGATATGCTGAAGAGACACATGTTCAGGGGGTATTTTTCACTGAGAGCAGGTGCTTTAGCTGAGCACATCTCTGCACATCAGGAAAGTCTACAAAGAATGAAAAGTTTTAATACAGCATTAAGGTTATAATTGAAGCTGGATTAAACAGTAATGTTTGTGCTTTCCTAACTCCTAGAATACTACTCCTAGAATAAATTTGATGGAGTGTGCTGGAATCTACTCAACCCGACTTCTAAAAGTTTAATGATTGGGGTTTTTTTCTAGACCAGGGATGTCCAAACTTTGGCCCACGGGCCAACTGCCGCCCATGATCCATTGTTAATTGGCCCGCAGCAAATTCCAAAAATACATTTAGTTTACTTAATAGTTTACTTAAATAAACCAGGTGAGGCAATACGTACTTCACCTCAAGTGAGTGGCCCGGCTGTTTGTGTATTTTACCGCATATGGCCCTTGGTGAAAAACGTTGAAAAAAGTTTGGACACCCCTGTTCTAGACAATGAAAAGAAGCTGTTTAGTATAACAACTTACATCACTCCAGGCAAAACCTAGCTTGCCCTACTTCACAGTACAGAACGAAATGAGCATTGCATCCTCTGCATTTTACTCATGGTTTAATTTTAGATCCTGACCTGCTGAACTGGGTTCTATTTGTCCTTTCCTTTAATGCCACCCTTAGGAAGTCAGGCACTCAGCAGCTAACTATAGCTATTTGCCTTTGAAGTTGTTACTTAATTTTTAAATGTTAAAGCAGTAAAGTGGTGCAAATATACACAATTCCTTTAAAGTGGCTGGTGGCCAATGCAAAGTTTTTTCTGGAGACTAGAATTAAAAAAGATTTTCATACTTCACAAAATATTAGGTGCTATTTAAAAACTCCTTCTGGGGAACCACAGTTAAAACAATTTTAGCATAAGAGTTCTCATCTTTAAAATGATGAGTTCTGTGGGGTGGCCAATTAGCTCAGTTGGTTAGAGTGCGGTGCTCTTAACAAGGTTGTCAGTTCGATTCCTACATGGGCCAATGAGCTGCGCCCTCCACAACTAGATTGAAACAACTACTTGACTTGGAGCTGATGGGTCCTGGAAAAACACACTTAAAATAAATCAAAGTCTAAAAAAGAAAACAAAGAAAATGAGTTCTGTAATCAGCACTGCTTCTTTCTTCTAGCTCCAGGCCTAAAAGAACAGGACTAGAGGATGAGATGACTGGGTACTATAGGACTTGAATTCAATGTGTATTTATAGCATTGTTACCAGAGTCTTGTTTCTTTTTGCCAGGCAGTGAAGTACCAAGGTCAGCAAGCCAATTAGTTTGCAAGACGGGTTTATTACCCATACATTCTCAGGGAAGAGAACAGGCCTAGGTCAGGTGAGAGAGAGAGAGAGAGAGAGAGAGAGAGAGAGAGAGAGAGAGAGAGACAGGCCTAGCTGAGGTAGGAGAGAGAGAGAACGAGAGAGACACCTAGCCAAGGTGGGAGAGAGAGACAGACAGAATGAGGGAGGCCTAGCCAAGGTACGGGAGAGAGGGAGACAGCACGAAACAGGCCTAGTGGAGGCCGGTAGGGGGAAAGGGGGAGAGTCTGAGAGAGCAAGAGGGCCCTTGTCCTGAGGACTTACAGTTTGCTGGGTGGGGTGAGGGAGTTACATATTGATTTCGCAGGAAGAGGTGATGCATGCTCTTCCAAGGGAGGGTGTGACCTCCTAAGATGGGTGGAGATCTGTGGACTCAGATCCTCATCTTGCTCCAGACCACCTCTTGTCACCTGTTGTTGTAAAAACAGATACATGGCTGGAGGCAGTTAATCAAAGCTAGTTATGAGCTTTTTCTGTAGGTACTGTGGACCCCCTCCTCCTTCTCCTACATTTTCTAACTTCTACCTAAGAGCATCACCTCGGGAATTCAGTTAAATACTGTGTTCACCTCCAGTCCAATCAATATTGTTTTCCTGGTCGTTAAGAATCTATAGCTAACTGCAAATAGTAATAGGAAGGATCTCAGGCAGCTCAGTTCTACTCAGTACTCTGCCCTTGACTAACTCTTTGACCTTGGAAAATTCCCCTCCACCTCCCAGTCCTGCCCCACTCCTACCCTCCAAAATGACTCTAAGTTTCTGTAGCCAGTTGTAGTTGTAACATTTGGAGATTGAACAAAAAAGGTTTTGGAGAAAAATATATGAAGATGATGTAGGATGTTTCTTACTGAGTGCAGGGTTGGTAGTCTTCTGGAGCGGAAGAATGGATACACAGACCAAGGAGAGGCAAAGAGTTGCACAGGAAGATAGTTTATTATAGGAAGCAAAGAGTTACAGCTCCCGAGTTGGGGAGTTGGGGGGGGAATGGACCCGAAGCTGGGATGCCCACTAGCTAAGGCAAAAGCTTGTGTTTATATACATTTATTTCTACCTGGAAGGGGGATGTTGGGATGTGGGTGCCTGTGGATACAATGTTTCCCAGAATCCCTCTACTGCTCAGCTTGGGGGAGACCATTGAAACAACTCAGTTGCCCCAGTACATGATTGATGCTATTTTTGTGGTGCTTTGGTTGTCCTGTGTTCTGTTTTTGTTCTGTTTTTGCTCAGTCTACCAAGGAGTCTCTAACTGCCTGATTTCATACTAACCTGCCTCAATCCCCGCTCTGAAGACGTAACCCTAACCACCATTAGGGAATAGGGGCGATGACCACTCTGCCTACTTCAGGCTGAGGAGGTGCGTAGAGGGACCAGCAGCTAGGGCTTGTCCAGAGGTCTATCTAAGGGACCCCCGTAGACGAGCGATTGCGGATGGGGACAGTGTTGTTTCCCAGGCCATCTTAGCCACCAGAGGGGCTGGTCTGCAAGCCGATATACACTGTAGGGTGCAGCATGAAGTAATCCCTATAATAATGAATAAAAGAACAATTTTAAAAGCTTCTTTAAGTCCCACTAAGCTAGGAAGCCTGGAAGTAAGGAAACCTAGATACACACTGAAAAATCCTGTCCGCTGTTTAATGTTGGAAATTATGTTATGAATTTGTTGAACTTTATTTTCAATTAGCTGAGAATTGTCAGAAAGTTTGAAACAGCATAATCCTCTAAAATTTTCACATCTTTGATTATGTTTGAGGAGTAGGTAGTCTATGGCAGCTTTGTTTTTGAGAACTGTTTCTCTGACCTGTCCTAACTTTTGTCCCATGGCACGAAGTGTCTGTGTAGTAGCATTCAGGGCCTTTGCCATTGAGCAAGCTATGTGACTAATTTCCACAACTAGGGCAATGGTCATAGCAGGTACTACAAAAAGAGATAAGGATACATATTCAGCTGGGCTGAATAAATGTACATCATTGTTGCAGCTAGAATCTAAAGTAAGCTCTCTGTGATGTCTACCTTGATGGGGCTTAAATTGGGTTACAGTCCCATCCCAAACTAGAGGAGCTAATACAGAGTTGAGACCAGTTTGGCAGCATTTTTAGCTGCCTGTTCTGTTTATTGTTTTTAGAAATTTTATCATTTCCCTTTTGATGTCCTTTGTAGTATATAAGTTGTTCTTGCGGAGAATGTACTGTCTGTAGCAGTCGGTTGATCTGGTGATAGTTGATGGATGATCCATAGCTGTTAGGAAGCACCTTTTTTCCCAAATGTTGCCATGGGCATGCAACACCAAAAAAGCATATTTTGAATCAGTATATATATTGGATCTCTTTTTTTTTACTTAACTCTAATGCTAGGGTGACAGCTATTAGCTCAGCCAATTGTGTACTGGCACCAGAGGGGAGCCTTGCATTTTCTAATACATTATGTGATGTAACAACAGCATATCCAGCTTTCTGAATGTCATTTCTACGAAGAGCTCCCATCAGTGAAGGGTGTCCAATTTGGGTTGTCTAGGGGTGTTTCTTGTAAATTTGTTCTAGCTGACAGGTCCTTAGAGAGGGCCTGTCCAAAGAAGTATGGATTATCTCTGAATCCCTGGGGGAGGACCGTCCAGGTGAGCTGTGAAGTCTGGCTTTCAGGGTCCTCAAAAGCAAAGAGATATTGTGAGTCGAGTCGGGGTGCACGGGTATACAAAAAAAGGTATCTTTTAAATCTGAGACTGTGAACCATCTGGCAGTCTCAGATATTTGGGCTAGGAGTGTGTAAGGATTTGGAACTATAGGGTATATGGGAATAAATGCCTCGTTGATGGCTCAGAGGTCTTGAACTAATCTCCACTCCCCATTTGGTTTGGGAATTCCTAAGATGGGGGTCTTGCAAGGGCTACTGCATTCTCTAAGAAGGCCTTGTTGTTTGCGATTGTTAATGATTGGTATTAGTGCTTTCTGTGCCTCAGGTGTTAGAGGGTATTGTCTCCCACGAGGAAATAGAGTGGGGTCCTTAAGATGGATGTGGACCAGGGTGGCTGTTAAGGCACAGACAACTACCCCCTGTGGGGCCCAAACATCAGGGTTGATGTTGGCTTTTATTATTGGGAGGCAGCTAGGAGCACTTCCAGGGCTAAGAGAACAATAGTTCCCATCTCCGTCATAATGTCTCTTCCTAATAGTGGGGTAGGGCTTTTTGGCATGAGTCAGAAACAATGGGAAAATATTAGGTCATCCCATTCATAGCCTAAGGGCTGAGAGAAATGTTTAGTAATTGGCTGTTACTCCGAGGATAGTAACATGTTGATTGGAGAGGGCCCCTGGGTTGGAGAGGAGGACGGAGAAAGTGGCTCCTGTGTCTATAAGGAAATCAATAGATTTTCCTTCTACTTCTAGGGTTACCCGGGGCTTGGGAGTCCTGATAGCGAAATGGGACGAGGGAGCCATTGGTAGAAGCCCCAGGCCCCATCAGTCCCAAGCGGGGGTCCCGCTGGGTGAGGCTGGCCCTGGGGCTGGCGGCCTCCAGGGACAGTCAGACTTCCAGTAATCTCCTTGGGCCAGTCGCTGTGGACACTCCCTTCGCCCGTGGCCAGACTGTCCACAGCATGGCAGTCAGACTTTCCTCAGGTACCCTGTTGAGCTGTGGTCTAAAAGGCTAATACCTCCGCTTTTTTCCTTATTTTCCTTTCCTTGTCTTGGGCTTCCTCCTGGTCCCAGTTGTAATAGACAGAGTTGGCTACCTTGAACAACTGATCCAAGGTGCCTTCGGGACCAATGGCCAATTTCTGTAATTTCCTGCAGATATCTGGGGCAGCCTGAGTTATAAATTTATCCTTTGAAAAGATTTCCGCTTCAAGGGAGTCTGGCCCAATAGAAGTGTACTTGATTAGGGCTTCCCTGAGTCTTTCTAAAAAGGCTGATGGATTTTCTTCCAAATTCTGGCTAATGGTAGATAGTTTTGAATAATTGAAGGGCTTAGTCTTAGTTCTCCTCAGACCTTCTAAATGTATGCCAGAAAGTGTTTTCTCTGCCAATTTCCCGTGGCTGTATCGGGTTCCCATTGTGGGTCTGCAGTAGGTACTGCTTGCTTTCCTTTAGGAAAGGGCTCCAGAGTGGGGTCTCGTTCTGTTCGTTCAACATGATATGTTAGTAAATGATCATCTCCAAATTTTTCAGCTGCTTGTAAAGCTGCCTGCTTTTCAGAGTTAGTGAGAGTCTGATTTAAAAGTAACATAACATTCTTCCAAGAAAGGTCAAAGACCTGGGTTACATTCTGGAAAGCTTCTATATATTTGTCAGGGTCATCTGAAAACTTCCCAGGTCCCCCCTTATTTGTCTGAGAGCCTGCAGGGAAAAAGGGACTTGAACCCTGACAGGCCCAAATTCTTCTGGCATCTCCTGTAAGGGAAGGAGATTTGTTCTTAGTTGGGAGTGCCTTCATACAGGAGGTCCCGGATATGGAGGGCAACAAGACGAGCGGGGGTAGGAGCCGGCTCAGGAGAGAGAGTAGGGTATAGAGCTTTGGGATGTTCCTCTGGCTGAGGATCTGATGGGGAGCCTCCTTAAAGGAGGAGGGTCCCATTGGGGATTCCTTTGAGGTAATCTCCTTTGGAGGAGGGGAACAAGAGACTACAGCCACAAGGGCTGATCTATGTTACACTGCTGGCAAAGATCTGGGTTATCTCTTAGGGCAAAGAAGGCCTGTACATAAGGAAATGTTGACCATTTGCCTTCCTGCCTACAAAACAGATCTAATCGCATGATAGTATTACAGTTAGTACTTCCCTCAGAAGGCCAAGTTTCCCCATCTTCCAACTTGTATTGAGGCCAAACCTCAGAGCTAAAGAAAACCAAGCACTGTTTCTTTAAAGTCTGAGGATCAAATTTGTCCCAAGCTTTCAAGATGAAAATTAGCGGGGTGAAGGCAGGTGACGGCTGATTGCCCATCTGGAAGTGAGGAAGAACAGAAAGGTGTCACTTTGCAATTCGTCTCCCACAACTTGGTCTATGGCGTCCCCTAGAGGTCTGGACCACGGAGACCACACCACTGGTTCTGGGGTGTGTGGAGAGACACGGCGCGCCAGGGTAGTCATGCTTACCTGGGCTGAGTCCCTGGTGGGCGCCTACCCAAGTCTTTGGATATGCCTTTCTGGTTGTTGGGCGCCAGCTCACAGGCCGGTAAAGGCTGTGGCCGATAATGAGGTATCTTAAGGTGGAAGGGTGTACAGCTCGGCTCTGGGCATCTTGAAAATTTATGGTATGGTCTAAATAGTAACAGCCTTCTTTATAAAGATAGTAAAGGAGGGAGTACTTCCTTATAAAGCTTGTAAGGAAGGCATTCGTTCAAAACAAAAAGGGGTAAGGGGTTGCTCTTGCGATTGGGAACTATTTTATTTCCACCTATGATGAATGTAAGATGCTTGTCAGCTCATAGATGCTGTGCTGGCCAAGGGAGTCAGAGCCAAGCGGTTAATGTTTAGCTTGTGCCTGTTAGCCATAAGCTCACTCCTGTTAACTCTTTGCCTGTCCCATCCTACCAGCTCACAAGCCTGCTCCTGTTAACTGTTTACTTGTCTCATCAGGAAGGTCTCAAAAACAACAGAGAGATTTGGCGTGTGTAACAGGACACTTCCACCTGTGCTTTAAAACTTGAAGGAGATCCCAATAAGAGGATATAAGAGGGTGAGCTAAATGCCAGAAAATCTTATCCTGAGCAACAAGGGATGTCCTATAGAGACAAAGATCCATGTTCTTACCTTAAGGTGTCTTGAGGCTGGTGGAGGGTGTTGAGGAGGTGTCACAGGGAAGAGACCCTGGACCAGCATTTCAAGAGCTGAGGAGAGACGGTGACAGGATGAAAAGAGGAGTATAGATGGAGGAGTCATCCCACTGGCACCCTTACGGATGGTCGGGCTGGGAAGGGGCCAGAGAGACCTTTGGGACCTGCCGTAGAGTAGCTACGGCAAGGGTCCCTCAGTTGTCTTCAAAGGCCCACAATCCTGGCCACACGCCAGTATTGAGCTTCCTCGCAGAAAGGGAAAAAAAACAGCAGAGGAGTAGGAGAAAGCAGCAGAGAGGGGGAGGGGGGGCCTCCGGACAGCGTCCTTCTGGGCAGTTGGGCTAGGAGAAGACCCACGGAGCCTTCGCAGAGTAACCATGCCCAGAGCCCCTCAATTGCTGCCAAGAGCCACTCACCCCAACGTTGCGCCATCTTTGGGCCCCCCTCCTCACAAGAGAGAAGGCAAGAGGAAAGGCAGTCAGTCAGGCTATGGCCAACGTTCCTCCGCCTCAGCGCTGGAGTGGATTGACCAGAGCCCTTCTGCAAAACCTGCCCTCCGACTCTTAAGCTTGGCAGCAGTGCTACTCACGTTTAACTGGCTGATGGAGGCCCAATATTTGTGTGACAGGAGAAAGAGACAAAAATAATGAAAGCCCGTAAGTGGGCAAGTAGACAAGCACAGATCATATTTACCTCTCCCAAATCCCAGACGAGCCCCCAAATGATGTAGGTTTTTTTCTCAGTCAATGCCGGGGTTCGGGGGTTCGGGGTTCGTAGTCTTGTGGAGCCAAAGAATGGATACACGGACCAAGGAGAGGCAAAGAGTTGCACAGGAAGATCATTTATTATAGCAAGCAAAGAGTTACAGCTCTCCGAGTTGGGGGGGGTGTTACCGTAAGCAAGGATGCCCACTAGCTAAGGCAAAAGCTTGTGTTTATATACCTTTATTTCTACCTGGGAGGGGGATGTTGGGATGTGGGTGCCTGTGGATACAATGTTTCCCAGACTCCCTCTACTGCTCAGCTTGGGGGAGACCATTGAAACAACCCAGTTGCCCCAGAACATGATTGATGATATTTTTGTGGTGGTATGGTTGTCCTGTGTCCTGGTTTTGTCCTGTTTTTGCTCAGTCTACCAAGGAGTCTCTAACTGCTTGATTTCGTCCTAACCTGCTTCAGAGATAGGGTGCTAATTACAGGAGTTGGATTGTATTCGGCCAAGAGTCAGCAAAATTTGCCCTGAGGGCCAAATCTGGCCTGCCACCTAGTTTTTTTGTTTTGTTTTGTTGATTCAAACTATCTTTTAGAATACAAAGTCCTCAACATTCATATTATAGCGATACTTTAAACATTTTACCATCTTAACTATTTTTAAGTGTATAGTTCAGTAGTAGTAAGTATATTCACATTGTTGGGAAACGGATCTCCAGAACTTTTTCATCTTGGAAATCTGAAACTCTGTACCCATTCAACAACACTTCCCTTTTCCTCTAGTAACCCCTACGTCTCTAGTAACCACCATTTTACTTTCTGTTTATGTAAATTTTGTAAGGGTGAAATTCAGGGAATCATTAATGCAGTTAGATTTAGCTAGTTCGCAGTTTGACTCACCACGTAGCTCCCTATCTAGCTACCTGTGATTAGGCTTAGTTTGCTTGCAGTTAGAGTCACCCTGATATTTGGCTGTTTTCTCTTTGTTTCTCCCCTCGCTGATTAACTTAAGAACTCTGTTCTGTTCCCTTTCTCAAGGCTACCCATATCTCGTTAATCCATTTAATTAACAGAATCCTAAACTGGAAAGGGCAATTTCTTAATCCTAAGGCACTGGAACACTGGAATCCAATTTGCAACTCCCTTGCAATTTTTACTGGTGACTCATAAAGCCCCAGGCCAAGGTGGCCTAGATAATATTATCTTCAAACAGACCAGACCCCAGGAAGTGATGCCAGCCCTCAGACCTGCCTGACCAACTCCTCCTTTCCTGTATAAGAAAAAGCTAACCTGAACTTAAGTGCAGCTGTCCACTCTAAGACTCAACCCCCGGCCACTCCCCAGCCTCCTTCCTCCTCCCCCCGCCGCTGGTGTTTCTCTCCTCACCTAGGGGCAGCCTTCCTTTAGACACTGCCATGGGCATTCTCTCTCTGCTCAACCTTCAATAAAACTTTCTTTGCTTTCCTACTTTTCTGAGTTTTGTGAATTCTTTCACCTTCTGCAAACAACCAGGGTTAATTTTACGCCAGTAAAAGTTTGGCTATTTAAATACCTAATATAAGTAGAATGAATTATCTAATGTTTATCTTTTTTGGGAATGGTTTATTTTACTTAGCATAATGTCCTCAAGGTTTATCTATGTTGTAGCATGTGACAGGATTTCCTTTCTTTTTGAAAGCTGAGTAATATTCCATTGTATGTATATAAAACATTTTATTTATCCATTCATCTATTAATGGACACATTTGGGTTGTTTCTACCCCTTAGCTATTGTGAATAGTGCTGCTATGAACATAGCAGCGCAAATACCTCTTTGAGACCCTGCTTTCAATTTTTTTGTATATATACCCAGAAGTGGGATTACTGGATCATATGTGAATTCTATTTTTAATTTTTTGAGGAAACTCTATACTGTTTCTATAGTGGCTGTATCGTTTTACAATCCCACCAACAGTGCACAAGGGTTGGTTGGAATTTCTCCACATCTTTGCCAACACCTGTATTTTCTGGGATTGTTTTCTGTCTGTCTGTTTGTTTGTTTGACAGTAGCCACCCTAATAGTTATGAGGTGATATCTCATTGTGGTTTTGATTTGCATTTCTCTGATAATTAGGGATGTTGAACATTTCCATATATTTGTTGGCCATTTGTACATCACCTTTGGAGAAATGTCTATTCAAGTCCTTTACCCATGTTTTAATTGGGTTATTTAACTTTTTGTTGAGTTGTAGGATTCTTTGTATATTCTGGATATTAACACTGTATCAGATTTATATGATTTGCAAATATTTTCTTCCATCCCATAGGTCCCCATCTCACTGTTGATCTTGTCCTTTGAATGCAAAATGTTTTTAAGTTTGATATAGTCCCATTTGTCTATTCTTGATTATGTTGCCTGAGCTTTTGGTGTCACAGCCAAGAAATCACTGCCAAATTCAATGTCATGAAGGCTTCCCCTGTTTTCTTCTAGGAGTTTTATAGTTTTAAGTTGCCACTTGATTTTGTATGGCCCATGAGCTAAGAATGACCTTTACAGTTTTATGTGGTTGGAAAAAAGAAAAAAAGAAAAATAATACTTCGTGATACCTGATAATTATGTAAAGTTCAAATTTTAGTGTCCATAAAGTTTTGTTTACACACAGCCACATTCATTCAGTTACATATTGCCTATGACTGATTTTGCACTACAAGGGCAGGATTGGGTATTTGCGACACACAAAGCCTAAGATATTTACTGTCTGACCACTTACAAAAAAAGTTTGCTGACTTCTGTGTTAGGCTACTTTTCCCCCCAGTCTCTCAGTATCTGAGATGGGCCAGAAAAGAAAACGAATACAGTCAAGTACTCAAAAACAAAGATTGTGTTCTACCTGAAAGAAAGGGATACTTAAGAAAAAGTTCTCTAAATCTTCTCTTCTTTTTAAAGCAGAATAGCCAAGGAAAATTCTTTCTTTAGTCAGATGACATCGCCTGACAGCAGTGGCTTCCAAAATGGGTTGCCCCAACTCAATGGGTGTAAAAGAAAATAGCAGAACTTCTGTTTCTCTTTTTAAATCTTATCTTTTGTACTTTCTGATTTTCAGTTTCATAATGAATATATATCATTATAAAACGTATAAACAAACACATATGGGATATTTGTATGGCATTCAAAATAGAAAAAATATATTGGAGACCACTATAGATCTCTTAGCAACTGGAGGAGGCAGGTGATCCAAGGGAAATAAAATTAAACCCCTTTGTTTTTTAAGAGTAATTTCACACTGTAGTTGTGACGGCATACTTTGAATTTCATCTAGCATTTATCAGACTAGAAAATACAGACTAAACAGATATTATAGTAGTTCAGTTATGTGAAAAGTAATATTTCTCTTACTGATAATTGGGCAGTTTTTGTTGTTGTTATTGTTGTTTTGCTTTTGCTTTGTTTTTCTGGAAGTTTGTACCTTTTCACCTCCTTCCTACATTTTTTGTTTTGTTTTTTAGATTCCATATATAAGTGAGATCATACAGTTTTGTCTTTCTCAATCTGACTTATTTCACTTTGCATAATGCCTTCAAGGTCCATCCATATTGTCACAAATGGTAGGATTTCCTCATTTTTCATGGCTGAATAATATTCCATTGTGTATATATGCCACAACTTCTTTGTCCATTCATCTATCCATGGACACTTAGGTTGTTTCCACATCTTGGCTATTGTAAATGCTTCTATGAACATGGTGGTGCAGGTTATCTTTTCGAGTTAGTGTTTTCATTTCCTATTTAATTGTATTTATTTTATTTATCTAAAAGCCTCAGTATAATCTTCGAAATGTAAAATCTAAGCCCCAGATAGTTAAACTCAGCAAGTAATGCTGATCGGATTGATGATTTTAATAAGAGGAATTCTAGCTTCTTAGACGTACTGTTTCCCATGTGGATTAACAGCTGCAAAAATACAGGGGAGAACTTCAAAAGTGGAGGGATTAAGATTAGTCTACCATTAATATCTAGTCCACCTGGAAAATTCTCAGGTATGATTCTCCACAGACTGGGTAACTAAGGAAGGTTACTTGTCCTAGCCCTTCCCATCTACCCCTGAATTCCCAAAGCCCCAGCCACAAGCAGGTATGTGTTGACTGCACGCTTCCAATTTAAGGACAAAAAATACAGCTGTCTGTGGTAAACTGAAGAATCCTCCATTTCCCCTAAAATATCCATCTGCTAATCCCCAGAATCTACTAATGTTACCTTATATGACAAAAAAGACTTTATAGATGGGAATAAGTTAAGGATCTTGAGATGGGGAGATTGCCCTGGATTATCCAATTGGGCCCTAAATGTAATCACAAGGGTCCTTATAAGAAGGAGGCGAGAAAGTCAAAGAAAAGAAGCAATGTGATAGCAGCAGAGACTGGGTGATGCAGCCACAGACGAGGAATGTGGGCAGCTTCTAGAAGCTGGAACAGACAAGGAATGGAGTCTCTGAGTCTCTAGAAGGAACCAGTCCTGCCAACACCTTCACTTTAGCCCAGTGAAACTGATTTCGGCTTTTGGCCTCCAGAACTGTAAGAAAATAAATGTGCTGTTTTAACCAACCTAGTTTGTGGTAATTTGTTACAGCAGCACTAGAACACGAATATATTTAAGCAGTCTTTGAAGACTGGTAACAAATATATAAAATATTTGTTAAGTTAGCGTAACATTAATGAATAGACACAGGACCGTAGATCCAAACTCCATAGTTTATATCTGAGAGACTCAATTCTCAGGATGTATAGGACCAGTTTTCCTGGTTGCTGCTAGCCGCAGTGGTTAGAGGCTTCTGAGAAAGGAGCAGAAGACCTGGTGTTGGGAGAGATTGCTTCTGGTCCTGTCCTGAAGAAGTCATTAATTGCCCTAAGTGAGCCTTTGAGTTTAATCTACCTGATCTCTAAGTCCCTTCCAATTCTAAAATTCAGAGCTGTAGCAAAACATATTTTACCTTTGAAAGTCTCACGTTACAACTGTTACAATCTCTCTCCAGCCTCCCTCTCCACCAAAGTCTACACGCTTATGCACGCGTTGTTTCTTCTGCTTGGACCTTTCTTCCCTGCCCTCACCCCCTGAGAGCTCAGATCAACACTCAGATCAAGAATCACCACCCTTGAGAGGCTCTCTCACCTTCCCAAAGCAGAATGGTCATCTCTGCCTTGGTGCTTTCAGAGAATTAGTAAAGCCGTTAACAAATTATAGTGACTATTTGTTTCCCCAAATCAGAATGTTGGCTACTCATATGCAAATATTCTGTCTGACTCATATTTATACCTCCAGCACCTACTTATGTGTTTGGCAGACACTCATGTTAAGTTTGTGGTCCAAATCAATATGTGAATGATTATTCCCTGGATTCTGAGAATCTACTTGGGGCCAGGCAGGGATGGGCAATGGGGAGGGATAGAGGTGAAGTACAAGAGGACAGGAAATTCATGGTTCAGCAAGTTATCCAGAGCCCTGGAGAAAAAGACAAGGCAGATTTGTGTGATGATTTAATTCAAGGCTATCCTCAGATACTGTACGTGCAATTTAGCATTTCTCTTGACCTTGCTTCAAAGTCAGTTTCTAAGTGGAGTTAACAGTATGAGCAACCTCGAACAGCAATCTGCTGATTCGAAGCTCTTAACTTGGGCTGATGGCAGACAGCCACACACAATTTGTTAGCTCTGCATCC
Source organism: Rhinolophus sinicus (assembly GCF_057876585.1). Classification (NCBI taxonomy): domain Eukaryota; kingdom Metazoa; phylum Chordata; class Mammalia; order Chiroptera; family Rhinolophidae; genus Rhinolophus; species Rhinolophus sinicus. Next base: position 46,951,484 of record NC_142504.1, read on the forward strand.
AAGCGTGCCTCAAGGCAGAGACACAACTTTAGAATTTTATGGGAGCTAGTTAACAACTCTGTCCTTAAAGACCATTCTGAGTAACAGCTCATAAAACTGTCTATATTCACTTTTCCTTCTTAGGCATAAAAAACTCTCTCTCACCCCCACTCCTTGAGTGTTCCAGATACATCTTCAATTTTCATGATAAAAAGGACAAAGGACAAACCTACTCAGAAAACTCCTTTAAGTGGAAATAAGGTTGCCATTTCCACATGCCTAGAAAACCTTTGAAATCACACTTTTCGCAATATATATATAGAGAGACTGATTTTAATTTACACTGTGTCTTTGATCACACATCAACTTTTATGATGTAGTAATCTCTGTGTCTTCCTTTGCTACTGCTACTTTATACTATATGCCTATGTCAGTTTAGAATTTTACATTTGAGATTCAGCTTATTTTTTTAAAGTTACCACTTATTGTACATTTTCCATGTACCGGATACTATGCTAAATGCTTTATAATTCTCATTTAGTCTTCATAACAAACTCAGCCACTAAGCATTATTACACTTTTACTTTTTATAGAGGAGGAAGCTGAGATTTAGAGAGGCTAATTTACTTTCCTGAGGGCACAAGGCGAGTAAGATGTGGAAGCAAGACTCAGGCCCGTGTCTGTTGGATGGAGAGAGCCAATAATTAGACTATCTTCTTACTTGTTTTTCATAATGTTAAAGTGACATTACATTGCTTAAAAAATACCATTCAGCAATTGACAGTTGCTTGTGGGGAGGGGGTGGGAATGAAAAAACGTAATCCTTATTTCCAAAATTAAAATTTCCACAATTTCCATTGTGGAAAAGAACCTTCAAAAGGCATCACCATCAGGTAATACATATTTACGATCGAGATGGGAAAGCTGTACATTACCTGCGCTGTTTCCCCAGCATTAAGGGCTGATGTTTAACCCTATTGTAAAACAAACTACTGTTTTAATCCTTAAAGTTAGAGAGAACAAAGCTAGAGCCCTAAAGATTACCTACGTAGACCCAGGCCAAAGTGAAATATAGGTTTGTCACATACATGTCAATGTACATGGAGGGGGACGTTAGTGGAAATTACAAGGTTTTGAAGAAATTCAGATTAACCTACAACCTCGGTTGTGTGTTGTACATTTGTAAGATGAAATTTTGACTGTGAGTTGAGTTTTATTTATTCCTTAAAATAAAAAAAGAAACAACCAAGATCGGTTATAGCATCCTGCAACTTAAGTCTTCTGTGGGAGGATAGGGATTTGTGAGAGGATTTCCAGTGCAACCGTCAGGAGCTCAGTGAGGGTTCACAGACTGTCTCAGCTTTGCAAGGACAGCCTGAGATTCACCCTTGGGTTGGTCTTGGTTCCTATAAGAATATACTCCACTCCCAGAGAGCAAGAATCAGATTTCAGTGGATTCCTAGATGTTTATGGATAAACCCAGATGATTGCATAATAGTCACTGGAAAACTATGTTGGAAATACAGACAGCTGGGCCTCACCCAGGAGAAGTCTCAGTAATAATAACCACAAATACTTATATAGTGTTTATTATGTTGCAGGCACTGTTCTGAGCACTTAACATTGACTCATTTAACCTGCTCAACATCCCTGTGAGGCAAATATTATTATCATCACCAGCTACCAGTAATGAAACTAAGGCACAGAGAGTTTAAAGAACTTGCCTAAGGTCATCCAGCCAGGGACTGAGCCAGATTTGAACTGAAGCTACCTGGCTTCAGTATTTAACCTCTGGGCTATGGTCCCATAATTTGTATGTGAACATGTTTTTCAGGTAATTCTGATGTGCAAGCCGGCAACTGATGTATAAATCTCCTTCTCTTACAACCTCATACCTGGCTGTCTCTGAATTAGGGTTGGCAGCCAACAATGTTAGGACAGCTGTTTTTATTTTTTAAATTTCAAGTCCTTAGCTGCTGCACCCTCTGCTTCATGGAGACTAAATCTGATGCTGGGAAGAAATATGGCTTGGGAGTAAAGAAGGTGGGGTACTAGGTTGTCTCATATGGCTTGGAAGACCTGTTTGTGTGCAACTCTTCCCAGCCCTACATTAGGTTGGGAGTATTTACACCATAGGAATCAGCAAACACTACAAACGAGCGCTTCTTTTTCCCCCAGAGAGCTGGTGATTAAACATTTACCAGCATGCCTCTGGCTTTATGGCACAACTCCCAGCTCAACCATTGGCTACCTTACCTCAGGTCCATTCTTTAAATTCTCCCAACCTCGGTTTTCTCATTTGTAAAAATGGAAGGAATGACAACTGTGGAAAACAAATGACATAAGAAATGTGGAAGGATTTTATATCGTTTTAAAGAGATAAATGAAGAGTCAGCAGTCTACAAATAATGTTCCTTTTCTTTCCATTTCCTAATTGCTCCGAAACAATGAAAGACATCTATTATATTCCTCCATGTCTCTTCCCAAGCTAAAATCTCTTTGAGTTATTACTCATTTGTAGGTGTTTCCAGACCCTTTTTCATATTTTGAGATATGTCACACACAGATCACAACTCAGCTCCCTTGAGTTGTATTTTGGTTACTTCTCTGAGTCCCCAAGCAGCATCTCACTGTACTCTCGGTATAGTCAGAGGCCCTTCCTGCTGCAGTTCACTCTGCTGTCACCATCCCTGCCTGCAGCTCTGCTTCCTGTGCCAGACACCTCTGTCACTCCTGGGTACCTTTACTAATGTACCAGAACCCAAGGAAGGTCCTCAATTCTGTGGCACAGCGCGAAGACCGCTCCTATTCCCACACCATCCACAAGGACTAAGGACGTGTTGCTTAGACCCCTACGGTCCCAAAGTCTTCAAGAGTTTAGGAGAAATTACTGTTTAATTGTCTTACTCTCATTCTCTCTCCCTAGAAATCTGGTATGAATTTGAGGGGCGAGGGATTGCTTGAATCAGGAGAAAACTTCAAGTGACAAACAAAACTTATGCCCAGACCATGCCTTCCTTCAACACTTAAGGCTTTGTAACAAGGCCAGAGTTAGCCGCCTGACCTTTCCTTTTGTTTTTTTCTCTCCCAAGAGGCTCATTTGTCCACCAACCAACCACACACACTTATGCCACCTGAATTCCCATGGTGAAGTCGGATAGACTCAGCCCGGGGACTTCTATACAAGTTCTCATAAAGGGTGTAGAGCTGGATGTGCGGAAGGAAGAAGGAAGAGCTCTTCTTCAGGATGGAACACTATAGTTTTATAAAAGTTGCCGAAGATGGAGTGTTTTTAGTCATCACATTATTATTAATATAAACTGAACTTGCAGTTTGCAAAATGATTGTTTTTAGGTTGCTATTTAGTCATATCTTCCGCTAATCTCATATTTGTACAGTTGTTTCTCTGAACACAAATAGTGAGCTTTTAAGTTTATATCTGTGAACTCCTTTTGTATTACAATAAGCCCATCACCCCAGTCTATGGCGGACATTTTAGGTTCCGATTTGGTCTCTGTCAATTATCCTTTCATGTGGCAAAAACATGACCAATGTGATACATTTTTACTGAAAGATATAGGAAGAAGTCCTCATGGAAGACTGGACAAATGTCTACCATTTAGGATTCAGCAGTAGCTCTCCTGACCAAAACATCTTTGGTAACCTGAAGCAATCCAAATGCTAATGCCACCTACAGGTTTCAGGCCCCGAATTTGCCTTTCTACCTTCTATAACTGCTTTTCTATTAACTTTGCTCCTATTGTCCCTTTGCTGCTGCTTATTTTGACTGCCTTCTTGCTGTATATGGGATGTAAAATGACCCTAATGTGAATTCGATGGGATCTGAGAGTAACTACACAATCTGTAGCACACTGTTGGGCAGATTTCTCACGCAGGCCACTCAGGCCACTGCTCTGACATGACTATCCTAACAGATGATTTTGGCTAGAATAGCAATCCCCAGTCCACTGAGATGTGGCCAGCGCAACGGGGTCACTTGACAAAAAAAGGTGTTCATTCATTTAACAGGTATTAATTGGTCACCAATCTTGTGCCAAAAGTTATTATAGCTGCTTGTAATATACACTAAGTACCTGCCCACAGGGAGCACTCATCATAATGGGAAAGAAAGACAAATAAGTCAACAAGAATTAATTTACATAAAAACATGGTAATGAGATAGAGACTGGGCAGGAGGAAAGGGTTAGATAGAATTCACAGGGAAGGCCTCTTTGAAAAGATAAAATTTAAGGTAAGACTTGAATTATGAAAAGGAGTTACTTCTGTCAAAATTTCTGTAAAAGCATTTCAGCACATTCCAGAATATTCTAGCAATGCCTGAGTATAGGAACGAGGTTGGTGTCATAGAACAGAAAGAAGTCCAGGGTGGTGGAACTAAGGGGAAGAGGGCAGAAGATAAAAATGAGAGAGGTAGGCAGGGGCCAGATCATTTAGAAGTAGGACTACAAAGCCACTTGAGAGTTTTAAATATGGAAGGTGTGTTGGGGTTGGAGAGTATGATCTGGTTTTAACAAAGATCAGAATACAGTAACATCAGAAAGTAGGTTCATTCAAGGTGTTTGTGCCTGGCAGGCACTTAGTATTTCATAAATTGTTCAGTCCAGTCATCCAGAAATTTCTGTCCTTCCATCTTTTTGTCATTTGCAACTTTATAAGCATGCTTTCAACGTTCTCATCTGAGTTATGATATAAACATTGCTTAAAAGAGAGCAGCTGAATGTCGTAGACACCAATGATGATCATATACCAAGGTCCAGATCACAGTATACAGGAGAGTCAGCTGGATAACTAAGGGAATTGCTCAACTTTCTCCCCTCACCCCATTGAAAGAGTAAAAACCTGTCTGGAACTAAAAGATAAAAAGTCAGCTCAAACTTAAAAAAAAAAAGCAGTCCTGCTGTTGATCCGGCTGTGAGGATGAACAGAACAAGCCAGCTGCAAAGTTACCAGGAAGCATTGATCTCCCAGTCTTGAGGCAGCTGTAAAATGCTACAACTCCCCTCCCCCCACCACCCTTTTTGAATGGCTACTGCTTTCTATCCAGTGATGCCCCAAAGCATTTTATTATTCCCATCTTTTACTGGGGATTCCTGATTGCTAAACCGCCCTCACCATGTGGTATCACCCAACCCCTGGTTTGTTCTGCTTCTCTTAAACCCATCACAGAAACAACATCCAATACAGAGCTGATTCTTGCTTCTCTTACCTGTCCCTCAGAATCCTTCAGAAGGAACCTAAATCTTACAAAATGCTTTCCGCCTCACTCCTGTTGGGGTGCTCTCCCTCACTGCTTGGGGACAGTAAATCTGATTTGATCATACCATAGGTTTATACCTGGTGATCTTAATACCATTAGTCTCACTTTGTTCTGTCCCTGTTTTATTTCCCCTAGTGACTCTGAAATAGTGCATTTTATTAAAGTAATGACAGAGTTCCCCATTACTACAATATGGAATTAATAACATATGTTATTAATACTCCCAGCTTGATGCTTGAGTTTACTTTTTCATTATTAAAAACATTGCTGTTTTAATATTAATGATAGGTTGTGTTAAAATAAATACACCTTATTTCAAATGGAGTCAGGAAGGTTTCTGGTCAAGATGGCAGAGTAGGTAAATGCTGGGCTGGCCTCCTCCCATGACTGCATCAAAATTACAACTAAACTACATAACAATCATCATTGAGAATCACCTAAAGTCTAGCTGAACAGAAGTCTTATATCTAAGGATATACAGAAGAAGCCATGTGGAGATTGGTAGGAGGGGTGGAGTCATGGAATGGGCTGGTCCCACACTCACATGTGGCAGTAAAAAATCAGAAGGGATCTCTCAGGTGCAGAGGTCCACTATAGGAGGAATGGGTCCAAGCCCCATACTAGGTTCCCCAGCCCAGGGTTCCAGTGCCGGGAGGAGAAGTCCCCATAACTTCTGGCTGTGAAAACCAGCAGTGATTGTGGCTGAGTGAGATGGAGAGCAGCTAGAGTCCTAGGCATTCCTCTTAAAGGAACCCTGCATAGACTCACTTGCTGACGGACTCATTCACTCTGAGCTCCAGCACTGGGGCAGCAGCTCAAAAGGTGTCACGGACATTTGGGGAGGAAATGAATTGTCAGGCTTCAGGGAGAGGGCTGGAGGGTCAGCTTTCTCCCAGACAGAAATGCTGGCAGAAGCCTCAGTTTCTTTCTTGAGCCCTCCCCCTACCCACTGTGCAGACACCAGTGAGCACCATATCTGAGTCTCCATCAACCTGGCTAACACTGTTTACCCCATCCTGGTGATCCCCTGAAACCCAGCCCCCACCCGCCAACTTGCAGGACCACTTGAGCCACTTCCAGTGGTTTTCCATACAAACAGCCTGTTGTGGTTCACCCGGTGGACTTTCTTAAAACCTTTCAAAGTTTCACGAACCCCAGACAAACAGTATCTGGTATCAGCATGCCCTGTACCACTTGTTAAGCATCCCCAAAACAGGCACTAGTAACAGTCAGCCTCAGCTTCCAGCTTAGCCTCTCCCAGGAACCTCCAAGCCCAGCACAAGTGGCAACCATCTGCAGATCACTTTGTAGCTCATACCAAGTGGCCCTATGCTGGGCACAGGCAGTGGCTGATCTTGGCCAGCACCAGAGCCCATCCCCAAAAGGCCACAGAACCAACACACTTGGTGGCCAGCTTCAGACCACACCAGAGCACTACACAACCTCCTCCACAAATGACACACCCAGAGGGCAGACTCAGCAGTCATCAGAGTCCTGCTAAAGTGAATCCTGCTGCATAAGGTCAGGCCCTGCACAACAGCTCCTCTAGTGCAGTTATGTCCCAAAATGAAAAACAGAACAAAGTTCTAGAGAAAGAACTAAACAAAATGGAAACAAGCAATTTACCAGAGACAGAGTTCAAAACACTAGCGATGGGATGCTCAATGATCTCAGTGGGAACTTCAACAAAGAGATAGAAAACAAAAATGGAAATAGAAAACACAAAAGAGAACCAGTCAGAAATGAAGACTATGATAACTGAAATGAAGAATACATTAGAGAGACTCAACAGTAGATTAGATGAAGCACAGATTCAAATCAGCAACTTGGATGATAAGGTAGCAGAAAACACCCAATTAGAGCAGTAAAAAGAAAAAAAAGAATCCCCCCCCCCAAAAAAAAAAAAAAGATAGTTTAAGGGGCCTTTGGGAAAACATCAAGTATACCAACATTCACATCAGAGGGGTACCAGGAGAAGAGAAGAGAGCAAGGAATTGAAAACAGAGAAGAGAGGGAGCAAGAGATCAAGAAATTATTTGAAGAAATAATGACAGAAAACTTCCCTAACCTGGTGAAGGAAACAGACATAAAAGCCCAGGAAGTATAGAGAGTCCTAAACAAGAGGAACAAAACAGACCCACACCAAGAAACATTATAATTAAAATGGCAAATGTTAAAGACAAAGAGAGAATTCTAAAGGCTGCAAAAGAAAGACAACTAGTTACTTACAAGGGTTCTCCCATAAGAAATTCTGTTGAGCTGATTTCTCAACAGAAACTTTACAGACGAGAAGCGAGTGGCAGGAAATATTCAAAGTGATGAAAAACAAGGGTCTAGAATCAAGAAACAGAAAATCTGAACTGACCAATTACTACTAATGAAATCGAATCAGTAATCAACAAGCTCCCAACAACAACGACAACAAAAATACTGGGCCAGATGGCTTCACAGGTGAATTTTACCATACATTCAAAAAAGAATTAGCATGTATTCTTCTCAAACTATTCCAAAAAATTCAAGAGGAGAGAAAGCTCTCAAGCTCATTTTATGAGGCAGCCACCATTACCCTGATCCCAAAACCAGACAAAGACATCACAAAAAAAAAAAAGAAAGGAAACTAGGCTGATATCCCTAATGAACATAGATACAAAAATCCTCAACAAAATATTAGCAAACCGAATTCAGCAATACTTTAAAAATATCATACACCAAGATCAAGTGGGATTCCTTCCTGCTATACAAGGTTGGTCCAATATCTGCAAACCAATTAATGTGATACAACACTTGAACAAAATAAAATAATTGATCATATCAATAGATGCAGAAAAAGCATTTGATAGCATCCAGCATCCATTTATGCTAAAAACTCTCAGCAAAGTGGGAATAGAGTGAACATATCTCAACATGATAAAGGCCATATGAAAACCCACAGCTAACATCATACTCAATGGGGGAAGAGCTAAAAGCATTCTCCTTAAGATGAGGAACAAGACAGGGATGTCTACTATCACCAGTTTTGTTCAACATAGTACTGGAAGTCCTACCCACAGCTATCAGACAAGAAAAAGAAATAAAAGTCATCCAAATTGGAAAGGAGGAAGTAAAATTATCATTATTTGCAGATGACATGGGACCATGGATTAAAGACTTAAATGTAATACTTGAAACCATAAAACTCTTAGAAGAAAATATGGGCAGTAAACTCTCAGACATTACCCTTAATAATATTTTCACTGATATACAGGTCTGACAATTAAGTTAGCAAACTTATCTTAGAAAAAATGCTACATACCTTATTGCTGAATATCACTATGGTCACCTTCGAAGTACTCCCCTTGGGAAGCTATGCACTGATGCCAGCACCTAGTCCACCCTTCAAAGCAATTTTGGAACTCTTTCTGGAATGGTCATCAGAGTTGTCGTCGTATTATCGTTGGTGTCCTGACTGTCCTCAAAATGTCCTCCTTTCAATATTTCCTTTATCTTCAGGTAAAGAAAGAAGTCATTGGGGGCCAGATCAGGTGAATAGGGAGGGTGTTCCAATACAGTTATTTGTTTACTGGCTAAAAACTCCCTCACAGACAGTGTGTATTGTCGTGATGCAAGAGCCATGAATTATTTGGCGAAAAGTTCAGGTTGTCTAACTTTTTCATGCAGCCTTTACAGCACTTCTAAATAGTAAACTTGGTTAACTGTTTGTCCAGTTGGTACAAATTCATAATGAATAATCCCTCTTATATCAAAAAAGGTCAGCAACATCGTTGCAAAGTTCATGAAGTTAATTGTCAGATCGTGTGTAGTGTGTGTGTGTGTGTGTGTGTGTGTGTGTGTGTATACTGGGGTGTCAAAAAATGTATACACATACAAAAAATGTTTCTTAAAAAGCAGTAGTTCACCGTAATCAGAAGTGTCTGGATGCTTTGAGCACCTCTTGTAATTGCAGAAGTCAAACGTGACTTGTATTTATCTTTTCTCATTGGTATATACTGAGTATTACAATTTTAACACAGCTTTTTCCTCTCTTAAAATGTGTATGCATTTTTTTTGGCACCCCCAGTATATGGAATGGAGTCGGGAAGCCTTGAAGGGGGACCTCTCATGCATTACCCCTCACCATACCTCACATTCCCCAACAGAAAAAAGCTTACTTCTCATAAGCCAGCAGGAAGAAGGAACTTCTTGCTCTGCAACAGCCCAGCCAGTGAGACATCACCACACTCAGCCAGTGAGAAGCTATCACCACCCTAAACTCTTGAAACATCCCCTCCCATCTTCCTTCTTTCCCCTGTAAAGACAAGCCCCTCTCCTCTGTTTTCCATCTTGCCTATGGTTCACCATAATTTGCTTGTCCCGAATTGCAATTCCTCTGCTATTCCTGAAGAAATTCAGTTTGCTGGTAAAATAACTGGCACATTTGTTTAAGGTCAACAGTTGCTTGTATGATGTTGCCCCTGAAAGCAAAAACTTGAAGTCAACTCTGCTGGTATATAGAAAGGGATATGTTTGTGGAGTAGTAGAAAGATCCTGGGTTTGGGAGTCAGGCAGACCTCAGTTTGCCTCTTCTGAACTCTATGACCCCGGGCTATCTCTTATCCTCTGAGCCCCATTTCCTTATTTATGAGACAAATAATTGTACCCACCTTGCAAGTGTGATTTCAGTTAATGACAATGTGTGCCAGCAGGGTTTGACACCTAGCAAGTGCTCAGCAAGCAGCTGCTATTTTTATTAAAATGAGGTACTACCTAGTCCCCAACTACTTGATTCCTCTCCCCAGACAATTCTGATGCCACCTCAAACCACTCCAGTCTCCATTCCCCACTGGATGGTTCAGCTCTGGGTTGGTGTTTAGGCCAATCCTGACCTCAAGGTCAACCCATCCCAGCTTCTGTTTGTCTTGCCTCCCTGCTTCTGCTTTGAGATCTGGACTTCGGTCCTGTTCCCATGGGTGTGGGGAGCCATGGTTTCTTGCAGCCCTGAACCTTGCAGACTGGCTTGGTTTCTGCCCCCATAACATTGCCTCTGCCTTATCTGAGAAGCGCCTAACAGCTGCTGAGGAATGTGGTGAAAACGGCCAGTTCCCAGACACAGAAAACTAAGGGCTTTCTGGACAATTGGTAGGTTCTGTCTCCTTGAGATATTTACTTTTGTGAGTTTCAGTGACCTTGTATCTTCTATGTCAAAGTAAGGTTGAGGCTGGAAAGATTTACTTTCACTGAGATAATGCATATCTTCTTCGTTTAACTACACGTACTCAAACTGTATATATTGGTTAGAGATAATAAACTCAGGGCTTCAGCATGACTGAAGACCGGCCGCATTAGCATTTGTGTGTGTCTTTTATTTCATTCCCACTCCCCCATTCAGGTACTGATCGACTCGTGGCGGCTGGCCCGTCACACATGGGCTTGAGTCTTGGTACTCTGCCCGGTACCACGTCCCTCTCTTTGGGACCCTCTTGTCAAACCTCCCAACTCCCACAGTCCTTCCTCCTAAAGGAGGACCCAGGACAACAGTCCCGCTCTTGAGGCTAATCCAATCATGTGGTCCCACCACCAGCTAACAAACCTCCCTCATCCCTCTGCTTGGATTCCCAAGTATCACCTGTTCCAGACTTGTAGGAGTTGGCCCTCACCAGTTGGGATATTCTAGTTACTTGGAGCTAGATCTTCCCTCACCTGGCTCGTATAGTATGTCCTGCCTTCTGGACTATACCTTTCTCCCAGTACCTGTTCTCCAAATGCCTGTCCCAACCCAGGTATCAGGTCCAATTCCTGAATGCTGTTCATTCGTCCTGCCTGTTTATATTGATAGACATATTGGTAGATATATCAGGATAGTGAAACTATCCCGCTGAAGGCTTTAACTGAGGGCTACACTGAGGTGTACAAAATCTGGTTCAGCCTTTGACCTTTTGACCTTGCAAATTGTAATGAAGGCTGCAAATATAAGAATTAAAATACCCAGGGGATGCAGGCGAGTCCTTGCTTCTGTGGAGCTTTCATCTGAAGTGCTGGTATATTGAAGCACTGGAGACTTCGGTTACTCTTAGCGTTAACAGTTCAGTGAAGACAGAGTTTCAGTTTAGACGGTAGATTAATATCGTCAGTTCTTCAACACAGCTGTCAGTTGGTTGTTGACTATATTTGGAAGTAAACAGTAATGAAAAGCAGACATAGCTGGTACTGTTTTGTCAACACTGCCCCTGAGGTACACGCAACTCACACCCTGCAAGTCTCTGAGCTTTGCCACCCGCTCGTCCTGGTGAGGCATCTGGAGAACTTCAAGCACTGTGTGTTGTTATGAGGACATGCTTTTCTAGCTCTTACATCTGCCTGTTGGCAATACTCCAAGTTCAAAGAAGACAATTAAAAGGAATCTTTTAGATGATAAAATAATGCATGTTCACTTTAGAAACTTAGCCAAATACAATAAAGCATGAAGGAGATAAAATTACCACCCATCCCAGCATCTTGAGATAAACGCTGCTCACATTTTAATGCTAATTATAAAAATAACTGTATGTAATATGTGCTTATTAGGAAATACTGTTTTGGGGAAAAAGTAATAATAGTAATGACCATCACTTACTGAGCATGGATCCCGTGCCAGCTTCTGTACTAAGTGCTTTAATATGTATTAACCTATTTAATTCTCCCAACAAAAGGTAAACAAAAGCTGATTCAAACCAGGCAGGCTCTCTGTTCTTACCCAGCACATGACACAAAGAAAACAGAGGTTACTTGTAATCCCTTGACTCAGAGAACCACTTTTAACATGTTACATTTCAAGAAACTAATTTTAAAATTCATCAGAAAATATATTATCCTGTGATTCAAGGAGCAGGAGAGATTTTAAACACAATGCATCAGTGTAAATAACATCAGTTCTTTGCATACGCGTATGGTGCTGCTCCAAAGTTTCACATTTTCATTCACAAGCAGACTGATGGCATAATAACTAACCTTTTGTCCATTCTTTTCTTCCTTAATTCACTCTATTATACTGAGCATCAGTGACTCAGGGAAAAAGTCTGAATGAAGAGGGAAATAAAGAAGAGAAAAGAGCAGGGCCTGAACAAGCCGTGATGGAAGATGCCTCTGAGACAAATTTTTTGATGCCGTAGTTTAAAATCAGCCTCTTGTGGACTAATTAGTCTTCCATGGTTTACTGCAAAGTCACCTCACTGGTCTACCAGTACCCACTCTAGCATGCTTCGATCCATGATGTGCATACAGCAGCCTGAATTTCCTTGTAAAACACAAATTTGGGTCTGCTACCTCTTAGGATGAAGACAAGGGCGTTACCTGGCCCACAGACCCTGTAAGCCTCACTCCCGGCTGCATGCACTGGCTTCTGCAAGTGCCTTATCCTCCTATGCCCGCTCCCTCCCAACAGCCTTTGTGGTGCCCTCTGCCTGTATCACCGTCTGCTACTATGCTTCTCCTTCCACAGCTGGGCTGACATTTCCTCAGAAGAGCCCTTCCCAACCTCCCAGAGTAGGCCAAATTCCCATCCAGTGAGAACTTAAGGCACTGTCTACCTCTCCTTCTCAGCATAGGCCACAATTTCAGTTTTGCAGTTGTGCATTGGACCATTTATTTGACATTTGTCTCCCTGCCTAGAGTGAACCCCCTGAGAACAGGCTCCATGCCACCACCGGATCCCCAGGCCTAGCATGGCACGTGGCACAAAACAGGTGCCCAAAGAGTTAATTAATGACTGAATAAATCTTTACTGGGAAGTTTACTAGCTGCTATTTTTAAAATAAGTGCCTATTTGAATTTCTGTGTAATTGATGTGATAATGTTAATAATAACAACATTAAGGAAAAATACAGTCTCTGAAACAGAGTGAGCACTAAGCTGATTTTACTGTCCAACAGGGAACAGGAAACTGATCCAACAGGTAGGTGATCAGCTCTGTTGGATGGAGTTCTTGAGGAATGGACGTTACACACGGTTTTAACTCCAAATCCACAAATGGTCCATAGTCTGATAGGCTTCTTGATCAGTTGAACCCAGAAGGTACAATTAAGTCACAGACAGCAAATAGTGACCATTTCACTATCAGAGTCTTCTTCTGTTGGTTCCAACCAGTGTTCTAATAAAAACGATTGCCGTTCTCTCTTCTGGAGTGCTGGCTGCATACTGTCTTGAAATTTCTCTTACCTTCCAAAGCTCACAGTTCTGCAGACTGTTACTTTGAGGGCACATCCAGAAAGATTTGCTTTCAGCTGGTTGGGATATTGGTTTCCATTCATCTGTAAACTGAGGTCAATCATATCTTCCTCAAAGGATACTTAGGTGGGTTATTAAGATAGTTCAAGGAAGGAAGATAGAAGTATATAGTATCCTTAATACAGGCCATTAGATGTTATTGACAGTGGTATTACTGATGCCAAAGGTAAAATTATTTGTTTGAGGACCAGTATGCCAGGCCCCACTAAGTCGTGCTGTGCTGGGCAAGACTATTCCCATTTTTACATTGATCCTCTAAAGCAGAACGATGTCTTATGGAAAATCTCCTGGAACAAGTTTTTCTTCATTATATTAAATGAACTCATGCCTTCAAATACCATAAAATTCAAGGCCAAGGTTGTCCTGGGAAATTCCTTAGGCAGATATCGTGTGAAGACAAAGCCTTTGAATAGTGGAGTCTCTAAAGCATAGAATTTGGGAGGAGCCCTTGGTTATTTTCAACATCTCACCCTGATTTCCTATAAGCTATGTGACCTTAACCCTTCAATTTCCTCATCTGTAAGGTGATAGTGATCATATCAGCTCATCACCAGATTATTGGCAATGACGGAAAGAGAAAGTTTATGTGGGAATTTATAGCTTTCCAGGAAACCTAAGTAATTGTTAGTTGCATACAAACAATAATGATTTCATATACAAGAATGATAATAAATGGGCCTAGTTTCAGTAGAAATGCAACCATATCACCTCCACCCATTAGCAGTGAGTTGGTCATCTACACCTAATAAAGCTCAAAATGTTAAGGGACCTAATAAAGCTCAAAATGTTAAGGGACCCAAAACACAAATGTAAAAGAGGACAAAATGACCATCCTGAGGTGTAAATCCATAACATTGGCATACTTTAAGATAATATAATATGTCTAGTCAACCAGAAAGGAGTACGTTAGTATAATGCATGAGTGCAGTGTCCTCGCCTAATTAAAGGCATTGTCTTCTATGACTGCTATGTCAATGCTATTCTAAGTGAAAATATTTTTTAAGAAAAATATACCTATATAAGATTTGATGTGAGATAAGTAAAAATAAATTGTCTAAAAACAAATAAACGTATTAAATGTATTCCCATATAAATACTGACTTGAAAGGAAAGTCTTTACATGGAGCTGTGGATGAGAAAGCGTCTACATTCCTTGTATATGTTTGTATGTGTGCACAAACACATATGTGTGCATGTATTTTCCCAAAGGGATTTCCATTTATTTGTTGCAAATACGTAAATGAATCATTTTATTTTTCATTCTCCTCATCCCTTTATTTTCAAGGTAGGGAAAAGGATTTCTTCCCTATAAATCATTCAAACTATCTTTTTATGCCTGAGAAAGGCCCTGTTGTCTTAGAAGCAGACTGATTTGAGACAAAGTGACAGGCCTGCTTTTTGTGTGTCTTTTAAAATTCTTGATAACTAATGTCTAGAAGCAAAAACTGTGCATGTAGACTTTGCAGCCTGATCTTCCCTGAAGGAAAATCCTAATCACCAATTTCAAAGGCAATTTGCAGTCATTGTGTTTTAATTTAAACCAGATTTCCTTACAACTCAAAACTACAAAGACTCAGTCTCCATGCCCTGAAGACTGCAGGCTATTGCTCAGTGATTAATCATGGAGAAAAAAAAATACCCCCTATTTTCACCTTAATTGGTTGGAGGGCAACCTATAGGTATAAGAATGCAATTCACAGCCCACCACTAATGAATAGCTAGCTATTCAAGATATGCACTCACTGAAAACACTTTATATACATTATAAGGAACTATAAAGCAGAATCCTGCTTGACTCCCCTAAAACCCTTCTGGTCTTTTTGCTTGGTCTATTTTTTTCAGTTGCTATGTGCTGCTTCAATGAGTGAAAAGAACCTCTAGGCGGAAGCTATTGCGACACTCACCCTGCCCGTGTTTTTGTTATACATTCCAGGCTGAATCACAAGTGCTGATGCTGGCAAAGTAGTCACAGCAGAGCAAGGGGACTTTCAGGTGCTTCATCTTTTCAATACTTCCTTATTACTGTTGTTACAAAACTCAGGGGATCTGTTATAGTTTGACCACCTTTGTAGCCAGCTTTTGTTATAATTCTTTACATTTCAAAAAGCAGTTGGGAAACTCACTATCAAGCCTTGGAATGGTAGAATCTCAGGTTCAGAGGGACGCCATGTCAGTGAGTGTCTTGGCAGAAAACAGAACTCCAAACAAAGGGTTTAACTGAAGATAGGTGATTTATAGGGACCTGAGCAAGGTAAAGGGCTCCAACAAAGGTGAGGAAGCACCCAGGAATAACAGTGGGGCCGTTACTGCCCTGGGCCTGAGGAATGAGGGCAGAAGAGCGCTGGGAGACTGGAGCACGGAGGGAGCTGTAGTCTTACCCACAGGAAGACACGACCACTGCTGGGACTTAACTGTGGAAGCAGGAAGGAACTCAATCCCCCCTCCTGCCACTCCTCACCCCCCACTGCTGCTGTTGGATAAACCCCAGGAGAAGCCAGGGGTGGGGAGCCGGGGTAATGCGCTCAGCTCCTACCTCGGGACACAGACCAGGTGGAGAGGGCCAGAGAGTGGATGGGGGGCCCTCAAGGCCCACAGGTCTGCTGGTTCTCAGACCTGTGCAGGTGGCAACGCGCGTGGAGATCAGCTCACTCCTTGCATGATTCCTTCAGTCCACCCAACTTTGACTGCATACCTACCAAATGCTAGGCCCTGCTAAAAGCAGGTAAGTTCAGAGATGCATAACATTATCTTCCGCTCAGAGGAACCGAAACCTAAGCCAGGACAGACTGGTGGGAGATAATTTCAATGTAACACGGCGTGTACACACTGACGTGTATGTGCAGCCATCTCCTGCATCATTGTAGTAGCAAGACATTAGAAATAAACTAATTATCCATCAATTGGGGATTGGTTAAATAAATAATCGGACATCAATCCAGTGGAATCCTATGTAATCATATATTTAAAATGAAGATCTTTATGTCATGCTATGGAATGATCGCTGAGATATATTGTTTAAAAAAGCAGAAGCTGAATGTTGTATACAATATGCTACCATCTGTATAAAAGAGAAAGGAAGGGAGAAAGAAAGGAAAGGAAGAAAGAAAAAGGAAGAAAGAACAATATAGAATATATGCACACATACATTTGCTTGTATATACTGGTCAACGTCTCAAAGGAGTTGTAAGAAAGTGGTAATACTGGTTGTCTCTGTGGAAGAGAAATGGGTGGCCAGGGGACAGGGTTAAAAGGAGGCACTTTATTTACTTTATTGAACCTTTTGAATTTTGAACTATGTAAATATATTACCAGTTGGAAAAATAAACTACTAAAAATGAAAATTTAAAAGTCAATATAATATGGTCAATGCACAGGGTGTATGGGGCACGGAGGAGAGAGCCTGGCCTGGCCTGCGGCTCAGCCTAGGCTTCCTAGACAATGTGCTGCCTCAACTGAACCTTGAAGGAAGCACAGAGCTTGGCAGGAAGGGCTCTGAGGCCGTGGAGATGGTCTAAGCAAGGCACAGAGGCCTGGGGTGGGGGTATGGGTGGTGGTGTACCTCAGAGCATGAGAAGCTATGCGTGACTGGAACCAAAAAAATGAAGTGGAAAGTGATGGGAGATGGGACCAGAGAGCTGGCAAGGCCAGGGGTGGGGGCCTTGTGGACTCTGCTATAAAGCTCAGGAATATGATGAAGAATCACTGTAAACTCTGGGGTTAAGGATGGGTTTGAGGAAGATGAGACTGAAGATAGAGAGGCTATTATTCTTGAAACAGATACATTTAATTCCATCAGGTGAACTTGTGAAAACTGGGCCAGCAGAAAATCCAACTGTTTGTTACAAACTGACAACAAGCAAAAGACAGTTTCTTAAGAACATTTGTTACTATTTTAATATTAAACTCTACTATTTGCTTGCTACTGGTTCATGCATTTTGACACGTTTCAGGAGAGTTCCTGGAAAAAACTGGAAATGGAGAATATTTCTATCAATTAGTTTAATATTGGGATTGGGAAAGATGCTTATAATGATTTCAGGGGTAGAACACCTTGTTAACATAACACTGCTTTTCCGAGGGGCACAGGGTGAGAACCACAGATCTCATCCAACCCGCAGCTCCTGTGCCACCAAACTGGAGAGACTCAGAAGTTCCTGGAGGAGGGACTATCTGAGCCCAGAGCCAGCCTCCCACCCTTCCCTCAGTCCATGTGGCAGTGAAGTGATCACTGGATTTACAGTTACAACTTCAGCTTCTGGTCTCAGATTTCTCCCTCCTTAATTGTATGTGCTTGGACAAGCTCTTCGTTGATCAGAGCCCCAGTTTCCATATCTATAAAATGGGGATACTTATACCTGCCTTATGTATCTCACTGATATAAAGGTATATTACAAAAGAAACTGAGATAAGGTATGTGAACGTGCTTTAAGAATAATAAAGCATTTAATAAATTTGTCATTATTAAAAAATATCCACTCTGTCTCTGTCTCAGACACAAAACATACTGTCGAGTTCATGAGCCCTGACTTATTAGGTATTCAATGAACAACCAAAAACAACAAAACGCAACATTATCTCCAATTAATTTCCCTTTTAGTTATTGTGAGGTCAGTGTTCAACACATGATGGTCAGTGAAATACCACGGACTGACTAATGGTGGTTCATAAAACTAACATGATTTTAAGGTTGGTAGCTAGGTTTGACATTAACTCAGGCAAAGAAATTTAAATATTAAAACTTTGACTTATATTTAGTCCAAGGTAATTTAAGTAAATAAATTAGTAGTTTGAGAGCAAAAGAAAACATAGTGGGAGGAAAGAAACACGGATTTTCCAGTCAGAAAGCCCTAGATTAGGTTCATCGACTTTCACTTATTTTGTGCCTTGGGCAAGTGACCGAATGCCCCAGAATCTGTTTT
This sequence comes from Rhinolophus sinicus, assembly GCF_057876585.1. Taxonomy (NCBI): domain Eukaryota; kingdom Metazoa; phylum Chordata; class Mammalia; order Chiroptera; family Rhinolophidae; genus Rhinolophus; species Rhinolophus sinicus. The sequence goes on from NC_142504.1 coordinate 46,969,898, forward strand.
CTCATCTTTCTAAGGTGAATAAAGAAATACTACCACTTTGCCATACTACTTTCTTCTTTTCCTCCTTCCCCTCATTCTTCTCATGCGACCAGAATGTAAGTTAATGAAGCGTGGTTTTCGGGGTGTTTTCCCTTAAAAACTCATAAAGGAGCCCCACCCGACTTCCAAGTCATAGTCCAAGAGAAAATGTTAGCATTATGTCCACTGCCAGCTCTTCTCACTTGAAGAAAGACACAAAATCGACACATTCATTCATGTCTCCTCCAAGGTACTGGGCAAGGTGCTACTGTTAGGGTCACAGAGGTAGATAAAAGAGGCATGGTCCCCACCCTCACAGAGTTCATGACTAATATGGAAGCAGATACAAATGCAATTCCTACTTTTGAAAAGTGCAATGAAGGAAAAGAGGGTATATGTGAGACAATAATGAGGAATGTCATTTCTATTGGGGGCATCTCAGGGCAGGTTCTCTAGAAGCAGAGCCTGAAGGGGGGATGTTTGTGCAAGTGACTGAGGGCGTACTCACAGGAGAAACCTGTAAGGGAGTGAGGGCAGCAGGAGAGAGCAGGGGCAGAACCTGGGCAAAGATGAGATTTCAGGAGAACTCCAGCCTCAGCTTGATCCCACCGGGAGCTATGGGGCGTTAACTGCAGGACCAAGTGGGTCTCTCTCAGAGGCCAAGGGAGCTGAACTATTTTTACGCCATATCAGTTGATCACTGGTTAAGGTCACCCTGTGGGGCAGAATAACCTCCCAGGTATCTTTCAGCCAAAGGCAAGGCTCTGGGGAAAGGTGCAGGTGTGAGCAGTTAGCAGCAGCTACACCAGCAGTGGCTAAATGATGGCTGCGTGATGTGGGTGCACGTGATGGTGGACAGGGCATCACAGAATCTGCTACAGAGCATCTGGGAGGCTTCTCTCAAGAAGTGACATAACCCTCCGCCCAATATTCTAATATCACTTTGGACTGGTCAAGAATGAGTTAGAAGAGGGAAAGGGAAGGCGCCGGGAAAGTACATAGGAGGCTGGTTTGTAGGTGTCTGGGATAGAAGTGATGGTGGTTTAGCCTAGGGTGGAATGAAATTGAAAGAAAAAGATGGACTCAGGATATATTTTGGAGGCAGAATAGAATTTGGTAATGACCATGTGTGGTGAGAAGAGTTTTATATAACAGTGGGAGACCGAGGTAAGAATTTATATTTATCCTATTTCCCCTCTTTTTGTCTATTATGTGCAAAATACAGGCTTAATGTCTATCCCTGTTGGTTGGTAGGGCATACTAAAAGAGACTGACAATAAGGCACGGTTGAAAAAAAAAAAAAAAACAGCCACTCTGCAACAGTCAGCCAAACTTTTAGAGATTAAAGTGTGCATTAATTTTCTATTGCTGCATAACAACACAAGCTTAATGGCTTACGACAACGTGCATATATTACCATATCTCACAGTTGCCGTGTGTGAGGAGTATGAGTAGGGTTTACCTGAGCTCTCTACTCCAGGGTCTCACCAGGCTGCAATCAATGTGTCAGTCAGGGGCAGGGACTCATATGAGGCTGGGGGTCCTTTTCCAAGTACACATGGTGGGAAGGATTCATTTCCTTGTGGCTACAGAACTCTTGATAGCTTGCTTTTTCAAGGCCAGCAAGAGAATCTCTTTTACCTCTAGATCCTTTTAAAGGGCTCACCTGATTACATGAATGATGACGCAAGTAAAGAGTTAACAAGAGCAGGCTTGTGAGATGCCAGGATGGGACAGGCAAAGAGTTGACAGGAGCAAGCTTGTAAGCTGATAGGACCGAGCTTAAAAATTAACCACTTGCCTCTGAATCGCCTGGCTAGCACTGCACCTGCAAGCTGACAAGCACCTTACATCCATAATAGATGGGAACACAACAGTTCCCAATCGCAGCAGCAACCCCCTGCAAGCTGACATACACAATAGATAGGAACAAGACAGTTCCCAGGAGAAGACAATTGTAACGACAGCACCTTCAAGCTGACGAGCATCCTACATCCTGCTTAGAAAAATAGAAAACTCGAGCTAAACAGAAACCCAGCGCAGCTGTCTTCATCGGACTACCCCGGCTAAACTCCTTTTGCCAGTGTCTCTCTCTTAAGCGCTCTGTCTCAGCAGCTCTTTCTGTCAGACTGCCCTGGCAAAACTTTTGCCAGTTACAAACAGAACTGTCCCTCTCCCTGACTTTCAATAAACTTCTCTTGCTCTTGTAAAGTCTCGTGAATGCTTTTACATTCTGGGAACGACCAGGGGTTAATTCTACACTAATACAACGAAATCCACCGAGGATTATTTGATTAACTTAAACTCAACTGATTAGGTACTTTAATTCTATCTGAAATATCCCTTCATATAATGTAACCTAATCACGGGAATGTGATTCCATGGGGAGAGGATTGTACAAGGGCATGGGTCATCTTAGAATTTTGCTTACCATAAAATGAAATTAAGAAGAGATTAATAATAGAAGAAAGTTTTCTGCCAGCTGACGGGGTTTAGTAGGAATTTAAAAAAACACCGTTATCATTAAATTTCTATTTCAGGATTACAGAGCTCTACCCAATGAAATTGGCAAGAGGTAGGAAGGGAGAGGTGCATACAGGAGACCCAGGTAGATAGACACATGTTCAAACTGACGTGACTAGCTTCTCTACATGGAAATCTAAGTTAGTTAATTGGTAAATCATATCCCTACAGTTTTTGAATCTCCTGTTCTGTTCTCTGATACCAGATAACTCAGCAAATATTCAAAATAGGTTCAATCCACTTCTGTGAGAACCTTACACCCATGTCATCTTGGGACCCAGGTGATTTCATTCTCTTGCAAATTTGTTTTGAGGTCATTATTGACACTCTCCTCACATTAAATTAGAACCTAAATGCTGTCTTCTTCATCCCCTCTCTACTTTCCCCAGCACCTTGGACTCTCTCTTGAAGATTTATCAAGTTTGAGTCTATCCTAAGGCCCCACTGGAGACACTGAGAGCAGAACACGTGTCCAGAAGGCGCTGTCGGTCTCCACTACAGGAAAGACGAGCCTCCAGGAAGGTCTGTGGCATGAGCAGAAGCCATGGGTAGAACTTGCAGCACATGTGAATCCGGTGTGAATCAAGGGGCATCACACGACTGAACAATGGGGAAGAACAAAATGAGGAGGCAAGTCACGATTTAAGGACCCCAGAAAGATTACTGGCTGCAGAAAGATCCTCCCAATTTGTGGTGACCTAGACCAGGAGGAAATGAGGGTGAGGAAGACAGAAAATCAGGTTTTGCTAGCGTCATAAATGCTGGGCTTAGATTCCTGTGAAGGAGAAATGGTGACCTGCATGGGGGTAAGTAGGTATTCAGATTTTTCAGAAATTACTTTTCTTCTGTTGTACTTGATTATAATTGATTTATAGCTAATAAGCACAACCCAGAAGTTTGAAGGATGTGAAGTTGTTTGTATAAAGTGCTCTACATTTTCTTCTACCTTTGTCCTTAGGGACAAATCAGCTAACCTATGAGTATAAGCATTACGCACACAGGCGCACACACACACACACACGCACAGACACACTCACTCAAACTGAGAAACACTTAGAACATAGAAAAATGCATGAGAAGGACTTTGACAATAGACACGTGGGGCCATGAGCCGCATTCCCGGGGAATGACTGTGGCCTCAGTTCCCTTGGTGATTATACATTCACCTCAGGGCCTCTTCCCCACCCAGAATAACCTCCACGAAGAGGCAAGAGACAAAAAGAAATAAAGCTGAAGCACTTCAATGAGTCCAGACTGGACACAAAGGCTGCCAGCACCACAGCCAGACACAGGGAGCTACTTAAACTGTCACATTATACATCTCATAGCTCACTAATCGCTCCCTCATCACCAGGGGACCATTGTTGAAAGGCTGAATCAGGAAAGCTTTATGAAACATGCACAGATTTTTTGCTTCAATTCATTTGCTGTTCCCTTTATGACCTTATGAGTGATGGTCAGATTAGCAATTCTGAATTTCTCTTCCTATTTCAATTTGTATAAGAATCCCTGTGACTGGTGTGTGTGTGTGTGTGTGTGTGTGTGTGTGTGTGTGTGTGTGTGTGAATGTGTATGTTGTGTGTGTGTGTTTGTGTGAATGTGTAATTATGATACGTGATGGTCAATAGGTAGAAAGTAGGGCTCTTTCCACATCCTTCCTTTCTCACAATAAAACTTTTTTGGAATTGTAACCTCATTTTTTCTTCTAATTCAAGTTTTTATTTTGAGATAATTGTAGATTCACCTGCAGTTGTAAGAAATAATACAGAGAGAGATCTCATGTACCCTTCATCTTTTTTGTCCCAATGGTAACATCTTGCATAACTATAATACAATATCACAACAAGGAAATTGACGTAATTTACTGACCTTAATATTTCACCAGTTTTCCATGGATCAATTTGTGTGTGTTTAATTCTAGAAAACTTTATCACATGTGTAGATTCGTGTAACCATCGCCATATTCAAAATAGGAATAATTCCATCACCTCAAGGATATATCATGCTACCCTCTTACAACCTCTCACCCCACTCTTGTCTCTGACCCTTCCCCTCTCCATGTCAACCTCTCGCAATCATTGATCTCTTCTCCATCTCTATAATTTTGTCATTTCATGAGTACTATATAAATGGAATCATACCGTATAACCTTTTAAGATGGGCATAATTCTCTTGAGGCCCATCCGTGTTGTTGCCTTTACCAAGAAGAGTTCACTCCTTCTTAGTGCTGAGTAATATTCCATAGTATGGATGTACTACTGTTTAACCATTTGCCTTTTGATGGATATTTGGGTTATTTCTGGTTTTGGGCTATCATGAATAAAGTTGCTATTAATATTCATGTAGGTGTTTTCATCTCTCTGGGATAAATGCCCAAGAGTACAATTGCTGCATATTTAATTTTACTATTTAAAAAACCGTGCCAAACAATTTTGCACAGTGACTGGACCACTCTGGGATTTTACATTCCCACCCGTAACGTGTGAGACGTCTCGTTCCTCTTCATCCTTGCCAACATTGGCGCTATTGCTACTTTTCACTTGAGCCCTTCTGCTACAAGTGTAGTGATACCTCGTGATTTCAATTTGCATTTCTCTCATGGTGTTGAACATCTTTTCATGTGCTTTTCATCTGTATTTCTTCAGTGAAATGTCTGTTCATGTCTTTTGCCCATTTTCTAATTGGATTGTTTGTTTTTTACTGTTTTGAGAGTTTTTTATATATTCTAGACACAAGTTGTTTTTTACGTGTGTGGCTTGCGAATATTTTCTCCCAGTCTGTAGCTTGTCTTTTTTAAAAATTATATTTATCGTGGTGACATTCGTTAATAAGATTATATAAGTTTCGAGTGTATAATTCTGTAATATGTCATCTGCATATTGCATTGTGTGCTCACGATCCAAAGTCTAGTCTCCTTCCATCACCATATATTTGACCCCTTCACCTTATTTAACCTCTCCCCACCCGCCTGGTAGCATGTCTTTGACAGAGCAAAAGTTTTTAATTTTGATAAAGTCTAGTTTATCAGTTTTTCTTTTATGGATTATGCTTTTAGTGTCAAGTCTAAAAATTCTTTATGTGACCCTACAATCAATGATTTTATCCTGTATGTATTCTAAAAGTTGTAGTGTTATGTGTAAGTCTACATGATTCATTTTGAATTAATTTCTGTATAAGGTATGAGGTTTAGATTGAAGTTCTTTTTTTTTTTTTTTCTTTTTGGAAGGAGGAGGCCTGGAAACATGCAATTTCTCTAGCACCATTGGCAGAAAGGCTATCCTTTGATCACTGAATTACTTTTGCTTCTTTACTAAAGATTAGTTAGGCAGATGGATGTTTCCGGTTGGGTCTGTTTCTGGTTTGAGATAATCACAAAAGATGCAGGTAAAAATGACAAATCTTCAAGAAATTAGATGCTAATAAACATGTAAGACAGATAAAGTAATTCAGCACAAAGATAACCGCTGTTCCTGAATAAAAAGCCCACTGAGGAATGACTAAAGATATATTCAAAAAGAATTTTCCTAAAATGAAGGAAGATGTGAATCTGCAGATTCAAAAAACATATTGTGTTTCCTGAAATTTTGATTAAAAAATCACTCAACACAAAAATTACTTAACACAGATATATTCTAGTTAAGCTATTAAACTTCAAGAATAAAATATTTTTTTAGGTAATCAAACAGATAAACTAAGTCATATTTAAGGGTGTTAAAAAATATGGTTAGCCTCAGATCTCTCCAAAGCAATATTCAATAAAAAAATGGAGCTGTGTTTATAAAATTCTGAGAAAATGAAAATGTGACTTGAGAATATTAGGCCCAGATAAAATAGTATTCAAGTATAAAGGTAAAATCAGACATTGTCAAACACAAAAAAATTAAAAGAATATAACATCCATGATGCAGCTTTCAAAACAATAAAAATAACAATAACTGTTTGACAATGAAATTAAGTCAATTGAAAGACTAACCAATATAAAGAAGTCAGTAATAGAAAAGCCACATAAAAGGACTGGTGATAAACACTGACCCATTTAAATAGTATGATCATTACCAAACAATTATGGGAACGATGGTTACAAAACAGAATATGAATGGGATAAATTTGAGTAAAATAATAATAATAATAATAATAATATAACAAAAATCAGGAGATGAAAGAATGAGGTCAGAGGAAATGTAAGATTTCAAATGCATTTATATTTCAAAGCTGGGAGTCAAGAGATACTGTTTTAAATTGAAACATGTATTTTAAAATCTTTAGAGAGGATTTTTAAAAAATACATACTTCAATTTAAACAATAGCTCTTGCTCTCTAAAGAAGTATCTTTGGAGAAATAATATCTCTTGTGCTGAGAAAATATCTGAAGTTCAACAATTCCTTTAGTTTCACTTTAGTTTCTTTTTTCTTCTGTTAAAATAAAATTAAATACAGACTGATAATAATACTATCAAATCAGTTTTAATCCTAATACAATTTAGTAAATATTAAATGTATGGCTGATTTGTATTAATACTGATTAACATAAATTTAAAACTTTGTATCAGTCTAGTTCCTGGCATATTCAAATAGGGTAATTTGCAGAAGCTTTAACGAAGGGACTATTTACAAATGTAGGAGCAGGATTTAGAGAAAACAACAAGGGGATTATAGAATTCCAGAACTAGCGATAAGCAGAGACCTGTATCCACTTGGTCTCAAAAGTAAAAGAAAGGAAAGGCCACTAGAACACAGAGAGGGTAGCTGAAGAAGAGTATAAAGAGGGCTGGGTCCTTGATAGATGCATTAATGCCCAGGGAGGAACCTGACAGGTAAATGCACCTACCTCACTTCTCCAGTCTTCTGTGTCCTGTGGTGACTTTCATTGGCTAAACCCAACCAGAAACCTAACAAGTCAATCATTCAATGCAGGTCAGACCCTAAAGCACAGAACAGAGTGGAAAAGGATGAGAAGTGGGGACAAAAGGAAGATATCCAGATACTTTTCAATCAACATAGCATCTATTGTATTATCCCATTCTTTTAAAGAGTATTGACTGAGTATTCAATCTATATAGGCCATCCATCCATCCAGTCTACCTTGCTAGTCATATACATGGATAGAAAGATATCTGGAACGTTACCCTAATGTTAATGGTGATCATTTTTGGATGGTGGGATTTGGGGCATTTTTAAAAAATTGAGACATAATTTATATACCATAGAATTTATCTTTTAAAAATATAGTAGTCAATGGTTTTTAGTATATTCCTAAGGTTATATAACCACCACCACTCTTTAACTCCAGAAAATTCTCATTACCCCTAAAAAAAAACACCCCATATTCATTGACAGCCATTCCCCATTTCTCCCTGCTCCCAGAGTCTAGCAACCACAAATCTACTTTCTGTCTCTTATGGATTTCCTATTCTGGACATTTCATATAAATGGAATTGGCTTCTCTCATGGCATAATGTTTTCAAAATTCATCCATATTTTCACATGTATCAATACTTCATTCCTTTTTGTTGCTGAATAATATTCCAATGTACAGATAGGCAACATTTTGTCTGTCCATTCATCAGTTAATGGACATTTGGGTTGTTTTCACCTTTAGGCTATTATGAATAATGCTATTATAAACATTTGTGTATACTCTTTTGTGTGGACGTATGTTTTCATTTCTCAGGTCTATACCTAGGAGTGGAATTGCTGAGTCAGATGTTAACTCTATGTTTAACTTTTTGAGGAAATGCACAGTTGTTTTCCACAGCAGTTGTGCCATTTACATTTTCACCAGCAATGTTGAGGGCTGTAATTTCTCCACATTTGCTCCCGCCAACACTTGTTACTGTCTGTCTTTTTCATTATAGCCAACTTAGTGTGTGTGAAATAGTACCTTAGAATAGTTTTGATTTACATTTTCCTGTTGGCTAACGATATCAAGCATCTTTTCATGTGTTTATTGGCCACTTGTATATCTTTTTTGTAGAACTATCTATTCAAATCCCTTGTCCAATAATTAGTAAAAGTTTTATTGAGATATAATTCACATGCTATATAATTCACCCACTTAAAGTATACCATTCAATGGCTTTCAATCTATTCATAGAGTTATGCCACCATTACCACTAATTTTAGAACATTTTAATCACCTCGAAAAAGAAACCCTATACATATTAGCTATCAGCCTCCAACCTTCTCACTTCCCCCAACACTAGACAACCACTAATCTACTTTATTTCTCTATAGATTCACCTATTCTAAACATTTCATGTAAATGGAATCATAGAATATGTGGTCTTTCATATATCATTGAATATACTGACTTCTTTCACTTAACATAATGTTTTCAAGTTTCATCCATGTTGTAGCATGTATCAGTCCTTCATTTTATTGCTGAATAACATTCTGTTGTATGGATATACAAAATTTTACTTATCCATTCATCAGTTGATGAACATGTGGGTTGTTTCCAACTTTTGGCTATTATGAATAATTAGTATACAAGTAGACATATGTTTTTATTTCTCTTGGGTATATATCTTGGAGTGGAATTACCGGATAAATGGTAACTCTATGTTTAACTTTTTGGGGACCCACCAGACTGTTTTCCAAAGTGGCTGTACAATTTTACACTCCTCCCCTAGCAGTGCATAAGGGTTCCATGTCTCCACATCCTTCCCAGCACTTGTTATTGTCTATCTTTTTAAATTTAGCCATCCTAGTGGAGGTGAAATATCTGATTAGGATTTTGATTTTGACTTTGACTTGAAGATGAAATCCAGGTTTCTGGTTTGGATGTCTGGGTGAACAGAGGTACCACTGGCTGTTTTTCTTTGGATATACAGTAAGAGACTTAGGGGCAAGACAGCAAATTGCATTTTGGACAAGTTGATATTGAGGTACCAATGGGATATTTAAGGATAGTTGTCCAATAATTGAATGGTTAAGTGGGCATGGAGCTCAAGAGAAAGGGCTGGTTGGGTAGAACAGGGAGCTGCTCAGGTGGAAATGGAAACTCTCAGGGAGAGTGTACAGTAGAAGAGGCCCAGGTCAGAACCCTGGGGACACCAACTTTTAGGATAATCGAGTGTGGTGCTTAGGAGCACAGGCTTTGGAGCCAGACACCCTGTTATCAGCATCGTAACCTAAGGCAAGTCATTTTACCTCAGTTTCTACATCTGTAAGATGAGCATAAGAATAGCACAATTAGAACAGTGCTTGCTATTTTTAGTTTTATTAAGAGAGCTGTGAATAAAGCGCTGCCCAAGAAGGTGAAGAAGGTACCTTAAGAAGGAGAAGCTCTAAGATACATTGAGAATAGAAAATCTCAAAGAGATCTACCATTCAAATTCGGCCAATAGGACGGTAAAATAAGGTTTGTAAGGGCCTGTAAGGGCCGGCCCGGTGGCTCAGGCAGTTGGAGCTCCGTGCTCCTAACTCCGAAGGCTGCTGGTTCAATTCCCACATGGGCCAGTGGGCTCTCAACCACGAGGTTGCCGGTTCGACTCCAGCAAGGGATGGTGGGCTGTGCCCCCTGCAACTGGCAACTGGACCTGGAACTGAGCTGCGCCCTCCACAACTAAGATTGAAAGGACAACAACTTGACTTGGAAAAAAAAAGTCCTGGAAGTACACACTGTTCCCCAATAAAGTCCTGTTCCCCTTCCCCCCAATAAAAAAAAAAAAAAAAAAGATAAGGTTTGTGAAGTGTCCATCATTCAGGAATTAGTGGCCTCACCAAGAGCCATTTCTAAAGAATGAAATGAGCCAGACTGTAAAGAGTTGAAGAGTGAAAGGGGTTGACATTGACACATCCTTCCCTCCCCTCACTGCGTATGTCTATCCCATTAGATGCTTTCTTTAAGGACCGTCAGTTGCGGATCCTATTCCGTTTTTCCAATCAATTTCAGCCACCAATGGGATGACGCCTCCAGATTCGTGCCTTGCACGCCATAGGCGATCGAAGTAACTGATGATACAGGGGCTTCTACAGTCTCTCTAATGCGTATTATTTGGGGTCGACCACTCAGAGCCATGCCCAGGTCCACAAGCGCTTGGAGGAGTGTCATTGCCATCATGGCCACCAGGTGGTGTCCGTTTTCTCCTCTGGGACCAGGTCACGACCCCGGAAGCACATCCTCCACCCAGTGCCCTGCAGAGATGGCGGTGGCGGCGGCGGCCCGAGCTGTGCTGCTGCCCGCAGCGCGTCGGCGACTCTGGGGCTTCACGGAGAGGTTCTTGGTCCGAGGCGCTGCGGGACGGGTGAGCGTCCTTCCACTTGCCTGGGTGCGGCCCTGACCGGGCCGGGCCTGTCCCACTGGTCCCCGCCCGGCGAACTGGAGTCACGGGCACCCGACTCAGCCTCTGGCGTCGGCCCCGCACATCCCACGGGCAGGTCGGGCCGGGTCTTCTCGCCCGGGACCCGCGGGGCACCCGGCGGCCTGGGACGCTGAACTCCCGCCGGCGCGGGGCTGGCTTTGGACACCTGCTGCGCGTGACCTGCCACTGACGTGTGGGATGACCCTGCTTCCCGGCCCCTCTGCCCACAGTTACTGAGGGTCATTATAGAAAGGGCGGGTGGATTACTGAGAACACAGTGGTTGCAAACTGGGAGAAATTAAAAAGTGAAGTGGTTACTGTTTTTGCCTAAGACAACTTCATCCTCAGCTGGGCTTGCTGGAATACAGGGATAGTAAAAGCAAATTTGTCTGTATACGCATTTTTCTCATGAGAGCCTCTAGTTTTCTCCAGCGTATGTGGGACTTTTATGTTTAAAGGAAAAGTTTAAATATTGTGGACAGGCAAATAGTACATAGTAAACAAGTCAGCCAAATAGAGTCAGCCAGAGTACATATTGAGCATCTACCCTTTTCCCTATCTTCTCCTTTTCTATCTTTCCCCAAACATTTTGCTTTTCTAAAGCAGTGAAAATCTCAATCTCATTTCTGTGTTGTATGTATAGGTATTTTAATATTTTTCTCTCGCTTTCTTGGCTCTCCTCCCCCGTTTGTTCCTCTCGTAATGACTATTGAACATTTCTAGGAGAGGTATTGAAACAAAAGTCGTTTTTCTCTGAACAATGATAATAACTGCTCCTTTTCCCGAAGGGAAGGGCATGCTTGTAGGCATGTTTCTTTAGGAGAGTGGTTGGTTAAGGAAGGAAGGTTCTTAGGAGGGGCAAAGGCTGGATTCCAGTGGAACAGAAGTTAGGGAGGAAAGAGTACTTTATAGACAGTCTCTTTGAGAAAGGTTTGGTTTTTTAATCCACATTGACTATCAGAATAATGATGTGTTTTGCTTCCTCCCTCCACCCCCACCCAGTCCTCATATTTTGGAGGGAACAGGTTGAGAAGTACACAAGCTGCTACCCAAGTTGTTCTGAATGTTCCTGAAACACGAGTAACTCGTCTGGAGAACGGACTCAGGGTGGCCTCTGAAGATTCTGGGCTGTCAACATGCACAGTGAGTGATTCAGGCAACCACTGTTTGAGTGACTCCTCATGAGAAGAGACCACATTGCTAGTTTTCATCTAAGCTTTTACTTGGCTGGTGGTGGAAAAATAGTGGCAGTTATTTTGCCTTGACAGGTGACTTTCACTTGTGAATCTTCCAATGACGCTGGATGCATGGATGCATGTTCCATGTTTAAATGTCTGCATCTGATTCTTGTAGCCTATAATTATGTTATTTATTGTTAGTACTGGCAATAGTAATGGGAGAGGTACATTTCCTGGGCTACTCTGTGCCAGCTGTTTTTACATATATTGTCTTATTTGATCTTTAAAGCAGTTCTTTGTAGTACTAGGTATCATCACACCCATGTTACAGTTGAGGAACAAGTTCAGAGAAGTTAAATGGTTCTGGCCAAAGTTACGCAGCTAATACATGACACAGCCAGGATTTGAACCTAGGTTTTCTGACAACCTCTGATGTTCTTTATACTGTAGTTGTTAATGGCTGTAGTACAAGTTGGACTAAGAATCTGGGTCCTCGGTGAAGCTGGTAATTAGATTATTCGTAGCATCCAGCAGGGCCTGATGACCAAAATTTTTAAATCTCATAGTTCATAGGAATATGCTGTCAATATACTCAAATCAAGAAAACTTTAGTGTTAAGACTAGAAAGCATTTGTCAGAAAAAGGAAGGAGCCTGCCCCTCCCCCCACTGGCATTCCTCCAAAAGAAAGAAAATGATGCTTTACTTGTTCCTTGGTTGTATTAAGGTTGGGCTCTGGATTGATGCTGGAAGTCGTTATGAAAATGAGAAGAATAATGGAACCGCTCATTTTCTGGAGCATATGGCTTTCAAGGCAAGTTATAAGACCTATTTTATAAAAAGGCATTTTTTAAAAAGCACAAAACCTCATGCTAAGGCAAAGAGAACTACTTCAATATATAGCATGTTTCATTTTTATTATTTTTCAAATCTTTTTTTGTCAGAATAATATCTGAAATAATTACTGATAATTGCTCTGCATGGTTGAAACAAGGATTTTCTCTTGTGATATTGGGGTCATCTGAAAGTATACCATGATTTCTGAAGCCTGATTTACCAAATTTGGTCTTTTCATGAACCTGACAAAGACTTATGTCCTCATACTCTTGTCTGAAGTGTTTAGAACAGATGAGGGATAAAGGAAGGTATCATAATTTTTTTCCTCTTTTATTTCAGGGCACCAAAAAGAGATCCCAGTTAGATCTGGAACTTGAAATTGAAAACATGGGTGCTCACCTCAATGCTTACACCTCCAGAGAGCAAACTGTGTATTATGCCAAAGCGTTCTCTAAAGATTTGCCAAGAGGTATTGTTATTTGTACTGCAGATACATACTTTTCACAAGAGTTAAGAAATAATTTAGTACTGTTTTTATTATGTCTGTTATGAAAGGGTGATCCCCAGAATGTGAAATAAAGTGAACCAAATTCTGGATGAGGGGGCACATTTTTATTTTGTTTCTCCCAATATGACAATGATATCAAATATTTTTAGGCTGTAAGACTTGTGCAAATCAGACCCTAGCGCTCTATTCAAAAATAATACTTCCTCCAAAGCCATACTTGTGTAGTAAAACACTTGTTTGTATTTATTTGTTACTGCCTACTGTTTTTTTCCCCCCTCACTTTACCCTGTTATCTGAATTTTTTATTTTTATGAACCTGAATAGGTTTTATATCTACTGACCTCTGGGCTTTGTTTTTTGAACAAAACTTGCTTCTTTGTTGTATTTGCACATCCTAGTTCCTCATCCTGGATTGCTCTTCTTTCTTAACTTCCATTAATTTGTTTTTTTATTCAAACTAAAAACAAAAACAAAATAGTTCACTCATTTCTCCCACCCCCTCCCTATCTCTGACAACCACCAGTCTGCTCTCTCTATGAGCTTGGGTTATTTTCTGGGGGTAGGGTGGGAGGGTTGCACATATAAGAGAGATTACATGGTATTTGTTTCTCTCTGGCTCATTTCACTTAGCATAATACCCTGTAGGTCCATCCATGTTGTTGCAAATGGCAAGATTTCATTCTTTTTGTGGCTGAATAATATTCCATTGAATATGCATGCCACCATTCATTCATTCATTCATCAATTGACACGTTGTTTCCATATCTGGGCTATTGTAAATAATGTGGCAATGAACATGGGGGTGCATATATCTTTTTGAGTTAGTGTTTTTGTTTTCATTGGATAAATACCCAGAAGTGGAATTGCTGGGTCATATGATAGTTCTATTTTTAGTATTTTGAAGAACCTCCATACTGTTTTTCATAGTGGCTGCCCCAATTTACATTGCCACCAACAGTGCACGAGGATTCTCTTCATAGTCTCACCAACACTTATTATTTCTTGTTTTTGATAGTTATTCTAACAGATGTGAGGTGATTTCTCATTGTGATTTTGATTTCTATTTCCCTGATGGTTAGTGATGCTGAGCACCTTTTCATGTACCTGTTAGCCATCTGTCTGTCTTTGGAAAAATGTATATTCAGATCTTCTGTCCAGTTTTTAATTAGATTGTTTTTCTGCTATTGAGTTGTATGATTTCTTTATATATTTTGGATATTAACTCCTTATTAGATATGATTTGCAAATATTTTCTCTGATTCAATGGGTTGCGTTTTGTTGATGATTTCCTTTGTTGTGCAGAAGTGTTTTAGTTTTAGGCAGTCCCACTTGTTTTTGGTTTTGTTGCTTTTGGCGTCAGAGTCAAAAAAAACCATCACCAAGACCTATGTGAAGGAGCTTATTTACTGCCTGTGTTTTCTTCTAGGAGTTTTATGGTTTCAGGTCTTAGGTTTAAGTCTTCAATTCATGTTGAGTTGCTTTTTGTGCGTAGTGTGAGGTAGACTGTCCTTTCTCCATTGTATATTCCTGGCTCCTTTGTCTTAGATTAATTGACCATATAAGCGTGGGTTTATTTCTGGGCCCTCTGTTCTGTTCTATTGATCTGTGGTGTCTGTTTTTATGCCAACACCAAACTGTTAATTACTATAGCTTTGTAATATAGTTTGAAATCAGGAAGCATGGTGCCTTCAACTTTTTTCCTCTTTCTCAAGATTGCTTTGGCTAATCAGGTCTTTTGTGGTTCCATACAAATTTTAGGATTAATTGTTCTATTTCTGTGAAAATGCTATTGAAATTTTGATTGGGATTGAATTGAATCTGAGATTGCTTTGGGTAGCATGGGCATTTTAACAATATTCTTCCAATCCATGAGCATAGAATATCTTTCCATTTATTTGTGTCTTCTTCAATTTTCTTTCGTCATTGCCTTACAGTTTGCAGTGTACAGGTCTTTTACTTTCTTAGTTAAATTTATTCCTAGGTATTTAATTCTGTTTACTGCAACTGCAAATAGGATTGTTTTCTTAATTTATCTTTCTAATAGTTCGTTATTTGCATATAGAAATGCAACAGATTTTTGAGTATTGATTTTGTATCCTGCAACTTTACTGAATTTATTAGTTCTAACAGTTTTTTAATGGAATTTTTAAGATTTTCTATATAAAATATATCATCTCTAAATAGTGACAGTTTTACTATTCCTTTATAATTTGGATGCCTTTTATTTCTTGCTCTGGCTAGGAGCATTTTTTTTTTTTTTTAATCACTGGTTTGCTACAAAAACTTTTGGCCATCAGATGCAAAATAAGCAGATGTTCACTTACAAGATTATTAATTATTTTTATAACAAAATAGATTTTATTTTTGTAGAAATAAAATAATTATTCTGACAGCATGGCAGTTTGTTGTAGTTGTTTGTGGAGTGTTTTTAATTTCTTAAAGGAAAGCTATTACACAAAACATTTTCCCAGTGGTACAATTAATTTAAAAATTTAGCAGTTTTAAGTACTAACCAGTGAAATTATTAATCTTTGAGGTCCTAGTATAGTTGTAGTTAATTACTTTGGAATTTTGGATCCCTAATAGGCTTTCATTAATAATGTTTGAATGAGACGTTACACAAGTACTTTTGTATATATTACATTTTGTGTATATATTATCTTACTTGATCTGCATAGTAAGCACGTATTTGAAATCAGTGAAGGAAGGAGGTGTCTCCACTTTGCAGTTGTGGAAATTGAGGTCCAGACTCTGACTTGCCCAGGATTGTATAGCTTAGTAAGTGGCTTACTGTATCTTCTCACTCAGATTAATGGTGCCAGGTTGCTTTGTCAAAATAACAGCACAATAACACCAAAAACTACCACCTACAGATGAAGTGAAATTTTCATAAAATAAAAATTTCATGGTAGTCGAACTTCTGTATTAAAATCAATAAAAATAACAACAGTGGAGGGTGTGTTGATTTGAATTCACAAATCATTGGTAAGGTTTTTGATGATTTCCTGAGAAACAGTTTTTGCCCCAAGACTAGTTAGGGACTAAGAACAAAGGGCCAGGCCAGGCTACTTGAAAGGGTTGTCATTTTAACCTGTCCCTCTATTTGTTTTACACAGAGAACAGCAGGGCAAGCAAAAATGGACTAAAGAAAGGAAGAGAGAAGTTAGAAGACTTTTTCTGTTCCCCTCCTCCTGGCTTCTGGCTGGGAAGGACAGCCCCTGCCAGTGGGAGTGGAAAAGCAGGGGGGCTCTTTAAGGAAGTCAGAGTGGAAGTGCTCTTGAAGCAGCTCCCTCTTTGGGGGGTTGCTTGTTTTTGTCCCCTCAGTTGGGTGAAGCCTCCTGTATAATTAGATGTTCATAGACTAGTGGTTTCCAAACTTTTATGATCATCAATCCTTATTAGTAAGAGACTTGATCATATATTCTCAATATAGGTGTATTTGTCAATTAAATACATGTACCAGTGTACTAACATATAATATATAAATATACACTAAAAAGAAATAAGATTTTGATTAAATCATGAATATTAGGAATTATGGGCTCGCCGCTTTGGCAAGGCCCACACTAGACTACCAGTCCCGTATAAACGAGGGTCTGCACACAGGACTACGTGACCTCCTATCTGTCTTTGGGGTCTTCTTCACTCATCTTGGCCTCTGTTTCCCTTGTCTGGACAGATGGATTTTATTTGGTTTTACAGATAATTTTTTCCCTTTGGTCATGATCTCAGCCCCAGCTTATTCAAGCAATATTTTTTGTCATTTTGGGCAGTCTACAGAGGTAATTAATTACAGGAGCTCCTCGGTATTTGAACATAATTGCATCTGAGACAAGGTCTCTTAGAGTGAACTTAAAACAACAAAAGTTTACAGTGGAGTTAAAAATGAAACTAAAGCTTATAACTTTGTTTTGTATTTACTACAATTTAGATTGTGATTGCAACTATGTACTAATTCAAGAATAGGTTGGGTTTTTCTTTTTTGGAGAGGTATGTAGTTTTTCTGATAAAATTGCTTAGTTAGCATGATATCCTTCAATTCATTTTGGCTTTTTGCAAATTAGGGTCATTTTTATGTAAATATTTGTGGATTTCATCGGTTTTTCCCAAGGGCCATTTTTAATCCTTTGATAGTCACATGTATCTCTTGGGGTGCCTGTCCTTTTCTTCAGAGGTTAACTGCTCCAGCTCTTTTAGATCATTTATCAGTGATTTTGGTAATGCTAAGAAGTTAGCCAACAGTTGAGTAGATGGGTGGGAATAGACATGGGGATTAAGGTAAGTGGGGAAGGATATTGCTGAGGACACTAATTCTGGAAGTTGTTCACTGGGGGCATATGTTAGATGAGGATGATTCTTGGCTTCTATTTTAGCAGCCTCATTGCTGTGGGAATTGGGTAGTAAATAGTTGGGCGATATGGACTCTGCATTCCTAGATAGTCTGATGAATATGGATAATTTTCTACTTTGTAATTTTCATACAATTTATACATGCAGATTTCTGTGACATTTTTGAAGTGGTTGTAGGTAGAGTCATTAAGTGTTGTGAGACCTGGCAGATTTAGGAATTTTTCCAAGCTCTTCTATATCACAGGGCTTGTATTTTATAATTTTAATATTGTCCCTTTAGGTACATCGAATATATGGAAACATTTGTTTTTTCCCAGTTTAATCATTTAATCAGTATTGAGTGATGGTCAGTATCGTGGTTTCCGATGCTAGCTTACTAGATTTTAATAATGAAAATTAAGATTCTTAGTGTTTCTTACGTTTTCTTTTGAATTAGCTGTAGAAATTCTTGCTGATATAATACAAAACAGCACATTGGGAGAAGCAGAGATTGAACGTGAACGAGGAGTAATCCTTAGAGAGATGCAGGAAGTTGAAACCAATTTACAAGAAGTTGTTTTTGATTATCTTCATGCCACAGCTTATCAAAATACTGCACTTGGACGGACAATTTTGGGACCAACTGAAAATATCAAGTAGGTGTAATTCTCAGATTCTTTTTTTTTTTTTTTTTGAGAAAAATTTGAGTTGTGAAAATTAACATTCACAAACATTCAAAAAGTGTGTTTCAAAAAGTAATTCACCACCCCCATAATCTGAATGAAACTATTATAGTTAGCTTCACTTTAGCCCCACCTAACTCCCAGGTGTGTGGGCACCTTACTGCTCCTGGAATAAACAAATGATGGTATCTTTTTTCTTGATATAAAAAAGTTGAATTCGTTGATACTTCCTGCCAATACCCCTTTTCTGACTGCATTTAACTTAGCATACCTTTAAGTACCTAATTTCAGGCATATTAAGTGAAGATCTGTGCTTTTTAGCTTTCTTGTCATGTTGCTTTTCTTACCCCATTTACAGATCCATAAATCGTAAGGACTTAGTGGATTATATAACCACACATTATAAGGGGCCAAGGATAGTCCTTGCTGCTGCTGGAGGTGAGTTGATTTAAATTTCTGTAACTGTTTTGAACAGTTATTAGTGATGTCCTTATCAGTTTGATCTGTTGGGAGATGTGCTAAGAGTATTTACAGAGCAAATTGTTCAATATGTTGTGTAAGGGGAACCAGACTTTCCCTCCGTCTTCTCTTTAGTAGAGTTTTTTTAATAGAAAAACATATGGGCCTGTAATACACAGATAGATACACAGAATGGAATTCATTCAGAATGGAATGTAAGAGAAGGGTACGTGAGTCAACTGGGAGATAGTGACACCTGGAAGTTAGTGTTCTATAGTTTGGGAATCTCGAGATTTGTAAATTATTTCTTAAGAACCAACTTCATCTTTGATCAGGCATGGAATGAGTATGTTATGTTGTTCATTCTTTCATTTGTTTGTTCATTCAGTAGATCTGATTACTGAGCAGGTGAAGTGCATAGGGAGCCATGAGAAGGTTTAATGGGAACCCAGACATGCAGGGGCATCAGGACAGGGCTTCTCTGGGGACATGGTGAAGCCAGTGAAGGAAAGAAAATTCACATTAGATTCTGCTAGACTTCCTGGCAGTCTGAATTTAGGCAAACAGTACATTTTATTGGTTTCCAGTTTTGTTTTCTCTTTCTGGCAAAGTGAAGATAGATGGAGTGTAAATCTTTTGTGTTAGTTTTTCTCCCTTTAGAAATGACAATAAATTAAAATTCTAGTTGCTCTGGATAGACTTCTGAGCTAATTACTTGGGAATAATGGAGAAGGTGAAAATGAGGGTTAAATATCTTAAACATGTTAGTCATTGTGGCTCTCAGCTAAATCCTGTTACCTTTGTACGGCTCGCAGTGCACTCGGAAATTCTCTCGGGAAACGGGAAGACTGTTGGTTAGATGGGACCTCAGCAACCAAGCTATCTGGGATGTCTCCGCCATTGTTGGTGGCATATGGACACAGAGGGTTTTATTGTGGCTCCCGAGTTCATTTCGACGTTGCTAAATTTGGGATATCTTATAGTTAATGGCCTGTTCTAGATTAATTAGCATTTTGTCTTACTGATACATAAACGATGATATGCCTTACAACAGTGGCATCTTACAAATCAATGAAATAAGTCAGACCTAGCTTCACTAATTAAAAAAATGATTGGCTCCCCTGTGTTGTAGAGAGTTAAGTAGAGGTGGTGTTGGAGCAGGAGCTGAGGCCAGCAGGGCTGTAGGTGCAGGTAATGTGCACATTCGGCCTTTTTACTCTGCTCGTCACCCTTGTGCCACCAGGGTCTTCCTGGTTTCATCACCCTCTGGATTGATACCCAAGGAGGCTCTGACACACAGGGATTCTGAAAATGTGCAAGCATACGCTGTCTTGTTTTGTACCACAGATGTTTTGGAAAACATGGGTATAAATTGTGCGTTTACATTCTAATTGAATGTTTCATTGTCTCATGGCAGTATTTTTTAAAGCACTTGCGCATGCCTAAATTTGTTTTTTAAGTTTATGTTTGTGTTTAAGAATCCTTCGTTGGTTGAATCTGTTTGGTTCCTGAGTTTGGATAGTAAGGGATACAGAATCTTAAGTAATTCTCAAGTTTCGGATGGCAGGTAGTGTGTGTTTGGATAGCTGTGGACTTATATTCAGAAATTTAGATGAAATTATTCCTTTTTTTTTTTTTTAAAGATGTTTTTATTGGGGAAGGGGTACAGGACTTTATTGGGGAACAGTGTGTACTTCCAGGCCTTTTTTCCAAGTCAAGTTGTTGTCCTTTCAATCTTAGTTGTGGAGGGCGCAGCTCAGCTCCAGGTCCAGTTGCCTATTGCTAGTTGCAGGGGACGCAGCCCACCATCCCTTGCGGGAGTCGAGGAATCGGAATCGAACTGGCAACCTTGTGGTTGAGAGGATGCGCTCCAACCAACTGAGCCATCCGGGAGCTCAGCGGCAGCTCAGCTCAAGTTGCCGTGTTCAATCTTAGTTGCAGGGGGCAGAGCCCACCATCCCTTGTGGGACTCGAGGAATCGGAATCGAATTGGCAACCTTGTGGTTGAGAGCCCACTAGCCCATGTGGGAATCGAACCGGCAGCCTTCTGAGTTAGGAGCATGGAGCTCTAACCGCCTGAGCCACCAGGCCGGCCCCAAGATGAAATTATTCTGTTCTTGAATTGATAGCAGATTTCAGAGAATGAAGCATATCTGCATATCCAGCTTTCTTTAGGTGTTAGAGCTCATATTTATATTCTTTTCTACTTTAAAAACTTGTTGAAAAATGACTTTTTTTTCCTAATTTGCCTTTGAGGACTTTTAATGACTTTGTATTTTAACATGATTTTTGTATGGAATGTGGTATTTTCAAGCTCTTATTATCCTTGGCTGTGAATCCACTGGTATGTTGATGGAAACTGTTGATTGCTGGACAGAATGAGAAAGCCATGCAGCCCCAAGCCTTGTACCACCACCGGGGGAAAGTGCTGAATGAGCTTATTACTCTTCAACATGCGAGTAGTTCGTGTGGAACCTGTATCACATTACACCACCTTGAGCTTACTGTAAACCGAAGTACTGGCAGTTGTCTGCTTCAGATTGTACTGCTACTAGATACATGAAATATTTTCCTTTATTTAGGAGTTTCCCATGATGAACTGCTTGAGTTAGCCAAGTTTCATTTTGGCGACTCTTTGTCCACACACAAAGGAGAAATGCCAGCTCTGCCTCCCTGCAAATTCACAGGAAGTGAGGTAGGCAAGACTCCTGAGCCTCCCTAACCCTTTGAGTTGCTTGTGTTATATTTATGAATGAGTGTACAAAATGCACATATTTCTAACGAGCAAAATGGAAGAAACCAAAGGCTTAAACTGAAACAGACAAAGGGAAGAGGCTGGACTCATTTGCTTATATTCCTTCCTATTCCATGTTATTTAACCAGCTATTTTTCCTCAGGAAGCAAGGTTTTAAGGGCAATGTTATAATTTGGTCTTTTTGAGCTTTTCTTTGGCACTATGCACATTTATATATTGTCAGGTATAAAAGTAATCTTTTATTTTAAAAACACCCTAAATTTTGACTTTCATATCCAGTGTACTGTCAGCTAAGTTCTTCTGCCCACAGTACCTTTTGGGGGTAGCTGTTAAGAACCAGCACTTGCAGGGGATCTGCTGCTTGTCATTAGAGCTTTGAGCCTCAGGAACGATGCTCAAAGTAGTATCTGGAAAGAGGCCTGTTGGCAGTTGCACAGAACTGTGGCATTGGCAGTACAAAAATAAGCCTATTGTGTGAACATTAGCTTAAATTTAGACAGAAAAATTCAGGTCAACGAACACAAAAGGTTGGTTTCTACTAGTGAAATAATGCAGTCCTCTGACCAGGTCACCACCATGTGCTGGCTAAACAGTAGAAAACAAGAGTCATGGGGAGCATTTTAACTTTGCCATTAATGGGACTGGTGAGTTTGTTTCTTTCTGTTAAGCATGTTATGTAGTGGTAATCTTAACAAGAGTTTTGTTTTATCTTAACTAGATTCGAGTGAGGGACGACAAGATGCCTCTGGCACACCTTGCCATAGCTGTTGAGGCTGTTGGGTGGGCACATCCAGATACAATCTGTCTCATGGTTGCAAACACACTGATTGGCAACTGGGATCGCTCTTTTGGAGGAGGAATGGTAAGTGATTTTAAAAGTGGTTTTCCATAATAATGACAAGATAGAACTCTGTACTATGAATTTTGACTTTTAAAATATAAATTGTTCCTCGATTGCATCTTAGGCCAGACATATATATTTTTTTCTTTTGCCATAAAGTTTGTAAATGGCATAATTGGCAAAATTTGAATAAGGATAGAATAATATGTTAATATCAATGTTACTATCCTAGTTTTAGTAATTACACTGAGGTTAATTTCCTTGTCTTTTAGAAGTGCACACTAAAAAGTATTTAGCAGTAAAACGCATCACATCTGCAACATACTGTCAAATAGTTGAAAAAATACATTAAAGAGAGTGATAAAGCAGTTGTTAAATACATTAAAGAGAGTGATAAAGCAGTGATGTAACAATTGTCAGGGGATTTGGGTAATGGGAATTTTTTTTACTGTTTTTGTAACTTCTGTAACTCTGAAATTACTTCAAAATACAAAGTATATATTTGTATTCAAAGATTTCAACAAAATGTATTTCATATTAGGTTTCACATGCACTATAATTTCAAATCTTTAAGCATACATAGCCAAGAGCTCTACAGACTGGGTTAATAATAGTAATGTTATTATTTTCTAAGTGGGTGCAACTACTAAATTACAGGGATTCATTGCATTTATATTAATAATTTCTCTGGAAATGCATTGGGCTGGTAAGAAATGTATAATTCTTAGTCTCATTGAATTTTA
Source organism: Rhinolophus sinicus (assembly GCF_057876585.1). NCBI lineage: Eukaryota > Metazoa > Chordata > Mammalia > Chiroptera > Rhinolophidae > Rhinolophus > Rhinolophus sinicus. The sequence continues at coordinate 46,993,076 of NC_142504.1, forward strand.
ACTTTATTACTGAGACGTTGATAGATAAAACTGAGAACCTTAGCCTCTTACGGCATTCACTATTTGCCACATAACATTTTTCTTTCTGGTAATTTGGACATGCATACCTACAGTTCTCATGGAGTTTTTTTTCCTTACAGAATTTATCTAGCAAGCTGGCCCAGCTCGCCTGTCATGGCAACCTCTGCCATAGCTTCCAGTCTTTCAACACTTCCTACACAGACACAGGATTATGGGGCATCTATATGGTTTGTGAACCAGCCACTATTGCAGACATGCTACATGTTGTTCAAAAAGAATGGTGAGAAAATAATTTAAATCTTGCCTAGAATTTACATTTTAGGCTAGTTTTCTCTTTATACTGTTAATGATTTTTTGATGTTATTAGCATTTAAGCAAAAGAACAAGACTGAGCAATAACAACATATTTTTAAAGATCACAGACGTTTCTTCCAAGTCTTATGTGAAGCTGAACTGATTCATACTACAGAAAAAATATTAAGACGATTGCTTTAGAAAGGAGATCCTAAAAGCTTAAAATGTTTAAATGCCAACTGGAAGTTTGGAAAGTCTCTCTCTCTAAAGTTATCTGGCTTGGAAAGGCAGTGTTATGAAAATGAATCTGAAGTTGCCATTGCTAAAAAAGTGTAGTGTCTTATAGTCTAGTACCTTGAGACGAGGCAGAAGGGGCCACAGCTTTTTGGAAAACTTTCCTTTGCCATTCTTAAATGGCTTACATATCTCTAAATCTAGCTGACTGGGTTGTAATTATTAATTTAATTATTAGGTTTTAGTTAACTGATTTTTTTTGAGCAACCAATGACCCACAGACCTATCCTCTAGCGTATCAGATCCTGATAGATGGGGATTCGTGAAGTCTCAGAACGATTGTAGCATCATAATGTGGTCAGCCTATTTTTATATTGTAGTGAACCTCTGCTAGTCATACCATTTTTCAGAAATTAACTATACCAGGAAAATAATCAGTAATAGTTTAGCTTTTGCTTAGCTATCCGGATCACTGGTAACTTCAGGTATTTACAAGTTGAAATCATAGTCACTTATACATTGTGGAGCAATATGTAGAATATGACCTATCTTTCTTGAGGTCATTAACTTAAAACTATTTGATACGGTTTTTTCCCCAATGGTTTTTAGGGTACGACTCTGTACAACTGTCACTGAAAGTGAAGTCGCACGAGCCAAAAATCTTCTGAAAACAAATATGTTGTTGCAACTCGATGGTAAGAATAAAGACTAAGGTCTATTTTCATGTGGTCGATCTATATATCCCAATACTTAGTTTTCCTTTCTCTTTAAACAGGTTCCACTCCAATTTGTGAAGATATTGGTAGGCAAATGTTGTGCTATAATAGAAGAATTCCCATCCCTGAGCTGGAAGCAAGGATTGATGTAAGTAGTTGTTACGTACTATTGGGTCTTGTGTAAAAAGATTCTTGTTACAAAAGCTGAAATAAATCCCGCTTTAACTCTAAAAAATTTCCAGGTATAGAATTTGTCTTTTCTACAAAAAACGCTTCTCTATTTCAGGCTGTAAATGCTGAGACAGTTCGAGAAGTGTGTACCAAATATATATATGATAAGAGTCCGGCTATTGCTGCTGTTGGTAAGCCCGGCTCCTTTTTCCTGCACAGAAAGTTGGCTAAGTACTTTCCTTCCAGTCACTTGTAACTGTCTTTAATCCTTAGGTCCCATTGAGCAACTACCAGATTTTAACCAGATTCGCCGTAGCATGTGCTGGCTTCGTGATTAAAATGCGCCTGATCAAAATATTTTGAACATAAGTATTTATAAAATTAACAGAGACTGGCAAGTTTTAAGCTGTCGATTTCTGAAGAAAATAAAAATGAACTTACACACTTGGAAATTTGAAATACTTTTGTCAAACTCTCAAGGGATAAGACCACCACAAGGAATGGTAGATCTCTGAGAAATGATGTTGGAACAGCATACTTTCAAATTGTCACCATAAGTATAATTTTAAGAATAAAAATTTGTATAGTATTTTCAGTTTTATTATAAAAATGTACACACAACGAAGATTGTCATAAGTCATTTCCTGGCTCTGCTTGCATTCAGTACTTGCTCTTGAGCAGCTTTCTTTGCTTTTACCATCTCAACAAGTTCCTAGAAGGGAGAAAAGTATAATTTAAACTAAGTAGTTGTCAGAATTGGCAGACATTTCTAGTGTTTGTTGTAAATATGTAAAACATTCAAATTGGATAAATCTACAAATAACGACACTACTGAACAGGTTGATTTTACCAACTGCCAGAGCTAGAAAGTTTCTAAGATTGGTTATTTCTTTCTAATGACTGCTGTGGCCCCGACTACTGTGGTTTTGAAATAATCCATTAAACTCGACAAATTCTACAACCTTATATCGTTTCATGCAGTCCTTCTTTGTCCTGCCAGGCACTGCTTCTGCTATTTTTTCCCATCTTTCAGGTGTATTAGCTGGGTACGTTTTCAAAGCTTGTTCCAAAAGCTTCTGTTCTTCTGTCGTCCAAGGGGTGAAATCTGTACATGGCCCTGTAAGAAAAATTTGTATTTGAAAATCCTAATTGATAGAAAATGTCTTGGAATACTTTGCCAATGAGTCTTTTGGTGCACGGGTACATTCCCATTCAAATCTGTGATGTGTAATTCTGAATAAACTTTTAGAGATGAGACACATATATAAACTTCTAAGTATTAATGAGAGGGAGAAAAAACTTCAGATAGCTTACATCCCTGAAAAATATCTCAAAGGCTTTTTTAAAGCACCGTAGGAAACACCTGCCTTATATTGCTGGTCTCTTACAACCTAACATGAAACTCACCGGTTTTGCTTTTTCAGTCAGGTTTAAATTATCCAGTTGGGCTGCTGGGTTCCAAAACACAATCACAGGTCATTTAAGATTTCTGATAAATCTAGTTCCTTATAGGATAGTGAAAAGAGCTACCTCATAGTTAACAAACTTTTAGCTGGGTGAGGTCCTGGAAACAATTCTCATTTTACAACAGAGGAAACATGTCTTGCAAAATTAAGCCAAGCGTCCAAGGTTTCAGTGCTGCTGAGGCAAGGTGAGCTTAGATTCTGTGTTCTAGTGTGGCATTTTTACCTCATATGCTAAAAACTAGCGGAGCCAATGTTAAGCACCTCCACTAAACTAAACCTTTTGTGTTTGAGAACACATCCAATACACATATCTGAAACAAATATATTTCTTCCAAAGGACATAAATATTAGACATCCCACTTCTGTAGGTAAATGTTAAATGGTTCAAAAGCTGAACTGTTATTCTGCGTTAATGGACTGCTGGCAGTTTTATTCAGAGCACGTGGTGAAAATGCAGGAGCACCTCTTCTACCAGCAGTCTGCTTACTGCTTGAAATTGTCCTACCAGGGGAAGCCTAGAAACCAAAGTCACACACACACACACACAGAGTGACGAGTTAAACACCACCACACACCTATTCAATAGGCAGAGAACTTGTATCTGAAGGCTGATTAGCAGCTTTTTTGAAGTCAGTTTATAATTACAGGAAGTTGTTAGTGGAATTTCCTTTCATTGGTCTGAAGCCTACATTTAACACCATTGATTTAATTTCCTCTCTTGGAAAAAAGATGGAAATGACATGTAATTATTTTCTGCTGTTCTCCAGTTACTTCACAACACCGAAATAAATGGAACATGTAATGCTGTAAAATTCCTATGAAAAATCACTGTTCAAAAAATGGTGCCACCTTGCTGTTTACTGGTGCAGCTGAGGGGGGCTTGTCCGTTAAACCCATCAAAGACGTAAAGGCATCATGTCCAGATACCCTCACTGCCAGTCACTGCACAACCATCAGTGTCTCCCTCCAACATGGAAATAAGCCCGATAAGAAAGGGCTCAGAATGGTGCACTCACACCTGAATGCTGTATGATATTTTGTGCAGGACCTATGGGAGGAAATAAACCCTTTAACAACTGCCCTCCAGGTGTTCTACAACTTCTACTTTGTTACTTCTTTCTTGAAAGAGCCAAAATAATGCCCAGCCTCGACAGAAAGTCACCACTGATTTTTACAAAAGAATGATTTTTTTCCTCTTTATAGGACATCATAAATCTCTTGTAGTATTCAAACTGGAATTTTGGGATAATAAACCAGACTTAAGAATACAGGAAAACGGGGCTGTTAAGAACACGGACAGGTTATCTTGTGAGAAGAGTCAAGGCTATTAGTTAATCCCAAAACATTTGGAACTGCTTTGGAAAGTGTATCCAAGATTGGCTTAGTTTAAGTGAGAAAACATTGGTGGTACACAAATGAACGAAGTGAAAGAACTTTTTCAAACTTTGTTACCAACTCAAAAAAAAGTCACATCCCAAAACACACACACACATACACACACACACACGAACAAAAGTTTCACAAATAATACTTATAATGCTCTCTGATATTTTCTATTCATGAGCCATTAAATACACTTCATGAGTCAGTTATGAAGGAACCCTGGGCGGTCTGGGTCATGATGTACAGTTTGAAACCCACTGGTCTAGAACAATCAAATTAGCTAGAACACCCAAAGATAATCTCAGCAGTTTTTAACTTTTTATTTTGAAATAGTTATTCCTTAAAAAACAAGGACATGTTCTTACATAATTATACTGTGTTTTTCAAAATCAGGATATTAACCTTGATAAAGTACTACTATCAAGGTCTGTAGTCTACAGACCTTATTCAAATTTCAGTTGTCCCAATATCCTTTAGCACTGATTTGTAAAGTCTGGGAAACAAAACAAACAGGACCCCTCCCCTACTCGCATCTGAAAGGGAAGATTCTTGGTGGTAAGCAAACCTCTGAGTGTCCTGAAAGTGCTTGCTTTACATCTTCCTGCCTGCTAAACAGTATTTCCCCATCATTCTGAACACAGACCCTAAGTCTCGTATGTTTTCACGCAACGTAGAAACGTGGCCAGCGAGCATTTTCTACTTACAAAATGTAATTACCTTCAAATCGTTCTGAAGGTGTTGCATTGTCTGCTTGAGGCACCACTCCATGTTCTTTTTTAAATTTATCAAAAGCTTTTTTGTTTATGTCATCTTTTTGATGAGGGTCTGAGAAATGAAAAAATGTAAATAACAAATCTCATGTATTCTTTCATGAAATTGCATAGATTATTTTAAAATACGTATTCAAGATAGCGGAGAAACTGATTTGGCAAAACTAACTCACCAAGTTTTTGAAGACTTTTTGCTTTGCCGATAACATCTTTGGCGGTTCTCTTGACTCCAGAAGAAGAATGTATGTTCATGTAATTAGCAATAACTTCCCATCTACAGCAATTGATAACGATAATTAAGAAGAAAACCAGAATGACCCTTACGTTTTTAGTGCAGAAGGCTGAGCTGTAACATCTAAATAATTAGTTCTAAATTGGTGGTCTAATTGTTTTTACTGCCCGGACTATAGTACTTGCTTTTCATATGTTTAAATCAACTGTATATATCTTGGTTTCAAGTTTGTACAAAACTTTATAGATTGTGTACAAATGAACAGAAATAAAACCACACATTTGTGTATTGAAATGTTTGGACACACACTTGAGGTAAACGATTCTGAAAACAGCTTTAGTTTCCTCATCTAAAGAACGAGGGATGCTGGATCTCTTAAGGCTTGAGTTCTAAACTCAAAACTTTGCAACAGGCTCGGGTTTCAGGTGGGAAGCAACAACGAAGGATTAAGACGGCAAACTTAATCAGTCCATAGTACAAACCATGGTGGAATAAGCCAACATAACAGTCAAGGCTTATGTCTCCTGATCTTTCATTTCCTGAGAAATTGATGAAGCATCCTGCTGTGTGTACACGTATGTATATACTCTTATGTATGTGTATTGGTGTAATAAGTTGGTAAGATTAGTAGGTTCAAAATGTCTTCTGCTTTTTACACTTCCCACTGTGGCACAGAATTTAGTGGAAGGCGGTCTGTCTAGACTGCAGCGTATCTCAGGAAGTTTCTGCTCTAACCAGTGCTGTTATTTGGATGCTTGTCTGTATTATCCCTAGGCTCCAGTTTGTATTGAAGAGAAGTTTCAATAAAACCAGTACCTTGAATTTGTTCCAGCAGGGAAGAGGTTCACAGCTTTAATCAGTAATTGCAGGTCATCTTCTGACCAACTTTTACTGCCATTTCCACCGCCACCAGTTGATTTCTCTGCATTCTTAGATGCTTGTCGCATACGAGCCTCAGCTTCCTCTTTCTCTTTTCTAATTTGCTCATTTACTTCTTCTATCTACACAAATATCATAGGTGAGTCAGGACTTAAAGCATCTCATTACTCCACACTTCCATTCTGGCTGGGGGGTGTGGTTCCCACTCAGTATTATCCTGACAGTGACCCTACACTCCTCCCAGGCCAACCCCCAAACCCGCATCAGCTTTTCACTCTGGCTTTTCCTCCCTCTGGCTTCTGGGCTGCACATCTATCTCTCTGCTTGAAGAACCAAGAGCCACTCAGCCTGACCTCCCTGTTTTTGTATCATGGCACTTCCATGTGCCTTGGGACACTACCTGTCAAGTCTCCAGGGACTGGGTTGTTCCCCCACAAGGCCATTTCAAACCTCTCACATCTACTCATTTATTCTCACAAGAAGGCAACGGCACAGCAAAGTGGCCTCTTACCTTGAAGTTCTACCCTTTACATTGTCACTTCAGTCTATCTTCAAACAAGCACAAGTAAAAAGAGAACTTTTACTTGTCTTGGTTGCTTGTCTGCTGCTATCCTGGAGTCATGTCAGCCCCTCAGAACCAAGTCCCAACCATTCCAATGAGTCTCAGCCTCACTCTCACAGCCCAAGTCCTGGCAGTCAGATTCTTACACCTACTAATACATCCTGCCTCCCAATGCCACATTAAGGGTACAATGTTAACCTTTTGGTACTCAAAGATCTGCAGTAATGGAAACCAGTCACCACAGTATTAAAAACCTGCTTCATTTGGCACTGCTCCTCCTAACTTCATCTCCCCCTAACTGTGTACTGCTACTAGTACTTTGTAGTTCATGCTGTCCCCGACTTTCATTTTCACTGTGCATGCTTTCGGGCTGGCTCAAACCCTTCCCTGAGCGCTCCACCCTGGAACTGGCACTTCCTGTCTAACCGACAGCATTTACTGTGGGACCTCCATTTTTCGGTCCTTAGGCCTTTTTTCTTCAGCATAATTGTTCCTAAACTCCTTTGTGGCAGCAATAGCATTAAACATTTCTCCAAACCACCCAGGCATAGCACTATATATACATAATAGGTACTAATACTTCTTGTCCTGAATTGAATTTCTGGGCCTGTTTTCTCATCTGTAAAATAAAAGGTGTAGACTAGACAGAACAAAGATCTCTTTTGGTGCTAAATGTTATTATCCTACAAAAATGCTCAAAGTATAGTCAAAACAATTATTTTTTCTAAGAATGATTAAAAAAAAACCACTATGATTAATATGCTAGTATACCAGAAATCAAACATTATACATGGTAACAACAATACACACTAAATCCAATTTAAATCAACAATAGTACTTAATTTAAGCAAAGCAGAGTGGGGGCCCAAAGAGAAATGAGACACTCTTTGCCCTTGCAGTAGCTTGTATATTAAGTGGGGAATTGAGTGCGAAATACAGGGAGAAGCGATGTGTTCTGTTACCTGTTTTTCCAGAGCAGCCTTTCCTACTTCTTTTGTAGATGATGTGAGTATTTCATTCAAGCACTGTAAACTAAGGGGAAAAATGGGATGAAACCTGATCCTAAGCCCAAGAGAAGACTTCAATAGCAGTTCTATAGTTATACCTTGCTAGTTCAAGGCGATCACAAAGTTTTTCCACTTCTTCCATCATTTTAACCCGCTCTGCCTCATTGTTAGAAAAGTGATTCCAGGTCTAGAAGCACAAACACAAACATTTTCATCTTGCGCCTGCTGACACTCAAAAACACATCCATAAACAATTACAAAGCGTGACACTCTCAAGAGGTTCTTGAGGTGAACAGATGGTATTCTGACCCCCAACAACCACTCTCCAGGGCTCCCAGGACTCTCCCTGACCTGCTGGCAATAAAAAGCTGTCACCGAGAGGGTAGGGGAGCAAAACACAAAAGGTGATGGTGCCAAAGACCTTTGGATATTACAGAAGTCAGAACAATTCCTCTGAGAACCAGTTAAGAATCAAATTCTATTGATGACTCAAAATCCCTTTGTTAGGCTGTTGTTCTACCTAGTGTGTGCCGAAGTGTTAAACTTAATGGGAATTTTATATATGAAATTAAAGAAAATGATAATGTGTTAAGGAACACGAGGTATTAGAAAAATTCTATTAACCAAAGATTACGCTTAGAATGGAACATTGTGATGTACCTGGATATACAAAAATTGGAAAGTACTTCCCACGCTTCTTTAAGCAGCTGCTGCTATCACTGTGTCTCCCCTTTTTCCTCATTTTGTCCTATTTAGATTTTCTTCTTGCTTACCCAAAGTCTGAAGAGAAATCTGCACTTGCATATTTATAAAACCTCTTTCAAAGCTCTCTGAGAAGGCAGGTTAATCTCAATTATATTATTAACTGAAGATGTAGGATGGCACACATTAGAATACATATACTAGTGTCTAGAGCTTCTGGACAGTCACATGAAAGATAGTTTTTCTATATATAGTGTGCATTTACGTACTTGCTGAAGTTAACTACAATGGTACAGCACACAACAATCTCTACTATAGCTTGAAATTTCATTAATTTATTCATTCAGTGCTATTTGGTAAGGAACAATACTAGTCTCTGATTCTACCAGTTTAAAATGTAAAAACATCTCTTGGACAAAATTACACTTGAAAACTTTTGGGTTTTTTGGTCAATATTTTTTACTGAAAACTATTTGAACGCAAACCATTAGTACTCACCCAAATGTTACCCCTTTATTTAGATAAGAATAAAAGCTCTTAGATCCTTAAAAACAACCAAAGTTTTAACTCCTAAAAGAACTTTTTCTAAGATAAGAATTAATTTTACACCGTTAAGAAAGCAACCAGCCAAACCAAATTGCAGCCCATTATCAGAGCACATGATCTGGTTTCTCCAACAAATGAATGGGAGAAAGATGGTGATGATAGGGGGCCAGTTACAGACACAGTTAGGAGACACAAAACGGAAGCTTTGTAATGATCTTATTTAGATCCTAATTTGAAAACTCAACTACAGGTAACCCCCGTATAACACGGCACTTCCATAACACCATTTTGCTCTAACACGGTTCGAGAATTGGGGGAAACCCTCGTACAACACGGCTTCCTAGAACACAGTTTCACTTAACTGGTTTGAGAATTAAAGAAACCCCCAAACAACATGGAGTATAATAAGAGCTTTTTTAAAAAATAAATTTTATTGGGGAATGTAGGGGAACAGCGCGTTTCTCCAGGGTCCATCAGCTCCAAGTCATTGTCCTAAAATCTAGCTGTGGAGGACGCAGCTCAGGTACAAGTCCAGTTGCCGTTTTCCATCTTCAGTTGCAGGGGGCGCAGCCCACCATCCCATGCGGAAATTGAACCGGCAACCTGGTTGTTGAGAGCTCGTGCTCTAACCAACTGAGCCATCCGGCCACCCCTCCAGAAGCTCAGTGGCAGCTTATTGTCTTCAATCTAGTTGTGGAGGGTGCAGCTCACTGGCCCAGGTGGGGATCGAACTGGCAGCCCTGTTGTTCAGAGCTTGCGCTCTAACCAACTGAGCCATCTGGCCGCCCTCATAAGAGCTTTGAAGAGCAAAAAATATCTCATTCGAAATTAGGGAAATCCCCGAACAACACAGAACATAATAAGAGCTTTAAGAGCAAAAGATATCTCATTTGAAATTAGGGAAATCCCTGAATAACACACAAAATGTAATAAAAGCTTTTAAGAGGAAAAGATATCTCATTTGAAATTTTTCATTCGAGTGTGGATGTCGTATCAGATTTGATTGCAAATTTTAAAATTAGAATTTTAAATCCATTTTGTTCATGGAATATTAAGTTCAGAGGATGAAGATAACTTGTCAAAAAGAAAATGCCCTCGGCTAATGGTACTTAGCAGGGATGACGAAAAAACCATTATTTAATACATATTAATGTTATACTTTTGGTGAAAATTGCTTTAATGAAGATATTTCTCTAAATTATAAAAATAGTGTTTTAAAAAAATTTTGGGAACCTAACCCCCTTTTTTGTACTAGTTCTTTGTTTCGTGTAACACAAATTCTCATAACATGGCATATTTTAGGAACCTAACAACTGTGGTATATGGAGGATTGCCTGAATAAGGACATTGCTAAGATAATCAAAGAGATAGGAATGTGGACGGAGTATCAGAATATTAAATACATCTTTTTTTAGATTTGATAATGGCATGACAGTTATGTTTAAAAAAATAAGAGTTGTATATTGAAATAGGCATGTGTGAAAAAAAGTGAATTTAAAAAATATTCACATTTTGAGATAAAATGTATACAGCAGTTTAATTACATTTCCATGTTATAAGAAAAGAAATATTTTAAAGTTTAATCAACAACTTGATTTATTTGTTACCTAGTTTGTGCAATCAAAGTCTGAAATACCTTGCATGAGTTTCGAAGTTTTTGCCTTTCCTTTTTAATGGCTTTCTTCTGGATATCTTTTTCCTTCTTTGCCAATAATGCTTGCTGTCTAACTTCCTCCTCTTCTTTCTCTTTTGCTAATCGAGCAGCTTCTAATTCAGCTTGTCTTTGCTTTAATAATGGGGAATAAAAATCATTTTAATAAGAAAATTAGAATTCCTAAATGCTCTATATTATTTTAAAAACTCAATCTTTTAATAAATTAAATTAGAAAAAAAGGTGACACATCAACTTATTGAAGACTAAAGGTTAAAAACTAGATGATAAAGGTCTACAAACATTTCTTAGAAATATAAAACAGACATATTAGAAATATGCGTGGTATTAAAGAAATGTATGTGACATCATGTTTATGCGCAATAAAAATTTGCCAATAAGATCCCTCTGTCAATTGTACCAACTTGTCATGATCATTCATGGTAGCACCTACTTCTCTGCTTTCAGATTATAGTTTTTAAAATAGATCTGAAGATTAAAGATTTTATGAACATTTATCAAACGTCGTCTTACTTTTTCTTTAGCTTCTTGCTCCTTCCGTTTTGCTTCTGCTTTTGCTTTCTTTTCTGCTTCTTTCTTGGCCTTTTCTTCTTCCTTAAATTTTTTTATTCTTGGATCACAGCTATATGCATTGTCTACCAGAAAAGAAGTTAATCTTTTGAATTTCTAATATTTAATTAAAGAACTTAAACAAAAAATCAATTATATTTACCAACTAAAGTTCTTATTCTGTTCATTTCTTCTTTTTTCCTTTGTGCTCTTGTTGCTCTGTTCTGCTTTTCAATCCATCTCCTCTCATCGCGACTATGAAGTAGAAAATATTGGAAATAAATATTGCTCATTGATGATATGACTGAAAAATGTAACATTTTATAAATTTCTATGTAAATAATGTCTCAATGCCATATCACTATTAACAGTAAAGCATGATTCTATCTAGTAATTTCGGTTAATATTTTTGGAACATTTATGTCAAAAGAATTTCCCTTCCTACGTAGAGAAAACTAAAATAAAATGTAGGTTAAACAACTGGAACAAGAATTTGCTGAATTGAGCTTTTTGACTATTCCTTGGCATTTTTTGGAGCATATTTTAACTACCGATCTGGCTTCATCTAGCTTAACTTGCGAGAGGGGGGATCTCAAAATATCAAAAACATTTACCACGGATACACAAAAAGAAAATATGAAAGGAAATATATGTAGTATATTTTTACATCATCACAAACACCAAAGTGCTACATAAATATCTTCCTTTATTAATGACTTACATACATACCATTCTGCTTTTTCTTTTTCTTCTTCATCTAAATAAGAAAATTCTCTCCAAGAATCAAAATTATACCTATAGACAGAAATAAAGCAAAATAAAATGGAAACAAATGAACAAACTCTCTAAAATTAACTTAGAGGTATATAATTTTAACAAACATTAATGGCAAGAAGATAAGTTTGTCTTAGTAGATCCCTCCACTCTCTTTTGGTACTGAACTAACACTATGCTCGTCTTCTTTTTTTGATGACATTGTACTTGGTATGAAAATCTAAAATATACTTACTTCCCTGAGTCAGAATCACATACCTCCCTGCCATCCTGTTAGATTTCTCTCTTGCCGAGACTTGTTCAAGTTTTCCCTGCCATCACTTTCACTTGTCTGTCAAGTCTTAAGGAAACCCTAACAGTGGTTATTTTATCTCTGGTTTGCATCCCCTGAGGGGTAAAAGCAACTACAACTGACAGAGCTAAATTTTATAATTTTTTGTTTATAGTTATGTTATGTTTAAATTTGCCAGATACTTAATGAGAAAATAGAGCACACATAATATAAAGTGGCTACTGAAGACTGTATTTATTAAAAATTAAGGGATCAGTTATGGAGATAAATAGCACTGTTCCTCCTCATGTACTCAAGTACTTTTAATAGGCAGAAAGCTAAATGAAGACATGTTTGTTTTTATCCAATTCAAAGGATTCCTTAATTTTCATTTTTACTACTGTAGTGTGTTTGGTATCTAGAAATCTGATTAACAGAGAACAGATTGAAAAAGCAATCTTAAAAGCCTAAATGTCACATAGGAGGCAATACAGCATTATATGAAAACCTTTATTAATTTCTAAACAAAGTGCTTTTGTTCAGCAAAGGTTCTGCAATTCTCTCATCTCTCCATTTATGAAGAGTCAATCAAGTACTTATTGAATATTTATCTTTTATAAAAAAATGACAGTATCATAAAATCAGTGTCTTCACTTACCAGAAAGAATAAAATGCATCTACATCTTCGAATGATGAATTCATATCACCAAGTTTAGGGACATTTTTTTTATTTGACCATCTGATATATTAAAAGAAAGAAAAATTCAATGCAAAAATTCGGTACAAAAGTTCAACAAACAAATTTATTAAAAACCAACGACAGTTTTTACTAATTCCCTACAATCTCCCCCTCTTGAATCTTCTACGACTAGTAAGAGATGGAGCTGGAAGGTCAGCAACGGTGTGATAAACAGAGGACAAGCGTGGACAGGGTGGGACAGAAAACGATGCAGCAGTGTTCTAACCATCAGTTCTGTAAGTGACAGGGTTGTAGCAGCTGCCACGCTGGCTAGGAAAAGTAAGCGCTAAGCCCCTTTTCCCAAGCTCACTACTCCTGCCCCTAAACAGGCAGTACAGAAGCAACCTGTAGACTAGCCTTTTAAAAATGTTACCATGCGCAGGGGGCACAGATTTCCACCTCCTTATCCCCACCACCTTCCCCCTAAGAGGCAGACTTTGAGGTTTAGCACTTCACCCATCACCTCGAGAAACAATCAGAAGGCTGCTTACTGACCCATGTTTTCCACCCTATGAAACCATTCCACAAAAATATATAATACATTATTTTTACCACCTTCAACACTGTTACAAAACAAATGTGAGGAAAAAGGGTGGAAGAAATATTAGGCTGCACCAAACTTCTAATCAAAGTGGTTCTCAAACTTGGCTGTCCATTAGAATCACCTGGGAGCGTTAAAAATCCATAGACATTCCAAACCAATTAAACTGAAATCACAAATCACAATCTCTTGAAGGGGGGTTAAGGGGGGGACAGAATCCAGGCAGCAGGACTTTTACATGTTTTCCTGGTGATTCCAATGTGCAGTGGAGAGGTACTCTATAAAAACCTCCCAATGAAGATGGAACCAAAAAAATGCAGAATACTGGTATACCCTACTTAAAAACTCACTTAAATAAATTATATATGCTTTCATCTTAAATATAAATCATCCTCTGTCAGAGAACCTTATTGTAATGCAGAGATTCAGCTCTTGTTCCCCGCACAAGAACACAGGATATGGTGAAGCCCCAAAGGAATAACAACGGAGCCATAGATAGGGGAGTCATACCACTATATTCTCGCTGGAGGCTGGGTTGGAGACATAAGAAGCAGGAGCCGAAATGTGCCATCTGCTTCTCTGCCAACCAAGCAATCCCCTAGTCTAGCCATGGCAGTTATATTAGTGGCTAATGGCTCACTGGTAACAGCTGATGGCCACCCAGCCATAGCGGATGGCCATCTGATTACAGTTGATGGCCATCTAATAACCGAGCCAGCACCTTTCCACATGAGGCCGAGAGCCTGGAAACTGCTCTCTGGGACTCTGCACACTCCACCCCTCCAGGGTCTCGCCTCACAATCTACGCGACAAGTGTCTTCCACGAGGGGCCCTGTGCGAGGAGCCTGGAGGTGGATGCAATATCCTGGGCACAGCCAGTCTTTCTCAGGGCACCACCAGTCCTTCTGGGCACAGCCAGCCTTTCTGGGCACAGCAAGTCTTTCTCAGGGTACCGCCAGTCTTTCTGGGCACAGCCAGGGTTTCTCAGGGTACCGTGCTGGAACAATAGTGGCTCACAGCCAAGGTGCTTACATATTCTCCATGGCAGCCGGTCGAGACACAGGAAGTAAACATCCACCTATACCCAACAAGGGGTCTTCCTGTACCACAGTCTCACTGGCGGCTGGGCGAGACACAGGAAGTAAACATCCGTTTGTTCCCCAACATGGTGGTACATTCCCAAGCAAACAGTCAAGCGGTCTATTAAATTAGGGGTGGAAGGCAATTCCACATAGTCCACAGTCATTTATTTGCCAGGGCTGTGTGTTGGCCTCACAATATGTGCCTTCTCCACAGGGCAAGGGCTCCAAGTCCTCCCCAACCTGGGGGTGGGGGACGACCTTGACCTCACCGGCATCCTCCATGGAGGACTCAGCAAGTGTTTCCTCCTGGGACTACAAGTCCTGCATCTGGGTTGCCTTAGCAAGCACTTCCCAGCCCACACGGCCACAACGACCTTCGCTTTCTCCGGCCTCTGCTGGTTGGAGAACCGTCCATGTCTTCTGTGGGGGCAGAGCCCCAGAAAGTAGTTTACAGGCTCTCGGCCTCACGTGGAGGGGTGCTGGCTCGGGTAGTAGATGGCCGTCAGCTGTGGCTGATTGGCCGTCAGCTGTAGCCAGTTAGCCAATTAGCCGCTAATATAACTGCTGCGGCTACGGAGGAGAGTGGAGGAGAGTGAAAGAGAGTCGTCGGTGGGTTGCAGACAAAAGGGACAGCAGGTCGCACGTCCAGTGAACCCAGCCTCCAGTGAGACCGTAGTGGTATGACTCCCCTACCTATGGCTCCGTGGGTGTTCCTTTTTGGCCTCACCATATCCTGCGTTCTTGTATGGGGAGCGGGAGCAGAGACCCCGCAGGCCGCCCCGCACGACACATGGCGCAGCGTGCAGGGTCCCCCGCATGACATCTTCCCACCCCTCCACAGGGGTCCAGCTCTTGAGAACAGTGGCCACCAGGCACCACACACTGTGTGGGGGCCATCTGTTCTCCTGCCCAGAGTCAGACACCATTCCTACCTGGCTGGAATCCTGCTCACCGCACCAGGTGTCCGAGTGGGTGGTGGCCCCGGTGTAAGACGTCCACAACTCTAGGAGCCCACGGCAGCAGCGAATCACCAAAAGGAAGGTGACGCCCGCCATGGCCAACAGGGCAGCATGCCATCCAGAGGCTCGAGAGGACCACCAATTCACGGAGGGGTCACATTTTTCCCAAGCAGATCGCGCCTCTTGTTCCCGGCACCGCTCCTCATGGGCTTCCCAAAGCGAGCACCCATACGCACAAGCTGCTCCACCACCTTTGGGAGAGCTTCGGCTGACCCCCACCGTGCTCGCTGCACCATGTGTAATTCAGGGACTCAGCTCCTACTCCCCGCACAAGAACGCAGGATATGGTGAGGTCCCAAAGGAACAAAAACGGAGCCATTGATAGGGGAGTCATACCACTATATTCTCGCTGGTGGCTGGGTTGGAGACACAGGAAGCAGGAGCTGCAATCTGCTGTCTGCTTCTCTGCCAACCACCCAACCCCCTAGCGTAGCCACGGCAGTTATATTAGTGGCTAACCGCTAACCGGTTACAGCTGATGGCCACCCAGCCACAGTGGATGGCCATCTGATTACAGCTGATGGCCATCTAATAACCGAGCCAGCACCCTTCCACGTGAGGCCGAGAGCCTGGAAACTGTTCTCTGGGACTCTGTCCCCACACTTATGATAAGCAGATGCTCAAAAAAACAGAACAAAAGCTTTCTCAAATGATAATGGGCCAAGTAGAGTGGTGTACCCGTTCATAATAAAGGAGAAGCAAGAGAATGGCAAATTAATTACCGTCACCTAAGTATCAGCATCACACTACATAAAGTGAGTTTCACCCCCAAAGGAAATTCAAAAGAAAAATAACCTAGGCATTGTAAAGAAATTTCACTATGGAAAGGGAGAACTTCTGTTCGGAGAGCAAAATAATTGAGAGCAGTAAGTTCACCAGAGCGGCTCAACACTGTAGAGGAGGAGGAGAACAAAACCGTTACCACTGAACAAAGGAGATACCTGAAGACTCCTACAAGAAGGAAGCCACCAGAGCATACTGATCACAGGGGACGCCTTAACTCACCTGGAATTCCTTTCAAACACTGGGGAAAACACTTCGAAGAAATTGTCCTTTGCTTCACTTTTAGAAGGAACCGAGTTATCAAAAGTAGGATCTACACTGTTAAATGCTCGTCTTTTCACTGGATCAGATAACATTTCATAAGCTGAGGAGAAAATGATAAGGTCACATTACCATGACTCGACATATTTTTTCCTCAGAGGAAAAATAAATTCCTTCCTTTAAAAACAAGTTAATATTTTTCATATTTAAAAATTGTGTGTGATGGGGAGGATTGAATTTAGGTAATGACAGCTCTAGCACTACCGGATATAATCGGACTTAAGTTCTTTAAATAGCTCTTCTGGAAGGAAAATGACAAAAGAGTTAAAATACTCATCCCTTAGGAAAGCATGACATTGAGGAAAAATAAATTGTTAGAAATTAACTGTCAGATCCGAAGGTTATAAAAGATCAAAGGATCTTAGAAGTCTTGAACACTGTGTTAAGAGTGGGACAAAAAACTTGAAAGTTTAAAAATTAGCTTCAAAATGTAAAATCACATTTAATAATGGTGGCACCTGTGTTTATTTGCTTAATGAGGATTTGGCTATGCAAATGGTAATGAACAGTAGTGGGTCCCATGATATAGGATATAAGCAACTTCTTGATTTAACACGTTGCTTACGGCGGGGTTTAAATCCCTCATACCCCTCTGTTCTGGCAGGTTTTTAAAAGAAACTACTTTAAAATGCACTCTTCTCTTTAAAGCGTAAATGCTTCTACGTCATTTATTATTTTTCTATGGAATTTTTTAGGATTTACTCACCTATGATGTTAGTAATCCCTCCTGATGTGATACTGCAGAAAGCAGCTTCCTTTGTTATTAACGAAACACAAATAATTCAATAAAATGTGCAAAGTAAAAAGAGTCAACAGTAAAAACGAGAATTCTCGTTATCCGTCCTTAATGCATGGCTCAGAAAAAAACGAAGATTCTCGTGATCCGTACGCAACGTGTTAAATTAGCCAAACATGTGAGGAAGGTTAGCTCTGACATGTATCGGAAATGTAGAAAGATCTTAGTATTCTCACCATTAAATGTAACACTTCTACGAATCAACTCTAGGATGAGCTTCGCCTAAGAATCACCTGGGGATCTCGTTAAAATACAGATTCCCATTCAGTAGGTCTGAAGCTCAGTAGGCCCTGAGCTTCCGCATGTCTGACAAGCTGCCAGGTGCTGCTGATGCTGCTGGCAGGGAGAACCTCACTTTGTGGGAAGATTAGCAGAAATAACCAGATGTAACTCAAAAGGTTTTAAAATGTCAGCTAAATGAAGTATGGTATACATTGGAAACCCAAGCCCAGCAATTAATAAATAATCATCACTATAAGAAATTCCTGACTGAAGTATTTTCTTACCTTTAGTTATGCAAGTGAAGTAGTCATTATCTCCTTCTTTTATTGGTTCACCAGCTGCTTTCCGTTTGTCTGGGTGATGTTTTAAAACCATTGCTTTATCTACAAAATAAGCCAGATTTGGATGTTACTTTAGGCACAAAATTAAAATTAAAGATGAGCTAAACAGAACCATTTCTAAAATCATAATGCTAATTTAAAAATGTTTTCTCCTATGGTAAACTATAAGTTTATCAAATGAGGAAATTACAGAGAAGCAAAGAATTATTTTAAGGACTGGCCAAAGTGCCAGCACCAAAAGACAATTACTGGTAACATTTTGGTGTATTTCCACACAGACTTTTTTTCTTAAGTACATGCTTTAAAAATTTTAGGTATAATCATATCATATATACCAATTTATATTCTTTTTTTCAACTTAACATTACTGCATTTGCATTTTCCATGTTACAGACTTCAAAAATTTTTAAATGATTGCATCGTACAACATTTCAAGATTTATTATAATTTACTTAACTATTTCTCTACCGTTGGATATTTATAGATTGTTTCAAATTTTTCACTATTGTAAGTCATCCCAATTTTAATCATTTTGTAGAGAAGTCTTTTTCCATGTTTAGGATTTTTTTCTTAAGATGTATTTACAAAAGTGAAATCAGTGAGTGAAATTGTAGGAGCAAGTTCCTTTCTAAAAGTTACACCACTTCTTACTCCTAAGTGAACATTCTTTTCTCCAGCGCTTCACCAGCCCTGTATCTAATTATTTAAAACTATGACTATCATTGGTGCTCAACAATTCTTTTTTGTTTAATTTATCCTTTTATCTGTGGAGGAAGGAGAGGTCGTCAGCGTGAGTTACTTTACAATAATGGCTGGCTGTTGACATCTATTGAGCATTTAATATGTACCAGGCACGATTTATCAGTTAATCTCCTAAATCACCCCATGAAGCAAACACTATTATTTTCTCCATTTTATGAGTAAAATGAGGCACAGAAGGTTAAGTAACCGCAACCATTGCAACCTGTCCAAGTCGGGCTCCAACCCAGACAGCCTGACTCCTCAGCCTGTTTATATGCTGCCTCTCGGTCCCTTGAGTTTGAGGTGTTTTCCCAGCTGCCGAGATTGCATTTATGGTTTTCAAAAACATTCAGTCATTTATATTTACTGATCATTTCCTTTATAATTTCTTCCAGTACTTATGAACTCAGAAGGCCCTTCATTCTTCAGGTTTCATGTTTCTAATTTCATTAATATTCTCTATGGTTAGAATTGAAAATTATGCTTCAAATCTTTTGGGAATTTTAACGGAGTCAAGAAAATATCTAAACTTGCCATTTTTCAAAGTCCTTATGTCATCTAAGAATCCTTCTCTTCTCTACTGATTTATGATGCCTCATTGTAAATTTTTACCAGGGTTTGTTTCTGATTACCTATTCGTGTCCTGGGATTAACTTTAAAATGACTATAGCTTTCTAGTATTTGATGGTAACTTCCAGAAACTGCATATTATTTTTGCGTATTTTTCCTGCATCTAGCCTCCTGACACAATTCTTTTGGTTTTCTAGGTAGATTCTATATTACCAACAAAGAATATATTTCTTTCCTCCCTCCAATAGTTCTCTCTCTTATTTGATATCTAATACACTGACCCACACTCACAACACAGTATGAAAAACAATGGGCAGGTTAGCTTCCCCCATAGGTTTTAATGGTAATATCCCCAATGCCACACGGTTACACGTTTGCTGGCTTGGGTCTGAAATACTTCTCAAAGTAGGGAAGTAACTGCATTTCTTTTCAAAGTTCAATTTATCAAAAAGGAATGGATAACTACTTAGGAAATCACATATTATCTAAACTATAAACAGATTTAGCTATATTAATGTATTTCCTGAGAGAAATCCAACTTGTTGGGCATTATTCTTTTAGTAATGTCCTGTTAAATTCAGTTTATTATTTTAACTGGGATTTTTATTTTTTATTCTTTTTGTATGACACTCATGGATGAGATCTGTTCATAATTTTTAAAATCTCTTCACCAGGTTTTAAAATTTCATTTAATTATTATTTAAGAGCAATTTTTGATTTACAGCAAAATTGAGAGGATGGTACAGAGATTTCCAACGTAACTTCTGCCACCCACCCCCACAGCAGCCCCCGCCACTCCTGAGAGTTAGTCGGCTTGTTAACAGTTGATGAACCCACACTGCCATATCATAATTACTCAAAGTCCACAGATTACATTATGGTTCACTCTTGGTGTTGTACATTCTATGTGTGTGGAGAAATGTATAACGACATGTATCCATCATATAACATACAGAATATTTTCATTGCCCTAAAAATCTTCCATGCTTCACCCCTGTTCATCCCTTCCTATCCCCCTCCCACAACCCATGATCTTTTTACTGCTTCCATAGTTTTCGCATTGTATTCCAGGTTTTCATACTAGGATTATATTAACTTCACAAAATGAACTGTTCCAAAAACAGTTTATATTCGGCACAAGAATTTTCAAGCTCTTAAACGTTTGAAATAATTCAGAGAAATCACCTGGCCCTGAAAAGGTTTTATAGAGGGTAATTCTTTCGTAACTTTTAAAATTTGTTCAATCAAAATAAAAAGTTAATTTTATCAAAAATTTCAAATTCACTGTATTTAATAATGTTCTCAATTAAAAATATCTTCATAATAGTTTTCTTTCTGTATTTTACTGTTTTTTCTTCTTATAAATCCATTTTACTGTTTTATCTCTTCCATTTTTTTCATCCATGTTCCTTTGTGCTATTCTTTTAGATATTTGAATTGAATGCCTATTTTTCCCTCTTTTAAAAAATACGTAGCACAACAGTTTAAGGCAATGAATTTACTTATGGTACAGCTCTAGTTACCACTCCTTACGTTTTGATACACAGTGATCTTACTTTCACAAAAAGAATCTATTAATACCATTTTTATATGTGTCTAGGTCTAAAAGAAAATATAGTCAATTTCCCAAGTGATTGTTTTTTCATTTAATCACATCTCTTTTACTGAATTGAGATGAAATTTACATTGAATAAAATGCTCAGGTTTTAAGTACAGTCATCCCTTGGTATCTGCAGGAAATTGGTTCCAGAAGCTTCCCCTATGCCAAAATCTGAGGATGCTCAAGTTTCTTATACAAAATGGTGTATTTGCAAATAACCTATGCACATCCTCCCCTGTACTTAAATCATCTCTCGGTTACTTACAGTACAAATGCTATATAGATATGTAAATAGTTGTTACACTGTAAAGGAACAATGACAAGAAAAAAAATGTCTGTATGCGCTCAGCACAGACGCAACCATTGTAGGTCTAACTACATAGTACACATCAGCAACAAAACTTTTTTTCCTCGGAATATTTTTGATCCTGAGGTTGTTGAATCTGCAAATGTGGAACCTGTGGATAGAGGGCTGACTGTATTGTTCAATGAGTTTTGACAATTGTATACACCCACGTTAACTACCACCCAAAAGAAAATACATACTATCTCATCACCCAGAGTTCCCTTGTACCCTTTTCCAGTCAACTTCCACCCCCTACCACCTGGAGCAACCAGTTTCTGATTTCTATCACCATTGATTACTTTTGCATGTTCTGCATGTAAATGGAATCACAGATTGTATCTTTCTTTGTATCTGACTTCTTTTGCTCAACATGTTTTGAGATTCACCACCACTCTGTGTGTATGAGTAATTTGTTCTTTTTCAGACTGCTGAGTACTATTCCATTGTATAAATATACTGGAGTTTGCTTATCCATTAATCTGTTGGTGAACATTTGGGTGGTTTCCACTTTTTAGATATTGTAAATAATGCTGCTATCGACATTTCTGTACAAATGTTTTTAATGGACCTATTAAACTCAGTAATTTTACATATACTGCAAGGATTCAGAAACTGTGACAAATACATTTTTGTTTTTTTGAACTCCAGATTTTTCTTATAGTCTAGTATATTAGACTTCACTTACACTCAGGAGGCATTTTCACTTTCTAGCTGGCTTAAGCAGAAAAGGAATTTATTGAAGGTTATTAGGCAGCTCACAGAACTGAGAGTCAGGTGATCAGACATGGAGGCTACGCAGCCGGGAACAACAATCAAGTCATCCTGGGTAGTCGGAGGTGTGCTGATCTCCCCACGCCTGGGCACTGCAGATCTGCGCACAGGCCACCTGCACTGCCAGGCATGGGGCAAAGCCATGAGCTTCCCTTTGGGGTGCTCTTCCCCCAGCTGGCAAACGGATTCTGTGCACCCGAGGCCTGACTTCAACATTGTTCTCCTTTGAATTGCAAATGTGTGCTGAGCACTGAAACCCATGTCATATGTCTACAAACATTAAGTTTTCTTCTTTATTTGCAATTATTGTTTCTGTTACATTTATTCTGCCTTCTTCTTTAGGGAAATCTGGCCTCTCTATTCTTTCCGAGTCTTGGAAACATTCCTCAAGGTTGTCCTCTACTGTGTTTTCTAATTGTACATCAGCCTTCATAATTCTAAATTCTGCTTTTGTGTTTTTAGTTTTCAGGCAATTCTACTCATCTCTCCCTAGTCTCTTTCTGCAGTGCCTACACCGACCCCAATGCAGTGTCTTCACATCTTACTGACAGCATGTAGTAGATACTTAAGGTTTGTTTGTTTTTTTAACCTTATCATAAAGTCCGAAAGAGAGAGGATGTCTCAATTGTTCGTCGAACAGTCTCCTCTCATGCTGCACTATTATTTTTTCCTTCATTGATTTTTCTCCCTAATCATCTTTAGTCATCCATGTATATTAGGAGGTCCTGAGACTGTTCTATACTCTGTCCCTGTGGGGGTAAAAGATATTAAAAATAAGGTAAAGGAAGCCAAAGAACACTGTTGGTTTGAAAAAGAAACAAAGGTAATTTGGGAGCAGCTGGTATAAGTTTACTGAAATGTCAAAGACTTCTTTTCTTCTTCTCCCCCAACGAAAGACAGCTTCTGGGATGTTCTGAGGGTACATTAGCAAAGGGGCTTTTATTGTACATTCACACTGCTATTATAATAAAGTCTCTAAATATGATTTTTAATTTTAAAGAAGCTTGATATGAAAGTTTTCAGTTTAAAAAAATCAGAACTATTTTAAGCTAAAATTAAATTTAGAAATTCAAATTACGAAAGACTCTTATTTCCATTTCAAGACTATCAAACCTACACAATTACCATGTGGCAATTTTACTTGAAGAACAAACTTATATAAGTAACTGAAATACCACGTTTAGTAGTCAAGTACTTTTTAACCTGTCATTCAACTTTCCTAGTAATTTGTTCTTTTTAGAAATGCAGAGAAGGACTTCCTAATTTCCATTACAGCAATTCAAAATACATTAAACAAAAATAAAACTCTTTCATGTGTGTGTTTGCAATATGATGCAAGAACCTGGAGGCTCTCACATGCTATCAGACTTATGTTTTTATTAGGTTTGTTTGTGCTAGTAATCATAGACCTGAAAAGACTAACTTGGCAGTTTTATTTCTGAGCAAAATTTCAGAAAACAGTAAGTAGCAACTTTCTATTTTACAGTGACAGAGGTAAGAGAATAGTTTTCCTTCTGAATAAACAAGAATGTTCAACAATTCTACTTAATGTTAATCTGTGCACTGGGATTACAAAACTTCTGGTTACAGAATTTAAAAATATTTATAATATGCCAATAAAAGAATGGATTTAACAGAGCACATGGATTCTGTTAATTCTTTTACAATTTACTATAAATTTTCACTCTTTAGAGAAAAATAATTCTTTCATCTTAAAACAACCATTTTCATAGTTCTAAATCACTTCTGGTTCTTCCACAAATTTGTATGTATTAAGACATATTTGGAATTTGTATTCTATTCTTTCATATAGCAAGACTGTGCAAGTACTTTTCCGTGGCAAATGACTTTTCCTGGCATTTATGTATTTTACAATGACTATACATAGACATTAACATATGCTTAGTCTAAAATCATGTCAGCTTTTTAAGAAATCCAATAAGTCTAAAATATTCTGATAATTTCCTTCACCTTGTTAAAAATTTCCATTAATAGAGAACATTTTGAGTCTGTCTGCTATACTCAGTCCCGACTACTATTTTTCAACATGAGATAGGTCTCCTTCTGCCACCTTCCTCCAAGTACAATACTTTCTCTTATTGACTGGCTTTGACTCCCTACACCTTTTCCATGTGGCCATAATCTCACCTCGTCTGACATCAATATCCATTCTCTAGTGTGGAGGCCAGAACATTCTCCTAATATAAAACACAGAAAACGAATCACCTTCAGCTCTTTCATGAAACTTGAATGATCAGGTGAACCGAATGGCGTGAGGGAATTATGTCCACAGGAATGCAAAGGACAGGACATTAAAGGGGATGGTGTTTTGTAAGGCATGTGAAGACAGGCGTCCAAACAATTGCGCCCCAGGTTTTTAACCTTGTCAATGAAAATAATAATGAATCATCGTATAACTCTTTCTTGGACAGAAGAGAACGGCTGATGTCAATAAGGGTCTCACCTAAGACCACAAAACAACATAAAAAAACCTAAGTAACAGGGCAGCTCCACTAAATGCAGCGGGCCATACTTCTAAAAAATGGTGCAATGTTTTAAAAGGTTGCCATTGGAAGACTGTTCTTTATTCAGTAACAAACACACGAGAAAGTCCATACACCAGACTACTTTTTTTCTGTTTCTAAAGGTAAAGGACAGTGTGGTTATACAATGCTATGACCAGATGACACATGCTGTTAAGTCTAGAGTTATGGGTATAGACTATGATCCTACACATCTTTTCAAAAGGAAAACATTTCCAATAGCAGGTATCTGATTATTTCAAAATAACTAAATACTTACGAGCTGCTTTGATCTGCCTCTGTGTAGCTTTGTATCTTACATGGCCAAGTCCAAGTACTGCATAATGATCTTGGTTCTGATAAAGACATAAAGGGAGTCAAGTTTGAAATGGAGCAATATATCCTATCCCTTGTGTTCTGGCACCCCAAAACAGTTTCCCAAAGTCATGTTCCCATGACAGGGGTCCAGAGAGAGGTTCTGTATAAAATGGATTGTGTGGTCATTTAAGTTGGGAAATGCAGACTCTTGTATACCCTTCTTGATGATGTGTATGCACATAAGCCTAATAAAGGCTCTGAGGAGTCCTATAATTAAGATAAAGAACAAGCAAGTAATCAGAAACCTGTAAAAACTAGCATTTCCCAAACTTACTTGACCTTTTTCTCTTAAGACCTATTAATATCCGGTGGCCATCCTTAAAGTATAGCCAGGAGGAGCTCAGAATTGAAGGGAGCATTACAGCAGCTCTAGTAGGTTGGGTCAGGGCACTGAAAGGACAGAATTAGGAGCCGGATAGAACAAAGAAGGCAGGTTACATGGAAATTATGAGAAACTGAGGGATGAGGCTTCTCTGGATAAAAGTACCCGCTTTCATTTTTGCTTTGGTTAACATCGTTGCAAACTTAAGACGCTGAGGTAGCAACTGGAGTGAAGGCTTCTTAGAGTTTTCATGGGGTGTACTGGAGAATGAGTGGGGAGGAAGAGGAGCGGAGAGCACAAAACATGGGAGAAAAGAATCAAATGTGGCAGACTGGTTTCCCTTTCAATTCAGGATTGCAAACGTCATAGGAATTGGCTCCTTGATTATGTCTGGCAATCATACTTTGTTCCAGTTGGTTCACCTTTCCACTCACCAAGACTGCTATCACATACCTTCTGTCCTCTGGTCTTTCCTCAAACCTCACAGACCCTTCTCCACCCTCTCATCAATGGCCTTGCCTCCCACTTAACTAAAAAATTTAAATTATCCTACTCAAAATCCAGCATCTTTCTACCACCCTATCTGCATCCATACGTCTCTTCCCTTTCCCTCCATTCACAATTCACAAAGCCTCTCCTACCAAGACAAATTACTCCATCCTTCCTCTTGGTTCTGAATATCATCTAATTCTCCTCAAATATTAGCATCTTTCCATTAATTCCTAAATTTCAACTGGATGTTTTCATCAGTATAAAAAGATGCTCTATTATCTCTCATCTTAAAAAAACCATAAAACCCTTCCAAGACCCCTTTTCAGGGACTGCCCCCTTTTTCTGCTGCCCATCCAAGTTAAACTTCTTGAAGAAGCTGTCCCCTCGCATTAATTTTCAAACCACTCCGATCTGGTTCTGCTCTGTCCACTTCCATCCCAGGTGCTACAAAGCTGCTCTCTTCAGTATCAATTTCCAGGTGCCAAATCTAAGATCATCCGTCTGCCCTCAGCGACAGCACAGCTTGAAACATTATCTTCCTCTGGTTTCTGTGAATCCACTCTCTCTGTCTTCCTCCCATCTTCCAGTAGTTTTTTCAGCCACTTTCACTAGTTTCTCAATGACCGGCAAAGCTCCTGAGGTTTCTTTTGGTCTCTCTCTATACTTTGATCCTTGGGGATCTGATCGAATGCCAGGGCTGGAATGTGGTAAGTAACCTGCAAATTGGCTCCGCAGCACGCCTGTCTCTCTAACATCCTGGCCCATCACTCTCTACCTTGGTCCCCATTTCCAAATACCAGACCAGTGTTTCAATTCACTGAAGACGCTGAGTCCTTTCCCTTCAGGGCCTCACAGGGCTATATAGTCTGTCTGACACATTCTTCCTCCATTCGTCATGTGGCTGCCCTCTCCTCATCCCTCAGTCTCAGCCGAAATGTCATCACCCTATTTACAGAAGACAACATTCTCTCCCCATCTCTGCTCCTTTTCTGTTGTTCCCTCTAAAGCACTTACACATGGTCAGTGCTGCAAATCCTCCCACGACTGCCCACAGGCCACCACCACTCCTGGTCTCCTGGCCCTCCTTCATTCACTGTGTTCCAGCCACTTGCCTTCTTTCAGTTGCTGGCACATTCCAAACTTCTTCCTGCCTCTGCACAAGCTCTGCATCATTTCCCCTGATCTTTGCAAATCATTCAGGTTTCATCTTAAGTGTAAGCTCCCGCCACATTCCCCACCTACTCAATTGAAGGCAATCATCTGGACACTGTCACATCGCCCTGTTCCACTTCTCTGCCCAGCACTCAGTGGCCATGTTCGTATTATCTGTCTCCTCACTGGAATATAAGCCACGTGAGAGCAATGATACCGTCTGCTCAGCACAGTATCCTTAGCACCCAGTGTCTGACGCACAGCAGGTGCTCGATCCCTAATTGTCGAATCAAACAACTGAATGACTGTATGAACCCTGCTACCTTGCTCTGATGTCAACTACTCTTTTCTATACCACAGACCTTCCCCATTCTCTCTCTCGTAGATTTCACTGTCCCCCAATTCTATGTCCTCCTGACCCTG
The DNA here is from genome assembly GCF_057876585.1 of Rhinolophus sinicus. Classification (NCBI taxonomy): domain Eukaryota; kingdom Metazoa; phylum Chordata; class Mammalia; order Chiroptera; family Rhinolophidae; genus Rhinolophus; species Rhinolophus sinicus. Next base: position 47,020,486 of record NC_142504.1, read on the forward strand.
CTTTGCCCTCAAGTTATAATTTCTCATTTTCTTCACAACTCAGGTTTGAAAGAGTATTTTACACTTAGGCCTCTCCTTCGTCACCTCCTAGTAACTCCTCAACCCGCTGTAATCTCTTGCCATCCCAAGCATGTCACTAGAACTGCTTTCAATGTGGTCCCCTACACTTCATTTGCCAAACCCAGGAGCTTTTTATCTTTACTTATGTTCTGAGATTGACCTCTCTCCAAAGCAGTGACACTGGTGATTGATTTTTCCTTCTTGAGACTCTCTACTCCCTTAGTTTCTGTAACAGTATAGTACCTGACGTTTAATAAACCTTTGTTGAACAAAGTGCTTATTTACTTTTCTAGGTGCTTTACACATATTTCTTACCTCATTTAATACTCACAGCAACCTGAGACTGGAACTCTTATTATCTACTATTTGTTTTGACTTTATCATGTGCCCAAACACTAGGTCAAGTGCTTTATAAGTATCCTTTCATTAATCTTCACTATAGTCCTTTGAGCTGTTAGCAATCTCATTATACCAATAAGGGAAATGAGGCAGAGATGTCAAGTAACTTTCCCAAGGTCCCAGCACACTAAACGGGCAGAACCAGATTTGAATCCAGGCACTCTAATTCCAAAGCATATAGATGAAAATATTATACCAGTGCCCACTTAAGCAATGTAATACCTATTTGTCTATATTCCTCCCTGTATTGGCTGACGTCACTCAATTTCCCACAGCCTCAACTACCGCCTATGAGCCAATGACTTGCAAATGTTTTTGGCTCTAACCTCTTTTAAGAGTCACAGACTAATTTTAACCATTTACCAGACAACTTCACCAGTACGTTACTACAACCTCAGTTTTCACATAGCCACACTCAGCTTTCACACAGCCACATTCCCCACAGACGTCTCAGTGTTGGTGACTGACACCACACTCTAGCAGCTCACTCAAGCCACAATGTTCAGGGTTCTTTCGAATACACTCCCTTTTTTTGTGCCACATAGCCCAAGTCACCAAGGCCTGTCAAGTCTACCTCCCCCCAAAATCTGTTCCCTCTTCCTCAAAACCCAGCCACAAATTTAGTTCAAGCATCAAGCATTCATTCACAGGCTTGGATATTGCACTAGGCGTGTAACAACAAACTATTCACTTCCCTTCCAGGCCTGCCCTCCATTTCCAAGCAATTTTCTGTACTGCCAGGAGAACTACTTTTCTAAAATTAGCTTAGAAACTTTCGATGACTTCCTATTGCCCCGAAAATAACATATGAATTTCTTACTTACATGGCACAAAAAGGGCACTACTGAGTTTAGTTTAGAGTCTGTTTCAGGTGGAATTTCTCACCACTGTTCCTCAAATACCCTACTCTAGTCTTTCCTAATCCCCAAGAAGGCGGTGCATATTCTTACTCCTTTGTGTCTTTGCGTATCTATTCCTTCTGCCCAGAATGTCTCTTTTCCCTTGTCTGCTTCACAAACTGCCCCTCATCCTTTTAAGATCTTTTATCTTCTCCGTGAAACCTTCCTAGATTTGTCCCACAGAGACAGCATCCTATGGCTAGTGCTATTCCACTCAGGGTTACCAATAAACAGGTGCTCCATTACAGTTAAATTGTTGAAGCATCTTAAAACATGGTTTATTAATGGAAAACTCGTGCCAAAATTACCTATCGTTAACAAAGCATCTGACTGAACAAGACACACATATTAAATACCTTCCAGTCCTTGGGATCAAGTGTTTTCAGCATGGGAAATTCTTCTAACTGCAATTCTTCATCTTCTGATTCTTCTGATAATTCTTTCTTATCCTCCAGTTCCTGAAAAGAGGCAGAAGCATTTCTGTTTCTCCTCTTAACAAAAGCTTCAAACCATCTTCCCACAGGTTCAACTTGACAGAGTGTTGAGGCTGTGATTGAAAGCGTTAAGAGAGGCTTCAATGCATTGCATGGAATAAATCTGTTTCAAAGCAATAAATAAGGTCAAAACAGTGATAGCATCAGAATATAATTTTAAAACCATCAACTAAGAAGATAATTGCAGTAATCCAGTTAACATGAAGGTTAGCAATAAATAACCGTTTCCTAGTATTTACAGAGTATTCAATCAATCCCTTCTAATTATCTGACAAAACCATATCTAACATAACATTCATCAATGTCAATAATAAACCAATATTTTTCTGGGGATCTGAGAGGAAGGTGAGGAACAGGAAGAAATGTTGCAAAGTGCTTTTCTTGTAGGCCAATAATTGCAATAAAACAATAAATAATCATAGAGCTAGCCTCATCAAAAACAAAATCTTCTAAGAACAACTCAATATATCTTAATTATGAAAACCTTGAACTTAAGTAGCTTTTTAAAATTTCAAGAATTCACTAGGAGTGATTTGTTCTGAAAGACAATTTTCCAGCAGCTAACGTGCTACTGTGGAAAAAGCTCTGGATCTGAAATCAGAAACGCTAGATTTTAGTCTAGGTCTGACAATTAATGGCTTTTTGAAGAGTCAAAGATGTCTTCAGCTCAAAATGGGAACAATATCTATCTTACATGGTTCTTTGGAAGATCGAATGACAAATCGTGAAGGCACTCTGAAAAACCACTATCTGTTGTATAAAAGTAAGGCTTTATCATTATTCCTGGGAAGTAGGGATAAATCACTGCACCTTTGTATACTAACATTTCAAAAAATGTAATTTAGGGAGGAAAAAAGTGAACATTTTCATTTTAATTTCATATTCCATATGAAAGCAAAAAGCTTCACTCTAATAACACAGATGTAAGTTTTCCTTTGTACCTAATGGTCAGTTATTTTCTAAAAATAACTGACTTTTCATGTTTTAATTGGTTTGGGAAATTAAGATTTCCTCTACAACACACAGGAGAGGATTCAAACAGCACAGAGGGTGCCAAAAAAATGTATACACATTTTAAGAAAGGAAAAAACTGTATTAAAAGTGTAAATAATACTCAACATATACCAATCACACAAGATGAATACAAGTCACGTGCATATATTTTTTTGGCACCCCCTGTACATTCAAGAAGTAGTACCAGTGCGGTGTGAGTGTGACTTTTAAAAACATTACCTTTCAAGGTTTTCCCACTAGTGCGATTACACACAGAGACTTCTAAGGGCAATATGTGCCACGATATGTTCCAAAATAACATTCAACAAGCGTTTATGTAAGCGGTTACGGTAATTAAAGCCGATCATTGAAACCGGAGACTTAGTTTTACAATACCCACGACTATCCGGGGCTATAAATCTATGAACCAGCAGCAGCAGGACAAGTTTCATTTCATGACTGTCTTTAAAAGTCTTTCTACACGGATCTTACCAGCAGCACAGGCAATGGTCTTTTCATACTGAGTATGAGGAGCAGTGTCTGAGTTATGACATTTAAAACACAAACCCGGAGCAAACCGAGAGGAAAAAAGGTGTTAGAGCACCAGCAGCAAGGTTCGGAACGACCTGAGGCACGTGGGGAGCTCGCAGCGGGCAGTCTCTTGCTGTAGGCAAGGAGATGCATAAAGAACCTTTTAGGATACTGATGGGTTCGGTTTCGAACGGCTCTGCTGGACCCATGAGTCAGCGGCCGCGAGAGGAGGAACCTGGAGGGGCAGAAAAATGCCCCCCTCCCTCCTTCTTTCCAGACTGGGGAAGGATTCCTGCATAGCAGGGAGCAAAAAGAGACTGGACACGGCCCCGCACGTCCGGGAGCTAGTCGCCAGCGGCCAGAGTAGAGAGATTTCGGGGTCGCGCAGGTGGAGGACTGAGGTGGGGGCGGCTGAGGCGGGACGGCGCCGGGGTTGAGTGGACACGTACCAGAGGTCAGAGCGTGGGTGACGGCGGTGCCCTGGCCGTCTGCAGCGCTCGGCAGGAGCAGCATGATGGCGCCCGGGCCAGCCCCGCGGGCGCAGCGGTTCGCGTCCCGGGCGGAGGGCGCTTAGCTTCCCCTCCAGCTCTGCCTCTCGGTCCGAGCCTCGCGCCTTGGCTCTGCGACGCCCAGGAACCGGCGCATGGAGACAACCGGCAACTACTTCCGGATGGATCTTTCGTGGTGCGGAGCCAGTTCCACTCCCACCCCCGCCAACGTGTGCGGCAACCTAGTTCTTCCACTGACTCAGGTCCGGCTAGAGACCAAGACTCAAACAAGAAAGGTTCCCAGATTCATCAGTTCCTGGGTAAAAAGGATTACGTATTTTCCTCGTCCAAGTGCAATACGTGGGACATAATTTTCTAAAGCAGCTCTTACTATATTCTTTTAAGTTACTACCACTCTCTATATTCGTCTGAACTTAATCGATTATTTTCCTGTACCTCTGCTTGTATAATCAAAAATGAGAAGATGTGTTAGTATTGAGAGTAATGATTATAGTCTGTACATATACCTGTAATGCATGTGGTTAGCTAAAAAATAATAGCAGCTAACATTTGTTGTGCTGTTACTAAGTAATTTAGCTGCATTATCTCAGTTCATCCTCAAAATTTGGAGAAGAACCCTTTCTCTAGCATTAGATTCTAATCCAAGGAAATTGTTTAATGTATAATAAAATCAATTGTACTCCTATATGATTCCTTCTTAGACTGAGGTCAAAAGCAAGAACTAGCAAAAGGAAACCGTGGGTGAAGATTTACCCCCTCAATCCCCATTTGCCCCACTCTAGTACGCCCTCCGTCTGGAATAGGTTGGGCACAATAGAAGACTTGATGTGCCACTCTTTGGGAAAGAGCACCAGAAATTAGCAAATTATTCTCTAGGAATTACATTTTCACTGATAAATACATTGAATTGGCCTGTAATTCTACTGCGTGAGAAGAGTGTCACTTCAAAATTGACATTTCAAAAAACGATCGTCTCCCCTTAATCCTCTTCCTGATCCCTTTATTTATGTAACCACTGTTAAAACAAGCTCTAGGTCTCATACTAGTAACCTGACTCCACTTTCTTAATATTAATATTTTTTTCTCATACCTTCCCCATCTAGTCTCACCAGCACCTCTAAGGTCATGGAGAGTTTTGTTTTTTTTAATCGAGGCAAAATGCACATAACATAAAATTCATATCGTAGCCCTTTTAAAATGTAAAGTGCAGTAGCATTAAGTACAGTCACTGTGTTGTGCAATCAATCTCCAGAACTCTTCATCTTGCAAAACTGAAACTCTATGCCTATTAAACAACACTCCATTTTAATTTCCCCCATACTCTACAAGCACCGTTCTACTTTCTGTCTCTATGATTTGACTACTCTGGGTACTGTTAGGCCATATTTAGGCCAGGGGCAGAAAGCTGATCTTATAAGCCATCTTATCTTGCTTTGTACACTGTACCTGCCAGCTTGTATGTGCCTTAGGCCTGGAGAAGCCCCCTGGAATGTAGAAACCATCTTATCCTAAAAGCCATCCTGTCTTGCTTTGTACTTTGTACCTGCTGGCTTGCGTTTGTCTCCTAGGGGCTTATGATCAGCTGGGCTTGGGTGTTCCAGACCGTGGCCTGGGGGCTAGAATGTGGAACCGTAGGGCTTGGCCAGGCCCTGAAACCCTTCCTTGTGAGAGACAATGCAACAAAACCCCCTGAAGCATTGAAGGGGGAACAGCAACCTCTTTTGCCCCCTCCTATAAAATTCCATACCCCTTTTTGTTCGGGAGGTTATGGTCTTTTCTAGCCTGACCTCCTGCAGCTCAAACAAGCCAAATAAATTCTAATAGACCAATTTTGGTCTCCTCCAGCCGTGCCTAACAGGCACCTAAGTAGAGTCATACAGTATTTGTCTTTTTGTGACTGGTTTATTCACTTAGCATAATGTTGTCACAATTGTAGAGTGTTGGAATCTTTCCTTTTTAAGGCTGAATAATATTCCATTGTATGTATATTTTATCCATCCATTCCTCTGTTGATTGAGTTGCTTCCACTTTTTGGCTATTGTGAATGATGCTGCTATGAACATAGAGATACAAATATCTCTTGGAGATCCTATTGTCAATTCTTTTGGGTACATACCCAGAACTGGAATTGCTGGATCATATGGCAATTCTATTTTTAATTTTTTTTTTTTAGGAACTGTCATACTGTTTCCTATAGAGGTTACATCATTTTACTTTCCCACTAACTGTGCAGATTTTAATTTTTTCCACATCCTCACCAACACGTATTTTCTTTCTTTCTCTTTTTTTTATAGTAACCGTTCTAATGGTTATGAGGTGGTACCTCATGGTTCTGATTCACACTTCCCCAATGGCTAGTGATGTTGAGCATTTTTTCATGTTCTTGTTGGGCATTTAGATCTCTTCTTTGGAGAGATGTCTATTCAAGTCCATTCCCCATTTAAACAACTGCGTTGTTTCTTGTTTTTTGAGTTATAGTTCATTACATATTCTGGATATTAATCATCAGGTGTATGACTTGCAAATATTTTCTCCCATCCTGTACATTGCGTTTTCACTCTGTGTCCTTTAATACTCAGAAGCGTCAGTCTTTTTTATTTCTCTTTTTTTAATTTCTAAATTCTATAATTGTCTCCTAACTGCTCTCTTCCATTACTCATCTCCCAAACTCAATTCTTTCAAAACCTACTTTCCCCTGGCTTCCTTGTGTTGTAGGAATATTTCTCTGAGTCCCCAAATGATGTAGGGGATTTTTGCTGTGGATGCCGGGATCATGTCTTATGAGACCAAAGAATGGAAACGCAGACCAAGGAGAGGTGAGGAATTTTTTTTTTTTTTTTTTTTTTTAAAGAGGATAGTTTATTGAAAGCAAAGGGTCAGAGCTTCTGAGTGGGAGGGGGTCCCGAATGGGGATGCCCAGTGACCGAGGCAAAAGCTCTTACTTTTATACTTTCCCTTGCCTGTTTGGGGAAGGGGCCTGGAGCCTTTTAATGGAATTCGTCTACGAGGTTTGTTCTGTTAACCCATCCTGAAGGAATTAGCAAAATAACCCACTCTTAATCTATCAGATCTTCTCCGTTTGCCAGGCCAAAAGGAATTTTATGATTAAACTCAAGGCACTGTTGCAGTTTGTCCCGGAGCGAAGGAGTGATTTCAAATCCTTAAGTCTCAGAATATGTCTGTCTTTTGTTTATTCCACCAGGGACCACCCTGTCCCGCTAGCAACATACTAACTAACCTGTCTCACTTGTGTCTGAGGATGGTATGACTGTTTTGGCAGCCGGCTCAAAAATTGAAACCATTTACCTCCTCATCCCAAGTTAGCATGAAATTAATGAAGAGCTCCTTTTTACCTTCACTCTATTTGTGGATCTAGTCACTGTTGTCGCAAATGTAATATACCAGGTAGTTTACAAACACTTATTTAAAGCCTCCACAATGCTGTGAGATAAAGGGTAAATTAAAGCATATAGAGATTAAAAAAGTTACCGAGGAGTGCACAGTAAATAAATGACTAAATCAGGATTTAAACTCAGCCACTGAGCCAGGCTTGGTCTTGAATCTGTTGCTCAGAGAACTGTGAGGTGCAGGGTAAACCCACGCTCTCTTTTAACAAGGAATTCCTTCTACTCCCTGTAAGTGGGACCCAGACGCTAGCGTTCCCTTCCGTGGCTCTCTTCTGCCTCTGGTGCGCGGAGGAAAGGGGCCCGCGGAGCCGACTTTACTTCCGGGGAGGAAGGGAAAGGAAGGCACCACCGGAAGCGGAGAAGGTGCTGTGTAATCACCAGGGAGCCGAGGCCCTTGGATCTTTCAAAATGCCGGATTACCTCGGTGCCGATCAGCGCAAAACCAAAGAAGAGGAGAAGGAAGACAAGCCCATCCGAGGTCAGTTGACTTAGCCAGGAGCTTCCGCCCGGGGTTAGAATGAGGCTTGGCCCTGGAGGGAGGCTGGATTCCTGCCCCGCGCTCGGTCCCTTTTGTACCGCTTGTGATTTAGTCCGGGGCGGCAGCAGGGTGAGCCTGCCTGCTTTCTCTGTCTCACTCACCCCGCTCCAAGTTCTATATTCATTTCCCGCTGGTCGAAATATTTATTCACGTTAAGCTCTCAGGTCTTGAGTAACTCACGCACCCTGCTTGGCCTTGCAGGCCTTGAAAAGTTCCCCCGCCTGGCGGTGCTTGGTAACCTGCATCCTCTTTCCTGTCCCTCTTTCTCAAGTGTGACAGCTAGGTGATAATCAGTGTGTAGCTAGGATCCTGAGACATAATTTTCTTTTTAAAAACCATTCCTTTGAGTAGATAATAATACATTTACATGCCTAAAACGCAAAAGGCAGAAAACTGCTTTGAAAAATGTCTTATCCTTGGCCCAGCCACCCGTTTATCTACGAAGGCGACTGATGTTGTCACTTTGCGTTATCTTTCTAGACATTTTCAATGAATGTACAAGCAAGTTTGCATAATTGCATAAATGTAACTTGCTGTACATTTTGCTTTTTTCAATCAGTATATTTTAGGGATAAGTTCATATCATTATGTAAAGAGTTAATGTCTGTATCTGCATAGTATCCCACTTTATTGGGTATACAGGAAAGTATGAAATTATTATTGATGGACATTTAAATTTCTTCCAATCTGTTGGCCATTAAAGAGTAATGAATAACCTTATTCATGTAACTTTTACCACATGCACAGATATAAGCTGTAGGGTAAATTTTAGAAATGGAATTGTAATTTGATGGGGTCCAATTACTCTCTTTAGAGACTATATCACTTTTACTGACCATTTTTGTACATGATTTCCTCCCAGTAGCCCCTTTTGTAGTCTTATCTTTATGCTTTTTTCTTCTTTTGTTCTTTATAGGCTATTTTTAAGCATTCTTTTGGTGGTTTTTCCCTGTCTATTCTATTACTGTTCCTTTCCTAAACAACTTCAATCTTTCCTAGCACCTTTTCTTCTCCGTTTCCACCCTCCCTCCAAAGAAAGAATATTTCCTCTGGGCTTTCATCCCACACTCTGTTTCCCTTGAAAATATTTTAGGGTACTGCAAACCTCAGAGGAACTCAGTCACCTAATGGAAAACTTAGTTACAGAGACTTGACATTTCATCTGTGTATGTCTCTGGGTATGTTATCATTCTGTAAATGTATTAATAAATTTATCCCTTGGAATACAGTATGACGAATGTGTATAGAATTTTATGTGCTTCTTCATCCATACCTTATTTGATCTTTATGGCAACACTGTGAGTGTAAATTAGTATTATCTCTATTTTTCAGATGAGAAAACTGATGTTCAGAAAGGTTAAATGGTTTTTCCAAGGTTCCTTAGCAAATGCATGACCTTACTGGGACCAGTGCCAGGTTGTTTTGATTCTCAAACTCTGTTCTTTGGCTGCCCTATTCTTGTTGTGTCACATCAGTATGAGGCTCTTCAGCAGCTATGTTACGTATTTTTTTTAATCCGCCTTCACCCAATTATATAAAATATTACTGTCTTTGTGGGAATTATTTGATGGTTGTATTTATATCATTATAACTTTGCACAATTTTTCTCACTCAACTAATTCAGTGTGAATTGAACAGAAGAGAATTGTTAGCTCTAGTTTCTTATGTTTAGATCTCATAAATATTATCTTTCTTCTTTTAGCTCTGGATGAGGGGGATATTGCCTTGCTGAAAACTTACGTAAGTCCTTTCAATGTCCACAAAATATAGATGTTTTATGTTGAAATGAGAACTATTGTTAGTATTGCTCTTCCAAAATAATTAGAAGAGGATGTCTAACAGTTTATAGTAATCCTAACTGAAGAAAGTTACCTACCTACATTTTCTAACTAGAATGATTAGAGTGTCAATATTCAGTGTGTCTAAGTTTATACATTATTTTTATACTATTTATAATTAAAGTGTGGTACTATATTGAACGATATTTGAAATAATTTACATAAATATTTACTGTATTTAAAATGTGTGTAACTGTTAAATGTTTTGTAGTTTAATAAATTGTTGATTTCCTGATATTCTAGCTAAACTGATCTTTATCTCCTAGGGTCAAAGCACTTATTCCAGGCAGATCAAGCAGGTTGAAGATGACATTCAACAACTTCTCAAGAAAATTAATGAGCTCACTGGTATGTGTGTGTGTGTGTGTATTTTTTACTCCTCTTTCCTCTCTTTAAACATAATGTGTTAATTATATCAAAGGAGTTTAAATACAAATGTTGCTTTTTCATGAATTTCAGATTTTAAAAATTGTCCTTCCTGTTAAGAGATTGGATCTCATTTAATAATTTCTTGTAGTGCCTTTTATAACCAAGTTTAATGCTTAAGCAATTAAGAAACAAGCAAGTAATGTTTCTGTAAACAAGTAATGTTTCTATTAGTCAAAGCCAAATTCAGTAAACTAATAAACAAGTTAAAGTTTCTTATTAAATAAATATACGATCTCACATGGTATTGCTTGAAGTAAGTGGGCTATTACCTTGTATTTGGAAACTTTTCTTCTTGGGAACTTGAATGGTGAAATTCTATAGTATGTGACCGCAAATAAATGTCAAATATAGCATTAAATTTTTGGCTTATGACTACTTTAGGGCGGTGGTTCTCAACTGGAGCGATTTTGCCTCCTCCCTCCCCCCGGACATTTGGTAGTTATGGAGACATTGTTAGCTCTCATTACTTGAGGGGGAGGTGGTGCTAGTGGCATCTAGTGGGTAGAGTGCAGGGATGCTGCTAACCATCATGTAATGCACAGGACACTCCCCGCAGCGCACTATTTAGTTCAAAATGTCATAGTGCTGAGGTCGAGAAAGCTTGCTTTGGGGTTTGCATTACATGTCAGTGAACTTTGTAATCTTTCTTTATGTAGGTATTAAAGAGTCTGACACTGGCCTGGCCCCACCAGCGCTCTGGGATTTGGCTGCAGATAAGCAAACACTCCAGAGTGAACAGCCTTTGCAGGTTGCAAGGTATGCTCTGTGGAAGTTTATTTTTATCTACTTTTAGTCACTTTTTAGAGTGTTGGGTATAATGTAATAGTTCATAAAGAATTGTTTTCAAGTTCCAAGTACATAAAGCTTTCTACAAAAGTATCTGGGGTTAAAATTTTATGCCTTAAACAATTATCAAGAAATAAGTGAAGACATAATCATATAAAAGATTCAAATGATACAGAAAGATACACAGCAAATACAAAAACCTTCCTTCCCATCCTTGCTGTCCCACTGTTCCTTCCTCAGACATAACAACTACTAAAAGTGGTTTGGTCTTAATCCTGCGGTGTAACTTCCTATCCCTACATCCTTCTAATGTCATTGTATTAAAATTGAGATCAGTATTCAGTATTGTATTTATGGCTAAGTACTCCCTATTCACAAAGAGCCAAGTAGTAAACTGATGACTTCTTGTACCACTTTTTGTTTTCCTTGTCATAATTGCCTTGTTTTTTCATTTGCCAGTTTTTTTTTATGTATATTACTAATTCAACACCTCAATTTTCTCTGATTGTCTAAGTTGCTCTTCAGATGCATTCGGTCCATCAGATTTTCTGTCTGGAATCCTCAGGTGCACTAACTGCATAACGTATTGTCTTAGGTTCATCTTCCTAAAGAAGTCTTTCCCAGCACTTTCCGACCTGCTTCCATTTGACCAGTTCCCCTTTACACCTGTCGAATCACGATCATCCTGTGACTTCTTACCCTGGAGGTTCCCTTTACCTCTCTCCTGTGGCTTGTGTCCCAACTCTTTCTTGTTTACTTGCACCCTCATTAGGTCAGCTGTATTCTCTGGTGGCTGACTGAAAGAGAGTCATTTGGGAGGTAATATTTTGAGACCTCATATATCTGAAAATGTCTTGGCTGGTATAAAGTTTTTCTCCAGAATTTTGAAGGCATCGTTCCATAGCCCTCTGCCTCCTGGTGTTGTTAGTCTGAAGCCACTGATTCCCAATTCTGTCCATGTGACCTGGTTTTCCTCTGCAAGTTGTAGGGTGTCCTTTTGTTCTCACTTGTTCGGAAATTGCATGATGACATGCCTTGTTGTTGGTCTGTTTTTAAGGTGCTGGGCTCTCATGTCCTTCAGTGTGGCAGGTTTTCTTGAAAGTGTTTGTTAACTTTTTTTTCCCATTTGCTTGGTCTTCTGTTTCGGACTTGTATTATTTGGATATTTGACCTTCTGGATTGCTTCTCTAATATGCTCATCTTTCTCTCCTGCCTTTCTTTTTTTGTGTGCTTTTGCTCTACTTTTTGTGAGAGTTTCTTAACTTTATATTTGATTCCTTCTGTTGATTTTTTTCTCCTACTTCTCTTCACACATTTTTAATTTCCAAGACCTCTTTTTCTTTCAGGGTATGTGTTTTGTTTTTTTTTAATGTCCTGTTCTTGTATCATGGTTATAGTGTGTTCTCAGCTTTAAGGAAATTAATGATAACTAGACGGTTTCTGCTTCCTCTAAGATGTTTTTTCTCTTTGCTTGCTGTCTGTCTTTTATGCTAGATGTATGATAATTTTACTTTGGGCTTTACTTTCAGTGGGAGAACAAAAGGCTGTCAGAAGCTCTAGATCCAGCAGTGTAGCGTGTTGATCCTAAGCGTCACCATAGCTTATACGGTTGGCTGTTTAGTTGGGGAGCCTTCAGTGTCAGTGTCTTTAGATCTTTTCATTTAGATCTGTTCCCTAGAGAAGTTGTTTTCAATCTCCTGTTGTCTCCAATTTCCAATATTTTGGAAGAACAGTGGAGATGGAGGGTTAGGGAATTTCAGCAACAGGTTCACTTCTGTTTACTCGCTCTTCCCTTCTCATCTCCGTACCCTCCTCATTTTCAGTAAAGTTATCCCACCCCACTCCTTGCCCTAGCATTTCTTGAGAACTTCTGTTTTACTCTTTCCAGAATATTTTCATCAGCCCAAAAACAAACTCATACTCTTAGCAGTCCTTCCCCCCCCCCCCCCCAGCCCTTGGCAACCGTTTATCTACTTTCTGTCTCTATAGATTTGCCTACCCTGGACATTTCATATGAATGGAATCGTTTCATATAAATCTATGATCTTCTGTTTCTGGCTCCTTTCACTTAGCATAATGTTTCAATATTCATCCACGTTGCAACTTGTGTCACAACATCATTTCTTTTTATAGCCAAATAATATTCCAGTCTAATTACTCTTTTCATTGATACTTCCTTTTTGGTGAGACATTGTTCTCATACTTCCCAGTAATTGTTTAAACATGGTTTCTTTCAGTTTTTTAAAAAAAATATTTGTGATATTTTGTTTCGTGAGACAATGTCTAAGCTTTCTCAGGAACAGTTTCTATGGACTGCTTTTTCCCTATGTATGGGCCATACTTTGCTATTTCTTTTTGTTTCTCATAATTTTTTGATGGAAACTGGACATTTTATATAATACACACACACACACACACACAATATTATATATAATATAATAATATAACATGTCAGCTTTGGAAATCTGATTTCCCCTTTCCCCAAGATTTGTTATTGTTGCTGTTTGTTACTGGTTTTCCTTTGAAGTGTTTTGATCAGCCTCTTGTTAGCCCCAACTGGTAATGTAATGCTGCCTCAGACAGTTGTGATGTTAAGCAGTTTTCACTGATGGTTTCCGACAATTGCCCTGTGGGTGGGGATATTTATACCGAGTGAGCCCTGAGTCAGGTCAAATAAAGACAAGTCCTGAGACTGGAACTCTTCAGCTAATTGTCAAACAGGTCAAACAGTGCCAGTTCTCTGTGGGTTGGGCTTTGGGCAGCTCCAAACTCATTCTGCACTCTCCCCACTGCCCTCAATTCCAGAGTTCACAAAATATTGATTTTGACTGTTTTTGCCAGTGTTCACTTTGCTTTTAACGAGGAGCAGATTTTCGAAGGTCCTTACTTCATTCTGGAAGTTGAGGTCCCTGTATAGTATATACTTTTTCAGCTGTGGATTGAAAAATCTGTATCTGTGCATACAGTGTTGGCAGGGTCTGTCAGATAAAGTAATGATAGATACTTTCTATATATGTAATTCTGCCTCCGTGGTAGAGCTTGGCTATTGACAGGAAACAGCCCCATCACACAATTATGCTATAAGGACAAAGCATTCTTTCCCTTACTTTCAGTGCTACCTGTATGCACATTCCAGAGACTATTTTGTATTTCCCTGTGTTTGTTGCCACAGCTTATGACATCAATTCTTTCTAACATGAGTTCTTTTTTTGTTTTTGTTTTTCTTCAGTATACAGATAGTATAGAAGAAGAAAGGCAGTAGACTACTTTCTACTGTGATGTACATGGTATTACAAATTTGCCTTCATCATGTCACACAGAAAAAGAATACATTTATGTTAAAAATAGCAACAACAATAAAAATGGATTTGAAGTATAAACTCAGGAAAGAATGGAAAAACACATTTATTAGTTAACTTGGTGTAAGGCAAGATGATGGTCTTCTGATAGGGAAAATAAAAAAGAGTAACAAGATATAAAGGAGTATCACTAATAAAGGAATATGCTTATGAAAATCAAGAAATTAGAAAACTTCTTAATGATGAAATATTTGGGTTTAATTTTCCAGGGGAATATTAAACATTTTAATGTCTTTTAAACATTTTATGGCGTGACGAAAGTTGAGTGGACCCTTGGGATTGAGCATATTCTGTACAAAAGGATCTTTAACGGTGGCCCTGTTTCTGCAGTTCTAGTTTACACCTGCTCATTAGTGTGCTGCGTGCCCAGGAGAGAATCAAGTTACCTGAATTCGTTAGTAGTGGCTTAGGTTCCTTACGAATCAGGTCTTTTGCTGTGTTAGGTGCACGAAGATAATCAATGCTGATTCGGAGGACCCGAAGTACATTATCAACGTGAAGCAGTTTGCCAAGTTTGTGGTGGACCTCAGCGATCAGGTAGCACCTACTGACATTGAAGAAGGGATGCGAGTTGGGTAAGATTTCTATTTACAATAAATGCTCATCTTTCATTAAAGATACCATGTCACTTCATGCCTTTGGCTTTTTCAGAATGAATGCACTGCTTGCTGTGGAATACCTAGGGATAGTCTAGTGGGATACTACAGTTGAATGTCCTTTCTTCTTTTCCCCTTTCCCGAACTCCCTCCTTTCCCCCACCTTCTCTGTGGCTTTTTATGAATGGCTTCAAGTATCATAAAGTCAGTGCAGAATTTTAGAGTTGAGTTTGCGAGTGTATTTAAGGTAACGTGTAGGTGGAGGAAACACTTAAGCGAGCTAATGGAATTAATGTATATAGACTACATGGTAATTCACTTAGAAAAGTTTTTGACTGTGTGAGGCTCTTTTTTACCTTTTCAGTGTGGACAGAAATAAGTATCAAATTCACATTCCACTGCCTCCAAAGATTGACCCAACAGTTACCATGATGCAGGTAAGAAACTATGGAAGGAAAAAAATGGCATGACTTAGTATACAACTGCATCCAGCTCAAAAAATTTTGACACTTTTTAACTAATAAACTATTGGTATGTGGGTATATATTGAGTTGCCAAAGTTTTTAAAACCATTTTCAGTTGAGAAAGTGTTTATTTTACTAGTTTGTTTCTCACTTAGTGTCATAAGTAATATAGCAAGTGGTTCTAGGACACTGGGCAAAGTATTCAATTTTTTTAAAAAAATTCTTATTTGCTATAAGTCTGATTTTTCTTTTAGGGCATTGGGTCTATTCTATGGGACATTTGGACTACTATTCAGAAGCTTGTGGCTATATATTGTACATTTTCATCCCTCTCTTAGGTGGAGGAAAAACCTGATGTCACATACAGTGATGTGGGTGGCTGTAAAGAACAGATTGAGAAACTTCGAGAAGTAGTTGAAACCCCTCTACTTCATGTAAGTGGCTAAGTCTGTTACATGTTAAGTTTCTTTGTATAAAAATGTGATAGTCTTTTGTGTACTGTGCACTAAAATTGCATATATATTAGTTTTTTAAATTTTATATTTTCCTTAATGAAAATTTGTGAGGGGGATAGAGAGTAGAGGTGTGGCGAGTTGGTAAGTTCCAGAACAGTAAGCAAAAGGATTGAGTGGTCAAGCCTATTCAAAAAAAAAAAAGATCTTCTGTTTTAAGTGACAAAGGAAGCTGAGGTATAACTTCTAGCAATATGTTAAATATGTTAGAGTTTATTGTAGAAGAAGTCACATGTTTTAATGATACCAAGAGGAAATGGGCTTAAATTAAATCAAATTAAGCTTGGGAGGATAATGGAAAACTAGAATATTAAATAACAGATCATACTTTTGTGCTTTAAACACTAACATTTTTTTTTTTAATTAGAGGAAAAAAATTTGTTAAGCCTGGACAGTAGAAACACCTTTAAAAGCCATTCAGTCTTATGTATTGATGAGTCTAGTTCAAATCTTACATCTTAGAAAGTTCTTATTTAGATCAAGTATATGGATTGTGGACTTAACCGTGTTTCCCCGAAAATAAGACCTAACTGGAAAATAAGCCCCAGCATGATTTTTCAGGATGACATCCCTTGAACATAAGCCCTTTGCATCTTTTGGAGCAAAAATTAATATAAGACCCGGTTTTATTTTCGGGAAAATATGGTAATAATTTTGGTTTAAATATATTGATGTAGAAGTAGTCTTAGTTTGATTATACCAGAAATAGTAAGTGTAAAAATTGTGTTTTTCTTACAGCCAGAGAGGTTCGTTAACCTTGGCATTGAGCCTCCCAAGGGCGTGCTGCTCTTTGGTCCACCAGGTACAGGCAAGACACTCTGTGCTCGGGCAGTAGCCAATAGGACTGACGCTTGCTTCATTCGAGTTATTGGATCTGAACTTGTACAGAAATATGTCGGTGAGGTAAAGTAATGTGATCATATGAAAGAATATGTAGCTCTAAAGACTTACAAAACCTGGATGAAATTAAAATGGCAATTCCACATTGAAAGATTTAGATCTGAAATTTTTTGATTGATGGATTGTAATTGGTGGTTCAGAAGCCCAGAAGACACCAGTCTTCCCTTGTAGTCATTTGGACATAAACTGCTTAAAATTTTTAATCATTGTGTTCCCTACTCAGAAGGAAGACATTTTCTACAGATTTGGTTTGTAAGATAAATACCCCAGAAATGTCCAGTGAATGCATTCAAAACTACTTTCACTTCAGGGGCAGTGTTTTATGTTCTACTGAGAAAGAGAGGACATAGATTGTCTCTATCTGTATGTGCACAGGTGTTATACACACACACACACACCCCGTGGAATTTTTTCATTAGAGAGTTAGTCTAAGGCTGTATATATTGTATTTGAAACATTAATGATTGATATACTTACAATAAGAATTAGAAAAGGAGCTGCATGAGTTGAGATATGCATTGCTTTTAATTCTCTGGTCAAAACTTAGAAATGAAATTCAGTGATCAGAAATGCCAAGTGATAGGTCAGATGCTTTTATTTCCTTAGGTTTTACTGATTGAAATGGAGCCTATGTTTTATTTAACAATGTTAATTTGACCTCTTTGGGTCAGAAAGTTTTTGGCTATTTCATAGGTACAGAATCATGAGATTACTTAATATTGTTTTGAGGCTAATAAGATTAATTTGATGAAATAGGTTACAAGCTTCAGTTTTTTTGAGAAAGCCTTAGGTAATAGTGGAGGTTACAAGCTTCAGTTTTTTTGAGATAGTCTTAGGTAATAATGGTTGAGAATACTGTTAGGAATATTGAAACATTTGAGGTATAATTTACTATATCTTAAAGGATTTTAAAACCAACTTTGAATTAACATATTGTTTTTTCTCATTAGGGGGCGCGGATGGTTCGAGAGCTCTTCGAAATGGCCAGAACAAAAAAAGCCTGCCTTATCTTTTTTGATGAAATTGATGCTATTGGAGGTATGGCTGGTATTTTAGAGACTACTTTAGGATTGGGTTTCACGAGAGTTCTAAAATAATATGTGTAGAGTTCTCCTGATATGTTAATCTTGTACCCAATTTGAATTCCAACTCTCTTATGAGCGCTGGCATATTGGAGCCACAGATCTAATAAACAGTAGGGCTACACCATAAAGGAAAAAAAATATATAGCATTGCTATTTCTCAGTCTTAATCTTTATACTTTCCCAATTTCATTCATGTAACACATATTTTCACATTTAACAATTCCTAACTTGGATACAATTTCACTTCATGTTATAAGAAAGCACTGGGGCATAATTTAACTGGTAGTCATTTTTCATAAAGTATACGTAAAATAATGTTACGGTTGGCTTCATAGATTTGATGAAATACAGTATTAGCTGTGCGATCTAGGTAAGTTATTTTAACTAACTCTGAACCTCAGTTTGCTCGTCTTGTAAAGGGCATGATAATTCCTGCCCTGTTTACTTCTGGTTTTTTGAGAACTTTAAAGTAAGTTTTGAATGTGAGAGACTTTGAAAACTAACTGTTCTATAGGCCTTGACTATTGTTACAGACTCTAAGAGTAATAATCCTTAGTAGCTGGAGAAGTGTCATGTCCAGACAGTTGTTTAATGAACTTAGTGACGAAAATGACTTGAAAATATAGTGGTGGCCCCTGTCACACTGTGGGGACTGTGGTTAAGTTACCTGGAGTCTTGCTTTTAGACTGGATGGGCGTTGTTGGGTTAGGACAGCCTGGAGTTAATGTCTTCACATAGTTAATTTGCGCACAGTCTAGTGAAGCAGTGTGGTGACTCTGAAGTCATTTTTACAGTATTGGAATAAGCCTTGTGATGTCAGGATGCTGTGAAGCTGTGGTTTCCAGGGTGGATTGTGTGTAAAACAGTGTTGGTGCAGGAGGAAAACAGCAGAATTGTTTTTGTATTTAATTTTAATCTCATTTTTAAATTTTTTATTTTTTGCGTTTTATAATGTACATAATACATTAATACAACAGTATGTATTTATATAATTTAAAAGTGAAAATACATATTTGGAGGCGTTTCTTGTGTTTTTGCTATGTCGGTTGAAATGAGAGACTGACGTCAACCAAGAGTGCTCTAATATACGCAAATCCGTGTGATGTTAAGTTGTTACAGTTCTGCTGTATCATGGATTTAGCCCTATTCTGAAGGACAGTTTTGAGAAACTTACAAGAGTATGGCAGTTTCTGACATACCGTCCAACACCATTATGGTGCAAAGGTTGCATGTGTTCTGCTGCCCAGTGCAGTGTACGATGTGTCAAACAACACAGGTGTTCTTGAGTGATGAGAGTCACTTTCTAATGAGTTTTATGTAAAGCAGGCCGCTCTTACAGGCTTCACCTAAAACTCGTTCACTTGCCCTGAGGCTGTGGTTGTGCAGGTGCTACTCAGAGCCATACTCAGAGCTTAGCTCCCTTTTGTCTTCTCAGGGGCTCGTTTTGATGACGGTGCTGGAGGTGACAATGAAGTACAGAGAACCATGTTGGAGCTGATCAATCAGCTGGACGGCTTTGATCCTCGAGGCAACATCAAAGTGCTCATGGCCACCAACAGGCCCGACACCTTGGACCCGGCTCTGATGAGGCCGGGGAGGTTGGATCGAAAGATTGAATTTAGCTTACCGGACCTCGAAGTAAGAGAATCATGTCGTTTGAGAAAAGGGATTCGGGAAATGTTTTCTTCCTGTCATGTTTTTCCATTGTAATATTTTTCAATTCCCTGATTTTCAGGGTCGGACTCACATTTTTAAGATTCATGCTCGTTCAATGAGTGTTGAAAGAGACATCAGATTCGAATTGTTAGCACGACTGTGTCCAAATAGCACTGGTAGGTTGAAATGTCTTGTTTGTATTTGTTGGTCTGTCTGTCCAGACTGCTGTAATCAAGCCTATTATTTTCTTTTTGTTTGAAAGGTGCTGAGATTAGAAGTGTCTGCACAGAAGCTGGTATGTTCGCTATCAGAGCGCGGCGAAAAATCGCTAGTGAAAAGGACTTCTTGGAAGCTGTAAATAAGGTCATCAAGTCCTATGCCAAGTTCAGTGCTACTCCTCGTTACATGACATACAACTGAGCCTCAAGGCTTTCACTGAGACACTTCTTTTAATTGGAATCCATAGCTTGTGTACGCTTGTTAACCATTTCACACAAAAAATAAATGGTTTCAAAATTGTATGCTTTTTTTCAGATTTTTTTCTTTGTAGTACAATAAAAGGTGATAACTAATATCATTAGGTAGAAAAGCTTATTCTAATGTATGTTGACTGTTTTTTGATCCACTACCGTTAGGGTTCCATATCATAAAGTGCTTGCTTAGAGCACGTGTGGTCTACTGTGTTTCCCTGAAAATAAGACCTAGCCGGATAATCAGCTCTAATGCGTCTTTTGGAGCAAAAATTAATATAGTATGTTATATAAGACCCGGTCTTATAGTAAAATAAGATAGGTCTTGGCTGGATGCTGTACATATGTCTTGTGTCATCCCATCTGCCCAGTGAGGTGGATCTAATGGAGTTTGATCTGAGGAACGCAAAAACTTTCCTACCGAGTTCACCTGTAGCAGATTCAAGTTTGTCAGCTCTCTCACCTATGCGCCTCATCATTATGCTCTTCTGCCCCTCCTCAGAATAGCCCATCCAGGCACATGACCACATGCATTTCCATGGGTTTTCCCTACTTCATTGAGTAATAAAGCTCTGGCCAAACTTTGTTAAAGAAGCTTCCGATGTAATAGGTTTTGTTTTGCCATTTGACTTGATTTCAAATTAATTAAGAATTATTGATTTTAATGACCAGCAAAGTAGTAAAACAAAGAGAAATATATACACATAATCTAATTTAGAAAATCCAGAATTGTCTTCATACAGAGAAGTACTTCTTTTCATTTTATAAATTAATGGTTTAAAAGTTGGGTAAAGCTCCTGTTAGACGTCTGGTGTATTGTGAGGTACTTCTAAAATAAAAGTAGTATTCTCAACAGATTTTTTCTAAAATTATTTCTTATGCAAACACCAGTATAGCTCCTCCCCACTTCCACCACAGTTACCTTCTCCCCCCAAATACTGACACCCAAGCACAATAAAGAATATTTTTATTAAGTTCAACATTCATAAGTAATGCAAAATAGAGCTGGATACATTTTTAATTCACAAAAGAAAAAGTTGACAACATAGAAAATACTGTTACATTGAAATATTTAAAACATGAAAGTTTTCAAGCAGAAAAATTAAAGCCCATCATTCATAAAATCCAACCAACATCCTTTCTTCCTTGATTTTTCATTTTTTGTGAAATTGATTAGAAAAAATTTTTCCTAAGTCTGCCCTAGTTATGATTTCATGAGATGTAAAATAGAGCAAACCATTTCCAGGTTCTGCTTTTAATACAGTATACTCAAATGAATGAAGTGCGTTTTTGTAATGTTTTGATAAATGTAAGCATTTAGAACACTGAAGTCTTACCATTTTTTCATATAGTCACATACATCATATGCACTAATTTGAGACAACTCAAATTGGGTATGTTTGACCTTAGGCCCAATGTGTTATAGGCTCTGAATCTTAATATTGCAGTTATGTGACAAAAATCGAACTGGCTACACATCAAATGTACGATGAATTTGAAAACGTTGGGTGTTTCCGCCCAGGCATTTACATGCAGATAGCATCAATGCTATCTGGATTAGCATGTTTGTACCATATTTAAAAAGATACAATAACACATTTACCAGTGACTCCCTCCACCTAAAATACGTATGTGTGTTTGCTTGTACGTATGTATGTTTGTCAGGATGTTGATAAATCAGAATACAAAGGGTTTATGATTTTAGAAAAATAATGCTGTAGTGATACTTTAAAAAATACTTTTAACATTTAAAAAATGTGATTAGATTTATAAAAATTTAATTTCCACAAAGCTCAGTTTCATCGGTTATGTAAAGTAAAATGCTATACGCCAATACAATGAAAAACTTGGTAAACCTTTTTCAAAGGCAAGATGGATTTGTGAGATGCCCAGACTTGATTAAATCCAAGTCAGTAGGCAGGCAGGTTACCTGGTGCAGTGCTAGCTTTTGAACATTTTGTTGTTGGGATTTGAGGGGTTTCAAAACAATTGCATACATTTTGGTTGGCTATACGTTTGGAGAATTAGATAATACTTTTATTCTCAAATCAACTTATCAGCACTCAAACCACATTATCAAGAGTCTAAACATACTGAATCCTAAAAGCATTCCTGAAAGGTACACTAGAAACGACCAACAGCATTTTTTGCACTCACTAAAGCATACAGGCTCACACAAAGGAAGACTTATTTGATCTTAGAATTTAAATTGATATACTATCTTTAAAGGGGCAGAGGTAATAAATAAAGCCTTCCCCACCACATACCCGTCCCTCCCTCTCCCTCCCGCATCCCCACACAAGGGCACACTCCCCCCCCCACTTCCCCCCCAGAAAACTGAAAAACACCCACTCACTCCAGGGCAGATTTTCTGAGTCTGCTGCCCTCTCCACACACACGTGAGGGCAGACACATTTTATCACAATGCACCTTGGGAGGCAGGCACCTCCTTGCTCTTACAGGTAAGAATACAGGATCAGAGCACATGCGGTGGGGATTTTACGTATTATCTGAAAACTACAAAGTGAGCTGCTCCCAGGGCTTGCAGAGGATTCACATCCTTCACTGTCTGGGTCCCACTGCAGATGAGATTGGCAATTGGGATCCCGTGATGAGCTGCCATGTGATTATATAGAGTTAGTGTCAAGGACATGAATTAGTTTCCTGGGCCCTGGTTCACAATTGTTTCCAAACTTATTCCATCCATCCATGAGGTAGACATCAACCACTGTCCTATTACCCAGGATTTGAGAAAGACAAAGCATTTCTATACCGGTTCTTTTACCATAAAATAAGGCTCTTTTAGTCCTATAGTTACCAACATGCACTACGTCCATTTTGACAGGGCAATAATCTGAATTTGAACCAGGGCTGAAAAACAAAGGCATACGCTAGCAGCTATTAAAGTCCAGAAAGAAAGTAGAGGCAAAGCTCGACTGTAAAGAAAGATCAGGAAATTTCCCACTATATGAAACAATTCTAAGTAAAATATTCCAAAATATTTACATATAGATAAAATACATTTTGAAATGCACTCTTACATTCTCAGTCATGCTCAAACAAAAACATATTTCCCTGTAGTAAGACTTAAGTACTTTTTGTGTACATGGTAGAAGTGTATTGAAAATAGGTTAAAATTAAGTAAAAATTTGTAAGATACAGACAAATACTTTTTCGTGCACTTCTTCCAACCTATCAACAACTAGGACCTGAGTATTTACTCTGTGTAAAGCATTTGTTGAAGACGGCTGCTAAGGAATATGAAATGATTTTTTTTATATACCATTGTTTAAAATCTTTAAGTTCCACTTTAATGGCTGAAATGAGGTGGGCCCTTTTCCGAAAGTTCTAGTATAACTGAGGTTCTACCACACATGCTCTTTCAGAAGGCAGTCTGTATCAGAATGCAGATGTATCTGCTCTCACGTGTGATGATTGCTAAGGAAATAATGATGTAAATCTAATTTGACTCTAGATCTAGATAGAGTATTGATTAGATGGGACGTGTCTACCTGGAATTAAATTAGTGAAGTCACCGAGACATCTCATAGGAGTTAAAGCAAACAACAGTTTGGTTTCAACTAGACCCATGCTAACATAGTTCTTTCCTGGGATCTGACCACTTTTCTCCTGGCAGTGTTTTCTTCATGAAAACTAAAACCAGGGGTCAACAATAAAACACAAAAAAAGACAAAACAGTAAATCTTAGCAGGGAAGGCTTTCGGCAGGTTAGCTAATACTTGTGCTTTGAATTAGCGTGAGCTGTTAGAACTACAAGAGTAAGAACTTTTGGTGACAAATTTGTTTAAAAGTCTCCCCCACTCCTTTGCAACAACTATAGAGAATCTTGAAATAAGCATTTTATTTACTCATAGGCTTAAAACTGAGTTTGATGAAGAATTAACTGATAACTCTTATGGAATTTTAAGGAAATATTAAATTATACCTAAGAGTTTTCTTAAATACATGGTCTGTAAGGCTACTTCACTGTTAGCAACAACATTTCTAGGGGCTCCTACAGGTCATAGTTGTGGCCATTTTAGCACCAAAAAGAATAACTATAATACACTGAAATACATTAAAAATATAAAAATTCATGAGTCTATAATTATACCAAAAAAAAGAAATCTAAAAGAACCTAATTTGTCACCATCTATTTGTTAAACCAAATTCTTACTTGGAAGTTGATAATTAAATGGAAAAAATTAACCTGCCTTTCCAGTAAGAACTGTATTTAAAGATGACCAAATAGCCCAAGTTAAGGAAGGAAAGCTGTACTTTACATAGAAACATCAAATAATAATAAACACAGAAGAAATGAGAGAATTGGATAAAAATTCAGAAACCTTAATGCTTAATTGATTTAGGCAAGAATTATCACTAGATGTTAAAACCCCTGGGTGAATGGCTAATGGGGAACTGGGAATACATTCAATGCCAAAGGAACATCATACAGGTAACTCACTAGTTACAAAGGTGAAAACGTAATTGGGGGATTAGGATGTCATATTAATCCAGTGATCTATCTTAGCATTGTTAATGGCAGGGTCAACTAGATATTCTGTCTTTTTTGATGTGATGTGATTTGAAACGTGTCTCATCTTTGATATATTCGAGCAAAAAAGGTTTTATTCAATTCCATGAAGTCTCTAGATATAACTTCTAGATTACAGGTAGTTTAGGAAATAAAGGGATAAGCTAAATAACACCTTGAGAAAGCAAGCAGACACATTAAAAACATGGGGTTCTACAGGACAACTGCCCCAGTGTCCTTAACAGGTCAATATCATAAAAAAGGGACTGAGGTTGATTAAGATAGTCTTAAGGGACTTAAAGGGACATGACCAATTGTATTTCAGAATGGATACTAGTTTTGGGAACGTACAGAGGGATAGTGGATGGGGGGAGGGGAGTTCACACAGTGTGAGGGATATAAATGATAAACGTCTAAGTTTTGCTTTGTCTTGTGCACCTGAAACTAATTTAAAAAAAAAAAAAATTAAAAAAAAAAAAAAAAGAATGGATACTAGCTTGGAAAAACCAACTACAAAGTTGGGGACAAGTGGGGGAAATCTGAATATGGTCTGAGGTCAAAATGTCCTAGAATGAGAAGGTGGAGATTGTTGAATGAAACAAAATATGTCACAGAACATTATGTAGAGAATGATCTTATTTTGGTTAAAAGATATAAATATACATGAGGTCGGATAATTAAGTTCGCGAACTCATCCTAGAAAAAGTGCTACATACCTCACTGCTGAATATCACTACGTTCACCTTCGAAGTACTCCCCCTGGGAAGCTATGCACCAACGCCGGTGCCTAGACCACCCTTCAAAGCAATTTCGGAACTTTTTCTGGAATGGCCATCAGAGCTATTGTCCTATTGCCCTTAATGTTCTGAATGTCATCAAAATGTCTTCCTTTCAACATTTCTTTTGTCTTTGGGTAAAGAAAGAAGTCACTGGGGGCCAGATCAGATGAGTAGGTAGGATTTTCCAGTAGAGTTATTTGTTTACTGGCTAAAGTCTCCCTCACACAGTGCCCTGTGAGCCGGTGCATTGTCGTGATGCAAGAGCCATGAACTATTGGCGAAAAGTTCAGGTCGTCTAACTTTTTCCCGCAGCCTTTTCAGTACTTCCAAATAGTAAACGTGGTTAACTGTTCAGTTGGTACAAATTCACAATGAATAATCCCTCTGGTATCAAAAAAGGTTAGCAACATCGGTGCAACAAGTTCACGAACTTAATTGTCAGACCTCGTGTGCATAGAGAAAGATCTGGAAGGATATGCATTAAGGTGTTAGTGATAATCTTTGAGTGGTGCCAATATAATGTTTTTATTTCTTATTTTTGCTTGTCTATTTTTTTCTAATATTCTGCAATGTACTTGTATTGCTTCTATTATAATAAAAGGTTATTTTAAAAGAACTGCTAGAAAATTGTGGGTATGCCCCCCTGGTTAGATAACTCTGATTATAGAAAGTCTGTAGACCAACAAGTACAAAAGCAAGGAGACAGCCTATCTGATTTGTAGGTAAAACACTTCAAGGGAAAAAATTCTTAAGTGCTTGGCTGACAAAGATGATAACAGAAAGTAACAGAAATGTCACTGCGTAATAAATGCAGGCAAGAGGCCAATTTATCTTGGAAATAGTTGATTAAAAAACACACACAAGTAAGATACATCTTGCTATGCGTCATTCACCCTCCAAATCAAGCCTCGACTACTAGTATTTAACTTTAGAAAAAAAATCTAGTGTCTAGTATTTAAAATGTGTACATGAGTGATTTCACGAGCGGCTCATACCCCATCCCAGGCTGCCTTCCACATCTAGACGTCAGGAGTGGCGTTGGGCTCTGAATCCTCCTGCGGTGTGGCGGCCGCGGCTTCCTTTTCCTCAAGCGCCTCTCGAACGAGGCTGCCTAACACCGCGTCATGAATGCTATGGTACAGCAGGTCCAGTAAGGCAGGGTTTTCAAAAAACCGGTTTCGAGTGAGGTCACTTATAACTTGTGCTAAAAAAAAAGAAAAGAAAATTAGCCCACACTCTGGGCATCAGTCTTGAACATTAAAAAATCAAAAACAAAAACACTTTCATATAGTTTAACTATTAAAATGATGTAATAAAAAGTCTCACTCCAATCCCCGTACCCATGACATCACACCCCAGTCGCAGGAAGCTACTTTTATTATTTTCTTGTGTATTTCTCCATGCAAATATAAGTAAATATATAAATATATATTCTTATCTCCCCCATTTTCTTACCCAACAGAAAGCATACTATATACATTATCCTGGATTTTTTAAAAAATGTAATCTTTTCTTTCAATTTTTTACAACGACATGGTATTCTAGCGTGTAAATGTAGCCTACTTGATTTAACCCGTCCCTTTTGTTTGATACTGGAGTTTTTTCCAGTCTTTTGTTTTTATAGAAGTACTGTGATGATTAACCACATACATGCTCCATTTTGAATGTGTGTAGCACATTGCTGATTTGCTGGTTCAAAGGTAAATAAATGCACGTGTGATTTTAAAAGCCTCCATGGAGGCTGTTCCATTTTGCACTCACACCAGCAATGTCTGAGAGTGCCTGGTCTCTCACAGTATGCCCACAGGGAGCTTGTTGTCAAGCATTCTTTATTTTTGCCATTCTGGTAGGTGAAAGGTGATATCTTTATGTAGAACTCATTTTCAAGCACTGTTTTAACCAAAATTTAATGTGAAACAAAAACAGACATTGAACAGTAAAACCTAAATGATTTTATATAACTATATTGATGGCAGCCATTAAATAGTTACAGAACAACGGTTTATGAGTTTGTTTCCGCCAACTCCTGTTCAGGAGGCCTGCAACAGGTACTCCAGGGATAGGGGTGCCTGGAAGTGGCTATTTCAAAGCTCGCTTTAGAGTGATTATCAAGAGAATAATTTTCATTTTCACCAAAAACTAAAATTGGGGTAAAATATTTCCAAATACAGTTATTAAAAAAGAGAAACAAATCCAAAATATTAATATTTCTCCCCATTCTAGAAGTGTACTTACCACTGCATCCGGCTAAATACACATAAATACCGACATCTCCATATTCCTTTACAATCTGTAATAATGTTGAAATAAAGTTTAGTTTCTCCTGTCTGTGCCAGATGCAAGTCTTTTTCTACCAACATGTATTTCAGTGATACAAGACACTCTAGTTCATTCACTTGAACTACTTTGCGTTGATAATTATGCATTTTTGAGCTAATCATTTTTAAATGATTGTGTAGTTCTTTTGATTTTTATATGGACAGTGATAATTAGGGATATCAAAGAATTCTTGTTAAATTTCATTTAGGTGTAATAAGGGTATTCTGGTAATGGTTTTAAAAAATTTTCTTGTAGAGATATATACTGAAATATTTACAGATGATGTGATGACTGCAATGTGCTTCAAAATAAGAGAAGGGGAAAGTGAGTATGGGGATAAACCAAACAAGATTGACCATAAATGGATAATTGTTGAACTGAGTGATAGTTACATGGGAGTTCCTTATACTATGCTCTTGACTTTTGAATATTTTTGAAATTTTCTATAATCAAAAATTGAACAAAACATCAAAAACTTTTAAGAGTTGAAAAACGACTCTAGGTCAACTCTCTGACTTCACTGATGGCAACACTGGGCACAGAGCTATTAAATGACTTGTTCAAGATGATGCTTACCCCTTGCAGAGTTTTCACACCAACAGAATCAATAAAATTGACTTGTGTAAAATCCAGAATGACGGTGTGGACGTTTTCCAATGGGGGCATAAATCTTTGCAGTTCTTCAGGAAATGTGCTCTTGGTGACTACTGGGGGATATTTTACTTCATCCTCCTCGTCTTCAGCCTTGGTACCATCTTCTGCATCTACTTCTGCATCCTACATCAAAAATTAAATCACACCAGCATTCTATGAACAACTCACAGTTTGGTTCTGAGAAAGAGTTATCAGGAAAAATTAGTCCTTATAATCTCAAGCTACTGACTATACCAGATCTCTTCTAAAATATTTGCCATATCCCAGCCTTGTAATGTGACAAAAAAGGATGTGCATATAATATTCAAGTTTAGCTCAGTTTCTTCTTTTTTCTCTATTTTCTCCTCCTTTTTTTGTCTACTGAAATCCACTTTCCTTAGTCATCATATCTATTTTCCCCTAACTTCTAAAATAATTCCATTAATGTCAGCATGATAGACCATAAGTTACCAGAAGCCTGAACATAAAAAAGCAGCCTTTGAGCTTTTTTATACTATAAGCAGAGTGAACCTATGACAAAGTAAAATTTATTAAGGTACTGTGCGATTTTTTTTACTTTTTAAAACAATATTTTCCTGGGCCCATATCACTACTTATTTCAGAAGTATTGTCATAACTGACTTTGTCATTTATCTTTAATACATAAAGAATAGATTGTTTCTGAACTTTCCCATTTTAGGGACTTCATGCTGTGTGAAAACTTCAATACTGAATGGAGGGGGGAGGGCACTGCAAATCAAGAGAGAAGTAGGTGACAATGAAGGGCTCACTCACCGCTTTGACATCAGTAGCATTGGCAATGTTTATATTTCCGCCTTCCTTAGCGTACTTCTTCATGGCCTTTCTTCTTGCTCCCAGTATGAATGCTGGGTTCACTCCAGTCTTTACAGAACAGCAAGATATGCACAATAACTTCTTGGTTCCCAGGAGCTCACCCAAATGCAATTAATCTTCCCATCTCCCCACTTGATGGTTTTCTATGCCAAGTTATCACCCAACCCTTTCTCCACCTGTCCCTCACATCCGCTGAACAGAATCACTCCCTCATTAAAAGAACAATAGATACCTTTCTTATTCTTGGTCTTGATTCAAGACAACCAGAGCCAAAGTATTAAAGAGAATTTTTAGAGTAGTATTTTTCTTAGATTTCTCATATTCTTATATTTAAGAGATTCCGTGGGTTGACTATGAGGTTTTCCTATATACTGGGCAGTGTGGGGTCGAGTGCTAATCGTGACAAAAGGAACCGACATGATCCCAAAAGAAAGAAATCTAAAACTAGCTTTTTCCGTTTTTTTTTTTCTAAAATTATTTTGAAAAGGTAATATAGGCATATGATAAAAGAGAATGAATAGTGGTGTTGGTTATATAACAATGCAAACACACTTACTTCCATCCACTGAATTGTACACTTGAAAATAGTTAAAATGGTAAATTTTATGTTCTGTATGTTTTTCTACAATAATATAGATAGATGATAGATAGATAGATGGATGAGAAATACTATGAAAGGTAAAGCAGGACATTTAAGTGACCCTCACATCCCAGTCAATCCACAGGTCCCCTCCTCAAAAATAATCACTCTTAATTTCTTGTGACTCACCTTTCTTTTTAATGCACTGCTATACAAGTCACTATTTGCATAATAAATTGGGGCATTTATTTGGAATATTTTTATTCCAGAAATTTCTTTCACCTGTGAAATAAAATGTTAGTGAATTCAATACATGTAAATATTTCAGAGTCAAAACTGTAATTGCCTCCCTCTTCCAATTTGAAAATTAATACAGAAGTTGCTGAGGGCCTTCTTAAGTTCTACACTTATGCTCTGGAGGAAGTACTGAGAAGAAAGTCTTTAAAATGCAAATCTTCCCATTCTTTAAAAAGTCTTTCTTTGTTTCACTTTGACCATAAAACACAAAGAAAAGATACTGAAAATATTTAAAAAGAAAAAAGAAAATTCGATAGGAGTGGATAGGCTGCCAGTCAGATTGTGAGAAGCGGGCAAATAAAGTGAACAGAGGTTTATATTTGTTCATTCATAGAATGGAGGCAGGAGTCGAAATGGACCCAAGTGACATAGAGTGAATATTTAATCAAGAAGCCTCAAACTCTAGAATGCAGTTTGGAAATGAGTAATTCAGTATATAATTCTTTGCAAGGAGGAGAAAACAGCAATCCTAACACCAGTCTCATTTCCTAATACTTTGTAGTGAATCTGAGACTTCTTCCCAAGCAGAAAACAAAACTAGTTTAAAAAGATTTTGTAAAAGTCTTTGAGATTCCACATAGAAAAAGAACATTTAAACTCAAGAAAATAAGCCATAATTTTAACCATTAAAAATGAAGCCGGAGAATTCCATAGCCCCAGCACCCATATTTTACATGGTGAACATTAGTATTTTACCATCAGATTAAATTCATCAGAAGAAAATCATGCACATACAAACCATCTTCTCAGTTTCAATATTTTATAAATATATACTTGAATTCCAAAAATCTATTTATCCTTATTTAAAAAAGGGAGAAATTAACATTAGGAGATTGAGTAATTAATGTACAGTATATTATAAACTATAAAACTGAACTTAGACAGTAAATCGAAGTTCAGGTTTTTAAATTTGACTCCTCCTCCTCCTTTTCATCCCACTTTTTGTCCTAGGTAAAAATAAAATCTAGTTAGCCAATCACATCCCATGCTTACAACAATTTCAAATGACAGGAAAAGGTCCTACCTCCTCATATGCATCTATATCGATATACACATCAGTGTCAGGAAGCTGTCCAAGGACGGTGTAGGTCGGACTGAAGACAGAGAGTGAGTGTATTAAAACACCATCGTGCTGAGGTCCAGTACGTGATTGAAACATGTGGCTTTGCATGTTTATCTGGCATGTATGAATTTGCGAGTGAATTCAGGAATACTTGATCCTAATATGGCACCTCTGCAGAAGGGCCCCACATATAATACATCCCCAGTGCTGTTCTAAGCCCAACACTCCCCACACACCTCACACCACACCCACCCCATACCTCACCCCCAACATGTACAATGCACACACAGCACATACACCTCACATCATACAGACTACACAGACACACACACATACCACATATACCCCTCACGTACATGATACACTAACAAACACACACAATACAACTATACACACACACACACACACACACACACACACCCCATACATACCACACCACATACATACCACACAAACCATCTGGTTAGGACAAAAGACTTGGGCATTTAAAGATGGGGCCAAAAATGGCCCAAGTCATGCCAGGGCCATGTGTAACTCAAGTTCTCATGCTACTCAGTAGATACAATTATCTTCCTATTCTAATCTAAAGCAAGAGAGGTTTTCTTTTTGTTTCTAAGAAGCGTCTCTGACTCATGGGCCTGCGGGTAGTCAACTGAAGGTATGGGGAAAAAACAAAACTCTCAAGTCAGCATATGGAGAAGTTAAATTTGGCTTGAGAAATTGACGCCCCATGGGGTTGGGTGAGTTGTTCAAGGTCAGAGAGCTTGGCAGAGCCAGAATATAGCTCAAGGTCTTGGATTTGACATTCCATGGTCTTGCTTGGTGCTTCTTAGCATGCACGTGCGAGTGCTTTGTGGGTTAGACTATACACTACAAATGTCAGCTGATTTTCTGTGGAGATTCCCTCCATAAGCGTTCAGAGAACACACTATGTGCCAGGAACATCGCCTCCACAATCAAGACGCTCACAGTCTAGTGACGTCTGTTGACAAATACATTTAAAGTCAACCGTACAGTCTCAGGTAGGACACTCATTCCCATCCCAGTGTGTGCAGTCACCTCTGTGTTCTGTAAATCACAGTCATCAGCGCGATGATCACAGCAGTAATCAAACCATAGTCCAATCCCAGGAACAACGAGGAAACGAAAGTGCTAAGCCAGATGGTCTGGTCAAAAGACAGAAAGATTTATGTAGAATCCTGTTACAAATTTCCTAGAGTTATACACACACACACACACACACACACACACACACACGGAACCTAACCTTGCCTAACTGGATACTGCATGTAATAACTGACTGCACTAACTTATCTTTCTCACATTTTTATCAGCACTACTCCAGGCATTGCTATGACATATTCACCTAACAATCACCATTGTTACTTACCAGCTCTATTTTGCTGGTTCTCCAGAAGAAGGGGAGATCTGAGAATTGCATAAACATTCCTTTCAGGTTGACGATAACAATGGCCGACAGCACAGCCTGAAACACAGCACACCCACACTTACTTCTCTTCTTGCATCCAAGAGCCCCTTTTGCTGGCTCCTCACTGTGCGCGTGCTGCCCTCCCCATGTCCTCACCCACTCACTTCCTACATGGCAGTGATGGTATGTTGGGAGCCATGAACACCTGGATTTTCGGGACTAGATTAACTAAAATTGGCCTTGGAAAACCAGGCTTATATGTTAGCAGCAAACCTGAATGGTGTTCCAGAGGTTCAGAATTAAACTGGGCATTCAAGGAATTATTTCACCCACGGTCCTTCTACATTATGATTTTCTCTACTCTATATTGTTCTTGATCTCCATTAGATTAAATACATCAGTAAACAAATGTCTTATGATTGTACGCCATCTCAGATTTTAAATGGAAGAATAAGGTCACAAAAGATCAAAGAGAGAAGGGACCTTGGAGATTAGCTACTCTGACCCCCTACTCTGTAGATAAACTACCGTGTTTTCCCCAAAATAAGACCTAAACGGAAAATAATCCCTAGCATGATTTTTCAGGATGACATCCCTGAACATAAGCCATAATGTGTCTTTTGGAGCACAACTTCATATAAGACCCAGTCTTATTTTTGGGGAAACACGGTAAGACCCAGAGATGTTGAGGTGGCTTTCCCAAGGTCCCAGTAGGTTGTGGAGCAGGATCTTGGTCCTAGCCATGGCCCTTGCTCTTACCACCCTGCTAGGGTTACAGTAAAAACCCATGAGACAGCCACAAAAATATAAACAAATAGCAAAATCGGTACCCATGGAAAAAGCTCACACCAAGTCCAAGCTACACACCTGGGGTAATGATTCAAAGAGGAATCCGGTGGCTAATATGACCATCAGAATCATTAACGAGGCCAAACAACCTGCAAGCTGCATGAGAGAAGACACATGGAAGGGGCTTTTAGGAGATGAGTCAGAGGCAGGGCCTAGGTTGCTCTTAGTCTTTTGATCATCAGTGTGGGAAGATCAAGAAAACATGGATTCAAATAAGTTATCCAAACGATTACATAAATCCATAACTCCTTCCCACTTCCTCGCTGAAGTTTTTCTCCACTTATAGCTTTTACACAGAAGCTGAAATGCTTAAATTCCCTGAATGAAATGCTCTTGCCAGGGGTGGAGAAAAGATGTCTGGCGCTGACCTGAGACCCACAAGGGCCAGAAGAGATCAGACAAAACTTTGCTGTCCAATGTGGTGGCCACTAGTGACATGTACTTATTTAAATTTTTAAAATTGTTAAAAATTAAGAATTCAGATCTTGGTTGCACTAGCCCCATTTCAAGTGCTCAAGAGCCACATGTGGCTAGTGTCTGCCATCTTGGATGGTGCAAACTCTAAACATTTCCATCATTGCAGAAAGTTCCAGTGGATGGTACTGGTATCCTTCTCATACCCATTTTTAGGCTTTCATGACAACATCCTATGTCTCAACTTTGAGTTTTATTGGTAGCAGGGAGTATTGCATCATTTTTTGATTTAACTGGAGACTATACCTCTTTCCTATAGATTCAGTTCCTTATGATTTGCTTCAACCAATCATGCCTTTCTCTGATTCATTACACAGCTCACTGGAGCATGGATCTTCAGGCAGAGCAGCTTTATTTGGGTTCAGAATAGAATCAAGGGATTAAAATTTAATTGCCACCCAAATCACCAGTCCTGAGAGGCCGGTTGTACACACACCTGTGTCTTCCCTCCAGTTCCCTCCTGAACGAGGCTTCTAGACAAGGAACATGAAATTGCGAAAGTCTGGAAGAGTGAGCCAGTGGAATTGCACAGTCCCAGGGCAATGAGTTCCTTTTCCATGTGGAAACAAAGCACAAAAGAGATCGATTATTCTTCAGGAAGAAAGGCATCATGGTCCATATAATACACATTTGCAGCAGTACAGGCTCTCTTCATTGTACTTTCAGAGGTAAGAGTTTGTTTAGTTTAGCATGAGATTAGAATAGGAACTATTACGTAAGTTAAGGTGGGGTGGGGGAAACACTCTGAATTTTTGTTGTGTTGGAGATAAATGCTGTGCCCACGACCAACCCCCCTTTTCCCCAAACACACACTCTATACAAATACTGTAAAAAAAAACACAACAACATAGAACAGCAGCAAAAGGAACAGGCTATTTTGGTTGTTTAAGAGAAGCCAGACACCTTTTGAATGTCTGGCCCCTGCTCATCACTGAGTATATGCCAGTGTCCTCCTGGGACACTCTCTCAGGGCTACTTCGGGTCTTCCTGGTTGGATCACTGTTTTCATGTAAATGGGGAGCATCTAGTCTCCTTTTAGAAACATGCAGCATGTTAAAATAGATATTGTCCTGCCAAAATTATAGCTCATGGCATTCGGATGAAATACCTGATCTGCAGCTGTGTTTGGAAAGGTGTGGAGTCTGAGTGATGCAGCGTATACTCAAAGTTTAATGGACAAACAGCACGCTTCCTGTGGAGTAAAAATGGTTCTGGGAAAACATTTTATTCTCAGTCTGTGAACTTTATTTTTTTAATTTAATTTTATGATTTGTTTCAGCAGCCTGTGAACTTTAAAATGGTGATGACATCAATAGGAGAATGGCAAACTGCAAACCTCAGACTGGAGGTTTCATCTTTCTAGTAGGACCCCTGCCCATGAGCTGAGGTAGGGCTTTGTACTTCAGTGTTCTGATGATGTAACACACATCAATCATGAAAAAGTTGTAGTGTTGAATAAATTCATGCTTCAAATACATCCATTATCAAACTAAAAGTTTCTCTACCAAGACAGAGAAATCCAGTCTATTTGCCTGTCATACATAGTAGAGCATGATGATCGTGTTAGTATGAAACATCTGCAGGAAATTAATGATTTTTACCTGATTGCCATCGACCTGGTAGCCATGTTTATTTGCCAAGGTCTTGGCCATTGAGATGGTCACTGAAAATCCAACAATGGCTATGGCGATGGCATCCACATACACAAGGTGGAAGAGGCTGGTGTCCGGATTGGCTGGAGGTAGGAGCCTGAAAGGGCAAGTTGACTTTAACCCAAGTGCTATGACCACTGGAAAAAACACATGCAACTAGAGGGGAATAATTAGAGCGGCACTGTCTGCAAAGGAGGCGATCAATGCTTGTATACTTGTTCGCTGTAGTCTGGCAAAAAGGAGGGCCTTCCTGGACACACAGAGCTTCTTTCCAGGCCCCAACCCCAGAGTACCAGCTTTCTACCGGAATGGGTTATCAGCAGAGATCAGATGCCATTGTATTTAGAAAAGGAGTAACCTCATACCTCATGGCACCTGTATAGCAGGTGTAAGTAAGACACAGTACAGGAAGAAGAGAGGGTCAGCAAAGTGCTCAGATGCCACAAGACATTCGAACCAATATCTGAGGGCAGGGAGGGTTGGACAAGGGCTATCGTCGAGGAGAACTACTGTCCATGCAGCAGTAGGTCCTCACTGCTCTCCCTGGTTATTTCATGTGAGGGCTCTGCTTCTGCCCAGCACCTCTTCAGGTGAGGTCTAACACAGGAAAGGAGGAGCAGCAGACTATGCAACTTGGGTCTCACCTGGGAATCTTGGGAGTCTGAAGGGGCCCAAAATATGACTCCTGGAGCCCTGCAAGGAGCCTAATTTCTGTGGTGCATTGTAGTTTGGAACCTTTGTCCTAAAGGAACAGAATAGGGATTCCCTCGAATGGTATAGGGGAAGGCGCAATAAAGGCTTTCAAAGGCACCCGCTGCAATTCGAGGTATTGGGCTAAATAATAACAATAATCAATCAATTGATGGATAATATGATTATTCTTACAATAACAATCGTTTATCAGGTGCTTCCTTTGTGCCAGGTTCTGTGCTAATGTATCTCCAATAGCCCTGTGAGCAAGGCACCATTTTAATTCCCATTTTACAGACGAGGAAAATGGGGCATAGCGAGCTTAAGTAACTTGTGCAAAGTCAAATAGCTCATCACTGAAGTACAACAGAAACCACGAAGAACCCGCCTCCCTAGGCCTATTTTTCTTACGACGGCAACTCATAGTAACAAAGGGGATGCATTAAGTCCTGGGGTAAGGGAAAAATAGGGGGGAGAGGAAAGGAACGTGACATATACAAAGCCTAGGTTATGTGCTACATGCTTGACACAAGTCATCTCATTTGTCCTCACAACAATCCTATTTGATAAGTACCATTATTATCCCAACTTATAGGTGAAAAAAATAGAAGCTTGCAGATGTCAAGTAATTTGCCCAAGATGGAGCAGGAAGTCAAAGCCATGGGGTCTGACTATAAAACTTATTCTTTCCCTTGCACTTTGCTGCAAAAGCGTTACCCAAAAGGGAAGCCCTAGCAGCAGCTTTGGGTCTGAGGAAGAAGAATATGAGAAAAGGATATATTTTGGAATGTGTTAAGGAAAGTAAAGCAGGACACAGGATATATACTGCTATGACTGGGATCTTTAACAGCCAACTGTCACTTCCTGGACACTGCAGTGTGTATGTACTTATGTGTGTGTGCAGGTAAGTGCGCCAGTGCTTTCGAATATGAGCATCGACAATCCCTCCCATACTTGTACGTGCTGCTTTCCCATCTAGAGGTGGAGTCTGTTTCCCCCATGGCCGAATCTTGTGATTTGCTTTGACCAACAGAATGTGGTGAAAGTGATGTTGTGTGAGTGCTTTAGGCGGCTTGGTGGCTTCTGCTTTTCTGTCTTGTTGCCCTGAGCCACCGCCTAAAGAAGGGGTCTTTATTCGGCAAAAGGAGTCACAGATAACTGAAACAGTATGATGATATGTAGTTAGGTAGGCATATTTGTTTCCTGTGTGGTTTGGGGCATAATTCCAGAAAGATAAGGTTTCTAGGTAGCCAAATTTCAGAAAGGCAAAATGTAATTTTTTTTTTTAAAGTTTAGGTTTCACACATAGAGAGAAAGCATTTTTGGGTACAATGCAGAAGGGAAAGGAAGGTATTAGGTAGAAATGATGGACTCATGTGAATTTTTAAAAGGAGAAATCTAAGTGTAATAATTCATACTTTTTCAAATTATTTGTGATTAGTTATTAAGTAGGGTTATCTTCTGGATCCGGTCGAAGACTAATGTTTATCACATGACTAATCATGTTAGTGCCTCAGGTGTGACGTAATGGAAAGCGTACACAACTGGGTATCGGAAGACTGAGTTCTGGGTCCAGGCTGGGACTCACTCAGAGTCACGAAACCTCATTCATGTCTCTCAAATGTCGCCCTCTCTGATACCCTACCTACACCAGCAACCCCAGCCCCTCCTATCCCTTATCTGGCTTCCCTTTTCCTCATAGACTTCTCACTTATTTATTGTCTGTCTCCCCCAGTAGAATATAAGCTCCATGAGAATAAAGACTTTTTTGCTTACATCTTTGGTTTTGTTTTTAACTGCTGTGTTCCTGGCACAAAACAGGCACTCAATAAACACATGCTGAATAAATGAGACTAAATGAACTTTCTTATCTGTAAAATGGGGATAACATATTTGCCAATAGTGCTACTTGAGCAGCAACTGAGATGTGGGCAATAAAGTCTTTTATAAATTATAAGTCTAAATAGAAAAGCAAGAGTTATTACGGTGTTAGGCCTTTACACTAAATCACAAGTAACATGTTCATGATGGCAATTTATTGTTTTGAAGTAGAATGCAACTCCTTCAATGCTGGCTCTGTGGGGGGAACTTGGTCTTAAAGAGCCACTGCTGTGCCCTGTGCTTTCCAGGAGATTCTTAGATGGGACCAGAGCAAGGCCTGATGGACTGTGCCAGGTCTGTCAGTCTCCTACATGTTGGCAAAGGTCTGACTCTGTTCTTTTGGAAAGAGGGAGGAGGGTGGAGAGAGAAGGAGAGAGTCCAAGAGACAGAAAGACACAGAGATACAGAGACACCAGAGAGAGTCAGAGAGGAACAGAGTGAGACCAGGACAGGCTCGTAGTCACTTTTCCTTCTTCAAATATGAAGAGAATAGTAAAAACCTTAAAACGTAGAGTTAGATAAAAGAAAATAGATGAAGTAAAGAAATAATATATTATTTGAAACTAGAAAGCTCATTGAAATAATGACACACAGAACTCTTAATTACTGTCTTGAACACGAACTGGGTATGCCAGGTGCCACACTAACTGCTTTACGTGTCTTATCTCCTAGAGCTTTCACAGTGACCCTTGAGATAGGTATTAATTACCATGCTTACCTGGCAAGAGAGGAAACTGAGGCTTTGAGAGGATAAGTGACTTGCCCAAGGTCACATGGCTAGTAAGTGGAAGGCTAAACTTAGATCTTAATTCCTATGTCACCCAAGGACCGAGTCAAAAAACTGGTAAGTGCAAAACAATGGGAAACAAAAACGAAACAGAAAAACACATACCAGGATTGGTGGGATTGTAAAATGGTGCAATCACCATGGAAAACAGTATGGAAGTTCCTCAGAAAGTTAAAAATAGAGCTACCATATGGTCCATGAATCTTACTTCTGGGTATATATCCAAAAGACCTGAAAGCAGGGTCTCAAAGAGATATTTGCACACTCACATTCGTAGCAACACTATTCACAATAGCTAAGAGGTGGAAAAGCAACTGAAACGTCCATTGGTGGATGAATGGATAAACAAAATTTGGTAAATACATACCGTGGAATTTTATTCAGCTTTAAAAAGAAGGAAATCCTGTCACATGCTACAACATGGATGAACTTAGAGGACATTATGATAAATGAAATAAACCAGTCACAAAAAGACAAATACTGTATGACTCCACTTATATGAGGTACCTAGAATAGTCTAATTCATGGAGACAAAAAAGTAGAATGGTGGTTGCCAGGGGCTGGAGACAGGGATAATAGAGAGTTATTGTTTAATGGGTATGGAGTTTCAGATTTGCAGGATGAAAGAGTTATCCAGGTCAGTTTCACAACAATGTGAACATACTTAACACTACTGAACGGTACACTTAAAATGGTTAAGATGGTAAATTTTATGTCATGTGTTTCTTACCATAATAAAAAGAAACCCCACATATGCTAACTGTCCCCCCAACCCTCAGCTATTTGGTATGTAGAAAAAAGAAAGGTTTTTCATTGCAAGAATACTAAAGCAGAAGTTAGAAACATTAACAGATTCATTGATTATTCAAGTCACACTGTTACTTAAAACTAGTTTCTTACCCCAGAGGCAGTGTTCCAACGACGTCCACATTGTACGATTCATGCAAGCCAAACCCAGCTGAAATGCCAGTTCCCATTACCACCTAAAACAGACACAAATCAAAATGTACTTGTAAATGAAAATTCAAATGCCACAAAAATGAGCTTCAATTTGTTAGCCAAGCCAAATCTATTCTCACATTAACTTTCAGTTTTAAAAAGAAGAATTATGTTATAGTTAGCTTCCAGTAATTCTAATTTCTCCTAATGACTCTACCCACAAAATTAAAATGGACTCCACAGTTTCCCTGTGGCCTGGGATTCTTTTCTCCTTATTTTGGTCTGTTACATGCTGAGGTGTTTGGCTAGTTGCCTGCAAACAGAAGAGGCCATAAAACCTTTCAGGAGCTGGCTTTACCTTTGGGGCAGGTGAAGTGAGTCTCTGCCAAGGTGTGACTGAAATGTGTATTGTGAGGGTGGCAAAGTGACAGCGTCTCATTATAAAAATGTATGTTTGGAACTACAATACTCCTGCTGACCCTCTTCCCAGGAAGCACCAGGTGTGACGAGAGCACCCTACCCGTGTCTTCTCCCATTTCAGTCAGGGTCAGAGTAAAAGCGCCCATCACACAGATGTGCCATTGTACCCAAGACTTCCTGGGTTGTCAGGGCATAGGTTCAGGTGACATGTACAGTACAACGCTTAGTGAGCTACAAGAAGAGAAAAATAACAGAAGGAAGGATAGCAATTTTCTTCATCCTGAAGAACTAACGCTATCGAACTTTCTGACTGGGTTATCCAGGAGAGAAGGAATTGGGGCTGGTCAAGGAAGGGAGCCAGCCTCTCACAGGTGGCTGCTGTCGGAAAGCCCTAATAAGGCAAGTTTGTTATCAGACACAGCAGCCTGAGAGACTGAGGGCATGGGTGCTGCCAGCCCCTTTGATGAAATGTCCCTTTTTGCTGGTCGCAGTTACGTTTGTCACCCATAATTGTATTTGTTGTGCATATCAAACTGTGGGAGTGCCCCGAATATTTCAAAGCCACAGGATAAATATGGTCAAGTTTCCGGAGCACTAACTTTATGCAGTGGCAAGTCATTTAAACCACTGCTTTCCTATCAACACAAACAGATGTGTTATAAAATAGAATGCAACACTCAAAAACATTTTTATGGTAAAAAACAAATTTTATGTTTCGAGAGAGTCATGAAGACTCTGTCCCAAATTTTCCATTATGGCTTTCTATCCCTTGTTCAGAGGAGAACTTAGGTGAGAAGTTAAAAAGCATTGGTTTACTGTAATTACAGTGATAGAATTCCGGAGAGCCACTGCCCTGGGAAACACGAGGAATCTTTAAAGGTGATCTAGAAAATTGACAGAGTTAGCAACCCAAGCCAGGAAAGGCACTCTTTTACTTGATAATCAGGGCTTGACCATCTCCTTTGCCACGCAGAGGGACTGAGACCCTCTGTTTGGACTCCTGGAGGGAACGAACAGGAACTCTGTGCCCAGTCCCAAAGAGAGAACAGGCTTTGAAACTGCTAGAGGCCGTTCTGCGGATGGAGACAAGACCAAGGCGAGGGAAAGGATCAAAGGAATTGGCTTCCCCGTGAGCTGGAATACCAGCCAGTTGTTTTTGTGGCTGGAACTTTTGGCTAAATTTGGATCAGACACCTACACTTTTTATTTCTTATCCTTCCGGATCCCAAACTATGCACCAAGGTGCCCAGGGTGTCAGGGGGAACCAGGACCCTGTGGAATATGACTTTCAAGGGAAACATATGACATCTGTCATACACTGTGCAAACTTCTAATCTGAGGTGGTTCACCGTTTCAGTATCAGTTCCTACTGCATTCCTTTCGATCACATTATATCTTTGCAAAGCTGGGCATTCAGTGGTTGCTGTGATAAAAAGCAGGCATCACGCAAAATCAAAGTGAAGAGGAAATGACGGTAGCAGTGTCCATCAGATTCCAAGGTGTGAGGAGTTGTGAAGTGCCCACCAGACGCACACATCCCATTAATAAATAATCCTGGTTACTTAAGGACATTATAAATATATATTTTATTTCAATTTATGTTCATTATTTTTACAAACAGTTGTTAGGCATAAATACTGGGGTGCCAAAAAAATGTATACAAGTAGACACTGGTTAATGCTGCTCAAGCAGTAGTTGGCCGTCATCAGAATTGTCTGGATGCTGATGGGAAATACTTTGAGCACCTCTTGTAATTGCAGAAGTCAAACATGACTTGTATTCATCTTTTGTTATCGGTATATATTGAGTATTACAATTTTAATACAGTATTCCTTTCTTAAAATGTGGATACATGTTTTTGGCACCCTCTGTATATATTAAGTTGTTTAGACCTAACCACCCAGTAAATGAATGGTTGGTATTTCTTTTGGTCTAGGAGTGCTAGGAATCAAGAAAATATGGGAAGCTTTGTCTTTTCAAAATTGAAACAGCTTTATTTGTTTTTCAGGTTATTAAAGTTATATGTGTTCATTATAGAACAATTAGACAATAAAAACTTGGAGGAAGAAAAATCTTCCCTAATCCCATCACTCACAGATAATTCATGTTAAAATATTTATGGATAGTCTTCACCTATATTTTAAAAGTCCTTCATGTCTACGCTCTAATGCTTTTTCTTTTCTGTTAGTGTATTTGTAAAAGTTCCCCTTGGCAAATTCTAACCTTCTCTTGGCTGAACAGAGAAAAAAGGTCTAATTCCCTGTCCGTCTCTAATCCCGCACAGAAATAGCTGAAAGTTGACTTACCGCAAAAAACTCTAAAGGAATGGGTGCCGGCAATTTCTCTTTAAATCTCTCATTAAACTCCTTGCCACCCAACAGCAAACCAAAAACCATCAGCCCGACGCCTAGGGAACACACGTTGAGGTTTTTAACATTCTGCAACACAGCAACTGTACTCTGTAACACAGTGAACATTGGGTGTTTACATGAAGCAATAGCCCCTGAATAGACAGAGACACTAGTGCACTCACTCACACCAGCCATCCCATCACTGGACATTTCTAGTTAGAAACTCTCAGGCTGAAATCTCTCTTTGTAGCTTCCACCAACTAGGAGACATTGTACCCACTCACACAACTTTGAAGTTGTAATTCTTATCCAGCAATCTTATAGTATTCTTTGATGTGCTAATGTCTCAATGTAGTATTATCACATTCAGAAAAGTAATCCTTATACTGAGTCCTCAGGAAAGGATTAAGGGTTGATATCAGCAAAATAATCCAAAGGTAAACACACAGAAAAGCTTTTAGGAGCTGAAAGAGGGAGAAGTCATTGCTAGTAGATGAAAGAGGAATCAGGTGGGCTTTGAAGGCAAGAAAGTGCTAAAGTTTGGAAAAATACCCAGGAAAGTCGGAGAAGAAAGCCATTTTTCATTGTATCGTAGGGTTACAGTCTCAGCACCCCAAACCCAGTCAGCACTCCTCTGGCCCCTGGGAAAGTAGGGTACCACTGAGCCCAGCCTACACACCTGCCTAGTAATGCCTGGAGCATCCTCGGGTGCTCAACTCAGAGTGAGAAGCGTGTTACCAGCTATTATGGGAAATGAAGAACTTGGTTATTTAGAGAATGTTCCTACAGTTTGATTCCATTCTAATCCATCAAAGACTCAATTTAAATATCACTTCCTCAAAGTGACTTTCCTAGGCCCCTAATCTAAAGGTCTCCCTATTCAACTTTCTTTCTTTTTTTTTTTTTTTTTTTTTAATACTTTTATTTATTTAAGCGTGTTTTTCCAGGCCCATCAGCTCAAAGTCAGGTAGTTGTTTCAATTTAGTTGTAGAGGGCATAGCTCACAGAAGCCCATGTGGGGATCGAACCAGCAACCTTGTTGTTAAGAGCACCACGCTCTAACCAACTGAGCTAATTGGCTGCCCCCCCACCCCACTATTCAACGTTCATAGCAACCTGTGCCTTTTCCTTATATCACTGAACACAATTTGTAATTAGTTATATATGTATGCAACTAGTGGTTTACTGTCTGCCTTCCCATTGGACTGTGGGTTCCAGGAGGGCAAGTGCCATTATCAGTTGGCTCACTGCTGTGCCTGGCACATAAATACCTCCAAAGGCTATAGGTCTCTCAGGCCAAGAATAGCTTTAGGAGCATCTCAAGAGTTTTAATCTGTAGGACTTTAACTGTCATTTGTTTCTAATTATTTCATAATTTCCTTTATCCATGGGTAATTTAGTATTCGTTTTTTGGTTTCTAAACATATGGGAATTTTAAAGTTATATTTGGTTATTGATTGCTAATTATACTGCACTGTGAGAAAAATGTTAAATTTTTAGAATCTGTAATCCGTTTTACATGTAAGTTTCAACACGCTTGGTTATACCATTATTCCCTATGTGCTCACAAATAATTTACATTTTCTCTGAGTTGGGTACAAAGGTCTATATATACCTTATTAAACTGGTTAATTGTTAAGTCTTTTATAGACTAACTTATTTTTTTACCTACTTAAGTAAGCAGTTTTTGAGAGAGATAGGTTCTCCCATAATGCCCTTAAATTATTCGTTAGCTCCCAAAGAGAACATAATTCGGTCTTCAAAAAAGCTGTCTCTTCAGCTAATTAGGGAGAAGGTGTAGTCATCAAATAAAAACATAACAAAAAAATTCCCCGTGAGGTAGGCAGTATCACATATTAATAAAATGAAACTTTAAGATTTAATTCATTTTCTAGTGCTCTTTTCAGAGAAACCTTAGAATAACCAAATCTTTTCCATTTTATTGAAATTCTTGGAAAAAAGAAAAGTGAGCCTTGAAGGTTAAAGAGATCCAGAAGAGAAGGAGGGAAAATAAAGAAGGAAAAACTCATACCGGTAAGTTGCTTACTTACATACACCACTGAAAAGATCCCACTGTACCGCTTTGTTTTAACTCCAAACAGGTATTTTAACATGGAAGTGAAGACATGCACGGCTGCTGCAGTGGTAAACCCACGCACCAGGGGCTCTGTGAGATATATGGCCACAAATCCAAACCTACAAACACCTAGGCAAAACTTTTTTTTTTTTTAATGACAAAGAAACAAATAAGTCACATGATAGATCAGGAAGTTAAAACCAACAGAAAACATACAAAAGTTCTTTCTGGACCACTTTCTGACACTACATACTTGGACCTGCAGCAGCTAAATAGCTAACACATCACCGGTTATACAGAAAACAATGGAAGGTTTGGAGTCCCAAAGAGCACTGGGCACACTCGTACTTTCCCTGTCCCTCAGAACCAGGACACGTTTAATCAAGGTCACTTCCTGTTC
The DNA here is from genome assembly GCF_057876585.1 of Rhinolophus sinicus. Lineage (NCBI taxonomy): Eukaryota > Metazoa > Chordata > Mammalia > Chiroptera > Rhinolophidae > Rhinolophus > Rhinolophus sinicus. Next base: position 47,065,420 of record NC_142504.1, read on the forward strand.
CTTCCGAGCAGATAAGAGATGCCCTCTTCCCATAACTAACCAATCCTGCTTCAAGCTTTTCTTGCTTTTGGAATCTCTAAAACCACATGAAGCGTGCTAGTTCCTAACAAATATCAATTTCAGTAAAGGCATGCAGTCGTCCCGGTGTTGCTGAGAGCTATGAATCTGGAGCTCCGGATTTTTGCAGACTGACACTGCCCACCATGTAGACCAGCCAAGCATGCTCAGTAGATAATTATGAAATGAACACATGAGAGCCCATTTCCCGCTCTGTGGGTCTTACCTGAATGATTCCTGCAAGCAAGGTCACAGACATGGCAACTTTCACTCTCAAGGCATCTCTAAATTCCGTACCATTGGTCGCGTTTACTCCTCCGGGAACGGCTATATCATCTGGTACTAATCGAACAGCCACACCACCAATCATCAGGCTAATAACAGCAAACGGACCTGAAATGATGAAGCATTAATCACGGAAACAATTTTCAGTGTGTGACGTGATTGTTGCCAGCACGCTAGGAGACACAGCTGAAGTCAATAAATCATCACTGAACTACAACTGCACGTCTCTCCTTAAGCGTTAGAGCACTGCTCCTGGTTTATGTGTAAGATGTGTGTGCGCAGATTGTAGTCCCCAAAAATGACTATGATGGTATCTTCCATCCCACACACTTTTCTAAAACCTTGACATTTCCCCATTAGGAGGGAGTCTAATTCCTGTCTCTTTGAATATGGGTGGACTTGTGACCTGCTGCTAACCAAAAGAATGCAGAAGAGGTGACTTCTGGGCTAGATAACAGAAGGTGACTAGCTTCCACCCGAGAGCTGTAACGCTTGCTTGTGTTGGAGCCCAGAGTAGAGAAAGCGCCAATTAGGACCACATGGAGAGAAGGGAGACGGAAGAAGGGAGCAAGGAGGGGGACAGAGAGGAGGGAGAGGTGAGAGAGAGAGAGTGGAAGAGAGAGGAAGAGGCTTCAGGCTTCTTGCAGCTGCTCTAGCCCCAGCTCCCATCTGATTCTCAACTGCGTGAGAGACCCTGAGCCAGAACTGCCCACTTGAGCCCCTCCCAAATCCTGCCCCACAGGAACTGTGAGAGATAATGAAATGATTGTTGTTTTAAGCTGCTAAATTTGGGGGGTATTTGTTACCTAGCAATGGACATCTGAAACATTATGCTTGTGTGCTGGCGGCAGCCTCACGCAGCACCAGCACAATTATGAAATCCATATAAATGTGATTTTAAACACACTAAAGAGAAACTATGTGCAATTCAGAGCCTAAAATCAGATGAAAATGCAATACCAGCATAGTAATTAGGAACTTGCAGTACCACCAATAAAGTAAACAAACAGGAAAACCAGATGTAAACAAATTGTATTATGAACTGAAGCACTTATTTCAACAACTGCTCTTTTTAGAAAAGAAAATTGTCTTTTTTCATTATGTCAAGGTTATAAGAAAGCTATTAGTTCTAGAAATATTGGGAGGAGTATATTTTTTTTAAAGCTCCTATTGGCTGTGCAGTTAGTAAGCAGATGTTCCAATAACAAGCATGCGATTTCTTTGACACATTGCAAAGCTTAGAAATCCAAAAGGAAAGGTACTGAAATATCACGCATCAGCGTTTACCTATGGATATGTGTCTGGAGGTTCCAAAAAAGCAATACATGATAACAGGGTAAAACGAAGAGTACAGGCCAAACACAGGAGGGACAGCCGCCAGCATTGCGAAGGCTAAACCTGTGGGATTAAAAACCACACAGAATAGGGAGATCATTAGGAAACAGGCTTACGTATCTCTGATGAACAAGTGAAAACCATGTTAATTTAAGCTGATGTGTCTTTTTTGCGGGGTGATTTTGGCGTCGCACCCTTACCATCAAGGCTCGCTGCCTCCCATCGTCAGTATTTAGTGAGCATTTACAGTGTACTAGGGACAATAGAACATGCAAGAAAACATCATCCTTGCTCTTAAGGAGCTTACATTCTAAAAAGAAAAAAAATACACCTCTTTTAAAATGGTATTTTTGTTTTGTGTTTTCTGCAAGGAACTGAGGAAATAGTCTGGTGGGTATGCTTTGGGTATAACTTAGCCGCATCATTATTTAAAGAAGAGAGGAAGAGGAAGGATTTGAAAGGCAGGCAAAGAAGAAGGATTTTAAAGGTAGGGTTTAAGGGGAGATAGCAATCTCATCAACCAAGGAGATTTGCTGCAGTAAGTAAGAGGAGGGAAATAGTCTGTGGGATGCAGGCCAAGAAGCAGGGTACCCTTACACATTGAGCAGAGCCAGAAAGGTCATGCAGCCTTTTTTCCAAGTACACGGTCACCAAGTAGGAATGGTTGGTAACAAGACAGAAAGCTAAAAAATGGAAATCCTGTGCACTTCACAAATAGAAAGAATAGAGATCAACGCTGAAGGCAGGCTATAGGAGTATCAAGAATTCTTAAAAACCAAAGTGATTTGGAAGCACAAAACTTACAGTTACTGCTACCCAATGTCATGATGGGCCAATAACATCATGGCTTCTGAAGTTAGAAAATGCCATATACTAAACATTTTAATGAAACACATTCCTTTTTACCAATCAATCCCCCTGCCTCTGAAGAAAAACCCCACCTTTTTTGTCAGGGGGTTGTGGGGGGGCAGTATGGGACGTGGTTGGGAACAGTAGTAGTTATATTAGCAGTGTTTTGTTCTGATAAACTTTGCATTTAAACTTGGTAAAAGCCTATTAGCTGCCAAGAGGGAATACAGAATAAATTTCCAAAAATGTACAATTTCCTTGAGAGAAGTTTCAGAACCAAAAGACTAATTCACATGAAAAGCTGTAGAGAAAGTAGTGGAAAAGTCCATTCACAAAACTTTTATTCCATTTACATGAATTTAATACATGTGTTCTTAACAATTATGCTTAGATTGTTCATGAAAATTTCATAAGACATTAAACAAAGCTAGCCATCATCTCAAGTTATTTCCCTGTTAACTATTTTTACAGCACATGCATGTTAGGCAAGTATAAAAAAAAATCACAAAAGCAAAAAATACCTTAGAAACGTTAAATACGCGGGTTTTTTGTTTTACTGCCGTGCTTGATATCCATGAAGTCATGGCTACCAAGTAATTCATTTTACTGCATCTTTATTTGTCCATTTGTTCTTAGGTTGCCTAAAGCATTTAAATACAAATACAACGAGTGTGGCAAAAACAATGAGAGCAAACAGCAGGTAACTTTACAAATAATGGAATGTGAACGTTTCTGCCCTTCTCCAGAGTAAATTGGGTCACGACTAAAGGACACTTCTGCAGCTGTAATCAATGGTGTGCACACTGGACTGAGTGTTCCACAGACAGACATGGTTCGACATGTGCCATCCATGGGATATCCATCTTAGCTATGGCCTTGTAAGGGCCCCAAACCCTTTTTGTTTTTTTTGAAGGAGGGCGCAGCTCACCGTGGCCCATGCGGGGATCGAACCCGCAACCTTGGTGTGATTAGCACCGCGCTCTAACCAACTGAGCCATCTGGCCACCCAACCCCCAACCTTAAGAACCCACAATAACTACACCTGTGACGGGAACCAATGACCCCTTTTGTTCCCCACCAGGACAAACCAATATGTAGGCAGTCTTCTGTGCTTAGTCCTGGAAGCAGTTTTAACACTGGCCCTTGTGAAGCCACAATGTACCAAAAGCACTATGCTAAACATTTATAACTTGTATAAACATTCCACATCTGCATACTGGCCACCTCAAGATGGAAACACATAGCTCCCTAAATGTTAACTGGCTCTACTACCCTAACATTAAACACAAAAAACACATGGGAAATATAGAAATTCAACTAGAAGTAACATAAATCTGTCATAAATTGTGTAAAAAAAAAACTATTTGTGGGACAGCATGGAGGACACATGGTCTGCGGTGTAAATTTTAGAATGAGACAGACAAAAGTTGGAAGGCTGGTGGATTTTCTCCTCCTTTGCTGCTTCCGCTTCATCTCCTTGGGTGTCTGATATCCACAGTGTCAAGTTGTCTCTCAGTAATTGCATCACCAGCACGCTGTCTTTGTATGACTCTTTACTTAATGTACCAAGTTCAGCAAGGACTTCATCAAAAGCTGTCTTTGCAAGAGAACAGGCTTTCTCCGGAGAATTCAGAACCTCCTAACAGAACACAGAGAAGTTAAGGGCCAGACTCAACCTGATAGGGTGTGTTGGTTGCATTTCCTTTTTGCTGATTTAAAAGCTTCTGTCCACAATCCCTTTCTTGTCATCACCAGCAGTAACCTCAGCCAAGTAACGGTAGTAGTCTCCTGTCATTTTCAAGCAGAAGACTTTGCTCTTTGCTTGTGAAGCATGGAGGATGAAGAACCTTTCCAAGAGAGACAGTACATCATTGCAGATACCTCTTAGCTCGGTCTCAGTTTTCTCTCTGTAGTCTCAAGCCATCTGCTGTTTTTATTCAGCACCTTCTGATTCTGCTCAATACTTGACACCACCCTCCAAGATGACCTATGGGCTCCTACAACATTTTTATAAGCAACTGAGGGATGATTCCTCTCATTAGATAACTCAGCTTCTTGCTCAGTTACAGACTTCATGCACACCACGCCATCGTATCGCTCAGCCTGCTCGGCCAGTTTGGCCTTCTGCGCCAGCTCATTTTTATCCATGACGGGATGCTCTGTGTCCCTAGTCGGGGGAGGCGGACGGACTGGGCTCAGTAGTCTCTGCATCTCGTTGCTCACAGGCTACAGCCGCTCTGCAGACACGAGGTTTCCTCCAATCAAACCCCAGCAGCAGGGGCACCACACGCAAGGTGACGTCACACACTGCTGGCTCCTGGAACGCGGCCTAACCTCCTGTGTCTTAACTTTCCCGCCCTTCCACCGCAATCCTATTTGTAATCCCACATTTATGCTTAGAGACTCCAGGCTGACAGTTTCCCTTGTCATCTCCTCTTTGCGAGGGGTAAATTTTTTTCTGCTTTATTCTTTCCCAATTTAGATAAGGGCAGAAAGTTTTCCTTGACTGGCACAGTTGTAATCTGGTGTTGATGCCCAAGTTCTGGCTGTTTTTCTAATGGGTTGTTTTCGTGTGTTTTGGAGAATAAGGAACTCCCACTGTACCATTCCCTGGCCAATGTAATGCCCACTCCCCCTGATCTCTTCCAGGTTCCAGGTTCGTCAGCCCAACTTGACTGAGTGTCAGTTTAACTTCTGTTTCCCATATCAGATGCTGAACCTCTGCCTGCTCCTCTTCCTGCCCTCACTCTGCCTTTGTTTGAATCTGTCCCTTTCGCTATCCTTGGGGTATTGGTGCCAAAATGGCTGTGGAGAACTAGCCTAAACCTGGTTTAAGGCTTTTGTTCAATAGACTTAATAGATTCGGTAGATCAACCACTTGGAAAATTTAAAACTCAACTAATTTATCATTAAGGGAATTTTTTTTTTTGACAAATGGACCATTTTGTAATTAATTTAAGGGAAATTTGGCCAGCTGACCTCCAGACTGTTGGAGCCACTCTCATCACTGCCTATACTGAGTCACTGTCACCTCTCACTGGTGTCCCCAGACTCATTCTGGTGCCTCTCCCACCCACCAAGTTCATTCCTCACACGGCAGTCTCAGTGACCTCTTACAAAGAAAACCCAAGTAAAAAGCACGCTGATAGCTTATACGGCACTCAGAATGCATCTACAAGTGGCTAACAAAGTGGGGCAGACTTGCCCTGCCCGCCTCCCGGCCACTGGCCCCTCGCTCCCCACACACCCAGCACACTGCCTTCCTGTGAATTCTTCAAACCAACTCTTCAAGCAACCAATTTTTGTCCTGCTACGTGCCTTCACATACGCTATTCGTTCTGCTTGAAATGCATTTCCTCTCATTCTTTACCTGCCTCCTACTCATCCTTCAGGTGTCAGCTCAAAACTCACCTCCTTAAAGAGGTATTTGTGACTTACCTTCTTAAATTAGGTCTCTGTGTGATTATCTCCAGTACGTGTAGCTGTAGTCAACTAAATAATAAAACTCTTATTTAAATAGATGAAATCCTTAATGTATTTTCTGTGTTTTCCTTCATAGTGTTTAACATCATTTGTAATGAAAACTTTATATGTGTTTTTATTTGCTTCATGTCTCTCTTCCTGATTGGAGTATTAGTTCCATGAGGACAGGGAGGGCCAGGCAGATGCTTGACATACAAGTGTGAACGATGAACAAATGAATGAGATTTTCTTAAATTCTTATATCACATATACAGATCACACAAGTACAGAGGAATTCAGTGCTTCATAGTCCCTTGTAACAACAATATAACTCAGAGTCAAGAACCTGAAGACAACAATCCCACCAGCATGTTCACTGAGTAACGCATTAACCCCGCCAGCTCCTAACTGTACCGATCTGTAAAACAGTATCACCATGTTCTACGACTGCTATCTCTGGGGCTTTTAAAGGGTTATATGTTTCTAAAGAATTCCTTTAGACAGCAAAAAGTTACTAGAATGATATGATAAAAGCTATGAATGTGCAATCATGATGAAGTTAAACAGAAAAAGGGTCAAGTGATTATTTGAGGAGATGGTAGTAAGGAAAACGAAAAACAAATAAATGTATTCTACTGACCTTGAGGAAGCTGAAGCACTCCTGTGCTTATGCCTGAGACCAAGTCACCCAACACATACTCCTTGAAATTGTACGCTGGCAACCACTTAGTTATGGGTAAGAACATATAAATGATATTTCTTATTTTCTTAGGAGTACATCTGAGAAGACAAAGACAGACAAAGGTAAAATGAGGAACCTTTCTGTAGAATTCAGACGAAGGTATTTTCCCTTCCTTATATTCTGGAGCAATAAGGAAAAAATCACCATTGGTGCTGAAGATAACCTTTTCACTCTGCAGAGATCGAGGCAAGAAGACCTGCTTCTTGCAGAACTATTTTTTTTGATGGAAACATCTCACTTGGCTCCATAATAATGTTCTACAACTGACCATGAAAAATAAGAAAATAATTAGCTTCAAAATAATTGAGATAGCCCAGAAACTATTATTTTAATAAATGAAATCCTTAATGTATTTTCTGTGTTGGTAGAAAAACAAAGTAAGGGAATCATTTACTGATTGAATTCATTTTTGAATGTGGAACCACCGACTAGCATTTGTCCATTTAGTTTCCTCCCTCTTTATAAAATGAAGGAAATTTATACAAGTATTCTGAGGTTTATTTACATGTGTCTATTGCTTTAGGGCCTTTGATTAGGTAAACTCAAACACCCCGTGCCATGGAGTATAGTACCAGAGTCTATGTCTGGGTGTCTTAGTTCAGTGGAACACCATGCTGATAAAACCAAGGCCTGGCATTTAATCCCTATATGGTTCAGTTAATTTTGACACATAGATATATTCTGGGCTTGGCCCAGTGCTTTTGCCAGACTATGCAAATAATCAAAGACATCACCGAGTAAGAGTATGGACAGATGAGTTCCATTGCCACTATGACAGCCATAAGTCCTCCTGGTGACAAGGAAGCAATTTACTTCATTCAAAAATAATACATTATTGCAGAATGCATGGTATTTTATACAGTGTCTTTAGTGGTTAAGAATATCTGGTAATTAGATGAAGGAAGATATTGGAAGCAACATGTGAGGCAACTATGGCAAAAGCAAAGAATTTGAGTGAAAAAACTAGATTTGATAACCTTGTTTAGAAAATTGAGATATTAATAATAGCTACACTTATATAGTGATTAATGCCTAGTATGCCTAACCCCCAGTAACTCTATGATGTAAATACGGTTATTATCCCCATTTTACAAAGCAGGCAACTCAAGCGCAGAGTGGGTGGTGGTTGGGACTAGGATTAAAACTCAGATGGTCTGGCTCTAATGTGTACATTTCTAACCTGTCCTGATGATCACGCCTGAGCATAGGCTTACTGGGAAGCTTAAATGAACACAGAACACAGAAGGTATGGTTCCAAGAGTTTAGGAGGCAGCAATCAGATGGTTTGATGTTGAAGTTTGGGAACTATCAATGGAACACATGTATTAACATTCCCAGGCCTGCAACATGACTGTGTATGTGTCTCCAAAATGAAGAGTCATAGGACACTGAGGATCTTTGACTGCTGAGGTTGGGGGCTTAGATTCAAGGTGTTACAAAATGGGATAGAAGTCAAGGGTAGAAAAAAGGGGAGAGTAGTTGGAACATTCCTGAGAAACAAAGAAAGAGGTGGATATTTCAAAGGTGGTGAAGAATTGGAAAGCGGGTTATTTATATAAATCTTTACACACAATAGGGCATAGCAGGTATTTAATAAATATGGTGACATACACAATGAAGCTGATGTTCAATCTAATCTCTAATCTGACTGAAACTTATGGAGAGCTTTGCAAATCACAAGTGCTCACCCCATTTTTTTCTCCATTTCACCAGATTTTCCTTATACATTTAACCTGTTTCTTTCATAACTGAATGACAGAATAAAGGAAATGGGTTAAAACACAACGTACGTGAATGCCTGTTTCAGCTTATCCCCAATGGAATCCGAAATCTTGTCCTTCTTGTGCAGTCTTTCCTGGAGGACTAGATGACTAAAGATAGGCCTTTCCACATAGTACCTCTCAGTTGCTGCGAGGATTTCAGTTTCTTCAGCATGATCCATAGTACTCTGAAATTATTCATCAACAGCAGGAGACAAACATTTCCTGAGTACTGAAGGAGAAAACAAAAACTGTATTTCAGATGTAAAAATCCAGCTGATGACTAAGCATCTCTGTTCCTAAGCATTTCTTCCCTGTGGTATTCTAAGTTCTTCTGAGGACTTCTTGATCTTTAGACACCCAGAGTACCTAACAGAGTGATTAGTACATAGTAGGCACTAAAAAATAAGTGAAATCAGAATCAATAAAAATCAAATTCCCTCCCAGGACAATAAGTGGATAATGCGTATACTTTTAACAAAAACTCCTATTAAATTAAATGGCTAGAGGCAGGCTCCCCACAGGGACAATGGTGGCTGTCCCTCCAGCCCTCACCCCGAAGCCACACAACTCAATCTCTCATCGTATGTCTCTGGCACCTTTCAAGTTGCTGCCCCTCCACTGGAGCCCAGGAGAGACAGGTGAGGAGCTGCAGGTGAGTCAGCTGGAGAAAGCAGTGTCAGTTGCAGCCGGGGAGACTGCTACTCTGCCCTGCACTCTGACCAACATGCTCCCTGTGGGGCCCACACAGTGGTTTAGAGGGATATGGCCAGGCCGGGAGTTAATCTACAGGTTTAAATGAAGTAAGGGAACCTGGTTTCCCCTAGTAACAAATGTTGCAGACACCACAAGGAGAAACAACACAGACCTTTACATCACCCCAGCAGACACTGTGTGAACTTCCAGAGAGGAGACGCTGATAATGTGGAGTTTAAGTCTGGACCAGGCACTCAGCTCACTGTGAGTGACAAACTCTCTCCCCCTATGGTATTGGGCCCCACGGTGAGGGTCACTCCTGGGCAGTGAGCTTCACCTGCAAGTCCCATGGCTTTTCCCCCAGAAACATCATCCTGAAATGGTTCAAAGTTGAGAATGAGCTTCCAGCCTCCCAGACCACTGTGGACCCAGAAGGAAATGGCGCTTCCTATAGCATCTCTAGCACAGTCAGGGGAGTGCTGGCCCAAAGGGATGTTTGCTCCAAGGTCATCTGTGAGGTGGACCATGTCACCCTGTGGGAGAGTGGGGATGGGGTCTGCTCTTCATGGGACTGCCAACTTGAGTCTGAGACCATCTGAGTTCCACCCACCTTGGAGGTTACCCGACACCTTGTGTCAGGGAACCTGGTGAAGGTTGTCACCTGCCAGGTGCTACCGTTGACACCTACATCTGACCTGCTTGGAAAATGGAAACATGTCCCAAACAGAAACAACTTCAACCCTCATAAAGAACAAGGACGGAGCCTTTAACTGGACGAGGTGGCTCCTGGTGTTTTCATCTGCCCACAGGGAGGACGTGGTGCTCACCTGCCAGGTGGAGCACGGTGGGCAGCCATCCGTCACCAGAAACCTTACCCTGGAGGCCTCTGTCCACCAGAAGGTCTAGGCCCCAGGTCCAGGCCTGAGACCATGCCCTATCTCTCCTCCTAGGCCTCCAGGTCCTGCTGGTATTTGGTGTCTCTGCCATCTTTGTCCACAGGAAGCAGAGGGATTGATAACAGCAGGCCTCCTCACAGAGCACCAGGGACCACCAGACCACGTTGGATCAGACTGGTCCAGAGGCTCACACAGGCGCAGAAAGCAAACACACAAACTCCAACTAACCCCAAAGGGGGGCCTGAACCAAAATTCGCCTCTAGCTGGAACCTTTGTGCTGGGACTGGTCCTTGTGGACAGTATTCAGAAGCAGGGGTGCCCAGTGTGCTTGGCCTGGCACCTAGATCTCACCCAATCAGACCTGCCGACTTGGAATTCCTTTATACTTTCTCAACTTCCCCCATCCCTTACCTTCGATGACTTAGTTCCAAGATTCTCCAATCAAGACTCCTGAATTACAATGAATACATATGTATAGTTTTTTCTTAAAAAAATAAATTCGATGGCTAAATATTGCAGTCAGTTATCTGGCTTTAGGTCTATGTTAGGGGAAGAGTGAATCAAGTCAACTCTGACCATTTATGTCAAAGAAACAGAAAAAGGGGCAAGATCAGGTCTTAAATTAACCCCAAGATGTTTGAAGGCATATTAGCCTCCTTTCCAATTCTGTACTCACATTTAATTACGCCTTAAATTAATTTATGGTTCAGAGCTGAGGCTTATATAGCTCCCTGAGGGAAGGTCCTGGTGACTTCTGTGAAAAGCTACAAGTTAAAAACATCAATGCAGTATTATAATGTTGTTTTAAAGTTGATTATGTTGACATGTGTAAGACTATTAGGATGGCTGGTATTTTTTTTATTACATCATGAAAAGTATTTATATGAGTAAAATAAATAATTAATGAATAAAGACCCAATAATTCGTACACATGGAAATGTGTATAACAATGTTCACTGCAGCCTTATGATAGTGAAAAATTGGAAAAAAAACCCAAATGTCTATCAATATGCAATAAAAAATAAATTTTGGTATGGTGAAAAATTGAATGCCTTGCAGTAGTTAAAATAAGGGAACTACATCTATATGCATCATCATCAATAAATCTCAAAAACTTAATTTTTAATAAAAATGCAAGGCACAGGTGGGTACTTTGAGGGTGCAATTATTCAAAGTTTAAAAACTTATGAAGCAATAATATATGCTGTTTATAGACACAGATGTATGTAGTAAACATATAAAAGCATGCATGACAATGATAAATGCTAAGATCAGGATGCTGCTACCTTTGGAGAGAATGCGAATGAGATTCAGAATAGATTGGGAGCTTCAACCCACCGCATCTACAACATTTCCATTGGTAAAAAATGAATTGGTACAAATAGAGCAAAATGTTAAGATTTGATTAAGCCGTGTGGTAAGTAAACTGGTGTTTGTTACGTGATTCTTTGTATTTGTGTGTATATTTGAACTGTATACCTTATAATAAAAAATTAACTTCACAACAACTAAAGCCAGTGTTCTCAACTGATGGAAGATAACAGCAGAGGAGTTGGAGGATAGCATGAGTTAATGGGTGGGTGCCTACGTGGTGACCACAGGGCTGTAGGGGTTTTCAATGCTGGTCCATACAACTCTCTCATGGTGAAAAGTCAGGTTTTCACCAAACTGAAATTTCATTCACAGTGATATCAGGTTTATGTGATCAACCACATGAATACCATGCAAAAATAAATACCTACACTCAAGGAAACTGAAAATTCGAGAGTCTGGAATAAACAAGAATTCTAGCAGCAAACGCAACCAAGTACCAATAAGCATGATATAAAAAGATTAGTCTGGAGAGAGAGGATTTTGTGGCAGAATCTGACAAATAAAGATTATATGTCTTTTGTTTGAGGCTAGCAGAGCTGGTTGGCCATCTCTCATCTAACTTCTTATGGCCACTCTAGGAACACATCAGAATATCCAAGAATAACTGGGCTGATGTATGTGAGTGGAGTTTGATACGAAGCAACGCTACCACTCTGCTCCCAACTGCCCCAGCTCCTCCAAACCTTAGCTGACAGCGTTGTAAAACTGTCTGTAATCCAGGAAATCTACCATGCTGCTTGAAGCTTTTGTGCCCGTGCAGAGTTCCATTCACTCTGAGAAATACCATTTCTTTCCCCTCACTCTCCTTCCATTTTCCCCACACCCTTATCATTGTATCTTTCAAAAGCCTGGTTTTGTCCTCTGCTTCTCTAAAGTCTCCCCTTGCATCGAATCCCCCATGGACTGGGTCCACATTCACTACTTTGTATAATTTTCCATTTTTCTCCCACTGTGTTATAATATTTGGTTTCCTCTTCTTGGTTGTAAATTACTCAAAGCAACACCATACCCCAAATTCCTAGGCTCTAGCTCAGTCCTTATCTCCTGGCAAGTGCTCATAACTGATGAATGAATGAAATCTTTGGATTGGTGCCTCATAATTGTCGATAATGTATGCCAGGCTTCCTCTCTGTTATTTCAGAGTACAGTACATTAAGTCTGTTTTAAACATTTTTACTGTATTATTATTATTTTTTTTTTTTCTGGACACCTCCTTGGTCTTCCTATTTTAGAAAGGTTATTTCTTCCTCCGTTTAGCTCCTCAAAGAGAAAAAGACCAGGTACACCTGAGAGAACTCTAATAAGAATCAGAATGCTTTTTTGTTGTTGTTGCAAAAATAGTTTTACCAATGAGTTTAACGTTATCACACATGAATTTACCCTGCTATCAAGGGGATGAATTGTAAGGACCATTATCCAAGGATGTTGTATCATCCACAACGCAGTGGTGACTAAATCTAGTCACTCACCACAATGGTCTAGGGAAGTTTTTTTTTGTTTTTTTTAATGTAATTAAAAAATTTTTCAATTTGACATGTAATATTGACATACAATATTACATCAGTTTCAGGTGTACAACATAGTGATTAGACATTTATATAATTTATGAAGTGATCACCCGATAAGTCTAGTACCCATCTGGCACATACTATTGCAATATTACTGACCATATTCTGTATGCTGTACTTTACATTCCTATGACTGTTTTTATAACTGCCATAGGGAAGGTTTTACAGTAGTGGTGTTGGGGCCTCTCTCTGAACCTCCTGAATTAGAATTTCCATGGTGGGGCCTGAACAGTGGACATTCAGTCCATGTGGGTGTGGGCATGTGTTGTATGTTGCTGTACCCCCGTGTGGCAGCCTTCTCTGAAGATTTCAGAGCAATGGAATAGGTTTACACTGAAGTGTAGCTGAGGAAATAAAACATTTCTAAAATATCAGACATCCTTATCCTTCTTCTCAAAAGTCCTTTGGCATCCCTGACAGGAATTCCTCATTTACATCCATTACTCTGACGGCCATTTGTCAACCCCTCATTTCTCCTCCTCCTAGAACCTCTTAAAATTCCTTCTACTTCACTAATCAGGGCAATTAGATGTATGTTTTAAAATTTCCCCAGGAAATTCAGAGGATCTGCTAGGTAGGTATTTGACATATTTAAAAATACTGGCTTTCAATTCTACCTGAAACCAGAATCTCCTCGGGTGCTTTTAGAAAACGACAGTGCCTGGGCTCCACACCAGACCAATTAGAGCAGAGCCTCTGCGAGGGGCCAGAGGAACAGTTTTCACAAACATTCTAAGATTATCCTAATGAGTAGAGTTAAGAACCACAGGTTTATAACCTAAGAGAGACAGAGAAATGCATACAAAAAACACATAAGAAAATCACAAAGGAGCATTTGAAGCAAAAGACAATTATACACTTTTAGAAAATTAATAATGAGTCAGTGACATGATTAAAGCCAGATGAGATCCTTCTTAAAAAGTAATCTTTATGTGATATGCTATAGCATAATACAATATAACATAATAAACATACTATGATATAATGTCATATGCTTACTGAAAAGTACCTGAAATCAATTTTGAAGAGGAATTTGAAATACAAGGACATGAGTTAGCAGTAAATATGGTTCTTTGAATTTGCCATTTTCATTTAGGTAGTTGGTCCTCAGTCCTGGCTACATATTGGAAGCCCGTGGGCAGCTTTAACTAGTACTGATGCCTGACGCTACTGCCAGGGATTCCGATTTCATTGGTTCGGGAGGCAGGCAGGATTGAGAGCTTAAAAACTCTCCACTGATTTAGGGGATGGCAGTGTAAACACCCCCACCCACCCACCCACCTACCCAACTAAACAAAAAGAAAAAACTGACTAGGGTGTAAATAGATTGTGTGTAATGCAGTCACTATACTACTGTCTTTGCTTAGAGGTATCTTTGAAATATTTAATAAAATATTGCAAAAGAGAAAAATACCTAGCTTACTTTTTTTTTTTTTTTTAAAGATTTTATTGGGGAAGGGGAATAGGACTTTATTGGGGAACAGTGTGTACTTCTAGGCCTTTTTTCTAAGTCAAGCTGTTGTCCTTTCAATCTGAGTTGTGGAGGGCGCAGCTCAGCTCCTAGTCCAGTTGCTGTTGCTAGTTGCAGGGGGCGCAGCCCACCATCCCTTGCAGGAGTCGAGGAATCGAACTGGCTACCTTGTGGTTGAGAGCCCACTGGCCCATGTGGGAATCAAACCGGCAGCCTTCGGAGTTAGGAGCACGGAGCTCTAACCGCCTGAGCCACCAGGCCGGCCCCTTAGCTTATGTTTTATTCAAGCAAAGTCTTGTTTGTATTCGTATGTTGGCACAGCAAAAGGGAGCTATGTGTGGGTGGGCAGTGGAATATCCACGACACCTCAGGCACCTGCAGTCTTAGTTGTTACAAACACATCATCCACATAGCATTTAACTTAGGAGCCAATCTCAAAGAAATTTAGATCTCAAAACGTTAGATGGATTTAGGATGCCATTAAGGGTATGCAGTCTCCGTAGGGTAGTCAAATATAATATAGGATGTCCAGTTAAATGTGAATGTCAGATAAGCAACAAATAATTTTTCAGTATAAGTATATGCCAAATATTGCATGGGGCATACTTGTATTAAAACCCTATTCTTTATCTCAACTTTAACTGGGTGTCTTATATTCCTCTTTGATAAATCTGGCAACTGGAAGGAGGTTAGGCACTCAGAGTAAAGAGGGGATTCTCAGATATTTTTGAGGTGTAAGGACCTGGCCATTGTCTATGTCCTTATTGAGATCACTGTTTGGTAATTTAGAGATGTCTTAAGTGGGAAAGGAAAGGACTGCTGGGAAGGGCAAGGACTGGAAAGAAGAGGATATTACAACAAAAGGCTGTCTTTTGGGGGAACTTTCAATGCTCATCAACAATGATTAAGTAATTAAAGCCCTGAAGCCTATCAATAACCACTTTATTGAAGAAGGCAAAATAACCAAGGGACCAATAAAGGAGACCAAATGACTGTACTCTTATCTGACAGATAATGAGCTTCCAGTGTGCTGACTGAAATTATAATATAAATCACCAAGTTGTAAAGCAAACCCTCACATGAGAAAGGTCACTTCTGAGATGGTCTAAAGAGACAAATCTTCTGGTTAATCCTCCAACAAAAATACTAATTGACAGAAAATCAAATTAACCTAGAGGTTCAAGTCCTATTTTCCACAGCTATAAAAGAAGGGATTTCAAAATAGCTTTAGAACATCCTTCATCATAGATTTCTTGGAGATCATTCAATTTAACTCCTTCACTTTGAAGGTGAGAAAATGGACTCAACTACACTCACTTGGGGGTAAGTGATGTATCCAAAAATATTCTCAAAGCCCAAAACTTGTTTCCTATTCAAAGTAGTCATCAAATTTTAAAGGCACAGATATTTATAACCACAAATTATAACAAAACAGCAGCAACATTTTAAACTCCAGATTAAAAACAAGAATTATGGAGATTCACTATGGTTTTGTGGACGATGCTCCGAATTGGAGGTCAAGGTCAGGGTCTGGCCCTAGTTCTTCACCTCAAGCACCTGAGCCATTCTACGCTGTTATGACAGGGCCAACTCTATCAGGAGATTCCATCCTGAGAAGCACACCAGAATCATTTGGGGAGCTGGGAACCACAGATTTCCAGGCCCTTCAGGACTCTAATATGGTAATTCGGGAACCTGTATTTTTGAAAGCTCATGGAGAGAGACTGACTGACAACCAGTTTGGAAACCAGACTGTGAGCTCCACGAAAGCAGGAACCCAATGCTAGTGATTTCTACACAGTGACTTCTACACAGGCCTCACAAATGCTTGCTGAATAAATATGGAAAAATAACTAGCCTCTCTGGGTCTTAGTTTCTTCATCTTTAAGTAATATTTCCAGGGACAACATTCTGAGACTAGTATTAGGCAAGTTTGTTCAAAATGCCGATTAAGTCTTGGTGCTTAAACTAACTAGGATGGACTCAGTTGTCTGAAACTAAGAACCTCCCCCCCCCCCCCCCCCAGCAGTTCAATAATGCTCTTCTTTGTTTTAAGTTTGAAAGTGAGTGAGTCTTCTTCACCATGGACTGGAGGTATCAGAAGTGAGATAGTCTTAGTTACAGCATCCACCCATCTAGTCAAAGTAATTAACTTACATATTTATAACTCTAGTAATGCATGTTAGTTCATGCTTGTTAGTTCTCCAAGTATACAAGTGCATGCCCAAACTTAACTACATCTTTCACCTAATTTCTCTATGGGTGTCACCATGAACAACTAACAGACAGAAATGTTATCTATTAGGACATTTTTCTACGCTTCCCAGGGCAACAGGATACAAACTTTTCTATAATGTATATAGCATATAGAAAAGGCTTCATGAATTATAATCCAGAAAAAATTTTTTTTCCTAGACTCTTGAATTTTCAACCTCCTTGGACATAGTTATTTTTCACTTAATGACTTTATCAGCCTTTTCCTAAAAGCAATTTGAAAAAGCTGCTTCCTCTTCTCTAAACTTCTGGGACTCTTAACATAGCTAGGATATATTACCTTTTTTTCCTTATTAATAATCATTGATTAATTGCAGTGGCCAAATATGCAGGAAGAGCCAAAGGCCCTAAAATCTATGCAAGTTGGTCCTGAATGTAGACTGTAAGCTCTGTGAGGGCAGGACGATGGTCTCTGCACATCCAGCACACAGCCCGGCATGCAGCAGGCTCCCAGGCGTTTGTTGATTGAATGATCACTGAGTATATCTGAGAGGTGGGTGACTGAGTATTTAGCCTGAGGCTAAATATTGGGGCCCATCCTTGCCCTCTTCTTTTATTTTTATTTTCCTCTAGCAAAGGATTCTTAGATTAGTAATGAGAAAGGCAACATCCTAAGGTAGGCTTTGGGTTCAGAAGGACTGTGTTTGGAGGCTGGCACTGGCACTGGCACCTCACAGCTGTGTGCCTTTTGCACGATCTGTAAGCTTTCTGTCCCTTCATTTGTTTCACTGTAAATGGCAGTCAGGAGTATAGGCTGTGGAGGCACTCAGACCTCAGTGAGTTCCAGTCTGGCTTCTGCCATAATGATAGGACATCTGGCAAGTTATGTGACCTAAGTAGGGTGACCATAAGTCCTAGCTTATACTTGTCCCAGAGTAATCATTACTTCCAAGTGTCCTGGACTGGAAAATAAATCATATGTTTTCTGCAGACTCTTCAGCTATAACACTGAAATAAAAAATAATAAAAACAAACCTCATTATGGATTTGTGAGGAATAAATTAGAAAATGTTTCTAAAATATTATCACGGGGCCTGGTACACAGTAAACGTTCAATAGTTGTGACTATTATTATTACTAGTATGGGCAGGGTACCTAATTTCCCTCAAACTCAGGTTGCTCATTTCTAAATGGGATTAATGATTTTTATTTATTTTTATTTAATTGTCTCTTTAAATCACTAACATTCACATGGCTCAAAAATTCATGTGTAAAAAGAATTCAAGTTCTCACTTCCATTCCATGGCTGGGAGGCAACTAGGGTGTCAGTTTCCTGTGTGTCTTTCCAGAGATATTTTATACACAAGCAGATCTGAGTATATAATCTTCTTCCCATGAATGGTGGCATGACTTAATACCATTCCGCACCTCGCTTTTTCACTTAACAACATCAGTACAAACGAGTTCCTCATTCATTTATTTTTTAAATAGCTGCATAGCATGCCACTGTACGGATGTTGCATAATTTGTCTAGCCAATCCTCACAGTGCCAATCCTGCACTGAGGGCTGATGTAAGAAATATAAAACACTTAGAAGAAGGTACTCAATAGATATTTATTATTACCTTTTTAATCATCTCACACTTATTTCCTTTAACCTACTCCATTTCTCAAAGCCTTCGGTCCCCATGTATTCATTCATTCAGTACAAAACCATCATGCCATGCAAAAATGTTTCAATTCCATTAAAGAAACGGAACCCCTTCCAGCACTAATTTGTTGTGATGGCATAAGTTGAGAAATTGCAAGATTTATTTTCCAACTAGGAACACTTGAAAGATCATTAATACTCACAAGATATGCCTCCAGAATCTTCTTTGGAGTAAAAATTTCAGTAATTCAAATTGGTGCTTAAGTTTGAATGACAGATATTTTAATAAGAAAAGTTCTCTACTTTAAGTGAAAATGGAAGAAGAATCTACTGGTTTACCAGTCATTTCTTATCAGTAGTTCCATACAGGACAAAGGAGGATGGGAATATAGTCAAATAACTAGAGCATAAGACTTCAAATTGGAACCTGTACCTGCCTTTTACGGTCCTATAAGACCTGGTCCTATTTGACCTCTCCAGTTCCATTTCCTATAACCACCCAAAACACAATGCTTTTGAGTGCTTTTGGTATTCTATGAACATTTCCTATTGATTTTTACCTTTCACTTCTCTGTGCAGAATCACATGCCCTTGCTCTTGCCTTCTACCCATTATTTGAGAGCACTTGGAATTCAGTATCCTCTCTGAGGCCTTCCTTGACTTGTAGTCTTGCTTTTCATTTTGTTAAGATCGCCATGCTTCATAAACACCAAATCACAACAAGTGGGAATACATGGCTATAATTAATATAACTTAGATAAAATTAGATAAAAATTTTGACATAATTACTCTCATACACAGTTAATGAGGCATCATGCATAAGAGCATGATTTCTGAAGTGAGCAGACCTAAATTCCATACAGGGGAACATACAATTTGGAGGATGGGAACAAGAGAGTGTCGGAAAGAAAATACGGACATTTAGGAAATGAGATCAACGGCCTTTGATATATAAATCCTGTTACTTCCCCCCTTCTTATTCTAAAAGTAATATAGGACCACTGTGAAAATTTGAAAAATTTCCATTTTTCTAATGCTTAAGCGATACATATTAAATGTATATTATAAATGCATACATTTGTACATATATAATGTATATCTACATGGCTGAGATACTGTCTTAACAATTTTGCATTAAAGTCTTTTTAACTTAACATTATGTCATAAACGTTTTGCCATGTCAATAAATAATTTCAGAAGCATAATTTTTAATAGTTGCATATTTTCTAATATATATGTACCATGATTTAGTTAACTACTTTCCTTATTATTAGATACAGGCTATTTCCAGATTTTTGCTATTATATGTGAGATTTTGTTTTTTATCTGTGTGAGTTTATGTGTGTGATAGTAATAAAAAATACTTCATATTTAAATAATGCTAATGTTCATTTTAAGTATTAGGTAACTTACAAAGTGAGCACATAAAAACTACAAATTGGCTTAAAATAAGATGAATGGTAGACATTTAAATGAGCTTACTTATATACAATAACAGTTAAACATAATTATAGTAGTTAGCATTTATTGAGACTATGCAATTAAACAATCACAGCATCCATGCAAGGTAAGAATTAGCCACATTTTTCGGATGAAGAATCTGTGGCTCCCATGGGATTGGACTGTAATTTAGGTCTGCTCACTTCAGAAATCATGCTCTTATGCATGATGCCTCATTAACTGTGTATGAGAGTAATTATGTCAAAATTTTTATCTAATTTTATCTAAGTTATATTAATTATAGCCATGTATTCCCACTTGTTGTGATTTGGTGTTTATGAAGCATGGCGATCTTAACAAAATGAAAAGCAAGACTACAAGTCAAGGAAGGCCTCAGAGAGGATACTGAATTCCAAGTGCTCTCAAATAATGGGTAGAAGGCAAGAGCAAGGGCATGTGATTCTGCACAGAGAAGTGAAAGGTAAAAATCAATAGGAAATGTTCATAGAATACCAAAAGCACTCAAAAGCATTGTGTTTTGGGTGGTTATAGGAAATGGAACTGGAGAGGTCAAATAGGACCAGGTCTTATAGGACCGTAAAAGGCAGGTACAGGTTCCAATTTGAAGTCTTATGCTCTAGTTATTTGACTATATTCCCACCCTCCTTTGTCCTGTATGGAACTACTGATCAAAACCATCACGCCATGCAAAAACGTTTCAATTCCATTAAAGAAACGGAACCCCTTCCAGCACTAATTTGTTGCGATGGCATAAGTTGAGAAATTGCAAGATTTATTTTCCAACTAGGAACACTTGAAAGACCATTAATACTCACAAGATATGCCTCCAGAATCTTCTTTGGAGTAAAAATTTCAGTAATTCAAATTGGTGCTTAAGTTTGAATGACAGATATTTTAATAAGAAAAGTTCTCTACTTTAAGTGAAAATGGAAGAAGAATCTACTGGTTTACCAGTCATTTCTTTTCCTAAAATAATAACTTGGGTCAAAATAATACACACACGAAAAAACTGCAAGTATTATGGAAGGGCTAATCAGAAAAAGAAACAGTTCCCTCTCCCACTTCTCCTCAATTCTAGCTCTATTCCCTAAAGCAACCATTTTCTTAAAATCATTTTTGTTTTTAGTTCTTCCGTGGGTTTATTTTTAACTTGAAATCAGCTATTAGTATTTTGGGTGGGACTTGTGTGGATCTGTTCTGTGCATTTAGCATCTTTGTCTCTGACACTAAATGCTAGCAACACCCAACGGCCAAATCTCTAGGATTGAGAACCACTGCTCTAAGTAATATAATTATATGGCTTTTTTTTGATTTATCAAATTTAGACATTATCTATAAATGCTTACCATGAAAAATGAATATTTACGTCTACTACTCCCTACTATTTTTTGCCAGATTATATTACTATTTTAATTGGTTTACTTATGTAACCAATATAGGCTAATTCATCCTCTATTCTCTTCTTCTGGAATTTCTATTAGACGTTCATTAGAGCTTCTCATTCTATCATTGTGTCTTTTAATCTCTCATCTTTTCCATCTTTTTATCTCAGTGGGCTGATTCCAGATAGTTTTCTCAGATTTGGCCTCCAGTTTATTACTAATCAAACTTTGCCTCTAATATGTTGTTTAATTAAACACAATTCAATGTTTATATTTTTAATTTTATATCTCCTTTTTGAAATATGCTGTTCTTTTTTATAGTGTACTACTTTCCCTTTGGTTTTCCATTCTTTTTATCCCTTTAATAATTTTTAACACACTTATTAGTTTGTTCATACATTTCCATTATTTTAAATTCTTGGGGATCTGATTCTTCCACAGTGGTACCTCGGTTTTCGAATGTAATACGTTCTGGAAGACCGTTTGAGTTCTGAAAGGTTGGAAAACAGCCGACAGCTAGGCCTCAGGATCTTGCACTCAGTGGAAGCCGTGTGACATGTTCGACTTCCGAGACGTGTTTGAAAACCGAAGCATTTACTTCAGGGTTTACGGCATTCATAAACCGAAATGTTCGTCAACAGAGACGTTCGAAAACCGAGGTACCGCTGTATTTGTTTTGTTTGCTCATACTCTTTGATGGTGGTTTATAGATTTTAAAAATTGTGAGCTCATATTAAATAAGGGGTGGGGAGTGGTTTCCTGTTTCCCTGGCCTTGAGGCCATGTCTTCTTTCCAGCTTTGAATGGTACGACCCCATCCTCACACCCTGGAATCTGTATTCCACTCAGAAACTCCTAAGGGATGTGCTTAGTATGAGCTTGCACTTGCTGCTCATCCTAAGTTTTCCTTAAGTTTTATCCTTATTAGGATAAAGTTTGTACATTTCTACAGTAGTCTTAACTAAGTCTCAAGTCACAATAAAAATATATAGAAGTAATTTTTTTTAAAAAAGGAAACAAACAAAATATCATGTACTCTTAGTACTTTCTTCCATTTTCCTATCCAGAATTTCAAGGCCTCTGAAAGAAAAACATGAATGAAAATAGTGATTTTGAGACCTAAATTGGTCATAATTTTTGCAAGTTTTCTTTTTCTCAGCCAAAAGCTACATATTAAAATTAATCTGAATGAAGTATTTCAAAATAAAGATCTACAAGACCGTCCTTAGATGCCTTAAAAAATTTATTTCTGATACACAATCCTAAACATTTAGATAGGTTCATATGTGAATAAAATCTCAAATAAAGATTTAAAAAATAAAGTCATTTTATAAATAACTCCGGTTACTCCCATACATGTCATATGATGATTTAAATTGCAATCATGAATTGTGAAAAAATATACATACATGTATTATCTATAAAGACAGATATACATCTATACAACTTCAAACTAAAAGGTTTATCCAAAGTGATACAAATATTCTAAATCTTAAGGAAACTTAAAAATACCTTTTCTATATGTAAAATAAAAGTAGAATGAGACAGACCTGATTGTGTTATTGGGAAATTTGTTGTGGAATCTTGTTGATAAATAATGGTGAAAATTCTTAATAACCATTATGCTGTCATCTGAAACAGACTAAATCGTTTACTTCAGTAAGTGAATAATAAGTAAACTGATAAACTGCAGGTTAATAACCATATATTATAACCAAGTGTGACTCTATGACAGTAACAGAAGTGGTCACACAGTGCCTCAGATTTGGCTGTGTCCTGAATTTCTCACTGTGAAGTTATTAGGTCAAACTATCTTTGCCACAGCCATAAAGTTTTTGGGAAATGGGACACCAGTCTTAGCAGGAAAAAGAGTTTCATCATCAAGTTGATCCTGAACCAAAGTTATCAAATAGTCAATGTATTTTGGTGCAGAACATTTGATTGCCTTTTTAATATTAGTACCATTTGTGCTTTTTAATATTAGTACCATCTGCCCAATGATATTCATAGTTTCAACCTGCAGACATGACTGGATAGTTTGCTTCAGTGCAGAATTCTGCAATAGTTGCATATAACATGTTGATCTGGTTGAAGAAATCCATTGTTAATGGCAATCCATTCAATGAGATCCTTTCCCTCTAGCAACATAACAGCTTGTCTCAGATTCCCACTTCCTACTGCATGTTTTAAGAGTTCATACTGATGAGACCCTTCGGAGATATTCTTCTTTGGTTTGAATGTTTCAGAAGAGTGAGTGCTAAAGAGGAAACTCTATTCTCAGAGGGCAGGGGAAGGGCCACTGGCCCCACTGTGTTTAAGATTCCGAGTAGGTAAAGGAACCTAACTGTGCTTTATCCTTTCCTTTTGTGTGTTTGCACTGGAGGGGGGAATGTATGAGTCAACTTAGTCCTCCAGTTGCTAGAAGTCCCATTTTCAGAACTGTGTGAATATTGTTCATTACTGGTTTTATCTTTTAAATAGAATTTACTTAATTCTTCTTACACTTATTCTTCTTGGAGCTCACTACTTGTTCTAATTTGTATCAATTTCTTTCTAAGCCTGGTACACATCTGTCAGCCTGGGATTTTATTTTAATTGCATTGGGGAGTTGTATTCTTTTTTATTTCCCATCTTCCTCCTTTTTCTTTTCTACCCTTATTTTGCTGGAGCATATCCTTAGGTGATTGTTTCAGAAAGGGTACTTGGAAGTAAGTGGCCTGAGTCTTTGAATGTCTGAAAATGCTTGCATTTCACTCTCACACTTAATTGATAATTTTAATGGCAATAGAATTTTAATGTCAAAATAATTTTCCCTCATCATTTTGAAGGCAATGCTCCATTACAGTTTAGTATTCAGTTCACTGATGAGAAGCTATATGTCAATCTTAAGTGACTTTATTTTCCCTTTGAGAAAGTTTTAGGAGCCTCTCTGTATCTTTGACTTTGAAATTTTATACTGATTTTATCCCTGTATGGATTTCCCCTCCCCCACTAATTTGATGGACACTTTTTATTTCATACTTTTCCTCAACTACAGGAAATTGTTTTCCTAGTATTTCTTTGTCAACTTCCTCCCCTCCATTTTCTTTGCTTTCTCTTTCTAGAGCTCCAATAGGCTGGTATAGTAATTACTGAACTGCTTTTCTATGCTTGTTTTCCAGCATGTATATTCTCCATCTTTTTGACAGTTGTGCATTCCAGAAGATTTCTTAAACTGTATCTTTGAAGCCCTCTAATAAATTACTTTTATTTTAAAAATAATTAAAACAATTTCAAGATCTTTTTTGTCTGTTTTCTGTTTGCTCTTTCTTAGTAGAAGTCTGCCTTTGTTATATGGAAACAATATCTTTTTAATCACACATATCTGCAATAATAACCTGCCATATAAAGGAACATCAAAAATGTCCAAGATAAACAGTTAATAATGCCAGAGGGGATATCAATTAAAATAACTTTTTTAAAAAATCTGAGTACCCTCAGAGTGGTTAAAAAGATATATATGACTTCATTGACTTTTCTGTATAACTGGTGTCACTTTCTTCCACTACATGTTATATGAGTGTTTCCAGGATAGGATTCTTCCCGGAATGAATGAGCGTGTGCCAAGCCCAAATTGGTCAGCTATGATTCAGCTCTCACTGAATGTTGGCTTCCATTTTTAAATGTTCTTTACATTGAGGTTTGATTTACATATGGTGAACTGTACGGATCAACGTATGGTTTCATGAGTTATACCATGCATTTCAGACTAATATAAATAAAACCTTTTTACCGTCCAGAATTTTCTCTGTGTCCCTACCCCTGCCACACCTCCATTGCAGGTAGCTTCAGTTCTGATTTCTATCTGCATAGATTAGTTTTGCCTATTCTAGAACTTCATATAAATAGAACATCCAATTTTTAAAGGGAACTTGAAACTACATTTTAATGAAAACTTTCTTAATTTTTCAATTGTTGGAAGCGAACACAAATTTTTATTAAATAATGTGCAGACCCAACAGTCTAAATTCATCCCACCAGTAACGTAACCACTTTGGGTCTAGGCTACAGTATAAACCAAGAAAATACTTTTTCTAAATTTACTAATTTCTCTCATGATTCTTGGTCTTGGAACTCACAGTTTTTATTTTTTAGTGCCTAGCAGCACATTCTTTAAAACAGAAGGGTAGGCCTAACCTTCAGGACATCAGAAAGCAAGGAGAAAGGGAGACTGAATCCCTCTTTATAGCCTGCCTTGGGGAAAAGGAACCACCAGGGAAAGAATGGGTACAGGCTGGTGGAATTGTGGGTAATTGATTTAGTGGGTAAAGGCCAGCTGGAGAACATCTAGAGGGTGTAACAAAGAAGGAAGGAGAACACGAGGCTGCTATTTTGACTAAACAGTAAGAAACCATCTTCATATCACCTTACAAGTATCCCAATGAAATGGCCCGACGAGGTCCTGTATGATCTTCAGCAACCGCCCCCGCCCCCCAACTCGCCTGCCCCAAACCGCCCCTTTCTGTGCTGATTTCATTTCTTTCTACTTCCCACCTTGTGACTGCTCCAGACACTCAGACCTTCTTGCTGCTTTGTGAACATGCCAGGCACACACCTGCCTCAGGGACTTTGTGTTGGCTAGAAAGCTCCACACCCAGGTAGTTTTATACCTTTTTTTTTTTTAATCACCTTTAAGTCTATGCTCAACATCACTTTCTCAGGCCACCTTATTTTAAATATTATCCAGCTACTCCTCCACTGTCTTCTCCCCAGGTTTATATTTCTCCATAGCATTCATCACATCTAACCCATATTGTATTTTACTTCGTTCTTTTCTGTGTTCACTCCTTCCTTCACAAGATTTAAAGCAACATAAGGACAGGTACGTAACAGGAATTCATTAGACATTTGTTGAACAAATGAGTGGATCAAGGAAGAAAGGAGGGAAGACATAAAAAACACTGCTAGTTTTGGTGATTGTTATTAAAAGTGTTCAACAAAATGGATTAGTTAAGAAAATTATCATTTCTAATTATCTTCCAACATTTAATTGTTCTGAGACAGTAAAGATTTAAAAAGCAAACTAATGGTAATCTTATGAACCCGAACAACCCTGACTATACTTACTATCTTCAAAAATTAGATTTGTGGGAGGACAAATGCTTATATATAAACACTTAACTGGGTGTTTGAGTTTACTACTAATTAAGTTTTTCATTAGATCTAAAGTGATGACAAAATCCATCTTTCCCTAGTATCTTTATTTCTCCCTTAATTCATTTTAAGAAGTAGGCAAAGAATAACTTATGAAACAACAACACAGCATGTGCCCAATATTGCTAAATCTTTGGGAACAATGATCAGCAATAAACACATGAAATGAAGCCCGTCCTAGAAAACGTTTTTTATGGCAGTGAGTACAACCAGCTCTAGCTGGATGGAGAGGTGGTGGCTGAGCTGGTCCTGTAGTTCTCCAACAGAGTTTAGACACAAGGTAAGGACAGTTCTTCTGTGACACAAAGATAAAGAAGTCTGGTGCCAGAAGCTTTTCACTCAGAAAAAATATTCCCCAGTGTAAGATATTGTTTAGAATTAAGTCAGGCCCTGCGACTGGTCAATGCTGGATTAGACCACGTAGTCTAGGCCGCTGGTTCACCCATTAAGACCCACTCCATGCACCATGTGTGGGAGACTGCAGGGGACACATGGGCGTAAGCCCATATTTGCCAACACAGAGCGGCTGGGATACAACGATTTACCTAAATTTTAGATGGCTTGAGAATAAATTTGTAGCAGCTATAAGACCAATAGTAGAGAGAAAATAAAGAAATTAAGTGTAGCTCCTTGTAATCCACGGGCCTTCTGACCCTTCTTCTACATTTTCCCCTTAAAGCCTTTTCCTCTTTTGTCAACTCATATCCATCTCTCTTTTACTGATCTGATGGTCACACATACATTGTTTTTTATTTTTTTCCTTCTGCTAAGTGTTTGGGATATAAAGGGAGTAGGAGAAAAAAGGAGTAGGATGAACAGAAATAAATTCCATGGATTACAATTTAATAAATTATATCTTTAAATCTAAGAATAATTTTCGAGGTGTGAACATCTGCAGAATTTACAATGTATCGGCATCGAGATTAAGTCCCAACAAATGATTAAGGTAAACAATGTGCTCTTTTTTTCCTATCCCAGTTCTGGTAACTCGATAGTCTACAACTACTTGAGAAGGTGTGAGGATCATTTTTTTATCTCAGTTTGGACACAGAAGCTCACATTTCAGCAACGATCAAGCTGATCGTACTTATCCTTTGCTGACACCTTTCTCCTCCACCCCAACAAGTCACAGATCACCTCTAGGAGAAAATTTCAATAGGCTATTAAACACTGGCATGGATACCGAGAGAAGAGAGCTAATCCTCTCTAGGGACCTTCAGGAACAGCTAATCATCTTGGATAGGCAGAGTTACACCTAATTCAGTCCATCAAAATGTACTGGGTGCTGAGAACTCGCAAAGCATTGTGGGAATACTGAACTGGTGAGGGGGCACAACACCTTCCCTGAGTAAACTGAAATTGATTTGGACTGCTTCTTAGAAAGGCATGTTTAGGCTTGGTTACCATTAAGTGTATGTAATAGTGTATACCGATTATGTATAAAAGGAATTTTGTGGGCCTGCTTTCTATCTTTAGGTGACACAGTCTTAGAACCACGCCATAATGATTATTTAACCCAGTAAATCTCAATCCTGGCTAGGCATTAGTGTCTTCTGGTGTGTGTATGTGTGTGCCTGGCTGGTGGGGGGGGGGTGCTTAAAAAAAATAGAGATGTCTGGGCCTGCCCCAGTCCAATTAAATCAGAATCTCTGACCCAGTTTTTTTTTTTTTTAAAACAAACTCTCCAGGTGGTTCATATTCATTAAGAACTACTAATCCCATATGACACTCTAATTTTTCACACAGAAAAATTAAGGTCCAAAGAATTTAGTTGACTTGTTACTTGCCTAAGATCACATACCTAGTTAATGGCAGAATATTGATCAAAATCATGATCTCCATTAATTTACTCATCTCATACATTTCTCTCAGTGACATTCCAGGGTTGTGACCAGTCACCTACCCAGCAGTTGTTACTCAAGGATAAGGTAAGTCAAAACTGATTTATATCTAAGGATCAGTTAGGCTGATCCCGATCCAAGTTAAAAGGGGAGAGTAAGCTGTGATGGTTCTGGCATTCTCTCTCTTAGTGTGATTCAGGCCTCTGGACATGTTAAGGAATCCTTTGGTCCAGGTAAAATCCATCACTACTTATGACCTACTCTCCCATTTTACTAGTTCCAGGGGGCCCTTTACTTACTCAGATCCAACGTGTAGCACAAGGGGGCAGGGAACAGGGTCCCCAGCTGGGAGATCTAGGGCAGTTTAGTGAAACCTTGATCAGTAGGGATGAGAGCTGGAGAAGGAAGAGCTGGCTCCTCGTCCCTAGGGATAGAAGAAAGGAAAGTTAATTCACAGTTGCTAGTTTGTTCTTTGAAAGAAGTTATGTCCAAAATGTTTCTTAATGCTGTCCATTCCAAATAGCAACCAAGTCTCTCCCAAGACACAACTACTGTTATCACAGTGGTTTACACTGAAATGGTAATTATATAATAAAAAATGAAAATAAATAAACATATTTCACTCCAAAATGTGAACTACTAGTGTGTGTGTGTGTATGTGTGTGTGTGTGTGTGAGAGAGAGAGAGAGACAGAGAGAGAGAGAGAGAGGTCAAATTTTGAACTCAACCATCCCCATACTTAACAATTCATGGCTACCAAAGTTGGCATGTGAGAAAATATCCTGAAAGGGGAAAATCATCTCAGAAGCACTTTCCTTGAGAAGAACAAGAAAATTTGAAAAATGAGATTCATAATTTTCAAGATAAAAGCTGATCTTCACCAACTTAAAAATCAATGGGACTAATATGTCTTTAGTCTTTTACAAATAACACAATTATTACTCCCCATTCACAGAACACTTACTCAAAAGGCCAGGTATTTATTCCTTTCGAAATTAAATTAAATTATATCCACTCAATTTGTGGATTTACCCACATCCTTGCTTCATTTCCTTTTTCTCCATTTACCTACCTTCTGACTAATTCACTGCCTTTGTTCTAAAATTGACATCTCATTCCTGGGCACCATAAATCCTTTGAAAGACATGAAACATTTTGAATAGGTGTGCATTTTTTTCTGGCAACAAAGTCCCTAGCTTTGGCCAGATTTTTAAAAAGACCTGTCTCCTCCTCAAAGCTCCATAGAGTACAACTCTTTTCAAAGGTGATGTTGGGGAGATGATGACATTGATGGTGGTATCTACAATGAACGATTGTATGAAATTGGCCTCTGGATCTATCCTCCAAAAGGATGGATTTAGATGAAATAGGTTGGGAAGCACCAGAGGATTAAATTTATTCATGTCTTCTGTCATGCAAGATTCCATTAGTTTGAAACCAAAGGAAAGGAAACCGATCATCTCATTTTTCTTGCTGATTTTGACTTTATTAACTCAATGGTAATTCAAATGATAGGAAAAATGGGACATATCTACTTATTTAAGTTGTACTTCCTAGAAAAACCTTTTACTTTGGAATTACTAAAATGCTAACTACTTACAATGGTAGAAAAGAATCACAAAATGATTAGGAGGACACCAGGGGAAACTCTTGGCCTTCAGAATGAAATTAAAGATCAAATGTTTTTGATTTTAAATTGAATAGGCAGTGCAAACCTTACAAACCAGTCCACTGTTGTTGCTGGTGTTTGAATTGGAAAATTCCTCCATCATCCATTTTCTGCCGCTTTTAGCAAAGCGCCTCATGCAGGGAAGGTGCTCAAATACTTGTTGGATTGAGTCAATTCTTTTGGTATCGCTCATAAATTAATGAGCAACGTGTAACTCTGTATAGTTTCAGAGTAGTTAAAGAGAGAAAAAAAGAAATGCTACGTAACAGAATTGGGGCTTCAGGTGTTACCTAATAGACTAGAGTGCTTTCCAGCAGTGCACTTAAGATATCAGCCATAGCAACCTTACCTAGGAATTCTTCACCCTAAGTTTCTTTCTAATGCAAATTAGTTTGAATTTCTCTCTCCTGTCTCCTGCACCCTGCCTGAAACTCTTCTGATACAAAGAAATACTACAGCAATTAGGATTGCCTGGCAAAAACCTATTTCAAATTTCATTTCAAAAAGGGTCACCCAGTTGATTCTTGAACAATGCAGAGGTTAGGGGTGCCGACCCCTGTGCAGTCAAAAATCTAAGTATAACTGTTGACTCCCCCAAAACTTAACTACTGATAGCTATCTGTTGACCTGGAGCCTTACCCATAACATAAACAGTCGATTAACACACATTTTATATGTTATATGTATTATATACAGTATTCTTACAATGAAGTAAGCTAGAGAAAAAAACATTAAGAAAATCATGAGGAAGTGCATTTACAGTACTGTACCTATTTACTGAAAAAAATCTGTGTACAAGTGGACCCACAGAGTTCAAACAGGTGTTGTTCGAGGGTCAGTTGTACTTCCTATCACATACTTCAAATTCCCCTCCTTTTCCAAGCTAACCTTAGATTACACATTTATGTCTAATGTACATTGTTCCCAGTTTTCAGACAAGAAAAAGCCGTTCTCCCCAAATTGCCATTTTTCTTACAAACTGTTCCATTCATATTTTTAAAATTCTAGACCCCAGATTGATAACCGCGAGGAAAAGACACTTCCCCGCCTCACTCACAGCCTGACTGCTTCACAGTTGGCCGACCCTTGTTTTTCATCTTAGAGGACTTGACTGTCACCAAGACCGCCCAGCGCGCCCCCAAGGCTGGAACTGGCCCAGAGTGCGCACTCAGTGGGGCGGTCAGGGCCGGGAAACGGAGTTCCTGCTCACCGGTCTTGACTAAACCCATGCCAAGAGCTTTCAGAGCGTAGAACGTCAGAACCGCTATCTATGGTGGGAGAGCGCCTACCACGATAAGGGCTTAGGAAGGAGAAGGGTTTTCGGCAGGAGGCCGCCACTGCCAAGTTTCAGGGCAGGAGGGCTCTTCGTAACCCCTTGGTTAACGGAGGTGCCGGAGACCCGAAGTTCATGCTTTCCCGGGGC
Organism: Rhinolophus sinicus; assembly: GCF_057876585.1. Classification (NCBI taxonomy): domain Eukaryota; kingdom Metazoa; phylum Chordata; class Mammalia; order Chiroptera; family Rhinolophidae; genus Rhinolophus; species Rhinolophus sinicus. The sequence continues at coordinate 47,096,748 of NC_142504.1, forward strand.
GCTGGGGGTGGGGTGCGCTGGGGAGAGGGGGGAGCTGCGCTGACTGGACCCCCGCGCAGGCAGAAGCGGGCCGACCCACCCCGGCGTCCCTGGAGGCAGCGCCTGGCCTCCGGAGAAGGCGACAACACCTACTGTTTTTTTCTTAAGAAAATCCATGGGGATACGAACAGGCCAGAACGACGTAAGAAGGCGTCGTGCCACAGCAGGGCCAGGATGAGGGCGTGTAGGGAGCAGCATCAGGGCGCGTGGGAAGTTAGGCAAACAGCGCTGCCCAGAGCACAGGGCTGCCTGAGAAGCCGAGGGAATCAAACGTCTGCCGAGCTGCAGACGTCGGGTAAGGCGCCCACGCTGCCCCGGCTGCGGGAGGGCTCACGGGAGGTTTGCCAAGGACCGCACGTCTTGAGAGTCTCCTGCCACGATGTAGAGACAGCGCGGCTGTGGGCAAGGCGTTGGTTGACTATTATTTTTAGGAAAGACTGAAAGCCAGAGACAGAGCGGAGACAGAACTGCCAGGAGAGGCGGCGACACCGAGCGTCTCCGCGGGGGTCGCCCCTGGCCCGCAGCGCCGCAGACGCGCCCGCTCCTCCGGCCTCTGCGCCCAGGTCGGCCCCCGACGCCCCGACCCCGCGGCCGCCCGCGCGCACTCACCGGCCCGCGCTGCCCGGGACTGCTCTGGGCGGAGCCGCCGCCCCGCCGCGCTCCGGAGCCGCTGCCGCCTCGACGCCGCGCCTCTGCCTCCCCGCGCGGCTTTCGAAGGAGGCGCTGCCTGCAGTGGAGGCGCGGCGCCCGGCGCGTCGCCCGTAACCCGAGCCCGCCCCGCCCCGCTCCCGGGCGCACCGCCGCCGGGCCGCCCTCGGCTGTGCGACCCCTACAACCCCCGGTCGCTTCTCAGCACCGAGAACTTCTAAGGTGTGCTTGGAAACTAATACCCCGCTCGTCCAGACCCCCAAAGTTAGGCACACTCACCTCCCACTGCCCGCGAACTCCTCAAGGCGGGATTCCTGCAGCTCAGAGGTAGGAAGCAGGAGGCAAATTTATTACAGGTTGGAGGCCGAAGAAAGCACAATGAACACGCGATACTATCCAAGTAGGAAGCATTGCTTATTATTGTTTAAAAATGAAAACATCCTAACGTATTTTTTTCAAGTATAGTCATTATGGAGACTCAAGTTGACACAGGAACATTAAAATGCTGAATGACAATTGCGACAAAAGAAAAGAAAAGCTTTGATGAGCTGCCTTCCATTAATATTTTACTTCCAAATATTGTACAAGACAACGAGTGACAGATTCTTTTCCAGGCTTTCGAGTTAGAATTTACGAAACAACTTTTTTTTTAAGGTAAAGCAACATAATACACTATTTAGGAGAAAGGAATGTAAATGGAGGAAACACTGCGAATGGCAAGAAAAGAAGGGAGGGAAGGAAGAGGGGACAAACAAGGAAGGAAGGAAGGAAGGAAGGAAGCCTGTTTTATGTTTTATTTCCAACAACTAGGATTCAAGACAACACCGCGGTCGGAGTGCCCAAATCCAAGAAGGTGAGGGGTAGGAATGATTGCAATATGAAAACTTTCCTCTGTCCTTCTGTCTTAAGCAAGGATTATGGTTGGCTCATCAGGGTCTTTGTTCGGCTTTGTGCACTTCTGCGCGTGCACACTGTAGTGACACAGGTGATGAGCTAGCTATTGGCCAACCTGTCTTCAAGCTGAAAAGCGCGCCTGGAGACATCAGTGGCGTCTGATAATGAGACCCCACCTCCTGAGCAGAGGCCAGGTATCACCTGTGGAGCGCTAGTGCTGTCATTCACGCACGGAAGGAAGAGCTGGAAATTTCCTCTCTGCTCCACGCGAGGGCGCTCTCTTCAAGGGCACCAGACCACTCTATGAGTCCTGTGCTGAGATATTACTGATATCTGGGCATGAGTGTTCAACTAATTTTTCTTTTCTTCAAGCTTTGAACACCTCTGAATAAATCCTAAGAGAATGAGATACTGAAGAGGAATTGGGTTCCTGTGACATGCATTTCTGGTGTCGTTCATTTGACCCTGGGCCTTTGCCATCTGACTAGATTACTTGTCATAAACATGCCCTATAGCTCAGTACGTAAACTATGATGTACATAGGAATCACCTGGGGATTTTGTTAAAAATGCAGATTATGATTCAATAGGTCTGGGAGATGCGTTTCTAACAAGGCCCTAGGTGTTGCTGATGGGCTGTTGGAGGATTAAACTGAGGAGCAATAGACAGGTGGATTACAAACAACTTTGGAAGCAGCACCCAGGTAATTAATGTAACAACAATTGTAATAGCAATACTGAGTAACTCTTGTTCAGTGTTTGTACGTGCTAGGCGCTGTCCCAAGCACTTTACAGGTATTAACTCATATCACAACACTTTGCGAGTTAGACACTGCTTTATTTCTAGTTTAGAGATGAATTTACTTTCAGTTTTACCCCCCTCTCCCCCTTTCCCGTCCTTGGTGGCTTGATTTAACTTTTGAGTTTGTAGAACATTAACATGTCCCCAAAGTGAAAGCGATACAAATGGCATACTCAGAGAAGTGTCTTCCCTCCTCTGTTCACCCATTCCACCCAATCGCCTGTGAATTAGCAATTTTATGATTTTCTGGTTTGTTCTTCCTATGTTTCTCTTTGTGACGCTAAGCAAATATATGTATGTGTTCTTGTTTCCCCTTCTTTCTTACACAGATGGTGGCTGTATTTTTTTTTTTTTTTTTTTTTAAAGATTTTATTGGGCAAGGGGAATAGGACTTTATGGAGAAAGGGAACAGGACTTTATTGGGGAACAGTGTGTACTTCCAGGACTTTTCCAAGTCAAGTTGTTGTCCTTTCAATTTTAGTTGTTGAGGGCGCAGCTAAGCTCTAGGTCCAGTTGCCATTGTTAGTTGCAGGGGGCGCAGCCCACCATCCCTTGGGGGAGTCAAAGTGGCAACCTTGTGGTTGAGAACCCGAGCTCCAACCAACTGAGCCATCTGGCACCCAGGAGCTGAGTGGCAGGCAGCTCATTGACTTCATTCTAGTTGCGGAGAGCGCAGCTCGCTGGCCCATGTGGAGATCGAACCGGCAGCCCTGTTGCCCAGAGCTTGCGTTCTAACCAACTGAGCCACCCGTCCGCTCCTGTAAATGCATTTTTTTAAAATAACTTTTATTGGGGAATATTGAGGAAGAGCGTGTTTCTCCAGGACCCATCAGTTCCAAGTCATTGTGCTTCAATCTAGTTGTGGAGGGCGCAGCTCAGCTCCAAGTCCAGTCGCTGTTTTCAATCTTAGTTGCAGGGGGCACAGCCCACCATCCCATGCAGGAATTGAACCGGCAACCTTGTTGTTGAGAGCTTGCACTCTAACCAACTGAGCCATCCAGCTGCCTCTGTACATGCTCTTTTTACTGAGCTTTATTCACTTTCCAATATCTGATAGAAATCACTCCCTGTCACTTCACAGGGAATTTTTTCATTCTTTATACAGTTACATAGTACTCCATAGCACCCCATGTGTGGATGTACCATACAGTATTCAAACACTCACGGACATTTGGACATTTATGTAGTTTCCAATATTTTGCAGTTATAAATAAAGCTGTAACAAATAAACTTCTGCATATATATTTTTATATTTTTAGAGGTATAAGTTCAGGATAAATTCCTAGAAGTGGGATTGCTGTTTGCTGGGTCAAAAAGGTAAATACATGTGTGGTTTCCTTAACTACTGCCATTATCCTCTTCTTAAAGGATATGTCATTTTGCATTCCCACCAGCAATGTATGAGAAGGCCTGTGTTCTTGTCAAGATTTTGAATTTTGCCAAATTGATGGTTGAGAGATGGTATCTCAGTGAGGTTTGATTAGCACTTTTCTTGTAATGAGTAAAGCTGAACATCTTTTCATACGTTTAAGGGCCATTTTTGTATCTGTTTTCCTGAATTATCTACTCATATCTCTTGCTCATTTTTCTATAGAACTTGTGGCCTTTTTCTCCCCTTCAATTTTAAAAGAACTTTGTATATTAGGAATATTAGTTATTTATCTGTGATATATGTGACAAATATAGTCTCTTAATTTCTCATTTGTATTTTGACTCAAAAGCATGGTTTTGTTGATAGGAAGACTTGTGGTTATATATATATATATATATCCCCTCACAATAGTTCCACGAGTAAATGTTGTCTTTCATATTACAGATGAATAAGCAGACTAATATTAAGTGACTTGCCCAAGGACATAAAGCCAATAAATAGTATAATATAAAGTTTTGGGAAGTACTTACATGTTCATTTATTATTTTAACTACTGTCAATTTTTCAAATACTATGTGACAGACATTGAGGGTACAAAGGTAAATTGCTCTCATGGAATTTACAACCTAATAGTGGAGGTCAGGACAGATAGATGATCACATTAATAAAAGTAATAATTGTAAACTTGGGTAAATGCTGTAAAGGAAAAAAGTCTAGCTGTATGAACGTGTTGAACTATAAAACCCGGTCCAGAGCAGGTCTGGATGAAGTGTCAACAGGAAGCGGTGGAGGTAGCGTGGGGAGGAGCCCGGACGTGCCAAAACCCTGTCAGTGGAAGAAGCATGGCACATCCCCAGGAACAGAGAGAAGCGTGAAGATGGCCACTCTGGGTGGAGCACAGGTGTGTGACAAAGATGGGGAGGAAGGCAGGGCCAGATCCCGGAAGCCCTAGGGTCATGTCAAGAATTTTGGTTTTTGTCCTAAAAGTAATGTGAACTCTGAAGAGTTTGCTCAGGAAGTGTCATGATCAAATTTGCATTTTGAAAAGATCAGTCTAGTGGCTGCTTGGCGAATGGGTTGGAAAGGACCAAAATGGATGCAGTGGAGAATCAAATGCTGGCCACTGTGATGAATTCAAGTAGGTGACACGGAGTCCGCAAAGACAGAGAACACACAAGAAGGTGAAAACTAGAAGTAAAGGGCAAGACCACACTAGATTTGATGAGAATTACAAAGATTATTGCCTATTAAGTTTTGTGCCTTCTTTCAGCATCTGTGACACGGTGGCAGGCTAACGTGAGAGTTTGCAAGCAGGGTAAAATGTCAGACTCTTTACATTTCTGATGGTAAGTTTTCTGAGAAGGCAAGAGGAGACTGAACTCAGAGGAACGTGGAACCATTTGTATTAGATCGGGAAGGGGAGAATGATTGTTTTAAGATTTTTCTCTTTATCACCACTTTTTATCCAGTTAATTATGATGTGCACTGGAGTGGTTTTCTTTCTGTTTATACTGCTTGAAGGTAGCTGAGCCTTTTGGATCTGTGGCTTTATAGATTTCATCAAATTTAGAAAACTTTTAGTTATTCTTTCTTCAAATAAATAAATAAATAAATAAATTAAATAAATAAATAAATAGCGAGTTCATCTGTTTGTGAAATTGCCTATTTTACATATCGCAATATATTAGATGACGTCTTTGTGTTTCTGATCCATCTTTTCTTGATGAAGTTTGACAGTTCCAGATGATGTTTATATATGTCAACTTTTAAACATTTCTAAATTTTTAACGTTATGTTTTCCCATTCTGAACAAATATTCAGTTGTGTACCTAATTTTGCATTTATAATTTTGAGTTCTTTTTCTTAAAGGAGTCCACCAATTATTATGTAAGCTTCAGGCCCACCTAACCTGGATCCTGCCTCAATCACCTATGAAAATGGAGGTAATAAGGTCATGAGACAAAAATATCTTCTAAAGAATAGGCATAATATATAGACATAATTGTTTGTCTTTGGCTTCCACTGAGAATCAGGTCCATTATCTTTGTTATAAAGGTTCGCCTACTAGGGCAGCAGAAGGCAGGGAAGGGAAGATATGCCATCCTAGGTACTTAGAGCATCAAATGCTGAGCATTTGTGTGCACTAAGGGTTTGAAACAGATCCAGTGGACTAATCTCCCTGTAGATCAGAGTCTCACAGGAAGCGGGGCCCTGAGACTGGAGTCTCCTGATGAAATTACCCACTGTCTAGTCCACCCAAGTGCAAGACTTTCATGGCATTTTTTGGCCAAAATATCTATCTACCTCAATCACCTAAAGAAACACCTGAAATCTCACCACTTAAAACTCGTTCTTTTGGATCTTGAAACATTTCTGGAAGTTTAGCACTACTTAGTAAATATAAGTTCCTTGGGGAAAAATTATATTCTATATTAGCAGTTTTTGTGAGATGAATGTGTTAATGCCCACCATGTGTGTGATACTCAATAAAGCTGAGTTCCCCTTTCTCTCTCCCATATGAGAGTTGGTTAAGATCTGTAGCACTGGGACCCACGCAGGTTTTCTGTGGTGTGGGGGTTTGGGCAGGGTCTGGTTGTGTGGGGGTGTGTCGTAGAGAGAAGCCCAAAGCAGCTTTCCTCCTCTGCTGTTTTACTAAGCTCCAAACATGTAAGTGCTAGAATACAAGTATTCTGTTTCAGTCGGGAAATTAAGAGGCAGATTAAATAATCGACTTTAAATCACCTAAAAATATGAATGTGAAATAATTTATATTAGAATTAGCAGTGATTGGCTTTCTTCTTTAGCTTTAAAGGGAGTTGTTTAGTTTCTGTTAAGGTGATTGTAGAGGTGTTCAAAAGTGCCTAACTTATTACAATATGTCTCCTTTCCATAAATAGTAACATTAAGGGATTCTTGTAATAACTTTGGTGTAAGTTAGTGTCCTCTCTAGATTTACTGAGGCAATATTTCTTACACACAATATTTCTTGCCTTTTTATTATTCACATATATAGCTATACATTATCTATCAGTACCGTCTCCATAAAAAGTTATGTTTTCCGACTTAACTTCTCTTTCTCTGTTGTATTGGCGTGATTTCCAGACAGTGGGTCCAGATACTGGAACAAGGTAATCAGGCCACCAGAGATGCCAGAGTTTCCCATCATCATTGCAAGGTGTCTATAAGGCAGCATCAATTTCTATCCATGTTGGATTATAAAAAAAACAAACTAAAAATTCATTTATAATAAGCACCCAAAGGACTAAATGGGAGATGCAGTAATAATGACAAGACCCTCTCACTTCCAAACTGGAATTCTTTCAGTAACAGCTGACTTTTTTCCCTGCACAATATAAACGTGTAGTTGCTTTTTTTAGATTTACTACTATGTTTTGTATGTGAAGCGGTTACTCTGGAGAAGCATGAATCTTTAGTAAAATTCTTGTCAGACAATTTAAAATTCTTCCTCAGCTGTTATCCCAGATCTACCTATTAATTCTAGACTCTCAGCTTCTTTTCTTAATTTATTCCACCCACTGTCCACACATTGGCCAGAATGGACTTAATCCAAAGTCGTCGCTTAAAGATCAACAGCTTCCCAGAGCCCCCTAGTGAAAGCTGAATTTTGTTGGCCTGAAAAATTGCTCCCCACCCCTCACTCCTGACTCTCCCAGCATCCCGGGCCCCTGAGTGTCTCTCCAGGCTGCTCCCCACCAGCTGGTCCTCAAATTCAAATGATCTGTGACTCCCCTAAGGAGCCAAGCTAGTTTCTGTCTTTGTGTTTTTGCACCTGTTGCTCTATTCCTAGAAAGCCCATATTTCCTCATCGAATCTGCCTGACAAACCCTGTTGATTCTTTTCTTTTTTGTTGTAATATTTAGATCTTCACATGAGAATAGAGATTGATACAATAAACACTCTTGTAGGCACACAACTCGTTCAAACCTTAACATTTTTCTATGTTTTATTCTGACTTTTAAAAAAGAAATAAAACATTTTAGATGGAGTTGATGTCTTCCACATACCCCCTCTCTGATCTTATTCCCCTGCCTGAGGTGACCACTATCATGAATTTATATTTACGATTCCCACACATGCTTTATATTTTTGCAGTGTAATTCATAAGCAACCTATGGCATTTGTTTGCAAGGTTGAAAATCTGATAAATGGCATAATACTATATTTATAATTTTGCAACTTGTCTTGTTATCGCTAATAGGTGTATTCTAAGTTTATTCATTTTAACCACCATACAGTATTCTATTATACAAATAAACCACAGTTTATCCATTCTCTTGTTGATGTACACTTGGATTGTTTCTGATAATTTGCAATTACTAATAATGCTGCTGTGAACATTGTTGCACACATCTCTGTCCATATATGTGAATTTCTCTATGATAAATACTTAGAACTAGCTGGGTCATGTTGTATATACATATTCAACATTATTGATATTGTAACATGTTCAATGTTACTGATATTACACTGCCCTCTCCAGAGATTTGTCTTTACTGTATTTTCTTATTTTCTGTATTTTAGATGCCCTGGCATCTGGGGCCTCACTGACTGGCAAGAGACTGACCCTCCCAGGACCAGCCAATTCTTGGAGAGAGCAAACAACTCTCTCAGGATTTCACCTTTCAGATGCCAACTAACACATGGAAAGCCCAGACTTTGAACCACCTCCTCTGTCCAGCTCCTACGCTCCAGGAGACAATATTCTCTGCCCTGGTCACCCCGGGGCCTGGTACCAGACAAGTAGAAAGTCCTGACATCCCAGAGCCTGCAGAAATGATTCAAACTAGCCAGTCCTAAACCTGCTCAGCCTGCCTTCTCTTGTGGAGACCACGATACAGGCTCATGCCCACGCTTTCCCCTCACTTTTTCTGCCTCTTTCACAAAACCTGGTGTCTCCGTGTGACCCATCTGTGAGAGGTGTGGCATACTCCCTCCTCTTAGGAACAAACTATCTCTTTAAGGGCCTTCATCTCCTGATCTGTTGGTCTCACCAGACCTGGAGAATAACAAAACCAACATTTTAAAACAAGGTTGTACCTATATAAACCAGCAGTGTACAAGAGTTCCTATTAACACATGAGGATTCGTCTTTCTGACATCAATATGCTCAGATTCTGATTTTTGCCATGATTAGGTATGAAATCACTGTTGTTTTAAATGGTTTCCGTAATTATTAGGGATGTCGAGCACCTTTAAATCTTTTGTCATTCCAGTTTTTCTGTGAATTTTTATTCCTAATTCCTTGCCCATTAAAAAAAAATTAGGTTATTACCTTTTATTATCTATTTGCATGAGTTCTTTATATATTCTAGAGTCTACTCCTTTATTGATTATATACTGCAGCTTTATCTTCTCCCATTTGGTGGTTAGTTTTTAAACTGTATGGTCTCTTCTGTTATGCAGAAGTTTTAGAAATTAATCCAGTGAAACTACAGGCCAATCTTTTCTTTTTAATGGCATGTAGGTTTTGTGTCATGTTTAAGAAATTCCTTTTCCCATGATTCCCTATTTTCTTCTAAAAGTTGTAAAGTTTTATTTCTGCCATTTATGTCTTTAACCCACCTGGGATTTATTTGTGTAATGATTTGTCTAGAGATCTAGATCTACTTTTTTTTATCTGAATAATGATTGTCCTAGTACCATTTACTAGCTAGTCCATTCTTTCTCTACTTATTACAAAAAAAGCTACTATGAGTAAAATAAGTTTGATTGGAACCTATGTGTGTGAGCAGAGTGATCTGGCTGTTTCATTACAAAATTCTCCAAATTTCAGTATATATGGGTACTTTTTCAAATGAGGAACCCTTCAGTGTTCTATCTGGATTATACAAGCCTGATTCCAGTATTCTGGGATTTTGAACCATGAACTAGTGCTGTGGTGAGGAGAGAGGTGTTTCACCCCTCAGTGGACAGTCTTTAGCTTAATACCCTTTTAAAAAATAATAGACTTCTCCCAGCCCTTTGCTGCCAGAAATACTTTGGTCTTCTTCAGCCTCTCTGATTCAAATTATCCAGAAAATAAACCTCCTGTCTCTTGTTGAGATGCAAAGCATAGTGTGCTATTGGAAATAGAATGAAAGAAGTCCAACTGTTCCTCAGTCAGAATTTTAACCAATACCTTTTTTTTCCATCCTCTTGTCTATTTCTTGCTTCCAGAGGCAATTTTCTCTCCAATTCCTGAACCTTTTCTGTGTTCTGCAATGCAAATCCTTTTTCCCTAGACAGTTGGGTTTTTAGCTTTTTACGGTATGTTTAGTTACCCCTTGTCCATTCACTTTTCGTTTTCCAAAATTTCCTTGATATCTTTTATCTGCTTCTGTCTCGATCCTCTGTTTTCTTTGTTCTTCTGGCTTTATACCATTTAAAATTTTCTAAGCATTGTTTTATTTGGGTATTGGGCTTTAGTTTATTTCCTATTTCTTTCTCCATTATTTTTTTTTCTATTTGGTTATACATTACATTTAGAAATGCTATTCATTTTTATATATTGATTTTGTGTCTAGCAACCTCATCAAACTCTCTTAACAGTTTTCATGCTTTTATCTTTAGAGTTCCTTGAGCTTTCTATCCAGATAATCCTATCAACTGCATCTAAGAAGAGCTTTCTCTCTTTTCCAAATTTTATACTTTTAATTTCTTCTTGTTTTATTGCATTGGCTACAGTCTCCAATATTACATAAGCATTACTCTGGCTTTGCCTCTCATACATGAAGCTTTCCTTCATTCAGCCTTCTTCTCTTACTCTCACTTCAAGATAGAGCAGATTGTTCTCTTTTCCGTGCCCATTAGATGCAGAATACAATTCTATTGCAGCATCTTTTTCACTGTATTATATTTGTTGGTATTTCTGAATTCCTGATTAGACTATAAATTGAGGAAGGAAACCATATTTCATTCATTGTAGTATCCCAAGTAATGTATCCTAGTATTGTGGTAGATGTTTAATGGATGCTTATCAAAAGACTGTTTATTGCTGTATGAGGCATTTCCACAGTTTTAAGTTTATTTGTGTGATTATTGATGGATAGCTTCCTCCTCCACTAAACTGTGAACTTCCTTAGGGAATACTGTGTCTCCTTTCGTTCTCCATTGCATCCCTGTGGCCCTTCCCAGTATTTGGCACATGGTATCCCTTAATCGATATTTGATGAATGAATATGTAAACAAATGGACCAATGTGGGCCATTGTAGAAATCCTCTGAAATAAAATTTACTTCTGTCACATTTAAGTGTTTAAAAAGGTACTGTCCTCCAAAGGGTGTATTCTTTCTTCAATAGATTATTAATTCATTCTTGTAGCTATATTTAGGTTCAGCATTAGTGGTGTCAAAAGTGTTGTAAAAATTTACCATTGCTGAAACCTCTAGATTAAAATTTTTTCCTAGATTTCTTTTTTTAAGTACTGGAATAATTTATTAACTAATTTGGAAAAAATTTAGTTAGGATTGTTCCTCACAACATATAACAAAGTAAATTTCAGAACAAATTGCTATAGACTACAGTAAAATAGTTATATTGATATAATGTGAGATACAGCAAGTCTTTTTAAGCATAACAAGAGCAAAATAACCCCATAAAAATAAATGCACATGAATGCATTACATATGCAGATACCATATGCTAATAAACATATTTGAAAAACAGATTTTACTTAAAATGCATCCCAAATACCCATCTCAAGTAAATTATGCACATCTTTTAATGGAAATTAACTAGGAAAAAAAAACCCTTTATTTAGTGTTAAAAGTGGCAATTGCCATATATAGGGAAGTTACAAAAGATAAAATACAGAAAGACAATACAAATTGCTGTCAAGAAATATCAATTGGCAAACATTAAAATGAATGGTTAAATGTTTTAAGTGATTTCATATCTATCTATCTATCTATCTATCTATCTATCTATCTATCTATCTATCTATCTATCTATCTGGTCTCGGAACATAAGGAAGAGAGTGCTACTGAATTTCCCAAGTATTATACATATCATGTTCTTTCTTAGGTAAAAGATGAAATACATGTGATATTGAATATATTTAAGGTTAGATATTAAAAATGTGTAGAGACAACTGTGTAGAAACCATGGAAACTTGGTCATACAAACATTTTTTATCTCTGCTATTACTAAACTGTCTGCTTTAGCAAATTAAGTCAGTTGAACCAATAATACTTAAAGTCCTACACTGTGTTTTCAAATGAAATAAGCCGATTAGATTAAGTCCCCACTTACACTATTACAACTTTGAGGAGCTGGACTGGTGGGCAGTTCAATTCAGTTCCGATGGTAGGACAGGTGGCTGGGAGCACTGTAAAACATCTTGGTCCTAGTCAGCGGGTAGGTCTACGACACACACGTTACTTGGAAAGACGAGGCTTTGGGAAAAATTTAACCCGTGTACCAATGGGAAAATGAACCAAAAACACCATCAAATGGTGAACCAACAACAGACAATTTGTGAATCAATAAAGGAGAACTGACAATTACGATACAATAGTTATAAACATTTGTGGGCCAAATATTGCACCAAATTATAAAATTTATTATATGTTAGATTAGGTAGAAAAAAAGAAGGCCTTATATCTCCAAGGCAATGATTCACAATGGATTAGATACCAGGCTCAACATAAAATTAACTCAACTTCTCAGAGAGATCATCTTTTATCTGTTCCCTATCCAGTGAGAAATACTATTGCCATTTATTGCTCTATTACCTAGATGTTCTTAATCCTCTGGAAATCAACAAATTCAACAGTATCAACAAACTTTTAATTTTAGAGAAAATGTCTCAATCACTATTTTTATCCTCAACACTTAGCATAGTGCCTGGCACATAGCAAGCACTCAGCAAATATTTACTGAATAAATGCCTGAGTGCTTATCACGAGGCACTGTGTTAGCAGCTCACAAAATTTTCAGGAGTTCAAAAATTTTCAGAACTCTTTATTGACTTTTCTTAGTGTAATTACAGAGTGACTAATAGAAAAAGCCGAATAAGAGATAAATGGCTAAATTCATAATTGCTATTCTCTGTGATGAAATGAAACACCAGTAAATACATTTGACATTGTTCTTTCCAAGCCTGACCAAGCTTACAAATCCTACACAAAATTTAATTAAGAATGAATAAAGACAAATGAGCTTCAAATGGCTTTTGGATATAATTTTTATTTAAGTATGGGCTTTTAGCTTGGTTCATCTTAGAATGCAACCTTTTAGTTCGGTTAATACGGAGTTCAGGGCGACAGGTCCATTATAATGTTGCTGGTGTTGGTACAACTTCATCAGAATGTATGAATATGACCCGCAGGAAAACAATCCACAAAGAGAACACAATGAAAACATCCACTGTTTTACAAATCACTCTGTTACCACAGACACAAATGGCAGTTACTGTTAGTAAATCAGCCACGGAACACTTTAAAAAAAATCTTTAGACAAGGAAATGGGAACTCCTTTGTGGGAGATAGAGTTTTCATCCACAATTTTTAAGTAGAAAATATTTCAATGTCAAGCATTTTTCTTATCCACAAAACAACGCTAAACCAACATACATTTTAAGGAGTATATTAAAGGAGATACAGTATCTTTACAACTATCTTCTTGAGTAGGTATTTCAATGAATTTTCTGCAGAATATAAGTAGCCGGAAATTCAGCAGCAAAATATTGCAACATAAGTAAATACAGTGTCAATGTATTATATTGTAGAAGAGAATACATAAAAGGACAATGATAATTTAATCATATAAAACATGATACATAGCTGAAATACAGTCCACTTAAATAGCTTTGTGACCAAGAATGTTAAATACTGTACTAAATGCCATTTTAAACATAAAATCTCTTAAATTTTTGTGCTTAAACTTTTTTTTTCTGTTAAACTATTTCTTATTTTCCAATACTGCCACTGTAACAGATATTACAACAGATCACAATTTTCACGGACACATCAACATGAAGACATTTACTTGTGAGAAAATAAGTCACTTGTCATTAGTTCACAGTGTGGGAAAGTGGTACACTCAGTCTTGAGAAGGGCTTTCAGTGAATCACTGTGTCCTTCACAGAAATTTCCTGATATCAGATGCAGTGCGAGATTTCAAAGAATGGAAAGCAACACATCACATGTTGGAAGGAAAAATAAATTTTTTGATTCTTCATGGGTATCGTCTAAGTGACCTTCGTCTTCTGTTGTAGAAGTGCCTGAGCCCATGTTGTCGAGAAAAATTCATCATGTAATTTTGTTTGCGAGTGCTGTTGGAATCAGAAAGGACAGAGGCAGAGAGGGAAAGAAGAAAGAGCATGTAAGTCCCATCACTGAAAGTACAATCTCGTCTAGGTCCTGAGTTACCCATATATTTATCTGAAAATTTTCAGGGTTCATAGGTCATGCTGACATTACTACCCCAGGACAGAATCACTGAAGGTTGACACCCATTTTCACCGCCTTTGGTCTTGAAGAAATCCCCTTCTTCTCATGAGTGAGCTCCAAACTAGAAAAAAATGGCAAATTCTCTTGATTCATAGCAAAAGTGGATTGAAACTATTCTGGGATTTAAAATTTTATTCTTGAACTCTTTCTGAAAATTCTGACTTGGATTAATTCACTTGAAAGACAGCATGTGCTGCTACCCATTGCTTTATTTAAATACATCTTTAATAAGTAGGAAACGTAATTTGGTTCCTTTAGCAAACATTTTCATTTAAAGCTTAAAAAGCAAAAAATCCACAAAAACAAAAACAAAGAACGGAACTGTTAACTGAATCAGGTTGAGCTTCCTATTTTATGCAGGCTCAAGGCAAGTGAATGTTGGATTCCACTGCCTTCATCAAACAGTAAGTAGCTGGGGTGATAGCCTATAAACATAACCTCAGGAAAGGGACACTCTACTAGAAATAGATAATAAAATACTACAAAGTGTAATTGAATGTATAACTGTATGTATGTGTGCATATATTTCCCCCCTGTATGTACACACATTCAAACATACATACTATCTATGAAGCTGATACAAATGCTGAAAATGGATTTTAGGAGCCTGCAGGAAACTGTATGATACTGGTAGAGACAGCTGTTAAAGTTTTGATGGAAAATATACTTTTAAAAGGAGCATTATCTACAACATCACTTAAAAAATCCTACTCCTTTTACCCACTGACCTGAGTTACAGCATATCTATATGTGGCATCAAAATGCTGTTTTAAGTGTGAGGCTGTCAATATTTTCTAAATTGATTGAGTCTCTTGAATACTATCTGGTCTCAAAGTCTTTTCCTCCTTAATTGCATGAACATAAAATGCATCCAGAACAGGACAGTATCATGTGATGCGATTCCACCATGAAGGTCAATGTGACATGAACTTGAATTTAGGATAAAGAAGAGGTAAAAGTTAATTTTGCACTGAGCAGTGTATTCTTCTGGGTTAATAATGGTCATTATATCAGGAAGGGGGTATAATAATACTGTTTTACGTAGTATGATATATTACATTATACTTAGCATAATTATACTAACAATTGTAGCATACAGAAACCATTAAAATGAGAATTTTGTATAGTTAAGTTTGATCACTAGAAAAGACAATGTATAATAAAATTTCTCAAAGGGAAATACATAAAGTGAATGTCATTAGATACATTTAATTGAAAATTAATAGCATCTGTGCTGAAAACCAGATACAAAGATAGATATTACATTGATATATATTTTAGAAAATAAAATGAAGTGCTAATAACTTTCCACTCTGGACTTCTGTGATCCAAATGCTAGAAACCATAGGATGGAAACTAAGAAAATACTCTGAAGACGTTGTAGAGAAAAACACAGAAAAGTCAGGTTTATCTTCAGGTAGCTTGACTGCCCACCTCCCTCCCCCATGTGACAGTGTGGGAAAGTGGTACGTGTGACAGTATTATGTGTATCAACCAAGCTGATTAGTTTCAGTGCCACAGTTGAAGGATGAAATTAATTCATCCATTTTTTATTATCTGCTGTAAGTACAAATTGCTGCCTATGTAAAGTCCAGTTACAAAAAAAGGACAATGACCTAAGGAATCGAACTAATCAAGTGTCAGGAGAAAGAATGCTGTTATCTCTTTAATTACAAATCTTGGGACTGGCCCCAGTTGTCCTGCCAGCACCCTAGGTCACCTTATGACCCTGTCCCTGAGCTACTGCAGTGGCCCCCTCAAGTGGCCTCCTCATTCTCTCTCCTTACAAAACACCACTGAAAAGAAACCATAAAATACTAAGAAAGTGTCATTGACTGTGTAATGGTATGTATGTGTGTATGTATCTTCCCACATACTCATATACAAACAGTGGATTTTTTGGATTGGCAAATGTTGTAATGATTTGTAATAATGCCGAGCTTGCCAGGGAGCTGGGAAGCCAGTGCCCACCGCGCGTGGGTGTGCCCGTTAGTCCAACCTTTCTGGAATGCTAAAATGCTGCTCGGCAGGACCTGCCAAATGCCTTTTTCTTTTTAACAATACTTTTACAAATTTCAATTACAGTTGATATTCAATATTATATTAGTTTTAGGTGTACAGCATAGTGGTCAGACATTTATATACCTTATGAAGTGATCACCCCAATAAGTCTAGTACCCACCTGGCACTATACATAGTTATTACAATATTATTGACTATATTCCTGGTGCTGTATTTTACATCCCCGTGACTACTTGGTAACTGCCAATTCATGCAGTGGATTTTGCACACAAGTTTCAGTAAACTTTTCCTCAAATGCTGGCTTTACCTTGTTAAAAAGACATTCACGATCCTCTCGTATATGGGGCCACATGTATGTCAATTTAGCCAGTTATTTCAAGTCCCCGACACATTGAATCTTACGCAGGATTTCAAGTCCTTTCCTCTGCCATCTGCCTCATTTGTCAATCCCCAATATCACTTCCTAAATTTCTACTCATTTTTCAAATATCACGTTTTATTTATTGCTTACCCCCTTCAGATGTTATTCCCCCCTCTCTACTCTGAAGTCTCATAGTGCTCATTTTCTGCTTTGAATGAAGACTGTTTGTGTTCATATCTTGGCTGCTCATGACTAAACTTCTAGTGGTACAGCAGCCCATGCCCCTCTCCCCCACCCTACCCCACAGCCCTCAGCCTCCTGCCTCACCGGTGGGTGGTCAAGGCATGTTTGTTGAACTTTTGGTGACTTACTGATTGGATTCCTGTTGTAAATCATTACTCTTTAACTATAAGGAATAACTGCAAAGTTAAAGCAATGAAAATTATTTTGTTGAAAACATGTTTAAAGATATAAGGTACCCAAAGATAATTTAAAATAGTGAAAATATTTTACATGGAAAAAGAGATAAACTCAGAACACTCAAGATATTTAGTTATCTCAATGGAACAAAGGAACATTTAATTTAAACAAAATTGATGTGTATGTTTAATGGCTTTAACGGAACTTCTCCGTATAGCTATTTACATATGGTGGACTCATTTAAATTCTCCATCTTTATAAGTGAGAAAATAAATACCAACAGGTTTCAGATCTTTAATACCTTGACTATCGGCTCAGTGTGGATGCTTGCATCTAATTTAGGGGGCATTTTGATTTATTGGATACTTTTACAATTTGAATACATTTATGCATCGATAGCTTATCTTTGGATCCCTGCAAATGTTGATATGCACACAGCATTTGCTACTGAAGTTTGTTATAAATGCTTAGTGTCTATATAGTCACATTAAAAATGGCCACATTTTCAAAGTGTCCTTGAAACTGACTAGTAATTTTGTATGTAAAACATAAATATCTCTGTAGTCAGTTAGGGTGGAATCTAATGAAGCAGATTTTTCCAGTTCATGAGCTTTTACATTCCAGCACCATAGGAAGCTATACTAAAATTCTGTCTGCCTCTAGGACCATTTAATAAACTGACATGGTTATCAAACAGTTATTGTGGCTTCTAAAATGTCTGACTTACAGGATTGGGCATCAGAGGAATTTTAAACAAGTTTAAAGGTCACATTTTGTGTGTATGTGTGTGTGTGTGTGTGTGTGTGTGTGGATCAGATCTGTGAGCCTATTTTTGTTTTTGATACAAATAGACGTATAGCTATAGATAACCTGGTAACCAAAATAATAATAGGTGTGATGGAATTATAAAGATTTATTTCTTCACTGCAATTATAGGGAAAGTAATTTTTATCATAAGTTCAATGAAAGCAGATAATGCTTATCTGAAGACGTATCAACTATGCTGTTTGACATATTAACTTGCTTTGGCTGTGGACAGAACTAGGTTCATTTTAAAATTCTCCCATTTTGAGTAAGTCATTGAAAGAAGAAAGAATGAACATCAGAAGCTTCTTGGAAATGCTAACTTAAATGTCCATTATCACTTAGAGAGTTTAGGAAGCTAGATGGCATATTAAATTATAAAATGCTTCCTTCTCTCTGCATAGGAAATATGGATATTGTAAGATCTTTCAAGAACTAGTGACTCTCTGCTCTTTTGAACTCACACTCTTCACTGGAATCACTATCTTAGATCATTTATTATTATGAAAAAAGTCAATTGATTTTTAATGGATTCTAAAGGAAATGGGGAAGATAGACACTTGGGAGAAGTAATTTGAGCTCATCGAAATTTAGGCATTTTTACTGATCAGTAACTAATTTATTTATCATCAAAACATATGATACAATAGATAACACTTTAAATAAATGCAGACACAAGAACTCAATGGACTGCCATATCTTTCAGAGAAATATTGGTGAGTGTAAGAGGGAATGTTCCCATTTAAACTAATCAATGAAATTCCCCACGCAGAGAAGAAGCTGTACATTTTATTTTCAAGGCCATGCATTTTCAGGAAGGCTACATGTAAATAAGTGAGGCTCATATAGCTCACAAAAGTTGAAGATTTCATATTTCTTTTCTCTGCTAAATGGAGCTGAGAATAATACCTGATAATGTGTACCTCAGGGAGCTGTAAGGGTTAAAAGAAAACTTCTAGCACACTGTGCAGATGTTTAATAAATGAAAACCATTTCACCTTCTTTTCTAAGTATCTCCATTAGAGGACAAATGTACATATATATTAAAGAAGGCCAATCTTACCTAAGGGTAGGATCTAGAACTCACACATATTATGAATAAATCCACTCCCTTCTGCCAATTCGTTAATTAACTTAGAACAGAATTGAGAAGTAAGGCACCATCACACATCTGCAGCACAATAGATCTTTTGAAAGACATTACATTTAATCAGAACCCCTAGCTCGTTGGCACACGGTTCTGTGTTCATTGTCCTTCATAACAAATTTATAAACTGTGAGCACTTCAATAACACCTAATACAGCCCGAGGCACGTAGTCAAGTTTGTTTCCCTGTGAAGGAATGCCTATTAGCACTCTGGTTCTCGCTGCCGTGCTCAATGGTGCATACATTTGAGAATTCTCACAATTCGGCTGAATTTTGAGTTTACATGATACAGGTTTCAAATGTTCTAATGTATCTCAATATAACATACAACTTTGTTTTCCTAGATTTTTTTTTCAACTGCGAAGGTCTTCTACAAAACTTCTCAGTTAACGTAGGTACAGCAGTGAAACTATTAGTAAACAGTTCCCCAGAATTAATAAGAAGACTTACCTTACTCTAGTGGAAAACCAATGACAGCAAATAATGAAATATAACACAAGTTAAAAAATGCCCTTCAATGCATGCAGCACTGTGATTAGTCATAAAAGTCTGATGAGGTTTAGACGCAATATAGGATTTTTCATCTCTTTTGAAAATAAAAATTCAAGATGTTATTCCTTATTCTTCTATACCTAATATATACATATACTGAACTTTTCTATGTAATGCAACATGCAATATTTGCTCATAACCATATGTCAAGGTACATGTAGCTAGAGTACTACATTTGGCATAAATGTTGCATGTGAAGTATAAATGTGAAAGTAATAGTTTAATAACTACCACTAATTTTATTGATTTTTCAATTATTTACATTTTAGAAAACACTTATTCCTGAATATATAAAAATACAGAAGTCCTCTATATCAGATAACACAGTCAAATTTAATAAAGGATAAATATGCTTTGCAATAAATGTAATAAACTCATCTCCATAACTCATTTGTGCCAAAAATGTGACAGTATCTTGATAATGAATAGCATGAGGGGATGGTCATGATGGAACGCATATTATTAAAACCTGATAAATGCATGTAAGACCATAGCTAGCAACATATTGGTTTTCAGTTCTCAGTAACTGTGGTAATCATTCGCTTTTTCGTACATCAATTCACATAGGCTAACTCTTTACGATTTGCCTTCGAGGTACACATGCAAAAATTGGCCCACATTATACACATGACAGCTTGTAACTTAGACACATACACACGAAATGTGATGTGTGAATGAAATGCATAAGTTTGGTGAGGGAGATTCTTAGGATAGAAAAGTATGAGTGCCCAACAAAAGAGATTAAGACAAAGAATTCTCTTTTATCCTAAGAAGAACCCCACCAGCATGGATCTTGTGAGGGATCTGCCCAAATGTATTCACAAACATTGACTGAAAAACAAATGTTCTACACTAGCAAATGATTCCGATAAATTAGGTTTCTGACGCTTGATTGTCATTGATTGTGTTAAGCTACGTCATTCAGACTTTACAGAATGAGGACTTTTTGTAAGCTAGTGAGGCTGGAAAAAGTGATCTGTCAATTCAGTTCCTCTCTTCTGCGGCAGATTAGCAGGGCTAATCATCAGGAAGCGTTTTCCATGGGCAGGTTTTACTGAAAAGCATCAGAGTGGGAAGATCTCACTTTCAAACAAGCACAGAGCATAGGTGACTTTGCTTGTTAAATGCTATATAGTGGTTTTTATCTTTATGGTATGGGGGATTGTCATTCGGTATATCCATACTTAGGACTCAAATCCTTCCACAGGGAGTATTTTAGAAATGAAGCCATTAAATTAAAAATATGTTATGTATCTTGTTCATTTAGGATGAATTCCTAAACCTTGAAATACTTGCAAAAGTGCTAACTTTGTTCTCAGCAAGCGCCTATGTTTTCTTGGTAAATGTGGGCAGTACTGAGGTGAAACTCAAGATCCCATGCGTGACCACACTTTTCTTTCTAGGGGTTTTTAGCATGTGTCCCAGTGTGCATGCACTCAAGAAAAACTATGGTAATAGAGCTCCATTAAGGCCAGTCTTCTCTCAGGAAAGGAAATACATTGTAAAAATCTAGACCCCCGTCCCCCGCAACCAGTAGTTGGAAAAACATATTAGTAGCCCTATTAGCAGTGTTCCCTTAGGTCGGGCTTGTATTTCTTTAGCTACGAACCTCAGTCTTCTCTCCCCTTCACACTTGAGGAATTAACATGACTAGTTTATATGACTAAATGTTATTATACAAAAACATAGTGACTAAAGAGGATATTTTGAATTAATAGGGATTTATGGGAGTATTCCACATGTCTACTTGTCACCATACATCTGCAGTAGCAAGGTGATAATTAGTAATATTTGTGAATCATGAGACGAACATCAGCTAGCTTCTTTGTGCCTCATTTGGTTGAGAGACACTCTGGAAAATTATTATATTTTGTTTTTCCCAATTTCTGGAACTTTCTTTTTTGTTTTAAGCTTATAAAATCATTAAATTATTTTGCAGAGCTACCAAGGTTGTATTAATTAGTGAATGCCTTAAAACTTTTCGAGACTCTTCTGCAAGAAGTCCTTTGAAAGGGTACAGTGGCATAGAAATGTTAAATCCTGAGACAAGAGTAAAACATCAAAAACAGTTCTGAAAACATAATTTCTTTGTATTGTATTTTTTAAACAACTCATTTATTGAACTCAGCTTT
Source organism: Rhinolophus sinicus (assembly GCF_057876585.1). Classification (NCBI taxonomy): domain Eukaryota; kingdom Metazoa; phylum Chordata; class Mammalia; order Chiroptera; family Rhinolophidae; genus Rhinolophus; species Rhinolophus sinicus. The sequence continues at coordinate 47,118,391 of NC_142504.1, forward strand.
ATGAGGTATTTCTCGCTAAAAAAGTAGGAAAATAAAGTCTTTAATTTTAACAAATTTTTGAATTGTCATTAAAGAGATAACATTTGCTTTTAAGATTACATGTGTAATATGTATAAATAAAATTATATGGTGATATGTATGAAGTTATAATTTTTAAATTTTTCTTTGAAAGATGCTGAATACAACTCAAATCATGCGACAGTGCATGTGTGGCAATGCTCTTTTAATCATTCAAAACGTTTTAGTGCCCTGAGACTTTGAGACAATAATGCAGAATCAGAGCAGAGAGGTGCCTGGTAAGTTATAAAATCTTCAAAATATTAAAATTCTGGAGGTGGAATAAAAGTGAAGTCTTTATTGATACAGATTATTGCTCCAGAATAATACCAGAAACAATAGGTATGATCAATGTGATACATTTCATATCTGAACTTGATTCTTGTAATAATATCATGATACTGGTAGCTGCTTATAAAAATTAATACCAACACCAGTATTCCAGAAGGTTCCCTTGGGAACGGTGTGGTGAAGCTTCTTGTGGGTGTTTTGAGAGCCTCTGAGGCAGCAGGTCAACAGGAATCAGAGAACAGAGTTCTGCATGTGAGTTGTGAAGGGTTATTTCATACCAGGGGACTGTGTTTGCACTTCTGACTCCATCTGCTCCTTAACTGTAGTTCAAGGGAGGGACTTATGGTGATGATACGCCTCTGGAACCTAAAATAGGTACTGTAATGTCTTGGCTGGGTGGCAGGAGAAGAAATATCTACTCAAACATATGCAGTATTAAGAGTTATTATGTCTATCTATGGGCAGTATTAGTGTTCTGCCTTCTTTTGAGGACAAATTTTGAAGTTTCCACAGGAGTTGGTAATGCTTTGTCAGGCACAAGAAGCCCCATTAATGTAAACTTTCTTGGCAAGAGACTTGAGAGATACAAAGTGGTTTTGACTCTAAATTTGATTATCAATAAGTTTTTGGAATCATTTTTTAAAAAGACTGATGCTCAGGTCCCACTGCAGGTCAATTTAAACCAAATTATCTGTCGGGATGGGCCTGGGTATTGGGACATTTGCTGATGCTTCCAAAGCTCTTAAGGTCTTCTGATGTCCAATCAGATTGAGAAGCGCTGCTCTGAAAGGAAAGTAACCAGGGCAGAACGGCTTTAAGCATGGTTTTGGTCTATTTGGACATCTCTCTCCAGCCTTACCATATATGTATTTATTTTAGAGCCCAGGTTATTCTATTCTCCTGGAATAATGTCGTCTGAGGAAATCAATATCTAAGTAAAACATCAGCCTCATATGTAGGTTCAAATGAGTCTGAAATGTTATTTTAAACTTCAACTTTGTCTTGTGGAGGCAGAGCCCAGCAAGTTGTCCAAAGCAGCAGAGCGCACAGTGGGGGCTTGTGTAGGGACCAGGTTGCTCTCAGATTTGGGGATTGATATGGATGCCATGCAAGCAGGTGCCTCAGTGAAAACTAAGACGAAGGCTAACTCAAGACTGAAAAATTCAGCTCATGGCTATGATTGAAAGAAAACAAATCTGGTAGTTTTCCTACCAATTAATCACTTAAATTTGCTTTCAAAATGAGTGAAATCAGCCAAGGGACTGATTTCATTTTTGATTTGGTAAAAAGAATGAACATTTGAACCTATCTACCGAGAAGATTCGCCTCTCCTTGCCAACCACTTGGAGCCATCAGTCCGAACCCGTCGAGACATAAGCATTCCAGTTCTACAGGAACTAGATTGTTAGAGAAAAAGCAAGTCATCTCTCTGTGGAACAGTCAACCCGGCTAGGTGACAGTGGTGCCAACCCTATCATATGGGAGAAACCATGGTTGAGCACACTTAACTTGTTAGGTGCTAGGATTGGTCAGGAGGAATCTAAAACCATGAATTCTTTGTTCTACTAGGTTGGTGCAAAAGTAATTGTGGTTTTCACAATTATTTTAAACCGCAATTACTTTGGCACCAACCTGATAGTTGCAACCACGGTATTAAATGGAAGAATGCCTCGGGCATCTGTAGCTAAGACAGGTGTTTGTTATTGGGCATATTGACTAGGAATACTCTGTACATTAACCAATACAGATGGTTTCCCTCTTTAAGACATCATTCCATTTTATAAGCAACCCAGATCTGGCGAAGGCATTGTTTCTCATTTTTGGAGACTTTTGTTTGATCCAATTTAACTAATATTGTCAAATCCTTAAATACATTTTTTTTGCTTATTGAAGTTTTCTAAGGTACATTAAATTATATCCGGGGCTTTATTATTTCACGTTGACTTGAATTATAAATTGCAGTAGCCGAAGAGTATAAGCCAAAGTCCTATGGGCATCTCTTCAGGAATAGTTCTTACTGAATTAAGGAGTGTGCTATACCAAGGGAGTTTCAAACCTTTCTTTTCTGAAAAGAACATGGGATGCTACGTATCAGATACTCACAAGACGACCTCCACATGGTCCAAAGCCCACTGGTCATGACCTGTTCCATTGTGGCGTGGTTGCCACCAGCGCAGTAACACTCCTTTCATCCGTGCCTCCCTGGGTCACAGATAGAAGGACAAAGTGGTTAACCATTAGAAAACAGAGAACTTTCTGGTATGTAACTTCCAGACTTCAAATATAATAGGCTAATCTAAGTCAACAAAACTTTGGGTATGGAATTTAGATTGGCTTATGTCTAAGCAGCATTACGTTTTATTGGCTCTTTAAGGACTTGTAATACTTTTACATCTCTCCTCCGTATCCCCCTTGCTACACTAGTACCTGGAAGAGCAGCACGTTTGGTTAACAAACATGATGTGCCTTCTGTGTGATGAGCGCTGTGCTAGAAGCTGGGGGCACAAGCGTCACAAAAAGTTGCCTATCCTCAGAACGTTTTCGAATAAGTGTATTCAGCAGAAAGTTAAAAATGGTGTTTTCTAAAGGACTACAAATACTGGTCAGAGGAAGGAAAACATGCAAAAAGCACTGTTGTTATTCTCTGTTCTCTCTTGCCCTACGCATTGCTTCAACTTTGCCTGTTGTCCTACTAGGAAACAGGAACCCAATGGAGTCCTGGGTCAGTCGTGGTTCTGCCACCACCGACATTTGTGGCTTTGGTCCAGCAACGTCACCAAACCTCTAGCTCTACCTCTGATTCTCAGGGACGGGGCGTGAAACTACGCTTCCTAGCAGGCCACTTACAGGGGGACGTTGTATGACACTCTCTGGGCCTGTGTGAAGTCCTTGGGCTGGTGCTGCGCGATGACGTGCCACGTGATGCCGTTGTTGACGCTGTACTGCAGCAGCACCGCCCTGTCCACCGCATGGGGGCCGCTCACGTCGCTGTTGCAGCTGTCTGTCTGCGCTGGGCTCCCGATTTGCAAGACAAACATGATTTTGCTGAAAAACACGAGGGGAAACTGTCTTCACCCAAGGTTCAGGATGTATAAAGGAGTTCTACTGTCTAATTAAAAAAAATAAATCTTTCTTGTTTCTAAAGCCCATGATTCCTGAGTTCATCATGTAGTAAAGATAGAAGCATCCAGTGTTATGGCCAAATCACATTCGTAGTAAAACGTGGTTACTTTCTCTTTATATCATGCGCACGAAAAATAACCTCGGAAAGGCTGGTTTTCTACACAAAGAAAACAATCCTGGTTTTCAATGATCTGTCCTCTTTTTCATGATGTTGGAAACCTTGTTAGAGTATTTTATCCGAAACACCTTCCATTCTCTGAATGGTATGGTATGGGCCCAACAGGCAGCTGAGGACATGGAGAGGGCAAAGAATAAAATCATGATATTTATGCCACATACTTGTTTACAAGTAGCTCCAGGCTGAATAGCAGCTACACAAGGATAAATTGTCACGTCTGTTTTAGGAAAGGCTGTCTGGAGATCAGAGTGGAGGGGAAACTGAGTTAGACGTGCAGGCTCTGGACCATGCCTGCTGTTCTTTGACATGTCCTTTTGCTTCTGACAGGTATCCTTACCCTTACAATAGACAGCTTCAAAACACAGGACGGCTATCCTCAGTGATTCAGTCCCACTTAGGGTACGTGGTCAAATAAAGCTTAAATGCATAAATACATTTAAACTTGTAAATGTATAAATTAATTTGAAACAAAGTTACTTGTACAATGTGGTATATAACAGTTAAGTCAGCAGCTAGTTGTAGCTCTATATGGGGCCAAGGAAAACATCAAGTGGTCTCTAAATTAAGTATACCTTTTTGGTAGGAAAAAATGGGATGGGGCGATACAACAACTTTTGGTATCTCCATGGTTGCCATACCGGAATTAATTGTATTATATTTTCATTGTTTATCATATTGAAGGCCCCCAAACTTGCCCTTCTGCGTCTGAAAATATACTACTAACATTTTCCAAAGTGAAAAGCCTCAAGCAAACATCTACATTCTTTTCTTTTTTTTTTTTTTTCTTTTTTAAAGGAGGGCACAGCTCACTGGCCCATGGGGGTATCGAACCGGCAACCTTGGTGTTATTAGCACCACGCTCTAACAAACTGAGCTAACTGGCCACCCCCAACATCTACATTCTTATTAACTAAATATTTAATTCGCAAATATACTGGTAGCTACTGAATGCTTTTTAGCATTCAGGGAATACTCTAATCCAGTATTTTGCAAACCTTATGAAGCCTTGCAATCTTTTCTTGAATTATACAGATTAAAAAGCTGTGTTTGTACTGGCTAAGGTGGCAGAGCCAGGAAGGGGAGGAAGTGGGGAAGGAGATCCAGCCCTCCTGGGGTCTTTCTCTCTGTTAATTCCCTAGTTGATTTGCACAGTCTCTGCTCACTCTATTCCACATTAACATGCAATTCCTCTAGCATGTGAATTTGTAAAGTTCCCATCCATCCATCCATCCATCCATCCACCCACCCACCCACCCACCCATCCTCCATTTCTATCTATTGCGACTACGTGTGTTAAATATAGGTATATGATTGCATGACTGCAAATCTATTTCACGTACACATGTATATTTACATGCTTGCAAATGGTCTACATTGAATTATCTATATAGATTATCCATAGCGGACTTTTTATTTTTTACTTATTTATTTTTGCAACTTTATTGAGATATAATTGACATAAAACAGTGTGTAAGTTTAAGGTGTACAATCTGTTGATTTGATATGCATCAATTTTTTTACATTGGGCCATTTCTCTAGGCTTATGCCTATGTCACCATTACTCAGCTAGTGTGTATGAAGAAATGTAAGGTAATTCCACAATAAATTTAAGCAAAGCATAATCCTCAGTTGTGAAAACATACAATGCTTCCTCATACTAAATTCAAATGATGATTCGGTGTCCACTGCTTAGTGACACCTGTTCCATTCCGTTTGTGACCATATCTCATAGACAGTGGACAATAGCCAGTCTTGAGACTGGGGCTGTGTCTGGACTATGACAGGAGTTTTGTTACCTTGCTCGAGTGAGATCCAGAGGTTTGGTGGCAGCTTGCCTTATCTGACAGCCATTAAAGTAGAGCGAGTCTCCATGGGCATAGGGTGCCAGCTGCCCACAGCCACTCCCTATCACTCCGCCTTGAATGGTCTCCCAGTTTGCCTCAGTGACTCTTGCTGACTCAAAATTATCTTTAATATAACTGGGAAGATCATGACTGAAAACAGAGCAATCATCACCTAGAGGGAAGGGAAAAATCGCAAAAATTAGCTGGAACAAGCAGAATCGTCAAAGCTTAGGAACAAGTATTCAATATCAGATTTAATCCACTGTTGTCATTGTAAGAATGCCAAAATGCCAAGCAGATATAGACTCCCAGAAATAAATGTTTCCCTTTTATTTTAGCAATTATTGGCTTACACTGCTGAAATAAATCCCATTATCTCTGAGTCAATGTTTACTAAAATGTGTAGGTGTACTTCTTGCTCGTGTAAACCTATTATTTAAATACCACAGCATCCGGTGGGGCCTATATGTTTCCCAACGGTGGTTCTCAGTAGGGAGCTCTCACCCTGGCATGAGAGGCCAGCCTAATTTCTTCCCCCCTGGCATGACTTTGAAGCAGAAAATAAGATACCACAAGTCATGTTCTTGTTCTTCTTACAGCTCTATACTTGAGGATTCTTGACAGCGAGTCTGTGTTTTATTCATCATTGAATTCTAGCATCTAGCACAATACTTAGCAATATAAGATGTTGAATAGTGAAGCTGGGATAAATACATACATAATGAATAAACTGGAGTGTCTCTCAGAGACCACCAAGCTGAAACACTGGCATTTAAGTGAGACGCTACATTAGCAAATGTGTATGTGCTTGCATTTCCCCTTGATATGAACAGCCCAACTTTTCCAAATGTCCACAGTAGTTCAAAATTAAAAGGTCACAGCTCTGTTGGACCAGGGGAGAGGGAAAATTCCAGACATCTAGGATTCCTTGTGAGACATCTGATTTGTTCATTTGCCTAAAATTCAAATTCTCCAGCTCGTACACAGACAGACCCAGCTGGTTTCAGCCACAATGAGACTGGGGGAACGATGACCACAGAGCAATCCCTACCATCAGTACACGCAGCAGTCTACCTTAGTCATACTCATTTCATCGGGAGGCCAGGAAATAGCATCAGCCAAGAAACCTAACTAGATTCTACTCCAGAATTCAAATCTGTGGATTCTTACATTGTACACATGGGGAAATTGCATAATTCTGGTCCCCTCTGGCAAAATCTCTCAGCTTTGAGAGACAGCAAGGCTGACTGGAAAGAACAATCTGAGTACCAGCTTTTTTTCTGACACTTACTAGCTGTGTGACCTTAGGCAAGTCATTTAACCTCCCTGAGTCTCCGTTTCTTTACCTGTAAAGTAGGAATACTTACACTAACCATAGCTAACTTCTGGGGATATCATAAGCACTAAATGACCCCACTGAACAAATTGGTGGACACTGTGTAAATAGAAAAGCATAAGGCAATGCAAGGGTTCATTCACGAGAGATGTGCTGAGCATAGCTGTATGCCAAGTGTTAGGCTTTGAGGAGCCAGCGGGCATGATGTAAAGTGAACTTTGTAACAGTAGAGGCAGAAACCTGTTAGAAACATTGCATCAAAGGAAAGCCGGGCTGCAGGCCCTCTTACAAGCCAGCAGAGCAACTTCTGATGATGTCAGAGTTGAGTAGATACACTGTCCCAAGTATACTCAGTCTCTAGAAACTCAAGCAGTAAAATGTAGTTTTCATTTTTTTTTTTTTTGAGTCATGAAAGCTTTTTCTGTGTGAGAGAGTGACTTGGGAAACAGAACATTTTGAATTGTCAGTTACGTCTTGGGGGGACAGGTGCAGCTGCTGTTGGGAGAAGCTGTGAGAGAGAAGGAATACTGGCGAAGTATCCAGGAATGGGCAACTAGACTAGGAAGGAGAGAGGCCCAGAGTGGAAATAAAGTGTCAGGGGTAGGAGTGGGGGCAGGGAGTTATATGGAAGACGGGAAATGTGAGGTACTATAGATTTTCTGAGTGGAGAAAATCTGCGTTAAAAAAAATAGTTCAAGGAACATAGCATGAAGTTATCTATGATAATTCATTTCAAAGATAAATAACTGTGAACCAAGAGTGTGTCATCCATCCTAAGTCCCCCAGGCTGGAGTATATGTCCATTTCCTAGTGGCCTCTGTACACGTGTTGAGGAGAACCTCATCCTCTCCTGCGTCAAAAATGACAGTCTGGGATTCAGACCTTGGAAGCTTTCATCACAGATGCAGACGGCGCCGGTGGTACAGTATCCATGCCCACTGCACAGCCTGGGGCAAGCCTCTCCGATGTACACATGGTCAATCGCCCAGCTTTGCTTCTCAGTTTCTTCCCCCTTCTGGATCCAGCGGAACTGTGTGGCACTGAAAGTCCCACAGAGACAGAAGGGATTCAGTAGGCTGTTATTTCCCATGGCTGTGCCCAGCCTCTAGCTCTAGGAATGGGGACTACTTCTGAGAAAAGGGCTTCCCAAACTTCTCCCTGAAGCACCGATTGGCAGAGGTGAGTGAACGTGTACTCCTCAGACTTTGGGAGTATGTCGCAAAATGCCATTCTGGAAGCATGTGCCTTCCCTGAAAATTTGATGTGAATTTCCTATTCTATTCCTAATAAATCTGTGTCTATTTTTCCCATAGAGGCCTATCATTTTCTAAATCTTTTGAGTATAATAAATGTTCCTCTAGGAAGATTGCACTCCATTTTGTGTATTCTGCGACTTTTCGTATCCTGACCAACCATCCACACTCCACAGAGTATTTGTATCCGAGATGAGTGCAGCCTTTGGAGCACAGAACACTGGGAAAGATATAGTACCAACTACAGGTTTTGGTTGGAGATCTGTGATTTGGGGCCTGTGATTGAGTTTGCATGTGCCGTGGCATTTAGTCAAAAGGAAATTCGAGATCTACGAGTCATTTACAAACATGATCCTATCTCTTCCTATTTCTTCTTTGGACATGCAATTGCCATTTTGGGGCAAGAGTTGGTGAGAGGAGGGAGAGAAAAAGGGAGGGGGTACTAGGGCTGCAACTAAAACTCCAGCCTCATTTTATCAGTTGCTCTCAGCTCACTGTATAAGCTATGTAGAGAATGCCAGATAATTCCACAAAGTTTACCCTAGTACACAACCTACCTGGAGGAGACATGGTCAGGCAGCTGAATGGTGATTCTCTTCCAGCTCGAGCTGTTGACAGCATTGTAGATGGTGGCTTCATGGAACTGGAATGGGGAACAGCCGATGCTGTTCGAAGAGGAAGGAAGGCATTGAGTCTGAACAAGTTGCCAGGAATCGGACCTGTAGAAACCAAAGAGGTTGAATTAGACAGCGCTTAAGAGAAATAGATGACCTGTCTAATGTCGAGGTAATGCTTTGGGGTTGGGTTAAATTAAGACATTTCAATGTAAATTTATTATTTCCTATGCCTATTTATAATTACAGACAATAAAAATAAAAATTGAAAATAATTCCATGCAAGATATATTCTAACTCTTTACAAGCACATAATATATTCATAACAGAATCAAACAACAGCATTCACGGTGCTGCACTCTAATGGTTTCCTCCCACTGATACCATTACCAGAGAGGTACCCGGAGTTAACTGGCAAAAGTTTCTGTCTGACCAAACTTAACTCACTACTATAATTCATTTTGAAGAGTGTTTGTGGGAGACAGGCCTATCAACGCCTTAATAAGGTAACTGAACTGGGTCAGAATTTTCTTTGACACTGCCACTATGTTTCAGCAGCTGTGACTCTGGATGAAGCATAGTCAGATCTTTCATTGATTTAAATTTTTATTCAAGTTGTTTGAACATGAGCAACATGAATAATAAGAGGCTCCTACTTTGAGAACAAATGCAATGTCTTACTTATTTTAAAATATAAAGTTTGTTGGCTGTAGCCTAGTGTGAAAATAGAGTTTTCTTGGTTAGAAGAAAAAATTTGAAAACAAGACGTAAATTTTATGTGAATGACATTTGTACATGTGAAATACACATGAACTGACACTTTTAATACAAAAGATTACTCCTCTGTAAACAGTTGCCTTAAAAATAGACAATCATTTGAACTGTGTATTCAAATTTGGGGGAAACAAGTACTTCACAAACCTTGCATCCTTAGTGTACTCCAACATTACGGAATGAAGGTCACCACAAGAAATGGCTTCACAACCCACCACAATCTAAAACAAACATAATCAATATGTATCATGCAAGATTAACTAACAGTTATTGTTAATTAGAAATCCCATCTGTTTTCATTGTGACTCTGATAAGTAATCAAGAAATATTCAGCTTTTATAGAGCAGCCTACCAGAACACCAAAAACACATTCTTTTGACTTCAGTTTAAGACATGCAATTTTGTAAAGAAATAAGGTTAAAAAGTACTATTTCTATTTAATTAATTAGTATAACATATTAGTCATAAATTTGGAGAAGATAAATTGGCCAAAAGGAAGGTAACATGTAATGTGGAGAATTAATGGAAAGGAACTCAAAGTATTACTGGTTCAAAACATTTTCATTGATAGCCTAACTTCCTTGATGCTACTATTGAATTTTTTTATTTGTAATTACTTAATATTCATTCTTAGGGTTTTTTCATTCCCATATGAATAAAAGCTATCCATATTATGTGTGACTAAGTATTTGAATAATCAATAATGCACAAATTCTATAAAAATTTGGTGATTCAAATTTAAGTCCTAATCATCTACTTAATCAACAAGTCCTATTTCAGGCCTGATACTGGAGAAGGTTAGTGCTAAAAATTTCAGGCCATACACTCATGAATAAAACAACTCTGGCTTCGGAGAGAGAATAGAAGCATATTCCAAAAATGGAAATGGAAATCATAAAAGATACAAATAAAATGCTGTGCTGCTTTATAAGGAGATATTGTATTTAAGTGGATTAAAAATAATTCATTAGATGTAGAAGATTGTAATTATTCCAATCACAAAAAGGAATGATAATTATGTGACATGATAGAGGTGCTACCTATTGCTATAATGGCAATCATATTACAGAATACAAATGTATAAAATACTCTTGTCGTACAACTTAAATTTACACAATGTTATATGTCAAATATATTACAATTAAAAAAAAGAAAATAATTCATCAAGCAGGGTGCATGTGATCTGTCTCTGAAATCCGGGAAGAGTGTGAGAGGTAGAGATAGGAGAAAGACATTTAGGGAGAAGAAGGATTGAGTTTGGCAAACTATGAATTGTAGTCTAAGATATTTGACCTTAATTTTGAAGGCAATGGGGTCATTAAAAGTTTATGAGCAATGGAATTATGAGCTCCGAGCTGTACTTTGTAAAGATCAATTTGTGCTCTTAAAGACAGGTGTTAGCAGAGCGAGATTAGAGATGGAAAGATTAGTTAATGGACTATTGATTTAATCAGGGCCAGAATGGAGGGGGTAATAGGGCAAACAGAGAAGAATGGGATGGGTGACAGGAACATTGGAAATTAGAATTAAAAGGATGCAGTAAATGATTAGATAGGAAAAGTGAAAAATCAAAGACTAGTTTAAAATTTAAAGTTGGTGAATAGGTGAAAGGTAGCGCCATTAATAGAAATAGGAAAATCAGAAAGAGGAGCTAGTATGGGGAGGGAAGATATGAAGTTCACTGCTAAGACATGTTGAGTTGAGATGGCAATAAGACAAAGGTGTAGAAATGTACACAGACTATTAAAGCACTGAATTAATTGTGGTGACTCAGTCAAAGTTGGCATGTGAATTTGAGGGTTGTCTTAAAGATATGATACCTGAAGCCAGGGATGAATGAAATTCCCAATGATGAGAATGTACACGATGGGAGGAGAAAGCTCAGGAGAGGTACTGAAAAACGCTGACATTTAGAGGGCTGAAGGAAGCAGAGGAGCCAAAAAGGAGATAGAAGTAGATATCAAGAAGATAAGAGGAGAATTGGCAGAGATCTCAGAAGCCAAGGGGAAAGCGAATGTCACGGGCTGGGGAGGGCAAGGAAATAGTGTCAAATGGTACAGAGAGGAAAGGAAGGATGAGGAATGGGAGAAAGGTGTTGGATGTGGTGCTTAGAATGCCTATGATGATTTAAAAAAATGCAGTTTTAGTGATACTTCAATTATTAAGTTTTTGGGGACAAACGTTAAAAAACAAAACAAAACAAATTGATTTTGGATAGAGAAGAAAATGTCAGTCTCTTCAGTTCTGAGTTGATAGAGGAAGCAAAAGAGGAGGCTCCAATCACCTTAAATCAAACATGATGACTTTGACATGGCCACAGTGTAGGCTGGGTAGAGGAAAAGCCTTCACTCATAAAGGATGTGGCTGGGAACGAGGGATGTAGAACACGAGAAAAGACCTATGACCTTGAACCTCCCTATTGTCAAAGTCTGGGAAAGGGCACTCAAGATTACATATCTGAGACATAATACGGTTACATTTCTTGCTATGTCCCAATATCCTTATAAATTTTATCTATGCTCAAATAATCCTACATGGTAAAGGCCTTTATGAAAGATTACTTCTTTTATCATAAGATAAAGTCTCTTTTAATGAATGAAATCAATCATTTCTTTATAGTTGTCCAAATAAGCATTCTCCCCACACCGCCTCCCCAAATGTAATGCCATACTCAGTTTCAAAGAACCACTTCTCCTGACCTTAAACTGCATCATATATCCTGGCTGTATAATAAGTTCTCTGGAGGAGAGCACGTTATGGGTCTTGTCCTTCTTTTTATTTGGCCAGTAGAGGTGGAAGGATGGATTGCCACAGAATCCTGCTGTCCTTACTGCATTAGGGTAAAAACTCCAGTTTTCTTCATGAGAAGTGCCTTCTGTAAAGGTAAATTGGAAATAATATGACAGGTCTTTCTCTTGAACTGACTGGCTTATTGTTGAATTACTTGAATGTCTAAGCTTTTTGCTTACGCTTTAAGATTGATTTTTATTTTGTTTAATTGGTATAAACATAAATCCAAGATGAGAAATCAAATCTAGAAAAGATTATTAAGTACTAGTAGTATAATGATGAATGAACTTTTAAAATGTAATTGCTAGTCTGGGTAACTTTCACCATTGCAAACTTATTCTTGGTACACTTTTGAACCAATGCAATGTGTATCTGTAGTACAGAAATTCCTAAAGAAATGGAAATTATTGTAGGGTATTGACATTTCAAATTATATTGAGAGTTAGACATTTTATCTTTAGCAGGATTTATTAAATTCCCAGTTGACATTTCAACCAGCCGCCAACCTTGAAGATTTATAAACTGCCGGGCAAAATAAAAGCAAACATTTGTTGAACACTGAATATGTGCTAGTCACTCTTTTAAAAGCTTTTTATGGAGAAATTCATCCAAAGGCATAAGCAGACAAACGACTCACAGGAAAGTGAGTGAGTTAATTCTTACCGTCATCAAAAGTGTCAACCAGTTGACTGGGATTGATTTCTGCCCCGCCAATCAAAATGTTGTCTAGTGCCCACTGGGCACGCTCCACCCCGGAGACTACAAGTCCATTGCTGATCACAAAAGGCTGCCACCAGCGAAGTCGAGTTGTGTTGGTGAGGGCATCCTCAGGAAGAAGGATGTAGTCGTGTCTCACAGAAATGTATTTCTGATAATCCATCTCATGGAGCAAAGTCCAAGTAATTCCTATAATAACAAATATATCAACATAGTGATACATCTGGAAAAACCCCCACAAACCACCAGTATCCTGCAACTACTGTAAGCTGCCCAAAGAACTCTTCAACCAGGTAATGAGGATTGATTTCGCTGACTTTAATGTAAGTGTTCACTACTTATACATATTGTTACAAAATGAGGCTGATGATATGAGGGAAAGGGTACTTAGAAATACTTGACCCCAAATAAAAACACTAAAGTAAAAATTATGTATTTTCTGCTTTTAAAATTTTGTTTTAGATTCCCACACGCATTATTTTTCATAAAAAATGAGATACACCAATGTTTTGAATGTTTCTAGATAAAAACCAGTATTTTGAAATTATAATTGTATGCAATTTGTGATTTCTTGGACTGATATGAAGTTTGCCTCTCAACAATTGATAAGACTGTAGGTAGAATGCTTAAATTACTTAAGAAAACACCTTTCAAATACTGTCAAATACTTTAGGACCTTCTATTTATCTGTTAGTTATTAAGAATAATGTCTATCTGCCAAAGGTGATTTTCTAAAGACCTCATGGTCTTTATTATTGGTCTGGTTTCAGTTGTTTCAAAATAATAAAACAGAATTTTGTGAAAATAGTGTATGATACACTCACAAATTCAGACTCTCTTCTTTCATAATTAATAAAGTTTTCTTGTAGATTCTCTTAGCATTCATTACACACTTGTTCACACAAAAGCTTTTTAAAACTAAAAAGAATACTAAAGGTATTCTTTTACTTGGAAAACTATAACAATTATTTCTTAATTGTATCATTTATAATCAAGCTTCAGTTAAGCATAGAGATTATTTTCTTTACTCGTTAACTTTGGAGTTAATTTTTAAAATACGATTTCTGTCTTTTCTCCCTTTTTTGGTAGATTTTGCATAACACAGAAGTCACATGTATGGAATGTGTAACACAGCTCACATCCATAACTTTCTTTTTGTAACTCTCACTATTCACATTGCAAAGTCAGCAAAGCTTTGCGGAGACTTTTCTGAGGGGCATTGGATGGAATTTGGGAATCTGCTCCCAGGCATGGTGTTCACCCCTGAAACGTGCCTCCATCGGTAGAGTAGTCCAACAGCACGCCTTCCTTCCGGCAGATGGGCCGATGGCAGGAGGTCATGTTGTTCTCACTACCGATGCGCCCCCAGTATTGCAGGAATCTAAATGTAAGCACATATTATCCATCAGAACAGTTAATTAGAACAAATCGTCTACTCAAGTCCTGGATAACAACTTCTTCCACAAGTGCTCCTTGCTTTGGGGCTAATTTGCTAAGTTGTGACGACAATAACCGGAAAATGACTTACTTTGCCCCTCTGAGATCCAGATCTTGAGTAATAGCTTGTCTCACAGTAGATCCCCCAAAATAGAGTGCAGTGTCCTCGGCAAGAATCCCACACTCGGTACAAGTACTCCCACCTTCTAAGGACATCCATAAATCAGGCTTGATCTCTTCACTATCAAAGCGTTCCTTCAAGAAAGTCTGGAAAAAAAAAGGCATGTGTTTAAGAATATAACAATTTCAGATAATGACTAAGAAATAGTTAAGACAATGCAGAGTTATGTCCTGGACTTTAAAAAATTAGAACTGATTTCAAATGCTTTTCCAAATATATTAAAAATAACAACTGGATACCTTCATAATGTGCTTTTCCATTGTACAGTAAAGATTATTTAAACTGCTTAAATAATGTTCAATAACTGGAATTTCAAGTCTCGAGAGAATCGTAAAACATAAATAAGATTGAGTACAGTGATACTCCTATTTGTAAAAAGTTATTTAAGAATGTACTCCCAAAATGGTTTTTTATATGGTATGTAAAAGTACTATTGTAATTTATTATATTATGAACATGCACAAAAAATGAAAATTCAATGAAATAAGATAAAATATTATAAAATAGATATTCTGGTACTTTTTCCCCTAACATTTCCCATTGGGTTGTCTTATTTTCTCCAGGAGTGTTTACCCTCACCTTGGAGACTGCTTTAGGCAACCAGGACCCTTCAGTTTCCAGCACGGAATGAATTTAGAATGTCTATATGGTTAGGTAGGGATACGTGAAATGAAACCAAAGCTTTCCATACTAAGTCAAAGGAAATTAAACTTGGAAGGCAATTTGAAAGACTTTTCATTTGTTTATCAGGGCCAAGATTCAGGATGATGGGGAGAAGTACTCAAAATCTAGAATAAAAGACTTTCCCTGGGCCTCCAGTTTATCCTTTTAACTAAGAATGGTCAACAACCAGGAATAGTCTATTTTCCAGAGAGTAGAAAATTAAATATTAGGGTATGGATACATTTGATGTAAAAATACTTCATTCCCTCACATCCTAGCAAGATCTTGATTTTTCTATTCATTTTTCCCATAGTACATTCATTTTGCCCATAATATAGTTTTGCACTGGGTTGAGCAAAGGAGTGAAAAACAAAAGCTAACTTTATTCAGGTCCATGTTCCTGCATGTGCACTCAGTGAGTGAGAGGAAAAACATTTAAGACACTCTGACAGGAGGAAATGGATTAATAAAACATGTTTTCTGACTGCCATTATCTTCCAATTTCTAGTCAGGAAACTTTAAAAAACATTTCTACCAATGTTTTTTAATGGTAGAACTACGTCATGAAAATAATTTTTTATAATTGTAATGGCAGTAACTCTATACCAAAAAACTGCACACCTTTTCACTTATTTAAGAGATTAGTCTAGTTGCTATCTTATTGTATAGTTAAAACGATTTAAATAGACCCTCTTTTCTTCAAACTTAGAACATAACCATCTCTATAGTTATGATGTATAGTCACATGTCAGTCTTACCTCACTGATGTTAGCAAATAAATGCAATTTTAAAAATGGAGGTTTACACATAAGACACTAGAGTCAGAAGACGTGCATCATTCACCATGTAAACTCCCATTAGAAAGTTGTGAATCAGAGTTCATAATACAGATTTGTACAATTTTCTATGCAACTGAGAAATGCTAATGAAATATGAATGTCATCAAAGAAACCAGATTGTTTTTTGTAGTTGCTTCATTACTTGTGGCTATGTTTCTCACTTGATAACAAACAGACTAACAACTCCAGACATAAGTGAACATTGCTCTAATTTTATTTTTTTAATTTAGCAACTCCAAAGTTGTTGAAATATTATAGAAAAAAATGACAGAACAGGTTTTGTTTACACTGTTTGCCCCTTACATGTTTGATTTCAACCACTTGTACTTTTTTAGCTTAGTCATTTTCCTGTTATTGAAATGATGAATGCACTACATTTATTCACAGAAATAGAATGCACATATGGCAACTATGTTGGGAAACTGTATTTGCTTTGCATATTAAATAATGATATAACAGCTAAAGTTTCCAAGAATGACCTTTCAGCAAATCAGAAACTGAATTTCTGAACAAAAATTCAAGACTATTGAATCCATTTTGAAAATTCATTTTTTTGTGAAAATGCTTTCTCTTTATTTCATAACAACAATATTCTGTTTCAAACAGTACATCTACTGAAAAAGTAAAGAAAGCTTAAAATTGACTGTAAATAGTCTGCTTTAAAAAAAGCAGACTATTTATGTTCTTGAATCCATTCAGTCTGGTTTATATATGACTTGGCTAAACTATACTAGAACTTGATCCTAATATTCTTGCATCTAAGAAACCTAAGACATATTTTCTAGTTTCCACCCAAAGGATTTATTTACTGGGGGGCCCCAAAGGACATTGTTATAAATTAGTAATCTCACACTTAAGTTGGTTCCTAAGGCCTGGCCTGCAATGTGAGTCAATGCTTCTATCAGGAGCTTTAATATTACCTTCAGACTGTGAGTCAAGTAGCAGTTGGGCCCAGAGTATCCTGGATCACAGATGCACTGCTCCTTTAAGCAATCTCCATGGCCCTTGCAGTTGTCCAAGCATCCAGGGCCCAGGTAGAAATTATCAATTGCCCACTGCGTATCTGAATACTTCTGGTAGAACCTAAACCTCACTGGGCTGTCGGCAACACAAAAGCAAAGGGGTGAAAAACAAAAGTTAACTTTATTCAGGTCCATTTTCCTGCATATTCACTCAGTGAGCAAGAGGAAAAACACTTAAGATATTCTGACAGGATAAAATGGATTAATAAAAAATGTTTTCTAACTGCCATTATCTTTCTATTTCTAGTTATGAAACTTTAAAGCCAGTTTCACTTAAATTTTATAATATGTATGCAAACATGGAAAAGAAAATGAAAATACAGTGAAATCTCTATTTCAAGCAATAGGTACATTTTAAAACACAAAACCATCATAAATCAGGAGCCCTGTGACTGCATCGCAATTTAGATTCATTAATTGCATTTCTGAAATTGCACAGAAGGTGACTGAATCCTTTGACAGAGCTTTGTCTGTGTACACCCAGCCCTCAGGTGGTTGGGAAACAGAAACTTCTGAATTCTCCAAAGATAATCAATATTCTCCGAGTAACTATGCTAATTAGAAAACAATTGTGAAAGGGTTGTATTAAAGGACATTTTCCTGAGATTTTAATTTCATCACTGTTCTTCTCTGCCGTTTGGGGAAAATACAAGCCTCACAATTAACCTTATATTAAAATACTCCATGCTATGTTGGTGTAAGGAGTCCAAAGTGCATGAGAGAACTTTCTGGGGTGATTTAAGTGTTCTGCATCTCGTTTTATGTGGGGCTACATGGGTTACACAGTGGGAAGAGCTGACTGTATTGAACAATTAAGATGTGTGCATTTTACTGAATGTAGATTATACTTCGTTATAAAAAAGAGAGAGAACGGGGGGAGAGAACGAGGCAAGGACATTGTGGAGGGTCCCCAGCAAGCATTTTACCCCAGATGAGTCACAGGAGACAGTCATCATGATATAACTGCCCGAACTATTGACTAGTCAAGAACTGTAGGCATTCTTGACTAATTCGAACTGGTGGGATGCCAGGAGGTGCTTGCTCTGGTTCTGTTTGAAAGAAAAGCAACTCTTTCTCTCCCATTGGACACAGATAAGGATGCATTCTGCTCCAGTTTTCTGGAAGGCATCTATGTTCATGAAGGGAACCAGCCCTAAGGCTGAGTGTGGCCAATGTGTTGACAGTGGAACGAAGAGTGAGAGTAAGAAATAACAATGTCTTGAAGACACTGTTGAGCTTGTAAATCAACCAGTCCTAGAGTCCCCTTATTTTTGGATATTTTCATTATAGATATAATACATTTCTTCTTTAATCGAGCGACTTTGAAATGGGTTTTCTGTTACCTGCAACTGAAAGCATCCTAATTTAGCATCCTGACATGTTAACTGACTAAGCCCTTTAGATTTGTTCCAGAAAAGTGTGAGTGGTTATGTAGTAAATGATATCTATGGGACACTGGAAAAGCTGTGTGTGGTAGGCACCCTACTCACAGGCTCTACATGCTCTGGTCCCATATCATCATTCTGTTTTACAGGGAGGGTTGTCATTTTGCCACATTCTGTGATTCATCTGGTGGAGGGTCACCTATCATTTTCTTTAATATATCTTTTTTCCCTAATTTTACAGTCGAAGAGAAGCCTTTTGGAATTGTCTTAAATTAACTCATGAACAGACTTTTCAGAGAACAATGCAATCGTCTTGGCTCACCACAGCTCCAAGCTAATTACTTTTCACTGCAGGTGCAGAACATGATTTGACGAGAGAAAAACAAAACCTACAAACCACACCTGTACAAACAGCATGAAGAGTTAGGATTTGCATGAGCAGCATGATGACTTAGGATTTGCTCCGGGCTCCGTCTATCATGGATTGACAAGGCAGTAACATGGAACACATATGATGCATGGTGGACCACAGTCTACAAGGTCCACAACGTAACATACACCTTTTCATCTGGCTCCAAGGCCATCACTGTTGCTCTGTCCTGATTTGCAGATACTGGGGTGTGGAACATGAAAGGGCCTGCAAAGGCCCATCTTGACAAGTTTGAGAATTACAACCTGAGGTCTCCTTTGAGTTAGCTCAGCATGGAGGTCGCCAATTAGAGAACCTTTAGAGTTGGGGGGGAAGAGAATATTTTATCCAGAATTATACAGAATTTCAGGCTCAACAACAGTGTCCCTAATCTACTTCTGGATGCTTGGAACCAGGCTTTCTTTTAATTTTCTACTTACTTTCCCACTAAGCTTTCAGGGAGTGGGTAGGTGATCCTTTTCCATCCTTTAGTTGGAAAGAATACAGATGGCTGAGAAACACTTCCTGAGCATTTTGGGTCTGCAGGTAAACACTGAGGGACCAGGTAATTCCAGCTCACACCAAAGTCAGTAGAATACTGCACATGAATTTGATTCTGGGCAACTTTTTCAGACACTTTACATCCAACAGAGATCTAATAAACAGAGAAGCAAGATTGTTAAGATAATAAACCCGTATTACATATTTTTGCTCTCAGAACTTGGCAGCAAAAAAGGTGCCGATCACTTGAACACTAACTACACCATTTCCATCTTGTATTTTCAGGTTCATTATTCGTTCTGCCGATGGATGGGGGAGTCGACATGGTTGCCCAAGGTGACAAATTATAAAAAGTGCCAAATACTTTGCGCTGGGAGTTTGCAGAGAAGCTGAAACCTGTGCTTCTGCCATGGCTGGCTGACTGCCTTGGAAGGCCTGGGCCCGCTCTTACAAATTGTTGCTTGTTGTGCTAATGGTCTGGCACTTCTCGTTGGCAGAATGCTCCACCAAGAAGGATTGCTAACAGCTTCACCAAGGTTCCTATTTTATCCTACAATTTATGACTCTCAATAAATCACTTTCACTACAAGTAAGATGCAATGAAGTGATAACAGAAGGTACTTTTAATAAGGCACAACACCCTTTGTTGATGGAGACAGCTATCATTTGACACTTGTTGCTAGTAAATTGGGGCTGAGGTAGACAGGATGAATAGGTTGACATAAAATTTTGGCCAAAATCCTGGCCCAAATTGATGTTGGCATTAATGCTAACCATGCCTTTATTTTCCATAATTTTATTTCTTCAGAAACATCAAAATGCTCTTATTAAAAAAGTAGATATGATCGTTATAGCTTTAATCTCAGTGTCCTACATTTTTATTATCAACATTTGCTCAATCACTGTTTAATCCTGAGCAGAAACACATTTACTCTTATGAAAGGTTCACCTTGAAATAGTTCAGAAAAAAAATACTTTAAATCATTAAGTTATATATTTGAGTTCTATATTACCCTAATATTAAATTTTATTTTTCAAAGTATGTAAAGTCAATAACATATTAGATGATCTTTGTCTCCACAATTTTTTTTTCACTTTTATCTTGCTAGTATATGGTTATCTACATGACAAGACTATAACATTTTCACCTTGAATTGCATGATCCAGCCTTCAGTGGGAGTCAGGTCGTGGGTCACTGCATACACTTCTCTTCCATCATGACTGCCACAAATCATAACACCATCAGGGGAGTCACAGAATCTTTCCACTGTACAATCATCATGGAATAGCCAATGCTCATTCACTTAAAAAAATTAAAACACAAAAATTTTATGACAAAAATACCTGAAGCAAAATTTTCACTTTAAGGAAGATCAAGAATTAAGTAGAACTCTCTCTTACATACATATTACATACAATCCACAGACAAAACACTAATGTAAGCACATCATTTTAGGAACATTGATACCGGGAGGTTGAGGTATACCTACTATCTGATATTAGTAAGTCTACATTTGGAAAAAAAGAGTGTATTGTATGTGTTTTAAATGAAAATCAAAGGGAAATGTATCTAATCTTTCTTTTCTGAGAGATGTTTAACTTTTAGGCAGGACCTAAAGAAGGAGAAAGAATTTTTAGTAACATAGGAAAATGACCTAGCTATTTTTACTTTTAAATTTTGATAGTACCACCTGGGTAACTGAAAAACTTGTAATAGTCAAACTCATAGAACCAGAGAATAGAAAGTGGTTACCAGGGGCTGGGGAGAAGGAGAAATGGAGAAGTGCCAGTCAAAGTGTACAAAGTTTCAGTGACACAAAACAAATAAGCTCTGGAGATCTCCTGCACAACACAGGGCCTACAGTTAGCAATACTGTGTCATGTACTTAAAATTTGCTGAGAGTAGTTCTTATATTAAGCGCTCTTACCATAACAAAACAGTCAATATTAAAAAAAGGGAGGGGGTATGGGACTAAACTTTTGGAGGTGATTGATAAATTTATGGCCTTTATTATAGTGATGGCTTGTTTCATAGGTGTATACTTATCTGCAAACTTATCAAGTTGTACACATTCAATATCTATAGATTTTTGTATACTTCAGTAATGTGATATAGGAAAAGCTTGTAAGAGTCTAAAGACAACTTCAGCAGCAAGATTGTGACTTGATTAGTACAGAGTACACCCTATTCTCTCTCTCTCTCTCTCTCTCTGACACACACACACACACATCTCATAATTCCCTTTCTCTTCTGGAAGAAGTGTTTTTAACATCATGATTTTATCCCACAAAGGTTAGAAATTAAACATATCCATAAGTTGCATCTAATTCATGATATACCTTGATTTTATAGTTCAATTTTTCTTTGAACGTTTGCTGGTTAGCTCCAGCATTTACAGTGGAGATGAACGAATGGGTACACTCCAAGGCTTGGGGCGACTGTGCAAGCCTCAGAGTTGGATGGCCTCAGAGAAACTGGTAAGAGACCAAACGATTTAATTGGAATTCAGTCTTCACCTGTGTTGTGACCTTTTCATTTTAAGTGAGCATGATATATACCTGTGGAACAAGCCGTTTATCTCTGGGATTCAAATGGCTACTACAATGCCATTACCTGTTAGTTTTCATTCCATGGGATTTGGAACAACATTTAATCCTACACCAGAGATGTAGGACGCAAGAGTCAAAGTGCCCAGAAATTTGATTCCAGTAAGAATACCCTGAGCCAGTTTATTCTGGGGCACAAATTTTATTTTATGCTACAACTCTGCAATCCTGATGAAAGAGGGCTTATTATATTAATCAACTAACTCATTAGTTGCTTCTGCAATATCACTAACTACTTCTGTAAGCACATATTACAGTTTTTGGAATACCATTTTTGCAAGATAGGCAGGAGGCAGAAAATTTGTTCCTATAATTGTACACCACCAATTAAGGTGAAAGTAAAAGTCAGTATTTCAGGTACTTGAAAAAATAATCTGTATTTGTTTTTGTTCACATAGAAGCAGTATTTAAATTATTCTCTGATTGTAAGCTCACTATGTAAACTATTACACAGGAAAAAAATTAATGAATAATTTATCAAAGTTCTGAACCAGACCTATGTAAGTAAATCTTCTTAATAAACTTCTTAAGAGAATAAGACTACTTGGTAGTGGTAAGGAACATTGTAAGCTTTTCCTATTTAGACAGGTAATATTTATGAAATATTTGTACTTGTATCACTGTGCTACATGATACACTAATGAATGAATTACAATAATTAATCTAAATATTCAACAATGTCAAAATGGTAAAAAGTTAAGATGAAATATACAGCTATTAAAATTAGATTTTCAAGATACTTAAGGACACAGGGAAGTGATCAGGATTTAATACTAAATAAAAAAAGGCTACAAAATATGTATAATTTAGCATTATAATTTTGTTAAAAAATGTTTATATAAAGACATAGAAAAAAAGACTTTAAGAAAAATACCCAAATATTGATGATGGCTACTCTCTGGGTGCTTTTTATTTTCATCCTCATAATTGTCTATATTTTCTCCATTTCCCACTTTGAACATGTATTACTTTTATAATAAAACATTAATAATTAAGTATTTTAAATTACTAAAATTCCTCACATTTAAATTTTTTTCAGCGTAGGTTTCATTCCTCTGGAAGGTTCTTCTCAGCCTTACTATTGTACAATACAGCTACCTTTCTATGCAAGATTCTAGGGCCACTTTGCATGTGACACAGTCTCACAGTCTGAGGAGTCTATGGTTATACGTATTTTCACTGTTTGGATAACACTTGCAGTGTTGGTGAGGTGTACAATCAAACATTACTACTTGACCTGAAAATACCATGTTTTATGTAGTATGAGCACAGATGCGGCACACATAGCTACATACTTAATATAAGACACAACTTTGAAAAAAGGTAACGAAAACAGTGTCATGAAATGAAAAGAAAACAAGACATTGAAAATAAGAATAACATGAAGAGATTCTTGCTAGTTCACCAGGATCATTGAGCTACTCCTACTAAGAATGAAGATTAACAAGTGAAACTTTGGACGTTCTCTGAAACATGAAATGCCATCACAAATGCATCTGACATGTAGCAACACACAACACTTGTATCTGGATATTAAAACAAGTGACCAGGAAATGTGGGCTTTCTACCAAAAGTAGAAAACAGGAAATAGAAATGAAAATTTTCTAGGAAAAGAAAATTATCCTGTTAACAAAATTATAAAATACTATTTATTAAAATATACTTGATGGCTTGGGTGTAAGAATAAATTTAGTTATAATGTAAACCAGGAAGGTTGAGAGAAACAAAAAGGTGACATCCTTTTCTCTGTTCCTATATCATTTGAGCATCTGTAAAAGATTTCATATTCCACTCTTTTGAAAAGACCCAACCATATGACCCAGCAATCCCTCTCCTGGGTATCTACCCAAAAAAATCTGAGAACATTTATCCGTAAAGATATACGTGCTCCAATGTTCATTGCAGCTTTACTTACGGTGGCCAAGACATGGAAGCACCCAAAGTGTTCTTCGATAGATGAATGGATAAAGAAGTTGTGGTATATATACACAATGGAATACTATTCTGCCATAAGAAAAGATGAAATAGTGCCATTTGCAACAGCATGGATGGATCTTGAGATTATTATGCTAAGTGAAATAAGTCAGACAGAAAAAGTCGAGAACCATATGATTTCACTGATATGTGGTATATAAAACAGAAAACAACAAAGGAACAAGACGAACAAATAAATAAACAAAAACTCATAGACACAGACAATAGTTTAGTTACCAGAGGGTAAGGGGGGAGAAGGGGGTGGTAGATGAGGGTAAAGGGGATCCAATATATGATGATAGAAAGAGAACTGACTCTGGGTGGTGAACACACAATGTGAGATATAGATGATGTAATATAGAATTGTACACCTGAAACCTATGTAACTTTACTAACAATTTTCACCCCAATAAACTTTAATTAAAAAAAGAAAGAAAGAGAAGAAAAGACCCAAATCCAAACCGCATTTCCTCTGGGTTTTTATTCAGCATTAGAGAAAAATTTACCTGTAGTCTTGTCCTCCATAAACATGTCAAAAGCAATTCTGCCAACAGGGCCAGCGTCAGCTGGGGAGCGCTCGTGCTGGGGGATGGGCGCGCTGCTGAACGTGTCCAGCATGACCGTCCGCTGGTCAGCAGAGCCTGAGATGAGTACGTTGTCGATGGCCCAGTCGTTCTGATCCAGGCCGTCGTGTCTGGGCTGCCACCAGCGGAAGCGAGTAGCTATCTCTTTAGCATCAGGAGGAAGAAGGATATTCACGAATCTATAAGAAAATGATGGTGGGGGTGGGGAAAGAGCCTTGTCAAACATCTCACGTGAGTAAAAGATTTACAGCTATGTCACCTGGTGGGAGATGAGAGGACATTGGCTAAAATAATTTTTAAAAGCCATAATGAACTGACTTGATTTTACGAAATCTCTGGAGTCACTAAATGAGGGAAACAGAATGTAAACAAGTTGGAACACCGACTTACTCTAACTGGTCTTGGACAGGCCTTAGAGGGACGCCACAATTTTCTGCTTGCCTGGACCCCCTCCAGATCTGCAGGCCTAGACTGTACACACAACTGACTTTGGTCTGTCACCTTGGGGTTAATTTCATCTGTTTCCTTCTCCGGCTCCTTGATTTCATTCTACTCCCAGGAATACCCGCAAAACATTATACTAAGAAATGCTGAGTGAGAACCATGGGCTAACAAGCCCAACTGCCATCCCTGACTCAGTCACTAAGGAGACATGGAAAAACATGGCTCCACGCTCCAACATGAACCTTAACCAGCTAGAAATAGGGTCTCAAATACTCCTTAATCACAATTATTCATTGAAACCCAAGGAATATATCAAACTCTTTCAAACTTATATTCACAACTCATAAAGTCTGTGGGGGAAAATAATTTCCTGAGGTTTACTCCCTTCTGCATGACATCTCATCTTTTCATCCGTGCTAATGTACCTCCCATTACTTTCAACCTTTAATCTTCGTATTACCCATAGTGCTCGTGGACAGGGCTACCAAGCCCAAGTTCATCCTGTGAAGAACCCTTAAGCTGAGGTCTCCACTCGCTGACGACCCTTTTAGTTTTTGTCTTTCACATCAAAGAGGTTTTATTATTTTAGTTTTGTTTACATAGTATCTCCTTGTTGATGTTTTATATTCCCTTTTTCTCTCTTTTATGTCTTTCTTGAGGAAGTGACCAGATTAGTAGGCAGTATTCCAGATGGGGACCAATCAAGATCCATACAAAGCTAGAATGTTTTTAGTTGGATTTCTAGTACCTGGATTTTAAATATATATATATATATATATCTTTTTATTTTTATTTTTTATTATGTCCATCATTTTGTAGAGCCTTTGGGCCACGACAGCTTAATGGATCTTGGTCGTAGGGAAGGACAGTGGGTATTGTGACTACACTTTACCTGTGTAGTTACTGGCTGGCAGTTTGGAGACCTTGGGTCTTTAGGCAAATAATATTTTCCAAAGTTCATTTCCTCATGCATCTCAATTTTGAAGATCATCTGTGCCCCTCCCCACCCTCTTTTTGTATGCTCACCTTGTAAGATCTTTCTATAATTTACCTCCCTTGATTTAACATGTTTAATTAACATTTTTAAATGTATTAAATGATGTCAGAAATTTGTTCCTGAGGAAATGCACAATCACACTTCTTTACCCAGAGCAATGATCTTTTACCTTTATTTTTCTTTCCTATTTCTAAATTAGTTTCCTTTCTCTGATAAATCCTTGACCACATTTTAAAACCTTTGGAGTGGAAATTTATTTAAGGCTGCTGAAAGTTTAAATAAACTATGACCACTGTTCTCATCTTGGTCAATTTGTTTCCCCTTCGGAAAAGTAAAGTGGATTAGAGAGTTATGTTTTCATCCTACAGAAACATAACCTCTCTCTCCCTGTGTATTACGCTGTTTAAGCATTCAGGAACTCACACTTGAGAGTCTTTATCACTTCCTCCGTAAAGACCAAGACAATGGTTTCCTTGGCCTGTCTATCATCTCCTACCAATAGATGAGCACATGTTGCATCATTACACTGTGTACCACTTAAATTTTATGGCTTTCTTTGATTGGTGTCCAACTTTAATGGAAGCGCAGGATTTAAAACTTTTGCTTGTTGCAGAGATTGCTGGCATTTCCTCAACTGCCACTTTCCCCTTCTTCCTTTATAACAGGAGCCCATCTTTTTAGTGAAGTGAATAGTTGCCCAGAATAAAGACAATGTGTCCAGACTCCCTCCCATCTGGGTGGGTCTCTGTGACTAAGCTCTGGCTACCTGAATGGGAAGGAAAGTATGGGCAACTGTCAGGAAGTGTCCTTAAAGAGACTTTTTGCCCCTCCTCCCTCCTGTTGGCTGGAATGTGGAGGAGTCAGAGCCGCCCTTTTGGAGCATGAGAGGGAAGTCAGGTATTGAGTGTGGCAGAAGTTCTAGGTAGAAGGAACCTGTGTCTCTTGGGGCTTGTGGACCCAGTACAACAGCCCTGGGCTATTTTATTCTGGATCTAATTTACGTAAGAGAGGAAAAACCCTTTTTGCTCAAGTTATTTTGTATCAAGTTATTTTGTTCTGTTACAGATGGACCTAATCTTAACTGATACACTGAATTTAAATGATCATTTACAAGATTCTTTAATTGTTTTTATTTCTCCTAATTTTTAGCCTTGTACCTGGTTTGCCATGTACTGAGGGATTATCTATGTTTCTTTTCGTTTTTTGTGTGTTTACTTATTCTTGACTGGACTGTATTCATTCTTCCTCTGCTCTCCTTTCCTCTATCCTCTGCTCTGCTCTGCTCTCCTCCAACCATCTCCTTTTCTCTTTCTCTTGTCTTACCCTCCTCTTCCTTATTCTCCTCCTCCTACTTCAGTAAACATGCTCTTTTCCTTTTTAACAACCTTTTGGACATTTTTAATTGGTCACATTGATTGCTTTTTGGCCTTTAAGAATACATTTTTTAAAAATGACCCCCACACTGTATTTATCAGGGATTTTTAATAAGGAATTTAAAAATGAGCTTTAGGTTTCTTAAGGATATTTACGTTTTATTGTGTTTATTTTCTAGCCCCCAATTATCTAAAATGGAATGAACTCTATATAATTACTTAATTTTTCTGTTTCCATTTTTCCAAAATGTTGTTGAACTTAATTATCACATTCTTATGAATTTATATAAGTTTTTGTATTGGGTCTATTCATTATTGGCATTGTGATAGTGTATTTTATCTTATTCTGGGATTCAAAAACTAGTTGGTCTTAAAATAAAAACCTAAACCAGCTGTTTATCCACCTCAGAAATCTTATCTTCACGTGAGTCTCAGAGGTATCCTCTACTGATGAGCAAGGTCGGGGTCCCCTTTGGCTCCTCTGCTTGATTACCGGCAGGCCTCACCAAGGATCTTTGCTAATCATCTAGTTATTAGAGAGAAAATAGGATACAAACCCAGGTTTACTGTACTGGTCATAGAAAATTTCCATTAGCAGGTTCCAGGTAATGCCTCCATTGACAGAATATTCCAAGAGAACACCTTGGTTACGGTTGTTTGGTGTAATCAGGCATCCATACATGAAGTAAAATTGGATAAACTCGGCTGTAGTGAGGTTTAGATCCACAGTGACTAACAGTCGGCTACAACCCTGAGGAGAAGCAGCAGAAGGCAACCAAACAGTGATAAGGAATTGTGATCAGGCACATGCGATGTCAGAGGGGTAGGAGATTGGGGGAGGGGGCTATCACTGTGTGAGGGATATAAATGATAAACGTCTAACTATTACATTGTTTTGTACACCTGAAACTAATAAAAATAAATAAATAAATAAATAAATAAATAAATAAATAGGAATTGTGATTGCAGGATGTAGGTTTTATCTGGCTTCCATCCTTTTTCTTTTGTAATATAAGTCACAGAGTATTGTAGTACTGATTTTATCATCTCTCCTGTTACTCTAGCTCCTAGCGTGGCCCCTAGCACACAGCAAGTACTTAGCAAATATTTGCTGAACTTTGAAATTTCAGTATTAGAGTTTACTTACAAAGTGCAATGTATCTAAGAAGATTCTCTTCTATTTTCTTATGGCAAAAACAAAAAGATGAGAGTGGAATTAAAGTAAATGTCCTATGTTTTTATTAAGCTATTTCCAGTTATTCATAGACATTTATTAGATTTTCAGAAAGGCATCAGCTATTAGTAAAATAGCATGTTGAGATGACTATTTTAATATGAAATTTAAAAATGAATGTCTAAAAATTTCCATATACTTTAATTATAATTGGAGATAATAGTTGTAATGCTTTTTATTTAAATGTTTATAGCTGATTTTAATGTCATCTATATTAACTCATTAATGTAGACAGGTAGATATTTCTTAGTTGAACATATGGGAAAACTAGTCCTCTTAGAGTTCCACCTAAGCTAGGAAGAATATTGTGGACAAACACTGCATTCCTATTCAGTGCTGATGGTTATAAAAATCCTATATGCTATATGCCCTGTTGTTTCTCTTGAGTCTAAAACACTGAATATAAATTATGTATTTCACTGGCACGAATGCAAACTCGAAGGTAGGGCATGGTAGGGAAATAAAGAACTGAGAGTGAATTTGTAATTAAAAAAATTAATTGTCTATGATGGGCATTTAATTATGGTATTGGAGAAATTCTATTTTTAAACAAGTCATCTTTTGCAGCAATGCAGAATGAGTATAAAATTTCTGAAAGAAATTTTCTAACATTGCTGCTGTCATTCACAGAATAATCTGCTAAAAATATAGTACCTAGTAATTACTGACAATTATTCTTTTGTAGATAATTTATAGAAAGGATTAATTGTTATTAATAAATTCAGGAAACATTGAAGCTCATTTTCCAGATTTTTTGGCTCCTTAAATCCAAAATCTGTTGCAAGCTCAAGAGTTTTCCATTAGAGCATCATCCAGAATGAAGACCTTCACACACTGCAAACACTCTGTCCCAGAATGGAAATTCTTTGAAGCCCTTTTTAAATATGTACTTAAATATGCCTTATGCTGACACTACCATGCAGAATTAAATAGTCTCAACTGATTTGCAATAGGAAAGTGTTGGAAATAATTAGTATTTTCTAATATGTGTAAAGTTGCAAGTTCAAGTCAGGGTTGTGCGCTTAGGGTTTCTAACTCTGCTACTTGCTCTGCCAATTAAACTTCAAAGCAGTGTCAAGTATTTGTGGGGAACTCAGAGGATGCAGAAAAGAATAACTAGCAGCCCAACACTCACCCCGCTGAAATGGAGAGCCATTCCTGAAGCCACAGCTCCACACACGGTACTTAATTTCCCTCCATTCACAGTCAGCCAGTTCTGGTTGGATGGAGCTCGATTGAAGTTGTCTTTGAGTTGAGTTGGAAGGGAGGTCTCGGGCTCGTCACAGTACAGGCCACCCCACTGCTCGTCACAGCTGGTTGTGGAGAAAGAGACAGGAAAAGTCAACATCAAACAAAGCCCCCACATGTGTGTTCTCAAATAGCGAGGCCAACTCTTTTTCCCAGCCCATGATGATGAAAGGTTACTTAGCTTCACAGACCTTGTCAGAATTCACCTGTGCTCCTTAACAGTGCTTTAGGTTAGAAGTAAGCTGTGAATTAACTGTCGCTTGGCTTTCCTAAAGTACCGACATGAACTTACAGTCAGAGAGCAAGAAGTAACTTTAAAGAATTTACGGAAGCCCTGTCTCTACACGACAGAGCTCTGGATGGCTGATAAACAATTGCAGTTGTCAACCTAAACTGTAGGCCCTAGTGATTTACAAAATTGGTCTTTTTAATAGAGGCTTTGGGCCAACTGGGAATCTAAGAGGCCATGTTCCAAACAGCAGAAGGTACTTGGGATTGCATCCTCCATCTTTGACCAACGCACTGACTTCCCTGTTCAATGTGGGAGGAAATACCATGTTTCCCGGAAAATAAGACCTAGCCAGACTATCAGCTCTAACGCGTCTTTTGGAACAAAAATTAATATAAGACCCGGTCTTATATCATATTATATTATATTACATTATACCTGGTCTTAAATTATATTAAAATAAGACCGGATCTTATATTATATTAAAATAAGACTGAGTCTTATATTAATTTTTGCTCCAAAAGACGCATTATAGCTGACGGTCTGGCTAGGTCTTATTTTCGGGGAAACATGGTATGAACATAGAACTGAGAGGCTCAGCAGTCTCAGAGATCATTGTGGATATGGGCTAGAATTAGTAATCAAAGGCAAGACTTTCCAGGTATGTGGACATTAGTGGAGAAGGGACTATGAATTTCCTGTCAGCATCTTCATTCATACAATGTCATCGAATAGCCTGTAGTACGCAAAACACACACACACACACACACACACACACACACACACACACACACACACACTCTCACACATTCACATATGCACACACACCTTATTTAGAGCTTTCCAAAGATGCCAAGGCTCTCTAAGAGTAAAATACTAGGCATCTCCATCAAATACGCCTGGTAAATTGATCAGACATCTATATACTTTCTTGTGTAAACAACACAGGAATAACAATTAAACCACAAGTAATGCATAGCATTACATATATTCAGGCCTAAGTGAGAAAAATGCTTATGATGCATTATTTTTGGTCAGAACATACTGAACTCCTGACCCTCTCCTATTGTCTTTTTCAAGGTTCTGGTGTACCACAGAAACACAGAAGGGAATAAAAAGCAGTCAGTTATAATTCAGCATTCACCTGACAAGATAGCTATTGTTCAGTTCCTAATCTCTAGCAAGAATGAAGATACAATAGCCATACTACATAGTTGGCTCAGTATCAGATTTTAGGAAAAATGTGTAACTTCAAATAGCTTGGGAGTGATTCAAACACCAGTTTCAGAAAAATCTCCTGGCTGTAATGTGAGTCAGGAATTTTCTACAGAAGGAAGAAAACAAATCTACGTACACACAGTTTCCTTGGATGCACCTTCCGTGGCCACTGCACATGTCTATGCAGCCATCCCCGATATAGACATTATCTATTGCCCACGTCTGCTGCTTGTCAAAAGGAGCTGGTTGATGCCAACGGAAACGAGTGGCTTGGGACCTTCGAAGAAAAAGAAAATTATAAAGAAGGAAGTGGTGAAAAATAATTGTGTTCTGGAATGTTTGAACAAGTGAATGGAGGAGTGTAACACAAATGCACGGACATCACCACTCCTATTCTGAAAAGAGCATTTGTTATTGCAATATTCTATGCAAAAATCTGATTAACAAAACCAAACCAAACTGCAGTAGCCTGAGAATATATTTTGGGCCTATGATCTTTCTGAACTTTGTAAAAACAGACTAAAACAGAAACTAAAACTAATCCTAAAGCCAGTAGACTCGGCAACAGTGAGCACTGAATTGTGTGTGGGAGCCATTGGGGAGTGACACCAGGGCTGCTGCCAACTTATATTTGCAAATTAGGAAAAGATGCCTAACCTTGAGCAGCCACAGCCCCTCTGCATTTCACTTGGGAGGCAGGGCATAGGTGAGATTTCAACTCCTACTTGCTCCCTAAGGCCAGACACTTGTGCAGTGGGCCTACTGCTACACCTCACACAGCATTTGTGGGGAATTCACAATGAAAGGCTTAAGAAGACAGTAGGAGTATAAATCAGAGGGATCAATGAAACCCTATATAATGACAGAGAAAAGAGAGAGGGTTATAAATAAGACTAGACTTATTTTACACTGATATAAATGCAATATAAATAAAACCAAAACAGAGATTCTTCCATTCCAGAAGTAGAAATGTATTTGCTCATTTGCACAGTTTTGGGGAATATCTTGTTCAGAAACACAAACTTATGTTTTTAGAGACACTAGATGGCAGTAAAATCCAAACAATGCCTGAGGCTCAAGTGAGTTTGAATATTCAAAGACTCATAGAGGAAATAATTAGCCAAAGCAAATTTTTGTTTTATTGCTTCATATACTTTTGCCATTAAAAGACTGTTAGTCACTTGATTGAGAGATATGTTTTAGGCAGAACAAAAGACCAAACAACAGCAAGGAGTTCATATTTTCTAATTGAAAATTTTATATTAAGTTTAGAAAATAGAAAAGAAACAGATGAAAACTAAAATTTTCACCCTGAAAATAAACAGCTCAGTTTGATATTTGTTTATTGAGCATCTGTGTACTAACTGATTTCTCTATAACCCTTTTTGCTCCCTGGCCCCCATATGTTCCTCCGAGCAGAGATATGTCTACCTATTATCCTCCTATCACTTCCTATCACATTTAACTTCAACCCCAAACTCCTCCTTGGCCCACGAGGCTGTGCCTGGGCTGGGCCCTCTCTTCTCCTCCCAATCCTGGCTACTCACTTCTGGGCTCGGCTCCTTCTCTCAGTTCCCAAAGCTCACCAAACCCCCACCTTCTGCCTGCGTCTTTCCTGGCTCTGCCTGGTTAATTCCTGTGTGTCCTTCAGGTCTCAGAGGAAATGCCACGTCCTCAGAGAGAAAGTTTCTTTCCGATCTCTTTAAAAATTGTATTTTTTCCATAGAAAACTATTCTTTTCCTTTTATAGTGCTTATAATTGTAGTCATATATTTATTTGCATATATATTCTTAAAAGTCTATCTCCTCCTCAGAAGAGTAAGTTATAAGGGGGCAGAGTTAATCCCTTTTGTTCCACATTATACACTAAGTGTATAACGCCTAGCGCTTAGTAGGTGCTCTGTAGGTGCAGGGAGTTGGTATCCAGGGGGCACCATTCTCACAATAAGTTATGTGAAGGTGGCCCCCTGGGGTTGTGCAGCTCAGTGGCTCTGCTGATCAGTTGATTTTTAATGACTAAGTTTACTAATAGCTATGCCTGTCACACACAGTAACATCTTTATAACATAGTGGAATGTCGTATTTCCATAGTACACCATTGCTTGGATTCTGATAACAAGTCAGACTTATACATTTCTTCTGTCTTTCTTTAGACCATAAGCTTCTGAAGGGCAGGGAATATCTCTGTAATTCCTTCAGGGGATATTGTTTTGTATCTTCAGTGCTTATAAATAGGCAAGTAATAAAATTTCCTTCTTTCCCTAATGTTTTATACAAGTTCCATCAAAACCTTTCTCCTCTTATATTAAAAGTGCCTATTTATGTGTAATTTCCTTTGTTATGTTCTTATTTATCATTATATTGTTGGTGACACCTATTGATTGGGCTTCCTAAACATTTACTGAAAAAATATTAAATTAACAGCAAGAAAGACGTCCAGGAAGAATCAAATAAGAGACATGTTACAGGTTGGGTAGGCAGGGACTGGGGGTCAGCTGAGGAAGGGGCAGTGATTTGAAGGCAGTTGGGAGGTGGCATGGACTGCTTAGCAGGGGGTGGTTTTCTAATCATTGGTGGGGTTGAATCACAGTCCATGCAGCCACTTAACAGAGAGATTGTACAGAAAGTTTAATAGCCAGATGCATTGTTGGGGTTGATAGCTTTCATGGGGACTTCTAATCATGCTATTTTCAGTTAGTACAACTCTGTGGCATTTCATAGAAAAGGAAACAGTGGAAAACGATGTGTAGAATGTACTAAAACTGGAGTTGGCCAATAAGAGTAAATATAAATAAAGACTCTGATCTGTACTCTGGTACTAGTAAGTTCTATGTCCCTGGAGAGTAATTTAACATATACAAAGGGTGCCAAAAAATGTATACACGTTTTAAGAAAGGAAAACTGTATTCAAATTGTAATACTCAATATATACCGATAACAAAAGATGAATACAAGTCATGTTTGACTCCTGCAAATACAAGAGGTGCTCAAAGTGGTTACCATCAACGTCCAGACACTTCTGATTACGGCAAACTTCTGCTTGAGCAACGTTGACTAAAGTGTCCACTTGTATATATATTTTTGGCACCCCTGGTATAATGAGGGGATTAAATTAGATGATTTTTTTTAAGGCCCTGTCTCAAATGTGATGATTTTATATCCCTGTGAATAATTACACTTAGTAATTACATACCCATAAAACAGGAGTACATGCACTGTCCAATACTGTTTTATAAGTAAAGGAAACACTTTCACTAAGTCGATGAAAT
Organism: Rhinolophus sinicus; assembly: GCF_057876585.1. Classification (NCBI taxonomy): domain Eukaryota; kingdom Metazoa; phylum Chordata; class Mammalia; order Chiroptera; family Rhinolophidae; genus Rhinolophus; species Rhinolophus sinicus. The sequence goes on from NC_142504.1 coordinate 47,152,982, forward strand.
GGAATAGAAATTAAAAATGAAAGTCTAGAAGTTGAATTGCCAGGATTTCTTATTCCCAAGCCTGTCACAGCTTTACTAAGTAAAGGGGCCACATCAGTTACGTTTATATGCTAGCACTTCCCCATCTGTAAAACTAGGAAAATGTTACTTCCCGCCCCACATGGGTGTTGTGAAAAGTAATTAGGTCGTGTTTACCACGACCTACAATTATCTTGGTGAAGTCCCTTGGCAGGTGCACCACTTATCCAGAAGCTTCCTTATAATGACGGCCACCACCAGCTGATGCTGCTTGGAGTTGGGAGGAACATGGCCCCAGAACAGATTTCTCCTTTTTCCATATCCTTGAAATGTCTTCCCTTGCTTCTTTCCTGAATTTATATCATTTCCTCTGCATCTACAGCATGTAGCAAATGCTCCTAAGCATTGTTTAATAATTAAATATCCATTGGCAAGCAGTTAAAAAATGTCCCTGTCAATAGTATGGTTTCCATCACTGTTCTCCGCGGGAATCTTTCCCCGAACTGCCTCCACACCTTTTAATAGATTTTGATACACATTTCAGAGTCTGTATCTGCTCTGTTCTTCAGGACAGCTCGATCTATGATGTTCGTGTCATTATCATCATCAGGAGAAAAAGCTCCTTGATAGGAACCATACATAATTTTTTTTAACTTTTTCACTTTTCCCTGATGTTTCTTTCACTCTTAAAGACATACATAAAAAATTTAGGACTAGAAAACTGCCAAACTCTCCCACTCTACCAATGAAGAAGGTGAGGCCTAGTGCTCTCAGTCGCACTGATTCACTCACAAAACTGAGACAAGGCAAGGATCTCTTGGTTCATTACTACTCTGAGTTCTCATTCAGCAAATTGTTCAAAACTCTATCTCAGTCTCTGCAAAATAATCCTACACCTACCATAAGCCCTGAATATGAACAGTTGTTCAGCGACAGAAGGCTGTGTGTATTGTGGCTGCATGTACACCCGTGTCAATTTATCTTGACTTCTACAAGTCAGTGCCATAGCTGAAGCACCTGGCTCTCTGTGTAGAGTTAGAGGCTTTGCGATGTCTGTCTCATTTCAAAATGTGCCCTATATTTGCCTTATCCAAGTTCCTGCCTTTTTATTTGGCATAAAATTTCCTCCATTAGTCTCTTTCTTTCTGTTAGACAAAAGTAGAGAATATTCCAAAGAAGATACATAAATGATAAATGCATGGAAAGATGCTCAACATCATTAGTCATTAGAGAAATTCAAACCAAAACCACAATGAGATACAACCTCATACCCACTAGGATGGCTATGATAAAAAAGACAGCAATGACAAGTGTTGGCAAGGATGTGGAGAAATCGGACCCCGAATATACTGCTGGTGGGAATGTAAAATGGTGTAGCTGCTGTCAGTTTCTCAAAATATTGAACAGAGTTACCATATGATCCAGTGATTCCACTCCCAGGCATATACCTGGACAGAAGTACAGGTGAGCTCAATTGAACAGAAGGTCACAGCCCGCGACCTACAGACAAGAGCCTCAGAAAAAGCAGGCTCTAGAAAGGAAGCATGGTCCTGCTCTGGGGGAGACCCTCAGGAAGAAGACACTAGGCTATGAACAAAAGAAGGCAGTCACACTTTGAGGTGGAAATGAGAGGATGACTCTTAGAAACTGTTTTGTACAGTTGACTCATTTCACAGATGTTGGGACTGCCAGTCAAGGAGGGGGCTTCTCCAGCTTCTTAAACAGAATCCAGAACCCATCTCCTGACTTAGCACGCCACTGTGAGAGGGGACGTGTTCCTGAGAAAGCTGGTTGCTGAGGAGGTCAGACAGAAGCTGGAAGACCACAGATTTGGCTGCTAGTGGGGGCATTGCATTTAGGCATCCCTGATTCTTTGGTAGAAAATTATCTTGGTGATTGTAATTAACACTTAATCAGTAGGACACTAAAGGACTGTAACATTTTGAGAATTTTAGGTAACATTGACCTGACCATGAAAGAATGTATACTGTCACTTAATTTTCCTTTCTCCTAAATGTCTTATAATACACTGAGGGCTGTAAACTGGCATGAGAGGAGAAAGTGTTTGGACTACAGGTTATGGCCCCAAATAAATGTGATAAAGGTGAGGAACTTCATAGGATGATCTAGATCCTTCGTGATATCTCTCTGGACCTAGGGTGGAAAGCACATTAGCAATAGAAGTTACTGAAACGAGCCACCCCACATGGCCTGTCTTCCTTCCTTAATGGAGAACTTTAGTACAATCCTGGTTCGGCCACTGACTGTGTGTTTGTGGGGAAAATCAAATAACCTTGTATCTTAGTCCTCATTATGGAAGGCAGGCAGGGGGACCTTGAGGTTAAAGGAGACTCAGGAGACTTGTCATTCCAATTATATTGTATCCAAATTTGAAAAAAACTATGCTTTATGAGGCAAACAGGGATATTTGAATACCGAATACTGAGTAAATATTGAATAAGAAATTATCATTAAACCTTAAGTGTAATAATGATATCCCAGTTACGTTTTTTAAAAAGTCCTTTCATAGAGATATATAGTAAAATATTTACAGTTAAAATGATATGATGTCTAGGATTTGATTCAAAATAAGATGGGGTGGGAGTGAGTAGTACTATTGATGATACACAGTTGGCCATGAGCTGGTAATTGTTGAAGGTGTGTGATGATTATATGGAAATATAGTATACTAGTGTCTTTAATTTTGTATGTTTGGCTTTTAAATACATAAATGTGAGCCAAAAATAATCTTTGGTCTTCAGACTAACTGTACAATTTTCACCCGAGGATCACAATAAAAGAAAATGGCTATCTTTTTTTTTTTTTTTGGTAAAATAAGGTTTTATTATTTTTACTGATAATTATAATCAGAAATGATAATAAAAACTACAGTGTCCTGAGTAAGTCCACTGAGGGCATCATATATACTGGCCTAGCCTTCAAATAAAAGGAATTTCCTGTAACTTACAGAATATATTCTAAACGGAGAATTACTTATATTTAATTGCTAAAACAATCTTATGACTCCATACATAGCAATATGCACAAAGTACAGCCAAATCTAAAATTCTCTGAGAAAACTTTGGCAACAAGGTTTACAACTGATAAAGCTTAGAGGAAATGCTGACTTTCTGGAAATCATTTTATTATCTGTTGTAGTGGAAATGGAAATAGATTTAATTTGTTTTAACATAGTGCTAAAATAATATTAATATATTCAGTGTGAGAAAATTAGTGGTACCATTGCTTGCACTGGACAAAATTAGTTTATGCTCTATAGTCTTCTCACACCAGCAGAAATTGGGTAAAGTCATAGCAGAGCCGCAGTGCTCAAAGTATCATAATGACGCATGAGCAGGTGGATATGTAAGAGGAGTCCAAGGCTTCCCTGACTAGACTGAAAAATTATAACAAGATGTTCAGTAATATAAATGCTTCCAAAAAGTCTTTCAAAAGGTACTATTAAGTTGGAAGTAACAATGGAGAGAAATAAAGACCAGGGCAAGTTTAAAGAATCTCTCCTTTAAAAAATAAACTTGTAATTCCTTTGACTATTTGTCCGTGATGAACTCAGTAAATGCTATGCCTAGTTATTTGATTTTCTTTGAATAAGATCTTTTCTTTGACTGCGGTTATAGTAGGTGGAAATATTGAAAAACTATCCTTCCTCACTAAATTTGTTTACCTGCAAAAAGTTATAGCCTCCAGCATCCCCATTCATCATCCCCATTGCTCCACAGTCTGCATGCCCTTTCCTGTGCTTCTCACCTTTCCTTGAAACTTCCTACAAACATTAAGTGGCTTCCATGCTGTGGCTAAAGCCACCTGGCTTCCAAAGAGTTGCAGTTAATCTTTAAAGACTGTGGTATCAGCTAGGTCATTAGGGCTAGCAGACGGGAATGGATCACCTTCAACTGAGAACTGAAATAGCCAAGTCACACCTGAGCCTTCCAGAGGCCGCTCCCCCCACCCGCCCTTCTCAGTGGATTTGAGTTACCTGCCCTTCCATTGACTCACCCTGGTTCTCAGGTGGCATTTCAAGAACCCATGCCACTTGAGCCACCTGTTATTTTTAGTGTGGGGTTAGTAAAAAGAAGGAGGCAAATTCAGATTAGGGGCTATGAAATTGATTTTGGCATCTTCCTATTTTCTTTTTCAGCCTCTCTCATGAACTCCTGGCATTCTCCCTTCCTATTTCTCCTAGCATCATATCTCTTAGGGAAGCAATAAAGATGTAATACTAATATAGTGGTTAAGCCCAGGTGCTCAGACAAGCTGCATGTATTTCCAGTATCTTACTGAAACTGTTCTTTTGAAGGTCACAGACTATTTCCTTATTGAAAAAAAAAAATCTAGTGAATTTATTGTGAAACTTTTTTCTTTGTGATTCTCCGAAGCTTTTGTCACTGATGACCACCTCTCCCTGCTTGATACTCTCCTCTCTCTTGGCTTTTGGATACCATGTTATTCTGATTCTTCTTCTACCCGCTTGACTGTATCCTCCTGATTCCTTTAATAGTTATTTCTACTCATTCTGCTATTATATTTAGGGATTCTTTCTTTTCCTTTTAAATGCACTCGTATGGAGAGCTGATGCAATTTTACGGCATTGCCTGTCACCTCAATGTCATGCCTGCAAAGTTTATTATCTTTCCTTGTTTCTGATCTTCAGACCTCTGTCAAACAGATATTTCCAGCCATCGTATTTAATTCAGCACCCAGCGATTAAATTTGCCATATTGTCCCTCCTGGAATCAATTTTAACTCTCTTCACCCTTCTTCTCACTACTTTATCAGGCTTCAAATTTTAGAGTCATCTCTTGATGTGTGCAATGGAGAAGAAGTTGTTACTGGGTGTTATCAGTTCTTTATTTGAAATGTCTTGTAATATCTGCTTCCTTCCCTTCATGGTATCTGTAGTCTAGACCCTTGTTACTTCACGGCCTGTCATTATTACAAAGCCTTTCCCACTTTCCTCTTACTTGGGTCTCTCTGTTCTCCCAATTTTTTTTTTCTTGAATATTCTCAGCTCAAAATCCATCTTCAGTTCTAGCATAGTTTGCTTTGCTTCACACTTGCCATGAATTAACTCAACTCTACTAACAAACAACTTTCCAGAGCTTCCAGACATGAGCCCTCTGGTTTTACCAGCAACTCCTGTGCTCCTGCCAGGCTCATGAGCCCTGTTCATGTTGTTCCCCTCTTTTAGAATGTTCTTCTCCTTAACCACCTAATTCTTAGCCATTCTTTGAGGCCAGGGCCCATCTCTTCCAGGAAACCCTCTCCATCTCTGGCATTCAACACTGTCTCTCATCTCTTATTATCTACAGCATTTCTAGACCATTCCTTAGTGAAGCTCTAAATTACATAGAGCAGGTAATCTTTTTACGTGGTTTATTGGGTCTACTTCTCATTTCCCCAATCATTTTGTAACCTACTCCAGGGCCGGAAACTAACACAGTGTCCCACCCCATGGGCTCACTCTCCTGAAGCTCATCTAGGAAGACTTCTTCATCTGACTGAACAAGTGTGATTATGTGGTTAACTTATAAAAGTAGAGACGATTTACATTTTAATAAATGTTTGCAATGTTCCAAACACTTCAAAGAGTACTTACTCAATTTTTATATGGTAAAAGTATCTCATTTTTCAGATAGGGAAACTGAAGCTTAGGGACATGAAATGACTTGCTCACAGGGTCCACCAAAGCACAATGCTTTCCATTCCTTTTGTTTTTTTCAGTTTTACAGGAAGATCTAACGTAACCAGTGTATATGGGGAGGAATGCACACTATGATCCCATCTACCCCAATTTATTTAGGTTTTAATATAACAACATCTGGAGCAGAGTGTGATATATCTTGTGTTTAGTCTGTGTTCCCTTCCCATTGAGAAGCACCAGCATCCATTCAGTTTTGCATTTCAGAAACCAGGGAGTCATCTTCAGCATTGCACTTCCCCTCACTCTCCCACGCCCATTTCATCAAGCTCAGTCAAGTTCATGGCTTCCATTTCTTTTGAACTTCTCCACTCTCTTCATGTCTGCTGCACCTTAGTTCAAGCTACTAGCACTTACGGCCTAAGAATCTCCTTATATCTACTCTTATCCTCCCCGATTTGTTCTCCAGTTAGAATAAGCTTTTCTGTATGCGAATCTGATCATGTCTCCCTATTCCCAAGCACTTTAGCAGGCTTTACATTGTTCACTTAACAAATCTTTAGTACAATCTACAATGCTCTTCATGGTCTGACACCATTTCCCACCTCATCCACACTCTCTCTTTCTCTGTCTGATCCATTCTTTCAGTATCTCAAATATCCTGCTTCCTCCTACTATAGGCTGTTATCCTTGCATAGAACATCTTCCTGTAGTTAACCCCTATCCATCCTTCATATCTTACCTCAATTATCCTTTCTCAAGAAAGCATTCCTTGTCTTCCTTGACCAAGGCCAATCTGCTTGGTCAATGTCTTAGCATCATGCAACTGTCCTCCATCACTTACCACAGCTGAATTTTATATTTACTTCTGTGCTTATTGGTGATTTCTCCTTCCCACTGGACTAACAGCTCTTGAGGCAGGACTAAGTTCAGCTCCTCACATAGAACTAGCACATAATTAAACACTTCAAAAATATCTGTTTAATGAATGACCAAATAGATGAATACTCAGTCCTGATGACTACTGGCCATTTTAGATTGGTAAATGGTTTGGTGTCAATTTGTGGACAAGCAACCTCAGTTGACTTACTACCACTGTACCAATAAGACTGGGATCCTAGCCTGTGGTCATGAGATGAATGAGTGAGTGGAGAGCTCTACAATTGGCACATTGCCACAGCCACTCTTAACCCCTACCCAGCACATGGCTTTAAGTTGTCAGCATCATGTTTATTTACAGTGAAGATTTACAAACTAAAATTCTCAATTCTGTCCTGGTGGACAACATACAAACACTGCTGTCTCAACACTTGGCAGATGTTGATGCAGTAAGTTCAATTCAAAATAAGGGAACACAATATTTAAAAAGTAACTGTATGGATATGTTAACCTGTGTTTACAAAAAAGTGTTCTGAGCCTGGCACATTGTTCTACTGATGTTTGGCATGTGACAGATGAGCAGTGGGTCTGGCTTGGGCTCCATGCATACACGTTTCTTTCTGAGTTATCCAAAGAGTCTTGTTATAAGACAGTGTTGACCTTAAAACCATTGTACAATGTGAACTTTGAGGGCAGTATATAAATAAACTTCCTATATTCAATACAATAGCAAGAAGAAACGAGTGCTCATCAGATTCTTCAAGTATCATTTGAAAGGGTCAAAATTCTTGTGGCTATGTGTAAGAGACAATTAAAAGATAGATTAAAAGGTGAGGAATAATTACTTTTCTTGAGTAAAAGACTCAAGGGGATAATGACTAGCTGGAGTAAATCTTAGAAAGTCGTTTATTTGCAAAATGCTACCAAGTAGCTGGGTAATAATTCACAGAAAGCCTAAAGACTTAAAAGACTGCTGCCTTAATGGAGGTTTTTTTTTTTTTTTTTTCTGTTTTACTTATTAAGATCGCCTTAATAATTCATGCATGGTGATACCTTTAATGAGCAACAAAATCTCACGTATCTCATTTAAACTTGGCAACTCTACTGACAGTTAATATAGTCTCATAGCTGTGAGCCAGCAATTGTAGAGCAGCCCTAGGCTGTTAGTAACTGAAACCATCCCATTTTTGATAATCCCAAGAAAAGTTATGCCCTAGATGAATGGTTGAATTCTATGGTGATTTTCTAGGGAGATTTATCCATTCTTCATTTGTGGGGAGGAGAGAGAACAGTAACGAGCCCACACTATAACTCCTGTTCCACATGCCGTATTGGTAGCTTTGCTTCTTGTGTAAGGGCAGTAAGTGATTACTATTTCCTTGGAGGGAACAAGAATTCCTATAAAATTTTCAAAAGTTCCCTATGATTAGTACCTACTTAGGTGGTGAAAAGAGAGTCGTGTAACACTATCCCCTAGGCAGGGTGAATTCTCTGCTTTACTCAAACAGGAGTGCAAGCATACAGATAATTAAGTACACCTAACTTCTTTACCAGCATTTATGACGTAATTTTATTAAGCCACCATCATTTCTGATAGACACAATGAACGAAGCATTTACAATTGTTTTTCATATGAAAGAATGCTCCGGGCTGATAATTCTCAAGATAATGTTGAAAATAAAATTTCAAAACCTGAAACTAATTTTAATACACATTTATGGTAGTAAATACCCCATTTATATGACACCACTCACTGCTATACAGTAGTCTGACTGACCGAAAGTAGATTCCATTTCAATCTATTTTGTATGCAATGTGCCTGTTTTAAATTTCAGACTTGTTCTTGGCATAGTGAATTAAGTTGGAAAAGCTCACTGATGCAGCCACTGTTTTCTTGCATATGCCATTCTTTCAATTAGAGTTAAAAATCGCAAAAGCCTGGATTTTGGGAAAACACAGAACCATGTCACCACAAAAACTGGTTTCTAGTTTACTTATTAAGATCGCCTTAATAATTCATCATGGCGGCACCATCAACCACTAACAAAATCTCACCTCTCTCATTTAAACTTGCTGTGCTGAAATCTGCCGCGCCAAATTCTACCACATTCTGGTTCACTACGTGCAGAAGCATCCATACCTGGTATAAGCGGGGAGCGGCAGGGTGATTCTGGTCCACTTGTTGAAAGTGTCTGACACCAGGATCCGCTGCAGGTGGTAGTGACTGCATTCGACATTGGTAGGCAGACAGTCCCTTACCAGTGGGTGCCACGATAATCCCAGATCGACAGAGTATTCCAGTTCAATAGCTGAAAGAGGAAGCGTTATTCTGAATAGCAATTCATGTCTGCAGACCCAGGAACTACAATTACTTAGGTTTTCACTTCAGTCAGATGTCAATTTGATTTTTCCTCCATCTTTATGTTTTCTAGTTTGAGCTGTTTCCTTGTTTGATTGTTTCCTTTGTACCTTACTAGTTAGTATTTTTAACTTTCTGTATTGAAATACTTTTTCTTTTAAGGGGCTATAATCAAATGAAACATAAATAAATTTTACTGAATCACTCCTTCTAGAGAAACTTTTAGGATGACCATAACAAACTATTGCTTGATATAGCTAAAGCGGTAGTCATAATAGTTATAATCTACATATATATTTAGGGTTTAATCTAACAGTTATGGAAATATATTACATAACATATTATATATATACACACACACACATTTATTTAGTGGTTAACACACAAATATAGGATATATTAACTATATATTTTAATGATTACTTTTTAAATAGTTAAAAATAATTGAACAGGCTTTTCCAAATTTGACCATTCTCTAGGGATCCTGAGAAATGAATGCTAATGTTGCTCGTGGTGTCGGTGAAACTTCTCAGAAATTGCAAAACCTCTGTCGCTTATACCTCTTGCTGTGCTGTGTTATGGGACATACTGGGAAATCAGTAAGGCTAAGGAGGTAGCTGAAGGCTCGCGATTTGTGCCAAAGCATACAATCAGGCTGTGGGTCTATGGAAAAACATTTGTTTCCTTTCTCTTCTGAAACATTCAACTTATACTGCCCATTTTATATTTTTCTCTCTCTATTCTCTTCCTAAGGTTTTATAAACTGCCTCAGGCCCCACCTCCCTACTGAAATTGCTCTCTCTAAGGCTGTGATTCTTCATCTTGGCTACACACTGAAATCAGCTGGGTACCTTTAGAAACTCCTGATTCCAGGGTCCCACCTCCAGACATTGTAATTTAAGTTTTCTGGGGCACAGCCAAGGTGTCAGGAGCTTTCAAGCTCCCCAGGTGATTCTCATGTACAGCCAGCGTGGGACCACTCACTACCCAAGTTTCCTAGTAGCCTTTTCTTGTTAAACACAATGGCTTGTCTTGTCTACACTGTACTTGTCCTCCCCATGGCGGTGGATGTTATTGATCACTCCCTCATCCTTGAAACTTTCTTTTCTTTGGGGGGACATTATTCTGAACCTCCTATCTTACTTTCCCTTTGGCTCCTGGGCGAACTAGCCCAGCTAGGTGCATTCTTCTAGACTCCATTTCTGGTCTTCTATGTGTATTCTCTTAGGGCTTCAACTGTTAACGTCTGTGCCCAAATCTCCCACTTGCATGTCGCAAAATTGATTTTATTCATTCAACAAATGTTCGTTCAGCTTGGCATGGTGCTGGATGCGAGCATATTGTGATGCACAGTACAAAGTTCCCGCTTTCCATATCAAAAGTCCTCCAGACTAAAGAATATCTCCACTCAGAACTACTTTCACGCAAACTAAAGAAACACTCATCATTTTCCTCGTAAACAAACATCTCTTTTGAACTACTTTTGCAGTTTTCTGTGTTCAAAATTTAGAAATCATTTCAGAAATTTTACTCTTCTCTCTCCTTTATCCCCTATGTTCAACCTGTCACCTAGTTTTGAGATCTGCTGCTTCTTTTCTTTTTGCATTGCCTCGTATCAGTTTTATCCATTCCATTTCTCTTCATGTCCTGTAGTACAGGTCTTCATCACCTCCTACGAGATGACCACTTAGGTGTTTTCACTAGGATTCTTCCCTACCCACCTTCATCAGCTAATCTCCCTAAAACACACCACGGCACTCCTCTGCACTTGTGCCCCCTTTTTCATGACCTTGTCAAGTACAAATTCCTGTGCCTGCTTTTTAGGGCTCTTCTTAATTTGTTGCCAGCTGTGCTTAGCCACTTTCCTCTCATTTTATCATTCAGTTCAGCCTCTCTCAAGAGTTTACACCAGCCTATGGTAGACAGTACACGTGGCTGAGCTTATGGCGCAGAGTTCTGGTCCTGGTGCTGCTGCAGGCCGACCACGTCATAGCTTACCTCCTTGAGTTCTCATCAACTTCCTATGCTAGAGAGGAACTAGGCATCTCAGACCTTACAGTCCCTTTCTATTTTCAAAATCAGCACTTAGCTCTCCTCCATTAGATGTAAATATTACCTGCACAGGCTGATCTGCTGACAGTGTCCCCCATAGAACAGGAGAGCCCCCTACTCTGCTTCTTTGCTTGTGCTGTCAGCCTGCCTGGGATGTTCATTCCTGTTCATTCACCCTTCAAATCCATACCAACCATCAATGCCCACTTGAAACTTAGCTCCTTTGTAAAATCTTCCCAAACTCCTTGGGTTGAGTGTCCATTGGTCATCTCTCCGTCCTCTGAACTCCCGTTACATTTTGCATCAGTACCAGTCCACAGAACATTTGATTTAGTAATTTATTGGACTCTAACTTTTTGAAGTATCCCTTCAACCAGACTATACCTATTGAAGACAGGGTGTATACCTTATGCTTTACCAAGTTCCACTCCTATTGTCTAGTTTAGTGTTCACTGATTGATTGAATCTACGGTAGAAAGAGTACTTCTGGGATTCCCCCTAAGATATGTGAATTAAGTTCCAACTAATGGAAACATGAAAAATCTAAATTTTTTAGAACCTTGGAAGTAACCAAATTCCTCAGATTTCGACCCCCCAGAATCCAAAAATAAAACAAGGCCCTTGTGAACATTCCAGTTTGGATCTCTTGGAAGAAGAGTGATATGGGGTTGAAAGACCAGGAGGTCCCCAGAATCCTGACAGGTCTGCAAGTTCTGGTGAAGGGTCCAAGTGTGCAATGATGTCAATGTATTTCTCCTAAGATAGGTCCATGTGTATGTGTGTAAGGCATGTGTGAGTGTGAGTACGCATGCACAATCGAGACGATGCAAACCGGTCACAATAAGCATGGCCTAGAATATGCTATGATCCACTCAAAGAGTGCAAGGCAAAAATGGGAACAAAATTTTATGATTCTTGGTGTGATGGAAAGGAGATAATAACTGGCTTAATCTAAAGCCCTATGAATTAAAACCCATGTATACACAGATTTATGTATAAATCCTATTGCTTATTCTGGCATTCTTTACATAATCAGAGTCCTTTATTCCACAAATCTGATACTAAAAAACCCCAAAACAAACCCTACTGGATGTACAAAAAGTGGTAAGTTGGGGGTTATTATTTATATATAAAAGAAGTCTTCATGTACTTATGCTTAAAAATAAGCTCACAGTCTTATGCTTTAAAAAATAAACTTCTAAGATGGTGGATTAGGTAAATGCTATGCCTGCTTCCTCCCAGGAGCACATCAGAATGACAACTAAATTATAGAACAATCAACTTCAGGTATCATCTGAAGACTAGCTGAGAAGAAACCCTACACTAAGGATGTAAATAAGAGGCCACATCGAGACTGGTAGGAGGGGGGGACACACGTAACGGGCTGACCCCAAACTCCAGTAGTGGTTGAACACCAGGAGGGGCACCTCAATGGTCCCCCTGAGAAGGAAGGAGCCCAGCTTCACACGGGGATCCCCAGCCCAGGGGTCTCGTTCCAGGAAGAGGAGTCCCCACAACATCAGGCAGTAAAAAGCAGTGAGGACTCTGTCCATCTGTCCTAGTGAGATGGAAGGCAGCTGTAAACCCAGAGGTCCTCTTAAAGGGCTCTCACATGGACTCACTTGGCTTACAAACACTCATCTGGGCTCTGGTGGAGGGTGGCAACTTGAGAGGTGCCAGAGATATATGGGGAAAGACTGAGTTACGTGGCTTTGGTGTGAGGGCTTTGTCCGGTGTGGAGGCTGCCTCACATGTAGCCTACCGAAGGGCACCATCTTTTCTATATTGAACTCTCCCCAAAGGGCCAAATCTGAGGCTAGATTGGTCTGATAAAATCCAGGTGTGTGCACCACCTTGTTGACACCAAGGGTCCCTACCCTGTCCTGGACACTCTTGGCTCCTGGGTGGCCAGCCCACCCCACAAGCTGCAAAAGCCTTTTATAGCACTGTGCAACCCACAGCTGCCCGGGGAACTTTCAGTGGCAGACACACAACTTGCACTGCAGCCACTCTTGGGAGGCTACAGGGACCTGCAGGCCCAAGGCGAGGGTGGCTAGCTGCAGTGTTTTCAGGACATTTTGCAAAATGGTCATGGGCCTGGCACCAGTGCAAGAACCGAATCTGCATTAATTTTGTAAAAAGCACCTGTGATACCCAGGAACCCCACTCCGCCCAGCTAGTGTTGCATCACTGAGGCCACTCTCGGCTACTGGGAGGCCAGCCCTGCCCCCTCCAGCTGCAGAAGTCTTTCACAACAGTGGAAGATTCATAGTTGTCTAAGGAACTTTTGGTGGTAGGAAGTCAGTCACAACTCTGCTGTAGCCTCTCTTGGGAGGCTCTTGGGGATCTGAGGGCCCGAAGCAAGTGGCCACTGTGTTCTCAGGGTGTTTGGCAAAGTGGTTGCGGGCCTGGCGCTGGCACCAGATCTGAATCTGCATTCACTCCGTGAAAACCACCGGCCGCGCCTCATGACTCCCTGGGATCCTGCCTCGCCCAGCTAGTTGCTGCATCACTGGGGACACTCTCAATGCTGTTAATCAGCCTGGTGTGCACATCTATGGAGGCTCTTTCCACAGCTCAGCCTTACGGGAAGCCTGTAGGTGGCAGCAGGCCTAGGGGGTCCCTGAGCCTGCCACTAAGCTGCCCCAGGCCCAATACTGGAGACAGCCAGGCTCGGTTTCACAGCGAGACCACTACATACACCTGTAGGTCCAGCACAGGCAGCAGCTGTAGGTCCACCACTATTAGCTTTGTGGCTCCTAGCATACAGTCCGGGGTCGGTCTCAGGCAAGGCTGAAATTGGTCTGCAAAGGAGCCATTCCCAAGAGATACCAGAAACAACACACCCAGAGCCCGGCTTCAGACCACACCAGAGCACTGCCTGGTTAGCACCCCAAGTGGCACACCCAAAGGGGGACCTCAACAGGCACAAGAACCTACTGGGATGAATCACCCTAAGGGGTCAGCCCCACAGCAGCTTATACACTGTGGGCATAGCCAGTTCTCATAGTCAGTCAACCTAGGAGTCAATCTTACCCACTGATGTTCCGAAAGCAATCTAGGCTCAACTACACCAGGAGAACACACATGTGAGGGATACTCCTGGAACACATGTACAGGTGATCAGGGAGACTGCACCACTGGACCATAGAGGACACATAGTACATAAGGCCACCTGGCAAAGACTGAGAGATATAGAAGACCTACCTAATACACAGAAGCAAACACAGAGGCAGCCAGAATGAGGAAACAAAGAAATACTTCTCAATTAAAAGAACAGAAGAAACCTCCAGAAAAAGAACTAAGTGAAATGGAGACAGAATTTAAAACACTGGTTATGACAATGCTTAAGGCACTTAGTGAGAATGTCAACAAAGAGATAGTGAGCATAAAAAAGGACATAGAAACCATAAAAACAAAGTCAGAATTAAACAATACAATAACTGAGATGAAGACTACACTAGAAAAAATTCAACGGCAGATTAGATGAAGCAGAGGATTTAATCAGCAACTTGGAAGACAAGGTAGCAGAAAACATCCCATGGGAACAACAAAAAGAATAAAGAATAAAAAAATGAAAAACAAAGGCAGTTTAAGGGACCTTTGGGACAACATCAAGAGTAACTACATTTGCATCATAGGAGTACCAGAGAAGAGAGGGAGCAAGGGATTGAGAAACTATTTGAAGAAATAATGGCTGAAAACTTCCCTAAGCTGGGGAAGGAAATAGACATACAAGCCCAGGAAGTACAGAGAGTCCCAAACAAGATGAACCCAAACAGGCCCACACGAAGACACATTATCATTAAAATGGCAAAGGTTAAAGACAAAGAGGAAATCCTAGAATCAGCAAGAGAAAGACAACTAGTTACTTATACGGGAGCTCCCAGAAAACTATCAGATGATTTCTCAGCAGAAAATTTTCAGGCCAGAAGGGATTGGCAGGAAATATTCAAAGTGATGAAAAACAGGAGCTTGCAATCAAGACTACTCTACTCATCAGACCATTATTTAAAATTGAAGGAGAGATAAAATGCTTCTCAGACAAGGAAAAGCTGAAGGAATTCATTACCATCAAGCCAGTATTACAAGAAATATTAAAAAGAACAAGGGGGAAAACAAATAAAAGAAGATAAAAAATATGAATAATAAAATGGCAATAACTATGTACCTATCAATTTTCACTTTCAATGGAAATGGATTAAATGCTCCAATCAAAAGACATAGGATAGCTGAATGGATAAGAAAACAAAACCCATGTATATGCTGTCTACAAAAGACCCATCTCAGATCAAAACACACACACAGACTGTAAGTAAATGGATGGAAAAAGATATCTCACACAAATAGAAACGAGAAAAAAACTGGGGTAGCCTTTCTTACATCAGACAAAACAGATGTAAAATGAAGACTATAATAAAAGAAAAAGGACATTACATAATGATAAAGGGATCATATATAACCCTTGTAAACATCTATGCACCCAACATGGGAACATCAAAATATATAAAACAAATATTGACAGATGTAAAGGGAGAGATCAACAGTAACACATAGTAGGGAACTTTAACAACTGACTGACACCAATGAACAGATTTTCCAGACAGATAATCTACAAGAAAACAATAGCCTTAAATGACACTCTAAACCAGATGGATTTAATTGATATTTTTAGAGCATTTCACCCCAAAGCAGCAGAATATACATCCTTTTCAAGTGCACGTGTAACATTTTCCAAGATAGACCACATATTAGGCCACAAAACCAGTCTAAATAAATTTAGAAAGATTGAAATCATATCAAGTGTCTTCTCTGACCACAATACTATGAAACTAGAAAGCAATTATGAGAAAAAAACTGAAAAACACACATAATGCATGGAGGCTAAATAACATGCTACTAACTAATGAATGGGTCAACAATGAGATCAAGGAAGAAATCAAAAGATACCTTGAGACAATCAAAAATGAAAAGACAATGATGTAAAATCTATGGGATACAGCAAAAGCAGTCCTAAGAGGGAAATTCATATCAATGCAAGCCTATCTCAGGAAACAAGAAAAATCTCAAATACACAGTCTAACTTCACACCTAAGGAAACTGGAAAAAGAACAGCAAACAAAGCCCAAAGTGAGTACAAGGAAGGTAGTAATTAAGATCAGAGCAGAAATAAACAAAATAGAGGCTAAAAACACAGTACAAAAGATCAATGAAATCAAGACCTGGTTCTTTGAAAAGGTAAACAAAATGGACAAACCTTTAACTAGACTCATTAAGGAAAAAGAGAGAGGAACCATATGAATAAAATGAAAATGAAAGAGGAGAAGTGAAAACAGACACCCCAGAAATACAAAAATTTTAAGAAAATGCTATGAGCAACTATACGCCAACAAATTGGACAATCTGGAAGAAATGGATAAATTTCTAGAAACGCACAATCTTCCAAGGCTGAATCAAGAAGAAACAGAAAATCTGAACTAACCAATTACCACTAATACGTATTCTTCTCAAACTATTCCAGAAAATTCAAGAGGAGCGAAGCCTCTCAAACTCATTTTCTGAGGCCACCCTAATCCCAAAACCTGACAAAGACATTACCAAAAAAGAAAACTAGGCTGATGTCCCTAATGAACATAAATACAGAAAGCCTCAACAAAATATTAGCAAACCAAATTCAGCAATACATTAAAAAGATCATACATCAAGTTCAAGCGGGATTCATTCTTGCTATGCAAGTTTAGTTCAATATTTGTGAATCAATTAATTGTGATACACCACTTAAACAAAATAAAAAAATAAAAATCATTGATCATATCAATAGATGTGGAAAAAGTGTTTGACAATATCCAGTATCCATTTATGATAAAAACTCTCAGCAAAGTGGAAATAGAGTGACCATATCGCAACATGAGAAAGGCCATATGATGAACCCACATATTCGATAGGGAAGAGCTAAAAGTATTTTCCTTAAGATCAGGAACAAGACAAGGATGTCTACTATCGCCACTTTTGTTCAACATAGTACTGAAAGGCCTAGCCACAACTATCAGACAAGAAAAAAAACGGCATCCAAATTGGAAAGGAGGAAGTAAAATTATCATTATTTGCACATGACATATTACTATATGGAGAACCCCAAAGATTCCACCAAAAAAACTATATGGGAAATATAGGCAATATTAGAACTGATAAATTTAGTAAAGTAGCAGGACATAAAATTAATATTCATAAATCAGCTTGCATTTTTATACACTACAATGAACTATCAGAAAGAGAAATAAAAACAATTTCATTTACAATTGCATCAAAAATAAAATACCTAGGAATAAATTTAACCAAGGAAATGAAAGACCTGTACTCAAAATTATAAGACGCTGAAGAGAGAAAGGAAAGAAGATACAAATAAAGGGAAGCATATACCATGCTCATGGATAGGAAGAATTAATATAATTAAAATTTCCATACTACCCAAAGCAATCTATAGATTCATTGTAATCTCTATCAATATAACAGTGGTATTTTTCACAGAACTGACAAATAATCCTAAAATTTATATGGAACCACAACATACCCTGAATAGCCACGACAATCCTGAGAAAGAAGAACAAAGCTGCAGGTATCAGGCTACCAGGTATCAAATTATACTACAAAGCCATAGTAATCAAAACAGCAGGGTATTGGCATAAAAAATAGACACAAAGATCAATGAACAGAATAGAGAGCCCAGAAATAAATCTATACCTATATATTCATTTAGTCTATGAAAAATGAAGCAATAATATACACTGGGATAAAGGCAGTCTCTTCAATAAACGATACTGGAAAAACTGGATGAATACATGAAAAAAATGAAACTGGACCACCTTCTTATGCCATACATAAGAATAAACTCAAAATGGATTAAAGACTTAAATGTAAGATCTGAAACCATAAAACTCCTAGAAGAAAATACAGGCAGTAAACTCTCAGATATTACCCTTAGCAATATTTTCACTGATATATCTTCTTGGGCGAGGGAAACAAAAGAAAAAAAAATAAACAAATGTGACTATATTAAAAATAAAACGTTTTTGCACAGCAAAGGAAACCATCAACAAAACAAAAAGACATCCTACTGAATGGGAAATGATACATTTGATAAGGAGTTGATATCCAAAATTTTATAAAAAGTTCATAGAACTCAACCACAAAGAGACAAACAATCCAATTAAAAAAAAACGGGCAGATGACGTCAATAGACATTTCTCTAAAGAGGACATACAGATGGCCAACAGACATATGAAAAGATGCTCAATGTCACTAATCATTAGAGAAATGCAAATAAAAAGGACAATGTGATATTACCTCACAACTGTCAGAATAGCTATCATCAATAAATAACAAACAACAAGGTTTGGTGATGATGTGGAGAAAAGGGAACCCTTGTGCACTGTTGGTGGAATTGCAAATTGGTGTAGTCACTACGGAAAACAGTATGGAGGTTCTTCAAAAATTAAAAATAGAACTACATTATGACCCAGCAACTCCACTCCTGGGTATTTATCCAAAGAAATCCAAAATACTAATCTGAAAAAATATAGGCAACCCTGTATTTACTGCAGCGCTATTCACAACAGCCAATGACCATCAGTAGATGATTGGATAAAGAAATTGTGGTACATTTATACAATGGAGTGTTACTCTGCCATAAAAAAGAATGAAATCTTACCATATGCAACAATATGGATAGACCTACAGGGTATTATGCTAAGTGAAATAAGTCAGACTGAGAAAGACAAATACCATATGATCTCACTTACATGTGGAATCTAAGGAACAGAATAAATGAACAAACAAAACAGAAATAGACTCATGGATACAGAGAACAAAGTGATGGCTGCTAGAAGGGAGGTGGATTAGGGGGATGGGTGAGAAATGTGGAGGGATTAGGAAGTACAAATTGGTACTCACAAAATAGTCACAGGGATGTGAAATACAATATGGGAAATATAGTCAATAATGTAAAAACTATGTTTAGTGTCAGATAGGTACTAGACTTATGGGGGATCACTTCATAAATTATATAAATGCCTAACCATTGGGCTGTACACCTGAAACTAATATAGAATAATATTGAATGTCAACTATAATTAAAATATATACTATATGATCATGGAATATAAAGTACAGCATAGAGAATATAGTCAGTGTATTATAATAGCTATATATAATGTCAGAGAGGTAGTACTCTTGTTGGGGTTATCTCTTTGTGAGGTGTGTCATTGTCTAATCACTGTATTATTTTATACACCTGAAACTAATGAAAAAAACTCGATTTACATACATTTTCAAAAATGCAATTGTGGTTTGACTCAAAGTGCACTTGTGTTTTACTTACAGACTTATCAGAGGGGTAGTGTAGTCATTTGACAGAGGCAGCCACAGGTGCCTATTTACACGCATCTGTCCCTTTACCTGGAGATGGAATACTTACCATAACAAGAGTCTGTGACTGAGCAGGAGGCAGCAAAATCTATCTGTAGGAATGAGTCCTCATTCACAGCAATGTCTGTGGTGACTACATAACGGGTGCTGGCCTTTTCGATGAAGACCAGGGCATCACCAGTGGAGCCACACACAGGCATCTTGGTGCCTCCGGGGTGAAGCAGCCATTTCCTACTATCCAGAGTTGTGAAGTCATCCTCCAAAACTGTATTACCAGAAATATTTCCTCCAATAAGAATCTGAAATATATTACAAAAAAAAAAAAAAAAAGACCCACAAATTTTCAAACTTTCTCGTCCAGAGATGAGAAAGTTCAGTCGTTTTTGTTTGTTTTTATCTGACTGACGACTCAGAACTGGCATTGTACAGCAAACACAGTGTTACAGCGCTTTCAGGATTCTCTTGTTTTTGTGGTCGGCTTGCCCATCTGGCAAGAAGCTACAGAAAACAAATCGAAGGACTGACAAAAGCCTTGCTGGGCCAAATTGTGCCTTTGGAAGCTTCATGTACTCAAGCTGGGAAAGCAAAATTTGGCTCACATGTGACTATTTTCTATTTAAAATTTCTATTTAAGGACAGTTGTATCCTAAGGCATTCCAGTTTCAATTCTTTGCATGGATTCTACCATTTGCTAACAGGTTCTTTGAGTTCCATTTGACACACGCTTTATTATGTATGAAGATCCATTAGAGCTGTCGATAGGATGTTAGGGAGATTTACGTATTTTTTCTTCAAAGGCTAGGAAAGAGGAGTTGGGAGCTACTGCGTGTGGCACCAATGCTAATTTGCACATTTTCCTTTTCAGAGAATTATAACCTCGCTTGATAAAGTGCCTCTATCCATATGGCAGAATCCTCTCTGAGCAGGAACTAAGCCTTCTGTCGTGTCTTCTATTTTTATCAGCTCAGGCGATTGAAGGAAAAGAGAATGAAAGGAAGCTAAATGCCATGTATCTAATTTAGCTGTGTGCCCCTGGGCAAGTGACTCAACTGTCCTGGGCTTCCTCAG
This sequence comes from Rhinolophus sinicus, assembly GCF_057876585.1. Lineage (NCBI taxonomy): Eukaryota > Metazoa > Chordata > Mammalia > Chiroptera > Rhinolophidae > Rhinolophus > Rhinolophus sinicus. The sequence continues at coordinate 47,173,441 of NC_142504.1, forward strand.
CTGAGCTGGGGGGTTGGACTAAATGTTATGGAAGGCCACATTCAGCTCAAGTGACAAAATTGTAATAGTTACTCCTGAAGGGACTAACCTGGTCAATAACCCAGGGGCTGTAGAAGTGCCCATTTTCAGACGGTTGCCACCAGCGGAGGCGAGTAGAAGCAGAACGGGCTTTCAAGGGTATCTCCAGGGCAATGTACCTGCCCACATTGCTGGAGTTGCTGAAAAGGAACTCTTGAAGGAGACTCCACGAGAGGCCGCCATTGAGGGAATACTGCAGAAGCACAGGTTGGCTCCTGGGGTCTGGAACACCTTTACCACATCCCAGTCTCATGAAGAACTGCACAAACCTGAGAGGAGTAAAATTTACTGTAGACATTTACTTCAGTGAGAAAGTCACACCATTAACGAAAGACACGTATGCAAGGTGCCACGGGGTAATGCATGGCTTTAATGAATATAAGGCTTTAAGGAATGTCCAAAGAAATAATGTCAAAGCTTGATTTTCCTTTTTAATGTGAAAGGGAGTTAATAAAATGTGAAATCTGCAAAAAGCCATTCTCCACCGTTTGGATTTCGTGCCCCTTCTCAGAGCGGGTCTGAGGGATGTGAGCACCCACGGCACCCTTTGACTGTTCTACAAGAAGATGGGTGGGTGTTCAAGTTTAGGAGTACATATTGTTACCAATTTAAGATAAATTTGGATTCTTGTCCTTAGTATCTGAAACTGGAAGAATATAATTAACGTAAAGTCAACCATTCTCAGGTTTTACCAGTAGTTTTTCAGATTGCATACTATTGGGTTTGGGAGACAGTTGTAACACTTCTTTGTGAAAGGCCAGGCATCTTTTGGAAGAGGTGTGTCAAGCCTGGGCCTCTTTTCTGTCTTCGGTGGTGGGGACAGGGGAGGATGAGTGTGGGGCGGTGGTGATGGTAGGCTGTGCCAGCCTCTGACTATTGCTGGGTCTGGATGATACCAGCCATCGAGAAGTGTGGCAGCCAGCCAGTGGCAGCCTTTCCAGCTGGCAGGGAGGTGGACAGAGTGGCAGCAAGCAGCAGGGGTGCCAAGGAAAACCAGCTCACATGTTATCTTTGGCAGGCAAGCTGCCGGTGCCTGGTCTGGCTGCTGTGCTGGCTGGTAATGCAGAACAAATTTCGTGTGTAACACACATACCCAATTACATATGCATCACACAGATGAAATATATTGGGGCTTATAATCAAAGTGATCAGTTCCATATACAAAACCACACATTCTTCATGGGTTCCTCCTCTCCTCATCTCCATTAACTGGGTAATCACTTATAACCTGAGAAAATTAGGATTTTTACATGGAGCATTTTGAGGTCAATATATGCAAATCCTACACAGCATGCTACCAAGATGAGATAAATAATGGAGCTTTTAAGATTGGATTAATGAAAAAAAATACATAGTTAGTGCCTAGTGACATTTATATCTATAAGAACAATAATCATTTACAGAGAAAAACTTTTACCATGTTGTCTACTTGTACTGGGAAAATATTTATATTAATTGAGTTATAGATAAATCATGTCAGAATTATTTAGAAAAACCAAATAATTTCTAAATTAGGTAACTCAGCTGCCAATGATAAACTTGAAATAAATAGCATCAAATTAAACCGTATGCATTAAAACAGGATAGTGATAAATAAATCTTGCTTTCTCTAACTGTACAATTATTTCACAGAACTGTATTTTTTTTATAAAGCATGATCAAATTTATAATCCAATAGATGAAATATTTAGGAGAAAGAGATGGATAAATATGTTAAGCTGTATTTTCATTTACTCTGAAATGTTTCAAAAACAAAAACATCATTTTTTTTGTTCACTTGCAAAAATAGGTCAGAGTTCCATTTTACGCATGTTAAATTGTCTGTTTTACTTTCCTGGCTAAGTGTCTGGCATATCAAATGATCAAAGAATACACATCTTGACAGGACATAATCCTCTGAGCCAGTTTAAAGTGTTTGTTTCTGAGTGACTCTGCTCAGTTTAGAAAATGAGTGCTTAGAATGTGTGAGCGAATCATTGGAAAAAAATGCCTATAAAGAATAAAGCTGCATTTCAAATGTTCTTAAACTGCTAATGGATATGAAATTAGTTGTGAATAATTTGAGGGTGTATTGTATTTCAATTATGCTTTCTACTAAGCATGGTGTAGATAATTTCTACATAGTCCAAGTGTTAATGAAAAGAATTCTGTAGAAAATGGTTAAAGAAGATGCGACATTATTGTCTTGAAGTTAAAGTAAGTTAAACATTGCCATTTCCCAGTCACCATCATGTAAAATACCAGATAATAACTTTTGTCTGTTTAGCTATGTTTCATTTCTGATCTAGTTATTGAACAAATCTCTCTCAGTTTGAGAATGAAAATTATATAAATTGGGTCTTAATGGATGGAGTCTTTGGTGAGAGAAACTCAGCATTTCCAATGGAAAGTCTTGTCTTTGAGATCTCTACTTCTTTCTGATTTAGTAATGTCCTGCTACTGTACATTACAATGTGGTTTTCCAACAGCATTTGAAAATGATTACCTAGCGTGTGATAAATCCAGATCTCGTGTCATCAACATGCGCAAGCCATCTTCATTGAAAAAGAGGTTGTTTCCACTGGAAAGGATCCCACACTTCCGAGATGGCTTTCCACCACTCATTAATAAGAATCTATCAGATTCCAGCTGACCTGAAGAAAGTGAAAAATGTGGTTTATCTGTGACCCCAATTATAGTCATATTATTTTTTGAAGGAATATAGTAAGTGCTTTGTGAAGTTTTAAAATATGAAGTCAGAAATATTGAAGTCATAGATTTTGGGATAAGAGGTTTCTCAACATTTTAGCTTATTTGAATTATTTAACCTTGGCTGTATAATTTAAGGGTCCACATGACAGAAAGAGTATGGTGATCCAGCCAGATAGGTCTCTCCTCTCTGCTTCTCTACACTGCAGAAAAAAAAAAAGACACTGGCTAATCAGAGAGAGACTCGGGGCACAAGCATGGGAGGGTACTGGCCTTTCTACGGGCCTCCTCACCGTGTCCTTGCTACTGCGAGGCCAGGATCAGGCAAGTATTACATATTATTTTTCAAAACAGTTTTAATAGGAGAAATTTCAGTGTACTTTAGTATTTCCTGTTAAATTATATCTTTCAAAACCAGCTTGCACATCTCCTCAGATACTCATCTTAGATATAGTTTATTTTTTTGATTGTAGTAAAACACACATAAAATTTCATCATTTTAAAATGAACAACTCAGTGGCATTTAGCACATTCACATTGTTGTGCAACCATCATTACTACCTGGTTCCAGAACTTTATCATGACCAGGAAGTAAACCTTGTAAGTGGTCACTCTCCATTTCCCTCTGACTCACTTCACTCCCTACCAACTAATCTGCTTTCTAACTCTATGGATTTGCCTATTTTTGATGTTTCACAAAAATGTAATTATATGATATGTGGCCTTTTGTATTTGACTTCTTTCATTTGCATAATGTTTTCAAGGTTCATCCATGTTGTAGCAGGTGTCAGTATTTCATTCCTTTCTATAGCTAAACAATATTTCCTTGTATTGATATACCTATAAGTAACAACTTTATAGACAACTTAGGAAAAAGAAAAATATTTTAATTTAGGGAAAAAGAAAAAAATCTTTAATCCTAGTATCCTAACATAGATAGCTATTACATTTGTTTAAGACTTTCTCTTATGAGAATGTTTTTATATAGTTTTATCCGAGTACATATCAAAAGATACATAACTAATTGTGAATAATTGCAATTATCACATCACATACATTTTTCTATGTTGTAACATTATCTTCAAAGATTAACGATGTTAAATTCTAGGTTTAACTGAGGCACAGAAAGTGATGAAAAGTTGCTTAATGAGTTGGTGATAAAGCCAACGAAGGAATTTATTTCTCTGGAAACTTGTTCTCTCCACCCAAGAATATTAACCTTCTATAGACATTTTCCAAAATTATCATTAATGACAAATTATATGTGATAGAAAAAGTGGTGAAAATAGCCTTAGTTTTTCTTAGTTATGGTCTTGCTCATTCTACTTACCATTGTTTCAAAATGGAACCCTATAAAATTCAGAACTAAATTAAGGCTTGAGTGGTTTCACTTGTAATGATAAGTAATGAAACATTAGAGCGGAACTTAATGATTACTTCTATATTACAAATTGTGTTTAATATGTAAGTTCTTCCACAAAGCTACACAGAATTTATAAGAAAAGATTACCTTCAAAATCATCCTTGAGAAAATCAGGATTTTTGGTGCTTATTTTACAGGTTGGACCTGAATAGCCGGGATCACATATACACTTAGTTCCATTGATACAACTCCCATGTCCGTTACACATCTCTTCACATTGGAGACCAATATAGACATTATCAATGGCCCATGTCACTGGCTGAGAGCCAGCAGGGTAAAATCCTTGGTACCATCTGAAACGCACAGATCTGGAAAAGAGGTACAAGTCTTTCAAAATCTAATAAACAGAACAATATAACTTCAAAGTAAGCACATCTGATCTATGAACAGTGGGCAGTTACCACCACTGTACCACACTCAAGAAATAGAAAACATGATTCAGTATGTCAGGAACACAAACTCCATTTCTCAATCTACAGGATTTTGCCAATAAGGCTCTTGCTTCCTGTAAGCCTTCCCCAATTCTATCACTATGTCAAAATTCCGTCTGAGTGCCCATCTTTTTCTTTTTTAATTCAAGTTTACTGGGGTGACAGTTGTTAGTAAAGTTACATAGATTTCAGGTGTACAATTCTGTAATACATCATCTGTACAACGCATTGTGTGTTCACCACCCAGAGTCAGTTTTCTTTCTATCACCATATATTGGATCCCCTTTACTCTCATCTACCACCCCTCTTCCCCTCTTACCCTCTGGTAACCACTAAACTATTGTCTGTATGTATCAGTTTTTGTTTCTTCATTTGTTTGTCTTGTTCTTTTGTTTTCAGTTTTATATACATATACTTGTTGGTGGGAATGCAGATTAGTGATTTTTCGATATTGACTTTCTTGATGATATTTCTCCATCCCTACTATCTACATTTCACATAACTAATCTTTCTTTGTTTTTAAGAATTGAGGTAAAATTCACATAACACAAAAGTAACCATTAACCTTTAAAGTATACAGTTAGGAGGCATTTATCAGCACATTCACAGTGTTAGCCAACCATCACCTCTATCGAGTTCCAAGATATTTTTATGACCGCAAAAGGAAACTCGGTGCCCATTAAGCAGTTTCCCTATCCCCAGCCCCCGGCAACCACTAATCTGCTTTCTGTCTCTATGGATTTACCTGTTTTGGATAATTCATATATCTCATACAATATCTGACCTGTAGTATCAGGCTTTGTTCACCTAGCAAGATGTTTTCTTTCTTTTTTGTTGTTGTTTTATTTTACACTAAGTAGTATTTTTAAAATTAATTAATTTAAGATTTTATTAAAAATATAGCTAACGTACAATATTATATCAGTTTCAGGTATACACCATAGTTATTTAACATTACATACCCAAAGAAGTGATCGCCACGATAAGTCTAGCACCCATCTGACACTGTACCATGCTACCACAATATTATTGACTATATTCCCCATGCTGTACATTACATCTCCATAACTTATTTGTACTGGAAATTTGAACCTCTCAGTCCCTTTGTCCTTTCCCCCCTTTAAAAATTTTTCCATTTTACAGTTGACATTCCATACTATTTTATATTAATTTCAGGTGTATAGCATAGTGGTTAGACATTTATATAATTTAAGAAGTGAGCTCTCTGGCAAGTCTAGTACCCACTGGCACTATACATAGTTATTACCATATTATTGACTATATTCCCTGTGCTTTACTTTACATCCTCATAATTATTTTGTAACTAAAAATTTGTACTTCTTAATCCCGTCAGCTTTTTCACACTGCCCCTCAACACCCTTCCATTTATCATCCCAACAAATCTAGTACCTACCTGACATTACACAGTTATTACAATATTATTGATTATATTTCTTATGCTATACCCTGTATCCCCACAACTACTTTCTAACAACCAATTTGTATTTCTTAATCACTTCCCTTTTTTCACCCATACCCCCAACACCCCTCCCGTCTGCCAACCACCAAAATGTTCTCTGTATCTATGAGTTTGTTTCTGTTTTGTTTATTTTGTTCCTTAGATTCCAAATATAAGTGAAATCACCTTGTATCTGTCTTTGTCTGTCTTACATTCCACTCAGCACAGTACCCTCCAGGTCCATCATGCTGCCTCAGATGGCAAGATCCCATTCCCTTCTATGGCCAAGCAATAGTCCATTGTATATATGTACCACCTCCCCTTTATCCACTCATTCATAGATGGACACCCAGGCTGCCTCCACATCTTGGCCATTGTAAACAATGCTGCAGTGAACATATGGATGCATAAGTCCCCTTAAAGTAGTGTTTTGGGTTTCTTTGGATAAATACCCAGAAGTGGGATTACTGAGTCCTTCTTTGTCTTTTGTTATAGCCTTTGTTTTAAAGTCTATTTTGTCTGGTATAAGTATTGTTACTCAAGCTTTTTTTGTTTTTGTTTTTTTTTCTTTCCATTTCCATGAAATATCTTTTTTTCCCATCCTTTACTTTCTGTTCTGTGTATGGCTTTCAATCTGAAGTGAGTCTCTTGTAGAGAGCATGTATAAGGATTTTGCTTTCTTATCCATTCAACCCTCCTTGATTGGAGCATTTAATCTATTTATATTGAAAGTAATTGTTGATACATATGTAGCTATTGCCATTTTATTATTCATAACTTTGATAATTTTTTTTTCCATCTTAAAAAAGTCCCTCTAACATTCTGTGCAATACTGGTTTGGTGGTGATGAATTCCTTTAGCTTTTTATTGTCTGGTAAGCTCTTTATCTCTTTCGATTTTAAATGATAGCCTTTCTGGGTAGAGTACCCTTGGTTGTAGGTCCTTGCTTTTCATCACTTTGAATATTTTGTGCTAATCCCTTCTGGCCTGCAGAGATTCTGTTGCAAAATCATGTGAATATCTTATGGGAGCTTCCTTATAAGTTACTAGTTGCCTTTCTTTTGCTGCTTTTAGGATTCTCTCTTTGTCTTTAACCCTTGCCATTTTAATTATAATGTGTCTTTGTGTAGGGTTCATCTTGTTTGGGCCTCACTGCACTTCCTGGGCTTGTATGTCTATTTCCTTCTTTAGCTTAGGGAAGTTTTCAGCCATTAGTTCTTCAAATAGGTTCTCAATCCCTGGCTTTCTCTCTTCTCCTTCTGGTTCACCTATGATGTGAATGTTGTTACGCTTGATGTTGTCCCAGAGATCACTTAAACTAGCCTCATTTTTTAAAATTCTTTTTTCTTTTTGTTGTTCCGATTGGGTGTTTTCTGTTACCTTGTCTTCCAAATCGCTGATTCAATCCGCTGCTTCATTTAGTCTGCTGGTGATTCCTTCTAGTATGTTCTTCATTTCAATTATTGTATTCTTCATTTCTGACTGGTTCTTTTTTATGGTTTCTATGTCCTTTTTCATGCTTGCTATCTCTTTGTTGACGTTCTCACTAAGTACCTTGAGTTTCCTTATAACCATTGTTTTGAACTTTGTATCTGGTAGGTTGCTTGCCTCTACTTCATTTAGTTCTTTTTCTGGAGTTTTCTCCTATTCTTTTACTTGGGATGTATTTCTTTGTTTCCTGTTTTGGCTGCCTCTCTGTGTTTGTTTCTATGTATCAGGTAGATCTGATACATTTCCCAGTCTTGGCCAGGTGGCCTTATGTAGTAGGTGCCCTGTAGGGCCCTGGCAGAGTCTCCCTGGTCACCTGCTCCAGGTGCTCCAAGAGTGTCTCTTGTGTGGGTTGTGAGTGCCCTCCTGTTATAGTTGATCCTTGATTGTTTTTGGCATGTCAGTGGGTGGGACTGACCGTCAGGCTGATTGGCTGTGCGGTTTGGCCACATCCACAGCTTACAGACAACTGTGCAGGGAGCTTACCACATGGAGCTGGATTCACCCCAGATGACTCTGGTACTGCCCTTTGTGTGTTCCATTTGTGGGGCTAATTGGGCAGTGCTCTGTTGTGGTCTGAAGTCAACCTCCAAGTATGTTGGTTCTGGGGCTTCTTGGAAGGAGATCTGGTGCAGACCAAGGTCACCCACTGTTTGTGACCAGCCAAGGACTATCTGGTAGGAGCTACAAAATGATCCATGGCTGTTTGCTGCTTTTGCTGGACCTAGAGGTATGTACGATAGGGCACGCTGTAAACTGAGAATGGCTACCACCTGTACTGGGCCTGGGGTAGCTCCATAAAAAGCTAGGACACCCCGAGGACTGCTGCCACCTGCTGGCTCCTTTAAGATTCAGCCACTTGATAAAGCCTTGTGCCATACACAAGTTGGGTTAGGCAGGGTCTCAGGGAGTCACTAGGGTGGGAAGAGTTGTGTTCACCAGGTTAAGGATATATTCTGGTTTGGTGCCAGTGCTGAGCCTGAAACTACTCAGTGAGTCTCAGAGCACACCGAGGCCACACCTACCTGGGGCATGCAGAGTCCAATAGTTTTCCAAGAAAGAGTGCAGTGTGGGTGGGGCTGGCTGTTCTCAGAGAAAGTGCCTCTGATGTTGGGCAAGTTGGGTGGGGCACTGTCTTGGAGTCAGCAGGGTGGACCAGTTGAGCTCACCAGGCCAATTGTCCTGTGGGAGAGGGCTCAACACAGGAAATATGGCACTTGCCTGCTGGCTACATGGGAGAATGACCGACCCCACAGAGGGAAAATGGTGACTGTCCTCCAGCCCTTGCCCTGAGGCCACACACCTTAGTCTGCCCCCTGTATGCCTGCAATTCCCTCAAGTCACCGTCCCTCCACCAGAGCCCAGAGTGAGTGTCTGTGAGTGAATCCGTGTGCTGGCCCTTTAAGAAGACATGTGGGTTTCCTGCACCCTTCTGTCCCATCTGGATGGTTGGAATCTACTGTTTTTCACAGCCAGATGTTGTGGGTGCTCCTCTTCCCAGCATCAGTACTCTGGGTTGGGGAGACCAGTGTGGAGCTGGGGTCCCTTGCTCCTTCAGGGGGAACCTCCATGGTTGAAATCTCCCTCCTTATTCTCACGGAGGTTAGGGACCAGCCTGTTTCACATCTCTCCTCTGCCTACCAGTCTTGACATGGTTTCTTTATATCCTTAGTTATAAAACTTTTGTTCAGCTAGACTTCAGATGGTTCTCCAGGTTGACTGTTCTATAATTTAGTCATAATTTTAATGTGTTCACAGAAGGAAGCAGGCACAGTATTTATCTAATCCACCATTTTGGATTTCAGTATTGAGCAAGATGTTTTCAAGGTTCATCCACATTGTAGCCAGTATCAGAATTTCATTCCTTTATAGGACTGTATAATATTCCATTATATGGGTATACCATCTTTATTTATCCATTCACCAATTGACGGACATTTGTTTGTTCCCACCTTTTGGCTATTGTGTATAGTGTTTCTATAATATTCTTATATAAGTATTTGCTTAAATACCTGTTTTCAATTCTTTTGGGTAAAATGGAAGTGAAATTGCTGGGCTATATGGCAAAGAAATAGTCCCTTAATTTCTCTCTCTTCTATAATTTTGATGGAATTTCCATTATTATAGTTACCACTGTTGTAGATATATATATATATATATATATATTTTTAAATTTTATTTTATTAAATTTATTGGGGTGACAATTGCTAGTAAAATTACATAGATTTCAGATATTTAAAGCATACCTATTTTCTCTGTTGGCTGTGTACTCCTAGAGGCCAATCTTCATGTCTCTTTCTTCTTTGTACCCTTTTATGTGCCCAGTACAGTGTTTCATATACAGTAGATGCTCAATAAATGTTTGTTTTATGTCATTTGTTGTGAAAGCCTTAAGCACCAAACTAAAGTCCTTTGGATTTTATCCTATTGGCAACAGAGAGCTCCAAGAGGCTATTTTAATGAGAGGAGTGACAAAACCAGATTTATTTTTAGATAGTTGTCTGTTATTTCTTAATTTCTTTTTAAATCAAAGATAATTTTCCTTTTTATTTTTAAGTAAATAGTCTTATCATCTTGTTGATGATAAATTAGCCCCTTAGATAGAATCTACATATTTAGGTAATAGTCCAGAAATAGTTTAGTATATTTTATCATGTACAAAACTCAATGCAAAGGAGATAGGTTTATTTTAGAGGGTATAGATACAGAGACGGCATGTGTACTCATTTTTGTACCCTGTAAATCTGACCAATTTTCAGTTATCATAGAAACCAAATTCAGAATAATTTTTTATTCATAAAACAGAAATTAGAAGTCAATATTGGAAGCATTTATTAGGTTTTTAAAGTTTAGTAGAGAGTAAAGCAGATGGAGACAAGATCTCACATATAATTTTAACCCTAATTTCATTGTTTATATCAAGACTCCAACTATATTGAGCTGCTCCCAAAATGCCAGTTCATAATTAAATTTTATTTTCAAATACTTGTCAGAATTTAGTCTTGGCAAGAAGCACTTCCTACCTTTTGAACTTTCAGACTGCTGAGCTGAGGGATATGGCTGGAGTTTTCCTTTGAACAAGAGCCTACATGGATTTTTTTGAACTTCTTATTTATTCAAATGTTCTGAATACAAATGAACCACATTGGTTGGATATTTATTATTGTTCACCTGCTTTGACACAGAAACTGCAAGCACTATGATAAATGGGATAAAGGGTCTGGTTTCACTATGGTTCCCTTCTGCTGAAATCTTATTTAGAAAATTTCTCACTGCCACCCTCCCTGGTGAATGTCAGCATCTGTTCTCCCACACCAGTGCTATTCAAAAGGATCTGTTTTTTAAATGTAAACTTAAAATTTCAAGCACACAACAGTGTTTTCATTAAATAGGAGTTTTGGTTGACTCATTATGAAACTGAATAAAGCAAAAGTAATTAGGAATTTTAAAGACAAAAAGACTCTAGACGAAAAGGACACATAGATGATGTGAATAAAATTTGATGGAAGCTCAATACCTATGCTTCAAATGTTTACTCACTATATGTGGAAGCAAAAATGAGCATTTATGCACCTGAAAATATTTAAGATACTTTCTTTTTTTTTGGGTATCCAGTGTCCAGTAAATGCAAAGAAAATGATAATTTCAACATAAGTTAGATTTTTTTTTTTTTTTTAAGCATCTAGTTCTTGAGCCATTGTTATGTACCATGCTGAATACAAACCAAGGGATAGTTCACTGAGTTGGAGAAAATTTAACTTCTGCCAGCAATTTATGCTTGTGTGGGTTTTAAGAAGAGTGTTGATTCTTTTCCTGAAACATGGACTAGACAACACTACTAAGGCATATTCTTCTCTTTGCTGAAATGGTTGAAGGCAGTCTGAAAGATAGGTTTATATCATTGTGAGAATTGGCATGCATCTGTAACGGATTTACTTTCTTTTCACAGAAATAAAAATGACATGTAGAATTAGAAGATCCAAGATGGCAGAGTAGATAAATGATGTGCTTCCCTGCATCCCAGGTCAAATTAAAATTACAATTAAATTACAGAATGATCGACATGGAGAACGATCTGAAGTCTAGCTGAACAGAAGTCTTATAACTAAGGATATAAAGAAGAAGCCACATAGACACTGGTAGGAGGGGCAGAGATGTGGAATGGGAGGCCCTACACTTGTGTGTGGCAGTTGAGAATCTGGAGAGATAGCTCAATCATAGAAGTCCCCTCCAGAGGAGAGAGGGATCCCAGCCTTACACCAGGCTACCCAGCCCCATGTACCAGTGCCAGGAAAAGGAGCCCCGACAACATCTGACCGTGAAAAACAGTGGGGATGCTAAATAGCTGTGTGAGACAGAAGGCTGTGGGAAATTCCGATGTCTTTTTAAAGGGCACATGCACAAACTCACTTGCTCGCAGGCACTTGCCCTGGGCTCTGGTGGAGGGATAGTGACTTGAGAGGCATCAGAGACATATATAGAGAGACTAAGTTGTGTAGATGCAGGGAGAGGACTTGGGGGACAGTTGCTGTTTTCCCTGTGTAGAACTCTCTTCCCAAGCACCCGAGAGGTAGGCACCATCTTTCTTGTGTTGAACAACCTCCTCCCCTTCACAGCCAAATCTGAATCTACATTGACCTAGTGAACTCTGCTCACTCTACTTGCTTGCTCCACCCTGGTAGCTCCCTGGGACCATGAACCACCCAACTTGTTCAATGCCTGAGGCACTTTCTTATCAAACAGCCAGCCCCACCCACATTGTACTCTTTTTTGGACAACTCTGGTAGGTCTGCGGGCCCTGGGTGGGCAGTGGCTGGCCTCGGTGTATTCTGGGACTTTTGCTGAGTAGCTCCAGGTTCAGAGCTGGCACCATTCCAGAATTAACGTTAACATGGTGAATACTTGTCTCACCCTGGTAACTGCCTCAAACCCCACCTCACCCAAATTGTGTACCACAAAAGGCTCTATCAGCAGCTGGCCTTATAGGAGCCAGCAGGTGGCAGAGGGCCGTGGGGTGTCCTGGGCTTTTTGTGGAGCTACCACTGGCCTGATACTGGTGGCAGCTGACCTCGGATTGCAGCGTGGCCCCTTCCATGTGCTTTCAGGTCCAGCACAGGCAGCAACCAACCACAGATCTCTTTGTAGCTCCTACCAGGTAGTCCCTGGCAGGTTTCAGGCAGTGGGTGACCTGGGCTTGTATTGGAATCATTCCCAAAAGGCCCCAGAAGCAATATACCTGGAGGTCAGCTTAAGACCACAGCAGAGCACCGCCCAATTAGCCCCACAAGTGGCACACACAAAGGGCGATCTCAGCAGGCACAAGAGCCCACTGGGGTGAATCCCACTCCGTAAGGTATGTCCCCCCATCCCCCCTCCACAGCAGCCCATAAGCTGCGGACATGGACAAACCCCACTGCCAGTCAGCTTGAGGATCACTTCCACCCATTGACATGCCAACAGCAATCATGACTCAACTATAGCAGGAGGATACACAAAACCCACACAGGGGACACTCCTGGAGCACCCGGCGAGTTGACCAGGGGGACTGTGCCAGTGGGTCCTATTACTATATAAGGTCATCTGGCCAAGACTGGGAGACATAGCAGATCTACCTAATACATAAGAACAAACAGAGAGGCGGACAAAATGGGGAAACAAAGAAATATGTAACAAATAAAAGAACAGGAAAAAAGTCCAGAAAAAGAACTAAATGAAATGGAGGCAAGCAACCTACTAAATACAGAGTTCAAAACAGTGGTTATAAGGATACTCAAGGAAATTAGTGAGAACTTCAAAAAGAGATAGCAAGCATAAAAAAGGCTACAAAAATCATAAAAAAGAACCAGTCAGAAGTGAAGACTACAATAACTGAAATGAAGAATACACTAGAAGGAATCACCAGCAGACTAGATGAAGCAGAGGATCGAATCAGTGACTTGGAAGATAAGGTAGCAGAAAACACCCAATTGGAACAGCAAAAAGAATAAAAAAAAAAAAAAAAAAGAGGATAGTCAAATGATTACTACCAACAACATCAAATCAGTAATCAAAAAACTTTCAACAAATAGTAGTACAGGACTGAATGGCTTCCCAGATGCATTGTACAAAACATTCAAAGAAGAATTTACACCTATCCTTCTCAAACTATTTCAAAAAATTAATGAGCAGGGAAAGCTCCCAAGGTTATATAGATGGCTACCATCATCGATTCCAAAACCAGATCCACATTACAAAAAAGATAATTATAGACCAATATGAACACAGATGCAAATATCCTCAACAAAATATTAGCAAACTGAATACAGCAGTGCATTAAAAAGATCATATACCATGATCAAGTGGGATTTATTGCTGGGAGACAAGGTTGGTTCCATATTCCCAAATCAAGTAACATAAACAAAATGAAAAATAAAAATCACTGATCATATCAATAGAGGCAGAAAAAGTGTTTGACAAAGTCCAATCCAATATCCATTTATGATAAAAACTCTCAGCAAAGTGGAATAGAGGGAACATATGAGTACCTCAACATAATAAAGGTCACATATGACAAACCCACAGCTAACATCATCCATCTTCAACGGGGAAAAGCTAAAAGCATTCTTTGTAATATCAGGAAAAAGACAAGGATGCCCACTTTCACCAGTTTTATTCAACATATAGTATTGGAAATCCGAGCCACAGCAATCAGACAACAAAGAGAAATAAAAGGCATCCAAATTGGAAAGGAAGAAGTAAACTGTCATTATTTACAGGTGACTTGACACTACACAGAGAACCCCAAAGATTCCATCAAAAAACTATTAGAACTGATAAATGAATTCAGTAAAGTAGCAGGATACAACATTAATATTCAGAAATCTGTTGCATTTTTATACATCAATAATGAACTCAGAAAGAGAAATTTAGAAAACAATCCCATTTACAATTGCATCAAAAATATACCGTATTTTGCCACGTACAGTGTGCACCTTTTTGCCCAAATTTGTGAGTGAAAAATAAGGATGCATATTACACATGGGTAGTACTCATTCCATACTTATATAAATGTTTTTATTTTTTTATTTATGCTTATGAGTTAAAAGTGTAACTGTAGAAATCAATAATAATATCCGTATGCAAAATAATCCTTGGAATATGATAATTGGTTTTGTTGAACTTACAATGAACTTGCAACAACAAAGAATTCTTGGCCTTCTATGATGAGTAAATATTGTAAATTTGTTACCAGCACATAAAATTTCTTGTACCTTGTATCTTACATAAAATTTCTTGTACCTTGTATCTGTTTTTGTGTTTTGTAATTATTTGTTACATAAAATTTCTTGTACAATAATATCTTAAAAAATGAATGTAAAACTTCCTTTATATTACAAAAACAAGTACCTAAACATAAACAAATAAAAATTTGAATTAAAAAATTAAAATGAAAGATTTTTTCCCCTGAAAGTTTGGGCCTAAAACATAGGTGTGCATTATACATGGTAAAATATGGTACCTACGAATAAATTTAACCAAGTGGTTAAAGACCTGTACTCAGAAAACTATAAGACACTGAAGAAAGAATTTGAAGAAGATAAAAATAGATGGAAGCACACTCTGTGCTCATTGATAGGAAGAATTAGTATAGTTAAAATGTCCACACTATCTATACAAAGTAATGTATAGATTCAATGCAAACCCTATCAAAATACCAATGGCATTTTTCACAGGACTAGAACAAATAATCTTAAAATTTATAGGGAAGCACAAAAACTCTGAATAGCCACAGCAATCATGAGAAAGAAGAACAAAATTGGAGGTATCATGCTGCCTAATATGAACTATACTACAAGGCTAAAGCAATCAGAACAGCATGGTATTGGCATAAAAACAGACACTAGATGCATGGAACAGACTAGAAAGCCCAGGAATAAACCTACACCTATATCATCAATTAATCTATGACAAAGGAGGCAAGAACATATAGGGGTGGAAAGACAGTCCATTTGATAAATGGTGCTGGAAAAACTGGACAGATACACACACAAAAAATGAAACTGGACAACTTCTTTACCACATATAAGAATAAACTCAAAATGGGTTAAAGGCTTAACTAAGAGCGGGAGCCATAAAACTCCTAGAGGAAAACACAGGCAGTAAGCTCTCTGACACCGCTCTTAGTGATACTTTTTCTGATATACCAGGCAAGGGAAACAAAATAAAAAAATACACAAGTGGGACCACATCAAACTAAAAAGGTTTTACACAGCAAAGGAAACCATTAACAATACAAAAAGACATCCTAGTGAATGGGAGAAGATATTCATCAATGATACATTTAATAAGGCGTTAATATCCGAAATTTAAAAAATAAACTCATACAAGTCAACACACAAACAACAACGATGACAACGATGACGATGACGAGAACAATCCACTTAACAACTCGGCAGAGGCTCTGAATAGACATTTCTCCAAAGACGACATAAACATGGTGAAAAGATGCTCAATGTCACTAATCATCAGAGAAATGCAAATTAAAACCACAGAGAAATACTACCTCACTCCTGTCAGGATGGCCATCATCAATAAATCAGCAAATAACACCTATTGGCGAGGATGTGAAGAAAAGGAAACCCTCATGCACTCTTGGTGGGATTGCAAATTGGTGCAGCCACTATGGAAAATTTTTTGGAGGTTTCTCAAAAATTTAAAAATAGAACTACCTTATGATCCAGCAATTCCACTTCTGGGTATTTATCTGAAGAAATCTGAAACACTAATTTGAAAAGATATATGCATTTCTATGTTCACTGCAGCACTATTTACAATAGCCAAGGTATGGAAGCAACCTAAGTGCTCATTAATAGCTGATTGGGTAAATAAATTGTGGTACATATACACAATAGAATATTGTATTCTGCATGTCTCTGTCCAGTTTTCCCAATACCATTTATTGAATAAACTGTCTTTACACCACTCTATATTCTTGCTTCCTTTGTCACAGATTAATTGACCACATAGGTGTACGTTTATTGCTGGGCTCTTGGCCATAAAAAGGAATGAAACCTTACCATTTTCAACAACATGGATAGACCTTGAGGGTATTATGCTAAGTGAAATAAGTCAGAGAGAGAAAGACAAATACCATATGATCTCACTTATATGTGGAATCTAAAGAACAAAATAAATGAACAAACAAAATAGAAAAAAGACTCATAGATACAGAGAAAAAACTGACAGTTGCAGGGGGAAGGAAGTTGGAGAGCTGGGTGAAAAGGTGAAGGGATTAAGAAATATAAATTGGTGGTTACAAAACAGTCACGGGGATGTAAAGTAAAGCATGAGAATATAGTCAGTAATGTTGCAACAACTATGTATAGTGCCAGGTGGGTACTAGATTAGTCCTGGGATCACCACATAAATTATATAAATGTCTAACATTTATATAATTGTGTTGTACATCTGAAACTAATGTAAAATAATATTGAATGTCAACTGCAGCTGAAAAAAACTAATTGAAAAAAATGTCATGGAATACAAATAACATGACTGTTAAGTTCTGTGCCTTTATAATTGGAGGAGGTATATTTTAAACTGACACCTGATATCAGTAGGTGAAAATATAGACATCTGCATTTCTCTTGTTCAAAATTCCAAATTACATCTCCATGCCTTACGTGCACGCATAGTCTGGTGGACATAACCAAGTGCTGAGTGAAGCCGGCTCCGTGATGCTGGAGTTGGTCATTTTACTCAGGACCTCTGATTGGCAGATCTTTGTGACCTTACTTCATACTCCTTTAAATGGTAGAATTTCCATGTTGGAAGTTGCTGAAGCAAGTCTCAGTTGTCAAGTCAATCTAAAACCATGGCATACAACCTATCTTTAGGGTTGTTTTCTATTTAATCTAATGTTTAGCTGGGCATTTGGAGGAAATCAGAGGTCGATTAAGGAAAAAACCCGCATCTTCTCAGCAATATCCCATGGTCATGGGATTGGTCATAGGTGCCTAAGTGATTCGCTACCCAGGACTTTCCCTACCTACACTGCCCATAAACATGGATTTTTGGATTTTTGGCCACTGTGCTTCTATTGCAACACTTGGATTTCTTGGCCATAGCTGACTGGCTCTTTCCAGTCAGCTTTCATAGCTGATTTTCTTTCCTAGAAATGCGGAATTATGAGCTCCAGAAAATGAGAACTGTAATTACTGAATGATATTAATATCAGCATGACAAAAATGAGGATCACAATTTTTTTTGCTAATGTCCTCACACTTCTTGAATGGAGTCCATGTTGTTCTCCAGTATGTTGCCAGTAAGTTCTTCTACTTTTTAAAAAATAAGCCTCTTTGTATTTCTTGCAACATATAATCTTAAATAATACAACTGATTTTGGATGAAAACTTTTTCATGAGCTATTTTCCCCCTGCCCAATTTATTTATGGACAAGCTCAACCCCCACCTCCTAGGTGTTTTCTGGTTGTGCTGGCTGAGTCCGCAGCTCTGTCTGTTCCCATGATCTCCAGAGACAATCCTTGCCTCCTTGGCCGTGACTTGTAAAGAAGCTTGATGACATTTTACTAAGTAATGCTTTTTTTTTTTTTTTTTTTTTTAAATAAAAACTGTTAGATTTACTATTAAAATAATGTCCTGGTGCAAATAGTAAAAATTGATAAAGTGACATATTCAACAACACAAAACATTAAAGTCCTTAAAAATTAAATTATAAAAATTATGCGGATGATATGAAGAGGAGTATATTTATGTTCAAAGAGAATGCAGACTTTTGAAAATCCACTTTCACCCCTCTGGAAAGGTATTAGTAGTTTTAGTAGTTTTGCTTGAAGACCCAAGACTTCTAATTATTCTGAGTTTCACATTGGAAATGCAAATCTATTTCCATCTTGAAAGTATGTTATTAGTACTTTCTTCTTTTTTTGACATACCGTGAAAGAATAAGTTCTTTATTCTGAGGGAAAAGACAAGTTTTGAGGCTGGCTGCTTTGTTGACTTTCTTTTTGTTGACTTGCTCTTTGTTCACTTATATCATTGCTTTTATTTTCTGAACTATACTTTTCATTTTATTTCTGTTAGAATTGAAGTCTTTCATCTCCAAATAGCTTTTTAACAAAAGAGTCAAATAAATATATGTAACAAGAATGCTGAGAAAGGTTGAAAAAGTAGAAATGCTTGGAGGAAGAGTGCTAACAATTTTTTTTTTTATGAGACACTTGGAACATTCTGTGGGATTCTATCCTCCATACGTGTCTCCTCCCAATGAGAAACATAGGTAGATGTTTGAAAGTCATAAAATTCTAACTGCATTTATATTGTGAGGTGGAGGAGAGAGTGGCGGAGGGTTACAACGTTAGGGGAAAACCGTATTTCTGTTGCTTTCTAACTGATCTAATAAAGACCCACGGGGGTGTGAACCTCCTGACAGAGTGCAGTCCACGGTGTGCTCTTTTAAATCTATCTTCAAACCTTAAGTTCGAAGTATGTCAGTTCAGTGCCCTAGGTTTTAAATACCCATCAATCTGTTTCAAGTGGGGAACTGAAGAAGAAATGTAAGGCAGACATTTCCACAATAAAGTAGTAAGTCAATGATGATGTCAGGGAGAAAAGTGTCAAATGAGAAACAAATGCAGCAAAAAGCGGGGTGAGGGGTGGGTGGGGGGTGCCCTTACCCGCAAAGGTGCAGCTTCCCGAAGTGCACGATCTCTCTCCTCCAGCCCTGGGTGGTCCCCGCATAGTAGGTGCTGCTTGGATGGTGCTCAGTGGAGCACAGGGAGCTGACATGGCTGCTGCTGTGGTAGCAGAGCGGGAGCAGGAGGTGCCAGGTTGCCCCAAAGTCCCTTGAAAATTCCAGTCTTACTGGGTCAGCAGATGAGCTATCAGTTGAGCACCCAACGTTGATCTTAGGGAAGAAAAAAAATGATACAAATTACCACAGAGCAACAAGCCTTGAAATGATTCACCACTTCATTATTTTCTTGAGAGTCCATTTTCTTGGGAACTGTCTTGCTGAAATATTTAACACTATGAAATTCTGTTTTGCCTGAGTAATATTACCTTGAAATAATACTTTTTCATAAAGAACCTCAAAGAGCCTCATGAAAAATTTATTTTCCCTCATTTTATTAGAAAAGCTAGCAAGGGGGTAAGGCAGAGGCTGGCACAGAATTCCAAGTCTTATCTTTGGCCTACTTTCGTAGCCAAGCCAAGCAAATCGTAATGAAAAGACTGTTTCCCTAATTCTACCCATTAACTTTTTTCCCCAGTCGGCTAGATAGGAAGACCTTCTGTTTTCCTTCTTGTGACACCTTCCAAACACATGTAATCCCCAAAATTTTGTATGAGGAGAATATTCCACACATATTTAATATGAAAACAAAACAAAATACAATCGTTACTATTTCCCTGGCACAGGGAGAGTATTTTCAGAATGACCTTTTTAACCATTGAGGAAATAACCACTCCATTCCTTTTTCAATGCTTTCAAGTAAATTAAACTAAAACTTAAATAAATGCATGTGATTCTGTCTGTGAAAATTTTCCCTTTTAATTTGGATTAACATTTTCTTACTGTCACAGCAACCAGATATATTTATATCTATATTTATATTTTTATAATTTATTCATAATTGTTGAACTTACTCCTCTTACCTTCTGATGAGTCAACTATTGAGATTTGACAAACTTTTTAACCATCGGCATTTGTTTCTACCTGGATTCTTTTGATAACAGAACTCTTAAAAGGGCCACAGGTGCTACTTTTTATTAATGTTTAAAGCATAAATGTTAGAAAATATAACAGAAAGTTATATAAGTAACTGAGAATAAAATTAGAAAACATAACAGAAAATTAAAAAAATAGATACAAAATAACTTGTTCACTAAGGTATCATTTGGTCCTTGACTTTTGAGATGCAAGAGACAACTCTAATTTAGACATTGCAGAGAGTTAGTCTAAAACAAATATTCAAAACTGTGTTGATGCAATTAGACACTATTTTAAGTAAGTCTGCCCAATGGTTAGTATGGATTTCAGCTTTGGAAGTTAATATTACTAAACATTGGCATAATTCATCTTTGGTTCTGCTGATTTTAGCTGAACCATTTTTTTATACATTATTAATTTGCTTTCTTGAAAAACATAAAGAGTTCATGAATACTAATGAAATACACAGATAAAATATATTTGTAATTATAAAAACAGTATAGTATTATTTTATCTGTAAAATTCATGGCACCCATGGTAAATATTGTATAAATGTGCTGGCATGATAGACTATAGTTACATTGACGTGGGTCCTAAATAACACATAAAAATTGTGAAAATAGTAATACTAGAATGGTATTGTCCTATTTATATTTATAATATTTAGAATAATTTATTTCAACAACTTCCCCTTGTAGTAGCTGGGGAGATTATGTCATAAATCAAGAATGAAAATTCAGAAATAAACCTTAGTGTCACAATTGGTTCTGCTAATAAAATTGAATTATGATGTAAAACCTCTTTTGTCCTTGCACAAAAATGGAAAGTCATAATGCATGAAATTATCTGAGATGTTCCTCCTCTTTCCTAGGTTTTGTTCAGGATAAAATTTGAAGTATTTCTTATAGCACAAAGCCAAGTACCTCAAATTGTATGATGGTGTTCTCATTCACGTTGAGGTCACGAGTGGTGATGGAATGCTCACCAACTTCATTTGAAACAAACACCATAGCTGAATCTTCCTCGCTGTTATACAAGGAAACAAGGAATCTATTCAGGCAAAGGTTCATCATGATTTGTACAGAGCAGTGGTTTTGTTTCTAGCTTCTGAATTAAACACTTACGGTGCTCCCTTTGAAGAATATGGGCAATAAAGACCAATGTTACCACCAGGATAGAAAAACCAATTGTCTTCTCTGGGCCCAAAGTCAAATGTATCCAGAAGCATCACAGGGTTGTTTAAATTATTTCCATCAATAATGAAGTCATCAACAATCCAGATTTCTTCTTTCTTACCTAAGGCATTTTTGGATAAAGCAAGTTTTTCCAATGGTGAAAATCAGATGGACATATTTGTTCATTGGAAGACAGTAGAGGACAGAGGAACTCAGTAGCAACAGGTTAAACATATGTCTCTATACAAAGAAACACACACTATATAAAAGTGTATTTACAGTGATTAAAGTGTGGAACAAATTAAGATTTCAATCATATTAAATTGACGTAGCTTTCTTCCCTTTCTTGTTTTGGAAGCAGTTAGTGAAAACAATAAAGAAAAATCAGGCAAGTATTCCAAACATAACATGAAGACAATATCCTCTGGATTATGAACTTGATTACATTTCTTTGTGGCCTTTTATCTGGTGATTATAAAAGATTATTTTTTTCTGTTCACATATGTTAAAAGAATTTAGTTTTGACTTATTAGTTATAAAGGAAATAGGTTAAATTTTAGAGATGGCAGTACATTTTTATTACTTATTTCTGTGTTACCTCTGCAAAGAATCTGCTTAATGTATCTCCATGCCTACATAGACCATTAAATGCATAATTTGGTAGGGTCTGATCTTTTATAATCAGCAGTTAATAGAAATATGGAATGCAATAAAACATCACAAATTTGTAAAGTTATCTTCTTTAACCATTTGAAAATGCTATTAAGTTATTCATTCACTTTAACTTATCAACTAAAATGAGTGTATGTGATAAGAATATTTTTATCTATCTAAGGCCCTGCCTGCTTGGTGAAAGTCCCTCCCACTTTGTCATGGCATTTTGCTATAATATTCCATCTCATTAGCGAAATGCCACACTCAGAAGAAGTACATATTCCCAAATGAATTCAGCAAAAATGTAGTTATAATTGATGAGTACCTAGTGGTCAAGCTGGATTATTTTTTAAAAACCTTAGATCTGTGACAGGATTCAGCTATATTTACATCAAGAGAGTTTATGAGACAAGTATGAAGAGGTGATAATGATATATACAGTTAAATATTAACGGAGACCCCTCGAAAGTGGAGCATGTAAAATGTGTGTGATGAATAGCTAAGCTACTCAGTTGAGAAATACTTCCTTCACACCTTAGAAACATATTAACATGTCATAGTCAGTTTTAATCACAGGAGAACATGTGCATTTTTACCATTATTATAAGGTTGCCAGAGTCTGAATCTTGTAGCGTTGGTTTGGGCAGTGTATGGCAAAGGAACATTAATGAAAAGTATGTTGGTTGTTTGAGGGAAGTAGAATTCATCCATCAGATGCCAAATGATTCCCCCATTGATGGAGAATTGTAATAGAATCGAGTGAGATCTCTCTGGGGTACCTAGAAAGAAGATAACACAGGCATAAAATGTACTGTGATAAAAATGGGGAAAGAGTATGTTTTTAGACCATTCTTTTTGCATCAATGCACAAGCTGACTTATATTCACATAGAGGCTTTATAGTCCAAATGCTTCAGAGGCAACTTAATGTGATGACAAGTTCGATTTTTCTATACGAATATAACTCAAAACACATACCAAATATTGGATTTTCATACAATAATATCTGCCTTTCTTTCGCAGATATGAACACTTTTCTTTCTGTGTTTCATTTAGGCAATATTACATTAAAATATTTGACTCTACAGACATCATAACTTTACAAAGGGTCAAACATTTAAATTGCAGGAAACAAACAAAAATCCACTTGAAAATTTATTATATCCAAATGTGATTATTTGTCAGGAAAATTATTTAGTTAGTATGAAAAGGAAGAATGACAAAGAGTTGGCTTTTTGAATTCACATCTGCAAAAGAAAATACAAAATTTCCAGAAGTTAAAGTTTTTTAATTTTAAAATTATTACAGCTAGAAAGTAGTGGTAGGAAGACTCAGGGATATGGTGATAAACTTAACTACCACAGAACTAGTATGATTACTACAGCTATATGAAATTATTATAAAATCAGCAGTTATCTTACTCTTATATTAAGATGAATTTATATTATACATTTAGGTACTCAAATTTATGTTAGTTGTTCCACATAATAAAATTTATGGGCCTCAAATCCATTATTTCTTTGTGGAGGAGGAATTGTGCATGGGGGAATTTCTTGAAGGGAAATAATGAATTCATACCCACAGAAATGACTTACCTTTTGCTATAAATCTAAGTGAAAACTGGACATACATGGTATTGGTACAGTCTAGATCTCTTGAAATAAGCATCCGTAGTCCTTCCTGAAAACAAAAACATATGTATGTTAAGCAATTTTATTTCACTTGAAAAATTACTATCCTTTGATTTGATACACCTAACTTGCATTAGGTAAATAATACAGAGGATGCCAAAAACATGTATACATATTTTAAGAAAGGAAAACTGTGTTAAAATTGTAATATTCAATATATACCTATAACCAAAGATATATACAAGTCATGTTTGACTTCTGCGATTACAAGAGGTGCTCAAAGTGGTTACCATCAGCATCCAGACACTTCTGATTATGGTGAACAACTGCTTGGGCAATGTTGACCAAAGTGTTCACTTGTATACATTTTTTTTTGGCACTCCTGGTAGATACATACATATAATCATCAAGAAGCCATATTTGGCCCGGTTTAAAAGGAAAAATTGATAATTTTCCCTTTCTTAATGGCTTTCATTTCCTATGCCCAAATGACATAATTTCATTGTCTCAACTCGAAATCACACTTTGCCGTGTGACTTTCATAAAAAGTGGTGAAAAAATGGTAGCATTACATATCTACAGGCCTTTAAAAAATAGCCTCCTTTGATCATAGTGTGCTGTGAGAGGAGCAATGAGAAACAGGTGGAAAAGGTGCCAAGTGCTCCTGCTGGAAGCTGGGAACTAACAGGCAACTTCTTCAGGGTTCCAAGGAGTCTTTGGAACTTCCTACAGCTTTGCACACTCTGCTCTGACATCCTCAGGAGGCTCTCCTTCAGGCTGCCACAACCCCCTCCAGCTGGTCAAGTTAAGTAAGTCATAACTAAGCCTCTTCGTGCCTAGGCTATAACCGCTCATGCAGAGAAGCTGAGGAAGGAGGAGGACGATCACATTCACTTTAGTCATTTTTCCTGCTAATTAACTATTTCTGGTTGCCTGGGATTTAGAGCTCCATAGCTTATTTTCTCCATGTGTACACAGGACGGTAGTGATAGCTGATAAAATAGAATTTTACTATGCAAGTGTCCCAAGGTCCCAACGGGCCTTTTGGTTCCTCAGCTGTGACTTCTGAATGAAGTGACTCTTTGGTGGTGGAGGGCTGAGTGGATGCTGCCAACCAATTTCGTAATTATCAATGAACAAATACCAGATACCAAATTTAATTTTAGTTAGGCAAAGCAAATTCTCCCTCTTCTTCATTATGTTTGGTGTAGAGCACGTTCCTCAATAGCTGAAAAAATTTTAAATAGAACTAATTTCATAATAGCAACCATATACTGAGTGTCTACAACATGCTGTGTTCTAAAATTGACACCACACATTTAAAGCACCTGGCATTCCTAAAGGGGAAGATATTATTATCTTCCTGTTGCAGAGAAGAAAACTGTCACTCAGAGGGACAGTAACCTGATGAAGATTACACAGTTTATAAGTGGTGATGGCAGGATTTGAACCCACACATGTCAGGTTCTGAAACTTATCCTCCATCCTTTATAAGATACCAGCATTTTGTTTATTAAATCATCTTTTGGTTTTGGGAGGAGAAATCCAGATAGTGTTAAATTTAGAATTTGAGAATTTGATATTGTAGGAGAAAGCAACTGCATTTAAACCCATCGCTGAACTTCACAAAGCATAGATCTAAACTTCCAGAATTGGAGGTTATCATGTAACAGCCTTATATTTCCAGTCTTTGTTTTTCTTTTATCCTAATAACTCACTGCCCTGCTCAGTCCATAACACCTAATCAATGCCTGTTTTTCACGTCCCAATGTCTTTATATGCTCCTCATACACTTACAAGTACTAAGCCGTGGATGTGTTTACAGCTGGATGCCACGTGGAAGGTGAGGCTATGGGAAAAGGTGGTTTCCTCAGCTTTGAGGCAGGTAGTTACAGGTCCAGTTACTAAACATCCCTTGCTCACATCAAGATAAACGAACATGATTACTCTTCCCTCTTGGTTATGGAATGTAAGTATAAGTGGTTCCATAGAAGGACCCATTTTCTTGTAGGAGCGATTGTGTTGAAAGTGGGCATGATCTGTAGTATGAAAGTATCTTTCTTTTATATTTGCAATATTTGTTTATAGTTCAGCATTTGATATTGATAGGTACATGATGAATCTGTCAAGCACTGATTCTGTACACAGTCTAGTTCATAGAGACATGTTTCTTTTCTCGTTCTTTTTCTAAGTTCAGTAATTCATTGTGCTAAATGTGAGGAATTCTTCTGCATCCAGCGAGCTATTTTAACAGCTGATAGCACTCCTAAATCTATAAACATTACAAGGAGATTATCATTTTCTTTTTCATGAAAGAATGCCTTCCGAGGTCAAACTACAACCTACTGGATGGCATATGCTGAGCCCTCTCTACATCTTGCAGAGCTGATAGATAATATGGGTAATGTTATAATGCTTGGCTGCTCTTGCATTTGGATGGCTAAAGGGAAAATAGAAAAGACTGTGTGTCTACTTCCTTTATAAGATCTAGGGACCAGATTAATTCTACTGCTTAAAAATTTACCAGGTCAGATATCTGAATCATGAAAAGTCACAGGGCTTCTCCTTTTTGATCTTGTCAATTGCTTCAAATGGATATGAAGTGGGCTAGTGGTAATGACAGCTAAAGCCTAAGACAAAATACACACACACACACACACACACACACACACACACACACACACACAGTAGTTTCCACTCTGAAATGTTCTACCTCAATTTCTTCAGTTCCTCATAACGTTTAGGGACTTGTAAATCTCTCAGACCCCTAAGTGGTTTTTCTTCATCATCCAAAATTTGAGAAGAATTCTAAATTCAAACAAGGATTATAGGCGGCACTATCAACTATCATTGGAAAAGTTCCAGGGTGTCTAATTTTCTAAGTTAGGTGTTAATCACTAAAGTTGTACAGAAACGCATGCAGAATTTTGTTAAAGATTTCATTTGCACACTTAGATGAGCTGATTGGTCCATGCTGAGAGAGACAGGACATAGCATGTATTCACATATGAAGGTGTGCCAGCTTAGCTCAGAGTTTCACACAATTCCTTGGTATCTCTTCTAACCAGACATCTAGGTTGAAATAAAAAATATACTAACAATGTTTGAGAATGCTATCTAACTTGTCTTAAACGTTTGGTTTTCTTAAAGTTACCAAATGATTCTATTGGCAGGAGGAAAAGAAAAAAAAAGAAAGGAAAAAGCAGAGACCTTTTATAAAACCATTTAAAAAATATTGCAAGTTAAATATTTAATGACACATAAAATGCTGTATTCTAGGAGTCAAGATTCTAGAAATTGCAGATGTACAATTTTAAATCTATAATTCAAGCAGAAAGTAAAGAAGTCTGATGACCAACGCGGAGGAAAAATGTTATGGTGAAGTGATCCTAAAAGTGCGCTGAATAGGAGAAGAAACATGGTTTGGACTAGAAGACAATAACTGCTATGTATAAAATAATACATCGTCTGAACAGATTCAGAAATGCATCCGTGTGGAGCAGTGAGTGAAGAAAGGAATTTCACTAGTCGTATAGAGAAGTAGAATCTTATCTGACCCCTTTGAAAATGAGAGATGTTCCAGATTTGATGGTTTCACCATTCAGATTCCCCCTCTCTGCGCCATACACTTCAGGCCAAAGGTCGGGATGTAAGTTCCCGTTGAAATCATCTTTAAGAATCGAGGGCAGAGGGATGACAGGAACACAGTAGGCTCCACCAAAACCCCGGTCACATCTAAAGAAAAAACGAGTGCAGAAAAGGTATGATTTGTTCTGAGTTTGAGAAGCCAGTTTTATGTTTGCATTCCCCCAAAAAGAAACTGCCAGTTTATTAACTTACACACAGCGTCCAGCATCACAAATCCCTCGTCCTGAGCACATCCAAGGGCACCCTGAGGCCAGCACAACATTATCAATAGCCCAGGAGTCACCTCCCACAGTGTAGTTGGCCTGAATCCACCTGAACCGCGTCCTGGGAGATCTAACCAAAGAAAACACACTTGGTTTGACAAGCAACCTTGAAAGCTCGAGAACATTTCTTTTCATTCTCTTTTTGCTTTAAAGTGCCCTCCTCCAGGTTCCAGTTACCTCTTCTTTAAGACGCTTGATTATTGTACCAAGTATTGGATGCTGTTTCCTCTTACCCCACACACCGGAGAGTAAAAAACATGCTTTTTCAATATTTCACCATTTCTTTCTTACAAGAATCTCTGAACACCAGTGAGATAGGAAAATTATTTTGAACTATTGTCTGGACTACACGCAGAATTTTAGTCTTGGCTGTCAGGCTTTCATTGCTCTTCAGTACTGGAAAGAGACTGGGGATGGTAAACAGAGGGGAGGCTGGACTCTCACGAAGTGCTTGCCCTGAGGTTCCTGTTCTGCTGTCATACAGGGTTGCCGAGATAGTAAATGGAAGCCCCATTGAACTTGTGCGTCAATTCTGGTCCCTAAAGGTGAGGACTGAATAACATGAGGCACTCCCGTATCTCATGTCTGCAATCAGTTATTGGGAATATATGTCAGGAGAGCACGTCATCCATACAAGCAGCCTTACCAAACAGCAGCAGCTGTCCCTCATTTAGGAAGAGATTATGTAGCAAAAGTGCCTCAGTCATGTATTTGGAATGTGGGCCACCTTCTACTCGAAGTAGGATTTCAATGCTAACACTTCAAGTGCTATTATTTCCCCGACATAAGTTCTCCTTCAATGAAACACAGCTGCCAGCATGGTGGACCTAACATGGAAATCTAATCACGTCACCACTCTGCTTAATACCCTTCAAATGGTTCCCCCTGCCCCTGCCCCACACACACACACAAGGGTAAGGCCGAACTGCTTACGATGACATACACAATCCCTTCACCATCATGCTTCCCTTGCCTTATCTTCCCCTATTTCTTGCTTCACAATTATATTCTGACAGCACCAAATCCTGGAATTTCCCCATGAACTCATGCTTTTTCTGGTCTCTGGGATTTTGTTTTGGCCTCAACAGCACGAATGCCCTCTTCGCTTGGGCAAGTTCTATTCACTTATAGGACTCAGCTCAGACATTAGCTCCTTCTGGAAGCTCCCTCTGTGCCCCCCAGACTGAGTTAGGTAGTATCCCCCTGTTTCAATAGTAGCCCTGATTATTACCTCTGTTATCATTTTATATCAGAAATAATTGCTTAGATGTCTGTCATCCTAAATAATATATTGGGATCCTGGTGTCAGCTTATTTGTTTCATATAAAGAGTTCTAAAACACGATAGATATTCAATAAATGTTTGTTGAATAAAAACAAATCGAATAAATGAGCTACAAGGAAGCATTCTTCACAGTTCTGGGGATGCACAGGAAACGATTTTAGGTTACATACTAAGATACTTTGGTTTCCTGCATTTTCTTCTGCCACTTGGTTGTGCATCTCTGATTTAGATGTGAACCAGGAAAACGGAAACCACTGGAAGTATTTGACGCAGAGAAACACAAGGAACTAGATGCATAGTTAGTGGCAGAGCTGAGACGTCAACAGAGAGGAAACCAGAGTGTGGCAAAGTCAGGAAGCCACGGCAAGTCCAAAGCTGGACAGACACAGCGGGGACATACTGCCGCTGATGCTCACAGGCCAGGGTCACATGAAGGGCCATCTGGGAGGAGCTAGAGCTACTGAAGTTGCCCAAGATACACATGAGGCAGAGGGGAGGGGGAGGAACACCCTGCTTTATCTCTATTTCCACCCTCCGATCTCTCCTCGGTGTCTAAATCAGGAAGCCAGCCGATACAGCAGGCTGGCAAAGCAGCCTGCAGAGGCTGACCTGCCTGCAATGCAGAACAGAGCAGTGGAGGGGTGAGGTGGGGATCTGGGGGAGCAGTCCTGGAGGGCACAATCTCTTACCAGCCCCCACAGTATACCTTCGTTTCTAGAAACATCCTACAATATCCAAGTGCCTAAACCACAAAAGTGGGAGCCTGCTGTAAGCCCTAATACAACTCTTGAATATGATCTGAAATGCTGGCAAGGGGAGGAAAATGTAAAACAATATGAGCATTCCAAAGGAACCAATCTTTTATTCTTACCGTGGTTCTGAGAGTAAAACAAAACAAAACAAAACAAAACAACAACTGAGGCTACTCTTCTATGTGTGATGAATTCACATACTGCCTAATGCAAATAAATAATAGTCTGGTTATTGGAAGATACTGATATCTGGTGGGCAGACTTTATGTTGCTAAAGCACAGAAAAGTTCAGCCTTGTAAAAAGTTCAGAGATCCTAACCACATTTAAAAACTGCAACCCAAAGCACGTTGCGCTTTTTTCCCCTGGCAC
This sequence comes from Rhinolophus sinicus, assembly GCF_057876585.1. NCBI lineage: Eukaryota > Metazoa > Chordata > Mammalia > Chiroptera > Rhinolophidae > Rhinolophus > Rhinolophus sinicus. The sequence goes on from NC_142504.1 coordinate 47,203,493, forward strand.
ATTCTGTGCATAATTATCATGAGAAAGTAATAGAATTGCCAAGTGGAATCACAATTATTTTCAAATTAGGTGACAGAAACCTAAAGTTCTGACATGTAGCCAAGTGACAATTCTCACATTGTGGAGAGTGGGAGGTAGACAGTGACCCGCTTCCAGTTCTGGAATCTTTCCGAGGTGTAAATGGAACTTTCTGTGTAGTGCAGACAGCCAATGGTTGGAGGGACACACTCTTCAGTGAGGAGATGCCAGTCCCTGCCATTGTTCAGAGAATACTGGAGCTGCACGCTGTGGAAGTTACCAAAGGGCTTGCTACAGCCCATGCTCATTTCGAACTGCAGGAAGGTCGATGCTGTCACGTGAAAGTCCCAGGTCTCAGCATAACGAGGTTTTCCTACAAAAAGAGAAAGGTTTAATGGTAGCATGTAATTGTGCTCTCTTTCCTTATCGGGCAGTTGTGTTCATCATGGACACTTTCACTAGCAAACAAAAATCTTGTCTCATCTTTAGTACCTTACGTGTGCTTTGACTTTTCGTCTCATGGTAGGCATTTTTATTTGGTTAGCATAGACTTGGAAATATGGAAGGCTGCTAACTTAAAAAACTTTACCTTGAGAAGGGTTAATATAGAGTCTTAAGTCTATAATTCTGAAAATTATGAAACATGGGAATGACCTCAAATAGATATTTTTGCTCTTCTTTTAAGAACTCTCAGTCATGTTATACCTACTCTGTATAAGACAATTCCAACGAAACCTGTCTGTGCACACCAAGTTATATCAGAGGACAACACAACTTTTATTTTTCACTTATGCATACAGTTATGCTTTTCAGAATCTCTTCTTGGGTTGTGGTTAATTTAGTGCTCTAGCTAATTAAATATTCTCCCTTTATCTGGTGAAAACATATACCTATGTTTTCAGTGAATGTCAGAGCTGTATCCATCAAGAGACAGTCGGTGTCCACTTGACCTCCTTGGATTCGATACCAGTTGGCTTGCAAATCTAGAGAGCCATCAAATTTGTCTTGAAACCCAGTTTGAGAGCTGTCATTCATTCCTATAAGGACATCATCTAAGGCCCACTGGGCAGAATGCTTCCCTGAAATCAGATGAATACAGGTCGTTAGAGAAAGGTTCATTTGGTAGAATACCTTTATGACCATGATTTTAAATTAAATTGTCTAGAAATTGACAGCAAATTAAGATACATACAATAAAATGTGGCTTTAACTATCTGACCTAAACTGTCCCTAAGCAGGACAGTTGGGGGAGCAGTAACTTGCCATGTTGGGGTTGCCACCATCGGAAAGCCGTTGCCAGTGTCTTTGCCTCCCGTGGCAAGTCAATGGAAATGATCTGTGGTTCCAGAAATGACATGAAGTCCAACTCTCGAAGTAAATGCCAGAGAATTCCATTGTCATTTGAATACTGAACAACAAGCCCTGAGTTAAGAGATATAAATCCAGTTACTTAGACAGCTTTCCTAGAGGCTAAAAAGGCAATGAACAGTATTTTTTAAATGGCAAGACTGCAGCAGAAACTCCAAATTGCGGCGCATAGAACGAGGGCACATTCATCTAACTTCCAAGGAATGAATTAGTAGACCTGAAGGCTCATCAATTTCTTGACAGTTTCTAATGCACCAGCTCCCAGTAAATGGGGAAAAAAATACATAAGCTCTTTTAAAGACCACTTAGCTTTGTATGAGCAGTGAGTAGTTTGGTAAAGGGGACATAAAAATCCACTCCAGATTACCTATTTGAATTTTAGATTCTGTCCTGAATATGATGAAGTCTCACATCATTATTATATACTCAGAAGAAATATCTCAATCTCCCCAGCACAAAATCAAGTAGTGCTTTTTTCTGCAGAAGCACCAAACACTAAACAAGGCCCATCTTGGAATTCTATTAAGTAGAAGGTCGCTTTACTGGCACGTCACACTTTGTCACACCTTGGGCACTGAAGCTTTCACGAAGCTAAATTATTAAATAGCAAAGCGGAAAAGCTCACTTCCCTCCGATGTTAGTTCAGCCTTCCTTTCTCTGTGTCACCCTTTCCCCATCTACCCAATGTCCCTGTGCCTGTCACCAAAGTGATGGGATTTAGGGACCTGCACATGAATATTTAAGGGACCTCATGTGCTCTCCCTGTTAGTTCTCCCAGAAACAGTTTTATTTTTAAAAAGTACACAGGGAAAGGGGAATGTTGAATGCAAACGAAAAATTGCTAATTATGAAATAGTAGGTACCAATAGGAGATATATATCTATATATATACATGTTTTGTTTTGATGGGAGGGGCGGGGGCTTTGTTGGCATATACCTAATTGCCTATCCCATAACTCTTCCTAAGACTGTTACTGTACATTCATAATTATGACTGCAGATACTAAACTATTTTCTGAGTATTTACAGCAATTGTCTTCAGTAAAGCTGTGTTTGTTATATTACCTTTATTATATTCTAACCCTTTTGGAAAATTTTAAATTATTCATGGTACATACAATAATTTTAAATTTCCCATTAACTGATCAGAATATCCTAATCCCTTTGTTTTGCTGCACAACAAAGAGTTTACTAAGGTCAAGTTTAAAAAAAATATTATGAGAAAAATATAAAGAAAGCCTTTTTTTTATTATTAAATTTATTGGGGTGACAATTGTTAGTAAAATTACATAGATTTCAGGTGTACAATTCTGTATTACATCATCTATAAATCCCATTGTGTGTTCATCACCCAGAGACAGTTCTCCTTCCATCACCATATATTCGATCCCCCTTACCCTCATCTCCCACCCCCCACCCCCCTTACCCTCTGGCAACCACTAAACTATTGTCTGTGTCTATGAGTTTCTGTAAGAAAGCCTTTTAAAGCTAATCGATTAACACATGGAATTGTGGTCACCACGTATAACAAGGTATGATGTCAGGAACAACAATGACTAAAAATATGCAAAACAATGAGAAATCTCAGGAGAATTAATCCTACCATATTTAAAATAGAATAAATCATCGTTTTTTAATGAGGATAAAAGTAGCTCAAAGAATAGGAACCCTCTGGGGAGATAGTATGCTGTGCACAGGTGTAGAGAGGGGCAGTTAGTGCTTCAGTGGGTGAGGTGAGAACCATGTCTTGGAAACGTGAGTCACACCAAAGGTTATGAAGACAATTGTAAGGCAAGCTGTTTCAAATATTTATTCCAGTCAACTTGATGAGCATCTGGCAAAACTCTATTTTCCAATCCTTCATGTTTGCTCAAAATATGTCCTATGGCTTTTTAAGGAGATTTTGGGTGGCTGAGAGAACAAACACTTTAAAATTTAGTTTTACTTGTGGCTATTAATCTGGGTGAATATGGTTTACATTTAATAAGATGAGAGAGAGAGAGAGAGAGAGAGAGAGAGAATGAACATGAATACTTTAGATAGGTATATCTGGGGTGACTTATTCAGGAGGTAGATTATAGTACCAGAAATGAAGCATCCTGAGACTAAATTCTCACTGGCTGGTCCTTTCTAGTACCTTCTACTCAAGTATGGTCCAAGGACCAGCACTTGCATCACCTGGGAACAGGCCCTGTCTGTGTTGGTTTTAAAACATGTCCACAAATTCTTTGATGCGCCTCCCTTCAAAAAGTTGAGCTTAATTCTCCTCTGTTTGAGTGCAGCTGGATTTAGTAACTTGCTTCTAATAAATAGAATATGGTAGGATTGACAGTGTGGGACTTTTGAGACTAGCCCATAAAAGGCATTGCACTTTCTTCCTCGTTCTCTGTGATGGATCTCTGGTTGTGAGTAAAACCAGCCGACAGGTAGGAAGGACACTCAAGCAGCCTAGGGACAGGTCCACATAGTGAGATACTGAGGCCTCTGGCCAACAGCCACGTAAGTGAGCCATCTTGGAAATAGATCCTCCAGCCCTGGCTGAGTCTTCTGCTCACCACACGCCCCCTCCCCCTTCCAGCCTTTGCCAACCTCTGAGAGTCCCTGGGCCAGAACCACCCAGCTAAGCTGCTGCTCACTCAATTCCTGACTCACAGCAGGTGGAAGATAACAAATGTTTGTTGCTTTCAGTCACTCAGCTTTGGAGTAATTTGTTATACAGAATACCACCCCAGTCCTTCTGAATCAGAATCTGCATTTTAAGAAGACTCCGAAGGGATTCAGATGGACATTAAAATATGAGGAGTACAGCTGACGAGGTCCATACTCCATGTGGTTTCTGCTTGTTGCCTTTCTCCTTATTACTTTTTCCAGGAGAGTCATGTACGCCTTCAGGAAACAACTAAGTCTGCAGAGATGAGGACCCCAATTCCAAAGGACAGTGAAGGAATGCCTCCCAGAAAAGGACGGAAGAGCAAATAAATGAAATAATGGAAAAGAGCAATATCCATATTTTATATCAATTGCTGAGCCTCATTAGCTGTGGGATCTAACACACTGCACATCTGAATAAACCAAGCCATTTTAGCTCATCTCCTGAGTGTTTAAGGCATGTAAAACATTTTTCTTTTTAAATTACAACTCCATCTGCATTTTGCCCAGTCTTATTGAAAATAGCCCAATTTTGATTTTAATTCCAAATATGTAAATTGAGGCTTCAGCTTGGGTAAGTAAAAAAATCTTTACTTTCATCACTGGAAAAGATTTGTTCAAGGATTTAGGCAGATTTACATTTTAACAACCAGTTTTCAATAAAAGGCAAAGAAATGCCTGTGGGATGTGAATTACATGGACAGCAGTGAGTTCAAGAAAATGGCTCAAGAGAAGTTGAGAAAAAGTTACTTGTGCTTAAAGGGATTCTAAGGGAATTTGTCCCGAAGGGCAGATAACAGCAATTGTAGTCAATTGTAGGTTAAGTACAGAGCAGAGAGCCTCCTATCTATGAAAAGTGGATGTTTCCTACTATGCTTTGGTCAGAGGTTTTGTTTGTTTGTTTGTTTGTAGTTTATACACAAATAGAGGCACGGATTTGTAAGTTTCAGAAGAGTCATGTACACAACTGCTACACTCTCCCAACCACAAACGATTTTAAAATAGTCACTTTATTACAAGGGTGAAAGAAAACCTTAAAATGTTCCACCTTCCCAATCAGAAAACAAGTCCCTGAGGACAGGACCCTGCCTTCTTATGCACTCCTTCAAGTTCCTGTCTGCGTGGCAAAGCATGTGCTCAAGAGATATTCGTTTGTTTTGAACTTCACACTGTTTCTGTAGGTGAGCTCATAAAAACTTAGAGTATGTGGCTGCCTGGCCTAAAAGCCGTCAGTAGGTTTCCCAGCACATGCCTCAGGCCCCTAACTCCTTGCCATGGCAGCTAGATTCTGCCTGCTCCTTCCTTCAGATCACTTCCCACCCTGTAGGAGCTCCAAGCCACACTGTCCTTCTTTCTGTTCCTCCAACACCAGTTCTTTTCAAGGCCTTTGCTGTTCTTCTCTGTGGAAAACTTTCTCTGAGCTGTGCTGGCCCTTCTCATCCTTTAGATTCCAATTTAAATGTCACTTCCTCAAATGTAACTGGCTGTATGCGACGTCAGAGGGGTGGTAGATAGGGGGAAGGGGTTATCACTGAGTGAGGGATATAAATGATAAATGTCTAACTATCACATTGTTCTGTACACCTGAAACTAATTTAAAAAAAAGTCACTTCCTCAGTGCACCTCCCCCCCCACCAGTCTATCTAAGTCAACATTTCCCCCTGCATAAGTTTACTTTCCATCTCATCAGCTTATTTCCATCTATCCCATCAATCTAACAGCTTGCTTATTTCTTTTCTTGTTTATTTTCTGACCCCTCTCACTAGAAGGTACGTGCCCTAAGGGCAGGGGCTTAGTCCGCTGTAGGCATTAGAGCCACAGTGGTTCTTCCCCTGCTGGCACATGGTGCTTTGCATTTCTTGTCCCCTTCACCACACTCTCTCTTTCTGTCTGCCACATGGCTGGCAGCATCCAGAATCTACCCAGCAGCTGCTTCATTATCCTGGGTTCTGGAATGAGACCTTCAGAATACCCACAGTGAAAATGTAGCACAAAGGAGCAATCTTTTTTTTTTTTCCATGTTAACCCACTGAGGTTGGAGGGCTGTTTGTTACTGCAGCATCACCTAGCTCGTCGTGGTGGATGCATCTGAGATTTGAAGACACTGTATCTGCAGCCCACTAGAACCGTGTATGGCTTACAGCAGGTTCTTAATAAGCGTTTGTTGATGTTCGGGAACACAAAATGGTCTATAATGTTTCTAGACTGCTGCTCCCGTAAATGGATGATATGGATAACCACTAGACTAATCGTACTGGGATACTCAGAAAAAGTCATGAAAACTTTCAGGAAGTGCTGATCCGGCCAAGGGCATGCAGAATGGATGAAGAGAGCTACCAGTGGCTCTACCGACTGAAAGGTACTGCTTAAGCCAATATGTTTTCCACAGTCACGCCTTTTGCAGGACGTTTATCAGATCAAGGTTTGGAGGAGGACCCATCAGAGAAGCCCATGGAGTTTGTGCTAGGAGCCAACTCACATTCAGGCCCCCTTAAAAAATCCCATTGTATCTGTGGAGCCCATGAAGGCCACTTGTATGCTTCAAACCTTTTGCATTTCTTTCAGAACTGAATCACTGAGGCAGAAGATGGTATGGATGCCCAGAGAGAGTGGTCTGTGCAAGGAAACTGGCAGTACTGCATGGTGGTTAAGGCACAGGCTCTGGAGCCAGTGTCAATAGTCTGAATCCCTGTCATCCACTCACTAACTGCATGCTCTTGGCTAACTTACTTGACCTCCTTGTGTCTCAGCTTCTGCATCTGTAAAATGGGCCTATTTTAGTACCTATGGCAAAGAGGTATGATGAAGATGAAATGAATTAACACAGATAAAACACCTGGAACAGTGTCTTACATATAATAACTACTCAATGATGTTAATGTTCATTATTACCAAGAACTTTTCCTTCAACCCAAGGATTTTACTACCCCCACAATGTCTATCGGCTGGAGGGAGAGTTTGATTTGCATTCGACAGTGCCCTATGCAAACATGTTTCTAGTCGTAGCACTGAATGTAAAACTCTCTGCTCTTGTTTTCTCCCCGTAGAAAGTTATAAAGCAGCAGGTTCCCTAAAACAAATGTGCTCTGAGCCAGAGCAGACATGCTGTTTCTCAGGTTTAAGGATCCGGATGAGAAATCTTAGGGATCATGGCTTCATGCCGCTACCCATCCAATGATGGAGGAGAGAAGAAGGAATGACTTAGGGTAGTGGATCACTTGGCAAAATCCTGGCCCAACTTTGGAAGAAAAAGGACGAACCTGCTAATAGTAACTGTAATTTCTATGGAAATAGAGCAGCTTACCTTCATTTCTAGCTCTTGGTTTAATGCAGGTAATCCCTGAAGTTTTGCTTCCAATTTGTACATAAAATTGAATGAGTCTGGAAAAAAAAACACACACAAAAAACAATTTGGTTTACTTGCAAATAGGTGAGTTCAGAAAAGATTTAACCTTCTGTATTTTGACACATTAAAAAAAATCCTGTAATTCTTAAGTATTATTTTTAAACAGGGTCTGTAACCAGCAGAAACAAGGTAGATTATATAGTAAGTTAATTCTGTAACCATTTAAAAAAAGTTAATTAATATGACATTAATTTTATTCTGTAATAATGATCTAAACAAACAAAAGGAAAAAATTTAGCCCCATTTCACTGTGACAGTGTGATATAATTTGATGAAATCATTGAAATAGGAATTCCTTAAATCAAGATAATACTATTCTTGGAAACTCAAGATGAGAAAAAATCTAACATTAAGAAGTTGAATTCTACATTTGTTTAGGGCCAGATAATGACCTGTATTACTGAGTTAGACTAAGATGGTTTAAATTTTCACAACTGACACTCACTCAGTGTGATGTAAATTAAGCCTCAGTCCTCAGTAAACCAACCGAAAGAGCCTAGACAGACAGGCTTCTAGGTGGAGGACTCAGAGGAAGAGGAAAGAGACTGAAAGCAGAAACTATGATGCAGAATCCCAGATTTTAGTGAAGATAAGGTCCAAAAGTTTCAAATATTTCTTCACTTTCCTTTCTTTCAATTCCCTGATAATTTAATTGATAAATAAAAGCACAGTGTTTCTTTAGGTGTGCTACTATTTCATTTGACCTTAAAACCAAGCAGTTACTGATTTTACCAGTAGGTGTCAGTGTAAGTACTTTAAATTTCTGGAGCAGTTTTCAATAAGCAAATACAAACAAACTTAGATCAATGGGGATGCATCATTTTTGGACACAGAATTTAAAGTGAAAAAAATCTTTGGTTTACTTGGCATATATTAAAAATAATACCAAACAGTCTTCATAAGAACGCAGAACTTTAGAAAACCAACATTAGAGCTACAACCCTAGGTGATGACTGTATTCTGATTAATAAATTGTGGTACAAATTTTGTAGAAATTACCTATTTTATTACCGAGTTAAAGGTAGGCTTCATTTTTGCAAGTCAGAATCTACACATAAAAACATTACTATGTAAACCCTCAATAATGGAACAGAGGTTTCAGGTTAAGAGCACAGGGTGCGGGAAATACGACGCTCATGGGGAAGGACACTGATTAACTACCTACCTGATGCTCCTGGTGTCCAGAGGGACCGTCCTTGCCTCCCTTTTCCCGGGGCCATTGAAGTAGAGAGATTTGCCGTCGTTCAGCGTTCCGCAGCCGGTTCCAACCTGACCTCCAGTTATCTTGTACCACAGAGGGCTGAGCTTGCCCTCAAACCTATCGAACATCTCACTGTGATTAGGCACATTAGACACACAGGTTCCTTGTGCGGCTTTCCAGAAAAGAAATAGAGAGGGGAGAAGCTTTGTTGAAACCATTACACATTAGAAGGTACATTCTGCGCATGGGCAAAAGAGGCATTTCACAGGTGTTGGGGGAAAGAAACCACATGAAAATTTGTGTCTCAAATTGACTGCTGCAATATAGCCATCACTATCATCATCAAAAACATTATTCCGTCTCTACAATTTTTAATTAATTGATTAATTAAATGTATTGGGATGACAATTTTTTAATTAATTAAATGTATTGGGGTGACAATGGTTAGTAAAGTTACATAGGTTTCAAGGGTACAATTTTCTTATTTTTTAATAGGGAGACATTGGGAATGACACATTTCCATGGCTCTTGCTACTCAGAGGAGTTTTACAAACTGAGAAATAGATTTTGTCCACAATAAAATCTGTCTGTTTGTTGTCCTTCTATTAGAGGATCAATAAGGGGAGTTAATCCCAGTTTTTAAAAAAACACTCTGAAACCATGAGTGACAGCACTGTCCACAGAAGGCCTGTGATGACATCTGTTTGTCTTTGGTCACGCTCCAGAGAAGGGCACAGCACTGAAAAAACTGGGAAGGATCCTTTTGAAGTTGCCTCCAGGAAAAATTCTAAAAAACATTTTGAAGCTTATAATATTTTCTCTTTAATTTTACTCTTTAACCTCAGCTCCCTTTTTATTTTTGCTTATGGCAACATTCAAGGGTGACTGTGGTCAGAAAAGACTTCTCTTGTAAAGTTCTCCTTGGCAGTCTTGGATTGATCATTTCATAAGTTGATTTTTACTTTAAGTGTAAAAAATTACATTTCTTTTAAAAAGCAATGTAAAGAGCACAGGGAGTTCCTGTAGCCAAGTGGTTACAAGCTTGGGCTTGGGTTTTAGAATGACTACAAGGGTTGGAAGCCTCGCTCCTGCAACATTGAGGTGTGTGACCCTGGCAGAGTTACTAAGCTCTCTGTGCTTCAGTTTCCTCAACTGTAAAAAGGGACAATAACAAAACTATGGCACTGGGTTATTGTTAGCATTAAATGAGATGAAATAAAAGGCACTTACTAGAGTGCCTAGCATGAAGTAGGGACTCAAGCAATGTTAATTATTATTATTACTAATAAAAATTTATGTTGTCATGTTTTTTTTTTCCTTAGGCAGCTCAACACTACAAAAAATTTAGCACCTTATGGGCCTGGGTTGCAAATTCCTATAGTTAGAAATTAAAGAAGAACAAATGCATAACTGATTTCCTTGGAAGAAATCACATGAATATAGTAACTAGACATACATGTTTTACAAACAAACAAACAAACCATCAGACATGTCTGAGGTGAGCCCTTACCGGTGTACCCTAGGTCACAGAAACACACCCCTGAAACACAATCCCCATGGCCACTGCAGTAACCGGGACAAGGCTCAGATATGTACACTCCGTCTAAACCAAAGGGAGCCACGTTCTTCTGTGAGCTGCTCTCCTGGATCCACCGGAATCTGGTCTTGCTGTTGGGAAAAACAACACGTTTCTCATACCAACATTTCATAGCAAAACACTGAAATACAGAACCGTGCAGAAAAAGTCAAGAGAGATTTAATATCTATTTGAAAGTCATGTCCACGTGGTTGGACACTTAACTTTCATAAGGTGTCTCACTCAGACCTTTCTCAGAACTTCTTGTTTTTTTCTTCATCATAAATGTTTCTATATCAGGAGAATACCAGGCACAGAAGACTTTTGATGGCCAGAAACACAAGAAAGGTTTTTACCTGTGTATTTTAAGAGGCTATTTGGGAATTTTGAGCCCACAAAATAGAATGTTCTTCACTAGGACATATAAGGGAACTCCGGCTATTTGCCACTGGCATGATCCTGGCAGGGAAGGGTTAACTTTGTACTAACAGTTCTATTCCCACCTGTTTCCTTCCTCTTCACAATTCATCTTCAAATCTCCAAGACGCTCATTCTATGAACTCTTAACCACCAGCTGGGCTGCCAGTGAACACTGGTAACTGCCAATGAACAAAAGAGGGACCTGGTCCCAGGGCTTCAAAACCCTGGAACCAAAGAGGGCTGGGCTGCTGCCCAATCCTTCTCCCCCCACAATAACAATGTGGAGGCCGCCAAACTAAAACTTGTCTCAGTTGCTTTCCAAGCTTTTTGGTCCTTTCAATATATCTCTTTACTTTTAAAAAATATGGAAACCCATACACATCTATAATTTCATACCAGGAAAATGCTTTGCTTCCTAGTTCTACTGACATCAAAGAGGGAAGATGGATTAGGCTATCTAGATTTCAATTAATTTTGTTGCCAATATTTATAGACTTTGGAGTGAATCCAGTTTCTTAGTAAACAAGGGTAAAGACTCTCAAAGATTAATGAAGATTGTCAAAGATAACTGTAGACAAAGACAGTTCCTTCTCTACTTTATTATTGTAAAAATAATATGGCTGTATTAGAACTCATTTTTTTCTGGCTCTTCAAATAGCTTTGGTAATTTGGCAACACTGAACTACAACTCGTTTATCCTCATTACTTTAAGTTCCTTACTTTTGGCAAATTTGCAAAATGTTACCAATAGTGTTGTTTACTAGGAGTAAAAGTGTTCAGAGACTAATCGTCTATTAATGCAAATCTTAACACATTCTTCAGTGTGTTAAGAGGAAGGTAAACACATTTTAAAATTTTTTTGGAGCTCATTCAAAATATATTGGTCTTATTTTATAAGGCAAAAGACAATTGAATTAAAATATTAGAAAAGCAAAGCAAAAGCAGGAAAATAAAAAAGGAAATCCAGTTACAGAATCATGGACCTTGGGAAAATTCCTCCCATTGGGGTTGTAGTGTTAGTTAGCCTGTAAACATATTTTTACTCTCAAAGGAAGTAAACTGAATTGATGAACAGTAACTTTTGCTAATTGCTCTTAAGAAAGATGGTAAGGCCTCTGTGTCCATTCCAAATTACAGGCTGCATAGCTATAATAAAAGAGGCAAACATGCCAATTCCCTGATATAAATCCTATTTGATTAGAAGTCATGCTTGCTTTTTCTTTTTATGTTTCTATAATATAATCATGGATTCACAACTTCTGTTTCATGAAAAGTAAAAAAAAAAAAAAAAAAAGAGGTAAGAACAACTTCTTTTCTCCACCTAAGCTCTCCCACCTGGGCAAGATGACTGCCCCACTTCACAGAAGGAGCAAACCCAGACTGAGGCCCAGATGCAGTTGGAAGGTTGAAGAATCCTACCTTTAGGGAGAACTGTAGAAGTTCTGGTAACTTGATAGCGGATGGAGGGCAAGTGAAGGCCTTTGATGCATGTCTGATTCTGGGGGTCCTGAATTTTCATTATAATAATAAAAGAATCAAGGTCTGGTCTGGCTAGAGACTAGAGGCACCGCTGTTTGTAGACCCTAAGGGTGCTATAGAGCCAAGAAGCAGAATGTGCTGCTAGGTATTTGAGAAGGAAAAGACCTCAAGAGCTCAATACTCAGGAATCCATATTTAAATAAAGAAAAACCAAAACAAAACATGATGAGTGATCATTCGGTTAATAGGGTGAGTCCAGGACATGGTAAATCATAGCTGCGAGTCTAGCTGGAAAGCTATATTTCAGAGTGAAAGGGCAAGAGATAGTACCTCGTTTCCTCCTTTTAATACTTGCTAGTTGGGTTTTAGTTGGAAGGTGCAAATCAAAGCAACAGAGGTTCACTGATCGCAACGTAAGTCAAGCTTTGCTGCGTCTCCCTCTCTCCTAGTTATACCTGGTTCCTGAGCCTACTGCCACTCTGTTCTCTCAGGAGCGCAGTCTGGGAATTGAGTACAAGTAAGTTAGCAGCCCCTGGGTTGCTGGAATAGGAGCAAGAACTCTAAGCATTTACTAAAAGGCAATCAGAGAGAAATCATCAGAAGATGGGAGGAAATAAGTTGGTCAAACTTAAGCTAGTAAGAAAGTCTAGATTCTACATAGTTTGTCTTTTTTAAAATAGAGGAGACACAGCTTTGAAATTATTAATGTATGTGTACGCACGTGCTATTCGTGTCTTTTCAGGGACACAAGGCAGACTGCAGAACAATGATTTCTTGCTAAACAGCACTGAAAACATACTTTAAAAAGGGAAGGTCTTTAGTGTAGCTAATCATCTATTGCTGGTCCTTATTCCTCATTCAACATCCCTTCATTCAACCAGCATTTGCCAAGTGCCCACAACATGCCAGGCAGTGCTGGGGCTAGGCACACGATGGGGGCAGATATCCTATGTGGTTCCTGCCTCATGTAGCTCTCAGTCGAGTGAGGAGACACACTTAATCAAAACCCTGCACACACAAAAAATGTAAGTGTGCAAATGCTGACAACTACCCCACTAAGCAGGACACAGAGCTACGAGAATGTGTAACAGAGGTCTTTGACTGATGGTCAGGAATGAGGTGAAGGAAGTAATGATTGAGGAAGAGACAGAACTTAGTCTCATGCAGTTTTATTAGAAATCTCCATAGTGTGGTCTGACTATGCAGATCATTGAACAAAACATGCCCTTTGTCCTGCACGTCTCAGATAAGGAAGCGGCAGAAGATGAGACCCTATCTCTGTCCCCTTCCCCAATTACCTTTGTTTGGAGGATGCCTGAGTGACCACAACAATTGGTTTCTACACCAACCCCTTCCTTCTACCACCACACTTCAGAGAGGTGTTGCATTTGTCTCTCAAACCAGGAAGGCTCCTGTGTATCTGTTTGTCTTATGCAGAGGTGCACAGGTGATGGGTGGTCATGGAAGGGGCATTCTGCAGATGACAAAGCAACTGTATTTTTGGCCCTCCCCAGAGATACTAACTTTTTGCATTCTGCACAGGGAACCTAGAGCAGGCTACATGGCATACTGTATGGTTGGGGTTGCTGCAGAGAGTCAGCAGGAGTGCCCCAGCATGCATTTACCACCTTCGATGTCTACTTCTGTAGGCAAGAGCCATGAGAATTAATATGAGCAAAAGCTGCTCCTTTGAGAAAATCAGCTTAGAATTATTTGTGAAAGAGCAATGTTCTAGTAACTATTATAAGCATGTTGCCTTGTGGCAAAATAGTTCCAAATTTTGACAATTTTCACACTTAGAATCTTCAGCTTTCCAACACTATATTTGGAGATATCTGAGTTGAACATATTGCAGAAGGAACAACAACAGCTCATTTACTTGGGTTAAAGTAGAAACATATTTACTATTCTTTAGCAGAGAACTCTTCGTGACAAATGCCATCAACCAACAAGCTGGATGGTGTTCAAATTAACCAGGAAGCTGGATTCTAATGCAGAACATGTCTTCTTCCAAAAGCTGACGTCCAAGAAAATATTGATACATTGGGAGCCTGAAAAGACTGATATTAAGGACAACCTTCTCTTATTTCTCGTGGCTTTACCAATTGGGTTATTCCCCTCAACATCAAACAGACTGCAGTTTCAGATGGCACGCTTTTCTATCTGGCTGTGGGGACTCAACCAGATTTGTGTCCCTTGGCTCCTGATTCTGTTGATGACTTTCACAGGAATGTCTGCCAGCACCCTGATATTCCAGTCATTGTGGCAAAGATGCACCACCTGGTGGTCCCCAGCTTCACGGCAGGCGGTGCCTGTCGATTTGAAAGAGCCACGGTTGGGTCACAGTTTCAGAAAAACATGGGGAGAGGCAGGCAGTGGTGGAGGTGAGCAGTGACTACAAGGGCTGCAGGGTGACATGCACAGCTTGAGATGGGTACGAAGCAGGATGTGATGGTGATCTAGCTACAAACGAAGGTAGGTTCTTATGGAAAAGGAAAGGTGTCGTAGAGGGTGAAGCCTACGACACCAACAATTGGGAAGAACAATTGGTTAGGAAGCAGACTGTCTTAATCAAGGGAACTTTCTTGTCCTGGACATGGCTTGTGGGAGAGGGAGTCCCTGGTAACAAGAGTCTTGCTGGCTTTCAGGATTCCTACAGTTCAGTGGCTGCTATGTGCTTCTCATTTTTTAGTTAAAAAAATTTTTTTTAGTGGGAGTGTCTACTGTGGTTATCCTGTCATTATCTCACCATTACATGTTGAATATGGGTGGAGTAGAAACTTGTCTTTTTTGTTTCTAGGTCTATGGATCAAGAGGAGCCACATCCAGGGAGCCCATCCACATCCTGACATGATGTACATCGTGAAATCAGCGGCCTAGTGCCTGATGATGTGATGGAAAGTTTGTTCACCAAAGTCTGTGGTGTCTAAGTTTTTGAGGGACACACATCTCAGTAACGAGGGAGGCAGAGAACACAACCAGATGATGCACAGCAAATTTGACGATCAATTAGATGAAAGATTCACAAACAGAATGGTCCCTAAGAGCTTTATGAAAAAGCCACAGCTATAGATTGCTAAGCTTTTACCATGTATAAGTCAGGATGAGAGAAGTTGTGCTGTGGTAACAAACACCAACCTCAGTGGCTTAATCCAACAAACGTTTATTTCTTGCTTATGGTAAATGTCCAATGTAAGTTGGTAAGAAAGCCTGCTTCTTGTGGACACTCAGGGACCCAGACTAATATAAGCTTCATTTTAAAACATGCTTTCATGGCAAAATGCACATAGGCTCTTAAAGTCACGTTTCATTTCCATTTCATTAGGGCATGTCAAACTTTAAAGGGTGTGGGGAAAGCATATTCTACAATATTCTAGGAAGGAAGCAAGCTAGAAATATTGCTGAATAGCACTAATGAGTATCCCAACCATATAATCAGTTACGGCCTTAGAAAGCAGTACAAATACACTTATTGTATCATCTCACTTCCATGCCTTGACTGAGTCACAATTCAATGTTATGTTCTAGGATTCAATGAAGAAGTGTCTATTTGAAGAATGTTTCTTTATCATTCATAAAATGATAGTGTTAAAAATACTGATCTCTGTGTTGTCTATTCTATCTGGCATAAGGACTACATATTTACATTTATTCTAGAATACTGGACATGGAAAAAAGTGTGTATGTTTTCTTTCTTTTTGCCCAACAATGAGAACTAAATGACCCTGTATTTTCCCCCTTTGTTCTAGCTGCCAGGAAACTAAGAGTTAAATTTCTTGCCCTTATTAATGAAACTGACTCACTTCAAGTTCTTGATTCATTTACCTCATTCCTTTGGTCAATTGATTTTTAATCCTTGTACTGTTTTAATATTTATTTTAATGGTCACATAAAGGAATCTTTTATATTGCAAGATATCTCAAATTGACTATACAGGGAGGCATTAATTTATCAAAAATCTATATAAAGTGCAAGTCTGATATAAGAATGCCTTGTAACTCTTGGCCTTTAACATCTTTTCTTCACTGCTATACTCCCAGTGCCCAGAACAGTGCTCAGTATTAATGAATGAATGAATGAGGGAGTAAATTTGATTCACGAGCGTGCATGTGTGCACGTGTATACACACACACACAAACACACACACACATATATCCCTACTTTGGAAATTTTGTTCCAGCGCTGTTTCCCTCAAGAGTCATTACTCAAATAGATAAAGCTAGACTATATGAGAATTCTTTTAGGTTGTTGAGATATACAAAATAAAGATACTGAGATATATATATGCACCTGAGAAGCAGCAGCTACGGCATATGATAAGAACAGTCACTTTACCTAGATGCAAGAGACCTTGGGATAACAATGGTGATTCTTGTCCATTCTTCAAAGTCCCCCGTGTGATACATGCTGGGCTCACTCAGTTCTCGGGAGTTTCCTTCACATCCTTTGCCTGCAGAAGCTGGGTAACAGCCTTCTTTCACCAAAAACCAGGACATACCGGCATCATGAGAATATTGAAGAAGAACTGGACCAGCACTGCTGAACTGATTGGCACACCCTATGTTTAGCTATTAAAAGGAAAGGCAGAATTATACAAGGTTTAGATCCAAGCCATCATTTCACATATTAGGTGCTACGACAGCCTTGCAAGGTCCTTTCTACTGAGTCTGCATTAAATTGAGTATAAGACGTGCAGCACAATTCCAACCAACCTTCTGGAAATCTTTGTTTAGGCAAACAATAGGTGCTTTTTAACAGAAAGCCGGACCAGCTGCCCATTTTGTGGATTTCTTGGGATTGTAGGAGGGAAGAGAGAAGCGTGGTATCTGTGATCTTGGAGACTTGGACAAAAGCCAAGAAACTGTTTTCTTCTCCTTTTCCAGATGGTATAAACAGAGGGAAGCAGAAGATGAAGAGCTGTTCTCTTCAGAATATAAAGGTTTACCTGAGGAGAGGGCTGTCCTCTCTGCTTTAGTGGAACAAACATCTTTATTCTATTTTCTTGCCAAAGCTCAGTAAGAAATCATTGTCAACTTAGATGAAAGAGTTTAGTTTTTGTCACAGCATCAAATAAGCAAAATAACCCAGAAATAAAACTATTATTGCTCTGTGCACTCAAGTACAGGAATGTCATTACAGGATTAACAGCATTAAAAAGGTTTTTTGTTTTGATTGCTGTGCTGTTTTTATTGTGTCTTTATATAAAACCACTCTCAAAATTAATGATGACTGGCTGCCATATTAGTTATTTCAGGAGTTCCATTTATAGGCAAAGCTACAATCTCTCTCTTTTAAAAAAAGATTTTTATTAAACTATAGCTAACACAATATTATATTAGTTTCATGTTTACACAATAGTTATTTGACATTTGTATAGCTAAAGAAATGATCACCATGATAAGTCTGGCAACCATCTGACACTGTACCACAATATTATTGACTATATTCCCTATGCTGTACATTATATCCCTGTGACTTATTTGTTTTATACCTGGAAATTTGGACCTCTTATTTCCCTTCACCTTTTCCCCTCCTTTTTAATTTTTCAATTACAGATGATAATCAATATTATTTTATATTAATTTCAGGAGTACCACATAGTGGTTAGAAATTCATATAATTTAAGAAGTGATCCCCCTGACACTACATATAGTTATTATTATATTATTGACTATATTCCTTATGCTATACCCTACAACCCCATGACTACTTTGTAACAACCAATTTGTGCTTCTTAATCCCTTCCCCTTTAGCAACCACCCTCCAACCCCCCTCCCATATGGCAACCATCAAAATGTTCTCTATATCTTTGAGTTTGTTTCTGTTTCGTTTGTCTATTTTGTTCTTTGAATTCCACATATGAGCAAAATCATGTTGCACCTGTCTTTTACTGTCTGACTCACTCCACTCAGCACAATACCTGTTAGGTTCATCCATATTGTTGCAGATGGCAAGATTTCATTCTTTTTTATGGCTGAGTAATATTCCATTGTGTATATGTACTACCTCTTCTTTATCCATTCATTCATTGATGGACACCAAGGTTGCCTCAATATCTTGGCTACTTTAAATAATGCTGCAAAGAATATATGAACGCATATGTCCCTTTAAAGTAGTGTTTTGGGTTTTTTCAGATAAATACCCTGAAATGGGATTACTGGGTCCTTCTTTGTCTTTTGTTATAGTTTTGTTTTAAAGTTTATTTGACCTGGTATAAGTACTGTTACCCAAACTTTTTTTATAATTTCCATTTTCATGAAATCTTTTCACATCCCTTTACTTTCAGTCTGTGTCTTTTGCTCTAAAGTGAGACTCTTGTAGGCAGCATATGTAAGGGTCTTGCTTTCTTATCCATTCAGCCACACCATGTCTTTTGATTGTGAGCATTTAATCCATTTACATTTACAGTAATTGTTGATAGGTATGCAGTTATTGCCATTTTATTATTCATATATATATATTTTTTGTCTTAAAGAAATCCCTTTAGGATTCTTTGTAATACTGGTTTGGTGATGATGAACTCCTTCAGTTTTTCTTTTTCTTTTTTTTCTTTTTCTTTTTGGTCTGGGAAGGTCTTCATCTGTACTTTGATTCTAAATAATAGCCTTGCTGGATAGAGTAATCTTGGTTACAGGTCCTTGTTTTTCATCACTTTGAATATTTTGTGTCAATCCCTTCTTTCCTGCAAAATTTCTGTTAAGAAATCAGTTGAAACAGTCTTATGGGACCTCCCTTGTGGGGCTCCCATAACTAATTTTCTCTTGCTGCTTTTAAGATTCCTTCTATCTTTAACCTTTGGCATTTTAATTATGATGTGTCTTGGTGTTGGCTTCTTCGGGTTTATCTTGTTTGTGACTTTCTGCACTTTCTAGGCTAGTATGTCTATTTCCTTCACCAAGTTAGGAAAATTTTCAGTCATTATTTCTTCAAATAAGTTGCAATCCCTTGCTTTCTCTCTTCTCCTTCTGGTACCCCTATGATGCGAATGTTGTTATGCCTGATGTTGTCCCAGATGTCTCTTAAACTATCCTCAATTTTTAAAAATTCTTTTTTCTTTTTGTTGTTCTGATTCGGTGTTTTCTGCTACCTTGTCTTCCAAATCACTGAATCGATCTTCTGCTTCATCTAATTGGCTGGTGATTCCTTCTAGTGTGTTCTTCATTTCAGTTAATTGCATCTTCACTTCTGACTGGTTTTTTCCTATGGTTTCTGTGTCCTTTTTTATGCTTGCTATATTTTGCTGAAGTTCTCACTAAGTTCCTTGAGCATCCTTATAACCATTGTTTTGAACTCTATCTCTGGTACGTTGCTTGCCTCCATTTCGTTTAGTTCTTTTTCTGGAGTTTTCTCCTATTCTTTCATTTGGGATGTATTTCTTTGTTTCCTCATTTGGACTGCTTCTCTGTGTTTGGTTCTATGTATTAAGTAGATCTACTACATCTCCCAGTCTTAACCGGGTGACCGTATATAGTAGGTGCCCTGTAGTGCCCAGTGGCACAGTCTCCCTGGTCACCTGGGTTTGTGTGTGCCCTCCTGTTATAGTTGATCCTTGATTGCTATTGGCATATCAGTGGGTGGTACTGACCCGTAGGCTCACCGGTTTTTGGGGTTTGGCCACGTCCACAGCTTACTGGCTGCTGTGCAGGGGGACTTACCCCACTGAGCAGGATTCACCCCAGCTCTGGTACCTTTTGAGACTGCCCTTTGGGTTTGCCACCTGTAGGGCTAATTGAGCAGTGCTCTGCTGTGGTCTGAAGCTAACCTCTAAGTATGTTGATTCTGGGGCCTCTTGGGAGAGACTCTGGTGCTGGCCCAGGTCACCCACTGCCTGTGACTTGCCAGGGATTACCTGGTAGGAGTTACAAAGTGACCTGTGGTTGGTCACTACCTGTGCTAAACCTGGAGGTCATGGAAGAGGCCATACTGTGAACTGAGGATACCTGTCACCAATACTGGGGCTGGGGTTGCTCAACAAAAAGCCAGGACACCCTGAGGCCTGCTGCCACCTGCCAGCTCCCATAAGGTTCAAATGCTGATAAAGCCTCATCTGGTACATGAAATGAGTGAAGTAGGGTCTCAGGGAGTCACCTGAGCGGGATAAGCTGTGTTCACCAGATTAATGTAGATTCTGGTTTCATGCCAGTGCTAAGCCTGGAGCTACTCAGCAAAAGTCACAGAGCACACTGAGGCCAGTCACTGCCTGCCTGGGGCCCATGGACCCCCTGAGAGTTGTCCCAGAAATAGTGCAATTCAGATGGGGCTAGCCGCTCCCTGAGAAAGTGTCTCTGGCTTTGTGGGATTTGGGGAGGGTGGGGTCCAGGGAGTCACCAGAGTGGAGGGAGCGGAGCTCACCAGGCCACTTCAGATTCAAATTTGGCCTTGTGGGGGAGGGCTTAACACAGGAAAGATGGTGCCCACTTGCTGGCTGTATGGGAGGAAGGCCCCATACAGGGAAAATGTCAACTCTCCCTCCAGTTCTTGTCCTGAAGCCACACAATTCAGTCTTTCCTCACGTGTCTCTGACCCCACCCCTACCCCCATCCCCCAGGAGTCACTGTCTCTCCACTGGGGTCCAGAGTGAATATCTGAGAGTGAGTGAATCTGTGCAGAGGCTCTTGAAGAGGATGTCTGGGTTTTTCGCAGCCTTCCATCACAACCAGATGGTTGGACTCCTCATTGTTTTCCACAGCCAGATGTTGTGGGGCTCCTCTTCCTGGCATCAGTACTCTGAGCTGGGGAGCCCAATGTGGGGCTGGGGTCTCTTGCTCCTCCAGGGGAAACCTCCATGCCTGACACATCCCTCCCAATTCTCAACTGCCACATGGAGGCTTGGGGCGTGTTCTACATCTCCACCCCTCCTACCAGTCTTGATGTGGCTTCTTCTTTATATCCTTAGTTATAAAACTTCTGTTCAGCTAGACTTCAGATGGTTTTCTAGGTTGAATGTTCTATAATTTAGTTGTAATTTTAATGGGTTCATGGGAGAAGGCAAGCATAGTATTTATCTACTCCATTATCTTGGATCTCCAAAAGTTTGATAACATCTCCAAAAGTTTTCAATGCAACCTAAATCCCAATGCCCTAGCAAAGCTGTTTTTATCTTCTAATCTTTGTAAAGAAGTATATATTTTGGTTATATATTTGAAGTTATCACACTTCTAGGACTTTCCTATTTAATGTATTATTTTATTATTATATGTAGCATTGCAAAGAATGTATCTTTTTTTCTTCAGTTGATTTGTTATCACCAGATAAATTCCTAGGAGTAGTATTACTGAGCCAAAATGTAAAAACACTTTAAATATTCTTTTTACATGTGTTCATTTTTAATCAATTGGTCTCAAATGAATCAGTTTTAACATAACACTGAATATTATTCTAATTTAAATCATTTTTTCTAAATTAATAAATGTATAAATGACTTGATTAGTTTTAGTTTATATTTTTTTGTTAATTATAAATGTCAAGTTCTTTTCTTGATATTTATTTAATTACATGCAGTCTTATATAAATGTTCTATTCATATCTTATTTCATTTGTTATGGGAAGCCACCATAAGATTTTACTATATAAGGCTATAAATATGAATAGTCAAATTTTATGGAAAAAATGGAAAGACTTCAAAAGAACACTATCATGACCAAATAATAAATAAAGGATGAAGGACAGGCAGGACCATAGACAAATAATATTGGGCTAGAATTTAAGAGGCCAACCAGTTCATCTTTGTGACTATATGGTAGCTTGATCCACTCTTTCAAACGAAGATTCCATGTTTTCCTTATTTCCATAGTCAGAGACCTAGAAAGCATTCCTCAGAAAGACTTAAAATTTGGCTAGGAGAAATTTTATTGTAATTCATCAATCCAACTTTATATAGTTAAAAGTCAAGAATATAAGTAAAGATTTGACCTACTCAGATGTGTGATTAAACTCTTATAACACAAATTCCTTTTATTACCCATTAGTAAGGACAGCCTTTGGTTGATGTGTGATTAAGAGTAGTCAGACTGGGCAAACATAGTTAGCTTTTTGACTTACACTTATGACTGCCATTGTTACTCAAGTAGGCAAGTCAATGGAACTTTCAGTTCTGTGACAAGTCTGTGTATTTTTAAAAATTGATCATTTATCCTGCCTCTTAACTGTTGATGTTTTCTAGGATACAATTCTTGGTTTTCCTATATTTTTACCCTTTCCACACTCCCTAATCTAATTCACAATCATAATTTCAAATTCCTTTTGAATACCTATGACTCCCAGTTATGGCCTCTCTTCAGCTCTCTGGATAAGGTACATAACTGCTTCCTGTGCATTTTCACTTCAGCAGTCCACAGGCATCCCTAATTCCATATGTCCAAGTCTGTTTTCATCATCCACCACCCTAACGCAAATCCTCCTCTTCCTGTATTTCCAGTTTCAGTGACTGGAACCAGAAATGTGGGAATCATTCTAGAACCCAATCTATTGGACAATAGGTTACCAAAACCTGTAGATGATACCCTTTTAACATCTCTCAGATCTACTTACTTACCATTATAATTCCATGCTATGCCTTAATCTGGGCTCCTCATTTCTCACTTTGATAACCACTCTAGCATCCTTAATTCGCTCAAAATATATTAATCTGAGCACTTTTCTCTGCTTTCTCCACTACCATACATGTCCAAGTTCTCATCATCTCTTACTTTACTAGCTCATTACGATGGTTGCCCGGCTGGTCTTTCTAGCTCTGCCCTTGCCTCTGCCAGTGTACTCCCCCAATGCCATCGCCAGAGTGATTTTTTAAAAGCCTAAGTCAGAGTATGTCTTTCTTCTGCTAGCCATTTTATTCCCAGCAGAAATCAAAGACTTACCTTATTTTTTTCTACCTGTCTCCCTTTTCTCACTCTCTTTACTCTAGTCACAATGGTATCCTTCTGGTTTCTTGAACTTTCCCAAGCACGGTCCTATTTCAAGGCCTTTGTACTTTTTGTTCCCTGTGCCTGCAATGCTATTTCCCAGATTGTTGCATGACTCACTCCTTCATTTTTTATAGGTCTCAGCTTAAAAGTCATTTTATTAGTGAGGCTAACTTGACAACCCTTTATAAAACAGTAACTACCCTCCACCACCCTAGTCCACACTATTTCTATTTCTATTCATAGCCTAGAACCCAGCCTGGCACACAGTAGAGGCTTTATAAACATCTGCTGAATAAATGAATGAATGTAATTATTGATTCCAGTTTCCCCTCTTGTTAACACCCATACTGCTACCAGAATGATCTTTCTAAAACACATGTCTAATTCTTGCACTTAATGGATTAAAAGTCTCCCATGACTCATTACTCTTGGGTTAACGTCCAAGTGGCTTAGTGTGTCATATAAAGCCAATTGGGACCAACATTATCTCTCATCTCTGTGGTACATACTCCAAACTCCTTAAAGTTTCCAAATTTTTCATTCTTATTTGCACTTTCATGTATTTTCATATATTTTCATACTCTGTTCCCTCTAACTAGAAGTTTTCCTCCTCCATTGTTCAGCTGGCTAAGTCTCTGTATTTCCAGAGACTTCCAATTTCCATCCATCCATCCATCCATCCATCCATCCATCCATCCATCCATCCATCCCTCCCTCCCACCCTCCACCCATCCATTTATTCAACTAACAGGTATTTTTGGAGCACCTGCCACATGCCAGGAACTACCTACAAGCACTCCTGTAGTATCCAGAGCCTATAGTACTCACTCCTGTGAGTGTATTGTGACTATTCACTTTTCTGGCTCACTTACTAGTTTCTGATCTCCTTGAGAACTAAGGCCATATTTTTCATTTCTTTATTCCTAGCACATAGTGTTTGACATACACATAAAACGTACCAGCACTGTGCATTTTTGTACAAATGACATCAAGTTCTTGTTACTGATACCAAATATGCATTAACAATCAATCCCTGAATGACGCATATTACATATCAATAATTTTCTGCTGGTGTGGTTCAAGAAATGAGATTCTCCTTAGGCTTTATGCATTTTTGCTGGTTGTTAAAGTACCTGAAATATTTAATAATGTTTTCTTTATTTAGATTTTGTCAACTTCGGAATACCATCTTGCAGACTTTAACACCTACACTATCCTGATTTTGTAAATAATTAAATAGAAAAGGTGTCAGATGAGAGTACGCAGGCAATTTATTTGCTTTTGTGGTCATATTCTTACTATTTTAGGCAGTACCAACAAACTAATATAGTCATATACTGTTATTAATGATTTTTCCATTGCAGTTTAGCATCGATATCTAAACAGAGAAGGAACATTTCACTAATCAACTTCCTTATTTACAGACCTGTGGAAATTATATTTGAAGAGTTGCCTATAAACATCTGATCTCTTTAATAATTCCATCTGTAAATTATTTAGTATCAGCACTCTGCCGTTATGTAAGGACCATGTAGTTGTCTTAGCTCATTAAAAATGCATTACGTTCGACCCCAGAATTCACCAATGGGATTTTATCATAAACATAATGAAACTTTGATTAGGCTTTTGAAAAAAGATCTTGTCAAAGTAAATACTTGCTACACATGTTGACATGTTATCACAGCGCTGAAAAACAAGCTTTTAAGAGAGCATTGATAACTAAAGTAAAACTTTACTGAATCAAAGAGAAATTGTTTGTAAATCCTATATTAAAAACATAAAATAACTAACAAGTCCAAAAAGCACTAACCAGTTGAAAAGGAGAACTTATCAATTACTATTTAGAGGCATGGGATTCATTAAGTCACAATCAGATTGAAACCCTAAAAGTCATATTTTATTTTATTTTTTTAGAGTTCCATGAACTCTAAAGAAATACAATAACATAGCTACAACTTCTGGGGCTCATTAAAAAATGACAAGCTGTTTTCCTTAAGGGTATAGTTAAAAAGCTTGGCCATTTTAAGATTATTGAACCTTTGTTTGAGAGAATCCCTTCTTTAATTTAATATGAAAAATTTGCATTCTTTGTCAATTTCACTTATAAATCTGGAAGACGTTTTGCTTCTTGACCGGCCTGGGAAGAAGTTTGTGCATAAATACCTTGAATTGCAGCACATATCCAGGTTTCAGAGTCAAATCTCGAGTTACTGCAAATCGATCCCCATCTGATTTTCCAAATACCATGGCTGATGGTGTGGCAGAGCAGAAAGTCTCATTTTTAACCATTCCTTCATTGGCCAACATCAACCACACACTCATTTGATTCATAGGGTAATCAAAAGCTGGCTTCTCATAAAAGTTCTAATAGAAACAATACAAACAACACAGAAAGGCAATTTGATAGTTTTGAAAACAAGATAGAACTTTTTAGTTCATGACATGCAGAACCACGTACCACTTGTATTTCTAGGAAAATATAGCGGAATCTCTAAATTAACAAATTTGTTTTTCTCCTGATGATTTAACAAATGAAAATGTTCTGCCACTGTGTATCTAATTTTATAACTACACGAATAATCAAGTTTGATTACTTGGCCAGACTTCATAGTCTTTTTCTCTTTAACATCTAAATAATCCGTGAACTAGTAGCATGGAGAGGTAACAAAAAATTAAGTGCAAAAAACAGAAAACTTATATTACATGTTCAAGCACTAAGCCCTTGGGGAAATGAGAAGTGCTTTAATCCCATCCACCATTGTAATTCTTCGTCTTTTTGGAGTTCAGATGTAGGAAAAATACCTGAGGTAAAGTTGGGTTGACAACTGGGATGATCTGCTTTTGCTTCTCTGACAGAATGATGATGTCATCAATTGCCCACTGGTCATAGTCCTCTCCCGAGAACACTGGCTGCCACCAGCGGAACCTGGTGCAAGGGGTCTTGGCAGCAGTTGGAAGCTCCAGATAGACAAACCTGCATAAAAGCAAACATTTATGGTTAAGAAAAGAAAAGCTGTGTTTTTCTTAACAGCTATTAAAATAGCAAGAGTAGCAACAAGATAAAGTTTAGTTTTGTTTAATCTCTTGATATTTCTGAAAATTTTCTAAGTTTAAAAGATCAGACAAGAGGTTTCAGGCCATAAGCAAGTTCAGTCCTGATCGTCTTTATTCCATTTGGAACTGTATCTTTTGGAGGCAACTATTTCAACTAAGTTTGATTCCTGAATAACGTCTTTTGACTACCATGATGATGGTTTTCCAGAAATACCTAGGAAAAACTGTTCCTTTGTACATTATTACATTAAAATAGCATTTAAATTTTTTTAAAAAACGATTCTTACTTATTGTGGGAATAAAGAAATATGCATTAAAAAGGAAATGTAAATCACCCATAATCTATTGCAAGAGGTTTACCTCTGTTAAAATTTTGATATATATTATTAAAGTATGTAATCTTTTACATAGGTGAGATATATGTATAATTCGGTATTCTCCAGTTTTAACATATCATAAGCACATTCTCATGCCAGTAAAATTATTTCTTAAGGTCACTTTACTGTCTATATAATTTTCCATCACACAGACATGCTATTATTTATTTCACCTCACCCTATTTTAAATAGTTCTGTGATGAAAATATGCATAAAGCTTTATCTATACCTCAGTTTATTTCTTTTGTTAATCTCCAGAATTTTCCATTTAATATATTTTTTAAATTTTTTATTAAATTTTTTGGGGAGACATTGGTTAGTAAAATTATATAGGTTTCAGGTGTACAATTCTGTATTACATCATCTATAAATCCCATTGTGTGTTCACCACCCAGAGTCAGTTCTCCTTCCATCACCATATATTTACCAACCCTTTTCCCTCTTCTACCATCCTCCCCCCTTACCCTCTGGTAACTACTAAACTGTTTTCCATGTCTATGAGTTTTTGTTTGTCTTATTCCTTTGTTGCTTTCACTTTTATATCCCACATATGAGTAAAATCATATGGTTCTCGACTTTGTCTGTCTGACCTATTTTGTGAAATCAGTTTATTTCTTAAGGTAAGATTCTTGGAAATGGAATTACCAGGTCAAATTAACGGATCATGTTTAAGGCTCTTGATTTTTCAAAATTCCTTTCTGGAAGGGTCGTTAGAGTTCACAGGATGATGTGAGAGCACCTGTCTTGTTGCTCCCACATGGAGAAAGCACTTGGTGTTATCTTTAAAAAATGACTATTTGACTTGAAAAATGGTATCTTTCTTATTGCAACAGAGGTTGGCTATTATTCATATTTTATTAAACATCCATATTTCCTCTTTTGTACCATCTACCCATTCCTTTTACCCATTTTTTAAATCAAAATCTTAGTGTTTTTCTTGATAATTTGTGTAAGCTCTTTACAGAAACATTGAACCTTTGTTTCTCATAATAGTTGCTTTCTTTCTTTTCATTTGTGTTCTTTGACACGTATGTGTTGCATGTATACGTAGTTTTACATCTGAATGTAGTAAGTACTCATATATTTCTGTGTAAGTAGTCCTTTTCTTTGTTAATTTTCCATTGAATTTATGTTTACAATGTTCATATCTTTTCTCCAAACCGGATAGTAATCTAAATGTTTAAATATTTAACCAGTCTTCAACAGTTTTGATTATGTAAGGTGGTAATCTAAACAGATATTTTTCCCCCAAGAGCCTACCCATTCTTTTTAACACCAGGTGATTGAATACTGTTTCTTTATCATTGATAGATGATGCGTCTTTTTTTCATATATAAGTCCTCGTATATCTGAGTTAATTTCTGGGTCATTTATTTGGTTTCATTGTTTGTTCTGTCTACCCACTCACCAATATCATTTCACTTTAATTATTTAGGTTGTATAACATGTTTTAATATCATGTAGGGAATTCATCTATTTTTCCCAAAAATTTAAGTTATTTTTACCATTTTATATTTCTGGACATAAAGTTTCAAAAAAAAAAAAAAAATACCACTAGGACTTTGATTGGAATTGCATTAAAAATAAATGAAGAGATATCTTCCTATCATAATATTCAGTTTTCCTATCTAGAAGTGCTACATTATTTTCCATTTGTTTTCATTATATCTCTGAAGGAAGTTTTAAAGTTTTATAGTTTTACAGAGATTCTCAGAATTATTTGTTAAAGTTATTTCTTACATTTATTTATCATTAGCCACCATGAATGAGGTCTTTTTCTAGGATTTTCCAACTCAGAGTTTTTTTTAACCATTTTAGCACCATACATTTTTTGAAAATCTGGTGAAATGGTCTGTCTCCAAAGAAAAATTCCCATAAAAATAAAGCTGAATATTCCTGGGATTTGAAAAAGCTATTGAATTTTTGTTTGCCCACATACTAATCTAGTTTACTGAACTCTCAATAATGTACAGAACAACAATGATATTATTTGGAAAAAATAATTTGAATTATTTTAAGTAGTTTTTTAAATCAGTTTGGCACCATTATCAATTTTCTCTCTTCTACATGGGGGAATCTTACCAGGTTCCATCTCCCACACACCATTCCTGACTTTCCCCCTGGATGCTATGTCTTTTGTTTTATCCAGCTGCCTCCTCTCTGGTTTCTGCCTCTCCCATATCTCCTTAGAAGAAATGCTTTTGGTTGATCTGTCTGTATGTCTACTTGTGTTATATTATGAGAAATTGTGTCACCTTAAAATGACTCAATGTTTTAAAACAATAAACTTATGAACCTTCAATCTACAAAACAGTTATATTTTAAGTAGCATTTTACAATATGTTTAATTTGTGAGAAATGAATCTCTTCTTCAATAATAATTTTTTCAATAAAACAAGTTTCAGTTATAAAATGCAAAACAGGAACAACTTTAGCATTTTAAAGGTTAATAATAATTGGTGGTCAATATATATAAAGAAAAAATTTTGTCTTTGTGTTACAGTGCAAATACAGATATTATAAAAAGGAATACTCTAAGAGTGATATCCTTGAATAGATTTTCATGATACATATAAAATATAAAGTACAAATAGAGAATTTCAAAATACTAGATAATTGCAAGAGAACTAATTTAATTACTGATAAATACATTGATTGCCTTATATAGGTATTAGTATTAAACATGAGTTATTTTCCCAAACTCTTTAATAGTCATTACCTAAGACTTTTATTACATATATTCCCATCCCTAAAAATAAAGACAGGGATGGGCCAGTGAAAAATTTTAGAAAATCCAAGCACCACAGATTCATTCATACGCTGTCTAGGACTGGCCCTGGGTGCAGCCATATGAAAACTTTTAACAAAATCCATCTTGCTATTAAATCTAACAGATGAAGATGTTATGTGAATTAAAAGGGGGAAAAAAAAACACCACAAATGGGATAAGTGAGTTTGGAACATTCCTGTATCACAGAGTTTCTTTGGGAAAACAATGGTCAATTGTCTCACTTTTCTTCTAATTGCATTTTTTCCCCCTCAAATTCTTTAAAAATTCAAACATGAATATAAATATTGTTTGTCCAGAAACTTAAATGAAATGTTTATATATTAGGCTATCATTCATTTCAGATATTTATGAGTTTGTCTATTTTTGCAACAGTGAATAATATTTTGGAAACACCTCAACAACAATGGAATTTTGACCATTCCTGGAAACTACCGGGAGGCCATCGGGGGTACTTACCTGGGTTTGCTGAAGTCTGAGAAGTACATCTCTGCCAGCAGGTGCCACTGGATGCCCCCGTTGTTGCTGTACTGAAGGAGGACGCCCTCCTCTCTGCTGTCGGGCTTGTTGCACGCAGTGCTCTCTCCACCTATCTGGATGTAGAACTGGACGAAATCCACCCAAGAAGTGTCCAGGTCCCAGCTCACCAGCTGTCTTTTCCCAGCCTTTACAAAGGACAGAAAAATCATAACTTCTATCATCTGGGAGCTCTTTGGCATCTTGCTGTTTCAGTTTCAAATTCATAGGAGCATCCTAGCACTATGTGGGGATGATTTTGTCCCCATTTATTGTTGAAGGGAGCAACTTATGCCATTTAATTGTCTCTGCTCTGGTTATGGTAACTAGTCCTGGATACACTTGATTAGCCTCTACGTCACTGATTCCCAGACTTGGTTATGAGACCCTTGGGAACTGTTAATTACAACCAAGAGTATTCAAAAGTCTTTTAAAAATAATTTAAGTTAAAGCACGTCTAATATTTGCTCTGCAAATCTCCTCCAGGCAGAAGAAGAAAGACCGACCATATACTTTGAGATCAGTTGGAGCTCGGTTTGAATCTCAGCCCATTATTCATTCATGCTGTTTAGTTGTGTGACCTTTCTGAGATTTGATTTCCCTCAAAGGTACAATATGGATAATAATACCTTCCTTACAGGTGTTGTGACAATTAGATGAAATAACATGTTGCATATAACTTGCCTAGTACAGCACATGTCTTCCTGAGAGAACATCCTCTCCGGAGATATGCCTGGACCTCTTCCCCCATCGGAATGAAAGTGAAATAAGTTTAAGATAGAAACTTCTTCACAAAAAGAAAGAGTACTCTAGTCTCTCTGGGTTCAAGCCAGTGTTTCTGTCTCTATCTCTGTCTCTGTCTCTCTCTCTCTCACTTGGAACTACACAGGTTGGAAGAGATCATTTAAATAAGTTTTTACAACTATTAAAATTCCATCAAATCCATCAACTTGCTTCATGTGTCCCTTGCATGTCACAGTCTTGTTGTAAGCTGATAGATTCAAATTGAGAAGGTTTGTCATCATTTCTGTTGTGTGTACATGGTTTCATGCTAATGAAAAAAGGTTTGATCATGAGATTCTTCCACCCAAACAGATTCTGCCAAAGCAAATCCGTGGTCTGCTCTGAACTGGTCTTACGGAGCTCCCAAGGAGTTCAATGAAACATCAGGAAGAAAAACTGAGATAGAATACACAGTATAGAGGAAAACACCCCTCACACCTATAATTTAAACCCTACTCTAATTCACTAAGTTAATTAAGCAAGGGTTTCAGTTATTAGAAATCACAGGGGAAATACCTGGGACTAATTAAGGAGTACCCTGAAATATCTAAAGCTAATTAAAAAATGTTCTCCCCTGCCTCAAAAAAGTGGTTGCAGTGAAACGAGAACTGGAGTTAATCCTGACACAGAACTTATTCTTTGGAACTCTCAATTTTAAGTATGTATTTGAGGAAATCTGAAAATATGCACATTCAACATGTGATATGCACTTTTAATTTTTCTTGTTCATTTGAAATACCGTAAGTGAAAAATGCCTCAGAGATTATTATAATCTGGCCTAGAATTTTCATGCTTCCGAATCATTACAGGAAGAATGATTTTAAGAAAAAAAACTACAGAACCTAGCTGGTTAATTCCAACCCAGCAAACTTCTATGAAAAACTTGGCACGTGGAAATAAGCCAGGAGGATATAGATCTAAGATGAGGAGAATTATAAAAATCCAATTATCACAATTAGCTGGTTGGAATGATTGGTCTATTGTGAAATTCACAGAGCTGTGCTATTTTTCCAGGAGGCTATGGTGTTGGTCTACAGAGGTTCTGAAGCAGTGTTTTGTGGGATTTTTGTAGATGGTGGAAAATATTATACAAATGCTTGGTTTGGCACTGAAGATATTTTTCCTAGAGAATAGCATGAATTGTTTTCTTTTGTTCAGTGAACTTGAAACGCTGAACATTGTTTTAAAGAGAGAAAAAAGGAAAAAGGAAATGGTTCATGGCAAACTTTTTGTCAGAATTCACAATTTGATGTGACACGTGCTTTGCAGTTTTTCTATTATACTATGATCAATGCATTTATGTGTGTATGTGGAGACATCACACACATACAAAATGTGCTGGGCTAATAGGTTAAGCAGCTCGTCATTCCTGGAGTGTGGAAAATACCTTCCAATAGCCCCCCAACATTCTAAGTTAAAATGGCATACTCCTTTAAGGGTTTAGACAAAATAAAACAAATTTTAAAGGAACTGACTTCAGACTTTAGAGTCTTTAAAACAAAAACTCTAAAACATTTCATACAACTTCACCTTTTGCCTCCCATTAAAATTTTCTTTAATCAAATGCCACTAGAAAACTAATTCTACTATATTTATTTGAAAATAACCATTTCTTTAGAACATTTTGCTCCCTTCCTTCCTTCCTCCCTTCCTCCCTCCCTCCCTCCCTCCCTCCCTCCCTCCCTCCCTCCCTCCCTCCCTCCCTCTCTCCCTTCCTTCCTTCCTTTTTTCAACAAATATTATCATTGTGTGCCAGTTTTACCAGGCATAACATCATGTCTTATGAGAACAAAGTTGAAAGAAGACTTCATGGATACGTGCAGTGACAGTAATGACAACTTAGGGCTGCAGACCAAGCTCTATTCCTTGCTGTCCCCATTTAGTCACAGGATTACTTATCAGTTTTCCAGTTTATTCAGTCTCCAGGGGATTTACTGGTATGTAAATGCCCAGCACATGGCATGCATTGCTGAGTTGTATATCTGACCTAGAGTTGGCTCTGTCAGCAGGACTCTGCATCTTGCTGGGTACTGTGAGAATAAAAATATGATCTATATCTGTATAGAGCACAGATGAAAGAGAAATTCAAAAAAAGGAGATCAGTGTAGTTTGCGATAGTCCCCAAAAACTCCACGGAAGCAGCACAATTTGAGCAGGACGCTACATGGTTTCTATGAATGCAGAGGCGATGGAAGGCATAATGATAGGCAGTGGAGACTATGGAAAGGCAGGGAAATTGGCAGAACATGTGATGACAAGGAGAGGTTCTTGTTTGGGGCAGAGCGCTCATGTTTGGAAAAATAAAATAAATTATGTAGTCAGGGCAACAGTATTGGAGACCATTTGGAACATTTGTGCCAGAAGAGTGACGGGGTAGAAGCATTTTTTCAGATAAATTAATCTAGAGTTGCAAAAGGTCAAAGGAACCCTTCTTTTGGGTTATGACCCCTTCTCTATTTCAATCATGCTGGCTGGTGGGGGCTGCCAAACTGTGAATCTATCTCTGCCAACGAGGGTGTATAAGACTGGCTATGCCAATCAGAGGACACCATTCCCCGAGACACTGTAATTGGCCAAGAGAAACCCTCCCCAGCTTTTCTGATGGAGCTGCTTAGAAAGCTCTGTGGCCATCATTCCCTTTCACAATGAGAGCTGACTGAAAAATAAAGTGTACTCTTAAGGCGAGAGCTCTATGGGCATTTGAGTTTCGGGTTCCAGATATCTCTGAGGCCAGTTTTATCTAAGCCCTTCCTGTGTTTTGATTACATGAACCAAATTTCCTCCTTTTTTGCTTAAGCTAGTTTCTCTCACTTAGAATTCAAAACAGATCTGACTGAAACAAGAGAAAAAAGTAAGAAAAAAAATGATCCTCAGATATATTGACAAAAATTTAGGGAGAAAGCTGAACTGGATGGGGAAAAGAATGAAGTTATTTGAAATGCTGACTTTAAGCTATGGCAGGGTATATACAGGGGAATATTCAATGATCACAATTTGTAACTTATTCTCATAAAATGTCATCATGATAGCTAACATTCACTGAGCTATTTCTATGTTCCCAACACTATTCTTCACTCCTTACCTCCATGAAGTCACCTAATCTCCCCAACATCCCACTTTATAGTCAAGAAAACTGAGATACATAAAGATGTAACTCTGCAAGGTGAACCAATTCATGAGTTTTGGAGCCCAGGTATAAACCCAGATGGTTTGACTCCAGAGATCATCTTAAATTAAATGTAAGAAACAGTGATATGTAACTTTCCATGAATAACATATCTATGTGAATGCGTGCATATTTACTGGAGTGTTTGGGTACACATTGGTTAAGGATTCATAACCCTGTTTAAAAATTGATGCTTATGGGAGATACAATTTTCACATCCGCACAATTGTACAGTGTATCTGGATGTATGCAATGTATATTGGTCACTAATTGACTATTATCTCTAACAATAATGACCTGGGGACCTTTGATGTTAATGCATAGGAGATAGCATTACACGAAATCCATCCCTGATTTTTCTATCATTCTCTATCTTGTTTACTTGCTGACTCTCTGTTCTACACCTGCGTCAAAACAAAACCTGTACCTATTTTTGCATGTGCATAAATTAGCTTGCTTTGGATTGTTGCCCAGATTCCCTAACATAGCAGCCCTTTGATACATCACCCACACCTGTGTACTTGTTATGTGCTAAAGAGTGGGACATTTCCAGTTGTCCTAGAATTGGTGGTTATAATCCTTGCTGGAAAGAAGTGGCTGTTAAGCACCCCACATTCTAAAGAAAGCTGCCAATCATCGGGGTTAGACACATTGCTCAGGATGGACAATGGGAGCTGCTTCCCCTCCAGTCCTTTGGAAGATGATATGAAGAGATAAACTGGAGGAGGGAGGAAGAATGTCCTGCCTAGATGGCAGCAAGGAAGGTGGTCGCCCGCCCCTATCCCTAACCAAGCAACATGGGTTGGGGGTGATCCAAGAGAATCAGTCCTAGAGATTCCGGCTGGCACCTCAGTCCCTAGTTGGTGTCTCCTGACCTGTCTGCCTACCCTGGTGCTGCCACTGGGGCAGCTGAACAGTATATGAACAGTGTGTATGCAGAGGTTCTGTTATGGACTTCATGTTTGTGCATCTCAAATTCATATGTGGAAAGCCTAACTCTCAAAGGGATGGCATTAGGAAGTGGGGCCTTTGGCAGGTAGTTAGGTTATGAGGGTGGAGCCCTCCTGATGGGATTAGTGCCCTTATAAAAAGAGACATGAGGGAGCCTGTTTTTTCTGTCTCCTCTCTCCACCATGTGAGGACACAAACAGAAGACGGCATCTGCAAACTTGAAAGTGGGTCCTCACCAGACATGGAGCTGCTGATCTTGGACTTCTCAGCTTTCAGAACCGTGAGAGATGAACTTTTTTAACAAAAAGTGTGGTCTTTTTGTTAAAATAGCCTGAATTGACTAAGACAGCCCTCATCATCAGATGCCACCAGCAACCACCAAAATGAGCCAAAATAGGACCTGAGATGTTTGTTTACCTTGGAGAGCTTATCAGTTCCTGAGGAACAGCTCTGCAACCCCCACCCCCACCATTATTCCTCCTTCCTCCAATCACATTCTTGAGATTAATGGATTGACACATTTAATAAACACTTAACAGAAGTGCTTTCTATGTGTCCCATGTGACTTATAAGTGTACCAGTGCATAATAACCCCAATGAGGTAGATACTCTTATTATTCCTACTGTACAGATGAGAAAGCCAGGTCATAGAGAGGTTAAGGAATTTGCTCAGTCACACAGCTGGAAGTGTAGGACTGGAGTGAAGAAGGCAGTCTGGATCCAGAGTCGCTGCTCTTAATCTCTAAGCTCCCCCACCTCCTTCCCCACTCACACCCTCACCCACAGGCCCACATGCTCACACACCCTCCAAAGACGGGTTAGAAGAAACCACGACCCTGCCCCACTCAAAGACCCCCAGGACACAAGCCTGGCTGGCCCTGGAGGGAAGGAAAGCAGTGAGACTTAAATCAGGTACAAGAGGGCAGGGTTTTTAAACTGGCCTAACCTGGATTTGTGGTAACCAAAAACAATCAGGAAACTACAAAAGTGTCCCAGATGTAGCTAAGGGACAGGAATTTGATGAAACCCAGTTAATAATAAAACCATCTCATATTTGTACCTTCTGAGTTCAGGCTGCTCCATAAATCAGTCACATATTCCTATAGCAGGGCCCTGACTATTATCCCCATTCCTGAGTCACGACTTAGTCATGACGTGTTCCCAGCTCTTAGTCATCACGTATTCCCAGCCCTTAGTCATACCTTGCTGAAATACAGAGACGACCCAGAAGAGATGACTCCACACCCTTGTTCTGGTTTGACAATTTCTCCCCCAATAACTTCTTGCCAGTCAGACTCCCAACCATTCTGGTTCTCAAAATCCGACATTATTGTAGAAGGAAGAGCAGCTTCTGGGTGGCATTCAGTGCCTTGATAGCCCTGGTCACACCTGGGAGAGAGCAGAGCCAAGTAAATCAGTCCCATTGGTGAATGCCATGGCCACGTGACCTACAACATTTCCTGTGTTTCACGTTTGCTCTGGTTTTAGTGTTTATACTAGATTTTTCTCTACAGTGTCAATCTGTGTATGTGGTAGTAACAGCCTTCAGTTTTTTACACAGAAAAAAAAGAAAAAATGGAAAGAATCCTTTCTTAAAAGAAATAGTGCCGTAACGGCAATATTGAGGCATCAAGTATTAATTAATGAAGAAGGATATGGGTGTGTGTGCATGCATGGTGGGTGGTGGGGAAGGGAAGATAGTGGAATTTTCTTGTAGCCTTAAAATGTCACATATAAATGTTTGCTCAACCAACGTGTAACTCTGGCCACGTTTTACAGTTCCTCTTTCTGATTAAATCACGTCTCTTTTAGAGTCTTTAAGTATACAAGTGTGTTCCTGTCTCATCCTCATTAGCGATAATTACCATCTCCCTTTGTATACAACCTTGACCTTCTGGCAAAGTGGGGTAGGACAGCGGGTAGCAGCTGTTTGACTAGTGCTTTAAGACTGTCAGGGGAAAAAAAGGGAAACAATTGCAAAGCTCTTTTAACTACCAAAGAGGACTTTGGGGTTAATTAATAAACTCTGGAATTTAAACCCAAGAGGCCTTGTCTTGAGGTGAGATTTTGAAGTTTAGAATATATGGCTTTATACTAATTTAAATGTAACAATATCTTTGACATCTAAAATAAGAACAGAAAGGAGGATCATTATCTTTTGGCTGTTTCATTGTTCATCAGTCTGTCCTGTAACTCTGATGACAAGTGCTGTGACATCCCTACAAACACAGCTCCTGAGAAGCAGAGGGTCTATCACGCTTTTGGACCCTTACCTGCACATGCCGTGGTCGCATGAGCCGTGCCCGTTGCACATGTTTGGGCACTGCTGGCCGATGTAGATGCTGTCTAAAGCCCACTCGTCTTGCGCTGTGTAATAGCTCTGACTCCAACGGAAGCGGGTGGCACTGGACCTGGAAACAAGGTACAGTAATATAAACAGTATTTAACTGACAGGTAGTAGTGTAAACAAAGAACGTCAGAGTTCCAAATCTTTCAGATCACCAACTTTTTGGAACTTGTATTTAGCCGCCAATCATTTTTCTTTAGTAATTTAATTTCCACTCAGTTGTTATTCAATTCAACAATTCTATCATGAAAGAAAGTTAAAAAAGAATCTGCTTATTTTTCATATAGCTCAATCTTAATTTAATTTGAGACATTTTAAAGAAAAACAAAATATCATGTTTTTTTGTTGTTATTGCAGAGATCTGATGCTAGGAAAAGAAGAAAGAATATTTAAGAAAGATAAAAATATATACTAAACAGCCTCTCTTTCACAAATGAAATGGGAGGTGTTTAGCTTAGAGTAATACAATTTCTTACAATAAACACATCAGTAGTTATTGGAAGACTTCCAGTTAGTTCTCAATATAAAATGATAGTTTTGCTTGGGGGTATTGTTTTGGGGTTAAGGGGACATGCTACAACGTACCATGTTACAAGTGAGACCATCTGGGTGCTACATTTGGATTATTTCTGGAACACTAACTTACTTAGGTTTCATGGACAAGGTGATGTTAAGTGGAGATAAAAAGCTGAACAATCCATTCATTACACATAGAGAAACACTTGGGACCTTCATTCATCTAAACCAGATATAGAATCTAAAGGAGGATATTTTCAGAGCAATATCAAGAAGGTTTGCCATTTACTGATGATCACAAAAAATTCTTTTAAAATCACATCATATTTTTCACCTCTAGGAATTTTCAGGGATCCGTTATTTTCTTTTTGGTCAAAGTGCGAAAGAAAGAAAACAAAAAGGATTTGTAGATCTAACATGTATGCTCAGTTTCATTGATTAAACCCGCCCCAAGCACACTACTACAGGTACATTTGATCTTAATGGCTCTGAATGATCCATTTAAGTCCACTGCATCCATTACCCACATGTTAAATACTCCCTAAGTACATCACAGACTGTTAAAATCCAGACTAAGCCCTTGTTTATTTTACCAATGATCTGTGGCTAATAGGTTGCATTTTCATTCCTAGTAGGGTAATTCCACATCCACTGAGACTCGTCCAGCAGACATAAGTTTGCTGCCTATCAGAGCTCATCATGTTGCACAATGAGACAGACAGATGCACCTGCTCTATTGGGATAGTTTATATTTGTAACTTAACAGCCATCACAGCTTTCAGAGTCCCATTAAGAACTGGATAGTAGAAAAGCCTCCTATTAAAGCAGGTACATTGTGTTAGAACATGGTGCCCTATAGAAAACAAGTGAATTCAGACTCATGCACCAGTGTCATGACAAAGAGATGACCATATTCTTTTAATATTGATTATAATCTGAGTCAAGTCTAGGGCCACAGGTGTCTAGATAGTGACATCTTTTGAGGACAGGGACAACTTTTGTCTCAATAGTTTGCACAGGAACAGAATAAAGTAGGTGTACACACACACACACACACACACACACAGTCCACTAACAAAAGAGTCAGTGAGTGGATGGGCAGGCCAGGAAAGGGCAGCAGGTTTCTGGCTTCTGTAGGTAACGGCGTGAAGAATGTTCTAGGAGTCAGGGGACCCGACCCCTAGAACCCTGGCTCTGCAATTTATCAGCTGTGTGACCTTTAGTGAGAAATTTAAGCCTTTGGGGGCTTCTAGTTCCTCGCCTCTCAAATAAAGGGATTGGGCAAACTGATTTCTAAGATCCCTTCCAGCTCACAAATTTAATGGTTGCTTTGGTGGTGGTTGACCAAGGTGATTATTTTCTTTATAGTCACATGCCTACATGAAACCTATGGCATATATTATTTGGAAATTTTGATATTTCAAACATTAAAATGCAGTTGGAGGGTTTTAGAAATCTGTCCTAGATTTCCCAGTTTATTTTATACTTCTAAACAGTCACACGTAGACACATTCTAATTCTTTTCTAAGTAAATGAATCCTTACATGCATCTTATGAACTCTTGAAAAGATATTTTCTTAAGATTAAAAAAACTTAAAGTGGATTATGCCATTTACAATTACAATCCAGTTTAAGGTGCTGATGTTAATTAACACAAAAGGAAGCAAAAAACGTTGAACATTGGCTTTATTTTTAGTGACAAAAAAAATTGGTTGTGTGAGCGAGCAATCCAGCTGGTCACATGTGAGATCACAAGGTGTGATCTCACTACTTTGCAGCTGCATCAATGCTAAATATTGCCCTCAATACAACTATTTCATTTGCCAATTCTCTCTCTCTCTCTCTCTCTCTCTCTCTCTCTCTCTCTCTCTCTCTCTCTCTCCCCCCCATCTCTCTCTCTCTGTCGCCCCCCCATCTCCCCTCCTCCCCAACTAAGTATTCTTAGGAGAAAAATCTTGTGTATTTTGGATTTAGTATGAAAGTGGGACTACTGCTGTGCAGATCATGAAATGAAGTGACTTGCATTTAAAATCCAAACTCTATGGATTCCCCAAAGCAGCAAAAGTTGACAGTCTTTTCTCTGTTTGATTTTCCGCCCCCCATATAAACTTCTAGGCTGAAATAAAATAGCACTGAGTCATCTCTTGACAGTTAGGTAACCTGAGGAATCAAGGTAAATGAAGACTGACTGAATTGTATTTTCCACCTTCAGAGTTACTGTAATTACGTTTACCCAATTATTCTGAAACTCATTCAGTCATTAGGTGTTGATTTGTTTATGAAGTCAGCAATTGACAGCTGTTCGGGTCTCATTAGGCCCAGTTCTTATGTAAATTTCTCTCATAAAAACAAAATTAATTTTCATTGGATAACAAATACTCAGTTCATATACAATAAAATTTCTCTGAGCAATGTACACATATTAAATATTTCCACTCTAAGTTGTCCTATCTTGAATATTTTCCAAAGTTAACAGATCTTTGATAATGCAGGGACCACATGTGCTTTTATGCTTTCAATTTATAGTTGAATATGCTTGAATTGAAACAGCAGAACAAAGATTTGCCCAAAGGAATACTGCTTCAAACTAAACTGCACTCCCTTTCCTCAGTGCTTGAGAAAAATATGCTATATGCAAAAGTTTGCAATGAATATAATAAATAAAATTATCAAGAATGTCAAGGAGAATAAACATACTTTATCCTTATAGCAGAACTTTCGAGCATTATAGCTACAAAAACAATGATGACCAGTTGACATTTTTAAAAAAAAAAAAAAGCAATAATGTTTAAGTATTAGTCGGTAAGAATGTTAAAATAAATATCCTATGGGGTTGTTTGTTTTTTAAAAAATATTTTTACTTTCTTTGCCCAGGGCTTTGAAGGAAATTTGGAAAAGCAGAATTCAATTATTTACTTCCATGCACTAAGGACAAACGGTGGGAGGAATAACCTACTAGACTTTTTTCTCTGTCTGTAAAATGAGATACTGTGCAATACACCATCTCTTTAGTTCATTGAGGCATATTGAATTAAAATTATATCTAACTTTCCAACATTTAATGAGCACCTCAAGTATGTGGCGGGTACTAAAGAGCTTAAGGAACTGGACTTGGAGCTGAGCTGCGCCCTCCACAACTAGATTGATGATTTGGAGCTGAAAGGCCCTGGAGAAACACACTGTTCCCCAGTATTCCCCAATAAGATTTAAAAAAAAAAGAGTTTAAGGATCAGTATCTCTCCTCTCAAGCGTTTAATAAACGTTGATGAGAACTGAACTTTTCTGACTATACGAAAACTTTCAACTCAGTGGTCTATCTTTTAAGCTAAGAAATAATAATGCAAAATACAGGCTGAATGTAAGATGATAAAGTACAAAGGCTTTTTTTTTTTGATAAAGGACAATTCTCCTTGTATATAGCTTAAACTACATTAATTAAGAATAATAGCTTATGGCATTTCTGTGGATGAAAAGACCTCTCTAAAATATAGTATCAATAATAGTATCTTACCACCTGTTATTTTGAAATTACAACCCACATATTGATGAATAAAAATCAGTATTTTTTAAATAATGAGGGTAATATACTTAATGACAAAATAATGAAAGACAATAAACCTCAGCAGCTTTGCACCAAGTTTGACCAGTATTTCAATTATTTGATGTGGTTTTTTAAATATCTTGATTGATATGCTGAGAGTATCATTGAAATTAAAGTCTGATTATATTCCCAGTAGTAGACATAAAATAGTAGGATGCTAGAGAAAGTGGGAACTTGTTATACAAAGCATTAACAGAATAGTCAGGAAATGACTCACAGTTGGATATAAAAAAACCTGTGGAAATCAAATTTCAAGCATTTTATTCCAACTGACATAATGATGAATCCCTAAAAATAATCAAGCAGGCATTCTTATATAATGCAATAATTCAATCTTCAACTAAGGGAAGTATAATAATAATTCTAGGTTATCTAACCAATTGTTTTTTGTGTACAAGCTAACTTTAATACAAAATAATCTAAGAAGGGTTTATTTAGTACTTTTCTCTTTACAAAAGGGCTCTTAGAAGGCAGATACCACAGAAAAATATAATTCCTGTCTCTTTAATGCTTTTTTCTTCTACACAAATCACAGAATCTTAGCATTCCGTAACTGTGGGGGGTCAAGTAATGAAACCTCTTCATTATACTCTGAAGGAATCAGGCTTGAAGAGGTTGTGAATGGCTACAATCACGTGGTTAACTAATCATTGGTAGAGATATACTAGGGACTCAGGCTTTCTAATTTCTTGTCCAAAGCTCTTTCTTGAGTGAGCTCATCCTGTCCCAGAGCTTTAAATAGTCCTTATAGTACTTAACTTTTCAGCCCAAACCTCTTTTCTGAGTTGCAGATTCGTAAGTGAAATTGGCTTCTTGATATTCTTGCTTGGATAGATAAGTATCTCAAACTTCACATCACAAAAACAAACAAACAAACAAAAAACCCCACCTCTTCTTTTTAAAACTATAGTTGGCATAAAATACTTTATTAGTTTCAGGTGCATAACATAGTGATTCGACATTTACATATATTATGATGTGATCACCACACAAAGTCCAGTCCCCATCTGTCATGGTGCAGTTAGTACAGTATTATTGACTATATTCTCCTTCACCTCTTTTCACTCATAAAACCAGAACTCTAAATTTCTTGCCCCAAATCCATCCCTTCTCCAGTCTTTCTCATCTCAGTCAGTGGTGATACCATCCCAGGCCCAGAATGTAGACGTCAATTTTGATTCTTCCCTTTCTACCACAGCCCCCATCACACCCATCAGCAAGCCCTATTGGATTGACACACATTTCACAAGTGACGGCTCTTGCTATGACTACTACAATCATACTCCATTCAGATATCTAATGCCTAGAACCCCCAACTGGTCTCCCTATCTTCACTCTTGCTGCATCTATTCCTCACCCAGTGCTCAATAGGAAATGAAACCATGTAATATTTGGGGCGGGGGGGCAAAGAGGGGGGAGGAAATGTGCTTTTCTCTTTCACCTTATCAAATGTTTAACTGTGCAGCTAGTTACTGAGGCTTCTGCTTCCCGGGGGATGTTTACTGTTACTGAAGGAATGCGAACAGAGAAAAAAAGTGTATATTAAGCTTTTGAAATAAAAAGTAGGGCTTTGCTGCACGAAAATAGCCCTTGCAATCCAAACTGTCTGGACACAGGAGTTTTTAGATTCTTGAACCATTCCCTTGTATATGTCAAAGCTAAAGGAACAGGCTCATTGAGTTCTCCCACAAAAAGAAAAGTTGGGGCAAAAAGGGGGGTCAGAAAAAACTAGAACAGTTCAAAACCAAATTTTAATTAATTCTATTTTTCAAATATCCTCAGCATAAAAGAAAGATCTGGGTCTTTTGATAAAAGAAAAATGAATGCATCTTGCCATTGTGCTTAAGTTTTCTTCATATTCGAGTCATGCTAATAGAGATAGTAAAAGTTAAAGTGATAGCCATATCTAAAAATGTCGTCTCTCACCAAGTTTTCTGGGGAAGAAGCACTATGACTCTTCTCCACTGTGTGAACTCACTGGCATGGTAGACACTTGCTGATGTAAATTCTTGACAACTCGGCATACTTGGAAGGCATTCCTAAAAGGGAGCCAGGCAAAAATTAAAGTCAGCTTCTATTTCCTCCAGGGGCAATATGTAAACTCTCTCACCATAAGTGAAAAAGACCTTAGAGACACTAATGTCATAATCTTCACCATTTGCAATATGGATGTAATCCATGATTTTCCTTCTGTGAAGCTAAAATATTTGGGAAATAATTGAAACAAGATGCCACAATGGAATTAAATGTCTTCCAAGTCTCACATGTAAACATAGAAATGGATTAGGATCCATTTTTTGGACCTGTTATCACAACACTGACATTTGGTAAAATTATTCTATCCACTATGATATTTATGCATTTATTGCAATGGCAGATTACCAGTATGTATATATAAAGAAGTACATTTTATTATTTTATTCCAAGAAACTAAATCTATGTATTTTCTTTTGTTTTTTAAGGCAAGAACTACCATAGTCTTAATAAGGTCTATCTACTGGTAAAGAAACTTAGAACTAAGAACAGTGAAGACATGCCATAGGGAAAGAGATACGTTTATAGAGGAAGACGGTTAGAAATAATAATAATATTCAAAACACTATCCTAGGGTACCCAGGCCTGAAGTTATTTCCATTTCTTTTTAATTTTTAATTACCCTTTAGTATCTGACAGTGCAGACTGTGGCATCCTTATAATTTGCTGCTGACTTTATGTCAATTGTGTTACAAATAACATTTTACCTTTTCAAACCTAGGCTTTTAGAATTGCAATTTTTTGCTTCCTATGTAAAAAGAAGGAGGTTACCTATCATAAGCATTAGAAGAAAACAGACTTACCTCTTGGACAAGGTGCCAGGTAAGGCCATGGTTGGTTGAATACTCTAGTTTCACCTGGTTGTCCATGTGTGGAGTGTATTTCTGGCCACAGCCCATCACCAGACTGAACTGAATCATATAGGATGCTCCTATCTGCATTGATTGTGTTTCCACATAGCGCATACTTGAGGCAAGTTTAGAGTCTCCGGTAAAACTGAAAGACAGAGGTGGAAATCAGAAAATTAAAAACAGCAATGTATCGGGGGGAAAATTAAGCTCTTCATTTCATATTGTACACCAAAGTAGTTTCATTTCACTTATTTAAACCTTGCATGTTCCAGAATGGATTTCAGTTAATCTAATAAATACAATTTAAAACAGTCTACCTATCAAAGAAGCAATGTGCGTTTTCTAAAGTTAATACCTAGAGTTGTCAAATGTACTTGAAAATAAGTAGTCACTCATATGTTGCTCATGAGTATAAAACCTTTGACTCACTAAGCTCA
This sequence comes from Rhinolophus sinicus, assembly GCF_057876585.1. NCBI lineage: Eukaryota > Metazoa > Chordata > Mammalia > Chiroptera > Rhinolophidae > Rhinolophus > Rhinolophus sinicus. The sequence continues at coordinate 47,247,935 of NC_142504.1, forward strand.
CTTCTTGGAATATATCCTAGAAAATAATGCTAAAGTCAAAGACAATTTTATAAAATACGATGAATATTGCAGGTTTATTTAAAATAGTAATTGGCAATCAATCATTTCAATGTCAAACTACACGGAAAATGGAATGCTTAGGTAAACTGGTCCGTATTTCAAATATTTATGAAGGTAATCAATCAAATTAACATATATATGATAAATTAAGTTTTAAAAATCCACAAAATAGGGGCAGCCGGATGGCTTAGTTGGTTAGAGCGCGAGCTCTTAACAACAGGGTTGCTGGTTCAATTCCCACATGGGATGGTGGGCTGCGCCCTCTGCAATTAAAGATTGAAAACAGCAACTGGACATAGAGCTGAACCGCACCCTCCACAACTAGATTGAAGGACGACGACTTGGAGCTGATGGGCCCTGGAGAAACACACTGCTCCCCAATATTCCCCAATTAAAAAAAATCCACAAAATAATGCATAAAGACAATCCACCACAGTATTTTCAGTGGCTACGTTCGGTAGTGGGAAATTGGACAATTTAAAACTTTTTTTTTTCTCATTTGCAAAATAGTCTTTAGAAAATGGGCAGGCATTAAACACTGAAAACATCATAACATAGTTTTTGTTGGTTGTACCTCAACTCAGTAAAATTCACATACTTTTACCTGGTCCCAATTGAGTACTGCATAATTGTAAAATATTTGAAGACAGGCACAATTGCTTTTGTAGAGACAACTGCTCAAGCAATTTATAATGTATCAGAGGAGATTAAAATATGGACACATTTCCACTGGGCTAATCTGGGTCAATGTAAGTATTCCCTGGGTTAACCACCTGGGGGTTTGTCTACCACAGTACTTAATACTGCTATTCTGAAGCAGGCCCAGTACCACTCGTAACAGTAATTACTATTAGTCAGGGGGCTTAGCTGGCACAGACAAGGATATAATGCTATACTCTGAAATTTGTGAGGCATTTCGTATTTTTCTTAATTATCCTTTGCTGAATCCGCAAAATAAGGAGTAATTATTCTGCCTTGTTTCTTGAATAGATTCAGATGTTATTTAAACACAGAACACTGTCCGTGTTGAGGATCATCATGGGTTTGGGTTCAAGATTGCAGAATATAAGAAGCTTTTTCCCCAACAATGACTAATTACTGTTTAACTAACCATTTTAAATTAAGGTTTTTGCACTTGGACAATGAATAGAGGGATAACATGTAAGCATCCCACTTTCTGCTTGAGCTGAATGCTCAATAAAACAAAGGGAAAAGCCATATTCGATATTGCTGGTCTTACAAATCTAGTGCTTACAACTTGTTTACTGTTATCAGTAAGGATGCCCGTCAGTTGTTGAGTGTAGGCCATATACCAAGACTGTGCTAAGCACAACAACTCTGTGAAGTAGGAATAATTATCTCTACTTAACAAGTGAGGAAATGGAGATAGGAAATGGTAGAGACTCAGTGAGAAATCACCTTTGTCCGATTCCAAAACCTCTAAACCAATACACTATCTCACTGTCCTTCTATTCTCTAAGATGAAAAAAACACTAGTTTTGAATAATTTTTCACTTACAGTTAACAATCTGTAACTTTCAGTTACCATGCAATGATACTCTGATGTTAGAGATACAAAACCATGATTGCTGCTATGTGTTAAGGTGTACAGGATGCAAGTTAGGAAATATAAAAGTTGTAGAATGTGATTTTTAGCAGTATTAAAAAATAAATCAACACAGAACAAAAATACTACTAAGCTGTATAAGCACAAACTGGTGTATAGACATTCCAGAGTCTTTCAAGGAGGCAAAAAGTCCTGAATACTTTATCCCTTTGAGAAATAAATGCTGCTTTTAGCTGTAAGGGTTAAATGCTTTTTCTAGTTCCCTTTATGAGAAATGTAATTAGAGACAGCCAACTAGGCTTCATGGGAATCATTTACTTTAAAGGCACAGTACATATCCTGGGCATCTGGGAAAAGCCACACAGAGACAGCAGCAGGTATGATACTTACTCTGATTTTTTAATCTGAAGGGTCTGCAAGCCACAGAGCCACTGAAACCTTCTCACTCATGTCATGCATAGCATTTCCCCACCCTAGCACTTCCGAAATAATTTAAGATTATTTACACAATCAGGTCCTTGTAAATCCCTCCCTCCTGAGATGGGTTAGTGTCCTCTAAATTCTACAGAGAAACAGAAAGAAACACTAAATGTTGCCTGCACCTAACTTTTGCATGGCTGCTAATTAACCACGAACTCGGTTGAAGAGAGGAAGTACTCAAACCTGAGAAGAAGCATGTGTTTGTTCTGCGAGCTATCCTGAACTTTTAAAGATGCCAAGATACCAAAAAAGATACAAGATAAAAATTATAAGACAGGAAAATTGTCCGTTAAGAGGCTAAGTGACAGCAGTAAAACAGTGACAATGACATTTTTGCTTAGCATGAATACCTGTTCCACCAGCAGTTGTGAGCAGATATTTTGGGGTAGGCGGAGCCAGCTGCCATCCACAGCCTCTTTTGTCCCCATTTAACTTCTAGGGATTGACCTAGAGGTGTCCACATCCGCCAGTGAGTTCTCACCAATGGGACGTAAGTGAAAGATGCTAAGTAGATTTACTCACTGAGATTTAATATAAAGCTTTCAAAAGATATAGATGGATTTGGCTGGCATGCCCTTTGCCTGTTGCTTTTACTGTATTCCTTCCTCCCCAGCGGGGCAGCAGCCATTTTGCAGCAATAATGGAACAAGCATGCAGATGGAGGTCTTTCTATTGACATGGCGAGTAGAAAGAGGGAGAGAGCCTGGGTCCCTGGTGGCCCTGTGAAGCGGCTTACCAGCCTTGGGCCACATATTCCAGGCCTGCTTGTTGCAAGTGACAGATAAGCCTCTTTACCTTTGTTTATGCTGTGGTCAGTCTTTCCTTGTAACTTAGACCTGAATGCATTACTAACGCACCTTCCACGCTTCATGGAATGTACTACTCCCATTTCTTAATCTGAAGCAAAATAACACATAAAAAGCACAGATGTCTATGTCTTAAAGTCTTGACCATTTATAGTACAAGTTCACTTGGTTGTTTATAATTTATTTAAGACTGGCTGAAAGCCCGTGATATTATGCCCATTTTTCCTTCTGAACACTCTGATAGAGTTTTAGAGGAAAGAATTCCACAGACTGCCATCTTTTAGTTTACAAAACTGCTCCTTTTTGCTGCTTGTCTAAGTCAAGATATAGTTATAAAGGCAAAAATGAAGCTGGACTTCTCTATTACAATCACAGAAGGAAAATAATTGTCCACATTGCATTTGGGGGAGATATTCTGGAGACAGAATGCTTTGGGACTCACGAAGCTTAGCTTCATTCATGTTGATTGGCAAGATAAAATATAAAGGAACAACAACAAAAAAAAACTCCTGTGTCTAATCGCAAGATTTAATGAGAGAATAGGGATAAGTCCACTGGGACAAGTGCTTTTTAATTTCCATCTCCAAGAAGGCTAGTGGGCTCTCTGTTATGACCCTGGTAGAATGGATGACACCATAATATAACTCGAGTCTCCATAGTTCTATACTTGGTCGGCAGCATAGCTCTTTTGCCTCCCCCTCCCACACAGAATCTCCTGTATTCCTGAGGATCTGTGTTCCTGACCAGGGTGGAAGTCTCTCTGCATGGAGAGGTCATGTCTCATTTATCTCTGCATCCCCTAACGCACTCAGACCCTCGAGTGTCTCACAGAAGCACCTGGTTTAGGTGCAGAGCATCTCATTTGATCTTTGAGTCAAGACCATTTGAAAGACCATCAGAGATCCTTACAGTGGGTTATGGAGGAGGAAAACTGAGAGGCTGAGTTGCTCGGCCCAGGGTCAAACAGTTACCAAAAAGCTAGAAACTGGGCCTTCAGATTTCTACTTTGATATCCTTTCCACTATGTCATGCCCAGCAAAGGCACTTAAAGAACGTTAAATAAAAAGAGTGCCTAAGTGAAGTCTCTCAGTTGGGGAGAAGGCAAGTTTTACAAAGCTCTACTAGTTACTTAAATGCTATAAGGAACACAGACAAGGGTTTGAAGTTACCCTCGCTTAAAGAAATCACTCTTTCTGCATTTCCCCAGAGCCTTTTTTCCACCTCCAGAAAAAATGTCTCTTTGATATGAAAGGCAGATACACATAACCAAAGTGAGTGGGAGAATGAGCTCTGCAGAGCTCACTTCCAGAGAAACAGAAGGGTAACACAAAACTGTTTTTGGTTTGATAGCATTCAGAAGTTACATTCATCTGAAGAAGGATATGTAAATAAATGTAAGCACTCTAATATCATCCCTTTTCGGGGTTTTGTCCTTGTAATCACCAAAGAAATGTTGCCTAGAATTGACAGAAAAACTTGCTGATATTGTGGAATTAAAGGTAGCATTTAACTCATTTGTTATTTCTACAATATTTTATCTCAAAACAGAAATAACCACATGATTTCAGTGGATTACATAAATTTTACTCTTATTTTAAAAAAACAATCTGACAATATAGAAGCATTTTTTTAAAGTAAAAATTTGCAATACTATTACCAAGAGATGACTGCTGCTAAGATTTTGGTATAAATACTTTGAGAGTGTTTAATGTTTACAGACACAAACGCACACATACACATTCACTTTTCTTTCTTTAAAAAAATAATTATAATATCATAACAAACCACTCTATTTGCTTTTAACAGCTATTTCATTGCTATCTTTCCATATGGAAAAATATAGTGAAACATTGTCATTTTTAATGAATAAAGCAATCTCCAATTATGGAAATCTTTGGAGGTTGTTTCCATTTTTCACTGTTAAAAAACAATGCTTCTATAATATGTATCCTTGTATATTTTGTGTGCTTGTCCAGTTATTTCCCTAGGATAAATTTCTAGAAGCAGAATTGGTCGGTCAAGGCAAGTGTTAAAAGTTAACACTTACCGCCAAGTTTCCATCCAAAAACATACCAAGTTACATTTACCAAGTACTTTTAACAATGACCGAGCTGACAATTCTTACCACTTGTCAATACTGAACGTTGACAATGTTTTTCATTTTAGCTACTCTATGCATACAGTCTCTTAATCTACATTTCTTTAATAATTAGAGAGGTTAAAATGCTGTTTATGTTCGTTGGCTATTTGTTCTCTGTGTGTGTGTGTGTGTGTGTGTGTGTGTGTAGTCTTTTCATGTACTTAGCCCATTTTTTAAATTACGCTTTATCTTTTTCTTACTTATTTGTAAGAGTTCCTCACATATTGGCATATGTAGTCTGTCATCTATTTTAAGTAGTGGAATATGTGACATTTATGGTCCCTGCTTTTGGTGTCATGCTTTACTGGTATCTACTGCAATTGCCTCTGATCCTAGTTCATAATCATTTTTTTGCATATGTCCAATGGACATTTGAAAGGAATATATATTTTTTTACCTGTAGGGGACAAGTTTTTTCTTTGTTTATTAAATCATCCTTGTTAATTACCTTCATACATTTTTCTAGGTCCTGCTTGATCTTCAGGAACTTAAACATGATATTAAAGTCACATTCTGAATTACGGTTGTTGTAATTCTCCCTTTGAAATTCTAACAGGTTTGCATTATGCTCACTGTTCTATGGCATTCAGTGTGTGGAGCCTCCTGCCTTTTCACCTCCCTGTGCGCTTCTTCTACTCGTGGCACAACCTCCATCACTGGTCTCTAGCCCCAGCTCCAGTCTAGAAGAGTTTAGTGGGGCCAAGGGTGAGGGATCCCTCAACTTTCGCTCACCCTACTGTCATCAACACACTGTCCTCCAACACTTCTAGAAGCTCATTCAAGTTTCAAACTCCAAGGATGGTACAGCATTTTCTCTATTACACTGCCTGGATCACCTCCACGGGATTTCAGAGAGACAGGAAGTAAAACATCTGGGCTTCATTCACCATAGTCTGTGATAAGCCGATGTATTAATTTTTCCCCTGGGTTTCTTACTACATTCTCTCAACCAGTTTCTTAAATAAACTAATTCTCTATAAAAGAAATTTCCAGATACCAAATTAATTTTATTACAACCTCTTAAACTCACTTTTTCAATCTACAGCTTCAAACAAATTTGGAATTTCTGCACTAATGCATTTTGTCATGTATTTATTCAATCCTTCATTTAAAAAGTACTTATGGATTTCTAAGTGACTAGACTATCCCTCACTTATCTTGTTGAGTTGACAACTGAAGATATTTTGGAATACATGTGCTTTGGGCATCTATTTCAGGCTTTTTATACTTTTGTCCCTAGCACCTGCTTTACTTATTTTTACCATTCCTACTTAAAGTGCATAGTTTATATTCTTTAGCTTCTTTATTCCCATTTCCATTTTCTCAGTTTGGAAATTTACACACAGTTCTTCAAGTCAGGACTTGAATCTTACTTTAAGTTAGATAAACTCTTAAGTCATTAAAAAACATAAGCTGAGCTGCTTGGCTGCTGTTTATTCAGCTCTTACAGAAAAGCAGTCTCCTTGCAAACAAAACTCAGTATAAAATTGGGCACTTAGCATTTTTCTCTCAAGGATCAGATAACTTCACCTGTGGGAGACAGAACTGTCACCTAGTTAGAGAGTCAGGCTGTCTGCACACAATGGCCGTGACCACAGAGGAGCACCGCCTGTTCTTTCTAATGAGGTTACGTGCCCCTCAGGGGCACCGCTGCAGGTCAGACAGGTGGGTAGACCAGTGACTGTGAGGGGCCACGGAGAGTGGCTCCTCCATCCTTGTTAGGAGTCCACAGGTCCATCTGCAGCTGTCACCAAGCTTTGTTTCCTGTGGAACTAGCCTAATTGCCCCGAAGTCTAGAGGCCAACAGCTAGTTCCAATAACTTTTTAAAATTCTAGTTCTAAAGTTTATAGGAATTTGTTGGTAAGACAATGGGATAATAACAAAGATTTCTGTCAAGCTTCAGTTGAATCTTCATTTTGCCCACCTAACAGCGCTTTTAGGAAATGTGCAGCAGATAAACTGTTATTAGTAAAAGGGAAATCTCTGTTGGGTAAAAGCCAGAGGGGGAGTTGGCACAAAGCAGAATCTGGGCTGTGGCCCCCAAAGAGAAAGGAAGGAAGAAAGGGAGACTGAGGGACAGAGAGGGGACATACTGTCAGAGAGGGAGAGTCTGAAGACCCAGAGGAAAAGAGCTCCCCTCCGCTCTTGTGGTGCCTGCCAGTGTCCTGTGTCCTGTCAGGAACCCGGGGGTGTAGGTGGCTAGTTAAGGTGTCAGGGGCCCTTTTCATCAACAATACTTCCCTGCCACTTATGTTGAGAGGAGAGGAATTAGAGGAGCTTTAGCTGTTTCCAGCCTTTCCTACTTCTGTTAATAACGTCAGCTCACCTCAGATCTTTGGATATCCAGAACCTCCTTGCTCCTGTTATTCTAACGTTACATCCATTTTAACTCTAGAACCAATTTTGGTTGACATGAACTTGCTCAATCCACATTTACATGACTTATGATTAAAACTTGCCTTTTCAACATACTCCTTTTGTCTTACTCACTTCCTTTCAGAAGGGAACATACTGGCCCATGTAGTCAGGCCCGATAGCCCTGATTGAAATTGTTTAACATGGAGGGAAGAGGTGAGGCGAGGGAAAAAAATACTTGAAGAATCTTTGAAATCCTCTTTTGCTTTATCCTTACAACTATGTGCAACCATGTACATTATTTAGCACATAGTCAAGCGGGGCCATTTTAAAACTTTTATAGGACCTTGATGTTTTTAATTTTGGAAATTCCATTCACACATCATAGCTAATATTAAAATGCACCCATGTCCCACATTAAATATGTATGTTTTTGTTGCAAAACTTTCACGTGGATTTTAAAATTTTGCCTTTAAATTTTATTTGGCTCCTAATAATGCATGTAATATACATTTGGCAGTGATTTCTCAGCATTATTTTTATTTTGTCAGCATTACTCAAAAATTATTTCTAATACCATGAATTTTGATGAGTATTTAAATTTAGCAATTAATGAAATTGATATGTTTTGTAGATATCTAATTATAATTTATTAATTTTATTTTTGCAATATTCTTATATTTTTGAGATAATATTAATTTTTCCAGCCCTTGGACTTTTTCCAGTCCCCTGGGCAGCTTTTGACACTGTACACAAAATGACTAATGAAAGAACTTTCCAGGAAGAAGTATAGCTAATGCAAAGATACTGCGAGAAGAAAGAGCTTGGCTTATTGGGGCAGCAGAAGGAAGACCGATGTGGTTGGGGTAGACTGAGTGAAAGGCAGGGAGGCAGGAGAGGCTGAGCAGGCCAGGTGACCCAGGTTTTACCATGGCGATTCTGTGGACCACTGTCCATAGGAAATAATTGTCTCAGTCTATTGTATTTCTGTTTCAACAAGCCAGACATGCCATGAATCTCAATCATCAAATGTAGACTTCTTTTATTAATTTGTTTAGTGGTATGTTCTTTTACTTCTGAAATCTCACTTAGCTACTTGGTTCAAAGGGAGCAATTTAGGGAAATCTAGCTTTGGAGAAATAAATGACTCAAAAGTCAACTGTCTGCACATCAACAGGATATGAGTCTTAGAACATGGCCACTTTATCCATTCCTTTGGCAGGTTCTAAGACTGTGGCCTCCAGTATCTATCTTCACGTGGTACACGAATCTACTGCTCTCACCCTATTCCGAGCACCATTATAGGCACATGCAGGTGACACTATTAGCCTCTGAGCTGAGCTCCTCCCATGGCTTCTCCTGTTAACTTGTACTATCTATTCTCCACACAGCAGCTACAATTTTGTAAAATGATCGTCTCATTCCTCTGCTCCAAATTATTTACTGGATTCCCATAACACTTAGAAGAAAATCCAAAATCTTTATGTCGCTCTATAAGGGTCTGACATAATCTAGTCCCTTGCTAGCCTCAGGGCCTTGGCTATTTTCCCTGCCTGTATTGCTTTCCGTGCACATTTTCACCCAGGTCTCTTTTTCATCATTGTGGTCTCTCCCCGGGGACTTCCAGGAGGGCTTCCCTGATCATCTTAGCTAAAACAGTCTCACTCTTCACTTGGCCACCCAGTACCCCGTTCCTTTATCCTCACAGCACTTACCACTATCTGAAATCTTGTATTATAAGTTTGTATATTGTCAATGGAATACTATTCGGCGGTAAGAAAAGATGATATAGGAACATTTGTGACAACATGGATGGATCTTGAGAGAGTAATGCTGAGCGAAATAAGTCGGACAGAAAAAGCAGAGAACCATGTGATTTCACTGATTTGTGGTATATAAACCAAAAGCAACAAAAGAACAAGACAAACAAATGAGAAACAGAAACTCATAGACACAGACAATGGTTTGGTGGTTGCCAGAGGGTAAGGGGTTGGGGGATGGGGGGTGGGAGATGAGGGTAAGGGGGATCGAATATATGGTGATGGAAGGAGAACTGACTCTGGGTGATGAACACACAATGGGATTTATAGATGATGTAATACAGAATTGTACACCTGAAATCTATGTAATTTTACTAACAATTGTCACCCCAATAAATTTAATAAAAAAAAAAAATAAGTTTGTATATTGTTGTTATTCCCCTCTAGAATATAAGTTCCACAAAGGCCTTTTCTATCTCCATCTCAATACCAGCTGCTATACCTCCAGCACAAATTGTGCCTACTGTGCAATCAATAAACAGTTGAGTGGATAAACTAGTTCATCAATGAATAAAAAATTTCAGGTACTAAAATCTTCATGATGAAAAAGCCTAATAAATAGACTTCATTTTAGAAAGTCATTTATCAACCTATTTGGGGATATATTCAATCGTATTGCCAATCTTATAGAGGCCTGGGTACTGAAAACAGTCTTTTCATAGTTGTTGAAAATAATAGTAAGTGACTTTTCAGTTTGTCACTCAATATGCTTACACTATGTATCTCCTAAACTTCTTAGGACGATCATTTACTGGGAAACAGTAGTGAAAGTGGCTCTTGGGAGCCAGCTCACCCCAACTGACTTCCTTTAGCAGCACAGTTTAAATTGATTTACTGTTCTTTTAAATAGTCTTTATAAAAATATAATCCCAAGAATACTCCAGGCTTACTTATAAATTATTTAAACTGACAAAATTTCTATATAAGTTATAGATAATGTTCAATGAAAGAAAAATCCTAAAGAAATTTACTTGGCTATTATTTTTATTCTATAGGTAGATTCATCTCGTAAAGGGAGAATCGGGAATTGTTTTTTTCCGGAACCTAAGGGATCAGGGTTGTCTACAGTTTCTGCTGGGCAGTAACCCGACCTCTCCTTGTTGCTGTTTACCAGTGACACATTCCTTATGTTACCATTGGGCAAACTCCTTGACTAGTATCATGAGACCAGTCCAAAGGAATAAAGATCTGCATGCAGCAACGACTCTTTGTTCTTAAGCCGTTCAAATGCATCTTCCTATTTAAAAAACTTAAGGAAAAAGTGGCAGAAGGAAAGGGAGACCCTCGTGAAGTGTTTGGCCCATTGCTTCCTAAACAAGAATTGGATCCTCCTGTAGGCCTGATGTCCCCACAGATGCGTGTCTGTACAAGCATGAGCTCTGAAGGGGTTTCTCCAGAGCAGCTGGTTAGAAATCTTTTTGTGTTATTCATCACTGCATATTATTATCGATTCCTAATGGTTCTTATAACCTAGAAGTGCCTAACAACTACTTGAGAGCTCCTCTTGTATATCTTAAAACACATTTCCACTCATCACTCAGTTTCAATTTCTTTAATTGTTAACAGAGCCACAGTACTATTTCTACCTCTTCTTGCAAGTGCATTGTATTTATGTTATGAGATAAGCAGGCTTTCTAAATCCTTAGCCTGGGATTTTTCCCCCTAAGTGACACTAGCTTCTCATAAAAATACACAAACTCTTTTCCTTGTCAATGCTTATAGATGCCACATGAAATATGAACCTATGCTTTTTTAATATCCTGGACATGTAGTCATTTGTTCATGTCCTCTGACGTGGGCCACCCACATGGCAGCTGTGCTCCTCCTTTTACACCTCTGCTTTCCCACATCTCCAGAGCTGACAATGCTGCAGGGGGTTGGTGTGAAAAAACGAGGCTTCCAAAATCCTCCCATCACATTACATGGCACACAATGTCACCCTTTTCCCCTCATGCGTTTTGTCATTCACAGCTAATTTCAATTCTTGCATGTTGCTCTTTTACTTTCTCTCTACTTTCGCTGCTTCTTTTCAGAAATTCCTCTAAGGAAAAAACGACCCTAACATGACTAGGGCTAGTGATTTCCTTACATAAAGAAAAACAAGAGAACTTCAACTGAAAACAAAATTGGACATAACAAGGAATGAGTACTATTTTCATGCCTATGAAAGTACCTAGCAGGCCCTTTCAACACTTCTGCATCATATTTACCTCTAAATCTTCTTTTAATTAAATCTGCTTTTCCTTAAGCACCATTAAAGATAAATAAAAACTATAGCTTTTCTTATTTCATATTATTTTTTATTTTAATTATTTTTTCCAGTTTTATTGAGATATAATTGCTACATACCATTGTATAGGCTTTTGGTGTATAGCATAATGATTTGCTATATGTATATATTGTAAAATGATCACCACAATAAGTTTAGTTAACGTCCACCACCTCACACAGTTACAAAATATTTTCTTCTTGTGATGAGAGCTTTTAAGATCTACTGTCTTAGCAACTTTCAAATATATAAACCAGTATTGTTAATTGTAGTTACCATGTTGTACCTTACATCCCCAAAACTTATGTATCTTATCACTGGAAGTTTCTGCCCTTTGGCCACATTCACCCATTTTGCTCAGTCTCACCCAACCTCTGATAACCACCAATCTACTTCCTGTATCTACGAGTTTGGTTTTTTTCAAGGTCCATCCATGTTGTCACAAATGGTAGGATTTTCTTTCCTATGGCTGAACATTTTTCCATTGTATAAATATACCACATTTTCTTTATCTAGTCATCCGTGGATAAACACTGAGGTTATTTCCATGTCTTGGAAATAATGCTGCCATATACACGAGGGTGCAGATATCTTTTTGAGATAGTGATTTTGTTTCCTTCAGATATACACCTAGAGGTAGAATTCAGCTTTTTTCTTCAGCTTCAAGATCATATGGTAGTCCTACTTTTTTTTTTCAGGAACCTCCAGTTTTCCATAGTGACTGTATCAATTTACATTCCCACCAACAGTGCACAAGAAATCCCTTTTCTCCGTGTCCTTGGCAACACTTGTTGTTTTGATGATATCCATTCTAACAGGTATGAAGTAGTATCTCATTGTGGTTTTGATTTGCATTTCCCTAATGATTAGTGATGCTGAGCACCTTTTCATGTACCTATTAGCCATTTGCATGTCTTCTTTGGGAAAATGTCTATTAGATCCTCTGCCCATTTTTTAATTGGATTGCTTCTTTTTTTTTTCTTTTGGTCAATTGAGTTGTATGATTTCTTTACACATCTTGGTTAGTAACACCTTCTGAGATATATGATTTGCAAATATGTTCTTGCATTCCAGAGGTTGCCTTTTCATTTTGTTGATGGTTTCCTTTCCTGTGCAGAAGCTTTTTAGTTTAATGTAGTTCCACTTGTTTTACTTTTGTTGCCTTTGCTTTGGTGTCAAATCCAAAAAATCATCGGCAAGACTGATGTCAGTAAAATTACTGCCTATATTTTCTCCCAGGAGTTTTATGGTTGCAGGTGTTACATTCAAGTCTTTGATACATTTTGAGTTAATCTTTGTATATGATATAAGATAGTGGTCCAGTTTCATTCTTTTGCATGTGGTGGCTGTCCTTTTCCCATTGTATATTCTTGGCTCTCTTGTCAAAAATTAATTGACCATATATATGTGGGTTTATATCTGGGCTCTCTGTTCTCTTCCCTATTGATCTATGTGTCTATTTTTATGCCAAAACCATACTATTTTTATTACTATAGCTTTTTAATACAGTTTGAAATCAGAAATTGTGATGTCTTCAGCTTTTTTCTTTGCTTCAAGATTACTTTGGCTATTCGGGGTCTTTTGTTGTTCCGTACAAACTTTAGGACTGCTTGTTATAGTTCTGTGAAAAATGTCATTGGAATTTTGATAGGCATTGCACTGAATCGATAGATTGCTTTGTGTAGTATGAATATCTAAACAATATTAATTCATCCAATCCATGAACATAAAGTATATTTATATGTATTTGTGTTTTCTTCAATTTCTTTCATTAATTTGTTACAGTTTTCAGTGTACAGTTATTTCACCCTATTGGTTAAATTTATTCCCAGGTATTTTGTTCTTTTTGATGCAATTGTAAATGAGGTTGTTTACTTAATTCCTTTTTCTGTTATTTCATCACTAGTGTTTAGAAATGCAGCTGATTTTTGTATATAGACATACCTCAGAGCTATGTTGTAAGCTTGGATCCAGACCAAATACTGAAATAAAGTGAATATTGCAATAAAGTGGGCCACACATTTTTTTCCAGTGTACATAAAAGTTTACACTAAACTATAGTCTATTAAGTGTGCAACAGCATTATGTCTAAAAACGTACATACCTTAATTAAAAAACACTTTATTGCTAAAAAATGCTAACTGAGTCTTCAGTGAGTTGTAATCTTTTTGCTGGTGGAGGGTCTTATAAAAAATGCTATATTTTTAAAGCACAATAAAGCAAAGTGCAATAATTGGGGTATGCCCGTACTGATTTCGTACCCTGCAACTTTGCTGAATTTGTTTATTAGTTCTAACACTTTTGGTGGAGGCTTTAGGGTATTCTATATCTAACATCATGTCATCTGCAAATAAAGATGGTTTTATTTCTTCCTTTCTGATTTGAAATCTTTTATTTCTTTTTCTTGCCTAATTGCTCTGGATAGGACTTTCAGTGCTATGTTGAATAAAAGTGGTGATAGTGGGCATCCTTGTCTTCTTGATTTTAGAGGACAAGCTTTCAACTTTTCACCACTGAGTATAATGTTAGCTGTAGACTTGTCATATATGTTGAGGTATGTTATTATGTTGAGGTATGTTCCCTCTGTACCTATTTTGTTGTAAGTTTTTATCATAAATGGATGTTGAATTGTGTCAAATGCCTTTTCTGCATCTATTGAGATGATCATATGATTTTTATCCTTCATTTTGTTATATGGTGTATCATGTGAATTGATTTGCAAATACTGAACTATTCTTGCAATAAATCCCACTTGACCATGGTATGTGATGTTTTTAAATGTATTGTTGAATTCAGGTTGTTGATATTTTGTTGAGGATTTCTGCATCTATGTTTATTAAGAATATTGGCTTGTAATTTTCTTTTCTTGTGGTGTTCTTGTCTGGTTTTGCTATCAGGGTAATTCTGTCCTTCTAGTATGAGTTTGGAAGTGTTCCCTTCTCATATGTTTTAGAAGAGTTTGAGAAGAATTGATATTAATTATTTTGTAAATGTTGGTAGAATTTACTAGTGAAGCCAACTAGCAAATGTTGGTAGAATTTACTAGTCCTGGTTTTTTGTTTGTTGGGAGGTTTTTGACTACTGATTCAATCTCCTGACTAGTAATTGGTCTGTTCAGATTTCCAACTCTTCACAATTTAGTCTTGGTAGGTTGTATATTTCTAGGAATTTACCCATTTCTTCTAGGTTATCCAATTTGTTGGCATATAATTAATTACTCATAGTAGTCTCTTATGGTCCTTTGTATTTCTGTGGTATCAGTTACAATGTCTCCTCTTTTATTTAAGGTTTTGTTTGTTTGTGTCCTCTTTTTAAATTTCTTGGTAAATTTAGCTAAAGTTTGTCGGTTTTATCTTTTCAAAAAACCAGCTCTTGGTTTCACTGATCTTTTCTATTATCTTTTTTGCCTTCATTTCACTTATTTCCACTCAGATCTTTGTTATTTTCTTTCTTTTACTAACTTTGTGCTTAGTTTGCTCTTTACCTAATTACTTGAAGTGTAAAGTGAGGTTGTTTATTTGAGATCTTCCTTAATGTAGGCATTTATCACTATGAACTTCTCTCTTGGAACTGCTTTGTCTCTATCCCACATGTTTTGTTATGTTGTATTTCCATTTTTATTTGTCTCAAGATATTTTTTGTTTTCTTTTGATTTTCTGACCCATTGGTCGTTCAGTAGCATGTTCTTTAATCTTCACATACTTGTAAATTCTCTAGTTTTCTTCTTGTAATGATTTCTAGTTTCATGCCATTATGGTTGGAAAACTTGCTTGATATGACTTCAGTCTTCTTAAATTTACTAAGACTTGTTTTGTGGCCTAAAATATGATCTATCCTGGACAATGTTCTATGTATACTTGAGAAGAATATGTTCTGCTGGTTTTGAATGCAATGTTCTATTAATGTCTGTTAATGCCATCTGGTCCAATGTGTTGTTTAAGTCCAATGTCTCCTTATTGATATTCTAACTGATGATCTATCAATTATTGGAAGTGGGGTATTGAAGTCCCTTACTGATATTGTATTGCTGTCTTTTCTCCCTTCAGGTCTGATAATATTTGCTTTATGTATTTAGGTGCTCCTATGTTGGGTGCATAAATATTTATACATCCTCTTGTTGGATTGACCCCTTTATCATTATACAATGATTTTCTGTCTCTTATTGGAGTCTTTGTTTTAAAGTCTGTTTTGTCTGATATAAGCATCGCTACCTCTGCTTTCTTCTGGCTTCCATTTGTATGGAATATCTTTCCCCATCCATTTACTTTCAGTCTGTATGCATTCTTAAAGCAGAAATATCTTGTAGGAAGCATATAGTTGAGTTATCCCACCCCTTTTTAAAAAAAATCCAGCCAGCCAATCTATGTCTTTTGATTGGAGCATTCAGTCCATTTACATTTAAAGTAATTTTTTCTAGGTATGGACTTACTATTGCCATTTTGTTAATAGTTTTCTGATTATTTTGTAATTCATTTGTTCCTTTCTCCTTCTCTTGCTCTTTTCTTTTGTGATTTGATGTATTTCTATAGTGCTATGCTTAGATTCATTTCTCTTTATCATTTTTGTATCTACTACAGGAGGCTTATATTAAGTATCTTATAGTTATAACAGTCTACTTTAAGCTGATAACAACTTAAGTTTGAATGCATACTAAAGCTATACATTTTTACTCCCTCCACATTTTATGTTTTTGATGTCACAATTTACATCTTTTTATCTTGTGCATCTACTAACAAACTATTTTATAGTTGTTTTTACTACTTTTTTCTTTTAGCGTTCATACTATATTTATAAGTGATTTACATACCACCACTACAACATTTACAACATTAAAGTATTCTGAATTTAACTAAAATTTACCTTCACCAGTGAGATTTATACTTTCATATGTCTTCTTAGTACTAATTAGTACCTTTTTTTCAACTTGAAGAACTTCCTTTAACATTTCTTGTTAAATCTGTCTAGTGGTATTGAACTCCTTTAGCTTTTGCTTGTCTAGAAAACTATTTATCTCTCTTAGTAAAACCAATTGCAAATACTAATATGCTCTAACAACCATCCCTTCACAGTTGAAACCAAAACCCTGCATAATATGACAGCAATGTCCTTTTCACCTCTGTACCTAGCTAGTCTATTAAATAGAACAGAGGAATGTAAATGTCCCTTGGTATTATCACTAACAGTATGTCAGATAATCTTTAATAAATCTCAATTAAAATTATTCCCTTAGTGATCTTAAAATACATTTAAGAGATTTTAAAGATTATTTTTAGAACATAAAGCAGACAGAGGTTCTGATTTGAGATATCATATATATGGAAGGAAGGACAGTACTACAAATAATTAAAAGCAATTCATTTCTCCACAGAAAAACATGCTCTAAGATGACACACTGTAAAGTGATTTATAGCATATTGACTGTAGTTCTTCTAATGAAAAAGCAATTGTCCAAGTCTTCCCTGGAGAATACTCTCAGTAACAAAAATCCATGCTCATGGAAAGTCATGAGTTAGAAAATGAGAACCAAATGAACTCACAGCTGGGAAAAGCCAACGATAATTAATTTAACACCAGCCATTTGTGGAGACATATATACATTTCAAAATTTCTCTTGGGAGCAATAAGGTCATTGAAGGGCACAGGCCACAAATTTGAACATGTTCAAAGAATTTTTACTTAATAAGATAATATGCTCCAAAGGTTTTGCATTAAAAAGTAACTTGTTTTAAGATGAGGACATTATCATAAATAGTTGGTCAATACCATCATTTGAATTTCAATATTGTAGCAACTATTTATGAAAAACATTTCTGAAGTGCATTCCCATTGTACTTGGACAACATATTCCTCAACGGTAGCAGAGAGAAAACAGTGTCATTAAAAGGGGCTTTATTCTGACTCAATGGCTAAAAAAATGGGAACAATTTGAGATCTTTCGTGTGGTTTCATTTTAATAA
The DNA here is from genome assembly GCF_057876585.1 of Rhinolophus sinicus. NCBI lineage: Eukaryota > Metazoa > Chordata > Mammalia > Chiroptera > Rhinolophidae > Rhinolophus > Rhinolophus sinicus. The sequence continues at coordinate 47,265,390 of NC_142504.1, forward strand.
ACAGTAACATTTTTCATGTCCTCATTAAAGTGGTTAATGTGTTTTGCTAGTCTCATTATCACCTCAAGAGTGTACTTTCTGTTGTTTCATAACCAAGACAACTCCTTTTTGTTTCAGAGAAGATCAGAAAGTCAAATCTGATTGCTCACATGTGGTTGTTAATAAAACTCCTATGGTGGTGTTCAAGGTACCCAGAGGGATTGTACAGTTATTTCTATTTTCTTATGGTTTTCTATAATTATTGTGATTGTACTTTCACAAAGTAACTGTATCTCCACTAATTAAAGCAGTGGTGGGTTAAGAATATTCATCAGACTTGTGTGAAAGGATATTGTTCTTAGGGTTTTGATCAAAGCACAGAAATTCAACTGCTGTTATCATGCATTCAACACAAGTGTTAAATTAAAATGCTCAGCAACTTTGGAGTTTATTTGAGCAGATGTTAACTATTTTTGAAAATAAACGTGATACAGGACTTGCATTCATGATATGACTCTTTGTTGTATTAAAAGTGCTGGGGGAAAAAGAAACTATTACACAAACTTGGGGGATATAGTTAATGGTATATGATCGATTCGATTATTGTTAATTCAGGTCAATTTAAATGTTCAGAATCATAAAATTCCAAAAAAAATCTCATTTTGGTTTATGTCTCTGTATCTTATTTGCTTTGCCCCTTTATTTTCTTTGAATGCTCCAGGACAAGAAAGAATATCCATAAAAACAAACATCTGAGGCTATCAACTATAGAAAAACACAATAACCTTCATACTTTGTTGTACAGAAATTTCATTGTATCTAGTCTGACAGTGCTTGCAGCAAAAGTGATCAGCTATACTTTCATTTCATTAACTGTCATTTTGATACTAGACTTTTTAGCCTGCTGTGTGTGAGATGTGACTGTCCATGCACAATTCCCATCAAAGATAATTTTCTGTGCAATGGTGTGTAAAATTTACCTCTAATTATGATAAGGTCACTGATGGGTTATTTATGATACGCTCTCTGGAGACAATTGTGGTGAATAGCTTTCGTGAGATTCATCTAGAGAAATTAAATTGTTTTGACCATGACTCAATAGAAAGTAAAAGTCTTTTAGAAAATTATTCCTTAATCACGTTTAAAGTCCTAAAGGAACCAAGAAAGGGGCGGTATGCACAGTGGTGAAAGCTGTATGTTCTGATATTATGCAGAGTTGAGTTTTAATCCAGGATTTCTGGGGCTAGAAGGCCCCACATGATCTGGCCTCTGCACATCTCCTGACACTCTCTTCCTCATTATCTGGGCTCTAGCACCATGGGCCTCCTTCCTGGTCCTTGAACATGGCATGGCCATTCTTGTTTTGGGAGTCTTTGTACCACAAAGTTGCCTGTGGTCGGAATGCTTGTCCTTCAGATCTTCACGTGTCTGGAATTTCCTTGTTCTTCCACTTTCAAATCAGTGGACTGTATCGTATTCACTATCTGAACTATCTGAATATAGCCTTCTACTCTTTTTTGAAAGTAGCTACCCCTTGATTAGTTACTCACTACTGTGTCATCCTACTGATGTTCTTGAAGTACTAATCATAGTCTTAAATTATTTATTTACTGCTTAATGTATAATTAAGTTTAATTAATGTACAATTAAGTTTGTATATGACCTTCAGGGGAAAATATCTAAGAATGAAAGGTACCTTGACTAGGATATCCCACAATCTTGAAACCCCATTGACATTAACTAGATGAGTCACTAGTCCAATACTGCTGATAAAATGGATTAAAAAGGAGGTCCTATTTAACATATTAGGAACAGAAAAACTTCTTGGACTTTATATAAGACAGCATGAAAATAGAACTAATCATAAGAAATTTTATTAAAATAGCCATTAGAGTTATCATTATGATCATGGAGGGCCTCCATGAAGGGAGAATATGTCAGTCACGTTAGTCATTAATACTTTTTGAGGAGAGTTCTCATATGCAATGGTGGGAAATTAAAATTTGAGATTAATAAATGTGGGGAAATTTTATATTTATTTAAATCTATCAGTATGACTTTTTAAATGGTTTATGTTCAGTCAATATTTGCCAATAAATGACTAAGTACTAGATGAGCTGGAAGATGTCCTTACATTCCAATCCTTAATACAAATTGTAACAATAACAAGAAGAACAAAGATGAAATCCTTACCAAAGGGTCCAGTCATGGCCACAGTACGGCTGAACATTTCCAAGGTAGAATCCCAGAGATTGAGTGACCTCCACAAGATTGGTAAAGTCAAGACTAATGCTGTTGAAAAGGACAGATGTCATAATAATCTCATCAATCGCCCATACATCTTCTCCTTGGGAAGAATGATATGGTTGCCACCATCTGAATTGAATTCCAAACTGTCTTGCATCATCTGGTAATTCTACAGAGATTATTCTAAAGAAAAAAAGTAAAAATTTAGATTACTTTGACATCTTAAAATACATTTATGTCAGGCTCTTTTTTTTCTTGCAGTATAGTATTTAAAAAAATAGTTCTCCCACTATTACATTCTTCTGAGATTCCCAATTTCCTGTCTGACTCTAACAAAGTCTTCTAAACACATCCAAAAATATGATTTTGCTTTTACTCATCTGCTCTCAGAAAAGCTAACAGTTCTTAAAGTGGTAGGGCTCGTCTCCGTCTGGTAAAGGATCTTTGGCAGCTTGTTACATATATTAGAGTTTGGAGCTGGTTGAAATCATGGCCCTTTCTTATTCTCATGAGTTTAACATAGTGTGTAAGGTCACTTGCTGTGTCACGGTGCCTATGACACCAAACCGTTATCTGACAAATGGGGAAGAAAATTAAGAATTATATCTAATTTCCAGGAGCAATTATTGTACACAGCACCGGGAACCATACATTAATTGTCACTGCAATGACATCTGCTTGAAAGCTCCATAAATCACAGAACCGTGCTGCTCACACCCATATACGAGGTGAGATGTGAAGCAAATGGCAAGTGGAACATTTGTCTCCATCAATGTTCAATTAAACACCAAGAGAGGTGTTTGCAGTAAACGCACACTGAAGGGACTACATCTTTTTTCTAGTGAGCAAAGAAAAACTCCCTAAGACAGGTGACTGGCTGGATAACTTAGAAATACGTTATTTAAAAACTTCAATGTCTAAGGCTGGATTTACTAAGAAATTAGATTGATTTTCCATATTTGTATTATATTACCTTTCATTATTGTGGAAAGAAATGTTAAATTACATATTGGAAATGTATTTTTTTACACACTGAATGCTATGGAAAAATCATGTATATTTTCTCTTTAAGTAATTTGTACATGGAAATATAGGCAGACTAGCAGGGACAATCACCACTAATTATACAAACTACTAGTAAAAACCTGATAGAACTTTTTGCAATGTGAGAAAACAAACTTTTTAAATAATGAAAAATTAATATTCAAATACAGGAATATAAATTAATAAATACTTCTTAAGCTAAAATACATAGCTATAACATATTTCTGTTTTTTAAATACTTCTTCAATCTGCCAACTTTTTTTCACCAATGTGAATTTATTAGAAGAGTAAAATTGAATTATTTTAGTAATTTTCATCTTAATTTTTCTAAATATTTATTTAATATTAAATATATTATTCATATTAATATGTAAAATATAAAAAATAAAAATTATATTCCAATTGCCCCAACAATGAAAACATCATGCATTAATTTAATAATTTGATTGTCATTATTAGAAAATTAAAATTTTCCTTTATATTAATAATTTTAAAAGCAGTTACTATTCTCTCTGATGAAAATTAACATAATTTTTAAAAATAGGAATTGAAAAGTAAAATTCCTCAGGCAACTTCAAAGGACAATAAAGTGTGTATGTTATAACAGTTATTGAAATGACCGACATTTTCCCTGGCAGAGACATGAAGACTCTTGTGTATAATCAGACTCGTGGGTGAGATCCCCACTGTGTCAGGTTTATAACTTTGGTTTGTAACTTTGCAGCCGCAGGGAAGGTACTTGTATGTGCCTCAGCATCTTCATCTGTGAAATCGGGATAATATCCTGATGGCAAAGACAAAGACTTCTTTTGGTATTTTTGACTATTGTGTCTTAGCATCTAGAATAGCACCTGGCACACAATAGGACTCAACAAATTCTTCCTGTATGAATAAAGTTCATATTATCAGTACACCCCAATAGAGATTTGAACAAGGAAGGTAAATATTCTCCCCAACGTTAAGTAGCTTTTCAATGACGATGCCAGGATCTGGACCCAAGCAACGTGGCTCTTGAGCATCTAGGGGTGGGTTGCAGTTGTGTTTCCACTACTCTATGCATATGATAGTCACTGGTTAGAATAGCTATGGAACCATTTGATCAGAATATTTCTAGATGAGAAACCAGGTACTTAGATGAACTTTTTGTATTAATCTTCCTTTTTCAGGTAGGTATTAAGCTCATGTATTCCTTACAATAAAATATAATAATAATAAAAAAAGATTAGGCTTTATAATAATTTTAGAATAAAAAATAAGCTCTATAATTAAGAAAAAATCTAGAATAATTTTAGTCTCATCAGTGATATAAAGTTTTACATGAATAAAAATAACAATTATTTCACAAGACATTCTGGTCGGTTTAAATTAAATGATTAACTTAGATATATTTACAAACTTCAAATTTTATAAATAACAAGCAGATAGAGTTCTTTTATTTGCTGAGTGAATCATAGGCAAGCAAATTATTAGAAATTGGCTAGGAGTAATAATGGTTAGCCAACTAGCATATCTGATTTATGGATCACACTTCATTTTTGAACCACCATGACAGAAAGGAACAATATGGAATTCACAGCAACTACAGGCAGCAATTTATACTGAAGAAAATACAACAAATGGCTAAGGGCATCAAGGCATACTTAACACTGCTATGAAGAATTTACATGGTTTGTATTAATCATATAAAATATAATTTAGCACCTAAAATATATCAAATTCTACTTCTGCCATGTTACCTTTTATTAATATTTGTAAGAGGGAAGAAGAGTCTCATGGACAGAGGTATGTATATAGAAAATGAAAGTCTTCTTCCCACTTCTTTGAAGAAAAAAATCTCCACTCTGATCTTAATCTTTCAAGCTATGCATATACCTAATGTTGAAAAGCCACCTTGATTCTGCTTAGAAGAAAAATGTTGCTGTCAAATGGCAGGCAAGATTAAACGCACCTTTGCAATAGCACATTAAATGTGTAATTATTTTTCATATCAACAAAGATTAATTAAATTTCATGATATAGATTGATGACTGAATTTTGGAGCTGTCTATCCTTGTTAGGAAAAATTTTGCTTTAGGCAGTTAACTTAGGATGGTGTTATTTTCTTAATGTTTTCAGCGTTATTATCACCTTGATTTTTGTTTAATTTTCTTTGTAACATTCACTATAGAGAGCCTACAAAACATTTCTTTAGGATTCATATGTTTCTACCGAGTGAGAAAGTTGAGTTTAGCTTTACATTGACCTATAAGGGAAAATACTCATGTGTTGTGTTCTTAAAACTTTATAAAGTACAATGTTCATAACTCATAATATGGTTAACTGTGACCTCTGTTACATGCTACTTCATTTTCTATACAAATAGAAGTTCTCATCAATTTGTAAATTAAACATAGGGACAGCCTTAAGGAAAACGTTCAAGTCTGTCAAGTGTCATCAGTGTCCCTGTCTCTCTGCCAGGTGCCAACGCAAACATCGGTGCCCAAAGCCTCACTCTTTTTCACATCATCCCACGATCAGCGTGGACTTCCAGGAAGGCAAATAATGGGAGTTGTTTATATCTGGTTGTGACTGTAAGCCACAGTGGTACCTCCGACAGTGGTATTTCACCTTTCCCATTCTCCTCTTTTCCTGCTATTTTAAATGAATTTCAGTGAGCAAATCAGTAAATATTCTACAAGGGGAGAGGATCCTTTGAACACTTCTGAAATTATACCACTAACTGGTGATTACTACTCTGCTGACATTGAAGGATGGCCCTGCTTCAAGTAAAACTTGAATCTCACCATTGTGACTATATGTTATGAAACACATAAGCTAGAGAAAAACATAAGGGGCCTGAAGAAAGGACTTAAAATAGCTCCTCACACTACACCTGTGTCAGGGACTCTATACATGCTAGAAAAATGTCTTTGTACCCATTGTTTAATTATATTACATGCAAACTTTAAAAATGTTAGTTATATTTTATCAGTTATTATCTCATATAATTTATTGTAACATAGTATAATATATTGCTAACAAATGTTCATCAATAGCATTTATACTTTAGTATTATATTAAAATCATATCTAATAGCTTACGCTATAGTTAAATAAGAAAAATAACATTAATTATTTTTCTCTTTCCTGGGCATCAGACTCTGTCCCTTAGATGTACATTTCAAAATATGAGAATAAATTTCTTTAAATTATCAGAAGTCAGTAGGACAAAGGACTAGAAGAATGTGGCTTGCTAGTTTAGCATCTCAAGACACATCAATCTTTATTCTTGCCATCTTTCAATGGAAAAATATCTGGAATCTTACACCATGTGGATGATGATTTCCCAAGGAAGGAGACAGCACTCTAATCATTTTTCCAAATGATTTCCCACATACCTGGGCTCATGATAATTGAGATATGAATAGTGCTCCAAGAGTTTCCAAGTTATCCCATTATCATAAGAATAATGCAGTAGAACTCCTTCACCAGGCTGGTCAGGGGCCCTGCACGTGCTCAGAACAGACTTGCTTCCCAGTCTCAGTGTGAACTGGAGAAACCTAGATGTAAATTGTCTATAATTAGTGTGCGCAGAAACATTTTTAATCATAGCGTTCATTTTGGCTTTTAAAGAATTTCAAACAAGTTTAAATGAACCACCCAAATGTTGTAGGTTTCCACTCATCCCTTTTTTATAAAATGTAATTTCACTGAGATATGTGAATATGTGTAGAAGACAAGGTCAGTGTACCTGTTTTATACACACATATATACATACAAACATGAGTGTATGTTTATACATATTTGTATACTATGATTTGTGTACGCACACTTAAAATGCCAATCATTCCTTTATTGCATTATTTATTAGGCACTGGGGGAAGGGAAGATGTAGGGTAAATCTAATCAGCCTGTGCAAGCTGTCAAATAAATACAACTACATCAATAATTAACTAGCCCTTGGCTTGAGAACACAGTTTTGATGCTAACATTTCATATTTAAAAAAATCTAGTCAGTCATTTGTATCTTAAAGTCATCAGTGAGCTTTCTAATTTATTAAAAACTAGGGCAAATTAACCCTATATAAACTGTAAGCTCCCTCTCATCGTGGTTAAAAATGGGAGTATGTATATATCAGCAAAAAGGAAAAAAAGCATAAAAATTGAAAATTAATAGATCTAAATTCAATCACTATTGTCTGGTTTCAGTATGTATTCCACCTTGCCTTAACTCACCTGGATTGTGAGCTGTCAAGGAAAGATGTAATTAGCTGTCGCCTTCCTTCTTTGTTGAAAACCAGGGCCTTCCCACTGGCCAAGACACCACAGCCAAAGCTGACTTCAGCACCACGGATAGAGTAAAAGTTATGGTAAGAGGAGAGCCTGGAGCTGCCAAAGCTTTCAGAAATAAACATTGGGAATGTCTGGGATGCCATCTCACAAGCTGGGCCAGAAAAGCCAGGATCACACCTGAAAGAAATACCATGAAATGAAATCTTAAACTATTGGTCCTTTCAGTTTCCTGAATCTACTTTGGGGAGGAGGAAGTCCAGAAGCTAGGATTTGACTGAATGGTAAGTAAGGCTCATTAGTCGTTGGAAAATACTGAATCTGAAGATTTGATAAAGGTGGATTCACTGTAAATATTCCAGAAAAATACAGTCTTTGCTCAGTTCTGCTGTAAAAAGCTTATGATTAAAACAATAATTCAACACTCATGTTCAACGAATGCCAGCTTTTCATCTGCAAATGGGTCTATGTTCATGCACATTTCCGACCTAAAATCTTTGTAAAAGATATATGTATATAATTTTATTCATAATAAAGTTCACTAAACTTGTAAAAGAAACATAAGTAAAATTCTCTATAAGATACCCAGAATAAATTTCCTCTAAGAACAAATGTAAAAATACATGTTTGTGATTGGAATCATTTGAAATATTTGGAAAAGGCTGGAAAATAAATCTATCTTTAACTATTTCAAATTAAAATTGGCATTTTAAAGGGAATACGTACATACACGCTTGACCTAGATATATGTCCTTAGCAGAACTGTGTTTCCTCTCAGTGGAGTCACAAATTAGTAGTGCTTCAAGAAACACACACACACACACACACACACACACACACACACACACACACCCCAGCCTGCCTGCTGCCATGTCAGAACGTCCTGTATTTATGTTAGCTGACTAGAATGCACATGGAGCTCCCTGAGTCCTCTATCAATGAAAAAACTCATCACAGATTACTCAATAACTGAATACCAGAAGCTTCTTATATTTTAAGGAGTTTACTCATCAGGAAATTAGTTTCAAATTCTTTATATTTATTGCACTATTTCTTTTTCAGTATATTTACTATGTCACCAATTATAAAATTAAATTGGTGTCTTTTTTGGGTGGGGTGGCGGGTTCTCCTGTAGGCATTCAAAACTTCCTCGAGTCTGAAACAAGCCTTTTATAAAGCAAGTGTACCAATGAAATGATATTATGGCATAATTCAGAAAGCTACTTCTTTAGCATTAGTTGCTGAAACTGGGCTTTATGCTGGCCTCAGAGAGGGTCCATGGAATGTACAAAAGTGTTGAAATCAAATGCCAACTTTTATGTGTATTAGATATTCTGGGGGAGAAGGTTTATAGTGATCATCACATTATTAAAGAAGTTGGACGCTAAGATGCCAAGAACTCCTGTAGAGTGACGTTGAGAGTTGCCTTGGCATTAGAGATGAGATAGAGTGGGAAAGGAAAACAATATTTTATGGAGCCTAACACAGTTTCTTTCACATACTGTCTCATTGACTTAGTCAGACTCTGAAAAGCTAAGTAATTTTTAAAAAGGATAAGAAATTACCTAAAGAGGACACACTTTAACATTGGGGAACTGACTATGGCCACAAACTGGAATTAGTGTCCTAACAGCATTATCTATTGCCAGAGTGCATTTCAGGGCAAATGCATTTCTGTGTATCTTAAACATGTCTTCTTAGATCCAGTAATGGGGAGGAGCTGGTGATCATTTAGAGATGACTCATATTGTAGTTAGTTCCCATTTAGTGGTTTTGAAAGTGTATTTTTAATAGAATGTTACATAATTGGGATAGACTGCTGATAAGGATTCCATCAGATAGTAAACAAAATACCTTTGCAGCCTTTGCTTTGCAGTAAAACAGTAGGGTAGTACACACTGGTGATTTCAAGAGTGACCTGAAACTCTTTAGACTCCAAATACGTCCCCTACTGGGGGACTCCAAATACTACTCACCCTTAAATGTAACACATGGTCACTTATATGTTCAGGAAAAAAGGCCCCACTGTTAAGAGACATGGCTGCCCCTTGTGTAAGAAGGTTTCTAATGAGCTCTGTCCTTCTCGGTAGCATCTCAACAGGGGCACCCTTATCAGGATAGTGAGTTGTCAGTTTAGGAACCCAGGCCTGGGGATTATACATAGGCAAGAAAGTGTTAGGGTGCAGGAGAGGTGGACTCATGCTAGCAAGTAATGGTAGTGATGAGGGGAACACACTGGGGAGAAGAACACAAAGCTGCAGAGGCCCCAAATTCAAGGATCCATTTAAAGGAAATAAATGGTATTGACTATGAATTTCTTTCCCGGGCAATTCTACTCAAACTTGACAGAGCACATATTGCTGGAAAAGGATGTAGTGGCCAATCATTTAGCTCAACCACAAATGAACAAAGCCAATGAATATTACATAAAACATTGTCAGAAATAGGGAAAAAAATTAATGTTCCAACTGGTGAAAATATTCTGTAAAACTTCAGAAGGAGGAAAAGGCTATGATTATTCAGGATAGGGTCAAAAGAGAACAATGCTCAAAGACATAAAACTGCCACTCAGATTTCTGTTTGCATCCATCATGGGTGACACAGATGGTTGCCTTAATAAAACTATTGAATGATAACAGGGATACTGTACATAATGAAGTAAAACTGTTGTAATTGTAGAGAGGTCTTTTAGAAATAGCACTTTCTATTTTCATTAATAAAAGTAGCTGTCATTTTCGATCTTTTTTACAAAACTTTTCAAGACAACTTCATGAATTACAAAAATGTCTGGCCTCCTTATGCTGATTTTATTTGAAATGCATTGAACAAGAGGATGGCCTGGTTATGGAAAACGGACGAAGATAACAATTTGAAGAAAATGCCAGCCAATGTTTCATATAAGAAATATAATGAGTCAGTGTTTCTGGGTGGGAGTTGGTGGTTTTTTAAAAAAAGTTCAGAGATACATATTAAGTTTTGAAATATGAATAGGAATTTTTCAATTCTTTACATTCTTTATAAAACATTTCCATTGTACAGAATGATTTCTTTATTAATTAAATTAATTGACATATAGTTCAAAAGTTAACCTGACATTCTTGGTACTATCAAGTGTCTTGCCTCATCCATATAATTCCCAAATAGGTTCAAAAGACTTTTGTGAGGTTTCCCTTAATGAAATAATTGGCTAATTAATTAATTACTCTGTTTGCAGGACAAGTAAAAACAGAGTAGGTAATCTTTTGTTGAAAACTTACCTGTATAACAAAGATTGCGGTTTCAGGAATTTCCAGGATATTTTATACTTAAATGCTAATATGGGAATGACATAATAAATATGAACATCCATTCTTGGTATAAACATAATGATGCACTGGTGGCGACTAGACATTATGTTATCTATGTATAATTTCACACTAATATTCAACATCACTATCATGTAAATACTTAATACATCATTTTGAAGACCCAAAGCATTTTCCAATGTAAGCAAGATTGCAAAGTTACATTTAAAGATGAATTTTCTTATCAAATCTGCTAAGTTTGTCTCACTCAGTTTCCTTTAGCATTGGGTCCATGGGACAGCACTGATTTTCATAATTCATTCACAAAGCATGCTGGGAATTAAAATGACTCATGAACACTAGAACAATTTTATGGAAAAATAGCATATTGAAGAATGTAACAGAAATAGCAGTCATCAACCTATGAGGAATTCAAATTTGTTCACAAATTTATATGAGGTATGCTAAATTTGTTCACAATTTAGCTTAGTAGAAAATTTATTCATCAACTTCTACTTATAAAATATACTTTAATATTCTATTGCACTTAAATTCCATTTGGAGTATTCTACTTGTGGTCTTAAAAAGACCTCAGAAGCCTAAAAAGGAAATTAGAACAAATTAAAATGATGTGTGGTTTCAACATATAAAGTACATATGAAAAAACGAGAAATATAAATATTATTTTAAAATGCTTACTTGCAACCATGTCGAGTGCACTGTCCTCTGCCAGAACAGAATTTGAGACACGAGGGACCAATATAAACTGCAGGGCAAAAGACAGCATGTGAAAAATGGCATAAAAATTGGAAAAACCAAGAACTACACCAGCATATGAAATCATTTTGGGAAGCAATATCCATGAAATCCAATCCACTGTCTAAATGTTCACAGGAACCCAGTGTGACATGCAGAGAGGGCTGTGTGACAAGTCAAGTGCCTAGTTACAAACCCTGCCAGAGTCATTTTAAAAGAATTCTTTCAAGATTTTAATGTTTCACAGCAAAGAGAGTAGGAACACATGATTTGGGTTTCTTAATGGAGTCTCCTGAGCTAAAATGATTGCAGGCAGAATATTAATGCTTCTGTCTTGAACTTTCTACAAAGTTTAATTTCTTTAGGTAGAAATAAAGACTTTACAAAGGATCAATTTGATGTATAATGAAATGGAGAGGTTATAATTTAATGTAAAAACTATAAAAACACAAAAACTATAATTTCCATTTTTATCTGGGGAATATAACATTGAAGACATTTGTTACATATATTTCTATTAACCCATCTTTCCTGAAATGGGGAGTTAAAATTTGCTGTTGAGCATGAAGTCTTCTCTGTAATGCAGATCTTTTCCTTTTCCTAAACGGTGGGCTTCACTGACAATGACATTCCAAACCTAAATTCTAATCTTTGGAATGCTGAGGAAAAGGGCTCCTGATTGTTGAATGGTAAGTTCTGAGATTCTCAGACTCAAATACATGTAAGCTATTAAGCCATCTGATAAACAGTACAATCAATAACACACCAAGTAGTGTAAAAGTGGGACAAAACCAATGAGGAATTAGAGATTCAACGGTTATTAAGATGTCAAATATTTTAGGCCTAGACAAACTGACCATCCAGTATCATTTTCTTCTCTGTCTTGTAATCACATCAAAGGAATTCAATTATTTTATTTTAAAGTAAACTTTCCTGTGGCCAGTACTCTATAAGCACTTAGTCTCAGGAACTAATTTATAGGTATAGTAATCAGTAATTCAAATGCCATACAAGAGGCCACAGAAAACTCTTGCTGAAGGAAACTGATGGTTGAGGAAGAGACTGATAGCAGGCTGAGTGGGTAAAGATATTGGTTTTAGGTGTCAAATACCCTACATTCAAATTTGGCTTCACCTGGGAAACTTTAGATAAGTGATTTATCCTCTCTAAGCCTGAGTCCCTATTCTTGAAAGTGGGATGACATTCCTTAGAGGAGAGAAGAAATGAAACGTTTCATGTCAGCAGGCTGCCTGGCCCATATGGTCATTGTCATCATCAGCATACTGGGGTCAAACATCCTTCCTGCTCCATCTCCTCTGGACACCGAGTGCTGAGGAATCAGAAAGGGGCTTCCTTCTTCTTAATCCTGGAAAAGCTTAAGGACTTTTCCCAGCACACTTGATTTTATGGCTGCAGTACAATTTGCTCTAAGTCCTGCTAAGTGGTCCATTGCATTCTGCAGGGTCACGCTTGAGGCTGCCCTGTAATGTACTCATGCCATAGTTCAAAAAGCTCTGTGGGGGCGGAGCCCCAGAAAGTAGTTTCCAGGCTCTCGGCCTCACATAGACAGGTGCTGGCTCAGGTAGTAAATGGCCAACTGTGATTGCATGGCCATCAGCTGTGGCTAGTTGGCCGTCAGCTGTAACCAGTGAGCCATTGGCCACAATATAACTGCTGTGGCTACGCTAGAGAGAAGGGAGAAAGAGAAGAGAAGAGAAAGAATGGGGCTAGCAAGAAGATGGCGGCTGGGCTGGCAAGCGTGGATGGCGGTTTGCGGACAGTGGATCCAGCCTCCAGTGAGAGTATAGTGCCGCCAGCGAGAATATACTAGTATGACTCCCCTATCTATGGCTCCTTGCGTGTTCCTTTTTGGCCTCACCATATCCTGCGTTATGAGGGGAGCGGGAGCAGAGACCCCGCCGGACGCCCAGCATGACAAATGGCGCAGCGAGCAGGGTATGGTGCCGGCCAAAGCTCTCCGAAGGACGGTGGAGCAGTTTGTGTGTATGAACACTCAGTCTCAGGAAGATCAGGAGGAGCAGCTGCCGGAGAGATGGAGCCCCGTGGAGAGGTGGAAAGATGTGGACGGTTCCCCAACCAGCACAGGCCGGAGAAAGCGAAGGTCGTTGCAGCCCTGTGGGCCGGGGAGGTTCCTGCTCGGGCAGCCCGGATGCAGGACTTATAGTCCCAGGAGGTAACGCTTGCTGAGTCCTCCTTGGGAGATGAGGGTGAGGTCAAGGTCGTCCCTCACCCCCAGGACAGCCCTGGTGAATGACTATGGACTATGGGGAATTGCCTTCCATCCCTAATTTAATGGACCGCTTGACTGTTTGTTTGGGAACTGTTGTTAGTGGAACTGGGGGATATTTGCTTTTGTCTCTTGACTGGCCGCCATTGAGAATATGTAAGCACCTTGATTGTGAGTCGCTGTTGTTCCAGCAGGGTACCCTGAGAGGCACAGAGAGAGTGGCAGTGCCTTGAGAGCCCTGGCTGAGTCCAGGAAGTCTGGCTGAGCCCTGAAGATACCCTGGCTGTGCCCAGGAAGTCGGGCTGTTCCCAGAGAGAGTGGCAGTGTCCTGAGAGCCCTGGCTGCGTCCAGGAAGTCTGGCTGAGCCCTGAAGGTACCCTGGCTGTGCCCAGGAAGTCGGGCTATTCCCAGAGAGAGTGGCAGTGCCCTGAGAGCCCTGGCTGTGTCCAGGAAGTGTGGCTGTGCCCACAGAGAGTGGCAGTGCCCTGAAAGCCCTGGCTGTGTCCAGGAAGTGTGGCTGTTCCCAGAGAAAGTGGCAGTGCCCTGAGAAATCCTAGCTGTGCCCGGGGAAACTAGTGGTACCCTAAGAAGTCCAGGAAGTCTGGCTGTGCCCAGGAGTACTGGTGGTGCCCTGAGAAACCCTGGCTGTGTCCGGGAAGACAGGTGGTACCCTAAGAAGTCCAGGAAGTCTGGTTGTGCCCAGGAGTACTGGTGGTGCCCTGAGAAACCCTGGCTGTGTCCGGGAAGACAGGTGGTACCCTAAGAAGTCCAGGAAGTCTGGCTGTGCCCAGGAGTACTGGTGGTGCCCTGAGAAACCCTGGCTGTGTCCGGGAAGACAGGTGGTACCCTAAGAAGTCCAGGAAGTCTGGCCGTGCCCAGGAGTACTGGTGGTGCCCTGAGAAACCCTGGCTGTGTCCGGGAAGACAGGTGGTACCCTAAGAAGTCCAGGAAGTCTGGCTGTGCCCAGGAGTACTGGTGGTGCCCTGAGAAACCCTGGCTGTGTCCGGGAAGACAGGTGGTACCCTAAGAAGTCCAGGAAGTCTGGCAGTGCCCAGGAGTACTGGTGGTGCCCTGAGAAACCTGGCTGTGTCCGGGAAGACAGGTGGTACCCTAAGAAGTCCAGGAAGTCTGGCCGTGCCCAGAAGCACTGGTGGTGCCCTGAGAAACCCTGGCTGTGCCCAGAGAGCCTGGCTGTGTCCAGGATATTGCATTCACCCCCAGGCTCCTCGCACAGGTCCCCTCGCGGAAGACGCTTGTCGCGTAGATTGTGAGGCGAGAGCCTGTAGGGGTGGAGTGTGGGGGCGGAGCCCCAGAAAGTAGTTTCCAGGCTCTCGGCCTCACATAGACAGGTGCTGGCTCAGGTAGTAAATGGCCAACTGTGATTGCATGGCCATCAGCTGTGGCTAGTTGGCCGTCAGCTGTAACCAGTGAGCCATTGGCCACAATATAACTGCTGTGGCTACGCTAGAGAGAAGGGAGAAAGAGAAGAGAAGAGAAAGAATGGGGCTAGCAAGAAGATGGCGGCTGGGCTGGCAAGCGTGGATGGCGGTTTGCGGACAGTGGATCCAGCCTCCAGTGAGAGTATAGTGCCGCCAGCGAGAATATACTAGTATGACTCCCCTATCTATGGCTCCTTGCGTGTTCCTTTTTGGCCTCACCATATCCTGCGTTATGAGGGGAGCGGGAGCAGAGACCCCGCCGGACGCCCAGCATGACAAGCTCCCATCGTAAAAACAGATCAACAATAAAACAAGACTTTCTGAGTCAAGGAGAAAAACTGCAATGAAGGATTTTGTTGTCATCGCTCCCTGCTGAAGGGGGAATCATTAGGACTCACAGTATGAGTGAGTTTGCAGGTTCCTTTTTCCTAAGATTGTGGAGAGAATAGATTCGTTTTCCTCATATCATCATTAAGGTAAACAAGTTTGAAAAATGAAAAAGTGATAACTAAGATTTGCTCTAGGATTTTCCATTTTGCTAAGAATCTCAGTACAAGTTCCAGAATACTTTCTTTACTCACTAGCAGGAGCTAATTTTGCTGTGAAGTAAACAGAAGTAGGACATTGACCTGTTTTTCTCTCTGTGTTTGTTTTCCTTGACATATTTTTGGAATTCCATAGTGAGATGGGAAAGATTTCAGGGGTGCCCTTTGGCAAGCTGGCACACATTTCTCTTGGGAAGGAGTGAGTGTGTGTCTTCTTCTTGCCTTATATAGAATCCAGAGAGCCGGTCCTGTCTTTGTGAAAGCCTCACGTATAGGATGATAACAGAATTGAAGAGATTCTGCCCCAAGTTTTGCATTTGACACACACTGCTAACCATGCTCATTTTATATATCCTTACCTTTTCTCATTCTACTCAAATCATGATGGTGGTCAGTATGTGTAGTCAACACTTTCAGATTTAGAATCATATTGTAATAGCCTTCTTAGGGAAATTTAGGTATTCTTCTCAAAGGGTTGTATGTGCTTCATCGCATTCTTAATTTCCTTACATGTTTTACAAGTATTTTCATTACTGATTTTTCAATTTCTTTTATGATTATCAAAGTAGGATAAGTTCTTTATAGGACCTTTGAAATGTATGACAGTAGGAAAAAGTCATCCATATCCCACTAACCGGAGGGACATACTTATTCCCTGGAGCTAATTAACAGGTGTGGTAATTAAAATGCTAGGTATGCAAAATGCTCTACGAATTAAAAAAACTTCATTTTAACAAATTCATCTTTAGATGTTTTTGCAAATGCACTACGTTTATGTCCATATCACTCATGTGGTCTTTGAAGTCTGGGACTTTTATTGGTCTTCTTTGAATACAGATTATTTAAAGAATTTACACCGGCACATCAGCAAATTATCTTCCCTGAAGTTAATGAGTTTTAAGAATTTATTTCATTGCATATCAATTTCTAAATTATTCAAAAGTAACAAAAGATTACTAAGACATGGAAGATCAGCATTAGACAACAGTATAGGCTTTTCCTGCCTATAAAATCCACCCCAAGTCAGTGGTTTGCTAAATTTGCTAAAGTATTGACATCTTGTCCCTTGTTCCCTCATTTCCCCCCTCCTTGTCTCCTTCCTTGTCATATAACTCTTCAAATTTATGTACTCTCTGAAAACAGGAAAGCTATGAATCTGCCTATAATTAGAATTATTAAAAACAAAACAGCGTTGGCTATTAAAAACAAATACAAGAAATTTACAGCCATGCAATACAATACTTAAAGTATTTTCTCTCATGTGCTCTTATCATAAGTGATTACCAGCTTTATAGTTATGCAAAAATGAACAATTCACTTAAAAATGGAAGAACATAGAATATTTGTATTTATATCTAAATTTTTGTTTTATACTGTTTTCTGAAAAAGAGGTAGGAGTTTCACTTCTGAAGTTTCATTCTAGAGATGATGTGTCCTTATGTGTGGTGTCTGCATCTAAAAGATAAGCATTCCAGATGTTGTGGTAGTTACTAAGAGAAGAATGGGTCTTATTTTAATACATGCAGTATGGTAAGTATTTATGTTAATTTTGTAGAAAACATTCAAAAGAAATGCTAGGATATCCCTTGTCATCAACTGTGAATTTGAGTTTCAGGGCTTTATGCATTTTTAAATTGTGTATGTTGAAACATTCTAGCATCTAATATTGCTGACTCTGCTGTCTTTTTTTTCCCCCTGATTGTGCATCCCTGGGCTCTACTGGAATGCAAAGGAGAAAGGGAAGAAAGGGCGTTTAATGAATCACAAGACCATGACTTAGAAATGTGATTAAGTCTGTGCTGATGAACAAAAGCACAGGAAGACTCTGCATCAATGGCATGTGATTAAGATCGGCATAAACTAACCATTATCAATTGCCCACATGTTTCCAAGGATTGGTCCCGTTTGTCTCCAGCGAATTCTTGTGTCCCGGGTTAGTGCTGCATTAGGAAGGGGAATTGTTACTCGGTTCCACCTGCAAGAAATTTAGCAAAAAACAGCTCAACAACTATGTTCACATCTTTCAAATGTATTTTACATGCTTTTGATGTTCTAGTCTCTGTATGCTTGGAGTAGCCCAAAAGTTTGGTAATAAACTCTAAATTCACCTGTAGAGTTTGTTTTTATAGTTTTAAAACAGACATGTAACTTCTCAATGCATCCATATCACACTAGAATAGCAGGTTTATGCTTAACAGCAAATGATATTTATTTTGTTTTTAGACATACTTTTTATAAAGTTTTACATCAACACTCAGACTTTAGATAGCATTCTATGATAAGCATCTGTGCAGGTGGGTGCTGATTAGCATTGATTAGTTTTTATGTTTTGCTATCATGTAGTCCTATGCACATTTAAAGAAAGGCTAAGAAAAAAATAATTCTCCACTTCATTTTGCTGTCCTTGGAAATACTTTTACTATTTATCCAGTGCTTATTCTGTAAAGTGTTTTACATAGTCATCTTTAATTCTCTTAACAGCCCTCAAAGGGGTGTATCATTGTCCTTAATTTATGTGGAAGAAGTAGAAAGAGTAAATATCATGACATGAGTAGATGGCAGAATCAGAATTTGAACCCAGGTTCAATTCCAAAGCTTAACTTTCTTTTCACTTCTCTATGTTGCACCTTTCCATAAGTAAGTATTCTGGCAATAAGCCTTTTGGCAATAACAACAGAATCACTATATAGAATTTCAATTTATGTAATTCAAAATATAAGAGCCAAGTACATAAAGAATGAATGAACCTACAATTGTGACCTTGCTTCAGATTTACCAAAATTCTTCTTCTTCTTTTTTTTTTTTTTAAATGAGATCACTCCCAAATTAAATGAAAAAGAGAAGCCAACTTCCTTGCCTATTATGAGAAAAATCCTAGTCTCAGGCTTATTCATTGATTTTGAGTCTGCAACATACATTCAAATCTCTCGATATCTTAGAATGACTCACCCACTATAGTTTTCAGAGGCGTAGATAGTGCTGTGTGGGAGGTGGGGTCCGGCACAGATCTCAGGTAAACATTCGGTGTGGAGAAGGGACCAGGAACGCCCATGGTTGGTAGAGAACTCTAAGCTGACACTGATAACACCAGAACAAGCACAACAAGAAGAGGAAAAGATAACAAATACAATGAGATGACTCTTCTCTGGCTAAGTACATTAAACATCTGTAGAATTAGGGTAAAAAATTTTAAGATGTTGTTTTTGAAATGATTGTTTTCCCTTCTACTGAAGTCTGACCATCCTTCAAAGGGCAAGCAGTAAAATGACTGCTATAGAAACTATGTGTTAAAGACAAAAAATAGTAACTTGAGTTTTTGCTCTTGAATCTGATGGATGGCAAGCCATTTGCCACATCTTACATGGCCACTCATCCAGTGAATGTGAGACTGACACAATTCTTAGAAAGGACATGAGCAACACTTTAGCAAGCGCAATGGAGAAGTCATAGCTCTTGACGTGCTAATTGATTTCTGTGACTGTTATTAGGGGGTCACCAACCAACATGAGATCAAGTGTTTTTTTCAGTTATTTGTTTTTTCTGCTCTCAGCATTCTTTCTGAATGTTTGGCTGCCACGGATGTGCAAACACCTGCTACCTAAGACCAAGCTCTTATAATAAAGTCACTTCTACCTAAAATCCATCCAATCATACTCTGCATACTGAAGAACTTCTCTTTTGGAGGAAGTGTGTATTTTATTAATGGATAGTTTATTAAAAATCCAGCCGAAAACCTATCGAGAAGTTGCTGGGATTTAATAGCCAAGTCGATGAGTTCATTTCTAATTAATTCACACAGTGACAAAACAGGGCTTCCTACCTGTTACCAGGCTGATGTGTTCCACATCCCAGATTAATGGAAAACTGTATCATGTGTGACATTGTAGAAGGCAGAACAGGTAAGACGTGGAAAAAATCTACAGCCCAGACATTCTTATTTTGTCCTTGATGGTTCTTTTGCTTGAGACAAAATTTAGTAGCAGGAGTCTGAAGTTCAGGATTGATGACTACAGAAACCAAAGATGGAACCTTCAAAATAAAGAAAACCCAAATCACTCATACCTCTCCGTATGTGAGTCTATGTGAATTTTCCTAGATTCAGTCTTGCAATTACCACGTACATAACTGCCATCTTTTAAGCACGAGGCAATGCCCTGTATGTTCTATTTGTTATTTCATGTAGAAGATGCTGTCCTCAGGGGGACATTCATTTTAGTCACTCAGAATTCCTCCATTGAAGACATCTAGAACTCTCTTTGTATGACTGATCTGGCCCTCTCTACATGAAGATAAATTGGTGTAAGGTCTTTAAAAGTTGTCAAAGCATAGGTATCCATTTTACACACCTTAGCACAAGACAAATGTAAGTTGACATTTATACTTCATCATTAGTCCTCTTCTAAGGTTTTTTTGTACAGTACTAATAATGGTTTGCCAAACTAGGTATTCTGAAAATGGGATTCTACACAGAATCAGCCAGAGCCAATGAGTTAACCCATGCTAATTTTTACAATTGGTTCAGTCTGAAGCATGCCAATGGTCATACCAGGGGTAACTCTACCGAGTTACAGCTGGAAGAGTAGCCCATTGTGAAATCCTAAGTGGTGTAACGTGGGTGATCCTCACATGTGGAGTGAGCTAGATACTTTCTCTGTTGTTCCCTGTTCTAGCCTCATTGTTTATCTCCCATCTTCCTAACCATAACCATGAGATGCTAGATGCTAGCTGTGTTCAAGCTCTTTGAAGTCACTACGGTGCCATCAATGTGGAGAAAAGGCTAACTAATAATGAATATGTTGAGTGTAGTCTCAGTGTAAATAAATCTACAATTAGAAAAATATAATTTTATAGCTTATGACAAGAATCACACATTATTCTGAAGATGTTTGCAAATAACCAAAGCCAACACCTGTCCTAAATCCAAAGGGTAACGGGAAAAGGTCAACTTTAGTGGCTCTAATTAGCAAAGAAAAAAAGAAGGTAATAATAATTAGTACTTCTACAATGTCTTCTTCCTAGGAAATCTCAAAATGCTGGATAAATATTCATTATGTCTGATAGCAAGACTGTGAGGCTGCATAACTAGAGCCACTTTTAGGGTTTTTCTTGGGAACAAGAATAACTGTGAATCAAAGTATTGGGCTCTGCCCTACTGTCTCTGATTGGCTGTAATTTATTATTTCTGATTAACCTCATTTTTCATTTGTACCAGGGGGAAAAGAAAAAAAGAATGTTAAAATGTCCATGTCACTTTTAAAGATACCTGGCAACTTCCTGGGCTGCTAGAAGAGAGAGTTATCCTCTAGCATGGCCTTTGTGATTTTGACGTTTCCCTCTGGAGAGGGGCCATTGGGCACAAGGACAAGCATGTGTACCTTATATGAGGAATAGGAAAGGGTATCCAGTGTAATGTGTTCTTTTCTCCCTTCAATTTTTGCATACAGGATGATATCATTTTCATGAGCATCTCCAGGGTCACAAATTCCTCCTGCACAAAACAAAAATTTTAAATTGTTAGTACCAACTTGTATCCACAAACATGTCAAATATAGTGTTAAGTTTCAGGACATAATTATAGAACCCAGCTGTCACTTAAGAATGACCAGACCCAAAGGTAACAGGACCCAAGGAAAAAATTGATGAAAATACTTCAGATAGGGCATGCCAAAGATCGAAGACTTGACATTTGTGAAGGCCAAAGTAACTATTTGCTTGATGAGATTACTCAAATAATAGTCTGCAACGAGTCATGACTGTCTGTCCATATTTTAACCCACATTAAAAAGATATGCTACTTTTCAGTAAACTATTACTTCCTCATATTTGAGATCTCGAAGGCCAAAGTTTAGAACCTATTGATTATGGCTTTAAAAAAAATGTGGTGACTCACTACATCAAAGATTTCCAAGGTAGTGTTACTGAAACTGTTACATGTAGTATTTTTAATGCTTTAGCACGTATTAGGTATTTGTGTTTTAAATGCAGTTCATTTTACATTTTTACTTTTGGTACCTCATTTGATTGTTGTAAGATAGACAGAGTGGTTTATTCCTTATCATTCTATTTTACAGTCATATGAAATGATGGACCATCAGAAGTGAGAGGTAATTGAGAGCATCCTGATGATGAAACTGAATAACAGAGCAGGTACCTGACTGAAGATCATTTAAGTAACTGGTGGAAAAGCCATGAGTTGATATTATGTCATTTAACCATTGCTACTCTAGTTTTTTCATTACTGCATTTGGCCAATAACCCTTACTGTTGCTGGCTTCTATCAGCTGTCTGCATAATATGGACTTGAAAGGATTACATATCTAACTCTCCCACACACCATTATCCTTCATAACAGCACCAACCACAATAACAAGAGTGTAGGTATGACATGGATTTCCTGGCAAATACTCAATCCCTAAGGTCCAAAATTTGTAACATTAACTTTTAAATTTTATTATCTTTCAAAAAAAATTACTCCAGTTCTTAAGTCAACCACCATCCATGCTATTTTTTATTTCTAGGCAATTTATGTTTCTAATACTCTAGGGTGACAATAAGGCAACATCAAAACTCTAGAATAACATTACCCTCTGAGAGTTCATCTAGTAAAATGCATTATTTGCTGGTTTTACTACATTAACTCTTAGATTACTCTTACAGATTCACATCTCTATGTAAAAATAAACAAACAAATAAATAAGTAAGCAAATAAATAATCGTGTCAATTACTATAAATGTCTGGCTTATTCTCAACCTGTGTAATGGGGGTCTATCTTAGGGAGAATTCACTGATATGTGATGCTAATTAAGAAAGCTAGAACCTAATCAGTACAAGAAAAATCATAATAACAGAAGTAGCTTGGTTGGCGGTATTTGTGAAGCATTGAAATCTGGCATGAAATCTGCTAGACATATATAACTTGGCATATAATAAATATTTACTGAGTTAAGTAATCTGAACTGAGAACAGAGAAGCCAGATACGGTGCCAATGTAGACCTCATCCTAATACATGTTTATTGTTCAAGAACAACAACCTGTAGAGAAAATCTCATGATTTTGACATCTGATTTACATACTTCTATGTTATGGTGAACATAGCTAGTAAAGCCATTCTAAATGACAGTCTCTGGGTGAAAACTAAATTCCCATTTTAAAAATGTAACTTCCTTACTGAGCACATTTTAAAGATTTACCAAAAATTTTTTTTTAAAAAAGGTGAAAGGTTACATATAGGCAGTGTGGGTTTAAAGCACCATACCCAAAGATACAGGAATGGAACCATCTGTTCTCTCTCATTTCATTAATTTCCTTCAGTAAATCTTCCCTGCTGTCTTAAGAAAAGTTCGTGAACTGCACCTGTCTTTCAGAGAGAATTGAAACGCACGTAGGAGCTCATTCAGCCCAGGACGACAGAAGAAGAAAGTCCAAAAGGAGCCAAGACTGGAAAACGATGACAGACTTTATCTGCAAGATCCCTCTGGGGGCAATTTATCATTTCTGTGAAGTTTCAGTGACAGCAGTTCCTACAGAAGGATGTGGATTCTTCTTCAGCTTCATATGTTTTGATGTATTGTGGAAAGGTGGGACTCAAGGGGCATTTCGTACAGCAATTAAAGTATCGGAGATTTCAATGAAAAGTAGATGGACAGTCAGTTATAAAATATTTTAAATTCTGTTTTAAGTAGCTTTCAAGATACTTATTTATATTAGGAAATTGATTTTGTTATTTACTATGTGTAGGACATTGGGTTACAAGGAGAAATAAACTCCAACCTCAAAAAGTTTGTAATTTAGCAAAGAAAACAAGACTAATACATGAAAGAATGGTAATTAGCAGTGAACCCTGTTGTGTTGCCTTAATTGCAGTCCCCATTCAAAGAAAAGAGATACAAGTGTCAGCTAAAAGAGCCGGGCATATGGAAGATGCTCAATAAAGATTGATTGGAGAAATAATAAATGAATGATGGATGTTAGGTTATTTATTTTCTTCTTCTTCACTGCATTCTGGCTCTAAGAACAATGCTAGATCCTGGTTTTAATGAATTTGTGTTGAATAAGTGAATGTATGGATGAAGGAGACAGGCCTTGAACCAAATTTTGAAAGTTGAGCAAATCTTCCAGAAATGGTAGTCACAGTAGATTGATATGAACCAAGAGAAGAAACCAGGAAGAAAATATAGACAGGGCCCGAGTGGGAAGGGAACATGCATGGTCTGGTCTAGATTAACCATCAGCCACTGATTTTCCTACGGTGCCATGTTTAATGAAGGATTACGTATAAACTATCCTGTCTTAAATCGCTTCCCATATTGCTTTCTTCTCCATTTAGTCTTTTCTGTAGGTCCAGTCTCATTTGACCCCACTGCCCTGCTCTCTCCTCTTCTAGCCTAAAAACACCATCGCTGGATTCTGCTTTCTCCTCAAGAGGCACACTGCATTCTTTTTTCCTGTTTACTGAAGAACTTCTTGCAGGAGAGATCTTTTTTTTTTTTTTTAACAGGACTTTATTGGGGAACAGTGTGTACTTCCAGGCCTTTTTCCCAAGTCAAGTTGTTATCCTTTCAATCTTACTTGTGGAGGATGCCGTTCAGCTTCAAGTTGTTGTCTTTCCAGTCTTAGTTGTGGAGGGCGCAGCTCAGCTCCAGGTCCAGTTGCCGTTTTCTAGTTGCAGGGGGCACGGACCACCATCCCTTGCGGGACTCGAACCGGCAACCTTGTGGTTGAGAGGATGCACTCCAACCAACTGAGCCATCCGGGAGCTCAGCAGCAGCTCAGCTCAAGGTGCTGTGTTCAATCATAGTTGTAGGGGGCGCTGCCCACCATCCCTTGCGGAAGTCGAGGAATCGAACCGGCAACCTTGTGGTTGAGAGCCCACTGGCCCATGTGGGAATCGAACCAGCAGCCTTTGGAGTTAGGAGCATGGAGCTCTAACCGCCTGAGCCACCGGGCCGGCCCGAGATCCTCTTTCATTGACACCTGTCTTTAAGTATTTTAACTCCAGGTACTTTGGCTTCCCAGGAACCATGCCACCGGCATCACTGGTGGGCTCTCAGCCCCGATGCCGAGTGATCTCTCTCTCTGCAGAATCCCTACACTGCTGATCACCTCCCTGTCGTCCCACTCTCTTGCCTTCCTCCTTTAGTGTAGCATGATACCTTCCGCCTGCATTTCCTTTCTCAGTATCCTTTGTCTACTCCTCTCTTTCCACCTAACACCTAGACGAGGGTCCTCCCTAAGAATTTTTCATTTTGTTTGCTTATACTGCCTTTTGCTTGGGAGAACACAGCAACTCCAGGGCTCATTATCACCTGTATGCTGTTGACTTTCGAATCTGATTCAGATGCTGAGTAGCATTTCTACCTTCATAAAGCCTTCCAGAAGCCTCACCCTCAACGTATCAAAATCTCCTCCACACATGTCCTTTAGTTATGTTTTCGACATTTCCTATTTGGGAAATGGTACCATTCTTCCAGTCATTCAGGAGAGAGTCTGTGTCCTCTCCATACTGTCCTCACAATCCCCACAGTAATCGGGTATGCACTTCAGCTGGTTCCTTCTCTTCAGTTATTTATTCCCTGTCCCCTCCTTCACATTATTACCACCACCACTGCCGTAATTCCTTTGTTACTTGGACTAGTGCAGTAGCCTCCTAAATTAGGATTGCCATATAAAATACATTGCATAAACAATATTTATACAAAAAATTATTCGTTGTTTATTTGAAATTAAAATTTAAGTAGGCTGTTCGTTATTTCCTCTTAAATCTGGGAACCCTACCCTTACGGTCTCCTGCCCTCTAATTTCTCATTATTTCAGTTTTTACTCCACACTCCTTCTAGAATCGTCTTTCTAAAACACAGCTGAGAGCACATTACATAGCTGACAGGAATCACCTGATAGCCCCAAGTTGCCTAGAGAGAGAGAACCTGAACTCCTTAGTATGATATTAAAGAAAATCACCACTCTGGCTCCGTTTCGCCTTCTTAGCTCCATTTTATATCTTTCCATTCAGCTATATCGGGAAAATCAGCTTCAAACATGTCATGTATTTTTATACTTGTGCTTTTTCTCAAAACGATGGCTTAGATTCGAACTTCTCCCCTTAAATTTAAATCATGTCCATCCTTTGTGGCCAAGTTCCAATACTATCTCCATGGAGCTTTACTCTAATCCTTCCACAGCAATTAGCCACAGCTTCCTCTACACTTTCATAGTAATTTCATTCCATTAGAGGCCATTGCATTCTCCCTTATAGTACTTATGGGCAAGGATCCTGTCTAGGAAATTTTTATAATAAAAAAACAAAGATATGTTGAGTTATAATTATTTTTTAGGCACTGTTTTGAGGGTTTTGCATGTCATTGATAAGCAACTCTGTGATTTTGGTACCATTAGTTTTCCCATTTGTATTCTCCATATACCCTAGCTCAGTGCTTTAGAATTCGATAGGAATTCATTAATTTTTTAAATTGAATGGAGATGCTTTTATTTGGGATTATGTACTTTGGGCTCATTCAAATGAATGTTTCCCTTATAGTCAATATTATTTTAATTGATTCATTAATAATCTGCTGTGCACCAGAAATAATTAAAGATGACTTAATCTCTTATATGAAAATGACATTCCCTTATGTAAAGGCACTAAATTGAGTTGATTTGCTATGATTCACTATGAAAAAAAAAAATCAAGAATTCAAACACATTATGTGAAAATGGTAAAAATGAAAAATATTTAGATTAGCATACTAAATGTTTATTACAATTTTTTGGGGGAGGGGGAGGCTTAAGGTTTCCCAGGAATCACTCAATGAACTGAGAGCCAGTTTGAATTCTAATTATTTAAAGGAAATGATAATTCTATTCTTAATTTTTTGAGGAACCTCCATAGTGTTTTCCATAGTGGCTATACCAATTTACATTCCCACCAACAATGTATGAGGGTTCCTTTCTCTCCACAACCTCTCCAACACTTGTTCTTACTGGTCTTGTTGATAATACCCATTCTAACAAGTGTGAGGTGGCATCTCATTGTGGTTTTGATTTGCATTTCCTTAATAGCTAGTGAAGTTGCGCATGTTGTCATATCTGTTGGCCATTGTATGTCTTCCAGGGAGAAATGTCTGTTCAGGTCCTCTGCCCATTTTTTAATTGGATTGTATGTTTTTTGTTAAGTTATATGAGTTCTTTATATATTTTGGGTATTAGTCCCTTATCAAAGGTGTTGTTTGCAAATATCTTCTCCCATTCAGTTGATGGCCTCTTTGTTTGTTGATAGTTTCTTTTGATGTGCATAAGCTTTTTAGTTTGATATAATCCCATTCATTTACTTTTGCTTGCCTTTGAGGTCAAATTCATAAAATCCTCTCTAAGACCAAGGTCCATAACTTTAGTACCTATGGTTTCTTCTATGCAATTTCTTGTTTCAGGTCTTATATTAAGGTCTTTGATCCACTATGAATTAATTTTGCTGTATGGTGACAGACAGCAGTCTAGCTTCATTCTTTTGCACATGGCTTTCCAATTTTCCCAGCACCATTTATTGAAGAGGCTTTGTTTTCTCCATTGTATGCTTTTGGCTCCTTTGTCGAAAATTATTTGCCCACATATCTGGGTTTACTTATGGGTTCTCAATTCTGTTCCATTGGTCTGTGTGTCTGTTTTTCTGTCAGTGCCACCCTGTTTTTCATTACTGTCATTTTGTAGTATAATTTGAAGTCATGGAGTTACCAGACGACTCAGCAATACCTCTTCTGGGTATCTAACCCAAAACTCTGAAAACAGTTATCTGTAAAGATATATGTACCTCTATATTCACTGCAGCATTATTCATGGTGGCCAAGACATGGAAACAACTGAAACGTCCTCTGACAGATGATTGGATAAAGAAGATACACACACACACACACACACACACACACACACACACACACACACACACAGGAATATTACTTAGTCATAAGAAAAGATGAAATAATTGCCATTCGCAACAACATGGATAGATCTTGAGATTATCATGCTAAGTGAAATAAGTCAGACAGAAAAAGTTGAGAACCATATGGTTTCATGCATTTGTGGGATATAAAATTGAAAGCAACAAAAAACAAGACAAACAAATAAACAAAAAACTCGTAGACACAGACAATTTAGTGGTTACCAGAGAGAAAGCAGGGGAGGTAGAAAAGGGTAAAGGGGATCAAATATATGGTGACAGAAGAATATTTGACTGGGTGGTGAACACACAATGCAATATACAAATGATGTATTAGAATCATATACTTGAAACCTATATAATTTTATTAACCAATGTCACCCCAATAAATTTAATAAAAAAATTAAAAAAAATTTATTGGGGTGACAATTGTTAGTAAAACTACATAGATTTCAGGTGTACAATTCTGTATTACATCATCTATAAATCCCATTGTGTGTTCGCCACCCAGAGTCAGTTCTCCTTCCATCACCACATATTTGATCCCCCTTACTCTCATCTCCCATCCCCCACCCCCCTTACCCTCTGGTAACCACTAAACTATTGTCTGTGTCTATGAGTTTTTGTTTCTCATTTGTTTGTCTTGTTCTTTTGTTGTTTTTGGTTTATATACCACATATCAGTGAAATCATACGGTTCTCTGCTCTTTCTGTCTGACTTATTTCGCTTAGCATCATACTCTCAAGATCCATCCATGTTGTCACAAATGTTCCTATATCATCTTTTCTTACCGCCGAATAGTATTCCATTGTGTATATATACCACAACTTCTTTATCCATTCATATATCAAAGGACATTTTGGTTGTTGCCATGTTTTGGCTACCGTAAACAGAGCTGCAATGAACATTGGAGCACACGTGTCTTTATGTATAAATGTTTTCACATTTCTTGCATAGATACCTAGGAGAGGGATTGCTGGGTCATATGGTAATTCTATTCGTAATTTTTTGAGGAACGTCCACACTGCCTTCCATTGCGGCTGCACCAGTCTGCATTCCCATCAACCGTGTATGAGGGTTCCTTTTTCTCCACAGCCTCTCCAACACTTGTTACTATTTGTCTTGTTGATGATAGCTATTCTGACTGGGGTGAGGTGATATCTCATTGTGGTTTTGATTTGCATTTCTCTGATGATTAGTGATGTTGAGCATTTTTTTCATATATCTATTTGCCATTTGTATGTTCTCTTTGGAGAAATGTCTCTTCAGGTCCTCTGCTCATTTTTCAATCGGGTTGTCTGTTTTTTTGTTGTTGAGTTTCATGAGTTCCTTGTATATTTTGGATATTAGCCCCTTATCGGAGGCACTGTTTGCAAAAATCTTCTCCCATTCAGTTGGTGGCCTCTTTATTTTGTCGATGGTTTCTTTTGCTGTGCAGAAGCTTTTAAGTTTCATATAGTCCCATTCATTTATTTTAGCTTTTACTTACATTGCCTTTGGAGTCAAATTCATAAAATGCTCTTTGAACCCACGGTCCATAAGTTTAGTACCTATGTTTTCTTCTATGCAGTTTATTGTGTCAGGTCTTATGCTTAAGTCTTTGATCCATTTTGAATTAATTTTGGTACATGGTGACAGATAGCAGTACAGTTTCATTCTTTTGCACGTGGCTATCCAATTCTCCCAGCACTATTTATTGAAGAGGCTGTCTTTGCTCCATTGTATGTTTTTAGCTTCTTTGTCAAAAATTATCTGTCCACATTTATGTGGTTTTATTTCTGGGTTTTCAATTCTATTCCATTGGTCTACGTGTCTGTTTTCCTGCCAATACCATGCTGTTTTGATTATTGTAGCCCTGTAGTACAAACTAAAGTCAGGGAGTGTGATACCTCTAGTATTGTTCTTTTTTCTTAGGATTGCGTTGGCTATTCGGGGTCTTTTGTGGTTCCAAACAAATCTGATGATTTTTTGTTCTATTTCTTTAAAAAATGCCATTGGGATTTTGATGGGGATTGTATTAAATCTGTATATTGCTTTGGGTAATATGGCCATTTTAACTATGTTGATTCTTCCAATCCATGAGCACGGAATGTCTTTCCATTTCTTTGTGTCTTCTTCAATTTCTTTCAAAAATGTCTTATAGTTTTCAGCATATAGGTCCTTTACATCCTTGGTTAAGTTTATTCCTAGGTATTTTATTTTTTTTGCTGCAATTGCAAAAGGAATTGTTTTTTGTATTTCTTTTTCTGTGATTTCATTGTTAGTATATAGGAATGCAATGGACTTTTGTACGTTGATTTTGTAGCCAGCAACTTTACTGTATTAGTTGATTGTTTCTAATAGCTTTTTGGTGAAGTCTTTAGGGTTTTCTCTATATAGTATCATGTCATCTGCAAAGAGTGATAATTTGACTTCTTCATTCCCAATTTGGATGCCTTTTATTTCTTTCTCTTGCCTGATTGCTCTGGCAAGGACTTCCAACACTATGTTGAAAAGCAGAGGTGATAGGGGACATCCCTGTCGTGTTCCTGAACGTAGAGCAAAGGGCTTCAGTTTTTCACCATTAATTATGAGATTAGCTAAAAAAATTTTTTAAATAAAAAAAATTAAAAGAAATGAACTCTGGGTATTTATTTATTTATTTATTTTCTAATTAAAATTTATTGGGGTGACAATGGTTAGTAAAATGACATAGGTTTCAAGTGTACAATTCTGTAATATATCATCTGTATATCACATTGTGTGTTCAACACCCAGAGTCAGTTCTCCTTCCATCACCATGTATTTGACCACATTTACCCTCATCTACCACCCCCCACCCCCTTATTCTCTGGTAACCACTACACTATTGTCTGTCTCTATGAGTTTTGTTTATTTGTTTGTCTTGTTCCTTTGTGGCTTACAGTTTTATATCCCACATATCAGTGAAATCATATGGTTCTTGACTTTTTCTGTGTGACTTATTTTGCTTAGTATTATATAATAAAATAATCTCAAGATCATCCATTTTGTCACAAATGGCACTATTTCCTCTTTTCTTATGGCAGAGTAGTATTTTACTGTGTATATATACCACATCTTCTTTACTCAATCATCTGTCTTTAAATATGCAAATAATTTCAGTCAAGGTGAAGATATCCTTATGGTAGGAAGATTACATTATTATATTTTATATAACTTCTTTGTTGTAAAACAGGTCATATTGGAAATGAGGTGGTACTGCATACGCAAAGTGTTGGAGAGCATAATACAATCTAAGGTTTACCATCCACTCTGCACTGTAGGAAGTGAGGAAAGTGAGAAAAAGAAATAGCCAGTGCTGATGCCTATGCTCAGGACGCCTGTTTGTCCTGATGAATTGAAGTCTTTTTAGCGAGATCAAAGGTTGACAATGTTTATTTCCTGTTTAACTTCCAGGTGTTGCCTGTGCTTTTCCAGTCACTCAGCAAAGAAGGCATGTGACAGCCACTCACATTTCTGGAATGACATCCAGAGAAAGAACTATAGTTCTTGTTGACTAAAATGATAAATTTGAGAGGTCACTAATTTCAACCCCTTAAATCCTCCGAGGTATTTTTCCAAACTTTCCAAACTGCTTATTTGCTCTACAATAATTTGATAAAAACACATCTTATGAATACATTTTTTCTTTACGTGTTTTCCAACCTATTAGAGAATAGATAATATTATTAAAGTACTATAAAATATTATAAACCTGTTTCTTTCTTAGCTTCCTGTAACAAAAGAGTTATGCAATGATGAGATATCCATGAAAACAAATGACTCACCTGGGTGATTATGCTTTTGAAAGTTAGAGGCTTTGGAAGGGAGTTGCTTTGTTCTTAGCTTCTCTCCCATTGTATTTTCAGCTATGACCATTGAGGGAAAGTTGAGAGGAAAGTATTATGGCATTTTGTCTTCAGGCCTAGACATGGCATGCCAGGACTAGCGCTCTTACAGGATAATGGTGCCAGCAGGGCTGGTCTGAAGCTGGTGTGAGCACCACAGGCTTTTGCTCAACCAACAGAACTCATATTTCATTAATTTTCATTTTATACTATATATGACAATCTCATTTCCTCAGGAATAGGTGCTGGCCTAGAATCTGCCCTGGGTCAACAACATTTGTTCAAACTGTACCTACCCATAACAAAGTAAAACCTCAGGTTCCCATAACCAGTCATGTCCATGTATGGAGTGCATAATTTCCTCTCTCCATCTTTGACGAAGACCACTGATAAACCTGATTCTACTGTTCCACATTCCGTACCAATGATGGCTCCCAAGATGTCCCACCTCAAAAAAACAAAATGAGAATCGTTAAGAGTTAGAATATTAAGTCAAAGCTTGATAGAGTATAACATTTGATTTTTAATGAGGAACACTTACTTAATATTGAATAATTCTGAAATAAAAATGTAGTACTACAGATTTTAGGTAATGAGCAAACTTAAACATGCTTCAGTCACAAATATGTTTTTTTCCACAGAAGGATAAATTTAATCAATACTATGTCTAGAGTGTTTACTACATGATAGCCTTTATTGTCAAAGCATTTATAGTTGAGGTGGGAAATCAAATTTGAGAAAACAGGGAACTAAAAAAACAGTATCACAATATCGTAAGTACTCATATGGTGTTTTACACATTAAAAAATAATTATAGAATAAAAAGCCATAAGAGCTGGCAAGAGTCTAGAAAATTTTCAAAAAGGAGATGGGATTTAAACTTGTGAAATAGGTATTTGGATATGTAGGAGAGGATAAAAACATTTACTATTTAAAAACTCTTGTTTCTCCTTAGTATTTATTTCTGGTCATGCCTAATTTGGTCATTGCTAGTCACACAACTAGCTTGCCTACAGATGGAGAAAACTTGGACACACAGAGTAAACAGCTTGCCTAAGGCTAATTGGCTGTTTGGCTATAAAGTGAGATCTTCTGATTCTTAGTTTGTTGTTATTTTAGTAGTTACATTTTTAAAGAGGGAACTGTGTCAGGATGATTATATTGAACTATTCCAGTTTATAATAGATTTGTGACCAAAATGTTCAGGAAGTGCCTATTGTTTTGTATTTTAATAGATTATATCAATCATTCAACACCACAATAAATACCTTTTGAAGCAGCTCTTAATAGTATCGGACCACTGTAAATTAACCAGGAACCTCTCTTGATTCATACAAGAAAATTTCACACTGGTTCATCGATCTTTTATTTGCTCCATTTATCCAAATTAAACCACTCAGCCTACTGATCCACAAAACAAGTTAAGGTTATAAATGATGCATATGATGACCCCTTTTAGTTATCTATCTACCTTAGAGCATTTTAAAATTAAAAATTAAATTTAAAAAGATGGAATTGTCACGGACTAAAAGAACCTTCTATTCAAGTGAGCAATGAGATTAGCAGTCTTTTTGTCTTAATTATTAGTTATAAACAAGTGGTTCTAGATTAATCTAAATAAATTATTTTCACGACCTCTACTACAGAGTTGTGTGAGATAAAATTCAGACTTTGTATTTCTTTTCAATCTTTAAAGTCCAACATATTCTAATTTTTCCTACTCTACCTGTTGGAAGATAACAAAAGTAAAAGTATTTTCTTTAGAAACCCAAATATTTACAATCAACTGAAATGGAAAATTTAGTCCACTATGAAGAGAAAGAAGCTGAGAGAGGTCTGAAAAATCATTTTGTAAGTCTCACTACTATGAATAAATTATCTTGAATTTATTAAAAATTCAGTAGGAGCCTATTGTAACACAAACTCATTCTTTCATGAATCTATATAAACACTGGCTGAGCTTAGCTGAAGGGAAAGTACCCTAGAGGGGATTGCAGAGCTCCATCAGCGGCTGGGGGTTTAGGGAGGACCTTTCACTCCCTGAGCATCAAAGTTCTGATCTCCAAGGCCGCAAAACTGCAGTCATTGCCAGTTACAAAAATGATGTGGTCCCCAACTCTCTCCTAATATAACAATTATAAAACATGAAACAAAATGATAACATAACCAAATCTTGGAGGCAAGCAGTGGTATTTGAGGAGCTCTATAATGTTAGCATTGCTATTTCCTTGAAATAGGAGTGTTAGTTCTCTATGATTTAAATTATGTTTTCCCCATGGAAATGTGGTTCTATGTGAACTGAATTTGAAGAGATGTCTGCCTGGGGGTAGAGCTCTCTACAACATAGCAATTTATATTGATTCTTTGATGACTAATTCTAAAAAAAAAAAAAGCCCATATTATTTATTATAAATAAGTGGTATCTATTATTTATTATGGAGTAGGATGAAGTTGGAACACAGAAAAAAGTTTAATAATCAATAAAATGCCCCAAGACAACTTTTTTGCTCAGAAGGGGCAAGATCACAATAATATTAAATTTATATATTTAAAATACAACTTTCTACTTTTTGTGCCAATAAAAAGAAATATTTTTGTAAGCAAAAATAATTTAAAGGAGTTTCTTAACTGGAAAGCTGATGGTTCTCCCTATTAGCTGTGTTGGAATGGTTTGAGAATAAAATTAATTACGTTTTAATCAGCTCAAACTTTGATACTTTTAAGAATGAGATGGAGAATAGAGCTTAAATGTTCTTATTTAAAAAATAAATATGTGAGGTGATGGATGTGTCAATTACTAGATGGATAAAAGCCTTTCACAATGTATATGTGTCAAATCACCACGATGCACACTTTAAAAAGCTTACAATTTTAAATGTCTCAATCAATTATATCTCAATTATGAATCACATCTCAATAAAGCTGAAATTTAACAAAAATTTCTTTCAGGAGCTTGAAAAACAGAACATTATATATTCTTTGAAGGAAAATTGGGCAGTAACTATCAAAATGAAAATTACATACATACACACACACACATATATATGTATATGTACATATACATGTCTGAGTCTCTATTTTTCTTTTCTTTTAGAAATACTTTAACAAGTATACGTAAAAAATTTATTACAAAAGTCTTTGTCTATCACTAAGGGTTAAGTTAGATAAACTAGTACCAGTTTCAATAAACTGCCTTTTCGAAATAACGACCTACATTTACTGACTAGAACAGACATTCTAGTGTTCTTAAAGTTTGAAAAACAGACATTCATAACATGTTCTTAAAGTTTGAAAAAATGAAGTTGCAGTGTAGTGTGTAAAATGAAATTCTGGTGGGTTTTTCTTTTTTCTTTTTGGTATCGTCATAGAAAAGTCTGAATGAATATATGCCAGTGTGTATGCCAATATTTTAACAGTGAGAAAGGAGATTAGCATGGGGAAATTTTGATTTTGATTTTAAATGTTTGCTCTGCAATAAGCAAATAATATTCAGATAAACCATAAGGAAAGACATTTAACTTATATGCACTATAATTCAGAATGAAAACTTAAACATTCTCATTATAGGTTGAGGAAAATACTAAGAATACGAACACAGGCAATATAGGTCTTATTTTTTAATCAGATATTTTCCTATTATTATTGGCATAAAAGAGTCTAAAGGTAGTGGAACACTTCACATTATCTATAAAAAACTGTTTTATTACATTTTCCAGAATATATTAAACCAAGTTGGCAACTTTAGGTTTGAACTAAGATATAGAATAAAGCCTAGCTAGAAGATCCCATAATTGCCAAATTCATCGGTTTTTAATCTACTATGAATTCTCTGAGGGTGAATAAGTTTGTTATATCCATAACGTCTCTATTTGGATGAATTTTCTGATATTTAATAAGGGATGTGCCATAGGTAAAGATCCTTCCACATTAATTTATATTCATGAGGTTTATCTCCAGAATGAGTCCTGTGATGTCTAGCAAGGTGTACTCTTTGACTGAAGGCTTCTCCATCTCCATCGCATTTATAGGTTTTCTTCTAGCATGACAGCTTAGGTGAAGGAAAAAGATGAGCTCTGTTTGAAGGCTTTCCTGCATGTACTGCATTTCAAAAATTATTTTCTTCAATTGGTTCTACTGCATTTCATTCAAATTCAATTTTGTTTAAGGTTTTTATCACACACGTTGTTTATTTATATTCTTGTTGGATTAATATTAATAAAAAATATTGGCTTTAGAATGGTAGAAAATATTCAGCTTTCTCACCAATAAGAAAGAAATATAACCTATGCTAGAGAATGTTTGAGAAAATAATGTACTGCCTGGGACACTACAGTCTCAATGAATGTTAGTTTCCTTTTCTGCCCCCTGTAAATAAAATGTAGTGCTATTTTTGTTTTAAAATAAGTCAAAGTAGAAATTAAAATGAATTTCTAGATTATAATATTTTTATTATTTCATACTAGAATTAGCAGAGAAACAATCTTGGACAAAGGTGCAATATGGTATGCAGTGTTCTTGCTTAAATATCTTTAAGTAAGGGGATGCTTAACTGAAAGAAAGACTACATTTAATCTACCTTGTAGGGCTTTTGTAACATTTAAGATTTTGGCTATAATCTGTCTGGGCCCCTAAATTTATTATTTATGTTATCTAAATGGTCAAGTATGTTTTGCTTTAATAGAAATAAACATGCTTGTAAAAAAACAACAAAAAAGACCCATTTAATATAATGTAAACTTAGACTGGCAATATATCTTCAATTCACTTATCCTGAATTATAAGCTTAAATAAAATCCCTCTTTAACTTTGTAAGCATTCGTGAAAAGTCTTCTAATCAGAGGTAACATAATTCTTCTGGGTAGGACAGAGGGAATAATTTGTAGAAAATAACAAGAAGATGCTCAAAACTGTTCTGAAGAGTTCTAAATCATTTTAAAGCCTATCTTTAATAAAACATCAATTCACATTGAAGAGGCTATAACAGAAATTGTTCTTGTTGGTCTATATGCAGTTTCAACTTTCAATGTTTATATGGAAGATTTGTTGGTACCATCTCCCTGGTACAAGGAATCCAATACAAAATCGTTTTATTTGATTTTATATTACTTTTATTCTTAATTTTACTCCACTAGATAGCATTAAATTTTAAGATAGAAATTTTTGAATCAGTTGTAGGTGTGTCCCATTTTGCAAGCAATGTCTTTAAAATATTTAAATAACACTTTGCATGCATTTCGAGCTCTCTATAATAAATCACCTCTCCGACCCTAAGTTATGGCTGACCATTTGTGGAAACCATTTGACCTGTGCTCAATTTTTTTTCTGCAATCTTAGATAAGCTGTTTTTAAACGTATTTCTTGAAAGAGCTTCTTTAGAGCAAATTTATAATGCAGTTAATAGGGTGTGGATGGTAGTATAACCGGACTGTTAGGACTAGAAGTTGGACAGAATTACAAATAAGTTAGCATCTAAGAGACTATTCTCTCTGACCATTTGAAAAAGTCAGCAAGGCCAAAGATAGCAAAGGATATTTGATCCCAGGGTAAGTCCTATTTGCTCTCTGGCATATTTTCCGTGTCTTGTTGATGTGTGGGAATTCTGGGTATTCTGTCATATACAGGAAGTATTTGCTAGTAGATGCTTTTTGTTTTTATTTTTTAATTAGGGGAAGACTCTTCACAAAGTGATGGTTATGGCTTCGAAAAGGACACTTGCATGAGTTATTCTAAGACGTACAGTTGGAAATATTTTTTTTTGAAGTTTAAAGGAAGAAATTCAATTTTCTTTTTCAATTATGATAGCAATATTCTCATTATTGAAAAACTGGAAAACACAAATAGAAGAATAAAAAATCACCCATAACCACACTACTCCAGAGACAAGCACAATCATAATATTTTAGTGTATTTACTTCAAATATTTTTAAATGTATATTTCCAGATAGTTGTGATAATATTGTATACATGTTTTTGTATTCTGCCCCTTTTCACTTACATTAACAATGTACACGTTTTCCACTTTCTTATTAACTCTATATACAGGCCATATAATATTTTTTTATGTACATGCCAAGCTGTATTTAATCATTATTCTATTGTTGGATGTCAAAATACAGTAGCAGATACTTTTATTACCTAGCCCACTTAATGTCCCTGAGGAATTAAATGTTCAATTCCCTAATGTTCCTGGATGTGTTCTAGAGTACAGATAACCCCAAGCTATGCAAGTTCTGCTCTTCCTTCCTATAAACTCCTGGATATTCAGGACTGTCTTGTGGTCAGTGTGGATCATGTGATCTACCAAGGAAGGAATATGGAAATCAAAGACATGATGAAGAAGTGGGCATCTGAACATTTTGGTGCCAGCACCCTACTCTGATTCCTTCCACAGAAAAGTCCTATCACTGGCCAGTGTTGTGCCAGGCTGTTGGGAATTAAATCATTTCAGAATTCAGATTTCATTCTCTTTTTTCCTGTGACTTTAGTAAAGTGGGTCCTCTCTTGGATAGGGAGCCAGTTGCTGTATTCTGGATGCTCATATGGACAGCTGGTTTGCAGAGCGGGAAGGGGCTATTAACCAATTCAAGAATGGCAGTGTCAAGAGCCAAAATGGCCGGTAAATGAGCTGCAAATTACAGGAGGGTTTAGAACTTCTATGAATGAGTTCCAGAACAACTTTTGCATGTGGAGCTTATTTTCTTTATTTGAAATATTACTGTCCATATTTTTCGAAGATAAAAATAAATAGAAAGCAATGCTAGAACCTAGGTCAAAAACAAAGCAGAACAACTAAGAAGTAATCAGTGTCTTATAACAGCTTGCAGCAAGTTTACTCTGATCCATTTTAGCACTTGCATGGTTTTTTTTTTTTAGATTTTATTGGGGAAGGGGAACAGGACTTTATTGGGGAACAGTGTGTACTTCCAGGACTTTTTTCCAAGTCAAGTTGTTGTCCTTCCAATCTTAGTTGTGGAGTGTGCAGTTCAGCTTCAAGTTGTTGTCTTTTCAGTCTTAGTTGTGGAGGGTGCAGCTCAGCTCCAGGTCCAGTTGCCGTTTTCTAGTTGCAGGGGGCACAGCCCACCATCCCTTATGGGAGTCGAACTGGCAACCTTTGTGGTTGAGAGGACGCGCTCCAACCAACTGAGCCATCCGGGAGCTCAGCGGCAGCTCAGCTCAAGGTGCCGTGTTCAATCTTAGTTGCAGGGGGCAGAGCCCACCATCCCTTGTGGGACTCGAGGAGTTGAACTGGCAACCTTGTGGTTGAGAGCCCACTAGCCCATGTGGGAATCGAACCGGCAGCCTTTGGAGTTAGGAGCATGGAGCTCTAACCGCCTGAGCCACCGGGCCGGCCCAGCACTTGCATGGTTTTAAAAGATATCCAATTATCATTTGACTAACATTGTCTTTTTTCTTAATGACATATTTCATTGGTTTATTTAGGGGTTTCATTGGCCTATTTAATTTTGTTTGTTTTCTTTTATACCTCATTAATTAATAAGAGCATAATTTTCTTTGAGCACCACTTTGGTCATATCTCATTACTGACAGTAATTATAGCTGAAATAACAACCAATTTTTAAGTTTTTTGATTATTTATTATGTGCTATGCATTGTGCAAAGTGCTGTACATATACTGTTGCATGAAATATTCCTTTTTATGGGATAAAGACAGTTTATTTAATAAGCGGTGCTGGCAAAACTGGACAGATAGATGCAAAAAAAATTGGACCACTTTCTTACACCATGTATAGAAATAAACTCAAAATGAATTAAAGAGTTAAATGTTAGACCTGAAACCATAAAACTCCTAGGAAAAAAACATACGTTGTAAACTCAATGACATTGCTCTTATCTTTTTGGATATGTCTCCTCGAGCAAGTGAAACAAAAGCAAATTAATGGTACTATATCAAACTAAAGTTTCTGCACAGCAAATGAAACCATCGACAAAACGAAAAGACAACCTACTGAATGGGAGAATATATTCGCCAATGATACATCTGATAAGAGGTTAATATCCAAAGTATATAAGGAACTCATACAACTTAATACCAAAAAACCAAACAATCCAATTAAAAAATGGGAAGAGGACCTGAATAGACATTTCTCCAAAGAGGACATACAGATGGCCAATAGACATATGAAAAGATTTTCAACATCACTAATCATCAGGAAATGCAAATCAAAACCACAATGAGGTATCACCTCACACCTGCCAGAATGGCCATTATAAATAAATCAACAAACGACAAGTATTGGAGAGGATGTGGAGAAAAGGGAACCCTTGTGCACTGTTGGTGGGATTGTAAATTAGTGCAGCAACTATGAAAAACAGTATGGAAATTCCTCAAAAAATTAAAAATAGAATTACCATATGACCCAGCAATTTTGGCTATT
Source organism: Rhinolophus sinicus (assembly GCF_057876585.1). Taxonomy (NCBI): domain Eukaryota; kingdom Metazoa; phylum Chordata; class Mammalia; order Chiroptera; family Rhinolophidae; genus Rhinolophus; species Rhinolophus sinicus. The sequence continues at coordinate 47,305,372 of NC_142504.1, forward strand.
TATCTGAAGAAAACAAAAACACTAATTCAAAGTATGCATCCCTATATTCATTGCATTATTACTAGTAATAGCCAACATATGGAAGCAACCTAGATGTCCATCAAGAGATGAATGGATAAAGAAGAAGTCACACACACACACACACACACACACACACACACACACACACACTATGGAATATTATTCCGCAATAAAAAAGAATGAAATCTTGCCATTTGCAACAAGGAGGGACCTAGAGGGTGTTATGCTGAGTGAAGTAAGTCAGGCAGAGAAAGACAAATACGGTATGATCTCACTTATATATAGAATATAAAAAAACAAAAACAACCAAAAAAAACCCCACAAAATAAATGAATAAACAAAACAGAAACAGATCCATAGATACAGAGAACAAGTTGATGGCTGCCAAAGAAGGGGCGGGGAAATGAGAATAACAAAAAGAAAGAGGCCTTGGGCAAAGAAATGAGTGGCGATACTGGCAGTTGGAAGGTGGCTGGAGCACACTGAAGTCATAACAAAAAACCCTTTTTCAGCCCTGTTAATGCTTAAACTTACATTTTATTTCATCTGATTTGAATATCTGATATTAATATGCCTCCTTGCTTCTTTTGTTTCACGTGCTTAATATATTAGTATATTAGTTTCAACTTCTTGTGTTATTTTAGTTTGGATCTCTCATAAATAGAAAATATATAGCTTATTTTTAAAAACTGTGAGAATCTCATTTAATAAATTAATATAACTCACTGAAATTGTGTTACTGATATGTTTAGATTTGTTCATGGCAACTTGTTTTCTCTTTACCCTGTTTTTTATTTACTTTTTTTCACTTTCCTGAAATTTGCTGGACTAAGTCCTCTTTGTTCTATGCTAACTTAATGCTTTAGAAGTTACATATCCTATATTTGGCTTATTTATTTTTTTCTGACACACATATATACCTTCATAGTTTTCTATTAACATTAAGAGTTTAAGCAAGATATCCTCACTCCAAGTAGGTAAAGAACTTTGTCAGTATTTTAATCCTTATTCTTTCTCTTTTTTGTCAACCTCCCATTGTACCTCTCATGTTTATTCCAAAGTTTTATAAATTTTTCAATAATAAGTACTTATTTAGACTGAACTATAAGCTTTACTTCTTTTATTTGCTCACTAGTCTTTTTTGAAACTCTCTTCCTCTTGGGTTAATTTACAATCATACATCTAGTTATTCTTTCAGAGGGTAAATGTTCTGAAACTTGTATATCTGAAAAGGTTGTTATTTTCCTTATTATTTGAATGGTATTTTTCTGGAATTATTTTACGTTGCAAATAATTTTCTCTCAAAAATAAAATAACTGTTTTTTTTAAAAAAAAACCAAAACAAAACAAAACCCGATGCTTAGGGCTACCAAGGAAAGTATAATGAATCTCAACTAGAAACTTTTAGGATTTCCTCTTTTATCAGTGTTCTGAAGTTTACCCTTGATGGTTGAGGACTGGTATTTTTCTTCCATTCATCTTGCCAAATATTTTGATTCAGAGGAAACTATGTCTTTTTTTTTTTCTTTCTTTCTTAAATCTCAGGCCCTTTTCTTCAATAATTTCTTTCAATATTTCATTCCGTATATTCCCTCTGACCTCTTCTTCTGGAATTCCTATTATTTTTAATGTTAGAAGGGCCAATTCTGCCCCTCCCCCCACTTTACATCTTATTTCTTACATCTAATGATGTTAATTTTGTAAAGATTTCCATACTCAAATTTCTAGCTCACTAATGTGTTCTGCATCTATGCCTATTCTAATATTCAGGGGGGAAAAATTCATTAAGTTTGCTTTAACAATCATATATTTTCAGTTCTCATGGCTCATTTTTTTTGCTTATAAAATCTGTTTAAATTTCACAAATGCAGTATTCTCTTATCTCTCTGAGGACATTAATTATACTTCTCATAAAATCTCCATTTGCTTGTTCTGCTACTTCCATTTTCTCAGTTTGTAGTTCTTTAGTTCAATGATTTTTATTTTTTTTTTATTTTTTTTTAATGGAATTGGTATTACTGACATTTGATGATTCAAGATCTTTTGCTTAAATTTGTTTCTATTAGTCTCTCCTAGTTTTGGTGCAGACATACCCACCAACAGGGGGCAGATGTGCCCTTGGATGGGAGCATGTGGAGGCTCTTCATTCCCTTCAAACCAGGAGACATTTCCCATCACCTGGCACCACCTGCTTCTCCATTCCAAGTGTCCACATTCACTGCTTGGTCCTGGGGGGAGACCTCTGCTTGGAAGTGTGTGTAGTGAGGGCTCATCTACTGGCAGTACCTATGGCAGGCAGTACCTAAGAGCTCTGTCCTGTTCCTGCATCCAGAACCTGTGACCTGGAGCAGTGCTGGGACACTTCTGGTGGTGTCACTCATCCCGGTGTTGGGCTATAGTAACCTCCTTCCATCACATTCCTTCTTCCTTTTTTGTGTAATTTTGTAATTGTGTAATTCCTTCTTTCTTGTGTAATCCTCCCTAATTCCTCATCTACCTAGAGCACGCTTTCTTGTTTTATAGTATTATTATAGATTCATTTGCTCATTTTCTGTAATTCCCAAGGATTTGGGGCTGGTGGGGAAGACTGGAACATGCTGTCTTCAATTATTCTAATATTCATTGCATCTGTGGCGTTTCTTGTTAACATGAATACTCTGGTGACAGCAATAAAAAAAAGGTATTTTTAAAAAGTATGTGAATAGTAAAAACATGCAATGTTTGCATTTAGGATGAAAGACAAGTATATCAATTCCATCTTATAATATGCTTTTCTCCAAAGCCTCTTCCCACCTAAAGACGGCCTCAGCTGGGTAAGATATGGTAGCTGATAATTAAATGATGTGTTTGTAAGGTTAAGCCAAAGTTCCGAAAGACTCATAAATTAGCAGTGTATCTATTAAAGTTTCTGTCTTGCTGAAGTAACAGATTTGTCTTTTTTATAAAAAAGAACCTTTAAAATCCCACTTTAAAAAGTGAAACCTATCAGTGCTGGATGTGGGACAGCGCTGTGATGTGAAAGGCAACAGCTCTTGCATCCTTGGGATCTGAGATGTTTGATCTTTGACTCATTGGTAAGAAAATAGGGATGTTTGGGAAAGTGGCTTCCAAAAATGTCATAATGACTTAGTGGCTTTCTTTTCTTTCTCACTATTCATATGAAATGTTTTGAAAATATTATTAGAGAGGACTGCATATTCTTTTTTTCTCTCATAATTCTTATGAGAGGAAAAAACATAGTTAAAAGAGATAAAATAGATCCATATTAATAATTTAATTTTTAAATTGTTTTTAAAAAGTGACCTCAAATCTACCGAAGTCAATCAACTCCATTGGCCACTCTTGAACACCACCTATGTTTTCCACCTATTTTAGCAGATGAGCTTATAATGATAAATTGTCTGTGTGGGTGGTGATGGCTGAGGAGAAGAATGAGAAAAATATTCTGTAAACCTGGCTGAGAAAACAAAACATATCAAGAATTTCACTATCAGATTCCTAATCTGTTTTTCTGTCATCTCTTAGGTAAAAGTGTTTCACATTGATTCTGTGACAAGATTCTTTTTCCCCAGAAGCTATGATTAAAAATGATTATAACAGCATTCTTTTCTAGACCAATACAGCAGCATTTGGGACTGGGTGAGTGTGGGGAGGGCACACAGACACACACACACACCCCACTACGGACTAAACCAGCATTTTTATCATCACCCCAAAGGCAGAAAATGCTAGGTCCTCTCATTATCCTTTTATAACTTTATAACATATTGTCAACTTAGTAACTGAGCTACCAGATGGAAGCATAAATGAGATAATTCTGGGGGGTGTGGCCTGACATGCTAGGGGAAGAGCCTTAAATAAACCAAGGTGTGATGTGGTTGCTAGAATAATTAAACTGCCTTTAGAATCTAGATGAATTAATTGTATACCAATTAGAGTGGCACAGGTGCTATTGTCAAGTACATTATCCTATATTATTGGAACTGAAAACTGCCAGAAAGTATCGGCTTCGTAACCGTGACCAAATCCTGATATATACTCAGTCCTGAGCAATGTCCAAAGAGCAGAACTGAAACCACCTGAGACATTGAGTGACTGGAATTTGCTCTGATGTTCCTCTGCGTCCATATTGATTTTAGCTATTTTTTCAGGTATAAATACTTTTGTGCTATGTTGTTGTTGTTGTTTTGGAGGATGGATGATTTGTTTTGGCCACAAATTTTCTTGTATTATTAGTGTTCTGTGAAAGTGGAATGTGTACGTGTGTGTGTGTGTGTGTGTGTGTGTAGTGTACTAGTCCAGCTATGTCTCTGGACTAGGACATTAATTTTCTAAAATATGTTTAGTTTCTTCTAATATCAAATCAATTGCTTTCTAAGCTTAATTCATGAATGGGTTTTCTGTGTCTTTGTACTAAGTCTCCACTGTTACTAGCAGGGAGCATTTCTTTTGTTCTTCTATAAACAGGATATGATGATACACACACACTAAAAAAAGGAAGAGGTCATTCTGGGAAAGAAAATAGGTGAAAATAAATTATCTCTCTCCTCGAAATAAGAGAAGTGACACTGAAGACTGAGCTTTACTGGAGAGACTGCGAGAGGGAAAACACTGGAATTTATGTGGAATGGTACTACAGAGATTAAACTTGTGTTTCTCTCTCTGCTTTATCAGGTTGGGGGCTGGTATCACTGGGGGGCGTCATCTGAGTCCCCAGGGGATGTGGTTCTCACTGAAGTGGATGACTCTTCACTGCTGCATGGACGGTGTTAGCTTGGAGAAATGAAGGAGTGGGGGTCAACAAATCTCTTCTGCTTCAAAATTTGGGAACCCTTCCTAGGCAGCTAAGCTCCATAATCAGGAAGGGTATTATTTTGTGGTCAGAAAGAAAGAACTGATATGCTGGTGAGGGATCCTTTCTCTCCAGAAGATAAGTAGTGAAGCCTTGTGTACATTGCCAAAGTTCCGGACCCCATCAAAGTCCTTTGGTCTGTGAGGGGAGCGGAATGAGCCCTGGGTAGTGTATGGAAGGAAAGCAGCCTAACGCTGCCCGGCAGGTCCTGGAGGTGAAAAACAGGAGCAGTGGTTGCTGGTCCCTCAAGAAGTTCCAGGAGTGACACTGGGCATGGAACTTCAAGGGTGACGGGAACGAAAGAAGGACTTTGTGGAATAAAGCGCCTGAGCATTGGTGCGAGGCCCAGAGAGGTTAATGGTAAGTCCTGAGAGGGTGGGGTCCTCCAAAGTGTCAGCCTCCTACCCTGGCCGACCCGAGAGACTACCCTGGGGCAAAGCAGAGCAGAGCTGGGCCAGCCAGAGTAGAAATCTAGCTTTCAGCAGTGAGAGACCTGAGGTGGAAGCGAGGGATAACAGCAGGCACCGCAGCTCAGGCTGCTGCTTAGATTTCCCTCTTACTGGGTCTGAATCAGTTCCCAGGCAACACACAGGAAGCGGGGAGCCCAAGCCAGCACTACTGCCTCTTGCCACTCAGGCACGTCGAATTTCCATCCTGTTTTTATTTAATTTGTTGAAATCAGAGAGACATGACTATATCTCCAATGTTGTGTTACGAAAAAGTTTCTCATGGTTAACAGTTAAATTACTGTTATTTAATATTCATCATGAAAATGATGTTATTTCATTCACCCTCATTGTAGTATTATAAAACAGACACTAAACAATAGGACCTGGTATGTTTACTGCAAAAAGAAAAGCCAGGTGAGAACCAAGAAATTTCTAGAATTTTCTCTCCACTTACACTACCTGCTGAATTTTGATTCTCTGAATCTGTTAATATTTTTTAACTTGAACTTCTGAAAATTCTGCTTGATTAATAGGAGATATCTTAGAGATACAGGACCCAGAAGAAGGCACATAGTTCAGAATGGCCAGAAAATACTACCCAGCAAACCATCCACATTGCATTTCTACTGTAACCTCAGCCCCATATTTCTCCTTAAAAAGCCCTCAAAGATAAATTTTACCTCTTAAACAATTTTTTTTTTTTAGATCAGAACCACATTCCACTGAATACCAGGTAGCAGCATCTATAAATCTCAGATTTTAGGAAGACAACTGAAAGTCTCAATATAATCATGGTGAAAAGATTTTATATTCTATACATTTTGAAAAAAATGTTCTCCCATTAAAAGCTGAATAAACAAAGATGACGTATAAGCGATTCAACTAAAGATAAAAGTATTTCCAATCACAAATTTTTAATATGCATAAAAATAGCTGATTACTAATAAAGGATGTTTAGGGTAAGTGTAAACCTTTTGGCTTGTCAGATTTCAAGAATCATCAGCATTGCTTTAACCATGCTTTGCTATTCAACAATATGCATTTAAAACATGTCCAGTGGAATAAATGTAAGTGCTATACACAGCATGGGAGATAACAATTACTTACCCCGTAGGCTGGCTCTCAAATTCTTCTGACCACTGCTCTTGAATATCCTCGGTAGAAAGATCTACGTCCCGGGTGGTGGCAAAATTAAACTCACTGCCTTCATTTCCATGGAAATAAATGGAGTTCCCATCTGACTGACAGCTATGCTGTAGATAAAGAGAGAGCATGGGGTGGCTGTTGAATTGGTTTTGTAGCTGGATCTGTCTTACTCATGTATAATTAGAGTTTTTAGAAAAGTCATTATATTATTCCATCTATGAGGGACTCTCAAATCAAAAGAGCTTGTTACCTCTCTTTTTTTTTGTCTTGTTTAATTCAATTACAGTTTCTTTCTAACTTATTAAGTTATCATAAAAAAGGAGTCAAGAGGCCATTTGAGCTTTGCCACCTCAGCCTTCAGTATGAAACAAGAATATTTTAATTGGAACAATTTCCCATCTTTACCATACTCCTTGTGAGAATTAAGTGTGATAATGACTTGTCATAGATTTTCAATACTGTGGCTATGGGCTGAATTGTACTGACCTTTTCAATATTCCCTGTATTTCTGGCTTGCCATTCAAGCCTTTCATAATTTATCTGTAAATGGGATATGAGTAGAATAGCCCGCTAATCAAAACATGGAATACAGAAAAGGTCAAAGTAATCCCTGATATGAGCATATATTCTCAGCTACCTTTTGAGTGAAGGTTTCTGACCAGACCTAAGAAGTGTGTGATATCCCCAATGAGGAGCTGGGAAATCACAAACTTTGGTATTCTCCCAAAGGACTCTAGGTTTACAAAGTATAAGGAAAAATAATTTCTTGTGACACTCTTTTTAACCTATATTTTTTCAGCTTAAAGTGAATAGTCAAAGGCAAGATCAAACACTGGAGCTGAGTAAACTGGGCACTTACTTTTTTTTTGACTTTTAAAAAATGTGATGTTTCCATTAATCACTTTTTGGTAATAAGTCATATATGGAGAAGTGCTAATAAATGAAAGCTCAAGCATTCTTTTAAGTTTTATATGCTCTTAAAATAAAATAGATATGAAGAAAAATAGTTGCACAGAAAATACCAGTTACTATAAGTTCTGTAGGGCAGGGATCATGTACATTTTATTTCGTGCTGTATTTTTAGGAATTCAAAAATATTCATTGAATAATTCAATAAATCAGTGAATAAGTGATATGGCTATGCCTTTTCAGATAATCAATGAATCTTTCATGGAGAACTCACCATATAGAAGGCATTAAGGAAGGTACTGGGAAGAAGGGGTTTATAATGAAGTATAACAATACGTGACCTTTGCTCTCAAAAAAATCCCCATCTAGTTGAGATATATCAAAGGCAGGTCTCAATGCGAGGCAACATGGTAAATGCTAATGAGCGAGAGAGGGTAGGAATTGTGTCCAGGGCTGGTCTAGGTGAGCAGGCAACTGATTTTAAAAGTGTGGATAGAAATCCTAGTTGGATGACAAATACGAATGAATGATAAAAGTGACAGGTAGGTATGATGTTCAGAATTAGACTGTAGCCTGACAGTAAAGGATCTTACGTGGTAGTCTAAGCGATCTCTACAATATTCTGTTGGCAGTGGTGTTCTAGAATAGGGGAAGTGATGTGTGCAAGGAAATGTTTTACGATAATTAAGCTGATTAAGGCTGGTAAAGTCAATTGGGGGAGGAATCAGACTAGTATACTGAAAGAGTAAATAAAGTTTTCAGAAGGTCCTGTTAAGTTCAAGAAAGTCAGAGCATATGATCTTGAGGGCATCATTTCACAGCACTAAAGCACTAAGATATCCACTGGGCCTGTCACCACCATGGATACGTCGTAGTGTGTGGCACGCATCACCTGCTTCAGAACCTTCCTCACACCACAATAAATACAGATAATTCAAGGATGCCATATGCTGTATATGTTCATTGTATACAATCTTTAACCCACACACATTGATCAAAACTAGGATTCAGTTTTACTTAATAGTATATAGAAACTATCAAGCTGTGACAAACCCAAGGATCTTCTACTACTGTGCATACTGTAAAGACAATAAATGCTGAGGAGAATCACAAAGGTTACTTTTCTAATAATAAACCCACTGCACTCTAAATAATGTTTTTCACAATTATCTTCACATCCTGGAATCCTGCACAAACAATCCTGGCCTATGTTTATCTGGAATTAATGTAAGGACTCTGATATCAATGAAAATGATACATTAAGTCATTATCCCAGTAAATGACATAAGTGAAATATTTATACATGTGAACAGGGTTATTTATATTACTATTTAAAAGGATATATTTGTGTAATAAAAATAATGACTCACTTAACATTAAATGTTGGTCATTTCTGGGTAAATATCAATTTAATTATTTCAATTTTGGTTCCATTTACCTCAGAATTGTTTGTTAATATTTTAACACTCTGTGTTATACATAATATGTTTCACTACTCCAAGATTTATATTATTGACATATTTGATGCGTATTTTAATTTAGTTGAGATTGAAATTTTATGTAAAAGATCATTCTAATACTGGATAGCATATTGTTAAACTCATTTCAGAAAATTAAAATGACTTGATGTTTTAGGAAACTGAAAGTATATTTTAAATGATCTTTTGTTAGTTATTTTGCTGTTACTAAACCATTTGGTAGTTGAGTAGACCATTTGTAATTGTACAACTATTGAAAATTCTCTATTAAATATACATCTTTGTCATTATAACCACAATAGAGCCACCATATGAAACACAGGTAATAATGGTGTATACGTGTACATATGTATATTAAGCACTCACTTTGTGTGTTAACCAATTTTTGTACTAGTAGGATCTAAAAACGAGTAGAATCTGTCTTTGGCAAGTTTCCATGAAGGATAAAATGATATCATTTTTGTAGTTTTATTATTTTTATAGGGAAGAAACTGTTCTTTACCAATTTGTAGTAAAAGAAGACTACTCAGTATCAAATCTAAATTCAAACAACACAGTGGTTTATACCAGTCAGTGTTCATCTTTGCACTGAAAACATCCTAATCCTACCACATTTGAAGGCAGATTCAGTTAGCTCTATTCTCTCTTCCCAATAGACCCAATGTCCTGGTGTGGTGGCGGGGAGAAGTATTGCTCTTTGAATATTCCCTCCTTCACAGTCTTAGTACAGTTGCTACATTATCAAATAAAGGTCGACACATCCTGAGTAAACAGCCGCAGCTCAAGGGGAGGCAGCTCAACCTTCCCTAACTCATAGCAGATAGGGCTGCCATTTTCTGGGTGGCAGGGCCTGGAGATGAACAGAACCCACTCACGGATGACTTGTTTTGCTCCCCACCACACTAAAGAGATTGACATATGATTTCTGCCTCAGCCATTCTGAATAGAACCCAATGTTTTCCAAGGCTGACGTAAGGGTGATATGAGCCGGCAGGGTAATATTAGGACTAACAGATAGGGGATAGTCTGTGAAACTGGTGAATTCCTCAGATGTATGAGCAGGAATGGGCAGAAATGGGCCAACTGAGAAGGTGATTATGTGCAGGACCTGCATTTAAGAATCCTGCAGAGGGTAGGGGGCCACTTTAAGGTTCTCATTCTGAGGATTCCTAAGTCAATTACAAGGCAAGTTACAGATTCATGCTAATTCTATTTTAGGAGTGGTCACAGGGGTCTCAATGTCTTAGAATTGGCTTGGTTTCCCAGATGCTCTCCAAACTAAGAATTGATGCCTGAATGTGTCTGGATTGAGATAGAATCCCTGGGTCTCTGCTTGTTTGAGCATGCATTTCTGCCTCTGAGCAGAATCCATGGCCTGCTTGGTTAGGGGTGGCTTGAACTTTCTCCTAGAGCATACCTCCATGAATTCAGCACTTAACATGAATCAAGGAGATTATGACTGGAAGAGATTTTTTAAATGAGATGGATTTCAATGTAAAGATATATCAACAACATATTAAGCAAAGGAAATTTGTTGCCCAATTAGTATAGTATAGTTTATATATATAAAATATATTTCTGTTTGTATGTGTACATATGTATATTAAACTATATTCAGATAAAAATAAAAATAAAAAGACTGGAAAAGAACAAAATACTGGAAACAAAAAACGATTGAGATGATAAGGAATGAAAACTCAGTTACTATCCATCCTCAAGGAATTTGGGGATTGGAATCAGAAGGCATGTTCCAACACATTTCTCTACTTAATGGCTACACGGTTTTGCACATGTCATTTAACCCCTCTATGCCTCAGTTTCTCAGGCCGTAGAATAGGGCCAATACTATCTATTCCCTAGTGATGATGTTAGCACAAATAATATTATATGTGGAAGTGTTTTTTGGAAACTTCTAAATAAAACAATAAGTAAATAATTGTTGTTTTATTTCTGAATATGTGCTATTTCTAAAAATAAGCTATTATATTCCATACTCTTAGCAGTAGATGTAGAGAAATCCAAGACTATTTAAATCTATTTTTAATTGTGTTTCTCATTACAAAAGTCACTAAAATTCTTTAGATCAATTTAAAACCTTTAGTAAAATGTTAAAGAATATTTCCCACAATACAATATGGTAAAAACACTGCAAATACTCTTTCATTTTCAGGGCAGATAGAACCATCAATTAGAAATTTAAAAGCTCTCCAAATTTTGGCAGATTACCAAACATTCTCCTAAGACAGGAAAACTTAATAATGCAAGATGTCTGTTGCCACTTTTCTTACAGATGCATTGTATAACATCAATGTACTATGTTAAAAATCCAAACAAAACATGCATTGAAAGTATGAAAATAATTTCAGGAAATTGCTCTCAGTGATTTTAATACCCAGCTGTTTTTGTTCAGCATCTATTCACTCATGTCATTTATATGCAATAACAACGTAAACAACTTCAAAAGACAGTAAAAATGAACTCTTGCTATGACAAAAACAAGAATATTTTGGACTTCAAAACAACTTCAAAAGACAGTAAAAATGAACTCTTGCTATGACAAAAACAAGAATTGCAGGACTACTTTATTTTGAGTATAATTAACAATCTCTCAGGTTTTCTTGAGCAACTAATTATAAATAGCATGTGAGTTCCCGAGTCATAGCTTTTGATTGACTTATGGTGAGTATATATCAGGGAACTAGCATTTATTCTGTGTAAAATTAAGGTATAAATTCTGCAGATGACTCTAAATAGTTATTTCTATTTCTAGCCCTCCCGACGTAATTAATTAAAGCTATTTTTACTTTGTTTCATTATTTTAGCATTGATCAATCACATATGCTTTATACTTCTAAGCACTAGCAGTCTCCAATTATTTAAAAAATCCCTTAAACATAGTCTTTATTTGTTTCTATTTGTCAATGAAAAATATTTTCCTACTCTGCTATTATATGGGTTTCTTTTACCGAAATACAGAACACAGTGTAACTAAGTGACAAGAATTTGCCATTCAGAAAAGCGTCAACAGGAAACATCAGTGCAAATTCCTCAATACACAGGTCCTTGGCCACAATTCAGGACAGCATTTTTCTAAGGTTGTTCCCTATACTCTGCTGAAAATGTTAATGACTTCACCTCTGTACTTGTAAAAATACTTGCAATCGCCTTCACCACAGTTTAATTAGGTTTTCATCAAAGATGAACACGGAGGCACCTCTTAATATGATCTCCCCGGGGTCTAATGGCCCTGATAATTCTTTCAAGCATCTGTAGCCTTGCAATTTATTATTTTTTACAATATCCTTTTTATTGGAATGAGTATATTGGGCATTTGGGCAATGCCAGCTTGTAGAGAGCTGGTGGCAGATGGAATGAAATCTGCCTGGTATGCCTTCCCCTCCACATGAGCAGAGAGCCATCCATTTCCTCCATTAAGGAGTTGTCACTCAGCCCACCCAGCTGGAAGACTGTTTTTTGATAGCCAAGCTGGCTGGTGGCAGACAATTCAGATACAAAGTGCACTTTAAAAGGAAGCTAAAACATCATTTGTAGGAAAATTGAAAATGCATGGCTTCCACCACAGCCAATTTTTTAATGACTGTAATATTTTAAGTGATTATTTTTGCCACTTCAGATTGCTCCTTAGAGAGGAGAGGTTTTTTAATTAAAATCTAGGCAACGCAAACAGATGAGATATGAGAAGCGGAGAATGAGAAATAAGATGAATAAAATTAATTAAAATGGCATTGTTGGCAGAGCCATAAATTAGCCACTATCTGGCTGGAAATAAAATACATTTGTATAGTATTTTCTGGATTAAAGTGAGATGTGTGATTGAGTGATTGGAAACTGACTGACTTATAGTTTACACAGTACCATTTCCTAAGCCCACAATGCCATACCTTTGTCATATAGAAATACATATTTCCTCTATCATTTTCAATGGTCTTTAGAGGTATAGACTTTCATGCTATTAAAAAAATCAAGATGAGAAAAAAATGATTTCCTTCATGAGGTAAAACGAGTTTCTGTCATTTTCCACACATTCAATTTCTAGGAAATTTAATGCCAGTTAAAAACCTGAAAACTTGGCTATGAACATGGTCCAGGTGCAGGAGGGATGACGTGCAGTTTCTCTAGTCAACACAATAGATGTAGCCACAGTGAGTGAATTGCAGGGAGCTTCAAGAGTATTTTTTCTCATTATTTTTTGGATTCATTAAGCATTCACATTTGAACCACTTTATACTAAGATTCATAAAGATTCAACTTACGGTATATTTTGTGACAAGTATATAATTACTTGGCAATAGTTATGACAACTCTAAAATGGCAACAGTGACAGATTTGAACTGGAGTAATGAGAGGAAGAATAACAATGTAAAATTCCACAGGGCAGTTGTTAACCTTGTCTGTGGAGATCAGCTTGGCTTTCACAGTGTCTGAGGTTTTCAGACTTGCCTCCTCAAATTAAGGCCCAGGATGCCAGGCACAATATGGGAGGCTGCAAGTTACTGAGGAATAAAAGGGCCGGGATTTATAGTAAAACATACTTGGCTATGAAAAGCAAAGCTGTTTGACACGTCTGAGCCTCTGTTTTTTTCATCTGTGAAATGGGGGTAATTATGAGGATTAGCTGAGATATTGTAAGTAACATGCCTCCTAAAGACTGGTTCATCTTAGGAAATCAGTAAACATACTCGTGTATTTCCTCCCCCTTTTTGCCCCATCTTCATGCATTCATTTAACAAACCTTACTTAAACGAGTATCACTATGCAAGTTATTGTGCTATATGCTATCTGGGTACAAAGCTGGGTACGTTACTGTAGTTTTGATGTTCATATAGAATAAATTTCACTCACTGAATATTGTATTAACTTAATTACCCATTAGCTTCAGACCAAAAACAAACAAAAAATAGGTGCATTAGGCAGGGAGGCTCTGGAGATTTTTTTTTGAATGGTTATTTTCAGTAGCATTTATCAAAATTATTTGTTTCCATGTTATTGCCACTCTTGTTATGGTGATTTGGCTCAATTCCATGTTTCACTAATGCTATTCCACATTAATTACTGTACAAATAGGCTGCATTGGGGAGAACTGTGAAAAGCACACTACGTACATTTAACCCTTCATCCCCAAAGTACTCTTATTAGCTTAACAAATTATATTCTGGCTCATTCTACAATATCATGTACTCAGCTCTTGGGGGAAACATGACAATAAGAGCAATGCAATCCAAAGTGAAGAACATCCCAAGCAAAGGGAATTGAGGTAGACAGCATGCAATTAGCCAAGCTGGAATCTGGCCAAAAAAATTGTAGTTGACATTCCGATTCTTAATGGAAAAAGACATGGGAACAGGGACTGGCTACAAGTCTTACTGAGCTCAGGTTTATCCTCATTAGAAAGGCAGGACTCAAATCCCTCAAGTTACAGACCAGAGAGTTTCCAGTACAATGATTTGCAAAGCCCATTTCTGGAAAGCATATCTGATTTCCTCCTGTTTGTCCTTAGACTCTAAAAAAATAAAATCATTAAATGAAACATTGGAACAACTTTATGGGGTGCTCAATTTCTGGAAGAAAAGTTGGGTATTAGAGAAGGCGTTGCTCTGCCAGGGTATTCCATTCCCCAGAAGCATATTTAAAACAAATTCTTCTTTGAGTGTGATCATCCCTTTTATCTACTGTCTTAGATTTTTTCATTAGCCTCAATTTGTATTAAGACTTTAAATTTTCAGACAAATTAACTTACATGCTTCCATAATTTGGACATAACCTTTATTTTCCATTAACAATTCAACAATTTGTAACCATAGTATCAGACAGGTGACAGCAGAATCCCAGGATGAAAGCTTCAGTTCTTATTTAGGACGGGAGATTTGCCTTGTGTCCACTGGGACAATGAGTTTGGCAAATGCATAATGTCTAAGAGCAATAGGAAAATAAACTCTCCTGTCCTGACTTAATGCTTCTCCTTAATGGGCTGCTGGTTTACCTAATGGCTGTTGTATTCAGTAGGGCCTTTGGTGTTTGCTAAACTAGGAAATTTATCATTATTGGATATTTGCTCGAAGCAGCCTGTCTAACTGAAAGTAGCAGTAGGGAGAATATCAAGATATGATCCTTCTAAATTCTGTATACTTCATCAGTCCAAAGGCTTGGCATATATGTGCAAAATTTAATAAATTACTTTTTAAGGGAATTTCTTTTGAATACATGTGATCAAATCACGGTCTATTCTAAAGGACAAAACTTTATAACAGAATCTGTGACATTTAGCACTGATTTACTTAAATTGACAGAAATGTGTAGAAGGAGTAATCTGGAATTCTTTGCTATCTGCTCAATGAGCTAGAGTAATAAATAGAAAAAGATCAGCCAGTGCAGGCACAGCAATCAAAGTGGGAAGATTTCTCAAAAATAAAAAATACGCGTAACAGCACCTGTCTCACACTGATCTGCATTTAATCTGTGGGTCAATTGCAGAGTTGACAGAAGGCAGTGATTTATGCCTTTGGAAGCTGAGTGTAACCAGAGTAGCTGAGCAGGTATAAACACTTATTAATGGTGAGTGAGCAAAGCACTTTCTCTCCCCGTTACACACACACACACACACACACACACACACACACACACACACACACAGATCAAGGATGATTCATGCTTTCAAAACACAGATTTTGGCTACCACCAAAGATGAGAGTAAACAAACAAAATAAAGGAGCCGCTTGACCAGTCTTCACCTCCATGCCATACTGATCCATCTGGAAACTGCCTCATGGGGTACTATTACTAAAGGATGAGACAAACAGAAAACATAGAAGCCAAGGCCTGATCATAGCTCTTTCCTCATCAGCTGCCTCGGGTTCTCTTCTGAGTACTTCACTGATCTTTGCAGCTCCTCTCTTTGATGGTGACTCATGATAAGCACTGCAGCCACTCCAGGCTGACCCTTCAAAACTTCCATTTATTGTATCTCTGAACTTAAAATTAGGATATGCTCAGATTTCAGGATGTGTGTTTGAGGAGTTGGAAAAAGATGACTTTGATGGATCTATTTGTCCAGATGTTTCAAGAATGACTAAGGAAAATTAAGCACTAAACATCCAGGGTCTTTACAGATAGTCATTGTTCATTGACTGTAGATATAAAACTTAGATAGCACCTTTCTCGTAGTGCTGGCATCTATCAAACATTCATGAAATGCCATCATTACTACTATTTCTACTATTCTTCTTATTTATCATCACTATGATTACTATTATTATTTATTAGTATCCAGTATCTATGCTACTGCAGGTATCATTCCTGAATATGAGGCTCTTACTGAAAATGAAATGCTGATTCTTGATACTGTATCTTTTATTTGATTTTATTTGTTTTTGTTTGTAAACATTTAAATTTGAAATAACGTTAGACTTGCAAAAAAGTCGTAAAAACGAGACTTCTCACCTACCCTTCATCCCAGCCTACCCTTACATTACTCTTCTATAACCATAGCATAATTATCAAAACCAAGAAATTAATATGATACAATGATATTCACTAACTTAGAGATCTGACTTGAATTTTAGCACTGTTCCCTGATGTCCCTTTTCTGATCCCATATGGCATTTAGTTGTCATGTCTCTAGCTTCCTCTGATCTGTGAAAGTCCTGTCTTTCTTTGTTTTCTGTGAACAGTACACCTAAAGTTGAAGCTGAATAATACTGAATGTCAACTATAATTTAATATATGGTCACAGGATGTGGAGTACAGCATGGGGAATACAGTCAGTGGAATTGTAACAGCTATGTATGATGTCAGAGGGGTAGTAGATTGGGGGAGGGGGATTATCACTTTGTGAGGGATATAAATGTCTAATTATTACATTATTTTGTACATTTGAAACTAATAACAAAAAATCATCCAGATGTACATTGACAGGTTTACTATTATTTTACTATGTGGTGCTCTCTGGGTCTTGGTTTCTTTACCTGAATAATAAGGGGGTTGGACTGACTGACCAGTATTCTTCAGCTACTGTATGGTTTAAATGGAAGGGGCCAAAAAGATTGGTTCATTTCCTTTAAACCTTGATGGCAAAACCAAGAGCCCTGTCACCGAGCTGGAGCAGCAGAAGTTGCCTTGAAATGAATCATTTTCCCACTTCCGGCAGGAAGAATGTGGCTCCCATCCTCACCTGTGGCACCAATACCCCCAGCCACCTGATAGAGAAGCACTGCCCAGGATGGCAGCCCCGGTGGCAACAGCTACTCCAGCAACTGCAAATGACCTGGCAGAGTCCACTCTGCATCTTTAGAATAGGAAAAACGGACAGAAATAATTCTTGACTATTCTTGATACTGTATACAGAAATCATATACAAAAGTTTGAAAAATGAACTATTCTGTAAAAGGAGGTGAAATCATCATAACCAACAACTAAGACAGGTGATTCAGCAAGAGGGTTTCAGGCTTCTTGCCCAGCTGAGTCCGCGATTCGCTTCTTCTGGGAGACAGCTAACGCGGGGGTGCCCTAGGGAGCCTGCTGACTTGCAGCATTGTATTTATTGGCATTTAGAGCCCCACCTACTTGGTCGTGAACAAAGGGCTACTTAGGGATTTATGGGAAATAAAAAATCATGATGGTAATTAGAAGCATAAGAATGTGGTGCGCCTTTTCTTCTATGTGGGAAGTTCTCTGGAAAAACATTGGAAGATGAGTCAGGCAAGGCCATGAACTTGTAAGAATGGAGGAGAAACACAGATGGCTGGAGAGGAAGAACATATTAATTCTGTGACCTCTTACAGTCCACCCAAATGAAAAAGCACAATAAATATAAGGCCAAGTTCTGTGTTAAAAACTGGGACTGCTATACATCTATTTCATATTAATTACTAATGAGCCAACAGATTGTAATGGCCTTCTACCAACCCAGGGCAGATTTAACTGGTGACCTATAATTGCAGTTCTCCAGATCACATAAACTCCTTAAGTTAATTACTCTATTTGGTCTTATATCATTCTGCCCTACTTGAGATAAACAAGGACAGGCTCAGATGAAATGGATTAAATATTCCCAAAGAAGCTGAAACAAAAATCTAAAGAAGACACGGAGAAATACGTAATGTGAGTGCCAGTGACTCATTTTCATCTTTCTTGTTTGACCTGACGCTCTCAAACATTATTTTCAAGCTCATCATCTGGACAGTTTACATCCCCACTACTCTCTATTCCCTTGTTTTATGAAAAATAGCACTTAAAAATCATTTGTTGTTAATAATAAAAACTACTATTAATAATTCCAGTTACATGAATGGCATTGAAACTTAATTCCAATGGAAAGGAAATTTCTTACTTTGATTGCCAAAGGTTACAAGTATGGACAATACTTGTGTCTGATGAAATCAACTTAGTGCATTTGATTTTGATATTACCTTAACGACATATAAGCATGACATAATTTGTGAAGTCTGTATTTTTTCTATCCTATTCCTTTTCCCCTCCTTATAACTGGAGCTGTCAGCTTAATCTTTTGCCTTCTATTCATTTTCCTCTATATTCACTTCCTTGTGGAACTTATTTGTTCTCAGTTTTCAGTGAAGAGGATACCTATTTAGTAAGCCCTCTCTCTATGTGCCAGCCCCTGTCCTAAGGCTATTACAGGTATTTTCTTATTTAATTGTCATAACATGAGATGCATACTATTATTAGCCCTGTTACAGGTAAGGATGCTGAGGAGCTGAGAGGTTAAATAACTTGCTTAAGACCACATGGCTAATAACTGGTGAAGCCAAGATATGAACCCACAGAGTTAAACCAAGTTTCTCAACACTTGTGCTATGTCCAGTCCCTCTCACGATGTTTTCAGCTGCCTTCAAATCATCACCAAATATGAAATTCATTTTCTTTCTCCATAAACTGGATCTTGTCATTTTTCCAGCTTTTCGTCCATTCAATTAACACCCAATAATCTATCATGTGCCACACACTGGGATTAAAAAATAACTAGATTAGTCCCTGACCTTAAGAAGATAACATTCTAACCAGGGAGAGAGAAACATAAATAAAAATAAAGTGATGTCCTAAATGCTGTCGTCAAGATGTATGTTCAGTGTAACAGAACGTTGAAATGGAACTAGTTTTGCGTCAGTTTTGGTTGAGGCTCCAAGAAAAGAGGTGGCAACCACTCCCCATTCCAGAATGAGGTGATGGACCAATTATAAGGACCAAAGCAAAGAGGTGGTAAAAGGGCTCAGGCACTCACTCACACGGAAGGCACTCAAGCGTGAAGGTGATGTGAAGGAAGCTGGACAACAGAGACAATTTCTTTAGAGAGGGTCGTGAGTTCCATCCATGTTCCTGTCAGGGGAGAAGGGTTCCCCCTCTGCTCCTCAGGCCTGGTATGCAGGAAGGACCTCAAGGATACCACCTGGAGGGCATGCTCTGCAGGCATGGACTGGTGCCTGGAGCTGCCTGGCACGTGGCTGCTTAAGAAGTGGGATGCACTTAGAAGCAGCTACTCTCCTCCCAGTGATGGATCCAAGGTGAGTGTTTATCATAGAGCAGGCTTGGGCCTGTGTACACAAGAGGCAACCTCGTGTCCTGCCCCAAAGGGCTCTCTGGAGGGGCAAGGAGCCCTCAGCCAAAAGAGGTTGCAGTCATTAGCCAGAGGTCTGTCCAGTGGCTAAGAGTGGAAGCAGACATGAGACATGCATGGGAGAATTGTATCCCCCTGCTTTGGCGACGGAAATTTTAGTGGGGAGATTTCCAAAGAGCCTATTGGTCCATTCAAGAGAGAGCCAGCTTTGATCACTTGCCGGGATGAGGGATCAATAATTCCGGCTTAACTGCATCTTGTCTCTTCTCCTTCTTCCAGATCCAGCCCTGGAGGACTCGGGGCTGAAACTTGTGGGGGGTGGTGAGGAAGGAGAGGAGACAACCACTGCCTCCATTTCCACTACAGCAAACCTATGCTGGAAGCGGGGGAGAAACCATGGATGAAGCTTGGAGCTTGGATTATTACAGCTAACTGGTCATATTTGTTATTGACCTGAGACTGGAAGTCTAAAGTGATTGGATGATGGTTTTGGTCTATCAGCCGTCTTGGGACCTGCCTTAGTTTTTGTGCAAAGAAGGCAGAGATGAAACAGTCAGTTGGGAAAAAGAATGGAACCATTTTCTATAGCCAGTCCTCACTCCCAAGTCCTGCTGGTTCAATCTAGTGGTTATATCAGCACAGAGCGGAGAGAGACATTAACTGTACAACACTTCACACAATGATATTTGAACTGGGCCCTTAAGGATGCCATGGAATTACTCAGGAGAGAAAAAAGGAAGGCGGGAAAGTGTGTCTAAAGAGGTGAGAGTGTGGAATTCTGGGTTGTATTCGTGAGGCTGGAGGACAGCAGAGCAAGAGATGAGGATGAAAAGTTAGGCTGGGCCTAGACTGGGAAGGGCCTTGATATGAATTACATGACACGGAGTTTGGGTTGTATCTTCTAGGCCTACACAGGAAGCCATCAGAGTCTTGAGTATGAAGGGAGCATGATGTAATCCTATTAAAGGATGATGCCGGAGTTTTCATTAACGGCATGCCTTTGTATGATCCTTGGTTTTTAACATCTTTCTCGCACATAGTCGGCTACCATCAGACTGCTGATTTCTCTTTCTTTACTGTCCCACCATTCTCACTCTATCTCACCTCCCAGGTAGGTTACTGCGAATGCCTCCCACCTCCATTAAGGGAAATATTTTAAACTCTTATCTCCTTAAGTTCACTTTACGTCAGAAGTCAATACCTGAGCTGGACCAGTAACTAGGATTGTGTGAACAAAATCAGCTGTGGAAAAGAAGGAAGAGACCAGTGTTTGGTCTGAACTTACTAAATTCTAATGTATACAAATTAAACATTATACATTAGATATATTGGTATGTAATAAACGATTACATTAGAGGAAGGAACATGAAGTATTAATGGAATAAAGCTGGAGCAAGATCAAGAAATATGAGCAAAACAAGAATCTTTTAACCTACAGTGAGAAAGTGAAGGGGAAGAGAATGAGCAGATAATTTAACAAACGAATGTTGGGAAGGAACACAGGAAAAACAGAGGAAGAATGTCAGTTTATATTTACTACTTGTACGAGCAAAGCCATGTGGCAACTGAGATCAAGATTAAATCAGATTCCTGTATTTGAATCCCGGCTCTGCCCCTGGTGAGAGGTGTGTTTTGGACAAGTTACTCCACATCTCTATGTCCACTTTCAACATCTGTAAGATGTATCACTTTCTTCATAGGTTTATAAGAATCAGGTTACATGAGATTTGTGGCTGGAATAATAAGTGCTCAATAAAGAGCAGTTCTTATTTCTTAGACAAAGAGTATCCTATCTGTGCATGGACAATTTGTTCCTTGAATAAGCTCTATATTGTAATTAGGCATATGTTCTCAATTGATGTTAGACTTACTCTTTGATTTAGTTAAGATGTAAACATCTTGGAAACATACACAAACATCAAACCATTAAGTTGCATACCTGAAACTAATATAATGTTACATGTCAAATATACCTCAAAAAAAAAAAAAAAAAAGATCAACATGTCCAAAGTGAATTCATTAACTCCTGTGAACGTGCTTCTCCTTCTGTTTCCTATTTCAATGAATGGCACTGCCGACCACTCCGCTGCCCAAACCTTGTCCTTGACAACTATTTCATCATCATCTCAATCAGTCCCCAACCTTCTCCATTCCCTCTTCTAAAAATCTCTGAAATGCATCCATCTTTTCCCATCCTCTCCCCTAATTCTAGCCAACATGATCTCCCATGGGACTGTTATCAGCCTCCTAGGTGGTCTCCCTGAATGCACTCTCTCCCTTCCATTTCCAATCAAACCTGATGGTCTGAGTCTGATCTGGAGTGCTTCTGTGACTCCCTATTATTTTCAGGATCAAGTTCAAACTCTACAGCGGCTTGTAGGACCTCCAAGACTTTGTCACTGGCCTTGTCTCCAGACTTAACTATCACAATTTGCAACGCAAAAATCTGTTAGACAACTATTTTGAACACTGTTCAAGACCCCTGCTCTGTGCTCTCACTGCCAAGCCTTTATGTATGTGATTTCTGATTCTAGAAACACTATTCCGCCCACCTGGCCAACTCCAAATTCCCCTTCAGTCTCTACCTGGATTCCCTGTTCTCCTGGAGAAGCTTACTAAACCCTCGGGTTGGGACTCGGTACTGGGTGGTCTACTTCCACAGCACTCTCAACTTTCCCAGCAAATCATAACCATTATGCTGTTTTGTACTTGCACGTTGACTTGTCTAACTACCCACACTAAGTTGATAGCCACATGAAGGGAAGAAACATATCTGCCTTTTTGTGGTTATATTCTCTAGGTTCAGCCCAGTATATGGCCCTCAAAAATACCTGTTAAATGGATGAGGAAATGAACATTTTTGTAAAAATAATTTTCCATCCTTAAAAGGGGATATAAGGTACATAAAAACATTACTATTCCTTCATTAGTGAGTTGGGTAAGAATCATCATCTTTGTACAATTTGGTTTATTGAGCTTTAGGTTTTAGAGGACAAGAGAAGGAACCAAAGAGTGATCAAACCTTAATTGTAGCTCCTGGGAAGAAAAGCCAGTTGCCCGTGTCTACTGGATCGAGGTTATCTTCCAAAACAACTTGTCTGTGAGCTGAGTTGATGACCAGGATATTATCTAAGGCCCAGCAGGCTTCATACACTTCACCTACATGGAGATTTTCCTGCTTCCACCGAAACTGGACATTTTCCCCTTTGGAGTCTTCAGGAAGGTAGAGGATATGGATGATTGTGCTGATATTGGAAGGGGCTCTGGAATACAGGGTGAGATGGGAATTGGTACCAGAGTAAAGTTCAACAATGTCTACTTTTTCTTTCTGAAAGATCAACTTGGTTTCTTAATTAAGATTGGAGTTTCATTATCTTAAAAATATTATATACATTACAGGTTAAATACAATTGCATTAGCCCTTAAATCTTTTAGTATATGCTGATTATTAAGATATTCATACTAATGAGAGTCTAAATATTAAATGTCTTCAAGAGGTTTACTTTTAAGATAGGGCCGGCACTAAGTCAGTAAAGGAATAGTTGAAGAGAAAATGGCACACACTTCATGGCACCTGTAGAAAATCAAAGCATATCTAACATAGTTTTTTGCATGTGGTGGAGAATCAATATAAAAAAGTTTATTTTATTTGATACTAACGGAAAAAGGAGAAAAACCGTAAAATTGCTATCGTAATTTTGATTCTTACTTTGCAATTTTGCACATATTAGAGACAATTTTATGCTACGTTTCATAATCAATCTTTCCATAATAGTTATTTTACTTCTAGTAACCAGATACACTGTTGTTTGTTTATATGAAATGTGAGATTTGCCATGAGAATTAAATGCTCTGTAATTCTTTACAATTCCATACAGATCAATCTTCAAAAATATGATATAATTTAACATTATTTTTATATTACATGTGCTAGAACCTAGTATTTTTATTAAACATTTTATTCTACTAAAGTAGAAACCTCTATAGCAAAAATGATTGCTTTAGCCAAGACTAGAAGTGGTACAAAATGCAAACTCATAGTTCTGTGCACTTGCTATAAATAAGTTTTGAAAGGATGACAGACAGAAAAGACATACTTTTCACTCACCAATGAAACACATATATGTATTTGCAAAATTGTCTGCACAGGTTATAGATGGCGTACCTTAACCTTTGGGGTAATTAATTCCCCCTTTCAAAATATTTCATGGTAACTATGTTTTTAGCTTCAAAAATAATTTAAACAAATGAAAATAACATATTTTAGTTTTAGGAAGTGATTGAAAATACGTTCACTCTGATCACTAACAATAAGGAAAATTTGCATTAATGAAGATGATGGTTTATTGCATGGTCTAAAATTGAAAATCTCATTTAGTGAAAAACCAAATGGAATCAGCTGAATGTGATCTTTACATGTTGTACTTAAATGTATACATTCACTACTTGTCATATCAAAAGCATGTAACTATATTCCAGTGAAAAATAGCTACTGCAATTTTCCTAAACTATGATATACAACAATTAGATGGACAGAAAAATGAAGGTATGGGTAAAATTTCCAATATTTATGTTGCCTTGCTTAAAACTATTTATATAAAAAAATTTAATATGAATGCAATTTCATAACAACTACTAGATTTCAGAAAGAACAGCAAAATGTTCTGTTATACAATTGGCACAGCATATTAGGCCTTGGCTTGTACCAGGTATCTATAAATTATATTTTATCCTCCCACAGAGGATGTCAGTCTATTAAAATCCATGAGTTAGAATCGCTTTTCTCAGTTTTCTGGTTAGACTAGAGCTTAGAATCATAACAGTTTTTTAAAAAAATTTGAACTACTACTAGAAACTTTGGACAGTTTGGTTTAGTACTAATGAGTAAGAACCCAATATTTATTCTCCTCTAAATAAATCACAATTTTTCAACATGAAAATATGGTAAGGAAAATAGCATGTGAAAAAAGAAAACTACAAAACTGATAGAAAATGTTCTATTTGAGTTATGCTAATTTAAGAATTAAACCAATCATAATAACTATAAAAGTTCAAGGTAGTTTTTCCTTCTAATATCTTACCATGCTTGAAATTAAGCATGCATTATGAATTTTGTTTTATGATTTAACTTATGCAGAGGTACTAAACATAATGTGAGTATTGCTAATTTAACCAAACCTTTTCAACTTGAATGAGCTGCTTCTTCAAGCATCCTACCCCATTTTGTAACAGGGATTTTTTTTTTTAAATACAGAAAATATAATAAACGATTATGAGTTGCATCATAATTATAATAGAATTTTAGAAGTGGCCTTAGGGAAGTTCAAAGGAAAATGGCAGAACTAGAGATTAAATGCAAAAGGGCCGGTGGCTATTAACGCACTATCACCACAGACTGGAAGGAATTCACGTGGAATCTGACATATTCTTAGGTCTATAAACCAGGCCATGGGCAGGCCACCTAGAGAGATGGGTGATGTTATTTTCTGGAGGATTCCATCATAAAGGTCATTAACCCAAATGTGCTTTTACAAAAAATCCTTTGTTACAGCTACTACTGACAGTGGAAATTCCAAATGGAAAAACGACATTTTTAACAATACTTCTTGAAATAAGGCAGATCATAATATGTGCATCCATGTAATTCAACTTAATTAACAACCACAGTACTTTTAAGAATAAAGGTAGTGGTTGTTAGAATAAAGAAGCCAAATAGAGAAGCAGAAATCTACCTATGTTAGAATTTGTGAAAATATTATAAATTATAACAAACCTGATTTTCTCAAGCTGAATCCAGTCTGAAGTGTTATTCTTGGCATATGACACGATGATGTTGGGGTCTGAATAACTAAAGCGACATGAACCTGAACCTGTAAACAGCAATGTTTCAAAGTTAAAAATGTGTAATTACATATTATCCTTCCTGAGAAATATATTAGATCATTTTCTAACCATTTAGATATTTATCTCATTGTTCCCTCATTCTTCTAACTATGCTGAAATTTCTTGTGATCCCTTCTGCTAAATATTATTTGATAAATAATTTTAGGAATCAGAAATAAGGCAAACAAGGTAAATTGCAGATTTCTTTAGAGATAAATGAACTTCTAAATTAAATTATAAAAGAAGCACTTAGGGTCTATGCCAAGAAATATCTAAGTATTACAAAATAATTAATAATGCATGATGGTTCTTGCAAGTTAATATCAAATGAATAGTGATTGTGTTAAATGGTATGTAAGTCATTAAATTGCATGAGGACTAAAAACACCCTTCTGTTTGTGTTTTACTTAAATGATGAGACAGTATATGAGAAGCTAAAATATTATTAAGAAAATTCAAATACTAAATGAGAACTATCGAAGACATCATTGATATTATTCTAAATAGCCTAACATTAAAGATTTAAAAGAAGGACACAATGTCCCATTGTGACACTTTGGTCATTGTTTTTCATTATTATTTTCAGTATTGAAAATATGAATATCAAAGAAAATTTTAAAACTCTGATAAGAATGTTTCTACACGTTCAATGAATTCCTACAATAAAACATAATACGACAGCAATTTCAAAGATCTTAGGATACTCCCAAACAGCCATGAAACATATGCCAGAAGTTTATTGTAAACGAATAGCAGGATTTTTAATACTATATTAAAAACAAATGAACCAAAAGAAAAAGGAATAGTGCAATTTATGTTTAACCTTCACCCATCTGCTAAAGGAGCCTGGGTTTCAGCAAATGGCATCTGTTGAGTCTTTACATTTGTAGCACCCTGGAGTCCCAAGCTTTAATCAGACGCATTTATTTTACTTCAGTGGTGTTTAGTACAACACCAGTTAGTTTGCAATCACCAACCTGGCAATGTGCTATAAGGCCAAACAGCAGTTTTCCTAGATTTATTCTCACAGCCAAAACATGTTTAAAAAGGCATGAAAGAAAGGGTACTCAATGAAACTACCCAGCAACCCTGAGCTCAAGCAGAAACCCACCTTACACCATGCTGATCATTGCTAAATTCTACCTTTCGTAAGCAGCAGCTTAAAATAAATATCAAACTGTGGGGCTGGAAATGGCAACGGCCAGGACTATGTGGGACAAACTTCAACATAAACAGGAATGAGGTCTGGCAGACAATCTGTTTATTTCTAAAGAAATTTCAAATTATCCTGAAGAATTTAAATGGCATTTATGTGTTTCCATTATGTTGTATACACCGTAAGTAGTTAAAAGCAAATATATAAGGTGAATCCCTGAAAAAGGAAAGAACAAATGATAACCAAAAATGTTCCTTACAGAATTCCTTGCAAATTGTTTACAAATTGAGAAGAGAGAAGGAAAGCTGATAAATATCAAAATGAAAATGTATCCAAATATGACCTTGAGAACAAATATGACTTCTCTATTTTCTTATACCACCACCTCAATGTTATTAGATTAAGTTGATTACACACCCATAAAACAAAAAGGCACTGGGCAGGTGACTCACTTTTCCTTGGCCACTTAGTCAGCTGCACTCTGAGAGGGCGTGAGGAATCATTAATTCATTGGATTGGCGCCATATGAATTGGTAGTTGGGGCAGGCAGATGTCCAAAGCTGACTGGTTCTCTTGGGTGGGTGCTGCTTCCAGCTGGGGAATTCCCAGTTCAGTGCACTTGGCCTGGACAGTGCCTGGGCTCTGATTGGCCCTTGTACCACAGTCCTGGTCTTCCAACTGTCCATCCCTAGGCTGGAGTCCCTTTGCCTGTCTGACTACCTTTTCCCCTGGAAACCCTGGTGGGCTAGTTCTGGTTTCCAGGGTACGTACACATATTCTGCATACACTGGAGGAAATTCTTCTTCACACTGATGCTTCTGACTTGCAAGCACACTGTTACATAGACTTTGATCTGCAGAGTAAGATTTGTGCTTGCCCAGACTGACAGTGGTTACGGGACTCTGTCTGGTATGAGGGGAGGAAAGAATTCCTCAATGTCCATGTGCCCTGATGCCTAATGCCACCTCCAACACCCTGCTCCAGATGCCGTGGCACAGAGCTCGCTCTCACATACATACCTCAAGGCACCTCTTACCCAGTGAGGAGACAACAATAACCAGATGTCACCTGCCAGCAGGTACCTCTCTCTTTCCCCTCTTAAATCAAGGATCTTTAATTGCTAAAGGTGGTATTTAAAACCAGAAAGGAAAGACAAACCCAAATGCCAAATATCCTTTTTTTGGAGATCCATTTTCTCTTGTTCAGGTCACTTCCAAGGTAATCCTTCACTCTAGTAGTAGCGATTTTGCAAAGATTTAAAGAATTGCTGAAGGAGGGAAGATAATTTAGAACCATGGGTGTACAAGTATGGTTTGAGAACCATTGATGGACTCTAATTGGTTTAAAATTTCAAACACTTTCTCTGGTTCTTACAGGCAGAAAGTCCATAGATTTTCATTTTTATCTACAGCAAAGGAATAAATAATCTACAAAGTGATTAAGGGCTCCTAAAGTTTGTTATTCCTAAAAAAAAATAAAAAAAAAAAATACTGCAATTCTAGGATTTACTGAGGACCCCAACCCAACAGTCTACGAAATCTGGCTCTCATGTAGGGCTACACATACGAAGATTACTAAAATATCACAGTTTGGGAAGACATGATATTTTGTGTTAGATGTACCTCATCAGTGCTCTTTGCAGTTGGTCTTGTGTCAATACTTGATTTTAAACTGACAAATAAATTGATAAATGATAAACCTACAGTTATTTATAGTGACTATCATTTACATTATTATTTGTTATTTAGTCAACTCCATAGTATACAATGATGGATATTTTATCAACATTTCTGGCCTTCTTTTGTCTTACCGTTTGTCCTATGGCTTATGACATATGCACAACAATACAAATACAAGCCACCTGTAGATCCAACTTGCCACCTCTTATGGACTCCTCAAACTTACTAAGTCAATATTAGAAGTATTGGTTTGCCAACCCCTAAATATCCACTACTCTTTTCATTTCAAATGGTACCTCCAGCCTAGATACTGACACAAATAAGCAACAAAAAATACCTAGGAGTCATCTTTGATTCCTCCCTTTGTCTCACTTCCCACTTCAAACCCCTGAGCCCATGCTGGGAGTTCTGCCTCCAAAATATTGTTCAGCTTCTATCTCTCTCTACTGGTACCACCTCAATCAAGTCACAATCATGTCTCCATGGCTCTCTTGCTCCCCTTTTTATCCTCCTGTAATCCATTCTCCACACAGCAGTCAAAGGGGTCTTTCAAAAACAGAGGCGTCTTTTACAATGTTGTCACAATCGTGCCATTCCCCACCTAAAACCCTCTCCCGGAGTCTCAGCACACTAGGAACAAAAGGATGAGCTCCTCACCGTGTTACAAAAACTCCTACATGACCTGCTGTCCCTTACATCTCAAACCTTCCCCTTCTATCAATCTTCCTCTCATTTACTATGCTCCAGCCGCTCCAGACTTTCTCTTCCCTCAGTACTCATCTCAGGGCTTTTGTGCGCCTTCTCTCTGCCTGAAACTACTCCGATTATGTCAATTTCCTCACACTCTGTTCTCTCTTCATTCCATTCACATCTTTCCCCACACAGCTCCCCCTGGCTGTGTCCCTCTTTTCCCTCCGGTATCTGTGCAAATATCACTTCCTCAAAGAAGCCTCCCCTGAGCCCTCAATATAAAGAAATCTATCCCCAACCTCCAATCATCCTTCATCTTATCATTCATTTTTATGTTATTCATAGTACTTATCACTAAATGTCTCTTGTTTATTACTTGTTTACTTGCTCATTGTCCATCTCCTGTTAGGATGCAAGCTCCATCAGAGTAGGAACTGTATCTGTTTTGTTCACTACTTGTGTCCCTAGTACCCAGAACAGTACTTGGTACACAGTAGAAGCTCAATAAACTCTGGCTGGAACATAATAAGTTTGCTGTAAGTTGTTTACTTTAAATTCTCCATTTCTTTGTTTTTACTGAGTTATGTTTCCACTAGAGGGGAACTATAACAGTAGACGGGACTTAAGGACTTTCAACTTCCCCGAATGAGTCAAAATGAAAAAAAACCCATGACAACCATGCTTCAGAGTATCTGGACTACGTGGGTCTTTGCCACAGATTAACTTCGGTACTGTTGGATAGTCAACAGGGCAATAATTTCCCTGAGTTAATTACAAAATGTGCTAAGATGACTTAGATGGTTACATAACCCAGTCTGTTTTCAGAATAAAAATATCACAGACAAATTACATAAGTCATTATGGTACATTTTTATCAGCCTGATAAGGTAATGTGAGGAATAATGATAGCCAGATGAGTTATTTTACTTATTAGTAAAGTCTTATTATAATGGCCCAGCATAATTGAAAATAAGCAATTTGCAATGTCATTCAAAGTAGTCATAAGACAGATAGGCTATCACTCCCAAAGCACAAGTTCTGACCTCTCCATCAGGAATCATTTTCTACTGCATTAAAAAAAAGTTTCTCAAATGTAATATCTTCCTGATCATAAGACATTATCCTGTCTCTTTAAGTTGATGGATTTTGTTTCTGTTTGAATATTTAATTAGATTAACACACTGTTCTATGAGGGAAAAAGTCCACTTTTATGCTTAGGAAGAAACATAATAAAATTGTAACTTTATAGAAAAAGGTGACTCTGAATTGTAATGTCATGGATTAATGCGAAATAAGATATCATCATAGATGCATCTTATAATGTATCATATAGACTTAAACAGATCTTATTTAATTTTTCTCATATGAGGGAAGTCCACACGATAATAAATTCAATTTTGTTAGCATTACTGATAATTCTATATAATGCTTTTTCTTCAGTTTTTAGAGTAAAATTTCCCAGGTTGCGATGTGGGCTTTGACACTTCTTAGCTGTGTGATCTTAGATAAATCATTTACCTTTTCTGTGCTCAGTTTCCACATTTGTAAAATCTGAATAATAATAGCAATCTCTTCATAGAAATGTTGTAAAGATTAAGAAGTTAATATATGAAAAGTGCCTAGAAAACAGTTTTTGGCCCATACTATTTAACAGATTTCAGCTATGGTTCAATATTTTTTGTTTCATTTGATAAATTCATTTATCCTAGAAAAAGGAACACATTTTGACCGTATTTGTTCATGGGCTAAATATTAAATTGACTTACTGCTTATCAAAGAACTTACAGCTCATCTTTTTCCCTATAGCTTCTTTTACTTTGGACCAATTCCCTACTCTTTAGTGAAAATGCTGTTAAGTTCAATAAGGAAATGAAAACTGAGACCCAAATGAGATAACAAATGAGTTACCTATTTGTCAGCATCACTGGGAAATGTATTAGTGTGGAACAGAGGCATCTACGTGGCAAGAAACAGACGACACCCTGGGAGTTAGGATAGCAAGACAAATCAGTGTAGGAGATACATTGCATAAGGCCTACACAATTGCTAGAGTGGAGCTGAAATATCATTTTGCAGTTCCTAGCATCCAAAGAAAACAGAAAACTTGATCAGTTAAGAGTTTTAATATAATAGCACCCATAAAGAAAAAGAATTCCAGTGACTCAATAGAACAATTTTGATTCCTATGAATACGTAGGCACTACAATGCATATGCCCACTTTACAAGTAAGGAAACTATGGCAAAGAGAAGTCACTTACTCAGGGCCAAAAAGGATTCTGAACTGGACAGACCACAGCCCACGCTTTTGACCACTTGACTGTACTACTTCTGGTGCACAAAGCACTTTTTTTTTTTTTTTTTCTAAATAGTGTTCTATTTTCTCATGGTCAGAACATGCTGGGACAGGCTTCTCTGCTGTTACTTCTACTCAGGCTCAAGACTTGAGGCCGTAATGGCCCTTTTTTAGAAAAGAGAGAAAAACCTAAAGGACTGAAGCACCTCCAGCCTAAATACCCTGCTGGTCATCACTTCAGCTCTCTTGGGTTTCACCGTGTGAGAAGATCACAGTAAAACTGCACCCAGAAGACACATCATGCTACCTGCGCATCATTTTCCCTTCAGGTTCCCTGTCCATGCTTCTCCGTTCCCTGCCCCAGTAGCCAGCCACTCAAACCTGTGGACTCTCCTCGTGCATATTCATTAAATGTATGGCTTTGCTTTACCATCACTACCAGCACCTTAGCCCATCTGTCATCCAGACCAATGTGATAACCCCTACAGAGCTCTCAGAACAAACACAAAAGGTTAACCTTCTAAAGAATTTCTGTCATTTGCTTTAAAAATCTCTAGAAAGGCATTTTAAAGAGATTTTAGAAAATAGCTGCATTCCCAAAAAAGCAATATCTTAACATTCCCAATTCAGACAATTTTAATTACGTGAAAAGCATTAACCTGATATATTATTGCAATAATATTGCAATCAGAATTAAATATAAGATACCAGTATAATCCACATTTGTACTCTAAATAATGAATTCCAAAAAGCTTGTAAATCTGTTTCTGAAATAATCTTTTATTATAAAGAAACAATATTTACAGGCATAAAACAGTACCCAGTACTTGTTATTTAAAAACAAAGGAATCAAAAGAATGGCAAAGCTTATTTCTATCTTATTGCTTCCTTTTACTATTAGAAAAACGCATCACTATAATTCTAACAAATATTTTATTGTAATCTTGGTCTGATCTATGCATATGAACCACTTTATTCAATTTAAAATTACAACTGAAATTGGTATCAACTTTTAACCCTAGTTATATTTAGATAGCACTATCCCTAGTATAATTTAGAAAAAAACAGGTAAGTAACTTACTACTTTTGTTATAGGGAGTCAGGCGAAGATGATTCATCTATCAATTCATCATTGAGTCAACCAATTATTGGAAGTATTTCTTATGTCAGAAGTACATGTGAACTCAAAAGCCTACTTACTTTCTTGTGATTCAGTCCCACTTCTCTTTGGCTGTCATTCAGGAAAAAGTAGGAAACACATGCCCTTTGAACAGCCTTCCCACTCAAGAAGTAAAATATCATTTAGTGCTGACATTTACGTAAGGCTGCAGTGGTGACATAATGCCAGTCCCGTCTGTGTGGCTCTTCTGTTGGATGTTCCTTCTGCCAAGCTAATGCTCTCATACAATTCAGGCCTCTGCTCACTAGTTGCATCCTCGGAGGCCTTCCCCTGGCTACCTTCAATAAAATGCTACCTCTCACTTGCGGAACTCTGATTTATTTTCTTCATTGCATTTATTACTCCCTGACATATCCATTTGTTTGATGGTTGCCTTCTCCCATCAGAATGTTTGCTCCACCAGGGCAAAGATTTTGTTTCACAAATCCTGTCTCCCCAGTGCCTTGAGAGCTGCTTCACGTGGAACAGGAGCTCAGTGAATAGCTGTCTCCCCAGTGAATGAAATAAATATAAAAAAGACTTAGTTAAACTCTAGGAAGTGAGTCTTATGGAAATACGATACCACTGTTATTATCATTATTATTATTCCTATTTATTATTATCTCGTTTGTACACTTCTTTTCAGCAGGAGAAGAGATGGGGGTGACCTATAGCCTCTGTCCAACAACAGAGAGACTCATGCCCTTCTAGGAAAAGCCAAAGGGCAGCACATTTGCTCTCTCACGCTGAGTATTGTTTGGATAACAACATCACCTGGTGCAGCTGGTGCTGCATTTCTGTTCCTCTATTTCATATGTTTCCCTGGTGACAGAACAAGCTATAAATGTAACTTAACATCCTTTGGTTGACTAAAGATAAGGCAACTACTTTGATATTTCTTGTGGAGGTCGCCTTAACTAAAACAGACAACATCGTAACCATATTTGCAGACAAAACGTATTCCCGGTTAGCTCCTAGTTCACTCTTGTCACCCAGTTCTAGGACTTAGTACCACATCGGGAAGACACTTAAGAGATCAGGCCCATGAACACTCTCACTTTACAAATGAGTTGCCCGGGGTGCAGACAGGCTCTACCACTTACTCAAGGTGAGGTCAGCGGGCAGAGACAGGACTAAATGGCCTGACTCCCAACTCAACGCTCTTTTCCCTTCCCTGTTTCTACTAACAAAAGTTGTTTGTCAAAAAAATGCGTGGAAAAAGGCATGGAAACATGTACAATATTCTGAATGTAAAAAAATACATGGCTTAAAATATCCACATTGAAAAAAAGTATTATTTGTCATGAATGACTATTATTTATTGGGAAAGAGAACACTAGCTGCAGCAGTCTATAGAAATCTCTATGGTCCCTACCTATGATTACTGACATAGGCTAAAGCAATAGAGGGTGGAATAAAGGAAGACGATAGGAGTGATTGATATTTGGAAGGGAAAAATGAGGTAACTTGTAAGAGGGTATGAAGGAAGTATGTATGGAAATGGCAATATGTTTTAGCACAATGGAAACACATGTGCATTGATATAACATATACAAATGCAATGCCCAATTCTAACATGCTGGTGTAGACGGCAGACAGTGCAGACAGAAGCAGGTTTACCCTGAAGCTGATGACTTAAGCTTCAGGGCCCCTCCCTTGCCTGAGCACCTCCCAGGGCTCGGGAGGAGCACTAGTAACGTGTTCATGTGACCATGTCTTATACCATTTACAGCTGGCTAAGAGCACTGTCTCCATTCTGATCACGCCCTCACCATGTTCCCCTCATGTTAGGCCGTGTTGGAGTGGCCATGCTACTTCGGAGATCCCGCTAAGTGGAAGTTGAGTTGGAATAAGTTATTTTGGGTGAGTGTGATGTGATTATGTAGTTATGCAGGTCACTTCGATTTTACAGTGTAGTCATCCTCAGAGAGAAGGACGTGCAGGGACACTCCTGTCACCCACTGTGCTGATGCACCTCACATCATGACTCAAGGACACGGTGACAAACTGTTTAATGAGTGATGTCAATTCAAAGATCAGTTAAAATGAGTCACTGCACAAGGAAGTCAAAATCACCTGAAATCTTATAGTTTATAAATGAAAGAAATATTATAGAGATTTTCTGAATTTCATAATGATCCTGAACATTTAAATGGCATCATTAATAAGTGTGAAGGTAAAATGTTAATTGAAAAACAAAAGAAACTCTGATTCACCAAGCTAGAAGCAGAATTATCTTTCTATTCTCTCCATAGAAAATATTATAAAATTGTCATATAAAGAAGTGATGTAAGGGGGGGTGGGGATAAGGGGAAGGTGAGAGGTTTTGGGAACGTACAGAGGGATAGTGGATGGGGGGAGGGGGGTTCACACAGTGTGAGGGATATAAATGATAAACGTCTAAGTTTTGCTTTGTCTTGTGCACCTGAAACTAATTAAAAAAATAAATAAATAAATAAAAATTAAAAAAAAAAAGAAGTGATGTAAGAATATGCAGCCAGAAACTGTAAGGAAAAGCGTATTACAGGGCATTTCGGTTTAGTTAACAAAGACATATATTTCTGGATTTTGGAATGTTTGGGGTATTGTCAGTTTCTAAACATCTGTCATTTGCTGTGATTTCTTTTCTCACTCTAAATAAATATGCACATTTGTATCTAATTTTGAATGTGTAATTTTATGTTTTTTTCCTTGAGACTCTAGCCATCAGCCAAATTGCATTAGCTTCAAATGTGGACACTCAAAACCTGGTACCACCTCTATTGGAAGCATGTCCTGTGTGTGTTCCTTCACAAATGTCTTAAATCACAGGTCCCGAAGCATGGAGCCCAGATTACATAGTTCATTTTCTGTTTGGCTTTGTAAGCATGGCTCATTCAAGTGATACATACATTTTAATGTGGGACAACATTTAAAGGAGAACAAGTTATAATTTCCTTCTCTATTAGTTAAGGCAGATTTTATTCAATTATAATATTCTTCAAAGAAAATGATCACATTACAACTAGATTAACATTGGTGAAATGACTTTGAGGAGTTGTTTGCTTATACTAGAAACATGCCATTCATTTTTGGATTATGTTGGAGACGAACCTGAATGAAAACTATGCTGACCCTCATGAACCTCAGGAGCTCAACAAAAGTCAGAGAGAACCTGTAACTTCTGAGACTTGCTACCTGGAGTGCTTCGCTGCAGTGCTAGCTGGGAGGACCTGAAAGATCTGTTAGAGTTTATAACGCCAAGAATACAAGCACATGAACAAGTAGCAACAATGTGCAAATCAATGAAGCCCATGATAAGCACAACAAAAGCCTGTTCATTGTGCACTAGCCCGTTAACCACAACATATATGTACAGAGATTACAAACACCTGGTAGGCAGGATGTGGCTAAGATTCACAATTACACTTTTTCCTTTTTCCCCATCCCTCTTGGGTGGTTGCCAATAAAAACAAACAACTTAAAGAACAGCTTGATTTGGTATAAAATAAAGGCTGTTTAAAAAATAGAAATATTAGTAATTTCTTCTATTAAGAATTTAAGAATTACTCTCTTTCTTAGAACAGTAGCCATACAGGTCCATAATCCCTTGAGATAAGATAAATTTCAGGATCCAAATTATTTACCTAAAGATTTCAGAAAGGTAGTAGGGTGCATATACCATATATTATGCAACAGCCCCAGCAAAGTCTGGGGCAACAACTCTATAACCAAACACATTAATATTTCTGCAGTGAAATGCATGAAGATTTGCATAAGTAGTATAAAGATTATAAATCGCCTTAAATCATTTCAAGTCAGGTCTTGCTGTCAAATGAATTCAGGTCATGTCAGGCTTTGCTATTACATAAATGAAAAAAAAAGGGTTTGTAGTTTTTTTGAGTTTTTTGTAATATGGAATTATAGATTAGGGATTGTGAGCCTGTATCTCCAGTAGCCCTCTCTATTTCTTTTTACTTTTATAGTAGAAGGATAAATCATATGGTTTTCGTCTCTCAAGGCCTGGGTAGTTTTACTCGTATTTGGTTATGTCCTTCTGCACCAAGCCCAGGACTTTTCAAAGTAAATCGGAACAGAAACAATAGAAGGAGCTACTGGCCTCTCGGGGGTTCCGCAGTCATTGCCTGGAGCAGCCTCTTTCCTCAAAGCTCTGCCTGAAAAACAAGCTGCCTTTTTAGGTGTTCCACAGGGCACAGAAGGAGGAGGAAACGTATGTAGCAGAATTTATAGACGGGGGAAAGTGGTGCCTGAAATGATGCCTCTACAATTGTAGAGCGGGGCCCATAAATACTGAAGGCTCGCAGAATGTCTGGCCAGACTCCCATGGAGGGTTCTGGCAGCACCAGTGCCGCCACTGCCATGACTCACAACTCAGACAGACCTCCGACACAGGCAGGGCTCCAGGGGCTGCGTGCAAACACACAGCATCCGATCTAGAAAGATAAAGCTATGAAATGGATGTAATCTGGCTACTTAGGACTCCCTGCTATGACTGGTGCAAATCTTAGCAGGATCAACACACCTTTCATCTTTTCGAGATAGGTACATGGAGAACAGGTCCATTTACTCGAGGTTGTAGTGAGTGGAAAGAGAGAAAGACCAATGGGAAACTTTTGGAGGAGCTTTGAGAAAGCTAGGCACTGTCACTCCCAGGGCTATAACACGTTTCCGTAGGCACGGATGGGCATCAAGCAAGAGACTTGCCTCATCCCACACCATGAAGAAGGTGACGAGCAACATGAAGATAGTGGTGTAATAAGCAGTTCTGACAGTAATTTATCTTTTTTTTTTTTCTAACAGTGATTTTTGAGGAGAGTACTTATTACTCACTAGAAAGAAAATTTCACTGTACCCAAAGCATCAAGAAACATAGTGAAAACTTATTTGCTATTTTGCAATTCTTTAAAATAATCCTGCCACAAGCAAGTCATGGACTATTATTATACAGATGACCGATATTTTCATAGTTTTATAAACTTCTGTTTAAATATTTTGTTAGAGACAGCTGTGCATGTTTATTTTCCAGTAACAACAGTGACGTAGAACAATAATTATATTACACTAGATTTTTATTTCCTTTGTTACTGAGTTTGCTAGAAAAATCCTAAGGTATAAGCCTATGGCATCAAAATAATTTATTTTAAGTAGAGGAACATCTTGATAACATGGTTAAGTATAGAAGTATTACTTATTGAACAGTATCTAAATTTAAGCATCTAATTCTGTAATTTCCAGGGTAACCGGTTTAACATGTTTCTTAGTTTTCATGTTTGTTTTATTCCTCTCCTAAACTTTTTAAGATTTTATGTATCTGAACGTAATGTTTTGTAATGTGGCAAATCTGTACAAATTCGTCCCATTAGTTTGTAAATTTTTAAAAAAGAATGTAACCAAGTGTGTACTCTTGCCAGATACTCTTTGAAGCAAATGGTTTTTGTCACTTATTACCTTCCTGTACATTAGTTATCCACTAATGGATAATTTGGAATGTAGAGTTCAAGGAAAAGGGGAAACATCTACCTGGGAAGATGAGGATTTGGCCCCACGTGGGCGATTTTACCAATTCTCAGAGCACAGGTGAAATAAATGCATGAGGAATGGCTACACAAGATGCTGAGCCAACAGTCTCTCCCAGCTCCTCTCAGGCGTCCTCTTAGCTTTTGTCCGCAAGTCTGACTGTGCCTACACATCCTGCCATTCAAGGCGGCTTCAGGCTCTCATAAAACACAGGCTCAGGTTGCCCAGCCTGCGCCTGTGCAGACAGCAGCTCATGCCTTGTGGAAGTTCAGGGGCCATAGCCACAGGGGCAGCAGTCTGATTCATGGGTACGAGCAGTGAAGGGATAAATGGTTACTGTATCAGGTAATGCTTTGTGGCAGCCCAGCAGGAAGCACCCTGGGGCTTCTTAGGACCAAATGACAGGGATGGGAACTGTGACGGAAAGGAGCCCACAGATATGACTTTAATTAAGAACAGTTCCATTCCGCATGAGAGGAAGTCCTCGAATTGCTCTTGAATCTGTCAAGAGCAAATGAATTCAATTTTGGTAAAATATGATGACTGAAGTTGAAATAAATCATTATTTTGCTAATGAAATTGTCGGTTTAGAGAAATCAACGTGTCCAATATCCTCAGTTGTCCCAAGAGATCAATTAATCATTTGAATATGGGATTTGAGAATTTATGTCTATACTTCTGTTTTGCCCACCAAAAATACCCTTGTGGAGAATTCAGTATATTTTTAACTGAAGAAAACATATTTCAAGGACAGTGTTAGAAGAAGGACCACTCTATGGAAGTGAAATTTCCATTTGAAGCATTTACTAAAAACTGGTATTAAAAATTAAGAGAGGTGAAATAAAGGAGAACAGTAAAAGTCCTCAAAAATGCTCTGGACTTACACTAAGAACATGCTTTCTTTAAACTTGAAAGACCTCTCTCATAAAGCAAAGAGAAAGAACCATGTCTTTACTTGTTATATATTTGTTTATTTTTAAAATGAGGCTACTAGTAATAATTTCTGTTTTGACTTACTTTACTAGGAAACAGGCTATTGGATCTGCAAACCTTTCTTTCTGAATAAATGTGACAGTATGTGATTTATTGTACCCACTATCTTGCCCCTTTAGTCACTTCCTTGGCTGAAATTCCCAAACCTCATTAGGTGACTTCTTCCAGTCTATGGCAGATGGACAATGACCACAGGATATAAAATGAACAGCTGTCCTCTTCCCCTTTTGTACCTTTCTCCCTTCAGTCCTATCCTCATTCCCTCACTTCCAAAATATTTGTATTCCTTCCTTTTCACCCCCACTCCTATCATAAGGGAGAAAGCAACCAATTCTCTTCCAATTTATGGACTGCTGTGTCATTTCCAACCACTTTCCGGTGCCCAACCCTTTGCAAGTCTCCTCCCAAGCCCACAGTGTAGAACTTTCGTCAGAGCCTAAGTTGGGAGAAACAAAAGGAAGAAAAACGCAAAAGGAGCAGGCGTGGCCAGGGTCCCTGCCAAGCAGCCCTCCCTGACCCAGGGCTAAGGCCATATAAGCTAACTGAGTGTTCGTGCTTGGCCCATGTTCTAGGAGGACCCACCCCACCTGAGGCTGCAGGTGTTAAGTACTGCGGCCTCCCTACACCCAGCAACCTGGAGACTTAGTCTACTCTTGCTGCTGTTCTGGCTTGGACCTTGGTCTCAAGGCCTGGAATGGCCCCTGCCTGGTACCATCCATCTAACCTTTACTGTGATGCTGACCTTCTGGGGTGGTACCATGTCTGTTCTTGTCAGTCTCCCAAATCATGAAGTCCTGCCTCTGGACCTCCTTCCTCTTTCCTGGATTTCCCAATAGGCTGTGCTCTCACTCTCCTCTGTTATTTGCACCCCCTAATTAGCCTTCCTTGGTTTTTTCTCACATGTGATCTTTCCCCCCACTTGTTTGATAATAAACTCTTTGAAGGATGGGTAGTGTCTTAGGTTTTGCTTTTCCCCACAGTGGATTAGGTACATTGTGATATATGTATATGGCGTATTCTAAAGATCTCTCTGACAGAAGAATCCTAGATCAAGAGTCCTTGATTGATAAGAAAGTGAAAATTGGTGGTTCAGATGAGGTTCTAATATTGCCCATGGAGCTCACTCAGCATAATCCTTGCCTTAGCAGTCAACAATGGTATAGTATTGAGCACCAATGTAGAATATCACTAAATTCCTTTCCTAACCTATGAAATTAAATTCGATTCATATTTGCTTGGTTTGAGTTATGAGCAAAATTCTGCCCTATATACAAAGAGGGCTACTTGTATACTCCTTACCCCCAAGGAGACATCTAGCTATAAAGAGCATAAGTGGATGTGCAAACATGGCCAGTATATAAATCAAAGCAGAGTGAAATAGGCATCATAAAAGAAATACAGAGGAAGTGGGGACTCAGAGAGATCAGGCTGGGCAATAGGATGAGTTTTCATGGAGAAGAGACCACTTACTGTGTATTAATGATCAAGTTCTTCTCATTCTGTGGTTCGGTGTTATGTCCCTTCCATTAGAATGGCCCGCAGTAAATATTTGGAGAACATATTTATAAAGGAATTACTGACATTCAGTTTTTAAGCCTCATCAAGGTGAGAGACAACGAATTAAATATTTTAAAAAGGAAAGGGCATAGTATCTATTTTCAAACTATATTTTAATTCATGTAAAGATAACTAATTATCAGTTTTAATAATTCAAAGACACTTGTAATTAATCTCAGTAACCTTTTACAGGACCTTATTCTTAGAATTTTACAATATTTCAGAATATTCCCTTTTATTACTTAAAATAGGACTTAAGAACTTGGGGGGAGGTGGATTTGAAATATATATAAAGTTCATTTAAACTGGTCTTTTACAATATATATTCCCTAACAAGGAACAGGTCAACCTCAGGATGAAGAAGCAGGACAACCTGAATTATAATCACTTCCAAACCTTTATTTATTAAATTTAGATAACACAGAAATGTTCCATATAAATATTTCAGTTTTGTGTTAATATAGATCGTTGAGGATCTAAAAATCAAGTCATAAAGAAATCTTATTTTAATATCTTTTACATCCAAAAATCTTACACTCAAATAAAACCTATATTTAGTCTTATAAAACATATGTATTAAACTAATTTTACCATTAAAAGTTTCTATACTTCTGGAGGGTTCTTATATTTGTTTTGCGCTTAAGTCACCAGAGATTTTGTTCATCTCATAGTTGGAGAATTTCGTGTTTCCAGAGGAGGTTTTCAGTATTTCATAATAAATTTCCCAAGGTCTTACCGACTTACCAAGGAGAGTGACTCTTGAAAAAAACGAGTCTGATTTAGAAATATATTTCAATAAGTTCACAGAGGAAACCAGCAATAATTCATACCAAAATATGGAGGGCTCAATTTCTCCTCCCTGTGAATTAGCTGTTAAGAGTTGAGGGAGAGTTTCTCTGTTGCATCAAGTTCTGAGTAATTAAGGAGTTTATGAATTAGACCTGAGGGGAAAACCTGCTTCCTTTTTGCTGAATGTAATATAATACCACTTACAGTGGGATTTTATTCATTGCATCTATTTAAGAAAAAATAATGCCAGACCTCTTTTCTTTTACAAAACAATCTTTCCATTCAGCAATAATAGTACCTGGAACTTTTGTAATTTTCTAGTCCCCCCCTCCCCCCAAATAGCTTACCTTTCTTTATTCCCCATTTGACTGATGAATTAATCCTATTAATCTGAAAAAAGAGCTGGGCTATATTGAACAAGCATATATTTCTTTATTGCTCAATAGATTAAGATGCCATTTTGCTCACCTTTATTGCCTATTATGTAAGTAAAACAAACAAGCAAACAAACAAACAAACCAGCCAATATCATTAACTGTTCAGACACAATTTTATCAGACATTACTCATAGCGACCCTGGCCAGTCTTTTTGCTCCTATACCTTGCTGTGTCACTCTGCATCTTCATCTGGGGAACCTTTGTCCTTTCCAGGGACTAGCATTATTGGCTTTCAGGGATTCTTCTCCTGAAGGGGCCTCCCTGCATTGCTATATCTGCGAGACCTAGCTGGGTTCGGCCACCAAGGGGACCTGTTCACATGACTACCTCTGCTTATAATGATCTGGCCATTCTCTAGAGGTTTCATGCTCTGGATGCATCCAGAGCCTTCTAGCACACTGCTTAAGCACTGTAATAATGTTTTGTTTTCTCACTTATTTGTCTTCTCATAAAGTCAGCTCAGAGCAGTGCTGGACACACAGCAAATATTCAGTGATTTCTTAGTAAGAGAATGATGGATACAAAGCACTACCAGCACTTGCCTGGGACACAGGATCCTGCCTGGAAGAACAGTTTGGAGGCATCTGTAAGATAATGGTTTGCAAGGGCATCATCTCAAATTTTTCTTCCTGTCCCAGAAGAAATCTAAAGGAAATGGGCAAATGCCCCCAAGGCTATAATCATAAATTCCACAAGTTGAATCTGACGAATCAAGTGAGGACTGTAGCAGATCAATGCCTCAGCACAGAAATAGATATACAATCTTTCATTGGAATGGACAAATGAGAAGTTCTTTCAAGAATATTTTAGGGCACTTTTCAAGATGATTTAGATGTTGATAACGTGATCAATTTCAGTTTGCAGAACTCGTTTTCAAAATGCTTTAAAACTCATTTGGATAAGATAGTCTGTATATTTATATATATATTTATATATTTATATATATATATATAGTTTATATATACACATGATATATATAACATATAATATATATACACACATATAATATATATAATACATATTAT
Organism: Rhinolophus sinicus; assembly: GCF_057876585.1. Lineage (NCBI taxonomy): Eukaryota > Metazoa > Chordata > Mammalia > Chiroptera > Rhinolophidae > Rhinolophus > Rhinolophus sinicus. The sequence goes on from NC_142504.1 coordinate 47,347,995, forward strand.
ATATAATACATATTATATATATATACACACACACAAACATACATACACACACATATATATTAGAAGAGTTGGGAGAGAATTGCTGTATTGAGAAGACAGAGTTTATTTGAGACATTCCTTAGTAATTCAAGAAATCTGTATACATATCTCTTGAGATGCTAGAGACTCCTGGATAATACTTGTCATGTAATTGAAACGTTTACAAGAGCAATATAAAAATACCAAAAACATCAATAATTTGCCCAACTGTGGTTATATGTGCATAATTTCAAACATAAATAATCACTGAAGCCAAATAATGATCAAATCCCCTAGAAAATTTCTATATTACATCTGAATTATCACATCATGTACTGAACATCCTAAAGGGCTTCCTAAGGAGTGGACACTAAGTCTGACTGACCACATTTAACCACATTATTAATATAGATTTGAAGAATTTTACAATACACAAAGAAATATAAAATGCTGACCTGTCAACATACAGTGTTTTTCATAATACATTCAACTGAGGATAAATGCAATGGCTAATTGACTGCGGTTGCTATTTTGGTATTTGGTTATTGTGGGGTTTGTAAAACTGGATGAATACACATGATTATGACATCTCTAAGATTTGTGAATGTGCCCCAGTCTAGTCTTCATACCATCCATATAAACACAATAATGTTATTCTAAGCACTCATAATGAGATACAAAAAACCATTGCTGGAAAGTTCTGTACACTATACTGTTTTTACCATACAGCCCACACACTACACAGCTAATGGTTTGCCACTGCATTGTTTCTTAGCCACCCTAATCCGTTTAGTTCTCAATTTTTTATTCTCAAATGCAGTAAGCAAACTTCCCAATGAAGTCCCTACACAATAAATTATAATTTCTTTTACTAAATATTTTTTTAAATAATGTTTATTGGGGGGTGGGGGGTGAAAGATGAGGGCAAGGGGGATCAAATATATGGTGATGGAAGGAGAACTGACTCTGGGTGGTGAGCACACAATGGGATTTACACATGATGTTATACAGAATTGTACACCTGAAATCTATGTAATTTCACTAACAATTGTCACCCCGATAAATTAAAAATAAATAAATAAATAAAAAAGAATAAAGTTTATTGGGGTCACAATTATTAGTAATGTTACATAGATTTCAGGTGTACAATTCTGTAATACACCATCTGTATCTCACATTATGTGTTCACCACTCAGAGTCAGTTCTCCTTCCATCACTTTTACTAAATATTTTCTGTTGCATTCCCAAGCAATGACATGTTAAAATTTTGACTCTAAAACTGTCACTCAAAAAATACTTCTAACTGTATTTTTTTAGCTATAAACTTGGTCTATCTCTCCTTCCTTTTCCCCATTCCTACCACTCCTCTTTTCTTCTCCCTGATTCTGTTTCTCTTCCAGTCCTCTAACCTAAAATTAAAATCATGCTTTAAATAAGGCAAGCCACTCTCTGGCCTGGTAGGCTGCAGCCCTCTGGCTCATGGGGTAATCAAGGGCCCTTCCTAAGTCACATGTTTGGGTCGAGTCCCAAGATCGTGTGCATGGTGCTTATTATGAATTTGGGACCTCAGGTACCAAACCCTGCACTCGCTGAATAACTCTCTTTCTTGGCCCTTTTTCATCATCTGTATTGTTCATGGTAGGGTACTACTGAAAGGTGAGGAAATAAAGAATTTATGCTAGCTCTACAGTATATTTTTTATTGTTTACAAAAATAGACCTTTGTTTTTCCTTTAAGGATAACTTAATTGGTGCTGGATCTCTCCTACCTTTAATAAAACTAAAATACTAGTAGAATTGTGAGGCATATATTTTACAGTGGTTCTCTTTTGTTCTCTAATTGCTAAAAGATCATATCTGAAATTAACGCTGACTGCCCTAGAAAAAAGGAAGAATAAATACTCAGAATACAGATAATATATTACTCAGTTTATTTTTTATATTAATAGCATCATGAATTTAAACACATCTGTTCTGGGTAAGAACCTCTAAGTTACTTGCCCGTCATGCTTGAGTTTTAAAAATTTGTTTTTGTAGCACCACAACTTTGAAAATATGAACTTTATATTTTGTGATTATAAAAGCGCTCATTATAGAAAATGTAGGATACACTTGTTGATGATAGATCAAAGAAATGCTCTCATAAACAAATTCATTACATTGTTTTTCCTAACACTTTTCTCATGACCATATATGGATTTCTGAATAGTCTGTAAATTGTAGGTAATACTATCGATGTGAGAATAAAATAACCCAAGCTGTAATCAGGCAAGTTTCACGTGACACATACAGAAGCTGAAATGAGGCACACTTACAAAAAAGGGACAACTATGTGACTTGAAGAAAATTGCTCTCAGACACAATCAACCACAGGGGGGCCCCGGCTGTGAGAACACTGATGTGTAATTAGGACAAGAAGGCCACTGAGAGAAACAGTCCTTTCACTGGTAGGTCCCCAAAGATAGGGGCCGAAGACAGTGAAACTGGAGGATGCCGCCCAGGGGCACGGTGGGAGGAGGCTTCCATGTGAGGGGACCAAGATCAATAAAGCCAGCCCCTATCTCTAATGCAACGCCTTTCTTTATCTAGCACATTCCCTCTGGAAATGTATACATGTTAGTTATTAATATCTACCTTTGAAAATGAGAGTGCAAAGTAATATAATAGCAAAACTATAAACACTTGATCAAAAGGTACCTTACTTTACCGAATGCTCTGGGTGGGAATTTTTAGCTTTACTGCAAAAGCACTTAAAAGAAATATTGCCAGATAGTCACTTTCAAATGATCCCTGTCTGAGTTAAACATAGATTGTTTATGTCAAACATGAAGCCCTAATTGGTTTCTCTCGGCCACTAATAATTATCTCTTTCCTTACCAGTAAGTGCAGAAAATTTAACAGATTTCAGTCATAATCTGAGCAAAACATAAATAGTAAGGTAATTCTGCTGTAATAGGATAATACATTCAAAATCCATATGCAAAGCACTTTAAAATGTTTTGGATTATCTGTATCATTTTTAAATACTACTCGCTGTAGGAGAGAAGTGAGAACAGAATTAGCATTTAAACATCTTTTATTTCACTTTAAAAATGTTTCAAATTATTTACCACAACATTGAGAATGGCCTTCTCTAAATGTAAAGGCATTTGGTACTCTATAATCCTGATTGCACAATATGAGTAAAACAAACATTTCCAAGTTAAATTGCTATAATTGCTAAAAACACACACTTACCCATGGAAAACTGGAGGACAGAGGCTGTTGTTGTATTAAGGCCTGTGGTAATCTAGAAAAAGGAATATACCAAAATAAGGTAAGATAGAGAAGAGCGGAGGAGAAGGAGGTGAAAGATCTCAGGAGGAGGGGGTGGTGAAGAGGAAGGAAAGGAGCCACACACAGAGGCTGCATCTATCCCGTGGTTAGCTTATTTTTAATGTGTCTGGACACAGATACATTTTGATTCTCTGCGGGGAACAAAGCTGTGAGATCCTGACCCAGGCACTCATACTACATTTCTCGGGGTCCTGTTGGAAACTGCTTTTTGGATCATTTACCAGGGAATCTTCATCTTGTGGGGGTACTACCACCGCCCCCTCCATTCTAGATCAACAGATCTGGGGCCCAAATCAAATGTCATAATAAGGTTACCAAAGAAAAATTGGGAGGTAAATTAAGAGTAAGATTATTTTGAAAATTAAATAGAATGACAACAGCTAAAGGATGTGGCATTTCTTTGGGGGATGATGAAAATGTTCTAAAATTGATTGTGGTGATGGCTGCATAATTTTGTGAATAAAAACCTTGAATTGTATACTTTAAAAGAATGAATTGTACATGAACTGTGGATTATTTCTCGATATAACTGTTACCCCCACACCCCAAAAAAAGTAATTGAATTATGGGTTTAGAAATATCCTCCCAATACACTTCTATTACTTTCCTTTAGTTTCATGAAGAAGCATGCTTAATTTCTCCCATTCTGGAAGAGGAATGGTACCTTATTTGATTTTAAATAAATTTAAATTTAAAAAAATCTTTTACATATATATTCTTTGGAACAGCGATTCTGACCCATACCAGGTCAAATGAGATGAGAATTGCGGTTCTTATTTTCAACGACGCTCTTGTTGGGTTCCTGACCGGGTAAGCTAAGGTATGGGACGCGTCCCATGACTGCACCCTGTAAAATAAGCCGTTGATAGCCGTGTTTGCGTGGCAGAAGCCATATGCTCTTACTTTCACTTCTTAGATGCCCTAAGAACAGCCTGAGCCTGATCCCGGCGTGGTGTTATCTCCATGTGAGGAAGAGCGCGCCTTGGCAGGCGCCGGAGATACTCAGCGCGGGAATGGCTGAGGGAACTAGTGGAGGAACGAGTGAGAGAGCTCTTGTTGTGCCAGGTTCAGCTGCGATGTGAGTATCAAAAGATGGGATGTGTGCCTCCCACTTCTACAACATGTTTGGAAAGGATGAGTGAGCATGTACTTTATACACACGGATTTAAAATTCATAAAGCAGGAAAGATACTACCATATTTCCCTGAAAATAAGGCCTAGCCAGACCATCAGCTCGAATGTGTCTTTTGGAGCAAAACTTAATATAAGTCTTAATATAAGACCAGGTATTATATTATATTATATTATATTATATTATATTATATTATATTATATTATATTATACAATATATTACATTATACAATATATTACATTATACAATATATTATGTTAATTATATTATGTATTATATTAAAGACCTGGTATTATTTATATTAAAATAAGACCGGGTCTTATATTAAGTTTTGCTCCAAAAGACTCATTAGAGCTGAAGGTCCAGCTAGGTTTTGTTTTCCGGGAAACGCAGTAGAGGAGAGGGCAAGAGAGGCATTTTACAACTTGTCCAGACAGCCATATAGGCATCAGCTCCCAACTGATTTTAACCATAGCAAAACACACTGGTGTCAGGCTGTCAGAGGAAATATTCAATTTAAATCCCTCCTTATCACAGACTATCTGCTTACAGAAAACTGGCCCACTCTGCCCAGAGCTGTTTCCTGCTCCTTCCCCTCACCAGTCATCACAGTAAAATACACAAATGGAATTGTCTTTGACTAGGGGACTAGCTCCTTTTCAAGATTCCTTTCAAAGAAGTCTGGTTTTATTATTATTTTTTCACAGCTTTTTGAGTATGCTCAACTATTTGTCCTCATCGGTTTCCAGTTGGATAATCTGAAGTTAAAGTCCAAAGAGGCACATGGAAATATAAAATGTTTTCACATAAACTGAACAAATGCTCTTTCTCCCTCTGCTTTTATGGAACTATGTAGACTCCTGGACGAATTATGAAACACTTCTGAATGTAAGTTCTTTGAAACAATGGTATTAGATCAGTTAAAAGCATCATGCTTATTGTTTGTTTAAGGCACTGCCAGTGCCTTAAACATGCTAGACAGTCTTAGCTATTTATCCTGGTGGTGTAATACATGATGCTTGTGGCACTTGCGTGATCAAGGGCCACAGCTGTGACCCCTGATAGAAAACAGCAGGTTGCTTGAAATGTTGCCAAATTTCAAATTACATGCGCTAACTGAAGGTGATCAAAACTTTGGTTAGTCATTGATTCCACTTTTATTTTTCCACCAGGAAAGCTAAGGATTGGTAGAATGGTTGACTCTCATTTCTTTACCTTTACTCATTTAATTTATTAGTAAAATTGTCAGCTACAAAAAAGAATAGGAAAGAGGAAGAGAAAAAAATAACAAGAAGCATTGCCTATAAAATCTATTCACCTATATTTTTCCTTTGGGTATTATAAATTCTTTATTATTGTTGAGTTCAAATATGTAATTTTAATCTGCAAAGTTATTAAGCCTTTATATCTGACATTCTGAAAACTAAAGGACCTCTTAAAGGGCTTTTGTCAAACAATACAGCATCTATGAATGTCTGACAGAGAACTTTTTCCCTATAAAACCTCAGTGTTCTTAAATGATCAAATAGATTCCAAACCATAGAAAATCAGAATAATCACTAGATGAATCTGAAGGATTCACTGCAGGCTGAGGCTGTCCATTCCGTACCTCTTCCCTGCAAATTTTTATTGGGTTAGATCCTGTTTAAGCCCAAGCCCACCCTGGTTACTAAAACGCATTTTCAAATAGGTAAGAATAACTCAACAAACAATTTCTTTTTTAAAAATGGAGGGTAACATAACTTATTTTGTTTAAAACTCCGAGAGCACATTTTCTCTTACAGGAGTGGGTAAATGTGTTCCTCACTAACTTCATTTCGGACTAGCTAAATGAAGAAAGTTAGCTGCCACGACCTGAAATATGGAGACTTCACAGAGATAAATAAAACATGTGAGGGCTGCATAGCACAGTAGCAGTGGAAACAAATACGTAATGTACTCATGACATAGGTGATGCCACCTCTCACGAACCTTGGCTTTTATTGCAATTAAATGGCCATTTAACGAAATTCACAAAATGAAGATGCTCTTTTTTCCTTTCAAAAGATAAAACATTAGCCTAGTAAGGTTCTTTGTTTCACAACTTCAGTAACAACTGGATTTATGAAAAATAAGAAGCTATATTTTTTTTAAAGTTTGGGGGCTGATAACTTTCATCATCATTCTCATGTATAACAGTGTTGACTGGATTCAGTTTTGAAATACCACGCAAATATTTGAATTTTAGTAAACATAACAGCATGTTAAATGACAAGTGAATTCCTCACTTTTCATTTGATTGATCTGTCTTCTGTAAAGACAACTTGGGTAAAATATATATTTTTGCTCCTGGGGCACCAATACAGTATAAAAATTATTGAAAATTAAAAGTTGCCACTGTAAAATGTGACTGTCATCCCTATCTTTGTTAATGTATCTTCATTCTACTCCCTTTGAGTCACAACACAATTTATCTTAGGGAAGTACTTATGATGGGAATATAAATCTTCATATGCTTTTTTTCTTTTGTCAGATAATTATTTTTAATGTTTTCCTTTTCAGTTGAAAGGCTAATCTCACATTAATGATATAATACAACTCAAAACTAGCCCATTGGGTATATAAACTCTAATGCTAAACAAACTAGGATATAGTGAGACAATCAGGGTTAAATATACATGGGATCAAATAAACTAGATACTTCAGTTTTTATGCTATTCAAATATGAATTTTGGCATTATATTCTTAGATATGTGCATTTCCTATTAATCAGTAGAAACAAAAAAGAATTTCCCAAGTGTTTCCAGAAATATTACTGAATGGGAGAACATTCTAAAATAGGCATGTATATATCTAAGCTCAATTAACTACGGCAAAAAATTAATTTTGTTTTAAGGTTTATAGATAATTAATTCAGTCATGGTACATTATTTACAATGTACTAGCAAATCTATTTTTTCAAGAACTTCACTACCAGAGTCACATTCGTCTGCAGGACTACTGTAACACCTTGTGAAACTTGAATTATGAGCACCTATTATTTTAATTTGCATCCAATTAATTCTGTTTGTGTTCTAATTTCAACTAAAACTCTTCCATTTATCAATGTTCTGAAGCTCGTTATCTTTAATAAATTAAATGTATCCACTGCCGTGAAGGGGGTATTCAAGTAGCAAAAAATAAGAACCGTGTTATAAAAATTAATTGACTTTCACATTTTGATAACTAAATCTTCTTTTAATTGCCTAGCTAGGGTTCCCCCACCCCTTTTTTACTGTGTAAATCAGTCTTTTGACCACTTTTAAAGTTAATGAATTTGAAACATTATGTGTGACATAGGGGTGAAAAATACAACTTGTTACTAAAAGCCCCATGAACAGGAAGATGTGGGAGAGAAAAGGAGAAGCATTGAAGTTCAAGTCGAAAAGCAGCAAAGCAAAGCATAAGAGATGTTGTGAGAAGAGTATTAGGTGTAAATAAATTGAGCCAGGATAATGTAACAATTGCTTTTAAATCATTTTTTAAGAATGTGACATGAATGTAATCTTCATGTCAGAAAGAAGTACCACGCAACAACAAAAGGCTCATCAGCCACATGCTGACGGCTAGTGCTTTCACTGCTTTCAATTTGGAATGCTCAAGTTTCAATTTACATACAGTCCAAGAATTTATCTTGGCCAAGCAAAGTCCAATCAGTGTAAACTAAAGGAAAGTAAATCGCTACTGAAAAATTTGGTATACACCAAAAAATTAAAAAAACTGGCTTATTCAGTGTGTTCTTTCAGTTCTTTTTTTAAATCATTATGGTTCCTCTGTGGTTAGGAAACAAAGTTTAAAGATAATGTAACACAACTGCTCACTTAACATTTCTGGCTTGCCAGGAGAAAATAAGAAGTTTGGAAATAAAGCTTTATATAGGAACTTATAAAGTCATAAATTATTCAAATATATGTAAATATATGTTATATATATATCACATATCATACCCATATTTAAAAAAAAACCATCTAATCATAATGATACACCATGTTTAATGAGATCTAGCGATGCTTCCAATTTCATTACTGAATTCTTTATTTTTACATTTGAAAATAAACCATAAAATCACTGCTCCCAATTTTGAGATATTTTGTAACAGAACTCATAATGTCAATAATATTGCAGATTTTCATCTGAACTGTAAGAGCATAAGAGAACCTTTTGTTGACATAAAGCTCAGTAAAGACAACGTATTTGAACCCTGGACATAAATGGCATGGACTTACCAGTTCTCGGGGACCATATGGCTCACAGAAGGTGACGGCATTGCCATGCATAATTGCACCACACTGTTCTCCAGTCTCGCAGTTGCTACATTCAACCCTGTGGGAACACAGAAAGCATCCCTAGTCTGAGTACTAAGTATCACAAAGGGGTCTATTGCTCAGGTAAGGAAAGATGGAATAGTTACTGCTATACAGTTCAAATCAACATTTGAGGAAAGTAATGGTATTTTGTATTGTGACAAGTTAACGAACCATGAAACCAGAAAGACTTCAATTTAAATCCCAGTTCTTTCAGTCATTTGCAATAATGGGTAAGTTACATAACCCCCCAAAGTTTTAGTTTTCTCACTTGCAAAATGAGGATAATAATACTAACCTAAATGTCACATAGTCATTGTGAGGATTAAATGAGAGAGTGTACATAAAACACAGAGTACAGAACCAATCCCATAGTAAGTAATAATGGCAGGTGGTATTAAATTTGCATATCTACAAAATACACCATGTTAAATATAATGGAATCAGATTATATTTAATCCACATATTAATATGAAATACACACATTCTAATTCAAGCAAAGTTTGGATACTGAATTAATACATTAATCTTGCAAATAATTTAATTAGCTGCTTTCTTTATTACTGTAAAATGAAGTGGTTAATAAATCCTTAGGACAGGATCTCTAATTCATGTTTTTACTAGAAATTAAAGTTATGAATATTCTGGATTTGACTTTGCATATTTGCAGTAACAGTTACAATGTTCTGCATCGTGACATTTCAACCTACAATCATTACATACCTAACATGAGGAAAGATAGATCTGTTTCCTCTGTCTGAACCTCAAACCACATGAGAGCTGTATTTCATGCAGAAAGAACATTTTCAAAGACTTTCACATTCCAGGTGCCAAACATGTGGAAAGGGCACGATGCCCTTTGTTTTGCAGATAACTGTATTACGCCCTTTCAGCTATTTGCTAATTTCAGAGAAAGAGGGAGTAGAAGCCCCCATTCAAGGAGGAAGACAAAAGTGTGAAAATACACGAGGTAACCCATAAAGCCTAGATGCAGAAGCACATTTGGCAAAAGCTTGGCAAATAAATGTATTTCGTATACGTATACTGCATGGAATAAATGATTGTTACTATTCTAATCTTTTGAGCTGTGTTCCCATACCAGGAGATAGCAATGTCAAGAATCTTTAATATTTTTTTTTGTTTTTTTTAGAATAAACAGAGAACAATTTCTGGTATGGAATTAAAATGCTAGCATCAGAAATCTCAGTAGGTGATTTAAATCTTCTCTTGTGAGAAGATCCTAATAAATGTTCTTGACATTAGAAGGGATATAGTAGTAGCTTCATAAGCGCAACAAACATGTCTCTTGTTCACCATTTTATTCCTTGTATGGTGTATTCCATAAATATTATTTGAATAAATGAATGAATGAATGAATATAAGGCAACATCATAAATAGAACTATTATGAAGGCCTGAGGTCTAAGGCACTTAGAATAGTGCCTGGCACATAGCAAGCATATTGTAAGTAAGTGTTAGTGTGTGAGCTATTATTACTATTACTATCATTATTATTGATTTCCACCATTTTCATCCAGAACTGGTATATTAGGTTTTCTTTTACTTTCAAACAGAGAACTTATTACATGAACTTCCTACTACTGTTTTTCTATTTTTTAAAACTATACGTTATTTTTTTTCCAAGAAGTGTGATTATGATAAAAGTACAGAGAAGGAGCACAAAAATTAGTGGGGTTCTTACTTAGTGATAGATGAGGATTATTTGGCTTCCAAGTCATTGTGAAGTGGATTGAGAGAAACAGCAATTTTGATGAAAAATAATTAGAAGAATGTTTAAACCTCACAATGGCTACCTGCCACATTCCTCCAGTAACTCTAAACTAAAAGCATCACTATTGATGTGAAGTCCAAGGCCAAATGTTGGAATTCCATTAACAATTATTCCATCTATAAATATTAATTAGCTGTCCCCAAATCCTGTATATCAGGAAAATAATATTTCTATAAACTATACGTGTTACAGCTCCTCTTTCCCCATAGTTTTGATTGAATAGGATTCAGGTGCAGCCTAGATAACTGCATATTGTTTAAAGGCGATTCTAACATAGGAGGCTTACAACCTGGCATTAGGGAACCAGTGAAAATAGACAACAGATGTTTGATGTGTTTGGAGAACCACTTCATTTTTGTGGAATAACAGGAGTTAAAAAAACCAATAAACACAAGCAAAAGTAAGCAGACATAGCCCTTCTCCCCATTTGTCTCAACAATCCTTCTAGACCTTTCTCTTCTTCATTGTGCTGTATAGCTCCAGACACTTAAAATAAAATTTATAAAGGCACTTGTACCCTGTTGAAACTTAAAGATTTAGAATTATCAGTATTTAGAATTCCTCACTAGGTTGCTATTACTTGGAGGTACAATGGCTTCACCAAGGATTAGAACAAATCTGTCAGCTTCCTGCCAAGGTCTTTTAAATGTCCTTTGCTTGAATTTCTCACAGTGTGACTAGGTTTGTCAACATAATTTATTATAATTTAAATCTGAATGCCCATTCCTCTGGGTGGTCAAATCAACCCATTCTCAGCTCCCAACGGTGTTATTTATTCATTCATCATTCATTAATTCATTCTTGTAATTAATGAACTTGTATTGAAAACCTACGGCACTGTTGTGAGATTTAGTGATACAAAAACCAATAAACCAGTGACATTTTCTTACCAGTGTTTACACTGCAGAAGGAAAGGCAGAGAAACAAGCACACAGTTTCAGTACAGGGTGCCAATGCAATGCTAGTAGCCATTTATTGTATTCGATTATATGCCAGATACACCACAGCCAATTAAAATCTTTCTATAACACAGTTATCAGTGTCCTCATTTTACTAATTTTACTAATAAGAAAACTGAACTTCGGAGAAGTTAAGCATTTGCTCAAGTCATACATCTGTGAAGCTGACAGTTGCAATTGGACCCAGGGCTTGCTAATTCCAACAACTGTCACATTTTCCATAGCTCCTCATTCCTTGTAACAGGAGTATATTTGTTGTGATGGTACCTAACTCAGACTGAGAAAGTACGGGAAAGCTCCAAAAGGAGGTGGTCCCAGAATTGGTCCTGAATGAGAAATAGGAGTTAGCCAAGCAAGGAAGAAAGGTGAAGCTGTGAGAGGGCGCAAAGAATGTAGAGCTGATGACACACAAGTAGAATTGCTACTTCAGTGAGTTAGTATGGCTAGCACCACATTGGTACACGTAGAAGACTGGCAAAGGCTGGGGCTGGAACGTGGGAACCAGTACATGAAAGCCTTCATGCAGCGCTTACCAAGTAACAGGTACCATACCAGGAGTTCTACAAACAATGCCTCAATTTATGTAAAACCCCTTCCCTCTATTTTCATCCCCATTTGAAGGATGTTAAAACTGAGATTTAGAATGTTAAATGACTGTTCAAAGTTACAGTTAGTAAGTTATAGAACTGGGATTCAAATTCCCATTACTCTGTTCCCAAAGTCATGATACAAATCCAACTTTTAGGAAAATTACTCTAGCCAATGATGGATTACAGGTAGAGAAGACAGGGCTACTGATGTAACACAAGTAAGACATAATAGTGCCTGAAGTGAGGCGGAGATGGAGAAAAGTGGGTACACTCCAGAGGATCATTGTTCAATAGAAAGGTAATGTGAGGGACACATGTCATTTACAACTTCCTAATGGCTACATTAAAAAAAAAAAGGAAAAGATAAAATTAATTTTAATGATATGTTTTATTTAACTCAATATATTCCAATTATATTTTAAGATGTAATGAATATAAAACTATTAATGACATAGTTTACATTCTCTTTTCATACTAAGTCCTCAAATTGTGGGGTATATTTGACACTTGCAACACATCTCAATTCCAACTAGTCACATTTCAAGTGCTCAAGAGTCATATGTGACGAGTGGCTATCATACTGGAAAGCACAGCTCTAGAGAATTATAGGGCTTGGAAACTGACTGCCCCTGGTTACGCTGACAAGTGGAGATGACCACCTGACAATGATTATGTGTATCAGCACTGACATGACAGTTTAGGATATGGTGGAAATCGCAGGATTTCAGGAGTGCATATTATTGGGGGGCAGGAGAGGGGAAGGATATACAAAGTGAGTAAAGAAGCAATTCAAGAGTGGGTCACTGGGAAAATAATCCTATTGCTCTTAGACTGGTTTCTGGGAAGGTCTAAGCATTATCGTGATCCTTCAGTGTCTACCGCCTGACCTATCTCCACTAACTTTCCCATGATTATGTTCATTTCTATTCATCTTCCTAACAATCTGTGCTGCCCATCAAGGTGACTTTCCTAATAGTGAATCTATACCATGACCTTCCTATTATTTTTTCTATCATTAAAGTTAAGCGCTGTACAACAGGACGCATGAATGCCATTATCATAAAAAAATGATCAATCATAATTTCATGATGAACACAATGATCTCGATGGAGACCAGACAGTACAAAGGGCAATTGGTGGTCATGGATTTCCAGAAGAAAGTGATCTCTGTCATAAAGACAAGGTGAGTTTAAAAAAACCTTCAGATGTAAATAAACATCCATATTCCAAGAAAAGTAATTCCTGGCTCACCCCAGAATTTAAAACAATACCTAGATGCTCTTAAAAGTCCTATTCTCCTCTGTTTCTCAGAATGCCTCTGTGTCTAACAATTTAATTTGGTTGAGTAGAGGTAGGTACTTAACCTCAAAGGGTGCTTGCTCTCTGTGAAGAATACTAGTAGTTTGAAATCCTACTCTTTCCTTATGGAAAAGTTGTACAAGTTCCTAAGAACCGGGGTTCAATTTGCTGAATGATGAAAGGTCCATTTTTTTTCAGGTTCAGAGGGAAATAAAATGCTGATTGTTCCTAACATTTTAACTGTGGCCTCACAATTGAATTTTCTCAGGAAAATGGTGGGCTTTGTAAAGTTAGGTAACATATTCTTCAGAGATTGGTGGAGAGAAGGAAGTTTTAAATAATTCAGTTACACAGACTTTTGTTTTCCCATTTAAAAAGGAATGTGATCTCCAAGGCTAAGGATTAGAAATGAATTGCTTCTCTGCTTAATAGAAAAAGTAATACTGAATATTACTCTTATCTGAAAAACTTTCCCCCCATATTTCTTTTTCCCAATATGAGAAACAGAACATAAGAATCTGACAAATACCATGGCATGTCATACAAATCACCCACCTCAAAATACATTCTGCCATGAACAGTATGATTAAAAGACATTTTAAGAGAAATGCCTGCTATCCCCAAAGACCATGCAAAGCCTGAATTTATTAAACCCTTGCTGAACCTATTTATGACACACTTAGGTCCCATATGAAGCTTATCTAATACTAGAGTTCACAGATCGTTGCACGTCTGAGTTAGAGGGCACCTGAAATATCCCTGTGTCTCATCACCCCCTCATTTTACAAATGATAGAACAGGACAAGAATTCAGGTTCCCTCACTCCTTTTCCAAGATACTTGCCACTCCTCTGTGATGCAGCCAGGAAGAGAAAAGAAACTCCAATTCTACAAAAACAATATGCATTTCAAAAAATGTTTGTCATTTTTACTGTCAGTTTATTTTCAAAATCTACAATGATTTTTCTTAAAATGTTCTTTTCTTCTTTTACAGAATAGGATTTTGTTTTGCTAGTGAAAATGTACAAAAATAAGAAAAATGTCATGGACTTCATAGAAAATGTTAAGAATATATTCGCTAGACCAGAGTACATAATCAAATTCAAATTCCTTTGCTTATGTACAACCTATCATTATGTACACGCTATCATTTTTTCACTAACAAAAACATAAAAGAATCAGTAAATACAAAGGCAGGTACTTGTTGACCAACACAACTAGGGTCAAACCATAAACATAAAAAAAAAAAGAAAAAATATGCTTTGAACCAAGGTTTTGTTTTTCACTATAACAAGCTCCTTGGCAGTTTGAAAGTTATTTCCGTGTCAATTCTCTATCTTTGTTTTTTATTATTTAGGTGGCTGTTTCTGTCTGGGATAAAGAAATATATGTGATGTACATTTGTGCTGTAGATAGTATACTTCTGAAGGTATAATCATGTTTTTAATCCTGATTTTTAAATCATTAGGCTGGAGAACCTGCCAGAGAACCCATTCGGGGACACAGAGGAAGTGAAAGTAAAATGTCCCTGGAATCCAGGGTCCCCACGTACTGCAGTGACGCAGGAAAGGAGGATTAAGGTGAAAATTGGGCTCCTTCTCACCGGTGGAGATTTATGAATGGCTGATGGTGACATCATCCTGATAACAATAAATAAATAATTGAAATATTTTCTCAAGAGCCATCTAATTACATGGCTCATTCTTCTTTTTAGCTCAAAGTGAACTCGCTCAGCCTTTAGTCAGGCACTCTGCTGAAACAAGTTAATCACCTGGAAACTCACTGACAATCAGTTACCATCAAATTCTCATTTGAAATGCATGCCGTTTGTCCCTAAGACTGAGGACATTGTATTATCTGTCCATAATTTATTGCCTCTGAAGGAATCAGTGCCTGGGACTCATCCCCAGGAGAAGCAATCTGGCATGCTATGAGCCACAATTGCCTAGTGATCAGCATTTCTGAATGCAGACATTAAAATAATTTTAATATTGTTTCTGATCATAAAAATTATTTTTTAAATGGACGAAAAAAGAAGAGAAAATCTCTTGCAATTTCTTGACCCCAAAATAACATGTCTCTTCCCCCAGGTCCAGCTCACACTGCATGTGCTGACAAAATCTGATGTGTGAGCTGGAAAGGCCAGGCCAGATCTGGGACTGGGGACGCCACCAAAGTATAATAAATGGGATCTGGGGGTCATTTGGTAGAAGGGCACTCAGCTGACTTCTTCTGGACACACTGGAGTTCCTTATACTTTCCATTCAAACCTCAACAACCAGAACATTCAACTTTTGACCATATTTTATAATAAAGAGACAATGTTTTATAATAAAGAGGGCATAAGTATTGTGAAAAAAATCTGTTTTAAAAGCTTTTAAAAAGTCCTATTCTCTTTGTAAATGTGGAATATTTTTAGAAAAAAAACAGCAAGGAACATTCACTCTATGAGACAGAATAATATCACCTTCAACGATGTCACGACTTATTCCTAAGGAGCTAACACATGCTCTAAATGTGAAAATGACAAACTCCATTTATAGCTCATTCTTTCTCATTACTTCTCACTAAGGAAGGTAAGGAAACTCTTCTTATTTCACTAGGGAGTTTAAAAATTTGATCTCTCCTTTGTTAACAGGTACAACGACGAATATAATTTGGGTTAAAAAGAACCCTTCTAATATGCTACTACTGCACACAATAGTCTGACCTCCTGCTATGGTGAATTCCACAACATGCTGCTTGAAGAAGTATTTTCTCACTTGTTTCCAATGTACTTGACATTTAATTCTACTGATTGAGCTCTTGTTTCTGTCATCTAA
The DNA here is from genome assembly GCF_057876585.1 of Rhinolophus sinicus. Taxonomy (NCBI): domain Eukaryota; kingdom Metazoa; phylum Chordata; class Mammalia; order Chiroptera; family Rhinolophidae; genus Rhinolophus; species Rhinolophus sinicus. The sequence continues at coordinate 47,364,263 of NC_142504.1, forward strand.
AGCAGAGATTAAAGAAGGAAATACTGTATCTCCCGATTCACACCTTCTTTTATTTGTGGGACACCTGGTTAACATTTTTATCATAGGTAAAGCTTTTTCCCCAAAGCAATTACATCATGGTAAGAAAAGTGGGAGGAGGAGGAGAAAACAAGAAAGGAAAGGTAGGGGAGAGTTTTGTAATAAGGCAACAAAGTTATTAACAAAGGAGAAGAGAAAATGAGAGATAGTGAAAAGAGGTGAAGAAGTCAAGAGGGAGGAAATGAGAAAAACCATAGAAAAAGATGCACATAAGATTGGAATGCTGGACCATAAAGCCCTATACATCAAATTATAATTCCACATCACCAAAGTACACTGACATATTAGAGGTTCTAGCAAAGGTATGTCATCAGAGAAAATATTTATTTTGTCTGATTTTTCTCATTATTCACAATCTCCCTCAGTTACTTGCTCTTGAAAAAATGTAAGGTTTATGCTACATGTTCCATTGGGTAAGCCCATTAGGACCTATGTCTTCTAAGCGATCGTCATTACAAAAACAATCCCTTGGCAATCTTTCCACAGCGGTGTGGAACCTTTGGTGTCCATGGCTAGCGCTCGGCTTCATCCAGCACTGTGTCCCAGGCTTACTGCCCACAGACCCGCTGGACACTGAGCCGAAGTGGATGATCTTGTATCTAGTTCCTTCCCCAGTGACACCGTTCACCAGTCTTCCTTTTCTCTGAGTACCTGGAAACTGCACTTACATTGTGATTTTCTCACTTGGCTAGTAAATGGAGTCCCCTCTGTTTTTGTTACTTATGGGGTGTCCAAGACACTAAGGAATGATGAAGTACTGTTAATGCTTGCTTGACTTCTTTTCTCTTATGGACTAAGCTATTCATCACTGAACAAAACTCCAGCTAGAATAACTCAACTCCGCTCCTCAACCCAAAATATTGGTCTTTTTATGTTCTTTGTTCAGACAATTATTTTTGCCAAAGAAAATGAACTTTATTTAATAAGCCAAATCACCAATCTTTTTTTGCTCCATTTCAGAATAATTGCTCCAATAAATTAGCATTTTCAAGAAAATACCAGATACAGCTGAGTCTGTGATCTCTAATTCCTTGATCCCGTAGTAGGATCTTCTACATATAAACATGGAAATATTCTTGTCTTTTCTCGATTCAAGCAATCGTATGGAATGCCAGCCAGCTATGGCTTTAGCTTCCTTAGCTATAAATTGTGGGCCTTTCTGTATGATAAACCAATCGACAGAGGCCTTCACATACCATAGAATCTGAAACAACTTCATTTGCGTCTTTCTTCTTGATGTCTTGTATCCTTGTCGGCACCACAACTTACTCATCTAAGATGCTTCTTCTGAGAAATGACTCCTCTTCCCTGATCTCTGCTGAATAGGACATCTCTGCTATTATTATTATGCTGGAGGGGAAACATCTGTTGTCATCTACTTGCCATTTATCATCATGTTTTCTAACAGTCCCACGTTTCCCACTAGGACATCAGAGCTTCATGATATTATAACTCTGATTCCTTCTGTGATCTTCAGAAAACAAACATTAAAGGGATAATCCATTAAGCAAAACAGAAATTCCTTCTTGACTTTGTAATTGCTTGGAGGGTAAAGACACTTCTTAAGGAAATTTGAATCGTTTTTAAGTAGTCATTCACTTTTTAGTTTCTTTAACTCTGTCTCTCTCTGAACTCTCTGTAATTCCAAGTTATGAATCACAAATGTCTTCTATATCTTATTTTTTCTCATTGTTTTTCTTATTATTGTTGAAAATTTTTATTGAGGAAATTTGCACACATTGAAATACATAGATCTCAAGCTTTGACAAACGCACACATCTATGTAACCCATGCCCTCTTGAGCTATATAACATGTTCATCACCCCAGAAAGTTCCTCATGCCCCTTGTCAGTCAACCCCCCATCTCTGAAACAACCATTTATCTAATTTCTATCATTTTATATAATTTTGCCTACTCTAGATTTCATGTAAGTGGAACCATACAGTAAGAACTATTTTGGCCTTGGCTTCTTTCCTTCAACATATTTTTGAGATTCAACCATGTTGTTTCAATTGTGAATAATTCATTCCTTTCTATTACTGTGTAGTTTCTCATTCTATGGAGGTATCACTAGTTTATCCATTCTCCTGCGGATGGATACCTGGGATGTTTTGAGTTTTGGACTACTAGGTACATGTTTCTAATAAGAAAATCAAGGTTTCTATCCATTTATATAAAATAGTGGCAATGTTTATATCATACTAAAATAGTTTAATTCACAAAAAGGAACTACGAAAGTGTAGCTGGTGTACACGTAGTAGATGCTTAAGTGGAACATTAATGAGATAAATAGTATTTGTGTATATATACCACACCTTCTTAATCAGCTATCGAAGGACACTTTGGTTGTTTCCATGTCTTGGCCACCGTAAATAAAGCTGCAATGAACATCGGAGCACATATATCTTTACAGATAAATGTTTTCAGGTTTTGGGGGTATATACCCAGGAGAGGGGTTGCTGGGTCATATGGTAATTCTATTCTTAATTTTTTGAGGAAGCGCCACACTGCCTTCCATAGCAGCTGCACCAACAAAGAAAGAATGAAACAAAAACTGATAGACACAGACAACAGTTTAGTGGTTACCAGAGGGTAGTAAGGGAGGAGGGTGGTAGATGAGGGTAAATGGGATCAAATATATGGTGATGGAAGGAGAACTGACTCTGGGTGGTGAACACACAGTGTGATATGTAGATGATGTATTACAGAACCGTATACTTGAAATCTATGTAACTACACTAACCATTGTCACCCCAATAAACCTTAATAATATATATATATATATATATATATATATATATATATATATATATATATATATATATATATATATGTAAGTCCTTACATTCCTTCTAAATTTAGTTACATGATGTTTTTCTTCCCACTTTTGTTTTGTTTTTGGTTGGAGGGCTGTCTCTCTATATATGAGGAAGAATGCACTGATCCCTTCCAGTATCAGTAGTGCAATCATACTGAGCACACTTGATAATGGGGACCTGTCAGCAGTGCTGATAAATTGGTGTTGCTCCATCCACACGCTCTCTCACCCCGTTGGGTTCAATGGCACATTTGAAATGATGAAGTTACTGTTGTGGCCCAGAGGTATACCTGTGTGTGGTCCAGCATCAGGGCAAAGTTAAAGAAGAGAAGCTTCGTTCTTGTCAAGCCTGAGCTGCCACTGTATTCCCGTAGAGTTCTGTGGTTCACTTATAACTTTACTTCTCATCTCTCATTCAAACAAAGCAATCAGAACCAGCTGGGAGAATGGGGAAATAAAGGGCCACTTCCCTAATAGAGGGGGCAGAAAAGCAGCAGGGCTCTATCCTTTGCATCTCCGGCAGGCAGAAGGACCACAGCTGCATGACGGCACACCAGAGCATGGCATCACAGACACCCAGGGCCCAGGGCCAGGAGCAGAACAGTTTCCATGCCATCAAGCAGGTCTCAAAACAGAGCCACTGCCCTGAGGGAGCGATTAGGGCGGATGACGGCGACCTGTGCGGGCCAGTCACTAACGACTAGCTGGACTAGGGAGGACTTGGTGGGTATCTGCAGGCACAGAGGACCAGGGGACCAGAGGTACAGCTCCACCTCCCCTGCTTGTGAGGAAGTTCTCTGAATCTCAGTTGCAACATCAGAAACGTGGGAGAGGGCAAGCTAAAACGGACTGAAATTAAGTTTCCACCACTGGTAGAAGGGAGACAATACGACGAAATTAAGTTGGGTTATGAAAGAATATAGGAAGTTTTATTTCTCTGATACCCAGGTTTGTGAACAGGATTCACAACTGCTGTATACGAGTATGTGTAAGCATAAACAATTTTGGAAAGACTGGCAGAAACTGTTACAGTTGTTGCCTCTGGAGGAAGGGATTATAGATGTAGTGTGGGAAGAAGGCTTACTTTTATTATTTTCTTATATTCTTGAACTTTTCACCAAGTACATTTATTAATTTTAAATCAACTCTAGTATTTAAACTAAGTAGATAGACAGTATATTCATACATTCAATATCGAGTTGATGTAAAAAAGTTTCTTGCTTCTATTCCAACTGCTGTCACATAGTTAGAATAGTAACCTGGCTGTTATATTCATTCATAATAATAGTAATATGGTTTGGTGTTGCTTATTTTTATGTACAGTCATTTGTGCATGAGATAAGAAACCTGGATACCAAGAACTACATGAAATGGAGGGAAAGAAAAGTTGATTCATTAGCTAAAGTTAATGCAAGTAAATACGTTATGAGTGGTTAACTTTTAAACTGATCTACCTTTCCATCATTGCACCGACATGACCTTAGTTTCTTAATTTCTCTTTTTGCTTGTCCTTAAAAATTACAAACTAAATAATGGATATGATGCTTTTTGAACTTTGTGGAAGAAACATGCTCCTAAAAGTAGCACATTTTTCTCTTGTGGAGAATTATCAAGTGATATCTTTAGTCCTGGGGGTTTGGCCCAAAGCAGCACACCACACCCCGCTTCTGTCTGATGTCGTGTGGCAGCAGCTCCGAGTTCTGGTCTTGTCTGCAAGGATTCTCCTTCCCACACTGCCACCAAGTTGCCCAGTGGTTTCCAGTTCAGTGGGAGTAAAGACATGCAAAGACAATGTCATAAGGGACAAAACTCATATGCCAATTGATGTACCAAGAAAACAGAGATGTCAGGAGAGAGAAAACTATCTATGAGGTTACAAAACAAATTTGGCTTTGTTACTTTATTGAAAATGTTTTCTGAGATACTTGATTTTACTGGGTGCTGGTTTCTGACTTTAGGGAGTTTATGTCTATTTTTAAGGGGTTTAAGGCATCCAATACCCTCCTTTTCCCCTTCTCTATGATTCTTCCATGATATATTTTCATTATATTTCATATATTATATAATACAGACATATTTAAATTGATGTCTATTTTTTATCCAAATGCAATGAGAGAAGATATGGGGACTCATTTAAATAAACTAGCTGAAGATTATTTTAATAAGAATGATTTTTGTTCATATCTGGGCTTAGAGGAGATGAGAAAACCAATGTTTAGATACACCATAGGAGGAAGAAAGGAAAGGAGGGAGGGAAGCAGGAAGGGAGGGAAGAAGAAAAGGGAAGGGGGGGAAGGAAGACAGAGGAGAACAAGGGAGGGGAAGGGGGAGAGAGAGAGAAAGGAAGGAAGGAAGGGAAGAAAGAAGGAAAGAAGGGAGGGAGGGAGGGAGGGAGGAAGGAAGGAAGAGAGGGAGGGGGAAAGAGAGAAAAGTAGGGAAGGGGGGAGAGAGAGAGAGAAGGAGGGAGGGAACAAGGGAGGGAGGGAGGAAGGGAGGGAGGGGGGAGGGCGGGAACTAACTTGCATTGATTACCTGCAATACACCGGGCAGGCTGCCCAACATTTCCAAGCTTATCACACTTTAAAACGGTGCTGTGAGGACAGTATTAGTCTCACTCTTACTGACAAGACAATGGGGCTCCAAGAGGTGAAGCAAAGCTTTCTGCTTTTTTCAAGGTACCCAGCTTGCAAGTGCCTAGCTCAAGAGTCAAATCACACTGGCTGGACCTCAGAACCCCTGATATCTTTTGTTCAACAAAGTCATCTCTCAAATGATGAGAGTTTCACAGTTCTTTTTTGTTTTTGTTTTTTAAATCTTAAAAAGGCTAGGTGAAATGGTGGCAAAAGGGATAAACTAAAATTACTCTGAAGCATATTTGATAGAAAACAGGAGTACATGGCTTTTTAAAGTTAATAAAAGGTTTTTTAAAAAAGCAGGAAAAACCATAGCTTAAGTAAAAGGGACATAAAATCCATAACTTTGGCCAAGAAAGCTTAGATCAGTCATGAAAATGGGTGATGCAAAAATCAATCACATTTTATTGATTTTAAAAAACAACTGAATTTGAACCACATAAAAGTCACATTTTGTATTTGTCAAGAAAAGTCACTGAAGAAAATGAATTAGCTTGACAAAAATGAACTTGCCTTGAAAGAAACAAATCATCTGATAACATTTAAATTAATGGAATATTAAAAAGCCAAATGTCAGGAGAAATAGAGCATTTTTCCTGGGTAAAAGCAGTGCTTAGAAATATTTTTTTGCCTTTTCTTAATAAAGATTTTCAATTTATTTTAAGAAATTTATATTTAGGTTATGTTCATAGGGAAGTGAAATTTTGTTGATAGATTGTTTCTGCAAATGGCATATAAATTATGAGACTTTATGACTCTGTCTGGTTTGACTTTTAAAATATATTTATACTATAGATCTATATTTCTTTCTAGAAAAGACATAAGACATTCCTCTGTCTAGTATTAAAGCACCAATACTCGATATCTATATTTCATCTTTGGCTCTCAGGCCAAGTGCCACTTTCTCCAAGAAACTCCCACCAGGGTCACCTCTTTTTATGGAACTACAGTATGTTATCTGTACCCTCTATTACACTGAAGAATTTCTATGCTGGAGTATATAAGCCTTTAAAAAATAGGTGGGGGGTGGGAGATGAGGGTAAGGGGGATCAAATATATGGTGATGGAAGGAAAACTGACTCTGGGTGGTGAACACACAATGGGATTTATAGATGATGTAATACAGAATTGTACACCTGAAATCTATGTAATTTTACTAACAATTGTCACCCCAATAAATTTTAAAAAATAAATAAATAAATAAAAAATATGTTTTTAGTGTCTCCTCTACTAAACTATAAACTACTTGAGAGAAGGAACCATACCCATTTTAAATTTACTATCTAAATAATTATTGCTTCATATTTGTTGAATAGTAAAAATAAACAAAGACAGAAATGGATATCATATGCTGACATTTGAGGATGAAATGGTTAGTCTCTTTCTAGTCTTGAGTAGTGCTGGGACTTTGGTTACAACTTGGAAGTTTACATTCAAGCTTCTACGTTATCTTGAACTCTTAATTATGTATACAAAAACATTTGGTATCACACAAAATCCACATTCAGATATCCCCTCAAATTGCGCACATTGATTGCAGCTCTGGGTCAACAGACTTATTTCTTTGAAGTCAGCAAAAATACAACAACAATTGCCAGCAAATTCAAGCATTCATTTATGTATTTAACAAGTTTTTCACAAATGAATTTTGGTTCATTATTTCTTTGCCCTCAAAAATCTCAGAGTTGCACCAAAACAGCATTTGAAGGAGAGATTGGAGTATAATGAGGTGACCCAATGACTTAGACGTTATTGGGAAGTATGACCGAAATCATCTGTCATTTCAGATAAACCACTTCCCTTCTTTTGCTTGGCATAAGTACAATATTTAGACACATGAAAACTTAATGTTTTCTAGGTAAAGAACTAGTATAACTGAAAAAAAGGTCTAACCACACCCATGGTTTTGAGGGGCACCTAAATTCAGTTCTTACGTCAAGAAATACACCTTATGTCATCTGCATTAAGCCCAAGTCCCTAGGTGAACAATTCTCACTGATACCTTAGTGCTAAAGACCAATTTAACTTTATGTAACTGCTCCAAGGGAGCATCAGCATTACCTTTTTTTTTTTTTTGCATTAAGAAAGTCTAAGTGAGTATATTCCTGTAACTTACCATATAGTTGGATTCAATTCTAGTTCGTGGTAGGAATCAAAGTCATCTCGTAGGATAATACTGTCACTATGTATTTCAGCTAAAAGGAAAAAATGTATTTAGAAAAGAATTATAGCAAACAATAGATTTAGCGACACAGAAGGATCAATGTGCTGCTTTTATGAGAAATAACAGTATTTCAAATTAAAACTGAATTTTAGATGAGCAGTTGATTCTATTTGCTTTGCCCCTAAACTACTAAGGGACAAGTATAAAGGCTCTGCTGTCAGATACTTAGAAATCTGGAAACCAGAGCCTCCAAAGAGAAACCCTACGAAAGGGTCACCAGCCAGGAAAGGCAGAAGGCCACAGTCAGCACTCACGCACTAACGCAACCTGTAGGGAGAGGCCACACAAGATGTGCCTCTCATAGATTGACACACCCAGACCAGATTCACTTCTAACTCGCTTTAAAGTATAGAAGGGGACAGAACATTCCGGCTATTTGTTGTCAGTTCTTGTTGCTGACATGTTACTAACCTATTTCCTCTCCCCTTTCCTACTATCCCTCTTGCCCTCACTTGCTTTCTCTCATTCCCTATATTCACTCATTTTTTATTTAATGTGTTTCAAATTATTAAGATTTTTTTCCCTCAGAGCTGCACAGGAGAAATTACCTACATGAATAAGTAAAACTCCCAAGTAAAGTAAAGTCATGTTAGAAGTCAGGAGGAATGCCAGGTAACCATCCATAGTTTTCAATATGTTATCACTACACTTGAGAGTATATTAAATACCCATTTTTAAGCTCTAGAAGAACTTTGGGCAGCTAGAGCAAAGCATGTTTTTATAAATGTTGGAGTATATCATTCCCGCCGAATAGAGGGTGGATGAGTAAAAACAATTTCAGGGCCAGCTCCAATGGAAGTGAGCTCGTCTTTAAGGTTCTGTGAGAAACAATAATTGTTTCTACTCAAGGTGGAAAAAATGAATTTAGTGCTTAAAAACTCTCTCATCTGATTCCCATGGTTTGCTTGGGAAGTTTGTTTCAGTTAATATAAATTGTCTGGGCCTATACAATTTTGTTTGAACTAGTTTACACATGCTTTTTGGAAAAATTAAAATATGATCTGATTAACAAAATAAATTTTTTTCTAAAAGTGGCATTTTACCTTTTTTTTTTTTTTTTTTTTTTTTTGCTCACTCAAATATAATTCACTGCACTCACTGGTAATTAAAATATTGGGAAGTATACTTCCAAATTCTCTTTGGTGACATCGTCACCTATAGCCATCCTTGCCCTCTTCATACCAGGAAAGCACATCAAGTCCAGGGAACCAGGGAATCAGCATGGACTGAAAGGAATGCCTTCTTAGACGCAAAGCCTTCAGCATGATAACAGGGAAAATATGGACTTACACTGGAGAAAACGCGGTGATACATTCTGTGCATGGGAGTGATTTAATGATTCCTCTGAGCAATCAGACGCAGTGCCTGACATGCCCACAGGGTACAGCTCTCTCAAACACCCAACCAGGCTGAGACTCGGGCGGGGCACTGTGGGTCACCAGCCTGCCTCCGCTGCCAGAAGGCATGCTTCTAAGCTCTTATGTTTGTCTGCCAAAGAAGAGGAGCCCCAAGCTGTAGCATTACATAAAAGTAGAGCTTTTCAAGGCAGATTTTCCAAAGAGAAAAATAAACTAATTGGGTTTATAGGTTGAAAGGAAAAGCCCAAGAGACAAATAACTAAGCAATCTGCAAGTCCCACAGTGAGCCATCTGAAAAGGCTGGAGCCAACTAGAATGACTTCTTTTCATTCTCGTTAAATAGTATAGTGTAGGAAACTGCTTTTAAAATAAGTCTTCACTGAAAAAAAATGACAAATTTAACTCTTAAAGATCATTTGTTTTCTAGAGAATATTTTACAAAGGCATGAGTAGACTTTAATGGTTATTTGTTCATGTATTTATTTCCAAACACTGTTACATCATTGACTATACATTTTACAAATATGAATTCATTTCATTCTCATAACCACCCTAGAGGGTAGGTACTAGTATTACTTCCATTTTACAAATGCAGAAACTGAGGCACAGAGAGGTTAAGTAACTTGCTCAGTGTCACATGCCTAGCAAGAAGTAAAGGAGAGATGAGGCAGTTTGGCTCCAGAAATCGTACTCTTACCCACTACATAACCCTGCCTCAAGAACTGCGGGCCACTAAGCATGAGAAACATGAGTGATGGTAACGTTACGTGGTGCCATTCAGCAAAGCAGACGGTTATTTAAATACTCGTATTTCAGTTTGTGAAGAAATAACCAAGCTATTTATTTTTACAACCCAGTACTAATTGGAGCAGAAATCTCAAATCTAAAATGACCTGAATTCCTCTGCACTCACAGCTCCTTTCCCATTGCCTCTGTGTTCTATTCATGCTGGAACACTGGGGAAAATTCAGCCTTAGAACACTCTGTCAAAGGGCCCACACAACAGGCTCCAGGGATGAACGTACTAACAGACAGGTTCGGAAGTGCTTCCATTAGCCCTCAGCTGGGCAGCACGATGGCCTCCTTGTTGAGGTCCTATGTTCAAGCATAATCTGGACCTGAGTCTAGCTTCAATGAATTATTAGCAAATCAGACAGGGCAGAGAGTTTCCTCACCTCTATATCATCGCCCACATAGCCGGAGGAGTGAGACGGGAAGATCTAGTACTAAGGCTAGTGACACAGGGGATTTAAACACTTACCTAGATGTGGGTGCACAGTAGCCTCTGTTGGAGCTGGACCGAGAGAGAAAAAAGATGACTGATTAGCAACAAAAGCAAAATCTAGGATTAAACAATCATAAATATAATTACAAAACTTAGGTCACACAAAAATAAATTGGCTAGAACCTTTTTAAAAGAGTAAGAAGACAATGCCAGTAAACTTCCTAAAATAAGATGTCTAACTCTCTATTTAGTTATTATATTTAAAAGTAACGCATTACTCTTAAAGTGAAGAGTAGAACCCCTTACACACAGGACAGTTACTTATTATTCAAGTTTAGTCAGGTGTCCCTTGACACACAATATAAATGTGATGTGAGAGTTAATGGCTATGCCCAGACCCTTTCTGAGCACCCATTACATGCCAGGGGCTGTTGTGGGTGTTAGGGAAATCAAGAGAAAAAGCACCATCCTTCTCCTCAAAGGTTATTGTCTGGTGAGGCAACTATAATGTAGTGTAATAAGGGCTATGGTCGAGTGTTCAGAGGGTGCTGGCAGGACATGGGGGACCAGGGAGGGACACTAATTCCAGGCTGTCCAGGAGGAGAGGGTTGTCAGGAGAGGCTTCCCGGAGAAGACGACTTCTCTGCTGAGTTCTGAAAGACTAGTAGGAGGAGGATAGGTGGGAGTAGGGAAGGGAGACGTGCTTCTTTCTGGAGTAAAAGTAGAATGGCATAGAGAAGTAAGAGAAGTATGTGAATCTAGTTTCCAACTGTAAATTTTACAAAATCTTAAAACAGACTAAGTATTCCAATACTTAAAAGGAGCTGTACGTGTAAAATGCACACTAATAAGAGAAAATGGCCTCTGAGGAGAACCACAACAAGTTCAGCATGACGGAAACAGAACGTTTAAGAGGAGGGAACAGAAAAGGAATTGGGAAGACTGAGAGGACAAGATGAGGGATTTGGACATTACCATGAAAGCATGACCATCTCCTGAACATTTATGAGCAAAGGAGTGGATGTTCAAATATGCATTTTAAGAGAGGGCACTCTGATAAAGTTTGAAAATAAGGAAACCCTGTCCTTATTTTAACTTTATAATACTTTGGTTATACTCTTTTGCTCAAAAGATTTCCAAATCTATGAAGAAATATTGTTAATCACTATGTAAAAAATTAGAAATCATGACAGATATTTTTAAGTGTTTTACATCAATTAAAGTAGAATTTCAGCTAGATACAAAAAAATTTGTTTCTATCATGATGGTCAGTGCTTCAGCTATGTTAGATGAAAAGTCCAGACTTAACAGAATTTTTAATTTTTATTTTATTTTTTGGCTTTTTAAAAATTAGTTTCAGGTGTACAAAACAATGTAATAGTTAGACATTTACACCCCTCACAGAGTGATAACCTCCCTTCCCCAATCTACTACCCCTCTGACATCGTACACAGCTGTTACAATTCCACTGACTCTATTCCCTATGCTGTACAGCATTTTTAAAACTAAAAACTGATGTCTGTCTTACTGTATCATACCAACATATTGTATACATTGAAAATACTTGTGCTTAGTTTTATAAAACAGACTCTATGGAAAGTGTCATGGATATAACTATTAGTATACAGTTAATATACACATGCAAATCATCACCAGTTTATTGAAGTCTTGAAAAAAAATAGAAAAATTTAATGATCTTGTGTTTTGTGCCAATGCTTATCGGTCAAGTCATAGAGTTTTAAAAAGATTCACTGAACTGTTATCTTTAAGATTTTCTTGAAACAAAAAGAATAATTGCCCATTACCCAATAATCAATGACAAAAAATGGCACAATGATGTAAGCTCCCTCATCAAATCACACTGCATATGAATGAGCTGAATTTGAAGCTTCAAGAAAAGCAAGAGCTTATTTACAAGGTAGTTGGAAAAGTAAGAGAATTCATGTTGAAATTGAAACCTCTACAAAACAAACAAATAATGATTTTACACATTTCTTAACATGAATCAATATGCAGATTTTAAAATTCCAAGGAAAATTTGAAGAATGTCTTCTTGAGATTGACCATTTTGGAGTTGTTTTTCAGTTTATGCAATATCCCTATGAATCTCACGTTAATAATACTAACTGGACACAAGAGTAAATAAATTTACTTGGACAGATGTAGTTTTGAGACTGATCTGCTTTTGTGTCAAAGAGAAATCAGCTTTTCTACAAAAAGATGAACAAATTTTGTCCAGGTGGATGTAGCTATGAAAAGAAAATAATTTTGATATCCAATTTTTATTGGAAGACTTTTAGTAGGTGCGGAACACTTGGATGTGTGAATCTAGTTTCCAACTGTAAATTTTGCAAAATCTTAAAACAGACTAAGTATTCCAACACGTAAGAGGAGCTGTAAGTGTAAAATACACACCAGATTTCAGATACTTGGTACAAAAAATGTAAAATACCTCATTAATAATTTTATATTATTATTTATATTGAAATGTTTATTATTTAGTATATTCTGTTGAATAAAATACATTATTAAATTCATCTATTTCTTTTTGGTTTTTTTTTAAAATGTGGCTACTAGAGTGTTTTAAACTGTAAATTGCTCCACACCTCTTTTTGACAGCACTGAACAAGAGCTAGGAGGGCGATCTGGACTGGATAGCAGTTAGGGAATCATTGTCACACAGGAGGTGTAGAGTCACAAGACCAAGTCACTCAGAGAGATGTAGGGTATAAAAAAAGAGGCGAAAGGAAGAGGTCAGTGTACATTTTTGGGACTGGTAGAAGAAGAGAGGCATCAAAGGAGACTGAGAAAGAGTGCATTTCGTTATGGAAATAAGAAAAGGAGAATTTTAAGAGAGAAGAGGGCTGCAGGTGAGATTAAGCGAACCCTGATAAAGCTGATCTCTAATGAGGGCACCCCGTTATCACAGTACTGCGTTAAGCAGGGTCTGGGAATTTGGCCTCAGAGGCCATGCTCTTAACTACTGTGTAGATGGCTCTTTCAAGAAGGTTGGCTGCAAAGACCAGAAATGAGATTGTGTAGAATCTAATGAGGAAATAGTAGCAAAGGTTTTTTTTGTTCGTTTGCTTTGTTCCTTAAGATATTATGGTAGTTTAGCTGCCTTACAAAAGGGGTTTTCTGTATTTATGGGATAAATTCTTAAGAAAGGGGGGAAATCTATAAAATATTAGCTTTAAAATACAGGGAAATAAGTTAGTTAAATATAAAACTAATGGCAAATGTCAATTAGAAATATACTGGTCAGTACGATGGTTAAATAAGAATAACAAAGTATCTGCAGAGACATCAATTAAGTTACGTACTTGATTTTAAATAATTATATTAGCTAGGGCCTGGCTCCAATAAAGAGAATAAGTTATAAGATATCTTACTCTCCTTGAAGGAGTCTATCCAAATTGACATCTCCCTTTTCTAAATTATTTTGGTGCCAGGCACCTTTCACTGAACCACCTACAACATAATCAAGGGAGGGCCATTTAAAAAAGACCCATGGAATCAGACTCTCTGGGACTGGAGGCTCAGAATTTGTATTTTTAAAAACCTCCCCAGAAAAAAATAATACCAACAATAAAACCTTCCTAGCTGATTCTGATAGAAAGCCAAATTTCAAAACCACTGCAGAACTGTTCTCTTATTAAGTACATGTCTTCTCCCAAGAAGAAATAAGTTCCTCAAAGGCAGAAAATATGTCTGCAAAAGATACCAGCCTAAGCTAGTACTAGATTCTCAATAAATACTGAATTGAATTGAAAGCTCCTTCTCAGCGGTAATATATTTTATGTTATTTTGGAAAATAAATAATTGAAGATCCGAACTTTGCAAAATGTCAAAATATACTTACAGCATTGTCAGAAAGTCCTTTAGTATATATTGTCTAGGTAGTTCAAACACCTAATAAGTGTTCAACTGGATTTAATTTAACTGAACAAATTTAAATCATGTTTTAAATCACTAGTTAGGAAAACTCAATGAATATTTTGTAATAAAAATATCCACTGCCTGAGATGACATTGTTTTCTCAAAAAACCCCATACGTACTACACATTAAACTAGATAAAAGGAAAAGTGCAAATTTCTTTGAAAATGTTTACACATGTATGGTATAAATATCGTCCAAAATCTATTAGGTTGGTGCAAAAGTAATTGCAGTTTTTGAAATTATATATATATATATATATATATATATATATATATATTTGGAACTTTTCTATCATTTTATTTGCTGCTTTGAGCTCTAAGAATTAGAAAGAAAAAAATCATTGAGAAGTAAAAGGAAGCAACAGTTTTTTAAGTGGTAATAGATACTGGTATAGCATTGAGGTGAAAATACCATCTCCTGTACTGTAAATGCCAAGGTCAAGGATTTTATTTTAGGGAAAATTTGTAAATATTTAACCTTTTAAACTGCAATTACTTTTGCACCAACCTAATAGTAAAGTACTGGGCCTGGGAAACTTATTTTAATCACCTCTCAGTAAGGGGCTATATCAATCTAGCTTTATGTAGTAAAACAAGGTTTTCTAAGGATGTAGGAAGTTCACTCTCTTTTTCACACTTACTGGGGTAAATATACAACAGAAACAGCCAAGTAAATAGCCTGAAGAAGTATAACATAGTTCAACATCATTTATTACACTCCCACTTGGATAGCACTTGCTTTGCCTCATACTACTAATGTGGATAAATTACTAAATTCCTGAATTGTGTAAAGTTGGCAAAAAGATCTTTCCTCTTCCTTTATGAAATATAAAACGTACAGTTCAGAGAGGCCCTAATTTATCAGCCATCCAAATACTTACCCACTGGCATAGCTCCACGTACACCTTTCCTGCTCCTTTGCTGTTGAAGTAGCTCTGACTCATCTTTCTAGACGGCTTGAACATTTTTATCTCAACATTTTGTTGGTCTGTTGCTGCTTCTCTGCCTCTCTAAGGACTGCCCCTACCCCACTACCCACCTTGGTCCAAGTTCCCAATTCCTTTGAATCTGAAAATTGCATGACCAACTCTAACTACTACACAAAAAGTTGGTAAATGGCTTACATTAGGAAGTTTTGTTTCTAAGAATGAGAGAGAACAAAAATGTTCCTAAAGAAGTAGGCTTTGGCTTTGGAAGAAGCAGGATAGAATACACCTGTAACAGAAGTGTAAAAGACATTCCACTTTCTTCCAGGTGTCTCTGCACCACGGTAAGAAGGCCAGGAGAGACAGGCCGACCACATACATACACAGGGAAGGATGTACTGTGGTTCAGGGCCCTGCTGGTTGTCATGGGAGACTGAGTGAGAGAGGGAAAGACAGCCTGGAGTGGTTCTGTACCCAGAGTGATCACTGGGCGAGAAGCTTCATTAAATGGTCCTGATTTAGCTTCACTGATGAGACCCGTGAAACTATCCGTAAAGGCTGGACAGAACCTTACACTGTAAGGAACTCACTTTTTATCCTACCATAGAACTGTTAACAAATTTGGATATTCCTAGATTTACAAAAATGATTAGTTGTACATCCTACACTCTGGGAAAACTTCGCTCTGAGAAAAATACCAGTTCACTTTGGTTTATACAAATACTTGATGACTTATTAGATCATTTATCTTCCCATAAATGTTGAGGCCATTCACCTTAACATGAAGTTTCCACCAATAAGTTATAAACTCTTACAAACAGAGTAATGGGTAGAGGCCAAACTTTCAATGGCGCTTTAGGATTAAAGTACAATGATCATGAAATACCATATCCTGCATTTGGATTTCATGCCTTACTCCAAGGAGAGCCATGAACATGGGCAATGCACAAATAAACCCAGCTTATAGTTCTAAAGATCTATTAACTTGTTACGAATCCTAGGTTAGATGACAACATCACCATCTGTTAACAGGACACATGATGGGTAAATGAATTTGCATTTCAATGAATTCTAGATCTCACTCAAAATAAGCACACATCTCTGTAATCTTTACTCACGGACTTAATGTCACTGAGATCCACAAAAACTACAGAAACTGTGTCCTTTGGAAAGCTTGATCCGGTTCATATAACTGGACCGAACTGAAAACTGAACTTAAGTTGTACCTTGATAACTTAAGGAGTATGCCAAATGTCATCAAAAAGGAATCAACTTAGTCAAAACCACAGATAAAATATGAAATGCTAAACAGGCAAGTTAAAATGAAGATTTTACTTTGCTTAAAAAATAAAGTGCCAGAGGGTAACGGGGGCGGGGGGTGGGGGGTGGGAGATGAGGGTAAGGGGGATCGAATATATGGTGATGGAAGGAGAACTGACTCTGGGTGATGAACACACAATGGGATTTATAGATGATGTAATATAGAATTGTACACCTGAAATCTGTGTAATTTTACTAACAATTGTCACCCCAATAAATTTAATAAAATAAAATAAAAATAAATAAAAATAAAAAAAATAAAGTAAAAGCAAGTCAACAATGTAAGAATCATGAAAGAATCTCACTAAAGCCTCCATATTTATTAAAACCCTGTTTCCAGCCAAGGATTAAGAATGAAGGCCTGACATACTTTGACTTGTTTTTAATTGAAAAAGCCAAATACATTTAACACTTTAAAATGATCAGCACAAATTGGTAACAATTTTACCAGTAAGGTATTAATTAATGAGGATCGATGTAATTTCATTAGTCAAATATCTCCTGAGAGCAGGTAAACAAGAAAAAATGGGAAACTTTGAAGTTTTAAGCATAACAAAATCTTTTCATACTAGATGGATAATAAATGCTTTTAAGAGTGTCAACGTCACTCAGAAAAGTGCACTTATGATTTATTTTCAAGATTCCTTTTGATATTTTTGATAGTGCCACTTAAAAGTTATTTGTCCTCCAAATTCTCCAGCAAGAACCACCCAAGTTATTTGTCTTGGTAAAATTCAAACTTTAGATCAATAATGAAATGCTTTGGTGATATTCTACCTCTCGCTTAGCTGAACATTTTCCTAGATGCTATGGAACTATTAAGTGACCTGAAGATTAGGAATGTGATTTTTATTAATATTTCATTGAATATGTAAAGAGAACAGGAAAGGATTTTTTAAATTGATAGACTAATATAGTTGAAAATGAAAGAAAGCCAAATATTGTTTTTAGAAGATACTTCAAAATTCTTTGAAAAAGCATATCTCTGGTAGAGCTTCCTTTTTATTCAGCTGTGCTATTCTTGAAATGATTTACTAATCTCCGTGAGCTAGCATAAGAAAAAGAACTGAAACTGCCTTGAATGAATATAAGAAATCTGTACGAATGCAGATTTGATCAAGACAATTACGCCAGGAATACTGAGGGTGAGTGTTTGCTATGTCAAACAGTTGTAAAGAGACCCAATTCACATCCCGACAAGCAACTCACATCACAAAGACTGAGTAGGATTAACACGAAAACACGTAAATTCAGCAGCAACATTTTCTAAGAAAAACATGCTACTTGGTCTCTTTAAACAAGGTTACTATTCATTTGTTTAAAATAAAAGTAGAAAAAGCATGTACTGACTGACACTTGGTTGAGTAAATGACAAAAAGCACTTAGCCACGTATGTTAACACACCTGTATGTGTGTTGGTGCTGCTTCTAGAGTCACAGAGTTTCAGGTCCTTTCTAAGGAATATCTTCATTTTTGGGGGATGGGGGTCGTGGGGGGGGGGGCGGTAGTGAGATTTAGTTTTAATAGTTCATTATTTTCCACTCAATGTGAGTTGATCTGATCATCACTATTATATGAAAGTAACCATTATACTTATCAATCTCTTTACAAACTTTTAAACACAACAATGTGAAATATCTAGTGTTTGACATGAGAGTTACTCCGTGAGCATTACCTTTCATTTATTAAAGATATTTTCTCTATTCTTTCCAATTATTTAGAACATCTCGCAGACTATAATTAATAATCTGTCCTTATGTCACTGGCAAGAGCGCACTGGCTGAGCTTTGCAGACAGAAATGAAGGATCAGAAAGTTCCTGTGAACTTCAACAGGAAGCGAACACCTCCAATTCCGTATTAGCACCTATGACTTCATTTGGGTCCCAGAGCTCAGTCATTCTTTCCCTAATCACAGTCTAATAGCTTACATCTTTGGGTGTTTTTTAGTAAATATCATAAACATGGACCATTATGTGGCTTCTCAATATGAAATTGAAGCAGAAAATTCTTCCTATCATCAATTCAATTTGTCCAAGAGACAAATTACATGCTGAAAGGGAAGAAAAGCTTCATTTCTTAAAAAGCATTTCTGTGTTTATGCTCTTTCAGAAATAGAGCCCCCAGCATCTCACCCAGCAGCCTAGAAATAGGCATGTTAGAAAGAATGAGGTCATGTTTAATTTCCCCAAAGATTGCTCTTTTGACAAAAGTGTTTTTCTTTCAACTAACTTATTTTGGAAGGAAAATTTTAAATAACGATGTAACTCAAAAATATATTTCAGCCAACTTATTCAACAAATTATTCAGTCCAAAGGATGGAGATTTCACTATGCAGAAGAAAAAATAAAAAGGATGCCTAAAAAAAATGAATTGAGGGGGTGGTTAATGAGCTCTGTGTTAATATTATTGATTACTTACCAAAAAAGAAGGCTTTGAGTCAGACAAGCACTATATTTATGATGACAGACAGTTCTTACAAATAAAGGTATTATGTTATGGGAACTACATATCCTAAATCATTTTAGAATTCAAAGGCCCTAGGTAATTTTGCCTCAGGTATCTCTTCATCTAATTTGAAATTCAAATGTATAAAACTTTCAAAGCTAAATATGACAAATTAGACACAGTCCGTGAAGTTACAATTTAATGAGCTATGAACCTAGATTTTCATCTCCCCAGGAATAATTTCTTTATTACTTTTTGTATTTTATTGCAATAAGGCACCATTTGACCTTCAAGTATGATAATTAAGCTTCTAAAAATGTTATAAATTTAGAGTGAAAATAGTTCTCTCTGTGTTCAGGAATATACTTATGATCAGTATAAAAGATTATTTAACATTTAAAGACAGTAAAATTACACACAGAACCAGCAATATTAGGAAGTGTTTTTCCCTCTTCCCTTCCTCCCTTATTTCCCATCTCAATGTGATTTGCGTTTCATAACAACTTATTATCTCTCAAATTATAAAATAAATGAAACAGGAGCAAAATTAAAATATATCTTTATAACATACAAATGGGGGAACAGTGAACTCTTTCAGGTAAGATTTATTATATTATGAGCTGTCAATAATTATCTTAAACACTAAAACTTATGACTCATCATTTTGCCACGCTCATGGCCTTACCTTTTCTGGGAAGATAAGTCATACATTTTTCAAAACTTGTCTATGATATGAATAAAAGTTTTAAGTGAAAACACAGAATACAAATGATATACCATTTGAGTTTTTAAAAAATATTACTGTGAAGTAGTTTTTAAAAAATCTTAGACCTTTGAGAACTTGAAGAGATGAAGTTCACAGACAGAGCAGGGGAGAGGAAGTGCAGCTATAAATTAATCTGTAGCCTGAACACATATGGCTTTTAAACAACATTCAGAGGTAGGGGTAGAAAGGAAAATAGGATCGGCAGCATCATCACCATCATCAAAAAGTAATAACAATAATAATAACAATACTAATACTATTACTACTACCACGAACAAATCTTATTGTTTATGTTAGGAGAAATTTGCTAGAAGTCTACGAATATCTATCAATATCTGCTCTCCCCTTGTTTATTTGAACAGGACTATGGCCCCCAGTTAGAGGTATATTTCTCAGTGTCCCCTGCAGTTTCCTGTGGCAAAGGAATTAAGTTCTGTCCATAGGAAAGTGAGAGGAAGTGACCTGGGTCATTTCCAGGGCTGGGTCATGCCCTCTAAAGCACTCGGGGAGCTTCCCCGGCCTATCATCCTTCCTGTTGCTGGGAGCAGCCAGCTGGGCCCTGGAGATGGGCGCTATGTACACAGCAGTCACTCCCCCCGGCCCGGACCACCTGCCTCCACACTGCTTTGTGGCTAAGAAATACACCTCCTGCAATTTAAGCCACCTGCAGTTTGAGGCACTTTACCATGGAAGCTTAGTCTATACCAAAGAGTTAACTTCCTGTGGGTTGGGGATAGGGTCCCTTTTGGGGAACGGTATTCTCTCTGTATCCCAGTCACAATCTTAAAGGCCAGAGCACATATGAAAGCTGACTAGACTGTGAGCGCCTATGAGTATGACTCTGTGTTATATATCTCCACACTCCCATCCTAGCACAAGGTCTAGTATGTATGTTAGTTGATTGGGTACTACTAACACCAGCAAGACATTATTGCTGAAAGCACTGTTAGAAAATCCTAACGTTCTATGTTCTCCTGTGTCCCCTCCTCTCTTAGTTACTTATACACTTATTGTCGTCTTCATTTCACCTTACTTTTCACTTTCCTATACATATCTAAGGACAAATGGTACAATGTGCCTTGTCCTAAAATAGATAATGAGGCAGCTTACAAAAACAGGACAGACAACCGAACAAGGCCATAAAGTGGAAAAATCAAAGGTGATGACTAATGAGGGTCAGAAAAAATACATCCAGCTGAGATTAGCATGCAGCATAAAAGCTCTGACATATTAAGTTTGGTTCTGAAGCTATGAAGTTACAGAAATAGAAAAGTTCACGACAGGAAAGAACACATGTTGCTCAGGCGAAGGGCGGCTATTTCAGGTGCAGAGACTTAGAAATGCTCCTCCTGTGGTTTCCTAGAAAGCGGACACCGAGCAATGCAATGAACATCATTGGAAATAACATCCATCCAACTGTGAGTTTTGGGGGACTATTTCTTATAAAGTCCATCAGTGTAGAAGCAAGGAGTGTATAATGTCTAAATATGATTGTAAAAACAGTTCTGGGGGTGCAGGAGGGGTAGGCTGGCTGGCAATTAAAGAGACAATTTTGGAAAGGTACACCTGCTCTAGGTGGGTCATTCATTCCCTCAATAATATTTCAGTGCCAGGCACTGGGTCAGGTGCTGGGAATATAAAAATGACGCAATCTCTGCTGGATCAAGAGATTCAAAGGGCAGTAGGAAATACATGTAGAGGTTAACAGATGACAATGCAATGTGGCGAACCCCATTCAGTTAGTAAGGATAAGGTGGAATAGTGACAAAGATAAAGATGATAGAGGAAGAGAGACTTGAGATGGAGCTCTAAGGCTGAGTGCAACTTACCTGGTAAGACAGAGGAGGTCACGAGGAGGGTATTCCCGGGAAGGGAACTGGCATGTGTAAGCCCCAAAGATAGGGGACAGGATGGCATGTGTGATGAAGCCAGTGCCCACTGCAGCTGCAGCACAGAGTTTGGTGTTAGGCGAGGGCAGGCAGTGTGGAGAGAGCCTAAATGCAGAGAGAGGCGGGGGCAGATCACAGAGGGCCGTGAAAGCCAGGCTAATGCGACAAAGGTAGGCAGTTATGGGGTTTGAGGCTGGCAGTGAAAATTAGGTTTATGTTTAAGAACATTTTGATACATGTGTAGAAGGCCTGAACCAAAGAAATGGCTATAGGTGTGGAAAGAAAAGTGCTGGTGTAAGTGATATTAGGACGATAAATTGGCCTTAGGCACACTGGGCACAGATATGGATGAAAGAAAAGGAGGAAAGAAATGCTACTTAGGTCTCCGTTTAGTGGCTGGGCTGATTAAGTCACTAACCAGACTGAAATAAAGGGGTCGAGATTTGGGGAAAAGTCCAGATTAGCTCTGAATACATCGAGTTCAAAGTACCTAAATGGCATCCAAATGTTAAGTGCCTGGTAATAATAGTGAGAGGTACCATTTATAGACTATTTGTGTGCTAGCCAATATCCTGTGTGTATCATTACTGCATTCAATCCTCACAACTTTACTATGTTCCTTCTGGGCAAAGCATATTGTACCAGGCTCTTGGGAATGGTATGAGACAATCCAAGCGTTAGGTACTATTATTTCCCCTATTTTACAGTAAGGGAATTGAGACTCAGAAAGATTACACAGCTAGAAATTCCAGAACAGAAGTTCAAATTCCAACATAGATAGCTCCAAACTCCGTGCTCCAAACCACTTTGCATTACTGACTCTCTGAGTAAGCACCAAGCAAATGGACAGATTAAAATCACAGGTGTCCTGAGATCACCAGAGACAATATAGAAATTCAAAAAGAAGTCCGAGGGAAAAAAAACCACTGCCCACCCCAGAATGTATCCGTGGGAAGAACAGGAACTGGTTAAGGAGCCTGAGGAGCAGGGAAGTCAGGTAGGGTGAGGACTAGAGGCCTCTGGATTGGTGGGCACTTAGCACGTGACTGATGACCTGGAGGAGGACGATTTCCGGAGAGTGTGGCATCAGAGGCCAGATGCTGGTGTGGGTGGAGTGAAGCCTGAGAACACATACTGCTCTTTCAGGGAGAGCGGTGGCCAGAGGAGTATTCGCAGTCAAAGACTGGAGCGTTTCAGCTCTGAGGTGAAGGGGAAAGAGAAGGCAGAATTGCTGAGGAAGACCTCAGAGATGGCAGGAATGCCAGGCCACTGAACTTATGATTTCCTGTAAACGTGTTTTGGTCTTTCTTTCTCTTCTAGGTTTAGACGAAAATACCTCTGTTACAAGTTATTTAAGAAAAGGATGTTAATCTGCCTTATGTCGCCACACAACTCCCATGTGTCTGGTACAGAGTTCCATACATGCCCACTGGGAACACAGCACAACATGTGTTAATTAACATTCATGAACTCCAATTCTCAACATGAGTGTAAAAATCTGTATAAAGTATTGCATGAAATAACTGAATCTTCAAGTGTAAAAATAAGGTTGGATTAATAGGTTGTATGAAATAATATTTCACAAGACCAAATAAAGTCGTAATTTAATATGTGTTTAACCACAGATTTCCTGCCTTTCCCCACCTAATTAGACAGACCCAAACGTAGGCTTTGTCCTTCAAAAGTGGGGGAATCCAGCAGATTGCATAGCAGCTTGAGTAGAAAGCGTACTTCTATGGGCACCCAAAAGAACTCAATGTCAAGTCTTCTCACTCATAAATCTTGGTGTTTTGACTTTGGACTAGATAAAGCTGTCAAGTGGAAATGTATATAGCCCTTAGAACTGAAAAGAAAGCTGTTTAAATCTATGTTCAATCATCTTGGAGAAAACAGCACCAGTCCAAAACACTGTTCTTTAGAAAATTAAAAAAGTAGTCAGACCCTCCTAGAGCCAGCAGCAAGACATTTTACTGTGGCCCTGGGAGTCGGCTCTTTGTCATTCCCCTCAATCTTCTCTGTTGTAAGGATCACTTAGGGACACTTTTTGACACCCACTGCCCCAGGAGGGCTTCAGTTACTTCCCCTGTTGGGTAGTTTATGAGACCTTGAAGCAAGATTAAGGGTTCTTGGATGTTTTACCTGAGCCTCCTAATTCAGCTCCCTTTCTCTGTAAATTACAAAGCACAGGGATGTCAGGAAGAGCAGTTGTAACTGCTAAAATGAAATGTAAGCTACAAAATAGCCATGGGGAAAACAGATGTCTTCGACTAGCAAAAGTTTTATTGTGGGCAAATTCAAGTGAAACACATCATTCATTATTTTTCACTTCAACCATTAAAGTAGACATGGTAAATTGCAATTCTGATTGTTAGTCAATTCTGACCTGTTTGGTCTGAATTAATTTAAAAATTGCATGTCAGGGTATCAGAAAGACATTCAGTCCTATAAGCTACCGAGTAACCAAGGATAACCAAGATTTTGGTAGATCTGATTTACAATTCATACAATATTTGGGTACAAAAGCTATTTCCCCCAGCTTTATTGAGATATAATTGACAAATAAAAACTGTATATTATTTAAGGTGTGGTGTACAACTTGATGTTTTGATATGTGTATACACTATGAAATAATCACCACTATCACGCTAACTAACATATCCATCACCTCACATTAAAAGGTATTTTTAAAGTGCTGAAAAATATCTTAGTAGGTTAAACACTTCACTCACTTTGTGGACTTGGCTTACTGAACTTTTTATCTCCCTGCACCTCAGAGTTTAAATATAACTTCACCAACACTTATTAGAAAAGGATTGAATAATTCCCAAGAGTTTGGGGTCTGAAGGATGGAAATACACTGCCTACCACCATGATCCAACGGCCCCCATAAAATACAGCCGCACTTTCTACCACTCACAGTTCTGTGGGTGATGAACTTCAGAAAAACTGCTGAGCCGGAAAGAAAGCAGCCAAGGTTTTCTGCTCCAGCTGTAAGCCTGACCCCTTTCCTCCTGACATAAAACATTTGCCTTTGGTTGCATCCACTTCCCTCATCCCAACAACAGAGAATTCCAGCATGGTTTATAAATGGCATGTACCCTTTGGGGGCACTACAGGGCACGACCGCTGTCGGCCGTTGAGCCTGCCATCTGGCCTTGCTAAATAATCAATGGATGTGTTTGCAGAGGGTATGCCAAGAAGCCCACAGGCCACTGCATACATGCCACACCATTATTCCCCCGCCCTGGCCTCCACCGTGATTTGAGCACACTGCTGGACCGGCAGCTGCCATGCCGATACACTCACATCAGCTCCACACATGCCACTTTGGTTTACAAGGGCTCAAGAAAAGTGTGGTTCTCTCCTCGGTGTTCAGGGAATTAAGTGATTATCTTGTTAAGTGAGGTTGTGGTTCCTGAGGGTTTTAATGTTTAATTTTTTCTAATTTAGGGATTTACTTGGTATAATGGAACCAACCCTGGGTGTGAGTCCAGATATGGATTCTAGTCTGGCCACTCATGAGGAGGGGATATTTGGCAAGTGAATGTCATTGGTTTCATCACTAATCTACAGATAAGGAATCCATGGTTCTAAGATCAGAGCATACATTCAAATATTCCTCATTCTCAGTCTATAGAAGACACTCATATTAACATTTTCAACAGGACTCCTTTCATGTGATTCTGAGGGATATGGATTGGGTCTATAGCTCTCTCTAGATTGTTCAATAATAATTCCTGCAAAAGACTGGTTTCCTCTAGTTCCATTCAGGTTTTCAATCTATTCTGAAATTGCCTCTATTCTGTGCTTTGATCACTTCCAACAGTAGTTCACAAAACACTACCACGTTTGCCTTTAAAATCAGTTAGTGACATTTTGGACAATCCCACAGGCAGTCACTTGGCTAACTCCCTTACCTCCTTGGTCTTTGCTCTGATGTCACCTCAGTGAGGCCTGCGTGACGTACCCACCACCCTATTTAAAACTGCAGGCCGAATCTTCCCCCTCCATCCAACCATGTAGTCTTCCCCTATCTAGTTGTTGTTTTTTCCTACAGCATTTACGACCCTCTAACATGGCACCACATTTAATCATTTATTACATCTCATATTTATTGTCTCCTCTCCACTGGAATGTAGGCTCTAGGAGAGCAGGGATCTCAGCTCTGTTCACCCAGGTATCCCAAGATCTAGTGTAGAAGAGTGCCTGGCCCACGGTAAGCATTCAATAATCCTTGCTGAGTACTGAATGTTAAATAAATTCACTTTATTTTCCACTGCTGGTGAATGAACCTAAGCATCTTCTACTTTCCAAACCGTTTGCAACCTAGAACCCCCCAGATTGGAGACAAGAATACCCTGGTCCCTTGTCTGTACTGTGACATGTCAGCAGAACTCTGCTGGAGAGGCGCTCACAGTTAGGACCTGGAGCAGGATCTCAGGATTCAAGATGAAGACCGAAAATCCCTGAACTTGGTTTATGTTCCAGGAACACAGAGGTGGTTCATTCGTGTTTAGAGGGGAATCTGTGAACAATTGTCAGATTTCTTAACACGATGGCTCATACATCTTT
The DNA here is from genome assembly GCF_057876585.1 of Rhinolophus sinicus. Taxonomy (NCBI): domain Eukaryota; kingdom Metazoa; phylum Chordata; class Mammalia; order Chiroptera; family Rhinolophidae; genus Rhinolophus; species Rhinolophus sinicus. The sequence goes on from NC_142504.1 coordinate 47,390,458, forward strand.
CAACCTGAGGTCAGTGTAAAGAGCATTGCTTTGGGAATGGCCACACTGCCTTGTGGTGCTCTGTGGCAAAGTTCAGGGTTAAAGAAGATTTTTTAGAAAGTGATTCTTCAATAGTAAAAATTTTAAGGTGAATATTCAGCCAACATTTATGAGTGTCTGTGTTGTGCCAAGCATTGTTAGATGAAACGTTAAAAAAAAATTAAGTCATTGTTCCTGCTTTCAAGAAGCTTCCAGTTGGGGAAGGACATGAGTATTTGAACAACAGAGGCCAATCATGTTAAGAGAGTTGGCAAATCTGCACACAGGAGGAGACATGGGAGATGCAACTTAGAGTTTTCCTTCACTCCTTAGAAGTGATTTATTCCACCTGCCTCAGCAGACTTGTTCCTTCTTCTTCTTAAGTAAAACCCTACATTTGGAGGAAACTTGTGTTATTTCTTTACACCTCAAATAATAGAAATTCACTGCAAAAAATCATAAAATACAGATAAATTTTAAGAAAATAATTAAACTGATCTACACAGGCTTTTTAATTCATATTGTCTGACCTTGATTAAAACTTTCTTCCAGGAAGATCCCTTTCCTGTATCATTTACTGAGCCTGTATTGTCACACAGCGGAAGGTCACACAGAGCCTAGAGCCAGACCGACTTTGTCTATGATTCCAACACCCTCATAAAGCCTAAGTCCAAAAGTAAATGCCTGCCCACGAGCATTCTCTCCTCATCCTCAGGAAAGGAAAGGCAGTCCCTGGCATCCAGGCGCTGGCCTGGCACTCACAGCCGGGCCTGCTTGTGCTTCTGTTGGACATAAACAACTTCACAGAACACCACCTTCAGACAAAGCCATTCTGTGATCATGACGGATCAAGACAGGACCACTTCGTAATCATGTCTGAACACAGGTACAACCAGAACACTGTCCAACACACAATATTCCAGGCACCCCCCACTCCTGGCTACCAGGAGAGGCAGCTCCTTCTTTACCAATTACAGCTTTAGCTTTGCTCTAGTCTGTCCTCCCTCTAGATAAGATTTATTGATACCCCTAGCCAAAGTATTACCCTACTTCCTGACAGAATCCAAAACAGAGCAAAGCTCCACTTCCATAAACCCTGGTCAAAATCAGGAAATACGGCCCAAATCTCATAATAATTCCTTTTGTAACATCCTCTTATTAAGATGCCCCACAGCTCCCCATGGTGTGCACTGTCCTATAGACCAAGCTGTAACTCCAACCTGTCAACTCTAGGTGTCCTCCCAGTGGTCTTTGGATACAAGGTATTGTATGCCTGTAACTATGTTCTGAGAGGGCGTGGGAAAGGGACGGAGTGGGAAAGGGGAGGGGGAGGGAGACGGGAAAAGAGAACCCATCCTTCCTTTGAGCCAGCTTTCCCCTCTGGATGCCCTATCTCTCTATTTCCCTTTAACACTAGATTTTTCCAAAACTTTAACTTTAAACACTGCCTCACTTTTACTTCTCAATTCACAATAATCTCCTTTCCCTCAACTGACTCCAAAGCCTGGGCAAAAATTTTCCATAATACAAGGCAGCTTCATTCAGGTGGTCTGGTCTCCCCTGAAACCATCCCAATTTAGTCAAATTGCCAATAACCTTCTAATGGCAAAATCCTAAAGCTGGTTTCCATATTTCATGCACTGCTTTCTCTCAGAAGCCTTTGTTCCTGTTGAACACCTCTACCATGTTGAAATGTCTTCGCTGAGTTCACTCCACCTCTGAAGCTTGCTCATTCTCCAGAATTCCCTATTCTTCTTGCTCCTGCATAGTCACTAGCATTCCACATTCAGCCTCTTCCTCCCTCCTCCTGAGGATTCCCTGGATGAGCACATCCTCTCGTCAGCATCAATACGCTGAGGGCTCACAAATCTGCCTCTGTTCTCAGCAGCTGCTGGAGAGGCCTGTGGGATGGAAAGCAACTTCATCAGAGCCAGCGTGTCAAAGACCATTCATTATCTTTTCTTCCAAACACTTCTAAGTTTTCTTCATTTCTCTTCTCAATTCCTGGCATCATCATCCACCCAGTCACCCAGGCCAGAAAAAAACAGATCACCCCAAATCCTCTCCAACTCTCACTCCCCACATGACACCTTGTTTCTCAAACATGTCTACATCTTTCTAGTCTCCAAGACATTTAGTTCTCACCAGGACGACTACAGGATCCCACTACTGTGTTTCACTGCCTCCAATTTCTAACCTTTACACCCCATGCCATGCCACCCCCCGTTTTCTTTCTATAACACAATTGTTCATGTCACTCTCCTGCTTGTCACTGCCTACACAACAATCTTTAAACTCCTGAGCAAGAGACAGAGGGCCCTTTATGACCCATTCCTCTTACCCTACCAGCCTCACAGCTTACTCGTAGCTCATGCATTGGCAGCTTCCTCTTTCCTACATCTATCAGGTCAACTGTGCCTTAATTCACTCAGTAAACATTTACTGGGTGCATACTATGTGCCAGACACTGTGAGAAGTTTTAGAGATTCAGTGATAAAAAGCACAGTCCTGGGTCAAGATGGTGGAGAAGGTGAACACTGTACTCACCTTCTCTCACGACCACATCAAAATTACAACTGAACTACAACTACATACAGAATAACCATCACTGAGAATCACCTGAAGTTTAACTGAACTGAAGGATTCAACTAAGGACATACACAACTAAGACATATAGAAAAAGCCACCCAGAGACTGGTAGGAAAGGGAGAGATGCGGAACGGGCTGGTCCCACACTGTGAGACCATTAAAAATCAGGAGGGATATCTCATCTGTGGAGATCCCTTGTGTATGAGTGAGGGGTCCCAGCCCCACAACGGGCTCCCCAGTCCAGAGTTCCAGTGCCAGGAAGAGAAGTCTCCATAACTTCTGGCTGTGAAAACCAGTGGAGACTGTGTCTGAGTGAGGAGGGTGAGCGGCTGCTGGAGTCCCAGGCCTTCCTCTTAAAGGGCCCACACACACAATTACTCACGGAGAGACTCACTTACTCTGAGCTCCAGCACTGAGGCAGCTGCTCAAAAGACATCAGGTACATACAGAGAGGAACTGAACTGTCTGGCTTGAGGATGAGGTCTAGAGGGGCAGCTTTCTCCCAGATAGAACAAGCCATTGTTTCATTGTTGAGGCCTCATGCAACCCAGCCTGCATGCGTAAGCAGGTGCCATATCTGAGTCTCCATCAACCAAGCTAACATCCTTCCCCCATCCTGGTGATTCCCTGAAACCCCTACCTCACCCAACTTGCAGGCCCACCCAAACCCTTTCCAGTGGTTTTTCTACACAAACAACCTGTGTTGGCTGAAGCAGTGGACTTTCCTAAAATTTCTCAAAGGTACACAAACCCCAAAAGTGTAGCATCTAGCCTCAGCATGCCCCATACTACTTGCTAAGCAGCCCCAAACCTGGCACTAGTGGCAGCTGGTCTCAGTTTCCAGCTTAGCCTCTCCCAGGCACCTCTAAGCCAAGCACAGTGGCAACCATCTGCAGATCACTTTGTAGTTCTTACCAAGTGACCCCAGCAGGGCACAGGGAATAGGTGACCTTGGCCTGCATCAGAGCCCCTCACAAGATGCCCCAGAACCAACAAGCACAGTGTCCAGTTTCAGACCATACCAGGGCACCACTCACCACCTCCACAAATGACACACACAAAGGGCAGACTGGGCGGGCACCAGAGCGTGGCTAAAGTGAATCCTGCTCTGTAGGGTCAGTCCCTGCACAACAGCACCTCCACTCTAGTCACAGCCAGTCTTCACAACCAATCCTTCCCACTGACATGCAATCAGCAACCAAGGTTCAACTACAACAAGAGGGCACACTCAATGGACACATCTGGAGCACCTGGCTCAGGTGACAGAGGAGACTGCCACTTGGCTCCACACGAGCTATATATGGACACTCCACCAAGACAAGGAGACAAAGCAGCTCTACCTAGAAGTAGAAACAAGCACAGGGAGGCAGGCAAAATGGGGAGACAAAGAAACATGTCCCAAATAAAAAAACAGGACAAAATTCCAGAAAAAGAACTAAACAAAATGGAGACAAGCAATCTACCACATGCACAGTTCAACACACTGGTTATAAGAATGCTCAATGATCTCAGGGAGAACTTCACCAAAGAGATAGGAGACATAAAAATGGAGATAGAAAACAAAAAAGAACCAGTCAGAAATGAAGAATACAATAATTGAAATGAAGAATACAATAATTGAAATGAAGAATACAATAATTGAAATGAAGAATACATTAGAGGGAATCAACAGATTAGATAAAGCAGAGGATTCAATCAATGATTTAAAAGCTAAGGTAGTAGAAAACACCCAAACAGAACATCAAAAAGAAAAAAAAATAAGGATAGCTTACGGGACTTCTGTGGCAAAATTCGCATGCCAACATTCGCATCACAGGCGTACCAGAAAGAGAAGAGAGAGAGAGAGAGCAAGAAATTGAAAACCTATTTGAAGAAATAATGATGGAAAACTTCCTTAACCTGGTGAAAGGAATAGATATACAAGCCCAGGGAGCACAGCGAATCCCAAAGAAGATAAACCCAAAGAGACCCACACCAATATACATCATAATTAAAATGCCAAAGGTTAAAAAAAAAAGAGAGAGAATCTTAAAAGCAGCAAGAGAAAAGCAGTTAGTTACCGACAAGGGAGCTCCCATAAGACTGTCAGCTGATTTCTCAAGAGAAACTTTGCAGGCCAGAAGGGATTGGCAGGAAGCATTCAAAATGATGAAAGACCTACAACCAAGATTATTCTATCCAAAGAGGCTATCATTTAGAATTGGATAGATAAAGAGCTTCCCAAGCAAGAAAATGCTGGAGGAGTTCATTGCCATTAAACCAGTATTACAAGAAATATTACAGAGACTTCAAGAAGAAGAAAAAATATGAATAATAAAATGGCAATAACTACATATCTATCAACAACTACTTTAAATGTAAATGCACTAAATGTTCCAATCAAATGACATAGGTTGCTGAATGGATAAGAAAACAAGACCCTTACGGACACTGCCTACAACAGACTTACTTCAGCTTGAAATACACACACAGACTGAAAGTAAAGGAAAGCAAAAAGATATTTCATGAAAATGGAAATGAGAAGAAAAGTTGGGGTAGCAATACTTATACCAGCCAAAATAGACTTTCAAACAAAGGCTATAACAAGAGACAAACAAGGACCCAGTAATCCCACTTCTGTGTATTTATCTGAAGAAACCCAAAACACTACTTTGAAGGGATATGTGTATCCATTTGTTCATTGCAGTACTATTTGCAATAGCCAAGTTATGGAGACAACCTGGGTGTACATAAATGGATGATAGGATAAAGAAAGGTGGTACATATATGCAATAGACTATTACTCAGCCGTAAAAAAAAGAATGAAATCTTGCCATCTGCAGCAACATGGATGGCCTAGAGGGTATTGTGCTGAGTGGAGTAAGTCAGACAGTGAAAAATAAATGTCATATGATTTTACTTGTGTGTGGAATGTACAGAACAAAATAAGTGAACAAGGAAAACAGAAACAAAGTCATAGATACAGGGAATGTTTTGATGGTTGTCAGATGGGAGGGGAGTTGGAGGGGAGTGGGTGAAAAGGGGAAGGGATTAAGAAGTACAAATTGGCAGTTACAAAATAGTCACAGGGATGTAAAGTACAGCATAGGGAATATAGTCAATAATATTGTAATAACAATGTATGGCATCAGATAGATACTAGATTTATTGGGTGATCATTTTCTAAGTTATAGAAATGCCTAACCACTATGTTGTATACCTAAAACTAATATAATATTGTATATCAACTGTAATTGAAAACTAAAAAAATAAAAAAAATAAAAACAATAACAGGCACAGTCCCCACCATCAACAAGCTGGTATCTAATGCCTGACAAAGCATATGTAACAATGTTCTGATTGCAGTATGCATTAATAGTTGTCAAATGAACAAATGCATGCTCAACTGAGAGACTTCTTTGAAAGGCCGTGCAATATGATGGCTACATCCTGGGCAACTGGCCAAACTACTTTGGCTCCAGTCCCAGCTCTTCCAATTTCTCGTTGTGTGACCTTAAGCAAGTTATTCTCACTACCTTTGTTTCCTCATCTTTCAAGTGGAGATAATAATAGTCTTCAGAGGGTTCTTGTAAAGATTAAATGAATTCATGTTTGTAGAATGCTTAAAGTGGAGTCTAGCATATAATCGTACTGACAGAGTTTCCATTTGTGCTATTATTGTGTCTTGACAGTTGCCAAGACCAGCTTGACAGGAGTTTGAGGGGGATCAGAGGTGTTTTTTTCAGAAGGAGGTAATACCTAAGCAGAATCTGAAAGCCTGACTTAGCCAGATAGAGACCTAAAAGGGTGCAGAAAATGAAAACAGGGACAGTAGAGTACAAATAACACTGGGGTGATCCAGTGAGGTGCATTCCAGGAAATTTAAGGAGAAATGAGAGGGTGACAAGAAATGAGGTGCAGAGGGAAATTGAGGCCAGGTAGTAAAGGACTTTCCTTGCATGCTGTGATAAGCAGTACGGATTTTACTCTGAAGATAAACTATTGCCTCCAATTGAGATATGGAAGGGTTTACGAAAGGAATGATAGAATCCTATTTCCATTTTAGTAAGCTCATTATAGGACGTGGAGAAAGCACGAGCAGGGAAACTAGGCAGGCGGGTATTAATCAGTTTCCTAAGGAGACGATGGGGCGTGATCTAAGGCAGGTCGGTGGGAACGGGAAGGAAGAGAGAGATGGAATCTTCTCTCCTGTTTTTTCTTAACCTGATGCTGACCCTTCACGTCTTGCTCCCTAGAATCACTTTCCTGAGGACCCAAAGCAAATTTAGCTACCTACATCCCAGCCCTCAAGAACAGGAAATGGTTCTTTTCACTGTTATGTCCATATTCAGTACTAGGAGCCAGGACAGGTCTTGCAGGTGCCAGATACGTGTTTGCAGAATAAAATCCTTCAGTGAACGTCTTTTAAGGAAAGGGATCGAGATGACAGATTATTAAGACATCACTAGTATGTTCTCTGATCCTTTTACTTTTTCAGTGTGCTTAGCCTGCAATACAGTCTTGTACTATCAGTTGTCCCCCAGCTCCACAAAGCAGTTTGCTTTGTTAAAATGGCTTAATTTGATTAAAATCAACAAACCTACTAAGTATGCTGTAACTGAAAGACACTGTGCTATGGCATATAGAGATTGTCATTTTTTCTCTCTCTGATAAAAATATTAGATATTCCTCATCTACTGCATAGGAAATTATTACATGTAAAATTTATAGTATTTTCTTCAGGAGATAATTAATGTTTTAATTAAAAGTAGATAGGGTCAAAATAAAGATACAGTTGATAACACCAATTATTTCTCTTATTATTTCTGATAGCAGGAAACCATCACTCATGGTGGTATTCTTTCCACCCTACCTTGAATGGATGGATGGATGTGACTTCAGTTGATTAGGTGCTATTGAGAAGCTCAATGTTTTCCTCTGGTCCTGGGCTGAAGAGCATTTTTAATAGCATCCCTGTCTACCACCATATAAATCATGTTCTTGTACGATACTACTACATAAGATTTTATTTTCTCACTGCCTGAGAATTTTTCCCTGGTGATATTTCTTGGCTTTTTCTTTTCATTTTAAGTAAACCCAATCCCAACAATTCATTTACAGTATAAAAGATTAAAAAATCCAAGGCTTAAAACAAATCAGCTTTTAGGTAATGATAAATGTTAATAAAATGAGACATGTTTTTCAGACAATATACAGTTTTCAGGATATTAATGCTCACTGCTGTTTGGTGTTCTATGTTTTCAATAATGTGAGTATTTTTCATAGCCTGAAAAAAGATTTGCATGGTGATAGATTCCTTGAGCCTACAACAAAGGTAATCACATTTTTTCATTCTCAAAAGTCACAGAATAAAAATTTGTTTCTCCCAAGAACACTGATAATATATTTGAAACTATAATTAGAATGAGGTTTTCTCATTCAAGAGTTATGTATATATATTCTCGGAAGCTTGCCCGTAATAATCAAGTATCACATGACTTACGCAGAGACATACTGATGATGTATATATTACTCCAAATAATAAATGGTATTTTCTTAGGCTTTTCAAAAACCAATATAATTTTTCCTCTTCTCTCCTAAGTCCATTAGATTCTCTCTAGTGGAGAGATAATTAGTAGAAATTTCCTTTATATTCAATAATGTAATTCATAAATTAACAAATTTCTCCAAAACAGCAGTCTGTAAGAAAAATGGATAATATGCCTACGATGATGGTGAAAAGGGCATGACATTTACGAAAATTGGCTTCAAATGTATTCATTGTCAAGATGCTTGAATCAAGGAATATATGTGCGCTGGGAAAGACCTGTATTCCACCTATCAACATTTTTTTGAGTGGCTGCGATACCGCCGGCGCTATGTCAGGTTCTGGGAAGCAGAGCGCTTAAGCATCATTCCTATCCTTGAGAAGCTCAGTCTCTTTCAAGGTGGCATCCATCACTTTTCAGAGGAAAATTCTATGTGAAGTGGCAAATGCTACAAAAAAGACACAAAGTCAGGTGGAAGCTCAAGAGGGAACAAAATTGTGTGAGGCCACTGATCCTTTTCAGTGTGTGTGTGTGTGTGTGTGTGTGTGTGTGTGTGTGTGTGTGTATGTGAACGTGTTCATATGTGCATCTGTGAAAACTTGGTATGGGTGAGAGTCTGGATGTGTATGAGGCCGTCACAAAGCAGAAGTCACTCAATATAACTAGTGTACACTTCATCTATCTAAAATGATACACCATGTATCCACAAGTCTGAAATTAATAGTGCACACAGCTGAAAAATGATATAGATAACTTATAACATGATCAAATACTAAAAGCAATGAACAGAAACATTTTCAACAAAGTTGACAAAAAATTTAAGTGGTAAATTAAGCAGATGTGTTTTTGTAGAATTAAGTGTTTTTGTAGAACTCTAAAATTGCTAAGATCTATATTTCCAAGACAACTAAATATAATTCATTAGAAAAAAAATTGTGAAAAGAAGATAAATTTTCTCTTTTTTTGGTTCACAGTTAATACTTTCAGAAGTCTACAGATCTTTCTCAATAATTACCAAATAAATTATTAGGGATATTGTGTTTCCCAAAAAATGAGACCTAGCCAGATTATCAGCTCTAATGCGTCTTTTGGAGCAAAAATTAATATAAGACCCGGTCTTATTTTACTACAATATAAGACCGGGTCTTATATATAATAAATATAATATAAAACCAGGTCTTATTTTAATATAAGACTGGGTGTAATATAATATAATAAGAATGGGTCTTATATTAGTTTTTGCTCCAAAAGATGCATTAGAGCTGATGGCCCGGCTAGGTCTTATATTCAGGGAAACACAGTATGAAGGTGTCAATAATTCCATTTTTTAAGCATCATGATCAAGTAATAGTGATGAAATATTTACTCAATACACAGAACATAGGACCCACCATAATTAATTTTGACACAACCAACATGGACAAGTCAAAGATGATTCTTACCTCCTTGTTCACACAACTGCTGGGCTAAAGCATCTTTGAAAATAATCTGGCCCCTGTGTGTTGCTGTTGCCCTAGAAACGAATAGGAAAAGGTTAATACAAATCTTTTAAATTTGGTGAGAACAATGTATTTTTTTAACTTTTTAAAAACCTCATTTTTAAACATTATCATGTGGATATGATTTTTTTAAATGCATCTGAACAAGTTATAAAAATTAACAATATAGGAATGGTGGCAGTGGGGCACACTTTTTGAGTTCTCCTCCGGATCTTATCACAAACAGGATATCTATAACCCATCAAAGGACTCTCTGCTCATCATGCAGAACAGCTAAGAGACTCGTGCAAGGATTACTTGAAGGTGGGCAAATTGGGCGAACAGGGGAAGAGGGAAGGGAGCTGAGTGGAGACACAGCCGCATTAGTGGCTGTGGAGACATGGCCCGCACCTGCAGCTGGGGAGACGTGGCCCGCATCCACGGCTGCGAAAACGCGGCTGGCATCCGTGACTACAGAGACACAGGGGCTCCCAGGATGGAACAAAGAACACAAAAACCAGGAGGTGGGCTCTTTCCCTGCGTCCCACAGCTGATCTCTCCTGCCGAGGGACGCAGCACTTGAGGCAATAACCTTATCTGAGACCTCCAGCTGGGCCCTAGGCCGGACAAAGGACACAAACTCCATACCTGGGCCCCTGCCCCCGCTCTTCCAATCCTGCCCCCGCCCTTCCAGAGACTTAAACTGGCCCCTGAACTGAGGAGTAGTGTCAGATTACAGAGGAGCCTTAGTGCTCAGGCTCTGGGAAGACCAGTGTGCAGCTCTGACCCAGGGAAAAGGCTAGGAAGAGTGTGACTTTTGCTGGGCTAGGAGAGAAGAGACTCCTCAACCCCTAGCCACCACCTTTTCTGGCCTGTGGGAAGAGTGTGACACTGCTGGGCTGGGAGAGAGAAGACCCCTCCATCCCCAGCCCACACCCTTTCTGGCCTGCCTAGGGCAGGGCAATTACAACTGCAGAGGCCCTCCCAGGGATCAGCAGTAAGCAGCAGACACAGCTCTGGGCTTTCAGCAGCTCAGAAATCTCCCACCCGCCCCCCCCCCCCCCACACACACACATACACACACACGGAAAAAGTGCCCTAAGACTCAGGAGAACTGGACACAGGGCTGGTGGTGCTCCTCTCAGTGCGCTATGTGCAGGCAAGGGCAGAAACTGCACTGGCTTTGTAGAAACTACCATCCAGACCCCTCAGGGCCCCCGCATCTAAATCTGCAGTCCCAAGGTCACTCTGGGCACCAGGTGACCAGCTCTGCCTGCACAATACACAGAGGACTCTTTGGTGCAGCAGAGGACAACCTGGAGATTACTTGGTGGGCTTAAGCCAAGACTGGCGCTACTGTTTTGTTTTGTTTTGTTTTTATATCTTTCATATCTTTGCCTGTGTTGAGTGTGGATTATTGGTTGTTTTTACATGTGAATGTATTTGGTTTTTTCTTTGTTGTTGTTGTTGTTGTGCTTTGTGATTTGCTTTGTTCTGAAATTGCCCTACCAGGGCCGAGCTTAAGAGGCACAAGATTCAACACACCCAGAGGCCAACTCCAGACCAAAACAGAGTACTATGGGGTTTGACCTACAAGTGACACACCCAGAGGGAATTCTCTACAGGCACAAGACCATAGGGGCCAAGCCTCATTTAAGCAGTCAACCCTCACGCAGCAGAACAACCTGCTGTAGGCAGAGCAGAGTCTCACAACTAGTCAGCCTAGGAGTTAACCCCACCTACTCACAAGCAAAAAGCAATTAAAGATCAACTTTAACAGGACAATATACACAACACAAGAGTCACCTTTGGCGCGCACATAGAGGAGAAGAACAAAGTAGTGCAAGTCAAATATAAAGGACACATACTACTTAAGATAACCCAGCAAGAACTAAGAACCCTAGGGGATTTACCTAATACATGGAAGCAAACACAGAGAGTCAGCCAGAATGGGGAAACAAAGAAACATGTCCCAAATAAAAGAACAGAAGAAACCTCCAGAATTGGAACCAAATGAAACAGAGGTAACCAACCTGTCAGAGACAGAGTTCAGAACACTGATGATAAGAATGTTTAAGGAGCTTAGTGACAAAATAAAGGATAGAGAAATCATAATGAACAACCAATTAGAACTAAAGAAAAAAATAACTGAAATAAAGAACATACTGGAAGGAATTACCAGCAGGCTAGATGGAGCAGAGGATCGAATCAGCAACTTAGAAGACAAGTTAGCAGAGATCATCCAAATGGAACAACAAAAAGAAAAAAAAATAGAAAACAATGAAAATGGTTTAAGAGACCTCTGGGATAACATCAAGCTTAATAACATGCACATCATAGGAATACCAGCAGGTGAAGAGAGGAAGCAAGGGATTGTGAGCATTTATTTGAAGTAATAATGACTGAAGACTTCCCTAACCTGGTGAAGGAAACTGACATACAAGCCCAGAAAGTGCAGAGAGTTCCAACCAGGATACAGTGAAACAGGTCCACACCAAGACACATTATAGTTAAAATGGCAAAGGTTAAAGACAAAGAGAATCCTAAAAGCAGAAAGAGAAAGACAGTGGGTTACATACACGAGAACTCCTATAAGACTAACAAATGACTTTTCTACAGAGACTTTGCAGGACAGAAGGAAGTGGCAGAGATACTCAAAGTGATGAAAAACAAAGGCCTACAACCTAGATTGCGTTATCCAGCAAGGTTATCATTTAAAATTGAAGGAGAGATAAAGAGCTTCCCAGAAAAGCATAAGCTAAAGGTATTCATTACCACCAATCCAGCAGTGCAGGAAATGTTAAAAGGGCTTCTGTATACAGAAGATAAAGATGAAAAACATCTAAGTAATGAAGAACAGAAATATAAATAACAAAATGGCAATAACTGTGTACCTACCAATAATCGCTTTAAATGTAAAAGGATTAAATGCTCCAATCAAGAGACATAGGGTGGCTGAGTGGATAAGAAAACAAGACCCTTGCATATGCTGTATACAAGAGACTAACCTGAGATGAAAAGACACACAGGCTGAAAGTGAGGGGATGGAGTAAGATATTTCATGCGAGTGGAAATGAGAAAAAAGCTGGAGTAGCTACACTTATACCTGACAAAATAGACTTTAAAATGAAGAATATATTAAAAGACAAAGATGGGCACTACATAATAATAAAGGGATCGATCCAACAAGAGGACATAACCCGAGTAAACATCTATGCACCCAACATAGGAGCACAAAATATATAAAACAGATATTGACTGACATAAAGACAGAGATCAACAGTAACACTATCATAGTAAGGGACTTCAACACACTTCTGACAACAAGGGACAGGTCTTCCAGACAGAAAATAAATATGGAAACAGCAGCCTTAAATGACACATTTGATGAGTTGGATTTAATCAATATTTTCAGAGCATTTCACCCCAAAGCTGCAGAATACATAGTCTTCATAAGAGCACATGGAACATTTTCCATGATAGATCACATGTTAGGTCACAAAACAAATCTCAATAAATTTAAGAAAATTGAAATCACACCACACTGCTATGAAATTAGAAATCAAATACAGGAAAAAAACTGGAAGACACACAACTACATAGAGGCTGAATAACATGTTACTAAATAATGAATGGCGCAACAATGAGATCAATGAAGAAATCAAAAGATATCTCGAGACAAACGAAAATGAAAACACAATGACCCCAAATCTATGGGCTGCAGCGAAAGCAGTCCTAAGAGGGAAATTCATAGCAATGCAGACCTATGGAAACAAACAAGAAATGTCACAAATCAACAGTTTATTCTTACACTTAAGGGATCTGGACAAAGAACAGCAAAATAAGCTCAAAGGGAGTACAAGGGGGAGATAATAAAGATCAGAGTGGAAATAAATGAATTAGAGACCAAAATAACAATAGAAAAGATCAATGAATCTAAGAGGCAGGTTTTCAAGAAGATAAAATTGACAAACCTTTAGACAAACTCATCAAAACAAAGAAAGAGAGGACCCAAATTGATAAAATCAGAAATGAGAGAGAAGTGCCAACAAACACCACAGAAATCCAAAAAAATTAAGAAATTACTATGAGCAACTGTATGCCAACAAATTAATCAATCTGGAAGAAATGGACAATTTTCTAGAAACACACAACCTTCCAACAACAGACAAAAGGAGGCTTTACAGTTGTAAGTTACTCTGCTTTCAGGAACCATGTTAGGTGTCCAATTTGGTACTTTTGCAGGTATCAATTAGAACAGAAGTATTTCTCAGAATATCTCAGTATCGATGAGTGTCACTATAAATCCTGAGTGTGTGGGGACATGGGGAGGGGCATTATGTAGGACCCAAAACACCACTGATAATGTCAAAAGGCTCACAACAGATCAAAGACAAAGGAAGAGGTGCATCAGAGTTCACTAATGGAAAGGTAATGGCGACTGGGAGCTGGTGAGGAAGACAAACTTGAATGGATGAATTTTAAGAACAAAAACACACTTGAAATAAATACGGCACAAATAAGTTATCCCAACACATTGAATTATAATAATTCCAAGATGTTTCTTTCATTCCATTTTGTGTGCTGCTAAGGGACAAACATGGGAGGTATAGTCTGAAAGACTTAATGGTTTAGTTTTAAAACGTTTCAGCTATGTCTGGAGCTTCAGGACAGTGGATCAGGCAGAGCTTAAAGAAAAAATGTATCTCTTCAAGAAAACTGAGATCAGATCCAATATATCACTAAATATTCACGATTTTCCCATGATTTGAAGTAGATTATTTTAAACTGACACAAAAGTTGACAACAAATCTGTTCTAAACAATGTACCGAACATTGACATGTGGTAATTTACTAATTAGAGAAAAATAGGCAACACTTACTTCTGGAAGTTGTGAAACTGAAATTGTGCAAACAATTAACTGCATTGAATCAATAGTGAAAATTGGTAGACTTCGTGTCCCTAGCATTATTTCAATCTGATTCCCCTGAGCCCAGCCAATTTTATGCCTATGAAGTAGCCACTTTTGGAAGCAAATTCACTTTTAACAGGGTTGCATTTATTTAAAAACAAAACAAACAAACAAACAAACAACTGAAGGTATCCAAAATGAATACACACCTGAAAGTATTTTCTGAGGGAACTACTCAGCTAAGCTGCGGTATTAATAAGCACAAGCTGGTTTTAAGAATAATTGCTTGTAGATGCCTTTTAAATGATCATTTTACATAAAAAGTTACTTTATTATACACCCAAGTAGTGCTTCTCAAAGGGCAGCACCATTTCTTGGCTGAGGGAGTGGAAACAAATTATCTTAAGGGCTTTTCAAAATGCAACACTATCCACCCCTGGAAAAACTACACTTTTTTTTCTCTTTTTAAAGCATCCTACAGACTTTAAATTCTAATTAAGTAAATATCAGTCTTTAATAGCCCACATAAAGAAAATTTCTTCGGGGTCCCCCCTTTTTCTCAGAGTAAAGAGGTCTTGAAACCCAAAACTGAGAAAACCACTGTAGTTTATCCTTAGCCACACATGGTCAGTTTCTGGCTCTGAGCTCATAAAGCAGCAGTGTGATGAAATTACCCATAGCTGCTATATAAGGCCCTGGCTGGGCTGAGCTTGCTGTCCGTTATAGCCCAGGAAGCTGATTTGTGGTGACCTGTTGGACTTGGACGTTTTAGCTGGTTTTCTCCCCGTTTTATTTTTTCCCTTCCCTCTTGTTTCCTTGGTCTCATTTTTTTAGTTAGTGTTATTACTTAGTATTGTAGTTAGCATAGTTAGTGTTTATTAGCCCCTCCCCCCACCCCCACCCCCCGTTTTATTTTTCCCCTTCCCTCTTCTTTCCTTGGTCCCTTTTTTTTTAGTATTATTAGTTAGTATTGTTAGTACAGTTATTACATTTAGTCAGTGTAGTTGGCATAGTTATTGTTTATTAGCATTGTTAGTACTATTGATAGTATATTTAGTCAGCACAGTTGGTATAGTTATTATTATTAGCAGCGTAGTTAGTACAGTTGTTTGTGAGCACAGTTGGAGAGCATTGTTAGTATCATCAGTGAGTGTAGCTAGCGGGTCACCATGTCACGTGAGTTTACAGACATCCCTGTTGACCAGGAGCCCCCCAGTGCCCATTACGAGCTCATTGGATCCATCGGCGAGGGCACCTTTGCCAACGTAGTGGTGGCCATGCACATGCTCACGCAGACGAAGGTGGCTGTGAAAATCATCAAACAACGGGTCTCTGACAAAACGCGCAGTTCTCTCCTGCAAGAAGTCCGCTGCATGGCAGACTTGCACCATCCTAACATCGTCCAGCTATTCCACGTGATCAGCTGGGCGGAATCCCTCTACCTGGTCATGGAGTTCGTGCCCGGAGGGGACCTGCTGGACTACCTCCGTGCCCACGGCCGCATGTCGGAGGACATGGCCCGCGGCATCTTCCGGCAGCTGGTGTCAGCAGTGCACTACTGCCACGAGAAGGGCGTTGCTCACCGGGACCTGAAGCCAGAAAACGTGCTGCTAGACGCTCGGATGAATGCCACACTAGCAGACTTTGGACTTGGCGCATCCTCCAACATCCATCAACGCAGCACGTTTTGTGGCAGTCTCTTATATACAGCCCCAGAACTGTTCCTGGGCGAAACGTATGACAGTTGTGCCTCGGACATCTGGAGCCTGGGAGTGCTGCTGTATGAGACGCTGACGGACACCGTCCCTTTCCACGCGACGAGCTGGCCAGAGCTGATGATGAAGATAGCCAGCGGGCGGTATGTGGTGCCAAGCTATCTGTCCATTCACGTGGTAAACCTCCTCCAAACACTGCTGAACCTCAACCCTAAGCAGAGAGACGATCTGAAGGCCATCATGCCAGATCCCTGGCTGAACATGGGCCAAGAGGAAGAACTGAAGCCGTATGTTGAGCCACCCAGTGATGACATAGACACCTGGGTCATAGAAGAAATGGTGAACCTGGGCTTTCGCTATGAAGACATCAAGAACACTCTGTCTAACAAAATAGGCAATAACATCCTGGCCACATACCGCATTTTACACAGAAAAAACTTAAAATTCCGGACTCGAACCATCAAAGTGAAGCCCTTCCATCCTCCTGAGTTCCAGAGCCGCAGCCCCTCCCCAGCCCAGGAGGTTCAATCCGAGTGGTCCATTTGCCAGCAGGCAGAGCAGCAGCCTATGGCCCACGAGCCAGGGCAGAAGGCCCAAGAGTCTGCGGGTCCTACATACATCCAGGAGTACAGCATAACCATTCCTGAGTCCAGGACCACCCCACCTCCATCCAGCCCAGGATCCAAGACCGCCATTCCTGAGCCCAGCCGGGAGTCTAGAAATACCACTCCTGAGCCCTCCCCTCCCAAGCACTGCTGGGGCTCCAGGACCTCCACTCCCAAGCACAGCCAGGGCTCCAGGACTGCCACTCCTGAGCCCAGCCGGGGGTCCAGGACCGCCACTCCGGAGCACAGACCAGGCTCCACGACTGCCATTCCTGAGCACGGACCAGGTTCCAGCACCATCCTTAGCCCAGCCCCCCAATGTCACCCTGGGGACTCTCTCTCCAGCCACAGCACCAGCAGCAGCAGTGGAAACACAGAAAACATCAAGCCGAGCCGGCGGCAGGTGGTTAGGGGGTGCTTCAACTTCTTACGAAAACTGTTCTGTCTGCCTCCAAAGAAGGGGTGCTGCAGACGCAGTCAAGTAAAGCCCCTATAGACTTTTGACAGCAAACGTGGGGCTAAACAAGACTCCAGGGATGTCAAGCCTGGCTCCATGCATTTTAAAGGCTGAAATAGATGAAACTGAGGTCCAGGGAGCCTGATCACGTGGTGGGGGAGATCGGCCAGAGGCTGGATGCAAACTGCAGGTCGCAGCAGTACAAGAAATACACATGCTGTGTCCAAGGAGCCGTGGGAGAGAGGACTTGGGCCAGCAGACAGCGGAGATGTGACCAGTGCCATGGCATCTCTGCGTGGGATTCCCGGCCAGGGTATCTGGCATCGCCGTGGCATCCAGCATCGCCGGGGCCTTCAGAAGGATCTCCTTGGAGGATGTCCTGGAGCTCCCTGGGAGACAGGAGGAGGGACCACCATTGCTGCAGGTCCACCACTTCGGCCCCCAGATGGGTGTAACTTCACAGACTGGACTGTTTTTCCTGAGGCCCTTCTTCCCTCCCCTGCTCTGTGGGGAGGGGATGGTTCTTATTAAAGCCCTTGGTTTTCCAAACCTTTCAATAAATGTCTTGCTTCAGAAAGATGTATTGGGTACTCTTGTTTTGCATCCTCCAGTATGAGGAGCGTGTAGTGATGCAATACTTGGACTTAACTGGCACAACTCTGCACCTTTGCATGTTGTACGCTCTTGGTCTTCTGTTCCCTTGGCTTTGAACCCTCAGCTCCCTTGTCCATTTCTCCTTTGTGGCAGGATGGTGTTGCTTGCTCACACAGCACACATGCTGCCTTCTTCTTGTGGATGCTCAATTGGAAGGAATCACAGACGGTCCAAGCCAGTTATGGTGACCAGTCCCCTCTCCCAACCCCCTGCTAGTGATTGGATGAGGCAGGGACTCATGACCTAGTTTTGGCTAATGAGGTATTTCAGGAAGTCCACAGGGGCTTCTGTGAGAGATTCTCCTTCCTGTGTGCCCAATGATGTCAACAGGAATCATCTCTCCTGACCTGTTGGCTTTGCCTCCTTCCACTGTGCTGGCGTCATTCTCAGGTGGTCTTTCCGTTTATGAAAGCAAAGTGGCCACTGACAGCCACAGGGTGATGTCACATCCCAGCAGCGTCCCAACAGAAATAGAGTGTCTCTTCCCCATGATTCCAGCACTGTCTAAACATATGTATCTTTAAAGTGACATGAGCTGCCAACAGCCCCACATCCCATTCTTCTTAGAGGTCAGAGCGTGGTTGGGTCACCATTATTGGTGAGAATGGAACATTTCCCTGAAGTGTGCTGGAGCACGGAGCAGGAAAAAACCCAAAGGTTTAACACTCCATTCAGCACAATCCTTGTCAAGCACTAGATTCTACCACCAGCTCAGCTGAATCAAAGAATGGAGTCTAGAGGAATGGCGGCAGCGGGGTGGTCTTCTTGCGTTCTCCTCCGGAACGTACCACAAATTGAACATCTATAACCCATCAAAGGACACGCTGCTCATCACACAGAACAGCTAAGAGGCTCCTACGAGGATTACTCGGAGGTGGGCAAACTGGGTGAGCCAGGGAAAAGGGAAGGGAGTGGTGTGGAGATGCAGCCTACATCCGCGGCTGGGAGACGTGGGGGTCCCAGGACACAGAACAGAGATCACAAGAGCCAGGAGATGGGCTCTTTCTCTGCGTCCCACAGCTGAACTCTCCTGCCGAGAGAGCAGCGCATCCCATGATTGAGGCAGTAACCTCAGTAGAAATCTCCAGCTGGGCCCTAGGTCAAACAAAAAAGCAAAAGCCCTACCTGGGCCCCTTCCCCCACTCTCCCACAGCAATCCTACCCCCGCCCTTCCAGAGTCTCAAGCTGGTCCCTGAACTGAAGAGCAGTGTCAGACGACAGAGGAGCTGTAGTGCTGAGGAGCTGTAGTGCTCAGGACCTGGAAAAAGCCGCTTTGCAACAGTGACCTAGGGCAGAGGCTGGGAAGAGTGTGACACTGCTGGGCTGTGAGATGGCAGACACTTCCCTTCCCAGCCCCCAGCTTTTCTGGGCTGCTGCGGTAGGACAATTACAGCTGCAGAGACACATGTGGGGTTAACAGCAGACGGCAGAGGCAACTCAGGGCCTTCAGCAGCTCAGAAATATCGAGCCTTCCACACACCCACACACCTCCACTCTTATCCCCCACACCCCCAAGGGAAGAAATGCCTAAGACTCAGCAGACCTGGGCACAGGGCCGGCTGTGGTGCACTCAGCGCGCGTATGTGCAGGCGAGAGCAGACACTGCACTGACTTTGTAAAAACTACCAACCAGTCCCCATAGCCCCGCGCACCTAGAACTGCAGTGCCAGGGTCACTCTGGGCACCAGGTGGCTGGCTCTCCCTCTACAAGACGGAGAGGACTCTTTGTACAAAAGAGAACAACCTGAAAATTGTTTGGTGAGCTTAAGTCAAGACTGGCGCTGCTCTTTTGTGTGTCTGTTAGTATCATTTTTAGCATATATATATATATATATACATCTTCCCCTTTACCTCTCTCTTCCTTTCTCTTTTATTTTCTCTGCCCTACTTTTCTTCCTTCTTTCCATTTTTCTGTATTGATTTGTGTGTGTGTGTGTGTGTGTTTGATATTTTTGCCTGTGTGGAGTGTGGGTTATCGGTTGTTTTTACATGTGAGTGTATCTGGTTTTTTTCTTTGCTGTTCTTGTTGCTGTTGTTGTTGTGCTTGTTGATTTGGTTTGTTCTGAAATCGCCCTACACCAGGGCCCTACAACACACCCAGAGGCCAACTCCAGACAAAACCAAAGTAATACCGGGTTTGACCTACAAGTGACACACCCAGAGGGAACTCTCTACAGGCACAAGACCTCATGGGGGTCAAGCCTCACCTGGGTCAGCAGCTCATCCACTGTGGGCAGAGCCAATGCTCACAACTAGACAGCGTAGGAGTCAATCCAACCTACTGACAAGCCAAAAGCAATTAAAGTTCAACTTGAACAAGAGAATACATACAACAGTCACTTTTGGAGCACACGCACAGGAGAATAGAGAAGTGGTGCAAGTCAAATATAAAGGACACATACTACATAAGACCCCCCCAGCAATGACCAAGAATCCTAGGGGATCTACCTAATACATTGAAGCAAACACCGAGAGTCAGCCAGAATGGGGAAACAAAGAAACATGTCCCAAATAAAAGAACAGAAGAAACCTCCAGAATTGGAACCAAATGAACTAGAGGTAACCAACGTATCAGAGACAGAGTTCAGAACACTGATGATAAGAATGTTTAAGGAGTTAAGTCACAACATAAGGAAGGATAGAGAAATCATAAAGAACAACCAGTTAGAACTAAAGAACACAATAACTGAAACACAGAACACACTTGAAGGAATTACCAGTAGGTTAAATGAGGCAGAGGATGGAATCAACGACTTAGAAGACGAGTTAGCAGAGATCACCCAAGCGGAACCACAAAAAGAAAAAAGAATAAAAAAGAATGAAAATGGTTTAAGAGACCTCTGGGATAACGTCAACCGCAACAACATGTGCATCATAGGAATTCCAGAAGGTGAAGAGAGGGAGCAAGGGATCGAGAACATATTTGAAGTAATAATGACTGAAAACTTCCCTAACCTGGTGCAGGAAACCGACATACAAGCACAGGAAGTGTAGAGAGTTCCGACTAGGATGCACCCACACAGGCCCACACCAAGACACATTATAGCTAAAATGGCAAAGGTTAAAGACACAGAGAGAACACTAAAACTAACAAGAGAAAGACAGTGGCTTACATACAAGGAAACTCCTATAAGACTATCAAAAGACTTTTCTACAGAAACTTTGCAGGCCAGGAGGGAGTGGCAGGAGGTACTCAGAGTGATGAAAACCAAAGGCCTACAACCTAGATTGCGTTATGCAGCAAGGCTATCATTTCAAATCGAAGCAGAGATAAAGAGCTTCCCAGAAAAGAATAAGCTAAAGGAATTTATTACCACCAAGCCAGCATTGCAAGAAATACTAAAAGGACTTCTGTAAATAGAAGAAAGATGAAAAAAATCTAACTACAAATTTAAAAATGGCAATAACTATGTACCTATCAATAATCACTTTAAATGGAAACGGATTAAATGCTCCAATCAAGAGACATAGGGTGGCTGAGCGGATAAGAAAGCAAGACCCTTGTATATGCTGTATACAAGAGACTCACCTCAGATCAAAAGACACACACAGGCTGAAAGTGAAGGGTTGGAGTAAGATATTTCATGCAAATGGAAATGAGAAAAAAGCTGGAGTTGCAATACTTATAGCTGACAAAATAGACTTTAAAATGAAGAATATATTAAAAGACAAAGATGGGCACTGCATAATAATAAAGGGATCAATCCAACAAGAGGACATAACCCTAGTAAACATCTATGCACCCAACATAGGAGCACCTAAATATATAAAGCAGATATTGACTGACATAAAGACAGAGATCAACAGTAACACTATCATAGTAGGGGACTTTAACACACCACTGACAACAAGGGACAGGTCCTCCAGACAGAAAAGCAATATGAAGACAACGGCCTTAAATGACACATTGGACCACTTGGATTTAATCAATATTTTCAGAGCATTTCACCCCAAAGCTGCAGAAGACACGTTCTTCTAAAGCGCACATGGAATATTTTCCATGATAGACCACATGTTAGGCCACAAAACAAGTCTTGATAAATTTAAGAAAATTGAAATCATACCAATTGTCTTCTCTGACCACAGTGCTACGAAATTAGAAATGAACTACAGGAAAAAAACTGGAAGACACACCAATCCATGGAGGCTGAATAACTTGTTACTAAATAATGAATGGGTCAATCATGAGATCAAGGAAGAAATCAAAAGATATCTCGAGACAAACGAAAATGAAAACACGACGACCCAAAATCTGTGGGATGCCGCGAAAGCAGTCCTAAGAGGGAAATTCATAGCATTGCAGGCCTACCTAAAGAAACAAGAAACATCACTAATCAACGGTTTATCTTCACACTTAAGGGATCTGGAGAAAGAACAGCAAAATAAGCCCAAAGGGAGTACAAGGAAGGAGATAATAAAGATCAGAGTAGAAATAAACGAAATAAAAACCAGAAAAACAATGCAAAAGATCAATGAATCCAAGAGTTGATTTTTAGAGAGGATAAACAAAATCGACAAACCTTTAGCCAGACTCATTAAAAAAAGAGAGGACCCAAATTAATAAAACCAGAAATGAAAGAGGAGAAGTGACAACAGATACAGAAATACAAAAAATTTTAAGAAATTACAAATTTGACAATCTGGAAGAAATGGACAATTTTCTAGAAGCATACAACCTTCCAAGGCTAACTCAAGAAGAAACAGAAAACCTGAATAGATTGATTACCACCAGGGAAATTGAATCAGTAATCAACAATCTCCCAACAAACAAAAGCCCTGAGCCAGATAGCTTTACAAGTGAATTTTTCAAAACATTCAAAAAAGAATTATCATCTATTCTCCTCAAGCTGTTCCAAGAAATCCAGAAGGAGGGAAGGCTCCCAAACACTTTTTATGAGGTCACTATCACCCTGATCCCAAAATCAGACAAAGACATCAGAAAAAAAAGAAAACTACAGGCCAATATCTCTAATGAACATAGATGCAAAAATAATCAACAAAATATTAGAGAACAGAATTCAGCAATACATTAAAAAGATCCCACACCATGATCAAGTGGGATTCATTCCTGGTATGTGAGGGTGGTTCAACATCCGCAAATCAATTAATGTGATACACCACATTAACAAACTGAAAAATAAAAATCACATGATCATATCAATAGATGCAGAAAAAGCATTTGATAAAATCCAGCAGCCATTTATGGTAAAAACCCTTAAGGAAGTGGGAATAGAGAGATCATATCTCAACATAATAAAGGCCATATATGATAAACCCACAGCTGACATCATACTCAATGGGGAAAAGCTAAAACCATTCCCCTTAAGATCAGGAACAAGGCAAGGTTGCCCACTTTCTCCACTTCTATTCAACATAGTGCTGGAAGTCAAGCCACAGCAATCAGGCAAGGAAAAGAAATAAAAGGCATCCAAATTGGCAAGGAGGAAGTAAAATTGTCATTATATGCAGATGACATGATACTATACTACCAATAATAAAACATCAGAAGGAGAAATTTAAAAAACAATCCCATTTACAATTGCTTCAAAGACTATAAAATACCTGGGAATAAATTTAACCAAAAAAGTAAAAGATCTGTACTCAGAAAATTATAAGACACTGAAGAAAGAAATGAAAGAAGATACAAATAGATGGAAACACATACCATGTGCATGGATAGGAAGAATTAATACAGTTAAAATGTCCATACTGCCTAAGGCAATATACATATTCAACGCAATTCCTATCAAACTACCAACGACGTTTTTCACAGAAATAGAACATATAATCCGAAAATTTATATGGGACCATAAAAGACCCCGATAGCCTCAGCAATCTTGAGCAATAAGAACAAAACGGGAGGTATAACAATACCTGACATCAAATTATACTACAAGGCTACAGTAATCAAAACAGCATGGTACTGGCATAAAAACAGACACATAGATCAATGGAACAGAATAGAGAGTCCAGAAATAAATCCATGCCTATATGGCCATTTAATCTATGACAATGGAAGCAAGAATGTATGGTGGGGTAAAGACAGTCTATTCAATAAATGGTGCTGGGAAACCTGGACAGACACATGCAAAAAATGAAGCTGGACCACCTCCTTACACCATGTACAAAAATAAGTTAAAAATGCCGTAAAGACTTAAATGTAAGATCTGAAACCATAAAATTCCTAGAAGAAAATATAGGAAGAAACTTCCTCAGACATTACCCGGAGTAAGATTTTTACTGATGTATCCCCTCGTGTGAGGGAAGTAAGAGAAAAAATAAACGTGGGATTACATCAAACTAAAAAGTTTTTTCACAGCAAAGGAAACCATCAATAAAACAAAAAGGGATCCTATTGAATGGGAAAAGATATTTGCCAATGATATATCTGATAAGGGGTTAATATCACAAATTTATAAAAAAAACTCACTCAACTCCAGAAAAACAAACCACCCAATTAAAAAATGGGCAGAGGACATGAAGAGACATTTTTCTAAAAAGGACATACAGATGGCAAACAGACATATGAAAAAATGCTCAACCTCACTAATCATTAGAGAAATGCAAATAAAAACCAAAATGAGATACCACCTCACCCCAGTCAAAATGGCTATCGTCAATAAATCAACAAATAACAAGTGCCGGCAAGGATGTGGAGAAAAGGGAACCCTTGTGCACTGTTGGTGGGATTGCAGATTGGTGCAGCCACTATGGAAGACAGTATGGAGGTATCTCAAAAATCTGAAAATGGAACTACCTTATGATCTAGCAATTTCACTCCTAGGTATCTATCCGAAGAAATCCAAAACTCTAATTCAAAAACATTTATGCACTCCTATGTTTATTGCAGCACTATACACAATAGCCAAGACATGGAAACAACCGAAATGCCCATGGGTAGACAACTGGATTTAGAAACTGTGGTACATTCATACAATGGAGTATTACGCAGCCTTAAAGAAGAAAGGAATCTTACCATTTGCAACAACATGGATGGACCTAGAGAACATTATGTTAAGTGAAATAAGTCAGACAGAGAAAGACGAATACCATATGATCTCACTTATATGTGGAATCTAAAGAAGAGAATAAGTGAATGAACTAATCAGAAACAGTTTCGGAGACATAGAGGAAAAACTGAGGGTTGCTAGATGTGGGGATGGGGATAAGAGGAAAGGTGAGGAGATTAGTGAGCAGTCAGTAACCACAAGATGGCCATGGGGTTACGAAAGTTAAATTGGGGAATGAAATCAATAATGTTGTAAAGATTTTGTAGGGTATCCAATGGACACTTGTCTCATTAGGGAGACCACCTCAGGGATGATGTAGATGCCTGATCACTGCACTGTACACGTGAAGCTGAACAATAATGAATGTCAACTATAAGTTTTTATGTGTGTGTGTGTGTGTGTGTGTGTGTGTGTGTGTGTGTGTGTGTACTTACAAGAAGTGGAGTACAGCATTAGGAATAGAGACAGTGGAAATGTAATGTCTCTGTGTGATGTCAGAGGGACAGTGGATGGGGGAGGGGGTTCACACAGTGTGAGGGATATAAATGATACATGTCTAAGTATTACTTTGTCTTGTGTACCTGAAACTAATAAAAAAAATGTGAAAAAAATTTAACAATAGAGTCAAGGCTTAAACCAATATATCTGGGTTGAGAATTATCTTCTGGTTTTACTTTGTAAAGATACTGTCACATTTGTGGGCTTATTCTGAAAATAGCATATGTGAGCAAATCCTAGATAGACGAGAAAGTATGGAAAGGATGCTTGTTAAAAATTCTTCTTCAGGAGAATTTGATATAAAATGTTTTGTGGAGCAATACGATATTAGCACTGGAGAAGATGCTTTTAATGTGTTTTTTTCTTAAGTCAATAGTCACCATCACACAGAGAAGTGAGAGAAAATTACACTTTTTTTAAAGTTTTTTTTTTTTTTTTACATAAAAAAGAGGGCTATTTGGAGCTTTCATAATTACAGAATCTGTGTGTCTTGCTCCCCACTGGGTCTAATTCACTATTTGAAAGAGATGTGTATCGTTTACCTGCTCTAATCAGAGCTGTGCACATGGACTGATGTAGAAAGTAACATCCTTGGGGAAGATGTGTTATTCACTGGCTATAATAGGAACTGTTTTATTGAAGGAAGAATTATTTATGCTTTATAGTTGGCGTGTTCTTCCTTAAAAAGGATTTTTCTGGTACAAAATGTATTAAACAAATTTAAACAGAAAATCATGTCTCTAAGAAACCTGATTTTAGAAAATAAACCATACAAAATCTTTTAAATAACTAAAAATATTAACATTAAATCTCAACTTTAGTTCTAAATAAAACCATGCTAGGACAAAAATAATTTGATTCAACACATCAGTTACTGGAGCTGGATTATGTACCAGGTACCGTGCTGGCTCACAAGAGGGCACTGCTGGGCCCCTGCCTTTACTTCCCCTCCACAGATGTACCCTTCAGTTAACGTCTGGTCCTTTGTGGGGCCCAGTGGGACCTCACGGCTCCCAACACGCCCCACTCTGGTCTCCATGTGATGTGTCTTCCTCCTTCGTGCTGCAGACCTTCCAGATTTCTATCCCCCACTGAATTATTACTATCCCTGGAATCAGTCCTCCAGGACTCAACTCTCTGAAAGTAAGCTGATAAATTAAGCCTGAAGTGTTCATGGGTGATGTTGCTCCAAGCTAGCATGTTTCAGCAGGGAAACTGAAAATATTATACCTTAACGCAAACATACTACAATGGCAAAACAGTAAGCATTTTGCGGTGGAAGGAAGATATAACTGGAAAGAAAAATCACTGGGAAACTTTCAGCTCCCTCCATGTGTGATGTATATAAGGATAATCAGCATTTGTTGTTGAATATTAACCATTATCAAAATTACAGATAAACAGATGCCACCACTCTCTATATAGTCATATGTTTATAGGTCTTCCTTTGCACTTAGCAAGCTGAAAATGAGGACAAAACATCGGGCCAATCCAAGACATACATATGGCCTACACACTCAAAGATCAGTTACACGTTTTACATCCAGAGGGAACATGGAAACTTGATTTACCTAAGTACATTTCACTGTTCAAATCTCAATCAATTCAGGAGCTTCTGGGTTCACATACACTTCTATTAGTAACACAGCAATCTTAAGTGCAGGATTTTAATTTGACATTTGCTTTGGAAAGGACATATTTTCTGAAATCGCCAACCACCATGCTACAATGCATATAGTATTTAAATAATCGTTCATTTCAGCTGTCTTCTAATTGTAAGCATATGATATTCCTGTTGTAATAGTTCTCAGTGACCCACAAACTTAGTTATCTTGTGCCAGTCCCTGCATCCCAGCAACACAATGAGGCTAAAGCATGTAGACAAAATTCACGCAACAGAGGTTTTGCCTTTTCCCTGGATATCGGAGATACTGGAATATCTCAGTCACTGCCCGCACCCCGTGAACAGTCCACTTGCTTGCTTTCCCTGTGACTCAGGTTCCTTGGATTTAGGATTTGCTGCTTTCATTCATATTCTTACTTCTGCTACTTTGGTTCAATGAATAAATTTCAGAGGAACTGGAGAATAATTGAAACTGAAGAAACTTTTATCATCTAGTCAAAATTTCGTTAGCAGTGGTACTTGTTTTTCAAACAAATGTTATGGACTTACAACATACGAAACAGAGAAGCCCTAAGCTTTCGAAGTTGCTGGCTTCCCTCATCTCATCCAGCATGCTTCCCAAGACCCAGAACTTTCTGGTGCACTTCTCTGGAACTCGTGGGTTTACAGCAGCAGGATTTGAAAACCACTGAACTAGTCTGACTCTCACAAGACATGAATCAGGAAACTGAGGCCCAGGCAGGACCTGCTGAGTGGCACATAGCCTGCTAAGGGCAGATGGGACCTGACTCCAGGCCGTGATTCCAAGCCTCGGATTCTTTCCTCTGCTCAGTAATTTTCAAACTGTGTTCCCCAGTGGTACCTAGGGGTCTCCATGAGAGTCCGAGGGAGGGGCAGCAGAGACTGCTCCAGGCTCCACCAATTCACCAGAGCACCTGCGCTTTGTACCTTCTAATTATTTAATGTTTGAAGAAAGGGCTCCACAGTTGGAAACTGGCTTGAGGAGCACACCATGTGTTAAAGGTCATAAAGC